>NW_026988432.1:48955000-51382500 GCF_030222135.1 Aotus nancymaae | reverse complement strand
GGTATGTGTGGTCCCAAGTTATGTGTGATACTATCTAAAATATTGATGGCATCTAATCCTGGTTTTATTGGAATATGAAAAATCGCTAACATAATACTAACACGTAGCCTAATTTGTTGAACTTTTCTGTATGGGTTGATGTTTTTGTTTCTTTCTCAAAATAGTCTACTTTGCTTTAGTCTAAAATTGTTCTTTCATTTCCCAATGTTAGTATCTCTGTTGCCTTCCTCTAGTAAGAGATAAATAAAACCCTTAGCTCGGAGAATTAGATCTGGCTCTAGAGCCTGATATTCCAGTTTGGGATAGTACTGCATAGCATTTTAAGGGAGAGTTTAAGCACCAAACACCCAAAAGACAAAAATAAAAACTATTTTAAGCTAAATCTATCAAATATTGACCTGTACAGATAGGTAAAATGTTTTTGAAACATATCTTTAAATATTTAATTTCCTCCCCCCAAGTTACCAAGGGGGGAAAAATCATTGATTATGTCTCTAAACATAAACCCCAACATCTACCCATGAAGCCAAAGCCATCATCTCTGAGCAAAATGCAGCAACTTTGTGAATATTTGGATGCTGTTGATGATGGGGTAATAATGCATTAAAAAAAAACATGTGCAAGGAATTTTACTAAAGTCAGGACAAATATTTCCTTAGGTCTCATTAAGAGATCTTGAAGTCCAAGACAAAACATTACCCATTCCACCTTTTGGAGTGCCAGACCTGAGAGGCAAAACTCCCACTGATTTCAGCATCCCTTACCACTGTATTCCATGTGAATTAATCAATTATGTGGAATTGGTGAGCACTTGGCTTTCATTAAGCACTGCTGAGTAGCCTCACAACTACTTTCCATGCTTCATATATAAACAGACACCAAAAATGTAAACTGTCCAATTCATCTGATAGGGGTTATGCAGATGCTAAGGAAGGAAAACCAAGGTTTGTCTTTCTTTGGACAATGCAAGAAAGCATAATTAGCAACTGCAAAAAGGTAACGATGCCTAACTGATAAACATTTTTTCTTGCTTGACAAAATTCATTTTGGGAATAGTAAACTACTATATATTAAGTTATTTATATCCCAACTTTTAAATGTATTGTTCTCATTCTTAAAACTGGAAACCAGCTACCATCAGAACGTCATTCATTCAACAGTTTAGTGAATATCATCATCCAAAAAATTGTGCTATCCACCAAATAATCTAACAAAATAATCTAACATCTCCTGAATAACTAGAAAAAAAAACATGTAAAGCTTATAAATTGTAGGTATTATGTACAAATAGCCTGAATAATAGTATAAAGTTTAAAATGAGACCATTACCGAGGTCTTCTAGTAAGAACTTAAGTATCTACATAATTAAACTTTCCATTTCATATTAACATATGATTGATTTAACTTCTGGCTCTTTTCATACGTTGACTCCACAGCATCTCTTTTTAAGATATTTTGCACTTTTCAGAAAATCTTGCATTGGTTAAACAAACAATATCTGGAACTGAGAATCTTACCTGAAAACAAGATTAACGCTTTTTTCAACTGTTAATTCCAACAATAAAGATATTGCTAAAGGAGGGATTAATGTTAAAGGAATTCTGTGTCCATGAAACTTGACCTCAAAGGAATTAATTACAGAAAACACGTTAGGTACCAGTTCAAGTAAATCTCCAATTTAAAATGTCAGTTGCAAAGCATAAATCTCTTTGATAAGTTATAGGTAATGGTGTCAAAGTTGCAATCTGGCGTCTAAACCAATTACAAAGAGAATAAGCTGCTCATAATTTTATATAAATATCCTAAGCACATAGGTCTACATAGCTCTACAATAATTTAATGTAACATTTTCAGATTTTCAAGACTGATTCCAGATTTTTTTAAATACTGAAAGTTAGTTCAAATCTAGGGTAGTATCTGCCTGAGTAATATAACTATATTAATTCACAGAAGCTTTCTTTTAAAGGAGGAGCATTTTTAACAAGATCTTTTAAAGTCCTATGAAAGGGCAGTTTCATCAAAATCCATCTGAATCTAATGTGTGTGTATGTGTGTGTGTGTGTGTGTGTCTGTTTTTAAAATATAAAATGTGTGTGTTATATATGTATATATATCCACATATATACATATTAACACATTAATGTTAGAACAGCATATAAGGGATGTTTAAATTAACATTTGTGCAAAGTGTTCATGATCCATTTGGAAAGGCAGTATTTTTAGTGCACAAAAACTGTACTTAGTTTCCAGTTCCCTTAAATGTCCACCATCTAATTCTCAGTGAGTTACTTAATATCCATCCTGCATACTCATAACTACACCCTACCTCTTAATCTATGAAATGGGTAGCAATGTTTGAATGCAAAAGCATTTTAGAATGTCACAGGGAAAATCTACACTAAATATACAAACGTGGCAAATGTATTTTGTCATTTTGAAAAATAAATTATATTTTCAATGCTTTTTTTTAGTCTTATTTACTTCTTTTCTTTCATAAAATGGGAGTCATTAAACCCCTTTTTAAAAATTCTGATATAGATGCCTTGAGGACTTTTCTATTTGGTGGTGGACTAAGTCCAAAAAGGTAAAGTTTTTTAAATGGACATATACATTATTCATTTATCTTATAATACACTAATTCATTGAAATTTAAAGATTTAATTTCAACATATATAGAAACATTTAAAACTAGAGGTTTGACATTGTCATCTTTTCTTACTGAGGCTTTCATAACCACTGCAAAGGTCCTTATTGAGCCAGTGAAATAATACAAGAGAAATATCCTTTCTTCACTACAGAAATTGTGAAAAGAAGAGGGATCTTTCAGTAGAATGATATTTGCAAGCTATTTTTAAAGGTATCTGTGAAAGGTGAGGCATCATCTTAAGAAAAGAGATTGTAGCATATTAGAAAAACCAGATAGTATTCATTTGAGAATTCTAAAGAATTAAGGATATAGTAAGTGATCTACTAACAAAAAATGAACATGTATCCTTAAAAAAGACAATAAAGGAATAAAACTTAAAGGAAAAAGTTAATAGAAATTGAATCTATCTTTTTAAGTTTTGCTAATAGTATATCATTGTATAACTTACTGGCATATGCTAAAAATAATTACTGTCATCAGAAATACAAAATTTATAGAAAATGAAATAGGAAATAGTTATATTTCTTAAAAAGGCAAATTATGTTTTTCTCACTTAAAAATGTATTATAAACAATTTTTTCATAAGTTTTATGTCCCTAGATAATCATGCCTTTGGTAAATATTTTTAAAGTTTGAGAAAATGTACACAGTTGAATTAATTTTATACATTGAAAATAGAACATGTAATTTGGTTTATAATCCCAAAACTTTATAAGTTTTTGTACAAATGAGCACAAATGGATTTGATTGGTATAGTTTAAGATTATTACTAAAATACCAGAATATTTAGTTAACACTATAATTTAGAAAAACTAGAATATTGGTCCTTAAAATCCAGAGATAATTAAAAGAAGCGTATGACAGTAGTGGTCATTACAGTTAATAAAAAGGATAAAATTCAAATTTAAAAGTTAAAGACTATACATAGCATTGAAAATATGTAGCCATCTGTGAGCACCAGCTCTTTTGAAAGGTAATTTTTAAAATTATTTAGATATCTCTTTACCATGATACAGTAGTAGCAGAATAAATAGGTTCATAAAATTTCTCTTCATTAAAATAATCTATATTATGATTTGTTGCATCTTATTTTCAAAGAAATCAAAACCCTATAATCTGAGTTCAAATAATTTTTGAAGATTTTTTTTCTTCAGACTTAGTAAAACAAAACATGTTCTTATAAAGCTAGGGTTTCAGAAAAGGGGAGACACTCATAAACTTTGTGTGTTATAGAGAAAAAGAGGTGCATGTGCGCTGGAGGCATGGTATAAATAACAGGATTTTAGGTGTAGAGATTTTTCTTATACATGTTTGGAAATTGTTAAGAGTTAATTTGAATAAACTGTTTGCTATCCTGCAGTTTGGAAATGTGTGCTCTCTATTACACAGATTAATAATTTTCAAAGAATCAGAACACAGTAAATTCACTTGTCTATGGAGTGTTACTGAACAGCATCTAACCCGTCTTTGATGATTTAGAAGGTGCTTCATAAATTTTTGGTATCTTTGAATTAATATTTATGAACATTCATTACCACTACAATCAAGACATGCAGAGATACCAATTAATAGAGAATTCTGATGAGAGAACGCCATCTACACTAAGCTTTAACTGAGTACAGACGTTTCATTCTTGTCTGCTTACGGTACCAGTATTTTCAATTTGGAAAGCTTTATTCCTCTAAATATAAAATTTCCCAATTCAAAAGTATATAAATTTCTTTGCATGTAAGTTTTTCTAACCTATGTTTTTTCCTTTTATTCATAAAACCCTGTGTGGCCCTCTTAGTCAATGATCATCATCATAATTTCCTACTTAGTAATTTTCAGAGATGTTCATCAGGTTGATCAGAAAATATAGACGAAGAAGGAAGTGGATACAGATTTGAGACAGAGAGAGTAATCATTCTCAGTGTTACCTTTGATGCCACATAAACACTTGCTATTTGCCCTTCAACATTGGGGCTCTTGTAGGCTCAGTTCACAATAAATGAAGTCAATATTCTTCTAAAGAAAAAATTCTAACCAGAAAGTTCCTGTCAGAGTTCTTAATCACAGAGACCATTGGCCCTTGTTCCTGACTTGTCCCCTCCTTTAAAAAAAAATTTTAAGTAGGCTGGGCGCGGTGGCTAATGCCTGTAATACCAGCACTTTGGGAGGCCGAGGCAGGTGGATCACAAAGTTAGGAGTTTGAGATCAGCCTGGCCAATATGGTGAAACCCCATCTCTACTGAAAATACAAAAAAATTAGCAGGGTGTGGTGGTGCCTACCTGTAATCCCAGCTACTCAGGAGGCTGAGGTAGGAGAATTGCTTGAACCCAGGAGGCAGAGGTTGCAGTAAGCCAAGATCATGCCATTGCACTCCAGCCTGGGCAACAGAGCAAGACTCGGTCTCAAAAAAAAAAAAAAATTAAAGTATTTCTTTTGACCAGTGGGGTTCAAAACCCATAATGGTTCTTTTTGACTGATGCTATCAAGCCATTGTAAACTCTAGAGACTTCATATGTATGCAAAATATATCCGTTTCTATCACATTATTTTCCCTAGAACATTGAAACTTTACGTGAGTAGTTTTCACTCAGGTTATTTATATAGTATTATCAGTTTGTGGTATTCAAATCCCTCCTCATTATCTCCCATGTGATAATCTTTGTGTTGCTGCTTGGCTGTTTTCATATCCTGCCCTTTTCTTAGGGATCACCTTTCTGTTCCTTTTAAAGGGTGCTGACCTCTCCCACTATCATTCAAAGCAAGGAAGATGAAACTTAAAGTGTTTTCCCCACTCTTCCTCCTTTTCCTTATTTTTATTAAAATTGTAACATAAAAATGTCACTCTGAAGAAAAGCCTTGGGTTCAACATTCCCAGCTCCCCTTCCCTGGGAGGTGAATACATTGCCTTTTAATCATGTTGGCCTTGCTTTTCCATAAGGCAATAAAAAAACAGTCTCAACAGAGGTTGCCAGTTATAACTTATGTATAAAAAACGGAATTAAAAACGTTTGATGAGACAGAATCAGTTCCATAGGGACCCCCCTCCTATATTTCCCAAGTTTTTATTTTATCCTTGCCTTCCTCTAGTCTCTCTTCTTAATTTTGTCTTACATGATCCTTTCTCCCAAACATACCAGTAGGATTTTAAAGAGGACTCCTTTCCTAATTTTCCCACTTTTTTCTTCTTTCTTACCAGCATGCGTCTGCATTTATT
The DNA here is from genome assembly GCF_030222135.1 of Aotus nancymaae. NCBI lineage: Eukaryota > Metazoa > Chordata > Mammalia > Primates > Aotidae > Aotus > Aotus nancymaae. The sequence goes on along the minus strand of NW_026988432.1, from coordinate 51,376,647 downwards.
TTCTATTGACTCTGTACCCTGACCGTCTTCAAATATTCATTATAATTGGAAGTTGCAATCTACCTTCTCCTCTGATGCGTCAACTGCATATGAACTGAGTTCTCAGAGATTATTTCCTTTTTCTTATTGACTAGATCCATGAACTGACTTTCAGTTCACTGTATGGTTTTCCTAATTGATTGATATTGCCAGTACAGAAGCATACCTCTGTCATCACCTTATCTTCTTTTATTTAATGATTTTACCTGCCTTCAAATTAACTGGGTTCCCCAATCACCTTCCTAAATCTCCATCTCGCATTTGGATGTTAAGCCCGATGGTTTCAAGGTTTAAAACTAGAGCATGCCTGTTGTGTGCAATGCTGCCTTCTGGGCATTCCCTAGAAACTCCACCCTGTCTCCCTTTTGGTGAATGTATTAAGTACCCTTAATCTTTCTCTTGTTTATTACAGTACTGAGTGTTGTGTCAACTATTAATGCACACTACTACAACCTGACAGTGTAAATTCTGGCAGAAGCTTTTACAGGCTGTAACCTGGTGGCCTCAGGGGTTCACATTTCTCACATTCTTCTCTGTTTATTTTTCAGAAACACTTTCAATAACCCTTTTTGTGTGGACTTCTTTAAAGTTTAACTTTTTCCTGAAAGCATCCCTTGATCCCCCATTTGTTTTTGCTTTCTACCCTGACTCAGCCTCCCATCTAGCCCCTGACCATCAACCTTCATATTTCTAGAGGCCCCAGAGAAAGTGTGTTTATTTACTGTGGTGTGGCAGGCAGCTTATAAGATGGCGCCCAATGACCCCTGCGCTGGTCTTCATGCTGCTGTGTCATCCCAACACCTGAGTGTTGGCTGCACCTAGTGAATTGCTTCTGACAATTACAATATGGCAAAAATGATGGCAGGCCACTTCTGAGTTTAGAGTATAAAACTTCATCTTGCTTGCCCTCTTTCAAACTTTTCCTTCTTCCCACCTCTCTCTCTCTCTCTCTCTCTCTCTCTCTCCCCCTCCTCTCTCTCTCTCACCCTCTCCATCTTCCACTCTGGCTCTTTTCACTTGCCCACCTGCCACCTGCCACCTGCCACGTTGTGAGCTGCTCTAATGCAGAAGCCCTCCTAACAAGGAAATGAGAGAAATGTGACCAACAGTCAGCAAAAAACTGAGGCTCTCAATCCCACAACCTGAGAGCAAATGAACATGCCAGCAACTACGAGTGAGTTAGGAAATGGCTCCTTCTCTGGCCAAGCCCTCAGATGAGACATCATCCTCACAGCCTTGTGAGACACCCACAGCCATAATGCCCAGCTAAGCTGCCCCAGATTTCTGACCCTCAGAAACTATGAGATGATAAATGCTTGTTATTTTATGTCACTTAGTTTGGTGGTGATTTGTTACACATCAATAGCTAACTAATACACATGGTATTGTATGTGTGGTTTGCATATCACACTCTTTCATTAGTCAGTATAAGTAGCAGTAGTGTTATGAAGTAGTGAGCTCTAGTTAGCCAGGGCCTAGCATAATGCCTGAACCATAATATTTGCTAAAAATATGTTTATTGAATAAATAGCCTAATGAGGACTTCTCCTTTCTCTAAAACTTCATTAATCACCACTTACAATAAGTTGGTGTATCAGTTGGGTTTCTTGGTAACTAATTTAGGTTAACTTAAGCAAGAAAGCAGTACAATGAAAGGAGAACAGGAAGCTGCCAGAATTGAAGAAGGATGTTCAAGGAATGCACAAGCAACAAGAAAGGGTAAAATCCATCAAAGTTCAGTCAAGGTTCTGCTCCTGGGACACAGGTCAGGACATCAGGCTGCAGGACGTGTGGACACTGCTGGACTCCAGTTGCCAGTGCTGCCACCATGCATCATCTCCAGCTGTTCTGGCTTCTTTCCTTCATTTCCCAAAGACCCTAAGTTCTGAGTGGGGCACCTGTTGGCTGAGCTGAGGTCACATACTAGTGCCTGCCTGTTAGGATGCTGAACAAAGACCATCTATTCGCCCTTGATAAATAAAGGTGAGTCCCTGCCCTTTTCCAGTATCACTGATGGTGATATTTTCCCCAGAACAGAAAGGGATCAGGACTGGCAAGTGCTCATACCATCAAACAGTAAATAAATTATTCCAAAACTCAGTAAGAAACCCACCCATTAGAGAAGCAGCTCTTAGAAGCTTTAGTATTTCCTTCTAGGTAATTTTTTTTTTTTTTTTTGTAAACTTTCTGACCAAATGGATTCCCTTTTTAGCACAAACTCTCTAAAATAATGGCCCGTGCATAAATATTAACTACTATTCCCTTCTTGCCACCCACTTGCCATCTCTTATAGTCCATTTTCTAGTCAGATATGTGAAGAACTAAAAGAGCATGTTTATATGATTTCTCAGATATGAAAAGAAAGAAATTAACATGTTTATTCTAAAGAAATAGATTTGCAAAGCACCCAGTGCCGGACCCAGTGCCCAGTGTAGAGTCAATGAATGGGATGTGCCTTTCTGCCACATTTCTCCAATAACAATTTGAGCTTTCTTTTCCCTGTAAGGTTTCATATGGTATCTCTATCCTGATGGAACCAATTTTTATAAATTTTATAAATATTAATCTTCTCTTACCTTCTTTAATTATTTATTTTCAGTCCCAAGAAATTCACCCACTAAGACTAATCCTTATATATATAATCACTTTTTTTTTTTTGAGATGGAATCTCGCTCTATCGCCAGGCTGGCCTCCCAGGTTCAAGTGATTCTCCTGCTTCAGCCTCCTGAGTAGCTAGGATTACAGGCACGCCACCATGCCCAGCTAATTTTTGTATTTTTAGTAGAGACGGGGTTTCACCATGTTGGCCAGGATGGTCTTGATCTCTTGACCTCATATCACTTGACATTTTTATGAGCCTCACTTCTCTCTTGATCTCTCAAACCTTGTGCTTGGTAGAGAAGGTTGCACTAATGATCTCCTGTGCTCATTTTTCTGGATTTGTCTTAAGCTCCCTCTTCTACCCTCATCATGTTCCTAATGTCTTTATCTTTCAAGTGGCTGGTTTTCTTTGCTTTTCCTTTTTCACCTTCTCTTTATTTTGGCCTCGTTTATTCTTTCTGCTCAATCACTCCAAAGTTCTCTCTCTGCATCTTCTCATATGGAACTTCACATCTTAGTTCACCTCTATCTTAACTGAAGAACTAAGACAGTTTCTCTCCTTTCTCTTTTTCTACTTAATTTGCTTCATGTCAACCATAGTTGTTAACCATACATCATTAAATCAACACATATTTACTTATTTATTCTGTGACTGGAACTGCATGATGGGATAAGTGGTGGGGGGGTGTGCAAAAGAATACATCAGAATTCTGCCCTCAGGAGCACAGGGCCTAGCAAAGAAGGAAAATGGCTATACAGACTGTAATCAAATATGATACGCACCATCCCGAGGGGATTACCAAAATACTTGAGAGCACAACAAATGGAGAGACTGATTGTGCTGAAGAAGGTAGAAGTAGGCTTCACAGAAGAGGTGTCTTGCCAAACAGAAATGGGGAAAGCTATTTCAGGTGTTTCGGGGCAAATGGGTTGCTTCATTCTTCTCTTTCTCATATTTGTAATGTTTTTCAGTACATATAAGGATATAATATCTCCTTTGTCATACAGATTTATGTCTACCTACTATTTCCGAATAAATATTGCCCTTGACTCAATTAAGCTTTAGCACAAAGCTCAGTCACAGGCCGGGTGCAGTGGCTCACGCCTGTAATCCCAGCACTTTGGGAGGCAGAAGCAGGCAGATCACTTGAGGCCAGGAGTTCCAGACCAGCCTGGCCAACATGGCAAAAACCCATCCCTACTAAAAAATACAAAAACTAGCCAGGTGTAGTGACATATGCCTGTAATCCCAGCTACTGGGGAGGCTGAGGCAGGAGAATCGCTTGAACCCAGTAGGCAGGAGATTGCAGTGAGCCAACATTGTGCCACTGCACTCCAGCCTGGGCGACAGAGTGAGACTGTGTCTCAGAAAAATAAAATAAATAAAATAAAAAGTTCAGTCACATTTTTCTCTTCTTCTTCTCTTACATATAGTTATTTTAAAACAAACTTTTAGAAAAGTGGCCCACTTCTAAACTTCTCTCTCTCTCTCTCTCTCTCTCTCTCACACACACACACACACACACACACACACACACATCTAGACTTTCTGGAATTTTAATCATCTATCTTGAATCATACAATTTATTAATTTTAAAGCTGAGAGAGACCTAAGGCACATGAGAACTAACTTTCTGCTTCTTATTTACTGATACAGAAACAAAGTCTCTGATGCTAAGAGATTTGCTCCAAGTCACAGTTAGTTAACAGAAAAATCATCCCTAATTATTTTTATAAAAGAATTTCTCATGGATGAACCTGGAAACCATCATTCTCAGCAAACTGACACAAGAACACAAAACCAAACACCACATGTTCTCACTCATAGGAGGGTGTTGAACAAGGAGAACACATGGACACAGGGAGGGGAGCACTATACACGGGGGTCTGTTGCGGGGGAGTAGGGGGGACAGCGGTGGGGGGAGTTGGGGAGGGATAGCATGGGGAGAAATACCAGATATGGGTGAGGGGGAGGGAGGCAGCAAATCACACTGCCATGAATGCACCTATGCAACAACTTTGCATGTTTTTCACATGTACCCCAAAACCTAAAATGCAATTAAAAATTAATTAATTAATTAATTAATTAATTAATTAAAAAAAAAAAGAATTTCTCTCCTGTCATTGCAGGGGGCAGGAGAGAAAGGGTCCCTTGTAAGAGGGCTCCAGATGCTCCCTTCGCTTTAGCCCTGTGATTCCTTCTTAGACAGAAGTTATATTCCTGTTTTTAGAGGGCAAAGTTTTAGTTATTAGAAATGCTTTGGGGTAACATATAAATATGGCAGCAATGAATACACAACTTAAAATGTGTACATAGATTCCTTAATCATAATAACATTCTTATATTTATTTCTTCATCTCGCTGGAGACACATTTATCTTGTTCTCTCTCAGTATCTAGAACTTCACCTTTATGAGATCTGCTTCAGGTGACTAGAGCAGTCTTTTAAAAAACACCAATTGGATCATGTCACTCCTTGTCTAAAATCCTCCATTGCTTTTCCATTGCACTCAGACTGAAATCCAGGCCCCTGACCACAGCATGCATGACCCTGCAGGATATGGCTTCCGCACCTGTCTGACTTCCTGCCCTTAAATTCGCCTCTCCTGCCTCACTCAGTTCATGCTACACTGACCTTACCTGTTGGCGTCGCCTCTTCATTGGGCGCCAGATGTTGTGGTCTGTGAGATCGGCACATCTGCCAGGGGTCTCTTGACCAGCAAGAGGGTCCCAGTACCTGGAAGAGAGAGTGTGCAGAAGAAAAGAATGACAGAAAGAATGAGGTCTGGAGGGCTGAGTCAGGCCAGGCCCAAGACAGCAGTTTATTTCTGGTGCACAGGAGCTCATATATGTTTTTACATACAGTGACTGACATAGGTCCCGTTACAAAAGTATTATCAGGAGGGAACAGAAAATTACAAAATAAGCAGGGGAGGGGGTAGCATACAGGTTTATCTAAAGGTCACTGAACACAAAACAAACAAAAGATTCTTATCCTATAAAGATTCTTATCCTCTTATCAATAACTACAGTTACAGTAAGTAACTTCAAGGCAAGCGATAATTTGAGGGGTAGCAATTTTCTAGTAACGTGAGCGATCACGGGATTTAGTGAATGCAGGTAAACAGAGTCATAAAACCAGCCCAGGACAAGAACTTCAAGGGAGACAATAGTCTCGTAAATGGTCACGCAGGCCTCACCCAGACATGCCATTAGCTCAGTGGATCAAGAATAGGCTTCTGCAAACTCAGGCCTCTATCACTTCCTTCTTTTTCCTTAGCTCGACTGCCCTCAGCGGGGGGAGAATATGTCTGGGCTCTAACTTCGTAATGGCGGAGACACGGAGGGTCTCTATGCTGGCGGAGTGATCCCCATACTTACCATTCCTTAAACATACCAAGCTACTTCTCACTCCAGGGCCTTTGCACTTACAGTGCTCTCTGCCCAGAAAGAACAGCCCCCAGAGCTTTGCCTGACTGCTTCGTTCCAGCCGTCAGCATCCTCTGTACTTTCTCCCTAATGCATCCCTTCTGTTCTGTTTTCCTCATTGTACTTACCGCTAGCTGAAATTACTGTGTCCATTTATTTATTTATTATTGTTAGTCTTCTTCCTCTGGAATAGCACTGTCCAGTGGAACTTTCTGCAATAATGGAAATGTTCTTAGCTACATTGAGCATTTGAAATGTGACTAGTGAGACTGAGGAACTGCATTTTAAAATGTCATTGAATTGATTTTTAAAATTTTTCTTTTATTATTTATTTAGTTTTAAATTTTATTTAATTTAAATATCCACATATGGCTAGTAGCTACCTTACTAGATAGCACAGCTATAGAATATTAGCTCCATGAAAGCAAGAACTTCTCCTTCTTGATTGCCCTTGAATCTCCAGCTTCTGGAATAGCAATTTGTACATAGTTGATATTCAGTAATTATTATTTGACTGATCAGAAATGTTTTTGTTTTTGTTTTCATTTAAAATAAGCTCTTAGATCAAAGAAAAAAAGGAGGGTTTATGTAAAATTCATAATGTTCATGCACATCACATGATACATCAGTCAACTATTACCACAATAATGCTGCATAACAAGCTACGTTCAAATTCAGAAGTTTCAAATGCAATAATTTATTCTTGCTCACATATCTCTGTGTCAGCATGGGTTCAGTGAATCTAATCTGGGCTTGACTCCAAGGGGCAGGCTGGGTCCAGACCTGTGCCATGTGTCTCTCATCCTCCTTACACCAGCAAATGAACAGGGGCACATTCTCTTTGTAGCTATGGCAGAGGCACAGGAAGGCAACCCCAACAATAAAGCCTGTTTTAAGCCCCTGCTTATGTCAAAATGCTAACGTCTCACTTGCTGAAGCAAGTCACATGGGTGAGTCCAAAGACAAGGGAAAGGGGAGCACATGGCCTTAAGGTGGGGTGACGTGGTAAAGAACATGTATACCGCATGGATGAAAAATGGAGGCCAGTGCTCCAATCCACCATGTCTTTTAGAAGAGTCTCCTACAAAAGATATGATTACAAATTGAGTTGCCATAGGATTAAATAAAATATCTTTTTCAAGGTCTAGCTAGAACACACGTAACATACATACAGATGCCTCACATAGAGAAATGAATGTATGTATGCTAGAGAAGCAAACAAGCATTTTTCTGTGGACTCCATTTGAGATCAAGAAATTCATATGAGGACAAGGCCCATTTGGGGATTTTGTGAATGATGTGGCTAAGGAAGTACACAGTGATATCTCTAAGCCTAGTGATAACAAGGGGAAAGTCCTGCTCCATTTGGAATACACTGAAGGTTGCTGAGACCACAAAAGTTGGCCCCCATAAGTGGCATATAGATTTCAGTGTCACAGTTGTAAGGCAATGCATCTTTCATAGAAACAATGGTTCAAACATTTATTTTACATAAAAGATTATTGCTTCTAGAAAGTAGCAACTAGAAAAAGTATGTATAGTGGTATGCTGACACCTCTGCTCTCTTGGGAATGGGGGGAGAAGCCTTGATTTGTGATGTTTGACAATTTCTGGGGTGGAAATATTCCTATCATTGCCAATTTCAAGCTATCAATGTAATGTCACAGAATGCTGAGTTGGAAAGAGATTGAGTAGAAGTGGCTCCAGGAGCTGGTCCAAGCTGGTGACAGCACACCACCAGAAAAGTTCCTATGAGCTGTTCCACAGACACAAGTATGTCTCGTGCAGCTTCATCCAAGAAGTGAACAAATACTAGAAAATACCGGCAAACTCTTCTATAAAGTCATTGGGCATCTCTTGCTGAAATATTGCTGCAGTTCTGGTTGTTCCACTTTAATAAAAACCTAACAGAGCAGGAACAGGTCAGGGAAAAGGCAAATAAAATAAAATAATGATGGAAGGATTTCTGCAGGGCACTGTTAGCCAAGGCAGTGCCATGTGTGAATTAGAAGGAAGTGTCCTCCCTGGTGGATAGCCCCACACCCCCTCACCTGGGGAGGATCATGCCAGCTGGATTTGAGCCAACACTCACCTCCTCAGCAGGCTCCCTTGTGCAGGCCAATCTGTATAACTATAAGGGTTGACCCACTGCTTCTGTAAAGAGTTAGAATTGTTTACTTTGGCCTAGAAAGATCTGAATGGTGAGCAACTAGTCACATGATAACATTGTTTAAAATTGTAAAGGATAATGTAAATATATACATATGTGTATATCTATATATATATAGATATACACACACACAAAGAGAGAGACTGGGAAGGAGGGAGAGAAAGATAAAGGAGAGTTTTGCTTATTCAACTTTGGAACACTAAAATTAAGGACATACTTTGAAACTGAATCTTCAGTGTTACAGTACAAAAAAAATTTTAAGCAATTGTTACTTTTTACAAATAAGCCTTTGAAACATACTCCTAGATTATAAACCAAAATGTGTATCTTCTAAGGAAGAGTTCCAATGGCCAAGAATAGAGAAAAAGAATACTTTGTCATTTAAAAATAATTGAATATTTAAAAATTCATATCCGCATGACCTTGTGTCTAGGTCCTGGAATCCTGACGCTCCATTCCTGTTGCATACCTGTGTCTACCTCTCTGGGACTTTGCCGCTGGAAGGTTCCCAATGCCACCCATCTTTCCTGAATCATCAGTTTTTCTCTGTCTTCTCTCCCTCTTTGGCTACCCTGCAGCATCCAGCTCTGATGATCACTCACTCCCTGGAATTCAACACACATTTTATGGAGAGCTTATTATGTACCAGACACTGTATAAAGTCAAGGAAATAAAAATCATGTCCCTCAAGGAGTCGTCATTAGGGGAGATAGGCATGTAAATAAGTAATTTCACAGTAGTATGATAAGTACAAAGAGATGCAGCTTTGTGATCCTTCAGTAGCATATAGAATGGAGTGACTAACACCATTTGGATATAGAGAAGCAGGGATTTCCCTCCTAAGAAAGACCCTGGATTTAAATGATGGCCAAAAGTTTTGCTTTCCAGATAATATAGAAGACATGATATTCCAAATAAAGGGGGCACAATATACAAAGGGTGAAAATGTAAGCAAGCATAGAGCTACAAGTAGTCTGGAACAGCAGAGTGCGAAGGGTAAATGGAAATGCAGGAAGTGGTAAGGCTGGACTGGGAGGAAGAACAGGAACAGGAACAGGGGCCCCTAGAGGATTGAAGCAGAGAGATAATAGGATCAGATCTGTGCTTTGGAAAGATCCCCACAGTAGGAGGTAAAGAAGTGGGAAAGAGAAAGGCAGAGTCTAGACTAGTCAGGGGACTATTACAGGAGCCAGGCCCTTGAGGGTCAGGGCTCTAATTATGGGTCTTGTCAGTGGCGATAGAATTGTAGGTCCTTCAGGGGAAATCTAGGGGTTGAACTTAACCTTGGGGGGTGGCTGGGTGGGAGACTAAGGAAGGAATGATGACTCCCAGATCCCTGGCTTGGGTGGAACAGCAAATGGAAATGTCATCAACTGAGTTACAGTCTAGCATAGGCAGAACAAGTTTTGAGGAGGCAGTGAGCTTGGTTTGGTTTTGGACATGCTGATATGAACAATGTCCTATATTGCAGCAGTCCCCAACCATTTTGGCACTAGGGACCAGTTTTGTGGAAGACAATTTTTCCAGACTGGGGTGGGGGGAATAGTTTTGGGATGATTCAAGTGTATTACATTTATGGTTCACTTTATTTCTATTATTACTACATGGTACTATATAATGAAATAATTATACAACTCACCATAATGTAGAATCAGTGGGAGCCCCGAGCTTGTTTTCCTGCAACTAGACAGTCCCATCTGGGGTGATGGGAGACGGTGACAGATCATCAGGCATTAGATTCTCATAAGGAGCTTGCAACCTAGATCCCTCACATGCACAGTTCACAATAGGCTTCGTGCTCCTATGAGAATCTGATACTGCTGCTGATCTGACAGGAGGTGGAGTTCAGACAGTAATTTGAGCAATGGGGAATGTCTACAAATACAGATGAACCTTCACTTCCTCACCCATGACTCACCTCCTGCTGTGTGGCCCAGTACCAGTACCGACCTGTGGCCCCAGGGTTGGGGACCCCTACCATATTAGATACTGATAATATTTTAAAATCTTAGCTTTGCCCCTTAAATGCCTGTTGTACCCTAGGCAAATTGTATCGCTTCTCTGGGCTTCGATTTTCTTACCTGTAAAGCTCTTGGGACAATGCCTGGCACGTAATATTTCGATATTATCTGATTTCTCTAACAACCCTGTGAGGTATGGTATGGGTGTGATCACCCTCAAGAAATTGAAGCACCAAATGACTTGTAAAATTATAGTTGTATATATAAAATCACTCTGTAAGATGAAATTCTTTATATGCTACTGTAGTTTTTCATTTTGTTGTAGTCACTACTACAACAATTCACATATAACTGGTCTTTAATTGTTCCATGCATAATAAGGATTTTCAGTTGCATGATAACCTGAGCACAAAGACTGGTTCTAACTATCATTTCTGCACACAGTAGATTCTCAATTCATTGAGATTATTGATGGATTGAGCCTGTGGAGACCAACTAGTTGATCAACTGGAGCCTTCTTTCGTAGTTTGTTCTACCTTCATCTGCCTCTGAATGGCTTTTGCCCCAAGGGAAGAAACACAGAATTCTTAATTTAATATGCAATATAGCATATTAAATATTAGAGAATCTATGCATAGACCATTTTATACATTAGCAGCCATCACAATATTCTGGATTGACCGTGTTTTGAAATGGAACATTATAATGCTGAAAATTAAGAAATATTCTTTTCAATTTATGTTGGCAGTAAAACAGAGTAATATGATCATGCTGAAAATGTCCTGGATCTGTTACAGAATAAAAAAGTTGTTTTTAAAAAACTGACAACTTTGAGCACAAGGCAGTTTCTGTTTTCACTTTACCCTTAAGAACTCATTGCACCAAGATCATGAACTCATGAGAGTAATAAAATAATTATAGCTTTATTTTACTGTATTCCAACACTGAATTTGATCCACTAATGTCTGCCTATTTCAGATAGAAAAAAAATGAAACTGGCTAGATAAAGCTGATATTTTCTTATAATCTTAAAGTCTCTCTGCAAAGACCTTTGTCATCATGTACATATTTCTTAATAAAATTTCCTTCAATTATCTTAACACTCTGAGTGCACTAGTAAATTCAACTTTCACCAATAAAAACCATCAAACAATATTTTAAAAGAATTTATCTATTTACCAAGTATTGCTTTATTCTGAGCACCTTGTTTCTTGTGTGCAACCACTGAGAACGACAATTCTAAGAGTTAGGCAGATAGCATTTGATTTTGGAGTATCAATAAGGATTGACAATCTTTTTTTTTTTGAGGGAGAGAGAAAGAAATATAAGGATTTAAGGATTTGAAAGGAGAACTGTAAGCCCAGTTCAGTACAGAGATTTCATTTTTGAAATGTATCCAGTTCAAGGGTTAAATGAAAGCAAAGCAGTCACTTCAACCATGTTTTTGAAGAAAATAAAACAGCTTGATGTAAGTTAAATGAAGGGAGTCTATGACTTAAAAGAAATGGACAGATAGAGAAAAAGGTCACCAGATTAAATTTTCCCTGAGGGAAAAGTCCTTCTTTGGAATCATTAACCTCCCTTCTAGGTCACTCCTGAAAAAACAGCAGGAAATCCTCCTGCGCCGGGAAAGATGGGTGCATCCCGGTTGCCCGCTGACCTAGGAGGCAGCCCTAATCGAGTCTCCCAGTTCCCCTTCAGGCGTGCTTAATTTTAAGACCTCTGTTTTAAAGAAACAAGATCTTTTCTTTCTAAACTCTGAAATCATAAAATATAAAGTATGTTTTTAACATGAAAAATCTAATGCTGTTTCCCATAGACAAAGGAAATACACAAAAAAGGATGGCAGTTGTCTCAGAATTACGGTGATTGTGTCATTTTTTTCCCTCTTATTTCCCCAAGCTTTCTATAAGAATTTCTTATATTTTAATTTCTAAAACGCTATTTGTCTTTGCTTTAAAAATATGTAGTTCTTCTATATCTATAGATTGTCGTTTTTATTGTTGTTAACTGTATCAAGAGGGCGTTCTTGAGGAGAGCAGCAAAGCTTTTTCCTTAGTGTGTATTGACCATTCTTTCAACATATTTTCCACAATTTCTGTTATTGATATACTGATTTATAAAAGGGGGACACAGATATATTAATAAAGAACTTTTGAGACAAAAATGAAATTTATTTTTTAAACCCCCAAAACAAAATACAGATACGTCCCAGCTAAATTATTTTTAAATCTCTCTCTCTTCAATGTCTTTTTTCCTACACTGAATTAAGAATAATTAACAATGTATAGTTGTTTAAACAACATTTAGTTAAAACAAATCTGATTTGTAAACTACAAACTAATAGTAATGTCGGCTTTGAAGCCCAAGCTTTCCTGACATAATGGATCACGAAGGAAAACACCATGTTAAAAACAAGATTTGGCTCACTAATTATAATGCATGAAATAGGAGAACAAACCAGTAAGACTAAAAGCTCTGAAGGGTATAAGAACCCACTGTGAGGTTTCCCCCCAAACTTTGATGCTTAAAACAATACTAAGAGAAGGAAAAAATATCTTTTTAAGAGTTGCAAGGAAAAGAAAGATGCATAACCACTCACTGCTATATAGCAAAACAGGAAAAATGCTCTGTCCAAGTTTTGCAGGTGATTTGTATATTCTTTTCCAAATTGGTTCTAAAGCAAAAGAGAGCAACGATTTTAAAAGACAATGAGGCAATTTTACAGTCCGTGGAGAATAAAGGGAAACTGAAGCATCAATGAGAAAGAAAACTAAAATGCACTTTGTGAACCCTGACACAGCCTAGGTGTTGGCACGGGGCTTCTGCTAAACTCAGGTACGGCAGGACTCATTACCTTTTTGCTCATGTTCACACATTGATTGAATAGCCAAGAAGTAAGAATCTTAGTGTGCATGTAAGTAACTTATTATGTAACATAAATTGGGTACAAAGGTAACAATTTCCTGACTAGGGTATGGTAAGAAAAAGAATTGTATGGCTCACTGTTTTCTAGCCTAAACGCATTTCTGAAGCAGGAAATCAAAAACACATCACAAACCTTACAACTAGACTAAACACATTAAATCTGCTGATATTAGTAACTGTCACGAGGCTGTCAGGCTCAGGGAGCAGCAGCTACTGACAGCTACTCACTCCCTACCTCTAACACACTTTTCTCAGATTCTTTGCTGAAGAAAAGTGAACAAATATTCCATTGTTGCTGGTGTTTATTAAAATGGTCCCCTGGAATTCCCTGCAGACACTGCTTAAACAAAAATAACGAATGGGACACCCATTTGATGCACAACACAGATCTGAACTGAGAGGCAAACTAAAAGGTTTCAAGTGACATAGGCCAGACCACGTCTGAGCACCCCACCAAAATAAATCACTAAAAGGTCCATTCTCTAAGCTTCCTTTGTTTTCATTTGCTTCAAAATGCATCTTACTAACTCTTCACTCATTTTACCTTAATTTCACCTTCCTGCTTCAATAGCAAAATCAAATCATTTTAAAATTCTGAGAATCTGAAACATACCCAGCCACCCCGGCCCCAAAAAAACATTGGTTCTGTTTCAGATGGACTTCTTACTGCAATGCTTTCTGATTGCTGAGGCTTCATGAGGCTTTAGATATAAATGGCTTTTTAAAATAAGGCTTGTATTTCTTTCCTGTCAATTTCAATATGAAGGGCAGATGTCTTTTAACATCAGTTAATTGTTGGCAGAATATCTGATTTATTTATTCACAAGACCAGACTTATTCCTTGCTAGCCGACTTCTTTGTTTACAGGGATTTCTTCCCCACTGCCCACCAACCGGAAGCCCATTTTTTCATCTGGTACTAGATTAAGGAAAAGGTAGGAACCTGCCTAATAAGGGGACATATTGTACTCGGAGGCAGGTTTGCCATGGTTATCCACCTTTCTTCAGAAACCACTGTTAAGAAAATGAATATTGAACCCTGTCCATCACTTCAGGCTATGCGAAGCTAAAACAGCTATAAAGGTGGTGATTGTCACCTCCTAAAAAACCTTAAGAACTTACAATTGAGTGGTGTTTATTTCTCGTGGTTCCTTTATCTTTCCTTTGTTCCTTTCCCTTTCTAAATCTTTCCCCCAACAGCCTTCTGTTTTTATTTATCATGAAGATTTATAAAGACACTGATACTAAGGAAGGATGTATGAATAATTTTCTGACATTGTTGAATGGATGCTTGATCATTTGCCACCCGTGTTATAGAAACTGTAGTTGCAAAATGAAAAGATGATTCTAGTCTGAAATAAAATTTGAAAAGTGAGTCAGCTACAGGGAAGGAGAGACAAAGGTGGAAACAAAAAACCTCAGAGTAAAATATTTTATCTCCATTTGTTTCCAGTGCCTTACTGATGTGAGGGGCAAGTAGGAGGCTAATACATCTCACTTTAGCAGTACTAATTGTTTGCATTATCACAATAATCAAATGCAGCCATATTAATGTCTCTGGTTATTAACTTGATTTTTACACATTAAGATTTAGATTTAATCCCCCGGGACCATCTATTAATGCTTTTAAAGTTGAAGGGTTTCAACAGTTTTAAGTTCTTTCCCTTCTTTTAGCTGCAGGCAGTAAAATTTGAACGTGTGTGGAGTTTTGTATTTTGCATTCCTGGGGGATTTTCAGAGACAGTGCTGTCAAGGACCATGAATCATGTTAATACATAGCAACCTCTACAGCTATTAAAATGTCTGCAATAATGTGATTATTTTAAAATGGAAAAACTAATATCACATGTGTTACTTAAAGATCAACTATTCTTTTAAAGTCACAGAGAGAATGCATTTGGAAGAAAAAAAAGAAAGAAATTGTTTTTGTATGCAGCCAAAATGTGAAATGTCTCATCTACTGAGAAAGAAAACTTTCAGCTCCTTTTACAAAATACATCCTTACTGAGCTTCAGGTCAACAGAGCATAAAAATGGCAAAAAGTCCAAGATCAATAAGCATGAAAAGCTGTTTTATTTCTGTTTGAGCAAGTTGTAGCGACAATGACCTGCTGGAACAGTCTCCAGTTTTATGCTTTCATAGTCACAGAATGATGACATCCAAGCAGAAAACAGAGCTTGGCCTGTTCTGATGAGCTGTCAGTGTGGAGCCAACATTACAACTTGCCTTCCATTGGTTGAGGGCTCAGCCTTTAGAAATTTATTAAAATTATTTATAGGCAGATGTGTAGGTAAACATTATCCAGGTCATTATATGGAGCATTTGTACCATACTAATACAAGAAGAAGAGCACATTTCTTTTCATTGCTTTTAAAGGGATCTAAATTATGGTAGCCCTTATAGTTTCTACGTTGATTTTTTTAAAAAATAAGGATACAAGTTAATGTGGGCTTGTTGCAAATATCTCATTATATCAAAAATACCACAGGCCAGAAATAATCTACCCTATAAATGATCAATATTTCTAGCATTTTGCATGGTATTGTCACCTGATTTCTGAAATTTCTTTCTCAAAACAGTATGCATGTGACTACGCATATTTCCTATAAAGAATACTTTTAGGCCCAGGCACAGTGGCTTACGCCTGTAATACCAGCACTCTGGGAGGCCAAGGGGGGCAAATCACTTGAGGTCAGGAGTTTCAGACCAGCCTGGCCAACATGGCAAAAACGTTATCTCTACAAAAACTACAAAAATTAGCCAGGCGTGGTGGCATGCACCTGTAAACCCAGCTACTCTGGAGGCTGAGACATGAGAATCACTTGAACCCAGGAAGCGAGGATGCAGTGAACTGAGATTGCGCCACTGCAACCCAGTCTGGACGACAGAGCAAAATTCTGTCTCAAAAAACAAACAAACAAACAAAAAGAATATTTTAATAAACCTTATCTTCTATTATTTCTTGTCTAAGAATAAAAACCAACTGAAAACTCAGTTCTGGTTTTTGAACATAACAATTTATCAAAGGGTTTAAGATGATATATATGGCAATTTTCTATTGACAAGGCAGAAAGATTAAATGCTTTCAAATTACCTCAGACCCTGAGCAATATATGGCCTTTTTTGACATTCCCTTGAAGCATTTAGGCACATTCTGAAAAATATAATCAGGAGCTCTTTCATTTCTTTTTATTGAGCAAAGCCTTGCCTCATTTCCAATATGCTTCCTTAGTACTGATGACATGGGTACACATTAATTGTCCAATGGATGAAGAGTGCCAAATCATATGCAACTTCTGTTACCTAGGGATCGGTACATATGCAGCCTGTCTGGAGTTGAAGTCAGGCTAAAGGACACCAGAGTGATGGACTGACTTTAGAGTCCCTGGAAGAGCTACTTTTAGGTATTACCAATGTCCATCTGGCTGGACTGTCAATTACAGACCCTAACATGCAGCTGAAATCCTAATCAGTCTTCTAAAAATGATCTCACTATCATAATGTTCAGGGAAGTCAAATTACCTAGAAACTGCCCTACTCTCTTTTGAGTCTTAGATGATATTAACAATAGGGATAGACAGTGATAAAGGATATTCTCCTTTGTTTCTCAACTATTTCTCAACTATTTAAGAATTCTACAGGCATAAAAATGGAACTGCCCTCCTAACAGTGTAGTGTCATATCTCACTAACTGGGCTTGCCCCTTCCCTCAGATTATAGGCTGCTCCTTGTAGGGGGAGCTCAGAATCCAGAGAATAAGTTTCTGTATGAACTTGACAAAGGCAGGAAAAACCTATTGCTTGCAAAGCCAGGTTCCACCCAGATGTGACCTCCTGTGTCCTTACCCCAATTCTGCAAGCCTGCGTGCCATTTTACAGATGGGGGAAGGACTGGGCAGGCTCGATAACTTGCCCAAAGTTACACAATTTGTAAGTGATGAAATGGGAACTCAAGTCTAGGTCTGTCATATTCCAAAACTCATGCTCTTTCTAGTAAATCATGCTGCCGTCTGCGCGGGGTTGAGATCTGTAACCTCGTGCATAGGGCCTTTTATTCTTTTAATGTATCGGAGCTGGACCGAGCATGGAATTTGGATAGGCAGGGCTTTTAGAGTCTAAAGAAACTTTATTCCATAGCCCAACTCTGACGCTTACTGTTTGGCCCCAGATAAGTTGTTAATAGTGTTAATAATAAGACACAGAAGAATGATAGCTACTATTCTCCAAGCATGGGCATGATGCCAGATAAGGGACAAGACACTTCACAAAACAGCTAATGTTACAGCTACACTTTGAAGTCAATATTGTTTTCTCTATTGTCAGATAAAGAAACAGAAGCACAGAAAGGTATGAAATTTGCATAAGGTCTTGAAGTTAGTAACAGCTTCTGTTCTGAGTTCTTGGCTCTACTGATTTCTTATAAATTATAGAATATCTTAGAACCTCCATATCTTTAAATGAATTTGTGGGGTTGTTGTGCTTATTAAGTGAAATAACATATGAAAGATTCCCAGTGTTATTTTATTCGTGATTGATGAATCACCAATGACCAAGAGAGGCTGATTTTTTTCATTCCCCTCACAAGAAAATAAAAGCCTACGTTCCTCAAGCACTCCATTCAGGCCCCTTGCCGTGGCTAAGGCTGTTCTTACTATTCCTGCTTCACTGTAAAACTTCTGATCTTTCTTCATGTCTCCCCTCAAAACTAACTGCCTGCTCTTCCCTTTAAGAGGCACAAGGCATTTTACACATATTTTTGTTATATACTATCTCTTCCATTGATACGAACAAGAGACAAGGAAATGCTGGGTGGAAGAGGGTGGTTCCCTGGCAAAGCCCCACCCTCAAGCCTGGAGACCCATGGCCCTAAATGAGAACAGGCATTCACGTTTCTGGGCCCCAAAGTTGCCTTTTGGCCTGTCATGCCCTCCTATCCTGTACCCATATAAACCCCAAACCCCCGGCTCCATGAGGAGACAAACAGAAGAGCAGAAGAATGGCAGAACAGCATGGCAGAGAGAAGAGAAGCAGCATCTGAACACTAAGAGGAATTTGGGTGAGGGTAGTCAGAGAGGAGATAGGCCACTGGACAGCCAAGCTCCAGGGGAAGATCATCTTCCTGCTCCATCCCCTTCCCAGCTCCCCATCCATCCCACTGAGAGCCACCTCCACCACTCAGTAAAATACTCACATTCACCATCCTCAAGTCCATGTGAGACCTGATTCTTCCTGGACGCTGGACAAGGACCTGGGTACCAAGAGGGCACTGAGCTGGTTAACACTTAAGCCATCTGCAGACTGCAAAGCTGAAAATATGCACTGTAACAGGCACCCACTTGGGCTCTGGGAATCGCAGGCACCCGCTCCTAGATGCTACTGGGGGACTAGAGCCCCAAGGCGCTAGCCCCAGCTCCTGCACCCGCCTGTTTGCATACTCCTCCTGTGAGGGGTTTGAGCGCACATGGGGTCAAACAGACCAGCCACACCCCTGTCGCACATCCTGCAAGGTGGCTCAGGGAACTTTCCCATTTCACTGTGACATCAGGCTGTTCCAAAGCACAGACAGTACTTTCTTTCTGCTTTTCTCAACACTAATTTTCATCAGGACTTCTGAATCTCCCAGTCATTTACCAAATGCCGGTTAAATGCTCACACTCATTCAATCAATGTTTACTGAACCCCCATATAAAAGCATCTCTTTACTGGATCTGAACAGTGGCTGACTGGGGGCTTCATGAAATTTTTAGAGGTGTCATAGAAGAACATTTTCATAGAGATAAAACTGCTTATTAACAAACTTCATTCCTTACCTCCCCAACTTAGATGGGCTGTGAACCTGACTGAGCCTCTTGCTTGTAGCCGTGTGTGGGTGATAATAAATATTGGTTTGAAGTTTCCCTTGTTCTGCCTATAGGTTAAAGTGAGTTAACCTCATTTGCAAGTGATGTTCTCTGACCTCATTTTTAATGGATGAGTGAAAAAGAAATGGCCCAGCAAATATCTAAAATCAGCATCAGCAAATACAATTTCCTTTATTGTAATTTAAACAGGGTAATTAATAATGCACCCTATTCTCATAGACTGGGAGCTGAGCCCGCCTGAGCTCCTGAAGGAGAGCAGGCATACAGGGTGATGATATCTTAAACTTCACCCAGCCCTTCCCTGGTTCTCAGTAATTATTTCAATTACCCCAGTGGAATCACAACAACATCCTGTAGTGATTTCTGAGGCCTCACAATTCTCCTCTTGAGGGGTTCTATCCTACTTGGGAGGCAAATTTACCTCTCTGAAATAAACAAATAAAAACAACCAATAAAATCCAAACAAGACAACTTGAGTGAGCTTCCCTATTTCCTCTCCTCTCCAATCTGTTCTCTAGTTCAACACCCATCTTCTCTTTTCACTTTTTTCCAATGATTAAATCTTATTTATTTTAAGCTGACCTCATCAATGAAACTCTTTCACTCATAACTTCTGCTGCCCCAGATCTCTCTCATCTCCCCAGCATCTTTAGTTTCTCATTCTGTGTTTACTCAATTTACTCTGCTTTCAAACATGAAAATTTTCCTTATAGTGAAGTCTCCAAAAACTACCAGCAACATCCCCTAGGAACTCGTTAGAAATGCAAGTTCCTGAGGTTCCCCTCCTCCCACCAGACCTGCGGATTCAGAAATTTATAGGTAGAACCCAGCAGTTCTGTTCAACAGACCCTCTAGGCAATTCTCAGGTGCTGAAGCTTGAGGACTGCTATCTTTTAGCAAAAGCCTCTGTGGGTCGCTCTTTGGAGCTACTTTCAAATTCTCTTCCTTCTTTTTCTGTCAAAGTTCTCTATCAAGCAATCTTCTCTGACTCCTTTCTAACCTCCGATTTCTATAGATTCACCTAAAATTCTGTTTTCACAGATCACCCAATTACTTATTGCCTGAGCTGGTTGCTGAAACACACCTGGAAATCAGAGATAATAACCTGGCTTTGAATAGTGGTACTTAGGAAAATTACTTACACTCTATGCCTCAGTGTCTTCACCTGCAAAGTGGGACTAACATGTTCTTTGCTGGATTATTGAGGAGCTAGAGATAATTATGTGAAAGTATTATACATAGTATTTGTAGAAGCTTAAAAAATGTTTGCTGAATTCAAATTTATATGGCATATACATTTGGTGTAGATTTTAGAAATAAAAACTTTCAGAAATTTCATGGGTAATGTGGTGAAAGATGTGCCTTAAAAAACTGATTAAATACTCATTTACATGTCATATCTTAATGACTTTGGAAGTGTAATGTTCACTAGGTCAATTAGCCATACTTTTAAAAATTGCTAAATATATATTTTCTATGATACTGAGTAATTTGCATTCATTTCCGTATGGGGTTTCTATGATCTTCTTTTGGCCTCAATATAATTTGAATGTTAATTTTTACTCTATGGAAAATTAGCGGAAACAAGCAAAGAAACATTGTTTACTATTGCTTTTTTCATTTTCATGGAACTGAAACCAAATGAAATATATTACAGCAAGACAGATTTAGAATAACCTCTGTAACCTTTTTTCAGATTTATTTAAAAAAGAAACAAATCGGGATTCCTGGGCAAGATGGCCGAATAGGAACAGCTCCGGTCTGCAGCTCCCAGCAAGACCAACACAGAAGGTGGGTGATTTCGGCATTTGCAACTGAGGTACCCAGCTCATCTCACTGGGATTGGTTATACAGTGGCTGCAGCCCACGGAGGGCAAGCCTAAGCAGGGTGTGGTGTTGCCTCACCAAGGAAGCACAGGGGTCGGGAACTCCCTTCCCTAGCCAAGGGAAAACTTGAAGGACTGTTCTGTGAGGAACAGCGCACTCCGGCCCAGATACTAGCTTTTCCCGCTGTCTTCAAAACCCGCAGACCAGGAGATTCCCTCGGGCACCTACACCACTAGGGCCCTGGGTTTAAAGCACAGAGCTTAGTGGCTGTTTGGGCAGACACCTAGCTAGCTGCAGGTGTTTTTTGTTTTTTGTTTTTTTTTCATACCCCAGTGGTGCCTGGAGTGCCAGGGAGATAGAACCATTCACTCTCCTGGAAAGGGGGCTGAAGTCAGGGAGCTGAGTGGTCTAGCTCAGTGGATCCCAACCCCATGGAACCCAGCAAGCTAAGATCCACTGGCTTGAAATACTCACTGCCACCACAGCTGTTTGAAGTCCATCTGGGACACTCAACCTTGGTGTGGGGAAGGGCGTCCATCATTACTGAGGCCTGAGTAGGCAGTTTTACCTTGACAATGTAAACAAAGCTGCCTGGAAGTTTAGACCGGGCGGAGCCCACTGTAGTGCAAAAAGGCTGAAAATTCCAAAAACCAGAATACCTCTTCTCCTCCAAAGGGACACAACTCCTCACCAGCAAGGGAACAAAACTGGACAGAGAATGAGTTTGATGAATTGACAGAAGTAGGCTTCAGAAGGTGGGTAAAGGAAACTCATCTGAGCTAAAGGACCATGTTCTAACCTAACGCAAGGAAGCTAAGAACCTTGATAAAAGGTTTCAGGAACTGCTAACTAGAATAATCAGTTTAGAGAAGAACATAAATGACCTGATGGAGCTGAAAAACACAGAATGAGAAGTTCATGAAGCATACAGAAGTATCAATTGCTGAATCACCCAAGTGGAAGAAAGAATATCAGAGACTGAAGATCAACTTAATGAAATAAAGCATGAAGACAAGATTAGAGAACAAAGAATGAAAGGGAAAAAAAAAGTCTCCAAGAAATATGGGACTATGTGAAGAGATCAAACCTACTTTTGATTGGTGTACCTGAAAGTGATGGAGAGAATGGAACCAAGTTGGAAAACACACTTCAGGATATTATCCAGGAGACTTCTCCATCCTAGCAAGACAGGCCAACATGCAAATTCAGGAAATACAGAGAACACCACAAAGATACTCCTTGAGAAGAACAACCACAGGACACATAATCATCAGATTCACCAAGGTTGAAATGAAGGAAAAAATGTTAAGTGCAGCCAGAGAGAAAGGTCAGGTTACCCACAAAGGGAAGCCCATCAGACTAACAGCGGAGCTCTCTGCAGAAACCCTGCAAGCCAGAAGAGAGTGGGGGCCAACATTCAACATTTTAAAAGAATTTTCAACCCAGAATTCATATCCAGCCAAACTAAGTTTTTTAAGTGAAGGATAAATAAAATCCTTTACCAACAAGCAAATGCTGATGGATTTTGTCACCACCAGGCCTGCCTGAAGAGCTCCTGAAGGAAGCACTAAATATGGAAAGGAAAAACCAGTACCAGTCACTGCAAAAACATAGAAAAGTGTAAAGACCATTGACACTATGAAAAAACTATATCAACTAATGGGGAAAATAACCAGCTAGTATCATAATGACAGGATCGAATTCACACATAACAATATTAACCTTAAATGTAAATGGGATAAATACCCCAATTAAAAGACACAGACTGGGAAATTGGATAAAGAGTCAAGACCCATCAGTGTACTGTATTCAGGAGACTTATCTCACTTGCAAAGACACATATAGGCTCAAAATAAAGGGATGGAAGAAGATTTACCAAGCAAATGGAAAACAAAAAAAAGCAGGGGTGGCAATCTTAGTCTCTGATAAAACAGACTTTAAACCAACTAAGTGCAAAAAAGACAAAAAAGGGCATTACATAATGGTAAAGGGATCGATGCAACAAGAAGTGCTAACTATCCTCAATATATATGCACTCATTACAGGAGCACCCAGATTCATACAGCAAGTTCTTAGAGACCTACAAAGAGACTGAGACTCCCAAACAATAATAGTGGGAGATTTTAACACCCCACTGTCAATATTAGACAGATCAGTAAGACAGAAAATTAACAAGGATATTCAGGACTTGAACTCAGCTCTGAACCAAGTGGACCTAATAGATATCTACAGAACTCTCCACCCCAAACCAACAGAATATACATTCTTCTCAGCACGACATCACACTTATTCTAAAATTAACCACATAATTGGAAGTAAAACACTCCTCAGCAAATGCAAAATAATGGAAATCATAACAAACAGTCTCTCAGACCATAGTGCAATCAAATTAAAACTCGGGATTAAGAAACTCACTCAAAACTGCCACAACTACATGGAAACTGAACAACCTGCTCCTGAATGACTACTGGGTAAATAACAAAATTAAGGCAGAAATAAATGAGTTCTTTTGAAACCAGTGAAAACAAAGACACAGTGTACCAGAATCTCTGGGACACAGCTAAAGCAGTATTTAGAGGGAAATTCATAGCACTGAATGCCCACAGGAGAAAGCAGGAAAGATCTAAAATCAACACCCTAACATCACAATTGAAATAACTAGAGAAGGAAGAGTAAACAAATTCAAAAGCTACCAGAAGACAAAAAATAACTAAGTTCAGAGCAGAACTGAAGGAGATAGAGACATGAAAAACCCTTCAAAAAATCAATGAATCCCGAAGTTGGTTTTTGAAAAGAATAACAAAGTAGACAGACTGCTAGCCAGACTAATAAAAAGAAAAGAGATAAGAATCAAATAGACACAATAAAAAATGATAAAGAAGATATCACCAGTAATCCCAGAGAAATACAAACTACCATCAGAGAATACTATAAACACCTCTACACAAATAAACTAGAAAATCTATAAGAAATGGATACATTCCTGGACACATACACCATCCCAAGACTAAACCATGAAGAAGTTGAATCCCTGAATAGACCAATAACAAGCTCTGAAATTGAGGCAGTAATTAATAACCTACCAGCCAAAAAGAGCCCAGGACCAGATGGATTCATAGCCAGATTCCACCAGAGGTACATAAAGGAGCTGGTACCATTCATTCTAAAACTATTCCAAGCAATAGAAAAAGAGGGACATCTCTCTAACTTATTTTATGAGGCCAGCATCATCCTGATACCAAACCTGGCAGAGACACAACATAAAAAGAAAATTTCAGGCCAATATCCCTGACGAACATCGATGCAAAAATCCTCTATAAAATACTGGCAAACCAAATTCAGCAGCACATTAAAAAGCCTATCCACTACAATCAAGTCAGCTTCATCCCTGGAATGCAAGGCTGGTTCAACATATGCAAATCAATAGGTGTAACCCATCACATAAACAGAAACAATGACAAAAACCACATGATTATCTCAATAGATGCAGAAAAGGCCTTTGATAAAATTCAATACCACTTCCTGCTAAAAACACTCAATAAACTAGGTCTTGATGGAACATATCTCAAAATAATAAGAGCTATTTATGACAAATCCACAGACAATGTCATACCAAATGGGCAAAAGCTGGAAGCATTCCCTTTGAAAACCAGCACAAGACAATGATGCCCTCTCTCACCACTCCTATTCAATATAGTATTGGAAGTTCTGGCCAGGGAAATCAGGCAAGAGAAAGAAATAAAGCATATTCAAATAGGAAGAGAAGTCAAATTATCTCTGTTTGCAGATGATGTGATTGTATATTTAGAAAACCCCATGGTCTCAGCCCAAAAACTCCTTAAGCTGATAAGCAACTTCAGCAAAGTCTCAGGATGCAAAACCAATGTGCAAAAATCACAAGCTTTCCTATACATCAATAATAGAGAGCCAAATCATGAGTGAACTCCCATTCACAATTGCTATGAAGAGAATACAACTTACAAGGAATGTGAAGGACCTCTTCAAGGAGAACTACAAACACCACTCAAGGAAATAAGGGAGGACAAAACAGATGGAAAAACATTCCGTCCAGCTGGATAGGAAGAATCAATAGTGTGAAAATGGCCATAATACCCAAAGTAATGTATAGATTCAATGCTATTGCCATCAAGCTACCATTGACTTACTTCACAGAATCAGAAAAAACTACTTTAAATTTCATATGGAACCAAAATGAGCCCGTATAGCCAAGACAATCCTAAGCAAAGAGAACAAAGCTGGAAGCATCATGCTACCTGACTTTATACTACAAGGACAGTAACCAAAACAGCTTGGCACTGGTACCAAAATAGATATATAGACCAATGGAACAGAACAGAGGCCTCAGAAATAACACCACACATGTGCAACCATCTGATCTTTGACAAACCTGACAAAAACAAGCAATGGAGAAAGGATTCCCTATTTAATAAATGGTGTTGAGTAAACTGGCTAGCCATATGCAGAGAGCTGAAACTGGACCCCTTTCTTATACCTTATACAAAAATTAACTCAAGCTGGACTGAAGATTTAAATGTAAGACCTAAAACCATAAAAACCCTAGAAGAAAACCTAGGCAATACCATTCAGGACATAGGGATGGACAAAGACTTCACAACCAAAATACCAAAAGCAATTGCAACAAAAGCCAAAATTCACAAATGGATCTAATTAAACTAAAGAGCTTCTGCATAGCAAAAGGAATTATCATCAGAGTAAACAGGCAACCTACAGAATGGGAGAAAAATTTTGTAATCTATCCATCTGACAAAGGGCTAATATACAGAATCTACAAGGAACTTAAACAAATTTACAAGAAAAAAACAACCCCATCAAAAAGTGGGTGAAGGATATGAACAGAAGTGTCTTTTCAAAAGAACACATTTATGCAGCCAACAAACATATGGAAAAAAAGCTCATTATCACTGATCATTGGAGAAATGCAAATCAAAACCACAAAGAGATACCATCTCATGCCAGTTAGAATGGTGATAATTAAAAAGTCAGGAAACAACAGATGCTGGAGAGGATGTGGAGAAATAGGAATGCCTTTACACTGTTGGTGGGAGTGTAAATTAGTTCAACCATTGTAGAAGACAGTTTGGCAAGTCCTCAAGGATCTAGAAGCAGAAATACCATTTTGACCCAGCAATCCCATTACTGGGTATATATCGAAAGGATTATAAATCATTCTACTATAAAGACACATGCACACGTATGTTTACTGCAGCACTATTTACAATAGCAAAGACCTGGAACCAACCCAAATGCCCATCAGTGACAGACTGGATAAAGAAAATGTGGCACATATACACCATGGAATACTATGCAGCCATAAAAAGGATGAGTTCATGTCCTTTGCAGTGACATGAATGAAGCTGAAAACCATCATTCTCAGCAAACTAACACAGGAATAGAAAACCAAATACCGCATGTTCTCACTCATAAGTGGGAGTTGAACAATGAGGACATATGGGCACAGGGAGGGGAACATCACACACTGGGCCTGTCAGCGGGTAGGGGGAAAGGGGAGGGATAGCATTAGAAGAAATACCTAATGTAGATGATGGGTGCAGCAAACCACCATGGCACATGTATACTTGCAATATACCTGCATGTTCTGCACATGTATCCCCGAACTTAAGTATATAATAATAATAATTTACATAGCACTGGTACAGCCTAAAAAAATAAAACCAGCAACAACTTCATTAACATATTTAGTACATACCATAATATCTTTCCATTTACCATTCAGCGGTTTTGCTGTATATTAACTTTTTTAAAAATTTGCAACCTCTTTAATCTTCATAAATCTGGTTTCCACCTTCATCCGTCCACTGTAGAAGGTGCTTTTGTTGTTCTTCACCAACTGAAAGAAATCTGGAGCTCTTCTGAGGATGCCCATCTTCACAGCCTCTCTGTTGTATTTAGTGTGTTTGTTGCTCCCCACTTGGAAATACTGATTGTGTGCCAAGATGATATTTTTGAAAGAAACCAAGTTATTGGCCAGTGTTTGTGATCCCCGAGGAGGAGTATGACAGGGTAAAAAGCAGAAAGAAGACTGAATTTCTGACTTTTAAAAATTATTCTTCTTCCAAAAGCCTAACCTTTTAGAGAATGTAAAGGCTTAAACAGAGATAAAGTATCAGATTAAGAGAAACAGGTATTTTCCCTTGGGTGTAGACAAAGACTCCTTCAAAACGGGGTAAAAAGAAAAGTTAGAGGCAGCAGATGAAAATAATTCAGTGAGTTTCAAAGATAGGGGTTTGGCTAGTTTGGGGGCCATGAGAGCAGAGACTGCACCCTTTTCCTGGCAAAACCCACCTCCACCCCAGACACTGTAAAACCTTTGAGAGAGAGTGGTCGTCCACCTCCACTAAGTTGACAGGGCCATAAACAGCCTTGCAGACATTCCTGGGCTCTCTCATCCTGCAAGAAATCCATGGTTGAAGCTACCAGGCTGGAAGAGGAGCTACAGGCAGTGATGGGGATATCACCATGAGGACCACTGGAGTACAATGGCACACAGTCACCAAGAAAGGGAACAGATGTCTCAAGTATCACATAAGGCCAACTCCATAAGCCCCTTGGAGCTTTGCAAACCCAAGAAGGAGGTCAGAACTGCAAATCCAGCAAAGTAAAGTTTCTGTCTCCTCCGGCAGAATGGAAGTTCATATGGAAGTTAATTTGAATTATACAAGAATAAAATTATACCTCTTCTATAAATTGCTATTGGACTACAGTTAACATCAACTTTATGTTGCAGTCTCCAGTACAGTGGAGTTCACTTATGCTCAAAATATACCACACCTATCCTCACTGTATGGACCCAAATGCATGCAATGAAGTGCCAAGCTCATAGTGAAGCTTCAAGAATAGTTTTGGATGAAACCATTTCTACAGATGTTGTAAGTAAATCCTAGAGGTTGTTTTAAACTCTTTTCAGCTTCTTTAAATCCTCAATCCCCACCCTATCTCCACCCATGGCTCTCACTTGATGGTCCACGGTTCAAGAATGTGTGCGTGCCTGGCACTGTGCTGAGCACAGGGAATACCGTCGCCCACAGGACAGATGTGGCTTCAGGGAAATCTAGTGAATATTTTAAAACATTATTGCACAAACATAGCATTTATAATCAGTGCAATGAATATACATTATTATTTACAATGAGAGCATATAACAGGGAGATACTAGACTAGATGTATTAGTCACATTGCTATAAAGAACTGTCTGAGACTGGGTAATTTATAAAGAAAAGAGTTTAAATTGGCTCATGGTTTGCAGGCTGTACAGGAGGCATGGTCTCAGGATACTTTCAATTTATGAAGGAAGGCTAAGGGGAAAGAGGCACGTCTTACATGGCAGGAGCCGGAGGAAAAGAGTGGAGCGGGAGGAGCTACACGGTTTTAATACAATCAGATCTGGAGAGAACTCACTATCATGAAAACAGCAAGGGGGAAATCCACTCCCATGATCCAATCACCTCCTGCCAGGCCCTTCCTCTGGCATTGGGGATTACAGTTAGACATGAGACACAAATCCAAACCATATCGCTAGGTGTCTAGAGTAGTTCTTCCTGAAAACATGGCATTTAAGGTGAAATATGAAGAATGAGTCAAGTTAGGTAAGCTAAGACAGAATAGGATGAGAGAGTTAGTGTTTCAGGCATAAAGAATGCTATGTGCAAAGCCCCTAAGGGTAAAAAGACCA
This sequence comes from Aotus nancymaae, assembly GCF_030222135.1. Taxonomy (NCBI): domain Eukaryota; kingdom Metazoa; phylum Chordata; class Mammalia; order Primates; family Aotidae; genus Aotus; species Aotus nancymaae. The sequence goes on along the minus strand of NW_026988432.1, from coordinate 51,348,101 downwards.
AGGTATCCAACTTATTCCGAGGAGACTAGTGGGTCCATCAGGCAGAGAACTGGAGAACAGTAGCATGGAATGCTACAGGGGAGAAGCAGAGCTACGCCATGCAGCCACACACAGCCTGTGTTAGAACAGCAAACCTGGGCCGGGCACAGCGGCTCACGTCTGTAATCCCAGCACTTTGGGAGGCCGCAGCAGGTGGATTGCCTGAGCTCAGGACTTTGAGACCAGCCTGGGCAACATAGTGAAACCTCGTCTCTACTAAAATACAAAAGTTAGCCAGGTGTGGTGGCAGGCAGGCACCTGCAGTTCCAGCCACTCAGGAGGCTGAGGCAGGAGAATCTTTTGAACTTGGGATGCAGAGGTGAGACTCTGTTCCCCTCCAAAAAAACCAGCAAACCCGTATTCCAGAAGTGAAGGAAAACTTTCAAGACATTCTAAACAGGGGAGAGACATGGGCAGATTTGAAATTTGAAATGAGCAACTGCACTGAGATACCCTTTTCATCTAATATATTGAGAAAAAGTATACAATATGATAATGACCAGGATTGGTGAGAATGTGGCAATTAAACACTCTCGCATGTGGAAGCAAATGGAAATTGATGCCTCCTTTTCAAAGAACAATTTAGAAAATTTTAAATAACCAAACAGTTTCACATAAGAAATATATACCATGAATATATTCTCAAGATACCACTATTTAGTAAGACAATGAAATTCAATGAAGCATCATTTTTTATTTATTTTTATTTTTATTTTTATTTTTTATTTTTTATTTTTATTTTTTATTTTTTGAGACGGAGTTTCGCTCGTTACCCAGGCTGGAGTGCAATGGCGCGATCTCGACTCACCGCAACCTCCGCCTCCTGGGTTCAGGCAATTCTCCTACCTCAGCCTCCTGAGTAGCTGGGATTACAGGCACGCGGCACCATGCCCAGCTAATTTTTTGTATTAGTAGAGACAGGGTTTCACTGTGTTGACCAGGATGGTCTCGATCTCTTGACCTCGTGATCCACCCACCTCGACCTCCCAAAGTGCTGGGATCACAGGTATGAGCCATCACACCCAGCTCCTATCATCTTTAATATTAATAATTTCAACAGCAAAAACTGGAAACAATCTAAAAGTTTATCAGTTGAGAACCAGCTAAACAAATTCTGATACAATCATAATGATTAAATACTAACGCCGTAGATCTGTTAGGACTGATATGAAAGATCTTAGAGATAGTTAAGTCTGTGTAGTATAATTTCATTTACATACATACTGAAAGGCAGTTATACATGTATGGAGATTATAAATTAAGATTTTTCTTGGCTACTTTTAGGAAGAAGAACCAGAGGTGATAGATGAGAGAAACTCATTTTTGATTTTGTTTGGTTCAATTTCTTTTACAGTGTACATGTGTAGCAGACACAGTTAGTTGCCTTTCCTCTATTCATTTCCTACACAGTCCTTGTCAACAGAAACCAACTGTTTCAGCCACCATCAATCAGGGATGGCGACCCACTGTGGGTTGTCCGAGAGTCTAAGGTAATCTCATTGGCTTTGCCAGTTTGGGAGTGGGTTGTGATCCAGGTTTTTCCAAGGAAATGGGAAGCAGGTCTGCTAGGGCCTCGGGAGAGCTCACCTCACTCTTAAGAAGGCACCAGAAGATGATGGTCCTTCTCTGGCATCTGTGCTGCTGCAGCCATCTTGGGACAATGAGGGAAATCCGTCTTAGGGTGATGTCAAAGCTGAGACTGTCAGACGGAAGAGCTTTTATCAGAGAGAAGAACCTGTATCACTGGTGACTTTTTTAAAGCTATCGATTATACCAACCATGGAGCCCTTTTCTAGACTTCCTGTCATGAGAAATAATAAATGCTTTTATTGTGTAAACCATTACATCAGGGTCATTACTATTTGGAATCAAAGTCATCTTAGTTGATACGACATATTCAATGATTTGATGTAGCAGGGATATAGCCCTTGGAGAAAGCACTGGAAGCGGGCAGGCAGACTGCGGGGCAGGAGGCTTGGTGGAAACCATTGCAGTGGTCCAGACTGGTGATAGCAATGTCTGTATCTGTGGGGATGACGGCAAGCTGAAGAGAAGGGAATGGGTTTGAGATCTAAGTTTTCTTCTCTTCCCTCCTTTCCACTTTTCTAAATTAGTCAGCATATATGCCCAACCATTTGCCACTCACTCCACTCATGATTTTCAAGTGCTTATGAGAAAAACAAAGGGGCAATCAACCCAATTCATCAATTCCAGATAAAAGCAGAAAGCAAGACATCAAAACCAAGACAAATAGTATATTTTTAAAGATCCTCATTGAGATAAACTATCGCGATTGAGAATCTATTCTAGCTCTGGGGTTCACATTTATCTGTGTATTCACCTTTTCACACTTCCAGCCTTCTAAGGAGGAAGCCCCAAGTCCTTTACCCAACGAGCAACTCTATTTGTGCTCTTGTTATGAATCCTTAGGTTTTAACAGAGTTATTACTTCAACTAAAAGGATTAGGACACCAGAGACAGCGCTATTAGTGACACTGGGAAAGTTCCTAACTTTTAAAGTAGGAAGAATGAGGGCCAGGTGCAATGGCTTATTCCTGTAATCCCAGCACTTTGGGAGGCCAAGGCAGGAGGATTGCTTCAGCCCAATAGTTTGAGGCCAGCCTGGGCAATATGGCAAGTCTCTACAAAAAGTAAGAAAATTAGCCAGGCATGGTGGCATGCACCTGTGGTCCTAGCTACTCAAGTGGCTGATGTGGGAGCGTCCCTTGAGCCCAGGAGTTTGCAGCTGTAGTGAACTATGATCGTGTCACTGTACTCAACTTGGGCAACGAAGTGAGACCCTATCTCTACAATAATCTAAAAATAGAGATAAATAAAGTAGGAAGGATGAAAAAAAAAAAGGACTGACCCTCTTCCAACAATGGTTCGGTAGAGCCAAAGATAGGAGTCACCAACTTCAAAATTATAGGGCTATTCACTTTCTAGGAATCAAGACAAGATTTACTTATCTATGTAAACTAAAACCACAAAGGAAATAACTAAGTCTCTCCCACTCTGGATTGCCAAACACAGGAATAAAATCTGGGCAAAGAAGAGGAAGGGTGTCTCTCAGTTCCCTGTGAACTGCCCCCGATAACCACACAGGTAATACATCTTTATAAACTATCAGCAGGAGCCTCAGAGTTTCATATTTTATCATGCCACATGTAAGGAGGTGGGAGGAGGAAGGAAAAGAGGATTTACTTATGGTCCCAGAGATTTACTTGTACTTCCAGATTCAGGTTACATTCTACAATCTCAAGAGCCATTTTGTGCTAGGATTTCTGCTACACTGTTTCTTTACATGTGACATGAATAGACATCCTGCACCAGAAGCACTTTAGGATAAACCCCTGGGACATGTTTCAGTGGGACTTCACATGAGTAAAACATTGCTATCCAGCTCTAATCTAGAAGATCAAATTCTTAATCAGAGACCTCCACTTGAAGCCCTCATTTTCCTCTATAATCTTCTGAAAGATTTAACTGTCAGCTAGCTTATATGGTGATTTCTTAGCTTTTTAGTATTTTTTTCTCCTCTTCAGTAACACGATTCTTTTTAATGAGTGCTCTCCCCAGGGAATTAATTATTACCTTGAAGAGTATATTCATATAGTTCCATCAAGATATCTTAAAAATTATCAAACTCCTGACAGACACCCTGTGCAGCTTTTAAAAATCATGTAATATACATAATGTGGACTTTTTTCCAACTCTATTGAATCAGAAAATTTTTATTTGGGGATAGAAGACATTCTATCTTTTTTTTTTCCTTCCCTCTTGCTCTCTCTTTGTTAAATGGAGAAATCAAACTTGCTGGCTGCTAATGTCCAATGTACATGTGCTCGGGCATGCAGACCTGTTATAGTCCTGTGTGAGAAAAAATCTATATCACAGGAAGAAAGGAGCTCTGTGGACATGGGGACTCATCCCCATGCTGGCATTTGTTTTGCAGAGAGGAGGCTCATCATAGCACACCTTGTTTGCAGTTTATAAAACCTTGAGGAACCTGGTAACCATGCAGTACCTCACTGAGAAACAACCACCCTACCCCGGTTGCCATATCCACATGAGGAATCATAGTGAAAGAATGGAAAGGTGGGCTGGCACGGTGGCTTATGCCTATAATCCTAGCACTTTGGGAGGCCACAGTGGGTGGATCACCTGAGGTCAGGAGATTGAAACCAGCCTGGCCAACATGGCGAAACCTTGTCTCTATTAAAAACATAAAATTAGCCAGGCGTGGTGGCACATGCCTGTAATCCCAGCTACTCGGGAGACTGAGGCAAGAGAATCGCTTGAACCCAGGAGTTGGAGGTTGCAGCGAGTGGAGATCCCAACATTCATTGCACTCCAGCCTGGAAGACAGAGCGTGACTCCGAAAAAAAAAAACAACCAAGCATGGAGAGGTGGCAACTTCTAAGACAACAACAGCTGCAGCTCTTACGGCAGCCACTTTCATCCTTAACTCCTGACAGCTCATATCTTGTTATGGTACAAATTGCATAAAATACCATGAAGCCTAATATTGGGCACTTGGAATTGTATGTAGTTACAGGTGTTAAGGAGAGAGCCGCAGGAACCTTAATCTTGCAAATTGGGGGTTGTGTGAATATATGAGGAAAACACAGGGAAGGAACCTCAGTAGCCATTCTGTGCCTTGAGATTAAAGGTAGCCCTGGGCAGTGATGTCATGTGGGTGGCGTAGGCTGTTGTAGGGAGCCAACTTGAGGAGCACCTTCAGAACATAACTTATAAATAGCATGGTGTCAGGCCAGCCATCTAACCTCATCGGTTTCTTTGACTAGAACTATGTGAGGCTGTAGCAAACCTACACTGGGATTCAGGAGCACAGGACAACGATTCTAAGTTGTGGGACTTCCTCCCTCCCCAGATCTTTGATTGCATGAGTTAATTTGCATGGGGGAAAGGGAACCTATAAGGAAGAAGTGTTTTGCTTGAGAATCTCATATTGGAAGAGTAAGAAATAGAGTGAATCATCTTCCTCAGTCAATGCAGGGTTGTGGTAAGGGCTACAGGTGGAAGCTAAAGGAGTTGTTTTAAAAAGAGCTTTTTCTTTTTCTTTTTTCTTAAACACTTGGTGAACAAGCAATGTGGTTCAGAGCCTGAAGCACTAGATGCCAATTGAAAGTTGAGAGAAACGCATCCTTTCCATGTCTGCAATAGATCAGCAGTGGATGTGGGGTGCGAAACCTACCAGCATAAAGATAGGCCCTTGATACAGAGAAACCGTGTTCCCAAGAAGAACCCTGGCAGCAAAGCAGTGGCAAGGGGCCTTCCTTGGTGGCCAGCTGGCAGAGGTTACCTCTCGGGAAGCTGAAGAATATGACACACTACTTCTGACCATGGGGAGACACCTTCAAATATCCCCAGGGGCCAGTGTCAGGAGAGAACTGAGGACCTCCATAATGCAGATTGAAGTCTCTATATGAATACAACCTACAGGTATTAATATCACCATGATCTCATTCACACCTCTAGGCCAGTGGGATCTGGAAACATTCAGATGACCTGTAGTGAAAGGAAGCTACTAGTCTCTTGAGCAGGTTCAGTAAGGGTTAATCAGACAACCTAGGTGAAAATGCTAGCACAGCGCCTGGGGTGTAGTAAGGACTCTGCTCATTCTGTTTCCAAGCCTGACCTTAATTAAGAGATCTGTATAAAGGTCAATCTAGAATATTCATTCCTTTCTGTGATTCTTTACCATAGGAGATATGTACCTCATTTTTTCATATTATGGAAACATAAACAGAAATAAATGAATTACATGCTAATTAGGAAGGTGCTTATTATTTTACTCAGGTAACAAATAGGTTGGAAATAAATGAATGAAATGTTTGGGGCTTTGCAGTGTCTTTTAGTTCATTAAGACAGTAATGGCCATGTGCAGTGGCTCACACCTGTAATCCCAGCACTTTGGAAGGCTGAGGCGGGTAGATCACAAGGCCAGGAGTTCAAGACCAGCCTGGCCAAGATGGTGAAACCCCATCTTTACTAAAAATACAAAAATTAGCTGGGCATGGTGGCAGGTGCCTTTAATCCCAGCTACTCAGGAGGCTGAGGCAGAGAATTGCTTGAACCCGGGAGGCAGAGGTTGCAGTGAGCCGAGATTGCACCACTGCACTCCAGCCTGGGTGACAGAGTGAGACTCCATCTCAAAAGAAAAAAAAAAAGAAAAAAAAAAAGACAGTAAGGTATGAAATAAATACTTCAGTGGTTCTGGAGGTGCATATCATGCATGGGTTACTATACGAGCCCCAAAAAAGATGGCTAAAAGGTAAAGTGGGAACAAAAACGAACACTCTCTAAGGTCACAGACACACTAAGGGGCTGCTATAAAGGACCTCTATGGCATTATATTCTATTTATGATATTTCTCTAAGTTCTTGTTACACTTGGAAAAAGCAGTCTCAACTTTTTACATGATACCAGTCAACAGTCCTATTTGGGCTGGTTTCAAGGTCATTAACGACTTTCAATTGCCCCTGCAAAGTCTTTTTTACACTTGATTTCTAGTGCTTGGAAATCGTCCAATAGAATAAACACTTCTAGATTACAGCAGAGATGGCAAATTTATCACCTTCTGTGTTCGTATGTGCAGACATCACTAATCAATCACTGTTCTTTTCTGCTGAATCACCTTTCTTGATACAGTACTACAAGCCACCACTTCCAACGAAATATTGTTAAAACCATTTCCCTCTATCTGCCTTAATCTCTTGCTTTCTATGAAAATGCAAATATTTGAAGAAGAATACAAATTTAAGTTATCAGTCACTGACAACTAAATGTTAACCAAAAAAAGATTGAAAGCAGCACTTGCTCTGGCATTAAGGGAGAGAACTCGAGGGCTCTGGAATAGGAGGGGGGAGCAGCAGAATCTAGGCCCTCCCTAAAGATAGACTTCACCTACTTAACAATTTTGCCTAAGGCCAGTGCTGCCAAAAGGACCAGTTCTCTCCAGGGCATCTATTTCAACCATTTACCATCAAATAAAACTTACAACTGGCATATGAATTCTTAGGCCAAGGGCATTTTATTTTTTGAAAATTTAAAGTACTTTTTGGGTAAACTACTTTAAAAATTCAAGAGCCACAAAATAATCCCAGAAAGAACAGTGCAGGGGGAAGGTGAGCAAGGTGTAGCTCATTAAAGCGGGTGCTGTGTGTCTGAACATTGTGCACGCACAGGTACTCTTGGCCACGCATACTTGCAAATACCATATACTTGCATAGTTAACAATCCTCTGCAGCACACTGGCAAGCCAACAGGGAAGGGAAGGCAAGATCAAACACATTTAGAAAGAAATTTCAGAACCTGAGCTTAAGGCCCAGATGGAGTAACAGGGACCCGAGTCGCTTTCCTGCCAGAAACAACCAAAAATGAACAAGACATATGAAAGACAGTTTGTAAAACACTGGACATCAGGCATCAAAGGACAGTGACCCTGAGAGATAAGAAACAAATGAGAGGAGTCTAATATCTTCCAAGCTTTCTGCTCTGAGAGAATCTCCAGCTGTGATGCAGTGAGGAGAGAGAATCTCCAGCCGTAGTGCAAGGAGGGGAGAGAATCTCCAGCCATGGCTGGAGTGGGTAGAGAATCTCCAGCTGGTGCAGCAAGGGGAGATAATCTTCAGCCATGGTTGGGGAGGGGAGGAGAGAATCTCCAGCCGTGGTGCAGGGAGGGGAGAGAATCTCCCGCCGTGATGCAGGGAGGGGAGAGAATCTCCAGGTGTGGTGCAGGGAGGGGAGAGAATCTCCAGGTGTGGTGCAGGGAGGGGAGAGAATCTCCAGGTGTGGTGCAGGGAGGGGAGAGAATCTCCAGCTGTGGTGCAGGGAGGGGAGAGAATCTCCAGCTGTGGTGCAGGGAGGGGAGAGAATCTCCAGTTGTGGAGCTGGGAGGGGAAAAAAAGGCAGAGGTAGAAGATGCCCTGAGTGGAAGAGACAGACCCAGAGTCCAGGGAAAATGCGGGAGCAAGAGTCTACATGACAGGGTGGCAGAGGACAGCTGCCTAGAGAAGAACTCTGGAGATCTGCAGAGAGTCTCCTTTGAGTACTTAGCTGAGTGCTGATCAGCACGAGCATGTGATGGCATTATGGGAGACTACGAAAATAATCCACTGAAAGAATCAGAGCACAGTTTTCCCATTTTGGCACTGTCGACATTTTTGGTTGCACGATTCTTTGTGGTAGGGCTGCCCTGTACAGAGTAGAATGCTCAGCAACATCCCTGGCCTCTGCTTACCAGATGCCACTGCCACTCATCTCCCCCACACCCCACTTGTGACAACCAAAAATGTTTCCAGACATTGCCAGCGAGAGATGTTGTCTTTCACTTCTGGACATTACGAGGCAAAATGGAAAACCACTGGAATAAAGGAAACAGTGTCCAGTGCTGGGAATAGAGTTTGTTCCCATAAGCCAGACTGGAAAGCTGGAAGAGTCACAGGACATTGGGTTCAGGACACACAGATCAGTCTTGCCTCAGTAGCGAGAGATAATTAGACCTCGATTAACTGCTGCGGGAGTCCAACCTGACAAAACCTTGAAAGCAAAGACTGACAGAAGCAAACCATTTCCAAGCCAGTTAGCTGCATTCCAGGGCAGAGCTCAAGAATACTTTAGAAATGTAAAAATATCTAGCACCCAATAAGGTAAAATTTACAATGTCTGGAATCCATGTACAATGCATAATGAGGAAATCAATTAATCAAAGCTGACTCAGAACTGACACAGATATTAGAATTAGCAGACAGAAACATTACAATAGTTATTAAATTTTTATCCTATATGATCAAAAAGTTAACTAGAGACATGGAAGTAATTTTTAAAAATCTGATGTAAAGTTTAAAAAATGAATATTATAAAATGTGAGATTAAAAACTACAGTAGGTGGCATTTGTGGCAGACATCAAAGAAGAAAAGATTAGTTTACTGGATGATGTAATTATAAAAACAGAGAGAAAAAATATTTTTTAGAATGAACAGAGCATCTGGGAGTTGTGGGAAAACAGAAAGGGGCCTACATGTGTGTAACTGCAGTTCTCAGAACCGAGGAGAGAGTGGAGACCACAGAAAAATTTGAAAAAAAAATTGAAGAAACTTTTCCAAATCTGATGAAACCTGTAAACTCACAAATCTAAGAAGTTCAATGAATCTTCAGCACAAGAAACATGAAGTAAAATATGCCAAACTACATCACAATCTAATAGCTCAAAAATGCCAATAAAGAGAAAATCATACAGAGGAACAAATATGGATGATGACAGATTTCACATTTGAATGAATATAAGAAGAAAATGGAGCAACATTAAAAAAATAGAAATAAAAAAAACTGTCAACTTACAATTTATACCCAGCAAAAATATCTTCCAAAAACCAAAGCTAAATAATGGCATCTTCAGAAATACAAACACAGCAAGGATTCATGACCAGCACACCCACATTAACAGAAATATTAAAGGAAGTCTTTTAGGCAGAAAGAAAATGTTCCTGTATGGTAATATGGATCTATACAATGGAATGAAGAACACTGGACTTAGTAACCACATGGTAACTATGTAAGATTTTTTTCTTATTTAAATCTCTTTAAAAGATAATTGTTAGGTTTTATAATATACATTAAATGTGTAACATCGATAGCATAAATGTCAGGAGAGAAAAAGAAATATACTCTTGTAAAGGTTTTCCTCGTGAAATGGTAGAATATCACTTGAAGGAAGATCATATATGCAATAACCCCTAAAGCAAAAGCTGAAACAATGAAACAAAGAGTGGTAGTTAATAAGCCAGCAGAGGAGATAAAATGGAATCACAAAAGATTAGATTAGTACCAACAAACCAGTAAAAGAGTAAGAGAACAAAGATGAGATGAGACAGGAAGAAAAAAAAGCAAGTCGATTTTTGTGAGTTATGAATTTATTTGTTCTTAATTTTTAAAATTGGGCAAAAAGTTTGGACAGATCATTGTGGACTGAATGTCTGTGTCACTCAAAGGTTTCACATATGAAATCCTAACCCTCAATGAGTATGAGGAGGTGGGGCTTTTGGGCAGTAATTAGGTCATGAGGGTGGAGCCTTTAGGAATGTGATTAGTGCCCTTCTAAAAGGAACCCCCAAGAGCTCTCTCCCACTCTTCCCACCATGAAGATACAATAAGAAGTCAGCTGTCTGTAACCCAGAAGAGGGCCCTCACCAGAAGCTGACCATGCTGGCATGCCGATATCAGCCTTCCAGGCTTCAGAACTGTAAGAAATAAAATTCAATTGTTTTTAAGTCACCCAATGTATGGTATTCTATTATAGCAGCCAGAACAAACTTAAAACACAGATCCTATAGCAAAGATGTTATACAATGGCAATACAAAATGAAAAGATTTTCAACGTCATTAGTCATTAGGAACTGAAAATTAAAGTCAACCTGAGATGCAATTACACATATGTTAAAATGGCAAAAAATATAGTATATGATCTCACTTAAATCTTAAAAAAAGGTGGGGGTAAAATACAAAGAGGTAGTGAATAAAAAACAGTGGTTCCATGGTTACCAGGGTCACGATAGAAGGAAGGAAATGGGAAGATGTAGATTAAAGGGTACAGAGTAGCAAATATGCAGAATGAACAAGTAGAAAGATCTAATGTAGAACACGGGGGCTACAGTTAATAATAGTGTTTGTACTCAGGATTTGCACTGCATGAGTAGATTATAACGCCTCTTGACACAGGTGGGGGACATGGGTAATCGTGAGATGACGGATATGTTAATTTGTTCCACGACAGTAATTTTTTTACTACATGTATGTGTGGTACAACATCATGTTGTATATCTTAGTATACACAATAAAATTTATTTTAAAAAAGAAATAAAATAAATATTAAAAGACTGGCCATACCTGGTATTGATGAGGATATAGAAAATCCTATACATAGCTGATGGGAATGTACAATGGCACAACCACTTTAGAAAACACTTTGGAAGTCTTTGAAGAAGTTAAACATACATCTATTATATAATCCAGCCATTCCACAGTTGGGTATTACATTCATATATATTTACATGTTCATAGCGGCTTTATTTGGCATGGCAAAAAACTGGAAATACCTTATTGTCCATCAACTGGTGAATGGATTTTCAAAAACTGTGGTTTAGTGATATATATGAGTATATTCCATTACTAAGCAATAAAAACAACTTACTGATACACATATGAATGAAAGCCATGATAATTACACTGACTGAAAGAAGCCAATAATTTGAGTACACTATATGTTTCATCTATTTAAAAATCTAGAAAATGAATGTGAATTTCTAGTGACAGAAAGCAGATCTATGGTTTTTGGGAGTGGAACATAGGGAGGGAGGTGTGGGAGGGAAGGAATCACAAGAGGAAACTTTAGGGATGTGAATATGTTTTATCTTGATTGAGGTAACAGTCTCATGGGTGCATAAATATATTAAATTGTACACTTAAAATATATGTACTTTAGTGTATATCAATTTAACCCAAATAAAGTTGTAAAAATGGAAATTAGAAGATTTTCTAAGAGACAGCATAAAGGATTATATTTGACATTGATACTTAGAATAAAGACCAGGAGATCTGAGTTCTAGTTCAACTTCTGTCTTTGATGTGTCTAGTGATCTTGTGAGAGGCAGATAAATTCTCTCGATCTCTGTTTTCTCACTTACAAAGTCAGACAGCTGATTTGGTGATCTATAGCGTCCTTACAAGTTTAAAATCTAGCAATGGATAAAAGTAAACAGGAGTGAGTTTGAATGGTGAACCCTGACTGGATTTGAATTTCAGCTCTATTACTCATTACTTGTGTGACCCGAGATAAATTACTCAACCCTTCTAAACTGTTAGAGAGTAAGTTCCATGAAGAAAGGCTGTATTGTTTTGTTCACTCCTGCAACCCAGGGCTGGGTATAGATACTGGCATATAAATCAGTGTTTTCTTTTTCTGCCAAATGCGAATATTACTAAGCCTCCTTGTAGCAGAGGCTGCTGATGCCCCTCAACCTCCATATCCCATTGTCCCAGTCCTAGGTTTAACTTTCACTCAGGGAGACAGCCTTTGCCATGCCTCCCACATCAAGCACAGGAAAGGCACCCGGGGCAGATATTGTCAAGAAGGGCAGCGGGCGCAGTGGCCAAAGGTTCTTCAGGAGCTGGGTGTGCCTGGCGGCTGTCGCAGGGCCAGCGGGGCTTCTCACTTAATGCCCGGAGAAGCCACGGGGAGTGAGAGGCAGTGGATTAATGGTCCAGTCTCCCTGCTTTCTGGTGAGACAATTCTGAGACCTGGGTCCCCAGTGAGACTGAGTCCCAGCTGCTCACAGTGGGATGCTACACATCCTGCATCATTTCCTGGCTTCTCACCGTTCCTTGTTTTATTTCCCAGCCCTTCACTTGTGCTTCCCAGGATCACTTCCTAAATGAACCTCCTGCCTCTATGCCAATAGTAGGAACCCAAAAGAAGGCCCCATCTCTTGTGGATCTTGCAGGAATAAAGTGAAACGGGATGTATAAAGTGCTTCGCCTACTGCCTGGTGAGTTCGTTTCTGTTTTTTGATTGGTTTTGTTTTGTTGCCAGTTTCTTTCAGAGATGCCAGAGAAAGTGACCCTGCTAACTCTGAGTTCACAAAATTGAGGGGGGAAGGGAAACCTGCGTGAGGAAAAACATGTACTGAGAATTTATAAAAGCAAAATCAAAACAATCTAGAGAAAAAGTAGATCATGCTATGGACTGGATTGTGTCCCCCAGCATGCATCTTGAAATCTTAAGCTCCAATGTGACTGTATTTGGAGACAGAGTGGTTAGGAGGTAAAGTTAAATAAGGTTATATTGGCGGAGTCCTAATAAAGTAGTATTGTTGGCCTTATAAGAAGAGAAATCTCTTTCCTTCTCCACCTGAGCACAGAGAAAAGGCCATGGATGAACACAGCAGTAAGGCAGCCTTCTCCAAGCCGGAAAAGGAGCCCTCACCGGGAACCTAATTGCCAGCACCTTGATCTTGAACATCCAGGTTCCAGATTGTGAGAAAAATAAATGTCTGTTGTTTAAGCCATCCAGTCTGTGGCATTTGGTCAGCTTGAGCTGACTAATATACACATGTACCCCAAACCCTATAAAGCAAAATATGAACCTGACTCAAGAGCAATGGAGATTGTTTTTTAAAAACCGAAATTCTGATTATATTATTGCAATCCAAGTAAATAAGAAAAGTTGAAACTATTCAAATCTGAAGCCAACCAAACAAAACCAAATCAACAAGTAGAGTTGCTGGATTTAGTGAATAAATTTTAGAGGAGATGCTCAGTTAAATTTGAATTTCAGCAAACAACAATATTTTTTAGTATAAGTATGTCTCAAATATTACACAGGACATACTTATACTAAAAATTTACGTGCTGTTTATTTGAAATCCAAATTTAACTGGATGTCTTGTATTTTATCTGGCAAACATCGACGTGACTGTACAGTAAGCTCTCTAAGGAGCTGAAGTTTTCATAAAATGTTAAGTATGAAATGTGAAAAAAACAAAAGATTGATTTTCAAAGCAAAATGGCTCACATTGCTAGAATTTTATGATGAATTCTAAAACCCAGACTGAGTTGAGGCTCACAAAACAAATGAAAAACAAAAACAATATTTTTAAAAAAATTCAAGAAAAGCAGGGAAAATGTTGACTCCCCTACATGGAGAAGGTGGCATAAAGTTGACAGATGATAGGAGACAGCTACTGAATGTTCATTCTGTTTTGTATTATTCACCAAGAAAAATGCTCTTCCAAAAAAATATAATAGTAAGCCAACCAACAGTCAGGTGCATCAGGAGTTAATCAGAGATGATCTAGCTCATCACCCTTCAATGCACTAAGATTTATGTCCCAAATTGCTAAAATAAATGGAAGGTGTGATCGTACAGATGGCTCTGTAAAATCTCAGACAATGAGAGAAAGAGGTGGCAGAAACTGAAGCCAGGCAAACGTTCAAACTTTCAGAAAGAGAAAGCAAGTTGGCAACACAGGACATCACTGAGCGGGAAGTCTAGGATATTTCTCAGATGAGTTGCTCCAGGGAGAAAGTTAGGCCAAATGAACTTGATTTTCTTTGTTGTTAGGATTATTAAATTAATGCACCAGGAAGACACTCAGGGTAATGCACTTAGGTTTCAACAAGACATTTGGAGAATATTTTCTATGATAACCTCATGGACAAGAATGAAACACGGGAATGACTTCTCTATGGCTCTGAACTTAAATCCCACTTAACTTTGTTGATCATGTCTCAAATAAAGTTATCCTTACCAGATTTGCTGTAAACAAAAAACTGAATGGAAGAGTATATTAATTGGATTCTTTTGGTTGTAACTAAAAAAAATTCAATGTGAGGCCGGGTGCAGTGACTCACACCTGTAATCCCAGTGCTTTGGGAGGTAGAGGCCGGCTGATCACAAGGTCAGGGGTTCAAGACTAGCCTGGCCAACATGGTGAAACCCTGTCTCTAATAAAAGTATAAAAAAATTAGCCAGGCATGGTGGCAGGTGCCTGTAATCCCAGCTACTTGGGAGTCTGAGGCAGGAGAATTGCTTGATCCCAGGAGGCAGAGGTTGCAGTGAGCCAAGCCCACGCTGCTATACTCCAGCCTAGGCGACAGAGTGATGCTTCGTCTCAAAATAAAAAAAAAATTCAGTGTGAAAGAACTAAAACAGAAAGGTATCAGTCTTAGAACCTCAGGAATAAGAACTCAGACTTCTGAAAAGACTATAAAACATCGTGGCTATCAGTACAGGCCCTGGTTTGAATCCAGCTCTTCCACTGTTGGGTCAGTCATTTCACTTCTTTGTGCTTCAGTTTCCTCATCTGTAAAATTGAGATAATAATAGTATTTACCTCAAAGGGTTATTAATAGAATCAAATGAGTTAACATATATAAACCATCAGATACCTAGAATATGATAAGCACTATATACTCAGTTTTGTATGACTCTTTTTTTTTTTTTTTTTGAGATGGAGTCTCGCTCTGTCACCCAGGTTGGAGTACAATGGCATGATCTGTGCTCACTGCAGCCTCCTCCTCCCAGGTTCAAGTGATTCTCCTGCCTCAGCCTCCAGAGTAGCTGGGATTACAGGTGCCCACCATCACGTTAGGCTAATGTTTGTATTTTTAGTAGAGACAGGGGTTTACCATGTTGGCCAGGTTGGTCTCAAACTCCTGACCTCAAGTGATCCACCGTCCTTGGATTCCCAAAGTGGTGGGATTACAGGCATGAGCCACCGCGCCTGGCCTGGCATGAGTTTTACACGGTGTACTTCTTTCTTTCTTCTCCTTGCGGAGTGCCTTCCTGTGTCTGGAATCCACGCAATGGATACCATGGCTACTAACAGCTCCTGAGTCCTTTACCTTATAGACCAGTCTTGGCTCTCTTAATCCCTTGGAAAGGAGACTTTATTTTGTTTACACTTGGTTGCTGGTCAAGAGATCAATTCATTCATTTATTAGTTTATTCATTCAACAAACATGAATTGAGCTCTCAGCATGTGCCTAGAACATTCTAGGCACTCAAAGTACAGGAATGTGAAAATAAAAAATACAAAGTCCCTGCTCTCTATATGTAGGATTCATGTATTTTGAGAAAAAAAGATGAAGACCAATAAAGAAGCCATTAAACATGTTATAGTAAAATGGTAATAGATGTAACACACAGGAAAAAGTGAGATAAACAGAGAGAGTGACTTGGAGAGGGAGGGAGACACTATTTTATGATGCAATTAGAGGTGGTCCCTCTGGTAAGGTGACATTTGGGTGGAGACCTGAGGAAGTGGAGATACCTGGGAGAATATTCCAGACAGGGGGAATAGGGTGTGCAAAAGCGCTGAGGCAGGAGCATGTTTGAATTCCAGAAGTAGCAAGGGTGAATGTGATCAGAATGGGAGAGGTGAGGGCAAAATGTGTCAGAGAGTCTTCCAGAGCCAGGTCCCGAGGCCATGGGGAGCTTAGTAGGCTGTGGCACAGAACATGGGTTGTTATTCTGAGTGACATGGGAGCCATTGCAAGGCTTGGTGCAGAACAGGGGCATGGACAGACTTATATTTTAGAAGGCTTGCTTGCACTTGTGTGGAAAATGCCTGTACATTGGCATCAGGATAGCAGGAAGCCTGGTCAGAAGGTTATTGCAATTATCCAAGGGGAATTCAATGGTGTCCTGGACTCTGATGGTAAAAATGACAAGAAATGGTCAGAGTCTTAATATGCTTTCAGGGATCCACTATTAAATGTAGGTGTTAGAGAAAGAGAAGAGTCAAAGTGCCCAATTACAAAGTTTATCTCCAGAGACAATGGCAGAATGAAGTTACCATTTACTGAAATAGGGAAGAATCTGGAAGGAGCAGAGCTGGGAGAAAATATCAGGTGTTTGCTTTTGGACATATTAGTTTGAGATGTCCTTAGACATCTGGTAAGCAGGCAGGCAGTAGGAGTATGGGATTATGGGAGGGTTCAGGATCGAAGAGGCTAGAGATAAAACTAAGGGTTCATTGTGGATAGATGGTATTACCAGTCAAGGGACTTGATGAGATCACTTAGGGAGGAGGAATTGAGGGAAAACAGAGGATTAGATACTGAATCCTGAGGGTTGGGGAAAATGCGAAAGATGGCCAAGGAGGCTGAGAAGGAGGGAACGGTGAAGTAAAATAAAGACCAGGGGGTGTGTTCAAGAGACAAAATGAAAATATTTCATGCAGGTGATAGCACTCAGTTATGTCAAATGCAGACGCTGAGTCCGAGGGGAACTGCCATACTATGTGACCACATAGTGACAAGGGAGGCGGGGGCAACTCCTCTAACACAGTGTGGTCAAGGCAGGGCTGCAGTTTCCACCACGTGTAGCCAGTACAATAGATTAAAGCAGAAGTCAAACTTGTTTTGATAAATTGTAATGAGAAGCCTAAATCATCACATAAAACTTAAACATGATAAATACTAGGTCTGCATTTAGATTCAGACTAGAAACTACGAACTCTGTGTATATATACATACAAAAGACTAAAAGAATATGCCTTCAAACACTAACAATTGTTACTCAGAAGTGGTGGAGCTATAGATATTTTTATCTTATTGCATATTTTCCATAATTTCAAAATTTTGTCTACAATAAATATTCATTGATTTAGTAAACAGAAAAATATCATAAGTATTATAAAATACCAATTATGTATAGATAGGGATGGGAAGAGTTTCTTTTAATTTATGCAAAAAAAACCCCAAACCCCGAATGTATTGAATAAGAACTTGGGTTGTACTAATAAAAGGATAATATACATTGCTGTATTAATTCAGCTGGAAGTGGGAAAATGATACAGTTTTACTACTGGAAAGTACACAGGAAAAAAAAAGAGGATAGGGAGGAAACTAGAAAGCATAACATGGGAAAAATTGAGGAAAATAGAGATGTGAATCTAGAGGAAAGACATAAGTCATAGTGGTAAATGTGATGAGCTGGCGTATGATGAAAAGAATCAGATACACTCAGCTCCACTTGTACCTTGCGAAGTCACTTGTTTCTCTGACTCACAGTATCCTGATGAAGTAGTAATAATTTTTCGCTTAACACTGATATTTAGGTTAAATACAACAAGGTATGAGTTACCTTCTTCTCTGGCCCAGAATGCTTCGTATGCAGAGCTCATGAACTCCTCTCTGATTCTCTTTAAAGAAAACATTACTCACATAGAAGCATTGGTGAGCTATGTAGATTTCACTGTAGATTGCATATGGTAGATACAGGAGGCGGTAGACACAGCACATCCCAGAGCAAAAGGCTTAAAGCCCCCACCTCACACTGCAGTTCTCTGCAAAGTCTTTGCCACTGTGGCAATTGGGTAGCAAGTTGGGGTATGTATTATGGGATCCTTCCCCCACCCAGACTCATTAAATTCTCTCTGACCCTCCAGAATACCAGGATCTTCAATTTCCTTTCCTTTGTTTAGTAAGAGCAATTCATTCTCTCCCAATTCCTATCTTGAAACTTGAAAAACAAAACTTACTATGTTACTAAGCAAAACAAGGATCTGCCCATGTAGCAGAATCTACCCACCTTAGTAAACCTATTTCTGTCCTGAGTGTCGCCTTTGGGATCTCAGAATCCCACCCCTACCTCCGCCCATAAGTGCTATTTTGTCTTGCAAACATATTTAGTGCTCTCCCCATGAAGGGTTTCAGGTGAGAACCTTCTCCCATCCACTTACATATATAAAATATCTGCCATAGTGCTGTCACCCAGTAGAGGCCAAGAAATGTGCATAGTTATTATTATCATTATGATGACTGTCTTTAAATATTTAAAAAGCTATGTGGCAGCGGAACACGGAGACCTATTTTTGATAGTTCCCAAGACCAATAGGACCAATTGGTATGTCACTGGGAGGAAGAATTGACTCAGTAGAAGGCAGCTATTGCTAGCAATTAGAACTGTTCAGTAACAGGGTCTTCTTAACTTGTCTTGAATTGTCTGATCCAAGACAGAGGAGAACAGGAGATAGTAGATGGGAATTTGAATGAGTTGACCCAAACTCTCCCTCTTGATGAGACATCTGCTGATCCTATAAAAAGTGCCTGAATGGGTGAATGGGTTTTCCTTCTTTCCTTTTTCTTCCCAATGTCACCAAAATCTAAGGTTACTTTTTTTTCTTTTTGAGACAGCGTTTCACTCTGTCACCAGGCTGGAGTGCAGTGGTGCAATCATGGCTTACTGCAGCCTCGACCTCCTGGGCTCAAGTGCTTTTCCCATTTTAACCTCCCAAGTAGCTGGGACCACAGGCATGCACCACCATACTCAGCTTATTGATTTTTTTTTTTTTTTTTTTTTTTTTTGGTAGAAATGAGGTCTTGCCATGTTGCCCAAGCTTGTCCCGAACTCCTGGGCTCAAGGAATACTCCTACCTTGACTTCCCAAAGTTCTGGGAATATGTGTGGGCATGAGCCACTGTGCCCAGCCAAAGGTCATCAGATCACCATCAACCTGACCCTTTTTGGATTTGGTGCGTATAAAACACTCTGTGACATAAAGCTCCCCTGGAAGGGGTAGAGCCAACATAGCTACTAGTTTCCTGACACTACTTCAAAAGCATCAGGGAGGAAAGAATAGTTAATACAGCAGTCCAGGCCACTGAAATTGTAGGATACAGAGCGGTGCTGTGTGCTGGGGACTTTGTGGCTACAGTGATCAGACCCAGGGAGGGGGAAAATGGGAACCAGATTCCAGAACACCCGAGGGACTTTCAAGATACACTTACATTTGCCATTTTCCGATTTTTTCAGGGTGTAGAATTAGCTGAAAGTCTTCCACATGCCAGTGTGGCTTTGCCTGGAATATGATCTTTTTAAAAGGTTAAGTTAATTTTGACTTTTACTGTTGCAGCATTTCAACCTAATGGTGCTCCATGCACAATCTAATTGGATTTTTATGGGTCTTGATTTAAAGAAATTTGTTTCGCGACAATGACAATTTGAGTATTACAGGTAAGTCCCTCTTGTATAATATCGAAGTGAGATAGAGTACACACAGGTAGGCTGGGATAACAGATTTCTGGTAGGTAGTTATTATCTAAAACCTGTATCAGTTTAAGCTCAAACCATACAAGAACTTATGTGTTCAATGATGTTGACTCTGTAAAGTTAGAGCAAATGGATACGTAGGTCTGAGATCACGATATTGGGAGGTTTCATGATATACAATGAATAAGTCACGTGATTTCTACAGAAAATTCCATTCATTTCCATGGTGAATTGGATACTAGGTTGAATTTTTAAAGGCTATTTGTCCTAAGAGATTATGAATTTATACTGCCTCAGGTTGTATTCCATCATTATAAAAGTGCAGGAGTTCTCTGTAAAGTTTGTTTTACCAGCCAGAATTGGGAATTATATCTCTTGCAATAAATTCTTTCACATTGGCCGTTTGACATTTTAGAGGTAACCCCTGGCTTAACTGGCTGCAGGTAAAAACTAGAGGCATAACTGGTTTTAATAACAGTCTCTGGGTTTACTTATTTCCAACGACTTAGCCAATGACATCCTTTCTTATATAATATTTTTTATATTCCATGAGGTACATTTCTTTTTTTTTTCATTTTTTGAGTTGTTAAACGGTTTTGTTTGCCTTTGTTTTAGCTTTAGTTTGCAAAATTTAACTCAGGTCTTTCCTTAAGAATGTGGTATAAATGGATATGTTATGAAAGAAAATCTGGCCAGGTGCAGTGACTCACGCTTATAATTCCAGCACTTTGGGAGGCTAAGGCAAAAAGATCCCTTGAGGTCAGGAGTTTGAGATTATCCTGGGCAATATAGCAAGACCCCATCTCTATAAAAAATTTTAAAAGTCCAGCCTGGTATGGTGGCATACACTTGTAGTCCCAGCTACTTGGGAGGCTGAAGTGAGAAGCTTGAGCCCAGGAGTTCAAGGCTGCAGTAAGCTATAATTGCACCACTGCACTCCAGCCTGGACAGCAGAGCAAGCCCCCATTTCTAATTTAAAAAATAAAGAAAGCAGAAAGAAAGAAAATCTTACTTTTTTTTTTTTTTTTTGAGATTTGAGACCTAGGTTATGCTCTAAAGTCTTCATTCTAGAAGCAGATAGAATTGCACTGTGTATAGATTTGGGGTTATTTTTCCCAAGTATTTCAGATAGTATTCATATTCATTTACCAAAATGGAGGATGTGTAAGCATTTTCTTGGAAATTCTAATGATCAGAGTGTAAAGGAAAACAGGAAAAGCAGAGTGTGGGAGAGAGTAGAAGGAAAAGTGTAGCTTAAGAAAACAGAAAATGATGATGACCATATTAGTTCTCACTGGTGGTGGGAATATAAGTAGGAAAAGATCAACTCATAATTGGGAAAAGAAATTTGATTGTTAGAATAAGAGACATAGGAAAAAACTAAAGTGTGTGTCCTATGTCTTACTCTCTACTTAACACAACACTTCTGACACCAGACGTCTAGGGATTATTTCCCTGCACATCAAGTAACTCTCCAGTGAATGCCAGTTGGGTGTCCTCTGATTCAGTTCTGGCACTATTTACCTGCAGATAGTGTCAGATCCCACAGGTTGAAGGCTCCTTACCACAAGACTGCCCCCAACTTCAGATGCTAATCACAAATAGCAGGTCGTCACCTATACTTCTGGCTGGCTATAAATCGGGGTTTCCATGATCCCCTCATTGGGTTTGATTAATTTTCTATAGCGGCTCACAGAACTCAGGGAAACACTACTTAGGTTTACCCATTTATTACAAAGTATATTTTAAAAGATAAAGATGAGCAGCCCAATGGAAGAGATGCATAGGGCGAGCTATGAGAGAAGGGGTGAGGAACTTCCATGCCCCCTTCGAGGTGGGCGACCCTACAGGAACCTCCATATGGTTAACTATCAGGAAGCTCTCTGAACTCAGTTATTTTGGGGCTTTATGCAAGTTTCATTACGTAGGCATGACTGATTACATCACTGGCCACTGGTGAGCAATTGAACCTGCAGCCCCTCTCTCTTTCCTGGAGGTGAGGGGTGTGGCTGAAAGTTCCAACCCTCTAATTATACCTTGGTTTTCTGGAAACCAGTCCCCATTATGAGGCTACCAGTCATTCCATTCACATACAAAAGACACTCTTACCCCTCTGGAAACTGGAAAAAACAACCATATATATATATACACACATATAAATCCTATATAATATATTAAGTACACATAATCTTATTACAAATCATAATTTCACAGTTAGTGACCTTTTTTTTCAAGACAAAGAGCAGTGACAGGCAAGAGAAGAGATGTGAAATGTGTGCTGCTCCATGTGCCACTGAAAATTCCACCTTTGCAGCTTTTCTCAGAAGGATTAGAAGGCATCCACAATCCATTTTAAAATTTTTAAATAAACTTTATTTTAGAATGGTCTTCTATTTAAAGAAAAGTTGTAAAGAAAAAAGTTAGGCAGGTATGGTGGCGCATGCCTGTAATCCCAACTACTTGGGAAGCTGAGGCAGGAGGATTGCTTGAACCCAGCAGGCAAAGGTTGCAGTGAGTGGAGATCACGCCATTGCACTCCAGCCTGGGCGACAGAGTGAGACTCCATCTCAAAATAAATAAATAAATAAATAAAATAAAATAAAGTTGTAAAGAGGGTACAGAGAGTTCCCATATCCACCACATCCAATTTCCCCTCTTGTTAACATATTATATTGGAATGGCATTTTTGTTATAATTAATGAATGAATAATGATACATTATTATTACTCAAAGTGCAAGCCTTATTCAGATTTCCTTAGTTTTACCTAGTATCCCTTTTCTTTTCCAGAATTCCATCCAGGACACCATGTTACATTTAGTTATTATATTTCTTTAAGCTTCTCTTGGTCATGACAGTCTCAGACCTTCCTTGTTTTTTATTGAGGAATAATTCAGGTATTTTATAGAATGTCCCTCAATTTGGGATTGCCTGATATTTTTCTCATGAGATTGAGGTTTGTGGGTTTTGGGGAGGAAAGCCAAAAAGGCAAAATGCCATTCTTATCACATCATACCAAAGGCACAGACAATTGACATCATGTTCACCTTGTACCATGTGACATTCACTTTTATCACCTGGCTGAGGTAATGTTTGTCAGGTTTCTTCAGTGTAGAGCTTTTCTTTTGTCCCCTTTTCTATCCTTTACTCTTGTGAAGAAAGTCACTATATGCAGCTCCTACTTAGGGAGAGGAGAGTTATTTTTCACTCATTGGGGGCCAACTACACAAATTATTGGGAATTTTGTTACAAGTGATTTTTAATAATTGCAGTTCTATGCATTTTGACAAATGCTTAATACCATGTATCCAACATTACTGTATCATACACAAGAGTTTTAGTACCCTAAAAAGTCCACTGCGTTTCACCTACACAACTATTCTCCCCAACCCTACTCTTCTGGGACCTCTGGAAACCACCGATCTGTTTATTATGTCTGTAGTTTTGCCTTTTTCAAAATGTCATATAAATTGAATCATAGAAGTATGTAACCTTTGGCCTTTTTTTATTTTTTGAGACAGAGTTTCACACTTGTTGCCCAGGCTACAGTGCAATGGTGCAATCTCGACTCACTGCAACCTCCACCTCCTGGCTTCAAGCGATTCTCCTGCCTCAGCCTCCCAAGTAGCTGAGATTACATGCACGCGCCACCACACCCAGCTAATTTTGTATTTTTAGTAGAGACAGGGTTTCTTCACGTTGGTCAGGCAAGTCTCGAACTCCTGACCTCAGGTGATCCACCTGCCTCGTTCTCCCAAAGTGCTGGGATTACAA
Organism: Aotus nancymaae; assembly: GCF_030222135.1. Taxonomy (NCBI): domain Eukaryota; kingdom Metazoa; phylum Chordata; class Mammalia; order Primates; family Aotidae; genus Aotus; species Aotus nancymaae. The sequence continues at coordinate 51,324,711 of NW_026988432.1, read as the reverse complement.
GTGTGAGCCACCATGCCCAGCCTCCTTTGACAATTTTTAATTGTGGTAAAGTGTACATAACATACAATTTACGACCATATCCACTCTTAAGTGAACTGTTTGGTGGCATTAGGTACTCACGTTATTGGGCAACCATCACCACCATCTATCTCAGAACTGTTCACTTTGCAAAATTTAAACTGTGTACCCATCAAACATGATCTCTCTATTCCCCTGCTGCCCCCAGCCCACGGTAACCACCATTTATTTGGCTTTTTGTCCCTGTGGACCTGACTACTCAGATACTTTGTATAACTGGAATCATATAGTATTTGTCTTTCTGTGACTGGCTTATTTAACTTAACAAAATGTCTATAAGTTTTTTCCATATTTTAGTATGTGTCAGAATTTCCTTCCTTTTTAAGGCTGAGTAATATTTCACTGTGTATATATTGATGTTATGAACACAGATGTACAAGTATCTGTTAGAGTCCCTGCTTTCAATTCTTTTAGTTATATATCTAGAAGCGAAATTGCTGGATCATATGGTAATTCTAGGTTTCATTTTTGAAGAACTGCTATACTGTTTTCTATAGTGACTGCATTATTTTACAATCCTACCAGCAGTATACAAGAGTTCCAATTTCTTCATATTCCTGACAACACTTGCTATTTTCTGTGTTTTTTTTTTCTAATAGTTATCCTAACAGGTACAAAGTGATATCTCATTATGGTTTTGATTTACATTTCTCTAATGATTGTAATGTTAAACATCTTTTCCTATGTGTACTGGCTGTTTACTTGTCTTTGGAGAAATGTTATTCAAGTTAGATGCTTTGCCTCTTTTTAAATTGGTTGCTTGGGTTTCTTTGTTGTTGAATTGTAGGATTTTTAAAAAATATATTCTGGATATTAGCCATTCATCAGATATAAGATTTGCAAATATTTTCTCCCATTCTGTAGTTTGTCTTTTTATCCTGTTGATAGTATCTTTTGATACATGTAAGTTTTTAATTCTACTGTAGTTCAATTTATGTTTTCTCTTTTGTTGCCTGTGCTTTTGGGTCATATCCAAGAAATCATTGCCAAATCCAATGCCATGTAGCTCTTCCCTTATGTTTTCTTCTATGAATTTTGTAGTTTTGGCTCTTACATTTGGACCTTTAATTCATTTTGAGTTAATTTTTGTATTAGTATGTAGCTTTTTAGACTGGCTTCTTTCACCTTTAAGATTCATTTAAGATTCATCCATGCCTTTCATGACATAATAGCTCATCCATTTTTGTTACTAAATAGTACTCCATTGCATGGATATACCACAGTTTGTTTATCCATTCACCTATTGAAGGACATCTTGGGTTGTTGCAAAGTTTTAGAGATTATTAAATAAAGCTGCTATATTTATTTTTAGGTGTTGATACAAACATAAGTTTCCAAATTCGTTAGATAAATATCCAGGTGTACAATAAACTGCTGGCTCAAGCAGTAAGATTATATTTAGCTTTGTGAGAAACTGCCAAACAGTCTTCCAAATAAATTACACCATTGGCACATTCATCAGCCAAAAATGAGAGTTCTTATCGCTCCACATTCTTACTAGCAATTGGTATTGTCAGCTTTTTGGATTTTAGCTATTTTAATAGGTATTTATTGATACTAATTTTTGAAAAGTTAACAGCTTTATTTAGATACAGTTTGTATATTATAAAATATACTCCCTTCACATATACAATTCAGTTTTTAAAAAACTGAATCGTATATTCACAGAGTGGTACAAGCATCATAACTATCTGCTTTTAAAACATTTTCATCATTCCAAAAAGAGAACTCTTACCCATGAGCAGTTGCTCTCCACTTCCCTCTCCCCTACCCTCTGGCGATCATGAATCTACTTTCTGTCTCTACACACTTGCCTATACTGGACATTTCCTGTGAATGTAATCATATAATATGTGGACTTTGAATCTGGCTTCTTTCATTTAACATAATATTAAAGATTTATCCATGTTGTAGCATGTATCAGCACTTCATTTATTTATTTATTTTTTGAAACATGGGCTCTTTCTATGCGGCCCAAGTTAGCCTCAAACTCCTGGGCTCAAGCGATCCTCCCGCCACAGCCTACCAAGTAGCTGGGATTATGGGCACATGCCACCACCTTGGCTTAGAACTTCATTTTTATATCTGGATAATATTCCATTACAGATATATCACATTTTGTTTATCCATGAATTAACTGATGGACTTTTGGGTTGTTTCTAACTTTAGGCTGTTACACATAATGCTGCTGTAACATTTGGACATATATTTTCAGTTCTCTTGGCTATATACCTAGGAGTGGGATTGCTGGATCATATGGCAACTCTGCTACCTTTCTGTGGAACAGTCAAGCTGTTTTTCACGGTGGTTGCATTATTTTACATTCCCCCATTCAGCAATATCTGAGAATTCCAATTTCTCTACATCCTTAGCAACGCTTGTTATTGTTCACCTTTTTTTATTATAACCATCATAGTGTATGTAATGTGGTATCTTGTTGAGGCTTGATTTACATTTTCCTGGAGATTTTGGTCATCTTTTCATATGGTTTTGTCCAGTTGTATGCCTTTGCTTTTGAGGAATGAAGATTCAAATCCTTTGCTCATTTTTAAGGTAGATTATTTGTCTTTTTATCATTGTTTTAAGAATTTATATACTTAGATACAAGTCCCTTATCAGATGCATGATTTGCAAATATTTTCTCTCATAATAGATTGTCTTTTCACTTTCTTGATGGTGTCTTTTGTAGCACAAAAGTTTTTAATTTTGATGAAGCTCAGTTTATATATTTAAGTTTGGTGGCTTGTGCTTTTGATGTCATATCTAAGAAAGTACTGCTTAATTCATGGTCGTAAAAAATTCCTTGTGTTTTCTTTTAAGCATTTTCTATTTTTAGCTCATACATTTGAATCTATGACCCATTGTTAGTTGTTTTTTTATGTAAGGAGTGAGGTTATCATTGTTTTATTTGCATTAACCTTCTGATAAATGATGCCAAGCATCTTTTCATACACTTAGTTGCCTTCTGTGTATCTTCTTTGAAATGATGTCTTCAGATACTTTGCCCATTTTTAAATTGGGTTCTTCATGTTTAGTTTTAAAGACTCTTCATATATTTTGAATGCAACTCCTTTATCAAATATGTGGTTTGCAAATATTTTCTTCTAGACTGTGGCTTGTCTTTTTATTCTCAACAGTGTCTTTCACAAGCAGAATTTTAGAAAAATTAAGTCAACTTATCAGTTTTTTAATTGATTATGATCTTGATGTAATATCTAAAAACTCATCGTCAGATCCAAGGTCATGTAGATTTTCTTCTGTTTTCTTCTAGAATCTTTGTAGTTTTTCATTTTACATTCATGTATATGATGCATTTTGAGTTAACTTTTGTGAAAGATAAAAAGGTTCATTTTTTCATATATGGATGTCCAATTGTTCCAGCACTGTGTGTTGAAAGACTGTCTTTTTTCTATTGAATTGACTTTGCACCTTTGTCAAAAATCAGTTGATTATATTTATGTGATTTATTTATGGGTTCTCTATTCAATTCCATTGATCTGTGTATCTATTTTTTCACCAATACCACAGTCTTGATTCATACATCCATTTTTTCATTCATGCATTTATCCATCCATTCATTTATCATATCCTTAATAAATATTTATTATCTTCCTTGTGCAAGATATTGTGCTAATATTTCAGGCAACAAAGATGTTTTAGACATGGTAGCTGTCCTCTAAGAGCTGTCATACAGTCTGGGAGGTGGGCTGGAGATGGTTGCACCCCCCCACACAAATCGTGTAAAACAAATCACAAGGTGAAAATGCTACAGGAGATGCACAGAGTAAAAGACACTTTTCAAAGAGGCTGGTATCAATACTGACTTAGAATAAGGAGATTTGAGCAGGGACTTGAAGGATGGATAGGATTTAAGTAAGATTGGAAAGTGGCCGTGTCAAGGTGAAAAGAACAGAACAAGTCAAGTGAGGGGGGAAGTGCAAAATCTAACAGCTGTGTCCAATTGAAGTACAATCAAAGCCATGTGTGCAATTTTAAATTTTCTGGTAGCTGTATTAAAAAAGAAACAGTTGAAATTAATTTTATATTTTATGTAACCCAATATATCCAAAACACCGTCATTTCAATATGCAGTCAATTTGAAAATCCTGTATGCAGATTACATTTATCAATTTGGAGCAGCCACATTTCAAGTGCTGAATTGTGGTGACTATATTGGACAACACAGGTCTTAGAGGCCAGTTGTGAGAAGAAAGTTTGCAAAAGTAGGTTGGAGCGAAATTAGGCAGAAACTTGAATATTGGGCTGAAGAATTTGGACTTGATTCTGTAACTTATGGATAAACAGTCACACTTTTGAGAAAGTAATGACTCCTATTAATACTAACACAGTGCTCCTTCCCTGGACTGGCAGTCTTGGATAGGCACTCAATACAGGTGTACTGAATGACTGTTGAACTATCAGAGCAATACTTCGTGGAGATTAACTGTGGATATATTTAAGGAGGTGAAATTGAAAACTTGGTGGACTAATGCCTAGGTTCTTTTAATGTAAACCACATGACATAGAAGTCCTTGTGTTTTTTTTTTTTTTTGCTTTGTACATGAGGGAAATTACTGCCTGAAATATTATTTAGTGTATGACAATCTTTCGTAGTGTTTTATCCTTTGTTGTATTGAAGTGTGAATAGGACAGGCTTATGTTTTTGGTAGCCTTTGGGGATGGGTCTGCTTACACGTTACAATTGCTTAAAAAAAAAGTGCTTTTCTTAAAGGAAATGGGTAGAGTGACAGGTTGAAGATATGACTGTTGTATGCATTTTTTTCTTTTTTTTGAGAATGCTCTCTTGACAGTAAAGAGCTGGGAGCCCTTTAAAATTATGGTGGTAATAGTGCTAAAATCCCAGTCCTTAGTTGGCTGTGAAGAAAACCAATCAGGTTACTTGGATTTGTTATGATTGTGGGTGCCACTCTTCTTGCCAAATCTATTCTCACAAACTAGCAGGGGATCGGAGCTGAAAAGCTTTCTGTTTTTTATTTATTTCTTTTTCACTTGAGATCATTTCCAAAGACTGATAGTGAAATATCTATCAAGAGGCCATGCTAAAATTACAAATGTAATATTTGCATGCAGGGGGTATGTGTGGGTGTTGCATTTTGGGCCTGTCAAACTTGACGGTGTCCTTTTAAGCTTTTCAAGATAAAACCTTATAGTATTAGAGCCACATTTTCCACCAGCTCTGACAGATTTCTATATGTTAATACTCAGATTTGGTTGTACTTTCTCCTTTGTAATTAAGCTAACTTGGTTTTCAGAGGCTGGTGGTTTTAATATCATTTTTTGTGGAATTGAAATGTGTCAATTTGAATTTTTAATTCTTTTATTAGAATTAGTTTTTAATTAGTTTTAACTCTTTTATTAGAACTAGTTATAGATGTATAGGCATACCTGGTAGCATTTATTAACACCAGCCTGAGAGAGCTTTGCAGGATTTTCAGTGCTGCTTTTGTTTCTTAGCACAGTAAATGGCTGTGAACTGGGTCTTTCGTTGCCAGGTCATGGTTGGAAAATATCAATTATTACAAAGCATATGAGCTTTTGAGGAATTGTCAAATGTAATCAAGAAGGGCATTCCATTGGAGTTGCTGCACTTGTAAGCCACAGTCTCAACACACAGGCAAAAATTTTACCTTGGTCCCTCAGAAAATGAAAGATAGTGGTGAGGGATAGGGGTCTCTTTTCCCAAGCAAAATTATTGAGTGAATGCAAAGTCTGACATGATTTTATGAGAGGTTTCTTCTTTAATGATGTAGTATGAGAAAATAACACTACTTTAGTTCTTAGCAGTAATTAAATATAAATTGCTCCAGTCAAGAAGTGGTTTCAGTAGTAATAAATCTAGTAGCTTTGGAACCAGAAGCTAGGTTTAAATTCTGGCTCCACCAACAATTGCTGTGTGGCCCAAATCTTTCTAAGACTCATTTTTTTTTGGTCTGTAAAATAGGTTAATAATAGCAACCTCGTAAGATATTTGTGAGGTTTAACACAGTAACTATATTCAGTTCCTAGCACATGCCTGAATGGTAGTTATTGGTATGGAACAGTGCTAAATGCTGTGTCTTGTTTGCAGGCCCAGAGCTCATTTGCTCTGTTCTTTTTGAAAGTCTCTCTGGAATGATGTAGAGTAAGACAGTTGTGGTGACCACCTCTGTCTCCTGAGGTGGGATTATAATTGGTGGATGAGCCCAGCCACTCCCTTTCTGGATCCACCACTATGACTACACACCTCCCACTGCCTGTTCCTGTCAACAGCTGAGTGTGGTGGGAATCCTAAGGCAGGTGCATTCCAGCAAAACACACCTCCTGTCCCATGGGCAACCTTGGCTGGAGGACTCCACAGTGACTTGGCTGAACCTTTGTTAAAACTGTGCTCAGTTTCAACCTCCTTCATCCCAATCCTCCTTCCTTCCACAGCTGCTGGAACTGTATGACCGCCTGCAAGTGTCCTGCTCCAGCCCCCTCCCCTATATGCTCTTGCAGAGCGAATTCCATCTTGGAACCTCCTTCTTGCCTGGACCGAATGAATGCTACAGTTCATGCCTGGTTTCCAGGCATTTGTAACTTAGAGTTCAATTTAATTAAAAATAATAGTGATTCCAAGATTCCTCGAATCAAACCAGAATCAAACCAATTTAGGTCCTAGAATGAAAAAGAGGATAGAATTGAGAGAACAATGCACCCAGCCAAAGAAGAGAGACAGAAAGACAGAGAAAATAAGGTGAGAAGAGCATTTCTCCTTGCCTCAGTTGTAGTGCCTTTCCCATTTCCATGGTGCTGAGCCCATGCCAGGTGCCAGTGCCCTCAGCATCATGCCCCTCCCTCTGGCCTCTGCCTCCTGCACCACTGGTCTCTTTGCCCCTCACTTAGCTTGGGCATAGCGCACTATCTAGTATTTCAAGTGGAAAAGGTCTAGTTTGATTTGTGTTCCTTGAAGGATAGAAATGCATGTTTGCTCTTTTCCTATCCTCTTAGCTCCTATCACAGAGGGCTCTTGGTTTCATTTCTGTTGGCTAAAAAGAGAAAATCAAGAGGCCCATTAGTGCTCAGAATACAAGAATGCTGGGTGACTCCCAGTTCATGCTCTCTGGTGGGGGGGGGTCTCTCAGGGTAGCCCCCGGACAACCTTCATGAACAGGAGGTTATTAGAAGTGTTACCACTTAAATACCTACTTTTTGCCTTAATTCATTAGAGTGTTCAGCTATTGATCCCTCTCTGATGATGATGAATCTATCTGGCTTTATGCTGAAATATTTCCCTGTAGCAATGGATGATGTCACTTTCCTTTCTCAAGTTCTAAGGGGTAAATCTGTTCAGTAAAAACAATCAAGAAGATAAAGAGTCACAATTTGGAGAACAAGAATGAGTTGCAAGAACAATGTTGCCCCAATGTTGGGGGTAACACTGGACTCACAGAAAGGGGAGATTACATTTAGTGGGGCTCTGGGGCAGCCTCGTGGGGGAGCACCACAGGCTCTGACCCCGAGGAGGGGAAGGAGAATGCATAGAGGCCTCTGGAGATCAAAGATGTTTCCAGGGGTGGCCGTTAGATTCGCCACATGTCTGTCATGGAATTAGACATGCCAGCTCCCCCACACTTTTATTCCCTGGCCTCCCTGCTGGCTCTCTGAGTTCAAACCAAAAGTGCATGGGGAGGGGGGTCATGGGGGGATTGAGGAGGGCTGATAAAAAAAGGCAGCAGAGAGCAGATTTAGACAGTTCTGTTCACAAGAAGTTGCTTTCCCTAAATTCTCTGACAGAAATGGAAAAAAAAAAAAAAAAAGCCCTGGTGTTTCACACAATCCCTTTAGGGGCAATTTTATCTCACTTTGCTAAAAATTGGATATGTCTTCCTAAGTCTTCCAGAGCCATTGGCTCAGCAAGAGTTTGAAGTGTTGTGGCAGCGACCCTGACTTTTTCCCTTGCCTCATCCTCTCCCACTCACCCCCTGCCTCTATTTTTCTCTTTTATGTGGATCTATCTGTGTCTAATTTAGATGGCAAGTTCCTTAGTACTGTATGTTATAGTGTCTAGCATACTGTGAGCACTTATAAATGTTAAATGATAATAATGATAATAGGAGAGCCCTAAAGGTGCCAGCTGCTTCATTTCACTTGAGAGAAGAGGGTTTTCACTACAGACTGTAGTTTAAAAAATAAGGGCAGTGGGGAGGGAAGACATATCGACTTTCTCAGGCAATGAGGAGGACAGAGAGAAGCAGATAGGAATTTGCCATATAAAAGAAAATGAATTAATAAAAAAAAAAAGGTCAGTGAAAACCTTAGGATGTAAACCAGGATTCAGTGCCTGGCACTGAGTCTCATAACCTTTTCAAAAATTGCTTATCTGAAGTTTCAAAGAAATTTGAAACATTGATAAACTAAAAAGGATGCTGCATCCACTTTCAGCCATGTAGAAGAAGAGCTGCAGGAAGTGAAAGACCCCCGACTCGGGCCTCAGAAACCCTGGATTCCAGCCCTGTTCCTGCAGCTAACTGGCTCTAGAACACTTGTTGAAACTCTTAACTTTTCTAGTATCTACTTTCTCATTCACAGCACGAGGGGTGAGGGCAATGCAGGGGACAATTTACTAAATCATCTCAATGAGTTCTTCACGTTCTGAAATTCTGCGTGCCACTGGCTAATAGCTGCATGATAGCTACCATTCTCTTGAGCACTTACTATGTGTTAATCTATCAGTTTCATACACATTACCTCGTTCAACACTCCACTCTGTAAAACAAAAATTGTGACTATCTGTAGTTTACAGATGAGGATACTGAGGCGAAGAAGGAATAAGGACTTGCTCAAAATGCCACAACTGATGGTAGAAGGAAGAGTCAACACCATCCTGGTCTGAATCTGAAGCCAGTGTGCTGACCCAGTTTGCTACCCTCTACAATGGCCTCTCCTGAGCCAGCCCCAGTTGGTCTCATGAGCTGTGCCTGGAATGCAGAGCAATAATGTTCTCGATGTGTACAATAAAACACTGTTAAAACTGGAAGAGTCTCAGAAATAATTTAGGATAGCAACTGTATTTAGGATATTCACTTCAGCCACACCTCATTCATAGAAGCTGAGATTACTTAATAAGACATTGATTAAGCACTAGACAGTCCTATATATACCAACTCATTTAAACCTTACAGCAACCCGATCCTGCTATCCTGAGTTTTACAGGTGAGAATTCTGTGGCATTGAGGTTCACCATATCCAGGCTAGATGAGGGTGGAGGTGGGCTCCAGTCCCATCTCCAGCTCTCCAGGCTGGTGCTCCTCCAACATACTCTACCACCTGCCCAGTAGCTCTCAAAGTTACTCATTGGCTTAGTTCTGTTTTGCTGGGGGTTGCAGGGATGTATAGATGCAGTGGAGAGAGAATTCAGTCTCCCCCGGTTTTCACCCTTTCCTGCCCCATGTGCCCCTTCAGGACAAAGACTTACTGGACTCTCCTCTCTTCCCTTTGTGATGATTCAGGAGGCAGGGAAATCAGAACAAGCTACACTTTCCGCTGGGTAGCTCTTGTTTGGAACGAAGGAAAACATTGATAGAAATTCTCCTTTTATCATGGAGGGTGGGAGGGAAACAGCTCACACCTCCTTTTCCTTCCTTAGCCAAGTGCTTACCTGCTCCACTGGGAGTGAAGGGTGAGGACTTGGGACTGTAGAAGCAGCAACAGCAGTCTATCCACTGGCTTTGTTGGTGGCCCTCTCATTCAGTCAGTGGGGACAAGAGGCCCCATCTCTCCTTCGGAAGGGTGCTGGGTGACCGCTTGGACCTCATACATCCTTAATACAGAAAACAACTGAGGAAGCCGGGTTTGGCTACCTTTAATTTAGACTTTGCAACAAAAATCAAACCCACTGTCACTGCCTTTGTCATCCACACAAGAATAATGATAGATGCAGATTCCCAGAGAAAGACGTTTTGACAAATAACATCCATAAATAGCTGAGGATGCTTCCTATTTTATGTTGCATTCTTTCCTTCCTTCCTAGTCTTCGTCATTTGAAAACCATCATTAAGATGTGTTCATTTTTATGTGGTATTTCTACATGTATTGATATCAAAAGAACTTGAAGTTATGTTTTGCTGCAAGAAAAAACGTGGCATATACGTGCACTTTTTATTTTTATATTTTATAAATATATATCATATATTTATATATCATACAAATATATATATCATATATTTATATATCATATATTTATATATATCATATATAAAAATATATATATTTATATATATTATTCTATTTTTTTAAACAACAATAAAAACAAGGGTCTTTCTAGATGGGCACAGAGGACAGGCCCAGGGCAATGCATGCAGCCAGTGTATGCAAAGCTGTCTACTGAGAAGCCGTATTAAGGAGCACTATCCCTTAGTTGGTCCCCACTGCTTCAGTTGGTTGGCCCAAGGAAATACTTGCAAATTTAGACACACACACAAGTTTCTTAGGTATAAATATGTTCATACACAGACTATTTCTGGAAGGATAAACAAAAATTGCTACAATAGTTGTTTCTAGGAAGGGGCACTGGGAGCAGGAACCTTTTCATTATATGCTGTTTTTTATATTTTTAAACTTTGAAGCTTTTTATTTTGTATTTGTGAAAATATGATTATAAAGGGAAAATAATCCAAATAAATCATATTTACAGCAGAGAAAATGTATCGAATTTTCACAGCGAGGGTTTGGTACTGGTGTCATGAACCTCTCCTTGCCCTCTAGAAGCATATTAATAGGAAGAACAAACTATATGGAAAGAAGAGAAAAAATTATTCCACAATAACCACCTCTGCTCCCATCCTGCCCCTGCTGCTTCTGTGTGCAGGAAGAGGGACTGCCGCTGGGCTCTCAGAGAGCAGACATCTCCCTTCCCGCCTGGTCACTGTGGGTTACAGATGCAGAGGCAGGCAGAAAGCCCACAGATGGAGAAATGGAGCCAGGATGCTAATTAGGATGCACACTGCTGAAGTGACTAGAGAGACCAAAGACGTTTCAGGACGGGTCAGTCCCCGCAGCACTTGACCCTCAGTCATTGGAACTTGCCTCACTCGGTGTAATTGTCCCCTGTGCCCCACGGAGAAAATACGTTCCTGACACCATTCCCGCAGGTGGGCTGAGAATCCACATCTGTGACTGGCAAAAAAGAGAACCACATTCTGAAGAGAACCTGCACCAACTTGCCTGGGATTCTGCCTAGGGGGTCCACTTGGGAATTATGCTGACAATCCGAGCTCACGAGAATAGCAAGCTCTATTTTAACCACTTTTAAACCAAGCTCTATTTTCCTCTTTACGACAGCCTTGAAAGGGCAAGGATTCTGTCTTCTGGAGAGAGGTCAATGTAATTTATAGCTGGTGAATGGCTACATCATGCTCACTCCTGGAGCAGAAGAAGGCCTTTATCAGCATTTGATGTGCCGAGCCGGGGTGTGCCTGGAGAGGAGGCTACGGGCTGCTGCACGTGTGTGCATTTGTGCTGTTTCAGACCTCTCCCATTTCCGGGAGGTGGCCCTGACCTGAGCCTGCTCCTTCTCTTCTTTATCCTGATGGAAATCCCAGAAACAAACATAATGTTTGGTTCTGGATAAAGATGTTTGGGGAAGGCCAGGAAAGATAGAGGAGTGGGAAGGGAAAAAGCCAAGGCAGAACGAGAACATATAATAAACGGGAGCGTGTGGAATGCGCACCACCTGACTTAGCCAGATGCCTCTAGAGGGAAAGCAAAGGAAACAGCCAAATGCCTTTATATCCCCTGGAGTCTTCAAAGGAAGCCTGCAAAGCGGGGCATCTGAGTAATCCTCGCTCGTTTAATATCTGACGCGTTTGCATCTGTGATGTGCACGGTAAATTAGAATTCCTGGTACAAGAACAGAATTTTAACTGCTAAAGTTAATACAGAGGTCAGGCAGCCTTACCACCACCTTATCTTATCTCATATGGTGTCAGGATGAATATATGAAGACAGGGGTGTTGTGGCTCTTTTCCTTCAGGAACATTAGGAAAAGCCATAAAGAAAATGATTCCAAACACAGCAGCCTTCTGTGGGAAAGGAAGGTGAATTCTGCCATCAGCCCCTTCCATGGACCATCCAGATTCCCACTATTAAGACAGTTTAGCTGTAGCCTCAGTGCAGGTGCATTGTTACTTTAATTATTTAGGATGTAATTTCTGGGCCTGAGGAAGATGGATAGCACATCTTAAAGAAAACAGACTTCCCCTCCAAACACCACTACTAAATTCTTCAGCAAAACAATGACAATGGATTAAATGGTATGATTTTTAGATAGTATTAACTTTATTTTCAGAGGAAGCACAAACATTTTGGCTGCTTGGGCTTTAGGGATCCACTTGCCATGGAGACATGAAGTCTAGATTTAATAAAATCATGCAGTGTGAAGTCCACACAATATTATTTTTCTTATACTAGGCTGAATGCTTTGATTATTATTCACTCTCAAGTTACCCTGGGACACAAAATCTATAATATTATCATGTTTATGCTGCTGGCCAAGGACTTCTGAAATATGTCAGCAATTATTACCCCATTTTATAGATTAATAAAATGAGGCAAAAGCAATACATTGTTGATGGAAAGAGGAAGAATGTTGTACATATGCACAAATATACACACCCCTAAGGGTTCATCCTTAAATTTGAAAAACAAACTAAACTATCATCTTACAGAAACAGATTTTTCTCCCAGACAAGGGTGAATCCAGCCTAGTCTGAAATTAATTGGAGGTCATGTCATGATGTTGACTTTTATTTGTATACTATCTTTCTAATTTTATCTTTTGGAAAGGAATGATAGACTTTCTTGTTTAAAATAAGGGAGAAAGTCTTGAATAGACTTAGAATATGACCCAGTGAAGAAATTTTTAAGTATACTAACATTCAGAGTGGCCCACAATGCCATTTGACTGGGATATTGACTTGAAACAAGTCTAAAATATTATTATTTTTGACAAAGATTTTCTTGTTTCTCTGGACCTGAATACAACTGTCTCCTATGTAGCCAATACTGCATTCTAACTTATACAATAGGCATCTTTGAAAATTAGTCAGAGATGGTTTCTGCCATTGATCTCAGCATTTCTTTGGTGGAAGTCGTGATTTTCTGGATTATTTTCTGGAATTATTGACCTCTGATTTGTTCTGGATTCTTCTGAGCCAGCACAATTCCTATGTTTCTCACTAGAATAATTCAAAGAAAGAGGAGAATGTGTTCCAGAAGTTATGGAGAGATTTCCCTCCAAGAACCCACTGGTTGAAAATGGATTCCTTCTGCCTGACAGCTAAACCCATGTTAATTTATACATTCCTACAACATGATATCGGGCTCTGGCTGAATAAGAAATTACACCAATTCCTACATACTCTGAGGATATTCAGGTCCAGAGGTGTAGCTCAGAGGGGCCAGGCATTTGCCTTTGGTCTGTAAAAACAAGTAAGAAACACCTGTAGGTTTTCACTCTTGTTCTATAGCAATGAGATTTTGTCTGCTTTCAACGTGGAGGTGACCCTAGCCCACTGGCAATGGCATGAGTCAGGCAGATAACTCAGTAAACCTCTCAAATCCATCTAGTTGAAGAGGAAGAGAAGTTTCTCGAGAGTCTGGAGGAAGGGAGAGGAAAAGCGCATCGGCCACCTCTTACTCCTTTGAAGGCACTGACCACCCTTCCCTCTTCCCCCTGCTGAGGCCTAACCTGACCATTTCACTGTTCATTAGCACTCCCACAGGGGTGGGCAAAAAAATGGGGAAAAGATGAAACTCAAATTCACCTATTGGAGGTGCTAATTCTTGACTTTCACACCATGTTAAATTGCTTGGATGCTTTATTGGACAATTTACAGTTGTTTCTTTAAACTCTTTGATCTATCAGTGAAATGTGTATTCTATACTTTATCAAGGAACTAAAACCCTTTCGTCCAGTTCTCCTAGAAGCTCATGAGAGGTTTTTTGAAAATGACAGGCCTCGCATACCATATTCCTATAAGATAGCTGAAACTGACTCCATTTGTCTGTGTTAATGGAGGGAAAGGATAAGATTGGAAATTTAAATTTAAAAAAAAAACAGAAAAAAGTTATATTTCTTGACCTCCTTCTCTCATCACAGCTCACATCAGTCATTATAGTGGAATAATAGACCCTGGAGACTCGGAAGGGTGGGAGCGTGGGAGAGGGTGAAGGATGAGAAATTACTTTATAGGTACAATGTACACTATTACACCAAATGCCCAGATTTCACCTCCACACGGTGTATCCATGTATCAGAAATGAAACTTGTGCCCCCTAAATTTATACAAGAGAAAAATGTAAAAGAAACAAAAGGAGTCACTATTACGGTGAAAAAGATTAGTTTAAGTTTAATGTTATATATTCTCTGGTGGAGACACCAGTAAGCAACCAAATGACCTAAAGCTAGGGAAGGGGAGGGATACAAGGAACCGGAGGGAGACAGAGAAGGAGCAAAAGGCTTATAAAACTCACATGCTGGATCATTAACCCTTGAATAACTAAGAATCTGTTTGAGATAATTTATGCTGTGTTTGTCTAAAAAAAGTCATGAAAATTGCTACAGTCAATTGCACTGAACAAGCAGCAACACACTGGCTAACAGACTATGTCAATACTATAATGTAATACTTATCTGAGATAATAGGGAATGTAGACAACATGGATAATTGAAACACACAAATAATTCCAAAACCTGATATAAACTGATAGTTGCAACTGCTTCTTGACAGAACTGCTAACAGGCACCAATAGTCATTCAGTTTTATCTCTGTTCCCATGTCTCTCCCAATACCTAGAGGGAAAGAAGTAGAAATAAGCCACAAAATGACAAAAAGGAAGATCACAGAAGTAGAAAAGAAAAACGAGAAATACAAGTATAGTTCATGTTACAGAGTAGCAGCACTTGAAAGATTGGGAAATGACTGGACTGAATTTGCATCAATTCATGATGTCTCCGTGTAATTTGCTTTGATGGAACAAAGAACCACTGTAAGCCTCCTAGGAGTAATATTTTCCATCTCTTTAAGGTTTATAGGTTTGAACTCTCAAGACCTGTGCTCCTGAGGCCGTTTATTGTCCTGAATACTTGGCCTGCAGTTATGGTAAACCCAATTCCAAGGCCTGGACTAACACATACGCATTTGCCTGTTGACACTTAACCTAATTTCAACAGAGGCAGGTAAGAGTGAGCAGATCTTGGTGGAAATCATGTCAAATTTGAAATTCACAGATCCTGTTCAAATCCCAGAGCCACTCCTTGGATGCAGGTTGTTGGGAAAGTCACTTAGAAGTTTTGAGCTTTAATTTACTTGTTTTTTGAATTAGGATAATAATATCCCATAGGATTATTGTGAGGATAAAATGAGATAATATATGTAAATGTGCTTCATAAAACAGAAGTGCTATATAAGTCTTAGTAGATATTATAAAGAGGAAAAAGTCACATGGCACATCAAATGAACCGCTCCGATGGTGCTCGGATTCCAACGCTAAGTGTACATTTGGGAAATTTGACTAAAATGCAGATTCGGGGGCCCATCCCCAAGGATTGTGATTCAGGAGGTCTGGAGGGGGACGCAAGCATCTTCATTCTTAACAATTGCCCCAGGTGATTATGCAAGTGATCCGTGAAGCACCTTTCAGAAACACTGCTGTGAGCCACCAGTTGACACATTCTGGCAAGAGTGACAGAAATCAGAGATGGGCAATTTCTCAAAACCATACGGAGCCAGTGCTGCTCTCCTCCTGTCTTCATAAACAATGCCCTACTATCACATTTACAGCTGCAATCCACAACCTGTTCCAGTCATCGCTTCTGTCTCTAAGCAGGTGTTAGGGATCTATTACCCTTCTTTCTGATTTCCCCTCACCACTCCCTAGTCCTTTTTCTTAGTGCCAAGAACACACATTCTAGGTTCCTAAGTCTCTCCAGGTAGATACCTCACTCAGAATCTGTCTTTACTCACAGTTCTTTACTCTCTTAAATTTCTCAGCCTTCCTCCTGCTTCGCATGTTGATGTGAATGACTTGTATGTGCCATTGAAAGGCTGCTGATTGGGTCAAACAAATGATTAATTCTAGATACTTCCCATCATTTCAAAGAGATAAATGAGATATTTGAACCATACACAGGATATCATTGGTAACTCTATAAATTAAATGTCTGCACATTATGTCAACTAATTCCCACCTTCTTTGTGACACCAGTCTTGCTTCCTAGGGAAGAGTCATGGCTCAGCCACAAGAACATGCCCAGCATATCAGATAACCAGGGCAGGGAACTTGGCTCACTGTATCTTAAGCAATCACAAACCCTGTTCGGTGCCTGGTCCCAAGAGGTCATCAGTGGCTGTGACTGTGTTCTGTAAAGGGAATCATCTTTCAGCTATGCCAGTGTAAACACACTAGTTATAAAGATTGATGTGAAGCTGCATAGGGGTCCCTTTTACTACAATTGGTCCATAGCCTTGATTTTCTCATGAAACAAAAATGATGTTCAGGCTAGGTCTGTGCTATCTTCTTAGTGCTTTAAAAAAAAAAAAAAGAAAGAAAAACCTATGTGTTCATTAATCTTTCTTTTTCCCTCTCTCTTTAGAGCTAAAATATGTAATAAGGCCGGGTGTGGTGGCTCATGCCTGTAATCTCAGCACTTTGGGAGGCCAAGGCAGGTGGATCACGAGGTCAGGAGTTCGAGACCATCCTGGCCAACATGGTGAAACCCTGTCTCTACTAAAATACAAAAAGTTAGCCAGACATGGTGGTGCACACCTGCAGTCCCAGCTACTCGGGAGGCTGAGGCAGGAGAATAGCTTGAACCCAGGAGGCAGAGGTTGCAGTGAGCCGAGGTTGTGCCACTTCACTCAGCCTGGCGATAGACCAGGACTCTGTCTCAAAAAAAAAAATTACAAAAATAAAAAAATAAAAAAGTATTCATTTTACCTTTCTTTTTCAAAATAGAATCTGAATATTTTGGAAAATCTAGTCCACACATTTTAATAATAATTCTAGAGAATTGGGATCCAATTCACATTTTAAGGTAATTATTAGAGAGATATATACTTCTGTCTATTTCATCTTGATTAAAGATATTACAAGGGACTTGTTGGTTTATTAAAATAATTTAAATTATTCATCCCTAAATTAAAACCCTAGGAATAAAACCATAATGCTTCAGAGAACCCTCTGAAAAGTTCTGATATGAAATTATAAAAAGAAATATTTCAAAACTAAAATCAGTTTAAAAACATGAGAAAAATATGTGAGGGTAAAAACATAACATTATCTACTCACTTCTTTGTAAATGCCATAGAAAATTATCAAAGTATTTTCAAATACTGGAACCTAATAGTCCCCACTCCTGAAAAGGCCAATGGAAGATTTGGAGGACACAATAGCTAATTTAAACACTTTCAATGGTTAATAGGGATTCTAAATGTTATCATCAAAGAATAATAAACTCTCTAAGTATCATACACATTTGCACCACCATTAATGGGTTTATGGGCCTAGATTTGTGGAGTTAATGATAGCAAAACTTCACTGAAAGAACAGATTTACTTAGCCAGGTTTGATTGGCCAGTGGTCACCGTGGAACTTGTCTCACTGGTTTCTTTTTAGGAAAGGAGACTACCAAAGCCAAATCTATGTGTCCAGCTTGTCATCAGAACTTAGAATTCATTCTGGCCAAAATTCTGTCTGCAGAAGTATGATTCAAGTGAATTAAACTTCAGAGCTTCTTGAACTGAATGGGCTGTGATTGTGCAAATTTAATTTTAGATAATATACCAGATTTAGACATTTGCATTCAGGCTTTTATTGTCCAGAGGGAGAATTGTTAAATCAGGAGAAACTACAGTGTTGTGCCATAGAATAGCACTTCCCTGGGAAGATGGCTCCTATTCTGTCATAATTAGCTCCGTGACCTTGGGCAATCCGTGTGGCCTTGCTGGGCATCATGTGAAAAATGAAATGGTTACACAGAAGATCTCCAAGGTCTCTCCAGTTCTCAGTCCCTCAGCCTCTTAGGTGGTATGAGCACCAAATTACTTTGGCAAATGGCTCATAAATCCATGGGAGCAATGGGAGGTGAGTACTTGACTGATGAGTGTCAAAAGCACACAAAAAGTTGTTTTTTCTGCCTTTTTTGCAGGATGGGGTGGGTGATGGCAGTGTATCTTGTTGAATTTACAGAAAAGCAAGGGCAACCCACCACTACAAAGGGCAGATTAGAACGTTGGAAACTGGGTGGGTGGTAGGCACTAACATTCATGAAATACTCACTGTGGAGGAGTCACGATATTCAGTGCTTTTCAACAAGAAACCAGGTAAACCTCAAACAGCTATGAGAGATGAGAGTGGCCATCACCAATTTTTTAATGAGAAAAACAAGCCTCAGAAGCATCAATAACATGTCCAAATTATGCTAGGACTTCAACCTGGAGTCCTTGGGCTCCAGGGCCTCTGCCAGCAGCATCAGGGAACAAGATAGACCCACAGAGCTCCTGAGAAAGCCTGAAAAGTCAGGGATTAGCTCTGGACAAAGGAGAGTGCTATGGTTTGGATGTTCCCTTCAAAACTCATGTTGAAATATAATTGCCATTGTAACTGTATTGAGAGGTGAGGCCTTTAAGCAGTTACTAGATCATGGATGTTCCCTCATGAGTGAATTAATGTCATTATTTCCAGAGTGAGTTAGTTATCATGAGGCTGCATTTGTTATAAAAGTGAGTTTGGCTCGATTTCCTCTCTCTGCCTCATGCCTGCTTGCTTGCCCTGCCGCCCATGTTATAACACAGCAAGGAAGTCCTCACTAGATGCAGATGCAGCTGCTTGATCTTGGACTTCCCAGCCTTGAGAACCATGAGCCAAATTAACTTCTACTATTTATAATTTAGGCAGTCTGTGATATTCTGCAATAGCAGCAGAAAATGAACTAAGAGAAGAAGTGAACACAAATATTTTCTGTAAAGGAGATGAGAATAAGAGTTGGCGCCAGGTGCAGTGGCTCACACCTGTAATCCCAGCACTTTGGGAGGCCAAGGCGGGTGGATCACAAGGTCAGGAGATTGAGACATCCTGGCCAACATGGTGAAACCTCATCTCTACTAAAATACCAAAAAAACTAGCCAGGCATGGTGGCATGTGCCTGTAGTCCCAGCTACTTGGGAGGCTGAGGCAGGGGAATTGCTTGAACCTGGGAGGTGGAGGTTGCAGTGAACTGAGATCACACCACTGCACTAGAGCCTGGTGACAGGGCAAGACTCTATCTCAAAAAAAAAAAAAAAAAGAATTGGGGTGACCTGCCTGCCATTAGGAATGCCTTCACTGGATTCATGCCTGGTTTCTGAAGTAACAGAGTCATTATTTTAACCTAGAAAACATTTCCTCACCTTAAACCGCAAGTTTAATTCTACTATTGCTCGTAAGCTACTATAGGAATTTAACAAATTATATAACTGTAAATGGCAGATGCAACAACACTATTCTGTACTCTAACAAGAAGGTTTGGATAATTTATTTACATACTGATATACTTGTGGTATTATTAGAAAGTTCTTTAGTGTTTAAATACAAAAATATACTTTTCCTTTGACCTAGGAATTCACTTATTGTAAAATTATGCCTCATCACAATTAAAAATGAAGAAGATACTTATTTTCTATTTATATTTTTCTATGTTTATAATTTATAACCTACTTCTTTCTAACGAAAGGGTTAAGGCAAGTTATAAAGCTACTGAGTGTGCAGGTGGGAGTAAAATAATTATAACTGTGAGGAGAGGAGGAATGTGGGAGCTGGGAACTGAGCAAGGCATTAGAGATATAAGCACTTAATCAATAAGAGGTGACGGTGGCAGCACCAGGGATGAGTCTCATTTGAGGTCAACAGGACAGGAGTCTTTCTGCTCTAGGGAAAGCAACAAGAAATAGTAAAGTGATAAAAAGGCAGAATGAGAACTTACTGTGGACATATCAAAAATAGCCTGAAATGTATTTAACTGGAGAATTTTAGGGAAATTCAAGTCAATTTAACCCAACAAATGCATTTGAGCACGTAATATGGATACTCCTATGAGAAGATAAAAAGTTGTGTAACAAAAAATTTTCATCCTCAAGGACTCTAGGTATAAGAGGAAGATAACAGTTAAGAACTGATGTTCATATTCGTGGAAATAAATGATGTGAAGGGATATTGAAGAACAAAATGCAGTTGTCAATAAGCTCATTTTTCTTTTTGAGATGAAGTTTTTGCTCTTGTTGCCCAGGCTGGAGTGTAATCATGCGATTACCCACGTGAGCCACTGCGCCCGGCCAATAAACTCATCTTTTAGCCAATAAATTATATGTAATCTATAGCAGTGGTTGGTAAAATTTTTCTGCAAAGGACCAGATAGTTCATATTTTACCATTTGAGGACCAAGAGACAAAATTAGGGATGTTGGGTGGGCACCTATATATTAAGAAAGAAAACTGGTTCATGCCTGTAATTCCCAGCACTTTGGGAAGCTGAGGTGGGCAGATCACCTGAGGTCAGGAGTTCAAGTTCAGCCTGGCCTTCATGGTGAAACCCCGTCTCTACTAAAAACACAAAAAATTAGCCAGGTGTGGTAGCAGGCACCTGTAATCCCAGCTACTTGGGAGACTGAGGCAGGAGAATCACTTGAACCCATGAGGCAGAGGTTGCAGTGAGCCAAGATTGCACCACTGCACTCCAGCCTTGGCAACAAGAGCAAAACTGTCTCAAAAAAAAAAAAAAAAAAAAAAAAAAAAAAAAAAGAGAGAGAAAGAGAGAGAAGAAAACTACTGCCCACCTCATTCCAAAGCAGGAACACTCTGCAACCCAGTTGTTACCTATTGAAGAGATTCTAGGGATGAAGAGTAACTGATCTCTGTGGCAATTCTGTCTTCCACCAAGGGCCCAGCTGTCTCAACTTAGGCAGCTGGCTCAAGGAAAGGGCAAGTCACTAAACCACTGACTCTTGAACTGGGATTCTACGGCCCAGTTCTTGGCAGCTAACATCAGAAAAGTCTCTAATGTGTAGATGGCAACCTGCACAGGCCCTGGGTTGGAGCACTGGATACCAGTGGGAACAGGGGTGAGGGGAATGACTTGGCTAAGTTTCCAGTGCTCAGTGTGCCAGTAGGGCAACACAAAAACACAATGGTCTGATTTACAAAGTAAGAATCCACCTTTCTCACTTCATTAATATGATCAAATGATTTAAAATCTGCAGTATTGGGAAAACTGGCTAACCATGTGGAAAAAGATAAAATAAGATACATTTCTCATGGAATATTTCAGGATAAATTCTAAGTAGATTAGTGATTTAAATGCAAGTAGCCAAATTACAAAGCACTAGAAGGCATGCAGACAGATATAGATAGATATGGACAGACAGGAAGGCAGGGGAAGAGAGGGAGATAAGGATGCCCTCTGCTATGTAATATTCTGTTGGAAGTATTAGCCAATGCAGTTAGGAAAGGGAAAACAAAAGATTCATAAGAATTGAAAAAAAAAGGCAAAACTTTGTTTAGTGGCATATATTATATATCATAATAAAATTGAAAAGAATCAATGAAAGACCACTACAAATAAGAGGACTTAGTACTGTTACAGCATTATAAGTTAAGCAGGTTATAAAACGAACATAAAAATCCTGTATATACAAACAAGAACTATATAATCAAAGAGAAGACCCACTAACAACAGCAAAAATGAAAATAAAATATGTAGATATAAAATTAGCAAGAAATGTTCAAAGCCTATATGGAATTACATGACACTTTTGCAAGAGATAAAACCAACATGAACAAGTGAAAAGACATACAATTTAGTTGAATATGAAAACCCAACATTAGAAAGTTGTCAGTTCTGCTGAAGTTAATTTATAAACTTGCAAAATTCCCCATAGGAATTTCATCAAGTTTTTGGAGGTTTTTTTTTTTCTTTTAAACTTAAAAAAGTTGCTTATAAAGTCTATTTGGAAAAACAAGCAAGAATAACCAGAAATATCATGAAAAAGAAAAGTAACAAGGAAGGGCCTTCATATATCAGATATTAAAATAGAAAATAAAGCCTTGATAATTAGAATATTTTGGTATTAGCATATTAATAGAAAGAGCAATGGGATAGTATAGAAAATCCAGAAATAAACTCACTCACATATAAAATGTATATAGTAAGTAAATATAGTAAATATATATGTTATACTCAGATAAAGGGAATAACATATTTTCAAAGTGCAAGGGGAAAAAGACTATATTTAAGAGGCAATATTGGGGTAACTAACTAGCCTTATGGAAACAGACAAAATTAGATCCATTCCTCACAGTATATGCCAGGATACATTTGAAATGAATTCTAAATGAATTTAAATGTAAATAACCAAGTCACAGAGCACAGGAGGAAAACACAGGTGGGCTCTTCTATGTGCTGGGAGTGAAGAAAATGTTTCTAGGACTCACAATCTGGAATTGATAAGGCAAAAAATTGATATATTTGGTTATATAAAGTAAATACCATTTTTGTGCACGGATGTATATGCACACGATATATTTGGGAAAAACAAATGACACCAGTAAAATATTTTGTAGTTAAAGATAAAACATTACTATTTCTATCAATATCTCTAACGTACAAAGATCTTCTAATAACAGAACACAAAAAGGACTGCAGCCCTAACACAGAAAAAGAAATGCAAGTGGCTCTTTTTTTTTTTAACTTTAAGTTCTGGGATTTATTGCAGAACGTGCAGGTTTGTTACATAGGTATACGTGTGCTATGGTGGTTTGCTGCACCTATTGACCTGTCCTCTAAGTTCCCTCCCACAAGTGGCACTTAAACTAGGAATGTATGTTCAATTTCACTTATAATAAAATAAATGCAAATTAAAGCAACACCAAATGCTGTTTCTCTCCGATCAGACTAGCAAAAACTCAACAGTTAGACAATCTATTCTTTTGATAAGGCTAGGGGGAAATAGGCTTATATATTGCAGGAAGGAATAAACATAATACAACCCTTATAGAAGAGAAATTAAAAATGTCTATTAAATTAGACATGTATTAACTCTTTGACTTAAAAATCCTATTATACAAATCTATCATAGAGATACATTGGCAAAAATGTTGAGATGTATGCACAAAGCCAGTAATTGTAGTGCTATTAGCAGGAGCAAAAACTGGTGTCAGTTGGTGACATAAACCACACAGAGAAGTATCCAGGTAATTTTAAAACACACACATGGTACATCTCTACAGGGCTATACTCTAATGACAAAAAACTGCTAAGAAAAGAAAAACTGTATTGGTGGCAGTGTTGGTTTTGTTATTCTGACACTGGATTAAGCAAGTCAGTGACTATGTTATCCATTGAAAATTGTGATTTTTCAGGTTAAAAACCTTACAGCTCTAATTCTGAACTGTAGTATTATAATGTTAATAGGAATTCATGATGTATTTTACATACAAATTGTTGTATCTAAATGTACAGAATTTGCACATGTATATGTGTGTTTGTATTTGTGTAAGTTAATTTTTGAAGTTGGGAGATTCATTGTTATTCTCTCGGTATATTTTGTATTTTCTATATTTTCTATTATAAAAAGTACATATATATAATCTTAGTAAAAACAGAATAGGAAATAATATTCTAACTCTGTTCACTGAAAGGATAGAGAATATAAAGATGAACGTAGGCACCAAGAGCATACCTAGTACTTAAAATTGCAATTTCTAAAAACCTTTTAACCAACAAAAGCAACCAGAACTCTTTAGAGAAATGGGTAGTTCCAAGTCTGGGCAGGAAATGTGCAATATGATGTTGGAACCATCAGAGACATCAGGGGATATATCAAAAAGACTCAGGAGCCAATTTGGAACTACCACTGGCAAAAGATGGGAAAATTTGATTGGCAGTAAGGGGAACAAGAAAATGTACAGAAACGTATCAGGTATGTTTAAACACATGATTTCATAGCAATAATCAGGAAAAACCATCAGTCAGCTTTGGAACATACTAGGGAATGAGCTCCTTATTTTGAAAATTGGTAAATAAAGGGAAAGAATCAAGCATGAATTCTGCCTCTCAAATATGAACTGTACCTCAATAGAACCCAATAGTTAATGAGCAGAAGTTCTTCTTTATGGCATCTTCCAGCAACTAAATGAGGAAGGAATAAGAGAGTTAAAATAGCACCATTTTGCAGCTCGTATTGAATTAGAGTCTAATGGATCTAGGTAGTTGTCATTGGCTGCTGTTAACATCACAAACAGAGTCAACCAGATATTATGCCCCTCTAAATGAAGGTGTGCAATACCACCTACACCGTAGTGTTGCTAAAAAGTCAAATTCAGATCTGATCAAGTCTCAGATCTAATTACCAATTTATAAGATATATATTAAATGACACCAACAAAATCCATACTGTGGGTGATATAGTTTGGCTGTCTGCACCCCACCTAAATTTCATCTTGAATTATAGTTCCCATAATCCCCACAGGTCATAGGAGGGACCTGGTGGGAGGTAACTGAATCATGGGAATAGTTGCCCCCATGCTGCTGTTCTCGTGACAGTGAGTGAGTTCTCATGAGATCTGATGGCTTTATTGTTTTATAAAGGGCTTTTTCCCCTTTTGCCTGGCACTTCTTTTTGCTGCCACCATGTGAAGAAGGATGTGTTTTCTTCCCCTTCTGCCATGATTGTGAGTTTCCTGAGGCCTCCCAGGCATGCTGAACCGTGAGTCAATTAAACCTCTTTCTTTTCTAAATTACCCAGTCTCAGCTATGTCTTTATTAGCAGCGTGAGAATGGTCTGATACAGTGGAGAGGTCCATAAACAAAACCCAGTCTCTTCTTCAACAAAACAGAAGCTTAAGAAGGAAAAGACAGCAAGGGAGCAAGAACCTATAGATTAAGAGAGGCAAATCAAACAATGGCAATATGTGTCCCTTATTTGGATCCTAATTCAAATGAACTAAATTAAAAAATATGTACAAGGTATGTGGAGAAATATGAACACTGATTAGACAGGAGATAATATTAAAAGATTCTTGTTAATTTTTACAAGTGTTACTGTGATTTCACGGATGTTTTTTAAGTTGAGTCCTTTTTACAGACGTACATATTCAGATGAAATAATATGACATCTGGGGTTTGTTTCAAAATAATGTGGTGGAAAATGGTAGTAATGAGATATAGATAAACCAGGACTGAGCTTGTGTTGATAAATGTGGCAGTTGGGGGAGGAGTACCTGGGACATTCATTTTATTATTCTCTCTACTTGGGTATTTTAAAGTTTTCTATAGTGAAAAACTATTTTTAAAAATATGTTTTTCCCCAAATCTTAATAAAAATGATTTCATTTTACATTTTAAAAAATGTCAATGGTAAACTTTTCATTTTTCCTGATAAGATCATCATTCCAAAATATGTATGGCATGTTCTGCTGAACATCTGTTTTAGTGACATGCTGCTTAGCAGTGCTGAGGACTGGGGCCACATACCGCTGTCTTCCACAGCATTTGGACTCTGCCATCAGTGTGAAAAAGAGCAGTGAAATAAACAGAAGGGCTTCTACATGTGGCCTGATCCTTCAGCTCAGCCTCTGCTCACCGCAAGTTCAACAGCATGCAATGGGATAAGTGGCTGAAATCACTGTACTATCCATTAATTCAATAAAGTATAAAATTCATTCATATTGGTAGTTTGGTAGAATTGACTGGTCAGTTTTTTAGCTACTCTACAAAAAGATACATCCATAGTCACTTAGGCACCTAGAAATATTTCCTGATTACTGAGACATCGTTCTCTGATGCAATTTCTCTTTAAAGCAAACATTGTCATTGTCAGTAATTTAAATGACTAGTTTCCAAAGGGGAAAAAGCACTACATCCTAAACGTGTACATTTATGGAAAGCTGATGACAAAGCATGCCATTTTAGTAGACTTCTACATTTAATGTTGTATCTACTCCCATATTCAAGGTCTCTTATTCATCACAGCTCTTCTTCTTGCAAAATTAACAACAAAAACAGCCTATCCCAAGTCTAACTCTAATATTGACATTGAAGAAAACAACAGGGAAAGCTTTCTTCCTCATTTGTCATCATTAATATTGCCTTCAAAATTGTTGGACCTCACAGGAACCCCACCAAAGTGAAAAGTGTTCTTATGCCACTGCTTTTATCAGCATTAGATACATTATTGACTGTGATTCAGAGGCTCACTAAATTAGAAACTTGTGAAGGGAGAAATGTATTAAACAACTAAAAGTACAATTTGCCCTTATTTGGGTCCATATTTCAAAGAATGGCGAGGTCTCTTTGTTCTTCAAAGCTCTATTGGAAAAGACAGCACAGATTACAGGATGAAATGACTAATGCTCCATTTTACTCATAATTTCTCATAAGGGCAAACATGGCATTTTTAGAGATTCAGATGTGCTCATAGACTGTCAAATGTCTGGCACATTCCTGCATTCTCTCTGATCCTACATGGGGCCCATCAGACCCAGTGCTGGGTCTCTGGTAGTGTGAGGGAACACACATGTGCTCAGGGGTGCCTGGAATCGGGTGGGTCTTCACAGCTAGCGCAGCCCTGCCTGCCAGTGTCCTTAGAGAAACATCAACAATGATTCATGAAATCTTTATTCTGAGTTATCAACGGAACCTAAATTGTGAATCATTGTCAAGTTTGCCAATCAGTCAAACCACCACAGAAACTGTGAAAGCTGAACAATTACAGCAGAAAGGAGTTCTGTAATCTTTAATATTTTCAAATGTTAACTAAGGGGCTTAGAAAATGCCTCCAATTCAAAGTGGTGGAAGCCGATGCCATCTAATCACAGACCCACACAACAGCCAGGCAAAATGCTCCTCAACTCTTCCCCAAATGCTTCCAGTTCAGAGGAGAGGGACCACCAGGAAGGGGGAACATTTCTGTCTTCATGCCCATTCAATTCTTGGCCCTGTTGCTCAGCCTTCCAACAAGCATATCAATTAGTAGCTCCAATAGTGAATGTTTTGTTGTGTGTGGGTTTTTCTTTTGGTAATTCAAACACCTGTCCACTAGAAACTGGACTGAGGCCACTGAACAGTTGTCAGATGGTAACTGCAATGTTTATAGATTCAATTCATAGATCTGCCTCTACATTGCGCAAAGTGCCAAAAAGTTATATAGCCAGACATCTGGCAACTGGAAGAGTGTCTGTCTCTTTAGCACTCTGATTGGCCCTCAAAGTTCTATTTGTGCATGCTATGTGGATCCTGGGAAGGCAAGTGTTATTTTAAAATGGTTCTCTCCCTCATTGCCATCCACGGAGCTGTAGCCACAACTTCTGGTTCCTTACTCCCTGCCAGTACTACAGTCACACCAAGACATAAAAAGAAAGCTTCCAGACCTTTGGCTTTCCATATCAATTTCTGCTAAGCTCTCCCAACTACTTAATCTGGCCAAACACAATCAAACAAGCACTCTAATTCTCCCCAGTGTCTAAGTTATTTTCATAAAGTAATCTGAGTATTTGGAGAAGCATTCAAATTCATTTAAACTTTTGGGGACCAAATAGTACTTTATAGGAAATGTACTATTAAAGAGTCCTGACAGGCGCACAGAAAATGTACTTTGCCACCTTCTATATTTTTTCTAGGAAGGGGCTTAGACAAAGAAAGGATAGAGTATGTGCACAGCGTACATGTGTTTTCAATGATCAGTTGTAGCCTGGAATATAGCAGAGCGGTGGTGCGTCCATATGAAAGTGGAACATATGTTTTTTTTTTTTTGAGACGGAGTTTCGCTCTCGTTACCCAGGCTGGAGTGCAATGGCGCGATCTCGGCTCACCGCAACCTCCGCCTCCTGGGTTCAGGCAATTCTCCTGCCTCAGCCTCCTGAGTAGCTGGGATTACAGGCACGCGCCACCATGCCCAGCTAATTTTTTGTATTTTTAGTAGAGACGGGGTTTCACCATGTTGACCAGGATGGTCTCGATCTCTTGACCTCGTGATTCACCCGCCTCGGCCTCCCAAAGTGCTGGGATTACAGTCTTGAGCCACCGCGCCCGGCCGAAAGTGGAACATATGTTAATCACCGATGTAATTCTATAGCTTCGCACAAAAGGCACCTCTATTTTTAATTCCTGAAATTCATTCATTCAGCAAGCATTTGTAGGCTGTGCCTTCCTTCGTGTATGTGTTCCTGAATATGTGTACTAAAGTTGTACGTATGAATATTCAACAATAGGTATATTTCATAAGAGAGATTCCGATTTTTCAGTTTACAGGAAAAAAATCCCTAATTAGATTTCACCTTTCCTGCATTTCTAGAACTTCTACAGTTTTTAATCCCATGATTTTTCCTTCACAGCAGGGGACACAGTTGAAGTATTTCTATCACTGGAGTCTCAACTCTTCGAAAGCCTAATTATTTCTTTTACATTTCTCTCCAGTTTTTTATGCATCTCTGCTATTCCTCACTTTACCCCATCAGGAAGCACTTATGGCATACAAAGGCCATTGACCAATCCTGCTAGGGGCATTAAGGGTTAATGGTATTTTTATTACAGATGAAGATAGAAGGATCTGCAGATAATCCCCTCAGGTAGCATGGAAGGGGAGAGGCCTGATGTTTTGGATATTTGCCATTAAACCTCATTAAAATGACTCCATAGCTATGTCTAATTCTAATGAATAATTAATGCTAAAACATTAAGGGCTTGAGATTCTTAATAGTGACGATGACAAAAGGCATGGAGACCAGACTCCATGAGTGTCCATTCACTCTTCTTCTTGGCCCTCTTTAGCATCTTGTCCTCAACAACCAGGTTTAATCTCACTCCGTCGTGTGACAGCCCATGATACTCTCTCAAATGTGATTTCGGGTATTTCTAAAATATCTCTGTGAGAGGGAAGATGCAGTATTATAGGTTCATTTTTATAAGTACAGTACTTTAGTTTCCAAAGTGACTCCATCAGTTGAAATTCAACTGAAATCTTTTGGTATTGACCAACAGATACTTAAATAAGTCAACAGGATCAAAATTGAATTAAATTATTGGCCTGTCACTTACATTAATTGGGGGAGAGCCTTAGTATTTCTATCTCCAAATCAGTAATCTAGCTCCAAAATCAGTAACTATGAAAACAATGAAGTGTTTTTCTGCATGCTTATATCTCAGAGAGGCACTGGCACACATGAAACTCAATTTTTGCAACCATACAGTTGGTGGGAATGACGTTGCCTTCTACACATAGCACGGTTGCAAAGTTTAGCTTCCACTACAATACAGATGTTGCATAGGAAATACGTTATTTTGATTTTGTCTATAACTAACTTACCTTCCTCCCGTGCACCATCTCCTCCCTCCACTCTTCTATTCCACCTAGACTCCTACCTACCTCTAGCTAGAGAGAAAGTTATTAACAAAATGTCCAATCTGGTTTAAGGCTTTGTCTGATTTAATAATGTAAGCTGAAGTCAACGACTTCTTGGATGAAAATGCTCAGTCTTTTGGATGTATTCCCTCCCTCCGACTTCCCTCCCAAGATGCTGCTAGATGTATGGGAAAGGGATGCAGTCTCCCAGGGCAGTGGGGAAGAGTCCAGGTTTTAAAGCAAATCTTGGATGCTTGCTTTGTCTCTGAAATGATTTTCCTTATCCATTGGGTGCCACTTGCGCTTGTGGCATTTGTGTTTAAAATATGCAGCTGGACTATCTTAAGGCTTGCTGGTCTGGCTTGGCTTTCTCAGAACTCGGTGACTCCCCCTGGCTGACTTAACCCCTAAGTCAGCCAGCATTCAGGATCCCACTGTGCATGCTGGGTCTCTATTGGGCTCCCCAATGGCTGATGTCCATTCTCCAGCCCTGGATACTGAGCCACCCTGTCATAGTGATCACCGCCATCTGTAGATCCAGACTCTCAATGATTTCTGAGCCCTACTCCATGCCATATTGGAATCAAGGGTGGCTTAAAATTCTAAATGTTAAGGTCCTACTGCACCTGAGCATCCATGTTAATGAAGTTGTGCCCCTCCCTCTCCCCTATCGATCCTCTCTATCCCCTCCCCTACTCTCTCCTTTACTCTTCCTACCATGCCCCGAGCAAGAAAAAATGTGGGCTGTTACTTTGACTCCTCCTAGGTTATATTTTCTTATTACTGTAGAGTAGGCTTACCTGACACTGGGAGATAAGGGAATTTAGAAAATCTGCTCTGGAGACAACAGCCTGACTTGAGAGGTTTTAGCCTGACTTACTTTGAATTTCAAAAGCTGAATATTACCTAGATTTTTTACCTTTACACTCCTTCAGTACATGTTATAATCTACCCCCAGGAAGATGGTTGTCTGACTGATTGAGAAAAATCCTGCAATTTGGGAAGGAAAAGAAGAAAGCAAGGATATTTAAGAGCCAATTAACCTTTTTCCACACATATTGATATAGGATGACTCACATGCCCCTCAATTTAAAAAATGTGCAATGTAATATTTGTGCTTAGGTGTATTAAAAAATGATTATTTTTATCTTCTGTTTTACAGAGATTTTTGATGACCTATACCTGGAATTTTATACAAGAAGTAGAAAGTTCATGGGACATTATTAAGAAGCAAAGAAGGAATACAAGAAAGGAATACAGGGGCATTTTCCAGTTTTACAGAGGTATGGAAACTTGCATGTTATGTTTGAGCAACACATGCAGGTCGGCACACAATCACACCCGCTGGCCTGAGAAACTGATGGATATTAGAAAGATAATAGTAGTCACTGACAATTGCTGCATGCTCGTAAGTGCCAGTGACTGCTAAGCCCGTAGCTCCAAAGTGGAGTCTGCACATCCTAGGGATAAACGAGACAATCCACTGAGATGTGGGGAGAAGATTGAAATTCTCCTTATGTAATTTCTTACCATGACACAGAGAAAAATGAGCATCACTGATATTTAATGTATGGGGTTATGCATCCTCACCCAATTCCTAGGCTAGATTAGGGGGTTCTGAAGAAGTGCCATTTGGGCAGTGGCCCCATCCTTTATTCATTCATTTTTAGTTTATCCTGACACATGTAGTTTACATGAGCCAATATAAGGCTATATTCATACCTATGTGTGTGACTGTGAAAATGTTTGATATCACACAGAGGTTCTCAGATTAACTCCTGGAAATGGTTCACACAAGTTTTTAAATGTAATAATGAATGACACATTTTTAAACAACAACAACAAAGATTATGTCCCAAATCTGGTGAGGTTTTTTTTTTTCTATGATAAAATATGACTGTCAGCAATATGCTATCTAGCCGTTATTTTGAAAGAAAAAAAATCAGCACATTTCATCCACACTTAGCAGGTAAATGTGACTGAACAATAAAAGAGAAAATAGGTGTCCTGTAAAATAAATACCTGTTCTGGAAAAAACATTTTTTAAAAGAGGATGTTAGAAATGTTTTCAGCATTATGATTTTTTTCTGAAAATGTTATCTGTTACTGACCAATATGTTTAAATCTAGAAAGAAGTCTAGAAACAAAATATTCTTACTCATTTACATATCTTCCAAATGAAGAGATTCAGTGTTCTTTGAACCTGTTTGGTAAAATATGCTGATCTGTGATTATTTTCAAAAATAACTTCCTGAAACCAGAGAAGATGGACATTTAGTAACTTAATTTCAACAAAGGTCTTTCCATAAGTGGTGTATAGTTTGAACATTTTAAGAAGTATAGCCAGAAATTTATGTCTTTCATTTAGATATTCGTAGCTTATAAAGCATATTTTAAGCTTCAGTGGTCACTAAAAGAAAATAGAAACAGACCTTAAAATGAATTATATCACAGTGTTAAAGCAAGATTCTAAAAAAAAAAAAAAATTTAAATCATATTGTTTTCAAAAAAATATTAGTTCAATATACTAATATAAAATGTTATTTAAATATGGTAATAATTTCCCCAAGTGCAAAAATATGTTCATTATTAATAAAACAAAATGAAAAAATTTTTAAGCATTTCAATCATTTAACATTTATTTTTTGTGTATGTTTTACAATGTATATAATATTTTAGTTCAGTAGTACATGATTTAATTTATAAATGTAGAAGTATTTTAAACATACATTGAGATATCATGCTCAAGTTATTTTTTTAACTGATGGGAAACAATATCAAAGAGGCTGGCTCTGGTGTTGTAGCCCTTGACAAATATTTTCCTAATTAAAACCTATTCCATGATAATAACACCCATTCCATAAAAATTCTATGGAATGGGTACTATTATCACTCCCATTTTACAGCTTAGGAAAGAGAAACAGAGGCCTTTAGTCACTCAGGAGCTCGCCCACAGTCACAGAGTTAGTAGACGGTTGATTGGAAATCTGTAAGCCCTAGAATCTAAAGTCATAGCCCATGTTTCATCAACTGCCTCACAGCGACCTCTTAGATGACATGCTAGACCCTGGAAAGACTCAAGGGTAAGTAGTGGGTCAATAACAGTTACCTTGTTTAGGTACCAAGTTTTACTTAGGTGCTCATTTCTTACATCCTAACTCTGTGATTGGTATTTATCGTAGGTTAAGTTTAAGGGTTGAAAGGTGTATTAATGATCTCTTCTATGGGAAAATCTACAGTTTGGAATCAACCAAAGTACTACAGATGAGCTGCTGGCAACGTGTCATAATTGCAAGCAAAGAACTTAAAATAGAGTCACTACATTGTCCAAATAGACCCAAGCCCAAAAGAGTGACAGCATTAGGACACCTATACATCTTATAGCCATATTCATGGAATTGATTAGGGGGAGCCACTGATTAGATCTTTGCCCTATCAAAAATATTTCCGCAACCTTTTATACAGTCAATTTACGTACAATATATGGGAACTTCTGAAACTTGGGTTACTTTGCGATGGCCAATGATGGCTGCCAGGGGACCACTATTGTTCATTATGTCAACTAGTGCTCTTTAACAGGAAGATTACTGACAAGATGGAGCATAACGACAATGAGGAAAATGTTAAAATGTTACTATCTGTCATGCCAACCCACTGTCCACTGCCTGCGTAAGGTCGGCTTGTTACAGAATCCTCAATAGGCTAGCAAGCTGAGGCCACATATCTCAACAAAATAACCCTATCATTTTTATTTTATTCTTATTTTCAAAATATACCCAAAGGCTGTGAGAACCCTAATGTGTCAAGTTTCAGGCAGCAGTGAATTTCCCTGGCAGTTATAAGCCTCCAAAACAGGGTCTTATAATGGAAAAAGTGACAGACCCTTAACTACAGCTGCATTACCAGGAGTCACTATGGTAAGAGCTAGCTTAATAAACCACAATTTGGCCCAATTACATGGGGCTGCTACTATCTCCGATAAGGCTGATGTTCATCCTGACCTAATCATTTGTGCACTTCAGATTGTTACGTATTGGCAATTTCTAAATGGGTTCCTTCTACCCTGAATGTAGGCTGTGTGATGCATCCAGACTCCCAGTTTTGACAGCCAGGTCCTTATGCCTGGGAGAGTCAATCAGTGGGTGTGAGGCAAGACTTGTCAGTGAAGGGGGAAAGGATCAGTGGTGGATCATGGGTGAAAATTGAGAGCTTTCCCGACCTTGCCCATGGAAAGTCATAATCAGCAGGCATGAAAAAAGGCAGTCGAATTGTGGCTGATAGGAAGGAATGGTGGTTAGAGCATGTAATCAACAAGTCTGCATCTACAAAGCCAGGAGGTCAGGCATGGTGCCAGGCCTTAGGGGAACAACACGATTGTTTCCCTTAAGGAGTGTGTGGTTTACTGGGAGACAAAAATATGAAGAAATAAATACGAGTTTGCTTGGTTTGCTTCCCAGCGGGCCAAGATAGGTGAGAGTGAAGGAGAAATTCTGATTTACCTATACCACTCACCACCATATCCTCTACCCATTCACTCATCCATCCACCCGTTTACCTGTCTACCTAGCCACCCATCTACCCATTTATTCACTTGACATTTACTGAAGACCTCTAACGCATTGGGCCCTGTTTGCTTCCCAGCACTCAACACTTGCTCCTTTAAAAAGTCTCCTCTACCAGCTTTCCTGTTTCTGTTTGCTGTACCAGCATCCTTCCATTCATGCCTCTGTCTCCACCATCTACACACGCAGCCTTGCTGAATTCTTCACAGTCCTTGTTGCTTCTATTTCCTCCTTCCCATTCCCTAGGCACCACCCCAGTCCAAAGCCTGATTCCAGGCATAGCACCTTGTGCTGTATGTGCTTAGTTAGTGTCTGGCTTCCAGTTGAATTGTCTACCACATTGACTATTAGTGAGCTGGCCTCTTTGATTTCTGTCTTTTTAAATTATTATTTATTATTATTATTTTTTGAGACAGGATCTTGTTCTGTCACACAGTGGCACAATCATAGCTCTCTGTAACCTCAAACTTCTGGGCTCAAGGATCCATCTACCTCTACCTCCTGAGTAGCCAAGCACTGCAGGCACATGCCACCGTGGCTTTCTAATTTTTATTTTTTGTGGATTCTTGCTATGTTGCCCAGGCAGGTCTCAAACTCCTGGCCTCAAGTGATTTGCTTGCCTCAGCATCCCAAAGAGCTGGGTTTACAGGCATGAGCCACTGGGCCCGGACCTCCTGTCACTCTTTATCACATCACCTTTTAAAATTGTTTTCTATATGATCCCTTTTGATGTTTTAATAATTAGTTCCATGTGTTTAGGAACCTTGTCCACTGCTAACAAATAAACTCAATGCCTAGATGGATTCTAGCCTTTTTTATTCATGTCAGTCAATATTTACTGAATAAATGAATGATAGACAGTTCCCTCAAAATTCAGCCTAGCCTCAGCTCTTCCATGAAACTGTCTATGACCTCCTCTTCCCAATTCTAAATGATTATGTTCATTTCCTCTGTGTTTCAATAGTATCTAGAACATAATTCTATTAAAATGCTTACAAAAGCACAGCCTAATAATGATTTAATTGTCAGTCTGCTGCACTTACTCTAAAAATACAAGAGCAGGGATATCCCTTCCTGTTTTACCTTGTATCCCCATTGCTAGTACTTCTCATAGACTAGCACACATGTTTGTTGAATGATTTCTAAATAAGTGAATAAATAAATGAGTTACAGAAATAACCATGACCTATGATTATATGTATGATGTTTAGCTACCAAGACAGTCAAAGGGTAAAAAAAAAAGTCATCACTTAAATGAAAAGTTGTTTTAAATCAATTTGGCCACCACTTTGAATGTAGACATGATATTTTAAATGGTAGAGACACAGACACCTGCACTGACTCCTATTTTGACTCAGGCCAGGGATGGGCTTGAGATCCCAAATGTAATAAATGCTCCAGATCACTGCATACCTCAGCCTTTCAACTAGGGTTCTATATGACCCATTCACAGACCCTCAGGCTCAAGGGTTCTCTTGGGATTCAGTGGGAGGACCACTTGCACAAAGAAGGAAGGAGGGAGTTGTCATGAACCATCATGAAAACAGTAGTTCTTTAAAACAATGCAGAAATGAGTGGCTGTCCACAGCTTGCTAGAACCAGGGATTCAGGCCTTTATCTCCTATTTAGTTCATGGGATTGACCATTCATTTGACTAGACCAGACTCAGTAACTGGAGACATGATCTTCCAAGACAGGATCTAAGTGATGGGCAGAGCACCTCATGTTATATGTGCTTAGTTAGTGTCTGGCTTTTCTTTTTTGAAAAATCTGCTCCTTTGCTCCTTCCTCTCTCCCAGCCTCTCCTTTATCTTCCACTTACTGAGCATTTAATATATTTTAGGCTCAGAGCTTGCTCTTGTAGGAAAAAAAGAGTGTGTTTGCCCTTAAGAAATGTATGATCTAATTGGAGAGCTAATTAATTACACTTAGAATTAGAATTCAAAGGAATGTGGGATATGTGCTATGTGTGGTCCTAAGAGCCAGAGTGGGTGGAACACAGTGGCCCAGCACTTTGGGAGGCTGAGGCTAGTGTATCATGAGGTCAAGAGATGGAGACCATCCTGGCCAACATGGTAAAACCCTGTCTCTACTAAAAATACAAAAATTAGCTGGGTGTGGTGGTGTGTGTCTGTAGTCCTAGCTACTCGGGAGACTGAGGCAGGAGAATCGCTTGAACCTGGGAGATGGAGGTTGCAGTGAGCCAAGATCACGCCACTGCACTCCAGCCTGGCGACAGAGAGAGACTCTTTCTCAGGAAAAAAAAAGCCAGAGTGTGGTTCACAGACACTTTGTGAGCACTGAAGAAGGCATATGGTGGGCATTATAAATATAATAAATAAGATATAATCCCTGACCACTGTATTTGTTTCCAGCCTATTGAGGAAGACTGGCATATAAATGTATCATTATAAAATTAACAGTATTAAGAAAAATGCTATAGAAGTTCAGCTGTGTAGCATTTTCCTCAATTAGGGATTCAGTGGTAGCTTTGTGAAATGTCTGAAGCTGAACCATTGTTGCTATAACTTAACTATCATGCAGCAGTTAACATGCACCAAACAAAGCTCTAGACACTGTCCATATATTAGCTCATTTAATCCTCACAACAATCCTGTAAGGCAACTACTATTATTACCTTCTTATTACCAATAAGAAAACTGAGGCACAGAGAGGTTAAGTAACTTATCCAAGATTACAAAGCTTGTAACAGTTGGAGCTCAGATTTACGCTCAGGTAGTGTGGTTCTAGAGTGTAGTGACTAGGCTACCTGGCTACCAGCATTCACAAAACACCACAAATAGAATTGGAAGGCAAACAATAATCTGGCAAAATATTTTCAGCATATATAGCAGAGTTACTTCCATGACATTTTTGACTTTGCGAAAGTTAAATACAGCAATAGAAAAATAAGAAAAGAACACTAAAAGACAATTCACAAAAGAAGAGATGTAATTGATTATCATGTATGTGGAAATGTTTAACTTCGCTAATAAGAAACACAAAATAAAACAAAATCTTGATTTCACCCACAAAATTGGAAGCTTTTTTATTTAGTTATTGCTATGGCCTTTCTGAGAAAAATTTGGCAATTTGCATCAAACCCTTAAAGAGTTGCATATCTTTTAATTCAGTAAATATATCTACAAGAATCTATACAAAGGAAATTAAAATTTTTATTCAAACAATTTCATCAGTAAGGGTATTCATCACAGTATTATTTATAACTATGGAAAATTGGAAGTAGTATATATATCCAGCAATAGAGAACCAATTAAATAAGTGATGCCACTGCCACACAGCAGACTTCTATGTACCCAATGCCATGTAATAGCAAAGCGTAATATTAAATGACACAGGAAACTATTCATGATTATGATGAAGTAAACCAGCAAGTTATAAAATAATAGGGCATATTTCCATTTCTACAAAAACTGTATGTAAGTATAAAAAAAAGTCAGTACTGCTCATCTCTGGGTGGCAATATAACAGGAGATTGTTTATGTTCTTCATTTTGCTTATCTGAATTTTCTATTTTCTTTAAACTTAAAACATTTTGCCTTTATAATAAGGGAAAATAAGAGGCTCTTTTTTTGAAGTGAATTATTTGTGTGACAAAAGAGTAGGGCAGACATCTTGGCAGAAGATATCATGTGAAGGGTATGGCTTGGGTGTGCATTGTGGGGAACAAGTGCATGTTCTGAGAACAGGTGAGAGAGAGTAATTGCTGTGTGTGCCATGTGAAGGAGCACAGGCTTGGTTCTGAAGATGAGCCACTGACAGGTGTGGAGCAGGAAGGCAGAGGGAGATGGCCACAGGCCCATTTCAGAATCATTGCGTTGCAGGCGAGTGGCCTGGGAAAGCCTGGCAGAGAGCCCTGGGTTAAGTCTTTGCCATGGTGAAGAAAGAGATGGAGAACGTCTAATGCAGATCAACAGTAATAGGGGATGGCCTGGTATGGTGGCTCACACCTGTAATCCCAGCACTTTGGGAGGCCGAGGTGGGTGGACTGTTTGAGGCCAGGAGTTCAAGACCAGCCTGGGCAATAGAGTGAAACCCTTTAGCTGAGTGTGGTGGTGCATGCCTGTAATCCCAGCTACTGGGAGGCTGAGGCACCAGAATTGCTTGAACCTGGGAGGCCGAGATTCATGCCACTGCATGCCAGCCTAGGTGTCAGAATGAGACTCCGTCTCAAAACAAACAAACAAAGTGAAACAGTAATAGGGGAGTGAGGGTGATGCATTTAGAGAAACAAAACACTTAGCAGGCAATATAGAAGGTGAACCTTAGCCAGTGAACTCATCAAGACTTGGCAAATGATTACTGGGTGGCAGGAAAGAAGCCTTGACACTTGGATTTCTGACTAAGCCTTCAAGTTGGTGGTAATATCTTCACTAAGACTTAGACCACAGAAGAAGGAATTAGATTGCTTGGGAAAGATGATATATTCTGTTACGGACAGACTGAACTTGCGGTTCCTCTGACACTCAAGATGATAAGTTTGGCAGTTCAGAAGACACATTTCCAATATTGATGGTCATGTAAGGTTTAATCTGAGAGGTTGAGAAAGGCAGGTCAGAAAGAAAATAAAAGATGAATAGAACTTCTGCAAGTTTCCATGTTACATGCAAATGAAGACAGAGGTAAGAGACCCCCAAATAGTCCAGACCGGCTGAAATACAGTTTATGAGGGTGAGCAGTTGAAGACAACTCTGGAAAATTTAGAGCTAGACTACAAAATTCTTTTAATGTTTTCTGTTTGTTTGTTTGCTTAGTGATTTAGGAAATAAAGCTCTTTTGTGGCATTTTGGGCCACAGTCATCACACAATAGAAGTAGTGCTAACAGTACTGGCAATGGTGTGCAACAAAATAAAAATATTTACAGCTACCATTTAAAAAACACTTACTGTTTGGACGTTTTAACACTGCAAATCAAGCAATAGCATTTATGACTCACAGTAATTTTGTGAGGGAGGCATTATCACTCTCATTTTATAGATTAGGACAGTGAGCCTCTCTGTGGCTCATTTTCCGCAGGGTCACACAGGCTGCAGGTGGCAGAGGCTTTCAAACTCAGGTCAGTTAGATGCCAAAGTCTACAGACATGACTGGAAGGAATTACGAGACCTAAGAAGGCCTCTTTGAGACATAAAATTTGAACTGAGATCTGATTGATAATGAGAAGCTATGATAATAATATGAAGGTCAGGAAGAAGAATCTAGATCCTGGAAACAGTTTTTCCAAATACCAGACAGATAAGGCTGTGTGTGGCCGAGGATCAGAAAGAAGACCAAGGCATGGGAACAGAGAGGGCAAGGGGTAACTAGGGTATGAAATGAGGTATCAGAGGAAGACAGGACGTGCAGGTTGGATAATGGATTTGTGCTTACTCAGAGTGCATGGGGAGGCTGCTAGAAGGTCTTGGACAGGTGACATGATTGTGTGACATGACCTCATCTAGAATTAACTACATAAACAGGGAGCAGGGTGAGGGTCAAGGAGGAAATTCTATGAATAGCAGTAGCTTATAGGATGGCACGATGTTGAAAATAATTCTGTATAGGAAGAAGAAAAGTTTCCTGTAGGACGGGGGTCCCCACCCTTGGGTCGTGGACAGGTACCAGTCCATGGCCTGTTAGGAACTTCTCCAGAGGCAAGCAGTGGGTGAGCAAGCACGACCACCTGAGCTCTGCCTCCTGTCAGATCAGTAGCTGCATTAGATTCTCATAGGAGTGTGAACTCTGTTGTGAACTGTGCGTGTGATGGACCTAGGTTTCAGGTTTCTTATGAGAATCTAATGCCTGATGATCTGAGGTGGAACAGTTTCATCCCAAAAGCATATCACCACCCATACCCCAACTCCACACCACCCCACGCCCTGGTTCTTGTAAAAATTGTCTTCTGCAAAATTGGTCCCTGGTGCCAAAAAGATTGGGGATCGCTGCTGTAGAAGATGATGAGGCTGGTGGTCAGAGCCCTGGAAGATCTTGGCTAAGAATTTTGAACTTTGTTCAACAGAGGGAACTGAAGAATTTTCAGCAGAGCCATGACATAATTAGATTTGCATTTTAGAAACCTTTCCACAGCAGCTCTGTGGACAATAGAGGAACCGATATAGGAGTGGGAGGTTAGGGGAGTTGGAGGAATGCTAGGAGACCAGTGGGCTGTACAGGAAATGAGGGGAGCCTGGGAAGGTAGGAGGAAGCTGAGAGGGAGAATATTTGAGAGGGATTAAGATCGGGCCAGGTGCAGGCTCATGCCTGTAATCCTAGCACCCTGGGAGGCCAAGGTGGGCGGATCACCTGAGGTCAGGAGTTCGAGACCAGCATGGCCAATGTGGTGAAACCCCATCTCTACTAAACATACAAAAATTAGCTGGGTGTGGTGGTGCATGGCCTGTAATCCCAGCTACTAGGGAGGCTGAGGCAGGAGAATCCCTGGAGCTTGGGATGCAGAGGCTGCAGTGAGCCGAGATCGCGCCACTGCACTCTAGCCTGGACTACAGAGCAAGACCCTGTCTCAAAAAAAAGAGAATCTTCAAGATACCAGTAGTGTATATAATGAAGCATTCAGGGAAAGTCCTGATTTTCTGGCATAACAGAGTGGATGATGGTGATTAGAATACAGAAAGCAGGTTTTCCAGAAAATAATAAGTCCACTTGGGACATAGTGACTGATTTATTTGGGGGTCATCCAAGTGGAGATGTTCTGGAGATGATGTGGAAATAAGGGTCAGGAGTTTTGCAGATCTGTGCATTCAAGATGAAGATGTGGGAGTTACTAACCTTTAGGTGATAACCTGAAGCCTTGGGTATGGAGATAGTCGCCAGGGGCAAGTGTCATCAGAATAGACCCAGCAGCTGAAGAACATATCCTTGGGAACGTGCTGACATTTTGAGGCCGAAAAGAGGAAAAATGGACTGTGACATAGATTAAGAAGGACTGACAGAAGGATATAGAAAAAATAGAGTGGTTAAGTGCTCTAGAATACATGGGTTTAGTCTTCTACAGTTGTAGGGCAAACTGCCTGATCATTGTATCCAACATTGACATCATCAGTGCCCCAGATCTTGCTTTCTAAATAATATTTCAGCCTTGGCTGATTCCAAAGCTGGGGCAGAGAGAGTACAAGGTGAACCTGGGATGTCTTATTGTGCCAGAAAGCAACAAAGTGTTCAAAGATTAATGGGATCATGTCGAAAGGACACAGGAAGCCACAAGAACTGGCTCGAAGGGATTTTTGCTGTCTGAACTGAAGAAGCTGAGCAGTAAAAATCATAATAATAAGTAAATAAAACAGGAAGAGCCCTTGATCCATGACAATATGAGAAAGAGAGAGAGAGAGAGAGAGAGTGATAGCAAGAGAGCACACACAAAAGAAGGGGGCAGTCATTCTTTACAATAAATATAAGAGAAAGATAGAATTAGAAAATCTTGGGAAGCCAAAGCAGGTGGATCACCTGAGGTCAGGAATTCGAGACCAGCCTGATTAATATGGTGAAACCCTGTTCTACTAAAAATACAAAAAAATTAGCTGGGCGTGGTGGTGGGCACCTGTAGTCCCAGCTACATGGGAGGCTGAAACAGGAGAATTGCTTTAACCTGGAAGGCAGGGATTGCAGTGAGCTGAGATTGTACCACTGCTCTCCAGTCTAGGTGACAGAGCAAGACTCTGTTTCAAAAAAAAAAAAAAAGAGAATCACTATTTTGTAATGTAATAAGTGATTTTAGGCAAATATTGCCAATGGATACTAAAACTATTGAGTTGTTGAGAAATAGATTATTCATATCTACACATAGTATCACCACACATTACCTATTAGTTACAAAATAAAAATGTCTTTTTATAATGGACAGATGTTGTGGATAGCATGTATCAAATTTAGCATCACAAAAAAAGGCCAAATGGTCAGTATATTCCTCCTTATACAATGCAATGGGAAGCATATAGTATTACCTATGTTATATTTTTGCCATATGTATAACCTGGGTCTAACTATGAGAATACAAATCTACAACACAACTGGACTGACTGAACTCAAGTTTCAATGTCTTAAAAGATTTAAAAGAAAAAAGAAAGAAAGAAAGAGAAAAGAGTATGGCCAAGGTGAGTGTTTGAGATTAAAAGGAACTGGAGACAATGCTAAACATGAAACTTGATTGGATCCCAGATTTTTGAAGATGACAAAAGATCACTTTGGAATAACTGGAGAAATTTGCATATGACCTGCATATAGACAATTTAAATCAATCTTAGGGACTTCCTGATCCTGGCCCAGCATTCAAAGGTCTTGGAAATTGCTGCTCCATTCAAGCAACAAGTAAAAAGCTGAAAAATAAACAACTCTTCTCAGATTCATCAGATAAGTGAGGTTATAGGGCAAATCACTGTCCCTTATAATTGAAAAGACAGACAAGAGAATCACAACTTACCGTAACAGAAACCCAGGAGCAAAAACCTCCACAGGAACCAGTGCTGGGCAGGAAAACCTAAACTATGATTGACAAGTTGCCGGAGGAACTAGAACCTAGCCTGCTGGGATTTTATCAGAGCCTAACTGATCTGGAAAAGGGTAATACCCAACTCTAGCTGACCCTAACTAACCTTCCACATGGGAAAAAGTGAGTATCTAACTCTAGTCCACTCTAATCACCCTGACCAACTAAGGGAGCATGGGGCCAGGGGGTCTGAGAAACATATGTGAAATATTCAGTACCGAGATACCAGCTCACTACAAACCTGAGACCTATTCATAGGACTGCAGAACTCTTCTCCTTCCTCCACACCTCACCACCACATTACTACAGGCCTATTTACAGCAGTTCCTTTTACCCATGGCATCATGTCTGGCTATTACAAAAAATTACAAGGCATACTAAAAGACAAAAACACAGTTTGAAGAGACAGAGAAAGCATCAGAACCAGCTTCAGATGTGATATGGATGTTGGAACTATCCAACTGGGAATTTAAAGCAATGATAATTAATGTGCTAAGGGCTCTGATGGATAATATAGACAGCATGCAAGGACACATGGGAAGTGTAAGCAGGGAGATGGAAATAGTAAGAAAGAATCAAGCAGAAATGCTAATAACCCAAAACACTAAAAGAAATAAAGAATGCTTAGTAGAATGGACACAGCTGAGGAAAGAATTGCTTGAAATCATCACAGTAGAAACTTACAAAACTGAAAAGCAAAGAGAAAAAAAGGCTGAAACAAAAAACCCACTCAAGAATAGAATATCTAAGAACTGTGGAACAAATATAAAAGGTGTGACATTTGTGTAATGGGAATACCAGAAGGAAAAGAAGGAGAGAAAGGAACAGGGAAAATATTTGAAAGAAGAATGCCTAAGAATTCCCCTCAGTTCATGTCATACACCAAACCACAGATGCAGGAAGCTTAGAGGACACCAAACAGGATAAATACCAAAAACAAAACAAACAAAACCTAGGCATATCATATTCAAATTGCAGAAAATCAATGGGAATGAAAAAAATCTCAAAAGAAGCCAGCGGAAAAAACACTTCATCTGGAGAGAAGTAATGATAAAAATTATATCCAACACTAAACAACAAGAAGAGAGCAGAGCGAAATAGTTAAAAGTGTTGTGAGGAAAAAAAAACACCCAAGAGCCTAAAATCAATCTTAACTTTTTTGAATGTGATAATGGTATAGTAGTGAGACAGGAGAATATTTGGTTCTTAGGAGGCAGATACTGAAATAGGGGTAATCATAACATCTGTAACTTCACTTTCAAATATATAATGTTTTCAATTGGGGAATTTAAAAAATGTATCTATTAGGGTTATGGTGATTAAAATGAAAAATTACTGAAATGATAAAACAAAGTAAAACATTGAATTGTTAACGTTTCATTTTCTGATCTGAGGACCATAAAAGCACATTTCCATCTCTCCAAAATCTGAAGAGCCTATCCCAAGAAGGAAATCATTTACTGATCAAGTTAATATAGACTATAATGCCAGGTAGATTCAAAGAATTACAGAAATGGTCTAGATTCAGCAATCCCACTTCTATGTATTTACCCTAATGAAATGAAAACCTATAGTCACACAAAAGTATACATACAAATGTTTATGGCTCTATTTATAGTCGTCCAAGACTGGATACATCTCAACAGTTTTCCAGTGGGTAAATGGATAAATTAATTGTTTACATTCATACAGTGAAATTCATACTCAACAATAAAAATGAATGAACAATTAATACAGGCAACAGGATGGTTGAATTGCAAAAGCATTATACAAAGTTAAAGAGGCTAGATTCAAAAGGTAACATGCTGTCTGATTCTATTTATTATGACATTCTGGAAAACACAAGACTACATGACAAAGAACAGATCAACAGTTGCCAGCAGTCAACTACAAAGGGATAGCACAAGGGAGAATTTTGGGGTGATGGAACTGTTATGTACACTGATTCTGATTCTGGTGGTGGTTCCATGAATCCATACATGTGTTAAAATTCTTAGAACAGTACACCAAAAAAGTGCCCAAATTACTGTCCTTTAATATAAAATTATAAAAAGGAAAAGGAAT
Organism: Aotus nancymaae; assembly: GCF_030222135.1. NCBI lineage: Eukaryota > Metazoa > Chordata > Mammalia > Primates > Aotidae > Aotus > Aotus nancymaae. The sequence goes on along the minus strand of NW_026988432.1, from coordinate 51,280,096 downwards.
AAAAAACTCTGTAACAGGAATTCTAAAATGTTAATAACACATCAAAGACAAAAATATTAAACTTTTCTAATAGAGTATATTTAAATGATATTAAAATAGAACATTATTGTAATCTGTAAAAATTCACCAAGCTATACACTTCTAATTTGTTTTCTTTTTTTTTTTTTTTCTGAACTGGAGTTCTGCTCTTGTTGCCCAGGCTAGAGTGCAATGGCATTTCAACTCCCTGCAACCCTTGCCTCCCAGGTTCAAGCAATTCTCCTACCTCAGTCTCCCAAGTACCTGGGATCATAGGCCGGGCTAATTTTGTATTTTTAGTAGAAATGGTGTTTCACCATGTTGGTCGGGCTGGTCTTGGACTCGTGACCTCAAGTGATCCACATGCCTCGGCTTCCCAAAGTGCTAAGATTACAGGTGTGAGCCACCACACCCAGCCTTGCTTACTTTTTTGAATATGTGTTATATTTCAATACAAAGTTTACAAATATAAACAAATTTGATTTATTTGTGCCAGCAGATGTGCTATCTTACAGGTGAAAACAATGCCTTAACTTATTGAATAACATGTTGTAAATATCCTTGGCAGGTCTGAAGTTGGGACACGATTTTAAGTGACTGTAATGCTCTTTTTGTTACCTCAAACTTTCTTTTACTTCAGGGCATAAGGGCATAATCATCAGCTTCCTAAGTTTATGGCATGAAGATATGGATGATTCAAATAATACTCTGGTCTCAGCTGTTCATCATTTAAAAGATCACATGACATCTATGTCTCTGCTGACACAGCAACCACCACTTCCCCTTGCTCTTTGAAAAATTACATTACTGTGCACAGTGCAAATTGAACTAGAAGTGTTGGTCTGCCCAAGTAACGGTGCAATGCCTGATGACCTGCAGATTCTGGAATTGTATAATAATGCAATGAGTCTTGCATTTATATCATGTTTTATATTTTTATGGGGTGGACAGAAGGAAAAGGAAATTAATAGATTATATATTGAATGGCAGGAATTGCATTGGGTATTTTATATTTGCTCTTTTATTCAATACTCACAATTACTAATTTAGGTCAGGGTATTGTCTTGTTTTTACACATGTGGAAAATGGCTGTAGTGATTTTTTCAAGGTCTCTAAGCAAATAAGTGGTTCAACTTATTAGATGAGTCAGCCTCATCTCACAACCTAATATTAATAGTTACCAGCCTAGACCCACCACTGTTGTCATAAGGCCTCCAGACAGCAGGGTGGACTCTGCCGTTAAGAGAGGTACACAAGATGGTGAGTTGCTGTGTATGGGTGGACAACATTATTATTATTATTGTTATTATTTGCTGCATGCTTGGGGCCACAGAGCTTCTGAAGCATGTGCATATCCTAGGAATGTGAGATGTTTTGCTCTCAGTAAGTGATTACCTCAGTGGTTGGCAGAGACCATAGTATAAATACTATAGTACCTCAGCCTTAGGAACACTGAGTTCCATAAAAATCTTATTGCTTGAAATATTCAGCCTAAATTCTACAAAGTGATGGAAATTTGTCCTCAAGTGACAACCTCCTTACCACAGGACGTATGGATTCATATACTTGGATTTCTTCCATGGACAATTTCCAGCTGTCCTACCTTTTGATGATTTATTTCGGATACCTTCCAGGCTTTACCTAGGAACTCCACCATGAAAAGACAGCAGGAATTCTAGGGAGTTGTCATGGCAACCCCTAGATATCATCTTCAGAATGCCCCATGGCTATTGGGTCCAGATTTATCACAATTATATTTCTATATGGAAGAGGAGCTCCTGCATAAGCAACAAGAGTCCAGTAAATGGATCTAATTTGTAATTATATAGATCACTCTAACATGCCTGGTAGCAAGATTTTAAGGAAATGCCCTTGCCTGTTGCCTTATTGGTGGTCACTTGTCATGTTTACAAGAGCTTGTATTTCAAATGCCATTGAGGGTGGGGAAATCTAGCCAATCTTTGCATTTTGTCAAAGAAAAACTTACAGTCAAGTTTTAGGAAGGCATTTGGTGAGAAATTGGGATTAGCTGCGTTATTCTCCCTAAAGAGAGGAATCTGAGTACTTACTTCAGACTCTCATTTGTATTTCTCTTTGTCTCATGCTCCTTGCTTGGAACAATGGCAGCACAAAGCTCAGTTACACAGTATCTGCTTCCAAGCGGGATGGTGCTGGGGCTGTCCAGCATCTTGTGCAGTGGGTGTTTGTCTAGCATTGTCATTGCAATTTTTATTGCATCTCATGATGTGCACAGATGTGCTTGGTAAGCATCCCAAGAGAAAAAGAGGCTCTGCTCAATATCCCTGTTCCCAAATGACACTACCTTATAGAATCACTTTCTAGGCTACCTCCTTTGGGATCGTGTAACCATTTAAAGTCTCTGGATTTTGGTGTTTTAACAAGGGTTTAATTACTAAGGTAAGTGTATGCACCTGCTAAGGCATTCCTAATTATTTGATAATGGTGCAATCTTTCTCAATACAGCCAGTTTTGTGGTGTAAGCTACACTAATGAAGCACACTGAGAGAACACATTCCCCCAATGTTGGGGAAGCTTATTTAAATTAAATAAATTTGCAAAGGACTGAATTTTTACTACTGGCCTCAACAATTACGCATCGGTATTTCATGCTGGAAGCCCGTATGCACAGTGTCAGAATGAAGGCACACTTCCTATTACTTTTGCTCTTCAAAGTGTTTTTAAGTGAGATTGTGTCACTTTTAAAATTGTATCTTTTCCAGATTGCTTCACATATCCCAACCTGTCCCACTCTCTCTAAAAAACTAAAAACTAGCGTTTTTGATGTCGCTTGGCAACAACTGATAAAAACAGTTTGACTAGGCTGAAAGTTTTTTTTTCTTTTCCACCTGATTCTTACCATTGCCACATGTGGTCTGTAGCGGTTTGGTAATGATATCTTTGCTATAACATCTGCAAATTAGCACCTTGCATTGCAGCCTCCCTGAAAACTTGCTGATGGTTTGCAATTGTAGTAAGTCAGAGTTGACACTATATCCAAGTGTCTCAAACTTGGTTGTTTTGCACTAAAAAAAGAAGGTTCCAACAGGCAGATTTCCAAGTCAATGTGAGGAGCTACATTAGTGAAACACCGCATCTCCCTTCTCAAGCACGCACATGCGTTTTAATACATAAAGTTAACTTTGGGAAGAAAGATGTGCTGGTCTAAACTGGTTCTATTCTTCTTGGTTCCTAGCCATTTGCTTTTACATCCAAATATTTTAGTGCATCAGGCCAGTTCACCAATTTGCAGAAGGCTATCACGAACACAATTTTCCATGTAGAGATAAAATAAAGTGCTTAATCATTTAATTTTCCTAAATGTGTGTGTAAACCAACTTGATTTTTAAAATTTTCCAATAAAATAAGAGCAATACTTTAAATACACCAATGACCTGCCATCGAGGTGTTAAACTATTTACAAATGACAGCCAAGACAAATGAGCAACGGGTAAGAACACACACAAATTAAAAACCCTTGCAAATAAGGGTTGAGGGATTAATAGAGTGTTCAGCGGCAGTGAGGACCCAGTGTGGAAGTCTGCTTAAGGACAGCTTTCAAGTGTACCAGGGGTCAGATGCCTCCCACACCGCCATAGCTAACACACAGGTCTAGATGACGCTGCCCCTGTTTTATCACACCATCAAACAGGGCTGGAGAATGCAGCAACTGGGGACCAGTAAGAGCAAAGCAGAGGCACGGTGGGAGGGGCGCCGGAGCAGAGAGCACAAGTTGCAGCGCCAGGCAAATCAAAAGGCGGAGGGGCCTCCCAGCTGATTGCTCAGTGTCCTAGAGATTTCTGTTATTAATGTGGCTTGGGGCATGTACTGCTGATAATTACTGCTAGCTGGAATAATTAATAAGAATAATTGCTTGGCATGGAAAGGGAAAGGGAAGCTCTGGGAGGAGGAAGAAACAGGCTAGAGGAGCAAGAGACTCCCCAAGCGCATTTATATAGACAGGAAGTTCAGCAGCAACCATCCTGAGAATCGAAGAGTTGTCTGGATGCCAAGGGCAAGAGTTAAGAGATATCGAGTGAGGCTGAATTCGATAGTCTTATCTAGGAATGCAGCGGAGAAGAAGCCCGTCATGCCTTCGGTAAGAGGGGACTCCCTTTGGAAATAATAGGTGAAGGTTGTGAAAAAAAGATACAGTGTGAAGGGAATTAAGAAGTGGCCTTAAATGCGCTGATAAGTCTGTGTATCTGGTATAAACCCAATCATTACAGCAGGAGAGCAGCAAGGAAGGAAGACAAGAAAAGAATGATGCCCCAGTGAGAGTTTGGGAGAGTTTATCTCAGCTTGAAGAAAGAAAAGTGTCCATTAGAAGCTAAGCATGGGTGTTGACAGTGTGTAAAATAACCACAATTCTGATGTAATAGGGTGAATTTTCTCAACACTATGTAGAGAGTTGCCAACATAGTCCTTGCTATTGTAGCTCTCTATATATTACACTTAAATATTCCCCCAAAGGCAGGACAAACATATGCTTGGCAAAACTTAAAGAGGTAAAGAAACTGGATGTGAAAAGTTAAGTGTAAGCAGCCAATGGAATCTGGCGGCCAGAATTCTGATAATGACATGCAGAAGGAGCAGGGCGAAGCCAAGTGCTGGGTGTTCACCACGACCCTCTGCAGGAGACAGAGCTCCATGTGTAATGTTGTGTTCTAAGATAAGAGGGGTCCATAAAGGCACAGTGACTACTTTTGATTCCTTTGTCCTATAGGAATCATACCGGAAGGGCAATTAAAGCTGAAAAAGATGAATTTACCAAATTATCCCTATCCAATATTTGATGTTAAGCATTGCATTTCAAAGGATAATGCCCTTAACCCTCTTTCTAGCTATGCAACATAAATGGATTATAAGTGTAAGACAAAGGAAGAAATGCTACTAACTCAGCCAATGGCAAGTATTTGGTTTGGGGTGGGGGGCGGTGCTTTCCAAGGTCCCACTATTGCTCAAAGTGGGAGTGATTCTCCCGCCACTCCAAGCTCCTATCAGCTTGGAGCACCAGCCCCTGCTGAGTAAGGAACTTGTGTGCCATGAGGACAGCTGTTGCTCATCTTGAGTTGTGTCTATACAGCATTTAGGGAAATCCAAAGAGGTGAACACCAGACGATTGATGCCTCTTTAAAGAATGACACAAGAGAATAAAGTATAAATCAGGAACCTGACTTAGGAATTAGGAGCCTGATTTTAGATAGTGCCACCATGGGAGGGAGTGGCTGAAAGGTCCTAGGGGGAAGCTTAAGACTGATCACTATGTTTTTAGGAAGCTTTGCACACGCTAACTGACCATGGGATTTCTCAGCAGATAAGAAGCTGAACTAGACCTTAAAGTTGGTAACTACCCTTAGATGACCTTTCACCCTTAGTCTTGCCACCAGTTCTCCAGCCAATGGCACTGAGGAGGGGGAGCTGGGGTTGGTTGTATTTATCAGCAGCTGTCACAGAGTTTGCAGAATCCAGAGGATACCCTGAGCATGCCTCAGAACCCGAGGAGACCCTGCAGGTTAAACATGCACTCACTCAGTGCTTGTTTTTTTCATGGCTTCCAAAAATGATGGTTGAAGAAGTGTACAAACCGCTGAGCTGGAGCAGGTGGACCTGTGAGAGATGCGAAGTGGGGCAGTGGTGTAAGGGGAGAAGGGGGAGAAATCCTGGTTTGGAGAAGTCCTAATTCAACCCTTTAGGAGAAAAGGAAGAGGCCAGGTGCGGTGGCTCATGCCTGTAATCCCAGCAGTTTGGGAGGCTGAGGCGGGTGGATCACAAGGTCAGGAGTTCAAGACCAGTGACCAGTATTGTGAAACCCCATCTCTACTAAACATACAAAAATTAACTGGGCATGGTGGCGCAAGCCTGTAGTCCCAGCTACTCAGAAGGCTGAGGCAGGAGAATCGCTTGAGCCTTGGAGGCAAAGGTTGAAGTGAGTTGAGATTGCGCCACTGCATTCCAGTCTGGGTGACAGAGTGAGACTCCATCTCAAAAAAAAAAAAAAAAAAAAAAAAGGAAAAAAGGAAGAATACACTCCTCAGTGCCCTTGCTATCCTGTCCAGTTGTGAAGCATCCAGAACTCCCAGCTAAATATTCTACTTTATGCTGAAGAAACAAGAGAAACTCTGTTGGCTAGGTGCAGCAGAGAGCTTAGGGGCTTTGAAGTCAAATGCGTGGGACTGCATCCTGACCCGTGGAGGATTCACCACAGAGCAACCTTTGACAAGCAACTTGCCTCCATATCATACGGATAATCATACCTGGTAAGATTGGTGTCACAATGAAAATATGTAATATGCCTAGCTCATTGCATGGCGCATAAACACTCAATTTCTGATAGCTTCCATGGGTTTTCACCTTCTGATACATTCCTGACCCTGCTTCCCTACTCTTCCTGTTACCTTCTTCCTTGCCCTTTTGTAAGTGAATAAATAACATATTTATGAGAGAGTTGAAGAAGATCCCTGGCTATCCTGATTTATGAAATTTGAGCATCAATCATTTCTTTTTCCTTGTTCCAGTATCAGCAATTTCTATTCTTGTTCTAACAGGGTGGTGCGTGGTCCATTCAATAAATATTTACTGAGTGCCTCCCAGGGGGTCGGGAAGTGTGCCTTCTTCCAGCATGACTGATACCGTCATCTTCTCCAGATACCAAGACCAAAGCTGTTCCAGGGAGCAAGAAATTGAGGCAAATCCCCTGATCCCACACTTCTGAAGGGAGGCCACTATGGTGCCACAGAAGGACAGTGACTTGCAGGAACAGTGCCCGGAAAAGAAGATGATCATCAGCTGGTTCGAAAAACGATCTTTGTATCCCTCAACACTAACAGTTCTGCTGTGCTTACTACGTGCCTGGCTTTGGTTTAAGTGCTTTCTATGCATTAACTCATTTAACTCTCGTAACAAGTCTAAAAGATGAAGATAATTGTTACTCCACTTTAGAAATGATGAAACTGAAACACAGAGAGGCTAGGGACCACGTCTAGGTCACAAAGCTAGTCTGTGGTCAAGTTGTCTGGGTCTTCCCTCTTGGCCTCTACAACACGTGGCTACACCCGCCATCCACTGCCGCACACGCTGTACCCATCTTCAAAGCAAGGCAGGTGAGCTGCATCACCCACATCTGTATCTCAGCTTCTCTTCAGTGACTTCTCTTCCTTGGTAAGGCTCCTCTCAGTGTTTGTTTTCCTCTAATGTAGACCCTACTAAAATGTTAGATCAGAGGATGCTATATATATAGACCATTTATAGTATCCTGGAGCTGGAATAATGTGTTACCTTTCTCTAGATTTTGGTCTAGTAGATATCTCCTCTTATTTCTCAGAAAAATAGGCCCAAGATGGCTGTATTAAATTTCTAAATTATCAAGAGACCAGATTCAGCCAAAAGAAAAACCTCTGTTAATTTTCAAAGACGGTCTTTTGTTTAGTGGATTTTGAGACTCAGATGGTCTCAACCAATGCTCTGGCAGTACCCAGCCCTTTGGGACTAGCCGAGGAGGGGAATGTGAGTTTCCTGGATGCCTTAGGACATACTTCCCCCATGAATGGGGTTGCAAGGCAATCTGAAGTCTCAAGGGAACCGGTTCCCAAATATAGATTTTAACTTGTTTACCTTTAACTTGGAGCCTTTTATGATAATTCCCTTGGGATTCTGCCATAGGCACTCAATCTATCCTCATCTTCTACAGCTAGGGGCATGTCACTTCCCAGCTATGCTAAAGGCTGCTTTACTTTCCAAATGCTTCAAAACGGGGCTAAACTGTCCCCGTCCCAGAGGAGCAAACGAAACCCTGGCAGGGAAAGGCTGCTTTTAAACCTCCTCTCCCCATGTTCCTCAGGGACAAAGCCACACCAGAGGGGACCAGGACTTTAGCCTTCTTGTCTCCCCACTCAGCTGGCTGGCTCAGACTAAGAGACTTTGCTCTATTTCCCCAGCTGTCGGTCCTTTCCTTCTTCATTTCCCTTTGCTGACCGTGAAATCCCTCTCCCTTTGCAAGATGAAGGTTCAACTTTGCAGAAGCAGAAAGAGAATGGTTATGTTCAGTGTTTAGGCCCATGAAGCAAAGATAAAGTCTGCTTTACTTACCATATTATTTCCAGGGTAGCAAAGTAGGTGTGCAATGAGTAAATGGAATCAGAAAACAGAACAATATTCTTAAAAAGTAGAGAAATAAACATTTCTATATACCCAATTAGAGAGATAGTGAATGGCTTAGTTATCTAAAAGTCTCTTCCCCTATTGCCTTATCTTGTCTTTTTTTGGGTAAAGTTAGTAGGTCTCCATCAGTACTTGGGGAAATTTTTCTTAGAGGCCAGGAAAACTAGCAGCCATCCACTCCAGGGATAAACATAGGACAACGTGGTGAAAAATAGTCTGAATGTGCAGTGAGAGCATTCTGTTCATAGCTCCATGTCCGTGCACCAAGGATAAATCCCTTCACCCCTTGGGATCTCAGTTCCCTTGTTTTTAAAATGGAGGGTTTGGTGGGGTGCGGTCGCTTGTGCCTGTAATCCCAGTACTTTAGGAGGCCGAGGTGGGTAACTCACTTGAGCCAAGGAGTTCAAGACCAGCCTAGGTAACATAGCAAGACCTCATCTCTACAAAAATGACAACACTTAGCTGAGTATGGTGGTGTGTGCTTGTCGTTCTAGCTACGCTGGAGGCTGAGGTGGGAGGATGGATTGAGCCCAGGGAGGTCGAGGCTGTAGTGAGCCATGATTGTCCCACTCCAGCCTGGTCAACAGAGTGAGACCTTGTCTCAAACAAAAACAAAAACCACAAAACAAAACAAAACAAAAACTAGGGGGTTTGGACCAGATGACCTGTGGCCCAGATAGGATGTTATCAGATAGGATGCTAACAGATACCCAAGCCAGACAAATCAGGTAGAAGTGGCTTCAACAAATAATGAGAAGTCCAGAGGCAGAATGGTTTCGGGGCTGGTTGGTTCAACTACAACTTCAAGGACTGAGGTTCTCCCCTCCTTCTACTTTGCCCTCTTTGGCACAGTATGCTTTCTTCCTAGGCTGGTTCCCCTTCTGGGCCCAACACGATGGCCACAGGTATTACAGGCAGGTGGCAACATTCAGATGAAAGAGTAGAAACTGTCCTGTCTTATATCTTTTCTCAAGAAAGAACCAACAGACCTCCCTCAGGTCTAACTGGAGAGAACTGCATCACCATCACTCGGTTTAGATCCACAAAGACTTAGATCTTTTGAGATACTGCCCCTGGGGACGGGGAGGTCTCAGCCTTCTATGAAGGCCAGGCCAGCTCCAAGGAGGTCTGGTAGGAAGGAAAGTAGAGAACTGTGGTTGTCTGGGAGGCCAATGGTATCCGCTACAAATACATAATTCAGAGAAAGAAAGAAAAATGATTAGCAAAGTTTAATAGAAGAAAAAACGGGCAGGAGGCAATGGAAAGGCCAGGCCTCTGTGTGAGAAGTCCTTGAAAGACAGGACTGTCACGTGCCACAGATGTTTATTTAAAGCAGGCCTAGGGGACCTGCACTGCCTGCCCCTGTGTTTAAGTTTCCAGCTCCTGGAGCAGCAGGCCCCCTTGGGTCTCCAGTTGAAGAGGGCTTATACCAATTTGTTAGGATGAGGAAGGACTTCTCTAACAGTTCAAAGGACTCCACAGGGATCTCAAGCAGGGATTACATCAGCTGTGCTGCCTTCTTCTACACTAGGGCAGGGGAGACAGTCCCATACCCCCCGGTAGACCAGATCTGTACCCTGAGCATCTCAGCATTACCTTCCATGTTCCTTTTTCCCCTTCTGGGCATTTGCATGTGCCATTCCATCTGCCTGGAACTCCTTTCCTCCTACCTCTGGCTTATGCTTTTCAACCTTTAATTGTCAGCCTAAATGTTCCTTTCTTTGCGAAGCTGTCTCAGGTCTTAAAGATTCTGGGTCACTCTGGTCTCATTTGCTCCACTTACTATTAATTGCCTTTTATTATAATTGCCTCTTCCCTTGTCTGTCCTCCTCACTAAGTAACATACTTTGTTTTTTAAATTTTACTTTAAGTTCTGGGATACATTTGCAGAACATGCAGGATTTTTATATAGGTATACATGTGCCATGGTGGTGTGCTGCACCTATCAACCCATCATCTAGGTTTTAAGCCCCTCATGCATTAGGTGTTTGTCCTAATGTTCTCCCTCCTCTTGCCCCCCGACCCCCAACTGGCCCCGGCGTGTGATGTTCCCTTCCCTGTGTCCATGTGTTCTCATTGTCCAACCCCCACTGAGTGAGAACACGCAGTGTTTGGTTTTCTGTTCCTGTGTTAATTTGCTGAAAATGATGGCTTCTAGCTTAACATAATTCTTAAGAATAAAAACCATGTAGTGCATATGACTATTCCTAGCACACATCTTGCATTCAATGAGAGCTCAAAAAGTGTTTGTTAAATTAAGAAATAAATATTAATAGTAGAAAGAGAGGTAGAAATAAGTTAGAATTGATGGTTGAAGCTTTGGAACCACCAGTAACTTTGAAGTTACTAATGAAAACATTAAATAGTTCAGTTCTTCTCCCTCTAGGACACTGTAGCCTGAGATGGCAGCTTTCTGTGTCTAAGCTGGAATCTAAAGTGTAAGAACATGGTCTCTTATAGGTATTGGTGTGTGTGTATGTGTGTGATAGACAGGACTGTATTGCTTTAATTTTGCTCAAATCACATTTAACGTAATCCTTTCTATCTTCTTTTCTTAAATCTAAAATAAATCTACCCTGATGATATAAGCACTCTTCCAGGGTCAGAGGTAGAGTAGGAAACAAGAAAGACATTATTTCCTGCACTGATACTTTAAATAGGCAACTGCATGGAGCAGGGGGTGCAAAGAACACAGAAAGGAAGAGGGGAATCCCACTCTGCAGGAGGGATCCATAGGCTCCTCTCTGGCCTTTCTCCCCACTGCTCACACTTCTCCCAAGAGTGGAACAAACTGAGCGACCAGGACAAGGAACTGAGCATGCCCAGTGAGGCCTCTTCACTCCCTCCTCCTTCCTCTCTCTGGCCCTGTCTCATCCAGGACTCAACGTTCCTCTCTCCCTGCCCCTCAAGTCCCAAGGATTCCAAGTGTGGAACTCCAACGTTACTGGGATACGTTGGAACATGGGAGTATGTAAAAACCAAAGAGAACAAACTTATTTTAGATCATTAAAGAAAAATTTCTTGAGGAAGCAACAGAGACCAGAAAATGAAAAGGAGAAAATAAGGTGAAAAAGGAGGGTTTTGTGAGAGCCAGTGTGGTTGGAAAGAGAGTCCTGAGCTTCGAGAACACGTAATTGTGAAGGGTGGAGGTAGAAAAAGAAAGCCTTGCTGAAATTACAGTTTTCTTGCTGGCCTCTGACCTGGTGTTAGAGAGGATCATATCACAGTTTGGAATAAAACGTAGTCACTCATTTGTTCATTCGTTCATTCATTCATTCGTTTAAACTATAGCTACTCTCCTTTGTGAAGGGAATATAGTTCTGAGTTAGACACGGGCCCTGACCCCAGGCAGCTATCATCTACTGGCAAGACAGATGTATAAATAGTTTTGTTCATTAAACCATACTGGTGTTCTTCTAGAAGACAAGGACTCAGGAGTTATGGGTGGTGGAGAGAAGGCTGTCACAGAGGCAGAGAAGAGGTAGCACTTGAGCTGAAAAATCAGTGTGTTTTTACCAAGTCAAAAAGAAATCTTACTGTCCATCTTTGGTGTCTCCCTTCCTGGACCTTTATGCCTTACAAATCTGATGATTACTTGATGCAGTATTCTTCTACCATAAATAAGCTTCCATATTCCAGCCAGAGTGATGTCACTGTGAGACTATGCTTGGTGTAAACGGGATAAAATTCCAAGGCAAATCAGAAATGAAACTAGATCTCTGTAGGAATGAATTAGCCTCAACATAATAAAATAGTTACAACTTTGTGGGAGATATGTAAAATGGTTTACATCACTGAATGATCCCAGATGGTAAACATAAGGAGAGATTGTGTCTTAAAATGGATGTATGGTTGATGAGGTTACAAATACACTGTACAAACATAGCACAGAAAAAAACTTTTAACAGCCTAGCATTTTCTAGGCTCCTGGACAATGCATGTTTATGATAATGTGCACCACAAATATACCCACAATTTTCAATGTATTAATCACAGAGAGATAGAGAGTGTCTGAAACTAGTGAGATGGCAAAGAAAATACAGTCATTGGAAAAGAAAAGATATATTACTGAATGTACTACCAAGTAAAGAACACTAGACTCAACACAATGTGTACGACAACGCCAATGATAGAATGCTTGGAAGAAGGTCATAAATGTAAGTTCGAGGAGAGAGATGAGCAGGCTTCTCAATTGCCCTGGAAGAATGGCCTGGCTGGAGCCGCTCAGGGAGGAGGAGGTGAGCGCACAAGCTGGTGTGGGAAATAAAATGAGGACAGCAGGGAGACTGGTTTGCTCTCATCCTGTCACTCCCCTGTGAACTCTGGGTCATAGATGGTTAAGTGCGGGAAGAGAAAGGCAGGAAGTATTCTAATGAGAATTCAATTAATTCAAGGAATCTCAGAAACCAGGTGTAAACTCTGCCGGATATTAAAAGATCCCTGAGAGGAGACAGGGTTTTGTAGCACGTCAGATCAATTTTCGAGGAGCTGGCAAATTGGCAGCTGCCCGGTGATAGCCCAGGCCTTCCCTAACAGGTCCAAATAATTCATGTCCTTCGACTCTGAGCAAGTGTGACTTGAGACCCCTAACCAGGCCAATGCTGTGAGGGACCCACTCTGCTCCACCTGGGTACCCATGGTGATCTTCAGGATGCAAAGCCCATCCCAGGACACCAGAGAAAGCCCTGCCACCCTCTCAAGCACTTCCAGCAGGGTTGCAGGACTCAGCATGAGGGCACGGTTTCCTGAAGGTGTTGGACCGGCCATGATAAAATGACGCATGACAGTCTGATGCTGGGGCTAAAAGCAGCGGGAGCTTAATACCGAGGGGGCAAAGGATGAAAACACAGCTGAAGAACAATGTCCCGCTGAAGAGAAGTGTTGAGTGGGGCCCCCGCAGGGGCCACTCCGAGGGCCTTTAAGGACTTTATGTCCGCATGATTAGCCAAGATGAAGGGACCAGCTGCAAACTTTAATTTCCTGATGACACAAAGGAACCATGAACAATATATAGATAGGATTTGAATTTGTAATAAGCAGTGGCCTAATCCACAGCAAAGGATAGTCAGTGTAGACAAAAAAAAAAAAAAAGCTCCTGAAATTTCTTAGGGTCCCCATTCAGACATACTCTTTACTGAGAGTTTTACTTCAAGCAATTTTTCTTGGAAGAACTACCAGGGTTGGCTGTGGGAAAGAAGCAGTGCACTTTTGCTCTAGGACCCTGAATTCCTGACAAATCCCTCTGTTCTCCTAGCAAGAAGACAAACCAGAGTTTGTATAATAATGTTGCGTGCACCTGGCTGGAAGAATACTCTGGATAAAGGAATGGCCACGTTAGTCCACTGAGAATATTTTGCCAGACACTAACCTCTTTTATTGTACTCTTAATCTTGAGCCAGAGAGGGGAATTTTAAAAAATAATGCTTTCTTCATTCTTAGCAGATGAAAACATAACATTTGAGCTTCTTTCTTTCTTTCTTTCTTTTTTCTCAAGTGCTGTTGGAGTCAAATTAGCTGCTGGAAGAAAGGCTCACCCTTCATTTTTGTTCTTACTCTTTCAGCTCTAATCATCTTTAAGTGTTAAAGTGCATAATAAAAAAAATGTTTAGGTCAACAGGAAGTGGCTCGTGATGGGGACTGGCTTTAATAGCACAGGGAAAGCTGAAGACAAAAGGGGCCAGATGTTTTGACAGGGCACTGAGGAGCAAAGAATCTGGGAAAGGGAAAGAAGCCTTTCAACCGTTCTCAGAACAGGGGTCTTTTTGTCTCCAGCTCTTGGAGAGGTCCCGTGGCATGAGCTTCCCCCTAAGAGGCAAAAGCTGAGAACGTCACACTCGCATCAGTATTGTGAACGCAACATGTTAATCTTATTAATTATGAAAACCCCTACTGAGTGAGCATTTACCTGTGCTAGCAAATTTACCTGCATTATCTCCTTTAGTCTTTGCAAAACAAGCCTGTGAGGTTGGCTTTATCGTTCCCATTTTACTGGTGAGTCAGCTTAGGCTAAGGAAACTCATATTTTACTTGTCCACAGACATGCTCAGTGTTAAATGTTGCAGCTAAAATTGGAGCCCAGGACTTTCTGATTCTAGGACATCCTGCAGCTTCCTTGCAACAAAAAAGATTACAAGAAAGACGCCTGGAACTCTACAATGATTGCTGCATTGTTACTGGGATCTGACTCTATCAGACATCACTTCTATTGCTAAAAGCAAAAACTTGTAGCCCTCTTGGAGGTATTTACCCTGTGCCTCCTACTTACCCCTACCCCCGCTTCCGAATAATAATAATAATCATAAGGCCAAAGATGTATATGATCTGAAGAGAAACCAGAGTATTAATAAATTGCACAAATATTTCCATGTAACCATTTGCAATATGGATGGCTTTACGGTGCTGACAGAATCCTTTAGTGTGGCTGCAGCAAAGGAAAGCAATAGAAACACTTCCAGTCCTGGTAGGAACTCAGGGCTGGCTTTTCTCTATTTCTTCTTCAAACAGAAAAGGAATGGAGACCTTTGTGTTTGCTGGATACTAAGAAAGTCCTTCTGTGTGATACGTGTGTTCCTGTGACTCAGTCTTTGGAAGTCATGGTCAAGTTCTAGTGCTCAGAAATTTGATCCTTGCATTCCTCTCTTTGGCACGAAAGGTACCTCAAGGCCGGAGCTGGCTGAACAGAGGCTTGTCAGCTGCCAGGGCCTGCCTCTGATGGCCTTCTGGGCACAGCTGTCGGGGAGATTGGGCTGTGTCCCAAGGGGAATGTGTCATCACCCAAATGCCTGGGCACTGATGGGGGATGGGTGAGATTTAGAGCTCAGAGGAGTGCTCTCCTTTCACTAAACATTCTTAAAAGTCTCCGTCCAGGAGCTCTGCCCATGCTGGGCTTCTCTGCACCTCTTTGTCTTCAAAACTCTATGTCAGAGCAGGCCGCTGGGTCACCCTATGGGGATGATTTTGCTCTGTGTAGGCAACCAGCTTCAGAGTGTTTCTGATCCTTAATAATTCTCAGAAGGATGCTGAGAAATGTCTCTGAGAGTCCAAGTTTGCCACAGCCTGGGCTGCCGGAGCCCCGCGCCTTCCCTCCATCCTCCCTCCATCCTTCCTGTCTAGGACAATTGAGCTAATTAATGTGACCAGAGAATATTCGAACTGCTCATGGGAGCCAAGAAAGTGTTGGGGTGTCCAAGACAAACGGCACTTGGCTCATGTTGCTCAACAGCTTAAGTTTCAGTTTTGAAAATTAGTTCAGTTTTACTTAAATCATCTTCTATGCCAGACAGCCAATTTTGAGAACTGATGCATGACAAAGCCTCCCTATCTGCAGTGAACAGTCTCTCCATTTTATTTGACCCTTAGGAACTGGGGGAGAAGGTAGCCTGTCCACAACCTGTCCAAGGCATCCTGGAAGAAGGAGAGAGAGGGGGAACTCTGTGTGATTACTTTGGTTTTGCCCAGTTAAGAAAGACCGAAGTAATCAAGTTAAAACTGTATTTCAATTTCCTTCTCTGAAGAATGTGTTATTAAGTGAATTAATGTGTTGTTTCTTTTATCTGAAGATCTGTGGTAACTCATATCTTCTGAGATGAGTCTGACACGCTTAGTTTCAACAGAAGCAGATGACCTGGCTTTATTGTAAAATAGCAAAGGAATTGTGTAAGACATTAGGAGAATAACTTATACCTATTTATGTGTTTTTCTAGTCATTGCAGTCATGCTGTTCAATGTGTGCAAAGACTGTGAAGTCAGACACACTGAGGCTTGACTTTTCACGCTGCCCTTGGCTGGCTGTTTCACTCAAGAATGTTCCTTCATCTCTCTGAGATGCAATTTCTGAACTTGCCAAATGAAGACAATAATAGTACCTATCTCTCTGAATTGTTACGAGGAGCCAGTGAAATATAAAATGTTTTAAGTATGTGGCCCAGGGGTTATTTTACAGTAAGTGTTCAATAAACAAGTCCTAGTTCAGATAATATCTCAGATAAATGTAAAATTAATTAAATCTAACATACGTGGAGAGACTTTTTCACAGTGGGTACCACAAGTATTGGTACCCTTGCTGTCCCTGCATATCATAATGGCCGTGGCCAGGTCTGTTAAAATATTAGATATAAAACTACACTTATATTTATTTACTTTCTCTACCTCAGGTCTTTTACTTGAATTTTCTTGTGAATTTTAGTATTCCATCTACCTAGCATTTTCAAATCAATGGGTCTCCAGAAAGAACTGAACTCTGATTCGCACACCGCAAACAGGCAAATTCAACCATCAATGAATTCTTCACCAAGCCACCACATTGAAGACCACAGGTGGGGATCACTGGGCACCAAGCCATCTGGTCAACCTCACACATGTCTGTCTGGTTCAGGGCCGTAAACCAGGACTCCTCGGCCTGCCCCTCAGGCCTCAGAAATCTATTCTAGCAAAAAGTGTAGCTACAGTCCTGGCTAGGTGATTTATAATAGTCTTTATGTATTCCAAGTCATGGGGATAGGAAGAAGGCACTAAATGCCAAGGTTTTAAAGACAGTGCCTCACAGAAATGACCATGAATCGCAGCTCAGGAGGCCACTTACATGAAGTTAGACCCGTTTAGGACTAGGGGCTATTACAGTGTGAGCTTATCATAACTTGATTCAAGTGCAATAAGCGAGAAGTGGAGAAGATGACCAGTCAGTGTGAGAAAGCCAAGTGTGGATCAGATAACCACATTAAAAAGATTAAAATGTCCAGCCTGCTATAAATGCCTGCTAAAATCCTAAAAAGGAGTCTGGAGAGACCCATAAAATCATAACTAAGAAAGTAAGGGAGCCCTGAAGCTTTAACCAGATGTTCCTGTGATATGAATGACTATGTTAGTAAATTTTCATCCTAGCAATACAGCTTTGTATTGATCTTTTGCTTTTATTAGTCAGTGCTGCTATGAGATTAAATATCATCTGGAAGGAGATACAGGCTTCCCTCTCTAGAAGGCTCTTCTCAGTAACCCAGCATTTGTTATCGCAAAGCGCACGAGGGAGTTTATAATGAATTGCACAACAGAGCAGAGGCTCGAGTCTATAAAAAGAGTTATATAAGGGGTAGCCTTATAGAGAATAACCTCATTTGGGAAGCAAGCATTGTGTGCCATACTGAGTAGGAAACCTACGGAGAGCTGTCTAAAACAGAAATAGACATGAGTATTTATGACCAGGAGCACCAATCACAATACACAGTGCTAAACACTTAATCTACGGGTAGATTTTACTCCAGATCCAAGCTGAAGTCAGCAGAATTAAATCTTCAAATGTATTTCAGCAGCCTTAAATCCTTCTGATACTGTTAGCGGTGGCAGGGTTCCAAAATGCATTCTGTTAATAAGACAGTAAAGTATAAAATCGAGTTATCTCTTTCAAGGAGAAAAACACAGAGTAAAGGAAACGAATCTTGTAAAATTACATTCGAGTATTCAGGCCTTTTCTACCCGAGTTCCTTTCAATTTATTCTTTTACTACCGACCATTCTCCTTGAAAAATAGCAGAAAAAAAAAAGAGAAAGAAATCAACCCCCACATTTTTTTTTAAACTCTGAAAGAAATGGTACCCCTGCAAAAAGCCTTAGGATTTTTTGCTGCTTATTTTTACAGGTCAGAGGAGGTTAAGATTTTGCCAATCAGCTTGTAACATGTAGTATCAAGTCTCCTTGGGCTAGCAAAAAGAATTCAGCAGCTGTTACCTTTTCTTTCTCACTTAACATAACTTTTGGTTTACCTGCAGCTAGAAGAAATTTATGCAGCACATACAGGGCTGTTGTTCAAGTCCCCAAAGCAACTTCATTACCTCTCCCAGGAGCAGCATCAAACGCTTGTTAAGGGGGAAGACAGACAGAAAAAAAAGACAGAAAGGAAGAAAGAGAGAGAGAGAAAGGAAGGAAGGAAGGGAGGGAGGGAGGGAAAGAAAGAAAGAGAAAGAAAGCAAAGTGAAGGAAGGAGGAAGGAAGGAAGGAAGGCATCCACTACCATTGCCCTTTGAACACATAACACTGAGATGAAGTGCCAGACTTGTTCAAATGAACAAAGTCAAAATGAAGCCTAAAACTCCATCTTGACACCAGCTTTCACATCCCAGTTTCTGCACATATGGGATGAGAGACCACCCACTGCTCTGAGATCCCTGCAGGGCACCATTGAGTGAGTTAAGTAATGAATTTTAACCTTAACTCTGAATTTCTTTGCTCTCATGAATTTCAGTCAAACTTCTTCTTGATGGGTCAATATGTATCGCTGTTGGCAATTTCATGTTCTTTAGGCGATTTTTTTTTTTGGCCTGTCTAGGAGTTAGAAAAAGATAGAAACTCCCTTGTGTTGTAGAACTAATGTGATACAAGAAATTGAGCTGTAGCAATCCGCTGGGAAGAAACAAAACATATATGAAAGTATAGATTTATACTCTATACTCAAATACTTCTGGAAAACATACACATCTGGAATATACTAGAAAACATCTGGAATATCTATATGTAACACCTGTATATAATATCTCTATATATTGGATAGCCTTTATAACTCTGAACAAATGTATATATAATTTTACCACATTGAATTATGAAATTGAGAGAAACAAGAACAGAAACTTAATTTCTAATTAAGCCTATAATTAGAAGAGATTTTGGAGTTCTAAAGAATTATTTTTGTTGAGCTCAACAAGTTATGTAAATCATTTTAGAGACTTTCCTTGAATAACAGCCTAAAATGAAACCTGAAAAAATTTCATTCCCTTTTTCCAGTTTTGCCAGAGTCTGTGCAGATGCCTACAGTTCTTTTATGACATCAGAGTTAATATGTATAAGACCATAATTTACTCCCATTATCCTGTATCAACTTAATGAGATTAGGATGATACCATGATTTTTTAAAGTTGATTTGAGAGGCATTTCTGATCTAGATATAATTTAAGAGACGCCCTGTTTTACAGCAACCCAACCACGGGTCATAGGTAACTTCCGCAAAGGGCAAATCTTGGTGGTTGTTGCTGCTTCAGTGTCGGAGGGTATTATTTTGTGACCTTATCAGGGTGCCCAGCCTAGTGATTGCCTAGGGTTTCCAGGGCCTGGCTATTACCATATGCTATGGACAACTCCAGTTATGTTCTTTGCATGTTGCTTTTAAGGCTCAACTCTAAAAATCCTTTCCAAATTCTGCTAGTTGAAATCAATCAGGGTTTGCATCTACCCCAATTAAAGTTAATTCTGTGACTTCATAGCAAATGATGAGCAGCTGGATTAGGTTCTTTTCACTTCTTAGATCCCCTTAAGTGTCTAGAACAGTACCTTGCATAGGAAATGTCCCTTGAATGGAACTGTCTTTTTTAAAAACTGGGAATTAAATCCACCTGTGGGGAAGGGTATGCAGATGAACGCGCAACGGACAGAAGCATCCTCTAACGATGGCAAAGATGCAGCAAACACACACCTGGGCCCAGACCCTTGATAGGGCATTTATGTAAAACCAAATTAACTTCAAGAGAATTTAATGAGTAAAGTGAATGTTTTTCACCCTCCAGGTGGTCCCTGGAGCGGATGTTAGCATGATGAGAAGAAACAGGGAGAGGAAAAATGCTGCTCCTGACCCCTGTATGATAAAGATAGGTTCTCCCACCTCCACTCCTCCACTCTGCATATTTCAAAATGACAACAAGAGAAACAATTTACGGTTGACTCCAGGTGCCCCTGGCTGTGAAACTCCTTCTGTCGGCAGAGAGATGAAAAAGAGGCCCCCTTTCCCATGAACGACTCTGAGCCACATAAATATTGTTTCATTTCCACTTGTAGCAGTTTATGTTGCTTGTCTGTGTTCACTCTCTTTAGATCCTGGCAGTTCAGTCACTCCTCCTTTCTAGACACCAGATCAGAGCACCTGAAACTAGGAAAGGAAAAGAGGCCGGGAAAGAGGCCCAGCAATGGCACCTTGATGCTATCTTGTGATGTCTCCATTATAACCTGCATCCTCCTGCAGTGGTAAGATGTGGGTTTACCTTGAGATAATCTAGATCCTTCTGCAGCATCAGGTTATTGCCTAATGTTACTGTTTCCTTCTCATCGTTTACCCAAAATGAGAGGCCTCAGGAGATGCTCTTTCAGGAAATTGTTAAAAGCCTTAATTCTGGGCAGACTTCTGAGACTTCTGATTCAATAATTCCGGATGGTACCTAGGGAATCTGCATTTTAATATACAGTGCATCCCAGTTGATTCCTATTTCAGGTGGTTGATAAACACTGTCTTATGGCTAAGAGGAAGGAAGATTAGCTGGGTTATTGTCTACTCAGGGGGTTTTTACTGTTTGTTTTCTGTAGTAGGTAAGGAAAATTGGAAAAATAGCTCTGCTGCTTATTACATTTGAAGAAAGTAAAGTTAAGGACATAATGATATAATTATTAAGTTTAATGTAACATATAAACAGATTTGTTCATCAAAAGCACTGAGCTAGTTACTGGACCGTCAAGCTGTGAACAAAACTTGGGTCTCTGCGCTCAAATAGCAAAGAGTTAGGGACCAAAATGAGTTACCATCCAGGTTCAGCAATGGGTTATCCGGTTAGTTCAGTTTTCTAACTGGGTAGAGGTTATGGTTTGTCCCTAATGTCAACCTTCCCATGGACATCCCGTTTCCTAACTAAAAGCCTAGGGACCTACTGTTCATTCAGGTACTCCTGATAACAGGTCACGAAGCCACATTAGAGATCATCTGGCTCTGTCTCCCCTCATCACAGATAAGGGAACTGAGGTCACAAGAGGTTAAGGGACTTGTTGAAGGTAGCTAGATAGTTTGTAAGACAATTCACACCAAAATCAGGCCTTCTGAGATGTTGCTTTTCCCACTTTAGCATATGGCTTGGAGCAAGGTTGTCTATTGGTTCATTCATGTATTCATTCATTCTACAGACAGTAAGCATCTTCCACTTTCCAGGCTCTGGTCTATGTACTGAAGATGAAAAGTTGAATAAGACCCTCTTTCTGTCCTTATAACTTTATAGTTTAGGGGATAGAGATCAGAAAACAAGTTACATAAAGCCAACCTCCTTTGATTTTTTTCCCCATAATACAGATCTCATGCTTTACCATCTCCTGGCATAATTCTTGGACTTAAGTCATATCCTTTCTGACCTCTTGATTCACCATCTGACCAACTGGATCATTTTAGTCAAGCTTCCATAGAGCACATCAACCTATCAGGTGCATGTCCTTACTTCTCCTTAGAGACCTCCCCACTGCTGTTTCTTTCTAGAGAGAAGGCAGTGAGTTGCACAGAGTATTTCAAAGATTAATAGATGGGGTAGAATCCAGCTTATGGTTTTCAGTTCTTCAAGTTCCTTTAGGATGATGTCCTCTGGGACACCTGCAGCAGATCTCTGCAACCATGACTCTCAGACCCTCTTGTAGTTTTCAGTACACCCAGCAGAAGTCATGCATAAGAGCGTATATTCTCTGTCCCTTCACACAGCCTCTCAAGATGGCTCTAGAGTTTATTTCTCTTTATTTGGCATTTTACAAACAAAAGATGTTACAGGCCAGGCATGGTGGCTCACGCCTGTAATCCCAGCACTTTGGAAGGCTGAGGCGGGTGGATCCTGAGGTCAGGAGTTCATGACCATCCTGGCCAACATTGCAAAACCCTGTCTCTACTAAAAATACAAAAATTAGCCAGACGTGGTGGCAGCCGCCTGTAATCCCAGCTACTCCAGAGGCTGAGAAAGAATAGCTTGAACCCAGGAGGCAGAGGTTGCAGTGAGCCTAGATGTGCCATTGCATTCCAGCCTTGGCGACAGAGTAAGACTCTGTCTAAAAAAAAAAAAAAAAAAAAAAAAGATGTTAACAGTGGTGGTAAGTTTGCAAATTTCACTGAGGACTTTTTTTCTTCCCCAACAAATAAACCCCTTCCTTTCAATTAGATGATTTCAATTACAAGAAAGAATGAAGGGGCAGTTTGACTGTGACCCTCCTGAAACTCATGGTCCCAGGACCAGCCACTCCCCTTAGCTCCTGACTTTATTAATAAGCTCATCCTCTGTCTTAATCCTTAGCCAAGGCAAATCTGAGGTAGCAAATTGCATTTTACAGCAATAAACCTGAAACTTTACCTCACAGGAGCCACAGTACCCTAAATGAGCTCACATTTGCATCAAGTGACATGTCAGTGGCTTGGAAAAACTAGCATCCACTATGCACCCCTTCTGCCATCTTCAAGGATATTCCAGTAATATTGCCCATAGGCACATGTCACCTACTGACCTCAAGAATGTACATAATTGGGTTACCCAATTAGAGGATAATTTTTTTTAAGAAGGGACTACATCTCTTATTTTCTCTCAAAGAAACTGATATATATTCTTTGGACACAGAGGATCTATAATATAAATACCATTTAGCTAATGATCCATTTTATTTTATTTTTTCCCCTCCCCATTAATGATCCATTTTATCCTTAAATCCCTATAGCATCAGTTCCTTTCAGTTAACTGTTGAGTGATTCTCATGTGCCTAACCTTGAGCTATATGTTATGAGGGAGGAATTGGATGTATTTGACATAGGCCCTGTACTCAAGGATTTTGCAACCTTACTGAAGAAGAAAACACATATGAAATAATTGGAATAGCAGATCTCAAAGGACTTTAAGGTCTAATTCTGTTTTCTTGCAGTAGGTCTATCTGTTGTGCATCAATATTTCTGGTTGCCCTCTCTTTCTGAGTACCTGAAAAAAATCGCAGTTTTCAACCCCTTCAGCTTTAGGTAGGTTATATGATTTGCTTTGGCCAGAAAATGTGAATGGTAGGGATGTGTGTGATATATGGATGGAAGCATTTAAGAGCTAGAGCATGATCTTTACTTCCCTTCTTTTCTTTTTTTTTTTTTTTTTTTGAGATGGAGTTTCACTCTTGTTACCCAGGCTGGAGTGCAATGGGGCAATCTCGGCTCACCGCAACCTCCACCTCCTGGGTTCAGGCAATTCTCCTGCCTCAGCCTCCTGAGTAGCTGGGATTACAGGCACGCACCACTATGCCCAGCTAATTTTTTGTATTTATAGTAGAGACGGGGTTTCACCATGTTGACCAGGATGGTCTTGATCTCATGACCTCATGATCCACCCACCTCGGCCTCCCAAAGTGCTGGGATTACAGGCGTGAGCCACCACACCCGGCCCCCTTCTTTTCTTGATGTAGCAATTATGAAGGAGGTTTCATGGTGAAAAAGCAGAAAGCCTGAATCAAAAACTATGGAGAATGGGGAGCTGGCCTAGGTAACTCTAGGAGCTTTTGCATGAGCAAGAAGAACAATTTTTATTGTGCCAGCCCACTGAGATTTTAAGATTGCTTGTTACCACAGCATAACCTAACCTATGCTAACTAAATTTATCATTTTATAGATGGCACAATTTAAGTGTGAATTTGTGTGATATGGAACCTCCATGTATTAAGAACTCAA
Source organism: Aotus nancymaae (assembly GCF_030222135.1). NCBI lineage: Eukaryota > Metazoa > Chordata > Mammalia > Primates > Aotidae > Aotus > Aotus nancymaae. The sequence continues at coordinate 51,256,438 of NW_026988432.1, read as the reverse complement.
TATAACTTTGGACTGGCATGGTTGGACATCTTCACGAAGGATGTCTAACTTCAGTTTCACTTTGTAGGTTGTGTAGGATTAATCCTGGGGAATCCCTCTTTTCTGGGGAAGTGGTTGTGGCATTGGTGGGGGTGCTAATGGTGACTATGATGAGAAAGTCCAGATCATGAGAAGACAGGAAAAGAAAATTATTACCTCATTATAACAACACTACCCATAGCTTCATATGCATAACTTTTGGTGCTAAGCATTTTATTTGCTTTATTTCATTTCATTCTCACAGTCATGCCTATAGAAATAATAATCATTACTATCTCAGCCCTCCCTATGAGACAGTATTAATTACTATTCCCATTTCTTTAAGAAGTAAACCGAAGCTTAGACAGCTTTACTTAAAATATCTGGAACGACATCATTGGTTGATTTCTTCCCATCTTCTTCCCTGACTGAGGGTAAGAAGTATTCTTTTTTGTGCTCAAGACTCTTGTTGCATTTCATGCAATGCATCCAATCCCTCCCTTTTCTCAGAGACATTTCCTTAATGGCTGTCTGTCTCTCCTTTTTTTCATGATTTTTAACTGCTCTATTTTTGCTAGTTCCATTCCTTCACCTTACAAACTCGGCAAATGTCTTCCATTTTAAAATAAAAAAAAATTGAAAACATATAAAACAAAAATATCTATATCATGATTTACCTTCAAGTTATCATGCTCTCTCACCATTTCTTCAGAAAAATCTTATTTAAAAAGCCATTTACACACTCTGTCTTCACCTTCCTAAACCGTCACAGAAACTTCCAGGATGAGTTACCACTGACTACCTGGCTGCCAGTCTGAATGGATGAAATGAGCCCTGATCCTACTGAGCCTATTGATCAGGACTAACCTTGGCTTCTAAGAACCCACTGTCTTCTAAAGTCTTCCTATTGCTTTGCTACTCTCTCTCAATCCACTTTGAAGATTCCTCTTTTTCCACTGGTCCCTTAAGTGGTGGTTCCATATTCATGTTCTCAGCCCTTATTCTTCTCAAGCTTCATGAACTGTGAGAACAACCTTAATTACATGTCACTATGTTAAATCCTACCAAATTCATAGCTTGGGTCCAGGCCTCTTTCACAGACTTCATAAATATATATTTTGCCTCTTCATTCATATGTCTTCTTGAGATAAATGGTAAAAAACCAAACTCATTCCTTGCCACCATAAACCTCTTCCTTCCCCTGAACTCTTTATCTTCATAAATAACGTCATCAACCACCTACTCCCTCAAACTATAAGCCTGCAAGCCTATTTTGCTCATCTTGCATTGTAATTAGACTTTACAGCTTGAATGAACCATCTAAATAGCTCTCAATTTGTACCCCTCCTTTTTTTTTTGACCATCTTTGCTATAGGTTTCATTTAAGGCCTTGCCATCCTCATCTCATTAATAATGAGAGGTCATCTTCTTAATCCCATTAAGACTCCTTCCAAACCATTTTTCACACTTCAGCCAGAGTAATCTTTCTAGAATTTCAATCTGTTAATGTCATTCCTCTACCTTGTTCAAAGGTGCTTTCTCACATTCTGGATAATGTCAGAATGTCTTAGCAGGTACTTATGGTCCTTCATGGCCTCATTCATGCTTAGGTCTCTAGCCTTCTCTGCTGCTACTCCCTTCTCCATGATTAGCGCTGAGCCAAGCCAAAGACATGCTGGCCCTAGAAAATCCATGGTTTCTTTTGCCTTTGTGTGTAGCTTCCTTTGCCAGCAATACTCAGTGGTTTCCCTTGGTCTTTTTCACCTGCTTAAGACCAGCTTAAGGACCTTTCTGTTGTGAAGACACTTCTGTTGTGAAGACTTGGTGCACCCACCTCAGTACCCCTAGGGTACCTTGAACATGCCTGTATGCTGCTTCTGTCATATTGCATTGTAAGCATGTGCATGTCCCACTCCAAGCTGAAAGTGCAAGATCCCTGAGGGGATGGTCTATGTTATAGGCCTCTTTGTATTCCTGTACCTAAAACAGTGATGAAAAACAATAGAGTCTCTGTAAACATTGTTAAATATGTGAATTAATGACAGCTCACAGGAAATATAGGTTATATGACAAATTACTTGAGATTTTGGTTTGCATTTCTTTCTACAAATTAAGGGAATTTCTTTCTTTTTTTTTATTTTTAACATGATCATTTCCTAGCTTGGTTTTAGTTCCCTTTGCAAATTTAAAGACTGCCAGCCTACCTACATTTCACAACAGATATAGGTCTTCAAAATAATGTGCAACAATAAAACAGCACATTGTCATCAAGATTTACAGAATTCCCACTCTAGGTTCTGAGCCGTGTAGTTAGGAGAGAAACACTTGGCGAACACATAGACTTTTTCTTGTTGCCTTATATTTTCACTTTGCTTGTCTCATTTATGGCTTACAAGTTGCTTCTGAACCACAGGTGGGAATAAAGACAGCTTGATCTTTGAGAATTACTGATGTGTCTAAAAAGTCGGCTCTATCACTCAACCTGTTTTCTGGTTGAGTGGAGGACACCGAATCATTCAGTACCTTGATGAAAGGAAGCGGGCTGGATGTGCTTCTGTTTTATAGGGATATATTAGACTGGAGCCCACATTTTGATTTTTTTGTGTGTGATAGTATTGTAAATTCTCTTTTTTCATTTTCTCAATCTCATTAACTTCATTCTCGGTTGCTTCATTATTTTCAGAACTGTCTTCTTGTAGCTGCATTTTTTTTCTAAGCCACTAATCTGTCAGCTGTTACAGTATTTTTAATTATATTTTTCCAATATTTCTTTCCTTGTCATCATTTATTTTTAATTCACATGCATATATTATTTTTACGATGAAGCATGGGGTGGCTGTATGTTATATGCTATACGGTTACCAAACTTTATAGAGATTTTGCTTCTTGAATTTCAAAATGCAATAGCAATTCTTCTATGCTTCCCAGATTTATGTAGAGAAGAGAACATTAGGAAGAACTTGGACTCATGTTTATAGGCTTTGAAGGTTGGATCTCAATCAGTTATTGTCACAGAAAATCTAATTCTTATTTTGAGTCTTTGTGTTTTCATTTGCTATCTTGGGCAGCAGAATGCTTCCACAAAGCATTTAGAATGTGGGTCTTTAGTAACAAATTGTCTTCCAGGTCATAAGTACAACAAACCAATTTTCTGGCATCAAGCGCCAAGGGACATGATGAATACCCTGGGTTGAGGGGAGGCGGGATGGAGAATGGGGCAGGGGTTTAGACGTTGAGCCATGGCTAGGGTGAGTATTCTGCAGAGTAACTCAGTCGGCTGCACTAGGACTCATGCTGAGCTCCACTATCAGGTGCTCATGTTATTTGTGATTCTTAGCATGCTCAATACTGGGACTGTAGCTCAAAGAATGGATTAAAAAAAAAGATAAAAGCAACCAGGCACAGTGGGTCATGACTATAATCCCAGCTATTTGGGAGGCCAAGGTGGGAAGATTGCTTGAGCCCAGGAATTCAAGCAGCCTGAGTAACAAAGCAAGATCTTGTCTCTACTAAAAAAATAAAATAAAATAAATCAGATGTGTTGGTGTGCACCTGTGATCCCAGCTACCGAGGAGGTTGAAGTGGGAAGATCGCTTCAACCTGGAAGTTTGAGGCTACAGTGAGCTGTGATCGTGCTACTGCACTCCAGCCTAGAGAGCAAGATCCTCTCTCAAAAAAAAAAAAAAAAAAAAGCAGGTAGCAATTGTTGAGTGTTTACTATGTGCCAAGCACCATGCTGAATATTTTTAGTATATTATATCATTTAACCTCACAACAAACCTATGAAGTAGGTACTTCATTATTTCCATTTTGAAAATGAGAGAACTAAGGAATAATGATAAAACAACTTGACCAAAGTCGCACAGCAGTTATTAGGTTATGGAGTTAGGAGTTGAACTTAGCCTTTCTTATCCCAAAGTCTCTGATCTTCGGTACTACATTGATAAAAATATTGGGAAAAATGTGCTTAAGGGGAATATTGGAAGAACAATTCCTCTCTTCTCTTCACATCCTTAACATGAGAGTGCCCCTGTCTTTGGTCCTCTTTCCTTTCTTACCTACACTCAGATCTCTATTATCTCGGCCAGTCCTAGGGTTGGATAACACCTATATGCTGACAAACTTCCCAATTTATAGCCTCAGTCCAGGCCTCTTTAGTGAATTACAAATGCATATATTTCATTACCTCCTTAGCATCTCTAATTGGATGGCAAGAAGATATCTCAAACTGAGTGGTTCCTACCCACAGTCCTGATCGTCCCACAGTCTTCTATATCTCAGCTGTTGGAAACTCTATCCTCCAAGTTCTTCAGCCAAAAATCTGCGAGTCTTTCTTGACACCTTCTCCCACGCTGCAATCAATCTGTTGGCAAATCCTATTAGCTCCATCTTCAAAATGTATTCAGAATCTGATCCCTTATCATACCTCCCTATAAAACCAGGGACCATCATTCTGCTTTACCAGAATCACTGCAACAATTTTATAATTGGTTTCTCTGCTTCCAAACCTAAACTATTTATGGTTTACTTTATACAGAACAGTCAGATCTTTTTAAAAAGTAAGTCAGATCATGGCAATCATCTGTTTAGATCATTTAATGGTCCCCAATTTTACCTACAGAATAAGTATGTTTTACAGTGGCCTATAAGACACTATGTGACCTATCTACACCCAAAAAGTGTCTTGGGAGGGGATGATATTTTTCCCCACCCTCCTTCTTCTTCTTCTTTTCCTTTTCCTCTCTTTCTCCTCCTTTTTCACTTCATCTTCACCCTCATCTTCATCTTACTTTATTGTTGATTTACTCTATTACATAATTTCTGGAACAAAATGGAGTTCAGTAGTTAGTATTGTCTATTGAATGGAGCATAGACATTCTCTTTTGTCAATTTTCTACTCAGTCTTTTAAAATTTATTTATTTATTTTTGAGATAGGATCTGGCTCTGTTGCCCAGGCTGGAGTGTGATCTCAGCTCATGGCAACCTCCACCTCCTGGGCTCAAGCCATGCTTTCCCCTCAGCCTCCCAGATAGCTGGGATTACAGGTGCACACCACTACACCTACTACATGTATTTTCTGTAGAGTTGGGGTTTCACTATGTTCCCCAGGCTAGTCTTAAACTCCTGGACTCAAATGATCCACCCACCTTAACCTCCCAAATCCTGTTGGGATTACAGGTGTGAGCCACAGCTCCTGGCTTCCACTCAGTCTTGAAAGCAAGAGATGTGGAACTCATCCTTGACTACTCTCCATCATTCACCATATTAACTTAGTCCCAAGACCAAAACATGGCTCTCAAGTTCATGTCTTCCTGTCTGTCTCCACTGCTGCCACCTGAGTGCAACGCTTTTCATCTCCCTCCTCCATCACTGCAACAATCCCCTAGGGGGTTCCCCTGTTGTTGGCATTTTCTTTTATTTATCCTCTACCCTACAGCCCAAGTTATATTTCCAAAAGGTAATAAGATATTATTTCTTTGCTTAAAGATCTCTATTGTCTACCTTTTTAAAAATAACTTTAAAAAAAACTTTCTTTGGATTGAGGATTCCTTGGAAATTTTACAGTAGATATGAACTTCTCAGAAAAGTACACATAAGTATCAACATTTATATTAAATTTGGGTTGATTCACAGATGCCCTGAAACTATCCAGGGAAGTATTCAGTGTCCCTGAAGACTGAACACCTGGGCCACAGGAGAGAATACATCTTGGGTCAGAGGAGAGTCCACTAATGTTCCTCCGTATCTGGCCCATGTATGGCCATCAGCAGCCTCATATTCCATGATTACCTTTACCCTTCCAGATCTAGCTCAAGGGGAGTACTTCCCAATTTCCTCCGAAGATAATCTTTTCTCTTCTGTGCCTCCAAAGCACACATAGCAATTATCATGTTCAGCTACAAGGATTTTTAAATGTTTTCTCTCCTTAAGGTTCTCAATTTTTAAAGGAGAGGGATCATATCTAATTTTCAGTTTATGTACTAGTCCTACCAAAGACTCTAGGGCACAGTTGGTAGTCAGTAAATATTTACAGAGTGCCAACATCAAAGATGAAAAAAAAGAGAGATGGTATTTCTCTGTTAAAGATTTCCTCATCCTTCCTTCTTCCATCCTTTCTACTATCACCCAGAAAACAGAGATAGCTCTGGCCCATCAAATTGCAATGTGACGGTAGTTACAAACAATCCAGGTCAGTTTCCCCTCAATTCTGAGCTTTTCCATTATAATTGTTCTATTTGGTGTCTCTCATTTCTTACCTCCAAGCCAGGGATGAGATTTGCTTCTGGTATTTCTTTTGATCTCTGGAAAAATAAAGTTCAGTCCAGTTTTTCCCTCTCTTTGTCCAAATACATTGCCAGGAGAGCAAGTTCCATGCCACTTAATCTGCTCATGGAGTCTCTGACTCTGGGTTTGCACGGTCTCTTCTCTTGGGTCCACAGCTTGGAGCAGTGTTTCTCATAGACTGGTCTGTGGACTGCTTCCACCAGAATCACCTGGGGTACTTGTAAAAGATATAGATTCTGGGTCCCACTTCAAACTTCTAAATGGTACGTTGGGTGGCAGGAAGACATTCCGGAATCAGCATTTTAAAACTTTCCCAGAAGAATGTCCTATACGCTAAAAATTGGGAACCACTGACCTAGAACCTACTCCCATTCTCTGTCTATCTCAAGCATGTTGAATCTAGGTTTCTTCCTTTTCTTCTTGACTCCTCTTCACCAGGACCATACCTTCAATTCACCATGACTTGTGAATCTCCCTTTTTTTGTTTCATAAACAGGAATAAAACTAAGAGGTGGTGGTTGGAGCCAGAAAAGTCTGAGCTTAAGTGTCCCTTCTGCCATTTACTTGCTCCATGAGCTTATTTAAACCTCTAAACCTTATTTTTTAACTATAATAAAGCCAAATAATACCTACCTCATTGATTGTTGTGAGAATCTAATGGTATAATAAATGTAAATTATTTATTTGGCATAGTTCACAGCCAACCGAAGTACTCAGCTATTAGTAATAGTAGTAATAAACAACCCAAAATGTATTATTTTCCCATTAAGATATAAATATATATCTCATGGTATATGTATATTTGCATATAGATATGTATATTTATTTGTTTATTTATTTTTGAGATAGAGTTTTGCTCTTGTTGACCAGGCTGGAGTGCAATGGCACAATCTAGGCTCACCGCAACCTCCACCTCCTGGGTTTTAAGTGATTCTCCTGCCTCTGCCTCCTGAGTAGCTGGGATTACAGGCATGCACCACCATACCCGGCTAATTTTTGTATTTTTAGTAGAGATGGGGTTTCTCCATCTTAGTCAGGCTCGTCTTGAACTCCTTATCTCAGATGATCTGCTTGCCTCGGCCTCCCAAAGTGCTGGGATTACAGGCATAAGCCACCGCTACCGGCCGATATGTATATTTATATATATTTATATAACAGGTTTCTTATTAAAATCATTTGTCTCCCTTTATTGACCTACCCAATTTGTCCTGTTTTCCAGCTTCCATCTGTCTGTCTAGCATTTTGGCTATCAAGCTTAGCTCTGTATTAAAGATAGTTGAAGATCAAACCTTATTCAGCACTTGGAAAATTGCTTTACTCTATCAGGAAATTTTAAAAGTGCTCAGATGAATCACTGTGAAGACTAATTTTGAAAACCGTGTTTGATCAGTGATACAGTTTTGGTTGATAGCTCTGTCATTCCCAGAGGAAACTTAACAAAATATTTTCAAAGAAGAACACTTTGAAAGAAGAAACGAGTATCTGGGGGCTGGGGGGCAAACTTGGGGAAATAACCATGCTTAATAAGAATTGTTCAGAAGGTTTCTCATTCATTAAACAAGTTTATGAACTGTGAGTCATGTCAGTAGAGCCTCTTTATCAACTATGACCAAACTGAGATTCTGGAAAGATCTCTTCAGTAACACGAAGAAAATGGCTCAAGGAGATTCTCAAAGATTTTTCTATAGAAAAAAAAATGAAGCCGTATAAATTTGATATAAGTCAGACTCCATTCTCCTGAACTAAAATTTGTCATGATCACAGCCACCCTAATGTCATCTAAAATTTCTCCATCATTAGAAATCTCTAAGTGAGAGTGAAACTGTAACATGAGTTTCCATTTTTTACTTTGAAGGTTTCAGCAGGGATTCCATCAGAGCCTGAACTGTTGCTGTATCTACCTGATGACTTTCTGAGGACTGACTAGAAAGACACAACGAACTCTGGTATTTGGAAAGCTTAAAGTGAGACTCTGTGAAATGCAACTTCCAATATGCATTTGCCCTTTTTACAGTCACCTCCGTCTTTAATTCTTAATATGCAGGATTGTAAAAGGCTTTACTATAATGTGGGTGGGGAGAATAGGATACTCAGTGAGGAGTTTGAAGAGATGTGGCATTTGTTAGCTGTGAGGCAAGGTTTCCAGAGAGCACTCTAAACAGGAAGGAGCAGTGGGAGATTGAATCTGGAGAGAAGTGCTGATCACTATGGGGATGAGAACACAGAATAGAATAGCTGACTGGATGAACCACAGCAAGCCACAAGATTGACAAAGAATTTTGAATCTTATTAGAAGGCTTCACTAGAACCTCTTGTCCGCTTTTTCTTTACTGATGAGCCTCCACATACTGTCACTTCTTTCACATCTGTCCTGTATCAACAGCTACTCTTTTCCTGGTATCTTCAACCTCTTCATCCATCATAATTTTATAGCAATGTATCTGGCTAAACGCTAGGAAATTCTTGTTCTTCCCTGTGCATGCGCTGACGATGCTAACCGTTGCTGGGGAGAACCACGGCTGGGCAGTGTGGAGCACTGTCCATTTCACATGATACAAACACGAATACACTGGGCAAACAGGATTTTCTTATTCATGCTCTCTCTCGTTCTGCACAGCAGCTTTGTCAGACCTTCTCCAAAATCTTTACATCTAGATTCCCTCAGCCTCCAATTATACTCTTAGCAAAATAATCACCGATTTTGCTAGAAACATGGATGTTTCTGGATGGGAACACCTCTGTTTTCTGCTCCTAACCCCACAACGAACCCCATAATCCCTCCCTTGACCCTCCCCTCCTCATACATGGAAAAGGAAAGCTCTGGATCACTGACTTCTTGTCCTGACATTTTCTGCGTCTCTGCCATCGCTCTTCAACTTCTCCCTCTTGTGGTTCCTTCTGATCACCAAAACCAGCAAACATTTCTCCCATCTTAACCCAAAGTCCCTTTCACCAACAGCTCTTTCCTTTCTCTCTTTCCAACCAAGCATCGTGAAAAACCCTGTTCACATTTACTACTTTTATCTCCTTGGCTCCTCTCCTGCCAATCCATCCCGCAGCTTCTGTATTTTCCTACCACTATGTCAATGACTTTCGATCATTCTCTGACTTCACCCAGTCACTCTCCCCTCAGCCATGAAATTCTTCATGTTTTGCCCCTAATGTCCCAGGCTCCTCCTTCTCATTGTCCTATCACAGCTCCTCTTCCATTTCTATCCCATGTCAGTTTCTTGTCCATTTTGAAAGTGTTAGATATTTGCATTTATGTGTCAATTTTTGTTCATAGATTTTTTTGTTACAGAAATTTTTCTAATTTGTAAGTTATTTTACATTTTGAAGTTATCAAGCCTTGCTTTATTATAGGCATTGAAAACTTTCCAAACTTTTTACCTTTCAATTCTAATAAATATTTTTCTTTCTTTCTTTCTTTCTTTTTTTTTTTTTTTTGAAAGGGGGAGACGGAGTCTTGCTCTGTCACCCAGGCTGGAGTGCAGTGACATGATCTCCATCTTAGCTCACTGCAACTTCTGCCACCTGGGTTCAATTCTCCTGCCTCAGCCTCCCAAATAGCTGGGATTACAGGCACCTGCCACTATGCCCTGCTAATTTTTATAATTTTTAGTAGAGATGGGGTTTCTCCATTTTGGCCAGGCTGGTCTCGAACTCTGGGTCTCACGTGATCTGCCTGCCTTGGCCTCCCAAAGTGCTGGGATCATAGGCATGAGCCACCGTGCCTGGCCAGATTTCCCTTTTATATAGGAAAATGCATTGATTCTTTCCTTTATAGTTTCTATTTTCAGTGTCATGTTAGGAAAGGCTTTGCCTATACTAATCTTAAATATTAACTTATTTGTTTCAAATAGTTTTATGGCTTAATTTTTGAGGATTAAAGCTTCAATTTATCCAAAGTTTATTTTGGTGAAAGTTTATTACAGTGTTCCAAATGATAAGCCACTTGTCCTACAATCACTTACTAAATAATTCTCTTCCAAAGATATTTGAAATGTCATCTTTTTCATTCTAGCTATTAATTCCTCATAATATTTGGGTCTGTTTCTAGACTTTATATTCTGTTCCATTGCTCTGTCGTATTTCTGGACCTATTCCTTGATGTTTTTAATAATGTACATTTACAATGAATTTCAGTAACCAGTAGGACCAATAGATTTTAAACCTTTTGTATTGGCTATTCCTTTTTCTTTGAGATGGAATTTCGCTCTTGTCACCCAGGCTGGAGTGCAATGGTGCGATCTCAGCTCTCTGCAACCTCTGCCTCCTGGGTTCAAGCGATTCTCCTGCCTCACCCTCTTGAGTAGCTGGGATTACAGGCGCCTGCCACCATGCCCATTGTATTTTTAGTAGAGACAGGGTTTCACCACGTTGGCCAGGCTGGTCTCGAACTACTGACCTCAGTTGATCCACCTGCCTCGGCCTCCCAAAGTGCTGGGATTACAGGTGTGAGCCATCACGCTCTACCTATATTGACTATTTTTAAATTTTAATTATTTCAGATGAACTGTAGAATCATTTTTAGTCAAATGATAAGGAATAATTTACCATTGATATTTTGACTGTAATTTTGTTAAGTTTATAAATTAATTTAGGAAAATATGGGCAACTGTATACTTTCAAACTTCTTCTTCCAGATGGCATGTCTCTTTTTTGATTCCCAGAAAAGGAGTAAACTGTTCTACCTTCAGGTCTCATATTTCTTGGTAATTTAATTACTAGGTGATTCATCTTTTTTGTTTTGGTTAGTATAATGAAGGAAATTTCTATTTTTCATTATATTCTTATGTAGAGGTTTTATATATTTATCTTGATTCCAGGTACTTTATAAATCCTCTTAGTAGTTTTAATAATTGGGCAGTTTATTCTGTATGGTTTTCAAAAAGGGTGTTTTAGTGCATAATTTGCAAAAAAAGTGATAATATATCTTTTCAATCGATGTAGATTCTTAATTTGGTTTTATGCCTTACTGCAATGTCAAGAAATGTCAGAAAAATATTAAAAGAAATAAACATTTTATAGTATTTAATTTAAAACTCTGTGGTTTTACTATTAGACATCATGTTGGATATTTAATAAACAGACTTTATATGTATGTATTTATTTGTGTGTACTTGGAATGTCTCTGGAAGGTAACCAGAAACCAGTAAGAGTGGCTGCATCTGGGAAGGGTTTGATTGATAAGGCAGAAATGTAGGAGTATAATCATGAATAAACCTTTGTACCTTTTGAATTTTGTACCATTTACATATAAAACTCATTCAGAACAGAAATGATTGAATTAACAAATCAAAACAACACTTGCTATCTTATTTTAAAAGTACTTATTTTGTCCTAGTTTCTTTTTTTTTTTTTTTTTTTTTTTTTTTTTTTTTTTTTTACTGATTGACTGAATCTATCACCATATAATGAATGTCTGAATTTTATCTTTTACAACTAATTTTTCTTTTTTTGACCATGTCATGTTTAACAGAGGGAGTTGGAGGTACGTTACAAAATCAGATGCTTTCAGAGACTAAAATCTCTACGAAATACCTTGCGTGAATTTGTGTTCAGTGTGTAAGACATTCCATTTTCCATATTTCAATGAGAAACCTGATGTGTGTGTGCCTGTGTGTGTGTGTGTTTGTGTGTGTGTGTGTGTGTGGGCTCGACTCCAGACTGTAATGAATTTAGGTGTCATGTATGTGCTGTAATATACTATAACAGAGCTGTAAATGAAAGAGGCACTTAATAAGTCATTTGAGTAAGTCTGCTTTAAAGCAGCTGTATTCAAATATATATCATGTGTGCCAACACATCACATTCTTTTTTTTTTTTTTTTTTTTAAAGAGAAAGAGAGAGAGAGAATAGGAAGGAGGAAAAAGGAAGAGAAAGAGAGAGAGAGAATGGGGAGGAGGGAGAAGGAAAAGAAAGAGGGAGAGAGAATGGGAGTATTGCTTTCTTGCCCAGGCTAGAATGCAATTTAATAATGGGTATTGAAAACCTCTTTTACACTGATAATTATGCTTAATGATGTAGTCAGGAAGGAATAAGGGAAGAAAATAACAAACAAACAGCCAACCAATATTTAATTTAAACCTATGAAATGCTATGCGATTACTGAGGAGTGATTTACTTCCAATTATATAGTCACCTTTGGAATAGGCGTGAGGTGGTAATGTATGTTTTGTGTATTTGAAGTGGAGAGTTCTATAAATGTTTATTAAGTTTACTTGTTCTGGGTCTGAGTTCAAGTTCTGAATATCCTTGTTAATTTTCCATCTCGTTGATCTATAGAATCGTTAGCTCTTCTTGTTGCATTGATCCTTTTGCCATTATGTAATGTCATTCCTCGCCTCTTTTGATCTTTGTTGCTTTAAAGTCTACTTTATCAGAGGCGAGAATTGCATCTCCTGCTTTTTGTTTATTAGTTTATTTTTACTCTCTGTTTGATTGGTAAATCTTCCTCCTTCTCTCTGAGTCTTTGTGTATTGTTGCATGTAAGATGGGCCCGGATGCAGCATACCGATGGGTTTTGGCTTTTTATCCAATTAAAATATATATAAGTTTAATACCGGCGTTTGATGCTAGCTGGCTGTTTTGCCCATTAGTTGATGTAAATTTTTTATTGTGTTAAAGTTCTTTGCTTTTTGATATATTTTTGGAAAGGCTGATATTGGTTGTTCCTTTATATGTATAGTGCTTCTTTCAGAAGCTCTTGTAAAGCAGGCCTGGTGGTGGTGAACTCTCTAAGTACTTGTTTGTTCGCAAAAGATTTAATTTTTCCTTCGCTCATAAAGCTTAGTTTGGCTGGATAGGAAATTCTGGGTTGAAAGTTCTTTTCTTTAAGGATGTTAAATATTGGTCCCCACTCTTTTCTGGCTTGTAGGGTTTCTGCTGAGAGATCTGCTGTAAGTCTGATAGGCTTCCCTTTATGGGTAACCTGACCTTTCTCTCTGGCTGCCCTTAGTATTTTCTCCTTCATTTCAACCCTAATAAATCTGGCGATTATGTGCCTTGGGGTTGGTCTTCTTGAAGAATATCTTTGTGGTGTTCTCTGTATTACCTGGAGTTGAATGTTACCCTGCCTTGCCACGTTGGGAAAATTTTCCTGAATGATATCCTGAAGAGTATTTTCCAACTTGGATTCATTCTCTTCATCACATTCAGGTACACCTATCAAACGTAAATTAGGTCTTTTCACATAGTCCCATATTTCCTGGAGACTTTGCTCATTCCTTTTCATCCTTTTTTCTGCATTCTTGTCTTCTCGTTTCATTTCACTGAGCTGGTCCTCGACTTCTGATATCCTTCCTTCTGCTTGATCAATTCGACTGTTTAAACTTGTGCATGCTTCGCGAAGTTCTCGTGTTGTGTTTTTCAGCTCCATCAATTCACTTATATTCTTCTCTAAATTGTCCGTTCTCGTTAACATTTCGTCAAACCTTTTTTCAAGGTTCTTAGTTTCTTTGCATTGGGTTAGAACAAGTTCTTTTAATTCACAGAAGTTTCTTATCACCCACGTTTTGAAACCTGCTTCTGTTATTGGAACACACGTGTAATCTATTAAGCCTTGTTCCGTTACTGATGAGGAATTGCAATCCCCTGTAGAGGGAGAGGCATTCTGATTTTGAGTATTCTCTACCTTTTTACGCTGGTTTCTTCCCTTCATTATATATTTGTCCGTCTGTCGTCTTTATAATTACCGACTTTCTAACTGGGTCTCTGACGTCCAACTTGTTGATTCCCTGCGCCGAAATCTGAGCAATCCACTGAGTCGGCCAAAACAGCGGTGTTAAGATTGATGGTGCTTTTCTGCCCGGGAATCTCCGGACTCTGCACCAAGAACTGGCGTGCTAAGGCACCAGCAAAACCGCCACGCCGGCCACAAGAGTCGCCCTGGCGACCCGTGGAGCTCCTCCACTGGGAATCTCCTGGTCCGTGAGCAACAAATATTCGTCTGAAAGTGTGGCGTCCTCTCGTTCTTTGCACTTTCACTGGGAGGTACGTGCCCGAGCTGCTAATCATCAGCCATCTTGGATCTCTCCCTGTCCTAGTTTCTAAAGCATTTTTTTTTAATCAGCAACTGGTGGTGAATTAAACATGTTTTTTTTTCTATAGTCATTGGTGCAAGGATTCTTCCATTTGATCATTTGATATATCTAAAGTGTGTCTCATTTAAAATTATTTTCATTAGTAGCAGTATTTTAATCTTTGTTTTCTGATGAGATAAAACAAGTATTTTTACTTAACATTTTTGTATCTGTTGTCATAAATGAGACAATTTTGTAGGGGTGATGTGGTTGTGATTTTTTGGGGGGAGATGGGGTTTTAACATTAGTATTAAAAAACATTAGTATAATATTAGTATTAAAAAACTCCTCCATGTTTTTCTATACTCAAAAGTTTATTTAGCTTGGGATTTGTCCAATCTTTGAAAAATTAAAAGAACTCATCCATAAAATTATCTGGATCTAAAGCTTCTTTTAGTAGAAATATTTTGATAAAATCTTAGTTTTTTTATTGCTATGATTCTAGTAAGGTTTTCAATTAAGCAAATATGCCTTAATAATTTTTGTGAATTATTGACTTAAAAAGACACCTTCTACATGTGGCATTTTATATCGAGTCTAGACCACACTGTGGTCACAAATTGTAAAAATTATTAAGAAGTGAATTTAAGTATTTACTTCCTGATTATAAAAATATAATTTTTATTTCAAAAGTTATTAAATCTTACTTTTATCAAAATAAGAATACATATTTATATCTGGTAAAATCATCTGAATTCTTCAATTAACTCAAATGGTCATATGTGTTCACTGATAATATAAGCCAACTCTTGAAAATTTGATTTTCTGCTCAGAGTCCATAATGGTAGGAGCTGAAATGACAAGTTTATCTTACTCCAGAGAACAAATCTGTATAACTCAACCGTATCTCTGCCACTCATGAATCATCACGTATCGGCTTTACTTGTGGGATAAATATATCTGTTATGTATACCTTCTTGTCCTTTTTGTATAACTATATATTTCTTTCTTTGCATCTATTTTTATTTATATGCATCCTGCCTCTGATACTCACAATGGAGACTTAACTTGGAGCAAATCAATTAAATCCCCCAGTATTCTTTTTTCTGTATAATGCTGCTGAATCAGAACAGCGTATTTGCCAGGGTCTTTACTGTATTTTCTTCAAAGTAGAGGCATAAGCTGGAAAAGGGAGTGAGGTGAACATTTGATCAAGATGACAAGCACCAGTGGATTCCTGCTGTTAGCTGGAACACAAGCCTGATGACATGTATTTGGTGTCATTCCGATGTAGATTCTGACAGAGGCCAATTTATGGTCCAATTTATGTCTTGACTCTCATACGAAGGCCAAGCAAGCTATAAAATGTAATAAGAATTTCTTCAATCAATGTCCAGAGGAAAAACAAATCACTCAGTTACTGACACAATATTGCATCAACACTCCGGTAAAGTTCTCACAAGTGTGTGACATGCCCCCAAGCTACAGAGAGCACGGAGAGTAAAAACCCCCAGCACAGCAACACCACATCCTAATAGAGGAGCTCCTGAACTTCACAGCTCTTAATAGGTCATCCGCTTTCTTTTTCTTTCATTCTAACACTATTCCCATTTTGCAGGGAGGGGTGGGAGAAGAGAATTAAGTAAAAGAATTCCTCCTCTCTTTCCTTCCAGCATTTCCATTTCAGAATGCTTTCTGACTTCCTTGTTGTGAATGCCTCCATTTCTTTTCTCTCTCCCTCTTTCCATTCCTACCAGTCCCCTCTTAACAGAGAGGGTTATTTATTTGTCCCCTGTCACATCATTTCAACTCAGGCTCCTAGTGAGGTAACACAGATTAGTCCCTGATCACAGTTTCAATCCAGCCAGTTGCAGGCTCATGTATTTTTCCTCTTTCTCTGTTTCTAGAGGTTTTCCAGCCAGATACATGCCATTAAGCAGGGTTACAAATTGATGCCTGGAAGGGTTTCAGAGGAGAAAGATGGAGGAATCAGCTCTCAATAAGACCCATTTTAATTATTTCTGATTTTGTTTTTTTTCCGAATCCTGTTTTAAGATTGTCACTGCACATGTGCAAACACACACACAGAGTGAAAGACTGTAGGATCACCATCATGCTCTACCTCAGTTGTGTCCTCATCTATTTGTGCAGTTAGCGCTGAGGGTCAGAGTCATTTTGTTTATTGGTACAGGACAAAATGGTTAACCTGGAACACTTTATGTTTGAAAAAGTTTGTGTTTAGAACACTGGGAAAGTTACAAAGCAGGCCAGGAAAACAGAGCACACTTTGAGAGAGATACCTTCTTCCTTCTTTAGAAAAGAAAAGGGGAAGAGTAAAGAGGATATGAACATATTGGAATGAGGATTGGAGGGAACGCTGGTTCACATCTCAGCTCTCACACTCCTTGGCTGTATAATAGGTTGAGAAAGCGCTCCTGCCTCAGCAGTGGTTCTGTAAATACAAATGCTACACACATGAGAAAGTCATGTAATAATTATTATTAGCATTTAGCAATATGTTTAATATATTCTTAAAAAGGAAGAAAGCTCTATCCGGTCAGGGCAAATTTTTTTCCATGCAAACTCTAAGAAATTGTCATCTCACACATTGGTTTAACCTCTGAAACCTTCCAGACCACACTAAGTCAAAACCACCACTCTTTCTTGTGTTCTAAAAGCAAGCCAACTGTGAGACTCTCTTGTCAGGGAAAATCCAGGTGTTGTGGAGTCTGGAGCCAAGTGATTCCTGGTTGCAAACTGGCTTCTCCTGCTCACCCAGAACCTCTGCAAACACCAGTGACTCCCAGGACTCACAGGGCTGATTCAGGTGAGCAGTTCTGAAAGCTTAAGCCTCTGTCTTTTCTATTGCTGCCTCTCAACAATGTGCCTCTTTCTAGATTGCAAGGTAGAACCCATGTGTGATATCATCTGCAGACCTGAGTACAGTGCTATGAATAGTAAAGGTACTCAATAAATGCACATGGGATAGCTTCTAAACTCATCTAGCTGTTTATTTTTGTTGAGTAATTTTTCTGACTATAAAGTACCCTGTGTTCATGACCAAAGCTTTAAAAAAACCCAGAAGATAATTTTTAAGAGAATTAAAATATCAATAATGCCATGAACAATAATATATTTCCCCATGATCTTTTTTACATGTATATATATATATATATATATGTTATGTTACATAATTTTATTTAAAATACCCAGCTTTTCTCTTCCATTATTTTTTAAATTTATTATTCCAGGAAAAATAATTGGCAAGCATGACTTTCAATGTGAATAGCCTCCTATTGTATGTAAGATGTACCATATTTTTGTAAACATTCCCCTAACCTCCCCAGTGCACTGTCCTGTAGAGGGCATATTTCCAATAAACTAACACAATGCCTTGTAGAGTTCTTTTAACACCTTTAGTAGTCTCACTTCATATGTTGGCCTCTGAGGTGGACATAGAACAGAAAGCTGAGAGTTGGGTGTCAGGGGAGTGGAAGGGGTAGAGGGTGAGTAAAATTTATAATTAAGATTAGATTCCCACAAAAGAAAGTTCCCTACACCAAAAACAAGCATACTGCATTTTATTGTTTTAATATTTTGAATTATTATGCTTCACAGTTTTTAAAAATTGAAGATTTGTGTCAACACTGTGTCAAGGAAGTCCATTGGCATCATTTTTCCAGCTGCATATTCTCTTTATGTCTCTGTGTCACATTTTTCTAATTCTTGTGCTATTTGAAATTTTTTCATTATTATTATGTCTGTTATGGTGGTCTGTGATTAGTGATCTTTGATGTTACTACTGTAATAGTTTTGGGGAGCCAGGAACCATGCCCGTATACAATGGCAAACTTAAATCAATAAATGTTGTGCACGTTCCAACTACTTTGCCTACTGGCCATTCCCCTGTGTCTCTTCCTCTCTTTTGTACCTCCTGAGACACTACAATGTTGAAATTAACCCAATTAAAAACCTTACAATGGCCCCAAAGGGTTCAAGTGAAAGGAAGAGTTGCATGGCTCTCATTTTAAATCAAAAGCTACAAATGATTAAGCTTAGGGAGGAAGGCATGGAGAAAGCCAAGAGAGGCTGAAAGCTAGTCCTCTTGAGCCAAAAGTTAGCCAAGTTATAAATGCAAAGGAAAAATTCCTGAAGGAAATTAAAGGTGAACACACAAATGAAAAGGAAGTGCTACTCCAATGAATACATGAATGATAAGAAAACGAAACAAACTTACTGCTGATATGGAGAAAGTCTGAGTGGTCTGGATAGAAGATCAAACCAGCTACAGCTTTTTCATGAGCCAAAGCCTAATGCAGAGCAAAGTCCTAATTATCTTCAATTCTATTAAGGCTGATAGTGGTGAGGAAGCTGCAGAAGAAAAGTCTGAAGCTAACAGAGGCTGGTTCATAAGGTTTAAAAAAAGAAGCCATCTTTATAACATAGAAGTACAAGGTGAATCAGCATGTGTTGATGTAGAAGCTGCAGTAAATTATCCAGAAAACCTGGCAAAGGTAATTGATGAAGTTGGCTATGCTAAACAACAGGCTTTCAATGTAGACAAAAATAGCCTTCTATTGGAAAAATATATCATCTAGGACTTTTCTAACTATGGAGGAGAAGTGGGTGCCTGGCTTCAAAGCTTCAAAGGATAGACTGATTCTTTTGTTAAGGGTTAATGCAGCTGGTTACTTTAATTTGAAGCCATTTACCATTCCAAAAATTCCAGAGCCCTTAAGAATTATCTAAATCTACTCTGCCTCTTCTCTAGAAATAGAACAAAGCCTGAATGGCAGCACATTTGTTTATAGCATGGTTTACTGAATATTTTAAGTCCTACTGTTAAGATCTACTGTTCAGAAAAAAAAAAAAGATTATTTTCAAAATATATTGCTCACTGACAATGCACCTAGTTACTCAGGAGTTCTATGGAAATGTACAAAGAGATTATTGTTGTTTTCATGCCTGCTAACACAACATCTATTCTGTAGCCCATGGATCAAGGAGTAATTTCAACTTGCAAGTCTTATTATTTAAGAAATACATTTGATAAGGCTATAGCTTTCATAGTTAGTGATTCCTCTGATGGATCTGGGCAAAGTAAATTGAAAACCTCCTTGAAAGGATTTGCCATTCTAGATGCCATTAAGAGCTTAATCATGAGAGGCATCAAAATATATACATTAACAAGAATTTGGAAGAAGTCGAATCTAATCCTCAGAGATGAATTTGAGAGGTTCAAGACATCAGTGGAAGATGGAACTGCAGATCTGGTGGAAATAGCAAGAGAACTAGAACTAAAAGTAGAGCCAGGAGATGTGACTGAATTGCTGCACTTTCATAATAAAACTTCAACAGAAGTTGCTTCTTATAGATGAGCAAAGAAGGTAGTTTCTTGAGATGAAATCTATTCCTGATGAAGATGCTGTGAACATTGTTGATATGACAACAAACAATTCACAGTATTACATAAACTTAGCTGATAAAGCAGCAGATGGTAGGATTTAAGAGGATTGACTCCAGTTTTGAAAGAGGTTCTCTTGTGGGTAAAATGCTATCAAACAGAATCACATACTACAGAGAAATTTCTCATGAAAGGAAAATGAAGCAATATGCCAAACTTCTTTGCTGCCTTATTTTAAGAAATTGCTACAGCTACCCTAACTTTCAGCAATGACCACGCTGAGCAGTCAACAACCATCAACAAGGAGGCAAGATCCTCCACCTGCAAAAGGATTATGACTCACTGACGGCTCAGATGATTCCTAGCATTTTTTAGAATAAAGTGTCTTTAAAGCATGTACATTGTTTTTTAGATATACTGCTATTGCATACTTAATGGATTACTGTATAGTGTAAACATAACTTTTATATGCACTTGGAAACAAAAATTCACGTGACTTACTTTATTGCAATATTAGTTTTATTGCAGTGGTCTGGAACCAAACCCTCAATATCTCTGAGGTATGCCTGTAGTCTATTAAACCTACTTAAGAAAAATTAAGTAATAGTATTTTCTCTATTCTTACAACCCCCCCCCCCGGCAAAATGTTAAGTACCAATTTTGGAGATACATAGACAAATACAAGCTATAGATGTAAAGGACAATAGATTCCATTAAAATAGCACCCAGAGAAATGGTTTACTCATTTAATTGAAATGACAGTCAAGGGAGAAATTTAGAGTTGAGTATTTCAATGACTCTAAACAAATGAATAAATGGTTCATGTAATTCATTTCAATGGCTGGTCTGGTGATACCCAAAAGTCTTTTCAAAAGAATGTCCCATTGTATTGCCCCAGGGATTGCTTCTTTCTGTCCTGCTCTGAATATATATACATGTTTAATATTCATGTCTGATATAAAAACCATCTATACAGATCATGTTAAATGTCTAGGGCTCTACTTTGGAGCCTCAGAATTCTGACCACCACCACCAAAAGAACATGATCTGATTTTTAAAGAAGACAGCTTTGGGTTTACAGGAAGAGTTCTAAAAAACGTTTCAGTGTAAACCATTCCTTTGTGACTAAGATATACTTAAAATGGAAGAGACTCAGACTTGGCTTGCACAAACATTTATGAAGCATGTACATTGTGCCAGAAATTGAACAGTCTGTTTCACAGTCTTTATTTCATTAAATTCTCAAGAGAACCCTCCCTCTGAGGAAGGATTCTTGAGGTCATTTACATGGGTAAAAACAGTGAGACTCAAAGACATATTGCAACGAGCCCATCAACTGTCATCTATTCACTCATTTATTAATTCAGAAAATTTTGAGTGTCTATTGTGTGTCAGGTCCTTAGCATACAATCTTGCATAAGTCATAATCCCTACCTTCAATCTGCTTCCAGTCTTGTGTAGCAGACAGTGTGGAAACAGGCTAGGTGGGCAAACAATGTGAAAAATGCCACAGTCGTTGTAAATCAGGTTTTGTCATAGGCAAAACTCCTTTAAAAACAAAGGAGCAATAGACAGTCTAGACTTGGGATAGGAGGTTCAGGGAAAGCTTTATAGAGGAAGACATAATTAAGCTAGGGAAAAGTTATCTCAGTAAAGTCTGGGAGGATGTAGGGAAGGAAGGCTTAGAGTATTTTTAGGCAGAGGGTAGAGCAGATACAGGAATCTGAAGGTAAAGACAAGGACTGTGAGTGTGAAGATCTGGATGGATTTTAAGTGGTGGGTACAGAGGGTGCAAAATTATGGAGATGTGAGAAGTAAAGCTGAAAAAGCAAATATGAAGGCTTTATAAGCAAAATTAAGGCATTTAGAGTAAATATTAAATTCAAAGGAAAGCCTTTGAGTGTGTTAAGCAAGGATAGACATAGCCAGGTGTGTGATTTAGAAGGAGCATGCTCACTGCCATTGGAGACTATATTATGGGCTGTAACAGCACTAATGCAGATATGAGTTAGGGGGCTACTAGGTAACACAAGCCAGAAAGATGATGGCAGCCTGAACCAGACAGTGGTGGTGTTAATGGGGAGAATGGATTTGAGAGTTGTTTGTGAGGAAGAATTGATCAGAAATAAATTTTTATTGGAGGGTAGAAAGGAGAGGGAGAAAAGCTATGACTCAGCTGGATAAGTGATGATGTCATTCACAGAGATAGTGAATTCCAGAGAGAAGGAGGGGTGTGACTCCCAAAGATCATGTAGTTTGAGGTGCCTATGGATGTCAAGTTGGAGAGGTTAAATAAATAGTCAGACTTATGAGCTTGAAGCCTAGAGCCATGAATCTAAAATCGGAACATAGGGCTTAATACAAAGGCATGTGGAGGTTAAAGAAAAAATAATGAGCATGGGGAAAGGAATTCATTAAGGAGACCAAGAAGGAATGATTGGAGACATACAAGAAGAACCCAAAGAATGTGTTGTTTCAGAAACTAGAAAAGAATAAAGGACTTTAAAAAGAAGGAAATAATTTGCAATCTCATATATGGTCCAGTGAGATAAGGGCTGAAAATTGCCCATTAGCTTTTGCAAGCAGGAGGTCACTGGTGATTTTTATCTAGATCACTTACCTAGAGGAAATGATAGAAACCAGAGGGCTCTGGGTTTAGGAATATATGGGAGATGAAGTTGAAGTACAGAGAGAGAGCTAGCTCACTCTTGAGAAGTCTAATGGAGGAAAAGGAAAAAATTGAATGGTAGCTACAGGGGGGATGCAGTTTCAAGGGAGGGTTTTATAAAATGTAGCTGTTTATTGGTGTGTATAGGCAAGTGTGTGCATGTGTGCAAGCATAGTATTTTCTTCCTCTGTGTTTGCATGTGCTTTTGTGTTAGGATTCACTCAGGGGGGCTGGAAAATTATTAAGGGAAGTTATAAGATTATAGTCTCAAACCTTTTGGAAGGCCAAAAGGTTTTTATTAATGTATGGAATGAATGGGCTGAAGGCAGCCAGTTCTTATGCTACAGCTTTAGGTCATAGGACGTAGATTGAGGATAATAAAAACTTCCCCGGTTAAGTCTATTTACCCCACATCCCTTTGTCTCTACTCTGTTTACTCATGTAAACTTTGTGCTGGATGGCCCTCTCAGGGGGAGGTCGAAGGAGAATTACTAGTGAGTGGTGTTTTACTCTGGGTCCCGGAACCGAAAGTTTTTATCATTTGTAAAACCACTCTTTTAACCATGTTAATTATCCACAAGTGTGTTGACTTAGAACCTCTGTTATTAAATCCATACTGAATAAATGTGAGGAGGAACAGGGAGTGGTGGTCGGTTAGCTGCAATCGCCCTCTGAAAGTAGTCGACGACCACCTCTAGCCCACTGTGTGTGTGTAAATGCATTTATTCATCTGTCGCTGAGTCAGGGTCTGTAGGACAGACCTCCACAGCTGGTGATCAATGTCTCATTTTGCTCTGCAGGGCTACTTTAAAACCGTATCTTCTGATTTCTATTCTAAGATCTTGTAGCTGTACCACAACTACAGAAACTGCTCTAAAACTGTTACAAAATAATTCTGTAAAGCTGTTTCTAGGACCAAATAAACCATTGCCCTAAACCTAAGCAAAGTGGTTATTATTTACCCTACCAACGTTATAAAGAGTGAATATATGCAATAAACCATGAGAAACAGATATTCTTGCCGAGTTAAAATAATGGGCAGAACTAGCAGGAAGCCATTTTAGCTAAATAAAATTCCTTGAGCAGTTCTTTTGGAGAGAGAGACTTAAAGAAGCAGCAACATAGGTGACCTTGAGCTTTGGATTTCTTCCCTTCGATTCTGAATCTTTCAAGCAAATTCTAAGGAAGGGAGCAGCTTGTCTCAGTGGTTAATAATCTTTGCGCTGCAGTAAGAACATTTTCGTAATATGCTTTGGGGAAGAAGTGTCATTCTTCTTTCTCTACCACAAGGCCTTTAGGGTAATGACTTAGGATGCCTGCAGAACACGTTGTTGTTTATTACCACTTCTACCTGAAAATGGGCAGGGAAAGGGAAAGGGTTATGAAATTTAAACCTGCCACTTTCATTAATAGTTTAAGTACTGGGGAAAAATCTACAGAAGAGAAAGTTATAAATGATTACACTAAGGAATGTTTCCATTCCCTATTTATTTGCATCTATGATACTACAGAAAACTAACAGTTGGGTGTGGTGAAGCAGAAAGTCTGTCTCATTAGAATAAGACATCTAAATGAACAATCTAAAAATGAAATTAAGAAAACAATTTCATGTACAATATCATCAAAAAAGGATAAGATACTTAGGAATAAATTTGACAAAAGAAGGGCAAGATTTATGCACTGAAAATTACAAAATATCAATGAAAAACATTAGAAGCCAGGTGCAGTGGCTTGCACCTGCAATCCTGGCTACTTGCAAGGCTCATGTGGAAGGATAGCTAGAAGTTCAAGACCAGTCTGAGCAACATAATGAGACCCTGTCTCTCAAAAAGTAATTTAAAAAATTATCCCACTGTGGTGGTGCAAATATTTAGTCCCAGCTACTCAGGCTGAGGTCAGAGGATCACTTGAGCCTGGGAGTTCGAGTCTGCAGTGAACTGTGATCATGCCATTGCACTCCAGCCTGGATGACAGAGCAAGACTCCATCCCTCTAAAAAATAAACAAACAAAATTAAAGAGACCTAAATAAATGGAAGGACATCCCATGTTCATAGATTGGAAGACTTGTTGTTAAGATGGCAATACTTCCCAAATTAATCTAGTGATTGATTGCAATAACTTTCAAAATTCCAGCTACCTTTAAAAAAATTTGACTAGCTGGTCCTAAAATTCATATGGAAATGTAAGGGACCCTAAATAGCCAAAACAACCTTGAGAAGGAAGAACAAAGATAAAGAACTCATACTTTCCTATTTCAAAAATTACTACAAATCATGGATTAGAGTAGAAAGTTCAGAAATAGACTTTTACATTAATAGTCAATAGATTTTCAATAAGTGTCAATTCAATGAGGGACAGTATAGTCTTTTCCACAACAGGTCCTGGGACAATTAGATATCCATATACAAAAGAATAAATTTGGAGGCCTACCTCACTTCACATATGAAAGCTAAAATAGTTCAAAAGCCTAGCTATAAGAGCGAAAACTATAAAAATTCTTAGAAGAAAACATGGGCATAATTCTTTGTAACCATGGATTAGGCAAGGGTTTTTTAGATATGACACCAAAAGTGTAAGCTACAAAAGAATATATAATTACATTGAATTTCATCAAAATTTTAAACTGTCATATTTTAAAGGACATCAATAAGAAAGTGAAAAGACAATTCACAGAAGAGCAGAAAATATTTGCAAATCATATATCTGAAAATGGACTAGTATGCAGAATATATAAAGAACTTTTACAATTCAGCACAAAAAAGACAAATAAGCCGATTCAATTACGATATTTGAATAGACATTTCTTCAAAGAAGATATACAAATGCCCAATTAAGCACATGGAAAAATACTTGACATCATTAGCCATCAAGAAAATACAAATCAAATCCACAATTCACACTCACTAGATGCGTATAACAAAAAAGACAGACAATGCTGAGTGTTGGCTAGGATGTGGAGAAATTGGAGCCCTCATACATTGCTGGTGGGAATGTAAAATGGTGCAGCTGCTTTGGAAAGCATTTCAGCAGTTCTTTAAAATATTAAACTGTATGTTTACCAAATAATGCAGCAATTCCACTCCTAGTATATACTCAAGAGAAATGAAAACATGTCTATACAAAAACTTCCATATGAAAACTCATAGTGGCATGATTCATAATGGCCAAAACAGGAAACAATTCGAATGTCCACCACTTAAGTAGTGGATAAACAAAATGCAGTATGTCCATAGAAGGGAATATTTCAGCCATAAACAGGAATGACATACTGATAATCCTACAACATGGATGAACCTTGAAAACATTATAATAAGTGAAAGAAACCGATCACAAAAGACCACATACTATATGATCCCATCCATACGTAAGTCCAGAACAGGGAAATCTATAAAACAGAAAGTATCTTAGTGGTTGCCTAGAGTAGAGGAGTGGGATAGAGGGGGTGGGGACTAGAGGAGGTAACAGATAATGCAATAATAGCTACAAAGCGTGGGCTTTCTTTTGTAGGTGATGGAAAATATTCTAAAATTGACTATGGTGATGTATCTGCAAACACACTAAAAATCATTAAATTGTACATATTAAACAAATTAATTAAATGGCATGAAATTATATCTTAATAAATCTGTTTTAAAAACAGCAGATAGAAGATAGATAGATAAATGAATGAATTATTGATAAATGCTACAACAGGATGAACTTTAAAAATATCATGCTCGGTAAAGAATACAGTTACAATGGCCACACATTATACAATTTCATTTATATACAATGTCTAGAATAGGCAAATCTGTAGACAGAAAGTAGACTGGTGTCGCCAGGGTCTTGGGAGAGAGTGGAATAAGAATGACTGCATATGGATATGGGATTTTTTTTAGGGGGAGGGTAATGAAGATGTTCTGGAACTAGGTAGTGGAGATGGTTACACACCTGTGTGAACATACTAAAAAACACTGAAGTGTATACTTTTTTAAAAGGGTGAATTTTATGTCATGTGAATTATATCTCAATTTAAAAAAAGACAAAAAAGAGATATTGATAAATGGTTATGTAAGAGAGATACAAGGTTATACGAGCGAGACCTTGATTATCAGCTCTGACAGTACAGAGATTGCTCAGTTCTGTCAAACCCCCTTCCTCTGGGAGGTGAGAATAGACTATTTGATTTTATTCCTCTTTAAATATGAAGATGAGAGATATATTTCCTACATATATATGTATAGATTTTTACTAAATGCTGCAAAGTCTCTTAAAATAAAAATGAACATTAAAAATTATTTTCTGGGATGTACCTCAGGAACATAGGCCTTGGCTGGGCACCTGCCAGAGGGAAGGTCCAGGCCCGGGCATGCTGGGTATCAGTGGAACCTGCGAGGCCAGGCTGTGGAGCCCAGGAGAGAGAAAACAGGGCTGGTGTGGTTCCTGCTGTAGCTGCTTTGCTAGTCTGTTCAATTACCCATCCATGAGTTCCCTAAACAGTAGAAGAGACTTAACCTAGTATAGATGTCTCCAGTTCCTTCTAGCTCTGTCATTCAGTCTCCGTGTTTAGGAAAGAGACTCTGAGTTTAGGTATAGACTGAGTAATGATGAGGCTGGCTGGTGAAGCATCATCTTTAAAAAATAAAACCAACAAATACAAACAGAACAAACCCCACTATAAGAACTAGAGATAAGACCTAATTTGAATCCCCCTTAATGAAATCCAATCTTTTCCTGTTCCTTTAAAGGCATGGGAACATTCCTGAATGAATGAGCAGAGCCACTTCCAGAGTGAGACTTTTCAGGACAACCGCTCCCAGTCAGGTGTGAGGACTCAGTGCTCAGTGCCCGAGGGCCCAAGCCTGGGTGGAACCATGGAAGATGCAGTTCTTCAGGAAGGCTATAATGGGGATATGGAGACAAAAAGAAAATGAACTCCCCAGAGGAAACCACCCTGAGGCATTTGTAATCTACATGTGTTCCCACAATCAGCCAGTGGCCCTGCCCACATGTCGCAGCCACAGGCTGGCTCCTGCCAGCTTTTCTACTTTTCCTCTCATGGCCATTCCTTTCATGGTGATTGAACTAAAAAGATGCATGAGGACAAAGAGGAAAGATACATGATCTCCCCTCCTCTTGGAATTTGTGAGGGAATGAAATCTCCCTGGAAAGAGATGGGCTTTGAAACCAGGCTGCTCACACTGGAACCCTGGCTCCATCCCTTCCGTTTATGTAATTTGGGGTCAATGTTTAAACTGTGATTTTCAGATTCCTCTTTTTGTAAAGTGGAATCTAAATTCCTACTTCAATGAATTGTGAGAATTAAATAACATATGCTTATTAAAGGGTAGATATTATTTTTTAAACAATGATAAAATAAAACCTGTACTTGTAACCCCTTTATTTTAATCCTGATATTTCCCCAATATTTCCTAACTTAGCAACATGAGTCCATCCAGCTAAGTTCTTTATACTAACATGACTTAGTGAATAGTTATGATGGTCTGTGTTAAAAACCTAGGAATCAGAATCTCTTTCCCATTTTTGACCCAAGCATATACCAGTTGTGTGAGGTGAGAAGGGTGCTTTAAGCTTTCCCAATCTCAGTTTTCTTATAGATAGAATGGAAACTTTAATAAGATTGCATGTTTAAAGTCCTTAGAAGAGTACCTGGGCAACAACTAGTGTAAATAAATGATATTGTAGCTCCCTTACTCCTCATCTTTATATATGGTAAGGTAACTTGCTTTTATTCATGTTTTTTAGATAATTCAAATCAATTTAATTATTCTGACCAGTTCAACAACCAACAATCTGATGGATAACTGATTTATCTATGGTAAATTGCCCAGATAGTAAAAGTGGTTGAAATATACAAATGGGCGTTGTTATGATCTGCTGAGTCTCATAAATAGAGAAAATGTTTTAGAATTTTAAAAGTAATATGTTAAGAGAAATAAGCCATATCATATGTTCTCTCTCACATGTGGGAGATTAAAAAAGATCTCATGGAAGTAGAGAGTAGAATGGTGGCCACGAGGCTGGGAAGGGTGAGAGGTGGGCATGAAGAGAGGTTGGTTAATGGGTACAAACATAGCTAGAAAGATTAAATAAATTCTAGTGTTTGATAGCACAGTAGGATGACTACAGTTATCAATAATTTATTATACATTTCAAAATAGCTAGAAAATATTTGTAGTATTCTCAACACAAAGCAATAATAAATGTTTGAGGTGATGGATATTCTGGTTGCCCAGATTTGATCATGCTGTATGCCTGTATCAAAATATCACATGGACCCCATAAATATGTATAATTATTATGTATCAATTTAAACATTGGGATTGAATCTTACACAACTATGGACACTGGTAAGGGAGTTCCGTTTGTCTGTTTCTTAGGAGGGATGCTGAACTGAAGTCACAAGACAGCAAGTCAGGATCTGAAGATGGGCAGGAAGTTGGGGAGAGCAGGGAAAACTGAAATCCATCAGGACCCTCGGGAGCATGCATATATCTGTCCCTGAAAGCCACATTGGCCCCTTCCCATCCCATCTCTAAGCCTCCATCCTCGTGGCCGAGGCTGCTCTGAAGAGAGGCTGGTGTTCTTGTTGCAGAGCCATACTCACTCCTGGACCAGGCTTGTGAAGCTGAAGGAAGCAATTCCAGGGACCAGAGCTTTGGGCCCAGTCAGTACAGTGAGCCAGCAGATCTGTGAAAACTTGTGTGAGCTGTAACAGAGTCCAGCCTCCATGGAACTTCCAAAGATAAACATGGCTCCTGCTCCACTTCCACCTTCTAGTTCTTGCACAAGTTGTTCCTATGCCCATCCTAACCAGGAACATACAGGAAACAGAATTCTGGGAAATGTAGTTCAGCTTAGCAGAGTCAACACATTACAAAGCCGCCACATGGGAAAATAAAAGTTTATTGCTATAAGCCAATTAAAAAAAACTAAGTTATATGCTACAGAAAATGGTCTCTGGAATTTACCAAGTCTCCCTCTCTCTCTTTCTCTCTCTCTCTTCTGGCTCCAACTTAGCACTTCCTTCAGAAGTACTTGGTTTTGCCTTTCATTTTTTTCCACATAAATGCAGAAATAAATTTCTCCAATTTACTGAAAAGTATCTTCCAAAGGGACCAAGGGAGGCAGGAAATTAAACCATGGTGCTGGAATCATTTTACCACATCAGCTTTACCCCACGAATGTAAATTTAGGGAATTCCACTTGTCAAAGTCCTCTTTGAAGTTTTGAATAATTGGATCCCAATTATTCTTAACCACATTATACAGGCCTATGTTCATCTTAATATCTAAATAGATTTCATTTTTTGCCACCTACTAAAATTCCCCAAAGTGAATATTGCCACATTATGCTCTCCAGTTAAGAGTGAAATTTCTGACTAAAAATGTTTTTACTCATATCCCGAGATGGCTGCAAAATCCTCCATGATAACTAAAGCTGAGAGAATTGGCATCACATCTCAATTGGTATTAACTTATAGTAAAAATATGCTCAGTAAGAAGGAATCATTGTACTTTTCACCAATCATTTTAATACCTAGACATCTTCTTTCTTACTAATAACTATTCCTAATGGTTATAAAGTCAAAACAGATAGCACAGAATATAAAGGAAAATCATAGTATCTGGAAAGCATCCCTTTGAACAGGATGAATACAATATAAATTACATGTTCTTACCACACTTTCAAAAGAAGGAGTTAATGTTTAAAACTGTGCCTTGCACATTCTCTTGTTATATAATTTTCTTTTGCTTTTCTGTTTCTTACAGAGCACTGTTATCAAACGGCTACACTATATTTTTGTGAACTCTGAATATCAATTCTTCCTTTCAACTTTGCAAGAGAAAGTGACAGAGTTGCATGAAAACCTTCTTTAAACTGGTAAGAAAATAGGCATGTCTCCGTAGAGTATGGAGAATAAAGAAGGCATTAGAATTATCTTTAGCAAATGAACATATATCACTAAAAATATCTGTTAAACACCTAGGTGCCATGCTGGATGCTTCCTGTCTTCCAAGTGTTTCTAATCTAAACCTACCATTACTGTCTTAGACCAACACATACAGAATGGGGGAAGGGGAATTCAAATTGTTGAGTTTCTGTGATGAGCTACACACAGAGCTCGCTATGCACTTTTTATACCTAATCTCATTTAATTTTCACAGAAACTAATGGTTAAAGAGGATTAGTAATCTTCAAGTTTCTTCAACAAGCAGGTGGAAGAGTTCTCATTCATAAGCTGGTATCACAGGCCTGTTTGTTCCATTACACCAGTGGTTCTCGACTGTGGCAATTTTGCTCTCCTCTCCCCAAAAGACATTTGTCAATATCTGGAGACTTTTTTTTTTTTTTTTTTTGAGCTGGAGTCTCACACTGTCGTCCAGGCTGGAGTGCAGTGGCACGATCTCGGCTCATTGCAACCTCCACCTCCCAGTTCAAGTGATTCTCCTTGCCTCAGTCTCCCAAGTAGCTGGGATTACAGCTGCCTGCCACCACACCTGGATAATTTTTTTTTTTTTTTTGTATTTTTAGTAGACATGGGGTTTCACTATGTTAGCTAGGCTGGTCTAGAACTCCTGACCTCATGATCCGCCCTCCTTGGCCTCCCAAAGTGCTGGGATTACAGGCGTGAGCCACTGCGCCTGGCAGGAGATGTTTTTGATAATCTCCACTACTAGAGTGGCACTGGCATTAAGAAAGTGGAGGCCATGATATTGCTAATTACCTGACAATGCAATTGCCCCACCACACATGGGATTATCTTGTCCAACCCACCAATAACGTTCAGTTGAGAACCCCTGCATCATACCATTCACAGATGAAGACGCTGATAATCTGTAATAAAACGTCATACCAGACATGAGTGCACAAATGGGTTTACATTTTGTGATTACTTGAGACAAAATTACCACATGGATTTACTGACTGTAATCCAGGATCGTAATCAGTGGTGAAAGGAAGTGGCTGAGAAGTATGTTGGATGATAGAAACAAATCACTTTGGTATGAAGTTTTGTTTTTTCATAACTTACTCCAGGATAGTTTACCAAATGATCAATCCACTTGTGGTAAGTATTTATTTTTTAAAGCCTCTTTAACTTTTGCCTTTTCCCCTTTGATTTTAAATTCTAGAATTTTCAGAACAGACAGAGCAAGTAGGCAATATTGAGTCAATGAATTTAAAGTTGAGAGTTTTCACATCCATAAGGTATTTTAAGCACCATAACAAGTTGATCTCAGTAATAGTTTTATACATAGTATACTATTGCCATACGCAGTCTGCCATTTATATGTAAGCAAAGAGACAAAAATGGGTAAAAACAATTCCTAATCCACTTGGTAGCCATCGGTCCCAGGTAAGGTTCTCCATGAATTTGTTTAATACTCCTTCATTTCTCTTTGTTTTTCTGGATATACCAGCAGTCTCATACTCCCTCCCTCCCTTCTTTCCTTCCCTATCTTCTTTACTTTCTTCCAGTATTTCTTCTCTGCTTCCTTTCTGCATTCTTTCATACAAAGTTGACAATGAGAAAAGTAGCCGGAGTCAGAAGCAATCATGAGATTTATGCAAGGTTGGTTAGAAACTATTTCAAATGTCAACTCCAGTCCACACATGAGCTCTGTAGGTCTCTTATTCCAGATCTGTGTAGATGGGCCATTTGCTATGTGATTGGTTTTCATGATTGCCGCTTCATGCAGGGTCACTTGTTTTGCAAGAGTCACTTAGATGGCAGATTGACATTTCACATCTTGGAAGAACTACTAAACAGGTGAATGATGGGTGATTACTGAGGAGAAAGCCTATGTGACCCTCCAGGATGCTGCAGTGGCACCACTTGAAGCAAATCTTCCTTCTAATTAACCTCTCAGCTTCCTTCCCTTCCCATAGGCAGGATATTGGGCAGGACCTTGGGACTGCAACAGTGCTGAAGTTTTTGTATTCACACAGCACACATAGGCAGAAAAAAACATAGCAAAAGGAAGAAGACACATTGGATTTACATTTCTGAATAAGATGAGTAACCAAGATTTATTCTACCCTGAAACACCCAGACACAAAGTACACTAAATGTTAGTTTGTAAAACACTGTACATCAGTCAAAAAAAGACAGTATCTTTGAGAAATGGCAAACAACGAGCCCTGAGATAGCCTCAGCTTATTATGTTGTGAGAGTTTCAGGGCCACAGCAGAGGGAAGAATTGTAGTAGAGTTCTGCAGATTCCCTGAACTGAAAAGAGGCAGCTGAGAGACCACCAATAAATGTAAGTTCCCAGAACAGAGTAACAAAGAGGAGAAAGCTGAGCAGAGAGAGGTCTGGCGATGTGTAGAGGGTCCTCTTTGAGTATCCAGCTGACTACCGATCATTACAAACACATAAGGAGTCTGCTGGTAGCTGGGGGAACAAAAGGATTAGAGCTAATAGTACCCAGAGCTCGTGAGGGCTAGAAGTAGTACCTGATCCTGCAGCCAGGCTGGAAACTCCAGAATCACAAGACATTGGGTAGAGTACCCAGAAAAATCTTGCTTCAGTGGTAAGGATTAGTTAGCCCTAGATTGAGTAAAACTTTGTCTTTAGCTAACAAATCTGAAAATCAAAATCTGAGAGGATTAATTTTCTGAGAAACCTAACCACATCCCAGAACAAATAGCAATAATAATTTTAGAAATTCAAAAAATATCTCATTCAAAGAGATAAAATTCACAATATCTGGTATCCAATAGAAAATTACCAGTCATGCAAAGAAGCAGGAAAATATGAATCATTATTAGGGGCTAGACTAATCAATTGAGAGAGACTCTGAACTGACAGAAATGTTGGAATTTGCAGTTGAGGATGATTAAAGCAGTTTTAAAGACTGTATTCCATATATTTAAAAGATTAAGGGGAGACAGTACAGAGATAAAATAATAACCAAATCAAACTCCTAGAGATGAAAAGTACAGTGTGTGGGAATAAAAATACATCAAATGAGATTAACATCAAATTAGACAACAAAGAAGAAAAGATTAGTGAATCTGAGGAACATTTAAAAATGAAACAAAGAAAAGAGAAATTGAAAAAAAGGAAGAGTTATCAATGATTTGTTCAATAACTACTGGCAGTCTAATATATGCATAGAGTTTTTGAAGAAAGGAGGATACAAAATATATTTGACCACTCTTTTTACCTTAAGAAATAGAAAAAGGTGACTAAATTATACTCGAAGGAGAAGAAAGATAACCATAAAGTTCACTGTGGACAGCAGTGCATAAGGAAACAGAAAATCAATAGAGAAAATATGAAAACAAAAGTATGTTTTTAAGATCAATAAAATTGATAACCCTCCAGCTAGATTGGTTTTCAAAACAGAGAGAACATACAAATTATCAATGTAAAGATTAAAAGAGGTGGCACTGGTATAGAGTCTACAAACATGAAAGAAACATTATATATAACTTTATTTCAATACATTTGACAACTTTAAAGAAAATAGCCACATTTACTTGAAAGACACGAAATACCAAACATTATTCAAGAAGAAATGGGTAACCTAAAAACCTCTATATATACTACAGAAATTGCATTTGCATTTTAAAAACCATCCACAAATAAAACTTCAGAACCAGGTGGTTTCACTAGTGACTTCTACCAAACATTCAAAATAGAAATAATAATATTTTCTCTTCCAGAATATTAAAAAGCAGAGAATATTGCCTGATTCGTTTGATGAGACTGGCTTTATTCTGATAACAAAAGATATCATAAGAAAAGAAACCATACACTGATACAACTCATGAATATACTTGCAAAATTTCTAAACCAAATTGTAGCCAATTTAATCTAACATGTAAAAAAGAGAGTACATATGACCCAACAGTCTTAACCAAGCATTGCAGGATGGGTTTAAGATTTGAAAATCAATCAATATAAGTCACTCTATTAACAAAGTAAAATAGAAAAAGAAAAGCCAGAATTATTCATTCCTGATAAACAATACTCAGCAAAACAAGAATAAAAGTGAATTTCTCCACCTGATTAAGAGTATTTATCTCATGCTTAATAGGGAAAGACTGAATGTCTTCCCCTATACTCACAAAGAAGATCATAATGTCTTCTCCAACCTCGTCTATTTAACATTCTGGAGGTTCTAGATAGTTCAAGCAAGCAATGGAAAGAAATAAAAGGCACCCAGATTAGAAAGGAAGAGTCAGACTGTCTTTATTTTTAAAGGACATGATGGGCTCTGCAGGAAATCTAATAGGATATGCAAAAAAACCTACTAGACCTAATAAGTAAGCTTAGCAAGGGTAACAGATAAAACATGAATATACAAAAATAAATTGCATTTATATATACTAGAAAGAAACTATTGGAAACGGAAGCTTTAAAATTACAACTTGCTATAACATCAAGAATTATTAAGTTCTTACAATTTGTAATTATAGGTCTGATGTTTAAATTTATAATTAAAGAACCGGTCTGACAAAAGATGTGAAGACCTATACACAAAAAACTACAGAAGAATGCAGAAAAAAACATGAAGACCTAATTCAATGGAGAGATCTATTGTGTTCTGCATCAGAAAGCACAATATTTTAAGATGTCAATAAGATTTACCCCAAGTTGATCTACATGTTAATCTCAACCTACTATAGGATTCCATTATGTAAAATTCTAGAACATCTATCTGGCCAGCAGCTTCTGAGTAGCATGGTGATGGCACCACTTGTGGTTTCCATCGTATGGGCTAATTTCTGCACCTCCATTGGTGTAATGGGTTGAGGGGTGAGAAGAGACTAGCATGGGGGGTAGGCAGGCTATCTGCTCATTTCTGAAGTCTGCCACCTGGAGAAGATTGTGACACACTCCAAACCTGAAACAGCCTATAGCTGGAGACTGTCTGCTCATCATGCTCCTTGAAACTGGATAGCGAGTTTCAACCCTGCCTTGAAGGGTTGTCTGAGCAGCTCTTTGTCAGCCACACCAGGCATGGCCTGGCTGTATCACACATGCACAGAATGATAGGAAAAATGGAACATCCATCAAGATAGAAGAAATAGATTTGCTTTTGCATAAACATAATAAAGGAAGAAATGAAGGAGAAAAATTTTTAGACATAGTTTTTAATCCATAAGCAAGAGTTTTACTTTTCTCTGTGTTGCAAATTAATTTGTCATATAAAGAGAAGCCAGAAATCCTTACTTCAATTGACAATGCTCTCTCCTCCCTAACTTTCTACGTGGGATAGTTGCTTACGGTTTTATACCTTGACAAAAGATTGTTTATATTCATTCATCTAATTTGAGGGATAGGAGAAGGAGACAGGGCCATCAGGACAGGAACTAATATTTCTTACTAGTGACATCACATGATACTTTTGTTTATTTCTCCTATTAATACTGTAGACATATTAATACATGCTATACATGTACATTCTGTGGATGAAGAAAATGAGGCCAAGGAACGTTAAGTGATGACCTCGTCCTATAAAATTTACTTTTCTTCTTCAATGGGTGAAAAGCTGAATTCTCTCTCTATGATCACATAACACCCTACTTATTTCTAGTTTAGCTTTTGGCATGTTCTATTAAAGTTATTTATGTGCTTTTCCATCCCACTAGCTAGGGAGTGCCTTCTGGTAGCAACTGTCTCCCCAGTGCCTAATATGTCTGGCACATGGTAAAAAAGTGACTATGCTAAAATTTGGACCCAGAATTTTATGCTACAAAGCTGCTGCTTCTCTCTCTGCTCTGGTATTTTTTTAGGGGTATATGTGTGAATACGTATGCATGTATATGCACTCATGAGTACACATGAATAATGGTGTCTGGATGTCTATAGATATGGATGAAATTGTGTATGTATGTCTATAGATATATTTACAGATGAAGAATAGAAAATGACAGGCTCCAGACAGGTGACAGAAAAGGGGGCAGGTGTCTTTAGCAATTGTTGAGGTGGGCTTGTTACTTTCACCTTCCCAAACGTGGGCTTTGCCAGTCAGTGTCATTGACATTTGGGTTTGCCTGTGGATAGCAGCAGCCTCCCCTGGCTCAGCTGTTGGTGTAATGGGCTGAGGGCTGAGAAGAGACTAGCATGTGGGTGGGCAAGCTGTCTGCTCATTTCTGAGGTTTGCCTCCTGGTTGTCACTCTTACACCTTTGAGCTGCCCATAAGCTCCCAGGGAGGCTAAGCAATGGTAGCTTAATTACAGAGGTTGTTATTTACTAGGGCCTCAGCTGAATCCATCAAACTAACTTCACTTTAACCTGAGCCAGATTTGATTATGAAGCCTATTTATCGAGTGTTTCCCCCTTTGGCTGTGTATGTTTTGATTTAGGTACACAGACTTACCTATTTGAAAAGTAGCTATGTTCTGACACATTTTATATTTTTTAAAGTAATATTGCATGTAACATAATTTTGGGGGAAAATACACATTCAACACAAACAAACAAACAACAAGAAAAAGGCCTTTGAATTTAGAATAATGGATACCTGCAAGGCAGCAACTTGCTTGAGAGATTTTGCTCAAGTAACTTATAACTATCAGTAGAAACCCCCAGGGAGTTACGGCTGTTTTTGCAGAAGCTGTTTGCAGTGGAATAAACAGACAAGTGCTCTATATATCATTTTAAGTAAGACAAATAAAGCTCTGTTTCCACCTTACAACGATGTCATTGTCAGTTATATAAAAATAATTCTGTGTGACTTTTTATGAATTCTTCCCCTGTGCAGAAATACAATGGCCTAATTTTCCACTCCCTGTATTATAAATAAAGGGCCTTCTTCAGCAATCTCAGGTCCACCCAAACTATCTCATCCTGAGCAAAGGGCATCTTTCCTATCACTAAGTGCTCACCTGTGGAAAGTGGAAGTGGTCATCCACTTTTGGACATTTGGGGCGCTCTAATCATGTCACCTGCCACCTTCCCACCGCAGCCAATGGCATATCTGTAAAACAAGCCGTGACGCTAAGGCCATGACAGGTGTAGAGAGAAACTGAGCTATCCATGGACTTACCCCTTGTTTAAAATACAAGAGTAATAGAATCACCAATCAGTGTGGATGACTTAAATATAAAAAAAATGTGTTTTGTTTGGTCAAGTTTTTATCTGGGATTGGTTTACATGGAGAGAAGCAAAAACTGGCACAACAATTTCAAGTTATTTTGAAAAATAGAGGAAAAGCATTGATTCGTAATTTGATTTTTTTTTTTTAAAAGAAGCCCTATGTCTATTCATTGCTTTCATTACCTTTTTAAAACCACTTTAGTAGCTTTGTTGAGGTATAGTTGACATATCAAAACCTGCACATATTTAAAGCATAGACTGTCATAAGTTTTGACACATGCAAATGCCTGTGAAACCATCACTGCAGTCAAGATGAAGGACATATCCATCATCCCTAAAGTTCCTTGTGTCCCTTTGTAATCTCTTTTTTCCACCCCTTACTATGACACCCATCTGCCCCAGTCCCCAGGCAACTCAACAATTGGCCTTCTGTCACTATCAATTAGTTTGCATTTTCTAGAACCAGCAGGGATAGTAGCTGAAGGTGAGGGGAATTTGCTAAGGGAGAGTCACCTTATCTAGGAGTGAGGGATGCCATCAGTATAGCCGTGGCCTTGAGGGAGACTGCAGCAGTGGGTGAATCCCATAAACCCTCCCTCCCTTAAGTTTCCCATCAGGAATAGAGGCCCACCAGAGCCCTGGAGGTTCTACTTCACAGAGTATCCATGGGGTATAAGGAGTGGACTGTGGCAGACATGCTACCCAGATGCACCTTCTAGAAAAACTTGCATTAACAAATGTGGTTAGCTGACAGCTTCGAAATGTTAGCACCTTCAGGATCTGCCTCCACTTTTGAAGAGGGCTCCAGCTAATAACTGAGTAAAGCCTTGCTGCAAAAACCTGGTCACTTCTACCCAATGTGGAACTCTTCTAACGGTCAGTCTTTGCTCTGGAGCTACCCTGTGGCCTGGCAGAGACTTGATGTCCATGAACCAGTGGGTCCTCCTGCCCAATCCTGCTCCCTCCCCTTTTCCTTTCTTGGGTATTAGTCCACACTAAACCATTCTCACTTCTAACTCTATCTTAGCACCTGCTTCTTGGAGAATCTAAGCTATGATATGGAGGGGCAGGGCCAAGCAAATCCAATGGGAACCAGGGAGCTGTCCTCCTGGAGGCCTTGTCTGATACAGAACTTTCCTGAGGATCTTTGTCTCCAGCTCCTGCCCTGCAGAAAGAAATATGCAAGGAGCCCCGACTCCTCCCTGAAGTTGCAGAGTCAGGTTGCTCTGATGATTGGACCCCCTAGGCTTCTGCACAGATACTGCCTGAGCTCCAAACCTCATTTTCTAATCTCTGCTTACCTATATTTCTAAGCTCTTATTTCTCCCTGTTTCTACTACTCCTGATTTCCTGGTTCCTAAAACCCTTGGTTTTGGGATCATGATCTCCATTGTCCAGTGACCTCTGCTTCTCCCCGCATCTCAGGGTTGGTCAATTTGCCTGGTGCAATCTCACTACTGCTGCTTTCCCTTGCCTGGACTATCTCCTAGATCCTTCCAGACTTACTCTTCAGAATGAAGTGCCTGGTTCCTACTTCTCCCTATGACCCCTTGCCATTCAGTTCCTGTGAGCCTTTCTGAAATGTTGTTGTTTTTTTTTTGTTGTTGTTGTTGTTGTTGTTTTTGTTTTGAGACAGAGTCTCACTCTGTCACCCAGGCTGGAGTGCAATGGCACAATCTCGGCTCACTGCAACCTCCACCTCCTGGGTTCAGACAATTCTCCTGCCTCAGCCTCCCAAGCAGTTGGGATTACAGGTGCCTGCCACCATGTCCCGCTAATTTTTGTAATTTTAGTAGGGATGGGGTTTCACCATGTTGGTCAGGCTGGTCTCAAATTCCTGACTTCAGGTGATCCGCCCGCCTTGGCCTCCCAAAGTGCTGGGATTACGCTGAAATCAGTTTTAACCAAACTCCTAGTCAGCCCTTTCCTGGCCCAACTGATTGTGGAAATTCTAATTTTTACACTGACTGCTGCCAGACCTGAGGAAGAAAAGGAACAATGTCCTTGCTTTTCTTCTCCATGCAAAACCTCATGTAATTGCATGTACTCCCTATAGACTTACGACAAATCCTTTCAGAAGCATTATGTGGCATTTCTAAGCATCAAAAGTGATTTGTATTGATATAAATCCATGCTCAAAACCAATTATTCATTAATCATTAACTGAGCCCTTATGATCAGCCAGCCCTTAGTCACTTCCAAATAAGAAGACTCCCCAAGTGGTACATATGTAGAGTTGGGTTGTTTACTTGTTTGCTTCACCACTCCCTGAATTTCTTTATGGTACTTTACACAGACATTCTAATGTGCTCTGCGATTCATTTTTAAGTTGGTGGTTCACTTAGTACTACCTCTTTATGGAAAAACATCATAATATTATTCAAATTGACAATATCAGGGACATTTTTAGGACAATGACCCCAAACCTG
Organism: Aotus nancymaae; assembly: GCF_030222135.1. Classification (NCBI taxonomy): domain Eukaryota; kingdom Metazoa; phylum Chordata; class Mammalia; order Primates; family Aotidae; genus Aotus; species Aotus nancymaae. The sequence goes on along the minus strand of NW_026988432.1, from coordinate 51,216,552 downwards.
GCCCATTTTATTGTTCTTTTCACCTCATTGTTCCTATTTTCTCACATTTATATTTTGTTGTCTTGTTTTCTTTTAGAAAATCTAAGTTTAGAGAAAGGAAGTATCTTCTTTTGGCTATCATTATGATGTTTGCTTGTCTTTTTTTCTTTTAAGGAGCTAAGCCTTCATAGTTTGGCGAAACAAAAATTTTAACAGTTAGAATAAAAGGGAAAAATTAACTTTAAGTGCAATCTTCCAAATATATAGAGAGAGCTTAAACCATCTGCTACACATGCTTACTGTCTACATTAACCTGACTTTACTATTCCTGGCAATTCTTACCCAGGAAGACAAAGTTGTCGGTAATTTTACTATTTCTTTCAAATATTTCTCCAAAATTCCTTTTTCCTCCAAATGATAGACTATTAGCCTCCTCAGTTAGCCCTTTTAGAGTAAGTACCTCATTCTCGGGGTTCATCAAACAAATATTTACTTAATACTGTCCTAGAAATCCTTACCTTCTATATCCACCAATTCTAAATGATTACCTCCCCAAGCCTGTCCAACTGCAATTAGATCACCCTACCCAGCCAATCCCCTCCATGTCCATATACCCACATCTCCACCCACCTCGGCCCTCAAAACCTCGTATATTTCTCACTTCTGTCCTTCCTACTCAGAGATGCTACTAAGACTCAACTTTGCTTGATCATAGGTTATTTTGGTATTTTTTTCAGGGAATCACCAGTCAACAACCACCAATACTTAATGGGTACCTAGGACTGACCTACCTTTTGTGGGTATATAAAAAATAATCTAGTAGGTGAGAAGGGTATATAAAAATCCATAATTTTAGGCAGAATTAAGTAAATGCTTTCATAAATGCATGAACAGCCAATCCTGATGGGACTCACAGAAGGATCTGCTAGCACATTTTAGAGGAGGTGATTATGGAAGTTAGGGTGTTGTAAAGGCTAGCTTGCAAACTTCCGGAGGCTTACACCTTGCAGTGACTTTCTTCTAATTCTCAGATAACTTCTGGAGAGCCTATGGCCACTTTAACAAGAAACAGCATGAAACAAGTCCAAAATTTGATCAGTTGCTCTAATCCTGGATACTGTGGTGATGAATTGTGGGAGGTGGGGCCCTCAATGAAGAAGATGGGATTTCAACACACTCACATACACACAGACACACACACACACATACACAGACACACACAAACACATGTATATATACATATATATGTATATATGTGTCTCTCAAAGAGGCAGAATCTGCCGGTTGTCCTGCTCTTTTTACAACCTCTGGACCTGAAGACCATCTTCCCAGCCATCTGGTGGAATCTCAGTTCTAAGACAAGGCATGATGTTTCATGATCAGTCACCCATGCTTCCTGCAACCTCCTCTGACAGTGGAAAAACACACCAAGGCACTTGTTCAAACAAAGCTTACTGAAACAGAATTCTGATGGTCCTCCAATATATGTTTTTCATGGGGTTTGGATGGGGGATGGTGGAGCTGGTGGTATAACCAATACATTTTGGTATATATGAAGCAAATTAAACAAAATGAGGGTTTCTCTTTCCCCTGACAATTGTATAATTTTCTCTTGGGGAAAGCATGGATTTTGTTTGTGCAGCTGACAATTACTGTTAAAAGTACAGTGTGGCCTGCCATTAGTTTTCTGAAGATGATCCCAATCTAAGAATGCTTTGAGAGTATTCTATAAGCCTAAATAGAAGCTATTCCCATTAGAAATAAATATTCTGGCCACATCCTAATTACACTTTTAAAATCAAAAAAGGCATATGTGTGTTCATAGTAACTGTATTTTTATACTGTCCACAAGAAAAATATAAACCTGATTTCCATTGAGTTCATTAAGTTTCAGTGTCTTGCAGTGATTCAGCTTAACTTTGTTGAGAAGTAGTCAAGTATGCGGAGAAACAGCAGGTGCTGGAAACAAAAGTCTCATTCTACTCTTTGTCAAGACAACAAGGTTCAAAGAGTTTCATAAAATGACCAAAAGTTGATCAGGACCACAGTCATCCTATCGGGGTAGCATAGGAGCCACCTTCTACCTCATTAACACTGTTTATCTCATATTGTGTTAGCATTCATTTTCAGTAATATGATATAAGAATGTAATGATGTATAAGTGTTTTTTAATGTCGTGTAAGTGAAAACAGGTGGGTAATTTACCATGGGCTCCATGCAGATTGGAGCTGGCATTTCACAAAGAGAACACTGAGCTTTTTTTTTTTTTTTTTTTTGGTAAGTTTTTTTTAACCCGGGTCAGATTTCAGCAACCATGGTTTTTAAAGTCACTTAGTCATGTCCATGTGAGGCATGACACCACAGATCTGTGGACCCAAAGCAAAAATCAAGAGAGTATTTTACCAGGGTTGAATGCCTCAACCAACAGCAAGCATGTTTATATCGTAAACCTCTATTCAGTATGGAAGCAAAGAGGGAGAGAGTGGTTTAAACAAGGTATCACAGGTATTAAAAGAAGCCCATATTTAGAGTACAGGCCGCTGATTAGAAAACTGGCCCTGCCTATATATTTGGCTGCTGAGCTAATGGGCAATTCTTGAGGCAGAAGTCAACAGTGTTACTTTATGAGTCTTGATGAACATTGGGTGGCATTGATTAATCCCTGCTTTTTCCAGGAAGTTAGAAAGAATGCGTATACCTCTACATCTTTTTATAAAAGACTCAGGTTACATTCCTGTTGTCACCATTATTATCAAGATATCAATAATCCAAATTAATTTCATCATCATCAATACTAGCTGAGCTAATAAATCTAGAGAAGCCAGGTGTCTTCGTGCCTTTTTCTAGGACGAGTGTTACTCAGCGTCTCCCATGACTATTTGCTGATGAAAGGCTGTAATAGATTTAATAACATCTGAGAAAGGGAAGAGCTAATTTTGTAAGTGAAAGTGAGATTCTTCTTTCTACTGCAAACATTTGTAGAGACAGCACTTTTTATTTTCCAGATTTTCTATTTTCCCATTTTAATATTGAAATAGAAAAAACATGTTCCCCACCAAGTGCATTTCTGCAGCCTTGTTCTGTGTCTCACTTTGCCTGTCAGCCTGTGATTCTACATTCCAGAATGCCCTGCGGGAGAAAGAAATTGTGTCCAGATGCAGCCATGGGAATGGAATTTCCCATACCTTGAGAGTGACCTCCAATTTGACCTTAAAATTAAAAACTTGTTTGTGAACTCCTGAGAGGGAAAAAAGTATATAACAGTAGCTGCTGTTTAAAAATATAATTGGCAGGCATAGTATAGAAACAACACGAGTCAATCATAGGCTCCCTTAGATCCCAACAACTCACAGCCCAGATTTCCTGTGTTTTGCTGCCCATGAATGGGTGAACCACCCGTGTCAACATCCAGGAGGGAAAAGAACTATTCCTTTCTAATCCCCATTTGCACTGGTAATTTTTCCCCAGTGTTTGTTTAAGAACTGGCATCTCTCACTCATTCAGTCACAGTCTGAGAATTTGCCATCAGGTTCATTTGTGCTTAAGAGCACAGATTGGAGCTTTGGCACTAAAAAAGGCTTGAGTCTCAGCTCTATCATTTGCCAGCTGTGTGACCTCAGTTTCCTGATCTGTAAAATCATGATAAACAGTGGTACAGTAGTCCCCCTTATCAGTAGGGTATATGTCCCAAGATCCCCAGGGGATACCTGAAAACACAGATAGTACCAAACCCTATCCTATGCATACATACCTATGATAACGTTTGATTTAGAAATTAGGTAAAGTAAAAGATCAACAACACTAATAATAAAGTAGAACAAGTATAACAATATACTGTAATAAAAGTTATATGAATATGCTTGCTCGCTCTCAAAATACCATAATATTTTCAGACCATAGTTGATGTTAGGTAATTGAAACCACGGGGAGTGAAACTGCAGATAAAGAGGAACTACTGTATATACCTAAGACAATTGTTTTGAGAAGGAAAGATTATATATTGGTACCTCATTTCACTAATAGTCTATGTCATGAATTTTTCTTCTTAAAGAAACTGCTGAATGACTATTCCTTATGATTAAGAGAGCTTTTAGATGCTGTATCCATTTCTGCCCTATGAGAAAATGATGAACAAAAAGCTATGTTACTAATGCTGTCAACAATAGATCACATTTCACAGTTTACAGATATATTCACATCACATTATTTAATCCTTGCAATAATCCTATTATTATTCTTTGAATGGCTATATTGCCTGTATTGACCAGATGACATATTACTACCTCTATTTATGTATAGGGAAGTAAAGTCCAAACATTGTAAGTAACTTATTCAAGTTCACATATTGTCTGTACAACTATACTATGGATTTGAGAACAGCCCTGCCTTAGGAAGTCCTTTGCCATTTCAGTTATCGCAGGTAGACAAAATAAAAGTCTTTGTTGGGAATTCTATTTTTTAATTTTTATTATTTATTATGATTATCATTTTGAGATGGAGTCTCTCTCTGTCGTGCAGGCTGAAGTGCAGTGGTGGGATCTCGGCTCACTGCAACCTCCATCTCCTGAGAATAGTTCAAGCAATTCTCCTGCCTCAGCTTCCTGAGGAACTGGGACTACAGGTGCATGTCACCATACCTGGCTAAATTTTATTTTGTATTTTTAGTAGAGATGGGGTTTCGCCATGTTGGCCAGGCTGGTCTGGAACACCTGGCCTCAACTGATCCACCCGCCACGTCCTGGATTTGCCTCCAGGATGTTGCAATTGATAGGAAACATTAGAGTATATAATTGCTTGACTTGTTTCTTGCTCTACTGAAATTTCCATTTTATTGAAAATAAAGAAACCTTAATGTAGTCTAGCCCAGAGAGAGTAGATATTCCTAATTTTCCAGAGAGAATAGATTATCCTAATTTTCCAGACTCTAAAACAATAGTTTAATCTCAACTAGCCAGGCAGCCAGCCACAGCCAATGGGCCAGGTTGGTTACCAACTCAGGTGCAGCCAATCCATTGTATGGCCAATCACAGTGTCTTGTTCAAGAACTTAAACTAATAACATAGGCATTAAGGAAGTTGGATGCTGAGTCAGGCTACCATCAGAGTAACAAATAAAATCCAAGGACTCCTGTTGATGAGATCCTAAAATGTGCCCTGCTTCTTATCTGTCTTTATGATAAATCCCTTTTACTTAAACTAGCTGATTTGCAACAAAACCATCTTTGAATCAGAGCTCATCAGCTGAAGGAATCAGCTGGGAGGGAATATTGTGGGCTTGAGGAATCAGTGGAGGGTTCCTTAAAGAGTCAGACAAAGCGAGTGTGGGTTGTAGGAGTGAGCCACCATGCCCAGCCTTGCTGAGAATTCTAAACTAATTATCTACCACTGATAATCAAATCAAAGCCTAGGCCATGAATGGTCTATCATCCTAGTGACCAATAAATATTTCCATGTCAACCAAGGAAGCATTATTATTCAGCATCAGTGTTTGTTTGTTTGTTTGCTTCTTTGACGTTCTTGTATGTTGTACTATTTTGTGATGGTTTGCTAAAAGCTGGATTTGTGGTTTTTGTTTTCTTCTTTTGCCTCAATAAAGAACTGTTGGTGGACTCAACTCTTCACCAGTTGACATAGTCCAGCATAGCAAAAGATCAAGTTATCTTGGGTTGTCTAAGTTATGAAAAAAAAAATTGCTTTTGGCTTACAAAGTGATAGATATTAGAGTTTTCAAAAGATTGAAAGAGTTGTTTCACGTGGTGTATTTCATGCTGCTTAATAACTGCTTTAACTTGCTGATGTAGAGCTGAATTTTCCTAATATCCTGTTTAACTGAGGACTAGCTATGTGTCCAGAATGCTGCAAGAAACTACGAAGCATATTTTCCTCTTTAAATAACACAACATGATTTCTGCCACAAGGTGCTGAAAATCTAGCAGACATTAAATGTCTTCCAGACACTTTCAAGAACAATACAAGACAAAATATAATTAAATGTTACATTGTGTTTTATAACTGCCAACACTCCAGGAGTTAGGGAAGCCAACAGTGGACTTCAACAGCCAGGGAGGGAGACAGGAAGCCTCTCCTGGTTTCACCTGCTCCATTCACCTCCTAGTCCAGAAAGGGAACCCTATTGTTCTGAGGGAACCTTCAGGAAAACCCCCAAGGGGTCCATATGGAACAAATCTTTCTTCATATAGGAATAGCCAGATGAACATTGTCTTTAAATGAACGGCCTCAAGGGAACTACCTTCCTTCTTGAAACACACCTAATTTTCTGTACTCAGGGAGAAAGACTAGCATGTAAAAATCCCTTCTTGCAGTTTTTTTTGTATATTATTCTTTAATGCGATTAGAGAGAAACTTATCTCTTTACATTCCAAATAAAGAAAAAGAATATTGTAGTGAGATTTCACCATGGAGGGAGATTGTAATTAAATCTTACACCACCCCAGAATCCTGCCCTTAAGAAGATAACAAAATAACACCACCATCCCTCTTTTTTGTTGGGAACAGGAGTAGCCCAGTACAAATGCAGAAACTCGCCTCTAGTGCCAAGGTAGCCTTTCGGTAGTCTGCTTCCAGTCATTGGAATAGTGCCCAAGTCCAAGGAAAAACGAACATTTTTTCATTCAGGCAGAGGGTGAAAAACAGTAGAGTAATACTTAGATATTGCTCAGAGGGTGCATTTGACAGGGAACGCAGGTTATGTGATTGCTTGACTTGTTTCATGCTGTACTGAAATTTCCATCTTATTGAAAATAAAGAAATCTTAATATAGTCTAGCCCAGAGAGAGTAGATTTTCCTAACTATCTACACTATAAAACAACAGTTTCTTTAATCTCAGCCAGCCAGCCAGCCAGCCAGCCACAGGTGATGGGCCAGGTTGGTTACCAACTCAGGTGCAGCCAATCCATTGTATGGCCAATCACAGTGACTTGTTCAAGAACTTAAACTAATAACACAGGCATTAAGGAAGCTGGATGCTGAGTCAGGCTACCATAAGAGTAATACATAAAATCCAAGGACTCCTGTTGATGAGATCCTAAAATATGTCCTGCTTCTTATCTGCCTTTATGATAAATCCCTTTTACTTAAACTAGCTGATTTGCAACAAAACCGTCTTTGAGTCAGAGCTTGTGGCTGTCTGCTGAAGGAATCAGCTGGGAGGGAATATTGTGGGCCTGAGGAATCAGTTGAGGGTTCATTAAAGAGGGAGCCAAAACTGATGTCCATATGGAGACTCTTATCATGTTGCTTTTTATTTATTTTATCGCTATTTGTATTATAATGGTAATATATGTTCATTGTAGAATCTAGAAAAGCACAAAAGAGAAAATAAAAATAACATGTACTCCAAGTACTAAGGACCACTATATTTTGCTATAAATACATCTAGTCATATATATCACATTGTATAAAAGTGGGATTGTGATGTATATACTATTTTAACTTTTTTCACTTAATTTTACTTGAACATATACTGAATTGCTATATGGTATTTCATATTTCTTAGTTTCCCTCCTGTTGGACATTTAGGCTATTTCCAGTTTTTACTAATAGAGGAAAACCTAACGTAAGCATCCTTGTAACACTATAGAAGTATTTGTGTATACCTCTGATTATTTTTCCCATAGAATAACCTACCAGAGGAAAATCCATTTCTCAACAGACCAAAGGTAAGCTTTAAGACATGCTAAACATTAAAGCAAAGAAAGAAAACATAATAAAATTATCAATAAGTTTGGGCTTATAAAAACGAGACCCTTTATTTCCATTTTTGCCTATACCTGAGGACATGCCCTGCTGTCTAGCTACAAATCTGATAAACGGGGAGAATAATTGGCCTCTATTATATTTGTTGTACAGCAGCAAGGAGTTGGGGGATTTATATTAGTCTTTGACAGTCTAAAGGTACCAACAAATATGGAAGGCAAGTATATAAATGTGTCCATTTGAAACTAGAAGGTCTGTGAGGCCCTATTCCCAGAGGTCCCCTTGGCTTTGGGATCTTTCCTCATGTCACTAACATGCTCAGCACCAACTCACGTGCAGAATCAGGCTTCAAGAGAATGAGAGAAAATGAAGAGATAATCCAATATGCCTTTAAAAACCCCCCAATCTTTTCATTTTATTTAGGTAAGAAATTTTTTAAAGATGAATGCCATTTAAGCTTATTAAGAAGCTTATTTGTTCTAACATAACACACAAAAACACATTGGTGAATTATCAAGCTGACAATGCACTTAGTAATGAGTAAGGATTAATGTCTTTGCAGAAATGTGATTCATGAATAAAAACTGGTGCAAAATTAAACTCTAGACATACACAGTCATTTGTAATCTTTAAAAAGACTGTGCTGAGCTGTGAATTATTTTTGCATGGGACTGAGGTAAGAGTTATGAAAATATGAGGTGAGAAGAGGTATTAGGGAGTTAGATTTTTTTACCCTTAGGGCCATACTTAAAGCCTCACAACCAGCTGGGTTGCCACAGCTTGCTGTTTGCTGTCCAGCCTCTGGCCTTTAAGCTAGACCATCACAACCACCTAGAGGTCAGCAGCAAATGCCTCTGTATTGTTTATGTGCCTAGATCTTCCCTCTTTATTCCCAGTCTATTTTTCCAGCACGATTTCCACCAAATTCCAAAGTCCTAGTAATTGCTATGGTTTAAATTGTGTCCCCACCAAAGTTGTTGAAGTTCTAGCCCCCAGAACCTGTGAATATGACCTTATTTGGAAATAGGGTCTTTGCAGATGATCAGGTAAAGATGAGGTTGTTAAGGTGGGCCCTAATCCAATATGACTGTGTCCTTATAAAAAGGGGTAGTTTGGCACAGACACACACACACACACACACACACACACACACGGAGAATGCCATGTGAGCATGAAGGCAGAGATTGGAGTGATCCTATGAGCCAACCCAAGAACACCAAAGATTGTCAGCAACCCACCAGAAGCTAGAAGAGGTATAGAATAGATTCTCCCTTGCTGCCCTTAGAAAAAACCAACCTAGTCAACACCTTGATTTTGGAGACCTTCTAGCCTCCAAAATTATGACATGATTAAGTTTCTGTTATTTAAGCCACTTGGTTTGCTGTGCCTTGTTAGGCCAGCACTAGCAAATTAACCCAGTATGCGTAGTGACCCTGACCCTGACTTTGTCCTATGTACTCAATCTCTCCAGGGTTTAGCCCCTACTTCTCCTAAAGGATGCTGATTTTCCACCTGCCACCCTTGTTTCCTAGACCTAGCTCCCAGGAACCCATTCTTGGCTCGGCCACGAGGCCCTTATACTCTTGCCCAGCCATGTCTTGCCTTGTTATACAGGAGAAATTTAACATTGACACTGTAAGATATATAGCCCATACTCAGAGTTTCCTCACTGATCCCAAAATATCCTTTATAGCCGGGATTCTCTTTTTTGGATTCAGGATCTAATCAGAGATCAAATATTACATTTGGTCAGTATGTGCTTTAGTCTATTCTTCATCTTTTATGATAATGACATTTTTGAAGATCTCAGGAAAGTTGTCTTTTAAAAAGTTGCCTTGTAATCTATATAATTGTTTTCTCAAGATTATGAGTCTAATTAGACTCATAATCTTGAGAAAACAATGATATATTTTGACAAAATTATTACATAGATGATGCTGTATATCCAGAGGACTCACAGTAACAGCATGTTTAGTAATTGGTCACTCTAAGTTTTCATCATGTTAAAGTGATGTCCACCAGACTTTTCAATTGTAAAGATACTGTTTTTACTTTCTGGATAATAAATAATAGATTAGGTAGTACTTTGAGATTTTGAGGATTTTTCTCAATTAGATTTTACATATTTTTTTAACTCTTAAATTTAAAATAATTATAGATACACAAAACATTGCAAAAGATATATACGGCAAGGCCCTATGCACCCTTGACCTTGCCTTTTCCAAAGTGAACACCTTGCATAGTGATAGTCCACTACCAAAAACAGGAACTTTTACATTGCTACCATCCACATACTTTATTCAGATTTCATTAGTTTTATAAGCACTCATTTTTATGTATGCATCTACGTCATTCTATGCAATTTTATCAAGTGTGCAGCTTCATGTATCTTTCACCACAATCAAAATCTAAAACTGCTTTATTACCAGAAGACTCCCTCATGCTACTCCTTTGTAACCACAGCCACCACCACCACCACCCATCCCTAACCCGTGGTGACCAAAACGTTCTCCATCTCTATAGTTTTGTTATTTCAGGAATGTTATATAAATGGAATCATACAGTATGTGACCCTCTGGGATTAGTTTTTTTTCACTCAGAGATCCATCCAAGTTGTTGTGCCCATCAATAGTTTGTTGCTTTTTTGTTGCTGAGTGGTATTCTATGGTAAAGATGCACCATCACAAAACGGTTTCTCACATGCAGGGATAATCAATCCCTCCTGGAGTCAGTTTGGAAGTGCAAAATTAAGATGTATTTAATGCAAGTATTTCCTCACTATATCCATTTCCATATTTAAAATGTGAATCTCAAGATTGTGAAACTATGAAAGAGTGGATTGAAGATTCGGTCCTGAAGTTTCCAATTACAGTTCTTGTATTTGCCTAGACTTCCATATTTACTAAGCACCTATTACGTACCTCCCTATTCTAGGTACAAGAGGTAGAAAAGCAAAAAGACATAAACTGTCCTGAAAGTTGACAACTATTCAAATATAGCAGCTATGTGAACAAAATTTTCTAAATTTGGTGAAAAGTAGAAAGCCACAAATCTAAGAATCTCAATGAAACCACTGAAGGGTAGAGAAAACATAAGAAAAATGATACCCACCAAGGCATATTCTAATTACTGAAAGCCAATGGTAAAGAAAAAATTCTTAAAAGTAGTCAGAGAAAGATACACAGTGGAATGAAAGAATGATAGATTTTTTTCAGAAACCAATCAAGTTAGGAAAAGAGCAGTAACATCTTGACAGAACTGAAGAAGAATAAAAAGACTATAAACCTAAACTTCTATTCTCCTCCAAAAATCTTACAAAAATGGAGATGAGAAACTTCTGTTTCAGATCAATATGGAGAAATGAGAACCAGATTTGCCATCCTACCTAAAGCACCTACACATAAATCTTAGAACTACAAGTACTATGAGAGACGAAGAGGTACAAAACATAATAAAGGTATCAATTCATCAAGTAGAAATAGCAAAATTAAATGTTCATATACTTAATAACACAACTTCAAAATACATGAAACAAAAATTGATGAACTGAAAAGAGAAATAGAGAAATCCATAATTTATTGTTGAATAATTCAATAGTCTTCTTGCAATAATTGGTAGAGTAAGTATACAGAAATCAGTAAGAATATACAACTAAAAACACTATCAAACAACTTGACTTGTTGGATATTTAGAGAACCATTTCTCCACTAATAACAACAGAATATAAACCTTTCTTTTCAAATGCACATAACAAACCATATTATCTCAATATCTCATAAATCAATATCTCAATTTTTAAAATATTGGAAACATATGAAATATGCTCTCTGACCACAGCAAATTAAGTTAGACATCAATTAAAGAAATATATCTGAACATTTTCCAAATATTTTTAAACTAAATAAAACATTTTCAAATAACTCACTAGTCAAAGAAGAAATAAAAATATAGAAATATTTTGGCCTGAACAAAAAAATAAAACTTGGCATCAAATTTATGGAATATGGCTATAACTATCCTAGGGCAGAATTTATAGCAATAAATTCTCAGAAATGGAGAAACAGCTCGAATAAAATATCTGAGTTTTACACATAAAAAATGAGAAAAAGAAGAACAAATTAATCATCTCTGTAGTATACTAAAGGAAATAAAAAAGATAAGAGCAGAAATCAATGAAATAGAAACCAGAACAATAAAGAAAATCAATAAAAGCAAAAGCTGTTTCTTTTAGGAGATAATGAAATTGACACACCTCTAGATTGATAAGAAAAAGAAAGATAAAAATGATCAATATCAGAAATCACTGCATCATAAGGGATTTGAAAGCATAATCAGGGAACATTATGGGCAACATATGCCAATACATTCCACAATGATATGGGCAAACTCCTTGAAGACCCAAAAATACGTAAAGCATGCTTATAATTCAATATTAATAAGAAAACAACCTAAAAGAAAAAAAATAGTCAAAAGATTTGATTAGCACTTTGATAAAAAAGACATATCCTGGTAAACAAGCACATGAAAAAAATCTGTGTGTGTGTTTTTGTGTTTTTTTTTTTTTTTTTTGAGATGGAGTTTCACTCTCATTGCCCAGGCTGGAGGGCAATGGTGTAATCTCAGCTCACTGCAACCTCTGCCTCCTGGGTTCAAGTGATTCTCCTGCCTCAGCCTCCCAGGTGGATGGGATTACAGGCATGTGCCACCACTCCCAGCTAATGTTGTATTTTTAGTAGAGACAGGGGGTTCTCCATTTTAGTCAGGCTGGCTCAAACTCCCGACCTCAGGTGATCCCACCGTCTTGGCCTCCCAAAGGGCTGGAATTACAGTCGTGAGCCACCACGCCCAGACTTAGAAAATGTTTAACATAATTTCTCAATAGTCAGTGAAATGCAAATTTGAACCACAAAGAGATATTAGCACACATTCCTACTAGGATACTGAAAATTGAAAAGTCCCACAACATCAAGTGTTGATTGGGGTTTAGAGAAACTGGAGCTCTCCTACAATGCTTATGGGAGTACAAAATGGCATACAGACTGTCCCTGACTTATAATGGTTCTTCTGATTTTCCAACTTTGCAATGGTATGAAAGCAATATGCATTTAGCAGAAATCATACTTTGAAGTTTGAATTTTGATGTTTTCCCAGGCTAGCAATGTTTAGTTTGATACTCCTAGTAATTCTTAGCAGCAGCAGTCGGCAGCTCCCAGTCAGCCACATGATCACAGGGTAAACAACTGATACTCTATATTTTTTACTATTTTCAACTTTGGGGTATAAACCCATCGTAAGTTGAAGATCTCTAGTATTTATTTACTTGAGAGAAATAACAATATGTCCAGACATGTATACAAAGTTTGTAACAGCTTCATCCATAATAACAAAAAACTGGAAGCAACTCAAATGTCCATTAATTGGGAAATGAATACACTAATTGTGCCATATCCACATAAAGAAGTATTACTTATCCATAAAGTGCAGTGAACTTAATTGTGGTAGTGTTGTGCAAACCTTTTTTTGCACATATGTCAAAACTCATCAAATATTACACTCAAAATTGATGATTTTTGGTATGTAATTTAATACCTCAATAAAGCTAATATATATAGGTGCCGATATAGAAAAATATTAATATATAAGTACATGTAAATACAAGTGTATTTGGAACTGAGGAATGAATTCAAAGCTAAAAGTGTAGATTTGTAAGTCCAAAGCAAGGACAAAATTTAAGCCGTAAGTTTTGCAGAATCATGAAAGGAAGGCATGGTTTGTAACATTATCACCTTTTACAGATAAGGAAACAGGCTCACTTTTTTTTTTTCTTTTTCTTTTTCTTTTTTAGCCAGGGTCTCACTCTGTCACCCAGGCTGGAGTGCAGTGGTGCAATCTCAGCTCACTGCAACCTCTGCCTTCCGAGTTCTAGCAATTCTCCTACCTCAGCCTCCTGAGTAGCAGGGACTACAGGCATGTGCCACCATGCCTGGCTAATTTTTATAATTTTTGGTAGAAACAGGATTTCACCATGTTGGTCAGGCTGGCCTTGAGCTCCTGACCTCAAGTGATCTACCTGCCTCAGCCTCCCAAAATGCTAGGATTACAGGCATGAGCCACTACGCACTATGTCAGGCTCACGTTTATTATGTGATTTGTCTGCAGTTATACAGCTATTTTTAAAAGCCACAACAAAGATTCCATTATTCTAATGATGATATATGTATATTATGTATAATCTATATATACAATAGAATTGTAAAGGAATTGCTAAGTTCCATCTATTAAAAAGTTAGATCAGCATTTACTTACCTTTTGTAACCCACTCAACTCTTTTCATAAAGCACAGGCAGGAAGTAGTGACCAAAGACCCTTTCTGTCCCACAATATTCATTTTCAATGAATATTCTTCTTACTCACATAGAAATATACAAGCATAGAAACAATACCTGGACACTCATCAAACGGCCAAGTAATTAGATGAGTATTGATTGGTGGACGGGGACAAGGAACGTAAGGGTAGAAATGTGAGAATAATGAAAGAGGCACATGAAAGATTGAGGATGGGTGTTGTGACCAAGAAAACCTAGAATTTCCATGATCCTAATCATCCATTATTTTGTCATTTGATAGTTAAATTTGCGGCCTCAAGGTCCTTTTAATGATGAACTTTGGGGGCTGCATTTGCATGTACAGACATTAATAAATTCCTTATTCTAATTAACCAAAAATTAACACAGATTAAAAAATAAACATTAACTTTCTATGACCAAAACAATTATCATGGATCAGGAAAAGAAACTACATAAAAACATTAGCTTAGCAGACAAAGGCATGTCTGCTGTTATAGATTTGCAAACAGCATTCAGCATGGATTAAAATGCAGGCAAAATGAACACACACGAAGAATGTGATAAATTTTTATGTAAGTATAATTTTATTCCAGATAGGCAACAATTCTTTTTAAAAATGAAATGACTTTAAAAATCTAGCAAAGGAGCTGGTAATGAGTACACAGCTTCTCATATTTCTTTTGAGAAATTAAATTAAACCATTTTTCATTTTGATGGGCAAAAAAAAAAAAAAAAAAAGTCAAATGCCCTGAAAACAATAGCATTTTTGGTTTTTGAAACAGTAAGCAAGGTCCTTCTCATTTTCCACAAAGATTCACTCCCTGAGTGTGGCTCTGTCATCACGGAATATACGTGTGTTTTTATGGCTGTTATAAACCCATGAATTCTAGGGCTTATGACAGAGAGACTAAACTGCCTTTAACAATGGTGGCATGAACAGTAACTCTAGATAGTATATGCCATACTGCACAAAATAGATCATAATATCATCAAATTGGATATCAGAAGGGAAACTTCTATATCTGTAAATATTAATGAAAATGGTAGGCTTCAGAATCACCATAGTGGTTGCTGAGAAAAAAAAAATCAACCTAGAAACAATCTTATGATTTGAAGAACAGATCATCACAATGGAACTATACTGCTTCAAATCCCCATGGTATTTGAGGTGGGGATTGGGCAGGGGGTAGAAAAGAGAGCCTTGAGTAAGAAATGTATTCACATAACTGGCTTTATAGATGTTCAGCAGTAGCACCTTGCCATTCCTGTGGCTCCAGCCTGTTATATATTGTCCTACAGAAGGAATTCTGGCAGTCAGCTTGTGTGGGGTGTAAAGAAACATTTATGAAATCCTAATTGAAGCATACAGTGATTCTCCTAGGGAAAATGTTTTTTTAAGTTATAACCCAGAGGGAGGCAGGGTGTGGGAAAAGGAGGGATAAAATGGAGAATTGGGGAAGAGATGGCAGGGGAAAAATTTCAAGATTTCCTACTTCATGCTGCGGCTGTCTTGCTCCATTACTTCCTATGATGAGCAAGAGTGTTTTAGGGGCTGTATTTTCTGCAGCAGGTCAATGTTCTCCGTAAAGAGAAGCAACAGGAAGAGGGCAATGGTTTTGTGCTGTGAAGGAAAAATACAGAAACCCGTTAAAGGGAAAGACACTGAGAATAATATTCCTTAGGATCTCTTCCCTCCTGTAGCTTTTTTGTACTTGCCAAACATTGTTTCAAGGACAAATAGTTGTCCTTTCACGGCATGCAACTAAAGGAGCTTGGTATTTTGACTGGAGGGTTGGTGGGAGAGATTTATTTTAGTTTTGTAGCTATAAAAAGTGTACTTGGCTGTATACACAATTACACATTGTTCATCATTTTTATATGGGACACCAACCATTGGTAATGTTTTCACTCATGAGGGCTCAGAGACAAGGCTACTGAAGAACATACAGTGAGTAGTTACTGGAATAGGCATATGAGAAAGCAAAATAGAAGTTCAATTTCAGAAAAGATTCAATACCCATGAAATAAACTCAGGTAATAAACATAAGGAAGGAGGAAAGAGTAACATTAAAAAGAGGAAAGAGTTGATATAAGTATTGCTCTAAGGAGACTCCACCAAGGTAGATTCTGGAAGAACTAAATGTTACTAACAGTCTTCAACTTGAGAGAAATCAGTTAAGATAGCAATAATATTTGTCTTCATATTGCAGTTTTCCTCTAAGGATCTCCAAGCACCTCACATATATACTGGAAGCTAAGAAGTTCTGACAATGGTAGCTGCTAAACATCTGAACCAGTTGACAAGGGAGGTTGAAACACCTATTTTGAAAATCCTTCAAACAGAGTAGCTTCTTATTTATCCAGAATTGTTATAGGTCATTGGTTTCCGAGCTATAGCTTTCATCAGAATTGCCTGGAGGACTTGCTAAAATACAGATTTCTGGGTCCACTCCCAGAGTTTCTGATTCAGTTGGTCTGGACAGTGGGATGCGCTGGAGAGTTTGCATTTTTGACAAGTTTGGAGTGAGGCTGATAGTGTGGATCCAGAGAACATACATTGAGAAGCACTAGTTTAGGCACAGCTCTGTCTAATAATGGCAATAACCACCATCTGCTGAGCTCTAATGATGCACAGGCCATGTGTACTCTATTAGGTGGATAGCACTTTTACCCCCATTGTATTGAGAGTGGAAAAAGGAAGAAACTGGTCAGGCAGGAAGTTAGGGTAGGTCCTCGGTTGAATTCTTCCAAGAATTCTGCAGGCACAGATAAGGGAACTTGCATGAAAGGCTTGCCTAAGACATGCCCACAGCTGTAGAGATAAGAAAGACTACACGGTTACTTGCCCAGACATGCCCACAATGGAAAGTTCCATTCCCCCCCCCCGCCCCACACACACACACGGAGTAAGGAGAACAAAGCAATACGGAATAACTCAAGCTAAGAACCCACATGTGCACTAGAAGGATGGGGTGGAGCTATCAGAAATTCACACTTTATGCAAACCATATGCCCAATGCCCAGCCCTCACTGGTTTCTTATAAAAGCCTTTGCATTCAACTGTAATAAGGGTAATCCTCTTCCAGGGCCCCTCTCTGCAGTGGAGAGCTTCCTTCTTTCACTTACTAAACTTTTGTTCCAACTTCACACACAGTGTCTGTGCTCCTTAACTTTCTTGGTCCTTAGACAAAGGCCTAAGGATACTAACTCAGGCAACAAGAGACGACTATATTGTGGTGTATTGGCAAGACTGTAACGGTACCAAGGATGAATGTGAAGATGAGAAAAAATAAACCATCACTCAAATCACTCAGCAATAGGGGCAGCACTGGTGTCTAGACATGAGTTGGCCTGAATTCGAGTCCTTCACTCTGAGCTACTACATTGTGCTGACTAGTGATGGGATATGAATAGTCTCTAGAAAACTGATTGTATATTTCAGGATATAAACCATACAAGATGCAGGAAAAAAGTCCACGCACAAAATATAAAGAAAGTAAATTTTTTAAGGTGTCATAGTATTTCAAACTCACTTCAGTATGTAAGACCCCATCTTTACTATATTAATTAGTTATGAAGTATGCTGCTGTTACCCAAATATCAGCTGTCCCTTTGTTCTTGTTTCCAAGCTTCTCATTCTTGGTACCACCAAAAATAAAAATCCACTGGTACAAAATCACGTTAGAGTGATGTAGATTCTTTAGAGAATGGAGGGAAAAGCTCACCATGTCCCTCATCATCTTCCACTGAGCCCTCAGCCCCATTGCTCCTGTCCCCTGGATTCTTTCTTTCTCCTTCACATATGCAGAATCCTTTTGCCTCCTTTTAATATGTGAGGCTTTTTCCTTCCTGAAAACTGGGCACCATGCAGGTATCCCCAGATCCTGGAGGCTGCTTTCATTCCATATTAGGTTCTTCTAAAATGGTCTCCCTACAAATACATTTTTATGTCACCTTCTTGACATAAAATGTTCTCCATGTAATTACATAGAAAACTTTTAAGAAAGTTTCCAGTAATTTCAAGTGGAGAGTTTAAACACCGTAGACATGTACTATCTACATGTAGCTATTGAGTACTTAGAAAGCATTCAAATGGCAATGTGCTGGATTTTTAAATCACACACTGCATTTCATAGACTTAGTATAAAAAAAAGAATATAAAATATTTCATTAATAAGTGTTTACGTTGATTCCATATTGAAAGGATAACATTTTAGATATACTGAATTAAATAGGATATATTACTGAAGTAAATTTTACCTCTTTTTATGTTTGTTATTGTGACCAGTAGTACACTTAAAATTGTATATGTGGCTAGCATTATATTTCTATATATAATATACATATTTCATAAATATTATATTTTATATAAATATAATGCTAGCCACATATACAATGAAGTATTGCTTAATATGTAAGTTGTAGATTCTAAAGAAAACACAACAAACTGACATCTGGAGAATATGTAAGGCTGACTTTTTCTGAAAGAAAGTGTGTTGAAAAGTCATTCTTTACCTGCAGAATAACCGAGATCTACTACTTATCTCCACACAGCAAATGTCAACGACTCTGGTCTTTAAGAGCTTCAGCTATTGCTGACCTGAGCACTTGACACTGGAGTCAACATTGGAGCAGACAAGACTGTAACCTCAGGATAATTCTTCATACATCTGATATTGCACTTACGTTATGCTTTACAATGCATAGCGTTGTATAGTATCTGAAGAATGAACCAATGAATATCAAGTATCTTCCTCATTTAGACTGTAAGCATTTTTGGTGGCAAGATTTATGCTTTTTATTCATTTTTCTTCATTGCACAGTGCCTTATGCACACCAGGGGCTCAGCAAATATTTGTTGAAGAAGTGACAGCATGAGAATACTGCCAAGAAAGAGAGTGGGTGAGGAGGTGAAGACCCATGCCACCTGGGACTATTTGGTTTGGCTAACCACAAACACAGTTCAAATCAACAAACACACTGAAGAGGGCTCAGCCTCATCATTCTTAAAGCCACAAGTTGGTGCTCTGGTTGTACCTTAATTAATTATGAAATGTTTGATTCGGCCATTTAATGTTTGTGAAACTTTCTCCATGCTGCAATTTCCATGGCAGGAAATGAGTCCAGGGTGCATTTTTTCGTGAAAAATTTCTGCAACCAAAGAAGAGACTTGAAACCTAAAATATCTGTGATTCC
This sequence comes from Aotus nancymaae, assembly GCF_030222135.1. Classification (NCBI taxonomy): domain Eukaryota; kingdom Metazoa; phylum Chordata; class Mammalia; order Primates; family Aotidae; genus Aotus; species Aotus nancymaae. Next base: position 51,197,314 of record NW_026988432.1, on the reverse strand, counting down.
CTTGGTGCTAACTGCAAAGAAAGGACACTCAGGCATTTAGAAATGTAAGGATCATCAACTAGTTAGCTATGAACAATCTGGTCTAAGCTACATGGAGAATTTTCACAGATATTTACAATCCTTCTCCTCTTCTCTCTTTGCATTTTCTCTTCATTCTATCCAAATTTAAAGAATACATTTGCACAAAAATAGCAAAAAGGATGCATTTTTTAAAATTGAGGTTTTTACTTAGCAAAGCAAGAACACAAACAATTTACAAGAATAGGAATTACAGAAAAAAATAGTTATAGGTTCTACAACAAGCTGGCCAAATGTGTGTTTCAGGCATCAGCAAATGCAGAACAACAAAAAGGTTCTGTTTTGTTTTGTTTTTTTAAGAGTCTGATGTTTCAGATATTTTCAAAGGATCATTCAGGTAATCATCATTAATAAAAAACGGATCAGAATTATTTATCATTATTATTCTGTGGTTTATTGTTTTTTATTTTGAATTAAATATGATGAACACCAAAACATTTTTGTTTGTTTTGTTTTGTTTTGTTTTGAAAAAGGGTCTCTCTGTGTTGCCCAGGCTAGAGTGCAGTGGTGTGATCTCAGCTCACTGCAACTTCTGCCTCCTGGGCTCAAGCAATCCTCCAGCCTCAGCCTCCTGAGTAGCTGGGGACACCATGATTTTAACAGCACATAGATCTTAATCTGGACTTCAGAGAGTCAAATTATAAAATGATACATTAGCCACACTTGCAAATATTGTGGGTTAATTCAGGGTCTCCACAGTGCAACTTTTTTCACTGAAGTAAAATGCACACAGTTATCATGACACCAAACCCCCTTAAAGGTGTTTTTCTGTGCATGTTAGGTTGACCCCTAGGAATCCATGGTTAAGATTGTTAAGTAGCATATATTGTTACCATTAATTTTTAATTTTTTTTCTTGCATATAACTGAGGAAAACTGAGATCATAAGCAAGATCCTGTGACCATAAAAATATCTGTATCCACAATGGCTGAACTAATTTACACTCCCACCAACAGTGTAAAAGTGTTCCTATTTCTCCACATCCTTTCCAGCATCTGTTGTCTCCAGATTTTTTAATGATCGCCACTCTAACTGGCGTGAGATGGTATCTCAATGTAGTTTTGATTTGCATTTCTCTAATGACCAGTGATGATGAGCATTTTTTTATATGTTTGTTGGCCTCATGTATATCTTCTTTTGTAAAGTGTCTGTTCATATCCTTTGCCCACTTTTGAATGGGCTTGTTTGTTTTTTTCTTGTAAATCTGCTTTAGTTCTTGGTAAATTCTGGATATCAGCCCTTTGTCAGATGGGTAAACTGCAAACATTTTTTCCCATTCTGTTGGTTGCCGATTCACTCTAATGACTGTTTCTTTTGCCGTGCAGAAGCTGTGGAGTTTGATCAGGTCCCATTTGTCTATTTTGGCTTTTGTCGTCAATGCTTTTGGTGTTTTGGTCATGAAGTCCTTGCCTACACCTATGTCCTGAATGGTTTTGCCTAGATTTTCCTCTAGGGTTTTTATGGTGTTAGGTCTTATGTTTAAGAGGACCTAGAAATAGAAATTCCATTTGACCCAGCAATCCCATTACTGGGTATATATCCAAAGGATTATAAATCGTTCTATTATAAGGACACATGCACATGAATGTTCATTGCAGCACAGTTTACAATAGCAATGACCTGGAACCAACCTAAATGCCCATCGATGATAGACTGGACAGGGAAAATGTGGCACATATACAGCATGGAATATTATGCGGCCATCAAAAACGATGAGTTTGTGTCCTTTGTAGGGACATGGATGAACCCGAAAACCATCATTCTCAGCAAACTGACACAAGAACAGAAAGTCAAACACTGCATGTTCTCACTCATAGGTGGGTGTTGAGCAATGAGAGCACATGGACACAGGGAGGGGAGCACTACACACTGGAGTTTGTTGGGGGGAAATAGGGGAGAGGACAGTGGGGGGTGGGCAGGTGGGGAGAGATATCATGGGGAGAAATGCCAGATATAGGTGAAGGGGAGGAAGGCAGCAAATCATACTGCCACGTATGCACCTATGCAACAATCTTGCATGTCCTTCACATGTACCCCAAAACCTAAAATATAATAAAAAAAAGAAAAAAAAACATCTGTATCAGGAAGATTTTTAGGGTAGTCAAAGTATTCTGTATGACACTATATAATGGTGAATACATGTTATTATACATTTGACAAAACCCATAGAACATACAAGAGTGAACTTCAGTATAAACTATGGACTTTGGTTATAATGGTGGGTACATGTTCACTCATTTGTTGTAACAATGGTACTGCACTGATGTGGGGTACTGATGGCGGGGAGGCCATGTGAGTGTGGCGCAAAGGGGTTAAGCGGGAAGTCTGTACTTTATACTTAATTTTGCTGTGAACCCAAAACTACTCTAAAATATAAAACCTATTAATTAATTAAATATGTAATCCATCGTGCCTTGCTTAACCACAAAGATATGTTCTGAGAAATGTTCTTCGGTGAATTCATCATTGTACAAACACCATAGAGTGTACTTACACAAACCTGAATGGCATGGCCCAGTGCACACCTAGGCTATAGTGACAGCCTGTCACTCTTAGGCTACAAACCTGTACAGCACATTATTGTACTGAATACTGTAGGCAACTGTAATGCAATGGTATTTGTGTATATAAATGGAAAATAAAAAATGGTATGAAAAATTTTTTTAAAAACACCTGCATAGGACATTTACTATGAATGGAGTTTGCAGGACTAAAGGTTTCTCTGGGTAAGTCAGTAAGTGAGTGATGAGTGAATGTGAAGGCCTAGGACATCGCTGTCCACTACTGTAGACTTTATAGGCACTGCACACCTAGACTACACTGAGTTTATTTTTAAAGCTTTTTTCTTCCTTTAATAATAAATTGGAGATAGCTTACTATGACTTTTTTCCTTTCTAAACTTTTTATTTTTCAAAACTTTTTGACTCTTTTACAATAAAAATTAGCTTAAAACATAAGCCATTGTACAACTATGCAAAATAATTTTTATATCCTTATTCTATAAGCTTTTTCTTATTTTTATTTTTGTTTACTTTTTAAATTTTTTTGTTAAAAGCAAAGACACAAGCACACACATTAGCCTATGCCTACATAGGGTCAGGATCGTCAATATCACTGTCATCCATCTCTGCATCTTGTCCCACTGGAAGGTTTTCAGGGGCAATAACATACAAGGAGCTGTCATTTTCTATAATAACAGTGACTTCTTCTGGAATACCTACTGAAAAAGCTGCCTGAGGCTGCTTTACAGTTAACTTTGTTTCAATAAGTAGAAGTATACTACAAAATAATGATAAAAGTATTGTATAGTAAATATGTAAACCAGCAACATAGTCATGTATTATCAAGTAGTGTGTACAGTACGTAATTGTACATGCTATAATTTTATTCAACTGACTTTCAATGTAGTAGGTTTATTTACACTAGCATCATTACAAACATGCGAGTAATGCATTGATACAGGACATTATAATAGGGCTATGATGTCACTAGGCCAGTTTCATTATCATCATACGGGGGCCATTGTTGTATATGCAGTTTTTCATTGTGTGATGCATGACTGCACACACACACACACACACACACACACACACCAGCTCAAAACACACTTCCTACTTAGTAGGAGCTTTCTGTCCTAAAAATGATGATGGAAAATGGATGATATAGTATTGAATATCAATCAACCCAAGAAAAGAAGACATCCTATTTCACAGATGATGGGATTAAAAAAGCAATCTTAAGAAGGAAAGAGAGAGAAAGAGAGTATGGGAGTGGGAGGGAGGAAAGAAGGGAAGAAAGAGGGTCCTATTGAAATAATTACCATGGGAAATGGTCGCCCTAAGGTTTTGCCATGCTGGCAGTGGGTGTATATGGCCTTGCAGTCTAGTTGTGGGAGATGACGATTGCTATCCATCGTAAGGTCCAGTATGACAGTATTAGCCGTGTCATAGCCACTCAGAGAATAACCCCAGACTAGTTGAGATTAACAGAATGAACAAGGCATTAAAAAACCAGTCAGAAAAAAGAGCATTTAGAATTCTGCTTACCCACAGGAAAAAACAGACTAAAAATACAAAAGAACAAAATAATAATAACAGTAGTAACAAGAATTTGGATCCCAGACATCAGCAACAAAAATCTATACAAATCCATTATCAAGAATAAGTGCACTGAAATAGAGGTGTTTGTACCACTGCAGGGGATAATTTTTTAAACCAGCTGTGAATGGATTTTTTTTGTTGTGTGTGGGGGGTTTTTTTTGTTTTTTGTTTTCTGGGTTTTTTTTTTTTTTTTTTTTTTTTGCATAACGAGATGATCTCAGGTAAGGGAAATTTTAGGCTGAATGTCAAGAAAAAAATTCCTGACTGTGAGAACTATTGGATTACAATGTGGTCTCTCAAGGGAAGGAGCAGAAACACCATCTGCACTGCTCTGGGAATAGGTTTGTTAGTTAAATTGTACTCCTTTTCTTAGTTGACTGCTTGACATTTCAGCAACAGAGCCAAATAATTCATGGGTCAACTAAGAAGAGTACTTATTATAATCATCTTTTAAAATCTCCACCAACAGCAGTGAATTAGGAAAAAAATATAGTTGCTATTTTATTCTATGTGATAAAGGCTGTCAGGTTTTTACAGTATGAAATATCTTCTTCAATACCCTTGGATTGCTTTTTAAATGATCGCTGATATTCATAAAAAAAGAATGCCCTGGCATTGCTAAGAAAATAGCATTTGAGAATTGACTCAAAATAATGAAGAGGAATTGTGTCCACTATTTGCACGAAACTGCTGGTAGGATCGTAGCCATCACTTAGATGTCAAATAATAACCTTGCTAATAATAAACTACATTAAAGCCAACAACAAATCAAATGATTTTTAATTCTCATGGAGGCAGAAAAGAAAAAACAACAGTTAAAGTAAAAGAAGGCTTGCAGACAATCAATAAATTAAGGACTGCAGATTGTGACATTATTATCCTGTAAATACTCCTTAGTGATTCTTCCAGGATCTCTTCAAACAAAGAAATAGAAAATTAACACATCCCATCCAATATTAGTACAGAATGAATTCAATAAAGGTGAGATACTAGTGCTCTCAGGGCCTGGGGCAAATTACTGTGTGCTCTCGTCCTCTAACATCTTGAATAAAGTTAGACGTGGTCATCAAGGACAGCCTTGAAAGGCAAAAGAAGGCAAGGAGAATTCCAAAATTAACAACATGCAATTTGGACACTGTACAAGGCAGATGGCCCCAACTCCCCATATATATAACGCTTAGGTAGTTCAGGCACTTGTGTCACCTCCTTTGCCCTACCTGCCACCTGTCTGAAGCTCCAGCCAGGGGAATCTCTGAATATCAGTGATTTTCAAAGCATCAAAAGGAAGAGAAGGAGGATAATATACATATATCTAAACATGTAGAGGTTAACTATGAGACCCAATCTTCATGTTAGGGCAATGTTCCTCAATCACTGAAACTACTATAGAAACAAGAGCAGAAAGGACATACAATCCTCATGAATGTATCAAAAATTACATTAATTGCTGTTAAAATACCTTGCTTCTTTCTATTGAAAAACCCAAATAAAGATGAGAGTCAATTATACAAAAGGAATATACATAAGAAACCATAATGAAATAATTCTTCAGATACATCATCAGCATTGGGTTAAAAAATAGCAAGATTATATTAAACCATATAACATATATACAGGTATGTAAAAGCACTTATAATACTAGGTCTGAAACAGATATCTGATATCATCTAATTCAGCTTCTTTACAGATAACCAATATTGACTAAGTAAAGCTGGGAGGTGACTGAAACCAGACCAGAAATGTCCAATTACAGTATCTTGAGATGTCCTTTCTCTTCATAATACAGAGAAATATATTTGAAGCCTTTTAGTTAGTTAACTCTATACCAAGACACTACTCTAGGCACAGAGAATAGAACTGACAAGCAAGATAGACACAGTTGCCCTCACTGAGTTTACAGTTTGGCTGGGAAGACAAATAATTAAATAAAAATAATAAAATGTGATATGCATTATGAAGGTAAAGTCTAACATATGTTAGAAACCTAAACTCATTTACAGATCAGGGGAAAGCCTTCAAGGAAATATAAGTTGAAGCCGAAAGTATAAGGTAGAAAATGTAAGAAAGTAGGGACAAAGAGGTGTCCTGGACGGCGGCAGAGGCCTGTGGGCAAGGGGAAGGATTGTTAAGTAGGAGACAGAAATAGAGGGGTGAAGAGCGAGGAAAGAGAAGACCAGGCAGAGGATGCTGAGACATGAGTCTCAAGAGGTGAGTAGGAAGGCCTGGAACGCCGAGTGAGAGTTTAGGATGGGGAGTGGGAAGCCACTGAAAAGTTTTAGTGGGAGAATTTAAATGATTCTATTTGTGTTTTGGTGTCATCAGTCTGGCTGCATTGTGAAGAAATGGTGGAAGGGGAAAAGAGTAGAGACAACCATGTTGTTGGCAGGAATGGGATGAGATAATGGTAGCAAAGATGCAATGAGATGGATAGGTTTACCAGGTGAAATGGGGGGGCGTTGTTGACTGACTGGATATGGGATCAGTGAGGGGATGGAGAAAGTCAAGACTTTTTCTTAGGTTCAAAACATGGGGAAATGCAGAGAGAAGACTGCCAAGAGCTATGTAGAAATTTTGTGTGTGAGTGTGTGAGTGTGTGTGTGTGTGTGTGTTGAACTTGAACTTAAGATGTTAGAGAAATGATAATCCTGTACCCAAAGCTGCAAGGAATTTCCAATGCATAGCCCGTTATACACCACCAACATCACATGGGAAAGATAATAAAACATGGAGACTGAAAACATTTTACGAGACTTTTGGAAGAAATGCAAATTTCCTAGAAAGATATTTGCAATCAGAAGCAAATCCTTGGGCAGATGGAGTTAGGAGAGTTGGAAGAGCATTCCCTGAGCAAAACTCCTGTGGTAGGAAACACTCAGGGTGAGTGACAAATGCGTTGGGATGTTGTGAAAGATGTGTTTGCAGTTGGGCTCAGAGAATACAGAGAGTCGTATATGGAATTAGGCGCACCTGTGCATAGCACAAAATGCTTCAAAACAAAACAGTGGTGGCTTCTCTCTCACCAGAGGGAAAACAAATGACAAATGGAAGCTTCAAAATTGCCCCAGGGCCATCATATACAAAGACTGATATGTTGCCTAGCACAAAAGACTTTTCCCTTTCTCCCTCCAGTTTCTGGCCAGCACACCTCCTATTTCTGAGTCCCTCTTGGGAAGAAGCAGGTATGGCGTCTTTGACCAGCTTTGCAGGTCAGATTTCTGCTTCTGACTCCATTTCACCACTGTTTCTTTAGAAGGAGAACTTAAACTTTCCAGATGTTCAACCCCTCTGCTCTAGCAAACCTTTTAAAACACAAATCTTTCATGAAATTCCCCAATACCAGCTTGTCAGCACTTGCTCTTAATTGGTGCCTTAGGGTACCTCCAAACGCAGACCCTCAGACAAGGAGAAGCCAGAAAGCTGTGTGCTGGGAAGATGAAGGGACACTTAGGGGAGTAAGAAAGTGAGGGCACAAAGGGCAGGGAGTCGGTAGAAAGGTGTGTTATCAAGCCAGCTCCCACTGTGGGTGACTGGAAATTAGAGTTACCCCACACAAGAGGTAGGGAGCTGGGGTATTTCTACACCAAATCTCCTCAGTCTCAGGTTCAGGGCCCTGGGGGTGTGTGTGGGTAGATTAGAGCTGTATATTCTCAAAGGAGTAGCAAATTATTGGAGAAAAGTCCTCAAGCAAAAAAAAAAAAAAGTGTATTCTGGCAGTGGGAGGTCAGCAGGTGTGCACTGATGTGGTAAGGGTGAAGAAATATGGGTAAAACTCTGAGAGTGTCTCCTAAAGTTTAACAACAGAGTAGATTCCCCTATATGGGGCAGGGGTAGGGGAAGACTAAATAGCAATTGACAACAGATACACATGCACCCACACAACAGGAGAGATGTGTGACTTCACATTTCATGGCTTCTTGAAAACAGGATAAAGCATAAGCCTTTTTATCATGGTATTGGGATGAGAGATCAGACAAGAGAGAATACATAACAAATATTTCCTCTGAGAAGGTAGGAAATAACATTGCCAGCATCTAGGACAGAATAGTGGCTAGCCACTCTTGCACTGCTCTTTGAGGATGCTGGATTATTAGCAAATGCTATTTGACAAGTTTGGGCTATCAGATTCCCCTGGTCCCTTCCAAGCTCTAAACACAATAGTTCTACAAACCAATTTAACCATTATGTGTGAGTACACACACACACACACACACACACACACACACACACACACAGAGTAGCTTAATTTAATTTTCTAAATTAAATCCTCTGGAGCAGACCCCAGATCTCGAGATTTACTTCAACTCATCCTCCTGCCTGGTACATCAATCTGCATATTGTCAATGCAGATGATAGATGATGTGAGGCAAGAAGAATCACATACATTTAATGCTTCTCACCTGGACTCACAGGGAATTCATAGTACTGCAGATGTGGCCCTAGCCCTAGCACTGAGTTTCCTTGGAGGCTAGACAGAGCATTTTCTGAAAACTAAACATGAACTTGAAATTCAGTTGAACTTCCAAGAACTGTGGTTTGAAGTACGAAGTGAATCACTGCAGGACAGTCTTTCAGGCCAACAGAGTCATCTGATGGAGAGGCAGCTCTATCTGAGGGGCCAGCAAGGCCTCGAGAGGGAAACAAGAGAAAGCGATGCTGGTCTACCTTGCTCAGCACAGGTGTTATCTGTCCATTTTGACATCTCAACTACTTACCTTGACACTCTGTGTACACCAAAAGTAATAAAGATAAAATTATACAGTTCAAATATAGTAAAAAGTTGTCACTGAAGGACAAACAAGGCCACATATTAAATGTTAACATTAATCTCTCTACAAGAGGCTCAGATCTATAGGGATTAATGACCCAAATTAGTATGCTAAAGCAGCTTTTCAGTTTCTTAGAAGAAAATTAAGGTAAGCCCCTTTAAGAAGAAATATATATATTCATATGAGTCTGATTCTGAGGTCCTGAAGTCATGGAGAGTAATTTTTAAAAACTAGACCCCAGGTTATGGGATTCTGAGGATTAACCTAGGAAGAAGCCTACCACTTTATAACGGCTAGACAGGATCTCATGAAAAGAAAGAGGAATATTGACCAGCCCATGAATTCCTTCCCATTTCCCATGTCTTCCTTTTCACTGGTGTTTATACTGCTGACTTCTACACAGCCTCTGGGGGCAGAAGGGGAAACTCCCTGACTCCTAAGGAGAATGGAGACATGTGGTCCTTTGGGCTAGAAAAAGCCTGGCAGATGTGTTAAGATGACTAAGCCTGTGCTAGATATCTTACTTCTGAGTATCTTTGGTTTGATTTAAGAACTCTTTTAAAAGCCTTAGAGATGTAAGTCTTCAGTATTACTTTTAAACATAGTCCAACAAGGCTAGAATGATAGTATTATACGGTGTCTTGGAGCACAAGTCCTTGAGTCAGAAGTATCTAAGTTCAAATCTTAACTTTCTCGCACTGAGTGTATGAACTGCACCTACATACTTTCCTCTTTAAGGATTTACTTTCTTATCTAAAAATGCAAATGACAATAGTATCTACATAAAAGGGTTCATGTGTTGAATAAAGGAACTAATGAATAAAGCATAGTACCTGGCAAGTAGTAAACACTTAATACCTTTTAACTAGTGGTGGTGGTGAAGGTGGTAATAACTGTGTGGATGGTTGAAATAGAAGAAAATTTCAACTTTCATCAGGATGCTAGTAATTAGTGCTGTGTACCTGAGAGTCTCAGCTGTCCTCCTTCCAGGCACATGGTAGGACTGCACTGCCTATCCACTTTAGAGTTAGATGTGACCTTGTGAAACACTGACTACATGAAATATGAATGCAAGAGATCCATGTCACTTCTGGGGGAAGTTTTAAGAGCCACTGAGTCATCTACCTCTCACTCTTTTTCTCTCTGCTGTGACAATCAGTAATGTTTCTGTTAGTGCTATTATTAATAGCTCTTTCATCACAGAGATAAGTCAACATGGAGCAGTGCACCTAACTAATCCATGACAGGCATGTAGCAGTAGTAGGAATGAACTTTGTTGCCTTTGCTATTGAGATTTGGGGGCTGTTCTGTTTCCTTCCTAAAATGCTGATTCTAATATATAGAAAATATTAATTTGATGTCATATTGTGGTTTCCACCTCCCCATTTTCAATGGAACCATTATTTCTATAAGGAAGTTGTTGCCTAAGCTACTTGGGGACTCTCCTCATTAACAGTTACTAAATGCTTACTTTGAGTAAAGAATGAAAGCATAGTGATTTGCCTTTTCTTGCCTATGCCTTTTGAACAATATAGTTCTTTCAGAAACATGGCCACAGAGAATAGGCAGAGCAAGATAGCCAAATAGAAGCCTCTACCATTGGTCTTCCCCAGAGAATCACCAAATTGAACAACTATCTGTGCACAAAACACCTCAAATGAACCAAAAACTACATGAGTAATCATAGTACCTGGTTTTACTTACATCTTGAGTAGAAAGACTAAAAGATGAACCAATCAAAAATAATACCTGTGGCAATGTTTCAAGACGTAGATGGTACAATAAGGTATGAACAGAAACAACCAGTAGTTACATAAAGTGAGGAAACGAAGTTAAAATGTAAAGTTTATTCAGTTTTCTTTTTGTCTGTTTGTTAGTTTCTTTATGCAATCAGTGTTAAGTTGTCGTCAGCTTAAAATAATGGATTAGAAAATATTTTGAAGCAACATGGTCACCTCAAATTAAAAGATATGCAATAGATATACAAAAAATAAAAAGCAAGAAATTAAGACATACCACCAGAGAAAATCACTTTCACTAAAAGAAAGACAGGAAGGAAGAAGAGAAGGAAGAGAAGACCATAAAATCAGTAGAAAATCAATAATAAAATGGCAGGAGTAACTCCTGACTTATCAATAATTATATGGAATGTAAGTAAACTAAACTCTCCAATCAAAATACATAGAATGGACAAAGAGATTTAAAAAGCAAGACCCCATGATCTGTTGCCTACAAAAAACATCTTCACCTATAAAGACACACAGACTAAAAATGAGGGAATGGAAAAAGATATTCCATGCAAATTGAAACCAAAAAATAGCAGGATTAGCTATACTTATATCAGTCAAAATAGATATAAATACAAAAACTATTAAGAAGGACAAAGAAGGACATTGCATAATGAAAAAAGGGCCAATTCAACAAGAGGATGTAAATATTTTAAATATATACGCACCCAACACTGGAGCACCCAGATATATAAAGCACATATTATTAGAGCTAAAGAAAAGGATAGACCCCAATTCTATAATAGCCGGAGGCTTCAACACCTCATTTTCAGGCATTGGACAGATGATCCAGACAGAAAATCAGCAAAGAAACATTGGACTTAATCTGCACTATAGACAGAATGGACCTAATAGGTATTTTCAGAACATTTCATCCAACAGCTGTAGAATACACATTCTTCTCCTCAACACATGGATCATTTTCAAGGACAGACCATGTGTTAGGTCACAAAACAATTCTTAAAACATTCAAAAGATTAAAATTATATGAAGTATCTTCTCTGACCATATGGAATAAAACTAGAAATCAATAAGAGGAATTTTGGAAACTATGCAGACAAATGAAGATTAAACAATATACTTCTGAGTCACCAGTGGGTCAGTGAAGAAATTAAGATAGAAATTTTAAAAATTCTTAAAACTAATGGTAATGGAAATGCAACATACCACAATTGATACAATACAGTGAAAGCAATACTAACAGGGAAGTTCATAGCAGTAAGTGCCTATAAAAAAAACAGGAAAATTTCAAATAAACAACCAAATGATGCATTTTAAAGAACTAGAAAAGCAAGAGCAAATCAAACCCCAAATTAGTAGAATAACAGAAGCATTATAATAAAGATCAGAGCAGAAATAAATGAAACTGAAATGATGAAAACAATATAAAAGATCAATGAAACAAAAAGTTGGCATTTTGAAAAGATACACAAGGTCAGCAAACTTTTAGCTAGACTAAGAAACAAGAGAGAAGATCCAAAAAAAGAAAATCAGAGATGAAAAAGGAGACGTAAAACTGATGCTGCCAGTGGACAAATGGGATTATATCAAGTTAAAACGCTCCTGCACAGCAAAGAAAACAATCAACAAAGTGAAGAGACAACCCATAGAAAGAGAGAATATAGTTGTAAACTCTTTTCTGACAAGGGATTAATAACCAGAATATACAAGGAGCTCAAACAACTCAATAGGAAAAAAATCTAATAATATGATTTAAAAATAGGCAAAAGATCTGAATAGACATTTCTCAAAAGAAGACATACAAATGGCAAACAGGCATATGAAAAAGTGCTCAACATCATTGATCATCAGAGAAATACAAATCAGAACTACAATGAGATATCATCTCATCCCAGTTAAAATGGCTTTTAACTAAAAGACAAACAATAGCGAATACTGGCGAAGATGTGGAGAAAAAGGAACCCTCATACACTGTTAGTGGGAATGTAAATTAGTATGACCACTATGGAGAACAGTTTGGAGGTTCCTCAAAAAATTAAAAGTAGAACTTTCATATGAACCATCAATCTCACTGCTAAGTATATATACCCACAGGAAAGGAAATTATTATATCAAAGAGATATCTGTACTCCCATGTTTATTGTAGCATTATTTACAATAGCAAATATTTGGAAGCGACCTAAGTCCATCAATAGATGAATGGATAAGGGAAATATGGCACATACACACAATGGAGTACTCTACAGTCATAAAAAGAAGACAATCCTATCATTTGCTATGACATGGATGGAACTGGAGGTCATTATGTTGAGTAAAATAAGCTAAGCACAGAAAGACAAACTTCACATGTTCTCATTTATTTGTGGTAGCTAAAAATGAAAATAATTGAACTCATGGAAATAGTAGAGGAATGGTTACCACAGGCTGGAAAGGGAAATGGGAAGTGGCAGGAGTGGGGATAGTTAATTGGTACAAAAAATAATTAGATAAAATGAATGAGATCTAGTATGTAATAGCACAACTGGGTAACTACACTCAACAATAATTTAGTGTATATTTAAATATAACTAAAAGTTATAATTGGATTAGTTTGTAACACAAAGAATTGACGAATGTTTGAGGTGATGGATCCATTTACACTGATGTGATTATTATTATACCTGTATCAAAATATCTCATGTACCTACAAAATATGTACACCTCTTATGTACCATAATAATTAAAAATAAAATTTTTAAAAAAGATTATTTTAAAATATTACAAGAAGAGACAGAAGTACTGTAGGTCTAAATTCTATACAGTTCCTTAAAAAAAAAAAACAGAAATATGGCTACAGCTTCTTTGTTGTTAAATTGGTTGATAGTCCAGAAATGTACAGAGAACAGATGGTAGATACTTTCTCTGTGACACATCTAGTGTTACCCTGTTTAATATCCATAGCTAAGGTGCTGAGATGAATTCACTTCAGTTAAAGGACAGTCAACTCTACAGTATTTTAAATATTCTTTTTCTTCACTAGAAGGTAATAATTTCTTGTCACATTAAATCTAAACCAAGTCTTAACCTACAATATGAGAACACTGCATTTTGACCAAATACCCATGTTAGCATTTCTGTAAAATGTCTGCTGTTAAATTGGCAGAAACTCCAGTCCCATCACTTGGACATCATATCCCATATCTCGACACAATATACATGTGACAAAAGCCAAACAAAAATACTGTTAAGCTATATACAGAAAGAATAATATGTGTTACCAGTTCTAGTTCAGACTTGGCAATAATTTCAGTTCCTCAAGGGGTGGAAAAGAAGCAAAGAGAAGGGAGTTAAAATATGGTGAGCAGCTATAGATCTTTCGAGAAACTCCTGGCACTGAGGATGCAATAGTAAACAAGACAGATCTGGTTTCTGCACTCAGAAGCATGTATTATAGAGATAGGAAATGTCTAAATAAACAAAACACTTTCAGGTTTCTATAAGAGCAAATGAAAGACACAAATAAGGTGTCTGGAGAATATACAAGGGAAATGGAAGCCATCAAAGACAGTAAAGTGATCAATTTAGGTTTGTATAACCTGTGTAACTACCACCCATAAAAACATATAGAGCAGGGGTGTCCAATCTTTTGGTTTCTTTGGGCCACACTGGAAGAATTGTCTTTGGCTACATATAAAGTACACTAATAATAGCTGACTAGCTAAAAAAAAAAAATTGTAAAAAAAAATCTCATAATGTTTTAAGAAAGTTTATGAATTTGCATCGGGCCGCATTCAAAGAGCCATGCTTGGATAAGGTAGATGTAGATATTTCCTTCAGCCCCAGGCTCCTTGACAGTCAACAACCATCAACAACCCATTTCATTCTCTTCACATTGATCAGATTTCTATCATAAGGCCTATTCTTGGACTTCATATAAATGTGTCTAATTTCTTTTATTCAACATAATGTTTCTGAGATTCATTTATGTTACCATATGTATCAATCATCTACTCCTTTTTATTGGTGAATACTATTCTATTTTATGTATTTGTCCCTAATGGATCATCCATTCACTTACTGATGGTCATTGGTATTGTTACCAGTCTTTATTATGAATAAAGTTGTTCTCAGTATTCTCATTTCCTTGCTGGGCCATAGGAAAGGTAGATGTATAATTTTATGAGAAACTTCCAGTTGCCCAAAATACTTTTACCATTTTGCATTTCTACTAACCAAGTACAAGATGCTTATCTGCTCTACATCCTCTTTACCATTTATCAGTCTTTTTGATTTCAGCCAATGTAGTGGAAGGAAAATTGTGTCTTATAATGCTTTTAATTTGCACTTTCATGATGACCAGTGATCTTGAATATATTTTGTTGTGCATTGTGGACATTCGTGCATCCTTTTTTGCCTGTTCAAGTCTTTTTCCCATGTTTGTATTAGGTCGACAAATGCAGTAGTAGTTTATGTATATGGATATGAGTCCTTTGTCAGGCATGTTTTGCAAATGTTTTTCCAGTCTTTGTGTGCCTATTCATTTTCTTAATGGTATCCTTTAAATTTTCATAAAGTTTAATTTATTATTTTTTTCTTTTATCTGTTTTTTCATTGTTCTAGCTTTTGTAGTTAGACATATGACATCTCAAATAATTTTTAAATTACATATATCTATATATATGCATACATAAATTTTATGTATGTATAGAGGTTGAGTTTCTTTTTTTCTTCATATGGTACCCAATTGTTTCAACAATATTTGTTAAGACTTTCCTCACTGAATTGACTTAAGGCTTTGTAAAATTCAATCACCCATATTTTGTGGGTCTATTTCTAGACTTTCTATTCTGCACTATTGATCTATGTGTCTATCCTTATGCCAATGACACCCTATCTTGATTATAGTAGCTTTAAGTCTTGAAGCAGGTATTGTAAATCTTCAAATTCAGAAGTTTGTTGAATGTGCTTTAAAACAACAAATAATTGGGTTAAATAGGCCCAATTATACACCTAGTATATGATAAGGGTGGTATCCCAAGAAATTCAGATAAAGAGTATCTTCTTTATTCTTAATAAATCATGTTGAGACAGTGGGATATCTCTTTAGAAAATGTAAAATTAGATCCATTCCTCATACAATACACAAACTCCAAATGAATCAAAGATCTAATGTTAAAAATGAAACTATGAAAGTACCAGAAGAAAACATGGCTGAATTTGCATACAATATGAGTGTAGGGAAAGGCTTCCTAACTATGACTCAAAATCCATACACAATATTAAAAAATTGATAAATTTTTGACTATGAAAAAATAAGCAATCTTTAAGACAAAAAACACACTGGGAGAAAATATTTGCAAAATATTTCATAGAAAAAGGATAAGTATCATTCATATACCAGTCATATTATTGAAGAATAAAAGACCAAAAATCCTGTAGAAAAATAGAAAAAAGACATGAACAAAAAAGACACAAAATGACTCTTAAACATATGAAAATTTGTACAAATTTACACATAAGAGAAATGCAAATTAAGCCACACTCATTTGCCATTTCTCACCCATCAGATTGGCAAGAATTCAAAAGTTGGACAATGTACTCTGTTGGGACACTGTGGGAAGAGGCGCTCCCATGCAGTGCTGATTGGAATGCAAAATGGTGCTAGTCCTATGGAGGTAAAAGTAATATCTCACAAAACTACAATTGCATTGTATTCTTTGACTCAGCAAGCCAACTTCTAGGAATTTACACTGAAATACACTTGCAGTAGTATGAAAATGCATATGTGCAAATTCATCCATTGCAGCATTATGTGTAATGGCAAAATAGTGGAAGCTTCCTGAATGTCCAAGGGATGGGATTGATGGAATAAACTATGATACACTCATCCAGTGGTTTTGAACACACTATGCAGTTGAGGAAGAGCTCTATGAACTGATATGCTGTGATTTCCAGGAGACATTCTGCAGTGGAAAAATGAAAAGTACAAAAGAGTATATATCTTATGCTGCCTTTTATGTAGGAAATAAGAGGAAATAGGAAACCACAGACACATCTTCCTACATTTACATAAGGAACACAGAAAAAATAAGCCAGAAACAAAAAGTTTGTAACCCATAAGATTGGGGAGCTGAGGAAAGAAACAAAGCAAAAAGGTATGGATTCCTTTCTGTACAATTTCTGCCTTTGGAATCTTGTTAATGTTCTGAATATTCAAAAAATAAAATTAACCCAATAAAGATGGAAGGGGGGATCAAAATGGAAAGCAAAGTGAAACAAATGAACCAGATGTTATTTCAAAGAATACCATAATCACATTATGGTAGAGAGAAAAAAAGAAAAATCAGGTAGCTGACACACACAGAATTTGACTATTAGGCTGTAAGTGAAGGGCAGGGTAGAATGCAGGGAGAGAATTACAAGCAAATTCTAAATTCCTTTCAGTTGCATTTAATTTTGAAGAGGTATAAGTGAAACAGTTCTGAAAAAAATTAAAATGTATTAAAAGGTTGAGCAAACAAGTGAATGTATTGATACCGTTGTGGGCTTGGGGTCTCATTGTAGAAGAAAAAACATACAAATATGAGGTGGAAATGAGTCAATCCTGTAGGGGTAGATTGGAATTAGAGGTAACAATATGAACTCATAATTTTAAAATTATGAATATAGGTATGCTTGTATCTGTGCACACATATACGTAGATAATTTGTGTCAGTATATTTGTATGTGCATGTGTATACATACATATGTTTCCTAGCTCTGCCTTCTTGAAGGGCCAAGAAGCAATGACATCTTAGTAGTAATGAGCCTTCCTAGCACCCAATCTTGGTCTCTGTAATACTATTCCTCCATAAAAGGAACCAGGGATCCTCAGAGAAGAAACTAATTCTAGACCTAGGATAAGTAAGATAAAAACAGCCTGAAAAATCTTACTATGTCAACAAATAAGGAATTGCTTTTTGAAAAAGTGATAGGGGCACATCACAAAGATGCAGAAGTCATTTGAAGAGGCTGTCACTTGTCAAATCTAGGATAATTTGAGTACCAAAATAACTAAGTATAATAATAAATTATAAGCAACTGGATAATAGAAATTCATGACTTTCTACATTTTAACCTGAACTGAAAGTCCGAATTTAGGTTTAAAAATACTTTTTACTACTGAGTGGAGATTGGACTCGAGGGTTAAAATCAGTTGTGAATCTAGAAAAGGAGCTGTTACAGTTTCCCAGGAGATGAATGATTGTCAGAATTCTAGGTGGAAGCAATGAAGAAAGAAAGAAGGAAAGAAGGAAGGAAGGAAAGAAAGAAGGGGAGGGAAGGGGAGGGAAGGGGAGGGAAGGGGAGGGGAGGGGAGAGGAGGGGAAGGCAAGGGAGGGGAGGGGAAGGGAGGGGAGGGGAGGGGAGGGGAGGGGAGGGGAGGGGAGGGGAGGGGAGGGGAGGGGAGGGGAGGGGAGGGGAGGGGAGGGAAGGGAAGGGAAGAGAGAGGTTTGGAGATGTATTTTCAGGATGAGACCAACTGACTTGTTGAAGAATTACATAATAAAAGAAGGTTATTGCATGCCGTTTATTGACAGAAAAATGTTGGAGGGAAAAATTTGTAGCTAGGATCTTGGTGAGATGGAACAGGCAAGGATAAAGCATTTGGGCATGTGTGTTTTGTACTCTGTTAGATATCCCGGTGAAGATAGCAAGGAGACTGTGGGATATACAAGTTTGGAGCCAGATAAAAGACCTGGACTGGAAATTCTAACCTTGTAAACCAGGCATTTTTAACCCCATGTAATGGTGAGGATCTAAAATGTGATTTAATTTGTTCAAGGTTACCAATCTCTAAGTTGACAGCTAAGATTCCAACTCAGACCTACTGAACTTTAGGCCATCTTGCCGTACTGTCTTGGAGGACTCGAACTCCATCTCAGATGCCTCCTATGTCCCAGAGCACTTAGCAAAATACTGAGGGCACAGCAGAGGCTCAGCAAGTATTTGTTGATTGGTTAATATGCCTTGGGATATGAGGAAACTCACCAGACTCCAAACTTCATATTTTATTTACACAACTACATTTGAAGACTGCACTTGATTAGTTGCTTTCTGGCAGTCAGTAGCGTACCGACTTGGGCAGAAAGTGAGCAGAAGCACAGGGAAGAAATCCAGCTTCCAGAGTCCCATTCAATCTTGGTCCTGAATGACTGGGCCCAGCCATTTGAAGTCTCTGTTTAACCAAATAAACGCAAGACATTGTTTTCAATTGTACGAGCCTTGACCTGCTTTCATCTGCCCATAAGTAATAAAACTGTCCTGGCTGCCATATTAAGACCATCAAAGCCTACTTAGTCCTTTTGCATCATTGCATGGCCTGGGAAAGCTGCATCTGTGATCCAGTTTCTACCAAGAAAAGAATAGCATGTTAAGCTTGAGCAGTATAACAAATCATCTGAGGAATCTTTTCCTGCCAGTTTTTCTCCACTTTTTCCTCTACGTATCTCTCTTATTTAGCTTTTTGTTATATATTTAGCATCTTTGGCACACCTATCAGCCAGCGCACAAGAGGTTATTTCTCTCCAGTGAAATAGGGCATAAGCAAAAGTTTATCTGAACATTTTAAGGTTAGCAGTTCACTGTGTTTGGGAAGAGCTATATTTTCCACCAAACATGATTACCACAGAAAGAGTTGTATTAAACTGCTGATAGGTCGCAAGTCCCTCACTTCGGAACGGTATTAGGATTAGCAACCCTGAGGTTGTCATATGGTAATTAAGGGACTGTGAAATGTTATATAAAGGCTCACAGCTGGCTTTTCAAGACAGCAAAATTGAAAGGCAGATTGCTATCACCAGGGGAGATCAACTCTTCTAGGTCTGTAATATTAAGCCCCGGTGCTTGCTGGAAGAGCTGCAAGCATGTCAAGAGTTAATTTCTGGCTATTGCATGACCCTCCTGGTTTTCCTGTGGTAGAGCAGAGTCCTGGAAGAATACCATCATCACATCGGACTGGGATGGTGTGCGAGTTTCTGCCAAAATATGAAATAAATTTGTATCACCAGTTCTAGTTCTTTTGTACTGACACCCCTCTCAATCACTGGCTCTTGGGGGAAAAACAAGACAACATTCAGAAGACGAAAGTTCTCTGTCCACCGGTCCTCTGGCTTGCCTCATCCCCCAAAGAAATGGGAAGTTACATAGCTGCTTAGGAAGCTATTATCGTGCTACTTGGAGTTTCCTGCTGTTCTCATTGTCGTTGAATCCCTGATAGTGTTATTTAGAAATAAGGGATAATCGCTATTGGTATATTCTGTATGAGATGGAAAACTGTTTCTGAGATAGACTAATAGCCAAAGCAAAATGAAATCATTTAATCTATCTCCAAAGCTGTTTGTTGAGAGTATACTACAAAGCTATAAAGATCATTACTATTATAGAGCACACCATAACATTAAATGAGAAGTTTCTTTCCCTGGAGAGGACAGGGAGTTGTTCCATTATGCTAATTCCATCTAGCACCTTCTGGGTATACCACGACAGGCATAAGAATAAAAAGATGAATACCCAGTTAACTTAGGAGTAAACATGATCATTTTCACGGCGTAACACTTTCCTCCAGACTATAGGTATCTTCTAGGAAACCTCTAAAGTGTAGACTTTTCCTGAGTTTTGATCATTGGTTTCCCCAGCAGCTGAGCACCAACCTGACACTTTATCCGAAATAGTGAAGGTAGAGGGTACAGTTGGGCAGTAATAATGGTTGTGTAGATCCTGGGTTGATTGGAAGGCTTTGCTTCTGAGCACAACAGTATTTGGCCACCATAAATGTGATCACTATTCATAACACTGCTGTTTGAATTCTTGACACATGAATTTTAAAATAACAACAACTTATAAAATAATGTCTTGAGTTATAAAGACATTCTGTTATAAGCCTGGCAGCTCCTGTAGACATATGAGTAAAATCATTTATGCCTATGAACTCTAAAACTATTTCTGAATAAGCTACTTTATGCATTGCTTAGATTAGAACCATATACAATTAGGCACTCAATAAATGCTTTTTTAAGAAGGAGAAGAAAAATCAATTTTTATGTTAACCTCCTCAAGAGTATCAGAAACTATCTTAAAATTATTGTATATAATGCAACAGTTCCAGTTCAAATATCTTTTTAAGATTTGAGAGAATACAATGCTTAAAGCCTGTTTTCAGTCTATCTAAAAATACGGGACTAATTATGAACTTCTCAACCCCATTCTTCCTCCAAATAAAAAAAAAATCCATCCCATTATGCTGTCTTTAATGTTGGGAGGAAGAGTAAGTTAGAAAGTGATAGCATAGAAGAGAAAACACAAATAGGTTTTATCTCATATGCCAGAACTGTTCAATTAATAATGCCTGTCTCAGGGTTGGGTTAAGAAATAGCCAGAGTGTCTTGATTACTTAATGTTGCTTATGGGTGTAGAAAGGAGGGATTGGATGTATTTATATGAGGTTGCACAAAAGGCATTTAGTTTTGGGAACGTTTGCCAAAATGGAAGGAGATTAAGATGTCATTTGCTGCAGACTAAAGGAGTCATTTTGAAACCTGTTTATTTTTCTTTAGTGATCATAAGAAAGAGATCAATATAGAAGCACTAAAGGGTAAGTGTGACTCTGAGTCAAGATCAGAGATTGTCATGTAATAAAATACCCAGATTCTCCTTATAAGCACTATCTAGGAAGCTGGCTGAATGAGCTACATTTGTGCACACACGTGTGCACACACGCACACACACAATCTATCTAAATCTTTAATTTACATATGTAATATTTAATATATATACATATATACATCTTTAATCAACTAGGGTAATAGTTAAAGTGGCTGCAAATCTACAAACCCTTGGACATACTCCTCTGATTGAGGGATAGAACTATGTGTGCTACCTTAAACCTCAGTGTGTCCTTGAAGTACAAAAAAGAGATATATACAATTGCAGTAGCATGACAGTTAAGAGTTCAGACTGGATCCCAGTCTCTGATCTGACACTGTTTGACTTCGAACAATTTTTTAAATATCTCTGTGCTTCTGTTTTGCTTACCTGTAAAATAAATATAGTGATGGTACCTGTCTAATAAGTTATTGGGAGCTTTAAATGAGATACTATGTGTACAGTGCTTAGAATAGGATCTGGCACTTAGTAAATGCTCAATAAATAGACCATTAGTTTTATTACAATAAGATTAAGCACAGGTGCTTTGGGAGCAAACAAAGGGATGATATCCAAGTGATGGTGATAGGAGTTCCGAAAAGACTGCATAGGAGAAGTAACTTTTAACCCTAAACCAGCAAAGTAAGGAGTAGCGTCTTAAGAAGCAGGAGATTGTGAGGGGAAGCGTGAATGGGAGGGCAGGGACTTCCAAGAAAAGGAAGCAGTGTACACTGAATCCCTAGAGGCAAGAGAGAGCATGGCATCATGCTGGACTTCACTCCAACTTCGGACTCCAACCGATGGTGTCATTTAGTCATTATTCAATCCCTCATGCAGCAAGATGCCATTGACTTTCTACATTCGAGTTTCTACTTACAAGGCTTTCAATCATTTTCATCATTTACTCTAACTCTTCTCTAAATGTCAACTACTCTTCTCCTGAGACAAAGAGACTAAGCTGTTCTTGGCATCCTAACCCAAGTTCAGCGAGACTCCTGCTCTGGCCTTGTGATCTGTTTTGGACTCCAGATCTTCAGGACCTGGCTGACTATTCTGATAGGTTTTTGCATTGATATTTCAGGGCCATTTAATCTTGCTAGTCTGGTATGGGTCAGTCCTTGGCAGGTGATGACCTTATCCAGACACCTTGCAAACATTTGTGAAAGGAAACAGAAGAGCTCATTTAATAGCTTAAAAGTCCTGTGGAGGCCTGAAGAGTTGAAAACAGTTAAACACAAGGTAATATTCAGCTGAGTGGCTGGATCACTTACTCAAATCAAAACAAATGCCCTTTACAAGATGCCTATCGGTCAGATTCTGATACCTTTTGTAAGAGGGCAAAAGATGAAGAGGAGAGGATTACAAGTGAAAAGGCATGCCGTGAGAGCAAAAGCCACACAGTGATCCAAATTGCACAAAGTATCCTTACCAAAATAAGTCGCTAGTGTGCAAAAGGAGGTAAGAAACTTGGCAACTGATGTGACTATAAACGTCTGATCCTCTTACCACACCCAACTGTACAAAAAGACGAGTTCTGGGCTGAAGTCCCAAAGACTTTCCTGGGTATTTGCAACAGAACACATGCATGCAAGAACTCCCCAGCAAAGCCAAGTGGGCAGAGCCAGTCTGCCTTCTGGAATGCCCTGTGGAGAGAAAAAGCTTTGCAAGACAGAATTAAATGCAGGTTACCGAGGGAGTTGGGAGCTGTGCAGACTTGAGTGAATCACAATCAGAAACAAGGATTAAGTTGTTTAATTTTGAAGAGTTCTCCCCTAATTTTCTCAAATAAATGTCATTTGCAGTGATCCCTGCTCTGAGCATTAATGTAATAAGCACTCTGACTAATAGAATTCATAGTAGTAATGGAGTATTTTGGTGGCAAATGTATCTAAATATCCATTTCGTAAAATAACATTTGTTAAAATGTAAAAATGGGTAAAAAGAACAAAAGAAAAATGCTGCTTTTCCTCTTGTGTTTGATGGGTTTTTCATTAAGCCTACTACTTATGATGATAAAATGGTCCTTGGGAATTAACAGCCGCAGAATTTGTAAAGCATGCTTCCAGAGTCTTACAGCTTCACCTCTCCGGTGTTTTTCAGGAAGTAGGATAATGGCAAGGCCATTTACAAGGGGAATGACACTAAAATATTCAGAAGTAGACACCTTCCACAGGTGCCTGGATATAATGGAATATAGGGGCTGTGCCCACTTTCCTTTCACTCTGTTTAGCAATTCTAGGCAAATGAATATTGCTGTCTGTTTCTCAGTTGGGAAATGGTAGAAAAGACCCATGAAATGAAACTAACATTAAATGTCAAGCCTCCATCATTTACAGAAGGAAAGAGCATCACAATGGAGTTTCTTTTTTAAAAAATTTATTCTGAAGACCAATAATAGAAAGGAGCCAACAAATCATAAAGAAAATGCTTCTCATATTGACATGATAAATTATCAGATTCATGGATGAGAGTGCCCGTTCTGTGCCAGCTCCTAGGCAGGTTTGGGGAAGGTAAAAATTGCTAAGACAGTGGCCTGCTCCATTTAATTAAGTGCACAGGCGTTGTCAACTGCTCCAGGTTACCCAGGACTGGGAGGGTTTTCCAGGTGCTAACACCAGGAAAGTCTCAGGCAGACCAGCCTGTGTTGGTAAACCTCAGAAAGGAAGCTAAAGCAAACAGGCTAGGGTTAGTTATGAAAGGGTTTTGTATGTCATGCAATGGGGTTTGGCTTTGACTTTGTCGGGAATGCTGGGCCTCTGTTTCAACAAACAGAATTGTGATGAGGTAACTGTGTCCTGGAGGCCAATCAGACATCATTTCTGCCCATCATTTCTGTTTCTGTCTCATTGCCCAGAAGGGAGACCTTATAGTAAAAGTTGGCAACAGAGGAGTATGTGCCGCAGGATTCCCCTTCTCCTGTCCAACCTGTCTCCGCATGCGGGGGTGATCAGGACATCAGGTAACCTTGCCTGATTCCATGACTCCATTTTCCCCCACAATCCACTAGGGCAAACAGAACAGGCTTTCTTCCCAGTTCCTCTTTCTTTCTGTCAGAGATAGCCACCTGCTAGCTTCTCTTTCCTGAGGTAGCATTCATACTTTGTTGTCCCCTGGAGCTGTGAACTGAGAGTGGCCACTAGGGGTCATGGTTCACAGAGGACGGGAAGTAAAAAGAATACATACACACACACACACACACACACACACACACAGAGACACATATATATACACACATGTGTATAAGTTTATATATGTATGTATATGTATATATGTTGTGTAGCTATGTATGTATATGGATATATATGTTGTATACATGTATACATGTGTACATATATGTATATATACATATATACACATACAGTTATTTAATAGTGTCACAATAGTATTTATTTATTTATTTTTGAGACCAAGTCTCTCCCTGTCACCCAGGCTGGAGTGCAATGGCAGGATCTCGGCTCACTGCAACCTCTGCCTCCCGGGTTCAAACGATTCTCCTGCCTCAGCCTCCCCAGTAGCTGGGATTACAGGCCACCATGCTCAGCTAAGTTTTGTATTTTTAGTAGAAACGGGGTTTCACTGTGTTGGCCAGGCTGGTCTTGAACTCCTGACCTCATGATCTGCCCATTTCAACCTTCCAAAGTGGTGGGATTACAGGCGTGAGCCACAGCGCCTGGCCAATATTATCTCTTACAAGCAAAATTAAACTAGGATAATAAAAATCAGTGGTTGTTTCCAGGGCAGATGCTGACTGGGGAGGAGTATTAGTGAATGTTATGGGGCAATAAAAATATCCATATCTTGAAGGCATGTGGGTTACATGGGTGTGTGGATTTGTGAAAACTCACTGAACTGTATGCTGAGGACGTGCCCATTTCACTGCAAATAAATTACACCTCGCTAAGAAAGACTTTTTAAAAGAGAAAAAATTAACTCTGTTGCCCTTCTAAATGTTCTTCTAATTAAGTCTTTGAATATATTCATGTTTATCGCCTTGGGGTAAATTGCTAAAGTAGAATTTGGGAGCCAAAAAAGATATGTACACTTTTAGGGGTTTTGTTAAATTTTGAAAATTGTCTCTCAGAAAGGTTCTTTCCTGTTTATACTTCACTAAAATTAATTGAAAATGGACATCACGATTTACCTGCTGTGGTTTGATCTGTTATTTATACAAATACAAATGGAGTAAGTTACCCAGAAATGCATAAATATAACAAATAGATTATCTAAGAATTACTAATCATATATATTTTTTTCATTTTTGAGATAGAGTGTAGCTCTGTTGTGCAGGCTCCTGACCTCAAGTTATCCGCCCCTCTCAGCCTCCTAAAGTGCTGGGTTTACAGGCATGAGCCACCGCGCCCAGCTGAATCTCAGAACTTTAATCCCTCCCATTCAGAGACCTGTACACAGAGCTGCCGAACTGCTACACCCCAGCACAGGTGGCAGATTTGAGCATGAGCTCCTCTGCTGTCCCTTCCCCAGTGTCTGGTGGAAGTGCTAATGACAGGGAAAGGGACAGCAGCAGGAGGGATGGGGGAGACAAGAAAGAGCCACTGGATGGTGCAAAAGGCAATAATTAGCTCTTGGATAATCACAATTTGAAATAACTTGAATCCGAGTAATTTTAAAGGTGGCTTTCTTGACGGATAAATTTTCTAAACAGAAAGTAGGGAGAGAAGAGCAACCAGGGCTAAAAGCAAAAGACTGTGAACACTTCTGCAGCCCAGACTCCTACATCGGTCGGTATCACAGAGTTCATCTTTCTTCCCTCTCCCACCGTCACAGTGGACCTGAGCATTGATGGTGCAGATGATCATGCAGTCACCTAATTACTGGAAATTATGTCGAAAAAGCCAGGGAGAAACCAGTGTCATCTCATACTGCTGGTTTGCTTTAGGAGAAGCTGGCATGAAGCAGCATCCCCCCAGTAGGCAGCAGCCTTCATCTTGGCATAAACCTGCGGAATCAAATGCTTCTGCTTGTTCCTGGCTGGTTCACACCCTCTCCTCTCCTTCCAGAAGGAATTAGCCCAGCTCTGACTAGGTGCTATGCTGTTCCATATGGACCACCTCACAAAGGAGACAAAAAATGTCACACTCAGCATTAAAGCAGGGGCTCACACTGCTATCTTGCGACCTTTGCAACCTCAATCTGAAATGAAGCTTCCTTATTCTGTATACAGCACTGTCGGTGGATTGCAGAAGCGGGTAGATCAGATTGTCCCCCCTCTATCCATCTCTTTTCAGTTTCAAAACCCTTCTTAAACAGAATTGAGTTAAAAGAAAATGCTGGTTTGCTCTTTTTCTTGGGGAGGGGAGCGAGAGGATGAAGGTCTTTGGAAACCAGTTCAGACAAGTTTGAATACAATTAAACAAGGGGCTCCTATCTGCCTGCCATCCGCAATTTTCGGATTTCCTTTCTAAGCCTAGTGTTGCTTGGTGCCCACCGATGTGAATAGACTGGAATAGAGATGGAAAGCCAGGAAGATCTGTTACTTTCTGGTAATGCCCAGGAAATTCTTAGAAAAGCCACTATGGTATCACAGTACTCTCAATGAATATGTATTGACCTTGAAAAACATTTTAAAAATCTATACTTACCAGCAATAATATTGATGCCTTTATCTATTTTAAAAAAGTTATCTGGCCTGCTATAAAAAAAATTTTGTGAGTTTAAATTCCTTCTCCGTCTTTACAAGGTCAGACTCACAAGGTACAAGGAAGAGAAAGAAGTCTGACTCTAAAGCTCACCAACCCATGAAGGGATTAGCTTCCTGAATGTCCCCCGGTACTGTTGCTTCCCTGAATAGAATAAGAGAATTAAGGCACCTGCCTTGACCAATATGACTAGGGCCTACCAATGAGTAGAATTTAAAAAAATCGATGTACACCCCTTGTGTTCAAGCCACTAGACATCCACTTCATCAGTGTAGACTGATTTTTGTGTTTAAAGATGGTGTTTCCAGTTATTGTTTATTCCTATCATGTGACAGGCAATGCTAACACAATGATCAGTTGTTAAAAACATGGCAAAAAGAATGAAGGACTCTGAAACAGGCCTGGGGTTTGAGCCCCAATCCAATTTCCTTATCAGCTCTACGGTCGTCAGTTTGAATCTTAGTTCCCTTGCTTGTGACTCCAGGATAAAAATCCCAAATCTGCTTTACAGAGTTGTTGGAGTCATAAAAATGGTCACAAATCATTGTTCACTGGCTTTTCTCTCCACCCCAGAACTCCAGCACACTCAAATTTCTCCAAAAATAGTTCTGAAGGGACCCAGGAGAAGGGACCCACCTGTGGTTCTTAGCCTCTTGGTTTCCCCATGACGTCCACTGTCTTCTGCCTCTTCTGCCGCTGCCAGCATCAAAGGCATGATGCTATGCTACTATTCCCTCCTGAAAGCATCACCATGGCTTATGATACTCACATGATATTCACAGTGCACCTACTTTTTGCCTAGAGTTGTACTCAGCACTGGGGAAACAGGAGCAAGCAAGATAAGCAGGGTCCAGCTCACCTGGATCCCCCTGTGGCTGATATTTGCATATGAAAATGCACTGCAAACACACATGCACATGCCACATATGTATACACACATGCATGCACATACACTGCTGCTCACCATAATGGCACTACGTGGCTTGATGTCCAGGGCTCTGATAATGGGCCATGGGCAAAGTTTCTGCCATTGGAAACCCTCTTGCCTTGGAGCTCCATTTTTATTTCCTCCTTTTACTGACTGATCAGGAAGGTGACGGAAGGTGACAGACGGACAGGCGCTGCATCCAGGCTCACCTCTCCACTGTGTTCAACCTCAGCCTGGGGCCTCCATGCTCTACTCCTGTGAGACAAGATGCAGAGAGGGGATTCCTTCCTATGGACTCCTTCAGCCACGTGGGGCTCCAGGTGAGCTGGCCCCTGCCTAACTTGCTGGCTCCTGTTTCCCCAGTGCCAAGTACAATTCCAGGCACAAAGTAGGTGCACTGGCACTGTGAATATCTGCAGAAGAAATGACTGAAGTTGGTCACCTCCTTTCCTTGATGTATCACAAAGTACAAGGATATGAATGGAATCACAAGGTGTTACAAGACTTGCTCCATCTTGCCATGTTCAAAAACAACCAGGGCATACTTGGATTTCAGTAAAGCTTATCATAGAAATGGTTGGATTTCAGTTTGTGGGATGATTCGCTTTTTGCACTCCTTTGCTGCCCTTTACACCTTTACTTTGCCTTGAACACATTGTTACTCTTGGATCTGAACTCCTTACTAACGCTTTTATCTCCTGACAAACCACAGCAGTACGCCGTACCTGAACGTGTTGTCTGTGCTTTTGTACCATCTGTCTAGAGTGACTTTGCCCCATTTTTATGCCAAGTGAAATTTTACTCATTTTTTGAAGGCTCACCTCCATGGAACTTTCTCTAACACTTTTCACCTCCCATTCCCTTTAGGACAGTAAACAGTCCCTCTGTGTTCCCACAGTTGTGTGTTTACTTGGCCGATGGAATGCTAGTTATCTGTTAATTATTGATGTGTTTGTTTCACTTGCCAGATTGTAAGTTCCCCAAGGGTAGGAAGCAGATTTTATAAACCACTATCGCCAGAACCTAGCACATGATAGATACTCTATAACTGTGCATCACAAGAATATCCTTGAAAATTGTAAATTAAAGAGCAATATAAACATATTTGACTCATCCTCTCCTCTCTACCTCCACTGTGCACCTCATACACATACACACACACACACACACACACACACACACACAAACACAGACTGCTCACACACACACACATGCTAGCGAGCTTTCTTTTAAAAGCCTGTAACATTTTTGGTTTTACCATGGCCATTGCGTGTGCCCAGAATATTACAGTTCCAGTGGGTACATCGCTTCTTCTGCTCTCAGGTGAGCATTTTACATTCTCTTTACTGTGGAGTGGCTCTGCTTTTATCTCTGCGTTTACAATTAGAACAGCTGCATCTTCACATCTCAAAATCCCATTTCTCCTTTTTCAAATTTGTTGTAGAAGAAATAGACAAAGAGTAGTTCAAATCAAGGGAATGCATTTGGCACCTGCTAAAGACTAAATGTTTGCGTTCCCCAAAAATTCGTATGTTGAAATCCCCAACATGATGGTAATAGGAGGTGGGGTCTTCTCGTAAATGGAACTGTGCCATCATAAAAGAGACCTGTGATAGCTCCTTCACTTTTTCTGCCATGTGAGAGGCACAGCAAGAAGACAACTGTCTATGACCCAGGAATGGCCCTTAGCAGACTCCAAATATGCTGCCACCTTGATCTTGGACTTTCCAGCCTCTAGAACTGTCGTAAATAAATTTTTGTTGTTTATAAGCCACCTAGCCTAAGATATCTTGTTATACTCACAAAAATGGACTAAGACAGCATTAGATAGGAAATAAAAAGAATTCTGAAGTTTGGACCAACCAATGTTCAACTATTAGACTAGATCAAGCTTGTCTCATCCACAGCCCACGGGCTGCATGTGGCCCAGGATGGTTTTGAATGTGACCCAATGCAAATACATAAACTTTCTTAAAATATTATGAGTTTTTTTGTAATTTTTTTTCTTAGCTCATCAGCTATTGTTAATCGTAGTGTATTTTACATGCTGCCCAAGACAGTTCTTCTTCTTCCAATGTGGCCCAAGGAAGCCAAAAGATTGGACACCCTTGGACTAGATCACTCTAGATAATCCAGAGGTAAGAAATGAGAAATTTGGAAGCTACTGAATTTTCACAGAAGATAAGCTTGAACTTCTTTTGCACAGGTTTTTCTGTACCAATGACATCTTAAAGTGCATATTTAATGGGCTTAAATACTCATTCCTATCACCATGTAGTGGGAGCATTCACATATTGGGTTTTAATATAAATCTAAATGGTATATTAGCAGTAATAACATTATTTTTATTGTGACATTTTCGCTGTTATGACACACAAATCATTATCATGTAGGTAAATTACCTACTTTTATTAATCATGGTTGACAAATTTTCATTCAGAAACAATAAACTTTTTCTGTGAGTTCTAACGTACCTCTAAGAGTATGTTATCTTATTCAAGGCTCATCTGATTATACTCAATTCTAGCTCAAGAAGAGGGAAGTTTTAAAAATGTTAAAAATGGGAAACCTGACAGACATTTGCATACAAGAACCAAAGTGTAACTCTGCTTCATAGGAACAAAAACAAAAAACTACAGGAAGGAACCAAGTCTTCCCTCTCCTTTCAGACACCATGCGGTCTTGCTTATTGCATGATTCCTATCTGGGTACCCTTGGGCTTTTTTTTTTTCTCACTCTCTGTCTTCCAGTTGTCTTAGTAGATTCAGTTTGCACAAAACTTAAGTCTGAGATTGCTTTTGGGTTCTAGCTGCAGCCTCTGTGACTACTTTAAACAGTTTGCTGACTTCCCAACACAAAATTCCCCAAAGAGGAATCTGACTGCAACATAAGTTGTAGAGTACAAGCCAGTTTAAGAATAGTCAGTCATAGGGCCGGGCACAGTGGCTTATGCCTGTAATCTCAACAATTTAGGAGCCTCAAGTGGGCAGATTGCTTAAGCCCAGGAGTTTGAGACCAGCCTGGTAACATGGCAAAATCCCATCTCTAATAAAAATACAAAAAATGTAGCTGGGCACGAGCCTATAGTCAGTTACTCAGGAGGCTGAGGTGAGAGGATTGCTTGAACCTGGGAGGTAGAGGTTGCAGTGAGCCAAAATCATGCCACTGTACTCCAGCCTCACAGCCTGGGTGACAGAGTAAGATCCTGCCTCCAAAAACACAAAAACAAAATAGTCAGTGGTAGTAGAGTCAAGTTCTCTTCTTTAGTCCAATCAATCACAACCTGGGAAACAGGATGAACTTAGGCAACCCTACTCAGGACGGGCTGTGAGAGAGAAGACTCCTTAAATGAAGTAGAAGCAGGGCTGAGCAGGCAGCCCAAGACATGTCTAGAGCAGCAGTTGCAAACTTCTTCTATTAATGGCCAGACAGCAAATATTGTAGGGACTTTTTGGCCACATGGTCTCTGTACAGCTACTAAATTCTGCCACGTATGGTGCAAAAGCAACTACAAACAATATGCCAACAAATGAGCGTGTCTGTGTTCCAATAAAACTTCACAGAAACAGCTGGCAGGCTGGACCTGGCCCACAGATTGTAGTTTGTTAATCTCTGCTCTAAATTATTATAGGGATTTTCATAGTAATATTTAGCAGTAACACAATAACAGTCAAGAGCATTAAAAATTTTTCTCTCAATAAAAAACTTTTTATTACAAAAGATCACATGTTCCACATAGAAAATTCAAATATGTTGAATATATATTAATATATAACATATATTAATATGTAAGTATTATGTATTATACTTATATATTATATGTATTAATACTTACATATTAATATATTATAATAATTTTATATATATTATACAATGTTATATTATATAATTTTATATAATATATAATATTAAAAATATATATATTTTTTGGAGAGAGGGTATGGCTCTGCTACCCAAGCTCAAGTCCAGTGGTGTGATCTTGGCTCACTGCAACCTTCACCTCCTTGGCTCAAACAATCCTCCTGCCTCTGCTTACTAAGAACTGGGACTATAGATGTGCACCACCATGCCTGGATAATTTTTTTTTAATAGACATAGGTTTTCACCATACTGCCTAGGCTGTTCTTAAACTCCTGAGCTCAAGCAATCTGCCCCACTTGGTCTCCCAGAACGTTGGGACTACAGGCATGAGCCACCACACCTGGCCAAAAATAAATATATTTAATCTAACCAATCAAAAAATAAAACATAGCTCATATTCCAGTCTTTTTCCTGTGTTTTGTAAGTAACTGGATTTATATATATTGTTTTAGATGCTATCATCCTCACATAAAATATAGTAAACATTTTCTCTTGTCATTTAGTATTATACAAATATCATTACTAATAGATGTAAGGCAGTAATATGCTGGTAGATATTTAAGAACCAGATCTCCAAGGGATAAAACCAGCCTGAATTTGTAGCATTTTCTGATTTCCATGGTGTAAATATTCCCACCATGGTTGATTTCAAGCTACTAACAGTCCAACAACTGCCTTGTAAAATTCCTGAAGTTTTAACAGTTGACACTTGCAAGCCAGTATGAGCCAGCTCCAGCAAATCGCTGAAAGTGTTCCATATGTAGACAATAAATTATTCAACCAATGTCCTATTGTAGGGCATGTAGGCTATTTTTACATTTTGCTATTAGTGACAGTAATGCAACAAACATAGGGAAATCTTGCCCCTGATTGTCAATTTCCTCCTGATAG
Organism: Aotus nancymaae; assembly: GCF_030222135.1. NCBI lineage: Eukaryota > Metazoa > Chordata > Mammalia > Primates > Aotidae > Aotus > Aotus nancymaae. The sequence continues at coordinate 51,164,626 of NW_026988432.1, read as the reverse complement.
CTTCCTAAAACTGCAGTTTCTGAGTCAAAACTATGTAGCATTTAAGTTTTTAAAATGTTTTTTCAAATGCCCACGTAAAAACTTGTTTTTGCTTTTGTCCTCTGTAGTAGTAAATGAGAATGTTTGTTTCACTGAAATCCTAGCTGTATTAGTCTGTTCTCATGCTGCTAATGAAGATATCTGAGAGTGGATAATTTATAAAGGAAAGAAGTTTAATTGACTCACAGTTCCACATTGCTGGGGAGACCTCGGGAAACTTACAATCATGGCAGAAGGTACCTCATCATAGGGTGGCAGGAGAGAGAATGAGTACCCAGCAAAGGAAGGAGCCCCTTACAGAACCATCAGATATTGTGAGAACTAACTCACTACCACAAGAAAAGGATGATTCAATTATCTCCATCTGGTTCCTCCCATGACATGTGGGGATTATGGGAACTACAATTCAAGATGAGATTTGGGTGGGGACATAACCAAACCATATCATTCTACCCTGGCCCCTCCTAAATCTCATGTTCTCATAATTCAAAACACAATCATGCCCTTCCAACAGTCCCCCATAGTCTTCACTCATTCTAATATTAACTGAAAAGTCCAAGTCCAAAGTCTCCTTTAAGACAAGGCAAATCCCTTCCACCTATAGGCCTACAAAATCAAAAGCAAGTTAGTTACTTCCTAAATACAATGGGGGTACACCCATTTCAAATGGGAGAAATTGACAAAACAAAGGGGCTACAAGGCCCCATGCAAGTTTAAAATCTAATAGGGCAGTCATTAAACCTTGAAGTTCCAAAATGATCTCCTTTGACTCCATGTCTCACATCCAGGTCATGCTGATGCAAAAGGTGGACCCCATGGCCTTGGGCAGCTCCAGCCCTGTGGCTGTGCAGGGTACAGCCCCACTCCTGGCTGCTTTCACGGGCCAGCATTGAGTGTCTGTGGCTTTTACAGGCACACAGTGCAGGCTATAGACAGATCTACCATTCTGGGGTCTGGAGGATGGTGGCCCTCTTCTCAGAGCTCCACTAGGCAGTGCTCCAGTGGGGACTCTGTGTAGGAGCTCCCACCTCACATTTTGCTCCTGTACTGCCCTAGCAAATGTTCTCTATGAGTACTCCACCCCTGCAGCAAACTTCTGCCTGGACAACCAGGCATTTCCATACATCCTCTGAAATCCAGGTGGAGGTCCCCAGACCTCAAATCTTGACTTCGGTATACCCACAGCCCAACATCACATGGAAGCTGGCAAGGCTTGGGGCATGCATCCTCTGAAGCAACAGCCTGAGTTGTACATTGGCCCCTTTTAGCCATGGCTGGAGCAGCTGAGACACAGGGCACCAAATCCCAATGTTGCATATGGCAGAGGGACTTTGGACCTGGCCTAGAAAACCATTTTTCCCTCCTAAGCCTGTGATGGGAAGGGCTGCTGTGAAAGTTTCTGACTTGCCCTGGAGACATTTTCCCCATTGTTTCGGTAATTATCAGCTCCTTGTTACTTATGCAAATTTCTGCAGCAGGCTTGAATTTCTCCCCAGAAAATGGGTTTTTCTTTTCTATTGCACATTTTCCAAACTTTCATGCTCTGCTTCCTCTTGAATGCCTTGCCATTTAGAAATTTCTTCCACCAGATACCCTAAATCATCTCTGTCAAGTTCAAAGTTCCACAGATCTCTAGGACAGGAACAAAATGCTGCCAGTCTCTGGTAAAGTATACCAAGAGTCACCTTTGCTCCAGTGCCCAACAAATTCCTCCTCTCCATCTGAGCCCATCTGAGCATGGACTTCTTTGTCTATATCACTATCAGCATTTTGGTCAAAGCCATTTAACAAGTCTCTAAGAAGTTCCAAACTTTCCCACAACTTCCTGTCTTCTGAGGCCCAAGGCTCTGGGAAGTTCAAAACTTTCCCACATTTTCTGTCTTCCTCTGAGCCCTCCAAACTGTTCCAACTTCTGCCTGTTACTCAGGTACAAAGTCACTATCACATTTTTGGGTATCCTTATAGCAGTGCCTCACTCTCCCAGAACTGATTTACTATATTAGTTCATTCTCATGCTGCAAATAAAGACATACCCAAGACTGGGTAATTTATAAAGGAAAGAGTTCCACATGGCTAGAAAGGCCTTGGGAACTTAGAGTAATGGTAAAGGCACCTCTTCACAGGGTGGTAGGAGAATGAGTGCCCCACAAAGGGGGAAGTCCCTTATAAAAGCATCAAATCTCATGAAAACTAACTCACTAGCATGAGAACAGGATAGGGGAAACTGCCCCCATGATTCAGTTATCTCCACCTGGTCCCTCCCACAACACATGGGAATTATGGGAACTATAATTCAAGATGAGATTTGGGTGGGAACACAGCAAAATCATATCACTTGCCACAACTGGATATTGAGAATTATTATTTACCAATGTGATAAACTCCAAAGGGCATCTTAAATTTAAATGTTAAATTTTTTTTTATTTTTAAATTTCTATGTATTCAATTATTTTATTGTAAGACAATTTTTTCATATATTGATTGGCTAATTATATTCTTTTGTGTAACTTTTACTCAAGTTTTTTGTCATTTTTTTCTAGTAGGTTGTTTACGTCTATACTATTTGGAATGTTAACAATTTGGGATATGAACGCTTTTTCTGTTGCAGTGTTTTTGTTTTTTGATTTTTGTTTTTATTTTTTTATTCTGCTAGGCATTTTACTTTTAATTTAATTTCTAAGGGTTTGGATTGTGAAAATTTTGCATTTATATGTAGTTGACACTATCAATTGTTTCCTTTTCATTTCTGCCTTTGATGTTATGCTTAGAAAGGCCTTCCTCATTCTCAAGAGACTAATAATTTCCTAGTACATTTTTCTTTCTTCGTTGTAGTTGAATATTTGATTCTTTTGGAACTAACTTAGCATGTGGGGTAGTGATCTGATTTTTTTCCCCCTAAGCTGGTTAAAAACCAATTACTGAACAATTACTTTTTAATAGAATATTTAGGAATGTAGTCTTTGTTATATATAATATCTTACATAAATTGAAAAATAAATTTTACTGTGCATATTTGAGGTTTATCACATCATGTTATAAGATATATACATAGAGATTGCAAAATGGTTACAGTCATGAAGCAAATTAACCTACCTCTCATCTCACACAGTTACTTTTTTCTTTTGGCAAAAGTAGCTAAAATCTACTTATTTAACAAAAACTCCTAATCCAGTATAAATTAACTATAGTCCTCATTTTGTACATGAGATGTCTAGACTTGTTTATTCTACATATCTCCTACTTTACATCCTTTGACCTATATATATCCCCTTTTTCCCACTTCTCCCCACCTCTATCCCACCTCTTGGTAACCACTGCTTTATTCTCTATTTCTGTATATTTGACATCTTTTCTGTTTCTTAGATTCCATATATAAGTGAAATCATGCAATATTTTTCTTTCTGTGTGTGGTTTATTTCATTTAGCATAATATCCTCCAGGTTCATTCATATTATGGCAATTAGTATTTAAGACTGAATAATATTCCACTACAGATATACATTTTCTTTATCCATTAATCAATGGGCAGACACTTATTTCTATATCTTAGCTATTGTGAATAATGCTGCAGTAAACATGGGAGTGTAGATATTTTATGAGGCAGTGATTTTATTTTCTTTGGGTATATGCTCAGAAGAGGATTTACTTGGTCATATGGCAGTTCTATGTTTAATTTCTTCAGAAACTTCTATATTATTTTTCCATAATGACTTTACCCATCTACATTCCCACTGACAGGGTGCTAGATTCTCTTTCTCCATACCCTTCCCAGCACTTGTTATCTCTTATCTTTTTGATGATAGCCATCCTAACAGGTGTGAAGTGATATCTCATCGTGGTTTCAATTTGCATTTCCCTGATGATTAGTGATGTTGAGAACCTTTTCATATACCTGTTGACCATTTTTATGTCTTATTTTCTTTAAAGAAATGTCTATTCAAGTTCTTTGCCCATTTTTGAATTGGGTTATTTATTTTTCCACCATTGAGTTATAAGCATTCTTTATAGATTTTGGCTATACATCCATGATCAGATATGTGGTTTGCAAATTTATTTTCCCAGTCTGCAGGTTGCCTTTTCCTGCAGATTGTTTCCTTGACGGCCAGAAGCTTTTCAGTTTGATATAGTCACATTTATTTGTTTTTGCTTTTGTAGCCTGAGCTTTTGGTGTGATATCCAAAAAATCATTGCCAAGGCCAGTGTCAAGGAGCTTTTCCCCTATGTTCTCTTCTAAAAGTGTTATGGTTTTCATATATTACATTTAGGTCTTTTATCCATTTTGATTTTATTTTTCTGTCTGGGGTAAGATAAGGGTCCAGTTTTATTCTTTTCTATGTGGAAATCTTTTTTTCCAAGCACTATTTATTGAAGAGACTATCCTTTTCCCATTGTGTCCTTTTGATAAACTTGTCAACAATTTGTTCACTGTTTATGTTTGGACTTATTTCTGGGTGCTGTATTCTATTCTTTTGGTGTTTCTGTTTTTATGCCAGTATTATACTGTTTTAATTAGTATAGGTTTGTAGTATAATTTTAAATTGGGGTTTATGATATTTTCAACTTTGTTTTTTCAGTATTGCTTTGGGTATTCAGGGTTTTGCATGATTACATATTAAATTTAAGATATTTTCTATTTCTATGAAAAATATCATCAGGATTTTCGTAGGGATTGCATTTTACCTCTATATTGTTTGGGCTGTATGGACATTTAACAATATTAATTTTTCCAATCCATAAACTCAAGGTATCTATCTTTTTATTTATTTTTGTCTTCTTCAAAAACTGATGAAAGAAATTCATCAGTTTTCAGTGTACAAATCTTTCCCTTCCTTGGTTAAATTTTTTTGATGTTATGGGATTTAAAAAAAATTTTTCTTTTTCAGCTAGGTCATTATTTGTGTGTGTGTAGAAACACTACTAATTTTTTATATTGATTTTTATCCTGCAGCCTTACTGAATTCATTAGTTCTATTACTTTTTGTGGGATCTTTGGGGTTTTCTTCATGTAAGATCATGTCATGTGTGAATAGAGATAATTTTACATTTGCATTTCTGATTTTGATGACTTTTATCTCTTTCTTGTCTCATTACTCTTGCTAGTACTTCCAGTACTATGTTGAACAGAAGTGAGGAGAGTGGGCATCTCTGGCTTATACTGGATCTTAATGGAAAATCTATCAGTTGTTCCCTGTGATTACAATGTCAGGGGTGTGTGGGGGGTGTGTGGGGTGTGTGTGTGTGTGTGTGTGTGTGTTTTAATAAATGGTCTTTATTCAAAGAAAGAGAAATTTTCCTTCTATACCTAAACTGTTAAGAGTTTTTATCAAGAAAGAATTTTGAACTCTGTAAAAATGTTTTTTTGTGTGTCAATTTAGATAATCATGTCATTTTAATCTTTCATTCTATTAACGTGGTATATCACATTGATTGATTTGCATATACTAAACTAACCTGCATGCCATAGATAAATCCCACTTGGTCACAATGTATAATCCTTTTGATGTGCTGTGGAATTCAGTTTGCTAATATTTTATTGAAGGTTTTTGCATCATATTTCATCAGATATCCTGATCTGTAGTTTTCTTTCTTTGCAGTGTCTTTGTCTGGCTTGGGTACCAAGATGACACTGGTCTTGTAAAATATGTTTGGAAGTACTCCCACTACTCCCTCTAGCTCTGTTTTTGTTTGTTTGAAGAGTTTATAAAATATTGATAATAATTCTTCTCTGGATGTTTGGTAAAATTCAGCCATTAAGCCATCTGGTCCTGGCCTTTTCTTATTGGAAAGTTTTTAAGTATCTGGACTTTATTTGGTATTGGTCTGTTGAGGTTTTCTATTCCTTTCTGATTCCATCTTGGTAGGTAACATTTTTCTAGAAATTTACTTATTTGCTTTGGGTAATCCACTCAGTTGGCATATAATTGTTTATAATTTTTCCTTATGATCCTTTTAATTTCTGAGGTGTCTGTTGTAAAATCAGGTGTCTGATTTCATGTATTTGAGGATTGTCTCTTTATTTCATATTAGTCTCACTAGGAGTTTGTCAATTTTGTTTGTTTTTTGAAATATTGAACTCTTGGTTTTATTTTTTCTGGATTTTTTGTTCTCTATTTGATTTATTTCTGTTCTGATCTTTATGATTTCCTTTCTTTTGTTAGCTTTGGTTATGATTTGTTTTTCTAGCTCCTTCAGGCATAGTATTAGGCTATGTACTTGAGATACTTTTTTCCTTTTTAATGTGGGCATTTATTGCTATAAATTTTCCTTTTAGAATGATTTTTCTGTATCTCATAGGCTTTAGTATGTTGTGTTTCCATTGTCATTTGTCTATTTTTAAAATTCCTGTTCTGATTTCTTTTTTGACTCATTAATTGTTCAGGAACATATTAGTTAATTTATACATATTTGTGAACTTTCCAAGATTTCTTCTCTATTGATACTAAATATTGACCACAATTCATATCATTGTGGTCAGTAACAATACTAAGCATTTTTCAATCTTGAATTCTTAAAGATCAGTTTTGTGGTCTAACATATAGTCTCTCCCAGATAATATTCCATGTGCACTAGATAGGAATATATATTCTGCTGCTGTTGGATGGAAAGTTCTACATATGTTAGTAAGATCCATTTGGTAGTAAGTGCAGTTCAAGTCCAGTATCTCCTTGTTAATTTTTAGTCTAGTTGATCTATCCATTATTGAAAGTGGGGTACTATTACTAATACAATAGTACTTTATTGTATAGCTAGCTATCTCTATCCTCATGTCTATTTATATATACATATGTTCTTCAATGTTAGATAAATATAAAATTTCAATTGCTGTATCTTCTTGATAAATTGACTCCTTTATCATTAAATTATTTTTTATTATAATTAATTAATTTATTATAAATAAATAGTAAATAGTAAAACCTTTTTTGTTTCTTGTGAAAGTTTTTGACTTAAAGTCTATTTTATCTGATATCAGTACAGCCACTTCTACTCTCTTTTGGGTACTATTTACATGAAATTCCTTCTTCCATCCCTTTACTTACAGTCTCTGAGTGTCTTTTAAGCTAAAATTGATCTTTTGTATGCTACGCATAATTGATTCTTGTTTTTTAATCCATTAAGCTATTCTGTGTCTTTTGATTGGAATGTTAATCCATTTACATTCAATATTATTTTTGATAGATAAAGACTTTTTCCTGACATTTTATTATTGTTTTCTGATTGTTTGGTATATCTTCTGTTCATTTTTCCCTCTCTTGTTGTCTACCTTTGTGGTTTGGTATTTTTCTGCAGTGCTAAACTTTAATTCTTTTCTCTTTCTCATTTGTGTATCTGCTATAGCTTTTTGTTTTGTGGTTGTTATGAGACTTACCTAAAACATCTTATGGTTGTAATAGACTATTTTTAGCTACTCACAACAAAACTTTGGTTGCATACAGATACTCTAGACTTTTACCCTCCTCTTACCATTTACACCAGTGTATATTATTTATTCTTTAATAACTTATTATAGCTTTATTTTTTTATCAATTTGACTTTTAGCATTCATACTCAATATTTGAAAGATTTGGGCATGTGTCTGTGGTCCAAGCTACTGGGGAGGCTGAACTGGGGGGATTGCTTGAGCCCAGAAGATAAAGGTTGCAGTGAACTGAGATCACACCACTGAATTCCAGTCCAGGTGACAGAGCAAGATTTTGTCTCAGAAAAAAAAAAAAAAAAGTTTACACACCACCATTACAGTGATGGAGTATTCTGAATTTGACCATGCATTTACTTCTACCAGTGTTTTATACTTTCATAGGTTTCTTGCACTGATTATCATCTTTTTATTTCTGGTTGAAGAATTCCTTTAAGCATTTCTAACAAGGCAGGTCTAGTGATGATAACTTTCTTCAGCTTTTGTTTGTCTGAGAAAGACTATTTTTCTTTGATTTCTGATTAACAGTTTTGCTGGATATAGTATTCTTGGCTATGAGGTTTTGAGGGTTTTTTTTTTTTTTCTTCAGAACTTTGAATATATCATCCCATTCTTTCCTGGCCTGCAAGGTTTCTGCTGAGACATCCATGGATAGTCTAACGGAGTTTCCACGTATGTCACTTGATGCTTTACTACTTGTAAAATTATTTCTTTGTCCATGACTTTTGACATTTTTATTTTTATTTATTTTATTTATTTATTTTTTGAGACAGAGTTTCGCTCTTGTTACCCAGGCTGGAGTGCAATGGCACAATCTCGGCTCACCGCAACCTCCGCCTCCTGGGTTCAGGCAATTCTCCTGCCTCAGCCTCCTGAGTAGCTGGGATTACAGGCAGGTGCCACCATGCTCAGCTAACTTTTTGTATTTTTAGTAGAGACGGGGTTTCACTATGTTGACCAGGATGGTCTCGATCTCTTGACCTCGTGATCCACCCGCCTTGGCCTCCCAAAGTGCTGGGATTACAGGCGTGAGCCACCGCACCCGGCCTGACATTTTTTTTTATAATATACCTCTGTGGAACTTCTTTAGGCTAATCCTGTTTGAGGCTTTTGAGATTCATGAATTTGTATATCTATGTCTCTCCCAAGATCTATGAGTTTTCAGCAATTAATTTGTTAAATAAGCTTTCTATGGCTTTCTCCATCTCTTCTCATTGTGGAACCCTCATAATGTGAGCATTCATTTGCTTTATAGTGTCCTATAGGTACCATAGGCTTTCTTCACTCTCTTTCATTTTTTAAAATTTTGTCCTTTGACTGAACTATTTCAAAAGACCTGTCTTCAAGTTCACAGATTCTATTTTCTGCTTGATCTTTCTTCTACTGTTGACATTTTCTGCTACACATTATATTTCATTTATTGAGTTCTTCAGGTTTCAGATTTGTTTGGTTCTTTTTAATGATATCTAATTCTGTCGAACTTATCATTCAGATCATGAATTGTTTTCCTGATTTCATAGAATTTTCTTTTTGCATTCTCTTGTATCTCACTGAATTTCCTTAAGATCATTATTTTGAATTCCTCTTTAGGAAACTCATAAATTTTTGTTTCTGTGGAGTCAGTTATTGGAAAATTATTATGTCTCTCTGGTGGTGTCATGTTTCCTTGCTTTTTCATATATATTTTTTTTAAACTTATTTTTTTTTATTGCATTTTAGGTTTTGGGGTACATGTGAAAAACATGCAAGGCTTTTTCATATTTCTTTTGTCCCTGCATTGATATCTGTGTATCTGACTTTCACCTCTTCCAAATGTATAGAGTGGCTTTCATAGAGAAAGTGTTTCACCTGCACATGGCCCCTAGGGTGTTGGTATGGCAGAGTGTGCTGATTCTGATTCTGGAAGGGTGCAGTAGTAGAGTCTCCAGCCAGCTTCTTCAGCTGTGATCAAATGTAATCAATGACTGCAACTACTTCAATAGCCTAGGTCATACAAGTTTGTAGCAGCAATGGTGGCAGCATAGGTTTTTGGTGGCAAGGACTTTAGAGGTCTGTCTGTTCTTGTTTTCCCCACAGTGGAGAGACATCACTGGGGAAATCCCTCTTGATGTAAGATCTGAGACAGCCCACAAGCAGCCACAGCAGTGTTGTGTTCCAGGGAACAGATGCCCAGAGTGGCTACAGAACTGGGGTCCTGGGCTCAGTATCCTGCTAAACTACTACGGTATCTATGACATGGGTGCAAAGTCACTCTCTGAGGCACAGGTGAATGCAGCTCTTCTATAAAGCTAGGGGCTGTGACTGTGGGGCACTCCCAGGTAGCTTGGACCCAGGAGGCAGGGATGTAGTTGTGACTTTGATCCTGAGGGTGAGTATCCAGCACTGGCACAGACTGAAGAAGAAGGAATATTCCAAAGGCTCAGGTCTGGGGAATCAGAAACAGCTGCCAACAGGGCACAGTGACAACTTGGGTCCCCAGAGAGGAGGGATAGTGTAGTAGTATCTCTGGACTCTGGGGTGGTACAACCAGAAATGGTCCAGGTTCTCCAAGGCTGGGTGTAGTGGCAACAGGGATCCAGAAATGGTGGGATGGAGTTGTGACTTGGTCTCTATGTTATGGGGAGTGGCACAAGGATAACACTACTCCTAGTGAGGTGGGACACCTCAGCAGACCAGACTCCAGAGAGCGAGCCCAGATCCCATAAAGTAGGGCACTGGGATTATTTGGCCCAGAGGGTAGTATGGTACAACCCAGACAAAGCTCTATCTCCCTAAGGGTGGAATGCCCCATCAGCTGGGGTACCTAAGAGCATAGGGTCCCTACTAGGCTGGGTCTCCTGACGGTCACTACACAAGTTGGCTCAGGCTCCAAGAAAGTGGCAGTTCTCCACTGGGCTGGTGCTCCTGGTCCCCTGAGAAGCAGTGGTGTCTCATGGGCTTGGGCACCACATATCAGATGCTCCCCTAAGCTGAAGTGTGGATTCTTGTGAGGGCTAGGCGCTGGGCTGGTTTAGGCCAGATGAGGAAGGGGATGGCAGGGGAAGATGCTCCATTGGGCATAAGCTCCAGGTTGGAAGGGAGAAAGCCCAGTCAGAACTTGACTGGGGGAAATGAAGTCCTTCTGAGGCAGCTTGACCCAGAGGTAGGGAGCTGTAGCAGTGCAGCTGGAGAATAGTATACTACTGTATGTGTGAAAGCATGGTGCAATGATGGCAGAGCCTCAAGGCTGAAGGAAATACAGTGGCTACTGCTCCCTGGAATGGGATGCAGGGGCATCAGTTTCAAGATGGGACTGTGCCATAGCAGCCTGGGCCATAGGGAGCAGGGCAGAGGTAAGCTCCTTCTCTGGGGTACTGCAGCTACATGAACTGAACCCAGGGACTGTGACAACTGCAGGATTCTCTAGTAGCAAAGACTGCAGGTGTCCACCGTGGTGATGGGGACCACTGGGGGATTCCTGCTTACCTTTCCCACAGGGAGAAGTCCCTCCTGGTTCTGAGCTGACCCCAGCTGGGAGAACTGAGTGGCAGAAGCCAGGCATTTCCTTCCCTGCGTTATGCTCCACGGGGTTCTGCCGTTCCCTTGCTTTACTCCAGTAATTTGCTTTTGGCCCTCTGGTCAAAATGTAGTGTCGTTGCTTTGCTTTTTGTTTTTTGGAGAGTAGTGGGGACAATTATTAGGTACCTCTAGTCAGCCATCTTGCTCAATTTCTTATAGACTTTATTGTTTTTGTGTTCCAGAATGTAATATTTCTATTTAGGTTGATAGTTTAGATACTTATTAAATTTTATGCTCAGAAGTTCCCTTTAATTGAAGGTAGTAAAAGATCGTCAAATACCAGATATGCATTACAATTGTATCATAAAAAGGCGAAAATATGAATAATATCCTAGCCCAGTGAAATAAATTTTATTATTATTTTATTTTTAGAGATGGGGTCCTCCTTATGTTGCCCAAGCTGGTCTTGAACTTCTCAGCTCAAGTGATTCTCCTTCCTTGGCCTCCCAAAGTGCTGGGATTACAGGCATGAGCCACTGCACTCAGCCAAAATCAATTTTAATTAAATTCTAACCCTCCCTATTCTGACAACAAGCCCTTTTCTCCATTTTTAAGAAAATGGTACTTTTTTCCCCAGGTGGTTTTTTTGATCCTTGTCTAGAATAAGGAAGACATTTCTAAATCTCTGAACACTTAACAGAAACAAGCCATGAGGGATAAATTCTGTAAAACGTGTAACTCTTAATCTAACACTACTTTATTCACTTATGAATGTTTAAGTGAAAATTTTTAAAAATTGTACTAAGCAGTATTTAATATTGAGTATGAACAGCAACATACTGCAATAAAATCAGAGATCCCTATTGCCTACAATCTCCTCTTTTAAAATTTGTTGTGACCCTATGCAGACGCTATAGCTTCCAGATAAAGAAATAATAACAATAGATAAGAAAGACCAATACATTTGAGTATGTTGTTCAGCCGCTCAGTGCCCTCGTTTCTTCATCTGTAAAATGGAAATAATGATACCTTGGGGTCACAGTGAGAAATGAATCCGTTACACTGTATAGATAAGTATCTAGCAAAACATACAGTATTAAAAAAGTACTCATTAAATGTTATTTCTTTTCCATCTCCTCCTTAACTACAATTGCATGTTTCTGGAAGTCTTGGGGTAAATTGCCCCTTTTCTTATTATCAGAAGCCTTACTGAGAAGGGCATATGCCTGCTCCCCTGATAATTCCATGTAATATCTTATTATCATGACAATTTGCTCAACCTCTTCTGTGTTGTTTGTGTATCCTCAGATAGAGTTGTGCACTTAGGAGGCTTGTCACAACTCATTTCTTTTTTAAAAAAATATTCACACACTGAAATTTACACTTTGTGGTATGAGTGCTGACAATGTATCAAGTTGTGTGTTCACCACCACAGTCATGATAAAATACTGTTCTACTGCCCCAAAACTCCCTGGCACTGCTCCTTTGTAGTCGGCCCCACCTCCCATCTCAATCTCTGGACACTGACCTGCACTCTCTACTTAGGGATTTTCTTTTTCCAAAATGTCATACAAATGGAATCATATGTTATCTAGCCTTTCAGATGGCTTCTCTCATGTGACAAATTATTTGGGATTTATCAATGCTGTTATGTCTATTAATAGCTCCTCTTTTTGATTGGCAGAGGAATAGTATATTCTACTGTATGCATATACCCAGGTTTATCCACTCACCAGTCAAAAGATATTTAAGTTGTTTCCAGTTCTTAACGGTTAGTTGCTATAAACAATTCAATAAAGGTTTTTGTGAAGCCATAAGTTTTTCTCATGAGTAAATACCTAGATGTGTTTCCATACCACAAAGTAAATGTATGCACGTTTTTCTTTATAAGAAAGTATCAAATTATTTTCCAAAGTGACTATACCACTTTAGTATTCATAACAGCATTATGTAAGAACTGTATATTGATTTTCATCCTTGCCAGTTCTTAGTATACTATATTGTCAGGTTGTTTCGTTGGGTTTCTTTCATTTTGTTTACCATTCCAATAGGTGTATAGTGGTAGCTCATTGTCATTTTAATCTGCATTTCCCTAGTGTTTAATGATTTTTAATTTTTTTAAATGTGCGTTTTTGCCATCTGTATATCTTTTTTGGGAAAGTGCTATTCAAATGTTTTGTCCATTTCACTGGGTTGTTTATCTTCTTGAATTTGAGAGATTTAAAAATATATATATTACATAAACAAGCTTTTGTGAGATACATGATTTGTAAAAAGGGACCTGGCATGTATTTTTATTTTCTTAACATGATATTTGTAGAGTGACAATTTTTAACCTCGATAAAGTCCAATTTATCAAAGTTTTTTCTTCTGGATCAGGCTTTTGCCATCTAATTTTAGAAATTCTTGCTTAAACCAAGATTACAAAGATTTTCTTACATTTTATTCCAGAAATTTGAGAATTTTGTTTTATATTTAGATCTGTGATCTATTTTTAGTTAATTTTTGCATGAAGTATGAAGAATGGGCCAATGTTCATTGCTTTGCATATTGATGCATCATTTGTTGAGAAGACTATCCTATTTCTATTAAATTGCCTTTACATCTTTGTCAAAAATCAGTTGATTTAAGACTAATTAACTAAAAGTTGATTTGTTTATAAAAGTTCTATAGCAACTATTTTTTTTTTTTTTGAGACAGAATTTTATTCTATCACCCAGGCTGGAGTGCCGTGGTGCAATCACTGTTCACTGTAGCCTTGACCTCCCCAGGCTCAGGTGATCCTCACACCTCAGTCTCTCAAGTGGCTGGGACTATAGAGCACCACAGCACTATGAGCACCACAACACTCAGCTAATTTTTGGTATTTCTTTATAGAGACAGGGTTTTGCCATATTGCTCAGGCTAGTCTTGAACTCCTGGGCTCAAATGAACCACTCGCCCTGGCCTCCCAAAGTGCTGGGATTACAGGCATGTGTGAGCCACTGCACCTGGCCTAATACAAACATTTAAGGTTACAAATTATGATCTAAAAACTGCATTAGCTGTGTTCTACAAATTTTGATATATCGCATTTTAATTTTTCTTTAGTTGAAAATATATATAAATTTTGCTTCGACCTTTACTTAGAAATATGTTTAATTTTAAAATATTTGGGTATTTTCAAGTATCTTTCTGTTATTGATTTCTAGTTTAACTCAGTTATAGTTACAAAACAGAATTTGCATAATTTCTATTCTTATCATTTTGTTAAAGTTTGTTTTATGTCCCAAAATGTAGTCTATCTTGCTTTCATGTGCACTTGAAATAAATGTGAATTTTTATGTTGTTGGTGGAGTGTTTTCTTAATGTCAGTTAGGTCAAGTTGTTTGATAGTATTGTTTAGCCTAGATTAAAATTCTTACTGATTGTTAGTCTAGGTTTTGTTGTTGTGTTGTTAAATAATACAATGTTTCACATTCATGTATAGACCTTAAAACAGGATATTCTCAAATTTTCCTCCCCAACTTTTGTGCTATTATTAGCATTTGTATCACAGAGTTTGTTTTTAGACATACTCTAAACACAAAATACATTGTTATTATTTTTGTTTTGAATAATCAGTTAACTTTTAGAATAATTCCAGGTAGTAAAAATAAACTGTGCTATAACCTGTCAGTCCAAATTGCATTGCTATAAAGAAATACTGAGACTGAGAAATTTATAGAGAAAAGAGGTTTATTTGGCTCATGGTACTGCAGGCCGTACAGAAACATAGTGCCAGCATCTACTTCTGATGAGGGACTCATGAAGCTTTTAGTCATAGCAGAAGGGAAGGGGAGCTGGCATGTCACATGGCAATAGAAGAAGCAAGAGTGAGGAAAAGAGGTGCCAGGATGTTTTAAACAACCAGCTCTCATGTGGACAAATAGAATGAGAATTTGCTCATTATCCAGGGGAGGGCACCATGCCATTCATAAGGGATCTGCCCTCATGACCCAAGCACCTCTCACTAGGTTTCACTACCAACATTGGGGATCACATTTTAGTACAAAATATTGAGGGGACAAATATCCAAACTATATCACCTTCATTTAGTCCATATCTGGCACTCTTCACTTTTTTGCATAGATTCCATTTTCTACCAGAAATCCTATTCTGTTTTTCTGAAAAATTTGACTCCTGTTGAAGTGTAGGTCTGTTGGAAATTAGTTGTCAGTTTTTGTTTTCCTGAGGAAGTGTTTATGTCTGCTTTATTTTTTGAAAGATATTCTCCCTTAAGTATAGATTTCTAGATTGTCAGATTTGTTTTCTTTTAAGCACTTTAAAGATGCCACTCCATTGTCTGATGACCTACACAATCTCTGTCAAGAAGTTTGCTGTAATTCTTATTTTTAATGCCTCTACATGTAGTGCATATTTTTTCCTCTGGTTGCCTTCAAAATGTTCTTTTTGTTTCTTGTTTTCAGAAGTTTAGACATAAAACATCTAGATATATAATTTTTGGAATTTTGCTTAATCTTCTTTGAGATTTTTATATCTGTAGTTTGTTATCTGTCATTAATTTTGGAAAGTTCTTAGCTATTATTCTTTATTCCCTTGTTTTTTTAGTTTGAGTCATTTCTATCAACCTATCGTCAAGTTCACTGATTCTTTCCTTGGCTGTGTAAGTCTACTAGTGAGCCCATCAGAGGCATTTTTCATCCTTGCCACTGTACTTTTTATTTGTAATGTTTCTGTTTGATTTTTCTTACAGTTTCTACGTCTCTGCTGAAATTCCTTTCTAACCTTGCATTTTTCTAATATTTTCTGTTATAACCTATAACCTATTGATCATAATTATTTGAAATTCTTGGTCTTAGAGTTCTAACGTTTATATCATATTTGAGCCTAGTTCTGTTCATTGCTTTGGCTTGGTAATATGTTGAAATTTTTTTCCTTGCTTTTTCATCTGCAAGGGTTTTCATAAATTTTTGTTGACAGCCTGGTATCTTTTGTAGAGCAGTAAATATTGAAGTGAGGTAAATTGTATTTTTCATTTTTTGCATGGAAATGGACATGGTTTTTTTTATGTGAGGTTCTTAGTGTAAAAGTCTGAGACATTCTACTTAGGAATTTAGCTGGTTTGGGTGTTCACTGTTGCTTTGACTACCATCAGTGTGTCATAGGTTTCAAATTTCTCTATTGGTACCCTACACTTAGAGTAAGGACGGGCAACTGTCTACTCCATCCTCAGCTCTGGGTCTTTTCTTTGTGCTGTGTTTCAGAGAAGATCTCTTTTCATGCCAGCAGTACTCTAGTTACTTATACTCAAAGATTGTAAACCTGATGGTGGAGAAGAAAAGAGGTGTTCTCTGTTGTGCAAACTAAGCTGAGGTCTTGGGCAGACACTGTGTCCCTGGTCTTGGTCATAGGAGTGTGGTTTCCTCGGTTCTCTGGCCCTCTTCTAGCTGCAGTTGTGTTCCCAGAGCATAATCCTGTCTCTCTCCCAGGGGAAGATGGTAATTTTCTGTTTATCTCCATTAGCTACAATGAATTTTCTCTAGTGTTCTAAGAGTGACAGTGTATGTTGCCTTTCTCCCTGCAGTTTAAGGCATTTGTGTCCTCTCATAAAAGCTGTTGTTCCTCTGTCTCAGACTTGCACCACAAGGGATGGTTTCTTGGAGCTGTCTCCAATCTTTTTTGTGTAGCCCATAGAGAAGAGCCTAAATGTTAGTGAAAACTCTTCCTGTATCTGTGGCCCCAAGGAGCTACGCAGTCCCTTAACAGCCACCAGTTTTGCTATTCTAGATTAATTTTTCTTATTTATGCCTGGTATATGTGCCTCAGGTAAACAAGTGCTCAGGTCCTATCTTTCCCAAATTATCTGTATTTCCTTAAGTTTTGGGCTAGTTGGTTATAAGCGATCTCAGTTCTCTGATGAGTTCAAAAAAGTTGTGACCTTGGAGTATGTCCAGCCTGTTTTGTGTTGTTGTTAGCTTGTGAATGATGCTTCTCCTCCAACCCTCTACATCCTAAGTAGAAACTGGAAATAGCAGGTTTTAAATGTTCTTTTTATTTTCCCAAGGGAAAATTCTTAGCTTCTGGCTATAAATATTTTAGAATTCTCCTCCTAACATTTCTAGGAGTATTATGTTACTTTATCTGTTCCACCAATGTTTTGCTTTCTATAGGTGGAACTATATTGCCATTAATTGACATTTTCTAGCACTTTACACCTCCAAAGTACTTTAGAATAATTTAAATAGTTTTCTCTGTAACAATCACATGGGGCAAAGGAGCAGCATCTGCCCTTATTTAGATGAAGAAACTGAAGAAAAGAGAGATGTAGCCATTTCTCTAGGATCAGAGCAAAGCCACCTTAAAAATTCAAAAGCTAATGTGTTTGTTATTTTAGGTACCTTTTCTCACATTTCACTGGGGCAAAACTGCCAGAACATTTCCCCACAGAACCAGAGGGAGATATCAAGCCTCATTAGAATAGTTACAATAGTAAAGTTTTATGTATTTTGAACATTAAATTTAAACTCAGCCTAGATAAATGACCTTTGTGATTTCTAGAGAACTTTGCCAAGTCTTTACTATGCCATTGTCCTGAGTGCAGGGCAGGGTGTGGTAGACGAAGAACAGCCTTCTCTTATCATTTCAGATCTTCCTTGGTAAAAGACAAGGAAAGAATGCCAAGAGGGATTAGAATGGAAGAAATATAGTTCTGTTCTGGGTCACAACTAATTTCCTCAATTTACCTAGGGGAGTCTCTTGCATCAAGGAGCACACCTCCCTAAAATCATGGAATCTGAGTTCTTACAGCCCTCTTATGAACCACCTCTGATTCCAGGCCCTGAAATTACCAACTGTTGGTTTTCAAGTTTCTTTATCTCCCAAAACATCTGTGTCTTTCTAACAGGATATTTAGAGCAATTATGTCCACAACAGAGAGAACTTGTGCTGGATCTTAGCACTTTTAAAAACAGAAATAGGGCCGGCATGGTGGCTCATGCCTGTAATCCCAGCACTTTGGGAGGTCAAGGCAGGCAGATCACCTGAGGTCAGGAGTTCAAGATCAGCCTAGCCAACATGGTGAAACCCCGTCTCTACTAAAAATACAAAAAAATTAGCTGGGTGTGGTGGCACATGTCTATAATCCTAGCTACTCGGGAGGCTGAGGCAGGAGAATCTCTTGAACCCGAGAGGCGAAGTTTGCAGTGAGCCAAGAACACACCATTGCACTCCAGCCTGGGCAACAAGAGTGAAACTGCATCTCAAAAAAAAAAAAAAAAAAAAAAAAAAACCAGAAATAGTAATCCTTTTCAGCAATCCAAGATCAAGCACTGTCCTTTCATTTTTTATAAAAACTCTTTATTTTAAACAAAAGAAAAAGGCTGAACCAAAGAGCCATGTCCTCACTACCTTCTCATTAAACTTTTATTGTCTATGCAATAAAAGTTATTATCTAAGTCAGTCAATAATGACTATTAAGGATATATTATAAATCTGGGCAAAACACACAGTAGGAAGAAACATCAGCTGTCACAGGCATGGGCAGGGGCATAGGCGAGACTGAGGTGAACCTGAGCCCAGATATTAGAAGCCATGCCATGGTCTTTCTTATGGCAACCTGAAGCCACCTGCCTTTAAGAGCAGAGCAGACAGTTGGACTACCATAGGACCCTTCCATATGTAGCTGCCTTTATTTTAAATGACTCAAGGGTTTTAAAAGTAGCAAGTTACAAAGAAATAAATATAATTTTCCCATAAAAATTAATGTAATAGAATGTGAGTACATCCAGAACTTAGACTGACTGCATTCTAATTTTGAAGAAAGTTGTAGAAAACTGCTAAAGATTTAAGTGCACTATGCTCACAAGCTGACTGTTGTTTGCCTACGTACTTCCTCACCCTGTTCACTAACACCATCTCACTTAGTCCCCAAAAATCTCCATCATCTCGAAAAGATGTGTTAAGCACTAATTCGCATTAGGTGGTATGTTAAACTCAGGCCAAAGATCATTTCAGAACCTCCTAGGGCCTTGCAACACAATGGCACAGGCAAATCTATAGAAGTGCACATGTTTTTAAAGTGTTATTACTCAAATGTTTGTATTATGTGAACTCAAGAGGAAGCATCCTCAAATGCCACGGGCACACAACATTTAATCTGGAAATGTGACATGCTCACCTTGTGAGATATTACATAATCCCTTCTTAATTTTTGCAAAGTATAATATGCATAGTAACATAATTCTTGTGGTTACTTGGTATTCTTTATCATCCACAAATGTAAACTAATTAATGAAGATGATGGGTACAGTATTTATTTGTATCACGTGCGAATCGGTCACAGTTCAGAAGCTTTGGACGAGCTTCTACAACAGCCTTTGGCTGAGCCACTTCTGAGCATTCTGTCTGAGGACTGTGCTACATCTCTGAGTCCTTCTTCCTTTATCATGGTAAAGCGTGACAATAGCTAAGCAGAGGCAGTTAGAGGAAAGAGTCATCATCACTTATTTTTTCACTTAAACCAGTGCCAAAATCAATTTTGAAGCATTATCTCCAAGTTGCTTTCAACTCAATCTGGGTGTTTCTCTTCAGCTAGAATATCAACCCCTACACTGGAATCTTTATTACATCACACTAATCTAATTTAAATGCATTTTTACTGTACTTGGTTTAATGAATGTGGAATGTGTCACTATGAAATTGCACCATTAATTTGATAAATAGGACTTGAAGGTATAATTTTTTCCAGCATTGCCGACTAATGAAGCTAAAATACATATATAATAAGAAGTGTAAATAATAAATTATTCTTAGGAGCAAAAAAATTAATTAGATCTTACCACAAATTGCATCTCAATGTCAATTTTTTTTTTTCAAAACTACTGACTTTCAAACTACTTGGAACGCCACTGTAAACGCTGGAAAGTTTCTCAAGTGATTACCTTCCATCCTGGGAATCTGCTTTTAGAAACTGCTATTGTTCAAAAAGTGCTTTCAAGATGCCAGCATGGATCCCCTGTTGTCATTTCTACCTGGCATTTAGAGTATCTTGATGAATTAATCTTCTTTCTTAAGTTGCATATTTTATTTATTTGTAAAGACTCCGGATCCTTTCAGATAGTGTGCCGAGGAAATGGAAAAAACCAGGAGATCTTATATGCAGATTTGTACACAAAGGTGACAGAACTTTATTTCTACGAATTTTGGAGAAAGTTGCTCCTGCAAGCTTGCTTTTCACCAGGAAGCTAGGTCTGTGTCATCCATGGGCTAAAGGATGGACTAACAGAGAATGGTGGATCATGCCCCAATTACTGTACAGATGAACACTCTGTGGCTAGATAAACTGGAAATTAGCTGGTTAATATGCACACTAAAACCAGAAACCAGATAATGCTCCAAACGAGATTCTACTCCTTGGGTGGAGAAGAAGGAATTGCTGGCATAAGTGTGTTTGGTTCAGGTTCAGCATAGCAGCAGTGACTTTAGCATGTGTGTATATTAGCCAGTAATTCCTAGAACTCTAATTAATGAAATCTTTGCAGAGGACATTAGCTACAGCGAGTCTGCCTGCTTAGAACCACAAAGACTATGAAAGCCAAAATGTATAGGCAACAGGAAGCCCATCTGGAGACTCTAGTCTTTGTTTTTAGTATGTATATTAATTTAAAACACAAAATACCTACCATATACAATAACCACGTTTTGTTGTTGTTGTTGATCAGGTATGAGGAATGTTTTAGCTTCATAGTCAAGATAAGACTAAATTTTTCCTCCTAGAAAGGTTCCAAGGAGAGCAGGAAAGATTTAAAATGAACTATGTGGGGTCCAGCCACCCCTCTCTTTGTCCCCACCTGCAGGTCAAAGCCATGCAATCATAGGCAACTTAACAAAACTCTGTCCCTTCCTGGCCTGATGCAGGACGCTGAGCTAAATGCTGTCTCTGGCCTTATTTTCCATTCCTAGTGTGTAATTTAACAAATAATGTTCTTATTCCTTGCTATTTGATTCGAAGCCAAAATTCTGACGTGGCATCAGTTTTGTTGCCAGATAATGCATTAAACCTTACTAAGGGGTAAACATAATGATCTTCATTAAACCCTTTAAATGAACCCACCTCCTGCTTCTTCAGGTTGAAAAAAGCATTGACAGGGAACATTGTGGAAGCGTCTTGGAGCTATTTTCTTCTTGTAACAGGGGGAGGGAGAGATGAGTGGCAGCTTTTAGGGGGCAAAAAGAAAGTTAGGTAAACATAAAAGGTTTTGTAAGATTTCCTTTCCTAATGGCAAAGTTTTAGAGCAATAAATCACAATTCAGTCAATACCATTAGTTTTGGGGCATTATATACCCTCATTAAAGCGCATAAACAATTATATTTATTGAAGGTAATGTACTGTGTAGTGCATTATAACGACACTCATTAACATATGTAATCATCATTTGAATGGGCTTTACTACAATGTAAACTGATAATGGCATGATTACACACTGGGTTATTAACTTTTCAGTCTTAAGATAATAAAAGGTGATACAAGAAACCAAAAGCACATATGCATTACCCTTCATTTGTGAATTATGTATTTCTATACCAAATTCTAAGCCCAGGTACCCATGCTCGGAAGCTGTCCTTCATTGCCTATTGTCTTGACAAAATACTAAATTCCATGAAGTGCTTTGAGGGTTAGGGCTATTTCAGACCCAGTTATGAAGATAACTCTGTGAGTGGCCCTCTTTCTAACTTATATTGTGGCTTGATCTATCCATGCTTTGGTTTCAATACCTTTTTACACTAGACCCTGTTAATATCACATGCTCTAAGAAAAATGAGAACTTCCTCCAAACCCTGTCTTGGAAAAATCTCATTTAAGAGTCATTTGGCCAATGATGAGGAAACATTGGGAAAACCCAGAGTAAGGCACATTGTATGAAAAGTGACAAGGTCATGAAAGACAGAGTAAGAAAATGTTCTAGAATCAAAGAGATGTGAAAGATAAAACAAAATGCAATGTGTGATCTCAGATTGGATCCTGAGCCAGAATGTTCTTCTCTCTTTTGCTGTAAAGATGTTTTATTTTTGTTTTATTTTTATTTTTTGAGACGGAGTTTCGCTCTTGTTACCCAGGCTGGAGTGCAATGGCGTGATCTCAGCTCACCACAACCTCCACCTCCTGGGTTCAGGCAATTCTCCTGCCTCAGCCTCCTGAGTAGCTGGGATTACAGGCATGTGCCACCGTGCCCAGCTAATTTTTTGTATTTTTAGTAGAGACGGGGTTTCACCATGTTGACCAGGATGAAAGATGTTTTTATTAGGACAATTGAAAAACTTTGAACAAGATCTGTAAATCAGATAATAACATCTTATTAAATATTGCTTTCTTGATTTTGATCATTTTACTGTGGTTATATGAGTGTCCTTGTTCTTTATACACAAAAATCTATTTAAAAGTGAAGGCCCTTTATGTCTGCAGCTCACTATCAAATGAATCAGAAAAAATAATATTATATAATATTCTTATATAATAAGAATAGTAATCATAATATAGATGAAAAGAGCAGATCATGAAGCAAATGTGGTAAAATGTTAACATAATCTGGGTGAAGGATATTTAGGAATTCTTTGCACTATTCTTGCAACATTCGCTATGTCTAAAATTATTTCAAAATTAGATAAAAGAGAGACATTTAGAATTTAAGAACTGACCATAAAAAGGCCATGACTGTATCTAAGCAGGTCTGGTGGTTAATGTTATTAGCAACAAGTCAGAATAATAATCAGGATCTTAGCACTCATCTAGGTTCTTCATCTGCTCTTTGGTGAATGTCCTAGCTTTGATAGAACAGTTTTTAATTCCTTTTTTTCCCAGCCAATATTTATTACTTATATTTTAGATTCAGGAATGACAAAGAGTTTGTGATACAAAAGGTTTATAATACAAAAAAGACACTGCTCTAGCCACTTAGATTAAAACATTACAGCAGTAACCACTTAAAATTCCCTCTGAACAATGACTTCACAACTAAGTTTGGAATCAGCTTGAGAGCTAGACTCAAAAGAATGATTGACTTACATCTCTGTACAAGCCCTAAGGAACGTACTCCTGTCTTCATCCCAAATGAACTGCTGCATTCTCACTCCTAAGTAGCATCCACACGTTAACCAACAGATCTGGTGGGATAGGCATAAGTTTACCAATCACACTTACTTTGGGTTGAATGAAGTAAACAAAAACAAAAGAAGTTACCCAGAACATTGCAGGAAGAACAAATATAAAACTAATCTCAGAGGTTTCTGGTATTACTTATTTTTTTTTCCCATCAGGCCACATAACCCAATGAAAGCAGTAATGTGGATATATTTTAAGTTTTTCTGTAGACTATATTTTCTTTGGTGTCCAATTTGCACCAAATATCACAGAAACTAGGGAGTTCTAGAGCTAAGAGCCACCCATTTTAAAGTACAATTATAAAAGCAAAACAGCCTGATCATCCTTACAAACCACAAAGCAAAATTAATCAATAGCTCTCTATAAACAAGAGGAAATGCATGCTCCGTATGCATTTCTACATAGATAACTAGACCTGAAGACTACATCTGCTGGGTTAATGTTTTTATTAAATCATATTCATGTTGGCACAATCATCTTTTCTCATTATAAACACTGAGCACTTTTATTTGCAACAGAGTATAGTTTTAAGAAAATTTCAATTGACTGACAGCTGCCTGTCAACTTCTGACTCTGGAGAAATCCAGGAACTCAGCCTGCAAAGCTCGAGGGAGTTCTAGGGAGCTCCAAGATGGTTAATGGCCGTCCATTAGCATAAGGCCCAGCGGAGCCCCGGAATCTGTTAAGTGGGAAGTTCTTGCTGTAGAAGGTCACATAATTCCCTATTGCCATCTGAGAGAACTGGGAAAATTCAACTTGAAGCAAAGACTGGGGTGCTATAAGTTTATGTACTAGGGGAAATCATTTCATGCAGTTTGGTATTACTGTATACCATGTTTTATTTATATTCTATACGGGATGAGAAATTGAATTCTATGCTCTTTTCTGGCAATGGAAACCTGCCTTATTCTCCTAAACTGGGCATGACATCAATACAGCAGCTTGCAGCCTTTTTGACTATGTATTATAGAGTGGCTTCTGTGCATTATATATTAAATCTGATATGCACTGTGAGTTTATATGCCATACACACTACATTTTTCTATATTACATCCTGCAATCTATCATATTAAGTGAAAGGGGTGATGGAGTGGGCCTCAGGTAATGTAAAGAAGATTGCTAACAGCTTGCATGCTGCGTTGAGAGTAGGTAGGCATTTCTGCAGTGCACTGTGTGTATATATCGGGAAAGCACGCTACAAACTGACCATGTAGAGAGTTCCACATCCCTGGCAATGGAATTAACCACCTGTATACTACTAAAATTACCTACCAGCCCCGAACAACATGCCTAACCCATTAACAAAGCCCAGCAAAGGTCACGAAAGCCAAATAGTTCTTCCCAGAAGTGGGAATAAAAATGAGGTCTGGGCTGTCAAAGGAAAAGCAGGCTCTACCTAAAAGCAGCCAACCCAAGCTAAAAAAGGTCTTCAACATAGGAAACTTGGAAAAACATTTTGCAATCACTGCCTCTGAGCTGTTAATCTATGTTTCATATTCTTTGGTCTAATAAATGGAAGAAATCTGCAGGTCCCATATCCGAATATCACATAAATTTTTTTTTTAATCACAAAAACCATAATTAAAAAGTATTAACTATGCTTTTTGAAATAAAAGTGTGTTTTCTATGGCTTTATCTATTCATGTAGCAGAATTCCTAAATTCAGGAAGACTCAGAATTATGTTGCTTGCCTCATCACTGTTCCTCAAATTATTTTTTCTGGAATTTTCTAGGAATGAGGAAATACACGTAAACCAGATCACGATCCCTTTGGCATAACGTTTATGGCTTATGAGGAATTCTGATGGTTTTTGTTTGTTTGTTTGTTTGTTTTGCTGTGAAAACTTCTTGGTTCTGCTTACCCATTGATTTAAAGGTAAAATGTTTTGACTTTACCTGGGAACTAGGTATTATGAGTGCCCATCAAGACTTTGACCTTGTGTTCAGCCACTGTGAGTTCCGCTGGTCCTCACTGTCTGAGATCCTGCAGTTACTTTAATCTGTAGTTACTAATCTTGGAATTATACTTTAAAAAAATAAAGAAGAAGAACCCCACTCTTAGACACTCATGACTAACCACAGGGCTGTCTTGCCTTCGCATTATCACTGCAGAATCTTTTTCTAAGAGCAGTGAAAAGTGGTCACAAGGATGAAGAATCTTTGCTATCAATATTAGTGAAAAGAACCCCCATTTAAGGTGCTGTATAATCACTCATTATTTCTATTCTTCTAGCACTTATATACTTCACGCAGTGAGGGGATTGTAGCTTTTGTGGAAAGGGACATTTGGCCTTGAGTGTCAGGCTTTACAATGCATCGCTGGTGCAATATTATCAGGTGACACCAATTCATCCCAGTGCATTTTACCTTAACAGAAGGTTTTGATTTCCTGGCGGAGTCTTAATTGATTCTGAATTCTTTAGCATTCAACCTTCCTCGTGGTGATTGTTATAAGATTTAATACAGGAAATACTAAGTTTAAACAAAGAAGGCCCAGAAGGGATACTTTTGTGGACTATCAGATATATTTTTCACTGTGAAGTGGGAGTGCCAAGCTAGCCAAGGAGACTTGGGGTTTGCTTTAGACCACCTTATGGATTTCTACAGCTGCCCCAGAGGGAGACGATCCAAACAGCTCTGCAATCCACAATCTCAGCTGCTAGATGATGCACAGAGTGACAGTGATGAGCCAAGGAAAACTAGTAGGAGGCACTTCCAGCTTCCTTCCATCAAAGGGAAGGCTGCCAAATTCAAAACTCTAAAGATGCCAGGGAGCCGGAAAATATAGCATCAAGAAAATGGCTAGACCAGGTGAAGCCCCTGGGCTGCATATGGAGGAGCGTCTGTAACGTGCGTGGCCACATTTGCACCAAGTTTCTTTCCTGCCATGGTTAGCAGCCTGTGTGCAGACCTTCCCTTATGCTTTTCAGAAGGATCAAGTCAAAGCAGGAAAATGTGATTTTAATAAAATAACACCAATGACGGCAAATGTTTGTTTTCCTAGATGGAGAAGAATTGATCATCAATCACTGAATTTCTTACAATATCTGTGTGTCTATCCCTGGATGATAAGGATGTGGGCATCCTGCCTCCTTCTCTAGAGCAGGGGGATTCAAGTTGCTCCTTGGCAATGCTAGTAGGTAGGTGGAGAGGTCGATCCTCCAGTCACCAGGAAGAAATGACCTCACCTGAATATTTATTCATTCTTTCATTTGTTTAAAATGTTCTTGAGAAATCTTTTCAACATGGTAAAGTAGACATATAGCAGAGTGGTGGGCACATAGTAGGCTCCTGGTAGGTATGTTGATGGGAGAAACTGTGGATGGGAGGATCTTCCTCCACTCCTGAGGTGATGAAATTATGACAGGAGGCAACATTTTCACAACCTGGCATTGCTCAGCAGAGATGCTCTGCCATGTGGCATTCTACAAACCAAACCACAGGGCTTTCTTTACCCTCATATTGTATTCACCACAGTGCATACATATGCAGGGTTCCCCAGTATACAATCTTATATCAATTTATGCATATATCTGTGTATATATATGTATAAATTGTATACAGTATACAATCTTATATCAATTTATACATATATATAGATATATATGTATAAATTGATACATATATCTATATATGTTTATACATCTATCTATATATAGATAGATGTATCAATTTATACATCTATGTATAGATATATAGATAGATGTATAGATATATAGATAGATGTATATATTGATATATATCTAGATATATGTATAAATTGATATAAGATTGTATACTGTGTACATTTATGTATGTATGTGTATATATATATAATGCACATAATCATTCTGCAGCTGTCAGAAGCTCCTGGAAAGCCCAAGAGTTCAGTATGAAAGGTGCTATTAGGCTGGGAAAAACACCACGGCTGCCGCAGATGGCTCATTTTCACAATAGACCTGAGGTTTAAAAAAAAACACACAAAACCTAGTTGTTTTGCCTGCAGCATAAACAAGGAATATTCTCCTTGAGCAAGCGGAACTGGCTTTGCAGAAATGAGGCTCCAATCAGTCTTGCTAAATTCTGACATTAAATATACATACATATGTACACATACAAATGTACCCAAGACAAAGATGCAAGTTTGAGGTAGCTGTATCCTAAGCTTGACTTTATAACTTTGTCATGGTAGTGTTAGTAATGCTTTAAAAATTCATGAGAATATTGTATTGTAAAAGTAACACATGCTCATTCCTGAAAATTTGAAAAATAGAGAAAAATCCACCCCTAAATCTGTCATCCTGGGATATTTACATATTTATAAGTATTATTTTATAGATAACCTATAATTACATATTATATATAATCAATATGTTATAAATATTATATATGATATGCTGTATATGTATTATATATAATTAATATATTATATATGTACTGTATAAACATATTTATGAGATGATTATACAAAATAAAATATATAAACAAAATATATATTATGTCAATGAAACAAATTGTATTATCTTTAAATATACAAATAAACTTTTATTTATATGTGTATGTATGTACACACATCTATATTCTGGAAATATACATAAAGTAGACATATATAGTATACATTGTAGACAGTTATATCATCTATGTATATATATGTTATAAACTTTTTTTTACATAATATGATTTATTTATATATGTATACATTTTCATGTAATGTTTTTCTTTCTTAATATTTTAATTGTAACAGGAACAATTTCCTATGTCACTAATCATTAATTACACCCACTGAGCATTTTAAATGACTACATCCTATTCTATCATGTGTATATATCACAACTTGTTCCAATAAGTCATCTACTACTAGAAATCTCCAAAATACGGTCCCAGTTTTTTTTTCCTTAAACAATTTTCCATTAACTCTCCTTCTATTTAAATCTTTAGCTGTGTCTTCAATTACCTGAATTACTGGTCAAAGAGTATAAAGATTTTACAGACTCATACATTTAGCCAAATACTTTCCCCAAAACAAACCTTGTTCACTGAGGATAATAAATGTTCCTGGTTAGATAGGAAGGCATATTGCAATGGGACCAATTTGATGCAACAAATTTAATTTCATAACTTTTCACAACTTCTTAGATGTGTCTAGCCACAAAGATAAACCAAAATAAAACTATTTCCTAGCTGACAAGTGTAACTCTACAATGATTATCCAGATCTTAGATAGACTGACTTTAATCTCAGTCTCAGACCCTCAAAAGTGACATTATTGTCTTACATGTTATTTTTAATCATTTTATTTGGAGATACATCTTTACTACTTAGCTCATAAGGTTATAATTTCCTGAATCTTCTCACCGTTAGGACCTTTCACAAGAGCAAATAGTTGTATTAGAATAAAGACATGAGAAAGTCCCTTATTTACCCTAATGCACAAAGTATTCTGGACCCATCTCAGAAATTCTTAATGGCTTTCAGGAGACAATATTCTCTTGGAATTCACACCCAGCTACCCTCAAGTCTCCTTTGAAATGCAAAGTAATCTGAAAATTTGGAAGAATGCTTTATTGTGTTTTTTTTTTAAGATGCTAGTTGTAGAGTGTCATTTTTGTCCCTTGATCTTGTGGCTTAAAAGCCATCTTTTGTGTAAATACACTGCTAGGCCATCCCTTGTGATCAATCTTATGTTTATCAAGGACACCAAAGCAGTGAACAGATTGCTGCGCATGGCCCCACATGGATCTGCATGGAATGTGGATTGGAACCCAAAGTCTACACATTTCCAACCCCAGCCCAGCAGTTGAGCCACTCACCCCTCTCCAGAATGATCTACGCTCTTTTGTGAAAAGTTTGATGGATAGAGACAGCTCAAGCACTAAACTGGAACCCAAAATCAATAAACGTATTAGGACTGGGTGCTCACAAATTCGTAGCCATTTAATTCCCCTGCTATTAATTTTTTCCCTTCCAGACACGAGCTGGGGTGCAGTGTGTGAACTTGTTAAACCACAGCTGCAGTTCACCCTTGAAGGTGCCTTAGTGGGCGGAAGGAGGGGCCTTGCTGGTACTTCAAGCAATCTCCTCGGCAGGCGTTTATTTCAAAGGTCAGGAAAAGACTCCTGGTTCTCTAATTGGTATTTATTGGTTAAGAGGAAGACTTTATGCCATTTAATTTTTTAAAACCTTTTCCTTATAGATATTTTCAAATATTCACAAATATTGAGATTGAGATAATAATGTAATAAACCTTATGCTTATCACCTATTTTAAATTTTTAATTTTTCACCCACTTTTAACATATTTTGTTTGTATTTGTTTTTTTTTGTTTGTTTGTTTTTTAGTTTTTGCTTATGCTTCTAATTTTTAAGAATCTCAGTTGATTTTCTGTGAACAACGGGTTCCTCTTGGTAGCAGCAGCACAAAGGTCACCACATTCAGAACATTTGTCACGGAATTTTTCTCATCTCAGTAGTATGAGATACAACCATCCAATCAATTTGCTAAGCTAAAACACCCTAGGGTCCTTACTGGTTCCCTATATCCAACCCTTCAGCTAGTCCTGTTGACTCCACCTCCAAAGGAGATACCATACTGTCCACGTCCCTTCATCTCCACTGCTTCCTCCCCAGTGTGAATCCTCATCTTCCTTGCCCTGATTACAGTAGCCTCTTAGTTATCCTTCCTGTTTCTACTCTTGCCTCCCAGCTCTACCAGAATCCACTCCCCACATGACAACTCCAGTGACCATACCACCCTCCTACTTATCATCTCCCAGTGACTTTCATTTTTGTCACCTATGACCCCTCTCCGCTAATCTATCATGGCCAGTATCATCTTTTACAAATACAAATAGACGTGCCATTTAATTTCTGAAAACCCTCCAGTGGTTTCCTATTGTACTCAAAAGTTCAGACTCCTTGACCTGCTCTGCCTACCTCTCAGAAGCAAATTTCCTATTTTCATCTTGGGCAATATGCTCTACCTGCTTTCCTTCAGTGCCTGCAACATGTCCAGCCACGCTTACTCCTTTCCTCCTGTGGGCTTTGCTCTCATTTCCCGCCCTCCATAACTTCCCTATGTCTTCACTATTAGCTGCTTCCTGTCATCCAGGAATTGTCTCAAAAACCCTCCCCTTGAGAAGCCTTCTCTTATCACCTGAACTAAACTAAGTCCCTAGCCGAAAACCTTATTACTTAGCAACTTGCATTGTATTGCATGTTTATTGTCCTTCCATCCCACTGCAGTAACAGCTCTATGAAAGAAGAGACCTTTTCTGCCTTATTCATCATTGTATCTTGAGTTTCTGGGACCAGATAGGTATAGAAACTCTACAAAACTGTGTTGTAAGAAAGAATGAATGAATACAACAAAAAAGAACTTTAGAATCTTGTGAAAATTTTAAGTAACAGCTACTTTTCTGAATGATAATGGTATATTTAATAGTAGAGAAAGCAGATTATAAAAGCTCCTGGGGGCTTTGGTGGGTTGCATGGGACCACAGAAAATGCTAAGGAATCACCACATGCAGAGACAAAGTCAATAGTTAAGTCAGCAATAACTGTAGAAAGCCTCATTTATCCCCCAGATCATATTCTCTTCCTGCCTTCCTCTGTCTGGTATCCCTGTCATCAGATTAATGACTTGGGGTGAAACATGTTTGCCCAGTGGTCCACTGAGTACAGGGGTCATATCTACTACCTCCTAGTAACTTACTAAGCTCTTAAGGCAGTTTATTTTCTCATTGCCTTCTCACTCCCTAACACCTGACAATATTACTTTCACTCTGCATTATCTTCTGAAATTGATCTCCCCATATTTATATTGGCATCCTAATCCTCAATTACAGTAGACTCTTGTTTATCTTTCCTGCTTCATCTGTTCTCCAGAACCATCTTCCTTTCTACATTTCCTTATTTCCATCATTATATTTATTCATTCATTTTAAAAAGATTAAAAAGCAACTTGGATTCTCCCTTTTTTTCCTAACCTCCCCCACAAGGAGCATTCAATTTTTATTTTATAGTATTTTTCATTTAAGCTGTTTCTCTGACTAACAATATCAATGACCCCTCCCCACCTTCATATTTTATCTACTCCAGTAAATCCAGTTGATCTTAAGACAATGCTTTGCCCACATCACTGCATTGCTCAAAAACCACCGTTGCCTATTCAATAACACCTGAACTTGGTTTAAGAGGATGCCTACGTAACATTGGGTCTTTCAGTCTTCACTGAGTCATTTCCCACGGCTCCCGACAAAACCTCTGCTCCCACCGAACACTTCTGCTCCCTGAATGCTATCCTTTCTTGATATATCCTCCCTCCACCCTATAGTCTTAACATAATAAAGGAGGAAGGCTCTTGACTACTGTAAAATATTACCTGCCTGAGTAGAGGCTGGCTGTTCAACATGGTAGGCACTGACCTTATGTGGCTCCTCAGCTCTTGAAATGTGGCCAGTGAGACTGAGGATCTGAACTCTTACTCATCAAAATTAAATGTAATTGAAAAAATAGTACTCAATGTAGGTATTGGGAAACTTTTAAGCACATTTAGAACAACTTGGGATGTATAAATCTACTTTGTCAACTGCAAATTTTATGAAATAAAACTGTAGATCAAGTATTTCTGATGAGATTTTCGGGTCCAGATTGAGGTATGCTGTAAGTGTAAAATCCACACCAGAGTCTGAAGACTTACCATGAAAATAGGAATAAAGAGTATTTCATTAAAATGTTTTATCTTGATTACATGTTGAAATCATGCTATTTTGAATATAGTAGGTTAAATCAGGTATATTATAAATAGTAATTTTATTTTAGCTGTTTTGTTTTACTTTTTACAGTATTTCTATGAGACAGATTTAAATTATACACGTGGCTCACATTGTATTTCTTTGGCACAGTGCTTTTCTAAATATCATCTGCATAAAAATGTTCTCATAGCCCAAAAGACTGCAATTCTGATCCCAAGGCCCATTCACAGATTGAACAAATTATAATCTCTAGGAGAAGGTCCTGGGGTTGTTATTTTTAAGGGCCCCTGGAGATCCCAATCATGAGGCACATTTGGGAAACCTGCCCTAAGTGATGGCCCTGCCTCTGGCATTTATTGTCTTCATCACTTATTTAATACATCCCCTTAATGTGTTCATTGAATACAAGCCCTGTCACACCATCACTCTATGTCACACATGTGTATTCCCAACCAGACTAACAGCGCTCAGAAAGGGAAGGTGCTAATAATTATAGCTAACATGCATTGAGTGCTAATCCAGGTGTTTTATGTTTATTTCCTCATTTAATTGATAATAGCACCTACAATCCAGTGAAGTGGGTGCTACTCTATCCCCATTTCACAGAGGAAGCAGAGATTTGGGTCGGACAGGTATTGACTGATGCTGCTATGATCGGGACCAGTTCTGTCCAAGCTTACAGCCTGTACTGCTCTTATGTGACACTGCCCAGGAGCCTAGTGCAGTATCTATTTGTACAGGAAAAGGCAGCATTTGTGCAGTTGTCTTCTAACAAGGCCAAAGTGCAATTGACATAATAAATGCAAATGCTGGTCACATGCAGCACCCACGTAAGAAAGATGGTGGCAGGCACACAGTAAGGGCTCTGGTGGCACCTTCAGGATGTAGTGCTGCATTTTGAAGAGGCAGGACTGTGTTGGCCTAATTCGTGCTCAAGTCAAATGCATGTCCCCTGTCAATGGAGCAACTGCTGTGGTTTCAAAGGCCCTGGTTTGATGAAGAGCTCCCTGCCTTCAGAACTCAGCAATAGGAGCACCTGTTCCGGAGGCCCAGAGGAGATAGCTGGAGCTCTCTGCATTCAGGGGCTTGTGTGGGGGAGTTCAGCATTGGAGCAGGGCAGCACAGTTGTCAGCAGGCCAAGGAGAGACCAGCTGAAGCCAGGATGCCAAGGACATTCTGTTCAGGCTGCGTGGATGTTAAGATTTCCCAGAAAGAGAAAGAAATGTTGGATTGGAAACCGAAGCAAGATTCACCAGGCTTGTACAAGGCATTTAGCTCTTAGTTGTTATAAAAATGAAAATAATTGTGAAAGCAGAGAGAGATCTGCAGCTGCTCAGGGCTATTCATACCATAAGAGATCCCACCAGGCCCTCTTTATTGTTGCAGTTTTGGCAAATTATTTTCTTATCACACATAACCTCCTCACTTCTGTTCCTGGATAAGCACTTAGGCCCATAAAGCTGTGGGTCAGCCACAGTTGAGCATCCAGCACACGGAACAGGCGGCCACGGGGAGCTCCGGAGCCCGCCTGTCGGAAAAGCAGCAACTGGAGTCCATCAAAAGTTGGCCCGGCTGGTCCATTAATGGACCCAGGTCTGGGGCTCTGGCTTGGATCACCCGCCCCCTCCATAGAGCCTCACCTGCAGGGACGGCCACCTTGGGAGGGCCACCTTGTGTGCTGGGGCCCACCTTCCCTGGGTGCTGAGCCCCTGGTGGCCTCAAGGGCAAGGGGCAGGTGCACGGGCAAACACTCAGCTGCGAGGCGCTGGCCCCACCGTGGACAGAAGGGGCTGGGTGCCCACCACACATGTGTGCTGGACAAATGCGCTGGCATCTCCAACGTGGGCAGAGAGCATGCCGCTCCCATTATCCCGGCCCATTAGGGAAGCAATTGGAAAAAAAACATTTAGCAATTTGGACAGGAGTGAGGCTGCAGAATGGCTTGTTTCTCTGTGACAGCCTGCCACGTACAGATGAAAGGAAAGGCTTATAACAAATTTTCATTACCCCCAAATAAAAAAGCAACAGCAGGCAAAGCAAAGGCTTTGAGGCTGAGAGGTGGGGCCAGAAATCCACCCAGAAGACCACAAAGGAGCCTCAGCAAAACAAATCAATCAATCTCTCAGTCACTTCCACTTGCCTAGCACGGTTCATGCCAGTGGCAATCAGGCCTGTCAGTCTGTCAGGCTCTGGCCTTCAGCTCCTTGCCTCACACTGTTAGGAAATTCACCAAAGTACTACCTCCAGGGCTCTCCCCTTGCAAAACACCCTTGCCCACCTTCCCTCAACAGCCTATGCACCACAGGAAAACCTACCCCCAACCTGAGAGGCAGCACTGCAGGATTGGTAAAGGGAAGGATTGGGGTTTGCAAACAGCACCGGCATCTCTGCCTTTTGCTTTGTTTCCAGCTTTAGTGAGCACCGCGTGGAAATCAAACCTCAGATTCAGGAGGCCATGGGCCCTACTGGGCTCCCAGATCCCCGGAGCTGTGGCTTCGTCAATGCTCCTTCCACCCCCAGTTCATGTTCTGCCGAGAGAGTTCAGGACACCCACTAGGCACAGACCCCAAATGAAACCCCATCTCTGAATACCCTACACAGGTCTGCGACCCACTCCCACTCTAATGAGTCTGGCTGCCCGCAGAGCTGCATAATACATTGTGCCTTTGACCTTATTAGAAGACAACTACACAAATGCTGCCTTTTCCTGGCCTGGGTGTCTGTCCGCAGGTATCCCCAGCACGTTTACCATTGCAGATAAAAATGAATTGTGACCGGGAGCTGCAGGCTGGATGCTGGATAAGACCAGGGCTGGAATAGAGAGGCTTTCCCTTCCATGATTTCTCTAAACCCCCATCATTCTTTATCAACAGCTTCAAAAACACATGTTATTAAACATCTGGGTTTTAGTGACATCCAAGACTGTGTGGAAAGTAAACGGGATTCATGGGGTGTACGTATTGTTGCCTTTGGGAATGGCTAGTGTTGACAGCTAAAGGACAGAGTCAGGTCATAGGCTCAAGAATACTGAAGCAGGGTCCCCAAATTACCATGTTTTATTTGCATGGGATTCAGGAAAAGAGTTTGCAAAAAAAATAGCATACACACAGAAATGTATAAAAGATGTTTTAATCTCCCTAACATGACAGATGTTAATTGTGAAGGATTGGCGGTGTTTGTGGTGCATACACACAGGTAACTACTGAAAGCTACTGAGAGTTCAGAGGAGGAACATCCCTTAACAGCTGAATGATAACAGGATTCACTGAAGGCAGGAATAAACATTGATCGAGCACTTTCTTATGTGCCAAGTCCCTTGAAAAATTGTCTTTTTGAATGGTAAACTGAGGCCCAAAAAGGGAGGGGCAGAGCCAGGAGGAGTATTGACAAGGAGAATTGGCCAAGGATAATCAGAGAACAAAAGCACAGAGACAGAAAATTCAGTTCCATGGTTGAATGCCTATGAGGGGAAA
Source organism: Aotus nancymaae (assembly GCF_030222135.1). Taxonomy (NCBI): domain Eukaryota; kingdom Metazoa; phylum Chordata; class Mammalia; order Primates; family Aotidae; genus Aotus; species Aotus nancymaae. The sequence goes on along the minus strand of NW_026988432.1, from coordinate 51,129,331 downwards.
ACAAAGATGCAGGAGACATGGGCTTCTCCTTCAAGGAACTTGAGACTAAGACACTCCCAGGAGTACCATGACCATAAATGCCATGATGGATGATAGAGGATATCACAGAACAAGGATACAATAACTGAGGAGGGTGTGGGGCACAAGGCGGTGGAATGTCTGGGAGGCAGTGGTAGGCTGTTTTGACAGAGGGACTTCCCAGAAATTTCTCCCTTTACATCCAAGGATCCAACCTAGTGTTGAGGGAACTGCATATTGGCCTTTTTAGCCTCCCCTCATTTTCCCAGTCCAAAGGGCACCATCACTGGCCATGGGAGAAAAGGAATGGGAGACAGGATGAAGGTTAAGAATTTTTTCCTGGCTTGTGCTAAACATCACTAGGAAAATTGTACCACTCCTAGTTTTTTCTGAGGTTTATGCTCTCCAAGGACAAATGAAAAGAGCACAAAGAAGTAGGGAATTTCGGAACTAAAGACTTCCTTGGTATTACATTCGCATTGGCCTGGCTTCATGCATGGGTTCTTCATTCATAGGAACTTGTTTTGACCGGGGCGGGGAGCGGGGGGCTTGGAATTATTGATACGTTGCTCACCCACAGAACATGCTCTGACATTCTTACAAATAATCCGGGGGCCTTGGATTTTAGAATAAATCATTCACTTGCATAGTCTTTGTCTTTATGACATCTCTCTTCCTATTTTAAGAAATATTTAAGAGATTAATAAATTCAAGCCTACTGAGGGACTATGTTAACTTCTCCTCCCGGGTCCACAAGGGGCGTGGTTTCAAAGGCAAGAACTTCCCAGTGCCATACCTCCATCTACCTCCCCATCTGGGAGCCTAGAGTTCTTTGTCTAACTTTCCCACACGCTAGAAGGGTAGGCAGCCCGGATGAGCTTCCTTTGTTTAGAAAGCTTGCCAAAAGCCTTGGAAGGAGGGGCTCTATTGCCAGCCAGGCAGCCAATCCAGCATCAGAGTCGAAGATCAATCACTCCAGAGGAAGTTTGGAAAAGCTCCTCTCACTGGACAAGAACTTGAATGGGGCGGGAGTAATTCAGGGGTGAAAATCCCCCCTATGCCCTTACCTATATGAACTCCATCTCTGGATCCCCTCCCATGACAGCATTGGAGCTCTCTCTCTATATTTCTCTTTCCCTCTCTGTCTGCCTAATAAATCGCTTTTCTGCGAAACTCTCTGGGTCTGATACATACTTGAACAAGCTCACTGCACCACCAGGGCTCTCTCCCCATTCTTGAGTGATGAGGCCCCAGGACCCAGGAAAACACATCTAACTGGGGGAACAGTGAGTGTCTTTGGAACACCCCTGCAACCTGTTCCCGTCCCCTGGTTACACTACCTTACAGAATACCTTGAGGTAGAGGACTCAAAGGTATGCTGTGACTAAAACTACGTACGGAAGAACAAATATTCTATAATTCAAGATTCAATTTCTTGGAGAAGTTTGTAAATGATTATAAGGTATGGATAGTAGAATTCTTTTGCAAAGAACTCCTGCATGTATTACCTCATTCACTCCTCTTTACTACCTGAACTAGGTGGGCATTGTTATCCCATTTCAGGTCCAGGGTAATAATGTGACCTGTCAGTTACCATATTATTGATAAATGGCAAACTCTGAACCCAGAACTTTTTTAAAAAAACATAATTATTTTGCTCTTTGAGTATCTAATACCAAGCATTGTATACCCATTTTACTTGATCCTTACAATTACCTGCACAGTAGGTTATCATCATCTTTGATTTATGATTGAGAAATGAAGGTTCCAAGAGAGAAAGTGACTTTCTCAGTGTACTGCTGCTCATAGTGGGGTCTGGAATATGGGTATTTTCCCCATAACAAAAGTCCTTAAAGAGCTAAAAGACCTGGCTAAAGAGGGAATGAATGCCAGACTTGGAGCAATGCAGCTGAATTCCAGGTTCTGTCCACTAAATCTTCAGGCGAATCATTTTCATGTACAGAGCCTTTGCTTCCTCCTCTGTTAAATATACCTATAGGAATATTTCAACCCATGGATGAGGATGGATGCCAAACAGCTACAAATCAGTTTACATCATATTTCACTGTCAAACTCAGCAAAATTACCTTGGATTTTGGAGTATGGTTTTGCGGATGCTTGCTGCACAAGCAAGCAATATGAGTCTGATAGGCATATTCTTGAGTGAAAGAGGCAAGTGATAAAATTATTTATGCCATGTAGCTTTGTCATTCAGAGTTCAAAACCATACAAAAGCAAGATATTTCTAATATATTTATTAAAATGTAATTTGAAATAAATAAATAAACTTAGAATCTGGCACCTCAGATTCTAAGTCCAGGGCTTTTTTCACCATAATATAGTGTATCATGAATGCACTGTCTGCCTAAAAATTTCTTTCTATGGAAAATACAATCCTAAAATTCTTTCTATGAAAAAAAATCATAAAATTCTTATGTAACCACAAAAGAGTGAAAAGAGCCAAAGCAATTTTGAGCAAACAGAACAAAGCTGGAGGTATCATGCATCCTGAATTAAAAATATGCTGTGAAGCTACAGTAATCAAAACAGCATGGTAACCACATAAATGTACTCAACTTATCTTTGACAAAGGACCAAAGGCAATACAATCAAGCAAAGATGGTCTTCAACAAATGATGCTGAAATAACTGGACACCCACCTGCATGGACACAGACCTTATTTCCTTCACAGAAATTAAGTCAAAATGGATCATAGACCTAAATATAAAATGAGCAAAGCCCTATATGTGAAATAAATCGTTGCTAAACTAAACTTCATTAAAATTAAAAACCTTTACTCTGCAATAGATAATGTCATGAAAATGATCAGACAAGTCAAGAACTAAAGGAAAATATTTGACAAAGACACATCTGAAAAAGGACTGTCATTCAAAACATAAAGGATACTTAAAACTCAACAATTAAGAGAACAAACTTTTCAATTACAAAATAGGCCAAAGACCTTAACAGACACTTTACCAAAGAAGTTATACAGATGGCAAATAAGCATGGGAAAAGATGCTCTATGTCATACGTCATCAGAAAAACATGAATTAAAACAATAACGAGATATCACTACACACCTATGAAAGTGAAAATCCAAAACATTGACAATACTATATGCTGGTGAGAATGTGGAATGAAAGGAACTCTCAAATGAAAGGAACTCTCATTCATTGCTGATGGAAATGCAAAATGATGTACAACCACTTTGGAAAACCATTTGGCTATTGCTTACAAAACTGAACATACTCTTACTACAGGATCTGTAATTGTTCTCCTTGATATTTACACAACAGAATTCAAAACATGTCCACACAAAAATCTGCACGTGGATGTTTATAGGGGCTTTATTTATAATTGACAAAACTTGGAAGCAAACAAGATATCCTTCAGTAGGTTAATGGATAAATTATGGTACATCCAGACAATGGGATATTATTCAGCACCAAAAAGAAATGAGCTATCAAGTTATAAAAAGACATACAGGAAACTTAAATGCTTATTACTAAGTGAAAGTAGCTGGTCTGAAAAGTCTACATAGTGTATGATTCCAACCATATGACATTCTGGAAAAGGCAATATGAAGACAACAAAAAGATCAGTGGTTGCCAGGGGTTCAGACAGGGGAGAAATAATAAGCAGACCACAGAGAACCCTTAAGGCAATGAAAATACTCTGCATGATATTTTAATTGTGGCTACATGTAATTATAGAATTCGTTGTGTAAATGCACACCAAATTGTATAATTACATTGCACAATAAACCCACACAATGCAAAATACCAAGAATGAATCCTAATGTAAACTCTGTATTTTGTGTGATATAATGTGTCAATGGAGGTTCATAAATTGCATTAAATGAACCACTCTTGTGGGGGATATTGATAATGGTGAAGTTACTTGGGGCCAGAGGGTATATGGGAAATCTCTTACTTTCCTCTTAATTTTGCTGAGAACGTAAAACTACTCTAAGAAAATTAAGTCTTCAAAAAAAACAGTAAGATGCTGGCATAAAAACAACACATAGACCAATAGAACAGAATGAAGAGCCCAGAAATAAATCCACACATATATGACCAATGGATCTTTAACAAGGATACTAATGACCAAAGGGGAGTCTTTTCAATAAACACTGTTGAGAAAACTGGATATCCACATGCAACAACATGAAATTAGATTATTTTACTGAATATATAAAAATCAACTCAAAATGGATTAAAGACTTAAATGTTTAAATCCTGAAACTGTAAAACTCCTACAAGACAACACAGGGAAAAACCTTCTCAACACTGGCCTTGGCAATGATTTCTTGGATATGGCCCCGAAAGCACAGGCAACAAAAACAAAAAAAGACAAATGAGACTGTATCAAACTAAAAAGCTCTGCACAACAATCAACTCATGAAAAGACAACCTATGGAATGGGAGGAAGTGTTTGCAAACCATACATCTGATTAGAAGTTAATATCCAAAATATTAGAGAAACTCAAACAACTCAATAGCAAATAAATAAATAACCTGACTTAAAAATGGAAAAAGGGCCTGAATAGACATTTCTCCAAAGATGTACAAATGTCCAACAGGTATATGAAAAGGTGCTCAACATCAGTAATCATCAGGGAAATGCAAGTTAAAACCATTATGAACTATCACCTCACACCTGTTAAGATGACCATTATAAAAAAAAAAGAAAGATAATAAATGTGAGCAAAGTCATAGAGAAAAAAATCCTCGTATACTATTGATGGAAATGTAAATTGTTGTAGCCATGATAGAAAACAATATGAAGATTCCTCAAAAAATTAAAAATAGGGCTACCATATGATCCAGCAATTATATTTCCATGTATATAGCCAAAGGAATTGAAATCAGGATTTAGGAGAGACATCTACACTCTTATGTTCATTGCGGCATTATTCACAATAGCCAAGATATGGAGACAACCTAATGTCCATCAACAGATAAATGGATTAAGGAAATTCAGTATATACATATAAGGGAATATTATTCAACCTTAAAAAAAGAAGGAAATTCTGCCATTTGCTACAAAATGGATAAAATGGCAGGTCATTATGAAATAAGCCAGACACAGAAGAATAAATACTATGTAACACCATTTATATAGTGAATCTAAAATAGTCAAACTCATAGACACAGAGAGAGGAATGGTGGTTGCCTGAGGCTGGGGGAGGGAGAAATGAGGAGGTGTAAGTGAAAGGTACAAAGTCTTCCTTATACAAGATGAATCAATCCTGGAGATCTACTGTACAGCATTGTGCCTGTGGTTAACAGTACCATATCGCATACTTAAAAAATTTCTAAAAAGGTGTATCTTATGTTAAGTGTTCTTTTCACCAAAATAAAGACAGTGGAAGGAAACTTCTAAAGGTAATAGGTAAGTTTATGGCATAGACTATAGTGATGGTTTCAGGATGTAGGCTGATCTCCAAATTCATCAAGTTGTATACATTAAAAATTTAAAAATTTAAACTTCTTGTAAGTCAATCATACCTCAATAAAGTCAATCTAAAAAAAAAAAGAAAGCTCTTTTGTCACTAAAACATGTACAAGCATTCTGATTCACTTTTGCCATTTAGTAACTTGCCATTAAACGGAACTCCAATATCAAAGAAACAAGGGATGAGACTGCCACTTGGGTTATTTAGATCAAAAAAATTCTACATCAAGTAATGAGCATGAAAAAGTTCTGAATTTTTCAGGAAATCACTCCACCTTTCCATTTGCCACCTGCTAAGAGACTTCAGGCTTGAAAGGAGGCCACATGGCCAGGACAGAGCTGTGTCTAAAGCCAAAGGCCTCCATGACCAGACGAGGACAGCAGTTGCTGGAACATTCTGATTTCAGGATGGAGAGGCAGTAGGGGATGCCTAGACTCAATGCTTACTTGTTGTCATTGCAATTTTTGCAGCATTTTGCTGTGACATCTCTCAGGAAGGGATGCACTGAGAATATCACCATTCTGCCAGACTTACACTAGGGAGAACTAGAAAAATTTAACTCTATACATAGATTTCTGGCGAGAATAGAAACTCATTCTTTCATAAGATTATCCTGATTTAAAATTCACAAATCAATGTTTCCCAAAGTGTGGCCTGCACATCATATTGCAAGCATCACTTGGGGTATTAATTAAAAATACATTCCCCTTGTTCCCATTACAGTTCCACCAAACAGAATCTGTTGGAGGGCTCCCCAGAATTTTCATGTTAACAAACTTTCCAGGTGATCTCTATATGCCCTGAAGTTCATGAGCCGCCATTCTAAGCAAAACAAACCACTCCCATATCCACAATGCCCCCCTTTAAACAAGGATCTGGCCAGCTAAAATAATAAAATAAAATTTGTACTTATTCCAGGACACAGAATTGCTCCCCAAAGAAAGCACTTGGCAGATATTCCTGCTGACGGGTGGCGGCTGTGGCTACAGTAGTTATTTCCAGGCAATGGACAATTCTTCCAGTCCAAATGAAACTTAAGCTTAAAATAACAATAATGGTTTTTCTGTAGCAGCAATGAACCTTTCAATTTATCATTCCCCAAAATCATATGGACTGCTGAAGTAATTAGATCCAGTAGTGCCCATCCATGAGCAAGCTGGACTTCAATTTAACCTCAAATACCATCTGAGAAAGTCAAAATAATGTCACAGAGCTGGCTTCCATTTTGCTTTTTCTGAGCACTTTTCCTACTCGGTTCACTTCTGAGCATAGATACTATTCTGCTGACCTCCACCCTTTCTTTATTCACTTCTTTTTGATCCTTCTCCTTTCTCATGTGTCTTTCCAAACTCAGCCCTGATGAGCATGTAAGGGTCTTAGAAAACATGGAGTCCTTCAGAGCCTGATGGGAGATGCCTAAAGCAACTAAAAACAACCACAATTCATGTTTCCAAATTCCAGAGGGGGAGGAAAACAGCAAAGTGAACAGATTTGTGAAAAAAAAATAAGGAATTCATTTATCAGTTTGATTCAGATCAAAGCATTGTTAAAAATTTAATTGCGGACGCTGGTGAATTCTGCCTTCTCCTTAGTGAAGTGGCCACAGTCAAGGACACCTGGGAGACCCCTTTTCCTCAGCTTGCCCCTCCGCTTTCTGTCTGACCCACAAAGGGCCAGAGCACACTTTCTCTGCATAGAAGGAAAACCTACTGGGGCATTTCTTCTTTACAACCAAATGCAAAGCTGCCTGCTGTGTAAATAGATGGAACTAAGAGACTAAGTGACACCATTCTCAATGCAAAAGATGTTAACCCTAAGTTTTCACAGCAATGCACTGGAATTCTCAGAGGCTAAAAGAAGCCCACAAAGCCCTCTGCAAAAGTAGAGCAACCTTTTCTACCAGCAAGCTCCGATTCTGTACATTTTAGTTCAACCACTGACTCAAGAGGATGCTTAGTGTCAGCGGGAAAGCATGGCTCCAGGTGGAAGGGATAATGGTGTTGGGTCGGGTGGATTAGATTTATCAAGAGAAATTGGTCAAATATGCATGTGGTTCTTATCATTGCCGGTTCTTGTCATCCTCTTCATCTACTGTTAATAGCAAAAGACTCCCTTTTAATGTTAATTGCTACATTTCATCACTTGTTCATGTGGCTTGCACAGTTTGATATTTATGACTGTCTCATTTTTCATACAAATGGAAATCCTGGGAGTCTGCCCTTACAGGCTTCCAACATCAGCCCTTCCTGTTTCTCAACCTGTGTTTTTCCTACAATGGCCATTTGCTCCCTTTGTGTTAATACATGGCCTCAATAAGCAGGTTATGTTTGAACTATAACCTGTTGTATTCCAGTTTTTCTGCCTGTATTTCCCCTACCACCATCTTTTGCAGTCTTTCTGAAAAAAAAAAAAAAAAAATTCTGCCAAATCTTAAGGGGTAAGTAAAATAATGGGTTTCACCCTCCTGGCAAAGAGAGGAGCATGCTAGCAAAACACACAGAAGAACACACAGAAGAGAGGGCGAGGGGGATTCACATCACCTCTCTTTTGCCCTCTGGTAAAACCGCCCAAGGTGTATGTACTCAGGTTCTCTCTGTCAGCCTGCTCACCCCACAGACTGGGAAGAATTGGGCTCAGTGTAAATAAATGAGTCCATCGAAGCATCATACGAAATGGTCCCCTAGTGGCAGGAAAGAGTTAATGTACCTCCCAAAGTGCCTAACTCACAATCAGGGAGAAACCTCACTCTGGGAGAACCAGGCTTCCACAAACCCAAACTTTGATAAAAGATGTCAGCAACATGGAAAAGTGGAAAAAGGAGGGTGATTATTTTTTCAATCATGCATGAGTACTTCACTCTGGTGGATATTAACTCAGTCATTTCTAGTAGGCCAGGAGATAAAAAAAAAAAGGCAGAGGATGAAAGAAGAGAGACCCATAGAAAAGAAAAAGAGACACGGCAGAAGAGACACAAAAAGAAGAAAGAGCAAGTGACACGTATGGTATTTTTTATTTTTCCTGACTGCATTTGAAATTTCTGAGTTGCATAAACTGAATCCCCCATGTCTCAAAGCCCCTCCAGGTAGTTGAAAACAGTCACTATCTGCCTCCCAGAGGAGGTTGATCCTTGGCTTTTATCAACTACAGTAAACTCTATTTCAGAATATATTTGTTACAGGTATCAGAATTCCCTCCCTGGAATTATATTTTAAGATCTATGTATCTCTATTTTTTGCGAAGGTACAATAAAAGACCATGTTTTTAAAAAAAACTTTTGTACACTTCAACTTTATTTTTTATCTTCTAAATGTGACTGCCTATATCCACATAAGACTGTTAAAAAACTGGAAGCTCTTTGAGGGCAACTGTTTTTAGCAATAATAGCAGCAGTTCTAATCTTTCTTACAAAACCTTATTAAAATATTTGCTTGGTAACAGATATTATAGTTTACAAATGGTGAACCAGAAAATAAATGTTACTCAATTATAAAACTTTAAGTAAACATTTATAATCTTTTATTTTTTCACATAGATAAACTGTCATATCTATTCTAAAAAAACAATTTAGAACATAAAGATATATATAAAAAGGAAGAGAATTCTCACATCATTTCACCTACCAAGTGTAACTACTCTACATTTGAGGTCTATACATTCATTTTATGAATATATATATATATGGATATATACACACACACACGTATATATTTAATTTTATTAAAATAAATTATATGCATGTTTTGTCACATGCTTTTAAAAAATTAAACAATTTACTGCATGTCTTTCCATTTCATCAATTATTATGTAAAATTCTAAACATTTTTAATAAATGCATGTGTCTTATGTGGTTACATAAAAATTATTTACCACAATTTGTCTAATTTATGATGAAACATTTATGTTGGTTACATTTATTTGTATTTGAAACAATGCCGAGATGAACATTCTCAGAGTTAAATGTTTGTGTACACTCATGATAATTTTATAATTCTAAGAAATGGAATATGAGATCAAAGAATTCAGCCATTTATTTATTTATTTTATTTGCAGAGACAGAGTCTCTCTCTGTCGGTGCAGTGGCATGATCATAGCCTACTGCAGCCACAAACTCCTGGGTTCAAGTTATCCTCCCACTTCAGCCTTTGGAGTAGCTAGAACTACAGGCACAACCCATACTTGCCTAATTTATTTTTATTTCATAGAAATGGGTTCTCACTCCCAGGTGAGGCATTCAGCCTTTTAAAGTTGACTATTTCATATTGCAAACTTAATATCCCAAAAGCTTGTATCAATTTATTTTTCCACCAGCAGTAGGCATACATGTATCTTCAAAGTAAACAGTCAAACAGCAGATCCTATCCAAAAAAGGTAATTTGATTTTTCTGACTCCTCAGTACAAATTTGTGGTAGATAGTAACAGTCCCAGCAACAGGATCACAAAGATTTATATTAGTTAGGTCACAGTGATGATAAGGAAAATTCAACATGCCTTTTTAATCAGATTTTTCTATGCACTTAAATTTGGGACTGGATCTGAGGATTGCTATTAATCACAAGCTATAAACACAAGAAAGAAGATGACATCATTTTATGACGAACTTTCAGAGGCATGCAATAGACAAGGTTTTATGTACAAGATGGCCTAAGGAGAAGATAAGAATGAAAAATCAAATTCAGGGCTTTGTTCACTCATTTGTTAGTTCTTTATTTTTAACAGTTATTGACTATCCTTGTTTTCACTATACTGTGCTAAGTTCTACAGAAGCTCAAAACTGAGATGAATTAAAATCTAATTCTTATAATAGACCATTGATTCCCCAGAAAGCTCTTCCAAACTTTAGGAACTTCTAATAGCTGTACAAAATGATAGCTGATTGTTTTAAAAAACACGTGGGCGAGGTACATAATCGAGCAATTAATCAACTGATTTATTGAGCACCTCCTGTAAATAACGCACACCAAATGCTATGAGATGGTCTCTGTCCTTCAAAACCTTCAAATTTAATGCAAAAGACTTGACCATAAACACATATAAATGTAAGTGGCAATCGGTGATACAGAAAGAAAATGCCACAGAGAGAGTCAGCTGAGTGGGAGGCCTGGTTTTGCTCTGTGCTGCAGGAGTCCTTCCAGTCTAAATAGCAAGAGTTGAATTTGGGATGGGCCTGACACAGAGGTAGGAAATCAGCCTCAGCAAAGCTTCAGAAACCAGAACGTGCAAGGCGTATTTGGGAAGGAGCAATGAGAACTCCAAGAAGGTCTGGCTGGAGCGGAGACTTCAATGTGAGGAAAAGGGAAAGAAAATGCCGACAAAGCAGCTGAAGTCACATCGTCACTCAGGACGAAAGCAAAGCCAGGCAATTCGAACTTTATCTGAAGGCAATGACCAGAGAAGATCTCAGAGGGAGGAAACGATAGGGTGTGGACAGGATTGTAGAAAGATCAGTCTCTACTGAGAGCAAGCTGGGATGGTGGTGGTGAAGGGGAGGGCAGTTTGGAGACTTGTAATAATCTAGGTGTGAGGTGACTACATGCTGGGAACCGGGTAGACACAGTGAGATGGGAAAGATGAAGAACTTAGAACATTAGGGCAGATGCGTTTTAGGGAAGTCTGGAGGCTCTCTGTCCTTTGGTCACCTTTGCTTCCTATGGTCAATTTAAAACACACAAATGATGGCAGCAGCTTGTCTCTCCCTGGTTCTGCCAGTATTTCTACTCCTGTTGTCCCCTGACTTGGGGACAACAGTTACATTAGGCAAGTGTAAAACCAAGTGTGGATTCGAGTAACCATTGTTGGGGATATTTTTAACATAATTACTAAAGCCTTAAATATTTTAAAAAGGTCATTCTCTTTTATGAATGCATGTATTACATATACATTTACATATTGTGCATTTTGATATTATGATTCAGATTGTACATCTAATTTTAGAAGAAGTAAAGCTCTTATTAAATATCCCATGCTTGAAAATGTTAGAATAATTTGCGGAAAATATTTCAAAGCTTCTGTAAATGGCTCAGAAGCATTTACAACTTAAGAAAAACTACAGCTTGCTGAAAAGCATGAATTGCTTACTGTATTTTTTTAATGAGAATTTAAGAAGGCTTATTAAAAAAGAAATAAATTTTCCATTTCAGCTCATTTGGCTTCATCTGCTATTAAATCCTACACATACCCAAGAGTTGCACTGATGTACTTAAATATTGTTTCTGCATTGAGATTGCCTAATGAGGCAATTAGTGGAACTCCTTAGATAGCTGGACCAAACACTTCTCAGCAGACAGAAGAGGTCCACTAAAGCAACAATGCAAAGTGCTTACATTCCCTGCCCACTTCTATTTGACCATGTGTCTCAGACAAGGTGAGTGGTGATTTTGGAAGGTGGACAAAACCGTGCATTTTGCCTAGATAAAAGAGGAGCTTTGAGGCATTGTTTCTGAAAACCATACAAAAGGCACAACACAGAAGCATGAAACTTTCTCTTTTCTCTCTGTATTATCAGATTTGCTTTATTCCAAAGCTTTCTAAACTTTAGTCTTTAAGAAATCACCTTTTTTGTTGTTGTTATCTATTTACTGTCTTTAAATATAAATTAACTACTTTCTTCAAATTGATTAAAAACTTCTACTAAAATTTCTTTTAACTATATATAGCTACCATAAATGGAATGCCAGCATCACTTGATACAAATAGAAGATAACTATTAAAAGTAATATCATGACAATAGATTTGGCTTATTAAGTACTGTTGCAATATTGTCTTCTGTCAGAGCTAGGAGCTTGGGATATTTTCTTTTTCTTGCATGGGGGAGATTGACAAAGGCTAGAGAGGTATTAAAGTCATTCTAGCACCAGAGACTTTCCTTTTGACTTCGTCATAAGGATTGAAAGAGAATTGAAAAGGAAATAGCTTCCTTCCAATATGATTGGTTATTTGTTCAACAAACACATGTATAGCACTCACCAGGTGCCTAGGTACCTAGATTGGTCTAAGCAATTTACAAATATTAACTTACCTAATCCTCATAAGGACCCTATAAGGTAGTAGTATATTATTATCCCCATTTTACAGATAAGAAAAGGTACGCAGAGGTTAAGTAGTTTAAGGTCACACAGCTAAAAAGTGGCAGAGCCAGGTTCAAACCCAGGCATTTTCACTACCGTTTGTTCTCTCAACACCACCACTCCACATTGCCTGTGACAGTGGGATTCAATACTCTATAGAGCCATTTTCACACATGACCTAAAATCATAGCATGTCCCATCTACAACCATGAGCCCACACTGCATTACATGACCCACGTGGTGAAGAGCACCGAACTGCCAGCTGTCTTCAAATCCTATCTCCCTGGTGAATCTTATGATCCAGCCCTCGATGACTGCTTTGTCCCCAACCCACTTACTGTCAGTTCTCTCTGATTGTTAGCATTGATGAACTTGAATGGTGATTTAAAGTTTTAATATTAATATACCAATATTAAATACTATTAATAATATATTAGTAAATAATATTAGTATATTCTTCTCCCCTGGTACATTTTAAATACTTTAAACAAAGGAAATGTTTTGTATATCTTTGACCCAATCCTTAAACTTTGTAGTTTTATCTTTTATAAAATCACAGAATGGTGCTTGCCATGTAGTTAGCTCTAAATAACAGCTAGTTTGTTTCTTTAGGCCATTACCATATCACATCCTTGACACAATTTCCAGGTCTCTGCCTCCTCTCAGTTCCTCAAAGTAGTCAATCCAGATGTCTGTCTTATATAACCACTTCCTGGTGACCACTATGAGTGAGACAGCTATATACAGCCTACCCAACTGACCTCCACATCCTGCATGCACCATACAGATAAGCCACATCAACCACCTTTCAGTCACAGTAGGATTGCATGGAACTTGCTCCAGCTTGCTGTAAATACGCCAGTTGGAATTCCCAATGGGAAACCCACCTAGATGATACATGGACTCCAATAAAAGCTTCAGCCTACACGTCCCTCACTTTGTCTTCCTCTTATTCCCCACCCCATGCCTATGGCTTCCCCCTTTCCATTGGTGCTCCAAGGCATGTTTACCTCTTCTCTGTGGGATCTGTCAAGTAATAAACTTTCAGTTACTTCCTGTGCCTGGTTGACTTGACTTCTCTGTGTCTTTTTTCCTGATCAGGGTTCTCCTAGAGAGTGGCTATCTTGGTAAGAATAAACTGGACACAGGGCAGAGAAGAGCCACAGAGTGTTCACCAGTATAAACATGTTTCCTGTGAGAGGAACACCTGGCCATGGGTCAAACATTGAGGCATCTTCTCAATAAAGAAGTATCCCATGAAGGACACATTTTAAATATCCATTACCAAATCCCCTGGAGCCCCATAAGGGCAAGACTAGAGTTTATAGCCACTATCCGAAAAAAGAACTCAAGACCAAATTAGAGGAAAATACAACACAGCATCATTTGTTAAACATATCCCTCCCCATTATGTAGTCTTGACACCCTTGTTGAAGATCCTTTGATCTCATATGTGTGGGTTTATTTCTGGGCTCTCTATTCTAGTCCATTGGACTATTTCTGTTTTTATACCAGCACTATACTGTTTTGATTATTGTAGCTTTGTAATGAGTTTTGAAATCAGGAAGTCTGAGGCCTCTAGCTTTGTCCTTCCTTCTCAAGATTGTTTTGGCTACTTAGTGTCCTTTTTGATTTTACAGAATTTTAAAATTGTTTTCTCTATTTCCATAGAAAGTGCCATTGGGATTTTCAAAGAGACTGCACTGAATCTTTAGTACACTTTGAGTAGTATGGATATTTTAACAAAATTAAGTCTTCTAATTACAAACATAGGATGTCTTTCCATTTATTTGCATCTTTAATTTCTTTCATCAATGTTTTGTACTTTTCAGTGTATGTGTCTTTCACCTCCTTAGTTAAGTTTATAATTAAGTATCTTATTCTTTTTGGTACTATTGTAAATGGGATTGTTTTCTTAATTTCCTTTTGAATCATGAATTGTTAGTGTAGAAACACAGTGGGTTTTTATATGTTGATGTTGTGGCCTGAAACTTTACTATATTCATTTATTGGTTCTGATAGCATCCTCTCTCTCTCTCTCTCTCTCTGTGTGTGGGTGTGTCTGTGTGTGTGAGATATTTAAGGTTTTCTATATATGATTAGGTCATCAATGAACAGAGATAATTTTACTTCTTTCTTCCCAGTGTGAATGACTTTTACTTCTTTTTCTTGTCTAATTTCTCTGGCTAGTGCTTCTAGTACTATGATGACTAGAAGTAGTTAAGAGTGGCTATACCTGTCTTACTCCTGATTTTAGAGGGAAAGCTTTCAGTTTTTCACCATTATTAATTATCTTCTAAATGTGACTGCCTAGATCCACATAAGATTGTTAAAAAACTGGAAGCTCTTTGAGGGCAACTGTTTTTAGTAATAATAGCAGCAGTTCTAATCTTTCTTACAAAACCTCATTAAAATATTTGCTTGGTAATAGAGATTATAGTTTACAAATGGTAAACCAGAAAATAAATAAATGTTACTCAATTATAAAACTTTAAGTAAACATTTATAATCTTTTATTTTTTCACATACATAAACTATCATATCTATTCTAAAAAACAACTTAGAACATAAAGATATATATAAAAAGGAAGAGAATTCTCACATCATTTCACCTACCAAGTGTAACTACTCTTTACATTTGAGGTCTATACTTTCATTTTATGAATATATATATATGGATATATATGCACACATATATATTTAATTTTATTGAAATAAATTACATGCATGTTTTGTCACATGCTTTTAAAAAATTAAACAATTTTCTGCATGTCTTTCCATTTCATCAATTATTACATAAAATTCTAAATATTTTTAATAAATGCATGTGTCTCATTATGTGGTTACGTAAAAATTATTTACCACAATTTGTCTAATTTATGATGAAACCTTTATGTTGGTTACATTTATTTGTATTTGAAACAATGCTGAGATGAACATTCTCAGAGTTAAATGTTTGTGTATACTCATGATAATTTTATAATTCTAAGAAATGGAATTATGAGATCATTTATTCATTATGATGTTAGCTGTGGGCTTTTTATATATGGCTTTCATTATGTTGAACTCATTTCCTTCCTAATTTATTGAGTGTTTTTACTATGAAAGGATGTTGAGTTTTGTTAATTTTTTTCTATTGAGATAATCATGTAATTTTTATCCTTTGTTCTGTTAATATAGGGTTTATATTGATTAATTTTTGTACATTGAATCATCTTTACATAACAGGGATAAATCCCTCTTAATCATGGTATATGATCCCTTTAATGTGCTGTCAAATTTGGCTTGCTAGTATTTTGGTGAGGATTTTGCACTTAAATTCATCTGGGATGTTAGTCTGCAGTTTTCTTATAGTGCTGTGTCAGACTTTGGTATTAGGGTAATGCTAGCCTCATAAAATGACTTTGGACATATTACCTTTTCTCCAGTTTTCTGGAAGAGTTTCATAAGGACTAGCATTAATTATTTCTAAATGTTTGGTAGAATTCACCAGTGAAACCATCTTGTCCTGGGCTTTTCTTTGCTGGCAGGGTTTTGATTACTGATTCAATCTCTTACTAAGTATAGGCCTATTCAAATGTATATTTCTTCTTGATTTAGTCTAGGAATTTATCCATTTCTTGTAGGTTATCCCATTTGTTGATGTATAATTGTTCACAGTAGTTTCTTTTCTTTTTTGAGACAAAGTCTCACTCTGTCCCCAGGCTGGAGTGCAGTGGCACAATCTCAGCTCACTGCAACCTCCACCCCCCGGGTTTAAGCAATTCTCCTGCCTCAGCCTCCTGAGTAGCTGGAACTACAGGCACATGCCACCATACCCAGCTAATTTTTGTATTTTTTAGTAGAGATGGGGTTTCGCCATGTTGGCCAGGATGGTCCCGATCTCTTGACCTCATGCTGGGATTACAGACATGAGCTACTGCACCCGGCCCACAGTAGTTTCTTATGATCCTTTTTATTTCTTTGATATCAGTTGTAATGTCTTCTTTTTCATTACTGATTTTTGTGATTTGAGTCTTGATTCTCTTTTTTTCTTATTTAATCGAGCTAAATGTTTATCAATTTTAACTTTCCTCGAAACCAACTCTTAGTTTTGTTGATTTTATCCTATTGTTTTTCTATTCTGTATTTTACTTAATCTTCCTCTAATCTAATTATTTCCTTCCTTCTGCTAACTTTGGCCTTAGTTTGTTCTTCTTTTTCTAATTCTTAGATATGTAATTAAATTGTTTGATATTTTTCTTCTTTATTTAATTTCGGCATTTATCATTATAAATATCCCTCAGTACTGTGTTTGTTGCAGCCCATATACTGTCTCTTATAGACAGTATTCTTATAGACAGTATATAGTTGTATCTTGGTGTTTTAATCCATTGAGCTATTCTGTGTCTTTTGATTGGGGAGTTTAATCCAATTACCTTTCTTTTTTGTTTGTTTGTTTGTTTGTTTGTTTGTTTGTTTGTTTGTTTTGAGACGGAGTTTCGCTCTTGTTACCCAGGCTGGAGTGCAATGGCGTGATCTCGGCTCACCGCAACCTCCACCTCCTGGGTTCAGGCAATTCTCCTGCCTCAGCCTCCTGAGTAGCTGGGATTACAGGCACGCGCCACCATGCCCAGCTAATTTTTTGTATTTTTAGTAGAGATGAGGTTTCACCATGTTGACCAGGATGGTCTCGATCTCTTGACCTCGTGATCCACCTGCCTCAGCCTCCCAAAGTGCTGGGATTACAGGCGTGAGCCACCGCGCCCGGCCCCAATTACTTTTCAAGTTATTGTTGCTACAGAAGGAGTTACTATTGTCATTTTGTTACTTGTTTTCTGTCTGTCTTGTGTCTTACTTTATGTTTCATTGATTTTTTTAATAGTAACATACTTGATTCATTTCTCATTTTCTTTTATTCATATTCTATAGGTATTTTCTTTGTGGTTATCATGGTGCTTACGTAAAGCATCTTACAGTTAAAACAGTCTATATTAAACTGATGACAACTTAGCTTCAATCACAAATACTCTACAATTTTCCTCTCCCCTTCATACTTTATGTTATTTATTTTACAAACTACATTTTTATTTTGTATATCCATTAACATATTTTTATAGTTGTAGTTATTTTTATACTCTTTTAATTTCTATACCTGAATTAAAAGTGATTTGCATACCACCATTACAGTATTATAGTATTCTGTATGTCTATAGACTTAACTTTACCAGCTAGCTTTATACTTTCATATTGTTTTGTGTTGCTGTTTGGTGTCCTTTTGTTTCAATTTGAAGGACTTTCTTTAGCAACAATTGTAAGATCTGGTGAGAATGAATCCCACAGCTCTTGTTTTCTTGGAAAGTCCTTATTTCTCCTTGATTATTGAATGACAGTTTTGCTGGATGTAGTATTTTTGGCTAACAGTTGTTTTCCTTTAGCACTTTGAATGTATCATTCCACTCCCTTCTAGCTTGCAAGATTTCTGCTGAGAAATCTACTAATGGACAAATGGAGGTTTTCTTATATAAGTCATTTTTCTCTTGTTGCTTTCAAAGTCTCTTTGCTCTTGACTTTTGACAATTTGATTATTTATCTTGCTATGGATTTATTTTTGGTGCGCTGTAATTGGAGCCACTGAGCTTCTTAATTCTAGATGTCTATTTCCTTCCCTAAATTTGAAGAGTTTTTGGCCATTTTCTTTTTAAATAAGCCTTCATTCCTTTCCTTTTTTTCTCTCTGTTCTCCTTCTGGCACTCCCATGTGTGTAAATTCATGAGCTAAATGTTGTTTCATAAATCCCTTAGGCTTTCTGCACTTTTTGTTTCTCGATACAGGGTCTTACTCTGTTGCTCAGGCTGAAGTGTACTGGCATGATCATGGCTCACAGTAGCCTCAATTTTCTGGGCTCAAGCAATTCTCCTGCTTCAGTCTTATGAGTAGCTAGGACTACAGGCATGTGCCACCACACCTGGCTATTTTTAAAATTTTTTGTAGAGGCAGGGTCTCACTGTGTTGCCCAGGGTGATCTTGAACTCATGGCCTCAAGTACTCCTCCTGCCTTGGCCTCCCAAAGTGCTGGGACTATAGTCTTTAGCCACTGCACTTGGCCCTTTCTTCACTCCTTTTTATTCTTTTTATCTTTTTTTTCTCTGACTGGATAATTTCAAATGATCTGTCTTCAAGTTTGCAGAATCTTTTCTGCTTGATAAAGTCTGCTATTAAATCTCTTTAGTGAATTTTTTACTTTCATTATTATAGTCTTCAGCTCCCAAATTTCTATTTGATTCTTTCAAATAGATTCTATATCTTTGGTGATATTCTTGTTTTGTTTATGCATTATTTTCTTAAACTCACAGAGCACCTATGTGGCAGTTTTTAAAATTATTTGTCAGATAACTCATATACCTCCAGCTCTTAGGATCCATTTCTGAATATGTATTTTGGTACTTTATTTGGGCTATGTTTCCCTGTTCCTTCATGTGTCTCATAACTTTGTGTTGGGATCCACACATGTGAAAAAACAGCCACCTCTCTCAGTCTTTTTGGATTGATTTTATACAAGGGAAGACACTCAACAATTAGCCTTACTAGAGCTTCTATGATCTCTGAAACCTTTTTTAAGGGGATGATGCATTTTCAGCCTGTGTGTGCAATTTCCATTAGAGAGGCTTGCTCCTTTCTTTTTCAAGTATTCATAACTTCTTTCTCTCTCTGGTATCTGTCTGTGGCACTGCAAACTTTTTGATTCTATAGCACCAACCTCGGTCACTCTCCTTGTTCCTAGTGCTCACCAGGCATTCAGAGCATGCAGATTCTCTGTCAGTACCCTGAAATGTAGACAGATACCTGACAAGAGAGATGAATATCAATCCCTAGGATAGCCCTCCAAAAAGCCAGAATGCTGGACACATGCTTCATTCCTCTCCCTCTTTCCCAAGAGGATAGCCTCAAGTTGAGAACTTTTTCTGATCACACTAAGCCATGATGGCTACAGGAAGCCTCACTTCCTCCCCGACCACACACATTTTTTCAAGGAGTCGCCAGGCATCAAAACTATATTTGTTCAACCAGTGATCTGAATGAGACAAGACAGAAACCAGCCCATTGGGCAGCCCTCTGAAAAGCCAAAATGTCAGATGCATATTCGACCCTTATCTTTCACTCAAAGGAGGAGTTGTGAGCTAGGGCATGCTCTTCTGGTGCTGAGCTGTGTGCTAACTTGTGGTAAGTTGTTAGGGTAAACTTAAATTGCCCTTCTTACCCATTTTAATGATGCTGTTCTCAGCATTGTGCTCATCTAGAATGTTGAAACTTCTTAACTGGATTTTGAAATTCTCATAAAGGTATTTTATCCCTATATTGTTGTTAAATCAGGGTGCCTGTAGGGAAATAAGGGGTAGGATGTTCTATTATGCCATTTTGTTGACTTTACGCCTGTGCTTTTTTTTTTTTTTAAGTAGGGTACTTTTATTGTAATTATTTTAAAATAAATTGTCTATTATATCACTGTCAAGCAAGCACTAGAGGTTGAATCAATTCTAAATGGAGCAAAAATAATGGAATGAACCCTCAAATCCATGTTTTCCTGACCTTCTCCAGATTCACATTTATAATTGGTCTCCTAGATATCCTGTGACTGATGACTATCACTGGTTTACTAAAATAGCTTGACTTGCTATGACGCAAACAAAAATCAACTTTATTCTGTCATTGCACCATGCTTAAAAACTAACACAACCAACCCCCATCTCTCCAACTTTTGTTGAAATCTTAGGCAAGTCAAATAGCTCTTCCCATCACTCTCAGTTATTATCAAAGAGTATCAATTATTATAAAATAAAACATCCAGTCCAGTCTAATTTCAAAATCCCAAACTCCAATCCAATGTGTAATGTCACCCCTCCTCAAGCTCATGTTTGATATAGGCAGAGAACCTGAATTGGGAGAGGGGACATAAGTGATTTCACTCTGTCCTCATTTTTTTTAACCTTACTTTTCCACTGATTCTCCCTTTAATTACATTATTTTTGACACCCATGAAACTGAAGCAGTGGGCAGGAGAGAGGTAAAGGAAAGGAACAATCTTACTTTGAAATCTAGTAATGGTGAGGTGATTTTAGATTCTTTGGACCCCAAAGAACTGGAATTCCAGACTCTCCACTATCACTGAGATCTCCCACTTCAGTTCTCTTTGCAAAGGCAATACTTCTTTTAGAGGGATGCTTATGATTCCACCTCTGCCTCTGACTTCCAGTGGTTGCACACACATACCACACTCCTATTATAAGTCATTTTGTTCCTTCAGGAATTCCTCTTGAAAGAAAGAAAGAAAGAAAGAGAGAAAGAAAGAAAGAATTTTTTTTTTTTTTGAGACAGAGTCCCACTCTGTCACCCAGGCTGGAGTGCAGTGACACGAATTTGGCTCACTGTAACCTCTGCCTCCCGGGTTCAAAAGGTTCTCCTGCCTTGGCCTCCCAAGTAGCTGGGATCACAGGTGCCCGCCACCATATCCGGCTAATTTTTGCACTTTTAGAAGAAATGGGGTTCATCATGTTGGGCAGGCTAGTCTTGAACTCCTGACCTCAAGTAATCCATCCACCTTGGCCTGCCAAAGTGCTGGGATTACAGGTGTGAGCCACCAGGCCCAGCCATGTTCTCTTTTGACCTATAGAAAATACCATAGAGCTTTAAAATGTTAGCAGCCTTACTTCTTTGCTTTGTCACCAGCAGACTGCTCCAGCTAGATATTACCTCTTGGGCATTCCAGATCCTGCATCTCTCAAATTCCAGTGTGGCATACTTACTATCACATCACACCAGTGTGACATACTTAGCATTACATTGTTCTCCAAATGATCCTCCTGAATTCTTCCTCACTGAACTTGATGTGAAGACAGGGCACCTTTCCTCTCCTCCCTTGTAGGGGGTACGCAATGCACAGTTCACCCTCTCCAAAACAAACCTCACCACCAGCCCTTTCAAACTCTGGATGAATTCAGAGCCTTTGACAACATTTCAATATAAACTTCATGATAAAAACTTTCAGAAAACTAGGGAAAAAAAGAACTTACTCAAACTGATAAACAGCATCTACACACAAAGAAAATCTTAGGCTAGCATCTTAATTAATGGACAATAGTTGGATGCTTCCCCTTATGATTGAGAGCAAAGAAAGGAAGCCTTAGCCAATGTAATAAAGCATGTAAAGGGAATAAAAGTCATGCAGATAAGAAAGAAAGAAAACTGTTGCTATTTACAGACAATGTAGAAACTCTCAAGGAATTTACCCAAAAAAAACCTCAAAAAATGAATAAGTAAGTTGTTGGTTTAGCAAGGTTGCAGAAAACAAGGCTAACACACAAGAAGGCAGTCACACTTCTAATAATATATGTTAACAATGAACAATTGGAAACTGAAATTTAAAACACAATACTGTTAACAATCCCTATAAGAAAATAAAACTCTCAGGTACAAAACTAGCAAAGCATGCACAGGATCTATTTGTAGAAATCTACAAAATGCTAATTTAAAAAATCAAAGACTTAAATAAATGGATAGATATGGTGTGTTTATGGGTTGATAGGCTCAACAAATTGACCTATACTGTGATGTAATTCCCATCAAAATTCTAAGACATTTTTTAGTCATAAGCTGGTTCTAAAATTTGTATGAAAAGCCAGAGACTAGCAAAAAAATTTTTGAAAAAGTAGCATAAAGTTGGAGGAATCACATTACCTGATTTGAGTTGTACTGCATAGCTACAGTAATCAAAACAATGTGGTATTGGCAGAGGGACAGAAACACAGATCTATGGAACCAAATAAAGAATCCAGATGTAGATCCAAACAAGTATAGCCAACTGATTTCTGGCAAAGATGCAAATACAACTTAATGGAGGAAGTACAGTCTTTTCAATAATCAGTTTTGGAATATTTCAGTAATCATAGGCAGAAAAAGAAAAAACCCTCAACCCAAGCCTCATACCTCATATAAAAATCTATTCAAAATGTTTTATATATCTAAATGTAAAGCAAATAACTGTAAAACTTTTAGGAGAAACAAAAAAAAAGTTCATGACAAGATTAAATCGTTCTTAGACATGACACAAAAGACAGAATTTCTAACAGCAAAATTAATAAATTGGATTTCATCAAAACTAATAATTTGCTTAGTGAAATACCCAAAGAAGATAGAAAAACAAGCCAAAAATTAGGAAAAAATGTTTGCAAATCATATATCTGACAGAGACTCATATCCAGAATATACAAAGAATGCTATAAACTCAGCTGTAAGAAAACAAATGGTTCTTATAACACAAAGGATAAATGCTGAGGGGATGGATACTCCATTCTCTATGATGTGGTTATTATGCATCTCACACTGTATCAAAACATCTCATGTACCCCATAATTATACATACCTACTATGTACCCACAAAAATAAAAAATAAGAAAATTTTTAAAAGAAAACCAACAGTTCAATTATGAAATGGGCAAAGTACTTAAACGGACACTGCCAAAGAAGACCTACAGATGGAAAATAAAGCCACAAAAGGATTTCAGCATCATTAGCCATTAGGAAATTTCAAATTAAAACCACAATGAGATATCACCATATACCTGTCAGAACAGCTAACATAAAAAATACTGTCATTACCAAATGCTAGCCATGATGTAGAGAAACTGTATCTCTCATATATTGTTGATGAGAATGTAAAATGGTATGGCCACTCTGGAGACAGTTTGGCACTTTCTTATCAGGTTATGTGCATTTACCACATGGCCCAGAAAAATTAAAACTTGTGTTTACACAGAAACCTGTACAAGAATGTTCACAGCAGCTTTATCTGTAATAGACAAGAAGTGGAAATGAGGCAATTGTCCTTTAATGCGTGAATGAATGAGCAAACCACGGTGCACCCACACAATGAAGCATTACTCCACAATAAAAAGGAACTGACCATTAATATATGCAGCAACCTAGATGAACCTCAAGCCAGTTTATGTTAAAAAAAAAAAAAAAAGCCAATCTCAAAGGGTTATATACTCGTGTAATACCATTTATATAACAACCTCAAAGAGACAAAGCTATAGTGATAGAAGAGAGATTGGTGGTTGCCCAGGTTGGATTTGGAAGAAGAATGTGATTATTAGGAGGCAGCATGAAGGAGTTTCTTCGTGTTGGTGAAACAATTCCATATCCTGATGGAGGTGTTGGTTACTTGAATCTACCCACATGATAAAATGTCACAGAAGTACACATCAAAAAAAGCTTATGTAAAAACTTGTGAAATCTGAGTAACTCAGGTGTGTCTGACCCTAGATGTGGAGTGCATTATGTGCTATGTGACTGTGGCTTCTATTGAACTACCCACTCAAGGGCAGGATTCTCAGGTGTAGACCTGAGTTAATAACACTAGACCAAAGACAGTTTCCTGGTTTCAACGGTTTGCTATGGTTATGTCAAGGGGAATATACTGGGGTAATCTGGGTAAAGTATATACAGGAAGTTCCTATATTATTTTGGCAACTTCTTGTGCCTCATATACTCTTTCAAAAAAAAGGTTATTGCATCTATACACTCACAGACACACAGTGTGATGGTGTCCCTTTCTTGTTGAAATGACTCCACTTTGCCAATAGAATGGAGTCCACACTACATAGCATGATATTCTCACTCCAAAGTGTGACCCATCCTCTACAATTTCCCTTCTATTCCCCTGCATACCAAATGCTGCTCTTCCCAAATACTGTTTTTCACTTAGCCATGCCTTTACACAGATTATTCCTTTCCTTCTACTTTTTATGACAAACCTTGTCTATCCTTCATCTGTAGAGGGAAGAGTCCTTCCCCTCTTCCTCATCTCTTCACTTTCCTGCCTCTGCTCACACAAAGGGAAAATACCCAGCACACTCCTGCAGACACTTCAAATGGTCCTGTACCTTCTCTTCACTTTTGACGTATTCCCCCTCAAAGACAGAGTAGGCAGCAGCAGGTGATCTGAATAGGAAGCGCCAAATGTCCACAGGATCTCTTTTTTTCACCTATGAGTTTTTTGTGTGTGCAAAATGAGACATCTCTTGTTTTTTTTTTCCCTCCCTTCCCTTTTCACACATTAAAAAACAAACAAACAAAATACAGGATCTCACTCTCACCCAGGTTGGAATGCATTGGCACAATCTTGGACTTCCCAGGCTCAAGTGATGCTCCTGGCTCAGCCTCCTGAGTACCTGGGGCTACAGGCATCTGCCACCATTTCCAGCTAATTTTTCTTTCTTTTTTCTTTCTTTCTTTCTTTCTTTTTTGTAGATACGAGGTCTTGCTATGTTGGTCAGGCTAGTCTCACTCTCGTGGTCTCAAGCAACCCTCCCATCTCAGCCTCCCAAAGTGCTAGGATCACAGGCATGAACCACAGCACCAAGCCCATTTTCACACGTTCTTTATTAAGAAGAACTTTTGCTCCATTTGGCTCAGAATCTCAGAAAGAAAAACGTGCAGGTGCTGGCATTTGGTCCTTGAGACAGGCCTTGAATCTGTAGCAGAGACTCAACCCAAAATACTCCTCCTCCATGAAGCCTCCCCAGCTTCTCCGAGGCAGCCAGTCACCTGCCCTGTATATACTCTGAATACTCAGGTTATAGCATATGGTATAATAACGTGCTCTGTGACTGTGACTTCCATTGAACTATGAACTCAAGGGCAGAATCCCCAGGTTTATTTCATCATCGTATTTACTGGAACTGAAAGAGAGTGTGGCATAGAGGTACCTAGAAAGAGATCCATCTGATGATTAGAAGAACAAGTACAGGGCACTACATTGAGTCCTGGAGCTGAGAATCATTTCCTGTGAAATTATCTCAGATACATTTTTAGTATGTCAGAAGAAAGAAGAAATTAACTCCTAAGGGTATTCAAGATGGTGGGTATATGTTACAAGAGCAGAAATCAACATTAACCAGACATGAAGCAAGCAGAAAAAGTTTCTACGATTAATTTCTGGTGAACAGAGCCAAAGGCAGTTGAATGGGACCACTAAACACCAGCACTTTTATTTGCCTAGAAAGTGCTTCAGTGAGCATGCAGAGGTGGGCCTTTGGCCCTATTTTTTAGCAAGCCTCTTTTTCTCTACCACCTCTATTCCTTTGTGTTCAGGATGCTTTTTTCTCATTATATTCTATAGTCTTACCTGGTCCACTACACATTTATGCACATGAAACTGCAAAGCAATAGATATGGCACTGATTTTGTTTCCATCATCAACAACAGATCTGACTTCAAGAGGGCAGCCAAAATGTACTCATTTTCCAACATACCACTAAGATTTCTTTGGAATCAAGCATTTCACTGTGTTAAACTTTTTTTTTTCCTTCTAGGAACAGTCTAGGCAGCTAACATTGAATTTACGGCTTTGCAGAATTCCCTGAGAACAGGTGAAGTGAAAAATCGTACCCATGTTGTCAACAAATTCCAAGAATAACGTTCCTGTCTATCCATCCACACAAGGAAGTTTACATGCCATAAACATATGGATGAAAACAGTAATTCACCAGTATCATAAGAAGGTATTTTTTAAGTGTGGGAAAGACACAGTAAATTTTAAAACCTGCTAAAAAAAAAAAAAAAAAAAGTAGGATATAATCTCCCTGCCCCATAATTTTGCAACTTATTCCTTGCTCGTGTGAAATATGCCTGGAACATCCAATGTAAAATGTACCTACCTTCCTTAGGCTCATATTCAGGCCAAAACTGTTAGTCTCAAAATAAGAGAGTAAAACTTATCAATGTATTCATTTTAGTAGAAAGAACATGTTACATATGTATAAATTTCAGTATTTATTTATATTCATGTGCCTGTTTCATTTTCTCTTAGTGTTTGTCAATATACATGCTTCTGTACAATAAATTTTTCAAAAAGAATTTTTTTAAGAAGGAAGTTTCCACCCTTTTGCCTCTTAGCTAGTATACATGTATGATAAGAAATTATAACTGGATAGACATTCCCAGCACATGAAATATTAGCTTTTCTGATTGAGCCACCTCGCATGATATTCACTCCTAAAACTTCTGGTTCTAGGACCCTTACAGATTTTCATGCTAATAATGTTTTGTGCCTGCCCACCTGCAAAATCAGACCTAAAATTATTCTTAAAAACATAACTCAAAGATTGGCAAACACCTTAAAAATTAATCAAGCTTTCTTTGCATTTTTAAAAAATTTATGTTGCTCCTAACTCAGAACCATTGAAATAGTGGGCAGCCAATCAATATTATGTGTGGTAAGTAACTATATACATATTCAATGAATTGTGCTGCTTTATGCTCTAAAAGCAATTAATTTTGGTCCCACTTCATAGGAGGACAAATTAAAGAGGAGGAAGAACACTTCTTCAAGTTATCACCTTAAGAGTCACAGGTAGATTCTGAGACGAGGTGTCATTTTCAAAACACACCAAACTCCAGTCTTTCCTGCTCCTACACTGGCTGGGGAGGTAACAGCTATTTAGCGATATTAAATAAAATAATAATAATGCACTTTGTTTACAAGGCACTTATCCTCCATTGGCATGCAAGGTGTCTGCCTGGAAGCACAGCAGTAAAACAATTAAACTTCATTGAGCTGTCTAATGTCATCCCCACGCGGATGTTGGCGTATTATAAGACCTTGCTCAGGGTTCTTTGTATAAGACTTGCGTTTTCACTATAACCACCGTTGATTCTTTGTGTCTCTCTAATTTCTTTCCATAACATCAATAAAAGAGAATATTGAGGGGAGAAAGGTCTCTTCCAAACAGGGGGTCTGACTCTCGGCTGTGATTTGCTTGGCAATTGGAGATTTTGTGTACAATCTCTTGCAGCAAAAGGTGAGAAATGCAGAAGCAATGGCTTTTATAAAAACACAGAGCAGCAGGAAGCCCTCTCTGCCCAATTACAAGGTGATCCCAGTTCATTTTTACGGTTTGTTTCTTTTTTTTTTTTTTTTATCACATATGTTTCCAAACACAGTCTTGATGTCCTGTGGGGCTGCTTTTGTAAAAAGCCATAGCTTCTGATTTAAGGAGCTTCAAAAATAGCTCTCTGCTTCTTCAGTCTGAAAGAGAGCAGTCAAGTTACAGCACATTTATTCTCTTTGAAAAATAGAAAGATGTCAAAAGCAAAGTTCACGGCAAAATTAGGCTGATTTGTTTTGTGTTTCTGTGATTCTTGGCTGTAGAAGTAAACAGGAAAAAAAAACCCACAGTGGTTTGTTTAATAAGCAAAAACTGCTATTAAAATGAATTTTGTGCTCAAAAACTTATCCTGTCAGGAAGAATTATCAATTATACAAGCTTTGGGAGAAGAGGGTAGAAAGCAAAGCTTAATATCCACTGTCAACATACAATCCAGGCCTCATGTTCAGAAAAAGAACAACTTCATTAGTTTGATACAAATGATCAGTAGTTCTCAGAGATTCTCTGCTTTGGCTGTGACAGATATGATGTAGCAACCTGGTATGAAAACTTTCCTAACAAAAGCAGCTTTGGCTGATAATGACCAAAGGGTGGCCCCAATCTGGAAAACTCTCAGATGCCCAGATGGGATTCTCCAGGATATGCCACCCAGAAAGAGTCTGGTGAAACTCTAATTGAGACAGTATCCACAGCACCATCTTTTTCCTGAGCATGCTTTGACACTGCGGTTAAGTGGTGGCAATTCTGCTTTCCCAACCTTGCATATTTCTAAGGAAGGAGCATGAGCATATTTCCCAGGTTTTGCACCCCTGTCCACCCCTGCTTTTCTTGATTTGTATACCTGGCGCCTAGAGTGAAAGTCAGATTTGCTCTAATCCCTGAGTAAGTAACGCTATGATTTCTTTTTCCAGTGCTTGCAACCGACGCAAAGTGATTTTGAAGTGATAGAAGATCAAAACCAATTCTGGGAATTGGTTGGAAAATATCAGTCCCATTACAGGTAAAAAAGACTATTCCATATTGAACTAAACTATTGTATACTGAGGTTTTGTTGTTGTTTCTCTGATGTTTGCAGTCATTCATAATGAGAGAGAATGAGAAGAAAGCATACTGAATTTTCTCCATTAGCTCTTTGTGACACGATTAGCCATGCGAATGAAGCAGCCTTTTTGAGACTCTATTTCTAGTTTTTATATGAATATTAAATTAACATTTCTGGAAAGGAAAGTTTTGCACTCTGCATCAATACGATAGTTTTCCAGAAGCAAAAATACTGCTTAGAAGTGTTGCTTCTATCTTTGTGTTTCTCAAGTGCACCAACCTTCCACATACCACAAGGTGATTGCACGCGTTTTTCCTGCTGTTCTACCCTCAGCTGTGTACAGTTAACTTCTACTCTTCCAGCAGATCCCAGCCCAGTAATCCCCTCTTCAAGCAAGCCTTCCCTGATGGTCCTATATTATATGTGACTAGTAGCATGCCCTTCCCCTTGCTAGCCTTTATCACAGGTGTAATTTTACAGTATTTAAGGAATCCTTTGATTACTATCTTCAATAACACACAGAGACTAGAATGTGATAAATGCCTGTGTGCTGTACACATGGCTAATTTTCAATCAATTATGTAGAAGTTCACAATTAAATCGATCAATTGTCTAGAGGTACATAACATAATAAATCCACAGATAATTTAAAGACCACTTTTTTTTTTTTTTTTTTTTTTTTTTTTTTGTGACAGAGTCTCACTCCATCACCAGGCACCAGGCTGGAGTGCAGTGGCGCGACCATGGCTCACTGCAACCTCCGCCTCACAGGTTCAAGCAATTCTCCTGCCTCAGCCTTCCGAGTAGCTGGGACTACAGGCACACGCCACCACGCCCAGCTAATTTTTTTGTATTTTTAGTAGAGACGGAGTTTCACCATGTTGGCCAGGATGGTCTCGACCTCTTGACCGTGATCCGCCTGCCTCGGCCTCCCAAAGTGCTGGGATTACAGGCGTGAGCCACCGTGCCCGGCCTAAAGACCACTTTTTAACTAAGAGTTTTGGTTCCTTCCTGATGTTATCTCTTATCAGGGTGCAAGTTAAAGAAAGAACCAAATTAACTCACCTGTGTTTCTTCTCTTTGTTTCTGATTCACAGTGCCAGTTCTCCTCATGAACACTGAAATCATTACCAGCAACACCAAGTAGAAAGACAGGATCCTCAGACTGGAAAATTGAAAGTGAAAACCAACAGTTAGATCAAAAGCCAACAGTGCAGTGTAATAAAAGATAAGTCCTAAGATTTTAGACAATAGCTTTTGATAGCATGGAATAGAAGCACACAACGCTTTTTTCTTTTCTTTTTTCTTTTTTTTTTTTTTTTTGAGACGGAGTTTTGCTCTTGTTACCCAGGCTGGAGTGCAATGGCCCGATCTTGGCTCACCGCAACCTCCGCCTCCTGGGTTCAGGCAATTCTCCTGCCTCAGCCTCCTGAGTAGCTGGGATTACAGGCACACGCCACCATGCCCAGCTAATTTTTTTTGTATTAGTAGAGACGGGGTTTCACCGTGTTGACCAGGATGGTCTCGATCTCTTGGCCTCGTGATCCACCCGCCTCGGCCTCCCAAAGTGCTGGGATTATAGGCTTGAGCCACCGACAACACTTTTTTCTATGTCTACCTCTTCTTTTTGGATAAGTGCATGGATAATCTAGAATCTCTTTATTTATTTTTCTTTTTTTCTTTTTTGAATTGTACTTTAAGTTCTGGGGTACATGTGCAGATCTTGCAGGATTGTTGTATAGGTACACACATGCCATGGTTGGTTTGCTGTCTTCATAACAGATAGATAGATAATAGATAGCCAAGAAGGCAGAAAATAGATTGAAACATAGGTTGTCCTATCCTATTATATATTTTATGCAATTTTGTCCAAGACTATAACTGATACTATGTGAACTTTCAAATAGTATGGACATGGCCTCTTGTAGCTCCCACATTTCTCTTTTAGTTTCACTTATCCATTTCATTTTACCATAGAATCCATCTTGAGACACATCAATGATTGACACTCCCATCGTCTATTCACGTGGGGCCACAAATTGCTTTCCTGAGTGTGATTATTGGTCCTACTGTTTTGAAGTTGGAAACTGATGAGAAACATTAGCCTGCCAAGGAGATGGGCAGTATTCCATAGACCACTCCAATGGTCTGTGTGGAACTCGTTTTGCTTCTTGAGGAGCTAAGATGATAACAGACTTGTTCTGAGATTGGAGCTATAAACCGCAAAGTACTGCAGAGGCTGACCAGAGCTTCAGCATGCAAAAGGTTTTCCAGGAGAAGCAAGCCCATTCCATTTGTGGCTTTTGCTAGTTTTGTACTATCAAGAAATGTGTTTTAAAAAAATCTTTTCTGCAAAGCTAGCAAAAGCCACAAATTCGATACCTTTGGTTTACGTGCAAAACATGATGCCCAACTCAGCTTAGGTTTTGTATTGCATTAGCTAATGTAATAGAACTTCTAAGACCCAGGTCAACCAGCCTAACCTCCACATTTCAAATACACTTCGATTTGAGACCTCAGCAAGACATTCACACAGTGCTGAATGGTGAGGTAATTGTTGAATTTTAACCTTAAAATATTTAAATGAAAAAAAAATTTAAATGATGCATCGTCCCCATTCCAACACTTCTGATGAGCTCTCATGAAAATGATGGGCTTGACCTGATAGTTGATTCCATTAGTGCAGCAGAGGCAAGTCTATATCAGAGAAACAGGAAATAATGCAGGTTGGAATCATTCACTCAAATATGACATGAATAAGGAATATAGTGTAGATGGAGTCTAGGAAGAAATCTTACAGTTAGGAGGAGTTGAAGGGCTTTAAGTTGTGGTGAAGAGAGCAAGTTGTAAATCTCATTTGTAAGAAATCTGCAACACACCTCATGGCTATTCTATGACCCATATTAGATTCTGAAACCTCTGTGAGTATTGAGTCTCACTATTGTTTTGTTACACTCAGTTTTGCTGTCTAAAAATTGGGTTCCATTGGATTTACTAGGGCTCTTCTTGCCTTCTTTTCCTTGGAGATTGGTGCTGACATGTATCAGATGATGACAACACTCCACCCTGCAGCATTTGGGGTCACTGTATTTGTAGGGTAAGTAAAACTAGTCCCATCATCTTATATGTTACTGAAATATAAGTTGGATTCATTGGTAGGAAAGGTTTCAGGTATTATTTTAGCAGCACAACATAATTGAAGAATGAATAAGAAACATCTGAGAATTTACTGGTCTTTTCCTATTGATTCTGTTACTTGTGATTCTACAATTAAAACAAAATCTTAGAGTAATAGTAAAAAAATTTTTAAATATCTCTTCTTTATATCGCAACATATCATTAAGCTTTGGATTCACAGAAGCAAAATGGCCTTAGATGATGAAGATACAGATTATGGACTGAGGGCTACATAATTAAACGTGTAAGATATCAAGGTAAAGTACCAGAATACATAAAGAGGATAATTTCTTTAGTCAGCAAATGGGCAATAACAGGAAAAGAATTTTTGTCTTGGGATAGTGAGCAGTTGTATAAACATATGATGCAAAGGCTTTTTCAAATAGACATAACATTGCCATATGTTCAATCCGAGAACTGCGGAGGGACTAGGGAAAATCAGAATGATTTAAGATCGCCTATACACATCTCTGCCACCACTTGGTTAGCTGAGCCCAAGCAGCTAAAAGTAAGGAGTGTAGTTAAATAGGGACATGTTGAGAGACCATAGTGGGCCCCAGAGATTGTTGTATTGAGGTAAAGAAAGCCATCAAACATCACCGACAAACTGCTGCTTCCCTTAAGATATGATAGAGCATGTGCACTACCTCTGGTCGTCCTGCTCTCCAGCGCTCATGGACTGCCTCCCTCTAGATTCAGGCAGGAGCTGCTTAACATGGCAAAAGAGGTTTAGACTGTGGGGAGCATATGGATTTGCCCTTCCTCAGTACTTAGCTATGAGAAAGAGACAATGCTGCCAGGGTGTCAAAAGACCACTAAAGTAAACAGATCCCTCTACATAAAGGGAAGGCAGCCTGCAAAGCAGCCGCAATGGAAACAGCAGCACCTCGATGCCAAGTGCAGGCTGTGTCTGTACAATATCAAATCAACCAATCAAAGGGTAAGAAAAATTAACACAAACAAATGTTTTGTCTACATAACCTAGCTTGTATGTTTGCTTTCTCCTTATGATTGGAGTGAACAATTGTTTTTTATAACATGTAGACACAGCCACCGTGTAATAAACTGGCACCTGAAGATAAGCTGTTGAATGCTGGTGGTGTAGACTATTGCTCTCATTTTACAGATTGAGTGGGGAAAATGAGATTGATGTGGGAAGCAAGTCATATTACCAGTAGTATGGACTGCAATGGCCAATCTGCTCTACGGAAGTGACTTCATTAATCTTGCTATGATTAAATTAATCAGTAAGATAATCAGCAATGATCTTTCTGAAAGGTGTTTTCTCCCATTCGGAGGATCAGATCTATTCATATACAGATATCTTTATTGTCTAATTTTTTAATAAAGAGTATACGGGAATGACTTTTCCTAGCCAGAATTAATCAGATTGCCCTTAAAATTTGAATTTACCTGGTCATTATTTAAATGTCCACTTCATTTTGCTTCTATTGATATCTACAGTCCTTTCTCAAAAGTAAAAGCAAAATCCATATCATATAAAATTATCCAACCATAAAAACATAAATAATATTAAAGTAAGTCAAACCAAGCTGCTTAAAATTATGTCCCTGTAATACGCATTCATACATGCATGCATTTTCTTATTTATTTTTCACTCTGCATGCCACTTAGTGGATTCTCGATTTGAATTCTTTCTTTAATTATAGAAATGCTCTGAATTATTTCCTCCTATTTCGATTCCCCGCTACTCTCCCAATTCTATTTTTCCTGCAAGTCCTACCTGATGGATGGTGAAACCCTCAGATCTCCCCTTCATATCTCTGAAACACCTTCTCTCACTTAAACTCACTGATTCATTCATCAGGTATATCCAGTATGCTACTCAACCCACCATGAATTTTTTATTTCAACAATTATGTTTTTCATTTCTAAGAAGTTGTAGGCAGCCAGATCTTGTTTCCTGAGTACTGTTTGTAGTTTAATAATCATGTTTACAAAAAAACTCCTTTATCTCTATGATGATATTATGTATTCTTAAAATCATTTTTGGATTGCATCTATTAGTTATCATTCCTGGGGCATAATTTTTTTTCTATTTATTGTTTTGGTGGTCTCTCTTTCCTTGCTTTAGCCATACTCATATATTGGGTAATTCTTGGTTGTTCACTATTTTAGTTTAGGTTCCTTCAAGATAGAGCTTGCAAGAGTGGTCGTAAGTAGTTTATTTGAAAGGAATTCTAAGAAACACAAGCAAAAGAGCAATGAGGGTGAGACACAGAATCAGGAAAAGCCCATTTAAGTCAGTATTTGGAGATTTCTCAGTTCCCTTAAGACCTGAGAAGCATGTGGAATGCCTTCCAGAACTGTTTGCTGAAGAATTCCAATTCCCCCATGAGTTGAGGGTGGCCCCTGGGAATACTAACTCCTTCACACTTTTAACTGTAATTACCTATGGGCCAAAGGGGCTACCTCTGCTTTGGAGACAGGCCTGAGGCATAAAACAGAAAAGTTAGGACCTGGTCGGTGTGTATCCAGACATGCATGGAAACTGCACAAAGCTGTGCAGCTAAAATTAGAGGTGGCCAAAAGAATCTTCTGCTTGTTCATATGTAGAAGATTTCTCTATCATGCGTTCTAGGTTGTGACAGTTTCCGATACAGTAACCTTTCTGCAAGAGTGGCCTTTGGGCAATGACATCAGCCCCAGACTTTTAGCAGAAGCATCCAATTTGGCCTGGCATTGAGGGCTGCCCATCTAAAGCCATCTTTTCGGAGTGCCTTTTTTATTCCAGTCCACAGGAGTTCTCATTCTTGTTTTTAAGAATAACTGAATATTTTTTAATGCTATCTATGATATCTTGCAGACGAGAAAGCTTTTCACCTATGCTCAGCTGTCTGCCTAATGTGTAAATTAATCTCTTCTATTATGTCTTAAAACATCATGTCCAAGATCAAAGATATTCTGTTATTTTCCAGCAAACTTGGATTTCAAGAACATTCCACATTTGCAACATTCATTTCTACCTGGTTCCACAAACATCTACTTCCTTTCTGCTATCATCTCACTTGAATTCAAAACATTAATTAATAGAGATAATCCACTGATCCTCTGAAAAAGTCTCACAGGACAGCTCAAGTTAGTCCATTTAAAACATTCCAAACCCCAAATCCTAAAATACTTTATCTATTAAATGTTTGAGATCAGCACTCTTTTTTCACTACATGAGATTGTTTTACATTATCATATTTGTTTGCTAAGGCTGCCATAACAAGGTACCACAGACTGGGTGGCTTAAACACAGCCATTTATATTGTCACAGTTTGGAGGCTAAAAGGCCATGGCAATGTATTGAAAGAGTTGCTTTCTTCTGAGGCCTCTTTCCTTAGTTCATAGATGGCTGGCTTCTCCCTGTATCTTCATATGATCTTCTCTCTGGACTCATCTGTGTCCAGATCTCCTCTTCTTAGAAGGACATCAGCCCTACCAGGTTAGGGCCCACCTTAATGACTTCATTTTTAACTTAATTGCCCCTTTAAAGACCATCTCCAAATACAATCTCATTCTGAGGTTTTGGGGATTAGGATTTCAATATATAACTTTTAGGAGGACAGTATTCAGCCCATAACACAAATAAATATATTAAGAATTCTCCAGATTTTACTTCAACATTGTTCAAATGCAGTGAAACATTATTCCAATCGCCATTTCAATTCCAATAGAAGCAGTTATTTATTATTGTCAAAGACTTAAAACTGTGGTATTATTTTCTTCCATTTTTGCTAGAAAAACATATCTCCTAATAATTCCTTGGAGTGTGCAGGAAGGAACACAGGAACGTATAATAAACTCAAAGGATAGAGATTTAGGTCAAATCTAAATACAGCAAAGCATGCTAATATGAGATAATATTCTACAACTTATGTGAGACAATGAAACTAAGTTTTAAAATAGTTTTAAATTTATTTTTTAAACTAATATATACACACACACATATATATATATGTATATATATCTTGTTAAAAAAACTAATTGAAGAGTTCAAAGGAATAGAGAGAGTAAAGAATGTCTTCTCCCACCTCAACCCTGAGTTCCCAGCTGCCCTTCCCAGAGGCAACCACTATTATCTCTTTCTTAATTATCACTCCAGAGATATTGTATGGAACTGCAAACATGTATATTAATACATCCTTTTTGCTTTATACGGTTGGGGTATACTTTACACACATTTGGCTTTGTGCCTGTTCCACTTTACAATCTTCAAGATTACTCCATATCACAGAAAGAAGCTATACCTAATTATTTTCAAAGGCTGCATGTAATTCTGCTGTAGGATATACAAATAATTTTTTAGCCATACCCTTCTGATGATCATTTAGATTATTCCAGCCTTTTGCGAGCATAAATAATGCTATAAAATTACCTTCTTTATACAACTTTGCACAGATGTGTAAGTACACTTGAAGGATAAATTTCCACCAGTGAAACTGCAAGTTCAAATGTTATGTGTATTCTTAATTTTGAAATATGTTGAGAAATTTCTCTTCAAAGAGTTTGCATCCATTTGGAATCCTACCAACTATGTATGTGAGTATTTGCTTCCAACACTCTGTTAATACAAACCTTTGGAAATTTGTCAGTTTCATGAGCAAAAAGTGGCATATCATTATGTTTCTAATTTGCATTTCCCTAATTATAGGTGAAGTTGAGCATCTTTTCCTACACTTAAAAACACTGGGGCCAGCTGCAGTGGCTCATGCCTGGAATTCCAGCACTTTTGGAGGCCGAGGCGGGTGAATCTCCTGAGCTCAGGAGGAGACCAGCTTGGGCAACATGGGGAAATCCTGTCTCTACCAAAAATACAAAAAAATTAGCAGCATGTGGTGGCACACACCTGTGGTCCCAGCTACTCAGGATGCTGAGGTGAGAGGATCATTCGAGCCTGGGAGGCAGAGGTTGCAGTGAGCCAGGATCACGCAACTGTACTCCAGCCTGGATGACAGAGTGATACGCCATCTCAAAAACAAACAAAACCCCCAAAAAATTGGTATTTCTTTTTTGAAAAGCCATTTGTTCATTATCTTTGCTCATTATTAATTGTTATTCTTTTCTTAATTGAAAAGTGAGTTTTAAACAACTGTAGGGTCATGTTTATTACTTCTAGAACAAGTGTCAGATGAACAATATAAGTTTCCAGGTCTGCTTAGGTCTCCTAAGTCTGCCTTGACAAATAAATAGCAGAGAATATGGATGCACTACTAGATAAGGAATCTCCATACTACTACCATTGAAAACACTGTAATAATCTGAATAAATGAAGAGAGACACATGTTCATTGATGAAATGACTTAACAGTTAAAGATGTCCATCCTCCCTAATTTCCATATGCAATGCAATTCCAGTAAAAATTCTAAGCAGAATTAAAGGAGCTCTATGAATTAATCCTGCAATGTTGTGGAAGAATACAAGTATACAAATAGCCAAGTCAATTTTGAAAAAAAGGAGCAAAAAAAAGAACCATATTCTATCATAGAGCAACATATCCAAAAAGCTTTAGTAAGAAAAACAATATGGCAATTAAAAAAACCTTCAATAGAACATAAAAGATCTCAGAATAATAGGAAAGTGGCATACTGCTTAGAAAATGATACAGGGAAAACTCTATAGAGAAAAATAGTATTGAATTTCTATATATACCATATTAAAAGTAGATGCCAGATGGAATAAAGACCTAAATAAGAAAGGTAAAATTAAAAAGGAAATACTGCTGTTGAGATTATAAATTAGTACAGTAAAATCAGTAGATTAGTATAGCCACTGTGGAAAACAGCATGGAGATATTTCAAAAAAATAGAATTACCATATAATCCAACAGTCTCACTCTTGGATCTTTACCCAAAGGATTTGAAATTGGTTTATCAAAGAGACGTCTGAACTCCCATGTTTATTGCAGCACTATTCACACTGTAGCCAAGACATGGAATCAACCTAAGTTTCCATCAATAGATGAATGAATTTTTGAAATGTGGTATTTATACACAATGGAATACAATTCAGCCTTACAAAAGGAAGGAAGTTCTGTCATCTGTGACAACATGAATGGAACTGGAGAACATTATGCTAAGTGAAATGTCAGGCTCACAATGACAAATAGTGCATGTTCGCACTTACATGTGGGATCTAAAACAATTGAATTCACAGAAGTGAAGAGTAGAATGGTAGTTACAGAGGCAGGGGAGTGGAAGGATGGGAAGAGGGTGGTCAGTAGGTACAAAACCTCAAACAGAAGGTAATTTTTTTTTTCTTTTTTGAGCTCTATCACACACAGGTGAATATTTGAGGTGATGGATATGTGAAACAGCTTAATTATTCCACATTATATTCATAAATTATGACATCATTTATTACTCTATAAATTTATATAATTATAAATTACCAATTTACCATTTTAAAATTCTCTAGAATTGAAAATAAATAAAGCTAATAGAAGAAAATGTTCAAGGCATGCTTGAAACTTTGGGGTAAGAAAAGACTTTCTAAAATACATACCCAGGCAAAAACGTGTCTAGCTGTCTATAAAATAAAGGGCATTATAGGCAAAGTTAATGGACAGATCATGGTTTTGGGGAAGATACTTGCAACTTCTAAAACGGAAACAAGATTGATATTTATCCTATAAACTCCTGGAAATTAATGAGAAAAGGCAGAAAACACAATAGAACACCAAGAAGAGGACAATTATTATGCAGTTGACAGCAGGGGAAACCTAAATGGCTATCCAGTTGTTGCAGGTCAGGTTTCCTGGAAGGGAGACTGGGCAATGAAGATGATAATGAAGGAAGTTCATTA
The DNA here is from genome assembly GCF_030222135.1 of Aotus nancymaae. Classification (NCBI taxonomy): domain Eukaryota; kingdom Metazoa; phylum Chordata; class Mammalia; order Primates; family Aotidae; genus Aotus; species Aotus nancymaae. The sequence continues at coordinate 51,090,831 of NW_026988432.1, read as the reverse complement.
AGAAGTGCTTTCAGGATCAACACCTATTGCTGTAGTTTGGAGGCGATCTGTTTGTCCTCACCAAATGTCATGTGAAATGTAACCTACAGTGTGGTGGTATTGGAAGGTGGGGCCTAGTGGGAGGTGTTTGGGTCATGAGGGTGCATCGCTTATGAATGGCTCAGTGCCATTCTTTGCAGTAGTAAGTGAATTTTTGCTCTCATGAGATTGGACTGGTTCTGGGGAATAGATTCGTTTCTATGAGAGTGGTTTGTTATAAAGCCAGGACGCCCCTCAGGTTTGGCCCCTGTTTACACAGTACTACTTCCCCTTTGACCTTCAACATGTTATACCTCAGCTTTTGTGCCAGAAGTCGAGCAGATGCCAGCATCATGCTTCTTGTAAAGCCTGCAGAACCATAAGTTAAATACACCTCTTTTCTTTGTAGCAACACAAAATAAACTAAGACACCTGCAGAAGAAGAAAAGGAAGAAGGTATGGGCCAAGGAAGAAGTTGGTCTGTGATGCAGTCTCAGCAAAGGACTCGGCGTGCCTAAGGGGAGCTTGGAACAGTGTGGCAGATTGTATTTCCAAAAACACCTGCCGTAACATCTTCTATATTCCATGCTGTTCTTTCAATGTGACTGTGGCACTCTTCCTTTAAAAAAGAAGGATCTATGTCTACTTTCCATAGAACTGGGTGAGCGTTCTTGATTATTTCCACCAACAAAGAGTAACAAATCAATGCTATGTGTCTTTAAAGGATATACAGCTTCTGAGTTGTTTGCTTGTTCTTGAAGTATTCTGCTGCCACAGAAGCAATCTGACTGGACTGAGACCACCATGCTATGAGAAAGACCAAACTTGCTCATATGGAAAGACCAGATTAGCACATGGCAAGAGAGAGAGATGCCTAGCCAACCTTCAGCTGATTTGGCTCTCTGTTATTTTAGCTCTAACCACTGTTTGGCAGGAACCACATCAGAAACCCTAAGCCACAACTTCTTAACTGATCCCTTTCCAAATTCCTGACTCACATAAACCTTGCAAAATAATAAAATGATTCGTGTTCTTTTAAGTCACTAAGTTTCAGGATGACTTAATATGCAGAAATAGATCACTGGAACACATGGCTCTTCAGAATTGGGGCAAGAGAGCTCTATTTTATGTGCCTACATCTACCCATCATTGAATAAGGACTGGTCTGAAATACAGGAATGACTTTGGGCAAAGTGGCTTTCTTCAGCCTAGGGAAACTCCCAAAAAGTGTTGATAGCTGAGGGCTACCAATGAGAAAAACTCCCAGAAACTTGGAACGTTTCAGTGTTGAGGCAGGATTTGGATGGCATATCACGGTCTCCATTATAGTCCACCACTTGTACCACTTAGATCACTTGTTTTTACAAGTTCTGCAAGCACTCCAGGATGCTGGCAGGCCTCTTTCCTGGAAGAAACTTAGATGAAGATGGTGAGTGGCATGACCCACTGCTGTAGCATGTCTTAAGACCCCAACTGATTTTCATCCCTCTCCTTCTTTATCATCTATTCTAGACTCCTCACACCTTCAGTTAGAACATCTCCTGGTCTAAGTGACTTATCTGATGGGGTGACCCAGATCCTCATCACTGAAGAGTCTAACTCTTGGTCACCAGGGTTTTCTGTGGCAGCTATAAGTATCCATCAAAGTTGGTCAAGGGAATACTAAGATACCCAAGTGGAACTTCTGGGCGCTAAATACATTTTTCCTCACTGTATTCTGTACTAGAAGCCCTTTCTCTTCCTGAATCACAGTCAGTTGGTCTAACGTGGTCTTATGTGGGATGCCATGTTAATGAACAGCACATTCTGTAAACCTCAGATAATAATGGTGCTGGCAAAGGCTATGAGAGAAGAAAAGTATATGTGTCTATTATAGTGAAAATGAATTGATGTCCCTCTCAAGGTGAATGGTTTCAAGATACTCAACCTGCCATCAAATGCTTCCTCAAGAGATAGATATCAAATTGTTGATATCTGTTGGTGGCAGCTCAGACTTTCAGCAGTGACGGTAGCTAGATAGGCCATAGTGAATAGGAACCCATGCATAGCCTCCATCCCTATCACCATGGTGATTTTATTCCTGTATCCACTGTGCCCGACACTGGGATAGCCAATGACATGCGCTAGTTTACATCACCTGACCGGGTTCTTGTGTCAACTTGGCTGTGCAGTGCTTCTTTCATGGTAGATGCCCTCTGTCATATTGCAAGATTTTCATGTTTCATGCTAATTCCCATATGTCAGTGCATATGCATCTAACCCAGACCATGTTTTTTCAGACCTTCCAATCATTCTCTTTCAGGTCCCCAATGAACTTGCCAAGTCATTTACTATTGCCATAAGTTCACATATACTCGAACCTTGAGCCACTTATCTTCCTATATAAAGAATATGACCAGGTGTACCACTCAAAATTTAGCTTATTTATAGTATTTCCCCTCACAACTACATTTGAAGGCCATCTGTGACTGGGCTGTGTTGCAACTTCTGTTCCTATTATCTATGGGTACATAACCCAAAATTCAGTCGCTTTAAACACAACATTTATTTTTCTCACATATCACAAATTTGGACAGGACTTTGTGGGAACAGCTTGCCTCTGTTCCATGTAACAGGTGGGGCAGCTGACAGCTGGGGCCGGACTCGTGAGAAGGTTTGCTTACCCACATGTCTGCAGTTGATGCTGGCTCTTCGCTGGGATCTCAGTGGCTGCTGTGGCTGCAAGACCTACACACAGACTTTTAATACGGCTATCTAGTATTCAAAAAGCATGATGGCTTGGTTCCAAGAGCAAACATCTCAAGAAAAAGAAAGGGCCAAGAGGAAAATACAGTATCTGTAATGATCTAGCCTTGGAAATTGCTCAGTGTCACCTCCGTTTCATTGTATTAGTTACGAATGAGTTACTAAGGCCAGCCTATATTTTAGGAAAGAAGAATTGGACTCTATCTTTTGATAGGGTCAAAAGAATGTCATAGAACATCAAAAAACTTTCAGGCATCTTTTAAAACCACACTAGCTTACACATAACCAAGTTAACCCATCTGTGAACCAAGCTTGGCTTTTTTCTTCCTTCGTCAGCTGGTCATGGTGGCCATGATTGTGAGCTAAGGAAGATGCACTAGGGTAAGAGTATTGTGACATGACAGTTTGAGTCACCTGCTTGTGCCACTGATTTTTGCCCTCCGATCCTAATTGAGCAGGATCTTAGATGTACCATTTCCATCTTACAATGGACAGCTGCTAGGCTGGTCCAACTTTATGCCTTAGAAGGGCTGACAGAATTTATCTTATCATGACCAAACGGTCACTCAATTAACCATGGTCAGAAACCTTATTTCTACCAGGGTCCACTAGTTGGCCAGAAGGCAATTTTTGAATGACATACTATTGTTCAGTATAGATGGTATGCCCTTGCTCCAGAACTCCAGGACTCATCATAAAATCTATATAGCATCTTTTTTTTTTTTTTGAGATGGAGTCTCGCCCTGTCACCCCATCACCTTGTCACCCAGCTAGAATGCAATGGCACCATCTTGGCTCACTCCAACTTCTGCCTCCTGGGTAAAAGTGATTCTCCTGCCTCAGCGTGGCTGAGTAACTGAGATTACAGGTGCGTGCCACCATAATTTTTTTAATAAATCTTTAGTAGAGACAGGGTTTCACCATGTTGGCGAGCCTGGTCTCAATCTCCTGACCTCGTGATCTGCCTGCCTCAGTCTCCCAAAGTGATGGGATTATAGGTGTGAGCCACCACGCTGCTTTTCCCATCTCAGATAACTTTAATATTACAGGATCTACTGAGTCATACGTTCCAGTTGGCAGGAATGCTAGTCTAGTATTCTAGACATGCTACAGAGTGTCTTCCTGTTCTGGGACCCACACAAAGCCGACAGTCCTTCAAATAGACTATACTACCATCAAAACTCAAAGAGAGGCCGGGCGCAGTGGCTCATGCCTGTAATCCCAGCACTTTGAGAGGCTGAAGTGAGCAGATCACCTGAGGTCAGGAGTTCAAGACCAGCCTAACCAACATGGCAAAACCCCGTCTCTCCTAAAAATTCAAAAATTAGCCAGGCACAATGGTGGGTGCTGTAATCCCAGCTACTCAGCAGGCTGAGGCGGGAGAATTGCTTGAACCCTGGAGGCAGAAGTTACAGTGAGCCGAGATCACACTACTGCACTCCAGCCTGGGTGACAGGGTGAGATCTCAAAAAGCAAAACAAATCGAAGAGAGATCATTTTACTACTCCTTTCTTTGTGGCGGGAAGTATGAGATGCAATACTTTGCTGTTGTTATTGTTGTTGCAATGACTTTGTGATAGAAAGTTTTGGTATGCTCCAAGCCACTGAATTCCTAAAATATTACTACTATGGTTAGTCCCTAAATCTTTAAGTGCTCATCTCATTCCCTGTTAAGCACATGTGTCTTACCAGGGCTTCCAGCATCCTTACTACTTCTTGCTATCTTTAATCAAGATAGCAAAATGTCAGTGATGTAGTGGAAAAGTGTGTTGTTCTTCAGGATGTCTAGACAGTCCAAGTCTCTTCAGACTATATTATGACAAAGGGCTGAGCTATTCATATTTGTCATTTATAAACTGTAAATGGGTACTATTTTCTGTTTCAAGTAAATGGAAACTGTTTCTGATCCTCTTTTCTGAGTGAAGTGGAAAGAATGCACCACCAGATCAAAGGCCACATCCTGCATTCCTGAGGTCATATGAACAGACGCTCTAGAACAGATACCACATATGGCACTGCAGAGGCAATTGGGCTATACTTGGTTATATTCGAAGTAGTCTCATGTCATTCTTCATGTTTCATCTGGCTTTTATGGGTGCCAGACTTGTGAATTAAATGGAGATTATGCTAGGGACCACCTCTGAATTATTTATGCCCTTGAGGGAGACACTATTGTCTGCTCCCGTATCTCCCAGAGTCAAAATTTTTCTGTAATTACTATGTTAGTGGAGTGGACACAGTTTCAGAGCTTGGCTTATTTGACTATGACATCTCTTACCTCACAGAAAAAGAAACTAATATGGGACTCTGCAAATTCCCAGTTATGTCTATTCCAGGAAAGTGACCACAGAGTGGGTTTGTGGACACACTGGACCTTCTATGAGCCCAACCTGGGCCAGAACTCCACGTATTACTTAGCTCCCACATGCTCATGCAACAACGGGGCCATGACGACTCTTCAGATCCCTTTAAGGACGCACTAGGGCAATCAGTACCATACATACTATGACAGTGCTGTAGGTTTCTTCCTTCTGGCAAACTAGCCCCTTCTCCAGTTAAGTGGGTTTCAGGTTAGGAAACTGGCTTAGGTTCAGAAACTGGACATGAAGATTTTTTTTGGCTGGGAGGACAACTGTGTTTAGTCTCCTAATCAACCATCCTCAGTTTCTTTAGCCTGCATAGATTGAGCCGTACGCTTGTTGGCTCTTCATCTAGCTTGTTCTTAAGGATGCTATGTTTATTCATCATTTCCATGGTTCTCTATAGAACATGATTCTCTGGCTGCCACTCAGATCTGCCACTCACTGCAATAATCACGTCTGACTTGCTTCTGATGGTTAAATGCAACCATCTCAGTGTCTCTGACTCAGACATCTCATGCCTTTATTATTTTGAGATCCTAACGTCTTTATTAGTAGTAGTAAGTCCAGTTCTATAATCTTGTTCCAATTGACTATGTGTGCATAGTGTCATAAAACAACAATCATTTTATTATGTCTCATGATATTGTGGGTTAAGAATTTGGGCAGGGCTCATCTGGACAATTCTTCTGTTCCAATTGGCATCAACTGAGGTCACTCTGTGTCACTCAGCTGGCTACTATAGAAGTCTGGAGGGTCCAAGATGGCACAGGCCTCTCATGACAGCAAGAATGAACGGGTCCTTTCCTTCTTTATATTGTCCAAGGAGTTATGTCTCTTGCAAGGTTGTCAGACTTCTTACATGTTGGCTCAAGTATCTAAGAGCAAATGTTCCAAGAAGCCCAGAAAAAATCTGCAAGGTTTTTAATGACTGGGCTTTAGAAGTTCCAGAACTTTATTTCTTCTATACTTTAACGAATATAGACATATAGAATATATAGAATATATGTCTATATGCTAATGGTCAAGCAGGTCACTTAGGTCAATCAAGATACAAAAGAAAGAGAGTGAAACTCTACCTCCTAATTAGCAGAATAGCAAAGTATTTGAGGTCAATTTTAATCACAAATGATACCTCTTACTGCCAACCATAGATTAGAAAAGAAAGCCACTTTAGGATGACAATTTTCTATTGTTCTTTTAAGTTTCTGCACCTCTTGTAAGCAGAGACAACTGGCTGCCTTTGTTCCAGACTATCCTTTTTTTTTTTTTTTTTTTGAGACAGGGTCTCTCTGTCACCCAGGCTGGAGTGCAGTGGCGCGATCTCAGCTCACTGCAACCTCCGCCTCCTGGGTTCCAGCGATTCTTGTGCCTCAGCCTGCCAAGTAGCAGAGATTACAGGCATGCGCCACCACACCCAGCTAACTTTTTACATTTTTAATAGAGATGGGGTTTCTCCATGTTGGCCTCAAACTCCTGACCTCAAATGATTTGCCTACCTCTCTCCGAAAGTGCTGGAATTACAGGCATGAGCCACCTCACCTGGCGAGACTATATTTTTAAGGGTGTTTGTATAACAAAGCATGGTCAATTTTACTGATAAGTTCAAAAGGTCAGAAACCTCTGCCCTTGGGCCTCCCAGGTTTGGACACAGCCTTGTCTTGTTCCCTCGCTCAGACGATCAGGGAGGCTCTGACTTGCTCCTGACAGCTCTGTTTTTTCAGTCTTTTTATTGTTTGCCTCCGCCTTGTGCTATTCCGGTAAAGTCCTCTGTCTGGTGCATGGTAATTTCCCTCTAACACTATATTCAACCTCTTGTCTCTTCCCCAGACTGGAAAGCTTTTGGCTTTCAGTATTCTTTCTGAATTTACAGTGGATCTGCCCTGCCTTCTCTGGGTAGGGCTTGGCTTATGATCACCGTCTGTGGCTAGGTGGATGGGTAGTGGACAAATGAAGAGGATCTCATATCAGCCGTCATTTTATTGTGCTTCCTCCTAGCTTCTCCACCCATTTTATCGGTCCATTCATTGCTCCCAACATGCTGCAAGGAAAAACTCTACCACCATTTCTTAAGAGAAATGTCCCTTCCACTAGTCTAGAGGCTGTCTCTTTTCTAGATTTTATAAATGCTAACATCTATATTATTGTTATGATAGATCTGATGCCAACTTGCCTTCAGCTTGGTAGCATAAATAGAATCTAAGTAGACTATTGATGCACATATGAGAGATATTTTATTTCTAATAAGGGAGAGAAGGGAAAAATCAAAATAAGATAAAGATCAATTAAAAAAACAGGACAAAGTATTATAGACTGAATCAAAGTACTGAAAAGAAGTGCTAGTATCAACAAGAAGCTTGAGAATCTGAAGCTGGTGCCTTACCCATAATAGGTGTTCAATATATATTGATTATTCCTGATTGAACATTATTCATTCAAAGCAGAAAAATAAGCTTTTCCTTTATACATTGCTGCTGTGCTTTCATTTTAAAACATGAAAAATGATTTTTAGAAAATCATTAAAAACGATTTATGATTTTCTTATAATTAGCCATGGAGCACATAACAGAACCAGACTTGTATAAATTGAACACCTTCCTACCTAAGTAGTGAGAGCTGAATCTTGAAAAGATATTGAGGCAGTACATTTATAGCATGGAAACCCACTTTTTCTTCAAATGGAGATACTTCTGAGAGTAAAAGGAAATAGTGTTAATAAGTACAATGGAATAACAGGCATGATGGGATCGCCCCAGGCAAACCAAACATTATACAGTCATCCTATCCATGACTTGCCAAACTGAACACAACACTGATTCAGACCCAGAGGTGCAGTGATAGGTTTCTCATTATGTGATTCATTGTCACTCAGCTAGTTATAGACCCAGTAGGTAAGTGTTAGTCAACACCAAATGGAAAAGAAAAATTTTAATTGGAATCAATTACTTAAATCTACCATAATGTTTCTGATAACCTGTAATCAGAATTTAATTCTAATAAATTTCTTTTTGTCTAAGTCACTCATGCATTTTATTACAATTGCTTCTCAGTCCTTATTTTCTTAACTTTTCAGCAACTTTAGAAATTAATGACCATTACTTCTCAAAACACAGTATTTACCCTGTTTTCCAGTACTGAATTGCTGCCCGTGCCCTGCCCCAGTTTCTCTGCTTCCTCTCTGGACGCCACTATAGCCTATTCTTCCTTCATCTGTTTCTTCTTTTCTCATATTTAACACACCCCCTGGGAAGTCTCATCCATTCCCCCAGCTTCAGTTGCCATCTACTTATTGCTGATTCTCACATCTTCACTCCTGTCCAGGCCTCAATTTTTTTCTGAGCTCCAAACCTATCTGACTGCTATTGGACTTCTCCATTTAAATGTCTCCCAAGAACCTCCAAGAATTCAATAAAATTTAATTTGTTCAAATCTGCATTTATCACCTCAACAATGCACCCAACTTTTCCTCCCTCAGTGTTCGCGCTCTCATTTCCACAATGAAAATGGCAAGAAATGAAGCAGCTAATGATAACAATAATTACAGTAATAATATGCTTATGTAACTCTTTAGGGATCTATCTACACAAACATGTGATGTGGATATTGAGACAATATCTAAATAATTCAGAACAAATAGCTTGCAAGTGTGGGCAGAGGGAGGCTGGGAAGAAGACAGTTGATTTGGTCAGATATGTTCCCATTAAACCAGAAACCCATATTTTTTCCCTGACTCCATATTCTTCTTCTACATTCATTGAGTCACCAAGTCCCGTCAATTCTACCTCCTAAATGTTCTCTTCTCTCCATCCCCACTGTATTAGTCTGTTCTCACTCTGCTAATAAGAACATACCCAAGACTGGGTAATTTATAAAAGGAAAGAGGTTTAATTGACTAACAGTTCAGCACAGCTGGGGAGGTCTCAGGAAACTTACAATCATGGTGGAAGGGGAAGCAAACACGTCCTTCTTCACATGGCAGCAGGAAGGAGAAGTGCCAAGTGAATTGGGAAAAAGCCTTTTATAAAACCATCAGATCTTGTGAGAACTCACTCACTATCAGGAGAACAGCATGGGGGAACTACCCCCATGATCTAATCACCACCCATGAGGTCCCTCCCACATGTGGGGATTACAACTCAGATTATAATTCAAGATGAGATTTGGGTGGAGACATAGAGCGAGACCATAATACCTACCATCATTAATTTTGACTAAGCTAACACCAGCTCCCAGTCTCTCAACCAGTCATTCCACCTTCAAACTTGCCTCTCTCTAGTTCATTCTTATATTGTGGCAAGACTGATTTCCAACCACACAAATCAAATCAGTTTGCTTTTCTGCTTAAAGCTATTCCCTGGCTCTTAGATACATTTCAAACAACGTGACTTGCACGCCCCTCTACTATCTGGTCCTGCTGCCTCTCCAGACTCCTTCCATATCTCTTCCTTCTCTTCCTTTTCCACTCCTTACTGGAGCTCCCCAACACAACCAGGCATTTAACTTGCTTCTGAGACTTAACACCTCCTATTGTGACTCTTGGCACATTTTCTGCTTCATCTGGCTTACTCCTACTCAATCTACTCCCACTAGCTCAAATATCATTTCCTCAGGGAGCCATTGTCTGGTCCCAAAACTACATTAGGTTCTTTCATGTGTGCTCCTATAACACTCTTTGAATTAGGTTGAAACACATGAAATTGCCTTGTTGTAAATCAGTAACAGTCAAACAAAAGGAAATTTATATAGTTCAAGCCAATACTTGGATCTGCCAGACTATAAATTCCTTGAGGGTAGGAACCTGGTCTATCTTGTACACTGCTTTACATAGTTCCTGGCACATGGCAAATAGTCAATGAATATCTGTTGAATAAATGAATGAATGGATAAATAATGAACTACATTTTCTTGAAATGTCATCATTTTAAATGACCTAATTAAAGCTATAGTAATTTTCTCTTTAATGCTGATATATTGTTTCTGCTGTACCAGTACTTGCGTAGTTATTTAGTTTTATTAAATACTCAAAAATATGTATACTAAGATTGTAGCAGAGTACACTTATGTGAACCAATAAGTAATATCTTGATCTACAGAGCACAAACCTGGAGTAATTTGATAAAAGTCACCACTCTTCATGAGCATGAAAGAAGGCAAAGAATCCAGGGAAAATTGAACTCAAAAACTCTAATAAAGTCTAAAATTGTTTAGCCTCTGTAGAAAGTCTTACAGTGACACCTTTGGAAATATGACTCCTGGGGTTCTGCTTTGAAAAAAGACCTTGAGAATGGGGTATTTTCAATGAGAATCATTCAACAGGCCTATTGCTTTGCATATTGGATAGCCTCTCAAAAGATGAATATGGGCATGCCAGCACTTTGCTAATTCCCATTAACTAGGGCAATCCTTAGTGAATTGCTGCATTAATGAGGAAGTCATTGCCTATACAGTGCCTGCAAACAGAAGAGTGTGTCTTTGCTTCAGTTCTTCTGACAAGTGTAGTTCTGCTTTAATTATTTACGTCCATATACCACAGCATAGGAGCACTTGCAAATATTTTGTATGAGTGATGAAGTTTTAGTAATAAGAGCCTTCACTCCATCTTGCTGCTGTTAAAGCTTACAGAGGAGCAGGGTGAGAATTTAAGGTTATTGTGGATTAGTCGACTAGGAATTAGCAGGATTCCCTAGGATAGAGTTCTAAATAATACAATGAAAATAAATATCTACAAGTATGATTCTTATTTTTTTCAAGCTCTTTAACAGCCCTCAGAAGACCCTAAGATGAACCACAAGGAAAATAACAAGAAATGAAGCAGCTAATGATAATAATAATTACGATAATAATACTTCTTATATAACTCTTTATGGATATGTCTACACAAATATGTGAGATGGATGTTGAGGCAATTTCTAAATAATTCAGAACAAATAGCTTACAAGTGTGGGCAGAGAGAGGCTGGGAAGAAGATAGTTCACTTGGTCAGAATCCTCCAGCCTATATTGGTCAAATTTGCTGAATGATTGATCATATCTCTCCTTAAATGTTCCAACTTTACTATTTAATTCCAATTCTGCATGTACTTTCTTTTGACTAAGGCCAAGAAACAATTTAATCTCTCTGAGAAGAAATCTCTTTTCATTCAGCAGAATGAGATCCAGCTTAGAATATCTGCAACATCATTCCCAGCCCTGGTGTTTTGGGTTCTGTGAAATTCACGATCCTAGATTTATTGTCATTGAGACTTATTCTTTCAATAATAACTTATCAAGCTGCACCTACCGTATAATAAGGACCAAGGAGAAGTACATCCATAAAGTTGTCTAAAGACAGTATTAAGTCTTCCCCACAAAGCCCTGCCTCACCTCCAAACTCCTACCCTTCCGCCATGCACACAATCACACACAGCCACCTTGTTTCATTTTATTTTGTCATTTGTTTTAATCAGGATTACAGAAAACAATATGAAGGGATTTATAGGTTGTTTTCAGACCCAAGGAGACTTGATGTATAAGGTGTAAAATATGCTCCTCCTTTTTTTCAGCTTTGTTGAGGTATAATTGACAAATACCAATTGTATATATTTAAGGTACACAGCTTCATGTTTGGAGGTATATGTATACATTATAAAATGGTCACCACCAGCAAGCTAATTAATATATCTGTCACCTCACTTAGCATTTTCTTTTTTGTATGTGTGATAAGAATGCTTAAGATCTATCTTAAGTCTAATACAGTCACTATGCTCTATATTAGATCTCCAGAACTCATCATCTTGCATATGTGAAACTTTGTGCTCTTTGAACACCACTCCTCCCTACCTCCAGCCCCTGGCAACCACCATTCAACTCTCTGCTTGTATGTGTTGGATTTTTTAAAATTCTACCTATCTGTTAGATCACATGGCATTTGTCTATGTCTGGCTTATGTCTCATAGCAAGCATCACGTCCTTCAGATTATATCCAGTTATCACAAATGGCAAGATTTCCTTCTTTTTAAAGGAATAATAGTATTTCATTTTTTATATATACCACATTTTATCCATTCATCCATCAATAGATATTTAGGTTGTTTCCATATCTCGGCTGTTGCGACTAATGCTATATGAACATGGGAGTTTGGATATCTCTTTGAGATCCTAATTTCACTTGCTTTGGATATATTCTCAAAAGTGGAATTTCTGCATCATTTATGGTTATGCTCCTACCTTTTTCCTCAGTCCTCATAGGGAACCTTACTTGCCTTGGCCCTCAGAGTCACAAAATTTCCCTGGGTTTCTCATCGAGCACCAGACCCAAAGGCAACCTTCTCCGTTCACTCAGCTAAACAAAAAGCATCAGAGAGCAGAAAGGCTCCTGTCACTCAACAACTAGAGGGGAATGAAACCACTGACCCAGCCTATGGGCATTCCACGCCCACGTGCTGTTCACGAACCTTGAAGAATGAAAAATGAACCAAAGACTCCACAGGGCAATCAGATGGCATTAAATGGCTACATTAAGAAATCTTCAGGAGCCAGTAAGAGTAGCCATTGTGAGCCGTCCAAATGAAAGAACAAGTAACAATTCATCTTGGGCAATAAAATGAATGGGAAATATGGAGTAGGAAAAAGACCTTATGAATTACTGGATCTGCCAGATTGAGTTCCACAGTTCATTATATCACAGCCTTGGCCAGTCAAACTAAAAGAAATGGAGAGAGGAAAAACTGGTCTGAGAAAAATTTACTGTCTTAAGGATATGTGTCCAAACTTCAAACTGCTTCTGAGCCCAACCTTTGGATAAATAATTTTATATTAATAGGAGATATATTTTTTTTGAGACAGAGTCTCACTCTGTTGCCAGGCTGGAGTGCACTAGCATGATCTCGGCTCACCACAACCTCTGACTCCCTGCTTCAAGCGATTCTCCCGCCTCAGCCTCCCAAGTAGCTGGGATGACAGGCATGCGCCATCACGCCCAGCTAATTTTTGTATTTTTAGTAAAGGCAGGGTTTTACCATGTTGGCCAGGATGGTCTTGATCTGACCTGGTGATCTGCCCACCTTGCCCTCCCAAAGTGCTGGGATTACAGGCATGAGCCACCATGCCCAGCCAATAAGATATTTTATAGTTGTTTTTTCTTTTGCTGGAAAATTGTGTGAGATTCAATGCTCTTAAGTAAAAAGGAATTTAGGGCCTGAGTCAATATTTCAATCTTGGGTCTTTCTTGTAACACAAAATATTCTCATTAGTATTAACAAAACATTGACAATATTAAAATGATTCTATTCAACCATTCAACAAATATTTATTGAATGCCTGGTATGAGTCAAGCCCTATTCTTAAGTGTGGAATATGCAGCAGGAACAAAATAGGCATGGTTCCTGACCTAATGAAGCCCGCAGTCTACGGGAGAGGTAAACAGTAAACAAATACACACAAAACATAAGTAAATAATTGCAATTTAAAAAAAAAAAAGCAAAAACAGAAACAAAAAAGCCCTGAGTTTTCTGAGAGACTCTTGGGGACGGGGGTAGGGAGCATCTAATTAAGGAACGACTTCCCTGAGGAAGTGACAGTTGATCAGTTGATCTGAAACCTAAGGGATAAGAAGGACTTAGTAGGAGATGCATAATGAGGGCACATGCCAACATCGACCGTGCTGGCAATGCAATCGGCTTAGCACATGAAGAGAAGTCCTGCGCATGCGAATCAAGATCGACATTTCCAAAAAAGTCGCTTTGTCTATCAGAATAAAACGAATGCTTGGTGATCTTCAGGCAGAAACATACTGATGAGGTGGGAATCACTCTGATCAAACTCAAAAAGTCTGGTTTGTTGTCAAAGTCAAAATATTCATCTCTCAATAGTGAAATAGCCGTGTGTGTGTGTGTGTGTGTGTGTGTGTGTGTGTGTCTTATTGTCATGCTGAATTTTAAAATTATATCTAAAGATTTCCAAAACTCAATCTTTTTTTTTTTTGAGATGGAGTCTCCCTCTGTTGCCCAGGCTGTGGTGCAGTGACACAATCTCAGCTCACTGCAACCTCCGCCTCCTAGGTTCAAGTGATTCCTGTCTCAGCCTCCCTGAGTAGCTGGGATTACAGGTGTATGCCACCACACCCAGCTATTTTTTGTATTTTTAGTAGAAATAGTTTTTCACCATGTTGGCCAGGCTGGTCTCAAACTCCTGACCTCAAGAGATCTGCCCACCTTGGTCTTCCAAAGCACTGGGATTACAGGCATGAGCCAGGGAGCCTGGCCTCCAAAGATTAGGATCTATAGCTTTCTTTAGTAGTCTAATACTGAACTAGCCTCAGTGCCAGTGCTTTTTTTTTTTTTTTTTTTTTTTTGAGACAAAGTCTTGCTCTCTTGCCCTGACTGGAAGTGCAGTGGCACAACCTAGGCTCACTGCAACTTCCGCCTCCCCAGTTTAAGCAATTCTTCTGCCTCAGCCTCCTGAGTAGCTGGGATTACAGGCGTGTGCCACCACGCCCAGCTAATTTTTGTATTTTCAGTAGAAATGGGGTTTCACCATGTTGGTCAGGCTGGTCTTGAACTCCTGACCTCAAGCAATCCACTCTCCTCTGCCTCCCAAAGTGCTGGGATGCCCCGCCTGTGATGTTTTTTCATAGTACATGTTGTTTTGTGTGTGTGTCTTCAATAAGACTATCTGTGTGTGTGTCCACAAATATTTACATAAGAAAATGTGATCACCACGTGTCCACATAAAAGTCTATTCCATAATGTTGAAGAAAGACTATCAGCAAAATTTTCTTTTATCTTCTCTAGGACATATATTATAGTTCATTATGAGTGTGGAAAGTTATTCTACACTCCGTTCTAGTCTTTATTACTAGGAAATCAACATTAAAAATACACACACACACACACACACACACACACACACACACCCCACATATAAATAATGCTGGACCAAAAAATAAAGATAGTGAGATTGTTAATAAAGAGTTCACAGTTTAACCTGTGAAATGGACAAAAACTGTCATCTACAAAATATCCCTACAGCAATGCCGTCTAACAGTATAAAGTATTATTGCTGGCCAGGTGTGGTGGCTTATGACTGTAACCCCAGCACTTTGGGAGACCGAGACAGACCGACGAGCTGACGTCAGGAGTTTGAGACCACCCTGACCAACAAGGGAAAATCCTGTCTCCGCAAAAAATTAGCCTGGCATGGTGGCAGATGCCTGTAACCCAACTACTTGATAATCTGAGGCAGGATAATCACTTGAACCGGGAGGCAGAGGTTAGGTTACAGTGAACCAAGATTGTGCCACTGCACTCCAGCCTGGGTGACAGTGCCAGAGTCCATCTCAAAAAAAATTTTTTTTCAATAAATAAAGTATTATTACTTCTCCTTGATCATTTCCCAAGCCTGTTCTCTCTTTTCATATTCCTTTTTTTCCCTTCTGGCCTGGTGCCACACTTGCATTACCAGGGTTACACATTTATATTTCTAGCCTAAACCTTTTGGTAATCTCTTTTCTCTCTTACGAATTACCACCACATGCTCTAAACGTTAACATTTCCCTCCTACATTTATTCATTAGCCCTCTCTCATTGAAAACCAAATTCCTTACCTGAAAAACAGTAAGTAGAGCAGAGGTGTTCCTGAAATGCAATATTACTTTAATATAATTATATAATTGCATCTATATTGTGCTTGTAATTTTTCTGTTTATATGCCTGCTCAATTTCCATCTTGTTTCTCTATTACCATATCTATGCAATGTGCTTATAAAAGCTGTCAAAACAACACAACATATAAACTCAGAACAGGTTCAATGAACTGTTTCAGCTGCTTTTTCTTCTCATTTCCTTCCACTTGCTTCAGGAATCCTTGGGCTTTGACAGTGGGAATTGCAAAACCCTCAGGGCAAGTCCCTTTGTGGCTCATTCTGCATCTTATTTAGTGCTGGTGTCCAGAGGCTATAAGTAATTCCAAATAGGCCCGTGTCACAGCTGGCTCAGGTGACTCGCAACATCATTCACATTTGTCGATATGCTCCCTAACTTCGCCAGAATCAGGTGTCAGTCATCAAGAGCTAACACAGCACGTCGAGAGTTCAGCGACACCAGAGTTCAGTCCCAAGCGCCGGCGTATGGATATCTTAATGAGACCGAATTCCGGGCTTGGTGAACGGCTCTCCATTCATTCTTCACTCAGAATAAAAGAAAAGGCTTCAAGTGTAGTAGGATGGATTCAAGTTAGATGCAAAGATAAGTCCCCTGAGAACATGGGTTGGTAAACACTGGAATATGTTACCAAAGAAAGCAGAAGAATATGTTTTCCCTAGTGGGTGTGTGTTTATCTTTCTTAAGTCCGTTTTCACCAGTGTCTGGACTTGCTGACAGGTGGTCCTGCTCGAGCCCAGGGAAACAGACTTCATGACCTTTGATGTACACCTGGAATGCTCAGGGCTCTCTTTAAATGTCACTTCTTAACAGAATCCTTTCCATCCTACCTAATCTAATTATATGCCCCTCTTTAACTTTCTCTTATTACCCTGTTATTTTCCTTCCCACCTCTCATAACGACTTTTAATTGTACATTTATTTACTTGTTTTTTTTCTTTGGAAAGCCGGTAGTTAACATTTGCCAGCACACCACTGCTCCTAATTGTCTTCCTGCTTCCCCTTTAGCTCCCATATAGCCACCAAATTGATCCTGTAAACACCTGAATCAGCTCAAGCCTTTCCTCTGCTCGGTCAGTTCCAGTTGCTTCCCATCTCACTTAGTAAAAAACCAAAATTCAGGCCATGGCTAAAAAGTCCCCATGCCATCTGCCGAGCCCCACTCTCCATATTTTTCTGCTCCTGTCCTCTTTCCCTGTGGCTGCTCTGCTCCAGCCATAATTCAGTCCTGCAGTTTCTCAAACATCAGAGCAGGCCCTGCCTTAGGGTCACCGCATTTGCTTCTCTCTTCCTGGAAAATTTCCCCAGACAGAAGCTTGGCTCCCTCCCTCACTTCAAGCAACTTGGTTTTCTAATTCTTTGCAGTGGCTCAGGCCTGCAATCCCAGCACTTTGGGAAGTCAAGACAGGAGGATCACTTGAGGACATGGGTTCAAGACCAGCTGGGCAACATAACAAAACCCCATCTTCACAAAAAGCAAAACAAAGCTCTGTGCAAGAAACATCTTGGATCGGGCTGGCCTAATTTGCTCAGGCAGAAAGAAAGTTGTGAATATGACAGTGTGCCAGTTTGGGGCGGAGGCTCAAAAGGTCTGAATGCTTTTCTGCTTTTTCTTTCAGAACTCTGTCCTCTTCCTGTGAACTAGCCCACTTTAGTCTGCTGGAGGAGGAAATACCACAGGGAGGAAAACCAAAGTGCCCCACTTGACAGCCAGCTCACACCAGAAGCTGAGATGTGCTGGAAACATGAAATATACAGAGAGTTTAGAATATCCAGCACCAAAAAATACATACTCCAATGACAAACTAGAAACTGGGCAGACAATAACCTTTACAACAAGATACTTCCCTCGGAGTTGTATTGTTTATTCATTTTTGCATGGTTTGGGGTTTGGGTTTTTGGTTTTGTTTTTCATTTTTGTAATTTCATATTTTTTTTTTCTGATCTAAAGTGGGCTAAGCTAGGTGCAAGAACAAATTTGTGCTTGAGAATTTCCTTTCCGTGTTACATAGTTACCATGTTTGGGTTGTGCTATGGATTTTCCACATGGCGTCAGTTTGTCTTTGTAATGCCCCATGCTTCTGTTCTGGTTGCTAAAGTAAAGAGAAAACCTCAAACGACCACAGGGAAGTCTATCATGCATCACTTTTTCAACTTTCCAATTTCTATTTGCTCCTTTATTCCCCATACTTCTCTGTCCTCTCTTTTGTTTAAAATCTCATTTAGCATTCTCTTGAGGGGAGAACACGAGATTACAATCTAACTATTGTAATGAGAATGGGTTAAGTTGGTGCCGTTTCCCATTTTCATTACAATCTTGGTGGCAAGAATAATGTAACAGAATTTTTAATGCCTCATATATTACATGAACATTTTCCCGTGAGCTCCTGCTCCTTTTCTGCGGACAGCGTCATGGCTGTGCGCTGTAGGACTTTGATCTTTTTATACTCCATATTATAATCAATCGGCCATTTCACCCCTTCCCCATAGATTACAGTCACACAAGTAAAAAAACATTTTGATCTATCGCATACCACTGCATCTCATGACTATAAAATCCTGTCACCTGAAGACCAGTACCTGCAAAACGCAAGGAGCCTGTGAATCAAATAGGACAGACGGCACAATCCAGGTGTCTTTATGGGCAAGTACTTCTCTGAAAGGCACTCTGGGAATAGTAGTTTTATAATTTAAAGCACAAGTATACAGCGTTTGTTCTCTGTAAATATCAGAAGCTCCTGGAGAACTGGATTTTGAACTCTTAAGATGTTCAACCGCCCAATGGAAAGCCTGACAGGTTCTTGTTATTCCAAGTTTGGTCCTCTGCCTGATAGCATCGCTGTCACCTGGCAATACGGGAAAAGTGCAAAATCTCAGGCCTAAGCCATCCCAAACTTCCTGAATTAGAGTCTGCATTTTGACAAGAGCTCCAGGTGTCTGGTCTACATTACAGAGTTTGGGAAGACCTGCCGTAGAGCTTCTTATAGACTTCTCATCATACAGAAATCCAAAAGCAGTTCCCCTCTTCCTGAGTGACCCCCAACATTTACTGTGGGTGCCCCGTCGAGGGCTGGGCCCTGGGATCCCAGAGCCCTCTCTCCTGGCTTCCCAGAATCTTCCCAGACTCTCCCTGTGATGTCTCCGCCATACCTTTTCCTGGTCCCTTGCTTATTACCAGCCTTTCTGGGTTACACTTTCTAGGGGAAAACCTTTTGCCTACTCCTCAAATGGCCATTCAAGCAAAACATCTTCCTCCAAGTCTTAGTTCTGTCAGTCTTGTTCTGTGAGATCTTGTGAAGATAATGATATTTACTACATTAGAGAGTAAGAACAAACTGCTGTCATGAAGAGGCCCCCAAAACACAATGGTCCAAACCAGATAGAAATGTCCTCACTTCCTAGGTAACCCACATTGGAGGTCCACTTGGCTACCCCACTCTTTTGGACAATGAGGCTTTCCCGAGCACATTTCTTCATGATTCACTAGAGCATTATCTTTGTCTGCATGGTTCAACCCATGTGGCAGCAGGCAGAAAGAAGGAAGGGTCTTCACAGTGGGGACCCACCCAGCTGGGAGATGTTGTGAAGCACAGCCTTTCTCTGGCTGCCCCGCTCCAGGTCCATGACTGTGGAAGCAGCTGAGCATCTGGGTGGGCAGCTGCAATCCCTTCCCCACTCTCCTAGCAGGGTGATTTTAGCAGTGAACAGGGTTATGGAGATAGATTATACAGCACAAGGCCTGGCACCCATCACATTAGGTATTCAATAATGGTAACTATTATTCTTATCATCTTATTAATTAGCCCTCCTGGTAATTCCTCCTCTTGCTATTTATCAAGGCTGTTCAAAACTTCACTCATGGAATGGAAAGTGAACAAATTTCTTTTTTGATATTGAACTTTATTTATTGTACCAAATTGCATCAAAAATTATAACCCATGGATACAATTTTGTTTAAAAATATCTCATGAACAGCAACGATCTTGAATTTGTAACATTCCTGAATTATAGCTAAATGTCTATATTCAGCTTTGAGCAGTTTTACCAAATCAAATTAAATGTAACAAGTATGATCATCCTTATCAATGCTCTAACATTGTAATGTCCACAAGGGAAGAGAGTTCAGAAAGTGAACACATTTCAACCCATCCTCTTGAAAGGACCCTTCGATGACTCGGATCAAATCACAGTGGCTTAAAGTCAGGTTTGTGTGACTTGGCACCAACCTGGATATGGCTTGGTCACCAGAGAGGTTAATAAACAACTCTCCTGTATATACCATATCTATCTTCCACACCAGTATGCCTTCTCTCAAAGCAGCATTTGATACAGGGCTTCGAGTGCTTGTGGTTCATCAGTGGTGGGAGAGGTCTTTGGTGAAAGAGTATGAGGTAGTCTGCTCCCACAGGGAACTCTGGAACAGGAACAGAAGCAGGACTCGCACTATAAAATCAGTCTCCTTTGTACTCCAGTTCCAGGCAGCTTATGGCTGCAGGTCACAGCTCCATGAGCGGTGAGCTCAATGTCCCTAACAGCCAACTTTACAGCATCTTAGGAGATGACTGCAACAGCCTGTTAAAGGGGATGTGGGCCATGCCCATCAGCAACCATTTTCTGTGGATATTTGCTGCTTAGTTTCACCATGTTAGAGAAACAAAGTAGTGGGGCAAATCGGAATGAGAAAAGTGTTTATCTAGGGAGTTGGATCAGGAAAGGTTTTTGTCTCATTGCCACAGACTAAACTGTTCACTCCAGCCATCACTTGGCCACAGGGGCGTCATAAGAAACATGCAAATTTTCACTACTACTGGAAAAATGATTCCTACAACATCAAGAAAAAATCTTTTCTGCAAATTGGCATCTGAGCTATGTGTTATTATTTAACCTGTTAATTGATACAGTACCACTCTTCAGAAGCAACCTAGGTAATTAACACATTGCATGATCCCAAACAAGAACGTGGATTGATTCAAATCACCACTTTTAATATATTTTCAAACCAATCTGAGAAGGATTTTTGGGAATGATTCAAGGCACTCTTAATCATTGCCTACTGCCCAACTTCATTAATATAACACCTCTTAGATCTAAACCTAATTCTCCCTTCCCTGGATCACTTTCCAAGGCCTTATCTCTTCATACCTAGATCAGTCTAGTTTCACCTGCCCCTAACTCTGGGACCAATCTGAAGGACTAGCTCCATCTCAAGTTAGCCTGACCTTGGACATTGGTCCTGGGCTTTGTCTTCTTCTTTATGTACAGAACATCATCTACGTAAGTTCCAGTAATGAGATCAACGCTTTCTACACTGCCTGATTTCCTGCTTAGTTCCCAGTCCGATGCCCCAGGTCCTTTCGAAATAGGTCCTTGTGCCCCTGAGTCCATTTGGAGATTTGCCCAGTCACCAGTCCTGTGGCTTCCTGCTGCCTAGTGACAGCCTCCTTGGGCCACCTGCCTCCTGCCCACCCACCTGCCTGCCTGCAACTGCACCTGTTGTCGACTGCCAGACAGCTCTGCTTCCTGCAGACTGGGAAGAACAGATGGAATGGTCTTCACAGAGTGGTGTAAAGAGAGAAAATGCCAGCCACACTGCAATAGAAAATGAGAGTTACACTTCTTTATGAGAAAAGGGAGTTGCTAAAAATGGAGGCCAAGGAAAGGGGGAGGCTACCCTCCTTCCATCCCGACGGTTGCTGTCAGTGGGATTGCCAAACACAGCCACTGAGGGCTTGTGTCCTGCAGTCAGACCTGACTTACAGCCTAGCCCACCACTCACTGACAACTAAGAGAGGACAAACACGTCACCCACCAGGCTCAGGTCCCCATCTGTAAAGGAGAAGTCATAGCACCCTGTCTTCCCGGCTACTTTTCTTGCTGGATTTCAAAGAGATACTATATGTAAAGCCTCTTACAATTGTTTCTTAAGCATAGGCCTAATACACAGGAAATGCTCAACAAATATTAATATGCATAAGTTCTAGAGGAAGAGATACATGTAGGGTAGATTTTGTTCAGGAAGAGAGAATATCGTGTATTTAGAATAAAAGCCTACACTAGATGATTCACCTTGTAAAAGATCAATACATTCAGAAAACGTGGAAGTGACAGAAATCAGCGAGGTGAAAACCGGAGCAGAAATCCGAGTCCAGAGCAGAAAGAAGAGCACAAGAATGGCAGCCTCGGGATTGGGAGTGTTGGGATGAGCAGGTTGAGGAGGAAAGCTGGAATTGAACCAGAAAGGTCATAGAGCTAGGGGGAGTGGGACCTGGCTGTGGTTTAGGGAATAAATGTACTGTAAGTACCCCCAAGGCAGCAGAGAAAGCTATGAGAGAAAAAGGAAAGGGGAATCGAAGAATAGGGCACAATTTATTGGAAAGGCAGTGAATAGAGGGAGGTTCAACAAAGTATTCGAAGCAATTCAGGGAAAAGAGGGAACATAGGGAAGTCCACAGAGGGAGAGGTAAACAAGCAGTCAGCTGTGACAGAGAGACGAGGCAATGAAGAAACATAATAATATATAATGCTTTTTCGAAACAACAGCTGGGAATAGGGAATTGATAGCGAAGCGATAAATACCAGCAATGAGGGAAGTAAATACCATTAAAATGCACAATAGTTAATAACAATGAAGCTGAAGTGGGGGAAGCAATTAATAAATTAACAAACGATAACATAAAGTTTAAAATGGACAAAGAATAAAACGAGGTTACAAGTATGACCAGTTAGTGAGAGAAGGGCAGGGTTCCTTGGAGGAGAGACAGGGGAGGATGATTCAACTGTATTGCAGAAGTGCAGACTCCAGGCTCTGCCAGCTAAGAGAGGAGAGGACAGGCTCCATTCAACTGCAAACAAATGAATGGAAGGGTGGTGCATAGCAAATGTTGCTCCCAGCTCTCTCCAAGTTACTGCTGTGGTCCCCAGAAGTACTCATCTACTACCATCATAAATAAAAATGTCCTTAGGAACTGACTGCCTAGATTGTGCTAAGAATGGTGTATGAATATGTGAGACTTTATTCTAAAGGTGGTCTCTAAAAATAACGACTAGGGAACCTTCCTAAAAATGTAGGACCTGGAGCAGGTCAGAGACCTCATTCTCAGATTCGGTGTCTTCTCTGCTCCCAAGCCATATCTCCACCTCAACACATCTTTCTGAGTGGTATTGAGAGTGAACAGGAATCCCCAAGCCCAGGTGAGGGATCCCTAGTGACCAGATTGACTCTCATCAGTCATAATTTCATAGACCTGAAAGCCTCAGTCATCATGAGAGCACCTCACCCTCAGGACAGTTTCTACCCATGTGGTTTGTTTTAAATATTTAGAAGGGCTTCATTTATTTTCCAAAGCACAAATCAAGGATTCTGTATTCTTGGGTGAGAGAATATTTTCTACTCCAGGGAACACCTACAAAGCAAGAAGAAAAAAAAGCTTCAATGAGGATGGAGAGATGGAGAGTGAAAAAAATAGAAGCTGATTGGGCTGGGTTTAATAGGCCAGTTTTCCCTCTTGTTTTAAGAAATGTGTCTCTTTTCCATTTTTGTGTGATATCATGTTGCTATTATTGTGACATTTTTCCAGAGATACGTTTCTAGAAGGCAACATCAATTTATTATCCTTCTTTGTCTGCCTCACAGCACCTCCTGTCTGTTTTTCCACATTGTTTTTCCTCCCATCTTATGCCCAGCACCTCCAGTTCAACCAGGATTTAATAAGCAGAGGCCTCTGTGTTGGCTCCAACACAGACTCAGAAGCTCCAGTTCTCCAAAACAACTCCAACTGGATGGAGAGTTCCTGAGCAACCACATTCCCAATTTGCAGTTCAACAGTGAGAACAATAAGAAATCAGAATAAGAAAATAAGAAAACAAGACCCAGAAAAGAAACAGCTGGTACATAGTGCAAATTACTCCAGGGTTAGCAGGGAAAAGATAAAAGGAAAGAAACAGAAGAAAAGGGGAATTAATGAAATAATTGGCCTAAGGAAGAGGGCAAGAGAAGAAAACAAAAAGGCAAGAAATGGAAAAAAAGGAGAGCAAGAAGAAAATGACACATGGAGGCTTTCCAAAGACTAAAGTATTAAGAATACAAAAAAAAAAAAAAAAAAATGCCAAGATGGTGTAATTTTTACATATGCATAAAAAGAATGTAAATTATAATCCATATATAATTAGAACTTGAATTTGGTTCAAGTACCCAAATCAAGTAATTCTTATATTATTGTATGAAATGCATAATATGTAAAGTAATAACAAATACATTCAGTAGCAATAAATATGAAAGAATACTGTTTTTTCATCTACTGCTTCAAAACAAACATAGCCTGTCTCTCTTAAGGAAAATCATTAAATAACTATTTGGGAGGCCACTAGTCTGGGGTAGCTTCAGAGCCCTGAGTTCCCACCCAAGCAAACTGAAAACCAAGTCAGTGCAACAGCCATCCTCTAGACCAATCAGAAACCACCAACTAGCTTGTAACTTGGGAATTATTTACATTGCTTCCACATTCACCCTGTAAAATCCTTCCCCTGTGTCCCTTCAGTAGTGTGCCCAAATGCTTGCAGTCTGAAGTTGCCAGATTAATGAATTACTGTTTGCTCAAATAAAGTCTTTAAAATTTTAATGTGCCTTACTTTATTTTGAACAAGAATTATCCTAAAAAGAAGGAAAGTCCAAGGGTATAAGATATAGCTCAACTGTTCTGACTTCAGCAAGTTTCTGTTGAGAAAAAAAAAAAAAAGCCTCATTTAATGGAGGAGAGGCTAAGCTTGTTCTGGGCCCAGCACAGGATTAAACACTGTGCATTGACCATGCCTCACTGATGATCATAATAATTAACATCAATTCTGGAGGCAGTTTAACAGACAAATGGGTAACCTTTTTACTTTAGAATCTAAATTACTTGCTATTGGATAAGCAATTTGTTTTTACTAGATTGAACATGAATTAAATTAATTCTAACTACTTTAAGTTTGATACAATTGACATGCTATTGTATTGTCTTTTAATGTTAGGTTGCTTGCATGTGCCATATTTGACTTGTATGTAAGTATAAAGAAGTCAGCTTTCTGATCCTTTTCATGAAAAAGAAAGCCATCTTGAACAATTTGACTGTGATATCTGCCCTTGTGTGAATGAAAAACAGTAACAGAGAAAAAAAACAGGAGAGTAGTCAGTGTCCTTATCATTAAAGAATTTGACAAATGGCCTTCTGCACTCTACACCATTTCTTCTGGAAAGCACATTTAACAACAGCAACAACAGGTATCACCTCAATATGGGCTAAATATCTACAGTGTCATCATTAACATTCACATGAATGTCACATTCCAAGAGTGCCATATCCTGAATAATTACATAATATGTAAATGGACTATTGGTTTAGTCACATGGGCAAAAAATGATCTGACTCCATTGGAGCACTGTCATTCTTCTTCAGACTATTCAAATACCTTGGGTGCTAGAAGAGTAAGAGGCTTGGAGTCCAGTTCTACTTTAGCCATTGAGTTGTTGCATAGTTTGGACAAATTGCATCCTATCTCCCACCTGTGAAATATCAAGAGTGGTGCTCCTCTGCCCTTCCCACCTCTTGGATTTACTGTAAGGATAATAAGAGACCTTAAAGGAGAACATGCATTTAAAACACTCTCTATGCACCATATGCTTTTAAATTGAATATCAGTCAGAGAAAAGCAATGTCAGGAGAAAATCAGCAGTCATATAGTCTAGGCTGCTGATTTCACTGATGAAGCCTCTGAGGGCTGGAGTCCAAGGTCAAACAGCTTGTTACCAATGAGCTAGGACAAACCTCTTGTCTCCTGGCTCCCCAGTCCACACTCTGCACTACTCCACTTAATTATTGGTCGTCCTGTTTTGCCATTATTACACAATTAACCTAAAATATCAGTGTTAAATTGTCTTCCAACATCAATATTGTAAAATAATTTTACTAAACTCACCTAATTATATCACTAATATTTCTTTAATAAACCAATGATATTTTAGAATAGCAAAAATGTTGATTTCCAGTATGCTGAGTATCCCTATTTAAAATCACACTGTGAAATATTAGCAAACACTTCTTGAGCACTTACAGTGTGCCTGATTGTCCTAAGGGTTTCTCATGATTTCATTTAGTCTAGTCAATAATCCTATGAAGTTCACACTTTATTATTCTTCTCTTAAAGAGGAGGAAACTGCATGTGCTCATTCATGCACACTGCTTGCTTCATTTTGAATGGAGACTGAGCCCAATAAACATAACTTCCCAGCCTCCTTTGCCACGGGCTTCTGGGTGGGGTCAGCCAATGATAGGCACTGGCAGGGGTGGACAGCAGCAAGGGAGGAGTCAGGGAATTTCCCTTCCCTCCCCTGGATGGTGCACTGTCTCTCAAAGGGGCTGTTTCTCAGTGGTTCCTACTCCTGCTGAACAGCCCCTTCCTTCCAGGATCCCCATTCTCCCACTCCATCCTGGTCCCTGTTAACACCATCTCTCATCCTTTTGTCCCTCTAGTACTAGCAGAAGTAGCAGCTTCCTGGTGCTGGAAATCTTGGTGCTGCCTCATTATTTCCTACTCAACTTTTAGCCCCTCTAACACCTTTGTACTTAGTTTCCCACATTGCATTCCCTCTGTTGAACTAGTTGGTGTTTTCCTGATTGCACACTGCTGATGATAGGCTTTAGGAAGCATGTGACTTAAAGTTAAAGAGCACGGACTGAGTTTGAATTGGGCTGTCAAATTGCCAAGTCTCTGCCCAGTCTCTGCCCTTAATCTTGAAAGGCTACTGTTTCCTACAGTGTCATGGATGAAGATTATGGTCTCCAAACTTTTCATTAACTTTTTCTTTATTGTGCACTTTTATGAAGAAAAAGTTTGTAAGCATGGACCCTTGACACATGTATATTTAATTATAAATTATATGTAAGTAGTAATACTACCTGATATTTAAAATACTAGTAAAGCTTCTTTTCATTTTATATTTTAAAAAAGAATTATGATCTTTTTCTCCATGCCAAAGGAAGCCATCAAACTGACATTTTGGGTCTAGTTGAAATATGCCTTGAATTCTTTATTGCCATTACATAATTTCAGTCACTTTCTTCAAAAAGAGTGAAACATTCTCCAGAATCATGCCATATTTTCTTCTCCTTCTTTAGTTTTCTCATTTTCTTTCCTTCAGCTATAGGATGTGAACAGCAGAGCTAAGGAATGAGGTACTGAGGGAAAAGTCAAGTGAAAATTCTCTTTTTTATTCTCAAGACTAGTTAACACTCTAGAAACAGTCAAGAATTGTAAGCATGTTTTTGATAATAGTTTTACTGAGATATAATTCACATATTATAAAATTCATTTATTGAAAGTATATACTTTAACATTTTTTAGTATATTCACCAAGTTATGCAACCATCACCACTAATAATAGAAAATTTCCATCCCCTGAATAAGAAACCCATATCCATTATCAGTAACTCCCCAATTCCCCTTATTACTCCCAGCTTCTGGTGACCACTAATCTATTTTCTGTCTCTATGGATTTGACTATTCTGATCATTTCATATAAATAAAATAATACAATATGTGGTCTTTTGTGATTGCTTTTTTCACTCAGCAAAGTGTTTTCAAGGTTCATCCACGCACATACCATGCATCAATACTTCATTCCTTGCTATGGCCAAATAATATTACACTGTATGGATATATCACATTTATCTATTCATCAGCTGATGGATATTTGAGTTGCTTTCACTTTTTGACTATTGTGAATAGTGCTTCTATGAATTTTTATTTACAGGCTTTTACGTTTGCATTTCTCTTCTGTATATGGCTAGGAGCAGAATTGCTGCATCACATGGTCAATGTATATTTAACATTTTAAGAAAGTGCCAAACTACTTTCCAAAGTGGCTGCACTATTTTACATTCCCACTAGTAGGAATATCTGAGGGATCCAATTTCTTCACATCCTTGCCAATGCTTGCTACCTTTTATATTTTAACCATTCTAGTGGGTGTAAATTGGGATCTCATTGTGGTTTTGTTTGCATTTCCCTAATTATTCAACATCTTTTTAAAAACTAGTTATTTGATTAACACGAATAAAGTAATTTATTAATAAAAATTAAATATTAATATTTATTTTCAGTGAATGAAACATGAAAGATGGCCAATTTCATCTGTACACAGAAGAGCATTGCAGGGCTCTGATAAAATGTCTAAAAATCACAATGTGAAAGCTAAGTAACCATTACATTTAAAAATGTAATTTTGGTGGACCAAGATGGCCGAATAGGAACAGCTCTGGTCTACAGCTCCCAGCAAGATCAATACAGAAGCTGGGTGATTTCTGCATTTCCAGCTAAGGTACCTGGCTCATCACATTGAGACTGGTTAGACAGTGGGTGCAGCCCATGGAGGGCAAGCCAAAGCAGGGTGGGGCATTGCCTCACCTGGAAAATGCAAGGGGTTGGGGCACTCCCTCCTCTAGCCAAGGAAAGCTGTGAGGAACTGTGCCACGAGGAACAGTACGATCTGGCCAGATACTATGCTTTTTCCATGGTCTTTATAACCCACAGACCAGGATACTCCCTTGGGTGCCTGTGCAACCATGGCCCTGGGTTTCAAGCACAAAATTGGGCAGCTATTTGGGCAGACACCGAGCTAGCTGCAGGAGTTTTTTTTTTTTTTTTTTTCATACCCCAATGGCACCTGGAACGCAAGTGAGACAGAACCATTCACTCCCCTGGAAAGGGGGCTGAAGCCAGGGAGCCAAGTGGTCTAACTCGGTGGATCCCACCCCCATGGGACCCAGCATGCTAAGATTCACTGGCTTGAAATAGACATCTATAGAACTCTCCACCCCAAATCCACAGAATATACATTCTTCTCAGCACCACATTGCACTTATTCTAAAATTGACCGCACAATTGGAAATAAAAGACTCCTCAGCAAATGCAAAAGAACAGAAATCATAACAAACAGTCTCTCAGACCACAGTGCTATCAAATTAGAACTCAGGATTAAGAAACTCACTCGAAACTGCACAATTATGTGAAACTAAACAACTTGCTCCTGGATGACTACTAGGTAAATAATAAAATGAAGGCAGATATCAAAAAGTACTCTGAAACCAATGAGAACAAAGACACAAAGTACCAGAATCTCTGGGATGCAGCTAAGACAGCTTTTAGAGGGAAATTTATAGCACTAAGTGCCCACAAGAGAAAGCAGGAAAGATCTAAAATCAACACCCTAACATCACAATTAAAAGAACTAAAGAAGCAAGAGCAAACAAATTCAAAAGCTAGCAGAAGACAAGAAATAACCAACATCAGAACAGAGCTGAAGGAGATAGAGACATAAAAAACTCTTCAAAAAATCAATGAAGCCAGGAACTTGTTTTTTGAAGAGATTAACAAAATAGACCACTAGCCAGACTAATAAAGAAGAAAATAGAGAAGAATCAAATAGATGCAATAAAAAATGATAAGGGGTTATTACCACTGATCCCACAGAAATATGAACTACCATCAGAGAATACTATAAACACTTCTACACAAATGAACTAGAAAATCTAGAAGAATTGGATAAATTCCTAGACACATACACCCTCCCAAATCTGAACCAGGAAGAAGTTGAACCCCTGAATAGATGAATAGCAATTTCTGAAATTGAAGCAGTAATTAATAGCCTACCAACCAAAAAAAGTCCAGGACCAACAGATACACAGCCAAATTCTACCAGAGGTACAAAGAGGAGCTGGTACCTTTCCTTCTGAAAATATTCCAAACAATAGGAAAACAGGGACTTCTCCCTAACTCATTTTATGAGGCCAGCATCATCCTGATACCAAAACCTGGCAAAGACACAACAAAAAGAGAAAATTTCAGGCTAATATCCCTGATGAACATTAGTGCAAAAATCCTCAGTAAAATACTGGCAAACCGAATGCAGCAGCATATCAAAAAGCTTATCCACCACAATCAAGTTGGCTTCATAACTGGGATGTAAGGTTAGTTCAATATATGTAAATCAATAAATGTAATCCATCACATAAACAGAACCAATGGCAAAAAGCACATGATTATCTCAATAGATGCAGAAAAAAACCTTTTATAAAATTCAACATCCCTTCATGATAAAAACTCTCAATAAACTAGGTATTGATGGAACATATCTCAAAATAATAAGAGCTATTTATTACAAACTCACAGCCAATATCATACTGAATGGGCAAAAGCTGGAAGCATTCCCTTTGAAAACTGGCATAAGACAAGGACGCCCTGTCTCACCACTACTATTCAACATGGTATTGGAAATTCTGACCAGGGCAATCAGTCAAGAAAAAGAAAGAAAGGGTATGTAAATAGAAAGAAAAGAAGTCAAATTGTCCCTGTTTGCAGATGACATGATTGTATGTATAGAAAATTCATCATCTCAGCCCAAAATCTCTTTAAGCTGATAAGCAACTTGAGTAGTCTCAGGATACAAATCAATGTGCAAAAATCACAAGCATTCCTATACACCAATAATAGACAAACAGAGCGAAATCATGAGTGAACTCCCATTCACAATTGCTACAAACAGAATAAAATACCTAGGAATACACCTTCCAAAGTTTGTGAAGGACCTCTTCAAGGAGAACTACAAATCACTGCTTAAGGAACAAGACAGAATGCAAACAAATGGATAAACATTCCATGCGCATGTATAGGAAGAATCAATATCATGAAAAAGGCCATATTGCCCAATGTAATTTATAGATTCAATGCTATCCCCATCAAGCTACCATTGACTTTCTTCACAGAACTACAGAAAAACTACTTTATATTTCATATGGAACCAAAAGAGAGCCACATAGCCAAGATAATCCTAAGCAAAAAGAATAAAGCTGGAGGGATCATGTTACCTGACTTCAAACTATACTACAAGGCTACGGTAACCAAAACAGCATGGTACTGGTACCAAAACAGAGATGTAGACCAATGGAACAGAACAGAGGCCTCAGAAATAACACCACACATCTACAACCATCTGATCTTTGACAACCCTGACAAAAACACGCAGTGGGGAAAGGATTCCCTATTTAATAAATGGTGTTGGGAAAGCTCGCTAGCCATATGTAGAAAACTAAAACTGGACCCCTTCCTTACACCTTATACAGAAATTAACTCAAGATGGATTAAAGACTTAAACTTAAGACCTAAAACCATAAAAACCCTAGAAGAAAGCCTAGGCAAAACCATTCAGGATATAGGCATGGGCAAAGACTTCATGACTAAAACACAAAAGCAATGGCAACAAAAGCCACGATTGACAAATAGGATCTAATTAAACTAAAGAGCTTCTACACAGCAAAAGAAAATATCATCAGAGTGAACAGGCGACCACCAAAATGGGAGAAAATTTTTACAATCTAGCCATCTGACAAAGGGCTAATATCCAGGATCTACAAATAACTTAAATTTACAAGAAAAAAAAAAACAAACAACCCCATCAAAAAGTGGCTGAAGGATATGAACAGACACTTCTCAAAAGAAGACATTTATGGCTGGGAGCGGTGGCACGTGCCTGTAACCCCAGCACTCTGTGGGGGCTGAGGTGGGCAGATCACAAGGTCAGGAGTTCAAGACCAGCCTGGTCAATGTGGTGAAATCCCGTCTCTACTAAAAATACAAAAAATTAGCTGGGCATGGTGGCGGGTGTCTGTAGTCTCAGCTACTCAGGAGACTGAGGCAGGAAAATCACTTGAACCGGGGAGGTGGACATTGCAGTGACCTGAGATCGTGCCACTGCACTCCAGCCTGGGTGACAGAGAGCAAGACTCCGTCACAAAAAAAAAAAAAAAAGACGACACTTATGCAGCCAACAAACATATGAAAAAAAGCTCATCATCACTGGTCATTAGAGAAATGTAAATCAAAACCACATTGAGATACCATCTCATGCCAGTTAGAATGGCAATCATTTAAAAGTCAGGAAACAACAGATGCTGGAGAGGATGTGGAGAAACAGGAACACTTTTACGCTGTTGGTGGGAGTGTAAATTAGTTCAACCATTGTGGAAGACAGTGTGGTGATTCCTTAAGGATCTAGAACTAGAAATACCATTTGACCCAGCAATCCCATTACTGGGTATATACTCATAGGATTATAAATCATTCTACTATAAAGACACATGCACACGTATGTTTATTGTGGTACTATTCACAATAGTAAAGACTTAGAACCAACCCAAATACCCATCAATGATAGACTGGATAAAGAAAATGTGGCACATATATACCATGGATTACAAGGCAGCCACAAAAAAGGATGAGTTCAGGCCCTTTGCAGGGACATGGATGAAGCTGGAAACCATCATTATCAGCAAACTAACACAAGAACAGAAAACCAACCACCACATGTTCTCACTCATGAGTGAGAGCTGAACAATGAAAACAGATGGACACAGGGAGGGGAACATCACACACCAGGGCCTGTCGGGTGGTGAGGGCATAGGGAAGGGATAGTATTAGGAGAAATAGCTAATGTAGATGACAGGTTGATGGGTACAGCAAACCACCATGGCACGTGTATACCTATGTAATAAACCTGCATGTTATGCACATGTACCCCAGAACATAAAATATAATAAAAATTTTTAAATGTAATTTTAAATTTAGAAACTACATATTTAAAATGCCATGCAACTAGATGTTACATCTAATATTGCATATAATTGGATATGCAATATAACCCCCACCCCTGGACCATGGTCGCTGCAACATTTTAAAGATTCTACACATCATTTGATCTCTTAAAACAGAGTCTGTGTTTTTAACCACGATGCTAATTTAAATAATTAAACCAGATATTTAATTAACATTTCCAGCTCATTCACCAAAACTTCTCCTATATTGGTCTATATTTTAGAGCACTGTATTTTTTCCTTGTTTCTTTCACTGAGCTTTAATTGAAATTCAGCATATTATGTTAGTTATTGATAAATATCAATCCTTCCTTTGCTTACATAGCAACAGTTTCTTAAATAAACAACCATTCTTAAAAAGCCTCAGGAAGTGGAGGGTTTAGTGAGTAAAGTAGCTGATGGAAGTATCAATTCCAGAGCTGGACGTGGAGGACATCGTTAGAATCACTACACTGATCTTGGCAGGAATGGCTGCCAAACTTTGGGTTCTAAAAGTTTTGTTTCAAGAGGAAATAGTACCAAATCAAAGAGTAACCTATTCAGTCATTCATTTCACAGATAAATAGTAAGCCAGGAACTGTGTACAGGGCACACAGCAATGAACCAGACCCTGAAAGCCCTGCCCTCAAAGAGCACACATTCTTATGAAACACCTTTCACCAGCCTTCTGCTGCTGTCGTGTGAGTTGCGTACCTGCCTCTGCAGCAGCCATTTTGCTCCTCTGGGGACAAAAGCCAAAAGCCACTGTGAGTGTGAACAACTCAAGGCCCCAAAGCAATTCACTTTCAGCGCTCAGGGTTTTCTACTTCTAATTCTCAGAGCTGGCTTTCAGGGAGCTAATGTCCACAGAGGAAAAAAGCAAAACAAAAAACAAGCAAACAAACAAAAAACCTCCTTCAGACTGTCCAGATCATGGCCCCAGTTGCTAGCGGAAACTCTTCTGAGGAGTGAAAACATCCAGAAGATGTAATTTCTCTAACTGGCATTTTCCACGTACACCTGTTTTCAGACTGGAAATACCCAACTTCCAGAACAATGCCTTGTCCCTTGGGGTCAATTCCTCTAACTGCTGATCTTTCTCTTGCAAAGCTCCCAGACAGCTAGCCTACAGTAGCTCTGATGTAGCTAAACCTCAAACTGCTCAGAATCTCTATAAAAGCCTCAATTCCCAGGACATTTCTAGCTCAAGTCTCTAAGTGTACCTGTGCTCTCAGGGCATAAATCGAGCAAGACCCTGAGGATCTCTAATCTGATGCCTTTTTTGATGGCCCAGCAGGGGAAGATACTAAAAAAATCAAACTTAAAGGGCCCACCACAAATACAAAAATTCTAAAAACAAAAACAACAACAACAAAAGAAACAGATTCAACTAGGTCTCCTTGTTAAATAGTCTCATAGCATCTGACACTTTTCTTTCTTTTTTTTTTAGAAGGAGTCTCTCTCTGTTGCCCAAACTGGAGTTCAGTGGCGCAATCTTGGCTCACTGCAACCTCCGCCTCCGGGGTTCAAGTGATTCTCCTGCTTCAGCCTCCCAAGTAGCTGGGATTACAGGTGCCTGCTACCACGCCTGGCTAATTTTTTGTGTTTTTAGTAGAGACGGGGTTTCACTGTGTTAGCCAGGATGGTCTCAATCTCCTAACCTTGTGATCCGCCCTCCTCGGCCTCCCAAAGTGCTGGGATTACTGGCACTTTTCTTTTGTGGCACTTATCACAGCTTATTCTTCAATACTTGCTAGTATTTATATTTGATTCATAAAGGTAGGAACTTTACCTGTTTTACTCGCCCCTGTATTCCCAGGGGATGAATGAATGCATGTTTTCATTATTCACTGGGCCATGGAAGTCTTACATGGGAAAACTGACCTCTTTTAGTTTATGGCATGTCCTTGCCCTTAAGAATGGAAGTTCTGACATCATAAAACAAGTTGATTACCTATCCATTACTTCATGGCTATTAGTTGACAACTGAGGATTCTTGTAGGCTTACCCACTTCAGGGACCACACACATTAGAATCTCTTTTCCAAGTTGCCTATGTGTGGGTTAGTAATCCGCTCTGTTCCCTGAATATGTTGCCGGCTTGATTGCCCCGCCAAGCCAGGAGTCAGGTTCCAGCTCTCTCTAAAACAAGATCCTTGAGATTGTATGTTGCACAGCCAATTATACCTAAGCTCAGTTTGGGTTTATTCAGTTTACAAAATTGCCAAAAAAGACCGTTGGCAATATCCGAAATGCTTTTCGAATGGACTGTACAAAGTGCCACATATTCAAAATACGCCTTTTCCTTCTACCTATTATTAAAGAACATCTTAAAGTGTAGGACTGTTCATCATTTGGATTTGAATCAGTAACTGTTACATCATTAATGTTCTGGACATTCTGAGTTGTAATGTAAATTCTTTAGTAAACACTAAAAGGTCATTCTCCAAGACTTGGGTCCTGCTTGATATTGTATCATTCTAATCTCCGGTAGCACACACTTTAGCACCTTAATTTTATTCCCCTATGAAACCTTTCCTAAAATTCAGATGCTAAAAATGTAAACCTAAATGTAAGTGTATACTAAACACTTGAGCATTCTTTTGTGTACAGAGGTAAGCAGAACGGAGGTGACTCTTCCATGAAGCAGTAAGGCTCAGCCTCAGGGCCCTCAGTGCTTCCTCCATGGCCCTGACAGGGTCCCCAGCAATGTGCTCATGAAATAACATCTATTTTGATATATTCTGCAGAAGTAAAATGCTTATGTATTATTTTTATAAAAAGTTCCCCCAAATTGTATAAGCATACCAAAACCTGTATCTATCACCAAAGTTGAAGTTAGAAAACTGATATTGATCTGTTTCTCACCTTATAGATGATTCCTTTCAGTTGGGAAGACCTACCTGAATTATTTTTTCTGGCACTTTGACCTTTTTTTTTTCTTTTTAAAAATAAACAATCCTAGCCTGTTCTTTATGAAAAAAGAGAGATCACCAATTACGCCCTGTGGTTTTCTTCTGAGCTTCAGTTTAGTCTTCGTGAACATGCAGCATTCTTTTGGGGGTAGAAATCTGCATGGAATCTCTTCCAGCTGCCCAACCCCAAATTAGTCTCTGAGTACAAAACAGTCCACTTCAAAATAACCAAAAAATTATTATACTTATTTTTTTGAGCATATATAACCCTACCAAACCTGTGCTGTAGAAATAATTATCTCTTCTTTATGAATGTTTGGGGAAGCCATGATCTCAGTCACAGAAATATATGTACCTACTCACACACAAACGTGCATAAAGTGCATACCCACAAACATACGCGTATATATGAAATCTTTAGAAAAGAATATGTTTTGACTGCAGGGATGGATTTTGTATGAATAGAACCCGGAGGCATCTAACAGCTTAAATAATGGTTTCTATTCCAGGGAAGAAAAAATATTTTTCCTTGATAGCACTTTTTTATATTCACTGCATTGGAATTACTTTTTCAAAATTCTGCCAGTGAAGACTTATCATATGTGGGTGCCATAGCTGTAACATAAAGATAAGGATTGAAGCAAATGCCACTCATAAGCTCATGAGCCTGTAAATTGGAACTATCCTTCATAACACAAAGCTTTTTACCAGGCCAAAAATTTTTCTTAAAGGCAAGACAGGAATTTTCTCCTACAGAATTTTCCTTCTCCAATTGCTTGAACCTTTTCAACTGCTTGACTCTTATTTGTTCACAGACTATTTAGGAGAAAAATATACAAACAACATCTATAGTCTATAGAAAACATAGAAAATAACTTTTGGTTAAAATTTTTTATCAGCTCTAGATTCAGATAGCTATGATACCATTTTAATACAGCATGCAATGTTATTCCTACTGATTAAGGAAAAGCATTAAAATCTATATAAAACCCAACAAATAATATAGTTGTCATTGAGGGTTTTTTTGAAGAAAATAACTTGGTTTCAAAATGGCATTAGAATGTCTTAATAAGCCGGCCACAACTCCAAGTTCTTTAAGCCTCAACCTAAACATAGGGGTATCACTTCTTCTTACTCACCTATCACTCCACATGAGGTCAATCTTCCCATTAGATGCTTTATAGCTCCCTGCACTGACCCTTCACTGTTGGGAACAGTCGAGTGATCTGTGTGGTTGTTTCATGTTCCTGTCTTCTGATAGACCATAAGCACCACAAAAGAAAGGGCCTTGTGTATTTTGCCCACCACTATACTCCCACTTCTGACCACTGTCTAGGAAGATACTATGCAGCCATAAAAAACGGTTGGGTTCATGTCCTTTGTAGGGTCATGGAAGTACCTGGAAACCATCATTCTCAGCAAACTGACACAAGAACAGAAAATTAAACACTGCATGTTCTCACTCATAGGTGGGTGTTGAACAATGAGAACACATGGACACTGGGAGGGGAGCATCACACACTGAGGTCTGTGGGGAGGGGACTTAGGGAGGGACAGTGGGGGGCAGGGAGTTGGTGGGGGATAGCATGGGGAGAAATGCCAGATATAGGTGATGGGGATGGAGGCAGCAAATCACACTGCCATGTGTGTACCTATGCAACAATCCTGCATGTTCTTTACACGTACTCCAGAACCTAAAGTGCAATAAAATATATATATAAATAATAATAAGTTCAAACACCCTCCCCAAAAAAAGAAAGACAATAAACATTTGTTAGATGGATGAATAAATGAATAAGCCATAGAAATATTAAATATTCCTTTATTGGATCTGTTGTTCTGAGATAGGGAAAGAAAATCAATTGAATGATATTTTTGCTATTATTTGCTAAAATTTTTACTCTTACCGTAATAGATTAGAGAGTTTAAAGAGGCCTCTAACAGCCCCTCTATGCTCCCACTTCTATTTGATGTGCTCTGCAGTCTCCTTCCTGTCTGAGGAGCCAGATGGGTCAGTCTGAGACAGCCGAGAATACTAACTTTATTTTTTTAAATCACGATCATTGCATTATACCATGAAAAAATAAAGCAGTCTAGAAAGTGATGCTTAATCCTTTCTTACTGCCCCATTCAGTATCGTAGGCTATTAAACCTCATCCAAATACAGGGGCCTACAAGCAGCTTTCTCATTAAGAATCTTACGTTGTTTCAAGGGGAAATGTGGGTTTTTATAAAAGATCTCTACCTACTCTGTTGTTAACATGCAATAATGCCCTTTGCTATCACAGAACCATGCAGCAACTTGCAAATTAATACATGGACCACTGCTGCTCATAATACCAACACAGCACCCACAGGCCATCAGGGTTTCATGTAACAATTCTAATTCTTTAATAATTTGGAGCTGTTTTTCCTGTTTATACCAGAAGTTGCACTCTGCTTTATTATTGTTAAGGAAGGGGCTCAATATTTCTTTCATAAAGATAATTGTTTCTGTGGGATTTGGGGGCTTTTCTACCTCCCCATTTTCGAGATGCCTGTGTGGCTGAAAACACATAAAATGGAGATGCACCTCTTCATTAAAAAACTTTAACCTCTTACTAATGATGATATTAATACCCAGCGTGCGATAAACACCTGAGACGTACTTTGTCCTAAACAACACAGCCTTAGAGAACCTTGTAGTCAATAAAATAAAATACCCCTTTCTCTTTAATTAACATATGAAATAAACACAATCTGTGACACCTAGTGTGCAGCAGCAATTAAGAGGCATTGCTTAGTTAAACCTCCTAATACCTCATTTAAATATGCAATTAAGGGATAATTGCCTTCAATCAATAAAAAAATTGAAATATTTCGCAGGGGCTTCAATTATTTTTTGCTAGGCTTTCTACTTTACACTTGGCCAGCGCTAAGCCTGTCAGCCTTACTCCTTTGGTTAAAGTGACATTACCCTCTTTTTTTGCTGCTGGCTTTTAAGCATGCTATTAACATTGCAAGAGGCCAATAACCATGCTAAGCCTTAGAAATCATCCCTTTTGGCCTCAGCTAGAATTTCTACGGCTCTGAAATTGCTTCTTCGTGACTTGCCTTAAGTTATATTCTTTGTTTTTACTCAGCCCAAAGACCTCCATTTTCATCTGGTTGCGAAGAAGGATTCTATAGTAAAGGGGCAACCATTTGCTGACTTCCTATGGATGCACCAAAATGCTGTGTGCCCAAAAAGCGTCCTGCAGTCATTGAATTTGTGGGTGCGTTTACTTTGGCGGGGCTGAGCGATATATCCCTTAGCCTCCTTCATACAAACTCAAGTTAAGAATGTCAGTATTTACAAACTGTGGTTCACATAGAAAGAAATATTTTTAAACTGAACCTTCATGCAAACCCTGGGAAGTGTGTGAAGTGAATTGGGAAGTACGATGACCATCACCAGGGAGGATCAAGGAATAAGTAAAAGGGTTAGCTATGTGAGCAGCAAAGCATAACCAAATATTCCTCCCAGAAAGGGGCAAATTGAATAAATATGTTGAGTTGACAGGGGATGGTCTGAAGTGCTGAAGCTGACTGGCAAATGCAAATATTAAGCAACAATCTTATAAAATAAACCATAAAATAAGAGAATATAATCAATCAGCAAGGAACAAATACCCCATGGACAAAGCCAAGTGAAGGATTAGGTGGCATCTGATGAACTGAGGGCTATGTGAACAGCTCTGCCACATAATTCAGGCTGTAGAAAATGCTGCAGCCTAAATTATCTAAATTGTTGGCCCAGCTCTTGCCTAAACTTCTACTTTGCTTTCGTTGAGTAGAGCTGACTTTCAAAAATCAATGTCGTTTTGCTCTAAACATGAAAAATAACATAATTAGATCATAACTCTGAAATGTGGAAACTATGTGCTCTTTGGTTTGGAGTGCTTGCCCCTGAAGGCCTAGAGGAAGCCGAGCTGAGCTGCTGTTACTGACCACCCAGCCCCTTTGAGATGGGAAGACCCCAAAGAAAGCTCAGAAACAGATGAAATCTGTACATATCATGGATAGCTTTTCAAGTCAATACATATTTTATAATTTTTAATGGCTAGATAGTATTTGTTTACTAGCTTAAGGTTACAGGCTGCCTAATTTATTTAATACTCCAAAGGTAAACATTTGGCTTTTTTCAATTTTTTGCTACTATAAATTATTCTGCAATGAACGTTTTTATAGGACTTCTCTGCCTGGTTGTGATTATACCAGTCAAAGAAATACCTAGAAGTAGAATTAATTGATAAAAACACATGTGAATTTTAAGTTTTTATATATATGTATCAATGGCAAATTTTTCTCCCAAAACCTGTGCCAATTTACGTATCTACCGAAAACGTGAGTGTGCTTGTTTCTCCACGCTCTTGTGAACACCAGGCATTATTTTTCATATTTTTCCAAAGAAATCTCAATCTCCAATTTCTATTTATTTAAGCATTTTTTATATATGTATATTGTTATTTGTATTTCCTTTTCTGTGAATTACCTCTAACTTTCCTTTCTGTGATCATATGCTGGTTGATTTTTAAGAGTACTCTGTGAATTAAGAAAATTCGCCAGGCATGGTGGCTCATGCCTGTAATCACAGCACTTTGGGAGACTGAGGTGGGCAGATCATGAGGTCAGGAGACCAGCCTCGCCAACATTGTGAAACCCTGTGTCTACTAAAAATACAAAAAAATTAGCTGGGCACGGTGGCAGGCGCCTGTAATCCCAGCCACTCGGGAGGCTGAGGCAGGAGAATTGCTTGAACCCGGGAGGTGGAGGTTGCAGTGAGCTGAGACTGCGCCACTGCACTCCAGCCTGGGCAACAGAGGGAGACTCCATCTTAAAAAAAAAAAAAAAATCACCCTCTATCATGTGTTTTGCAAGAATTTTCCTCAGCTTTTACTTTTATTCTTGCTTATGGTATTTTGTTTCTGTATAGATATTATCCAGTTTTTTATTATTATTATTTTTTTTTTTTTTGAGACGGAGTTTCGCTCTTGTTACCCCCGGCTGGAGTGCAATGGCGCGATCTCGGCTCACCGCAACCTCCACCTCCCGGGTTCAGGCAATTCTCCTGCCTCAGCCTCCTGAGTAGCTGGGACTACAGGCGCGCGCCACCATGCCCAGCTAATTTTTGTATTTTTAGTAGAGATGGGGTTTCACTATGTTGACCAGGATAGTCTCGATCTCTTGACCTCGTGATCCACCCACCTCGGCCTTTTATATAATCAGGTTTGTCTTTACAACTTATGGGTTAATATAGTTGTTTATTGTCCTTGTTGTTTTATTTAAATGTTTATTCCATCTTGAATTTGTTTTGAGCTATGATATGAGTTAGGAATCCAACTTTTTATGCTTTTTAAAAAAAATTTCTTCTTAAACACATAATACCTGTGTTCCCTTCCTTCACGTCATTATGAAGACAATGTTAAAATGAATTTTTCATAAAGAATACTTGTGGAGTTGCAAGTACTTTTATATAAGCAATGCAATAAGCATGGTTAATATTAACTGCCGAAATTGATACAAATCCTTGCTACCCTCTCCAAGGCATTTTGGATGTTTTGGGTTTCCCTGAATTAAGTAATACTTGAAACGGCAAAGCTCCTATTTAGGATTCAGAATTGCTTTGTTAGACAGATAATCTCTTGTTTTGCTAATTGATCCTTCTTAAGTCACCAAAGGTGACCAAAAGGCAGTGAGATTCAAGAAAGGGAACTGAAATTCTGAAAGTCTGGACTCTGGTCCCATGTGGAGGACATGGTGAACTTGTGGTCCCAGCTGTTATCCCTCAAGGAGAAAACAAAAAGCGGAAGCCAAAGATGGCTAGATGTCAAGAAGAAACCAAAGCAGATGAGGTGGGATTATAAGGAAGAGATATCAAACCCAGACAGAGGGGAATTTGAGAAAGAGCACATGGCTTGTGAAGGGTCTGGAGAGCTGGAGACCTTCCTTTGCCTTCCTTGAGCCTGCCTGTGGGTTCTGTCCCAGGCTTCCTGGGCCCCTCCCCCAGCTCTTTACCCTTCTGCCCTCTGCTCCTCACCAGTTCAATGCAAGAATACATTCATTCGGTGAATATTTATTAATCACTTACTATGTGCAGGTAACACACAAAATATGGTCCCTGCCTTTTTAGAGCTTCCATTCTAGCAGGAAAGACAGATATAAAACCATTTATTATTTACTTTCTATTACAATAAAAGAGAGGATCATGCTACGAGAGTAACTAGGGAACTGGACCCAGGCAAAGAGCTTAGGAAAGGCATTTTTGGTGAGTCAAACTCAAAAACATGAACAAGAAT
This sequence comes from Aotus nancymaae, assembly GCF_030222135.1. Classification (NCBI taxonomy): domain Eukaryota; kingdom Metazoa; phylum Chordata; class Mammalia; order Primates; family Aotidae; genus Aotus; species Aotus nancymaae. Next base: position 51,049,180 of record NW_026988432.1, on the reverse strand, counting down.
TAACTAGCTGGGGTGGAAACAGGGTGCACCACTGACAGACAGTGCAAACTACTGAGCGAAGGTGGGAGGCAGGAAGGAGCATGCGTGGTGAGTGTCTTTCACAATGGGATAAAGTGAGTGGGTTGAAGGCGGCTAAGGAGGCAAAGAGCTGGGTGCAGGCAGGAGTCTCATACTCTCTGTCTTAGGCCATGGAGATGACCCAAGTAAAGAGTGTGGGGTAAGTGCACATGAGCTCTGCTGCAAACTCAGGGGCTCCCCACTCCACATTAGGAACCAAGAAGGTGGGGTCCAGGGCACTGAGACCTGGATTTGTATGTTAAATCTCTGGATTTTAAATGTTGCCTGAATTAAACGTTGCCTTAAAACAAAAACAAACTCTGAGTAAACAAATACATACAGTCTTCAAACCTGCAGGTAGTGAGGTTGCAACCACAGGATTGGAGGATTTACAGTTGGTTTATAGCTCCTAAGTTGTATGATTTGTAACAAGATATAATGACCTTCCCCTTTGTAGGAGCAAAACAGACATTGCTTTCTATTCCTCTAACAGAGTTTATTTTTGATACGTACCATTTCTGAATAAATAGCTCATTTCTGAAAGCTTGAAGTTACATGGGTTTTTATTAGCCCTCTATTAAATCATAAAGGGCTCTCAAAAGTCAATTAAGCATATTAGAATTCACAATACTAAAATTTTAAATAACTAGGAGCAAGGTAAGGGCCTATATTTAAATGATGGTTGAGATACTAAACATGGGCACATTTATATTAGGAACACTTAAGTTTTCATTTTCTTAATGACTTCACATAGCCTTGTATATGCATTCCATTTAAAATATAGTCAAAATTGGGCCAGGCGCAGTGGCTCACACCTGTAACCCCAGCACTTTGGGAGGCCAAGGCGGGCGGATCATGAGGTCAGATGATCAAGACCATTCTGGCCAACATGGTGAAATCCTGTCTCCACTAAAAATACAAAAATTAGCTGGGCTTGGTGGCACATGCCGGTAGTCCCAGCTATTTAGGAGGCTGAGGCAGGAGAATTGCTTGAACCAGGAGGCAGAGGCTGCAGTGAGCCGAGATCACATCACTGCACTCCAGCCTGGGTGACAGAGTGAGACTCTGTCTCAAAAATAAATAAATAAATAAAAATAAAATATAGTCAAAATTTTTGAGGATTTCTGAAATTGTTCTGGAGTAATTTGGTATATGTAAGCCAATTACCTATACTTTTACAAGATTTAATGCTGTGTTGACAGTATTATAGTCAATCGTATGCTTAATCACTCTCATCAACACATTAACCCACTTTAACAAGTTTGAATGTGTATGGCGAAGTAAAGGGGACCTGTCAAAACTGCTTCATTATTCTGGGTTTGAGTGGGAATTTTTTTAACATTAAAAAAATAATGTGGCCAGGCATGGTGATTCACACCTGTAATCCCAGCATTTGGGAGGTCGAGGCAGGCAGATCACCTGAGGTCAGGAGTTCGAGCCCAGCCTTATCAACATGGTGAAACCCCATCCCTACTAAAAATACAAAAATTAGCTGGATGTGGTAGCACACACCTGTAATTTCAGCTACTTGGGAGGCTGAGGCAAGAGAATCACTTCAACCCAGGAGGCAGAGGTTGCAGCGAGCCAAGATTACACCACTGCACTCTAGCCTGGGCTACAGAGTGAGTGAGATTCTGTCTCAAATGATAATAACAATAATAATAATTTGAGTAATACAAACTCATTGCACAAAAATTAGAAAATATACAAAAGTGCAGTTAAGTAAAAATGACCTCCAATCCCACCATCCAGAGATACTTGCTGGTTGAGATAGTACTTTATATACAGGTTTGATTTTACATTTTCCACATATGTCATAAATATTTGTCATGCCATTAAAAATTGTGTTTAAGGAGCAATTTTTATTCTATGGGGGTATATTTCATAATATCGTGTTGTATAGATATGCCATTCCTCTATGGTTGAGCAATTAGATTGCTTACAGTTTTTCACTGTGATAACACTGCTGAGAAGAACGTATTTTGGCAGATTTACTGAAAAGATCTTTGAGATGGATGCCCAAGTTATACTGGTAATATAAAATTACAGTATGGAAGAGAATAGTAGGCTGATTAACTTTGAGGCTGTTATCAAATAAAACTCATAAGAGTATGCTATTTTTGAAAAATAAAAGGAAGAAAGAATAACACAAAAGGGATGTTTTCACAAATTCCAAAGCAATGTTGTGTAAGAAGATAAATAATGTTATGGTTGTGTTTTTTCTTCCCTATCTTCCTTGGACAAAAAAATAACAAGCTCTTGATTCACTTAAATGACAGGATCTACAAACCTAATGATTTACATTAAGAAAAAGAGGGCCAGGCATGGTGGCTCATGACTGTAAATACCAACTCTTTGGGAGGCCAAAGCGGAAGGATCCCTTGAGCCTAGGAGTTTGAGACCAGCCTGGGAAACATAGCAAAACCCTGCCTCTATAAAAAATAAAAAAATTAGCCAGGTGTGGTGACATGTACCTATATTTCCAGCTACTTGGGAGGCTGAGGCAGGACTGCTTGAGCCCAGGAGTTTGAGGTTGTAGTGAGTCATGACGGTGCCACTGCACCCCAGTCTGGGTAATAGAATGAGACCTTGTCACAAAAAAAAAAAAAAAGAGAGCTTCCTCTCTATATCTTAGTTGTTGACAAATCATAAAACATTCAAAGCTGTTTTGAGAGTAAACATGCCTTCAGTTAAGTTACTACATAGTTGCTTACATGGGAACCCAATGATAGAGCTTGGAGGGACCCCCAGGCTCCAGGACAGTTTCTAATGGAGCAGTCAAGCCTTTCCTTTGATGTTATCAGAAACAAGACCAGTTTCAGCCATGTCATGTGTGTCCTCCTGATTCAAGTGCTTCAAATCCCTCAAACTCTCCACCATGACTTTTCTCTCCATTGCAAAAGAATTTAATAGGCTTTCAAGCAAAACAGACAAGTATTAGGTACTCTTCACTCAAAAGAAAACCATTTGTAATCACCAGCTTTCCATCTTCCAATACCAGGACTTATCATTCTCAGTACATTTTGAAAACCATATCAAATTTGTTATAAATGGTTAACATTGTGTAGGCTTTAAAATGTGAATATTTATATAAACACAGAAAGAATATTATCTTCTTTGAATTGATAGTGATAAATTTGTTATTTAGCATTTCTCATTCAAATTAACATCAGGTTCACATCAGGAAAGCAACGTTGGTTAAGGCATCAGCTAAAACATAAACACGTCCTGATAGTACTGAATAGGCAACAATGGACTGGGTGCCTACTATTTGTCTGCTATTTAGCCACCCTGCTAAATATCCTCTGTGTCCAAACACTAGATGACATTGGATAAAGAGTAGTCTCCCATTTACCCAGTGAGAATTTTCTCTTTAAAAAGGTTGGGCCAATTAGAATATGTATTATTTTAGGAAGGTCCATAAAACATTCAAATATCTGCTTTTAGTATTTATCAATTTATTCATACATATTTACAGTTGTCTATGATAGCATATAAAGTTGTTAGCTTAGAAATATTGGTTTTTTTCCCACATTGACATATCCCAAAATTATTGTGTTCAAGCCCTTCATGTGCATTTTTGACATCAGTGCCAGCATCATTATTGAAAGCACTTTTTGAGGCTCCTGGCAGTTCTTTAGAGCACATCATGTTTATGTCTATCTAGGTTGCATGTTGTGGTCCTTTTAAATTATTTTCTTTGCACTCACATAAAAATAAAAAGGTTAATCATTTTCCTTGTTTCTTACCACATCATCATCAGTCTGCACAACAGGCTTTATTTATTTTTCCCCTTTACTCTTAAACCCAGTACATTCTTCTCCTTCCCACTGGCATCGATGCAGTGTGTTTGATATGTGTCCTTCTTTATTCTTGGGAAAGTAGCATTGTTGTGAGTATTTTCAATCAGATAGTGTTACACTACAATTTTTCTCTTTGTGGCCGACATTTTGTCATGCAATATTTGGTCTTGCAGATTCATTCATGTTGCTGTAGAATGTTTCCTTCTAACTCCTCGAACACCTAGTTGTTCAGATTCCTCAATATACCCTTACTAAGGTTGTCAGATAAAATATAGGATGCCTAATTGAATTTGAATTTCAGATAATCAACAAATGACTTAGATGTGCAATATAAGGGAATTAATGCAGGAACAGAAAACCAAATACCAAATGTTCTCACTTATAAGTGGGAGATAAACATTGAGGACACATGGACATAAAGGTGGGAACAATAGACACTACTGGAGGGGAAAGAGAGGGAAGCAGGGAAAAGCTGAAAAACTACCTGTATTAGTTCATTCTCACTGCTAATAAAGACATAGTCAAGACTGGGTAATTTATAAAGGAAAAAGGTTTAATTGACACAGTTCGGCATGGCTGGGAAGGCCTCAGGAAACTTACAATCATGGCAGAAGAGGAAACAAACATGTGCTCCTTCACATGGCAGCAGCAAGGAGAAGAATAAGAGCCACGCGAAGGGGGAAGCCCCTTATAAAACCATCAGATCTCATGAAAACTTACTCTCAGGAGAATAGTATGGCAGAAACTGCCCCCATGATTCAATTATCTCCACCTAGTGCCTCCCACAACACGTGGGGATTATGGGAATTACAATTCAAGATGAGATTTGGGTGGGGACACAGTTAAACCATATCACTACCCACTGTGTACTGTACTAACTACCGAGCTGATGGGATCATTCATGCCCCAAACCTCAGTATAATGTGATATACCCATGTAACAAATCTGTGCATGTGCCCTGTGAATCTAAAATAAAAGTGAAATTAAAAAAAAAAAAAAACTTAAAAAGTTGGGATACACTTGCATGAAAACATTATTGTCTTTCTAAAATTGAAACTTAACTGGGCCTCCTGTATGGATATGCTATCTTGGCAAACCTCAGCCCTATTCTACATTACTTATTCATTCTCCCAGTGATGGAACCACAGCCTACCTGTCTCCTCACTGTAGCAAACAATGCTGCAATGCACGTCCCTGTACATATTTCTTAGGTGGCAGAAATATAATCAGTTTACCTTCCAGATGGTCATACTAGTTCACATGATCACGAGCGTGGCTCTGCCAACACCTTGATATTAGCCCAGTGAGGCCTGTGTTGAACTTCTAACCTACAGAACTGTAATAATTTAAATTTGTCTTAAGCCATCAAGTTCATGTCACTTTGTTACAGCAGCAATAGAAAACTAATACATTTAGTATTCTTGCCTTCTTGCTAAATTTTCATTTGCTTAAAGTTTCACATTATTCCTAATAAGTTGTTGTTGTTTTATCGTGGTGGTAGTCTGTTTAATACTTACACATCTACTTATTTTACTGCATTGGCTAGGACCCTCAAAGTTGAGGAGAAGTAATGATACTTGATTTTCTTGGTTTATTCTTAATTTGAAGGAAATATCTCCACAGTCCTCCTATTGAGAATGATGTTTTGGTAGACACCATTTATCAGGCTAAGAAGTTCCTTTATTGTCCTAGATTTTTAAAGTATCTTTCCACTTGGTTTCAATCCTAAGTGGCTGTTGAATTTTGTAATCTTTTAAGATGATATGATTTCTTTTTAATCAGTTAGGTAATACATTGTATTTATGTTTTCTTATACTAAACTACTTTTTAGTCCAATAATAAATACAATTTAGTCATGGTTCATTATGTTTCTGCCCCTTACTTGATTTAGTTTCTATTAGATTTAATTCACTCTTAGAATCTTCCTATCCATGCTCATGTGTGAGAATGGCCTATAATTTTTCTTTCTAGGATCATCCTTGATATCGTTTTATTTTCAAGGTTATATCATCTCATAGATTGGGTTGGAGACTATTCACTCTTTTTCTGTTGTCTACAAGACTTCAAATAAAACTTAAATAATCTTTTCCATTTACTATATGGTAGAATTTCACCTGTAAAACCACCTGGAACTGGCACTTATCTTTTGCGAAAATTTTTACTAAAGGTTCATTTATTGACTGGTTGTACAAGTATTCTGGTTTTCTGTTTATTCTTATTTTCCCAGAATGTGTCCATTTTGTCCAAATTTTCCGTTTATTGGCATAATTACTCTTAGTATATCTTGCAATATATGCTTTATCTAAAATTATAGAACTATTTTATTACCTCTATTATTTTTATCAGTGCTCTCTGTCATTTTTCTTAGTCTTGTCAGAGATGCTTAAATTTTCCAATTCTTTCAAGAACTGCCATGTTAATTCTATATATTGTATTTTTATTTTCCATTTATTGATTTTTGCTCTCATCTTTGTCTTCTTTCTACTTTGATTATGTTTGTTTTCTTACATCTCTGATTTTTTTTTTTTTTTTTGAGACGGAGTTTCGCTCTTGTTACCCAGGCTGGAGTGCAATGGCACGATCTCGGCTCACCGCAACCTCCACCTCCTGGGTTCAGGCAATTCTCCTGCCTCAGCCTCCTGAGTAGCTGGGATTACAGGCACACGCCACCATGCCCAGCTAATTTTTTTTGTATTAGTAGAGACGGGGTTTCACCATGTTGACCAGGATGGTCTCGATCTCTTGACCTCGTGATCCACCCGCCTTGGCCTCCCAAAGTGCTAGGATTACAGGCTTGAGCCACCGCGTCCAGCCACATCTCTGATTTTTTAAGCAGAATATTGCTCGTTATCAGCCTTCCTTCCTTTCTAAACAAGCTTTTAAGATTATAAGTTTCCCTTAAAGTATCAGTTTCATTTTATCCTGCAAATTATGATACACTATGTTTCCATTATTTTCCAAATCCAAGTGTTTCTTTTTTTCCATGATGATGTATTCTTGGACCCATAGATTATTTAGTAGAGTGATATTTAATTTTTAAGGTATGAGAATTTTTATTATTAATGGTGTTGACTTCTAATATAATTGCATTTTAAACAACTTTATTGGAATATAATTTACATACTATTAAATTTGCCCAAGATAAATGTAGATTTCAATGATTTTTAGTAAATTTTTAGAATTGTAAACCAGCACTACAATTCACTTTTAGAACATTTCCATCACCGCAGAAGATACTTCCCATGTCCATTTGCTGTCAAGCTGTAATGGGATTTTAATCAAAAAATGTGTTCTACATGATACTGATTCTTTGAAACTTATTGATAGTTGCTTTATGGCCTAGATATGCACTGCCTAAAACTATAGCCATGACACGTGATTATTTACATTTAAGTAAGCTAAATAAAGTTAAAAATTAAGTTCTTCAACCTCACTAGGAACACTTAAAGTGCTCATTAGCCACATGTATTGTCCAGCACTTTTCTTATCATTTAGGAAGTTCTATTGGACAATGTTGGCCTAGATATGTCTTTCAGTTCTCTTTTTAGTTGGTCTACTCTGCTACTTAACCTACCTATTGAGTGTTTCCTTTCATTAAACATCCCATCGTAGCTTTTCTATGGGCTTGAACAACTTCACTATTTACTGTGTTTGTGGGTCTGAATCTCTCATATGTGTGTCTGATGACAGTCACTCGTGGTAGTTGTCCCCTGGTGTGTTGAGCGATTTTTTTTTCTTGTGAATTCAATGCTCAATTTCAATGTGTGAGAATTAAATGAGCCTAACTTAGAGATGGTTTTCTCCAAAAAGGATTTAGCTCTGCTTCTCTGTCATCTACAGGGCACCAGTGACAAAGGACCACTGCTGCCCGCCCAAAGAATATTGGCTCAAAGCCCTAGGCACATTGACCTTATGGACACAGACCCAGAACAAGCTCACCACTGCTCGTTACTCTGAGTTTCCACCTTAGCTCATGTTAAGTAATTTGGAGAAGGTAGGTGTTTCCTCAGGCATCTCTGCAATCTTTTATCAGCTCCACCATTTACCAACATCTGTGTCTTATTGGGATTGAATTGTTCAACAAAGAACCCTCAGAGTACCCAGTCCACCATACTGCCAAAATTATATTAGGAGACCTCTATGAGAAGCCCAAATTGGTATTGATAGAATTTATTTTAGATTTATATGGCTTCCTAAGTAGCATTTCTTTTCAAGATAAAACAATTAAGAGAGGACATTAGAAAGGATTTTGTAAAGATTTGAACAGAAGGCAATTATCTCTTTTGTGAGGGAAAAACATGTCACACCATATTTAGACTATACGGGACATTTTCGAACTATAGGAGTCAGCATAGTGCAGTGGAAGTAGTTTAGGCTTTGAGGTCATATAGTCCTGAACACCCATTTCAATATTATCACTCAGTAGCTGTATGCTTTATGCAAGTACCTTAACCTGGGCCTCAGTGTCCCCATTTCTGCAAATGAAAATTATAGGATATGCCTATCAGAGTGATAAAGATTGAAGATTAGCAGCAAAGAACCTGGCATGTAGGATAATTCAGTAGAAGTTGCTAACTCTGAGGGTAAAGATGGTGATGAGTAACAAAGCATGCAGGCAGGCATCCTTACTGCATTTGGTAGATAAGAGGCTCTAATAAGGTGCATTCCAATAATAATGATTCAATGAATTTCCATGAAACTTTGTACTTCTCTTAGTTCTGAATGCCAGGAGCCCTGTGCTTCCAGTATAGGCACCCCAGGCTCTGGGATAGCCAAGGAGCCATTGTTTGCCAGACTTGTGAATAGAGCTTAGATGTACGATCTGAGGTATTTATTTATAGTCCCTCTTAGGGCAGGATCGAGCTGGGAGAGTGGAAAGAAGGGGTGTGTAGCAGGCTTGAAGTGACTCTCCCTGCTCCACTGCCTTCCAGCAAATAACTTTCTGAAGTTCAAGCATCCTAAACTTGAAACTTGTCTACAGAGTCATTAGGAAGGAATACTTGTCAGAGTAAGTAGATAGAGCATATTTTATTTAACAGTATGTTTAATATTTTGACATAAGGCCTGTGAGCCTCCATTTGTTCTCTTGCCTAGGTTTCACAAATATTGGGGGCATAAATATTGTGTGTGTGTGTGTGTGCGTGTGTGTGCATGTGCGTGCCTACCTTTGGGGAAAGCTGTTGTGCTCTCCTGTGCAAAAAGAGAAGCTGTCTACCCCCAAGACATGGGTTACAAATGAGGGGTTGAGTACAACAGTGATGAGGGGATAGCAGCTTGCGCCTACATCATTTCATCCCGTGGTAAACTTCAGGTATTCTCAACATGCAACTCTCTGCAAGGTTTAGAGCTGTTTTTTCCTTATAGCCTTAGCTGCATGACTTCCTGGCCTATGTCTCACTTAAGTCTGATATACTGAGGTAGGTTCAGGTTGAGGCATACTGTAAGATGTGAGGAAGTGAGGGTACGCATTCTACCTGGTTCCAGGAGCCCCGCCTTGTCTGGTTCCATGGCTCATCAGCGCACTCTCACATTTACCAGGCTGAGAATGTGTACACATGAGTTTTCTCCTGTCTCCTCCAAAAAGCATCAGTGGAAGCCCAGTGACTTCTCCCCGGGCATTAATTAACCATGTGTCTTACCTGAAACCATTTGCCAACTGGGTTAGTGGTTTTCATACATATTAGGCTGTGCATAGGAATCAACCAGAAGAATTTTTATACAATTTTCAGATCCTTTCTCCAGGGATTTTGATTGAGGAAGAGGTCAGAAGTAAAGCCAGGGAATGGTTTTTGTCATTACTTTTGCATTTGCTGGTGTGTGTGTGTGTGTGTGTGTGTGTGTATGATTTGTGTGTGCATGCTTGCGTGTGTGTGTGTGTGCATGTGTGTGATTAATCTTACCAAGTAAGCTGACATAGCCAGGATTGAGAATCTTGGATTTCAATTCTGTTTCTTCTTATATATATATGTCTTATTTTCTTAAGTAAATCTTAAGCTCCTGGGGGCAGAAGTTGTGTTTCACATGTGTATGTAACCCACTCAGCACCTGGCAGCATGCAATGTGTTTAGTACAGATGCCACAAAAGTACCTTGTATGGAACCTGCATATTCCAGGGCAGGAGCAGAAGCAATTGAGCAATATTACACTCACATGCTATTCACAGTGTCAGCTATGGTCACTGTCCCCTCTTCAGTTCTTCGTGCTCTAAAGCTATGGTGCTGAAAACCCTCAGACCTTGTGGGCATCAGAACCTTCTACAACTTGCAGCACACTGGCAGCTACAAACTCAACCTCTCCAACAGCTCTTTGTTTTGTTTGCTTGTTGAGCTGAGTTTAAATCAAAATTTAACTGTGAATCATTAAAAGGGGGATTTTTCTTAAAACCAATGATTTGTCTTTGGACAACTGGCAGCCCTGACCCCTGCTTGAGCCACATTAATTTCAGCAAGAGTAGTTAGGGACGGAGGCAAGCCAGCTGGGTCTGCCAGCTTTTAACTCCTGCTCAGAGGGCTTAAAGAGGTAGTCCCAAGGTTCCTGCAGCCGTGTCCTTCTTTAAAATCAATGAAAAAGAGCAAAAATATAAAAACCTCATCGTAGGAAAAATACCATCTAGGAGATCTCACTTTTTGCATGGGCAGCTTTACTTTGCGCTGGGCGTGTGGGCGACAATGTACCCACCTGAATCTGATATAGGGGAATGATTTGAGACATTTCACTTAGGTGAGAACCTTTTGTTAACCAGAAAATTGGTCCCTTTGCCTCCATGTTTTTTTTAAATATAAGTATGCTTCACTTTCTCTATTTTTTTTCTTAAATGGTACTTATACATACACCTTATTGATGTTTTATTCATGTGGACAAACTGCTTCCATTATGTGAATGTACAATAGCTGGAAGTCAATGGGAATCAAACAGCTAAAGCTCTATGCAATGCTTTAAAAATTGCAGAACTGATAATAACAACTTATGAGGCCACAAGTGTTGAGATAGAGTTGGTCAAACTTTGGACTTCCATGTACACTGTACATATTCATCTTCAAACTCTCAATGGAGAACCATCCCATTCTGTTTCCATAAATAGGAAGAACCTAAGATCTGTGCAAGATAAGAGCATACAGTCCTCATTTTTCCTGCCCTGTAACATCAGAGAAGGCAAGTAGAATTGGTCGTCTGTTCATTGAGAGTGCCTGCTACGTGCAAGGCATTATGCTGGACATAGAACTGATAAGGCAAGACTCTTACTCTCAAGTCACCCCCTAGAGAAAAGGCACTCATTTCATTCACCCTGTGAGAGCTCAGGAGAGAAGACAATGGGCCCAGGTCACCAGCGTAGAAAATCCAGAGCTACAACGTGGGCACTACACAATAGCTCTCAAAAAACCTCTTCCCAGCTGTGCAGGAAGGAGAAACATAGAATGTCCACCTAAAAGTACAAGGCAAGGATACACAGGAGATGGAAAAAACAACTGCAATTTGTAAAGAACAAAATGACTTGGAGTTTTAAAGATCATGAGACCAAATTAGGTTGTTTAATCAAGAGTTGCCTGCACATATTTATTTGTGGTATACTCAAATAAATTACAACCCTTTGTTAGAAAAATTGTAAGAGCTATTACACCTAATATCTCTGACATGTATCTTTAAACCTCCCCTGGTCAGCCACCCCTGACCCTGCCAGCCCAGCCACCTGGCCTCAGGGCTCATGTTTCTGCCTGACCCAGAATCCTATACAAGTCTCCTCTGTTTCCAGGCACTCCCACCAGTAGGCTCATGCAGGCCCAATGTCTTGCATTCGTTCACTCAGAGCACTCCCTCTGAATACAAGCAAACAAACACACACATATCGATTGAGTTAGTTACTTTCATGCAGCTGCATTGATTTCTCACTTGTTTAATTTTCTTTTTGTATGCTTATGTCTTTTTCATGTGCATCAAGTATCTGTACATCAAGCATTGGGTTGTTAGATCTTCAAGAACAGAAACATGTTCCCCCCCCTTTTTTTTTTTTACATCTTTCTCACTGTACTAAATATTATTAAGTTGGCTAAAGAAGAGATTAATTTAAGGCTAGAAAATAAGTCTACTAAGAGAATTAATTATAGAGGTGGGGAAGAGTAACTGCACTTCGGCATGTGAAACCTGATTATGCACAAATAAATGAGAACAACATATTTTTTATTAACCTACACTGGGAGTGAAGGAAGGGAGATGAGGATCCCAAGCTGAAAACAAACAAAAACAAAACAAAACAAAAATCCCAGCACCCTTAGAATTAAGCTTCTACTACTATGATTTCAGCAAGAAGTATTGCTCAGACAGCTGAAATTTTTAATAGTAATCCCTAAAAGCTAAGTGTTAGAGTTGTAAAAGTATCCTTTGCTAGGCTGTGGTTGCTGGTATCCAGGCCCTAAAGAGCCTTAACAACCTCTGGCAAGATGTTCATACATGCCAGGCCATTTCAGCTCCCACCATGATGACTGCTTAAAACTGAAGCAGCATATCTAGAGCTCTGGCCAGAAATGAATGCATGTAGCACTGATATGCACACCTGCAAGCTGGTATGGGAGCCGCTGTCATGCTTGAGTCTTCCACTTTGAATCTCATTCTCTATAACTGATAGCTTGTTTCTGGTTGATCATCCATTTTCACCTACCACTGTGGCTGCCTTCTCAGGCCAATTGTTGGATACAGTCCCTTCTACACACAGAAGCAGGAGAGAGAGAGAGATAGGACAGACAGACAGACAGCAGACAGAGAGATACATACACATGTAGTCAGGCAGATAGATACAGATACATACATGCATACATAAGTTGATAGACACATACATAGGTAGATGAGATAGGATGGATAGATAGTATGATAGACAGATACACATATAGATAGGTTGATGATAGATAAATACATAGATAGGTGGACAGGTAGGTAGGTAGACACATAGATACACAGAAAGTATGTACATACATCCATACATAGATCGCATAGATAGATGATAGATACATAGGTAGGCAGGTACATAGGTAGGTAGGTAGGTAAGTAGATGGATGGATGGATGGATAGATAGATTAGATAGATAGATAGAACACACATGGTTGAGTTCCTCAACAGCATAAAGTTTCTCTGAAGACTTCCTGTCCCTAGCAGCTGTTACAGTTTGGCATTCCATTAGCTCCCTTGGGTTCTTTCAAGGTGTTTTGGGGTTCATCTACAGATGACTCCCACCCTTGACCTTCCTGAGCAAAGCACTTAACCTGACACTCAGCTATTCAAGGCTGCTCATGTCGGCATCTTCCCAGTTTCTTCAGTTCACCTTCCAGCAGTAAGATATTAAAAGAATAAATAATATAGCCCCAGGGAAAAAAAAGTTTGGAGAAAACAACTTCCTGATGAAGTAACTTTTGTTTTAGCCTTGGGCTGGGAGTCAGGTATTGCAAAGGGGAGAGGTGATCTAGTTAGATACTCAGGTAGTAGAAAATAAGGCACATAAATGTACCATGAGCTTTCCAAATCCAGGAACTTTTAGTGGGAGCCTTGGTCCAAGTAATAAAATAATACAACTTTATATGAGGCTGTCATTTTTGGCCTTTGTCTAATATAATATTTAACAGAACCTTCTCTATTGAAGTCTAAAATGTCTTCTGATATAATATTTTTTCCCATTCTCTCCTCCTGATCACCAGGATACTTTTCTATTTTCTTAAAGTGCCATGGCCATTGGTTCACAATTTTTCTCCTTATCGCTTCCTTTGTCTGTCCTTCCTTAATTCCAACCAAGCGTATCTGCTCTCCACTTCAGTCACCACACAGTTTGTCACACCCTGAGCTTCATCGTGACCAAGAATTGTATCACCTTCAAGATCCGCAACTCTGCCCTGCTTTCAATTCTTTCACTTCTCTCCTCTCTTTAGTGACTCTATTCTCAGATTTTTCTAGAGTAATCCCTCATAAATGAATGAAGGTCCTTCTTCCTAATGGCCAGTACTCTTCCCCCAAGATTTCTTTATAGTTGTCATTGTGACAACCTGTTCTTAAAACTCTCTTGTCATTTAGTTTCCATCATCCAGTGAGTCCTTTTCCCTCCTGGCTTCTCCAGCTCAGACCTTCGCCCTGTTTGCCCTTGGCCTGCTTTCCCAGTGAGTTCTCCCCACTGCCTTCTTCTCTTCTCACTCACTGTGCTACCCCACGGTGATCTCAAATCTGCATTTCTCAGCTCCTTTCTTAATACAAAACATGCATTTTCAACTATTTGTTGGTGAACCTCCACTGAAAAGCCGTGGTGCCTTGTACATAATTAGTGCTTATACTTACTAAGCACTAATTATATTTAAGGCGCCATGGCAGATACAAAGTTGAAAAGATAAATCTTTGTGAGCTGCAGAGGGAATGATTGTGTGACATCCTGGTTAACCAGAGAGCGAAGTCCCACAGACCACAGTTTATTGTTACAGCCTTGAAAGGAGAAGCTCTAAAGTTTGAATAAAGAAAAATGGACTAAAATCGTGCCCCTAAATTTGGATTAGCTCTAAATTAGTTCTGGATACTACCCTGGAAGGTACTCAGATGGTCTCAAGGAACATACCAAATGCTCCCTCAAGAGAAAACTGAGATATACAGCAGGGGTAGCTGTATATTTATTTACAAAAACGGATGTTTTTGTAAATAAATCTTATTGGAACACAGCCACGCTCATCCATTTACATCTTGCCTATGGCTGCTTTTGGACTACAGCAGCAGAGCGGTTATGACTGGTGCCACATGGCTCACAAACTTTCAAATATTTACTCTCTGGCCCTTTAAGAAAATCTTTGCCAACCCCTGCTGTACTGTATGGCGACCCCAACTTGCTTATCTTCAATATGACCTGGAGTGTTTATTAAGATAATGCATTTCTAAGCCCCAGCCCAGATCGAAGAATTCGAAGGCACTACAGGTGACCCTTAGGATCAAGTTTGGGAAACCCTGACAGAGTTTTTAAATGCTTAATCCTTAGAATCCTACAGCTTTGGATTTACCTCTCAGCTGCACCATTTCTGTTACTTTGGGCAAGGTACTTAATCTCTGTGAGCTTCCATTTCCTTGTTATGAAATAGGGGAAACAAATATATCTTCCTCACAGAGCTGCTGGGAAGATTAAATGAGAAACTGCTTCATCAAAAGTGTGGTACATGGTATCAGGATCAATAGTGTTTTATTATCATCATCATCATCACCATCATTATTTTTTCTTCTTCTTCATCACTTAATATTATCACTCATATGATCACCTGCTTAAAAAGTTTTTGGTATAATTGTTTGAAAATAGTGGCTTAGTTTACCTTCACTTCATGAATTCTGAGTTCTACCTTCTTCTCTTTTTAGTTTAAAAATATTCAGCAAATAAATCTTTAAATGATGTATAGCATCTTTTATTTAAGAAGTACGAAGTAGTGTACAAACAAATGAGTGGATGGGGGAGATGGAGAGGGTAAATTGACCTGCCCAAAACCACATAGCAAATCTTGGAATAGAATATGCAATGCCTGACTCCCAGCCCAATACCTGAACTCAAATACCAACACACCTTCCGGACCAGTCTCATTATCATTTATTTATCATCCTCTTGCAGATGGGATACAACAAATCTATCGTCCAAAAACCTTTTACAGTCCCACAAATGCTCACAAGCCTTCCCCACCTTAACCAGTGTCAAAATGCTGCTGAGGTGAAGGAGGGAGCACCACCTGCCCGGGAACCCCAGGCTTACTTTGATTGTGTCCCTCCCTTTCTCGGAACACTCCGGTGGACCCCAGTTGCTTTCCAATCAGATTTAAATTTCTCATCGTGAGCTTTAAAATCCATCCATCTCTTGTATCTAATCACCCTCATCTCTCACTTCATTCATTTATATCTCATCTTGTGGTATCCATGGCCCCCAGCCCAGAAAACCTACCAAGGTCCAGCTGAACAAATCCCAGGCATTCCTGTGGAATCTCAAGGTCCATTAAAAGAAGAAAACCATGCCCTGAACAACACGGATAATGGCCTTAACCATACTCTCTTCCAGCCAGACCGCACTTGGGAAATTATGTCCCATTCCAGGAAGGACATTCTACGAGGGGTTTGGAAAACAGGTGGCCATTCAGAGAAGGGGCTCCAATTTGGTGAGGAGATAAACAGTTCTGTGAACTTGCAACATGATAGCATCTTTCAGATACCTGAATGACTCCAGTTGACCTGACCTCAACACAATGCACTGATATTTCAGGGAAACAAATTATTTCTCCATTCAAGGGGAAATTTTCACTACTAGTTAAGCTGTCTAAAAATGGCATATATTGTTTTGGGAAGTTTGTGATATAGGTGTAATCAAGTTTGCCAAGGATATTGTAGTGGCAATACGTATTTCTAACACATAGTAGAATTAGGTGATTATAAAATATAACTAAGCAGTTAAGAGCAGTCAGGCATGATGGCTCACACCTGTAATCCCACCACTTTGGAAGGTTGAGGCAGGTGGATCACTTGAGCTCAGGACTTTTGAGACCAGCCTGAACAACATGGAGAAACACTGTCTCTACAAAAAAATACAAAACTTAGCTGGGCATGGTGATGGGCACCTGTAGTCCTAGCTACTCAGGTGGCTGAGATGGGAGGGTCACCTGAGCCTGGGAGGTCAAGGCTGCGGTGAGCCAGACTGTGCCACTGCACTCCAGCCTGGGTGACAGAGTGAGACCCTGTCTCAAAAAATAAAAATAAAAAAATTTTAAACATAGTTAAGAACACAGTCTTTTGATCCTAAATTTTCTGGGCTTAAACTCTACTCTGCCATTATACAAGTATGACTTAAACCTGTCTGTGGCTCAGTTTCTTCATGATAATAGTATTGGGTTGGTGCAAAAGTAATTGCAGTTTTTGCCATTTACTTTCAATGTCAAAAATCGCAATTACTTTTGCACCAACCTAATACCAACCTCATAGTGTTATAGAACAAATATATGTAAAGGACTTAGAACAGAAGTTGACATGTATAAGCATTACATTAGTGTTTGTTTTTAGTATTTTATGATTTTTCTCATCTGGAGACTATAGGAACAAGTATTACATGTCCTTTATATGCATCAAAGCTCCTACATCTTTCTACAGAGCACAGAACAACAGCAAGCAGTTAGTTTTTCTTTTTTTTTTTAAATCAAATGTAGCATCTCCTTCTCCCCACCAAAGCCATGAAAAAGGAAGATTGGAGGGGACCCAGCACAGGAGACTCCCAGAGCAGCCTTGGCTCCTAGAACCGGCAAAGAGAGGGAAGGGAACGTTCCTGACCCTTTTCTTCACATGGCTTCCAGTTGCAAGTGACATTTCAGAGAAGTAGCTTCTAGAAACATAAATCAGCCAAAACAAATCACAAAGGAAAGACATTGGATTTAGTGCCAAACCACACCCAGCATATGGATGGCACCCAAAAACTTTAAATATAACCATGATGAAAATCAAGACTGACCCGAGGACCAGCAGCTAAAAGAAATTAGATTGAACTTTAAAGAAATCAGACCATGGATAAAAAAGAATTTCAATAAAATCATTAAACGTTATTCTCTCATCCTGCTGTCAGTCATTCATACGTAGTTTACTAAGTTATCTCTCATTTATTTGATTTCTCTTAGACCCAGGACACTATTAGCCTTGGTGAATCCTTGAATCAGTTTCAGAAGCTATAGGTTCTTTTCAGTTTACTCCGGTCTAAGTTGTGTCTGGCATGCCATGCATAGTTTTAGTGGTGCTGTAAGGAAAAAAGCACACTTCCTTTAATGCTGGGACCTTTTCTCCGACCCTCCAGCAACCTTTCTACCTCTGTAAATAGCCAGGATTCTCCTTTCTGGCTTTGTCGAGCTAACATTGTTTTTGCCTGTGGTGTAATGGTTTCTGCCTCCTTTGTTTATATTTATTTGTATTTGCCCTGTCTCCTTCATTACACTTCAAGCCTCTACCTATAAGCATTGACTTCTTTTGTAACTCACCCCAGTATACAAGATACACATGATTGACTGCCATATTAATGAATAATGTTTGATAATTTTATTGAAATGCCTTTTACCCATGGTCTGATTTCTTTAGGGTTTAGCCTAATTTCTTTTAGCTCCTGGTCTGCAGACCCACGTTGATTTGCATTATGGCTGTATTAATGCTTTTGAATGCTATCCATGTGCTAGGTGCTATTTAGAACTAAATAAAATGTCTTGCCCTAGTGATTTGTTTTCTTTCAACTTGGCAGATTTGTGACCCCTGTGTTTCTAGGAGCTGAAATTGTCAAGACTCTTTTAATGCACCTCTTTGTTCGGGCAATAGCATGCCTGGTGGCTTTGAGAATAGCTGTCGTTTTGAGAATAGCATTTGTAGACACAACTGCTGCTGAAAAGGGAAACTCTATACATGGACTATTTCAAGACAGCAAAAAGAGCGACTATTGTTCTCCACTAAAAGAAATAAACGAAGCCTAGTGTATTAATTTGATCCTGAACATGATGCAGCAATTTGCTGTAAATCTGGACACGATTGTATCTATATTTGTCACGTCAGTGCAGTTCTGATCCCAATCAGTGTTTGTGATCACCTCCCAAGGCACCCAGTAGAGAAAAGATCTGGCCCCTGCTTCAATGAACTTCCAAGATGGCTTTGAGTAAACAGCGCTAGCCACAGCGTGAAGCTCCTCGGGTCCTTGTTACACTCCCGAGTGCGGTAAGCTCAGGCAATCTCGGCACTGTAAAAACCACAAACAGCTACAGTCCCAAAGAACCAGGGGCTTAGGATACTTCTTTGATTCTCAGATTTGTGCCACTATAGTTTAGCAAGAGTTGAAGACTGAGAGGGCACATTTGTCCCTCTCCTGCCGGTAAAATACTGCTGCTCAGTGCATTTGTTCACAGCTATGTTCTACCCGCTGAGGGATCGAGCATTAGGCATTTGCCACTTCTGCAACACTCAATCTTCCAGCTCCAGAGAATGTGCAAAATACCTCCTCGTATGACACATTAAAAATTGAAATTCAGCTGCCTGTCTCTCTTTCTAGAACATGTATGTGTCTAATATATAGTTCTTGAATAGTCCATTCTAAAAACTAACTATGGGCTAGGGAAAAAATGCATGCCTTGCCCTTAAAAATAGAATGTATGATGCTTAGAACCTCAAGCTCACCCTAGGATCGAGTCACTTGCCCTCCTCCTCAAGAAAATGTCCTGGTCAAGGAATATCACTCCAGATTCCAAGATAACTAAAAAGTTATCACATAAAAAATCAAATGAAGACAGTTTCTAAGAAGCAGCAGCAGCAGCAGCAACAAAATCTTCTAAAAAGAAATTTCAAGAACAGACACATAAGATAAATTCCAAAAACAAGATTTGTAAGTCTCCTAAAAATTCATTCTAAAGGAAATAAGAAGAAAAGAGGGGAAAACTATCAACTAAAAAGAAAAAAAGAAACTGGAAAACAAAATGAAAATGAAGGAAGGGCACAGATAAACCAGGAAATGTACCAAGGATAAAAATGCAGAAAATCTTTACGTCTTTGCAAATTGTATAAGTCAAAATGTTTTGCATTATTTTAATTTGTATTTATTTGACTACCAGTGAAATCACATTTTTATTTAAATTATCAAAAAATCAAACATTTCGATTTAAACACTATTTTAATTTTTATTTATTTGAGTACCAGTGAAATCGTATATATTTTCTAACCAATCTGTCCACTGAAAATTATTAATTACCTGTTAATTATTAACTGTTAATTGTAAATTACTAATGATTAATCCTCACATCTATTTCTTATCAATTTCTTTGAGCTCTCTATACAGTAAAGATTGTTATATGTACTGTGCCTGGGAAATCTTCACTACTGGCACAGTTATAAGCCAAATACATATATAATTAATTATATGTGCATATTGTATATTTATTTATAAATTTATATATAGTGACTTGGTTCTGACTTATTTTGCATATTCATCATAAATTAAGAATAAATGTTCTAGAAGTTAGAATTTCAGAGAGGTCAACCACATAAGGTTGTAGAAATACACAGAAAATTTGTACCTAGCAGCAAGTTGGAGCAGGAGTCAGCATGTGGGGATTAATAAATATCCTCAGTACACTGAAAAATTGTGGGACAACAAAACAAAGTTAGGGCAAGTGCAGTATCGATAAAAGCCACTGGCAACTTGGACATGGGAGTGATTCTCAATGTTCGAGCGTGGCAAAAGAGTCTGAGAGCCACAGTGACTGACAGCTTCATCCTGGATTTTCACTGTTAGTATAAAAGTATACACTGAAGACAGGAGCCCTTCAATATCCTTGTTATTAGGCAGTGCTGAGTCACCCTCTTAAATCCCATTTCATTCATTCTGTTATTTATTTTACCCTGCTGTGGTTCACCCTCTGGGCTAGGTACTGGATATATATTGATCCAGAGGATAGGCAAAGTCTCTGTCCTGGTGGATCTTATCATCTAGTGCCAGTGAGACCTGCAATAAATAACAATCGATGCATAATACAAGTGGTGATAAGCGATGGCAGAGTACAGTGATAAAAATAACACAACCACACACTCACATGTGCAGATGTAACAGCAAGAGTTGGAAAATAAGATGTGTGAGGAATGGCTAAGGAAGGAATATTTTTTTACCTAGAGAAGAAGATGAAAAAAGAACTAAAAGTTCTCCTGCAGAATTCAGACAGTTACATTTTTCCATTGAAGACATCAAAGATGAAATGAGAGAAACACAGTAGTATAAGAAATCTATCAGTTACGTATTTTGTAAAAAACAGTATCTTCGAAAATGAGGAAGTTAAAATATTTCTGCTCTGATAAAAGAGGGGAGATTCTCTTTTATGTGGGATTACCTCCCCAAATGTTAAGAGAAGGACAGTTTTTAAATGTCTGCCAGTCCAGGGTCGGCTTTCTCCGTGTTCCTTCCGGCTTTCCCTTCTTTTCCTCTGCTCCTTTGAGGAGCTCCTTTTCCCCTCAACAGGAAAAAGCCTGTTCCAGCATTATGTGGTGAGGGGGCTTTTATTCTGACCTCTCCCAGTCTCAGAATCTTGATTCCAATTTTTCCAGTTTGTATTCTAATCAAATACCTTGCTTTACTAATTTCTCAAAAATTCTGTTAACTTGGAATTCTTACAAGATAACTAGTGATTAACTGAAAAGTAATAAAGTCACACTGTGGAATAAACAATAGCTGAAGCATATGTATTTATTTATCACCTAGTTCTTATCTTACATATGTGTATTATTAGATCTGGCTGTGTCGATATAGAATGTGGGGACTCCCGTACCTCACCACGATATTCAGAGACAAAACATGGAGACCTCCCTAGGAGGTATATTTGTCTGCAGTGTCAAAGATATGGAAGGAGAAAAGGCTAGTCCCATTTTAAAGATGAGAACACTAAAGTTATAAGATGGCTCAGATGAGTATTCTCAGGCTGTTCAAAGGGAGGAAAAGATTTCAGATGTAATTCTCAGAGCTCCAGCCTCTAAACAAAGTCAGTGAACACATACCATTTCCAGTTGGCATGGACAGTCTCCAGGGTTAGAAATCTGCTTTAAAAATTTGAACGCAAAAATCTTTTGAAAACACAGTTACTGCACACTAATTAATGTGTTCCAGTGTCCCTTCGTTTCAGCCACCCTGAGAGCCTGAGATTGTTAGTGCCACTTAGCATTGCTTGGCAGTACTCACCCCTACGAATGGGAGCTCTGGCGGTCTTTCTGACAAGCCAAGGCATAGACGTGTGTCTGCTGACATGAAAAGGACCCTTCTGTGAAATGTGTTGAACACTTTTCATTTCAGTAAATGGCCCTGAACATTCTTTCTCTGTCCATCTCTTCTTTCCCAGTCACATCCAATTTTTTTTAAGTCAAGGCCACTTCCAGGGCTGCTCCCAGTCACAAATTTTATAATTTTAACAAGTTCTCTACTATAATTTAAAAGATAACTCACTCCTATTTCCAGCATTTAATGTATTTTCTTTTTTTCCTGAAAGCAATATATGTGTGTAATTAATAAACAATTTAGTATGTTGAGGAACCTAGGAACTTGGCAAATGTTCTGGGGATATGAAATCTCAAGAAAAGCAGCACATTATAAGGAATAGTAAGTAATTACTTATGTAAGCTTTCTTTTTAAATTCTAAGAACATTAACTACTAATTACCTACTAATTACCAGTACTTCAGCAGGTGTTTGCACTTAACTGTAGGCTAAAGCCCCTGTGAAAAACAAACCCCTCACAGCCTCTCTCAAGATCAAAGCTGAATCCCACTGGACCCTGGTGCACACCATGGGTATGGTGAAAGCCGCCACAAGCCAATGTCTTCACCACGTGGCTGCTTAAGGTGAAAAAGTAAATGCATATTTTCCTTTCTTCTTTTCCCCCAAGCACAGTCATTATCAAGGACTTGAGGACTGGCTTGAACGGCAGCTTTAAGGTATCTGGGGTTACACTCAAACTATGATGAAGAGGCCTTCATCAGAAATGCATCCGTCTCACTTCCACGGGCTTAAGCAACCCTCTGTGTCTGATGGGCCTGGAGCAGCGTCTGCTCACCTCCCCAGTCTTCCCTCCCTGGAATTTGCAATGAGCATGTGATTATTTCACTGCTTTCCATTCTCCTCGTTGAGCTATGAAAATGATCTTTAAGATCCCCTCCAGCCGAGAAAGGGTGGCATCCCCCTGATCCTCCACTTTTCAAAGTTTTGGGAACTAAAGCCATGTAATATTCACTGAAGACCCAAGATTGTTCCGCATTTCATAGGTCTCCCACCTAGAGAATGCCCTTTCTCACAGCCACAATCTGGTCACCGTGTATCTCACAAGGGCTAATAGCCTCTTCTTTAAAACACGTCAGTCATGCTCACATTGCCCCATGCTGACACCAAGAAGCGCTGCCTGATAGCACAATCTCACCTAAAATCTACGATAGTGTTTAGCTCTGCCCAGAACTACGCTCTACTGCAGTCCATGTCTCTCATTTTAATACCTCTGTTAGTTTTCTGGGGCTGCCATGGCAAATTTCTATAAGCTTCCTGGCTTAAAACAACAAAAATTGTATCATCTTGCCGTTCTGGAAGCTGGAAGTATGAAATCAAAGTGTTGGCCAAGCCGCATTCCCTGCACTGGCTGTCAGACAGATTCCAGTTCTTTCCACTCCCAGCTCTGAGTGGCTCCAAGTGTTCCTTGGCTTGTGGTCGCATCACTCCAATCTCTGCTTCCGTGGTCATGTTACCTCTCCTCTTCTGTCTGTCAAATCTCCCCTGTGTGTCTCTTAAGACACCTGCCATTAGATTTAGGGTCTACTTGGACAATCCAGGGTGATCTCATCTGGAGATCCTTAATCACATCTGCAAAGATGCTTTTCCAAATATGATCATATTTACAGGTTCTGGGGCTTCGGAGGTGAGCCTGTTTATTACAGTGTCACCATTAAATCCACTGTAGTTCTATAAATGTTCTCTCATCTACCAATTTATTTATTCAACAAATGGTGTTGAGTCCTAGAATATTTCAGGCATCATTTTAGGTGGATTTGAATTCCTGATTAAAACAAAGTCCCCACCCTTATAAAATATATCATTCACACACACCCCCACACACACACACACCCATTTATTTTGTCCATTTCAGTTATATACACATTTCCTTACAATCTGTGATACACCATTGTTATTCAAAATATACAAAACTCTTAGAAATCTTCTTCAACCATAGCTTGTGTGCAGGGTGGGGAAATAAGGAATATGCCTGAAAAGTTTTAAGTTTTCAGAAGAACAAGAGAAAGAAAGGTATCGATGTGCAAATTTTATAAATTCATTTTACAATGTAATTGAAATGCCAAAAAATTGAGGAATTCCATGTTGATGAAGAAACGGATATTAGTGCAATGAAGAACAGCTCCATCTCTGTCAGCCGGCCGTCTTTTATATGTCAGAGGCTGTCACTTTCTATTGCGTTTCAACTGACTAATTACCTCAGTTTATTAAAACTGAATATGAATTCACATATTTGACATCCCCAGCCTTGAAGTGTTCCCGCTTATCAGGAGCTATCACCTAATGATATATCCCACAATTCTGAGGTTTCTCAGGTGAGGAAATGAAGGGGCCAACACAGATGGGGGTCAAGAGAAACAGGACCACCATCATCAGTGGTGATTGTCTGCTGGCAGTGCAGTTGTGTATAACCCCATGCCTGAGTTGAGTCAGGGCTGAGGCAAACTAAGCCCTGCAGCCTTTAGTGAGGATCTGGGCACTGCAATGGCCAGGAAGAGGTGGGTAGGCAGATAGGCCTGGCACAAATTAAAACCACGCCTCTGATAGAGAGCTACTTTCTGATCAGAGATAATGACCAGAGATAATCAAAGGAAGGGACCATAAATAAGTTATGCATTGCGGGTCTGAAGACTAGCTCAACTTCAAATGATACACTTACATTTTAAAAGTTTCTTGGGTCTGGTGGGGAAGGGGGCTGTTTCTTGATGGTGATGGTGTTTTGTGTGATGTGTTGGGAGAGAGTGGTTGGAGGTTGTTGCTTTGGTTTTAACCTGGGGCCATCTTGGAGTGCACTCACAGGTATGATGGACAGATTTGCTTTACATGAAACCTAAGTCAGCTTCCTAGGAAAAAAACAAATGATATCATTCCACAATGGTATCTATGTGTTTACAGCTTTTAAAAGAGCCATCGTCAGAAAAGTGGATTCCAGAAACAAGTAATTAGCACTTCGATCTCCAACACAATTGCCGCAGCTGTTTGAATTTCATTTGGATTGTACAAGGAAGCACAGAGGTGAGCACTTCTCACTTTTCAAAAGGAATACCTAGACTTTTCAACCGCAGACCTTCTGATGATGTGCTCATTTCTTGGCCAGACAGGTGCACTGGTATGTGGGTTATCAGAAATTCTCAGTAACGTTTCTGTAAATTGCCAGAGGTAGTCAATACTCATGGAAAAAAACAAAAAACAATACTTCGGGAAGTTATGTCAATATGGGAGCTGTGGCAAAGAACGAAACCCCCGGTCACAGAGGAAAATGCCACTTACCCTTAGCTGTAGTGACAAATACATGAACATAAGATTCAGGAAAGGGAAGGGGGTTGTTTTTTCCTTAGCAGATTCAGATTGAGAAAGGTAGTTACTGCATGATTTTCCATGGTTAATCATGCTACTCCTGCTCCAATCAGAATGTGTCTACATTTCAGAGTTCCAGGGGAAACACTCACCAAGCCCCAGGTGCAGCCTGTCCTCTGATCAGAAGTGTGGCATGGCTAAGTATTTCTCCAGAGCCCCAAAGTGCTTTTCTGGACCTTCTCCAGAGCCCCAAAGTGCCTTTCTGGACCTATTCATCCTGATACAAGGCTTCACTTGTCCTGAGCACTGTGTTCTTAACAAAATAAACCAGTGTTTTAAAAATGAGGATATTTGCCCACAGTAATCTGGATTTTCAGCATCTTGTGGAAAATCTGAAGATCTAGCCCCACTGAGCCAAAATTCCCATAGAATCACAATCAGTGATGCTAAGTGACAGCTCAGCTCCCTTAGTAAACAGGATGAGCACACTTAGCCGCTGTGGCCCTCACCTCCACATCTCTTTTCCAAACGTTCCCTGTCTCGCTTGATAGACTTTGGGAGTCATGAAGTCTGCATAGAGTGAGTGGCCTTCAACGATCTCACAAGTTCCTCTCCACAGACTTATTTATGATGCACCTCACCTCTGCTCTCCTTCCCAAATTCACTTACCCTCTGCTTGGCCCTGCCCAAAGCACCGCGAGCTCTCCCTCCTTCAAGTACCCAGAAAACCTCCAGCCTACATCAATGCTGTTAGAAACTGACTCACGGACACACTGTGTTTTCCAATTAACAGTTCTCTTGGTATCCCAGTATACTGAACTGATCAAAGGAGAGCCACTCTGCCTATATCCGGGAGGCCAGAATCCTGCCATCATTACAACTTCTTTAACCGCTACACACATACCCTCAGAAGCACCTTGGTGGAACCCTCAAGATTCCCCCAAGACACTGGTCTATATCTTTCATCAGTATCTTCTACAGGGTGTTACATAATATTTGTTATGTTATTTTACATATTCTGTTAAGATTATTCTTAAAGGACTACACCTAATGTTTATATTGCACAATGCATTTTTGCACATAAATATTTGATATTAGTATTTGTTCATTTATTCTCTGCCATGTTTTGAGAGAGTCATGACTCCTAAGTAAGCAAAACTAGATATTCTCTTCCCAACAGAACCTACGGCTAAATATAAGTGCCCAGAGGATGACATTAAGATAGTTTCCCAAGAAGAAAGGGCACACAACACCTCATCCATTTACCTGCATGCTGGATTCTGGATCCATCTGTCACACTGCAATCCTGCACTTCCAGGAAGTACAAAAAAATGACAATGGGAACTGGAAAAATAAATACACTACTGTGCTGGTAGTGTTCTGTTTCCTGATCTAGTTGTTGCTTACATGGCTTGTTAGATTTGTGAAAATTCATTGAGCTCCATGAAAAATATGTATAATTTTTGTATATATGTTTTATTTAATGAAAAGTTAAAAAGACAAGAAAGAAGAAACAACTGACTAGGAGTCTTTACTCAGTGTGTCCTGGATTAAGACCAGTCAGGGCAAGCACTAGGTTTTGTTTTCTTTTACACTTTAAGAACTTAGATTCAGGGGGCACGTGTGCAGGTTTGTCACATGAGTATATTGCATGATGCTGAGATTTGGGGTACAATTGATCCTGTCACCCAACCAGTGAGCATAACACCCAACAGGTAGTTTTCTAACTCTTTCCCTCTCCCTTGCTACTGCCTCTGGCAGTCCCCAGGGTCTAGTGTCAGGGACTGGGTTTATTCACATGTATATCACTGTTGACTACCTCAGGGTCTGGTACATAGTAAGGGGGCAGCATGTTCTTACTGAGTAAATGAACCTGGCCTTAGCCTAGCTCAGTACCAGTGAGAATTAGCATGCCTCCTTCTCCATCTCTTTATAGCCCAAGCATCCACTCAACCAGTTACCAGTGTTCTCCTAACACTGGTCTCCCTTCTGAGGAAAAGACAGACAGGATAGAGCTCCAGCCTTCACCCATCCTTTCATGGAGCTTTGTCCCGACACTGACAAGCCTGCACCAGACACTCACTGGGAGCCAGGACACAAAGATGTATATAACTGTTCAGTGGAGGAATCAGCTATAGGCATAAGTTGTTAGAGCCATAGGGTGTCTGTATCTGTCATAGCACCTATGAACAAAGCACTATGGGAACAGCTCTTAAATCCATCTAGAGAGGTCTGGGAAGTTTTCCCAGAAGATGACATGTTCTTGGGTAGGGGTTCACCAAATGATGATTTAGCAGTTTCTGTTAACCATTGTTTATGTGGTGAATGGCTTTCCATCCTTCCCAAAAAAGCTTCCTTCTTACTCTTCTAGAGAAAAAGAAAAATTATCTGGCTCTTCTCCAAATCTAGCTCAAAACTGTATCATAATCATTTGGGAATATTCTAGCCATTCTTAATCCCCAACTCCTGATCAGTGAGCATGTATGACAAAATTATTTTATACTTCATCATTTGTGAGAAAGTATAATTTCAAACAGATCAATATTCCACCATCTTATCAATATACACATAAATGAAAGGTGCATGGTAAAACAGAATGATGACCTCTTAAAGATATCCACAGCCTAATATGCCAAACCTGTGAACAGGCTGATGTTGCATGGCATGAAATGAACTTTGCAGATGGGATTAAGGCTAATACCTAAAGATAGGAAATAGTCCTGGATTATCTGGGTGGATCCAATTTAATCACACAAGTCTTTAACAGTGGAAGAGGAAGGTAGAAGATTCTGAGAGATATAGTCAAAAAAAGGGCAGGAGAGGCTCAAAGTGAGAGAGACTCATTTCAACCCAACATGTCTGGCCTTCAGGATGAAGGAAAGAGGCCCAGAACAAAGGAATATAGCCAATTTCTAGACATCAGGAATGGCCCTGCACTGACAGCCAGCAAGAAAAGAGGGACTACAGTCCTACAACCACAAGGAACTAAATACTGCCAACAATTTGAAGGAACAAGAGAACAGATTTCCTTTCTCCAATAAGAAATGCAGCCTTGCAGATGCCTTCATTTTTGCCACACTGAAGACCTGTACCAGACTTCTGAACTACAGAACTGTTAGGTAATAAATGTGTGTTATGTGAACCCACTAAATTGGCGGTGATCTGTTATAAAAACAATAGAAAACTAACATAAAAGGGAAGTCTCCAATCATGTTGCTGCAACATTAGGTTGTCATACATAGAAGGAGCTCTGTGGTTAATTCCTGCTGGCTCTGCTAGTGGCCTCAAAGCGACCTTTGGCAAGTCCCTTTCCCACTCTGAGCTTCAGTTTCTTCAGCTGTGAACAGGACAATAGTACTAACCTGTAGTTGTTACATGATTAAACTAGATCAGGCATGTGAAAGCCCTTAGCAAGATGCTGGGGATACTGTAGGGGTTCAATAAACGTTTAGAAGGAAAAGAAAACTACTAAACCCTTTTGCTGATTAAAATATGGTGGCTTATGCCTGTAATCCCAGCACTTTGGGAAGCCGAGGTGGGTTAATCATCTGAGGTCGGGAGTTCGAGACCAGCCTGACCAACAGGAAGAAACCCCATCTCTACTAAAAATACAAAATTAGCCGGACGTGGTGGCGCATGCCTGTAATCCCAGCTACTCGGGAGGCTGAGGCAGGAGAATTGTTTGAACTGGGAGGTGGAGGTTGCGGTGAGCTGAGATCGTACCATTGCACTCTATCCTGGGCAACAATAGCAAAAAAATCTCCAACTGGCCCATGAAATTGCTCCCATCTATTTCTGGAAAGCATTCATCAATCTGGTCCTATGTGAGGAGATTTTCTTTTCAGTCAACAGTTGTCTTTACCTAGAGCAGCAGGGGAAGGTCAGGAGCTTTGCACTACAGAAGGGTAAAGGGCATGTGAGTATTAGTAAGGCCTTACATTTTCTGAAAGTCAGACCTGGCAATAGTTCTGAGGGGGCTTCTGGCACAATGCTGTTTGATGAGAGCCTGAGCCTCTCGTTGTGAACTCTCCTCTCACATTTTCAAGGATTTCACTGCAAATATCTCTACTGTCCCTTTCCTGTGCCATCATACCTTCCTATTCAATAACTAGTATCAGCAAACAATCTGTGCAAGAATCTCCACCTTTTAAAAATGGTCCCTTGACTCCACTCCCCATTTTTTTCTTCCTTCATTATAAAACATCTTGAATGAGCCCCTGTCTCCACTTCCTTACCTCCCATTTGTTTCTCCATCCCTGATGGAGCTGATGTTGTTCTCACTTCTTCTGCCAAGAGATAGCAGAGGCACTGTGCTGCCTTCTGCTTCTGCCCCTCAGCAGCATGGGATATGGGACATGGGACATGCAGACCCCGTCTTTCTTGAAGCAGTCTTCTCTTGCTTCTGTGACAACGCCATCTCTTGGTTGTCCTTCCCCTTCACTTGGCCTCTTTCTGGTGGGCTTTTCCTCTTTGCTCAACCAGGATGGATGTGTCAGGACGCCCAAGGGCTCAGCCAAAGGCCCTCCAGTCTCTCTGGGTGAGCTCAGACAGCCCTATGGCTTTAAATACCACACCACTGATTTCCAAGCTGATCTATAGTTTGGGCCTTTTCACTGACTCGTAGACATTACCCGGATCTATAATGGTCACTATTACAGCTAACATTGCCAAACAGAATTCTTGAGTCCCACCCTGAGTCTACTCCTTGTTTATTAATTCTCATTTGGGTAGATGGCCTCACCATTCACCAAGTTGCTAAAGTCAAAAGCCCAGGAGTCAGTGCTGATTTGTTTTAGTATCATATCTCATTCAGCAGCAAGTTTCTTTAGTTTAACTTCAAAATATATCCCTATCTGTCCATTTCTGTGCATCCCCACTCCACCTGCACAGCCAGGCTTCCATGCTCCACCACACCTGGGCCACTGTAATAGCCCCAAAATTGGTGCTATTCCCTCTTACATCACCTCAATCCCACTGTTTTCTACACAGAAGACAGGAATTATCTTTTAAAAATATAATGTAGGTCAGTTTATTCTTCTGCTTAAAACATTTCAGTGGCTTCACATTGTCTTCAAAATAAAATTTAAACTACTTATCGTGCTCTCAAAAACTGTGCAATCCCGCCACTGCCCACCCCTCTTAGAGTGCTCATGCCACTCTGGGCCCTCCAGCCTTCTTGCTGCTCCTCTGCCCTCCAAATTGCCTTTGCTTTAGGAACTTTGTTCCTGTGATTACAGTAGCTCTCTCACGTAACTTTGTTTACTGTGTAGCATTCATTGAAACCTAGGGTTTGCTTGTTTCTTGGTCTACTTGGTCATCACCCAACTATCTCTCTCTCTCACCAATATTTAAGTTCCCTGTGAGTGGAAACCTGGTCTACCTGGCACTCAGATAGATCTGAAGGACCTAGAGCAATGTCTGGTGATTACAGACATGTCATAAATAAAGAATATGCAATAGTAGGGCTGGTGAGAACTAAGAAGAAAATTAGAAGAAGATAAGGAAGAAGATAGCCTTTTATTGGGATGGTAAGAAAGGGGTCTCTGATAAGAATTATTTGGGCTAATATGCAAATGGAATAAAGAATCTACCTTTGTAGAGGATTTGGGAGAAGGATAGAGGATATTCTAGATGGAGGAGACAGCAAATGCAAAGAAAAGTCCTGCAGAAGGAACAAGAAGGTCAGTGTGGCTGCAAGACCAGACAAGCCATGCTGATGGAGCCTCTGACCCCATGAGCAGGGTCCAGGAGTTCCTTAGTTCTTTCTGGAACCATATCCTGAAGACTGCTCAAACCTTCAAGAGAAAGAACAGGGTGTGGGGCCCACAATCGGTCACTGGCTATGGCTTCTGGACAGTGGTTTCTACTTGTGGTGGCATATTTTGGTCTGTACAATCTCTGCTCTGGTGTTATGACACATGGCAGGAGGAACGTGGCAGATGTCACTAAGGTTACTACACAGTTGACCTTTAAATAGGAAGATTATCCTGGATTTTATGAGTGGGCCCAATATCATCACATGACCCTTCAAAGAAAGAGGTAGTAGAGGGAATCAGAAAAATATGAAGCATGAGGAGGACTCCATGTGCCATTGCTAGTTTGACTATGGAGGGGGCCATGTGTCACAGAAATGGGACCTCAGTCCTACAACCACAGGGAACTGGGTCCTGCCAGCAACCTGCGTGTGCTTGGAAGTGGATTCTTCCCCAGAGCCTCCAGATAAGAGCCCATTCAAGATGATACCTTGTTTCTGGCCTTGTGAGGGCCCAAGCAGAGAATCCATTCACATTTCTCTGGACCTTTGACCTACAGAAACATGATATAACCAGTAAGTGTTGCTTTAAGCTGCTAGGGCCATGGTTAACTTGGTGTGCAGGAATAGGTTGAAGTTGAGCAGAATTACCAGAAGAAATATCACAAGTAAGAGTCAGGGAAATCAGAAAATGCAGGACTGTCAGTAGAGCTCCCTGCAGGTAGGGCTGTGGGGAGCCAGTGATAGCAAAGCTCTGGGGAAGTAGGGCAGTAGGAGTTCACTTCAAGTAGCAGACCAAAGCGCAGGTGGCCCCTGGTTGTCTCCCAGATTCCTACAGCTAAGAGAGCATGAGGGTTTTCTGAGCAGACTCAGAGGAGCAGATGCTACTTCTAGTTTCTAGCAAGAGAGGAAAACTGGGAGGAATAGAGGGAAGAAAGGTGATTGATTATACTCAGTGACTTGCTTGACAAGTAGACTGTGGCAGAAGGGGTGTTCTTGGATTTTTTTAGACCAGGTTATAAGAAGACTTGCAGCATCTTCCTGGGTCTTTTGAAACACACATTCTTGGAGGCCTGAGTCACCCACAACCCTGACAGGACCACCCTGGGAGGTGAATAGAGGGGCTCCAGTTGACACTCCCAGCTGAGTCCAGCCTTCCAGCCATCTACACCAAAGCCACAGGCCTCAAACGATGTCACACAAGCAGCAGAATTGTGCAGCCAAGAGTTGCTTGAATTCTTGACAGCAAAACGATGATATATAATAAATTGGTTGGTGTTTGAAGCTACTAAATTTGGGGGCTATTTGTTCTGCAAGAATGGATATGTGAAATAACATGGTGAGCCTTGACTCATTCAAACTTCATTTAGGGTGTAGAAATAAAGGCCACACGAAATTAGCTCCCCTGTCACCCTTCAAAAGAGAGACACAGAAAACTTGAACCACTTGTCCCCTGGTGTGGACACTCCCAAGGGGAATAGAGGTAGAAGAGACACACCTCTTAACCCCAAGAATCTCTGCCACAGACACCTGCTAATGCTCTCTCTAACCCAGAGACCCAGGAGCAACAAGCTTGACCTGTCCATTGCAAATCCACCTCCTAAGCAGAGAACCACCTGCACTCGGAATCTTCATCCTCATTCTCACAGTTCAGGGCTTGTTTGCAGCCTGAATGCCACAGCTGCCCTCACCTAAGTGAGGTGAATTCTACCATGAACAACACCCCTTGTGCCATTAAGTTAGACAATATCCCTGGTGGCCGGGTGCAGTGGCTCACTCCTGTAATCCCAGCACTTTGGGAGGCCGAGGTGGGTGGATCACGAGGTCAAGAGATTGAGACCATCCTGGCCAACATGGTGAAACCCCATCTCTACTAAAAAATACAAAGATTAGCTGGGTGTGGTGGCATGTGCCTGTAGTCCCAGCTACTCAGGAGGCTGAGGCAGGAGAATTTCTTGAACCCAGGAGGCGGAGGTTGCAGTGAGCTGAGATGCACCACTGCACTCCAGCCTGGCGCCTGGCGACAGAGCAAGACTCTGTCTCAAAAAAAAAAAAAAAAAAAAAAAAGAGAGAAAAAAAAGAAGATATCCCTGGTTTAGTCTACCTTTCATGGTTCCGGCTTAGTCACTTAAACTGTTAAATAACTTGTGACAAACTGCAGGATTTCCTTGTTACGACAATTACACAGCACTAAGTAATCTTGTACCTACTGGGTTTTTCTGCTCCCTCTGCCGCCATCTGCACCTGAGCACAGGGCTTCTGTGCTGTTCCATGGGACTGTATGGTGTTTTGGTAACTGACATAGTCACAGGAAGACTCTGAAACAAACTATCAATCCAGGCATGGGGCATTGCATTAACTGGGGGTGTATCTCAGATGACCTATTTTTTTTAAGTTATTTATTTTTTATTTTTTAAGAGCCTTGGTCTCACTCAGTCACCCAGGCTGAAGTACAGTGGCGTGATCAGAGCTCACTGCAGCCTCCAACTTCTGGGCTCAAGCCATCCTCCCGAATAGCTGAGACTACAGGCACATGCCACTGCCACTACATCCAGTTTTTTTTTAGTTTTTTTGTAGAGACAGGGTCTCACTATGTTGCCTAGGCTGCTCTTGAACTCCTGACTTCAAGCGATCCTCCTGCCTCAGCCACTCAAAGTGCTGTGATTACAGGCATGAGCCATGGCACTCAGCCATGACCTACTCTTTCAACATCAGTTTCATTTTGAAAATTGTTAACTTCTAATTTCACATTGGTATATGTGTGATGCAAAACAGTAGATTGTCTGGCTTCTCCAGGAAACCCCAGGGCCCCTCAAACATGAACTTTATTCATTCAATATTCATTAAGTGATGCAGTATGTACTATGTGGGGAGGTGCTGTAGATAGATACACAATGATTCAGACAAGATTGTACTCATGAATAAACTCAGTCTCCTGGAGATCATCATTTAATAAATAACTCAGTCTAATGGAGATCATCATTTAATACTGTCCCCTGAAAGTCTCTGCCTTCTGAAAGTTCTGTTTCTAAGAGATGAGATAGTGGAAACAGAAGGAACCTCGGGCTGCGAGCTGGGGTTGTATGATGAGCCCTCGTGCTGACTGTGAACCTCCAAGGTGCCTTGCTCCTCTGAGTATCCATCTCTTCATCTGCACATCGACTGTCTCCCCAGCCACATGTTTGTCATGGGCTGTTTGGAGAGTCGAATAAGACATTGTCTGGGAAAGTCATCTAAAAAGTATAAAGCTCTGAAACTGAGTGAGAGCCCAGCGTGACCAAACAGATGGCTAATTTAACCCTGGGAATCCCAACTCAGCATTAACCCTTCCTGTCTTCTCCCAGTTCGGCTAGCAAGCAACTTCATTTGTTCATTTAATAACATGCCCTCCTGTCATTTTTACTTCCATTCTCTATGTCACCTTTCCCTCCTTCACTATCATTTTCTACTAAAATTACTACAAGATGCTCAGATGTGGCGAGGCCCCTGCCGCGCACATGCATATGCATGAAGTGGAGCTCTTGCCCCTTGGAGACACTGATGTCAGGACTCTGGGGAAATGACTAAGTAACCATGACAACGTGGCTCAGTGTTGCATCTTGCGTTGGAGGGCTCTGCGGATGGTCAGCCCGTTACACGGGCAGGACGGTGACATTCCCTCGGCAAGGAGCACAGAGTGCCCAGGTGGTGGCAGCCAGCCAGTAGTGACAGAGGGCCCTCCACACTGCCTTCCATCTGGCTCCCCTTCCCCACTATGGTGAGCAGGGAGCAGCCTGTAATTTATCAGGCTGAGTTCCCCCACTCAGGAGCAGAGCACGCGTCGGGATGGTGAGGGAGGCCGGGAAATACAGCCGACAGCCTTAAGAGTGTGGGTCAGAGATTTGATCTTTGTCAATTTCTTTCCCATCTAAACCAGGTGCCACTGACCCCTGGGTACTTTCTGAGGGAGAGTTTTAATATTTTAAAGTCATTAACTAGAGCGAATAAGCACTAAAATGTGAGCAGAGATGGAAAGAAGACAAATTCTGGGTGAAAAGCAGCCAACATATTGCAAGCATTAAGGATGTGAGTTTTTCTTGTAAATCACCTTTATATCAATAATAATAATTTAGTCACCATGTTACTTCCAAAGTGAACTTTCTCAGATAAACCTCCCTCACCACTATATTTTCTAGATCTTTTAAAAAAGTGCAAGTATGTGTTTAGAGCTCCCATCATGTACCACTGAGATTTTAAAACTGTTTTATTCCATTTCCTCAGCCCCTCCCACTAGCAAAAAGTAATAATATAGTGAATACTCAGCATGTCTACATTGTACCAGTCAATTTCAGAAACATTTCCACTATTAAAAAATAATAATTTAATGGGGCCTCAGTGTATGAATGTTACCCTATTGTTTAGGGCTATAATTTCAATAGCATTAAAAAAAAAAACCTCTCACAAACAGCAAACAGGATGTATATTGAGGGCTTTATTCCAAACGCCATGCTCAGACAATTCAGAGACGTGTGAAAGCAAAGAAAGCAAACCACTTCAGCAACAACAATAAACAATAAAAGGAATGGGTAAGCACTGCTGAAGCACAGGATGTGGCGCTGACATCACCCAGGTCGGGTTGCTTTGTGAAATCCAGGGCATCAAGGACCTCACTCCATAATATCACACTCTATTTTCAAACCTACCTGCCCAGAGCCAAGTGCCAGAGACAACAGGCCGAACGCTGTAGAGAATACCAGTTACAGGTGTCCCCCAGGGATCTGATCAAAAAAGCTTCTCTGAGTGGGGGCTCGGTTATCCTCTAAGTGTCCCCTATTGCCTGCATTGGTGCTGGCCTTCCCATTCTCATCCTCCACCACACGGCCATCTGAGCCCTGCCACTAATCAACCATCCTGGACAGTGATGATCTGACTGCTGGCCAACTGCCAAGAAAGCATCTCTGGGCTCCACACTCACAAATGTCAGGACAGTTAAGCTACTTCTATTACCTTGTTAAGAAGGAAGATTTACAAAGAAACTCACAAGCAAAAGTATAATTCACAAGTATGGGAAAGTCACAGTTGCTAGGTGGGCAAATACCACATGGGTCACGTTAATCCTATTACCATACAAATGTGCAAGATTATCTTCCACAGTGCAATGTGCTACTCTGGGAAAGAGGAAACAGCTTTGGCCATGCAGAACACTTTGTTTAGAACCTGAGGCCACGGCAACAGCTGTGTGTAAGTGGTGCAAAGTCAAAATTAGCCAAACAGTAAGAAGAAGAGCCATTTATCACTTCTTGTCTCTTGAGACTTCTCAAAAAGATGGCTTCTCTGACACTACTGCTGCGGCTGATTTCGTATGCCATCTTAACCCCCTACACACCAGGAAGGTGAGCCAGGTTTCCGGTCCTGAGTCACAGGACTTCTTAATACAGGTAGAAGACTTCACTTCTAACCCAAATGGCCAAACTATGAGAAATTCTACATGCTTTGCATCAGTCAGGGTTCTTAATTGCAAGGGAAAGAAGTTGACTCTTACTGATCAATTAGAAAATAACGTTATTGTCAGGATACTGGGTAGCTCACAGAATGGTAAAAAAGCAGAAAAGGAGCTTGAGGGGAAGTTTCCAGGAAACATACCCCAAAGCCTTGAGTTGGTCTAACAGGAGAAAAAGCTCTATTGCTGCTGTCACTGAGCATGAGGCCTGAGATTTGTTCTCAACCCTCTTCTGCATCAGGAAGTTGAATTTAGCAGCCCCGATCCACTCCTGTGCCAAGAATTCAACCGTGCACCCCGCCAAACTCAGCATGCTGACTTTTGTCCTTAGGCTTGCTGCCTCAGAGTCTCAAAATAGCTGCCACTGCTCTAAACACAATTATTTTCTAATCAGGAAAAAAGGCAAGAGGTAAGTTTTCCTCTTTCATCCTTCTCTTTTTTTTGGTGAGGGGGACACAGTCTTGCTCTGTTGCCCAGGCTGGAGTGCAGTAGCACAATCTCAGCTCACTGAAACCTCTGCCTCCTGAGTTCAAGTTATTCTCCTGCCTCAGCCTCCCAGGTAAGTTGGATTATAGGCACCTGCCACCACGCCTGGCTAATTTTTGTATTTTTATGGGGTTTCACCATGTTGGCCAGGCTGATCTTGAACTCCTGGCCTCAAGTGATCCACCCACCTCAGCCTCCCAAAGTGCTGGGATTGCAGGCATGAGCCACCAAGCCCTCCCCATCCTTCTCTTTTATAAGGAAGCAATCATTTTCTAGTAATTTCAAAGCAGACTTATTTTTACTTTTCATTGTTTAGACCTGAGTCTTGCTCCCTATCTCTCTCAATGTTCAAGGGAATCTGGAAAAGACGATGCCTGGGAAATGGAGTTGAGTCATCCGTTATGGCTAAGCACACTGACAGTCTTTACAAACTTGGGGCTCTGTGGTAAAGTGTATAGCATAAGTGTGGCCTGTTGGTTACAGAAACACTATGTGACTTCCCACTGATCTCTTGAATTTGTTCCCTTGTGCTAGTTTGGCTCCTAAGCATAATAAAAACTTGATCAGGAAGACTTTTCTCATCACTCAGATTACCAGTAATTAGAATCCTCAGTCCCATGATATAGTCAAAACTTCAGTATTGTTGAAATTCTTCCCCATTTCCATTTCCTCATGAGTATCCCCACATCTGGCCCATAAAAAGCACCCGTGCGATCTGTACCCTAGCAATTTTTGAGACAACAGGTCTTACAAACAGCCACCTCTCCTTCGGCTCATCCATTCACAGCTACTAAGCCCTTTGTTCATGCTTTAGACTACTTGGGGGGCCCACAAGATCCCCTAATTTCAGGAAATGTATATTGAGTTCTGAACACCACAAAAGCCCTTCTCGTAGGCTAAATGAGGGGGGAATATCCTCTGTCTTTCACCCTGGTGAAACTGGGATCACAGCATAGCATTAGCTGACTCCCTCAAAACATGTTCCTCAAAAACCTCTCTCAGTCTCTGCTGTATATATATACTCATCACATGGTTGAGAACTTTAAGAATCCTGTAACTAGTTTTTGGTTACCTTATCCTTACCATATTCTACAGGGAGATCTGTCTTCCAACTCACATTCACATTTGATATCTCTCGTCTTAGGAATTCTGTTGTAATGTCCTGTTCCAGATGGAGGAAAGTGAAAGGTTATTTTTTCCACAACTAACTGCATCTGCCACAGATTTTAAATCTAACATATCATTTAACTTCTCTCCATGAAGGATTAATTACTACAAGAATTGTCCTCTTGCCATAAAGAACAGAAACTCAAACAAAATATATGAAATAAGTACTTTCAGACATTGAAAAGAAACAATGAAAAATTGTGATCTCTGAGAAAAAATAGATACAAACAAGATGAGCCTTATGATTGCCCCAGCTTATAACCAGGAGGCAGATTCCAGGCCACAGACCAAGGAATGGAAACTCCAACAAAGCCTAAAGTTATTTTTTTTTAAATTTTTCCATAGGTTATTGGGGCACAGGTGGTATTCGGTTACATGAGTTAGTTCTTTAGTGGTTATTTGTGAGATTTTGGTGCACCCGTCGCCCGTGCAGTATACACTGCACCCTATTTGCAATTTTTTTTTTTTTTTTTTTTAGACAGAGTTTAGCTCTTGTTACCCAGGCTGGAGTGCAATGGCGCGATCTCGGCTCACCGCAACCTCTGCCTCCTGGGTTCAGGCAATTCTCCTGCCTCAGCCTCCTGAGTAGCTGGGATTACAGGCACGCGCCACCATGCCCAGCTAATTTTTTGTATTTTTAGTAGAGACAGGGTTTCACCATGTTGACTATTTGTAATATTTTATCCCTCGCCCCTCTCCCAGCCTTCCCACCAAATCCCTGGAGACCACTGTATCATTCTTATGCCTTTGCATCCTCATAGCTTAGCTCCCACATACATATGATGTTTGGTTTTCCATTCCTGAGTTACTTCCCTTAGACTAATAGTCTCCAGAGACCTGGCAAGAAGGCCGAATAGGAACAGCTCCAGTCTTCAGCTCCCAGAGAAATCAATGAAGAAGGCAGGTGATTGCTGCATTTCCAACAGAGGTACCCAGCTCATCTCACTGGGACTGGTTAGACAGTGGGTGCATCCCACAGAAGGTGAGTCGAAGCAGGGTGGGGCATCACCTCACCCAGAAAGTGCAAGGAGTTGGGGAACTCCCTAGCTTAGCCAAAGGAAGCCAGGAGGGACTGTGCCATGAGGAAAGGTGCAACCCAGCCCAGATGCGATGCTTTTCCCGTGGTCTTCACAACCCACAGACCGGGAGATTTCCTCTGGTGCCTATACCACCAGAGCCCTGGGTTTCAAGCATAAAACTGGGCAACCATTTGGGCAGACACTGAGCTAGCTGCAGGAGATTTTTTTCATTCCCCAGTGGTGCCTGGAACACCAGCGAGACAGAACCATTCGCTCTCCTGGAAAAGAGGCTGAAACCAGGGAGCCAAGTGGTCTAGCTCAGCGGATCCCATCCCCACGGAGCCCAGAAAGCCAAGATCCACTGGCTTGAAATTTTCACTGCCAATACAGCAGTCTGAAGTCAACCTGGGATGCTGGGGCTTGGTGCGGGGAGGGGTGTCCACCATTACTGAGGCTTCAGTAGGCAGTTTTCCCCTCACAGTATAAATAAAGCCAGGGAAATTCCACTTGGCAGAGCCCTCTGCAGCTCAGCAAAGCTGCTGTAGCCAGATTGCCTCTAGATTCTTCCTTTCTGGGCAAGGCATGTCTGAAAAAATGGCAGCAGCCCCAGTCAGGGGCGTATAGATAAAACTGCCATCTCTCTGGGACACAGCACCTGGGGGAAGGGGCAGCTTCAGCAGGCTTAAACGTCCTTGCCTGCTGGCTCTGTGCAGTGGATCACCCAGCACAGCGTTTGAGATCTGCTAAGGGTCAGACTGCCTCCTCAAGTTGGTCCCTGAGCCCTGTGTCTCCTGACTGACAGACACCTCCCAGCAGGAGCCGACAGACACCTCATACAGGAGAGACCCAGCTGGCATCTGGTGGGTGCCCCTCTGGGACAAAGCTTCCAGAGGAAGGAATGAACTGCAATCTTTGCTGTTCTACAGCCTCCACTGGTGATACCCAGGCAAACAGGGTCTGGAGTGGACCTCCAGCAAATTCCAGCAGACCTGCAGCAGAGGGGCCTTTAGAAGGAAAACTAACAGAAAGGAATAGCATCAACATCAACAAAAGGGATGACCACACAAAACCACCAACCAAAAGTCACCAACAGCAAAGACCAAAGGTAAATAAATCCACAAAGATGAGGTGAAACCAGCACAAAAAGGCTAAAAATTCCAAAACCAGAATGCCTCTTCTCCTCCAAAGGATCACAACTCCTCGCCAGCAAGGGAACAAAAATGGGCGGAGAATGAGTTTGACAAATTGACTGAAGTATGCTTCAGAAGGTGGTAATAACAAACTCCTCCAAGCAAAGGAACATGTTCTAACCCAATGCAAGGAAGCTAAGAACCTTGAAAAAAGGTTAGAGGAATTGCTAACTAGAATAACCAGTTTAGAGATGAACCTAAATGACCTAATGGAGCTGAAAAACACAGCTCAAGAACTTCATGAAACATACACAAGTATCAATAGATGAATCAATTAAGCAGAAGAAAGGATGTCAGAGATTGAAGATCAACTTAATAAAATAAAGTGTGAAGACAAGATTAGAGAAAAAAGAATGAAAAGGAAGGAACGGAGCCTCAAAGGAACATGGGACTATGTGAAAAAGACCAAACCTATGATTGATTGGTGTATCTGAAAGTGATGGGGCGAATGGAACTAAGTTGGAAAACACACTTCAGGATATTATCCAGGAGAACTTCCCCAACCTAGCAAGATAGGCCAACATTCAAATTCAGGAAATACAGAGAATACCACAAAGATACTCCTCAAGAATAGCAACCCCAAGACACATAATCATCAGATTCACCAAGGTTGAAATGAAGGAAAACATGTTAAGGGCAGCAAGAGAGAAAGGTTGAGTTACCCACAAAGGGAAGCTCATCAGACTAACAGCAGATCTCTCTGCAGAAACCCTATAAGCCAGAAGAGAGTCAGGGGTCAATATTCAACATTCTTAAAGAATTCTCAACCCAGAATTTATATCCAGCCAAACTAAGCTTCATAAGCAAAGGAGAAATAAAATCCTTTACAGACAAGTAAATGCTGAGAGATTTTGTCACCACCAGGCCTGCATTACAAGAGCTCCTGAAAAAAGCACTAAACATGGAAAGAAACAACTCATACCAGCCACTGTAAAAACATGCCAAATTGTAAAGACCATTGACACTATGAAAAAACTGCATAAACTAATGGACAAAATAACCAGTTAGCATCATAATGACAGGATAAAATTCACATATAACAATATTAACCTTAAATATAGATGTGTTAATTGTCCCAATTAAAAGATAGAATGGCAAATTGGATAGAGTCAAGAGCCAACAGTGTGCTATATTCAGGAGACCCATCTCATGTGCAAAGACAAACATAGGCTCAAAATAAAGGGATAGAGGAAGATTTGCCAAGCAAATGGAAAGCAAGAAAAGCAGGGATTGCAATCCTAGTCTCTGATAAAACAGACTTTAAACCAACAAAGATCAAAAGAAGGGCATTACCTAATGGTAAAGGAATCAATGCAACAAGAAGAGCTAATGATCCTAAATATATATGCATCCAATACAGGAGCACCCAGATTCATAAAGCAAGTACATAGAGATCTACAAAGAGACTTAGACTCTCACACAATAATAGTGGAAGACTTTAACACCCCACTGTCAATATTAGATAGATCAATGAGACAGAAAATTAACCAGAATATTTAGGACTTGAACTCAGCTCTGGACCCAGCAGTCTTAATAGACATCTACAGAACTCTCCACCCCAAATCAACAGAATACACATTCATCTCAGCAGCACATCACCCTTATTCTAAAACTGACCACATAATTGGAAGTAAAACACTCCTCAGCAAATGCAAAGGAATGGAAATTATAACAGTCTCTCAGACCACAGTGCAATCAAATTGGAACTCAGGATTAAGAAACTCACTCAAAACTGCACAGCTACAGTGGAAACTCAACAATCTGCTCCTGAACGACTACTGGGTAAATAACAAAATGAAGGCAGAAATAAATAAATTCTTTGAAACCAATGAGAACACAGACACAATGTACCAGAATCTCTGGGATACAGCTAAAGCAGTGTTTAGAGGGAAATTTATAGCACTAAATGCCCACAAAAGAAAGCAGGAAAGATCTAAAATCAACACCCTAACATCACAATTAAAAGAGCTAGAGAAACAAGAGTAAACAAATTCAAAAGCTAGCAGAAGACAAGAAATAAATAAGATCAGAGCAGAGCTGAAAGAGATACAGATATGAAAAACTTCTCAAAAAAAATCAATAAATCCAGGAGCTGGTTTTTTAAAAGAGCAGCAAAATAGGTAGACCACTATCCAGAATAATAAAGAAGAAAAGAGAGAAGATTCAAATAGACTCAATAAAAAATGATAAAAGGGACATCACCACTATCCCCACAGAAATACAAACTACCACCAGAGAATATGACAAACAGTTCTACACAAATAAACTAGAAAATCTAGAAGAAAGGATAAATTCCTGCACACATACACCTTCCCAAGTCTAAACCAGGAAGAAGTTGAATCCCTGAATAGACCAATAACAGGTTCTAAAAATGAGGCAGTAATTAAGAACCTACCAACCAAAAAAAGCCCAGAACCAGATCCTAGTATAAAAAACCTTGCTATGAGACAATCCAAGATGGCCGAATAGGAACAGTCCTGGAATGCAGTTCCCAGAGAGATGCAGTTCCCAGCAAGATGCAGTGAAATGCAGTTCCCAGTTCCCAATAGACGCAGAAAAGGCCTTCCACAAAATTCAACACCCCTTCATGCTAAAAACTCTCAATAAATTAGACATTGATGGAACATATCTCAAAATAATAAGAGCTATTTACGACAAACCCACAGCCAATATCATACCAAATAGGCAAAAACTGAAAGCATTCCCTTTGAAAACCAACACTAGACAAAGATGCCTTCTCTCACCACTCCTATTCAACATAGTATTGGAAGTTCTGGCCAGGGCAATCAGGCAAGAGAATGAAATAAAGGGTATTCAAATAGGAAGAGAGGAAGTCATACTGTCTCTGTTTGCAGATGACAAGATTGTATATTTAGAAAACCCCATCACGTCATCCCAAAATCTTCTAAAGCTGATAAGCAACTTCAACAAAGTCTCAGGATACAAAATCAATGTGCAAAAATCACAAGCATTCCTATACACCAATAATAGCCAAATCATGAGTGAACTCCCATTCACAATTGCT
This sequence comes from Aotus nancymaae, assembly GCF_030222135.1. Classification (NCBI taxonomy): domain Eukaryota; kingdom Metazoa; phylum Chordata; class Mammalia; order Primates; family Aotidae; genus Aotus; species Aotus nancymaae. The sequence continues at coordinate 51,006,106 of NW_026988432.1, read as the reverse complement.
ATGAAGAAAATAAAATACCTAGGAACACAACTCACAAGAGATGTGACGGACTCCTTCAAGGAGAACTACAAACCACTGCTCAAGGAAATAAGAGAGACCACAAACAAATGGATAAACATTCCATGTTCATGGATAGGAAGAATAAATATCTTGAAAATGGCCATACTACTCAAAGTAATTTATAGATTCAATGCTATACCCATCAAGTTACCATTGACTTTCTTCACAGAATTAGAAAAAACAACTTTAAAATTCATATGGAACCAACAGACAGCCTGCATAGTCAAGATAATCCTAAGCAAAAAGAACAAAGCTGGAAGCATCATGCTACCTGACTCCAAACTATACTACAAGGGTACAATAACCAAAACAGCATTTTACTGGCAACCAAAACAGAGATATACACCAATGGAAAAGAACAGAGTCCTCAGAAATAACACCACACATCTACAACCATCTGATCTTTGACAAACCTGACAAAACAAGCAATGGGGAAAGGATTCCCTATTTAATAAATGGTGTTGAGAAAACTGGCTAGCCATATGTAGAAAACTGAAACTGGACCCCTTCCTTACAGCTTATACAAAACTTAACTCAAGATGGATTAAAGACTTAAACGTAAGATCTAAAACCATAAAAACCCTAGAAGAAAACCTAGGCAATACCATTCGGGATATAGGCATGGGACTTCATGACGAAAATACCAAAAGCAATGGCAACAAAAGTCAAAATTGACAAATGGGATCTAATTAAAGTAACGAGCTTCTGCAGAGCAAAAGAAACTATCATCAGAGTGAACAGACAACCTACAGAATGGAAGAAAATTTTTGCAATCTATCCATCTGACAAAGGGCTAACATCCGGAATCTACAAATAACTTAAGCAAATTTACAAAAAGCAAACAAAAAAAAAATCAAAAAGTGGATGAAGAATATGAACAAACACTTTTCAAAGAACACATTTATGTGACCAACACACACATGTAAAAAAGTTCATCATCACTGGTCTTCAGAGAAATGCAAATCAAAACCACAATAAGATACCATCTCACGTCAATTAGAATGGCGATCATGAAAAAGTCAGGAAACAACAGATGCTGGAGAGGATGTGGAGAAATAAGAACACTTTTACACTGTTGGTGGAAGTGTAAATTAATTCAACCATTGTGGAAGATAGTGTGGTGATGCCTCAAGGATCTAGAACTAGAAATAGCATTTGACCCAGCAATCCCAATACTGGTATATACCCAAAGGATTATAAATCATTCTACTATAAAGACACATGCATATGTATGTTTATTACAGCACTGTTCACAATAGCAAAGACTTGGAACCAACCCAAATACCCATCAATGATAGACTGGATGAAGAAAATGTGGCCTATATATACCATGGAATACTATGCAGCCATAATAAAGGATGAATTCATGTCCTTTGCAGGGACATGGATGAAGCTGGAAACCCTCATTCTCAGCAAACTAACACGGGAACAGAAAACCAAACACTGCATGTTCTCACTCATAAGTGGGTGTTGAATAATGAGAACACATGGACACAGGGAGGGGAACATCACACACCAGGGCCTATCAAGGGGTGGAGGGCTAGGGGAGGAATAGCATTTTGAGAAATACCTAATATAGATAACAGGTTGATGGGTGCAGAAAACCACCATGGCACATGTATACCTATGTAACAAACCTGCATGTTCTGCACATGTACCCCAGAACTTAAAGTATAATAATAATTTTAAAAGAATAATAGTCTCCAATCTCATTCAGGTTGCTGCAAATGACATTAATTCATTCCTTTTTATGACTGAATAGTATTCCACTGTATGTATATACATATATATGTATCTATATATCTATATATCTATATTACAGTTTCTTTATCCATAAATACTAAAGTTCTTACTGAGCTGAGAAAATATTGACAAGAGTTTGGGCAAGCCAAGGCAGCTAGAATTTTAAGGGCAAAGTAACATATGCAAGGAAAGAGTTCCAGAAATCTGCATAAAAGTCCCTCCGAAGCTTTGGTTTATCTGCTCATGCATAGGTCAATACCCCATGAGGCCGGCTAAGAATAACTTTTAAGGAAAGAACAATTATTGAATAGCTGTAAGATTAACAAATTCAAGAGTTTACATAAGGTTTAGGATTCCTTGACTTTTCAGAAAGGCCACACCTTAGAAGTGAAGGTAAATTAATCCTATAAAAAGTCTACTCCAAATTTGCTCTAAGCAAGGATAAAACCAAATTTTGAAAATAACAACTTATCCCAACTACCTTACCTGTGCGTCAAAACAAAGTCTATCACTCTTTAAAGAATACAACAAAGTATGGCACAGAGGAACATAAAATTTACAATGCCCAGCATTGAATAAACTAGATAATCAAGAAGCAAGGCAAAGTGACCCATAACCACAAGAAAATCATTCAATAGAAACAGCCCCAGAAATGACAAATATAATGGCATTAGCATAGCTAATTAAATTGAAATAAACAGCTGTTCTAAAAATGCTTTACAGCTTAAAGAGATGAAGAAAATCAGGAACATAATAAGGAGAGAAATAGAAGACATGAAAAGACCCAATTGGATGTTCCAAACACTCAAGAACTTCAAGGTAGAAATATAAACTGCCCAAAATGAAGTACACACACACACACACACACACACACACACACACACACACAAATACTGAGGAAAAAAAAACAAAAACAGATCTCAGTTTCCTGTTGTAAGATATCATCTAAACTACATATAATTGTAATAAGAGAAGGAAAAGGGAGAAGGATAAAAATATTTGAGGAGAAGAGAAGAAATGATTATCAAAATTTTTCAAATGTGATAAACAGATAAAGTGCTAAAGCCCCAAGCTTATACATCAAGATGCATCATAAACAACCAAAAACCAGTAACAAAGAGAAAAGTCTTAACAATGAAGCAGAGAGGCTGGGTGTGGTGGCTCACACTTGTAATCCCAGTGCCTTGGGAGGCTGAGGCAGGTGGATCCCTTGAAGTCGGGAGTTTGAGACCAGCTTGGCAAACATGGGGAAACCCTATCTCTACTAAAAATACAAAAATTAGCTGAGCTTGGTGGCACACACCTGTAATCCCAGCTACTCAAGAAGGCTGAGGCACAAGAATCACTTGAACCCAGGAGGCAGAAGTTGCAGTGAGCAGAGATTACACCACTGCTCTCCAGCCTGGGTAACAGAGAGATACTGTCTCAGAAAAAAAAAAAAAAAAAAAAATTAATCAAGCCAAAAAAAAAAAACTAAAATGCAGAAGAACAAAGATAAGAATTAAAGCAAACTTCTTGAAAGAAAACACCATCAACCTAGACTTCTACATCCAGTGAAAACATCCTTCAAAAATAAAAGCAAAATAAAGAATGTATCAGACAAACAAAAGTTGAGAGAATTCAACATGAGTGGAGCTGTACTATAAAAAATTCTTAAAGGAAATTTTTCAGGCAAAATATTATGAAACTAGATTGAAATTTGGACCTGTACCAAGGAATAAAGAGTATCCAAAATGACAAATCTGTGGGAAATAGAAAGACATCATAAACAAACAATTTTTTCATTCTTAATCTGTTTATAAGATAATTAATTTTGAGTCAAAATTAATAACCATATATTATGGGGTTTATAACACATAGAAATAAAATGTATGACAATAACAGCACAAGGGATGTGAGTAGAAAATCAAAATATATTGTTACAAGGTTCTCATACTCTACAAGAAGTGCCAAAATATTTTAAGAATGTAGACCGTAATAAATTAAAAATGGATATTGTAAATTCTATAGCAACCGCTTAAAAATGAAACAAAGAGGTATGACCAATAAGCCAATTATGGAAATAAAATGAAATCATTAAAAAATACCCAATTAGTTAAACATGGAACAAATTTCAAGGGCAGTCAAAGGTTTCTTGGGATTTACATGTAATTATATTGCCTGGAATCAAGCACTGTAGACTTCGTTGAAGGGCTAGGCTTGGAGTACTAAACCTTGGATAGCTCACAGTCAGTCTAACCATCCTTTTAAAGTGGAACTGGTCTTAATAAAAATACCAGTGTGATCCCCAAAAGAGTAATACATCAACCCATTACCATATTAGCATACAGACGTATCAGGCAATCCAGCCGGGTCCCATGACACATTATGTTTTTGGTGGCTGAGAGATCCAAGGCTTGGGTATCAGTCTAGAAACCTGGCAGAGAGAAAGCGAGGCTGGCAGGAGGAGGAGGTGTCACACATTTTGGTAAACTCAAAGAGGGGAGGATGTGTATTGACCTTGTTTGCCTCTGGATACTAATACCTCACACAATAACTGGCATTAGGTACTCGATAAATATCTGTGGAAAGAAGGAAGGAACACAGGAAGAGAGGAGGGAGAGAGGGAATATGTAGGGCAGAAAGGGGAGGAGGAGTCTCCCCTCTGCATCAGCACCTATCAGAAATCTGTGCCTCTGACATTTCTTACACATGACAATAACAACCACAAAACCCAGAAACTAGAGTAGGGAGAAAGAGCTATGTCTTCGACGAATACAGCACTTAGAGAAAAAGACCAGAGTACTAATCTTTAAAAAAGTACCAGATGCATCCCTCTCAGATGATTTAAAAGATTTTTCTTAGCTAACTAGTCAGATTTGTGCCAAGAAATATCCATTTTCTCTGGCTGCGCAGCTACCACCTGACAATTGTCCTAAAGATTGATGCATAATATAATCAGGAAGGTATATCCGCACAAATTGAGAGGTGTGGATATTACAAAACAGGTCTTAATGCACATCAGAGGCCATTCCTCAGGCAGAACGTTCAATTTAGAAATCTATTGTCACCCTACATACATCTGCCAATAAATCGTTGGAGAGAAGCATTTATATCAAGGGCAAGATACTTTGCCTTATGGCTCCTCCTAAGATCCTTGAAGATAAAATGGTTTATCCTCAGTATCTTTGTTTAAATGGCAATAAAAGCCTCACCTAACATGAATGTCAAGGTAAGTAGGGCAATTGACAGACACACCAATTCCTCCGGAAGGGAACAGACCTCTCCTCTGCATCTAGCAGGACTTAGAATTGATATTGCCTCATCACAATCTCATTGGTTGTCTTAACCTATAACACATAGGCTTCAAATGTGTGACTGCATGTGGTGAATTAATACCTAGAATTTCCCTAAACGATTAAATATACAAACAAAAAACATTGAGTCTGTTTGATGAAAACATTGCCATGTGGCCAGGAAAACAATCTAGACCTAAATACAGCACCACCACCCTGCCACCACCCCCCACCATTTTCCGTCCCAATTTCTATTGAAATAAATAGAATCTCTTGGAAATCACCATAAAATTAAGAGAGAAAAAGTCCTTATAAATATGATCCCTCAGCTCCTGTCTTCTCTTTCCTCCTCCTCCTCTTCCATCTCCCCTGCAACTTCCACTCTCTCTCTCTCTCTCTCTCTCTCTCCTTTTTTTTTCTTTATCCCTCCCCGGCAGTGTTGCTTTCATCTATTGCCATTCTAAGAAATCTACACTTCGCTCAGCAATATCTATCTGAGCCATTGGAGTAAATTTTCTTCCAGCAGCTCCTGCATATTGTAGGGCAGCTGAGGAAGGAGGAGGTCCATCTCAGTGGGATATATGTTTATTTTGCGTTTAACAAAAGAGAAAGGGTTTCTTGCAACAAAATGTTTCGGCTTGGGAGTCCTGAATGTAAACTTACAACAGTGACCTAAGCTCACCTCAGGAACATTGTTAGCTGACAACCACCTTGGGAGTGAAAAACAAAATCCCACTCCAGCTCCCTTTGACTGATCTAAGCTCCTTTTGCTGTCATTTAACACTGTAGATTTGATTTAATTTGATGAGACTTCTAAGACAATTTAGAAACTTAAGCATTTAATACCAACCCTGATCATTTCTCTTTCACACATGTTCAAAGGCTTCTTGGTTTATAAATAAAAAGTAGGATCAGATGTAAGGGCCATGATAGTACTGTTTTTGTAATTTTTAGTCTTTAAGTAAAAGTTATCTTCCAAAGATAGAATCAGGAGGAATGAGTGGAAATTACAGAAAAACAAGTTAGAACGGAACGCAAGAAAGCACTCTCACCATCAGAGCTATTGCCAATGAAAGGAAACTTCCCTGACCTGAGAGGGGTTCAGGCAGAGACTGGGTGGAACCACATGAGGCTAAGGGGGTATAATCTCTGAAGTTCATCACTATATATTATATGGCTCAAAAATTAGAAAAGGATTTTGCTTTCTGGCTACAATAACGTGACATTTCAGCAACAGAAAATCTGGGGTTACCAAAAATGTGTTAAAGGATACAGAGTCTATGCTGAAAAGACAACTTGACTCAGTTCAGTGAAAAATGAATGTACTGAAGGAAAGTAACAATCTGTACACTGAAGTTGCACGTTGGATCACTCTGCCTTTTGTCTTCTCACCAAAAACATGAAATCCTAGCTGAACCTGGTTACGCTGGTATATAGTGGGATCATTGTGATTTCATGTTTTTATAAAATGCTCATTATGAAATGTCCCTCTACTGAAGGTAACAGGGTATAACATTTGTTTTATTGGCAGAAATCTGCACCATGATTTCTGCTACCAGGAAAATTGCTTCAATTCAAACTGAATCTTTAAGTCTTCAAACAGTTTCCACCAAGCAAACACCTGGAGGCTAGCAGCTGCCGAGCCGTGCCTGTGGGCACGTCAGCAAGAAGACAGAACCCCTGTGTGTGTGACTAAGGGGAGGGGGGCTGCATCTGGTCTAAGTTCTGCACCGCCCCACTTCCCCCGTGACCAGGTCCTCTCATCCACAAATCGCTGGTACTCTGGCCAGCTACTTGCAGCTGCTTCTGACACTTTTCCTCAGCAGCCGACATCCGTTACTCCACGTCAGTCATTCCGAAATCTTTCTTTCTGCTTCCACAGACATGCACCTTATCCGACCCACCACCCTCTCTCACCTGGACAGTCTCGCTGCAGAAACTCCCAACATACTTACCCTGCCCCATCCTCACCTCCACAGTGGGATCTCCACAAAGGAAGTTGATGGATCCTGACACTGTGTCCAGTATTTGTGTGTGTTATCTATAGCCCCAACTAGAACGAAAGCCCTATGAGACCAGGGTCTTTGTTCCTTTGTTTTCTTTTTGTCCCTCACAATGTCACAGCACTTGGAACAGTGGCAAGCACATTGTAGACATTCAGTAAGTATTTGTGGTGCTCAGTGGAATTTTCTACTTGCACCTGCATTCACCAGGGAAGTATAAAAATTGGATGCTGTGTTTCACAATATTATCAAGAACGTACACTTTGAGGGATAGAATACATCCCTGTCACATCCTTGACTTTTTCCTGACCAGTGAACAGAGGATCCTGTTCTAATCCCACTTATGGATCTATTTCATTCTACTCAGAATAGCATAGTTTTTCTTAATGAGAACCACCAAGAAAGCCTCTAACGCTTTTTTAAAAAATCTCTGACTTTCCTCTCTCAGCAAACTATTCATTAAGTGTCTTCACTGGGATATGTCTTTGCGTAGTAGCAAGTAAACAAACACAAATGAATGAAGGAATGAATTAATGACTCTCCACAGGTGGTCAGGGCTGTTTTGAGGTTTTGACAATTACTAGCTACTTTGCACAAGTACAACCAAAGCTCATTCCCACTTGAAATGACTCTCCCTAAAAAGACTTCTCAAGAAAGCACTGGCTTTGGAAGAATCTTTGCATCCCCATGCTAAATAATGGTATTTGGACACTGAAATAAAGACACAATCAGCTGCCAAACATAGACCTGCATGGTCTAGCGTGGTAGGCAGAGAAAGCACAGTATATGAATCGTGGCTCCACCACTTTGGGAAAATTGCTGAATATTGCTGCGTCTCCTTCTTCACCAACGGAATAAGCTCGGCCTTGCTGAGTAATTGTGAGAATAAGAGATAACATACAGAGAGCACCAAGCACAGTGTCAGAGTCAGCAGCGGATATGTTAGTTATTACTATTCACGAATGGTAGTTATCCTCATAGGCTACCCCAAGGACAGCTTCACCACCTTCCTTAGGAGATACTGTATTCATTTTCTATTGCTGTGTGGCTCTTTTCTCCCCTTTTTGCTTAGTGGTTTAAAAACAATGTGTTTGTTATCACACAGATTCTACAAGTCAGGTGTCTGGGAACAACCCCCTGTGTTGTAGGTCCTCTGCTCAAGGCTACCATTAAGGTTTCAGCCAGGGCTAGAGTCTCACCTGTGGGTCAGGGGCCCCTTCCAGGCTCACATGGTTGTTACCAAGTCATCCCCTCACAGCTGTGGAACTCATCTCAGCTCACATCTTCAAGACCAGGAGGAGGGAGACTGATTTCTTCCATCTCTGATCTCCAGACCTGCTTTGAAAATGCTCACCTGATTAGGTCACACTCACCCAAGATAACCTTCCTTTTAACATGAAGTCTATCTAATTACATCTACAGAATCCCTTCAGCTTTGCTATAGAAGACAACTAATCACAGCAGCACTATACCATCACTTTTGCCATGTTCTACTTATGAGAGGCAAGTTACAAGCCGCACTCATACTCAAGGGTATGGGCCACTGGGAATCATCTTAGAAGTCCGCCTACCACAGATATCATTGACACCCATGGGATCTGCTCATTGCTGGTTGACCTGCAGTGGTAATGAAGACAGTGAACACCACCATTAGCATTTTTCTACCCTGCTGAGAACCCAAGAAAAATAGATATAAGGGACATGACTGTCGCAGCTAGTCAGCATGAGGGCAAGAGAGAAATCAATACTTGTTATAAGTTGTTTCGGGACTCAGCCTTCCCCTCTTACTCAAGAGAAAAGAATAGGAGGCATTGTGATCATGGGCGCTGACTGTTCCAGATTAATCCAATCAACTAGTCAATAGCCCTTGCCCTCTTGGTGATGACTCAGTAAGGACACGTGTAGGAAGAACGGCTGTTGAAGGAATGTGCGTGCACACACGCACACACAGCCTGACAGCCCACATGTATCCTGCTGACATCCAAGGATATCTGAGGCAGTTTTCTCAGTGTGACTTTCTAGGTTTTTGGGGTAGAGTGGAGAGGAAGAGTGTGTTTTCATGTGCGGGGCACTGAAACCAATCACTCTGCCACTAAGAAAACACAATGTCCACAATGACTTCCTTCATATGTGGTCCCAGGAGTGCCAGCTGTCCCTAGGAAGATGAGATCATCACCTAGTTAGCCCACAAATAGGAAGCCTTCTGGGGGAATTAGAATCTTCCATCTCAACAGCTGTGTCCAGGATTTAGGGGAGCCAGCTGAGGCTGGTGAGCCGCTCACCCTTACACAGGGGCACGGGCTTCCTGAGGCCCTGCAGTTCTGCTGACCACAGCAATGTGTGTACTTGTTGTTTCTGAAAGAGGGCTCCTCTAAAATCCCCTAAATAGGATAATGCATACCAGAGTCTCGAGGAGCACACCACCCAGCAGCAGAGCAGCCAAAGCCTGGCTGTGTGGGAACCGCCCTTCCATGCTCAGACACCTACAGCCAAGCAGTAAAGAACCACAAGGCCTCTCCGCCAGGCAGAAAAGTCGACAGCTGACGATCCTGGTGCCCAATCACTTCAAAACCACATGCTTGCTTTAACTTTCCTTTCACTGTGTGCAGTTATTACTTTTCTTTCACTTTTTCTTTCTTTCCTCCTGTCATATCTCCTGCTCTCCCTTCTTTTTGTCCTGGTTTCCCTTTGATTTATGCTTCTCTCTATTACCTGTTTATTACACTTTGCTCTCTGCAGCCTTTTATCCTCCTTCGCCCTTTTCTTACTGCCATTTTATTTCTCTCTACCATTATTTGACCCTCTTTAACTTGAACTTTCTACCTAAACTAGCTGAAGGCAGGATGCTCAGCTTGAATTATCTTCAAACTTTTGCTATAAATGATCATCTAACCATCATACGAATGTTTTCACCAGAACTTCTTTTTAAAGTCAATGAACAGATTAGATGTAACACTTTGCCCTTGTCTGAGTAATAACTCCCTTTGGGTCTGGCAAATTCTTATTGACTAGGTCGCATATTAGGTAAATTGTATCAACAGAACCAAAGAATGCAACAGTCCATATGGAAACATCTGTGAGGAAAATGAAATCTCTTGCAAATGAGGCAAAATCCATTTCTTCTCAGTGACTGCTGATATTACTCTAGGCATTTTTACCTGCAAAGTATGACTTCATTAGCACGCACAGACAACCGTTAGTGCATTGAGGAAATGGGAGGCCCTCGGTGTGGCTTCCCTTATGTTCTTACCTTTCCTCTCTCCTGCTTCCATCCCTCGGTGCACTCAGCAAGCAGTTTGCACTGTGGAAGATTATGTGTATGCTGTGCTGCACTTACTCCTTAAACATCCTCAAAAATGATTTTCTGCATCATAACAGGAACACTTAGACAGATATCTTCGTGATGACATGGAAAATCTGAACACTTCAGCCATTCTGTCAATGTTCGAGAAAAAAATATTCCTGACCCAGCTCCAGCTGAAAAGCAACTTGCTGAAACATCACCTAAAACAGGAGGTTCCAATTCATTGGAACTCAACTTATTACACGCTTGAGCAACTACTGGAACAAGAAAAAGCTGTGCAAGGTTTTGCAGGCCAGGGTGTCAGAACAAAAAAAAAAAAAAGAAGATATTCTTTTAACCTTGACTCGGTGGAGTCTGACAAGCTATGTTGATATCATCCTCCTCCTTGGGAAGTCACTGCTGACAAAGCAACTCCGGACTAGGGATTCCACTACCGATCAGGTGTCTGTAACTCTTGGTCAAATAAATGGCAACTTAATTTGAAGTCAAGAAAGTACTCCTAAGATTCACACCCAGGCAAGCCTTCCAGAGACTTGGGAAGGAAAGAAGTGTTGGGTAAGGTTGTCTTTCTTCACACTTCTTTCTTCTCTCTTCTGAGATAGAGTCTCGCTCTATCACCCAGGCTGGAGTGCAGTGGTGCCATCTCGGATCACAGCAACCTCCGCCTCCCTGGTTCAAGAAATTATCCTGCCTCAGCCTCTCGAGTAGCTGGGATTACAGGTGCACACCATTACGCCCAGCTAATTTTTGTATTTTCAGTAGAGACAGCATTTCACCTGTTGGCCACGCTGGTCCAAACTCCTGACCTCAGATGATCCACCCACCTCGGCCTCCAAAGTGCTGAGATTACAGGCATGAGCCACGTCGCCCCACCCCACAATTCTTGAATAATAGTCTAACCCTGTTCCTTGAATGGCCTTGATCACACTAGTGAAGTTGATTTACACAGATCTGCATGGGTCACCAATTCTTTCCTCTCTTCTTAGGATCCAGGGAATCTCAGGAAAATCTTCAGTTTATCTAGAAACATGAAAAACACGTGAGTCCTCTCAAGCTCTGGTTAGAAAGTAATGGTGATCAGGGCTGAGGAGTGGCAGTGGTGGAAGGGGAGAGACTGTGCCTTTTAAAGGCTTTTTCCTGTGCAGCCTGGGCAGCTAGCTTCCACACTGTCAGATGTAAACTGTAAATGTCCTGCTCTTGGTCTCCTACATGGAGGCCCCAAACATTTCTCAATTTTCTGCCAACATAACACTTGTGCCCTTAATAATAATTACTATGTGTATAGTAGTCCATATGTCAATATGTTAAAAACTGTCTCCTTTCTTAGACACAGGCAGTATAAGCCAAAGAAAAGTAGATGGATAAAGCCATATACCCACCATCCAGATATTTGTCACTGGCTATTTCACCCATGCATTTGCTAAAAGCCAGGATTCACTTGAAGACAGTGGCCAGTGGCATTGTCTATAACTGTGTATATTTTAGTTTTACAATTACAAGGAATCTTATTTCATTAAACAGCTCTTTGCTATGGATGGTGTAAACACATGCCTGGAAACATAAAAATTCAAGTCCTAAAACAAAGAGTTATTACTTTAAAAGTAAGGTCAGGCAATTTTAGGTACATTGTTGTTTTCATCCAGACCTGTTCCTAGAAGCAGTTAATTTAAAAAAAAAAAAAAAAAAACCAACTCTATATTTCACTGGAGCCTGTTGACTCCATATGTTTCAAGCAGAAGCTTCAAGACCAGTGCTAATAGAAGTATCATGCAAGCCAATTTTACACATCAGAAAAGAAAAACAGCTGAAATTAATTTAATAATACATGTTATTTAATCTAATATGTCCAAAATAGTATTATTTAACATGTTATCAATACTTTAAAGTTAATGCATTTTTTTGCATTCTTGTGCTAAGTCAGAAATCTGGTGTATATTTTTAAACTTAATAGCATATCTCTATTTGGATGAGCCATGTCGCAAGTCCTTAATACCTTGGAAAACACAGCCCTAAATGAATGAAAGCTGCACAATTGCCATGAGGATTGGAATGTCAGTGGGATGATGATGATGTAATAGAAACTGCCTAGGCTCTGGTCCATGCAGACCTATTTTCAAATCCTGGCTCCACCACTCACTGGCTGTGTGACCTTGCACAAATCACTTAGCATCTCTGAACATTAATCTCCTTGTCACTGAAGCAGGCATATTAATCCCTGCATTTCAAAAGAGTATTCTGTTACATTAAACATATGCATATGTAGTTGCTTATGTACAACAGGTAGCACACAATGGAAACTCAATTCCAGGCATTTAGCATTATTAATATCAATCATGGGTTATACATGTATAACAACAGTGCAGAATATGTCTAAGTTTTTAAAATCTGGAGAAAATATTCCTTTATTTATAATTTTATTTTATCCAAAGAGTATTCCTATAAATTGGCACTTCTTGGTAGTGGCTGCACTTGGTTTTGTTGTTAAAATAGTAAATCTGGTAAGGTAACATTGATGAAGATGGGACTCCAAGATTTTAAACCCTAAGGAACAGAGACTATAAAGAACTACTATTTTTAAATGGCAGGAACCTTGATATCTGATACTGCTCAGCATACACTGTGATTGCTGCTCTACCTATGGAGTGACCTAAAACTTACGTTCGACAATTATCTTCTAGGGCCAGAGAGAAAGACTTCACCCCTGTGGGTAGTAATGAGATTTCCCTGAGGAAAGCAGACATTACCAGTGTATGGTTTTATATAAAGGTAGACTCTGGGATAGTAGATGAAAGCTCAGCTGGTGGTTAGGGAGGTCACTTTAGGAGAGAGAATGTCTCTTTCTTTCTTGGACACCTTGGTAAGTTAGACACTTGTACTCCAGAGAAGAGAGAGAGAAAAATCGCTCCCAATGGGACTTGGCTCAAGGCCAGGGACAGACAGGTCCCCAGTGAGGATGGCACATGGAGTGGCTTAGACCTATGCCTCCTAGGAGGAGTCTCACCTAGTATCAGTTTTAAATTGCTCTGTATTGTAATTTCCTTCAAACACCCCCAAGCCTTCAGTAAAATCTTGTTAAATATTATACTAGGTGTCAGCAGTCATGGCGGGAAGTCAAAAGAAGGACTGAACCCATTCCTAACACAGGGAAGTAGCAGGGAGTGAGGAGCAGCCTCAGAGAAAAAGAGGGAGCCTGGCGTGAGGGGAGGCAACCTGCACCCGGCATTACCTATGACAACCGGGGCTGGGGCAGTGAGCAGCAGGCTGCACCCTCGGGGGCTGGCGGTGGGGAGGGCATGCACCAGCAATGACAGGTGTGGGAGAATGTTAGTGTCCCCACAGAGTCCCAAAAATGAAAGAGGGGATTAGCCCATTAAAGGAACTGAACTCCAAAAGGATGAGTGCTCAATTATTGTAATGTAGACGTTTAAGAGAATTATGGCCACATTTTGTATCTCAGTCTGTGGGAGGCCTGAACATCCTTGCTACATGGTGGGGAAATATTAACTTCTCCAGCCATTTGCTCACAGTAGTATACTCTTGGACAAATTGTCTAACTTCTCAGACCTTCCATTTGCTCATCCCCAGAATGAGAGAATTGAACAATGTGGTTTTATGGTTTTTTCCAGAGATATAATCCTTTAGGTCATGATTTTGAGTACCACCTACCTAATGCATTTGGTGGAGAGATGCTAGATTGGAAGACAGCCTTGTCATTCAAGTTTAGAAAGCCCTTCAATAACCTGACTCTATACAAATCTCCAATTTGTACACTTGAATCAATTCAAGTATGAGCAAGTCTAATGCATCCAGTGAATTTATAAAATGAATAAAACTGCTAAAAAAAAAACAAATTGAGATTAGGATATTCTCATTTTACTTTATTAGAGCATTAAGATCTCACATTTTATTTTGCCTAATTTTAGAATTAATTCACATTTGTGTTTGTATAAGTAAGCACATAGTAGGTGCCTAATAAATGTGAGTTGACTAAATGACTGCAAAATGCTCCCAGAGAAGTTCAGTTGGACTCTTGATACTATTTAAATTATTTTATAGGGAGGGGCCAAGATGGCCAACTAGAAACAGCTGCGGTCGGAGGCACCCATGGAGAAGAAGGAAAACAGCAAGTGAATCCTGCATTCTCGACTGAGGTGCCAGGCCAACTAAACGTTTTAGACACAGGAAGGATTCCCCACAGCGCAGCACAGTGGCTGTGGCAGATCATGGCCAGACTGCCTCTTTAGGGGGAACCCTGACCCATCCCCCCTCATGAGGCGGGGCCTCCCTGCAAGAATTTCAGCAACTCCAGCCAGGGGTTTAGGGGCAAAACTCTGCTCTTCCTGGGACTGAGCCCCTTGTGGAAGGGGCAGCTACGGTCTCCATGCATCAGCAGACTTAGCGTTTCCCCTGCTGGCTCTGAGAAATCCCAGCAGTCGGGACAAGTGGGATTCCCCCCAGCACAGTGCACCCCCTCTGCCAAGGGGCAGCCAGAGTACCTTGTTGAGCAGGTCCCAGATCCCATGCCTCCTGACAGGGTGAGACCCGTCAACAGGGGTCACCAGACACCTTACACAGGAGCATTCCAGCTGTCATCAGGTCGGTGCCCCTCTGGGACTGAGATCCCAGAGGAAGGGAACAGGCAACCATCTGCTGTTCTGCAGTCTCCACTGGTAACACCTCCAGGTGTGGGAGGGACCCAGGTGAATAGGTTCTGGAGTGGACCCCCAACAAACCACAGCAACCCTACAGTAGTGGGGCCTGACTGTTAAAAGAAAAAAAAACAAACAGAAA
Organism: Aotus nancymaae; assembly: GCF_030222135.1. NCBI lineage: Eukaryota > Metazoa > Chordata > Mammalia > Primates > Aotidae > Aotus > Aotus nancymaae. The sequence continues at coordinate 50,990,930 of NW_026988432.1, read as the reverse complement.
GCAACAACAACAGCAGCATCGACAAAATCATCTCCACAAAAATCCCATTCAAAGGTCAGCAGCCTCAAAGACTGAAGCTAGATAAACCCATAAAAAGGAGAAAGAATCAATGAAACACCACTAAAAACTGAAAAAGCCAGACTGCCTCCTCTACTCCAGATGATTGCAACACCTCTCCAGCAAGGGCACCGAACTGGGTGTAGGCTGAGATGGATGAACCGACAGAAGCAGACTTCAGAAGGGGAGTAATAATAAACTTCGCTGAGCTACAGGAGCATGTTCTAACTCAATGCAAAGAAGCTAAGAACCATGATAAAACATTACAGGAGCTGTTACCCAGAACAATCACTTTAGAGAGGAATGTAAATGACCTGACAGAACTGAAAAACACAAGAACTTCACAATGCAACCACAAGTATCAATAATTGAATAGAACAAACAGAGGAAAGAATTTCAGAGCTTGAAGACTATCTTGCTGAAATAAGACAGGCAGACAAGATTAGAGAAAAAAGAATGAAAAGAAATGAACAAGACGTTCAAGAACAATGGGATTATGTACGACTTTGGGTTACTTGAAAGAGAAAGGGAGAATATAACAAGCTGGAAAGCATACTTCAGGGCATCACCCAGGAGAGCTTCCCCAACCTAACAAGATTTAAATTCAGGAAATCCAGAGAATCCCAGTAAGATACTCCAGGAGAAGCTTAACCTCAAGACACATTATCATCAAATTCTCCAAGATCAAAATGAAGGAAAAAATGGATTATAAAAGTTTATAAAACCAAAAATCATCCAGTTTCTAAGAATTCTATCCAGTGTGTTTGAAGAATGCTCAGCTATTATCACTCAGTCATCTTTGAGGAATTATTAAAAATAAAAGAAGAGCTAAAAGAATGAGGATTGGAAATTATTGTGCTGATTTTCCAAGAGAAGGGTGAAAAGTGAATTCACTAGATGGTAAGTGAATCCTGAGGAAATCTAGTCTGAATTAATAAGCCAGTCATTTGTAAACTTAGAGGAAAATGTATGGTGATTTCAGTAGGAGCCAACAGGGAATCACCAGGAATGTATTGAGCCAATCTGACTTCAATCTTACTAATAGAGCTCCTTGGAGAACAGATTGTGAATATGTTAAAGCATAAACTCTCTGAATTTTAGCAAAGAACTTGAAAAATCCCCAATATTTCTTTGGGGAAATATTAGACAAAAAGATAATAGATGGATAGATGGAAAACAATAAAAGGAAGGTTAATTTTATAGTTTTTCAATAATTATAACATCAAAAAGTATTAATTGCAAGGAATCAAAACATACTACTAGAGAAAATCACTTAGCCACAAAGGAAGTAAGAGAGAAAGAAACGATCTAAAAACCAGCTAGAAATGACAGTCGTAGGTCCCTATCTATCAATATTTTCCTTGAATGTAAATGAATTATATTCTCCAACTAAAAGATAGAAAGTGGTTAAATGGATTAAAAAAAAAAACAGAACCCAACTATACACTTCCTACAAGAGACTCACCTCACTTGTAATGACACACATAGGCTGAAAGTGATAAATTGGAAAAAAAATTCCATGCAAATGGTAATCAAAGTAGACTAGGAGTAGCTATATTTATTTCAGATAAAGTATTAAGTCAAAAACTAAAAATGACAAAAAATGTTATAACAAGAAAAAGGGCTAATGATCAAACAATCATAAATATATATGCACTCAACATCAGAGCACCAAAATGTGTAAGATCTTAATAGATCTTAATAGATCAAAATGTATAAGATCTTAATAGAGCTGCAATATTATAATAGTAGGAAACTTCAACACCCACTTTCATCAATGGACAGATCCTCCAGACAGAAAATCAACAAAAATACATCAGATTTAAACTGCACTCTAGATCAAATGGACCTAACAAACATTTACAAAACATTCTATATAATAGCTACACAATGCACATTCTTCTCAACTGCATATGAAACATTCTCTTTTTGTGACCTAACATAGGGAAGATTATGTTAGGTCACAAAACAACAATCATAAAAATAAATCCAGCAAGGAACTTCATTTACAATAGCTACAAAGAAATAAAATAGGAATAAATTTAACCAAGGAGGTGAAAGATCTCTACAATGAAAATTATAAAACATTAATGAAAGAAACTGAAGAAGAGACAAATAAATGGAATGCTATCCCATGTTTATGAATTGGAAGGATTAATATTGTTAAAATATCCATACTATTCAAAGCAATATTCAGATTTAATGCCATCCCCATCAAAATACCAATGACATTCTTCAAAAAAGCATTTTAAAAATACTAAAATTCATATGGAACTATGAAAGATCCCAAATAGCCAAAGTAATCTTAAGCAAAAAAAGAAAATCTGGAGGCATAACACTACCTGATCTCAAAGTATACTACAGAGCTACAGTAACCAAAACACCATTAAAAACAGACATACAGACCAATGGAACAGAATAGAGAGCTCAGAAGTAAATCTACACATTACAGCCAACTGATTTTTTACAAAGGTGCCAAGAACACACATTGAGGAAAGGACAGTTCTCTTCAATAAATGATGCTGGGGAAACTGGGTATCTACATGCAGAAAAATGTAAACACTTATCTCCCATTATATACAAAAATTAACTTAAAATAAATTAGAGATTCAAAATATAATACCAGAAACTATCAAACTACTAGAAGAAAACATAGCTGAAATGCTTCTTTCATGTCATTGATCTGGGCAAGGTTTTTTTGGATAAGACCTCAAAAGCACAGGGAGCAAAAGCAAAAATAGACAAATGAGATTATATCAAACTAAAAAGTTTTCTCATAGCAAAGGAAACAACAGAGTGAAAAGACAACCTACAGAATGGGAGTAAAAAATATTTGCAAACTATACATCTGACAAGGGGTTAATATCCAAAATATATAAGGAACTTAAACAACTAGCCCAATATATAAATAACCTGATTTTAAAATGGGCAAAAGACCTATAGAGACATTTCTCAAAAGAAGACAAACAAACAGCCAACAAGTAAATGAAAAGATGCTAAACATCACTAATATCACTAACCATCAGGGAAATGCAAATCAAAACCACAATGAGATATCACCATCCCAGTTAGAATGGCCATTGTGAAAAAGACAAAAGATAACAAATGCTGACAAAAACATAGAGAAAGTAGAAAGCTTATACAGTGTTGGTAGGAATGTAAATTAGTAAAGCCATATGGAAAACAATATGGAGGTTCCTCAAAAAATTACAAATAGACTACCATATGATTCAGCAATCCTACTACTGGGTATATTATCCAAAGGAATTGAAATCAGTATGTCAAAGAAGTATCTGAAACTGTATGTTTATCACAGGCTCTTCACGATAGCCAAGACATAGAATCAACCCAAGTGTCCATCAACAGATGAATAAAGGAAAATGTGATATATATACATAATAGAATATTGTTCAGCCATAAAAGGAATAAAATTTTGGCATTTGTGACAACATGGATGAACGTGGAGAACATTATATTAAGTGAAATAAGCCATGCACAGAAAGACAAATACTGTGTAATCTCACTTAAAGTAGAATCTTAAAAAGCTGATCACATAGAAGTAGAGAGCAGAATGGTGATTAACAGAGGCTAGGATGGTAGGGGGAAGAAGAGAAGGGGAGATGTTGGTCAAAGAATATATAATTACAGTTAGGAGGAGTAAATTTCAAGAGATCTATTGTACAGCAAGGTGACTATAGTTAATGATGCTATATTGTATTCTGGAAAAATATAGAATGGATGTTACATGCTGTAACCACAAAAATGATAACTATGTGAGGTTAACGCATTTGTTAATTAGCTAGATCAAACTATTCCAGAAAACATGTTGTACATGATGAAAACTTATTATCTGTCAATTTAAAATAGATAAATGAATGTGTTAATTGATGGCATGGAAAAATATCCTGTTCTGCTCAACATTTTTGTTAGTAACCAAGGTGAAGACATGGAAAGTATGCTTATTCAATTTAAGGAAGACACAAAGCTGGGAGAGTTAACCAAAACCCATATATTTCTCAGGACTCTTGATTACAAGTGACAGAAGCCTGATTTAAATTACCCTCAGAAAACAAATTGTTCAGTGGATAAATTACTTCAGGTATAGTTGGATCCAGTTGCTCAAATACAGCAACCAAGCGTTAGGCTTTTTCTATATCTTGGCTCTGCCTTCCTCTGTGCTTGCTTCATTTTCAGGCAGGTTCTCCCAAGTGAAGTCAATTATGGCATTAGCATCTCCAGGCTTATGTTCTACCAGCTCAACAATCATAATGAAAAAAACGGCCCTATTGCCCAAGAGTTCTGGTCAAAGTCTTAGTTTAAGGCTCATTGCCCTGACTTGGGACATGTGCCCATCACTGATTCAACCACAGCGATTTAATGCTTTAAATCTCTTTACTTGTCCAAGCTTGAGGTGGTGGGTCCTCTCGAAGCCCAAAGTCTAACAACAGGGAGAAAGTTTTCTCCAGAGAGATTCTACACAGGCAAAATATAATCAACAAGTCCACCAAAAATAATAGGCTAAGATAATTATTGAAAAGAAAAACAAGACTAAATAATAAAAGTACTGAACTTGATTTACAACAATCAATTTTATAAATTAAAGATGAGGACAGACCACATTTGTCAACAAACCATGTGAAAAATATTAGAAGTTGTGTTAAACAATAAGCTCATTATGAACCGACAATGTGTTACAGAAACTGGAAGAACTAATTCAATTTAGGTTGCCTTAATAGAAAAATCATAACCTAATTATGGGATGTTATGGTCCTACTGTTTTCTTCATCGGTCAGATCATAACTGAATGTTACATTCTAGAAGAATATTCACAAAGTGCAGTGCATCCAGAGGAGGCTGAAGAGAATAAAGACCTAAAACATCAACTAGAGGAAGACCTGAAGAAGTTGGAGAGTTCCATCTTGGAAAAGAGATCACTAAATTATAGCAATGGTTAAATATTTGAAATGCAATCCTATGACTGTAAGACTGACTTCCTCTCTGCTACTTCAATGGGAAGAGCTACTACCTGCAGTGAAATTAAAGGGAAATTGATTTGGATTGGTTTAATGAGTAATACTGTCCAGCAAAATAATTGGCTCCCTTGAGATAAAGCGAACATCTCTCAAATGTAATTATTAGGAATGCCATAAGATTCTGTTGGTCACTAGTCAACTCCTAATCTATCTCTCCCAACTCTTAAAGCTATAATCAAGGGATTACATGAATATCTTCACCATTATGGGCAAGTTAACAGGAAATTCAGCCCCTTTCTATATTTTCAGTAGTGAGTGAAAGACTCAGAACTTTTAAATCTGCTACATTAATATGACTAAAAACCCTCACCACTCATGGACTGGAAGAAGTTCAGCACTATATGGAAGAAAACTCCATGTGGAAAAACCTTGGAAGACAAGACACCAAGGAAATTGAGGGTTTGAGCAAATGTCCATCTCACCCGGCACCCACCTGCATTAGTCCAAACTCAATGTGTGTTCTAAGTTAATTAAAACATCACTACCTGATAATTATTCTTATGTCTACTTCTTCAGGGAAATGATTCAAATTTCTATTAAAAACATTTTAATCATCCCTGGATTTCTTTATCCATGTTATTTTATAACATAGATATTGTAAAAAAAAAAAAAAAAAAAAAAAAAAAAAAGTAATAAAGTAGCAAGTATATTGTAAAAATGTAATAAAATATCTGAAAGTGTTTAATAAATGTCAAACAGTATGTACTTGTAAGGAGTTATAATTATTATTTATTCCATCATGGCATAGATAACTTAGAATTGGCTATATTTAAATCTTCTTTATAAAATTATGAGAATTCACTAAATCCTTGGAAGACATAAAGCAGGTAAAAGATATCCAATTTCTTTGAATTCAGAACTACAGTAGTTCTAGCCTAAGGAGATGTTACATTGATAGTGCATACTTAAATGTCACTGAATTGCTGTGCGGAGTAAATGAAATGTTGTGAAAAGTGCTTTCTGATATGTTGTATAATTCCAAAGTGAAAATATTATCATTATTCTGTTCTCATTATTAACTGTGTTTTTATTATTAGACTACAAGGAATTGGCTTCAGGAATGTAGATATCTGAACTAAACCAACTTTACTTGATAATTAATAACAGAATTCTGGCACCCAAAGTGGGCAAAATCAGGTAAGAGTTTCCTTACATGTGGGTGGTTCAAATACATTAAATCAGTCCCTGATAGATTTCATTTTTAATTACTAGCAGAGGGCACAGTCCAAAACATAGGGACTTTGTGGTCACTCTGTGTATCATAAATCACTCATATAATAGTCCTTATGTTAGCAAAATTGCGTGGTAAAGCACTAGATCAATAACAAAAGTAAGTATGTTGAAGACCTATATTAAGACTACATTCTTAAAAGGAATTATTGAAACCATTTTGATTCTCCATTACCATACTTCCAAAAGACCAAGAAGTAGGATTTGTAAAGCCTAAATATTCTATAAATTTATGAGAGTTGCTTTTTTAACAAGCTGAATCTCATTATCTTGGATGGGGGATAATAAGAACTCATGAGGCTGAAACTTCTCATTTTACAAATGAGAAAACAGAGGTTCATGGCAAATAAATGCCTTATCTAAAGTAAGTTATCAGGGAGATTGGACTTCAACAAGAGATTGGAATCTTTAGTGCTTCTTAGGAGAATTTTACATATTCTTATGGCAAAATATGACCACATATTTAATAAAACCCAGTATGTCTATAATCCTTTTCCTTCATGATCATTATACCTACCAAATAAATATTATTAAACATGTGTAAGGAGGCCTGGTTTAAATGGGATGTTGTACTTGAAGGGCTATGATTTACTTCTGGTAATAACCAAGATTATAATCAGAAAGGAATAAAAGTATTGCCCAACTTATCTACATACACAAATATATAGGAAACTAGAACTGTGCTACCTTGCATGCACAAGGTCTGTACAGATACATGTTTATATGTGTATAGCTGTGAAAACTGGGAAACATTTGTGAAGAAAAAAAAGATTAACAGGAAATATTGACCTTGTTTCCACTTAGGGTCAAAAAAATGCAAAGAGATTCTTTTGTATATTTTATTTCCCTGGGAAAAGCATGTTAATTAAAAAAAGAAAAAGTCTTTGAGCAATACAATCTCTCTAGTTTCCAGTGGTGCTTTCTTTTTCTAGTACTATTTTACCTCAGAATTATTTTTGCCTTGTTGAAAGCAAAAAGGCAAAATTCAGCAAACTTTAACCTAGTCAAAATGGATGTTAATTGCAGTGTTATAATACTAATTTGCACATCCTTACTCAACCATAGGAAACTCATTATGGCCCCATTAAACATTCTGAAAACATTTTTAGACCATTTATAGGTTAAAATGGAAATAAATATCACTATATGTGTAGAATTGTCATTTTAATCAAATTAAATTTTCCAATTAGAGAAAGAAGTCTTATTAAGATTACCCATAATTCATATTCATAGAAGATTTCAGTTTGGGTTGTAGAACTCTGAAAGACCATTTCAAACAAGAAATTTGGATTATTAGAGTGATGTATTGATCAGCATATGTTATTTTTAAGTGGTGATTTTTTAAGCACCAAAATACTTCTTATAATAATATATTAATGATCCATAGTATAAATCTTTTAAGATACTGGCTGGTTTAGAGTTCAAAGGTTAAAATTTGAAAATAATGAGAAAAAAGTTTGAAAACAATGGAATAAATATATTTGTAAACAGCATCATCACTTTAACAGGAACAAAGAGTTGAAAATTTTGCTTTTCATAATAAATAAAAATCCTTACACTCTTTTAGCGCTATTGCCTAAATGCTTATCTATGGTGGTTTTATAAGAAGTATATAACTATAATATCTATAAAATGTAATAAGAGACACCAAATCAAAACAGAATGTTGAAGCTGGTCAGCTTGAAGAGTTTAATAGTATCATTAATAGATCCATAAACTGTGTTCATTTAAATACCAAAGTTGGGTTCTTATGCAGAATAAATAAATATACTCCAAGGAATCCAAGACTTTTTAGGATGACTCATTATTTTGAGTCCTGACATTCAGCTAATGATGATATATTCCATTTTGTTTATATCACATTGCATTTATATTACATTAGGAAAAATCTTTATGACCTGATGTTCAGGGTTGTTGGTTTTTTTAATTTCTTCCAAACTTACACATTTTTCTAAACATTTGAATTCAAAAGGCACAAATCTATGCACTATAATTAACACGCTGCCTGAGGTTTATAAGATTTAGGAAGCAAGAACTTCCAAGATTCCTGAAGCGATCTAACCTCACAAGACAGATGGTCTGCAACCATCTCATCAGCAGGCTCAGAGTTAGGTCTAGGCAGAGGAGGCTGTGACCCCAGATGTGTGATTGGAGGGCATTAAAAAATGTCTTCTGTTCCACCTCTGGTTTATATAGTGTTTGTTATTCTGTTTACAAAAAGATGCATCCATGTGGGTCAGGGTTTCATCTGCCAGAGTCCCCTGTTAAAATTCATCCTGTATACATGGCTGAATGCATTTGTTGAATAAATATTTACTAAGTGCCTACTATGTTCTAAGTACCAGGAGTAATATAGAGAGGCTTGAGCTATAGGGCTGCAGAAATACTAGGAAGTGAAAAAGAAATTTTAGGGACAGAAAAATCTGGTTCAAACCTTATCACCATCACTGCTTACAAGTTTTAGAACCATGGATAAGTCAGTCTCAATTTCCCGACTTGTAAACTAGGGATGTTAGTACTCATATCTATCATGGGGTGTGGATCGTGGTTGATTGAAGCATAATTAAACTAAGTGTTCATGGAGGGGATTTAGGGAAGTGCCTGGCACATATGAAATGTTCAATAATTATGGCTGCTGCTAATATTGTTATGAGCCACAGACACTACACTCAAAGAATTTAAAGTGAAATAGGAAGATAAGGTATCTGCATACATAACTATGATACAAAGTAGGAAGAACAGTTCAGAGAAAGCAGAGATGGTCTCAAAAGTAGGAGTCCAGGAAGTTTAAGAAATGAAGTCACAGTTGAGCTGGATCCTGAAATTTGAGGAAATATTTCTAGAAAAATAGCAAGTACACCTAAATACCCAATCAGGATGTAGTGCATCCATTCATTCTCTATTCATTCGTAATAAACAAACATTCTTGGAGTTTAAGAGAGCTTCATAAAGAGAAGGGGTGCATTTTTGTTAATGTGAATGGTGAGTTCTGTGATTTTTCTGCTTCTAGGGAGGGTGGATCTGGGTGGAGGGCCGACGGCAAAGGCCAACTGTGACTATTGGGTGCCGATCTAGGGCAAATCACAGGAAAGAGGGGATAAAGGGGAAGGACTAGAGGAGAAAATGTCCCCTAATTACTTAATAGCTTACTTAGGGAGAAATGATTCAATTGGAAAAGGAATGAAATGCATACATGGACACTGGCTGAGGTCTGCAGATTAGAATACAAGGGACAGAAGATTGTGCATTGAGGGGATTTTTAGTATTCCACTGAGCTCCTGTATTGGCTTATTAGCTATGCATCTTTTTAGATTGTTTTCAATGGCTGCTCTAGGGTTTACAATATGCATCTTTAATATATCCCAGTCTACCTTCAAATAATTATTACACTACTTGACATATCATTGAAGAACTTTACATAGTATACCTTATACAATATTGTACTTCCATTTCTGTCCTACTGTGCTTTCTGTTGTTGTCACCATGAATTTTACTTATACATATTTTATTAACCCCACAATCTGTTATTATTATTACCCTTGCTTTACACCATCAATTATCCTTTAAAGAGGTATAAAATGAAGAAAAAACATCCTTTATATTTACCAACATATTTACCATTCCTGTGCTCTTCATTCTCTACCCACCGTACCCACCCCATCCCCACCATCCCAATCTGGAATTATTGTCCTTCTGCCTGAAGAACTTTCTGTAACATTTTTTAAAGTGCCAGTCTGCTAGTCATGAAATCTCTCAGTGTCTATCTGAAAAAAAAAAACACTTTGTATTTTATTTTCATTTTTAAGGATAGTCTTTAGGATATAAAATTCTAATTTGACAGATTGTTTTGTTTTGTTTTTGTAGTTTAGTACTTTAAAGATACTTCATTGCTTTGGGCTTGCATATATCTGGCCAAAAATCTGTTATAATTTTTTTATTCGTGTTTCTTTGCATGTAATATGTATTTTTCTTCTCTGGCTTCTTTTAAAATTCCTTTTTTTTTTTTTAATGGCCCCTCTGTGCTGGCTGTAGTCACCTCTGTGAATTTAAAATTCCTCTTTTTCATTGGCGTTTAGCAATTTGATTACGAGGTGCCTTGATATATATTGTATGTGTATGTATGTGTTTTTCTTGCTTCATTTATTGAATAGCTTGATCTATACATTTATAGGTTTCCCAATTTTGAAAAAAAAACAGTCATTATTTTTTCAAATAGCACCCACCCCCATTCTTCTGGGGCCCAGTTGCACAGCTATTACACTGCTTGATATTGTCCTACAAACCACTGAGACTCAGTTCATTTTCTTTAGGAAGTATCTTTTGGAATTTCTGTTTTCTTTTTCTATTGCATGTGTTTATCATGTATAACACGATATTTTAAAATACGTGTACACTGTGAAATGGCTAAATCAAGCTAATTCATTTATGCATTACCTCATATACTTATTTCTTATGATGAAAACATAACATCTACTCAGTAATTAGCAAAATTACAACGCATTGTTATTAACTATAGTCACTGTGTTGTGCAATACATCTCTTGAACTTATTCCTCCTGTATAACTGAAATTTTGTATCTTTTGACCCCTCTCTCCCCCATCCTCAGCCCCTGGTGACCATTATTGTACCCTCTACTTCTATGAATCCAACTTTCTAGATCCCACATGTAAATTTTTTAAAATTTATTTTTTTAATTATTTTCTCTTTTTGCTTTATTCTTGATAGATTCTATTGCTATGTTCTAAAATTCACTGACTTTAATTCTATAGTTCTATCTTACCGGTAATCCCATTCCATGAAATTGCTATTTCTGATGTAGTTTTTGTTTCTAGAAGTTCCATTTGGGTCTTTATTTGTAACTTCTTCTTCTCTTTTAATCATGTTCATGTTTTCCTTTACATAGTTTAACATCATTTTGTGATATCTGTTTTCATATTCTTGTCTGCTAGTTCTGTCATCTTTGTCATTTCTGGTCAGTTTCTGTTGTTTTTTCTTATCATTTTGGCCTATATTTCCTTGCTCCTTGGCATATTTTTAAGCTTTTTATTGGATATTGAACATTATTAATTTGCACATTGCTGAATGCTAGGGCATTATTTTGGTGCTTATGTTATCTGAGGATCAGTTGGGTCCCTTTAAGGGCTGTTTTTGACCTTCTTTTGGATGGGTCACGAGTAGCCTTGAATCCAGGTATTGAACTCTGCTACTACTGTGTGACCTCCGGACACTGTTCACCTGACAATCCTTACTTGTCCTTGTTCCACATGGTGGCAATAGACTCTATTCATGTACAGCTTGGTATTTAACAAAGAGCCAGGGGGACAAACTCCCATGCAGATTTCTGGAGCTTTTGTTCTGCACAGTTAAGTCTTTTCTACAACTCCACCCTGCAAATTCTAACGATAAGCCCCCTTAAACTGCAGCCATCACCTCCTCACCTCAGTGAGACTATCAGCCTTAGTTTGAGTTTTCTCTCCCTGTACCCATTGTCTAGAGTCGTTCTCAGACTAAATGTATGGGGGTTATAGAACTTACCTCATTTGTTCCCTTCTCTGGGAGATCACAGTCTTATGCTACCTGCTGCCTAATGCCTACTAAGTTATTTTATATAAAATTTTTTGACAATTTTCTAATTTTTCTGGAGGAGGGTTAAGTCCAGTCCTTCTTCCTCCCTCATGGCCAGAGAAGCACAATACAGGACTGGCGATGCTGAAGAAATCAATTCTGACTCTTCTGTGGTGAAAAACACCAGTCAAAAGGCCCAGAAGACACGGTGGTGACACAAGATCACAGTCTACTAGGGCTCCCAGGTTTTAACAAATGACTACCAAGAAGCATTTGCTGATTTTACTGTGTGTATTTGGAGGAATATTTCTAGAGGAAAATTACAGGCCCTCATTCCATTTAAATTTTTATCGATGACATTGATTGAACAAGTCTATGAAATTTGGCAAAAATATAAATCTAAAAATATTAGCTACTCCTCTGAGTGGAATCAGAAAGTTTTCAGTAGGTGGGACAGGTTGAAATTTAATGAGAATACACATAAAAAAATTTATTTCGGTTCAAAAGTCCAAAGACACAAGTACAAAATAGGAAAAGCTACTGTCTTGTCCAATTTACAGGAGAAATGTCTACCATTTTATTTGGCATAAGCTTAATATAAGCCATGCTAACACTGATTTTAAAAAAAAGAAGAGAAAAGGGAAGGGGAAAAAATGGAAAAGTAAAGTGAAAGACTGAGAAATGCTGGAGAATATGGTCACTGTCCTGGCTACGCCATTTACTGTTATCTTGGACATAGTGTAGCGTTTCCCTGAATCCCTGTCTCTAAATCTGTAAAATGGTTTGCTGCATAAAATGGTCTTTGAATTTTTGAGATGGGTTTCACTCTTGGCACCCAGGCTGGAATAAAATGGTGCAATCTCAGCTCACTGCCACCTCTGTCTCCTGGGTTCAAGCAATTCTCCTGCCTCAGCCTCCTGAGTAGCTGGGATTACAGGTACCTGCCACCATGTCTGGCTAATTTTTGTATTTTTAGTCGAGACAGGATTTCACGATCTTGGCCAGGCTGGTCTTGAACTCCTAATCTTGTGATCCAACCATCTCAGCCTCCCAAAGTGCTGGGATTACAGGCGTGAGCCACTATGCCTAGCCAATGCCACTTTTTAACTGTTTCAATACTAAAATATAAAAATGTGTATCTGTGGCAAAATATAGATAGGTGTCAAAACTAAATAACGGGTACATTGATTAATTACACAATTGTCTCATTTTTGTGTATATTTGTATTTTCCATGCTTTTTTAGCATTAACCTTTTTAAGGTCTTAGTCTAGTCTACCAGCTGTCTTCCAATTATATTCAGTCATGTTCAGGAGTAATATTCTATCCCTTCTCTTAATTGTGCCTCTGGGCGTGGAAGAGCTCCACTAGTAATACATCCATTGCCTTTATGATTCCTGGCTCCAACTTTCCTTGAATAAGTGAAGGGACTTATCTGATGAGAGATTTTCAGATAGGGAAATAGATATGCATAGTTCATCCCAATCCCTCCTTCCTTTTGGGAGTCACCTACTCACAGAAAGCACACACCTGTTCTGCCCTCCACATTGTAAGTTGTAGAGGGGCAGCTCCTATAAGAGGAGGCTAGTTCAGTGCTACCCGTAATCAAGAAGAAAAGTCCCAATTCTGGAATAAAGCATTAGAAAGTCCACTGTTGCTGCCATCCAAGCCTTTACAACTGTCCAGGTTTTAAAAGCCAATAGTTTTATGCAATCATCTGAGTTCTCTATCTTTCTCAGAGGATTCAGCACTCTGCAAGAAAGAAGGATGCTATGCAATGGTCCTTAAAGCCCCATCAATTCCTGCCTCATGCCTAGAAAGGCTTTCCATTCTTTCTTTCCTATTTATCTTTGTTGATCAACCTTCCTGAGAAGTTTTCTCTAAAGTATTCGATCAGGTGATTTACTACTTCCCCCAACACACACTCCTTCTCTCGATACTCTGTTTGTACCTACATTATGTCATTTATAGAATTGTGTCGTCACTATCTGTTTAGTTATCTGCATTGACAATTAGATGGTGCCTTCTAGAACAAGGAAATGTTCACACACATGTATCCAACACTGGCATAACGTCTGATCCTCAGTTAGGTATGCTCAAAATATTCTATAATTGAATGAATTAATGAATGAAGTACTTAATCTTTTGATGAGTGGCTTATTTTTAAAATCTTAGTCATTTTTGCTGAAAGAATTTAAGAGCTCTAATGCCTGATCCAACAATCACGTATGTAAATTGAATTTTGATCTATATTGACTTTATTAATTTATAATCTATGAGCTCTAAAAGCAATATATTAATTTACTCAGTTCCTTAATTATGACACTATGGGAACAGGAATCAGGAATCCTGATGTTCATTTTTGGCTCTATCACTGACGCATCTTTGCCTTTAATGAAATCACCTAATCAGGTTGGTGCCTCAGTTCTATATCTATAAAATGATGGCACTAGTTTTCTTGGTAAGTGTTCTCATATCCCTTATTAACTAACTCTCTCCGTACAAATCTGCATTTTTAGTACTACATATTTAGTTATAATTTCAGACCACAGATGAACTTTGGAAGCTTATTGAAAAGCCATTGCATTTAATGCTGAGATATGTTTTTTAACTTTTTATTGGTATAAAAGTGTTCTTTAATATTGAAAGAATCAGAGTACATAAAATTATTTCCATTCAATGGAAAGGTCATCATTTCCATTCTTTGGCTAAATTAAAAATAAAGACAAAATTTGGGTATTATTAAATTTAGTAATACTTGAGGGGAAAATACTCACATTAAAATGTAATAAAGTATCTGTTAAACAGCAATTTAATAAGAATGAAAGTCTGGTTCAGTATCAGAATGAAATTGAGTAGCTTCTTCATTTCTAGTAACTGGAGAATTTCCCAGTGGCACCTGCCTATAGTTTTTGCAGGGAATGAATGAAGTTGAAGGGAAAGAGACATTACTGAAGTGGTTAACACATCTGTAACCAAGACCACCAATAACCTACCCAATATTCATTTTTCCCTTCTTTCACTAAATACAAAATTCCAATTTTATTCTGAGAGGTAAGATTTTTGAGTTTAAAAAAATACATTTCTAGCCTCTCTTGCAGCTAGATGTGGCCCTGACATTAAGTTCTGGCCAAAAAGACGATAGTTAGAGTGTTGGATATGCTTTCCAGTGAGAAACCTTGAAAGGTTGCCAAATAGCTGTAGCACCCCTGCTGCCCTTGGCCTTTTCTCTTTTCTCTCATCTGGAATGTAGACATGATGACTGAATTTTCAACAATTATTTTGAGACTTTAAGGATGGAAGCCAGGGCTAAGAATAGCATGGTAGTAAATTACAAGGAGCCAGGGTTCCAGGTAACTTTATACAGTTACTAAATCAGTTCCCTGGCATTCTTCAGGACTAATACTTCCTTTCTGTGGAAGAAAATAAATCCTTCATCTCTTTAAGCCATTGTGGTAGGGTTGCTGATGCTGACTGCCAAGTGTAATTTCCAGGTGGTACAACGCCTCCTGCCTTAAAAGAAAGACAATCCCAGATCCACTTTACTTCAGAAATCTTGTGGGGCAGAAGAAAACATTGTCAGATGTTTTACTGTCTTTCATTGCCAAGTTAAATTTTAAAATCTCAGATTGAGAAATGATCAGCTACACTTCGAAACTCTGCATGGGGTCACAGCCCCACGGGAAGTTTCCCAGCCTTCGTAACAGTTATCCAAACCAAACAGTTCTATGCCAAGCAGTAAAACACGGATTCCATTTAGCTCTAAGCACCTGTGACTTCAAGTACATATGGCCTCATGAGGGAGATAAGATTGGTTCCTGTGAATATTGCTACCATTTTTTTATTATTCCAAGTATCTGCTCATAGGTCTGTTTCTCCCTGTAGACTGTGAGTTTTTTGAGGGCTGAGATAGTCATATTAGTCATTGTGTCCTAAAGTAAATGGCACTCCAGAGATAGATATTGAGTGAATAAACGAATGAATTCTTAGGCTCTAAAGTGCTTATGAACAACTGATGGAACTAAGAGCCATAGGCTGACTTCAAGAATGCTCAGCTAGTTCATTTTTCCCTCTGCTGAGAAAAAGAGTTGGGTAAACTGGAGATAGGAAGGGAGATTAGTCTCTTTTCTTCCACACTCAGGGAAGAGATATTCGACCTGGAAAAGATGATACTGATTGCACTACCCGTTGTTCGTTTTAACATTCCTGGATGACAGGAAGCTTTGCCTCCCCTTGTGATGTAGCAAAGCAATCCACAGTTAGATCCAAAAGCTGTGAGAAGGGACTGGCAGGATGAGTGGGCAGTCATGAAGCAGAGGAAGGCGTTTCCATCAGAGGGGAAAACAGCAGCATGATTGAGTGTGAGGCATGTGAGGAATCTTTACTACTTCAGTGAGACCTGTTATAACTATGCCATGTCTTGTGTCCAAGCACAAAATTCAGAGAGAAGCAATTTTAAAGCCGATTTCCAAAGTGATTTTGGTCTTGAAACATTTTAGTCTAAGAAAATCTTGAAGTCCGACATGTAAGACAACGAAAGTGGAACTTCCCTGGTTGAAGAGGAGGGCGACAGATGCAATGACTTCCTGTTCCCCATCCCTCCATCTACGCTACCCCCACATTGCCCTTAGGGGAGAAAGCACAGTTTGAAAACCACTCAGTACCACCTCCTTGCTATGCCTGTAAACGAACCCATAGGTTAAGGAAAGATTCATTCCTTTACTCATTTCCCAGTAGCAGAAATAGCAGATTCACCCAAAAGAGGAAGCTTCAAACCAACCAGAGCCTAATTTCAAAGTGCCTCGTCTCTCCCTGCTACCTATTTTATCTCCCTGCAGTTCCTCAAAATGAAGCAAGCTATTAAACTATTCTTTCAACATTTGACTAAATCCATTCCCTTTATTAGACACTATACTTTCATTTCAAAGAGGTGACTTGTTAAATAGATTATGCAAAAGGCTTCAGCATTACTGACTAACATCCTTCTGTACATATGTCTTTCTTAACTTCCCAAAAATGCCTTTGGCCATCTAAAAGACCAGGAAAGATTGTCCAATTAGCTACCTTAGTCCATTCTCCTTGATCAAACTACCTTTTTGCGATTTCACATTCTTTCAGATTCTCAGATTTAGTGCCATCCTATCTGGATGCCAGATGTTTTATTTGAAAATAGTTACTAGAATATAAATGGAATGAAAACTAATCAGGTTGTTATAAATTCAAATAAGGTAGATCGTTTCTTTGAGAAAATCTTTGGTGACTGGGCAAGCAAAGAAGTATTCTTATCAAATGAAACTTGGGCATCACACGAGAAAGCACTGGGTAATCTTTCCACATAGCTTCGGGCACTCCATCAATATTAACCAGCAGCAATAAAACCACCATGGCCATGACCTGCAATGACCCTGATTCTCTTGGCTTCTCATGAAATGTCTAACCTGTCGAACGGTATGATGTTTGTAAGGGAAAAACCTGTAAGCTGATAGTCTAATTCTGCACTTAGTAGGAGAGAGAAGCTTGGTTCTTGTCAAGTAAGTCTAAAAGTTCAAGTATGTATTTCTAGATACTGATAATAAATGTAGTCACTTCTCCTATGGTCAGTTATTTGGTGGGAATAACTTGGGCTCATGACACTGTTTGTGAAGTCAAGCCTGACCATCAGCATAGAACATGGTGGATACTTTGTTTACTTGTTAAATTAGTTTGCTCAGATTCTCATAACAAAGTACCACAGGCTGGGTGACTGATACAACAGAAATTTATTTACTTGAAGTTCTGGAGGCCAGAAGTCTGAGACTGAGATGTTAGCAGGGTTGGTTTCTTGTAAGATCTCTCTCTTAGTTTGCATATGGCCATCATCCCTTGGCTCTTCCCATGGTCTTTCATCTGTGTGTGTCTGTCCTGATCGCCCTTGCTTATAAAGACATCAGGTATATTGCCTTAGGGTCCCTTCTAATGATCTGATTTTCACTTAATTACCTCTTTAAAAGACCTACATCCACACGTAATAACATCCTGAGGTACTGTGGTTAGGACTTCAACATATACATTTGGAGGAGATACAGTTTGGCCCATAACACTTATAATAACTGAAGGGAACATCATGTGCGTTTATTACCAGTTCCTTATTCTATAGTTGAGGAAATTGGACCCAAAGAAAGGAAGTGCTATGCCCAAGAATAGATTTAAAGCAGGGATAGAATGAGAGATGGGCAGAACTTGGACCAGAACAAAAGTCTCTCAGTCTTTGAGTCTGCTGCTTTCTCTGAAAATTTAGAAGGGGAAAATGTTTCCATGCAAAGCTGTTTTATGTCCAATGAAGTTACAGCATAAAAAGCATTAGAGTAGTTGCTTAATCATGTTTTCTATGGATGGGCACAGTGAAGTTCACTTCCTCTCAGTCTCAGATGTAATTGCACTGACTTCTGGTTTCAGACTGTTAAGCAAAACTATGTGACTTCATTTATCTATCAAGAACTCAATTCCAGGTGCATGCAAGACTGGGAATGGGAAGAAAATATTCAAATCTCTACATTACCTTCTTCATCCTAAAGCAAGAAACCAACTGCTTTGGAGGTACTCATTGTATAGACTGATTGCCTCAGGTGGTCAGGGGTCATGTGGCTCTGAGGTGAGAATGGATGTTTCCCAAGAGGCACTTTGAAGTGTTGCTATAAATTACAACACATAGCATGTGACTGGTTAAATGAATTTATGGTTTCTGCCATCTAGAATAAACTGAGTTGCCCCTCAAAAAATGGACACATCTACAACCATCCGATCTTTGACAAACCTGAAAAAAACAAGCAATGGGGAAAGGATTCCCTGTTTAATAAGTGGTGTTGGGAAAACTGGCTAGCCATATGCAGAAAGCAGAAACTGGACCCCTTCCTGACACCTTACACTAAAATTAACTCCAGATGGATTAAAGACTTAAACATAAGACCTAACACCAAAAAAACCCTAGAAGAAAATCTAGGCAAAACCATTCAGGATGTAGGCATAGGCAAGGACTTCATGACCAAAACACCAAAAGCATTGGCAACAAAAGCCAAAATAGACAAATGGGACCTAATCAAACGCCACAGCTTCTGCACGGCAAAATAAACAGTCATTAGAGTGAATCGGCAACCAACAGAATGGGAAAAAATTTTTGCAGCCTACCCGTCTGACAAAGGGCTGATATCCAGAATTTACAATGAACTAAAAAAGATTTACAAGAAAAAAACAAACAAGCCCATTCAAAAATGGGCAAAGGATATGAACAGATACTTTACAAAAGAAGACATACATGAGGCCAACAAACATATGAAAAAAAGCTCATCATCACTGGTCATTAGAGAAATGCAAATCAAAACTACATTGAGATACCATCTCACGCCAGTTAGAATGGCGATCATTAAAAAATCGGGTGACAACAGATGCTGCAGAGGATGTGGAGAAATAGGAACACTTTTACACTGTTGGTGGGAGTGTAAGTTAGTTCAACCATTGTGGAAGACAGTGTGGCGATTCCTCAAGGACCTAGAAATAGAAATTCCATTTGACCCAGCAATCCCATTACTGGGTATATACCGAAAGGATTATAAATCATTCTACTATAAGGACACATGCACATGAATGTTCATTGCAGCACTGTTTACAATAGCAAAGACCTGGAACCAACCCAAATGCCCATCAATGATAGAATGGACAGGGAAAATGTGGCACATATACACCATGGAATACTATGCAGCCATAAAAAAACAATGAGTTCATGTCCTTTGTAGGGACACAGATGAACCTGGAAACCATCATTCTCAGCAAACTGACACAAGAACAGAAAATCAAATACCACATGTTCTCACTCATAGGTGGGTGCTGAACAATGAGAACACATGGACACAGGGAGAGGAGCATCACACACTGGGGTCTGTTGGGGGGAAATAGGAGAGGGGACAGCGGAGGGTGGGGAGTTGGGGAGAGATACCATGGGGAGAAAGGCCAGATATAGGTAATGGGGAGGAAGGCAGCAAATCACACTGCCATGTGTGTACCTATGCAACGATCTTGCATGTTCTTCACATGTACCCCAAAATCTAAAATGCATTTAAAAATAAATAAATAAAGGGAGGAAAATCCCAGAGAATTTTACATAATTGACAGAAAAAACAACTTACTTTTTTAATTTTGAATTTTTGTAGACGCATAGTAGGTGTGTATCTACATCTCATCCTTAATACATTTACATTGTTGTCATGTGTTCATTATGAACATGAAGTGTACATCAGACGCTGTAAGGTACCAAACATATTTTACAATGTTCCTGAGTACATGTGTAAGTAAACACACACGTATTGTAAATTCTTGCTCAGACTATTCTTTTGTAGACGTATGATCAAAAAGTTATGGCAGCCACTGACCAGAGTATTTAAAAAAGTGAAAGGAAAAGATTGGTGCCTTTTCACAAGAAACTTCCCTTTCTTCTAGAGCTTTCTCATACATAGTAGCAGATTCACATTTGGGAAGAGGGGTTGTTTTTATTTTGTTTAACTTTTTATTCAAGTTTAACATACATACAAAAGTTGCACAAATTATAATCCTCAAGGTGAATGCATCCATGTATCCAACATAAAGAACATCCACATAAAGAAATAGAACAATTCCAGAATGCCAGGAGCCCCTCTCATGGCCCTTGCCAATCAATCACTAGCCTGGCCAAGGATGGGAACTATTCTCCTCTTATACTGCAGCTTTGGAGTGCCTATTTCTGAACTTTGTATAAATGAAATATGCTTTTTCTTATTGATTTATAAGAGTTTTTTAAATATTCTGAATACACCAGCTAAGACCTTTGATTCAATGTTGAGAAGAAACAGCTATGGTAGGCTTCCCTGTTTCATTCTCAGTCTCAGGGGAAATCTTTCACTATTTCACTATGGTGTTTTCTATAGTGTATTTGTTTTTTCAAGATCATCTTTTTCAGTTTAAGGAAATTCCTTTCTATTATCATATCATAAATAATTTTATGATAAATCAGTGTTGAATATACTTTTCCTGTATCAATTAATAAAGTGAATTACATTTGTTGATTTTTTTATTGATTTTAAAAGGCTTTGGATTCCTAAAATCAGTTTGTGATATGCTATCGTATTGTGTCATGTTGCTGAGATTAATTTAGCTAATGTTTTGTTTAGGATTTTTATTTCTAAGCTGATGCAAGACAGAGAATTATAATTTTATTTCTTTTAATAATCTTATCAGTTAAGGATTAAGATTACATTGCCTCAAAAATTGGGGGGTATTTTTTCTTTTCATATTCTCTGGAAGTGTTTGTGTGTCTTTTTCTTATTGATTTGTAAGAGTTCTTTATATATTTTGGATGCAAGTGCTTTGCATTGAAAATATGTATATATTCATATGCATTGAAAAATATTATCTTCCATTCTATAACCTGGCTTGCCTTTTTACTCTCTTAATAATGTATTTTAATAAATAGAGGTTTTATGCTATTTTTTTCTTTCATGTTTATAAAAATTTACTTGTCACACTATCACAGTTTTTTTGTGCTAAGGCTTTTAGAAACAATTTCTTTAACTAAAATAGAGATTCTCAAATGTTTTCATTTCTTCTATCAATTTTAGTATACTGTGTTTTTTGAAGAAATGGTTTCTTTTTTCTATATTTTTAATTTATTGGCATAAATATCTTCTTATTTTCTTCTTAATGTCAATTGACTCTGTAATCCTATGTTATTTTTGATGTTGGTAATTTGTGTTTTTCTCTGTGTCTTCCTTGGTTGGTCTCTTTGTGTATCAATTTCATTAATGTTTTCAAGGAACCAGTTTTGGTTTTGTCAATGTATTATACATTTGTTTTCTTTTTCTTTTTTTTTTTTTTTTGAGACGGAGTTTCGCTCTTGTTACCCAGGCTGGAGTGCAATGGCGCGATCTCGGCTCACGGCAACCTCTGCCTCCCGGGCTCAGGCAATTCTCCTGCCTCAGCCTCCTGAGTAGTTGGGATTACAGGCACGCGCCACCACGCCCAGTTAATTTTTTGTATTTTTAGTAGAGACAGGGTTTCACCATGTTGACCAGGATGGTCTCGATCTCTTGACCTCGTGATCCACCCGCCTCGGCCTCCCAAAGTGCTGGGATCACAGGTGTGAGCCACCGCGCCCAGCCCTATACATTTGTTTTCTATTTCATGGATCTTTGTTCTTGTTTTCATTGTTTTCTTCCACCTACTCTTTTCAGTTTGACTTGTTGCTATTTCCTAGCTTCTTGAAAAAGAAGCTTAGATCATTGATTTTCAGCTTTTATTATTTCTAATGTATGCACTAAAGTCTATAAATTTCCCTCTGAGCACTCTATTAGCTGCATTCCACAAATTTTGATATATAATCATTATTGAGTTGAAATATTCTAATTTCAATTATAATTTCTTTTTTACCCATTGGTTATTTAGGAAAATATTATTTAACTTCCAAGCAGTTGGGCATTTTCTAATTACCTGTTAATAATTCATTTCTATCCTCATTTACACTGTAGACAGATAACATAATCTGAATCATTTCAACTTTTTGACATTTATTAGGGCTTACTTTATGAACCAACACATCATTAATTAGGATAAAAGTTTACTGTGCATTTGATAATATATATTCAGATGCTGTTTGGTGCAATGTTCTGTATATGACAATTAAGTCAAGTTGTAAAGATTTTCTAAATTCTTAATGATATTGACAGATTTGTATTACTCTTTTTAGTTCTATCAATGTTTGCTTTATTTTTAAACTATATTATTTGGCACATGAAGATTTAAGATTGCAATATTCTCTCTTACTCTCTGGTAATAATACTTGCCTTAAATATGACTTTTCTAATACTAGTATACTATACTATTTTTTAATTTGTGTTTTGTGTGTGTATGTGTTTCCTTTCTTTCACTTTAAACAAGTTTGTGTCCTGATAGCTAAAGTATAATCTTTGCAATAAGCATTCATTTAGATTTTTGCTTTTCAATCTCACCATCTTAGTCTTTTGCTGGTAGTGTTTAGTCCATTTACATTTAATTTAATTTAATATATACTTGGGTTTATACACACCATCTAACAATTTGTTTTCTATTTCACCCATCTGATTTGCTTTTTTCTTTTCTCTTTTGGAACCTAGTTATATGTATGTTAGATATTTTTGCTGTGCCTCACATATCTCTTTCACTCATCCACATTTTCATTTTTTCCTATACATGCTTTGTTTTATTTATTTATTTTGAAACAGGGTCTCACTCTGTTGCCCAGACTGGAGTGCATAGTGCAAACATGGCTCACTTGCAGCCTCAACCTCCCAGGCTCAAGCAATCCATCTGCTTCAAACTCCTGTGTATCTGGAACCACAGGTAGGCATCACCAGGCTTAGCTAATTTTTTAAATTATTTGTAGATACAAGGTGTCACTATGTTTCCCAGACTGGCCTTCAACTCCTGGGCTCAAGTGATCCACCTTCCTCAGCCTCCCAAAGTGCAAGGATTATAGGCATGAGCCACCATGCCCAGCCAACATATGTTTTATTTTTAGATATCTTCTATTAATCTGTCTTCTAATTCTTTAATCCTGTCTTGTTATGTATCTAATCTATGTTAACTCTATCCATTGGACACTTAATTTCACATATTGTAATTTTTATTTCTGAAATGTTTCTTTTGGCTAGATTTCAGTTCTCTGGTAAACTTTCAATTAAACCACATTTCTTTCTTTTTTACTACTTTTCTGAGCAAAATAACTACAGTTGTTTGGAATCCCATATCTCTTAACAACAAAACTACATCACCTACAAGTGTATTTCTACTATCTGATGTTTCTGATGAAGTTTGGTTGTATAATCATATTTCTTGGCATAACTAATGATGTTTGTTTGAACAACAGACGTGATGACTTTAGATGATGTCATGTTTCACGAAAGAAAGTTCACACTTTCCTCTGCTATGTATATTAGAATCAGGAAGAAGGCAATCCCTTTTATCTAGTTGAGACTAAGCTGTTAATATGTTAATAAATATTAACATATTTATTTATGTTTATGATATTATTTATGTTATTTATAAATTATTATATTAATAAGAAATTTTTGATGCATTTTAACACCCCACTGTCGATATTAGACAGATCAATGAGACAGAAAATTAACAAAGATATTCAGGAGTTGAATTCAGTGTAGGATCAAATGGATCTAATAGACATCTACAGAACTCTCCACCCCAAATCAACAGAATGTACATTCTTCTAAGTGCCACATGGCACTCATTCTAAAATTGAACACGTAATTGGAAATAAAATACTCCTCAGCAAATTTGAAAGAACTGAAATTATAACAGTCTCTCAGACCACAGTGCAATCAAATTAGAACTCAGGATTAAGAAATTCACTTAATCCACACAACTACATGGAAATTGAACAACCTGCTTCTAAATGACTCCTGGGTAAATAATGAAATTAAGGCAGAAATCAAAAAGTTCTTTGAAACCAATGAGATCAAAGAGAAAATGTACCAGAATCTCTGAGTCACAGCTAAAGCAGTATTAAGAGGGAAATTTATAGCACTAAATGCCCATATCAGAAAGCTAGAAAGATCTCAAATCAACACCCTAACATCATAATTAAAAGAGCTAGAGATGCAAGAGCAAACAAATCTAAAAACTAGCAAAAGGCAAGAAATAACCAAGATCAGAGCACAACTGAAGGAGACAGAGACAAGAAAAACCCCTCAAAAAAAAAATCAGTCAATCCAGGAGCTGGTTTTTTGAATAAATTAACAAAATAGATAGACTGCTAGCTAGACTAATAAAGAATAAAATAGAGAAAAATCAAATAGACACACAAAAAAAATGATAAAGATGATATCACCACTGACCCCACAGAAATACAAACTACCATCAGAGAATGCTATAAACACCTTTATGCAAATAAACTAGAATATCTAGAAGAAAAGGATAAATTCCTGGACACATATACACTCCCAAGACTAAACCAGGAAGAAGTCAAATCTCTGAATAGACCAGTAACAAGTTCTGAAATTTAGGCAGTAATTAATAGCCTACGAACCAATAAAAGCCCAGGAAAAGACAGATTCACAGCCAAATTCTATCAGAAGTACAAAGAAAAGTTGGTACCATTCCTTGTGACACTATTCCAAACAAGTGAAAAGGAGGAACTCCTCCCTAACTCATTTTATGAGACCAGCATCACCCTGATACCAAAACCTGGCAAAGACACAACGAAAAAATAAAATCTGAGGCCAATACCCCTAATGGACATTGATATGAAAATCCTCAATAAAATGCTGGCAAACCGAATCCAACAGCACATCAAAAAGCTTATCTGCCACGATCAAGTTGGCTTCATCCTACAATGCAAGGCTGGTTCAACATATGCAAATCAATAAACGTAATCCATCACATCACCAGAACCAATAACGAAAACCACATGATTATCTCAATAGATGCAGAAAAGGCCTTAGATAAAATTTAACATTCCTTTATGTTAAAAACTCTCAATAAACAAGGTATTGATGGAACATATCTCAAAATAGTAAGAGCTTTTTATGACGAACCCTATCATACTGAATGGGCAAAAGCTGGAAGCATTCCCTTTGAAAACCGGCACAAGACAAGGATGCCCTCTCTCACCACTCCTATTCAACATAGGATTGGAAGTTCTGGCCAGGGCAATCAGGCAAGAGAAAGAAATAAAGTGTATTCAAATAGGAAGAGAGGAAGTCAAATTGTCTCTGTTTGCAGACGATATGATTCTAAACTTAGAAAACCTTATCGTCTCAGTCCAAAAACTCCTTAAGCTGATAAGCAACTTCAGCAAACTCTCAGGATACAAAATCAATGTGCAAAATTACAAGCATTCCTATATGCCAATAATAGACAAGCAGAGAGCCAAATCATGAATGAACTTTCATTCACAATTGCTACATAGAGAACAAAATACCTAGAAATACAGTTAACAAGGGATATGAAGCACCTCTTCAAGGAGGACTACAAACCACTGCTTAAGGAAATAGAGAGGACACAAACAAATGGAAAAACATTCCATCCTCAAGGATAGGAAGAATCAGTATTATGAAAGTGGCCATACTGCCCAAAGTAATTTATGTATTCAGTCCTACTCCAATCAAACTACCATTGACATTCTTCTTCACAGAATTAGAAAAAACTACTTCAAATTTCATATGGAACCAATAAAGAGCCCATATAGCCAAGACAATCCTAAGCAAAAAGAACAAAATCAATGTGCAAAATTACAAGCATTCCTATATGCCAACAATAGACAGGCATCATGCTACCTGACCAAATTATACTACAAGGCTGCAGTAACCAAAACAGCATGGGACTGGCACAAAAACAGACATATAGATAATGGAACAGAATAGAGACCTAATAGAGAAATAACATCACACGTCTACAACCATCTGATCTTTGACAAACTTGACAAAAGCAATGGGGAAAGGATTCCCTGTTTTATAAATGGTGCTGGGAAAACTGGCTAGCCATATGCAGAAAACTGAAACTGGACCCCTTCCTTATACCTTACATAAAAATTAATTCAAGATGGATTAAAGACTTAAATGTAAAGCCCAAAGCCATAAAAGTCCTGGAAGAAAACCTAGGCAATATGATTCAGGACATAGGCATGGGCCAAGACTTCATGATGAAAACACCAAAAGCATTGCAACAAAAGTGAAAAATGGACAAATGGGATCTAATTAAACTAAAGAGCTTCTGCACAGCAAAAAAAACTATCATCAGAGTGAACAGGCAACCAACAGAATAGGAGAAAATTTTCACAATCTACCCACCTCATGAAGGGCTAATATCCAGAATCTATAATGAACTTTAACAAATTTACAACAAAAAAAAATCAACCACATCAGAAAATGGGCAAAGGATATGGACAAACACTTCTCAAAAGAAGACTTTATGTGACCAAGAAACATGAAAAAAAGCTCAACACCACTGATCATTAGAGAAATGCAATCAAAATCACAATGAGATACCTTCTCATGCCAGTCAGAATGGCAATTATTAAAAAGTCAAGAAACAATAGATGCTGTCGAGGCTCTGGAGAAACAGGAATACTTTTACACTGTTGGTGGGAGTGTAAATTAGGTCAACCATTGTGGAAGACAGTGTGATGATTCCTCAAGGATCTAGAACCAGAAATACCATTTGACCCAGCAATCCCATTACTGGGTATATACCCAAAGGATTATAAATCATTCTACTATAAAGACACATGCACACGTATGTTTATTGCAGCACTATTACAATAGAAAAAACATGGAACCAACCCAAATGCCCATCAATGATAGACTTGACAGGGAAATTGTGGTACCTATACACCATGGAATACTATGTAGCCATAGAAAGGAATGAGATCATGTCCTTTGCAGGGACATGGATGAAGTGGGAAGCCATCATCCTCAGCAAACTAACACAGGAACAGAAAACTAAACACTGCATGTTCTCACTCATAAGTGGGAGTTGAACAATGTGAACACATGGACACAGAGAAAGGAACTACACACACCAGAGCCAGTCAGGGCATGGGGGCTGAGGGAAGGGAGAGCATTAGGACAAATAGCTAATGTATGTGGGGTTAAAAACGTAGACGATGGATTGATAGGTGCAGCAAACCATCATGGCACATGTATACCTATGCAACAAACCTACACATTCTGCACTTGTATCCCAGAATTTAAAGTAAAATAATTTTTTTAAAAAATCCATCTAAAAGGTTTTTCTTTTACTTCTTTGATTGTTTTATGGAGGAAAATTACATTAGGGCCAATATTTATGTTTAAAATCTTGTTTATTTAAAGGCCAAGAGCAATGCAGAATAACAATTAAATGGTCCTTTTGTAATTTGAAATTTAGCCAGTCATAGGGTAATTATGAAAAGCAATCAGTTAAATGAACACAAAGCAAGCTGGCAAGAAATCTGCAGAACATGGTGACTTGTGTAATGTTCTCTTCTCACTGTCCAGTAGAAACCCTCTGTTGTACTAGCTAAATGTCAAATGGAGTGATTGAGAACACCATGGGCTACTTAAATATACTACTCACATCATTTGCCAATTTTTCTACAAGAGTAAGATATTTACAAAGACTACTTTTTTATAATATATTAATACTGACCTGAATTTTATCAGGATATGAAAATTACAGGGTAAAATATATATTCATATGAGCATATGTCTCACTGAAGATATTATTTTGAACCTATTATTTATCATATTTTGAATGGAAGAATAATACTTTAAGCATTTAAAGATGTCCAATATATCTTGGAAATATGTACCAAAATTTTCCTATTAGCATAAATACTAATAATTTATAAATAACATAAATAATAAATAAATCTTATTTCATTTACTTACAATGACATATTAATAATGTTAATATAATAATGAATAAATATTGTTAAATGCTGAACAATCTTTTGTAAGAGTCAGTGCTTCCTACTTTATGCCTCATCTCATTGAATAATCTCATCAGCTGTATGAGTAGGTGTTCTGGACCTAATTTTACAGATGAAGAAACTGAGCTTGGGCTTATGCCCAAGTCTGTTTGATTCCAAAGCTAGTACTCTTAACCACAGCAATATGTTGTTTATGAGGCTAAATGCAAGCTGAAGTATCTATTTCCAATTTGATAGATACATATTTCTTGCTCCATTTCAAGCTGCAGTCGATAAGGTGCAAATGAAATGTATCAATTCTACCACTTAAAGGTTCAAATGAATGTTGACTGAGGAGAAAAGGTTGCAACTAAAATGAATTTCTGGCATTATCTGAATATTCCAATTTTTTGTGTCATCCATCCAACAGGAATTTATAAAGCTGATCTTATAAATTCTTCCCATCCCTGCCCTTTCTCTGCAAAGTTTCTGTCCCTGATTTCCTGCTTCTTCTTCCGTGTTTTATGGACTAACCTGATCCTTTACTGTCCACCAACCTAGATTCTAATGAAAGGAACTGTGTTAATCCAATCAGCTGTCAATCCTAGGTACATTGGGCTGCATTTGGTGATTGATTACTTCTTTTTTGTTTTCAAGACAGCGTCTCACTCTGTCGCTCAGGCTGGAGTGCAGTCGTGTGATTTCGGCTCACTGCAGCCTCCACATCCTGGGTTCAAGTGATCCTCCCACTTCAGCCTCCCGAGTAGCTGGGTCTACAAGCACAGGCCACTACACCTGGCTACATTTTTTTTTTTTTTTTGTATTTTTTGTAGAGACGGGGTTTTGCTATGTTACCCAAGCTTGTCTTGAACTCCTGAGCTCAAGTGATCCGCCTGCTCTGGTCTCCCAAAGTGCTGGGATTACAGGCGTAAGCCCCTGCACCCACCCAGTGGTTGATTATTTTTTGAACAAAATCATAACTTATTGTAGAATGAGCTTGACCCCTCCTAGCTTCCTTTCTCCCTTCACCTATGCCTTTAACAGCAACCATCATTGCTGTTTTAGTTGTTATTATTGTTGTTCATGTATCTTAAATAAGGCTTTCATTTTTCACCGTTTAACCAGCTATGTCTACCTTACTGATATTTCCCCACCATATGCCTCTTTCTTGTTCATCTTAATAGAGATGTCAAAGACTCAAATCTCATCATAAATTAATTCTACTTCCTCTGGGACACTCAAAAGTTTTAGGTCTCTATAAAAGCATCTGCTATAAATCTACTTTTTTCTATTCTGCAGTTTTTCTATCATTTTTTAATCAAAACAATAAGAATAAAGGTACATCTTAAGTAATAATCCCCATGCCCATGTTATTTGCATGATATTCCATCTTAATTTTTCTGATCTTATTATCAGTTCATTATTCAAAGTAACTTTTTTTCTCTTTCCTCAGGTTGAATGACTTGTAGTTAAAAGTATATTTAATGGTTTTAGAAACTTCCTTAGATAAATTCTATAAATTATAGTCCAATGTTTCGAAGTAACACTTAGGAATAAAATTCTTCTGAACATTGGCAGATAGGGCTCTAGGAAATAGGGATCAGTGTAGCCAGGCAACGATTTCAGAATCATCACATGGTCATGCAGTAAGGTGAATATGAAAAATGCAGGCTGAGGTTCTATAGAACCTCTCTGGAGGGGATGTCTTAATATTAGCATTACAAAAATGTCTCCAGCTCCCCAATCTTAAATACATAATTTGTGAATAATATTATGGGTTTGCAGCAGCAGTGAAGTATGATATATTGTTAATGCTTTTTGCAAATGTTAGAGTGGATATCTGTGAAGACTCTATTGTCTCTGATGGCTTTCATATGGCACAGTCCAGAAAACACTTCAATCCCCTGCTAAACTAGAGATTTTACTGTTCTGCAGATCACTAGAATTTTTATTACATCTAAATAATAATAGCCAATTTTAGGACCAATTCATAGCAATAGAGTTTGCAATTTTAGGATTTTCTCTATGAATCTGGCTTGTACTCCCTGGAATCTAAGCTTTCATTTTGGGGGGGAAAAAAAAGATAAGTTAACTTTTGTAGCTCTCTTGGATAGACAGACAGTCCTAACAAGATTTAAATACTGTGCTAGAAAGCCAAGCATATCAGGTTCCAATTAACATTCTCAATCCAAACTCATCTCAATTTTTCTCGGGTTGAAGGAGATTGGGCTATACTGAAGGGTTGTACTTATAAAGTGATTATGAAATTTTCTCCTGTCATTCAGTTTAGTATGATATCTCTGGGCAATTTCAGATGTTGCTGCTGTAGCAACAGCCTACTTAGTGCTTGTCACATACGGGATCATTCAGAAATTGTGAGGGAGGAGTCATGATTTATAATGTGCTACAAATTGCTCTCAGCACTAGACTACAAATTCAAATATGATAGTTGATACCAATCTGCAATGTATTTTGGAGTAATCCCAATTGCTTATGAAAATCCCTTGATGGTTTGGGGATACATTTTGTCTACCAAACAGTCACTCTGACTGTATTGAGAATTCAGATACAATTTTTAAAATGCAGAAGGGATTTCAGGGCAAATTAGATTTTCAAACCCCAAGTGTTCCAAAGAGAGGCATCTTTGCTTTAAGCACCAAGACCCTGTAAGACTCTGCAGATAGGGGGTCTCTGAGAAAAAACTTCATTCCTGGTAAATATGACTGGGGTGGTCAATTGAGCACAGCTTTAAATCATCTATGCATGTTAGGCATTTTCCTACATGAAGAGAGAATGGCACATTTTTCATCATTTCCTTTCACATCTTTATTGCACAAGAGCAGCTAGTATATGCTATCTCTCTCTCTCTCTCTCTCTCTCTCTCTCTCTCTCTCACACACACACACACACACACACGCACAAGGAAATCCACTGGCAACTATTTGTACAATAGCCTAAAAAGTGACAGCGTAGAAACCAGTGTGCAATGTGGCCACTGAATCAATAGAGTTATAACCTAGTTTGATCACTTGATTAGAATCCAACACATCTATAATGTATTACTTGCTTAGAATTTGATAATAAAATCATCATAAACTAACGTCAAGTTCAAGTGCCTGTATCTAACTTGAGGGGAAAGAAGCAGACAGGGGAAATAACTAGACTAATCAGTACACTGCAACCAGCAGGGAAAGGAGGCATTCTCAATGGGCTTGCCCTGAGCTCCTGTCAGCTGAATGCAATAGCCAGCAAGAAGGCATGGACAGTTGGAAAAAAAGGGAGGCAAGTTGTTGTGGCAATGAACATGATTGTTGCCCACTGAAAGACCTGAGAAAATTGCTTAACACCAGTCCCTAGATCAAGGATAGGCTAGGACAGGGTGATGTGTTCTTCATCATGTTATACATAGGGAGGAGGCCCATAGACATGTCTTATGTTAGAAGTTAAAGCCTTGTATTAGTTTGTTAGGGCTTCCACAAGGTACCATAGACTTTGAACCCCAAAGACTGGGTACCTCAAAAAAATGAAATTTATTTTCTCACAATTCTAGAGGCTGGAAGTGCCAGATCAAGGTGTCAGCAGTGTTGGTTTCTTCTGAGGCTTCTTTCTTTGGCCTGCTGATGGCCACCTTCTTCTCCATGTCTTCCCATGAGCTTCCCTTTGTGTGTGGCTATTTAGTAATCTCTTCTTCTTATATGAACATCAGTATATTGAATTAGGGCAACCCTAATGACCTCATCCTAACTTACTAACCTCTTGAAAGAACCTACCTCCAAATACAGTCACACTCTGAGGTACCCAGAGTTAGAACTTCAAGATATAAATTTGGGAGAGGACACAATTCAGCCCATAACAAGCCTAGATGTTGACATTACTTATGTTTCATCTCTACTAAGTTTTCTCTTTCCTTATGCTTTTGCCCCATTAGCCAAATGCCTTTGACAAACTGGGTCCTCCCTGCTTGATATAATAAGAACATGTTAAAGAAGCCAATCAATGATTTGACACTTCTTGATTCTAAAATAGGCCTTCTAGTTTTATTTCTGCAGTTACTAACTATCTTGTGCTATAAACTTCAGAGGTTTGTGTTATAGTTCACGGTTAGCCAGGTGACTTGCATCGGCCAACAAAATGTAATGAAAGTGAAGTGCGCCATTTGCAAGTAGAAGCATTGACAGCCATTGTGTGGTTCCACCATGTTCTCATTTCCTCTGGCCATAAGCCCTAAATTTTCCCAGATTGAGCACATCTTTGAGCAAAATCAGCCTTTGTTGTTGTAAGCCACCAAGATTTTTGGAGTGATTACCATAGCATGGTTGAGCTGAAGCTGGGTGATACACCTTACATTCTTACCCCTGCCCCTGAGTCTCCTGTTCGTCTGTATTGTTGAACAATTCATCAGTTACTAGAAACACCACTAGCATGTCCCAAATAGATCCATCTGCCCACCCTGGGAAGTGTCGTAAGTTCTCGTTGCTTAAATAAAACTCTGATTCCTTTTTTTCCTTAATCAGCAATCAGAAAAAGCAATTTTACCAAACTGACATATAGGAAGGTGTGCAGAAACCTCTTCTGCCCAGGTTGCTGTGCAACTTTTCTATAGAAACCTCTTCCTTTTTTTTTAATTCATAGGTTTTTGGGGAACAGGTGGTGTTTGGTTACATGGATAAGTTCTTTAGTGGTGATTTCTGAGATTTAGGTGCACTCGTCACCTGAGCAGAGTACACTGCACCCGTGTGTAGTCTTTTATCCCTCACCCCTCCTACTCTTTTCCCTGAGTCCCCAGATTCCATTGTATGATTCTTATGCCTTTTTGTCCTCACAGTTCAGCTCCCACTTATCAGTGAGAACATACAAGGTTTGGGAACCTCTGATTTAAAGAGAGATGTATTAATCCAAAGAAAAGACTCTCTAATAATGGGATTTCATAAAAGTCTTCTCGGGAACAGGAAGGACATTCCAGCATCTGTAACACTGCTTTATGTACTTATAAATACCCCTCCCTGCCACAGTTAGAAAAAATAATCAACATGTGTATTCTAGTGATCATATCCAAGATACAATTTGAATTATATATACCTGTAACTACCTACCATGTGCAGACACTGTGCAAGACTCTTGCATACATGATTCCATGTAATCTCCTTAATGGCTCTATGCAACAGGTATGACTTTCCCCATACTGCAGATAAGTAAATAACTCTCTGGTTCACATACCTGGAGAGGGACAGATCCCTGCTCACAACAATAACATGGTGCTATATAACAATACATCTTTTATTCTCAGCATCGCAGGGAAAATAAAGCATTATTGTGGATTTTTAAGTTTTTTCCATCTTACTTTATAATCTATGCTTTAATTTTTTAATGATATTTATGTAAAGGGGAGTAAATGGAGACAGGTATTTCCCATAAGAATGTCTTAGTAAATTCAAAATCCAAAGTTTATCTCTTCTGCTTCAAATACTTAGAAATAATAGATGAGAAAGAAAACATGACAAAAGAAAAAAGAAAACAACAAACCAGAAAGACGTATCAAGGCTCAAAGCAACTCAAAGGTCCCTATGGATCAATGACACAGAAACCCAGAGCAATAACGGGGTGTTGGGGGAGATGCTAAAACCACAGCCTATCAGATTCTGGTGGTCATTAAGCTTGCTCCAACAAGGTAATGGGGACTAAAAGTGTTCCATGCCAGACAGACATCTAGAGCTAGGCTCACTGCTTGAAGCCAGAAGCTGGAGGGTGTCTCTCTACTGTCCTAAAAGGAGATTATTTTTTAACGCTACTGAATGAGGACTGAGGCTTCAGTTGTTAAGAAGCCAGGAGTCTAGCAAAGTGGAAGGAACCAAGTGGCCTTCTGGTTCTGTGAACAGATGAGCTATGTTTCGAATACTATCAGAAACACTGTATGATAAAACCTTGTTCTTAACCAGAGTGTAGGGGTCTGAGTGAAAGCAACAGTATAATTTCTAGGTAGAAAGAAGTGGGTACAAAGGGAGAGAGCAAAGGAAAACACGATCTCCCCACTTGAGTTCATAAACCCAAATCCCAAAACATAAATAATGTTCACAGAGAGCCAAACATGTTAATTAATTAGTTAAATAAACTCACTTCAAATGAGATCCATGCCATAAAACAGTCCAACAGAGACTTTAAAATATGTGGTTAGGATGGTCAAAAATATAAATGAGCAACAGCATCTAGAAACACATAATAACAAATAAAAACAATATACTCATAAAAGTAATTACAAGTCTTAGAATTTTAAAAATATAGAGAAATAGAAAAAATTAAGGGAATAAATTCTAGACTGGACTGAAGTGATTTAGTAAATTTGAGCAGTTCCGACATGTATTCAATGGGAGGTCCAGCAAAAGATCATTGAAAAAATGATGGTTGAGAATATCCCAGAGATGAAGAAAGCCATACGTCCTTAGACTAAATGTGTGCTTCAAGTTCTGAGCAGGATAAGGAAGAATAAATCCACACCCAGTTTGAAAAAAAACCTAAAAACTGCCAAAAATGACAGATTACCTACAAAATAATAGCAATTAAGTTGGCAACAACACTTTCATTAGCAAAAAATACAGGCCAAAAAGCAATAGAATAACATTTTTCAAGTAAGTGCTCAGGTAAGGAAATAGTAAACCTCAGATTTTATACACAGCTAAACATTTAATTAAGAGTCAGGGAAAAGTAACGGCTTTTTTACATGTATAAAAATAAAAGAGTTTACCACTCACAGATGCTTATTAAAAGATTTATTAAAGACTATGTTCAGCATGAAGGAAAGGGAAGCCAGACTGAAGATAAATGTGGATGACTTGCCCAGCTCCACCATATCCACTGCCCTCAGCCATAGGATGATTCTATTTTCCTATCCCCCTTGAAGTCATGCTTGGCCATATGACTTGCTTTGGCCAAGGAAATGCGAGCAAACATGATGGATAATTTTCTTGCATGGAAGCTTTAAAAGCCAGCGTGCCCTCTCCCCTCTGCCTCTGCTGATGCCGGCTGCTCCTTCAGGTGGCCTTTGGAATGCAGGAGCTGAATCCTAGCCAGCCTGGAGGATAAACAAGAAATTAAACTGTATTGTTTCAGCCCTGCTTTTAAAGTTGTTACCACAGTATTATGACCAGGAAAGACAATTATGCAAAATTGGAGAGATTACAGAAATTGATAAAATATGCTGGGAAATTAATTAAAAATCAATTAGAAAAATACTAATTTTTAATGAACTTCCAAATCTCTGGGCAACAATAGCACAGAATATGTTCAAAGGAGAGTGTAAAGATACTCTGGAAGAAATACTGAATAACTTTAAGCTTTGTTTAAAAATGTATAAGATAAAGGTCGGGCATGGTGGCTCACACCTGTAATCCCAGCACTTTGGGAGGCCAAGGCAGGCGGATCACTGGAGGTCAGGAAATCAAGACTGCCCTGGTCAACATGGTGAAACCCCGTCTCTACCAAAAATACAAAAATTAGCCGGGCATGAGGGTGAGTGCCTGTAATCCCAGCTACTCGGGAGACTGAGGCAGGAGACTCACTTGAACCCGGGCGTGGTGAGCCAAGATCATACCACTGCACTGCAGCCTGGGCAACAGAGCAAGATTCCATCTCAAAAAATTAATTAATTCATTAATTAATTAAAAATGTATAGGTAAGTATATGTGTTTAAAATTTAAGATACGAGCAAAATAGAAAAGCAATCTAAAGCTTTCAAACCATAAAGTGGGGAAAGGGGGATACTGACAACTCACCCAATTCATGTGACATCAGGACAAAGAGAGAAGAGGGCGAGAAAAATTATGATGAACAGAAATCAAAAAAGAATATGGCAGAAATTACAATAAAATGAAAGGTGAACATTAAAATATTAAAATATTTTAATTTTTAATAAAATACATATTAAAACACCAATCAAACTGGATCACGCTGAATCTAATCACATTGAATTTTTTTAAATTCACCTATTTGCTGCACTGTGAAAAACATACCTAACACAAAGTCACACAAAAAGATATGGGAAAGAACACGAGAGAAATTGTTTCCAGCTGAATTGTACTCTCCCCAGAATTCATGTGTTGAAGTACCACCCCAGTACTATTTGGTGATGGGGTCTCTGAAGAGGTAATTCAGTGAAAAATGAGGTCACTCAGTGGGCCCTAATCCGATATGACTGATGTCCTTATAAAAAGAGAAAATTAGGACAGAGAGACACACAAAGGAAGACCATATGAAGACACAGGGAGAGGACAGACATCTGAAAGCCAAGGAGAGGCCTCGGGAGAAACCAACCCCGGTGACTCAGACTTCCGGCCTCCAGAACTGTGAGAAAATGAATTTCTGTTGTCTAAGTCATCCATTCTGTGGTACTTTCCTCTGACATTCCTAGCAAACTAATACATTCATCAAAAAAAAAAAAAAATGCTAGTGGCAATATGAATATCAGATGAAACAGAATTAAAATAAAAAAGAATTAATAGCATGACAATGAGACATCAACCCAACTACGCAAAAGGACCAGTCCACTAAGACATAAAGCCATTCCCTCTTGAACTCTCTCCAGCCAATTAGATCCTACCCCTCCAAAAAAAAATCACTACTTCACATTATCAAAAACTAATAGTCGGTTTCCAGTCTTCATCTAACACAGCCTTTTGCAGCATTCGGCAGAGTGGATGATACCCTCCTTCTAGAAAGCCTTTCTTCACTTTTCTTCTCGACGCAATACTCTCCTCACCTTCTCCCTCTCACTGGCTGCTCTGCCTCTCCCAGCCTTAAATACTAGCTAGAGGTGCCAGGCGCAGGCTTCTTACTCAACAGAGTACATTGTAAATGCATAAGGCGGGAAACTAAATGCAACAAAAGACACTTACCAAATAGAAACGAACAATAGGAAGCATCAATAAAATAAAAGCTGGTCTTTGAAAAACAAGATCTTAAGTAATATGAACAAATAAAAAGGACATCACTACATACGGAGGAGGACAAAATCATTAGAAGTACTTTACATAACTTTGTGACAATTACTGGATAATTTTGCATAAAAATAAATTTATCAACCTTGAAGAAATAGAAAACCTAACTAAATTAATAAACTACACATTGAAAAAAACTAGCAGCCAAATCTCTTCCACTCCCAAGTTTTCTCCTCAAAATAAGTGGCACAGTTTTACAGATGAGGTTTAACAAACCTTTAAGAAACCCATAATCCCCATCTTAACAACTATTTAATAAAAGAGAGAGTGGGAAGGCAAGCCAGATACCCAAAAAGAACAAAGACAGTAGAAGAAAAGGTAGAAAAACAAAACAAAGCAAAACCATATAGGAAAAAATTGATACATTTGGTTCATTAAAATTAAAAGCTTTCCTACATCAAAAGACAGCATAAGGAAACAAAAAATTTATCCCAGAAAAATAACTTCTGGGAGAAGTTATTTGCATATACAGTCTATATAAAACAAAGGAATATGTGAAAAACCTATAAAATCAGAAAAAAAGGAAAAATTAATGCAACAAAGGGACAAAGCATACACCCAAGCAATTCACAAAACTATAACAGACAATAAGCTTATAAAGAAATGCTCAACCTCATTAGTAATCAAAGAAATGCAAAGTGAACCAACAATGAGATGCCCAGTTTATTCCCAACATACTGGCACATCTAAAAGCCTCATAATACCTCATGATGAGAATAATACTGAGAAAGGCCAAGCTGTCATATACTGTTGGTGAACCTAGGAACTGGCTGCACAACTTTGGAGCTCAATATGGCAATAATAAGTAAGAATAGCATGCTTAACAGCCTAAAAAGTCCAATTCTTGGTAAATAATTCAGATAAATTCTCTGGCACATGTGACATGCTCAAGAATGATTATTGCAGCAATTTTTGTTGTAGCAAAGGGAAAAAATCAGAAACAACTTAAATGTTCATTAAGCGCAAATTGGCTAAATAAATTGTAGTATATTAATAAAAAGGACTTTATACAGCAATCAAAATAAATGAATTAGAACTTCAATTATCAACATGGATAAATCTCAAAAATATTAGGTTAAGCAAAACAAACAGGCCAGTTATAGAATATATGTATTATCAATGTAAGACTGAAAACATACAAAACAACACAATTTAATGTTTGTATGTAGTATATATGTAGTGATTCTATTAGCATGAAAACATGCATAAGAGTTACAATGTTAGCGCTCAAGATAGTGCTAACATCTGGAGAAGAGATTGTTATGTTATAAAGGAGGTGTAAATCACAGCAGGCTTTAACTATGTTGATGGATGAATGGATAGATAGATAGATGATAGAATTTTTATTTCCTTAAGAAAAGATCCAAAGCAAGGAAGTTTGCTTTGTTAACATTTGTTAAAGTTCCATGATATGTAAGTGGGTGTTTGTTACATTCCTTATTCTCAATGATTTTTTTTCCTGTGTGTTTGTAGTTCATAATAAAAAATAAAAACAAGGCAAGAAGCAGGAATATAGCAAAATGAAGGACTAAAAGAAGAGAGGATGGGGAGCCAATCAGGTTAGAATGATCTGGAAACCGGGGGAAGGGAAACAAATACGAGAAGGCAAAACAAATGGGACCTGCCAAACAGACAATGAAGGTGAGCAGGAAATGGACAAAAGAAAGCCGCCGCTGGCTAATGTCTGAGGGAATGAAGGCATGCCAATACCATTTCATCCTCTCTTCCACTTCTGATTCCACTATCTCAATGGCTCCCCAGGAGACAGGGCTGGTGGCAAGAGAATCCAGGGTTGCATTGATCCCACGAACGTCACCTCTGCTCCCATCGCTCCCAGCAGCTGGATCTCCATTAGTGTGGAGCGCAGGGGGCTGGGGAGAGTAAGCTTTATTTACCTGTCTCCACTTAGGCACAGTCTTGTCTGTGATTCCTGAAATCTAATGATGAGAAAGGCATGTTGGCACTCCTAAGACTGCTTTTCCCTGCCATGGTAGATCACTCCCTGAGCATCGTCAACTTTAGGGAACTATTGACCATTTAATTCTAGGAGTAAAGCCATTTCTGCTTTCAGGAAAAATTGATGTGTATTTTGATCATACGATATAAAGTGGAACTTATCATCTTTAGTCCCAAACACTCCCCATCTCTGCCTGTCCCTCTCCCCACTCAGTGACACCATCTTGGCCTCTCCTTCTTATTATCTTTAGTCCCAAACATTCCCCATCTCTGCCTGTCCCTCTCCCCACTCAGTGACACCATCTTGGCCTCTCCTTCTTATCATCTTTAGTCCCAAACATTCCCCATCTCTGCCTGTCCCTCCCCACTCAGTGACACCATCTTGGCCTCTCCTTCTTATTATCTTTAGTCCCAAACATTCCCCGTCTCTGCCTGTCCCTCTCCCCACTCAGTGATGCCATCTTGGCCTCTCCTTCCTTACCCTCCAGGTTCTGTAGTTATCACGTCCTCTTTCCTGGGTCTCTACAAACTGCCTGCACAGTTCGTCTCCCTGCCTAAGCCTGCCCCTCTTAAAGACAGTCCCCATTCCACCACCTGATAAAGGTTGTTATAGCCCAGCTCTGATCCTCTTATTCTTTCCACTGGAAACACAAATGCTGCACCAATGTGTGAATGCAGAGCTCCAACTCTCTACTCCAGGATTGAAAGGAAGCCTGTTACGATCTGCTCCGTCCTCTCCTGCAGCTGTTCTGCTCAGCTCATGCGATCATTATGCACCCACGCTGTGCCCACCAAATGGTCATCCTTAAACATTTTCTACCTGCCATTTTCCACCTCTGAACATTTCCTTAGAAAGTTCCCTCTACTTTCTCTTTCCCCATCTCCACCTAGGGAATTCCAATCTAGCCTTCAGGAACCAGTTCGAATGCTGTCTACCCCACGGCAGCTTCTCTAAAGCAAGCTCTACCCACCTCAGAACTGACATGTGCAGCTGGCTACTCTGTTAAAGAGGTAGAGTATTGTTTCCAATTCATTCCTATGTTCCAGTTATATCTAGCACTGCGCCTTACACATAACAGGTACTCAACAGTACTCCAATGAAGGCATGTAAACATGCGTTTATATATGGAATACCTATAACAATGTGCATTTTATAGCAGATTTGATAACTTTAGTCCAAACTTTTGTTACCTAGTAGTCCCTCAATATGTAATTGTGAGAATTAATGGATGACTGAGTAAATGAAGGGATGGATTTTCCTATACTCACTTTGTAATTGAATGAGATGTCATAGGTCACTGTACATCATTGTTGGTTGCTCTATGTTCTTTCCTCGAAACCCTCAGGAACACACTTCAAAGTTCTGAATGTAACAGATAAACATTAATTCAATTTAATACAGTTCTAAAGGGAAAATACAAATACAGGAACCTGCCTACATCATATAAATGCATTGCACTTTACATTGCAACAGACAACACTAATAATTTGATATTCTTCTTCTTTTCATTGTTTACTGAACCCTCTGTTTGAGTTGATTCCTCTGCCTTCATTGAGAATTAGCTATTGAGAGCAGCCCCTGATGAATACTAGCCCACTTGATTATTTTTTTAAACAGCACTCAATCACCCTTCTTAGCACTAATAGCATCTTTCTCTACAAATGACTGCCACAGGTGATTAGGTCACACTTTCTTGAAATATTTTATCTTTCATTTATGATTTTTAAATTAATCCAATTATTTCTAACAGTGAGTACCTTGAACATCAGAGAAAAAAAAAAGGAATTGTTATGTTACTCAATTCATTGTTGAAAGGAGTTGGGAAAGCTTGTGGGAATGGAAATTGATTATGAAAGCAACACATCCTCTGTGCCCTTTACAACACCTCCTCCCAAAGTAGCCATCACTATGCCAGGACTACTAGGGCCACCAGCACCCTCTTCTGAACATCTAACTGAGAAATGACCCTGTGCAAATGGAACTCAATTTTTTACAACGTCAATCAACTGATATTACTTCCAATGTGTTATTTTCACTCACACAGCATTAAACATATATATGCACTAAATCTTCAGTCAGCTTGAAAAGAAGCTAACAAAATTTCGCCTATTTCAATAAGAGTGAGTCAATTTAGGGGCCTTTGTTGTGTCTAGAGGCAAGATTTTTCTCTTGGGTTATCTCAATACCATGAGTGTCAATCAAAAAACCACACTCTAAAGACCAAGAGAATATCAGATGAGATCCATCACCAGGCTGAATTTTGGCCTGTATTTGTAAATGATTTCCTCAGCTGGGTCATCAATCACAAAGTCATCTGCATGGAGAGGGTACTTCATTATTGTTCTATGGGGCTCCAATTAAGTGGGACATGACAAACAGTTATCACGTTGACAGCTCATCCAAGTATCAGCAATTACCACAACCCGTGGCCACAAGAGGAGTGTGGGCCTCTCTGCTTCCCGCTTAGGTGAAGGCTGACTGGAATGAAGGGTTTCCTTCCAGCAGCCTTCTGAGCATCCGGTTTCTCACAGAGAACGAGTCCCCTCATAAAACACTCGTAGGCCTCCAATTCAACGTCTCATGTACAATCATGAGTTCGTGTCAATTTTAAATTCCTACATACATGCAGAGTGACACTAATGCATGCAAAAATGCACTCTCCAAGCAAAAATAAAGGATAATTATGTGCTTTTCTTCATTCCTAGAACTCCCAAGAAAACTTAAGTATTGCATCAGATTTTAGGTCCAAGCTCTGAAACGTAACCATGTTTCAGTATAGTATTTTGTAGACTTGATTTGTATATTTTTGTATTTACACCAAAGTGTTTAGTCTCTACCATCCTGAAGGAGTTGTACCACTACATAGGAATGATAGGTGCTTTTAGCTCTTCAGGGAAAGCAGCATAGTGGCATTTAAACTGTCTTTGATTGACTAAGGTGATTTGATTTTCTCTAATAACTCACAAGAGCTGTTAGGAAAATTGGATGGTATTTATAATTCTAATTTGTTGTACTCTGCGACTCTAGGAAACAACATTGTGGTAAATATATTGAAATGTCAGGGTTATCACTTGCCACACAAAGTTTATTTTATT
Source organism: Aotus nancymaae (assembly GCF_030222135.1). Lineage (NCBI taxonomy): Eukaryota > Metazoa > Chordata > Mammalia > Primates > Aotidae > Aotus > Aotus nancymaae. Next base: position 50,948,564 of record NW_026988432.1, on the reverse strand, counting down.
TTTCCCCCACTGAACAAATGCCAGCAGCTTAGCCTGCTGAGCCCGAGCTTATGTGAACTAGCGATCCAGGCAGCCTTTGGCAGTTCTGAGTGGCCATTTGGCCCGCCCGAGCTTATACTGCATAGATTCCCCGGGACGGTCTCCAACTTCAGGGTAGTCAGAGACTTTTCAATGCTGCTGGGGCCCCTGTATCCTCCCGCAGCAGCAGGCTGCCTCCTAAGAAGCTGGCTCCTCTAGCCGTTCCAAGAGGGAAACTTGAATACTGTTTTGGCAGCTTTGCAGCTCCATCGACTCTCTACCCATGGCTAAAGAAACTTTTTTAAAGTGCTAGAAGCGATGCTTTGGAATCTTCATCCAGAATGACTTTGAGGAAAGCTGTCCTGAAAGCTGGGACTGACTCCTTCGGCGAGCTCTGCTGCGGAGCCAGATGCCATTTTTCAGCATGGCAAGTTCATATGAGGAACACAGCTCCAAGGACAATGTCCAAGGAAGGACAGCTCAGATGCACCAACGATTTCTTCATCGACAGAGCTTCAGTCCTGTGGGTCCAAATCCATCTTCTGGGGAACACGGGGATCAGTTTCAGGAATCCTAATCTGCTATTCTCCTTTTTTTTCTCCATTCATTAGTAAATCTGACCAGATGACACAATTACAGTATGCCTTTTTAAAACTGCATTATTGTTGGCTTTGTTAGAGACTCATTTTCATGCCTGTGAGAGGCTCATCTTCCAAATAAAGAAAGGAGGGGTGATGAAAAGTATCTGGTCAATCAGCTAAGACAGGCAGGCAAGCCAGAGTTCCAGGATGCTTGCTCTCATCAACCAGAGTTCAGCTCAGTTTCTGGGTCTGAACAAAATAAAGTTTTTAGGATCATCCTGGCTTGAGCTCAGCTGCATGATAAGGAATGCATTTAAAAAATTAATTTGTTTCATTTTGTTTTTGATTTGTAGGACTTGCTCATTTTGATTTTATCTTATTTAATAATTATGTAAAGCATATACCTACTTCAAAAGTCAGTCCTACCAAGCACTGGTCCTGTCTTCTCTGTCCTTTTCTCCTTCTAGGGGTAACCATTTTTATTAATTTTTAGTTTATCCTTCCATGATTTAAGTATAAGCAAATATATTTATATATTCCTATTCCACATCTTTCTTAGATATGAGATACCTTATTGCACAGTGTTCTGCACTCTGCTATTTCCATTTACCCAGGAGACCACTCCTGAGCAGTCTATATAGATATTCCACATTTCTTTTTACAGCTGCATAGTACTCCTGGAGTTCTACATGTCATTGCTATCATTGTGCCATAGCTTATTCATTTAAATCCTTGTTGATAGACAGTAGGGGTTTTTTTGTCTTTTGAAATTACAAATAGTGCTCCAATAAATAGGCATGCATAAATGTGCTTTTGTATTTTTGCCAATTTATCTTTGAGATGGGTTCCTAGAAAAGGGATTGGTAGTCAGTGGACAATTCTATTCACACTAAGCAACCCCCTTTCTAGGCTTGCTAGTTAATAGATAAGTGTGTATGTAATTCAGCTGGCTATTGCCTAGTTCCTTCCATTAGGTTTATGCTATTTTTCCCTAGCACCAGCAATGTATGAGAGTGCCTGTTTCTGCTGAGACTCACCAAGAGAGAATACTTTCAACATTTTGGATTTTTGGCAATGTGATGTCAATCTCCAAGGTTCTGGTCATCAGAACCAGCTCCATATTTCATGTAGGAAAACAATTTGTTTTTTCTGAGTGCTCACCTCAGAAAGCCACTTGGTGATTTTACTATTACCAGCTGTGACTCCCTTTCATCAGAAGAGTGCCTTTTCTCTAGGAATGAACGGAAATAAAAGCCCTTCCTATGATTCAGAGGACCAAAAGAATCATGTGGTCACACAGGAGCCATTAGCGAGGCTTTCTACTCATTCAATAAAGATTTACTGAGTACCTCCCATGAACCTACTATGTGCTACTAAAGTGCTTTCGGACTAAGGTATGGGGCTGAAGGGTGGTAAAGGTCTAGAAAAACTGTCTACTATGTCAGGATACAAGCTATACCATAAGAGGTTCCAAACAATCCCAGGCAAGTGTGATATTCAGTCCTCGACTAACCAGCTGTGAACAGCAACATGATGCTATTTGCCCAACTCCGGCATTTTGTGCTACCCGATCAGCAAGGAAAAACGAAGAAATTCTATATGTGAGAGGTAGATAAAAGAAAAAGAGAGAACAAAAGCCAGATAAATAAACACGAGACTTTTCTTTCTACTGGGTAGAAGGCTGATTCAACTCTACTGCCATTAGCACTCAGCAACAACTTGCACATTGAAATTTATCAGTAAATGTTTGTGGAATGTAGGGATTATAATTTAAAAATATCTGTGTACTAGAGAAGAAATATCTAAACTTTCTTTCTCTAAATCATATGACATAAAGAACATTGCTGATTGTAACCTTCCAATTTGGAAAGATCTCTTCCCATTCATCAAATTCTGAAATAATAATAACTGACCTTTGTTGAGTGGCTCATTTGTGCCAGGCACACTTCTAAGCCCCTTACTTTGTTATCTTACTCAATGCTCTAAACAACCCTGCTTTGCATGTTTTGGTGCAACTATTACTCCATTTTACAGATGGGGAAAGCGAGGCACAAAAAGGTTAAGTAACTTATCTACAGTTCAGTTCTTAGGAGTTCTGAGAGTCAGGATGTAGAATTAACACTCTTGAATTCACTTGTAAACTGAGGCCTGCAGCAGAAGAATTCATTTGGGAATTTAGAATTGCTATACATAGACTGACCTTCCAATTCCTAAGTGAAACTGTCACACTATGGCCAAGTCCATCGTCCTCCCCTTGCTGCACCTGTGAGTAGTTGACCCACCTCCTGGCCATTCTAGGTGGGTCTCATTCTGAGGCTCCATCTCTGCCTTGAGGCTTTTGCTCCGAATGAGTTGATCCTTAATCTGATCATCTATGCATGCAATTGGCCTATTCACCACTTCCCAGAAGCCTAGGCCTGGAGTGTATAGTCCAAAATTCTTTACTGTATATTAATAGAAAGTACCTTACTCAGCCTTTCAGCTGTTTATATCACTGTGCAATGGTTTTCCAGGATCCAGCTGTCATCAGTCTTCCCCATATGCCATCTAAAGAGAGATGAGCTGCAAGGTTCTATTGCCAGGCCTCCTGTCTTGCAATTTGATGTCAATTACAGCATTTAGATAATGCTGGTAAAAATGATGAAGAAGCTTTATGTGACATCTATGGCTGAACTACCATTCTCCAATTTTTAACAGCTTGATCTGAAATTGAGATCATATAAGGGCCACATCCTCTTAGCCATTCCAGAAAAATGTTGAGCTTCTTAATGCTATTTTATGTTACTTTTTTTTCTGTCGATGAATCAATCATCAAACTAAAATCAAAGCAGAAAATATTTAGCTGCATATTCAAACTAACATTAAGACAGAAAACTTGGCCGGGCGCGGTGGCTCAAGCCTGTAATCCCAGCACTTTGGGAGGCCGAGGCGGGTGGATCACGAGGTCAAGAGATCGAGACCATCCTGGTCAACATGGTGAAACCCCGTCTCTACTAATACAAAAAATTAGCTGGGCACGGTGGCGCGTGCCTGTAATCCCAGCTACTCAGGAGGCTGAGGCAGGAGAATTGCCTGAACCCAGGAGGCGGAGGTTGCGGTGAGCCGAGATCGCGCCATTGCACTCCAGCCTGGGTATCAAGAGCGAAACTCCGCCTCAAAAAAAAAAAAAAAAAAAAAAAAAAAAGACAGAAAACTTTTAGTTGCATATTCATTTGCTCTGGATCTAGAAGAAAAATAAATCCCTGCCTTTTCTCAATTAAAGCTGCTCTAAAGAACTATGCTGCGTGTTTCAGAATAATCTAAAACCTCCTGTGTATGCTGTTATTGTCTATATAACTGTAGACCTGGTATGATGCTTATAGTATTTTCGGCTGCTAATTTAGTCCATAGTCACAAATCACAATCATTTGTGATATAAAGGCACAAAAGATAGAGATATAATCAAAATAAAGTGATTGCCTTGAAAATATCTTAACCCGTATAAGGGAGACAGCACAAAATCAAAATCAAAAAGAGATCATATAATAAATAAATGCTATTAAAAGATAATGCACAAAATTATGTCTTACCATTTTCTACATGACCATATGGTGTTTCTTATAGTAGAAGAAAAAAAATACATGGATCTTTCCTTAAAACTCTTCAAAGTTAAACAAGTACCTCTTGCACCAGCACTGATTGTTTGGAACGCCAGGAACTTGGATCTGTAGTCCATGAGGATAGACCTCATTCATCCCTGGCTACTTCTGAAGTATGAGAGAAATGTCATTTCTCTTTAAAGTTTGTAGTTATGAGTTCTTGCATCTTCTCATCCTCAAAGTAAAGAAAAGAAACAAATGAACACAAAAGAAAGGAAGGTTTACATTGGGGCTACTAAAAGATATGTTTTAGATAAGTCCTCTCATCACCTAACAACGCAAATGTGTGGAACTTCAAAGATGCTGTGGTTTCTTCCTAGCCTCTACAGGCTCTTTTTTTTTTTTTTAACTGAGGCTTTATATGCCACGTCCTGGGCTAAGTATTTAGAGATAAGTCCACTTAGCATTGAGGGATAAACAGTTCACCGGAGGGGACCTCTGCCATAGACCGCCAACAAACAATGCTTCTTTTATGAAAGGCACTTTGGCATTCAAAAATTCAAGTCCAACCTGACAAATTTGGGGATGAGGAATAAATCCAAGATGGTGCCATCAACTGTAACATAATTGGATATCTCATTATCTAATGCTTGCTCCAGGAGTATGATAACTGCTCCAGACGTATTTCATTTTTCATGTATTCTTAGCAAAAACTAAAATTTAGCATATCCTCTGCAAGACCTAAGATATCATAATTTTTCTCATCACTCAGGAGAATACTTTTGGTACAAATGTTGAGAAAAGTATGAGCTGTAGAGAGTGCTTTCACAGTTGGTTTATGGAAAGGCCTCAGAGAATGAAGGATTGTGATGTAACTTAAGTCACATGAGACTGGATACACTTCTGGAATCCAGCTTATTAAAGATGGAACTACATGGGATCCTCTTCAGCAAGTTTTTCCATTAAGATAAATAAGGCTAAAACATCCATCAATGGCAATGCCCTCCAAATACAGTTAGGAAAGATAATTATCCAACCTTAGTTCCTTGGTCTATTTCAAAATATATCAGAATATGTAGTACCCCTCCTCTACAAGATGAGACACTGCTTGCTTGTCACATATTAGTTTTTATTTAACATTCAATTTCTCTTCAGATACAAGATCCAAACACATTTTTTCCATTCTGAAAAAAAAAGTATGAGAAAAGACTCCTCTTCTCTCCCAATAGCTATTCTCAGCTCTATTTTAATTCAAATTAGAATCATACTTTCATTATTATGAATTAGAAATACATAATCAAAAGTGCATTTGAGGTGAGAGGATTGCTTGAGCCTGGGAGGTCAAGGTTGCAGTGAGCCCTGATTGTGCCAATATCCTCCAGCCTGGGTGACAGAGCAAGACCCTGTCTCAAAGACAAACAAACAAACAAAAACAATGTGCAGGGTTACTGAGAAATTGCATTTTAGCAGAGGACTCCACGTGTAAGTGCCAAGAGGCAGGAAAGAAGATATAATGCATGGGAAACTGCAAGTGGTTGGTTCCATATGAAGGGAAGTGCTGGGATCTGAAGTCATGAATATCGCCAAAGAGAAGATCATGAAGAACATGGGTCTCAGGAGAGTCTCTGAAGGTTTTTTTGTTTTCTTTTGTTTTTGTTTTGTTTTGTTTTTGAGATGGAGTCTGGCTCTGTAGCCCAGGCTGGAGTGCAGTGGCTCGATCTCAGCTCACTGCAACCTCCGCCTCCCTAGTCCCGGTTCAAGCAATTCTCCTACCTCAGCCTCCCAAGTAGCTGGGATTACAGGCACGAGCCACCATGCCCAGCTAATTTTTGTATTTTTTTTAGTAGAGACAGGGTTTCACCATGTTGGCCAGTCTGGTCTTGAACTCCTGACCTCGTGATCCACCCGCCTCGGCCTCCCAAAGTGTTGGGATTGCAGGCATGAGCCACTGCACCCAGCCATCTTAGAAGGTTTTAAGCAGGGTAGGGTACAGCCAACACCAGATTTATCTTCAATACAGCATTCACATTGCAGTTGGGAGGCTGGACTGGAGGAAAGCAAGACTAGCAGCTGGGAGTGCAACTGGGAGTTGATGCAGTGGTACTAGCTGAGCTCATAAGGGTGTGAACCAACACCAGAGGGAGAGAAGGCACCAGACAGACACTTCACAAGTAGAATGAACAAGACTCAGTGACTGAGGTAAGAACAGGGGGAGAGAAGAAAGATATTAAGATGGCTGGCAGATCTCTTAATGGACCTTGAGCTCTTGTTTGAAGGATCTGTCTGGGAAATTCTGTCACTTACTATTGTTGATGGGAAAACATCCCTGTTAATCTGAGAAGCTCATCTTGTTAAATGGTAAACTTTGGAAACAAAACATGGCATGAATATGAAAGCACAGGGGCCAGGGTTGCATCACTTTTACAGTCAACTTGGTGGATAATAGTGTTATTAATCAAGACAATGCATTAGGAGGAGAAATAGATTTTGAGGAGAAGGAGCAATAGGCCATGATGAATTCCATTTGGGGTAAGTTGAGATTGAGAGGTGTCTTTTAAGTTCAGATGAGGATGTTCTATAAGGAGGAGTTGGTTAAATGGATCTAGAGTTCAGGGGACAATTTGGGAATAGAAATGTGTTAGACATCAGAGAACTGGTGGTAGTTGAAGCCCACAAACTAGGCTTCAAGTATAATTGCTGTGTTTTGGTAGTATAGTATATCAGATTTTTTTCAAAATCAAATTCTTCACACAATATTTATTCAATCATCCAATAAATAGTAACTGAGCAGCTTCTACTACAAGAACCTGAGTGAGAAGTGTCAAGTAGAACTATGAATAAGACAGCAGCCCATCTCAAGACATGTATATTCTACCAGGGGATTCAGATGTGAAACTGGTTGCCTAATATATTGTTTAATTATATTTGGGACTAGGACCACAAAGAAGAGATGTGGAGCTTTTAGTGGAGAAACGGAATGAGTTCAGTGGCAAACTAGAGTTTCATGTAAGAGTCTCTGAAAAGCTACTTTGAGGTAAATTTTAAAGGTGAATTAACCAGGCAAAAAGAAGAAAAGAGCATTCCAGGTAGAAGGAATCAGGTACGTAAAGGGCCTGAGACAGAAAAGGATGATAGAATACACCAGGCTATGAAAGCAAGTTAGTGGAACAAGCAGAAATGTATGTAAATATGCCAACTTATTAAGTTTAAATAGTACTTTCTTTGGGCAAATATTAAGTAAATTTGATCATAATATAGAAGTGTGGAATCCATGTCATCTGAGGTTTTATGCCTTTTGTTTAGAACTCAAACTCCAGTTGGTGGGAAAACAAACAGAGAAAGCATAAATATAGTCTGAAGACAGAACAAATTGATGTAAGGAAAACTTCACTGAATGCTACTGCACTCCCCGCAGCTGTGCAACGGCATGTTCCTCATAGAGAAAGTGAGAAATCAACCACTAAGATAGACTTCAGCACCATAGTAGGTGGCAATACAGACATCCTACAGAAGAATATGTTCTTTTCATAAGCATTTAACTATAAAATGCCCTCAAAGCACTCAAGATTCAGGAATAAAAAAGATCAATGATACTTTTCTCTTCAGATCCAGAAGGAGGTCACGCATTCATCCGGGGTCTTTTAGCCTCCTGGTTCCCCTCTGTTCTCAATAGCCAACTTCTAATGGCACTTGGCTCTGCCATATGTAAGCTATCACCTGTAGCTACTTCACTCCCATAAAAACAAAGCCCCAAGATAAGATTTTGCAATGCCAACCAGAATAATTATAAATAACTGCAACAAAACATTTCCACTGATCTCACTTCCAAGAGTATTTTGGGCTATATTTTCTGAACAATTGCTCATCTCAACTTGCCTATGTACATTTTACCCACTCAAGCCAAAGGTGATAGTTACACATCTAGAAGGAGCTTACACACAGTTGAGGGCACTCAAAATTGTTTTATGGATGAGACAAACATTGTCTGAGACACTGTGTCATGCCTACCGTTTTTGGAAATTTCCACAAGACCTTTCATCTTACCTAAAGGTTCACAAAAGGCATCGCTGTAGCATCTCCACCTCCTCGTGGTTTCACATAAAATAGCTGCAGCCCTCTCTCGCACTGCACCACAGGGCTGCATGGGGAAACCATGAAAGACCTTCAACAGATCTGACTCTGCAAGTCATAGACCCAGAAGAGAGAGGCACATGAGCTTGTTCCCTTCTAATCAAAACCAAAATCCAGAGCTTCTCCACAATATCATAAAAGCAAAACCATCACATTTGTGAAAAAAGCAGAGCCTATTGTAATGGGATCATTAAGATCAACCCTAAAGTATGTTCACAAATACCATGACAGCATTGTGGATACTAATTGCTGTCTAAAAACACCACTTCAGCTTAAGTGCTGGTATTAGACTAGGGTACATTCTGTCAAATGTTGTTGGGCCCTTAATTGAAAGGGTCATTAAAAATTTACTGAAAGGGATACTCAAAACACCATCAAGGACAAAAGGTGTGTTTGACGCTCCATTCATTGTCAAGGATGCCACATCAAGTATCAGGCAGCAGGGATGGAGATAGGAGAGAATGGATTTGAAGGCAATGGTACAGAGAGCTTCTTTACGTGAATACCAAGTCCAGGGCTGCCTGACTTCAGGCTCTGTCAAATACACTGTGAGGAAGCATTGGTGGTCCACACACTTCCCATCTAAGAAATATACCTACGAGTCTACATCTTATGAATATTTGATCCAACTACAAATATGAAAAAAAGCACCAGTCTCTGAATTATTTCATTGTTTTTGCCTAAGTCCTAAATTATTTTTCCTGTAATAAAATAAAATGTATTGGGTGGGAACAAGAGTCCAAAAAAGCAAATACCAACTTGAGCCCGTTAAAACTAAGGTTCCAGCCATGCTGATTTTCTTTACAACATAAATGGTCTACTTGGCTGATAACAGCAGAGACTTGGGTCAATACTGTCATTCCCGCCTGCCAGCACTGCAGACTTCATGCATTCTCCCTTGAATTAACTTGACCACAGGCTATTTCTTGTAGGGCATAATGAAGAAATTGGCCAAAGTTCCTGCAAGAGATATAATGTTGACATGAATTCTTTAAAGCACATAAACAAACCTGGAAGACTAGAAAGGTCATGGTGAAAGAAGCAAATTTCCTTCCTTTAATATTTATGGGAAGAGAAGAATTGTAATCTGGGAAGTGACTTATGAGCAATAGCAATAGGTCAGAGGCAGAATGTCACATGTGACCATGGGGACCAGAGAGTTTGCTAATCTTTGGTAAGGATTGTGAGGGGATGCTGTAGTATGCTGTACTGTGTGTGTGTGTGCATGTGTGTGTGTGTATGCTAAAAACAGGAAGATTAAAACATTCTAACTGAAAGAACTTGTTACATGCTGAAAGTTCACAGAAGGATAGCAGATTTAACATTAGAGAAAAATACGATTTTTAAAAACTGAACAGGTATGTCCATGGTAGTTGCACAGAATGTTGGCAAGGAAAATCCTCAAAGGACTGCCAAAAGTGTCTTGATATCCAAAAGAATGAAAGCTGAGCCAGAAGTGCTGTGAAATGGGCTCCATGATTTCATCTCCTGATATTCATGCCCTTGTGTTGTTCCCTCCCACTGAGTGTGGGCGGGACTGTGAGTCGCTTCTAACTGATCACATATGACAAAAGTGATGGGATGTTCATGACTCCGTGCATGTGCTTACTTTACATAAGGCTGTGATCCTTGTCTTTGGAGGAGAGTATCTCCCTTGCTGGCTTCAAGAAAGAAAGCAGCCATTCTGAAAAGACCCATTTTCAGCGTTAGTGGCTAGTTCCTTGCTACTAGCACTTAAGCTGAAGTGGCAAGGAACTGAGGGCAGCCTCCAGCGGATGGGCAGCAAGAATCTTAGGCCCTCAGTCTGGCAGCCTGAAAGGAATTGAGTGCCGGAACTGGATTCTTCTCCAGTCAAGCCTCAGATGAGTCTACAGACCTGGCTGACAGCTTGAAGGCAGCCACCTGAGACTCTGAAGCAGAGAACACAACCAAGATTTGCCCAGACTCCTGACCTATTGAAACTGACATAATAAGTCTGTGTTGTAAGTAGCTAAGTAATATTACACAGCAATAAATAATTACTACAGAACTAATGCTGATGCCAAAGGCTTTGACTTTGACTCAGTTCTTTTTTTTTTTTTTTTTGGATATGGAGTCTCACTCTGTGTCCTGGGCTCGCATGTAGTGGTGCAATCATAGCTCACTGCAACCATGACCTCCTGGGATCAAGCAATTTTCCTGCATCAGCCTCCTGAGTAGCTGGAACTACAGGCATGCACCACCATGCCTGGCTAATTGTTTTATTTTTTGTAGAGACAGGGTCTCACTGTATTGCTCAGGTTGGTCTGGAACTCCTGGCCTCAAGGGATCCACCCACCTTGGCCTCCCAAAGTGCTAGGATTACAGCACATCCAGACTGACTAGGTTCTTTCATCCCTAGGGGCTTCTCCTTTATACAGTGTGATCACACACATGTGCTACCAAAAAATCCAAAGAAGATTATAAAAAAGTTATAAAAGGCCACATTTTATGTCAAGATATCATTGAGTGGAAGAATGTAATACATAAAAGAAATTAGTGAACTCACACCTGTGGATCTCCATTTATCTTCCAAGGAGAATGAATTCTGACTTTCTGAAGAAGTAGTAACAATCCATCTTCTGCGGAATATGAAAGAATATAGATGTGCCTGTGGCATAGCCTATGGTAATTAGAAAGAGCTTTGGGGGCAGAGAGACTGAGGCTCAAATCCCAGTTTTCCTCTTTACAAATTTGGACAACATATTGAGTTTCAGTTACTCATTCAAACAATTGAAACAATCAAACCAACCCCAAAGAACGTTGAGAAAATGAATAAGCTAAATAACTTGGGCATCAACCACAGTAAGAAAATAAGTACTAGTTCTCTTCCCTTTTCTTTATCCCATAAGATCAATGCATCTTAGAAGATAATATTTTAAAACAAAATCAGGGAAAATACAACACTAAAAAGGAATGCAGCCCAAGAAGTGTTAGACGCACTAAAAATGGAAAGCTGATTATATAATTATGAATAGTATTAACAAAGAGGAATTATCCTAAGGAATCACAGTAGTTGCTTAGAGTATCCTCCAATAAATCCATTTTTTAAGTGTGTGAATGAAAAAGAAAGGACAGTTACATAACCCAAGGTTAAGAGTAGGAAGAGGAGACAATGGACCACAAGATAAGGTCCACAGAGACCACAGGCCAGAGACCACTTAGGCCAAGCACAGTGACTCACACCTGTAATCCCAACACTTTGGCAGGCTGAGGTAGGTGGAACACTTGAGATCAGGAGTTCAAGACCAGCCTAGCCAACATGGTTAAACTCCATCTCTACTAAAAATACAAAAATTAGCTGGGTGTGGTGGCAGGAGCCTGTAATCCCAGCTACTAGGGAGGCTGAGGCAGGAGAATCACTTGAACCCGGGAGGCAAAGGTTACAGTGAGCTGAAATCATGCCACTGTGCTCCAGCCTGGAGCACAACTCTGACAGAGCAAAACTCTGTTTTAAAATAAAAAAAGAGGGTCGGGCGCGGTGGCTCAAGCCTGTAATCCCAGCACTTTGGGAGGCCAAGGCGGGTGGATCACGAGGTCAAGAGATCAAGACCATCCTGGTCAACATGGTGAAATCCCGTCTCTACTATAAATACGAAAAATTAGCCGAGCATGGTGGCACGTGCCTGTAATCCCAGCTACTCAGGAGGCTGAGGCAGGAGAATTGCCTGAACCCAGGAGGCAGAGGTTGCGGTGAGCCGAGATCGCGCCATTGCACTCCAGCCTGGGTAACAAGAGCGAAACTCTGTCTCAAAAATAAAATAAGAAAAGAAAAAGAAGTAAAAAGAAGTAAACTTGGCCTGGCAAAAAGTGCAAAGACAGAAACACATCTACTGTGCTGTATTCAAAACAAAGAAGTGACAAATAAAAGGAATGCTATCTTTGGTTGGTGAAGATGGTGCAATATTATCAAGTGGTGCAAAACAAACGGCTTTTACTTTGCACTCATCTTTACCAAGAAGGGTGATCATCAAACAGAAAAGGGAAGAACAGACAAAATTAAGATACAACCAAAGGGTAAGATTATGGAGATAATGGGAAAATTGTAACTTGGCTCAGATAATTACTCCGAAGAGAAACGGTTTGCAAATACAATTGGAGAACCACTTTCAGTGATTTGTTCAAAATCTTATAGAACCAGAGAGGCCAAAAAACTACAAATAGGAAAAAGAATTGATTTTTAAATAGTAAATGCTTGATAAATCTTGATACGGATTCCCAACTAAATTCTCTAATGGATAATTAAACAGATGGTTGGTTAGCACTTTGAGAGAAGAAATTATCATCACTAGGAGCCAAAATGGGTTCACTTAAGAAGATGTTAGGCCAAACAAATTTTATTTATTTCTTTAAAAAGTGACTGAATTGGCCAGGCGCAGTGGCTCATGCTGGTAATCCCAGCACTTTGGGAGGCTGATGCGGGTGGATCGCCAGGTCAGGAGCTCAAGACCAGCCTGGCCAAGATGGCGAAACCCCGTCTCTACTAAAGATACAAAATTTAGCTGGGCATGGTGGCGTGTGCCTGTAATCTCAGCTACTCAGGAGGCCGAGGCAGGGAATTCCTTGAACCCAGGAGGTGGAGGTTGCAGTAAGCCGAGATCGTGGCCAAGCCCCAGAATTCCAGAGGCAAATCCTGGGTGACAGAGCAAGACTCTGTCTCAAAAAAAAAAAAAAGTGACTGAATTAGTAAATTAGAAGATGAGAAGATGCTAGAAGCATACTTACAAGATCTGGAAATGAGAACTGAAATAATTATTTTATATTTAGACTAGAGGGATAGGACTTGAGGGAAGTGCTATCTTCAAGTGTTTCAAAGACTATCGTGGTAAAGAAAATATGTTTAACGCATGGACACAGGGAGGAGAACATCACAGACTGGCGCCTGTCGGGAGTGGCGGAAGCTGAGGGAGGGCATTAGGACAAATATCTAATACATGCAGGGCTTAGAACCTAGATGACGGGTTGATAGGTGCAGCAAACCACCATGGCACATGCATAGCTATGTAACAAACCTGAACATTCTGCACATAAAATTATTAAATAAATTGAAAATATGGTTCATGTACACCATAGAATACTATACAGCCATAATAAAGAATGAAGTCATGCCCTTTGCAGCAACATGGATAGGACTGGAGGCCATCATCCTTAGCAAACTAATGCAGGAACAGAAAACCAAATACCACATGTTCTCACTTACAAATGGGAGCTAAGCATTGGGCACACATGGATATAAATATGGAAACAATGGACACCGTAGATTACTAAAGGGTGGAGAGTCAGAGGTGGGTTCAAAAAACTACCTATCAGGTACCATGCTCACTACCAAGTGACAGGATTTGTGCTCCAAACTCCAGCATCAGGCAATATTTTCATGTAACAAATCTGCACATGCAGCACCTGTATCTAAAATAAAAGCCGAAGTTTTTAAAAAGACTATTATAAGGAGTTAAAATTACCAAGCATTGCTGCGTCCTTCAAATCTAAGTCCAGATGACTTGAGGAATCTCACTGATCACTAGGGTTTAGAGTTGAAATCCTTGCTGTATATTGCTGTAACACATTTATATTTCCACGATTGTAGTGTTTGTCAGAATGTATTATCATTGCTTGTTTAATTGCCAGCCTCTCCAGCGGGATATAAGATCCATAGAGCAAGGACCAAGTCTATCTTTTTGTTTTGTTTTATCCCCAGGGTCTAATACCACACCCCATACATGGAGGGTGCTTTATAAATACTTGCTAATGGAACGATTGGATGAGAAAGTAAAGGAATTTTAAAAGTTTGTGCATCACAAAGATACGGTTTTCACCTCAATATCAAGAGAAACTGTCTTATAATTAGGAAAGAAATTATAAATTCCTCATTCTGAAAGTGTTCAAGAAAAATATGAAAACCAGATGATCCATACAGCATTCCATACAGTAGATGGATGGCCTCTAAACTCCCTTCTAACTCTACTCTAGATTCAAAGCCATATCACCTTTTATTATAATATCAAAGTGCACAGCCCCAGAATTCCAGAGGCAAAATAGCTGTGCTAAACAGTGAGCTCCTGAAAGCTGGTTTTATTCTTTTGGCGTCTCTACCTTGCCTAGAACAGGGCTTTGACCAAGCTGACAGTTAATAACTGTTGATAAATAAATGGTTGCAACAACCGTAAATCGTTTCTGAAATGAAAACAATGAATATATGTAGTCTAACCACCTTGCTTCATAGAAAGAAATTCTTTCCCAAAGATTGAGGTGACTTCTCAAAAGTCACCCAGCTATTTGGGGACAGAGCCAAGACTTTACACAGTTTACTGCTCTTTCCACCAGTCTAGGTTACCTTAAAGACTCTTCACGGAAACAACTGAAGACAAAAACCAGAGGTCTCAAGACAACGAGACCATCTGGGGACATCAAAAGCATCTCTATAGGGAAATACCAAGGGATCAAGTCATCACTATAATAAATCCAAGAGGGGGCCGGGTGCGGTGGCTCACACCTGTAATCTCAGCACTTTGGGAGGCCCACGGTGAGTGGATCACGAGGTCAGGAGTTTGAGACGAGCCTGGCCAATATGGTGAAACCCTGTCTCTACTAAAAATAGAAAAAATAGCCAGTCATGGTGGCACATGCCTGTAGTCTCAGCTACTCAGGAAGCTGAGGCAGAAGAATAGCTTGATCCCAGGAGGCGGAGGTTTCAGTGAGCCAAGATGGCGCCACAGCACTCCAGCCTGGGCGACAGAGTGAGACTCCATCTTAAAAATAAATAAATAAATAAATAAATAAATAAATAAATATAAATAAATCCAAGAGGGATGTTCACTAGGACCAGAAGAGACAGCACAGAGAACTAGAGGTTCATTGTATTTCCAGATCATCCATACAGTGTTATGTACGGTGAATGGAAGTTCAATTCGGTGGCCTCTGATCATTGCATTTTCTAAAGTAAATTAGGGATAGATAAAATAACATCATATGTTAAGGCAATTCTCAAAGGGCTGAGCCAACTCATTAAAGTTCGGTGTCTGTTAACTCTACAACATAGAAAAGTGGGCCAGTTACTGTCACTTGGTTACCTTAGTCAAATAAAAATTCAAATGTAGGATGTAATAAAGGAGACTTTTTGGCCTGGTTCTCTGCATATACATATAATTAACATATATGATGACAATCAGTTTTAGGGCCTTTCTTACTTCTACTGGTGGCCCATATTAATCTAAATCACCAAAAAGAAAAACATAGGGCATCATTATGAGATTTTGCACTCTGTAGCTACAGTCCATAGGTCCAGGATCAATAGAAAAGTTTTACCCAGTAGTATTTCCTAGGACAACAGGCTCTTCATTTCCTTTTGTAGAACTATTTGATAAAATGACACACTGTTGGTTTTGTCCATTCAAAGGAGATCCAGAGAGTGCCCATTGCACAGTGGCCACTTTGATGTCATATATGGTTTTTTTTTTTGAGACGGAGTTTTGCTCTTGTTACCCAGGCTGGAGTGCAATGGCGCGATCTCGGCTCACCGCAACCTGCACCTCCTGGGTTCAGGCAATTCCCCTGCCTCAGCCTCCTGAGTAGCTGGGATTACAGGCATGCGCCACCATGCCCAGCTAATTTTTTGTATCTTTAGTAGAGACAGGGTTTCACCATGTTGACCAGGATGGTCTCGATCTCTTGACCTCGTGATCCACCCACCTCGGCCTCCCAAAGTGCTGGGATTACAGGCGTGAGCCACCGCGCCCAGCCCGATGTCATATATTGTAAAACATAGTCCCCTCAACAGTCAAGAAGGCCAGAACCAAGGACCAGGCACTGTGGTCATTGCTTCATTAGAGGTAGATCGGGTTCTATGGGAATCCAAAAAACGGGGAACAGGGCTTGCCAGAGGAACTAATGCTGAAGAGGAATTCTGAAGTGAAAGTAGAAGTTAGCTGCCCAGACAAGGGGTCAGCATTGTTTCCAGCCTAAGGAAGAGCATTTGCAAAGGCACAGTCAGGGCAGGAACTGCAGGCGATCTGGTGTGGCTGAAGTTTGCGAATCACTGAAAGGAGATGCTCTAACCACTTTGGTCATTTAGCTTGGAACAGGCACAGTCAAGGACTTTTCCCTACTCTTTATCCTCCCTGTCTCTGTGTGTGTCAGGCTCTCCCTGATGCTCTCCAGAGGCATTACCATAAATTCCTATGTTCCCTCCTGCCAATCTTTCTTTCCACTTTTCAATGCATCCTCCACACTTCAAAAGATTTCACCTTCCAGGATGCAAATCTGATCATGTCCTTCTCCAATTCCATCTTTGCCTAAGAGATAAAGTCCAAATTTCTTGGTGCAGAGCATTAACTATTTTCATTCTGGCCTCTTGCCTTTCTGACTTGATCTGCTAACTCTTCCCACCTCACAG
Organism: Aotus nancymaae; assembly: GCF_030222135.1. NCBI lineage: Eukaryota > Metazoa > Chordata > Mammalia > Primates > Aotidae > Aotus > Aotus nancymaae. The sequence goes on along the minus strand of NW_026988432.1, from coordinate 50,931,849 downwards.
CTGAAAATGCAGCCCGGTAATGCATGTGTACTCAACATGAGGAGGACATGTGCACCTCCTCACACCTCTGACCTTTGTACCTAGTGTTTCCTCTGCCTGAAATGCTTTTCACAGAGAGAAATCCAACTCACCTTCAGTAAAGCCTTTCCCCACACAACTACAAAGTCCTTTCCCCATCTCCCCATAGTCCTCTGTACAAATCTCTACTCATCAATTTGCACAATATATTGGGTCTTTGTAACTTCCCCACCCAGAAGAATATTGATATCTCAGTTTTCTTTTACTTACCATTAACCTTCAGAATTACCCAGTACTTGGCAAACAGTAGGTTCTTGAGGTTTGTTAAATGAATAAATGCGCCACTATTTCTTCATATTAAAATTGAAACCTGGCCAGGTGCAATGGCTCATGCCTGTAATCCCAGCACTTTGGGAGGCCAAGGCAGGTGGATTATCTGAGGTCAGGAGTTCAAGACCAGCCTGGCCAACATGGTGAAACCCCGTCTCTACTAAAAATACAAAAATTAGCCAGGTGTGGTGGCGGATGCCTGTAATCCCAGCTACTCAGGAGGCTGAGGCAGGAGAATCACTTGAGCCCGGGAGGTGGAGGTTGCAGTGAGCCAAGATCAAGCCATTGCACTCCAGCCTGGGCAACAGAGCAAGGCTTTGTCTCAAAAAAAAAAAAAAATTGGAACCCCTCCTTAGTTTGACTTTTTGTTTAGACCCATTATCACCTTTGTCTGAATATGGACAACGTTTCACCTCTCCCCTTTGATTTACATCTCTTGCAGGCCCTTCCTCACCTGTCAACCACCTGTTCTTTCCAAACCATGGTCTCCAAAGGCAACCGAAAGGCCTCCAATGCTCTGAAGATTCATCAGTCGTGCAAAACTATGAGTACATCATCACAAACACCTTCATTAAAAGTCACCTGTGCATGTTTTACACATCTGATAATGATGTATAATTTGGACTATGAAAATGAAGGTGAGGCATATCTCATAATGCTTCCACAAACAAAAGAAATTGCTTAGAGAAAAAGGTCTAAAAGTTAGTTCTCCCTGCCCTGGGATATATGAATGTGTATCAACAGGAAAACCAAAAGGAGTCCATACACTGATGTTCCCTAGAAAGAGGGGAAGGGACACTTGTTCATTTGTGGGGAATCAACAGGAAGAGATCACACTGGACTGCTGTTTGTTCCTGTTCCTTCATGTGAACTGGCCCAGAATCCCTCCATTGTCCAAGGGAACAGATGGTAGGGAAGGGGAGTACTTACATGCAATTCCTGTTATAAAATTAAATCTGAAATTCACATCCTAATTTCACAACTCTTTCCCAGAATGTGGAAAAATACTTTGAGGCATTGATAGTTCAAAAGACTGAGTGGCTTCTGTAAAAGGTAGACTCATCATTGTGTGAATAGAGATACATATGTAAATATATATATGAAATGGAAATTAACGTACTATTTGAAGGTAATCAGCCATTCCACAATTATTTCATGGTCATGGATTTTGTGTTGATGCTGGTTAATTAGCCAAATATGAATTATATATGTATATTTTAAGTAAATATGCATGTATATTAAAGGATTTTTCCCTTTATTTCATTATGAAGCAACTCATTTGATGTGGCTCTGCATAAAGCTCTAATACACATCAAAAAGCAATCAACAAACTCTTTGAGTACATCAAGTAGGGTAATTTAGATGGTTTTAATCATGATTATGAAAATATAATTAGGTGGTTTCATGTTTGTTGTTGAGTACATGTAAGGGAAAGTGATTCTCCAAATAGAAACTGCAGGCAATATTACACAGAAACCACAAGAGAACTGTGCGCATAAGGCACAAGTGTGAGCACATGCTCACTCACACGTGCACGTACACACACACATACACACGCAGAAACCTCTGGCCCCTTTCTTTAACACATCAGCAGCTCTCATATTTAAAAAGAATATGATTTCTTTCAAGATGTCCAAAGAAATGTTATTTAATAAACTGATTATATAGAAAGTAGGTTTGAAAAATGTCTCCCTTTAATGTGATCGTAAACTTTAACCACTGCCTACAATTTAAAACAAATCCTCCCTGCCATGGCCCCTACAGAAAAAGAGCGGGGAGGCTCAACCAGGCTGAAGCAGCTCATGTGTCATTAGTGACCACTGGGAGTCAGCACAGTCATAGATCTGCACAGCTAAATGATTATGCGCTTGTGGCTTTTGGTAATCCATTTGAAATAAACCTGATATTTATCTATCTCCAATCACCCAGTTTAGAAGTCAAAAGATCTAAGTTCTCACACAGTAGGATGAATCACACACAAGCAAACTGCCATCCCATGCCCACCTGTCCAGGCATCCCCCAACACAGCCAGGAGAGATGACATGAGGGACTCCATTTTCCCTGTCCCCCACGGTCTCTCTTGCTCCAGAGTTCCCTGGTGGGCTCTCCCAAGTCACATTTTATTTTTCTCCCTGTGCAGACAGAGTTCATTACTGGCCTCTTAGAAAAATCCATCCTTCCTAGTCCATCTCTGAAATCATGTACAGGAGCCTGGGGTTGTGCTTGGAAGTAATTTGGTCACCAGCAAGCTGGCCCCTTTTGTTGAGAAATTCAAAGAGTTGCAGCACCATGACTTTAACGAAGCTACAATTAGAATGGCTTTCTTCCAGCACTGTATGTAATCTGTTTTACCACAGAAATACAAAGTTGCTGTCTATGCACACAATTTTAGCATTTCTGGTTTTTATGCCATCTTACTTACAAGAAACTCCCAGCTGTTATAATTTGTCTCATCCATCGCTCTCTTGTAGAGCCAGCCTTTGTTCCTTTTTTTCAGTGCCAGGGACTTGCTGGGTTTCACCTGATGTGATTTGTCCAGGCATTAATAATGCATCTTCAAGATGCAAGATGCATGAATTCCTTTAGTAACAGATCTGCTGGCAGAGGGCTGTATTGTATTGTACAGTTTTGCTGCAGAAAAGGTAAGGCAAGGGACAAAAGGAAGGTCATCAGCCTCGAGAGTGGGGGTACTAGTTGTTTGGGAAGGTCATTCCAACCAGCTCATAGTAAAGGCAAGGGCATGCTGAGGAAAATAAATAGTCGACCAACAATTCCTTTAAAAAAAAAGAGTTATTGCTAAATCTGCAACTCACAACTCGTCCCTGTAAATGAAAGTGAGTTGTACATGCAGATGACCGTTCAGGAAGTCCAGGATGCTGTCTATCTTCATGTCTTATGTGGTCTATCAAAGGATATTGCCTACCTATAGGTCCTTATTCTCCCTTTGGATCTTGGAGCACACTCCAGCTACCTTCTCTGTGGCCTCAATGTGATTGTTGTGAGTGCTACTCATATGTATATTTTATCATCTTGCATTTGTAAAGAGCTTGTATTTTCAAGCTGCTTTATAATCATTAATAAGTCATTTCTCACAATTATCCCAAAAAGTAGGGCAGAGTTCTTTTCTCAATGTTATAGTTAAGGAGAAACAAAGTACAGAAAGGTCACAACATAAAAAGTTCACAGGGAGCATGCATTCCAAAGTTGGAATAAGGACACACTTAGAGTGCCACCCTACCTCCAACGCCAAACAGCTACCTCTGGAGTGGGAATGGGAACAACAGAAGGCAGGATGTGGAACTCAGAAATAATCAGGTTGCTTAGTGGACACATTCACAAACCCTGCAGAAAATAATCCTGCTTCAGATGACCGGGTTTTGAACTCAAGGTCAGCGGTGCTACCTGGCTCCAACATCATAGGCTTTCTTACGAAACAATGAATTGCCTACGTAATGTTGAAATCAAAAAGTTCAGCAGTGAACTGAAACGGTAGCTTGTGCAAATGATCATTTAACTTCCAGTTTCTATGAGGGCTCCTGACAAGATTTGTCAATATTCAACCAAATCACACTCTCTGGACGGTCATTACAGTAGGTTCACCTGCCTCCTCCTCCCATTCTCGCAACTGCCAACCTCCCACCCCACCCCGCAAAAAAATTTCATTTAATCAATAACATTTGCTTTCAGGGCAGCTCTCCTTTACTGCTGTTCCATCTCTGTCTGGGTTACCATAGCAACTATTCTCAGAGCAGTGTGATACCCAGTTTATACATTTCAGCCCTGTCACATGACTGACTACCTGCTTCTACTTTAATCATTGCTGGAGGGAACACTCAAAAAGTGGCTGCTTCCTGCTTCCTGTTGCAGCCCACCAAACTGCCCTCATGTTTTACATTTCCTCCCTCAACTGAGAAAACACGTGTTGATTGTGCTGACTTCCAAAGCAGAGAAGAGGGAAGGCTACAGGGGTAGGTGAAAGTACCCAGATTGCTAGAATTAGCAGAACCTTCCAGGCCCTACAGCCAAATTCTCCTTTTTCCCTGTGGGATACTCTTGCATTTAGCAGACCCCCTTTCTAAGATCTTAATTGTAGAGGAAAAGATGTGTCTGACCTCATCCTAGCCTGAGATCCATCTTCCAGCAGCCCTATGACCTTCGAACACTTGGCTCCGTTCATGTGGCCATTTCATGGACCCCCTGCAAGGCAAGGCCAGGAACTTGGGACCTCAGGAGCCTCCCTTGTTGCAACTTTGAGGGATCTGTTTAAATCACATTATAAAGCTAATGAAACACAGCTAATGAAGCACAGATGTCCTATCAGATTTAGAGCTCTGAGTCTCCGTAAAAGTCCAGTAAAAATAAATGAAAGAAGCCTTGTATCCATGGAAATGGGCAGCTCACATGCTAATCCTTCCCCTCACCCATTTATGAGTTCATTACCATTTCTAATTCCAGAGCTTCTGAAAGCATTTGTGGCTTCTGGGTCAGTCATTTCCTGGAACTCATGACAGGCTGGGCTCGAACATCTTTGGCTTGGCCCCTTTATTCGGAGACAGAGGAAAGTAAAGAGGTGTATGTTACTTATCAGTTGCACAGGCTCCTGGTTACCTTTTTTCCTTTTGAGACGCTGGGATGAATCTAGAGTCCTGTGTCCTCCTGGGACCTAGCAGAAGTATTTCCATGACCAGACTCCTATGTCTGTCGAGAACAGCAGTGGAGAACCAGATTGGGAGTGGTCTGATACCAAACAGCTTGTCTGTCACAGAGTCGGTTACACCCCACACTCATCGTCTTTCAATTAACACAACATTCCTTCATTAAATGGAGTTGCTTTCAGCTACCATTATACAGTTAGGATTACATGAAGAGGTAATGAAGAAAAGTGACAAAACGGGGTAATTTTATTGGGAAATGGGGTTAGACTGAATCGAGGCACTCCCTGGAATGATGGGCATAAGCAGGACACTTAGGGAACTCTAGGAATCATCATGAGGACATCAGCTACCCAAGGGTGGAGGGTCCAAGGAGATGCTACAAAAAGAAGAAGAAAAGGAGCATGAAGCATCTTCAGACACATGACCTGCCTCTCTCACAGATTCAGCTCGATGAGATAACTGAGCGACTTCTTGGGATACAGGATGAGGGATAATGGGGCCTCTGCCCATCAGAGGCCTTGCTTCCTCCTGTAGTTTTTTGGTTACTGGGTAATGTTCATTGTCTTTCTTGGGCTTTTTTTGTTTTTTGTTTTTTTTACTTTTATTTTGGTGGGGGTGGTTTGAGACGGAGTTTCACTCTTGTTGCCCAGGCTGGAGTGCAATGGCACGATCTCAGCTCACCGCAACTTCCACCTCCCAGGTTCAAGGAATTCTCCTGCTTCAGCCTCCAGAGTAGCTGGGTTTACAGGCATGAGCCACCACACCCAGCTGATTTTGTATTTTTAGTAGAGATGGGGTTTCTCCATGTTGGTCAGGCTGGTCTCGAATTCCCAACCTCAGGTGACCCGCCTGCCTCAGACTCCCAGAGTGCTGAGATTACAGGCATGTACCACCACACCTGGCCCTTTCTTGGGTATTTGTTTATAGAAATAGGTATTTCATGCTGGAGCCAAAGTGGTTCTCTCAGGGAAGCCCTTGGGGAATAAATCTCTACATGTTTTATTTTTGAGATACAACTTAAAATTTTTAAATTCTCAAAGATGTCTTCTGAAGGAAGAGTACATGTTCTCAATTTAAAAGTAAGTATCTGAGTGTCAATAATACCTTGCATTAGCGTTCTCCCTTTAAGAGACTAACTGTACTTCTCTATCACTTAATCAACTCCAGAAACTAAGAATGAGAGATGTTATAGGTGAGGAAACTGAGGCACAAGGAATAGTGAGACTTCCCTGGAGCCAGGCATTATCACAAGCACTAGAACTGAGGGTCCTTGCGATACATTTCAGACCACAAGGAAGGAAGCTATAAGCCCTATACATTCTTCCTAAACAATCAATTTTGTTCGTCTTAATATCTAAAAAGATGAATGCTTTGTAAAAATGGTCCAAGAAATTAAAGTTTAGGCTTGTGATTATTACAGTGATTTGTCAGCGGTAGTATATGATTTTTGGAAGAGCACCAGCTGTACTAACAAGAGAATAAGAGTGCAGTTCATTTTTCATTTACCTAATACAGATATCCTTGCCTCACCAAAGAAAGAGCTAAAAAGAAGTGATAAAACACCAGTGATGGAGCAACATAAGTGACTTCATGGAAAATGATTTAATCCTTTCACCGCCTGCTAACACAAGAAAGTTTTATCACTGACTTACGTGAACAACTGTCTGAACTGTCAGAAATAGAAACAACCCTAACCTAAAAAAAAAATTGGAAATGTTGTGTGGGCAGCTAAGATCATTTAGCTACTCTCTCTACCATCTGACTCAGGGCCAGTGAGAGGGAAATGTGTCACAAAAATTAAACACAGTGACCTATATGTTGACAGGAAAGGTGTGGAAAGAGCTGATGGCTTATAATGACAAAATGTGGGATGTGCTTTATGAATCAAAGACCTCAGAACTTTCTTCTCCTGGTTAAGACAAAGTAGCTAGACTTCAACAGGCAACCTGATCTCCCAGGCAGAGTCGGCTTCCCCGCTGTCCTCAAATTCTTTGGCTCACACTGTTTCTCCTTTCTTTTTTTTTTTTTTTGAGACAGAGTCTTGCTCCATCGCCAGGTGCCAGGCTGGACTGCAGTGGCGCAATCTTGGCTCACTGCAACCTCTGCCTCCCAGGTTCAAGCAACTCTCCTGCCTCAGCCTCCGGAATAGCTGGGACTACAGGCGCACGCCACCACGACCAGCTAATTTTTGTATTTTTAGTAGAGTCGGGGTTTCACCATGTTGGCCAGGGTGGTCTCGATCTCTTGACTTTGCGATCCACCGGCCTCGGTCTCCCAAAGTGCTGGGACTACAGGTGTGCCTGGCCCACTGTTTCTCCTCTCTAATCACTGTCCTCTTTCCTTCCTTAGCCTTTTATTTAACCCACCCTCTGTCACTCTTGTTTTTTTTTCCTTAAGAGACGGGGTCTGGCTATGTTGTCCAGGCTAGAGTTCAGTGGCTATTCAAAGCATGATCCCACTACTGATCAGCATGGGAGATTTGACCTGTTTCATTTTCAGCCTGGGCTAGTTCACCTCTTCTTAGGCAACCTGGTAATCCCTTGCTCCTGGGAGGTCACCATATCAATGCCAAATTCAGTGCAGACACCTGGCGTAGTGCACTACAGCCCAGAACTCCTGGGCTCAAGTGATCCTCCAGTCTCAGCCTCCCTCCTGAGTAGCTGGGACTACAGGCTGGAGCCTCTGTCACTTTTAGTAACACGTTTCAGACAGAATAGATTAGCCCAAATTCATAGAACATCCTACCTATTTAAGATGCTTAAGACAAGGGAATCTTCGCTCAACAATTTCAAAAATGAAATCAAAACCAAAGTATTTGAATTATTTTAAAGCAAATTTAAGAAACTTCTGACATCATAAATTGAAAGATTTCACAGGAAGTCTCAAGTCTTGACATCCATGCTGTCAAGTACAGACTTGACAGCATGGATGCTTTGAAGTGAAAGAGTTGAGCATGTTAAGTTTCAGGTCTAAGAGTTAAGTTTTGCTAACACTGACGGCCCCAGCCAGAGGGTGGGTGTGTGATTTGGAGACATCAAGTAAGCAGTAGAAACCCAAGCAGTAGAAAAGGTAGCCTCGCATGGCTACCTTTTCCTCATTAATGCTCTTTCCAAAGTTAACAACAGTTGAGAAGACTTATCTTCTCAGCAATACAAATGAGCTAATATTTTGCACTTTGGAACAAAGTCCTCAGGAATACCTCTCGAGCTAATAGCTCTGCATCTTAACATAAATAGGAAGTAACGCCATTCTATAGAGAAAGTGTGTTTAAAAACCCTTGACATCTCTTGTCTCAAGTGAGGTCTTCATGATCCCACAGGGGAAGGAAAGGATTTTACAGACAAGCTACCAGAGTTGAACAGCATCTGATGGCCCCACAAAAAGCTGGGGCAGATTTGCTCCAGCATCCAGCTCGGCCAATGCCTGATCTCTGTTCTCCGTGTGGCCACATCTTTCTAAGATTGCATGCTCAAATAATACATCATTTTGATCTGCTGACCCAGTGTTCCTACTTCTTTTGGAAAAGTATGACTAACGTATAATTGAGTGGGTCGGGTGCGGTGGCTCACGCCTGTAATCCCAACACTCTGGGAGACTGAGGTGGGCAGATCTCCTGAGGTCAGGAGTTCGAGACCAGCCTGGCCAACACAGTGAAACCTCATCTCTACTAGAAATACAAGTACGCAAAATTAGCCGGACATGGTGGCGGGCACCTGTAATTCCAGCTACTTGAGAGGCTGAGGCAGTAGAATCACTTGAACCCAGGAGGTGGAGGTTGCAGTGAGCTAAGATTGCACCACTGCACTCCACTCTGTACAACAGAATGAGACCCTGTCTCAGGAAAAAATATATATATGTGTGTGTGTGTGTGTGTGTGTGTGTGTGTGTGTGTGTGTTTATTATATATGTGTATATATTTATTATATATATTTATCGTATATATATAGTTGAGTAACTAAAATACCAGCTTCCACAAAACTACATCTTGAAAACGTAGTGCTTATTCTTGGATTAGAAATAAAGCTGTCCCTTGCTTTCTTCAAAAGTTGTAAGTAAATTTTATAACCAAAGAATTTTAATGATTAACTGAATAATTTAATCCAAGTCACTATAACCAAATGAGTGCTGGACCAGGGGCTCTGAGTTTTACTCCTGATTTTACCACTGTGAGATTTCTAGGTATCAATTCTCTTCTTTGTAAAATAAGGGGATTAACCCAATTTATTTATAAGGTAACTTTCTTCAAGTGTAGACTTTATGAGTCTAAAATCTGTCTTTGGGGATATTAGGCTTTCTCCCTACATGCTGTATTCATCTTAATCCTGCTTCGTTTTCCCCACTAAGAAAGAGCACGCAGCACCTTCTCCTTTGTTCCCTCCCAAGAGCTCTCTGGGGAATAAGGAGGAGCCTCCCGGGTTTAAGCAGAGACTAGCAGCATGTGGTGCTCACATATCTATTCTGGAGCCCCAGAGGCCCTAAAAGGAAACCAGCCAGAGCAGGAGAAGAGGGGAACTGGTGCCTAAAAATGCATAGGCAGTCTCCCTGCTGCCACCCCTCCCTGGGAGCGTCCCTGTGCCCTTCCTCAAGGAGTCCAGAGAGGCTTCTCTGTCAGCAGCCAGGTGACCTCTGGCCTCTTTGCAAGGACTCTGCTCTTCAGCTGGTGTGATGCCTACACACAAAGGACTGTAGGCAAAAGGAGAATCTGCTCAGCTCTGCACCAAGAAGGACAACTTCCCAGACACACAGAGCCTAGAAGTAAATAATGCCCTGCCACCTACAATTTCACAGGAATAATGAGAGAAATAATGAGTTAAGCATCATTACTTGGGCTCCTGTGCTTTGAAAAATAATCTAGTGGTGACGATGCTGCTGCTGCTCATGATGATGATGATATACTCTGTGACATTATCAATTGGTATCAACGAATATTCACATGACTAATCACATAAGTCTTATTAAGCAAAATTACTAAAATCTATTTGGCAGAACTTTTTCCTCCATCTTCATGTTTGCCATGATCAGCCCACTTCTACTACTATCTTGAGACTAAGAAAACTACATCTATATATGCTATCTTGCTCATTTCTTTCACATACTAATCTATCCAACAAATGTATTGTTCATCCTCTCCATGCCAGGCGCTGTGTTAAGAATGAATGAAGGAAATACACAGTGTCTACGTTCAGAGACCACACGGTCTAGGAGGGCAACTGACATTAATGGCACCTAAGTGCTATGATAAAGATACTGCAAAGTAGAGTGCCAGCTCTGGAGAAGAAAACTTGTTAATAGAGATTTATTTGAGAAACAGAGTCAAAGAAAAAACACCTTGCCATTTTTAAAATAACTATTTTCTTAGTAAATAGTTTAAAGGTAAGAAGAAGCGATTATGAGGCAAAGACTCTTAAAATAATGTGGACATGGAAATATTTGGGTGTCATGTTTGGCACCTTTGGAGAGGGGCCGTGGCATATAAGATATGCTGTGATATAGGATTGTGCTGCAGAGGGAAACTGGAATTCTGGCTATTCTGTCTTTATTTATACAGGAAAATTCTTATCTTTCTACAAGGAACTTACCTGCATGGGGAAAGGTGCAAATTGGCAGAACATTCTAATGCCTTCTATAATATGTTATGATGCAGACTGGTGGAGAGGGCGGTGCCTGCCAAATAGACTCTAGGAAGGAAAATGTCTTGACAACCCCAAGGCGGTCTCTGTAGGTCAAACGTGCACACCCCATCTTAAGCACACAGCTGACGGTACTGCAGCCACGCATTTGTGCCACATCAACGTCAAGTGGTGTCTGAGTAGGGCACTGTCAATGCTTGGGCTGGCACAGAGTTTCCAACACTGTGTTGGTACAGCTTTGCTGCTAAGGCTTTACTCATTATTCCACTCCAATCCTGATGCCCACCATAACCATGCATACCTAATACCCATCATCTTCCTTTCCTTCCTCCTGCCAAACATGTCCTTTCTTCCACCTATCGGGTAAAAAGCAGTCCGGCCACTGTTTCTACCACTGAAGTCTAGGAACATACACGCTCCTGTTTTTGGTTTGTTTTGCTTCAGTAGTCTCCCTCTCTTATCTCTTCTCTCCTTTTTCATCCTGTTTTTCTTATACTTTATCCCTCCCGTCTTCCTCCCTAGATCACTGTACAAAACAGCACATTCTTTACAAACCTATTTTCAGTTTTTTATATCAAGATATCTACTTCCTGGCATACATTCCCTCTAATGAGTAAAGAAGGGTATCTCTTTGAACAGGCCACAGAAAATTTAAAAATCTATTTATACATGAGCAAAATGAGTTAAGTAAGGAGAAAAATAAAACCTTTTCCATTTAAGTCAAGGAAAGGATAAGAAATCATGTCATCAAGTATGACGATCATACCAGTGGTCCCGGCCGATAGAAGAAGTCACAGAAAATAAATGAGATGGCAAATTGGAAAGAGACAAAACTGCAATTATTTTTATATGATGCTATTATCTACCCAGAAATCTAAAAGACTCAACTGGAAAACTGTTTTGATTAATGTAAGAGATAAATAAGATTGCCAGATACAAGATCAATACACATAAACCACTAGCATCTTCATTTATCAACAATGTCCCCTTAGAAATGTAATGAACAAAGCCCCTTATCATGATAACAGAAAAATGCTAAGTTTAGGTCATAATATGCTAAAAGGCTCAATATTTTATGTGTAAAACTTCTCCCCAAATTAACCCATACATTAAAAACAACCAGAATAAACTTAACACACTGATAATACAGTTCATATAAAAGAGAAAGGGTTTTTAAATATCCAAGAAAATTTAGAGAAAAAATAGCAATGCGAACTTGTGCTACCAAGTATTAGATATACTATGTAGTCATACAAATTAAAATCATGTGGTATTTGGGAAGGCGTATGCTCCCGATTTAAAAAATAAATAAATAGAGAGGAATAAATACAAAATATCTCATATATATGTGAATTTAATACATACAGTCAATCAAGTATTTTAAATCAGTGGAGAAATATATGCAATAAATGACACTGGGGAAATTATGTCTTTACTTTGGAAGAAAACTTGATTCCTACATCACTCCATATACAAAAATAAATCTCAAGGCAATTCAAGAACTAAACATAAAAAAAATAGAAATATAGTAGAGGAAAATATGGGAGAATTCTTTTATACTTTTGTGACTATATATAGTCTATATAAAGAAAAAGATGGACAGATTGGAAATAATTTTAAAATTCTTTAAGATGAAATACATCAGAACCACAGCTAAAAGGCAAGCAACTTAAAGAATATATTTGAGGCCAGGCACAGTGGCTCACGCCTATAATCCCAGCACTTTGGGAGGCCGAGGCGGGTGGATCACAAGGTCAAGAGATCGAGACCATCTTGGTCAACATGGTGAAAAACCCCATCTCTACTAAAAATACAAAAAATTAGCTGGGCATGGTGGTGCATGCCTGTAGTCCCAGCTACTCAGGAGGCTGAGGCAGAAGAATTGATTGAACCTGGGAGGCTGAGGTTGCAGTGAGCCGAGATCGCGCCATTGCACTCCAGCCTGGGTAATAAGAGCGAAACTCCATCTCAAAAAAAAAAAAAGAATATATTTGCAATAAATGTATTTCAGACAATAATTTTTATAATATATAAAGAGTTTTTATAAATCAATAATAAAGCAACCAAAGGGACAAAAAATGAACAAAGATATAATTGATATTGATTAATAGGATCCTATTTGCCAGGCAATATCTTAAGTACCTTTTATCTACTAACGCTATTAATTTGCACAGTAATTCTTTTGATCAGATGCTATTATCATCTCCATTTTACAGACAAGAAAACTGAGACAAAGAGAAATTTAGAAACTTGCCCAGAGCTATACAGTTAGTAAATGCTATAGTCAGGATTGATTTTTAAATTCTGATACAAGAGACTAATTCAATGAAAAAGAATTTAAGAAAAGCAGTTCGACATTAGTAAGTATCAGGGAAATGCAAACACTAAAACACAATAAGGTATTTTTACCTACCAGTCATTGTTTTTTAAGTGGATTTATAAAACTAACATTACCAAGAGTGCTGGGAAACATTTTCTCTCATAATCGGTTATTGGGGATGTCCCTTGGCAAAGAATTTTTAGAGGGCAATTTAACAATATCCATCAAACTTAAAAAAACTTATGTGTTGACCCAGAAACTTCATTTCTATCTCATAGAAATATTTGGACATGTGCCCAGAGATGTGCAAAGTAAAAAACTGAAAACAGCTTATATGTCCATCAATAAGAGGATGGTTAACAAAAATGATATATATCCAATGATAAATTGTATGTAGTATCACAGTTAAAAAGAGTGAGCTATAGCTATAGGAACTAAATGGAAAGACATCTAAGATAAATCATTAAGTGTAAAAAACAAGGCAAAAGATAATACATGTAACCTGATTTCATATACAAACACGTACACACTACATATTCATTTCTTCACTTAACAACAACAAAATTAGCACCTCCTACATGCTAGGAACTGTTCTAGCCAGTAGAGATAAAGTAGTGGGCCAAATAGAAAAAGTCTCTCTTTCCTGGAGTTCACATTCTATTGGGCAGGCTGACAATAAACAAACAAGCAACAATAAAATACCAAAATAATTTAAATGGTGTGTAGTTTTGCATTATTGTCAGAACAAATTATTGCATACTTAGCAGCTTAAACAACACAAATTTATCTCCCAATTCTGTAGGTCAGACATTCAATCTGAGTTTTGCCCAGAAAGGGTAGCATTCCTGGAGGCTCTAGGAAAAGATATGTTTCCTTGCTCTTTCAAGCTGTTGTAGAATTTGGTTCCTTGTGGTTGTAGGACTGTCAGCCAAGGGCCATTCCCAGTTTCTAGAGGCCACCTGCATCCTTTGCCTGGTGTCCCCACCTGCATCTTGAAAGCCAGCAGTAGCAGACCAAGTCCTTCTCATACTCTGAATCTCTTGCCCTTCTTCTCTCTGACTCAGCCAGGAAAAGTTCACCACTTCTAAGGCCTTGTGTGATTAGATTGGACCCATCAGGATAATCCAGGATTTTATCTCCCTTCCTTTGGATTCATGCTTTCACTTGTATCACATTTGGTCCCCTTTGCCGCAGAAGAGAACATATTCATTCACAGGTTTCAGGGATTAGAACACAGACATCTTTGTAAAGAAGGAAGTTTTATTCTGCCTACTACTGATGGTAATACATGCCAGGAGGAAAACCAAAACAGTAACAGGCAAAAGGTGGTAATGAGAGGAGCTCATTTACATCATGTCATCAGAGACGCCCTCCCTGAGGAAATGAACTGGGTGATCAGCAAGTGACTAGCTGGGCAGAGCATTGCAGGCATGTATTTAATTAAATATACAGAATAAAGGCATGGAAGGCTACATATCAAACTATTCACATGCTACCTCCAGAGAAAAGAATAGAATTCAAGAGCAGGAGAAGATAAAAGCTTTATCCTATATCCTTCTATTTGTTTGGTTGTTTTACTTGTGTAATTTTTAAATTATGCTTATAAAGAGTTAGAAACAGAAAAGGAAAATATATTTTGGGGAGGACCCAGTTAAAGCAAAGAGAGTTATTCAGTACTAGTGAAATATTTCAGTACTAGTGAAAGTTAATATATTCTAAATTCTGACACACACACACAGAGACAGAAAATAAAAATAAAACTTTGTCTTGGATTCTATGAAAGAATCTATTCTAGAGAGCAGTAATAGATCAATACCCCCTCTTCTGAGTCTTTAAGGAGAAGACACTTGCCAATTAGACATTTTTACACATCAGCAACCTTGGAAACTTCTCCTGGCTATAACCTCTTTATTTTGCTTCTAAGTCCTAACTTGGTGCTCATTTGCTGAGCTCTTACTCTGGATAGCTCACATTGTTTCGTGTGGTTTTCCAAAGAGGACACTAAAAGCTTCTCTGGGAATGCAGGCAGGCAGAAGAAAAGTTACTTGAATGGGCTCTGTAGCGTAGCAATCTGTCACAGCAAAGGGGTGAGTCTTGCTGGAATGCATTTCTGCTACTCAAGACACAAACAAGGGAGAGATCACAGAAGGGTACACGGAAGTGCCTGTCGGGGAGCCAAAGCGAGTGGCTGCAGGGAGACAACACAGAAAACCAAAGGGCTCTCCCAGGACACAGGAAAGCAAAACTTTGAGCAATTTAGCATCAAAACCCAGGGATACAACTGCAGAAAACAGGCTTTGTGTGTTTGTGTGAGAGTGTGTGTGTGTGTGTGTGTGCGTGTTCTTGTGCGTGTGTGTGCTCATACATGCATGTGATACTCAAAATTACAACTCCTTTGGAGCAAAGATATGATACTAAAAGCAGTGAGAAGCAAACAATAGCTACAGCTATAAACGAAGGAGTTCCTATTTCTGTACTAATCACATAGATTTGTTTTTGCAGACACCCTGCTTATCAAAGATAGGGATTCTTTGAGTAACATGTTTGCAACAGTCTAGTAGACGCTTCCATTTGAATGTCTCTTCATCACCTAAAGGGTGACAAATCCAAAACCGAACATATCATTGTCTGCTCACAAATATTTTCTCCTCCCAGCCCTTCTTCCTGCCTGCGATAGTGACGCCCTCTTTTTCTCCATCACTCAGGCTTGAGAACTTGGGAGTCATTCCTAACTCATCTTTCACCTTCAACTAGTCATCCCCTCCAATCCTTTTTGGAAGTAGATAAAACATAAATCTCATACAAATAAAAAACAGCCTTTAAGCAGCTACAAACATATAGTCAACTATTATGTAAACCTCTCCCTCTCCGTTCCCACTTTCACGCCTGGTTGAGGATCTTATCCCAGAAGTATTTATCTGAAGAATTTCCTCAGGAGGCCTCTCCGCCCACTGCCTGTCATTTTAGTCCAACCCTTCTGTATCTCACTAGCTGGTGAACACAAACACAGCCACATTATCATTCCATGACCAAATAGTGTTTCTGAGTCCCTTTTAGGTTTGTCTGAAGGTTCAAAGGCAGGAAGGTGGAGTCTCCCACAACTGCCCCTCCTCACTTTCTAGGGTCTGGCTGGCTTAAATATGCCCACACATTGCCCCCAGCCTGCACTCTTGGGCCTACACCGCCCAGGGGCCCGGCAGCCCCTTCCTCTTGGACTCCAAAGCCTGGGTGCGAAGCTGAAAGTTCCAGGGACTCTGTAAACACAGAAAGGCAGATCTGTAACAACCTCCTTCCTCCGCGGGCTTCTTCCACGTGGGGGTCCTGAGGCCTTCGTCCTTAGCCTGGCTGGTACGTCCAGTTTCCTCCCACTGCCTTTCCTCTCCAGGAGGCTGGCAAGGCAGGACTGAGAGCTGACCGGCCACTGTCCTCTGCAGCTCAGAGACCAACTGAAGTGCGGAACCAAACAAAACCACGCTCATCCCCAGCAGGGCAAGAGCAACCCAGGCTCGTGTCGTCTGTGTCCACGCAGCAAGCCCAGTCACTTGCTCCCAGCCCTAAAAGAGAGAAAAAGAAAGAAGTGGGAGGTGGGAGGGGGTGGGATCGGCAGTGCCCAGAAGCGCAGTGCTGGCTACACATGAAAATTTATATTCCCAAATGAAGCTTTACCCCTTCATTTATTTCTTCTTGCAACAAGTATTTTTTGAGCACCTACTATGTGCTGAGCACAGGGCAAAACAGACAGGAGCCTCTTGGAGCATAAGCTCTGGTGTGAAAAATAGACAGTTTTTAAAAATCAAGAAAAATAAGCAAGGTTTTTTTGACAAGTCAGAGAGGAAGTGAAGCAAGGTGCTGGGATGGAGAGAGCAGGGCCTGCTTAGGTAAGGCAGTCCTGAAGGCTCGTCTCAGCGGTGACATTTGGGCTGAGCATCAGCTGAATGGAGAAGAGGCTGCCCAGACTGTGCATCCAAGTCAGTGGCCAGCTGACAGTTTTCCCCAGTAAAAATGGGTGGACACCTGCCTCACAATTGTATTAGTTTGGTGGAGCTGCCATAACAAAGTAACACTAATAGTTGCTTAAAAGACACAAATGTATTGTCACCCAGTTTTGGAGACCAGAAGTCCAAAATCAAGGTGTCAGTAGGGCCCTGCTCTCTCTGAAGACACCGGGGAAGGGTCTGCTCTCACCTCTCTTCCAGCACTGACAATTCCCTGGCTTAGAACAGCACAATTTCAGTGTCCACACGGAATCCTCCCTGTGTGCATGTCTGTGTCCGAATTTCCCCCATTTATAAGGACAACAGTCATTTTGGATTAGGGGCCACCCTGCTGTAGTTTGACTCACCTGAACTAACTGCATCTGCAACAACCCTATTTCCAAATAAAGTCACATTCTACGGTACAGGGGAGGGGAGAAGTGTGGATTTTAACAAATAAATGTCAGGGGACACAATTCAACCCCTAACAACATTTCTGTAATGAAGGGGTCCATCCAGGAAGGGTGGAGGACCAGCTGTACTCACAATGATCCAACCTACTCTTTCAGAGAAGGCTGAGCTTTCTGCTCTGTCTCCCCCACATCACAGAGCACAGCACATAAAAAATGAATGAATACTTGTTGATGGTTGATTAATGGCATGTTTTACACTAAAATTTAAAAATGTGTGTGTTATCATGTTGAGATAGTTTGGGATTTGTTTGTGCCAGCAATAGTTCACGTGCTTAGTAGATAGGAAAGGCTTAAATCGTTTTAGGGTCTGATATGATTAGTAACTGTTCCCAGAGACCATGTGGAAAAAAATAGCTGGCATCCAATGCTGAACCAGCCCCCTTTGTCTCCCGCCTGGGTCCCAGAGGCAGCAGAGCTGATGAGCTCAGATAAGGTTGGCAGAGGTCACATTTGTTGAAGATCTGCGAAGAGATACCGGTGAAAGTGCAGCAGCTGAATGCAGCCATCCAGGCCTCCAGGCAGCTCAGCCCCCTCGCCCAGCCTGGGGACACGCAGCTGCCCGGCTCAACCTCAGAGGGGCAAATTCCCCGACATCAGAGAAGCAGCCCTGGGCCACTAAACGGAAACCTGGCTAGCGAGGAAGCAGCTGGTCTTGGCAAACACAAAATAATGCCCCAGGCAAAAACAAAGTAAGAGGGAGCTTGGAAAAGCTTCATTCTGAGGAACCACTCCCTCACTAACCCAATTTTTAAATCCAATATAAAATTCTAAGGCTATTCAGAAAACACCGTGGCAAATTCCTTCAGTGTAAATTCTCTGTGATGAGAAATTCCTAGAAGGCTTCTCCTTTCCTTTCAAAACACTGGACAATTTGCTCCAACAGTATATCCCACATTGTGGCCAGCCATCTTGTTATCTGATATTCTTTTTTAATGTAATACAGAGAACCACAAGATCTTGTGGAATTTCAAGAGAGTTTGTTACATAGAAATGCATTTTGAAGTATTGTTTATTATTTCCCTTTCTTTTTATCTCATAAAATAAGCTACTCATGACAAGCTACCTTTCATTCTTAAAATTATATTTATGTATGCACATATAAATACAGCAATCTCTTATGAAATATATGTTTAATTGATTTATTAGTTTCCTACTGTGCTTAAGAACTCATGAACCTGAAATTAGCTGTGCATAATGGTTCTCCTGATAAGAACAGTGACTCTACAGATACAAATGAAACAAGGCAAGGTGAAATTTTCAAAGAAAGATCTACTCATAGAGGGTTAGAGGTCTAAACTAGAGATTTTTTTCATTCTTTCTGATGACAATAATAATAGCTGAAATTGATTATTGAGTACATACTATGTGATAGGCAGCCTTTTGTACCCACCTTAATTCAAATCCTTTCAACTCCATTAAAAATGATTATTTAGGAGGATCCAAGATGGCTGAATAGGAACAGCTCTGGAGTGCAGTTCCCAGTGAGAATAACACAGAGAGTGAGTGATCACTGCATTTCCAAACGAGTTATTACTGCCCACAGACCAGGAGATTCCCAGGCTGAAAAGTGCCATGAATTTCTAGCACAGCTATTTTCAGCTGGCACAGAAACTCACACAAAACTCTGCACAAAAACTCACACAAATCTGGGCAGCCATTTCAACTGGCGCCTGGAACACCTGGGAGACAGAGCCACCCATTCAACTGAAAAAAACGGGGCTGAAGCAGGGAGCCAGGTGATCTGGCTTGGTGGGTCCCACCCCCACAGAGACCAGCAATCTGAAACGCTCTGGACTAAGAGTTTTGCAGCAAGCGCAGCTGGACCCAGAACAGTCCAGCTTTGTCAAGGGAAGGGCGTCCACCATTAATGAGGCAGTTCACCATTACCGAGGCAGTCCACTGTTACTGAGGCAGTCCGCCATTACTGAGGCAGACTGCCATTACCAAGGCAGTGCTAACTATACCTCTATAAACAAAACCACAAGGGAGTTCACACAGCAGCTGGGCAGAGCCCACAGCAGCTCAGCAACGCCTCTGCTGGCAGACTGTGACTAGGCTATCTCCTTGCTGGGCAGGGCATCTCTGAAAAAAGGCAGCAGCACATCAGGAACCTACAAATAAAGCCCCATCTTCCCAGGACAGAGCATCTGGGAAAAAAGGCAGTTATGAGTTCCACTACAGCAGACTTAAATGTACCTGCCCAGCAGCTCTGAAAAGAACAATGAGGCTCACAGCTCAACACTTGAATTCCTATGAGGGACAGACGGTCTCCTCAAGCAGCTCCCCGACTCCCATGTATCCAATGAGACATCTCATAAAGGAGAGCCCAGGCTGACATCTGGCGGGTATCCTTCTGGGACAAAGATAACAGAAGAAGAAACTAGCAGCAATCCTTACTGTTCTGCAGCCACTGCAGGTGATCCCCATGCAAGCAGGGTCTGGAGTGAACCTCCAGAAGTCCTACAGCAGAGGGGCCTGACTGTTAGAAGAAAAACTAAAAAACAGAAAGAAACAACTACAACATCAACAAAAAGGATGTCCACTCAGTGACCCCATCGAAAAGTCACCAACTACAAAGACCACCATAGATAAATCCACAAAGATGGGAATAAGCCAGCACAAAAAGGATGAAAACACCCAAAACCAGAACGCCTCTCCTCCTCCAAGAAATCAAAATGCTCACCAGCAAGGGAACAAAGCTGGATGGAGAACGAGTCTGATGAATTGACAGAAACAGGCTTCAGAAGGTGGGTAATAATAAACTTCTCTGAGCTAAAAGAACATGTTCTAATCCAATGCAAAGAAACTAAGAACATTGAAAAAAGGTTTGATGAAATGCTAACGAGAACAAACAGCTTAGAGAAGAATATAAATGACTTAATGGTGCTGAAAAACAGAACACGAGAACTTCGAGAAGCATACAAAAGTTTCAATAACTGAATTGACCAAACAGAAGAAAGGATATCAGAGATTGAAGATCAACTCAATGAAATAAAATGAGAAGGTAAGATTAGAGAAAAAAGAGTAAAAAGAAATGAACAAATCCTCCAACAAATATGGGATTATGTGAAAAGACCTAATCTACATTTGATAGGTGTACCTGAATGTGACAGAGAATGAATTCAAGCTGGAAAACACTCTTCAGGATATTATCCAGGAAAGCTTCCCCAACCTAGCAAGGCAGGCCAATATTCAAGTCCAGGAAATACAGAGAACACCACAAAGATATTGCTCAAGAAGAGTAACCCCAAGGCACATAATCTTCAGATTCACCAGGGTCGAAATGAAGGAAAAAATGCCAAGGGCAGCCAGAGAAAAAGGTCAGGTTACCCACAAAGGGAAGCCCATCAGAGTCACAGCAGATCTCTCAGCAGAAACCCTACAAGCCAGAAGAAGAGTGGGGGCCAATATTCAACATCCTTAAAGAAAAGAACTTTCAACCTAGAATTTCATATCCAGCCAAATTAAGCTTCATAAGTGAAGGAGAAATAAAATTCTTTATGAACAAGCAATTGCTGAGAGATTTCATCACCACCAGGCCTACCTTACAAGAGCTCCTGAAAGAAGCACTAAACATAAAAGGGAACAACCAATACCAGCCACTCCAAAAACATACCAAATGGTAAAGAGCATCAACACAATGAAGAAACTGTATCAACTAATGGGCAAAACAACCAGCTAGCATCAAAATGGTAGGATCAAATTCACACATAACAATATTAACTTTAAATATAAATGGGCTAAATGCCCCAATCAAAAGACGCAGACTGACAAATTGGATAAAAAGTCAAAACCCATCAGTGTGCTGTATCCAGGAAACCCATCTCACATGCAAGGACACACATAGGCTCAAAATAAAGGGATGGAGGAAGATTTACCAAGCAAATGGAGAGAAAAAAAAAAACCAGGAGTTGCAATCCTAATCTCTGATAAAATAGACTTTAAACCAACAAAGATCAAAAGAGACAAAGAAGGGCATTACACAATGGTAAGTATCAATGCAACAAGAAGAGCTAACTATCCTAAATATATACACACCCAATACAGGAGCACCCAGATACATAAAGCAAGTTCTTAATGACCTATAAAGAGACTTAGACTCCCACACAATAACAGTGGGAGACTTTACCACTCCACTGTCAATATTAGATCAACAAGACTGAAAATTAACAAGGACATCTAGGACTTGAACTCAGATCTGGACCAAGCAAACCTAATAGACATCTGCCCACAGAATATATATTCTTCTCAGCACCACATCACACCTACTCTAAAATTGACCACATAATTGGAAGTAAATCACTCCTCAGCAAATGCAAAAGAACGGAAACCATAACAAACAGTCTCTCAGACAACAGTGCAATCAAATTAGAACTCAGGATTAAGAAACTAACTCAGAACCATACAACTTCATGGAAACTGAACAACTGGCTCTTGAATGTTGACTGGATAAACAATGAAATGAAAGCAGAAACAAAGACATTCTTTGAAACCAATGAGAATGAAGACACAAAGTACCAGAATCTCTGGGACACATTTAAAGCGGTGTCTAGATGGAAATTTATAGCAATAAATGCCCACATGGGAAGCGAGGAAATATCTAAAATAGACACCCTATCATCGACATTGAAAGAGCTAGAGGAGCAAGATCAAACAAACTCAAAAGCTAGTAGAAGACAAGAAATAACTAAGATCAGAGAAGAACTAAAGGAGACAGAGACACAAAAAACCACCTTAAACTTCATATGGAACCAAAAGAGAGCCCAGATAGCGAAGACAATCCTAAGCAAAAAGAACAAAGCTGGAGGCATCACACTACCTGACTTCAGAGTATACTATAAGGCTACAGTAATCAAAACAGCATGGTACTGGTACCAACAGAGCAGAGACCTCAAAGGCAACCACCACACATCTACAACATCTGATCTTTGACAAACCTGACAAAAACAAGCAATGGGAAAAGGATTCCTTGTTTAATAAGTGGTGTTGGGAAAACTGGCTAGCAGTGTGCAGAAAGCAGAAACTGGACCTCTTCTTGACACCTTACACTAAAATTAACTCCAAATGGATTAAAGACTTCAACATAAGACCTAACACCATAAAAACCCTAGAAGAAAACCTAGGCAAAACCATTCAGGACATAGGCATAGGCAAGGACTTCATGACTAAAACACCAAAAGCAATGGCAACAAATGCCAAAATAGACAAATGGGATCTAATTAAACTCCAGAGTTTCTGCACAGCAAAAGAAACAATCATTAGGTGAACCAGCAACCAACAGCATGGGAAAAAAAATGTGCAATCTATCCATCAGACAAAGAGCTAATATCCAGAATCTACAAAGAACTAAAACAGATTTACAAGAAACAAACCAACAAACCCATTCAAAAGTGGGCGAAGGATATGAACAGACACTTTTCAAAGGAAGGCATATATGAGGCCAACAAACATATGAAAAAATGCTCATCATCACTGGTCATTAGAGAAACACAAATCAAAACCACACGGAGATACCATCTCATGCCAGTTAGAATGGTGATCATTAAAAAATCTGGAGACAACAGATGCTGGGGAGGATGTGGAGAAATAGGAACACTTTTACACTGTTGGTGGGAATGTAAATTAGTTCAACCATTGTGGAAGACAGTGTGGCGATTCCTCAAGGACCTAGAAATAGAAATTCCATTTGATCCAGCAATCCCATTACTGGGTATATATCCAAAAGATTATAAATCATTCTATTATAAAGACACATGCACATGTATCTTCATTGCAGCACAGTTTACAATAGTAAAGACCAGGAAACAACCCAAATGCCCATCGATGATAGACTGGACAAGGAAAATGTGGTACATATACACTATGGAATACTATGCAGCCATAAAAAACGATGAGTTCGTGTCCTTTGTAGGGACATGGATGAATCTGTCCATATCCCTACAAAAAATCATTCTCAGCAAACTGACACAAGAACAGAAAATCAAACACCACATGTTCTCATTCATAGGTGGGGGTTGAACAATGAGAACACACGGACACAGGGAGGGGAGCATCACACACTGGGGTCTGTTGGGGAGAACTAGGGGAGGGACAGCAGGGAGTAGGGAGGTAGAGGAGGGATTACATGGGGAGAAATGCCAGATATAGGTGACAGGGGGATGGAGGCAGCAAACCACATTGCCATGTAGGTACCTATGCAACAGTCCTGCATGTTCTGTACATGTACCCCTGAACCTAAAGTACAATTATATATATATAATTTATATATATATTAATTTATATATCTATAATTATATATTATATATAATACATAATATATATTTATAATATATATGATATATCATATATATTTATGATATATATGATATATAAGCAATCATATATATCATTATATATAATCTTTGACCCAGCAATCCCATTACTGGGCATATATCCAAAGGATTATAAATCGTTCTACTATAAGGACACATGCACACGAATGTTCATTGCAGCACAGTTTACAATAGCAAAGACCTGGAACCAACCCAAATGCCCATCGATGATAGACTGGACAGGAAAAATGTGGCACATATACACCATGGAATATTATGCAGCCATTAAAAATGAGGAGTTTGCGTCCTTTGTAGGGACATGGATGAACCTGGAAACCATCATTCTCAGCAAACTGACACAAGAACACAAAACCAAACACCACATGTTCTCACTCATAGGAGGGTGTTGAACAAGGAGAACACATGGACACAGGGAGGGGAGCACTATACACGGGGGTCTGTTGCGGGGGAGTTGGGGGGACAGCGGGGGGGGAGTTGGGGAGGGATAGCATGGGGAGAAATGCCAGATATGGGTGAGGGGGAGGGAGGCAGCAAATCACACTGCCATGAATGCACCTATGCAACAACTTTGCATGTTTTTCACATGTACCCCAAAGCCTAAAATGCAATAAAAAAATATATATATATATAATCATATATCATATATATCATTATATGTAATGACACATAATATATATTACATATGTATATATGTATTACATATGTATCATTATATATATTACATATGTATGATATATATATTACATATGTATCATTTTATATATATATATATAAAATGAGATATATAATGATTTCTCAGAATCATTATGTGATTTAACTATAATCACAGCTAGTGATTGAGAAGAGTTGGGATTCAGACCCTAGTTCATCTAACTCTAAGTCCCAGGCTTAGTTCAATATACTACACGGATTAAAACAGGGAAAAACACCATTAAAACATTAATCAAAGACTGAAAGCTATAGGAAAATATGTAGGTATATTCTTTTAGAATATTGATTTATAAAAATAACTCTTTAAAGAAAAGATAGGCAAATTCCAAAGGATAAACTGAGGCACATGGCTTTTTAGAACTTACTTTGAAATACAATCGTGGATATATGAAATATCATTTTCACTAGTTTGAAGGCAAGATCTAGAAGCACTGGAGACTTATAACGATAAAAATTACATCATAACCTTTTATGCAACAGGCTTATTGAACACAACAGTACGTGAGTGATGCTATTCTAAGAAGAACTAGTCGTGCTGGGCTAAATTTTCCAAGAATGCAATTTAAGCCCACAGTAAGGTGTATTATAAAATTAATGGGATACCATGGTTCAAACACAGCCCTCCGAATTGTCCATCTGTGGACCTTATCTCACCAATTCTCATTAAACAGTGATTTCATTTCTCTACATCATCACAAGCTCCACTCCTGGGCAGTGTTCAGCTGCCTGACTGGTCTCACAACACATGCAAATATGAATTAAAGGCGGCCGCACCACAAGACTGAGGAGAGTTCTGCAATACCCTTCCCAGTGTGAAGCACAGGGCCCCAGCCATCACAGATGGGAAAAAGAAATTGGTGGTCCCAGCAGGCCCTCTTTTTATTACCCCCGAGGCCTCATTTGGAGCATGGCAGTCACACACACACACATGCGCACGCACACCCGCACACATACACAAATCTAACCACTTTACCTGCTCTTTCCATCCCAAGCACTTGTAAGGTTAAAGATGTGTTTGGACTCTACAAAAATAAAACCTCAAACCTTTACAGATACCTTGTCACCGACTCTCACCACTCCTCGGTGATACTTGTAAAAAGAGATATGTTTCCCTCATTATCCGTATGGGGAAATTGGAGTGTGAAACGTAAAAATTTGTCCAGAGCTAGAAGGAGAGTCAAAGCCAGAACACAGAGGTAGAATTCTTCTGTCCTCTGACCTCCTACCATGGAGTTTTTGCATCTTTCCTATACCCACATTCTTTATCACAACATGATAAACTTCCTTGTTAATTTGTCTTTTCTCCCTTATGGGACAATAAGCCCTTCAGGATGAACTATTTATGGTTCTCACCATACCTAGCAAGGTGCTCTCCAAGGTTAACTGTGCAAACTCCATGTATGTTTATGGATTGTAACAAGAGGACAAACAAGATATAACAGAGATGCTGGAGGGACTGGGGGAGCACTGGCAACAGTGGCTGGCAATTGTGGCAATCGTTGGGTACTAATTGGTTTCCTTTATGGTACACATATTTTCCACCAGATCTTCTTACTGCTGGTCACCATGAATGGAAGACAGAAAGCACATGAGAGAAAGAGAGAAAATATACGCCATGGTGACTTCTAAAGCAAGCTAGTGAAGTTTGAATTAAGGGTGAGTGTGCAAGATAGCCATTGGAACTACTCACCCATTCAGTTTACTCACCCAATTGGTTCTGGGTGTCCTATAGCCCTACCAACCAATTACATACATACATATATATATATATATATATATATAAAATCAGCCTGAAGGTCTCCTGAGAGTCACATGTCTACTGGCTGAGATTAGCCTGACTGTGGCCCAGATAGAGGTCTAAACCAGTCTTGAACTTGAACTACACAGGGACAGTCTAGGACTACAGATGCTTCTCACTGTATTAAAGACCTGGACAGCAAGTCTCAAAGGCCAGCCATATAGTGAGTCATCTGCACTTTCCAGCCCATCCAAGCCCTGGATGGCCACAGCCTGAGCCAAGATCACAGGCAGCAAAACTGCCCAGAGCTCTAACAATCCACAGAATCCTAATCATAAAGTGGTAATTGTTTTTAAGACACTAACTTATGGCGTGCTTTGTTATATAGCAATAGGTAATGAGAATACTTTATGGATTATTTGTTACCTAGAATAGATAATAAGACTGATGCCTAAATAAAACAAGATTTAGGAGGAGGACAGGGTGTTATGGGGAGGAGTGAGTGCATTTTGCATGTGGAAGGACATGAATTATTGGAAGCAGGGTACAAACTAAGGTAACTACTCTTCAAAGATGTCCCCACCTCCCTCAGTCAATCATGTCTCCTGTCATTCATGAGTAACATATAATCCTTTTCCACAGAGAACCGAGACCCAGAGAATGTGACAGAATCACTTGGTATGGCTTCCAAAGTTATGCCTTCAGTAATCTTGAAGATTTTGTTCTGGGGGAAGCTGTCTAGTATGTCACAGTCCAACTACCCTGTGACTACATGCTAAGGACAGGCCCTTGGAAAGAGAGAAAAATGCGTGGTCAGCCCTACTCATGCCAGCCTTCAGCTGCAGCACCAAACATGGGAGCAAAGAAGCCACTTCAGTCTCCTCCCTTCAACTGATTCCAGCCTCAGCTATGCCTAACTTCAATTGCATGAGACACTCCTGGCAAGAATCTTTCAGATGAGTCCAGTCAACCCACAGAATTTGGAGGATGATATTAAGTTGCTTTTAAGCCAGTAAGTTTTGGGTTCATTTATCACACAGCAAAAGGTATTTGTTCAAAAATTAGGTTTGTACAATGTGAATATCTCAAACCTTCTGGTTCTTTGGTATGCAAACATTTTCTGCTTGTAGCAAATGCAAAATTTGGCATGTCCTCTGTATGATCAAAATGTCAACAGATCAGTCCTATACATCAGAGACCAAAAAAAAAATAAGTAAAGAGAAATCATTAGGCCTCGGACTTTAAGTGTACACTTACAAGAAATTTCCCCCAGAAACCTTTTGGACTATAAACCCAGCAAGCGTGTAACATCAAAGAAGTCCCTAAATTATGCAGAAGACTATGCTATATTGGAGAGTTGAACCAAAGGAGCAGCTGTGGAAGAACAGTTGCTAGGTTGTGTAAACAAAAAAAGTGGGCTCGGGAGCCATGGCCAGCAGTGCAGGGAATGGGGTCATGGGCCCCCATGTGGCAGCAGAGCTCCCTCCCCAGCCAGGCCTTGGTTCTGTGCAGATTGCCATCAATCTGTTCTTACTCACATGCAGATGCCCTCTCTTGTGGCACCCACTCATCCCCAGTTTTCTCAGACACTTCTGATCTCACACATGCACATCCACCCTAGAATTTCTTACCATGCGACGTATCATTCTGCAGCTTTGTATGCAGGCATTGTGAGGGCTCTGAAGTGAGATTGACATTACTTTGAAACCCTGCTCTGTCCCTCTCTGAGCCTCAGTTTCCCCATTGATAAAATGGGGATAATAATGGTGCCTATATAATGGGAATACTGAGACTATTTCATGCACAAAGACTGCCTCGAATATCGAACACACTCAATGCTATGGTCTGAATGCTGGTGGTCCCCAAAATTCATATGTTGAAACCTAATCTCCAATGTGGTGGCATTAGAAGAGGGGACCTTTGGGAGGTGATTATGTCATGGTGGCTCCACTCTCGTGAATGGGATTAGTGCTTCGATACAAGAGGCCTGAGGAACACAGAAACATGAATACCACACATCTTCACTCATATATGGAAGTTAAATAAGTGGATTTACAGAAGCAGAGTGTAGAATAGTGATTACTAGAGGCTGGGGAGGGTAGGGGAAGGCAGGGATAGGGCGAGGTTGGGTAACGGATACAAAATGACATAGGAGGAATGAGTTCTAGCACTGTAGGGTAACCACAGTTAACAACAATCCACTCTATATTTTCAAATAGCTAGAAGAGAGAATTTTGAACATCCTTCAGTAAGAAGAAATGATAACTTCTTTACATGATGGATAAGCTTATTACCCTAATCTGATCATTATGCATTGCACCCAATATTGAAATATCACACTGTAACCCATATATTTGTATAATTATGTGTCAATTAACAATTTTTAACTGTGAATAAAAAAGAGGCCTGAGGGAGCTTGTTGGCCCCTTTCCCCATGTGAGGATGCAGCTAGAAGTCACCATCTGTGAGGAGAGGGCCCTCACCAGACACAGAATATACCAGTGCCTTGATCTTAGACTTCCCAGCTTCCAGAACTGTGAGCAATAAATTCCTGTTGTTTATAAATTACCCAAGCTAAGGTGTTTTGTTATAGCAGTCCAAATACCCTAAGACAACTAGGTATTATCTTACTTTTTAGAAATAATGTATATTTTTCTCTCTCTTCCTCCTCCTAGGAGTTGCACATACTAAACTAATATTGCTGAAGGACACAGAGCGCTTTTCAGCCTAATTCCCCACAGGATTGTTAGCCTGTGCCTTGGGAAGATGTAATTATTTTGCAGATAATTCATCCTGAGGGCAGAACCACTAAAGACATCTTCCCCCACCACCACCCTCTGAGCCCTCCCTCAGCCTCCTGAGAGGTAGTGAGGAGCCAGAGAGCAAGAGGACAAGAAGCAAGCTCCTGAGCCTGGTGAACCAAAGAGGAGATGAAGGACACAGGAAAGGCCCCCTGAAGGGATGGCGGGGAAGAAGGTGGGAAGAAGGAGGAGGAAGTCCCTCTGCCTATGGTGAGGGTGCTGGACCAGGGCCCACACCTCTGAGATAAACAGTGGGAGGCTTAGGCATGGAACAGAACAAAAAAGCCACCCAATCCTCAAGCCCCCCTGGAGAGCTCCACAGTGGTTTAGAATATATTACTTAAAACTCAAACACAAGACATCTTAGGTCTTAGAGTGGGTGCTTGGCTAGCTAACAGCAAGATCTCTGCAGCTTGGGACATTGGGCTACAGCATGAGGGCATACTGTTATGCTTCCCACATCGTATAAGCACACATCAGAAAAAGTCACTTCCAGACCATACATCCCACTTTGCAGAGGCGAGGGGAAATATACTTTGTGACCTTTTTTACCCCAGTGAAGTTGAGCATCTCCGATGAACATCCTTCCATAGTCTTGTGGTGCCTGGCTAAAGCCAGCAGCACTGCCCCAGGCCAGCCATGCTTGGGGAACCCCCCACTGCCCGGGATCTCTGCAGAAGCTGTTGGGCAAAAGCTCCCACCCAGCCGTCACCCTTTGCTGGTCACCGTTGCCTTGAATATTTCTGTGGCTTTGCTCTGCTCCTACAGGCCTGAAGATTTCTGGTTTACACCCGGATTGGCTGGATGTCTTCAGCCTTTCTCTAGGCCATTTTCTCCTGCCCGTCCCATGGGAACGCCCACTCTCCTTTGCCTCCCTAAGCAGCTAGACTCTCACTAGCCAAAAAAAAAAAAAAAGCATAGGGAAAAGCTGTTACACTGAAGTTCCTCCTATGGGGACAGTGATTTGAAATAGCCAGGAATTTCCACATTTTCTTTCATTTGATTCTCTCAGCAGGTGTAATTAGCTTCTTTTTCTAGATGAGGAAACTAAGGCAAAGAAAGGTTGAATGACTTGTCCAAGGACATTCATATTGTCCAAGGTCATAGCCAGCAAGTAGCAGGGTAGGACTCAGGCTACCTCAGGCTATAACTGCCGGAGACCAACGTCTAGATGAGCCACAAACTCCCTCACCCTCCTTTCCACCAGTGCTGCCACTGCTGAGGGTCAGCACATCCTCCTGTCTTGCTAGGACAGTCAATCAGCATGGTGTCCTCACCATCTCCTGCAGTACCCCCTGCCAACCACCTGCCAGGACATTCTCCAATTATAGTTATATTACTTCTTTACTTAAAAACTTAGAAGCAGTGACACAGCAGCAACAAGCACACCCAGTGACCAAATACTGGTTTTTAAATACCATTCTTCAATATATGGAACCAAGCCTCTCTGGAGAAATGGATGATTCCAGGGCTGAGACAGGGGAGATACAACACATACAATATGAGCCTGGAGCATCTTGCAATGCCAGAAAGTAAGGAAGTACACAAAACACACTCAGAGACACCACAGCCACAATGACAGGGGCAGGTCAAAATGACACAGGAGGCAACTTCAAAGAATTCCCAATGGCCAGAACTAGAATGATTGGAGAAGCAAAATAATTAACACTAGCATTGCTTATAACCCAAAGGATAGCCAAAGAATTAAATGAGTATCCGTGAGTCCATACTGATATAAATAAATGACTGAATAAATAAATAAATGAAGAAGAAAGGACAAATCTTCCTTACAGAAGAATTCCAAATAACAAATGTAAAAGGAATAATAAAGAGAAAATCACTATTAGGACACCACAGTAATGATTGCTGCAGGCAAGAGTCACTGATGAATACTAAAATTAGGAGGTGAGATGTTAAGAAGAAACAAGATATCTGCATAGCCTCAAATTATCTCCTCTACAATATTTATTAATTACTGCGGTGGTTTTTACATATGTCCACCAATTATTTGATACTCCTCTCTCCAGGAAGTGGAGCTTAATACCCCTCCCTTTGAGTGTGGGCTGAACTTAGTGACCTACTTCTAAAAAATGGAGTCTGGAAAGGGAAAAAGAATAACATTGTAGCCAGGCATGGTGTCTCACACCTGTAATCCCAGCACTTTGGGAGGCCAAGATAGGCACATCCTTGAGTCCAGGAGTTCAAGACCAGCCTGGACAACATGGCGAAATGCTGTCTCTACAAAAAATACCAAAAAATAGCTGGGCATAGTGCTGCACACCTGTAGCGCCAGTTACTCAGGAAGCTAGCCAGGAGGATCACTTGCAGTGAGCCATGACTGGGCCACTGTGCTCCAGCCTGGATGACAGAGTGAGACCCCTGTCTCTGTCTCTCTCTCTCTCTCTCTCTCTCTCTCTCACACACACACACACACACACACAAATCAGAGTACATTATGGTAGAGAAATTTGACAGACATCACCTTAACCAGTGGTCATGGTTCATGTCTCCAGCAATAAGTTGTGTTAATCTCATGTATCCCCTGATACCATGCACTGGCAGGGAACTTCACCTCTCTGGTATTCTTCCCCCAAATCCATAAGCCTGGGCTAATCATGACACAGTATCAGATGAACCCAAATTGAGGGACATGTTCAAATACCTGACCCAGACTTGTCAAAAGTGTCAAGGTCATGGATAAGAAAAAACTGAAGAACAGTCACCTATTGGAGAACGGTAAGGAGATGAGATAGTTAATGCAATGTGGGATTCTGAATTTGATCCCGTAACAGGAATAGGATGTTCTTGGAGAAGCTGACAAAAATATGAATAAAATCTCTAGTTTAAAAACAAGCCAGCACCTTCCGATGTCTAAATAACAAAGTATAGACTCCTGAGCAGGGCGCACAAGACCCTCTCAGTGTGACCCGAAACCTCCTCGGCCCCTCTCACCACCTCCCACTTTGTGCTTTCCTCCCCAGCCACTCCACACCAAAGGAGGGCTGGGAAACCCCCATCGATCACATCTGCTTGTCTCTTACTCTTTCCATATCTTATCCCTCTGCCTGGCATGCCTTCGGCCCTCTTCTCCACATGCCTACTCATTTGTTTAGCTGATCATTATCTTTTTAAGGCTCAGTCCAAGAATTGCTTCTTCAATGAATGTTACTCTGATCATCCTCGAATCCCAGTGGCCAGTCTTCCTTCCTTCCTGTCTCCCTCTCTTTCACTGACACCAGGAGTTTCATATCTACTTCATCAGCATCTATAACATTTTAGTGTATTTCTGTAAGTGACTGTCTTCCTCGTCTAGGTAATAAAATTCCTGAGGAAAGTTGATCTCATTCATCTTTTATAGCTTCAGAATTTAGCACATTGAATAAATTAATGAATGAACAAATGAATGAATAATGAATGAACGAGTAATGAGCAAACCCACACCGGAAATTTATTGGCCAGAAATTCATAGATGTGTAAATTCATCTCAGCACTGTAGACATGTTTGAAGAAAATTTTTGCTCAAAAAATTTCAAAGTACTTTGTGGGAACACATACATCAATTCTACAAACACATCTTGAGCTCAGCAGAAATACTGACAAAGAGCCAAGCCAGCCTCAAAGAAGCAAGCCTCACAGAGGGCCGAGGCCCTGGAACTCACCTCTGGACAATTTTCATTCCCTGAACTCAGCCAGCTCAATTAAAATAGCCTTGCACAGAGCTGTACTGGGCCTCCTTTAAATGCACAGCATCGGCCAGTCACAGTGCCTTATGTCTGTAATCCCAGTGTTTTGAGAGGCCGAAGCAGGGCCAGGAGTTCAAGACAAGCCTGGGCAATATAGAAAGACTCCATTTCAATTAAAAAAAAATAAAAATTAGCCAGGTGTAGTTGCACGTGCCCATATTTCTAGCTACTCAGGAGACTTAAGTGGGAAGATCATTTGAGCCCAGGAATTCAAGGTTACAGTGAGCTATGATTGTGCCACTGACCTCCAGCCTGGGCAGCAGAGCAAGCCATGTCTCAATAAATAAATAAAATGCACAGTCTTTATTTCAGTCAGATCTCTACTTTGAAGTAACAGACTTTTCAAAACTCTCCCAACTCAACTGAGTTGCTTCCCAATGTGTTTGTGGAATCAAAACCCCTTTTCCATGGCATCATTCAACAAACATGAATTTTGAGTTCACTGCCATTTACCTGGGCATCTTTAGGAATTCTGTATTCCTTCTTGCAATGTGAACATTTGAGTAAGTATATAACCACACCTCTTATAGTAGGAATTTGCACTCTCATTTGAATGTTGAGGCAGCTGGCTTTCTGTGTTCTTTTTCACATGCTGCCTCCTAAACAAAACAGTTAGAACATGTGGAAAAGGCAAAAAGTAAAATAAAATAAAATAAAACAGCAGAAGCCATGCTTCTCAAGGTGTGTTAAGGACACAAGAACAGTGTCTCAAGTTGAGCAAGAGTTCTCCAAGCATGAAGATCATTAAGTATGGATTGGTCTGGAAAGAAGACAGAATTCATTGATCTGATCACTATCGATAAATGTATTCATTAAGCATTTACTGCATGCATACGTACAAAGCACTGTTCTAAAATTGTGGCAGGTGCACAAAAGCTTGACGTTACTGTTTCTACCATGACAGGAAGAGCAGTCTAGAGACGGAGAACATCAAATGCCTTTGAAAAGATGACTAACACGACAAAAAATATGGTTGAAGTTCAGCTTCAAAATTCCCGTCTCTCCTTCCCAGGGGATGCTGGACAATAAGGTTTGGTCTTAGGGCATCATCTTGACAATAGAGAAAATATCCTCTACAGCAGTCTCTGCATAGGACCAGGACTCAGAAATGATCCTATGTCCCCCGTCTCAGTTTATCCATCAAGGAAAACTGGCTTCCCACTTCCCATTGCCTCAGAAAAAGGGCACTTCTCTCTCATTGGCCAACACATTCCTAGAATGTAGGCAGAGGAGAAAATATCTAATTACCATCTAACTCAACTTGTCAACTAACTGCAGGACAGAAGTATAATAAATCAATCAGAACATTGTCACAGTTGGGTTCATTCAGTTGGGTCCATCCAGTTGGTCAGTACAAAGTTATCTCTTGATTCATGAAATCTTTCGAACCAATACACAATCACCATCTGAATCGCCAATATTTTGACTTTCTGTCTTTTCTAAATAGAGGAAAAATGCACCTGAAGGGGAGTTTTTCATATACAAGCTTTTGTTTTCAGCTCAGTCTCCAAGTTTCAATAGTCACAAAGAGAATCTTTTTTTTGTTTGTTTTGTTGTGTTGTGTTTTAAATTTATTTATTTTACTTTAGGGGCATACTATATCTGGCATTTCTCCCCATGTTATCCCTCCCCACCCTCCCCTCCCTCCCCACCCCTTTTGCATGGCAAAAGGAAGAGTCAGCAGAGTAAACAGACAACCCACAGAGTGGGAGAAAATTTTTGCAAACTATGCATCTGACAAAGGACTAATATCCAGAATCTTAAGAAAAATACAAGTTTGATAAATGTGTTCTGAAGGAGTTCAGAGACAGGCAAATTTAAAGAGAAGTTGAGGGTTCAGCTTAACTTTGAGGAACAAAAAGACAAAATGGTGATGAGGACAGATATTCCAAGCAAGCAGAGCAAAGGCACAGACAGAAATGCATATGGCGGTTTCACCACCTTCCTGGACTCACCAATGCAGGGGCTGCATGCAGGGGCAATGGGAGATGTGGTTGGAAACGGGGGTTGACAGCGTATGGGGATGGCCTACAATGCCAGGAGAGGGACTTTTCTCTATGAATGTGAAACTGGGAACCATTTGTGATTTGTGTTGAGAGGAGGGCTATGTTGAGGGCAATAGCTTACAAAGCACAAATACGCTGCCTGGATGGATGATGAGGTGCTAGAGTCCAGAGGAAAATAATGGAGACTAATAATAGTTTGAATAGAAAGGAAAGAGTGTTGTGTTGTGATAAAATATTGTAGAGAAAAAGCCAATAGTAAGCACAGATTGGGTGTAGAGAAAAAAGAAGAGGTGAGGTAACTCCCAAAGGAACCAAGAGAATAGCCAGGCAATCTAGAGAAGATTCAAGACTGGAGCCAGCTGCCTGGGTTTGAATTCTGTCTTTCACACTCATCAGCTGTGTGAAATTAGAGAAATTCACTTGGATCTTCTGTGCCTCAGTTTATCATCTGGAAAATGCAGATGATAATACAGTTGAGTATCCCAAATCCAACAGTGTGAAATCCAACATGTTCCAAAATGTTAAACTTTGAGCACTGACATGGTGCCACAAATGGAAAATTCCACATGTAAGTACTTAACACAAACTTTGTTTCATGCACAAAATGATTTAAAATATTGTATAAAATTACCTTCAAGCTATGTGTATAAGGTGTATACAAAACAAATGAATTCCATGTTTAGACAGTGCTATCCCCAAGATATCTCATTATGTATATGCAAATATTCCAAAATCTGAAACAAGCTAAAATCTGAAACACTTCTTGTCTCAAGCATTTCAGATAGGACACTCAACCTATAATAGTTGCCTCATAAGTTAGTTGTGATATTGAGTTAAAACATGGAGAATAGTGCCTAGCACCCAGCAACAGCAGCATGTTTAGAGGCTGTTGTTGGTGTTGTACTTGTTATAAACAAATCAAGACTGGAAGCAGTAGGGATAAAAACTAAATCCTTCCAGAAATTGCTCTTGTAAAAGTGGAGACATTAACTGGAGGAATATATTACAACAAGTCATTTCACATTTACCATTAGGATATGAAGTCCCCATTCATTGCCCCTGCTTCCCTAATATGTATTTCCCCAGCTACCCTCATGTGTCCAGACCTCCTAATGCACCCATCCTGAAATTTCTAACCCTAGTTTATTTGAATGGGAAGTGAAATTTCATTTGGGATACTGGCTGAAAGGGGATTTTAAAATCATTTCTTAAATAGAAAAGCACTGTTCTCAACGCACTGAGAGAGCCAGAAGCCTACAAGAGACACACTTTTCAAAGGACATTGCTCTGAATATTACATAATCTGGGCATCTAAGGATGAAAATAAATCCCAGGCACACTTCCCTCTTTCCCTGCCTCAGACAAGGGCATTGCCGAAGGTCTCAACCACATTTCCCCAACTACAAAGCAAGGATAAAAATATAAATATTACTCCGAGAGGAACCGCACTTATTTGAGAGAAAAGGAACAAGGGAAAAGGAGTAAATAAAGAAAAAAGAGAGTGCCTATTTGGAGACTATTATACATTATTAGATTGGGAGGAGGGAGGCATGTGGCATATAAACACTTGAGGCAAGAAAGGAGCTGGGAAACAGGAACCCTGTCCCTAGCCTGTTCTCCACAACTGAGCCACAGCTGGACTTGGAACAAATGCTGAATCCTTTCATGCCTTGGTTTATCCTGGGATGTTGTGAAACGTCCCTAATGTCTGATCCTCTAGGTTCCTTAAGTGGCAGGTGGCTGGAGTAAAGCCATCATTTTCATTCTGCTGGTTTTCATTTTCTAAATATAATAAAGGATGAAGGTAGCAATGATCAGTACTGATGTAACACAGCATCCAAGGGGCTCAAGGTGCCTAGAGGCACCATCATTACTCTCAAGGTTTTTGCTATTTTTACTCTACATTTTGTTACTCTTGGAAGTGACTGTTGGCCCCAAGGTATCTACTGTCAAAAAGGCTCCCTACTTTAGACAGAAACTTTATTCATGCTGTTTTAAAAGATTCCAAAGTGTGATATTTCTATCCAATAGTTGGAGGAAAGATAGAACTGAACAGAAGTTTGAGGTAAGTTGACACCTAACTTTTTTTCTGAAATGGGGCATCACCATTCAAGATAAATGTAAGTTTATGATTTGATGGACACCCAAGCATTTATGCATGTACAGGTCCTTCCTGGTGTGTGTAGTCATGTCTCTGGTCTTTCACAGGGAGGTTTATAATGACCCTCATTTCCAGATTCAATTCCACCCCAATTCCTGAGCCAGTTCTACCTAAGGTCAAAAGTCTATCAATTGTCTCAGGCCACCCTGAGCACACAGGGCATCACCTTGAACTGGTAATAGGCCCAGTTACAACTGCTGGGTTCACACATTTCCTCCAAAGTCCCTTGCTGTTCATTCATCATATCCAGCTCCTAGATTCCCAAACTCCTCGGGGTCAGCTTTCCCTGCCATTAATCGCATGCCCACCTCCCATGCATACTCCCCAGGAGTCCCATCACTCTTACCAGTTACCTTCCTAGTTGCCCAGGCACAGACTGGACAACGACCATCTCAACAATGGATTATGGAGATATGTGACCAATATTCACAGGGTCTCTCCAGGCATTGAAATTGTATCAATCCTCAAGAACCTTCTAATGGCCCTAGCGAGGAGGGGAACCCTGAAATAATTGAGATTAAGTTCGCTACCAGTGCAGTGTGATAGAGGTTCTAATTGAATTATGTTTTAGAAAATAAAATAATTGCAAATGCCTCTCTGAGTTTGGAACTGCAGTCCATATCCCCAACCTTTTGCCAGCATCCATTCTCCTGGGATAGACCTGCTCCCATCCCTGCTGGCTGGCATGAAGCTGCCAATGGACAGAACTCTCAGATGACAAGTGACTCCCACCTGACTCCAGTGACTCAACAGCTGGCTTCAGAACCTGCTCCCTATAGCACAAACTGTACCAAAACACTTTCTCTGCCATCCTTCCATCTTGGTAGGAACAACCCTACCCTCTCGCCACTTGACTTTCTCTTAAAAACCTAGTACACTCTTTCCTCTCCCCAGGAAAAAGCACATACTCCTATACACATATTTTGGCCACAAAGATTCACTGACCCATCAGAGGCTGATGCATGAACTCCAGTTTAAAAATCCCTGCCTTTGATACATATAGCTCAACACACACTCAGTTCATTTTGTCTACCCAGAAACCAAAAAGGGGCATGGACACCGACCCCAAGGTCCAAGCCACTGATGGCAACTGTAGATGCTGCAAGGCAGCCATCTGGATCGACTGCCTCAAAGAATGACCCCTTCTGGGCATAATTCCAGAACACTCATGTGTAAAATTTATGGCTTTACTTAGAAACTAAATAATGCATGTCATTTAAAAAAGATACATCTTAATTATGCACTAATCCATTTAAAATAGGTTTCAGTGGAAGGATTGGGGAGAGATTCATTTACAATCCCAACTGGGAATAAATACCCCAACAATGGGAGCAGAGACCTTCCTGGCCCATCCTGTCATCTCCAAAGCCTTAGGGCAAAGCTAGGAGAGAATACTCCAGCATCAACCCACTGATTATGTCTTCTGTGGCCTGGATCAGAGGTTCTAGAAAAACAGGTGTAGCAATGAACAGCTAAGATAAATAAAATGGAACTAATTTTAGCAGATATCATGAAGAGCTAGCTGTACCTTCCTTCCTCTTCCTTTTTCCTCATGAGGGTTCTGTGGCTAGAAACAAGGTATTGATGGGACTGAGATCAGTAAGATTTTGCCTCCTTTCCTCTTTTGCTAGTAGTCCTATCCATGAGCAGTTACAGAGCCAAAGCTAAGATCAGGATGAGAATATATCACAAGTATTTTCCCTTCTTTTTAAAATACATACAATCATGAAATCAATGTTGGAAAGACTTTGTCTCCTAGAGTAAATCACTGCTGTTTTTCAAAGATCTCTAAGAAAGTTGATTTCCCAAGTTCTTAGCCAATATTTTATATCCCTGACATTCACACATTCAACTGTTATTAATATTTATTGTGTATATACTACATGTCTAGTCTTATTCCAGGCAGTACAGCTATAACAAGGACCTGCAGAGATCCTGTGCAGGAAGCTGGCCAATGTTTTGACCAAGTGTAACATCTACGAGGAAAGAGAAGCATGGTGTCCCCATAGGGGACCCAAACTAGATAAGAGGTTCCTCCTCACGTCTAATTTAAATATGTCTTTCATCATTCAAGCTCATTTTTCCTTCACACAGAGATGAGATAGTCATTTATTTTGTTAAAACCCTTATAAACTGGTTACAGTCATGAAATCTTCTCTTATTCTTCTCTTCTGTTGATTAAGCAGCTCCACTTCCCTTAACATTTCCTCACAGGACATATTTCCTTGCCTTTAATAATAAGTTTCCTCTTATTGGGGCCAACCTTTACCATTTATAAGGCACTCTGTGGTTTACAGGGCACTTCCGCATCATTATCACACTTTGATCTTCACAACAACACCGCAAGGAAGGTGCGGCAGATATTTGCTGAGTGCCAAGTATGCCCAAACCACTATTCTAGGGCTGTGGGGCACCTGTGCCACTTTACACTTGTCCCCATTGAAATTTATCCCAGTTTTGTGGAGCCATTTTCTCAATGAGTCAAGGCCATTTTGAATTTTATTTCTGTCTTGCAGGGCAGCAACACCACCACCTAATTTAGTGCCTGATGCAAATTTCATGAGCATAGTCTTAATTCTTACGTCCAGCCCATCAAAATAGCTATTGAGTAGGACAGATCCTGCCCCAATACCTCTGAGACAGCACTCAATATGTCCCCCTTGGGGTGAAGCCTTCTATCCTCTAGTAGAAGTGTAGACAGAAATATACTTTAATAACATATCAAAGACAGTGCCTGCCTTAAGAAATCAAAATCTTTACTAAAATCGAGATAGAGCCCATCAATCAATTCCCCTGGTCTATGCAGCCTTTCACAATCACGTGAGGAAATTAAATTGGTCTGGCACTATTTGCTCTTTACAGAGCTTTACTGATTGCTACTTAGTATTTTATACCCTTTCAGGTGCTATTCAATTGATTATTGGATGATTTATTCCAAGATCTTCCCAGGTATCGATGTTAAGCTCACAGGTCTGAAATTTTCAGGGTCATCCTGTCTTTCTCTCTCGAAGATGGGCACCTCATTTACCCTTTTGCTATCCTTAGGGGATTTTCAAATCCTCAGTGATTTGGGGGAAACACTGTCTAATAGTCCTAAGATGAAAGTTGAAATTTCATTCAGTATCCTACAGGGCAAGCCATCAGGTCCTGCTGACTCAAACATATTATGTTTTTCTAAGTTTTCTAACTATGCAGTCTCTTTGGCTTTCTATCCTCCTATTACAATTGGGACTTATTCCAGGGAGCAATTTATAGGGGATATTATCTTCCCCCTGGGGGAGGGGCGTGAAGAGGACATTGTAAAAAAGTTAAATAAATACAATAAAAAGCCCTACTTTTTACTCTGTCTTCTGCTTTAGCATCTCAGGCAGAGACCACGTTATCCAGATCCCACTTCCTTTTCCTCTTCTTGGCCACCCCAAAAGACTGCATTTCCCAGCCCCCTTTGCATTAAATTGGGCTCACGTGATAGGGTTTGAGCCAATCTAATGATGGAAAGAATGATGCACACCACTTTCTGGCCTGAACACAAACTCTCTGCATGATCCTCCATATTTTCTCTGCTCCTTTGGTAACAATATGGTCAGTGCATTTTAATGCGGGACCAACACAAAAGAAGGGAGATTGGACCCATGAAGAACACTCAGGAGGGCTGCCCTAGAGAACTGCCTGACTTGCACTGAGCTGTGACATAAATAAGTGATGCACTCTGGTGCCGTTAAACCTCTAGCTATTAGGAAGTTTTCTTTATGTTGATCTAAAATCTCTCTCCCTACAGTCTTCTCACACTGACCCGAGTTTTACCCTTTGAGTCAGACAGGGAATATTTCTCTGTCAATTATAAGGTAAAATTGTCTAAGTGTCCATTTTTAGACTAATAAAATATTTAAAGAATATCTTTTCTTATTTGTATTATGTTTCCTAGGTATATATTTTTTATTTCAACCTTGCTAATCAGTCATACTATTTTATATATTTATGTAAATTGTTATTTCATGTGGAGGAGACCTTGCCAAAGGATCTTAATCCATCATGTGCTACACGAAGAGAAAACTGACAAGATCAATTTTTTTTTGTTATAAGAAATTACAATAGGTTAGATAACTCTGTATGTGTGTGTTTTCATTTGAAAAGGTTCTGTAAAGTTACCTACTATCAAGAAAAATGTAACAAATACCTGAGTAGCCATCACCCAGTGTTTTAAAATGTTCCTACTTCTTAATCTACAAAAGAAACAAAACAGCCCAAGTCCCTCACTTCCTTCCCTGGTCTCATTTCATTTACTTCTATCTCAGAAAAAACTTTCAGTAGACACAAGCTCTCACTATGTTGTCCAGGCTGGTCTCAAACTCCTCAGCTCAAGCAATGTTCCTGCCTTGGCCTCCCAAAGTGCTGGGATTATAGGTGTAAGTGACCATGCCTGGCCCAGTCTGCCTTTATATACTTGAACTACATATGTATAAATAGATAGATAAATATATATATTTACAGATATGTGTATCTATATGTATATATATTTGATCATAAAGAATGTATTATATTGTATTCTATATTTTTAGTTTACATAAATGGTATATTTATCTCTACACAACTTGATTTTTTTCACTTGCTATTATATTTTGAGACACAATCAATATGATACATATAGGTCTAGTTTATTCCTGTTTAACCGCTATGTGGTATTAACCTGTTGTATAAATATAGCCAGAGATTATCCATTTCCCTATTCATTAATGTACATAGGCTATTTCCAATTTATCACTATTACAATAATGTCAGTTATGCTCTAAAGTGGTTATACTGCTTTTCTTTATCACAGTTATGTATGCAAGTTTGTATTTCACCATTCCTTAATCAGTATTTGGTAGTTGAGATAGTTTTATTTTTGCTAGTCTTCTAGATATTCCTGTTTAAATTTGCATTTCATTCTATTCAGACTTCAATTTTCATAAGATTCTTCTACAAGATATTATGCATATTATTCATAAGAATTCTTAAATATTTTATAGTTTTAATCATACTACAAATGACATATTTTTGTAGTTGTATTTTCTAATTTTGTTCAGTTAATAGTTTTCTGAAAGGAAAACTGTTTCTGAAAGGGAACAGGATTTACAACAACCAACCTAGGAAAACAACATCTAATCAAAAAAATTTTTAATTTTAAAACTATTTTATAGTATTTTTATTTGCTTATATAAAGCTCAGCCTTCAGGCATTCAACAAGTATTATTTAATGTCTATTAGGTTCTAGGCCCACACTTAACAAAGGGGCCACTCCCTTGAGTATAAGACAGGCAATGCCTGCAGCTGTAGTCCCACTGACAATCTAATGGTGCTCAATAAATAAGCAAACAAAAAAAATGAAATGGACTATTTTTATATTTATTAAGACTCTATTTACCATGATTGTGAAAAATTCAGTAGCTCTTGGGACTCCAACCCTCCCTCTAAATTGCCCAAACCTCGGAACAAAAGGACATACATTTGCTTCTTTTTGCCATGTGATGTCACTGCAAGAAACTGAGCCTCCACTCTGCCACAGATGACACTGTCCTCTAAAATTGCAAAGGCCTGCCCTTCACCACACTAGCCCTGATACGCATGTACCCCTACACATACCGTGTCAAACGCCAGTACTTGGACTTTCTCTCCTACATTACCACTGCCTCTGTGTCACTGAAGAGTAGGAGACAGTGCGACCGTCCCCTCAATGCCATTTGAGCACAATTTCACAAATTTTCTGGGCACAGGTACACCTCCTTCTACTACAGGATCCAGAGGTGATGTACATTGTGCATGCAGCTAGCAGAGGGTAATCCTCACCTGATAGTCCCAAGAAGAGCAAGTCCAGTCCTTCCCAATTGTTCCACCCCGGCCACTGGCTATGCTCTCTTACATGCAGGGACCTTCTAGAGCATTTGCTCTGCTTCCATGAGCATCTCTGATAATGTTATTCATAGGCCTCAGCAGTCTTTCCATGAGCTTACTACTTCTTACTTAGTTCAAGAATGGCTTCCTGCCATTTCCAACTCTACCTTCTCAGCCCTCCCCACAACAAGTCTTCCAAGGTGACCTGATTTCCCCTCTATTCTTTTTCCAATCTATTGTGATGGCATAAAATCCATCCTCCACTTTCCTTCTCTTTTGATTCTCAAGAGCCTATATTGAAAGCCAAATAGATCAAGTATTGAGTCTGTCTCCTGCTATTGCAATACTATCTCTTCAAGGAAATGCAGCTACCTGTGACAAACCAGAGAATGAGTTATACACCATCAAGTGCAGAAATAAAAGCATGAGGATTAAGACTCCAAGCTACTATACAGTGAAGTTGAAACAATAGAACTTAGAGCTCTGAAGTCAGCCTACCAACGTTTGAATCCTACTTCTGTCATTTACTGGTATGTAATTTTGGACAAGTTACTTAACCACTCTGTGCTACAGTTTCCTTGTCTGTAAACTGGAGCATATAATAAACTACCTCGAAGTGTTATTGTGATAATCAAATTAAGTCT
The DNA here is from genome assembly GCF_030222135.1 of Aotus nancymaae. Lineage (NCBI taxonomy): Eukaryota > Metazoa > Chordata > Mammalia > Primates > Aotidae > Aotus > Aotus nancymaae. Next base: position 50,888,442 of record NW_026988432.1, on the reverse strand, counting down.
ATTACCTGTAAAGCACTTAAAACAGTGCCAGTAACATAGAAAATACTCAAAAATATTAGCCATTATTGTATAATTGAAGATGACTCGTGGCTAGTTCACATTCAGCTAATCACACAGCATCTTGGGTCACACAGCATCTTGGGTCTAGATGCTTGTCTCACAATTCCCAGAACTTGGTTATTCCTTTTGGGCTGGTCATCATCTGGAAGCCCTGCATCTTCACGAAGCTTTTCTTTATGCTTACTTGGTTTCCAAGAAATGTATAGCACAGATGTCTCACTACGCAGTTTCACACTCTTTCTTTTGAGACAGAGTCTCGCTCTGTCACCCAAGGAATGCAGTGGCGTGATCTCGGCTCACTGCAACCTCCACCTCCTGGGTTCAAGCGATTCTCCTGCCTCAGCCTCCCAAGTAGCTAGGACTACAGGCATTTGCCAACATGCCCAGCTAATTTTTGTATTTTTAGTAGAGACGGTGTTTCACCATGTTGGCCAGGATGGTCTTGATCTCTCGACCTCATGATCCACCTGCCTCGGCCTCCCAAAGTGCTGGGATTACAGGCATGAGCCACCACGCCCAGCCCCCACACTCTTTATTACTGGTTAGCATTTCAACCAGAAGTCTCTTCTGGGTCTCCTGCTATGGAGATAGCCACATGGCTTATTGCCTCGTTTTCTTCAGATTCTACTTAAATGCCACTTCCACTGAGAAGCTATCTCCAAAAAGAGAACCTGGTAGCCTTCATTCCACCTCTCTGCTTTACTTTTCTCCATAGCACTTACCACTACCTAACATTTTATCTGTGTATAAAATGTTATATAATGATATACATGTATGTAGTTTATGTTATAAAATGTTATATAAATAGATATTACACACATACAGTCATGCACCACATCAGATGTTTGGGTCCCTGACAGACCCAGGTCATATGAGATTATGATGAAGCTCAAGAATTCCTGTTGCCTAGTGATGTTGGCACTGTCCTAATAATAGTGCAATGCATTACACATGTTTGGAGTGATGTTGGTATAAACAAACCATACTGTGCTGCCAGGCGTATGAAAGCATAGCACATACAGTTATGTACAGTTCATACTTGATAGTAAATGACTATGTTACTGGTTTATGTATTTACTATACTTTTTAATCATTATTTTAGAATATACTCCTTCTAATTATTAAACTAAAAAAAAGGTTAACTGTAAAACAGGCTCAGGCAGGTCCTTCAGGAGGTATTCCAGAAGAAGGCATTGTTATCACAGGAGACTACAGCTCCATGTGCATTACTGACCCAAAGACCTTCCAGTGGGGCGAAATGTGATATTCATATTCATAGGCAAAGACAGGGATATTGATGATCCTGATCTTGTGTGTGTCTAGGCTAATGTGTGTGTTTGTGTCTTTGCTTCTAACAAAAAAAAAATTTAAAGTAAAAAAGTAAAACTAAAAATTTTTTAAATAGAAAAAACTTATAGTGTAAGGATGTAAAGAAAAAAACTTTTTTATGGCTGTTCATTGTGTTTATGTTTTAAGCCAAATGTTATTATAAAAGAGTCAAAAAGTTAAAGATAATGTAAAAGTTTATAAAGTAAAAAATCTGTAGAAAGCTAAGGTTAATTTATTACTGAAGAAGGAGCACGAGGTTAAGAGATCAAGAAAGAAAAATATCTTTTTATAAAGTTAGTGTAGCCTAAGCATAGTGTTTCTCTTTTTTTTAAATTATACTTTAAGTTCTGGGGTACATGTGCAGAACATGCAGCTTTGTTACATAGGTATACACGTGCCATGGTGGTTTGCTGCATCCATCACCCCGTCATCTACATTACGTATTTCTCCTAATGCTATCCCTACCCTATCCCCTCATCCTCTGCTACACCTCCCCTAGACCCCCACCCTCCAACAGGCCTTGGTGTGTGAAGTTTCCCTCCCTGTGTCCATGCGTTCTCATTGTTCAACACCCAATTGTGAGTAAGAACATGTGGTGTTTGGTTTTCTGTTTTTGTGTTAGTTTGTTGAGAATGATGGTTTCCAGCTTTATCCGTGTCCTTGAAGAGGGCATGAACTCATCCTTTTTAATGGCTGCATAGTATTCCATGGTGTATATGTGCCACATTTTCTTTATCCAGTCTATCATTGATGGGCATTTGGGTTGGTTCCAAGTCTTTGCTATTGTGAACAGTGCCATGATAAACATACCCGTGCATGTGGCTTTATAAAAGAATGATTTATAACCCAGAGTTATAAATTGCTGGGTCAAATGGTATTTCTAGTTGTAGATCCTTAAGGAATTGCCACACTGTCTTCCACAATGTAACTAATTTACACTCCCACCAACAGTATAAATGTGTTTCTGTTTCTCCACATCCTCTCCAGCATCTGTTGTCTCCTTTTTAATGATCACCATTCTAACTGGTGTGAGATGGTATCTCAATGTGGTTTTGATTTGCATTTCTCTAATGATCAGTGATGATGAACTTTTTTTCATACATTTGTTGGCTGCATAAATGTCTTCTTTAGAGAAATGTCTGTTCATATCCTTTGCCCACTTTTTGATGGGGTTGTTTTCTTCTTGTAAATTTGTTTAAGTTCTTTGTAGATTCTGGATATTAGATTGCAAAAATTTTTTCCCATTCTGTTGGTTGCTGGTTCACTCTAATGATAGTTTCTTTTGCTGTGCAGAAGCTCTTTAGTTTAATTAGATCCCATTTGTCTATCTTGGCTTTTGTTAAGCATAGCATTTCTAAAGTCCACGTAGTGTACAGTAATGTCCTAGGCCTTCATATTTGCTCACTGCTCACTCACTGACTCACCAGAGCAACTTCCATTTCTGCAAGCTCCATTGAAGGTAAGTGCCCTATATAGGTGTGCCATTTTTTATCTCCTCTACTATATTTTTATTGCATTTTTTCTATGTTTAGATACACAAATGTTTACCATTGTGCTACAGTGGCCTACAGTATTCAATGCAGTAACATACTGTATAGGTTTGTAGCCTAGAAGCAATAGGCTATACCATCTAGTCATGTGTGTTATAAGACCTATGGACTTTTCCTGGAGAAATAAACTCAATTTGTTTAAGCCATTATTAACTTTTTTTAAATTAGAAGCCAAACCTTATCTTAACTGATATATTCAGCTAAAAATCACCTACCTCTTCAGAATACCATATACTTGAAGACTGCACCTGTAACTTTCTTATGAAACACCATTCCACCTTTCTGTTTTAATATTAGCCAACCATTTATTGAACAAATACTATGCCAAACACTGAGTTAATCCTCTCAACTACTCTACAAAGTAGGTATTTTTATTTCCATTTAGCAGGTGAGAAAGCTGAGCTTCATGGGGCTTTAGCGACTTCTTTAAGGTCCCACAGTAATAAATGGCAAGAAGCAAGATTTGAATCCAGACCTCTCAACCCCAAAGTCTGTGCTCTTTCTATTCCACTCATATGCATGTCTTCCCACATCTACTGTAAGCTACTTGAGGGCAGGGACCATGGTTTATGATCCTTTGTGCTTTCATAATACATACCCGAGTTCCTGCCACATCTTAGGTCATCATAAAGAGTGAGTGAGTGAGTGAGTGAGTGAGTGAAAGAATGGACAGATGAATGGCTGGGGTAGTTTGTTTGACACACAGTTCATGGAAATGTCATTCTATTTTGTTTGTAATTTTCTGACATACCCCTCAGTACCAAAGCTGGAGTCATAGTCAACAATATTAGGCAAGTGTCATAGATTAGATTCCCCAGAAGCAGAGCCTGAGACAGGGATTTGGTCCGTGTGATTTGTAGAGGCAGCGCTCTTCCAAAAGCCCCTGGAGGGGAGTGTGGAAAGGCCAAGCGAGGATGCGGTATCAGATCAAGTCCTTCCTTGGCCTGATCCACAAAGAGCCTGGAATACAATCTACCCTACAGAGTCTTCTCTACCTTGAGGCAGCCCGTCCTCGGCTGTAGGGCTTCCCGCTGTGGGAGGCAGAATCCCCCAGGCCTCCTCAGTGCAGGGCAGTCCTCCTGAGAAGCGGGCAGTGGTGAGGAGCAGCCACCACTCACAGCAGCCAAGGGATGGGGGACACGGAGAAGGCACTCTGGGCTGCACCAACAGTACTCAGACAGCAAGATTTTAATTAGAAAGTGTAGAAAAGAAATGTCATTCAACATCATTTCAGAAAGGGAGAAAACCTGATGTCAATGAGCTTATCTTGACTACAGATGTGTAAAACTCCCCCAAATCTCTACCTCTCTGAGTGAAATGAGACCCTCCCCACAACCATCTATGTTTTCAATCACTTCAATGTCATGATTAGGCTTCCTTAGGCTTCCTCGTTCCGATTTTTTTTTTCAAAACTTTACGGACAACTTTCCAACCTTCTGTACACATAGTCAAAACCTTTAACAAATATGCCATGGAGGGGTGTGCTTGCGTGTGTGTGTGTTGTGTGTGTCTGTCTGAAAATCAAAATACGCAAATAAACAAAACTTCATTATTAGTCACAAATAGGGATAATCATTAAATAGTATTTTCTTTGAAGTTTAAGAGTAGAATATTCAGAAAAGTAAAATCAAATTGTTCTTCTAGCCCAGAATACTACTTAAGAGTAAACTCTATTCATTAAATACAGCTATTGAAGAAAATTCATGAGGGAAAAGTATGATACTATTTTGTAACTTGACAAATATGAGGCATTAATGTTGTCTGGAAACATCATTTGAACACTAGCAGAATCAGAATTATGGAGCTTAGAGGAAGCATCTGTCTTTTGGTCAGCTTCTTCACTGAGCCTGTGTGACTCAGTTTGTTGGATCTCTGTGCTAAAGAGTGGTGTTGGCAGCATGCAACAGCTTCCCATCCCTAAAAGCCACTCATCATGCCCACTGTACCCAGTTAGCACACCAGGAGAACAAAAACACTGATATTCCAAAGCTACTCTGCTGTCACATAAAGGGGAACATGCACTCATCTTTTTCTGGATTACACCAATTAAATAGAAGTATTTCCTTGTGTTATCCTCTGGCTCTTCCTCTCTCTCTCTCTCTCTATCTATCTATCTATATCTCTAGTTCTCTCTCTTTCTCAATTTATCTTTGAGATTTTTTTTCCCCCAGGAAAACTTTCCCAAAAACTCATGAAAAAATGTTCCAAACCTCAGCTTAGGTTTACACCCTGAGAATTTGTTATTCATGAGCCAGGCCTTTTGAAGTCTGATTTCTCAGGATTGATGCTTTATCTTTAAATAGTGATGAACATGAACATTGACTCAAAGGGCCTCTGACAATCACTTAGGAATAACTCAGACATTTGTGTCTGGGCAAGGTCTCCCCTACACAGGGAACCTTTTGTAAATATTACTTACTAGAACCATAACACTAATAGATGTAGTTAATAATTATCACAATGTGCCAAAACTGCACAGTTTGCTCCCTGATTACAATATTAAATTGCTATTGAGCTGTGGTATTCGCTTCAGGCAATACTAGTAAGAACCCCCTAAAGACCCAGGCTGGCCTCACCATACAAAAATGGAAAATGTTCCACTGCACACAATGCTCAGGCAGCAGTGGGCTTTGCCAGAAAACAAACACAAAACTCAAACAATAGAAGGAAAGTTTTATCAGCACTGAAGTGTCTTTTCACTTGGGAACTGTCATCTCTCAAAAAGGAAAACACGCACACACTTGATAGCGGCTCACAAGGCAAGCCATTACTATGAGCACGGTGACTCACGGCGCAGATAGAGAATACTGCACAGCCAGAGCTGAAAGGCTTTGTTTTATTTGCATCTGATGATGTCTTGAGATAGGCCATTCCAGCTCTGCAAAGTTGAGAGATCCTCAGAATGCGAACAGGCTTCTCTCTCTGCGAGGAGGGAGGGAATTTTCTTTTCCCACACACCCTCTCCTCTTTGCCTGACAGGTCAAGTGGCCTAGACAATAGGGCAAAGCTACTGAGAGCAAAACTGCAGTTTAATTGAGAAGTGTCATTAGCTCCAGGACAGCACATTCAAAAGCAGACACATGGGGGGCACTTGTCATATGCAGCACATACCAATTCACCCCTCATTCACCCACACATTGCCATCCCACCTCCATATTTGCAATTTCAGAGACCCATAGTGGGAAAATGAGCACTTAGCAATCAATTTGCACAGACAGCCGCCCAGCCTGCACAAACAGGAGGCTGGTTTTCCCACCCTGGAGATGCAGAAGCATTTCAAGGGGACAGCCACTACTGAGGCTGAACTCAAAATATGCTGCTTTACAGGAAATCGGGACTCCTGAATGCTTTAGTAACAAGAAAAGAACAGTGGCTAGCAGGTAACTAATTAAAAAAGACTGAGCAAGAAGGATGACACTTGTGCCTTGACCCCCTTCAGACCAGGCAAACCAGTAAACAGCCAGCAAAATGCTTTTGTGCTGGTTAGGAGAGGTTACATTGGAAGTCATCTGCTGTTCGCTTAGCAGCTGCATTGGCTCTGGCCTGCGCAGGCAGGACATGGTAATGGATGTTCCTGGCACAGAGGAGAGAGTAAATGGCTGCTCCTTTCCTTTCCCCAGTGCAGAGTCTACCTGCTCCAGATTACCAAGGTGTGATGGGTTGCATCCATTCCCCAGGCCAGTACAATCTGGTATGAGCTTGGAACTCAATGGGTAATTCAAGTCACCACGTCACCTGTAACACATATAAGGTCCTCGATGTTTAATTTTCATCAAATTTGCCAACAGTCAATGTATCTGGGCCTCTTTCTTAGATACTGCAGGATAAATATCCTCTATTTCTCCTGGGAATTTTTGGTATTATCTTTCCCTTCTTTTTGTTTACAAAAAAATACTTGTTCACTACAAATTTCTTCTTCACATATTAATCTACATTTTATGAATCCCTCAGGGATAGAGCTTCTTCCCCACTTTCTCCCGTCCTTCTGCCCTTAAAAAAAAAAAAAGAATCCCTCAAGGATAAATAAGGTGTTTATTTCCCCATTTACAAAGCTGTGTGACCCAGGGCAAGTTACTGCCACTCTGTGCAGCAGTTTCTCATTTAAAAGTTAGGATGATGCTAATAGCCTGTAAGGTCTCTAAGCAGAAATGTCCAGTACAAAACAAGCCTCCAAACACTGTTAGCTGATGCTGTTGTTATTATTATTGCTAGTTATTAGCACTCTTGTCTTTTATCCTCAGAGGCTAACACAGTGCCTGGTACACAAAAGAGGTTCAGAATATGTTCTGTGACCAGCTGAATAAATGACTGAATAAATGACTGAGTGGATGACTGCTTTAAGTGACAAGCAGCTTTCTATCCTGAGTTGCTCCATCCCAATTATCATTCTCCCTATGCCAGGAAATAAGGCGGTTTGGGTCACATCATTTCATCTGCTGCATTCTGTACCTCTTAAGTCTCAAGGTCAGCTGCCAAACACAACCCAGTAAAAGAGGATAGCAACAAAAATGACATTTTCTTTCTCTTTTAATTTTTTTTTTTAGAGACAGAGTCTTGCTCTGTCACCCAGGCTTGCTCTGTCACCCAGGCTAGAGTGCAGTGAAATGATCATAGCTCACTACAGCCTCAAACTCCTGGGTTCAAGCAATTCTCCCATCTTAGCCTTCCCACCTCCCCAGGAGCTGGGACTACAGGCATGCACCACCATGCATGGCTGTTTTGTACTTTTTATAGAGACAGAGTCTTGCTATGTTGTCCATTCGGGTCACAAACTCTTGGCCTCAAGCAATCCTCCTGCCTTGGCCTCCCAAAGTGCTGGAATTACAGGTGTGAGCCACTGTGCCCACCTAGAAGTGTGATTTTTTTTTAAAGTCTTTTGTCTTTCACTCTAACAAGCCTGTGAATTTGAAGGGAATAAATAAGCCAAGCTGTTCCTGATGGTTATTTTCAAGGATGCTCATAATGGGATGGAAGGTTGGGGCAGAGAAAGCACATATCAACAGCACTATCTATGGCTCCTCCCAAAACTACCGCGAGAAGAAGAGAAACCAATAGAAAGGTTGGTGGTCTGTATAGAAGTTCCCATCACAGAACAGGATGAGCTTAAGGTAATCGCATGTCAGTGAAGTGATCTCACAGAGGCATCGAGAGTAGAAGGGCATTGGAGTTACACAGATCCCTGTTCTCATTCCAGTTCTGACGTGAACCATGGACAAGTGACTGAAGCTCTCTGAGCCCCACATTGTTCATCTGTGAAATGGGGATGAACCCCCCTCACAGGGCTTTGGGAAGTATAAATAAAGGATATAAAGAGAGAACTTATAAAAGACTTTAACACAGAAAGCTTAGGTATTTTTGAGGCTAGTGGATCACTCTCCATGCTGAGTTCTAAGCAAACTGGGAAATAGACCCAGGCCTTCAAAATGAATCAAATGTTAGTTTTGTAATCGGGGAAACTGGACTGGAGAAGCTAGCTTTATTTAGGCCCAAATTGGGCCTTCTACCCTTCGTAACTCCAAACCAACCAATGCCTTGAGATTCACAAAAGGGAGAATAGCATCTACTACTTCAGCAACACAGAAATGCGCCTTGCTCCTCCTTCCACTGGTGATACCAGGATCTGCCCTCGGGCTCCATTTCCCTCTGCTGTCCTCGTTGCAATAGGCAGGCGAGCCACATCTTTCCCATTGCAGCCTAATCCTTACACTGAGTCCATGCCTCCTCTTCCACATGTAGGAGTAGATCCCACAGCCTTCTTTCCTTTTGCTTCTCCTTTTCTTTCTGCCCCAGATACTCATCTTTCTAACCGATTTCTGCATATTCTCTTGGATCCCTAGGCTATATGGGATGGTCTGTTGCTTCTGGGCTACAAACGTGGACAGCATGTTACTGTACTAAATACTGCAGACAACTGTAACACAATGGCAAACATATCTAAACACAGAAAAGTAAAAATACAGTATTATAATCTCATGGGACCACTATCATATCCGTGGTCCATCACTGACCAAAACGTTATGTGGCACGAGACTGTATTTCCCAGGAACCTTCTCTCAGGGGATAAATAATGGCTACATTCCCACCTACAATTTCTGTGCTACCCCAAAACTCGTCTAATTCTAGTTAAATTTTTCAGTGCTCATCTCTCTGGTCTTCCTATCTCAAATCTGTCCAAAATGATAGCACATTGGACACAGCTATCTCAATCTCCAAGCTGCCCCAGTGGCTTTTATTTTGACTCCTTATCCCCAACATTAATTACGCCCCTCACAATTGGGGCTTCTCAGATCCCTCAGGGATAATCATTCTCATTTGTTCTCCCAGACCTTGCCTGTCTTCCTCTATTGGAGCTCTTTGTGCTCAGTCCCTCTCCTGATCTGGTAATTCTCTTAGTCTCCTATTGACAAGCAATATGCCTGACTTATTTGCTTTTTTCTTTCCCATTAGTCTAGTATCAGTCCAGTATTTTAGATGCTTGCCAAAATCTTTGAGATAAGACTGAATTGTGTTTCTTTTAAAATACTCAAGGAGGCAGATGTTTCAGACCATCTCACTGCTAAGAGACTTAGACATCCTGTGATTTCTAAGAAATCCTGTGACAGACCAGTCTCTACAGGCCTGAACCACTGACCGACCTACAGGCCAGTCAATAATTGGTTTATTACCACTGCTTTGGCCTTGACTCTACACAGATTACTGAACATTGAGGTATTACTCATGGGTTTTAGCCATTTGCTTGTGAGATGAATGATTTCAAGCACCCACAGTGACCTGGACTCCCTGGGCTTTGAGGACAGCAGGCATAGAGGTCTGGTCTACAACCAGCCAACTGCTACAAAGTAGGGCAGCAGGTGGGTGTGCTCTCATCCTCTTTATACAATTTCCTGAGAAAGAAATGGTTGGCAATGAAGACAACCAATGATTCTACTTCCTCTTTCGAAGTGGATTTTATAAACTAAGCTCAAAGATCAAGCTTTCACAATTTTTGAATACTTAGCAAGCATTATATATTCCATATGCTGTAATAATATAAAATTCATCTTCTGGGAAAAGCATCTACAAGTTTGTGCCTTAACTTGAAAACAATAGCTAACTCTACTGACATATTACTTTCTTCTTTAAGAGGTAACAAAATCATCAAATATATGATGGGAGTTAAGGGAATACTAGACCTACAAAGGAGAATTTGACCAAGAATCTCCTGGAAGGACATTATATTAAGCAAACTAAGCCAGGAGCAGAAAGATAAACACAGCATCTTCTTACTCATATGCTGAAGCTTAAGAAAGTAGTTCTCACAGAAGTGAAAAGTAGAATGGAGGATACTAGAGGCTGGGAAGGGTAGGGAGGAGAGAAGGATGTGAAGAGATTTGTTAAAAGGTAAAAATTATAGCTAAATAGGAGCAATACGTTCTAGTGTTCTATACCACTGTAAGATGACTACAGTGAACAATAACATATTATATAGTTTCATATAGCTAGAAGGAGGACATTGAAGGTTCTCAATACAAAGAAATGATAAATGTTTGAGATGATGGATAGATATGCTAATTACCCTGATCTGATCACTAGACACTCTATATATTGAAACACCACTATGCACTCCAAAAATATACATGATTTTGTGTCAATTTTAAATTTTTAAATGTAATTTAATTTTTAAAAAGAAAAATAATTCTGGAAGAGATTGAAAAGAATTCATATTGTCTCTTTTATAAATATTTGACAGAATTTACTTATAAAGCCATCAAGACTTAAAGTTGTCCTTGTGGGAAAAGTTTTTAACTACAAATTCAATTTCCTTAATAGATAAGAGTTTATTCAGATGTTTTGTTTCTTCTTGGATGTGTTTTGATAGTTTGTGTTCTTCAAGAAATTGGTCCCTTTCACTTAAGTTTATCAATTTATGAGCAGAGATTTACTTGCAATATTCTCTTACCACCATTTTTTTTTTTTAGATGCAGTTTCGCTCTTGTTACCCAGGCTGGAGTGCAATAGCGCGATCTCGGCTCACCGCAACCTCTGCCTCCTGGGTTCAGGCAATTCTCCTGCCTCACCCTCCTGAGTAGCTGGGATTACAGGCACGCACCACCGTGCCCAGCTAATTTTTTATATCTTTAGTAGAGACGGGGTTTCACCATGTTGACCAGGATGGTCTCGATCTCTTGACCTCGTGATCCACCAGCCTCGGCCTCCCAAAGTGCTGGGATTACAGGCGTGAGCCACCGCGCCCGGGTCTTACCACCATTTTAATATTCATGGTGACTATGGTGATGATTCCTTTTCCTTCCTGATATTAAATTTAGTTTCTTGTCTCTTTTTGTTGTTGTTAGTCCAGATAGAATTTCACTAATGACTGAATTTTTCAAAAAAGAAGCTTTTGCTTTCATTGATTTTCATTATTGTCTTTTCTATATTTAATTAAATTGGCTCTTTTTACTATTATTATCTCTTCCTTCCTTTTGCTTTTGGTGTAATTTGCTTTTTCTTATTGTATAAAGTCAGTATTTAGTCTGTTTATTTGAGAGCTTTCCTCTTTTCTAATATAAGCATTTAATAGACATTTAAATCTAAGTACTATATTAGTTTTATTCCATAAATATTGACATGTTATATTTTATTTGTATTCATTTCAAAATACTTTAAATTTCCTTTTGTGGGCTTCTCTGAATCATGAATGATTTAAAAGTTTTGCTTAACTTCTAAATTAATTGAAGATTTTCTCTTTTTCTGTTACTGATATCTAATTTAATTCTATTATAATTGTAAACTTTTTAGGACTTTAATTTTTTAATGTTTTATGGGAGAAAATATGGTACATCTATGGGTGCCTTATTAGTATTTGACACAAATGTGTATTACTCTGTTGTTGGGTTAAATTGCTGAAAAATGTAGACTGAGTCAAGTAGGTCAGGAAAGAAAAGAATTTCTTCGAACAGGAGGCCTCCAGGAGCTCAACCTCTGTCTTTTTTCTTTTTTTAGACGAAGTCACACTCTGTCACCCAGGCTGGAGTGCAGTGGCACGATCTCAGCTCACTGAAACCTCTGCCTCCTGGTTTCAAGTGATTCTCCTGCCTCAGCCTCCCTCCCAAGTAGCTGGGATTACAGGCACACACCATTATGCCCAGCTAATTTTTATATTTTCAGTAGAGACAGGGTTTCGCCATGTTGGCCTAGATGGTCTTGAACTCTTGACCTCGTGATCTACCTGCCTCGGCCTCCCAAAGTGCTAGGATTACAGGCGTGAGCCACCGCACCTGGCCTCCTCTGTCCTTCTTTCAGATCTGTCTTACTGGGCCTCCAAGACTCCAACCTTTCCTTAAGATTTGCTAGATTTCACTTGACCTTTTCTATCTGTTTCATTTAATCTACTTAATCTCAGTCTTTTCTTAAGGAAATTTTCTTCCTCACAAAATGATTCCTAATCAATCAGAATGATTTTTCTTTCAATCTCCCACTGTTACTGTTCCTATTTCTAAATCAAAGCCTGCTATTAAACCTACTCAGTTTTTCCTGGAGAGTTTCAGCAAACTTGATTTCTAGAGAACTACATAAAGCTTTTTAATTTCTTTTATTATATTAAAAAGATGTAATTACAATAATTCCACTGAGGTTTTCCTCCACCTAACAAGAGGATGACATCTCGTATTGTAAGGGCCCATTCTCCTTTAGAGATTTACTAACAAAAATCTACCTGCATCTGAACCCTGCATGGGTCCTTGAAATCTACAACCATAGAAGATTATATAATTAACAAGAGAAAGTCAATCTGAGACCATGTTGGATGATGAAGGGCATTAGCTTCAATAGCACAAGAACAAACCACATGATACCAAGAGGATGGTCTTGCCATTGTTCCCTCGTTGACCCTAGAACTGGTTACAAGTCAAAACAAGTTAAAGATGAGGATTTGAAGCAGCTGACCAATAACTGCTACCAATCCCTTTATAATTTAAAGGCTGGAACCATACATACCAGTATTTCTAAGTCCTGGCCTGCAGAGAAACATGTAAAGAGAACAAAAATGTTTCCACTTACCAAAGCCAAAAAAACTGTACAACAAAAGATACTTTAATTTTATACCCAGTGCACCTGCTAAGGTCAAAAACAGCAACCCCACTCCCATCGCCTGTGCCTGATAAAAATAGCCACACACCTGTGACTACCAGCAATAAAGATGTCACAGATTGTAAAGAAAAATCTGACAGACTCACCTTTTCCAAAGCCTTTTTCCAAACCATATCACCAGCACAATGTCTAGGTCCTAGAACAGATGTCCAAACTTGAGACTTTATATCATTTATACAGGAGTTTGAGAAGGTTCCTAAATTGTACATACTCTCCATTCCAAGTTCTGAATCAATATAAAAGTCAAATAAAGATCAAAACACTGATTTGATTACCAGTACAAAGAATGAGGCCGCTTGATATTTCCTGAGAAGGAACAAACTCCATGATGCATAGTTAAATTTTACAAGGCTAGGTGCATAACTATGTGGGGTATAGGTCATCTTTATGTGCGCATGTATAGAGACATGACCAGAGATCAAAACAGTCTTTTTACACCATCCCATTACATCTGGATTTTAGAATCCACACGTGGGAAATATGGGACAACCAAGTAGATAATTAACTAGGCAGTCACTTAAAAGATTATGGCTCCACTCAACCCCTGTTGAGCAGAATACTAAATAAGGAAAGGCCATACATATGGGCCACCTGTAAGCCATTATTAACTCCTTTCACTAGAGAAACAATGAGTATCCCATTCTTACTGCCTCACCAATCACATACATCTCCAACGCCCATGGAAACCCAGCAGTGAGAGACGTGGGGAGGAGAGGTTTCTTCCCAATGCTACTGTGATGCTACATAGGACAGCTAAATAGGAATATATTAACAGATTTGAACTTAGTGGGCAGAAACTAGTCCTCGACACAATTAACCAAGTTACAGGTATCTCTGAACATGTTACCAGGGTTCAACTCATGCCTATCTGTATAGTTTAACCCAGGGATTAGCTAATTTTTTCTTAAAAGGACAGATGAGTAAATATTTGAGGCTTTGGGGGACCACACAGCTCCTGTTGCAATCATCTGACTCTGTCCATGTCTTGTGAAAGCAGGCATAGATTACACACAAGCAAAAGGGTGCAGCTCCATTGCAATAAAGTTTTCTTTAAAAAAACAGGTGATGGGAGTTTGCCAGCCTCATCTGCTGAGTGAGGCAACTTTCCTTCTTTATCTAAAAAATTTGACTGATGCAAAAATATAAAGAATATTTTTCCATAGCTTGGGCCCTCACCATCTCTTACCCAGCCTATTACAGTAACTTCTAACTTATCCCTGGCCTCAGGATGTCCCCACTCCAACTCATTCTATGCACTCCATCATAATGTTATCTCCAATATTTAATTCTTATTACTTGACTACCCTGCATAAAAATCTCCCATACCTTCCAGTTGCTTCAAGAATGAATTTCAATCGTTTTACCATGGCTTAGAGAATTCCTATTGGATTCCAACCTAGCTGTAAATTCTTTCCTGCATATGCTAGCCCCCAGCTCTATTGAGGTGTTGAACATTCCACAGATATGCCATACTCTTCTATGTCTTCAAGTATTCCACATGCTGTATCGAAGTAATTAGTGAAAACTGCCACAACAGACAAACATGACACAATAAAAGTCTATTTCTCTTTCACACAAAGTACCCGGCAAGTCAAGGAGGACTCTCTTCTTTTCAGTGACTTAGGGATCCAGGTTCCCTCCATCTTGTGACTCAACTGGCTCAGCACATCACTACCAAGTTGCGGCAGCAGGAGAAGGGAGAAATGCATGAAGCATGCCAATGCCTGAATGCCTAGTATACTAAGTCATGCATCATCTCTGCTCACAACCCTATTCACTAAGGATCCAATTCAACCCTATTCAGTCACGAGGATCAATTCAACTACAAGAAACCTAAAAACATACAGGGGAGCACACTGACAATTTCTCTGCACAAATTTTCTCTGCCACATAAGCTATGACCTTTGCTTGAAATATCTTTCCACTTCTTTTCCTAGAAAAAATCTTCTCATTTTCCAGATCCTAATCAAGTATCACCTTCTTAACCTCTTCCGACAATTATTTCCCCCTCCCTTAAGCTCCTGTAAGTTTCCATACAAATCTACGCATACAGATCATCCACTTTACCAGTATTTGTCTGCACAACTAACTCCAAGTCAGAAGACAAGACATTACCTTTCTCAGTGACTCACTTCACAGCACCATGCTAGGCACCTGTAAATAGAGAACACATTTTTCTGTAGGAATAAATGAGCCCCCAAAGTGGGCTATAGAAGGATTTGACCATGGAAACAAAATAAGCAAAGAGGATTGATTCCTCATGAGTTCTTGTCATGGGTCTGAGCTACTAGTTAAGAATGAAACTACCTATGGTAAGTGAGCTCTCAGAAAGGGTGATTTCTGGACCCAATATACCAAAGTTTAAAACATCTTTAAAAGCCACATAATTATAGTGTGCTCTGTAAAATTTAAAACAATATAACCCTCTAATTCTGGAACTGGAAGACTTGGGGCATTTCCAGTTGGGAGCAAGAGTTATTGCTGAGTCCCCATGTCCTGGGGCTTTACTCTGAGAAAATGAGAGGG
The DNA here is from genome assembly GCF_030222135.1 of Aotus nancymaae. NCBI lineage: Eukaryota > Metazoa > Chordata > Mammalia > Primates > Aotidae > Aotus > Aotus nancymaae. The sequence continues at coordinate 50,872,849 of NW_026988432.1, read as the reverse complement.
GTAGATGGTGGTACTAATATTTCCAGGCAGCCAAATTAGCGATCCCAGGCATGTGTGTAGGTTGTGAGATGCACTGTCTTTCTCTCATGCTGACATTTGAGTCCCTTCCCATACCTAATCATAATTTCTTCTATCTTTAAAATAAAGATCAAATTCGGGAAAAGTCAGTGGACTCTGTCCCATTTCCAAAGCAGAGAAATGTTAGGAACTGGAACTTTCCAGATGGCTGCCTCACATTTTTTGGTAGCCTGCTGCATTCTAACTGAAGTTAGGTAACCATAACAAAAAGCAAAACGAATGACTTCAGTGAAAAGTTTGCCCGGGGCGAAGCCAAGAGGTATGATATTTCTGTTGGATTACAATCAACAGACGCAACTTAAACTGATGTCGGTTTTGTTCAGAATTCTGGAGATACATGTAATACATCGAAGGACTTTTAAGATTTTTCAGGCTTTTGATATTTCAGTTGAACAGCTTGGTTGGCCAATTTTTATCCCCCCTGCCCCAAAGCATTTATTAATGAACCTAAGCTGTGAATTTTTGACTGGTGCAAAACCTTTTTATCAGTGTCCTGTAGTTTATAATAAGTTCACCATTTTCCTGGAAGGATCTAGAATCATATTAGCTGTGACTCTCCTAAGTATGTCTCTCAATGAAACACTGCCATTAGCACCAAATATTCCAGCAGTCTAACTAGCTGTGGGCAACATCTCATCTCAACTGACAAAATCTGCCATCAGCCTCGATTAATTTGGAGAGCCTGTCTCATCAGAAAAGCTCCATGACAAATCTACTTCTGGTGCCGATGTTAACATGCTGCCATCCAGGCAACAGTCAAAATATATTTGAGTTCCGGACTCCTGTGAAAACTTATCACTGAAGCACACTCCTTGCTGAAGGACAGAAGCTGCCCTTCGCTGAGGGTGAAAATTGGTTCCGTGGGGAAAGCTTCAAAGCCATTTCAGCCATTAAAATGTGACTGGATGTATTAGGAAAACAGGAGGGGTTGAAGCAGAGTGTGGAGGTGCCATGGGGGCTGGGAAAGCACCTGCTCCGGAGAGTGGCCAAGTGACCGACTGTCACCATTCTCAGGAGCAGAAAGCGTTGATGCCAGAGCTTCATTACGGTGTACCGATCACGTTTAGATAGATTTCATATCAAAAATTAATAAAGCCAATGAGGAATGCACCCTCATTGAGGTGTGGAGCTTTTTCCTCAGGACGAAAATAAAGATGATGTAGTCCGCCAGGCGCAGTGGCTCACGCCTGTAATCCCAGCACTTTGGGAGGCTGAGGCAGGAGAATCGCTTGAATCCGGGAGGCGGAGGTTGCAGTAAGCCAAGATTGCACCACTGCACTCCAGCCTGGATGAAAGAGAAAGACTCCATCTCTGTTTACCAGAGAAAAGCTGCTAGAAAGCTTCATGAAACAAGAGAATGTTTAGCTGTGGCCAGGTATGATAAGAGTGGCCTCCTCTAGTGCTGTGATTCTCGAGGCACAGTCCTCAGACAGCAGCATCGGCATCATTCACAAATTGATTGGAAATGCAGATTCTCACCTGAGGTCAGGAGTTCCATACCAGCCTGACCAACATGGCGAAACCCTGTCTCTACTAAGAATACAAAAATTAGCCAGGCATGGTGGCACATGTCTATAATTCCAGCAACTAGGGAGGCTGAGGCAGGAGATCAAATTCAGAAAGGAGCCAGAGGTTGCAGTGAGCTGAGATTGTGGCCACTGCACTCCAGCCTGGGCGACAGAGCCACAGAGCCAGACTCCATCTCAAAAAAAATAAATAAATAAATAAATAAAAAAAAAAAGAAATGCGGATTCTCTGGCACCAGCCGAAGCCTACTGATCCAGAAAACTCTTGGGGTAGGGCCCAGTAATCTGCATTTTATTGAGCCCACCCCCTGCCCAGTGTTTCTGATGCTAGCTCAAGTAGGAGAACTGTATTCTAGAGAATGCAGAATAAGCTTTGAGGTCACCTCCTAGCCCAGCTGCCCACTCAAAGATGACCTTATAGATGGACTTCACCTTGCTATCCTTCTATCCTGTTCTATCTAGAAAATGGTTAGTCATTCCAAACACCGTGATCCAAACCCGCTACTCCACTCTATACCCTTGGGGTGAAGTATAACCTATTCTGGAAGCCTCTATTTCTTCTGCAAATATTCCAGGATTACCCAATGTTCTCTGACCTCATTTTGCATAAATCTAGGTCCTCTGAGGAACTGAGCAGAGCATTGTTTAAAAAAAAAAAAATTGCTCTGGGCTTGGAGGAGGAAAAGACTAAAATATTCCAACCAGAATTTATCTAGATCCGGGTTTGGTCAAATCTGGCTGGCTGCCTAATTTTGCAAGTTAAGTTTAACAGAGGCACAACCATGCTCACCCATTACATATTGTCTAAGGCTACTTTGGAGCTGCAACAGCAGAGGCAAGTAGTTGCAACAGAGATGGTGTGGCCTGCAGAGCCTGAAATGTTTACTCCCTGGCCCTTTAGAGAAAATATCTTCAGATGCCTTGTCTAGATACACAATCAGTCACCACTGAAACAGAAACTCAGGGCAAGAGGTAGCATGTGGGGGTCTAGAGCTGGAGAGGAGCAAGGGCTTCCAGTTCTGCAGCAGAGAAGGCGCTGCCCTGGAGCAAATCACATTCTTCTCATACCTCAAAGCTCCAGGTCTGAACCTAAAAGCAAGTGCAGGGCCCCCAAAAAAGAGTCTTGTCTGTCAAAAGCCCCTCTGCGGGTTGGGTGCAGTGGCTCATGCCTGTAACCCCAGCACTTTGGGAGGCCAAGGTGGGAGGATCACTTGAGGTCAGGAGTTCAAGACCAGCCTGACCAACATGGTGAAACACACTGTCTCTAGTAAAATACAAAATTAGCTGGGTGTAGTGGCACATGCCTGTGATCCCAGTTACTTGGGAGGCTGAAGCAGGAGAATTGATTGAGCCCAGGAGGCAGAGATTGCAATGAGCAGAGATCACACCACTGCACTCCAGCCTGGGCGACAGAGCAAGACTCCATCTTAAAAAAAAAAAAAAAAAAAAAAAAAAGCCCCTCTGGGGATCTCACATATACTGGTCCACAGACCACACTTGGAGAAATGGGAGTTGATCTGGCCCTTCAGATGCAGAAAGATGTAAGTATATCCCACTGTGCTTAGAAAGTTCATCTGATAAAAACCTGGTCCAAAGCTCCCAACTGCAGCTGTGATTTTTTTTTTTCCATTTTCTAACAAATTTGGCAGGGAGTGAGAGGAGACGTTTAAACTTTCAGGCTAGTTTAATTAATTCAGCCTAGAATGTGTATAATCACTCATTTAACATTCTTCTCAAAATTTATATGGTGACTATTCCAACTCCATACTTGAAAAGATCATTTTAAATTTATAGAACCCAACTTACAGCACACCAGAAAGCTAAATGTAGTTCTGACTTGTACTATCACATAAACAAGTGCTGGTTCCAAATGAAACCTTCGGGCACTTTGGAATTAGGAAGTTCTAATCTCTCAAAAACGCAGATGGGCAGATAGCTTACACATGTCAAGGGAATCCTCAGGGTATGGTGAGAAAACTGACTGATACCTCTGAGGTAACAAAGAAAATTCTGAAAATTATCCACTTTACAAACCAATGTGAAGTTGTCTAGAATTCCATAAGAATTCTAAAAGAACTGAAAAATAAGAAAGAATTTTTGTTCTAAAACTGAGATATTTTAAATGCTTTTTGTTATACAAGCTATAAGATCCCATTATCAAAACTGTATAAAATAGAGAAAAGAAAGTCCACCCATGGTTCCACCATCAAATATAGTCACTGTGATGAAAAAAACTCTTGAAACTTAAAATTACAGAGAATATGTTTTTCTGCTGTAGAAAGAACTGTTTCTAAATTGTCAATGAGATAATAAGAACCACAAAGGTCAGTGATAACAGGTTATAACCAGGACCAAATAATTATTAGTTCTTCAAGTAGCATCAGTAACATACTCTCCATAGGGCCCTCCCCATCTCAACCTTCAAGACATATCCTCAACACCTTTCCTCCATTCTATCTCTTCTCCCTAATTTCTCTTTCTCTCTCCCTTTCTTAATTGTCTGTAATATAATTACACCTTATGCTGATTGAGCCCTGTGCTGAGCACCCTGTGAGTAGCTACTATTATGTTTTAATGTTACCAGTGAGAATCTGGAAGCTTAGAAAAGGAGTGTGGTCAATTGTGACTACTGTGATCCCAAATTTGTTCACAACTCCCTGTACGGATGCCTATTCAGAAAGAGGCATCTATTTCTCCAGGATTCTTTTTTTTTTTTTTTAAGAGATAGACTCTTACTCTGTTGCCCAGGCTAGAATGTAGTGGTGCAATTATAGCTCTCTGCAGCCTTGAACTCCTGGCCAAGTGATTCTCTCACCTCAGTCTCCCATGGCTAAGACTATAGGTGCACATCACCATGCTTGGCTGATTTTTTTTTTTTAAGCGATAGAGTCTTGCTATGTTGTCCAGGCTGGTCTCAAACTCCTGGCCTCAAGCCACCCTACCACCTCAGCTTCCCAAAACACTGGGATTACGGGCATGAGCCACAGCACCCAGCCTTCTAAACCTTAAATTTGGTCTTAGTCATGTGAATTCATTTAGTCCATGGGACATTAGCAAATGGGACATAAGTCAAGGCTTGATAGATGCTTGCTCATTGGAGCTCTCCCTCTCTTGCTGCTGAGAACTTTCAGCCACCATATAAAGAAACCCAGGCTAGCCTGTTAGATGAAGAGAGAGGACATAGAGAAGGGCCCTACCCAAGGCCGCAGATGTGTGAGTGAGCCCAGCCAACACTATGAGGAGCAAAATGATGCTGTCCCAGTTGAACCCAGTCAAACTGTCAACCCATCAAATCATGCACAAATACATCGTGATTTTTTTCAGCTACTGAATTTGGGGATAGTTTGTTACACAGCCAAAGCTAACTGACACAAGTATTTTGCCCAAAGTCACACAGGCAGGATTAAGATTCAAACTCAGATGGCCTTTAACTCTAGAGCTCAAGTACTTAACCCCATGTTAGACTGTGGAACTCCCATAAATCTAGTTGGTACCATGCAGAGAATCAATGCCCAGTCATGATGCAGAGTCCCCTTAAAGACACACATAATGATGAGTTATCTGTCAAGCTGGGCCCAAAGATGGGCCCATTTCACATGTTGCCGTTAGTAGCTCATTTTTAAATTCAGGCCAGAGGCGCCTGGGAAATAATTAGCTGCAGTGTTGCTGTCCTCCCGTAACAAATTTGAGGGCAACTCTTTATTTTTGCTAAAGCTAAACAGTTTGAGGCAACAAATGTTACTTACACTTTTCTAGGAATAGAAATGTATTTACTTTTAATCAGTTAGGGACTCATTAGTGCGGCTGTCTTTATCTCCCTGAGTCTTTGCCTTCTTTGCTTGTTTTTATTGTGGTTTTGGTTTTGGTTTGTTTTCTGCTTTTTTTTTTTTCTTTTCGCTCTGTATTAGTGTTTTGTTTGTTTTCTGCAGAACCCTCTAAAATCAACTCTAACGGGCTAAACAAATTAGAAACTAAAGCCATGTCAATTGCAATTTCAGAGTCAGCCCTTATCATCTCCCTCTTTCCACAATCCTTCCCTATGCCTTACAAAAATGAAGGAATAACTGACAATTTAAAATAAAAAGGCTGCAATTCAAATAATTGAACTGTATGAAGCGTCAATCTGGTGCAAAGCTACTAATGAGAAATTCTGGTAAAGACCAGACACCAAAGCATTTCTCAGAAATGTGAAGCTTTTAAAATAGTTTTCCACAATAACAGACTCTGGAAAGATTTGCAAATGTAAAACCAAAGAGAACAAACTATTTTGTTATTAAATAAGGTCATGTGGAAAGCAAATTTGGGTTACAAAATTTGAAAACCAATTATCACTATAACTAACTTGGGTAGCCTGAAGTGAATCAGTTTTGATTTTTTTTTCTCATATTTTCTCTACCTGTAAAATGGGTCTCATTACCATTGTGTTGTGGAATGATCAAAATAGTGTTTCAGATAGTATGACTTAGGAAAAGTCTGTCTTTGAAATTCCAGTGATTCTTAAGGATTTTTTTTTTATGGAGTCTTACTGTCACCCAGGCTGGAGTACAGTGGTGCCATCTCGACTCACTGAAACCTCCGCCTCCAAGAGTCAAGTGATTCTCATGCCTTAGCCTCCCGAGTAGCTGGGATTACAGGTGCCTGCCACCACGCCCAGCTAATTTTTGTATTTTTGTAGAGACGGGGTTTTTCCATGTTGGCCGGGCTGGTCTCGAACTCCTGACCTCAGGTGATCCACCTGCCTCAGTCTCCCAAAGTGCTGGGATTACAGGCATGAGCCACCGTGTCTGGCCAACTTAGGCATTTTTTAAATCCTGGGTCTTCCCAGAATTCTATCATGACCCTCCTAACACTCTTTCTCTTTCTCTTTCTCTCTCTTTCAATGGCATCAGTCACCAGCAAAAGAGCTCCCCGGGTCCATGGGTTTGGGGTCATCCACCCGCCTCTCTCCAGCAAATGAAGTATAGACACAGTCTGCATTTCTGACACCCATCATCTAATGTGCCTCGTGGATTCATTTAGTCATTCAGGAACTCCTGGGAGCACCTGGTAAGGGTTTCCCTGCTTCCCCTCCCTTTAAGTATGCCCTAATTACCCCTTTTGCCATGGTTTCCAGTGCCCAGTTTTTCCCTCCGGGTCCCTGGTGGGAACTAGAATCTAGCTGTGCACCACAGAGAGTAAACTGAACCCTTGGTCCCTCACTAGGTTCTTGCAGCCTGGGGCTGGTCTCCATTTTCTATCTCACACATAGGCTCAGATCTCTTTATAGGATGACCTGGGTGAGCTCCCATCAGATGATAAGAGCTACAGCCTCCCAGAAGACTTTCCATTATATTCTTGTCTCCTACCTTGGATTTTAATGTGCACTTCTAAGAATTTAGTATATCCCACTCATTTGGTTCCAGCATCCTGACAGTCCGTTCTTCCCTGGGAAGAAAAATGAAATTGGCTCTATGTCCCCAGGAAATTTCCCCTGGGCTCTTCTCAGTGCTGATCCCAGTGGTCCAGATTCATCTACTTCCACCTGGCCAAGAGGTGGGGTCACTTCACCATTTAAGGGAGGAAAAACATCTGTTCAGAAAGCCTAAGGACTGTAAAGATTGTCTAACACAAGTGAGCCACGACGGGGTTATCAACAAAAAGAGAAAAGCGCTTAGTTCTTGCTTCTTTATCCTAACATTCTCTCCAATTTCCCAGGGAGAAAAGGACTCTTGGTAAGGAAGAAACTTAGTTTTTCTCTTGCGTATTTTGGTTGAAACGTTTTTTTCTGACAGCCCTTTCTAATCCTGTGCTTTTTTGCATCTTCAAATTGTACCAACCTCTCTCCAGAACACTGCAGAAGATAAGGGTTTGGCTTAGAATCTGCCCTGTGTTTAACTATAAAATTGCATTGTTTGTATCCCCTTCCATCCTTGTGTATCTGAAGGAGCTATGTGCCTTTGATTGATTCTTAAAACTTGTATCTCATAACCAGATTGTGTGTCTGTTTTAAAAGGGAATCGTTGGCTGGACACAGTGGCTCATGCCTGTAATCCCAGCACTTTGGGAGGATGAGGTGGGCAGATCACTTGAGGTCAGGAGTTGGAGACCAACCTGGCCAACATGGTGAAAAACCCACCTCTACTAAAAATACAAAAATTAGCCAGACAAGGTGGCGGGTGCCTGTAGTCCCAGCTACAGGCTGGGAGGTTGAGCCATGAGAATCACTTGAACCTGGGAGGTAGAGGTTGCAGAGAGCCAAGATTGTGCCACTGCACTCCAACCTCGGCAACAGAGCAAGACTCCATCTCAAAAAATTATTTAATTTTAATTTTTAAAAAAGGGAATAGTTAAGTAGTCAGGGATGAATCCATTTTTCTTACCCAGTTTTCTACCTTTCCCAGTCTCAATTGGAAAGAGAATACGATGAGATAAGCTTGGCTATTCAACTGAGATCAACTTGGCTATTACCTGGTTCCATTAATCCTGTTTTGTGCATGTTCCACAAAATATGTAAGCAGATTCTTTGCACCTCAGACCCCACAGCCTGATGCCTAGTTCCCAACCACACACCACAAAATACTCAATAACTCATAATCTCCTTTTCTTCTCAGTCAAGTGCGCCTTGGCACTATCAAAAACTCTCAGAGACAAATTTTCCTCTAAGCTCAATTTACATGGAATGAAGGGCCTTGGGCAGCAAGCTGCTGGAATTCTTTCAGTATCATGTTTGCCTGCAAAAGGGCATTTACTCTTGACATTTTTGAAGATATTCATTTTACAACCCAATTTTCACACTCAAATAATCACCATCTGTGTTGTCCAGTGCGGAATGATCACTGAAAGCAAGGCAAGTTATTTTCCCCCTCACTTTGTGTTGGTTTTTGTTTTAACTGGTGGGAGCATCATTAATTTAGGATTTCATTTCTAAGTACCATTGCTTTATACAAGAAGAAAAAGAGAGGGGAGAAGGAAGCGGGGGAAGGAAGAAAAGAAAGGATATCTGGTAAAGAGCAGCACGCAGTAAACCCAGCAAGCTTTTTCTCAGGAGACATCGTTGTTTGTTGCTGCTGTTTGTGCCACTTTTGTTGCATATTTCACCTTAATCCACTGAGTCGGAAAGATTATCTTTATCCCAATCTGAGATTCTGTAACGTTTGGAAGCCAGCTCAATCTACATATCGCACTTGATTTGTAACTCAGTGCACCATAAACATGCTCTGTTGGCATGTTAATTTCATAGAACTCTTGGGTTATCTTTATCTGAGGAGGACACCTCAAAATGGAGCAGCTGACACCCTCGGAGCCCCAGATCCCTGTACTTCCCCTTTTGTAACAATCGTCAGATTTTAAATTACTTGTTCTTACTGCCCGCTAAGTCCTACAACATCATGTACCATATCCGTCTTAACTACTCCTAGAGGTACAGTGTCTCTTCATGTTATGTTTGACATGTTCAGTGTACCCTAAAAGCATTTATTAATTGAATTAGATAAATGAGTGAATCTTGAGTCTGCTTCCTTTTCTTTCTTAAAAGAGAATCTGAGCCCTTTATATCATAAAAATACCACAAGAATTATTATCCCTCTTAGACCAAAAAGAAAAAAAGGAGAGCTCTCAATATGTTTTGTATAAAACTCAGAATGGTTTCCTTGAAAAAAAAAAATGCATTTTTCAAATTAGAGTTTATTCGGAGAAATGGCATAAAAGTGAAGAAAAAACCAATATGCCAAGCAATTACAGAATTTCATGGCACTTTCCTGTCTCAGCTAGTTTGATGGTATTTATTAAGGCTAAGTCTGACAGAAAATACTTTTCAATGAATTTGTGTTTATTTTAAGATGGGCCTAACATAAGCTGAACAGAAAAGAGCAAATATAAAATTCAGTGCATTACCAACACTGTATGAAGTGTTTGCCGGACTTGCTGACCACTCCACAGTGAACAGATACTGCACCAAGGCAGGCGAGACAGAGATGGAAACCATATGGGTTTTGTAGTAAAATAACACAGTTTATCTCCACAGGTGAGAGGAAGTGCCGATGGGAGCAAATACTTATGTCATTAAATTTAAACCAAACACATATTAAGAGCTCTGTTTTGATCTTATTGGAGGAAAAACAAAGACGTTGGACAACTGGACTAAGTACCTCTCTGTTCTCTGAGAGGGCAGCGTGTTTTAGACTACATATTGCTCTATTAGGACAGACCCGGCGTGAGCACATCTGGAGAGGCAGAGCAGTTTAACATCTGTGCTTCTGAAGATTAGAGTTATTGTTGAAACTACATCAGTGACTATGCATGGATTTCCATTAATAAACCATGTGACTTATTTTAACTATTATTTTTATTGTCTTATATCTAGGTTGGGATTTTTCTTACGAAAGCAAATTCGTATAAGGCCCCTAAGTAGTACTTCCAGAGGTGCTGGCTAAACCTGGAAAGGAATAAAAGATTCAGACTGGCCGGGCGCGGTGGCTCAAGCCTGTAATCCCAGCACTTTGGGAGGCCGAGGCGGGTGGATCACGAGGTCAAGAGATCGAGACCATCCTGGTCAACATTGTGAAACCCCGTCTCTACTAATACAAAAAAATTAGCTGGGCATGGTGGCGCGTGCCTGTAATCCCAGCTACTCAGGAAGCTGAGGTAGGAGAATCGCCTGAACCCAGGAGGCGGAGGTTGCGGTGAGCCGAGATCGTGCCATTGCACTCCAGCCTGGGTAACGAGAGTGAAACTCCGTCTCAAAAAAAAAAAAAAAAGATTCAGACTAACTGGAATTTGTAGCATTCCTTCACAAGACAAAAGCAAACACCTTAATTCAGAAAGTTAACTCACACTATACAACAGTCCACCAATATCTACGGTTTCACTCTCCACAGTTTCTGTCACCTGCAGTCAACCAAGTCTGAAAAGAGTAAATAGAAAATTCCATAAAGAAATAATTTACATGCCTGGACATGCATCATCCCTTAATCCAGAGTCTCCCAGCTGTATACCCGCCCCTTACTCCCTTAGTAACCATCTCAGTTATCAGATGAACTGCAGTAGTATTGCAGTGCTTGTCTTCAAGGCCAACAGTAGCCTGACATGGCATCACACTGCCTACATTATTCACTTCCTCTCATCACACAGTCATTTTATCATTTCATGTCAGCACAAGAAGAATGGTAAGTGTAGCACAATATGATAGTTTGAGAAAGGCCACATTCACCTAACATGTATCGTGGTATACTCTCATAATTGTTCTATTTTATTATTGTTGTTGTTACTCTCTTAGCATGCCTAATTTATAAGTTAAACTTTATCGTAGGTATGTATGTATTGGAAAAAGCGTAGCGTATATAAGGTTTGGTACTGTCTGTGGTTTCGGGTGTCTACTGGGGGTCTCGGAGCATATCCAAGGATAAGGAGGGACCACTGTACTTAGTTCATGTGAACATTAAACACCAGGACTCACAATATCTACCTCTATAACAACACAGGCACCAGAGAAAATGCATGGATGTCTCCGACTTTAAAATACACATTTATATCATAAAGAAGACATCCATTTTTATGGAAAGATCATGTAAGATCAGTATGGAAATAAACATGATTGACCTTTCATTCTTGATTAAGTTCTGGTGGTCTCAACGGCCTTCTAGGGAGCTCTCTGCCATCTTGTGCTATGAACGTTCATAGTAACAAAATATCTGTGCTTTTTTCCTAAGTGAATTATTAATTCATTAGATATAAAAATCAGACACCATCTTATTAGTGTATTAGGCTCATGCTAACTATCACAACAAATAAACCCCCAAATTTTAGTGGCTTGACACAACAGAATTTATTTCTCATTCATCTATCAATTCCATGAGAGTTTTCCTGGTCATTTGGGTGATTTCCTGCACATGGTGATTCAGGGATCCAGGCTTCTTCCATCTTGTGTTGCCACCATCCCCTAGGGCCTTAGAGGACTCTACTTCCATCCAGGGGAAAGGAAAAAGAGAGACCCCACCTAATTAAAAGCCTCAGCTGAATGTGACAACAAATCCCCTTTACTTATGTTTTATTGGCAAGAACCAATCACATGGCCGCTCATGGATGAAAGGGAAGCTAGATAGCAGTCTCCTAGTGAAAACTCCACATTATCAAACAAGGTACACAAGTATTATTTTGATAAACCATCCATACTACAAGTGTCTAATGTAAATCATTCCTGTTTTCCTCATTAACTTCCAAGATATTTAATTTTTGTTGCAGTCAACTGGGGCCAAGGAGTAGGTGAACTCTGGGGTATTTATATCTCCCATTCCTCCACCGACAAAATATCTTGGGAACCAGATGCATTTGCAAACTGGTAGTCTAGATAATGATTCAAAAAATGGTCAAATGTCCAAAGGTACTCTAAGCAGGGTCTCCTGGCTGCTCTTCAGAACACCTGATAGCTTCTGTAGCTCAAGTTATGCTGTTTGCATTGCGTTATAGCTGAAGTTGGGAATCCTCTACAATTAAAAAGGATGATTCGTTATCAGTGCAGGATAACTATAAAGAAAAGGTACTTGCTTTTACTTACTTCCACGAAAGAGCTGCTTAAGCCCTGATGTCACCTGGCCCAATTAGATATATAAATGTTGCTATGGCTTGGATGTTTGACCCTCCAAACCTCCTGTTGAAATTCGATCTCCAGTGTTGGAGGTGGGGCCTACTGGGAAGTGTCTGGATCATGGGGGCAGATCCCTCATGAATGGCTTGGTGCCATACTTGCAGTAATGAGTGAGTTCTCGGCCAGGTGCAGTGGCTCAAGCCTGTAATCCCAGCACTTTGGGAGGCCGAGGTGGGTGGATCACGAGGTCAAGAGATCGAGACCATCCTGGTCAACGTGGTGAAACCCCGTCTCTACTAATACAAAAAATTAGCTGGGCACGGTGGCACGTGCCTGTAATCCCAGCTACTCAGGAGGCTGAGGCAGGAGAATTGCCTGAACCCAGGAGGCGGAGGTTGCAGTGAGCCGAGATCGCGCCATTGCACTCCAGCCTGGGTAACAAGAGCGAAACTCCGTCTCAAAAAAAAAAAAAAAAAAAAAGAGTGAGTTCTCACTCTATTAGTTCACACAAGGGCTGGTTGTTCAAAACAGCCTAGCAACCTGGCATCTCCCTCCTCTCTCTTGCCTCCTCTTTTGTCATGTGATCTCCCGACAAACTACCCTTCACCTTCCCCCTTGAGTGGAAGCAGCCTGAGGCCCTTACCAGAAGCTGATACTGGTGCCATGCCTCTTGTACAGCCTGTAGAACTGTGAGCCAAATAAACCTCTCTCCTTTATAAATTATCCAGCATTAGGTATTTTCTTATGCAACACAAATGGACTAAGACAAATGGCAAGGGGCCAAGTTAATTGTGGCTCTAAGGACTTGGAGGAGGCCAGGCTATAAACAGTAGGAGGATGAATGGCCGAAGCATACATTTTGCTTTGGGTCCAAACACAGCCTTTGCCTTCACTTGCCCTTAAAGGGAAAATTCTGATCTGGATATAAGGTGAACACACCCTGAAGAGCTTTAGCTCTTGATCTTTATTATGGAAAAATTGGATGAATATTAACTGGACCTGAATAGAGAGCTAGCTGAAGTAAGAGTCATTATAGTGTACTGAGAGGCAGACACTTTGAACGCTGGCCGTTCGAACTCTTTAAATCCCCAAAGAAAGGTCATGAATAGAGTTCCTGAGCAAGCCACTCTCATAGGAAAATCTCATAGGAAAAGTGCCAGTGATATATAAGGGATATTTGCATTTAAGCAAACAATGATTCTTTCCATCTGGCTAAATGCTCTTAGAAAGCATCCTGGAAGTTTCAGCCACTCACCCCTTCTGCTGATTAGGCTGCTCTGCGACTCGAGAGTTCTGCCCTGGAGGACTGTCAGCAAAGCAGTTAGCATGTCCAGATGTGGACACTTCCTTAAAGCTGAAATACAACAGGGGGAAAAGATTAATCTGTAATGCACTGAAGTCAGAAACTAACCCAGCGATGTGTTCAATGAAAAGGAAAAGATGCTGTTGAATTTTATCTCCAAGTGGTGTCATTATTTCCAACTAACTTACTCCTTCAGGCGACTGAGATAGTTTATTTTCCCAAAGCCCTTTCCCAGCATTGCACACGCCCTCCTCTTGTTAGAACCCAGAGAGGAATGACAACAGCTGAGAAAACATTCCAGTCCCCGGGAAAGGGAAAGACTGGCTGATGATTACTGAGCGGGCGGGGATGGCAGGTTGTCACCCCAGGTGCGCAGCTCAGTTTGCATCAGGGAAAGGGGGATTTCAATTGGGGGCAAAGGCCTTTTTGTTGGTTCTGCAAGTCACAGGGGGTTCAAGTGCGGGGAGGTTTTCTTGAAAAAGCAGAAAATAAAATTCTTAATATTATGTATAGTGTAGCTAGAATGTGATATTTCCTTCCACTTGTTAAATTGGGATTTTTGTTTTATGTGCTTTGGATTTAGCTCCTGGGTGCTCTCTGTTTAGTTTAAAAGGGTTTCCATCTCCACATTGTCATACATGGAAAAAATATACTGAAGTGGTGCGCCGTACATCGTGACTTTTATTTTGCTGTCAGACTGCAAGTTACAATATACCTGTGTGCATTAAAGACTCAGGGGCTTTAAAAAGGGAAAGGATCCCTTCATACACTGTACAAAGAGAACTACAGCCCTAGAGGGAAGAGCTGGCAAACAACCGCTGGCCTTCTCGTGCACGTCAACCACTCAGCCCAGACTTCGGCAACAGCTCCAATTGCCTGTCACTAGAAAGGCCATTTATTAAAAACACAACAAAAAAGTTTTCGTCTGACAATATGGACTGATTTTTGGTTCATTCAGAGACACTTGACATATTTATTTATCTATGTATTACCCAGCCGTAAGCTTTGGCCGGTTTTGTGTTCTTTTTCAGGAGCGGTAACCAACTCCTGGGGTCCATCCACATCCATATTTAGTGCCCTGGTCCCCCGTGAGATCGACAGCACTCTTCTCCCAGCAGCTGTCACAGGGAGGGGTGCTGGCGACTCTGGCTAACCCTTGCACCCCTCCGTGTGCTCACCACCTGAGCAACTGGCTCCACATAAACAGGGCATGTCTGATGTGACCAGATGCTGCCAGGATCTGGACTTTTTAAAAATTATTCTAAGTCTTATACTAGCCACATAGCTCCTGGGAGCCACGCAAGAAGTTCTATTGAAGGTCAGAGTGATTATTGACCCTTAGAAATGCCATGGCAGCTGGAAGCTACTCATTTACCACCAATGAACGTCTGGACTCTTTCTTCAGAATGCGTAAAAGCTCAGTGTGGAAACAAAATCCCATGGATTGCAGGTGGCCTCTAGGGATGGCTCAACCTGGGAATTTTGCCAGAGATGCCACACATAGGGGACCATATGTACAAGACAGGTCCTTGACCAGTGTATGGAGACACGTGTTAAAATGAGGGGAGCTGAACAAGATTAGTTCACTCAGCATAAGCAAAAAAGTTCAAGCTATCAGTCATCTAACTTCAGAAAGGCAATTTACAAGTAAATATTCACCTCAACAAGCAAGATACCAGTCTTTCCTGTTCTGTAGTAAGATTTGGGGGAAAGATAAGCGATTTGTAAAGAGAAACAGAGAGAGAGAGGAGAACACCTGAGAGAAAGCCAGCAGTAGTGGCAATGGGAGGAAAGGGGGAATATACGGTTTAAAAAGAACAATCTTTTTCTCCACTGAAATAAACTTACTTTATACACCTTCCCTTGGCTTCTGGATTCAAAGGTACCCAAAGAGAGCAATGCCTGGTGCAGAGCTAAGACTAGTTTTATTTACAACACCAGGCTGTCTAGAACTCCCACTTTATTCTTGGTAATTTGATTGTTTGGTCACGCCTCCTAATAAGTGAAATGTTACACTGGAGTATTTGTTTAAACCTCGCAGCTTCGGATACAGTAAGTTGCTGAATGATGTTTGCTAATGGCACACATTCGATAATTCCTATAATGTGAAATCTCAGCCAGATTTAATGTTTAATTTCCCTGGGATTCACTCTGAAATTATTACAGACATTATGTATTCTGCTCCCTGGACTTGGAATTAATTTCAAAACAGAGTAAAAGTGCATCTATTTTGGTACCTTGTGGGAGTTCGCATCAGTAACATTCCATTTGTCCTGCAGTTTCTGAAGTTTAAAACACCTTTTCACTTTATTTCACTTGATCTGGGTTGAGTGGCTACAAGGCACAGTCACCTGGAACCACATCTTTGTTTTTGTTTGTGATCCTGGACAGGCCATTGCTTGATGAGTTAACACTCTTACAAAACTGTATTAATCCTCCAAGCTTTATCTGCCTAACGAGAGGGTACATTTTCGTGGTTATCGTAGTTCAAAAATATTGCCAACATGCAATAATCTGGCAAGAAAAATAATTAAATAGCTACATCAACATCTTTTATAAATATCTGTCACAGAAACAGAATTCACAACATGTATTGCTTTGATTAATCAATGCATTGGCTATGCTTCCAATACCTGGCCCAAGTAGAAAGCTCAGTGGCTGGAAAACCTCCAAACATTTTAGAATAAAGCAACCAGACCTATGTTAGGTTGCAATCCAAAAATTCCCAGACAATAAATCTTTAATTTGCTACCCTGGCAACTTCTCACCAAATTTGAATTAAAAGAATATTTTCCACACAAAGCTTTGAAAGGGTTTGCCTCCCGAACAGTTTTAAAAGTGTAACCTTTAGCTGAGGCACACTTCCTACAGACCAAAAGGAAAATAAGTGAAAAAAAAGACATCAAGGGATTAATTCACAAGTTTTACCCTAAAATGAATGACAGCTGTTTGGGAGTTCAACTGCACTGATGTCCCATTAGGTTCAAAACATCCTGGGTCTTGCAATTATCTCATGGATTTAATAAAACCTTGTTAGTAAAAATTTCACCTCCCCAGTCTGGGTCTCAGCCAGTGAACTCCCACACCTATAACTACATATAACTGTTCTGAATGAACTCCCAAGCAGGAAGGGAAGTCAAGTATAGTTAGTACATCTCACAAGTTTTCATTTTTATCCAATAGATCTTATTTGACTATCTCCCCCTCCTCCACCAGAAGGATGGAGGGTAGGATTAGGGATGTAGAGGTGGTATCTGTAGTTTTAGTTTCAAGTGAACAGACCAATGGATTAACTGTAGCCTAGAGGTTTGCTGGGAGTAGCAGAACCCAAGCTTTGGAAATTTGCAGCTGCTCTATAATAAATAAGCAAAGACATGGAAACAACCTAGATGCCCATCAGTGGTGGACTGGATAAAGAAAATGTGGTACACATATACCACGAAATACTATGCAGCCATAAAAAAAGAAAGAAAACATGTTCTTTGCAGCAAGATGGAGGCTATGATTCTAAGAAAATTAACACAGGAACAGAAAACCAAATACTGCATATTCTCACTTACAAATGGGAGCTAAACACTGAGTACACTCGGATATAAACATGGAAACAATAGACATGGGAGATTACTTGTGGAGGGAAGATGGAAGGAGAGTGAGGGTTGAAAAACTAGCTACCTGGGGGACAGGATCATTCATATCCCAAACCTCAACAACATGCAATTTACCCATGTCACAAACCTGCACATACACCTCCTGAAACCAAAATAAAAGTTGAAAAAAATAAAATAAGATAAAATGTGCATTTTTCTGCCCCGCTTCTAATACTACGTGTGTCAGTCTCTAATGTTCTATTATTTTGGCCAAAAAAATCATGCTTTAATTTCCAGTTTAGAGCTTATTAATGAGGTTTATACATCTGTGAGTATTTCATTGAGAGCTTGCCACTTCTCAGGTATTTTGTTGTATGCTGGGGCTATAAAAGTGTACAAAACAGGCTGGGTGTGGTGGCTCACGCCTGTGATTCCAGCACTTTGGGAGGCTGAGGCAGGCAGATCACAAGGTCAAGAGATCGAGACCATCCTGGCCAACATGGTGAAACCCTATCTCTACTAAAAATACAAAAATTATCTGGGCATGGTGGCACACACCTGTAGTCCCAGCTACATGGGAGACTGAGGCAGGAGAATCACTTGAATCTGGGAGACGGAGGTTCCAGTGAGCTAAGATCACACCACTGAACTTCAGCCTGGCAACACAGTGAGACTCCATCTCAAAAATAAAAACAAGTGTACAAAACAGATAGAGTCTCTGTCCTTGTACAACTTCTACAGATGGTTAAAAAATAAATAAATAAACACCAGTTGCCAACATGGGTCTATGAAGAAAATAAGCATTGTGTTGAAATAAAGGGCAGCGCTTGTAGACAACATGTGTCTGGGGAGCCCAGCTGAAGGAAAAGCATTAAAGCCAAGACATGATGGATAAGAAGGATCCAGTCAAAGGAAGAGCAAGGGGGAAGCCTGAAAGAGAGAGGAGCAGCAGGTGCAATGTCCTTGAAGAATGAAGTGAAGCCCATGGCATCCTCTGGGAAATGGCCAAAGACTGACATGACCAGGAAACAGTAAGCAAGTAACAAAGTGACTTATCATCAGATTGGAAACGAGGCCAGGAGCCAGGTCATGTAGGGCCTGGAGGGCTTAGAGGACTTTGAATTTTATGCAAGTGCGATTAAGAAGCCACTGAAGGATTCAAAGCACGGAATGACGTGATGCAGCATATGGGTTTAAAAGATCATGTGGAAAATGGACATAAGGAGACATGGAGAGCTGCAGAGGTAGCTGTCTGGCAATCGCAGCAGTAGAGCAAGTGCAAGCCCAGGGCAGGACAGTGGAGATGAGGAGGAGGGGCAGGCGGAAGATCCATTTTGGAAATAGAACTAGCAGTATCAGGAGATGGACAGGAAGTGGATTTTAAATAAGGGAAAGGATGACTTCTGCATTTCTGATTTGAGTGATGGAATAAATGGTGATGTCATTTGCTGAGATGGGGAGGCCTAAAAGGGGAACATGCTGGGTGATTAAATCAAGAATTCCATATTGACATGATTTCTAACTACGAAAACATGAAGCAAGCTGACTATATGGCAATGTAGATGGTTCTATAAACTATGGTATAAACATATATCCACACTCCATAAAATCATGATTTGAAGAACAGTTACTATATTGAAAATATTTACAATATGTTAATTGAAAAAGGAACACATTATTTTTTATACAGGATGATATATACAAATATAGGTTAGAAACAGAGATAGACCACAGATAGAAGAAACAAAGAGTAGAATGAAATATACCAAGATGTTTACAATGAGTATATTTGATAGTAAGATTACAAGTAATTTTTATTTCCTTTATGCCTTTCTTTATTTTGAAATTTCCCCTATTAAACTTATATTATTATTTTTATTATTATCATCATCATCACACCAAGAAAAGTTATTTTAAAAAGTATGTGCTGGGTATAGTGGCTCACACCTGTAATCTCAACACTTTGGGAAACGGAAGTGGGAGGATCCCTTGAGGCCAGGAGTTCAAGACTAGCCTGGACAATGTAACAAGACGTTGTCTCTACAAAAAATTTAAAAATTAGCCAGGCATGGTGGACACACCTGTAGTCCTAGCTACTCAGGAGGCTGAGGTAGGAGGATCACTTGAACCCTGGAGCTGGAGGCTGAAGCGAGCTATAATCATGCCAATACACTCCAGCTTGAGTGACACAGTGAGACCTCGTTTCTGAAAAAATGACACAAAAACATCATTCTATTTACCAGCGGCAGTCCACAATTTAGTTTGGGTCAAGTCATAGTAAAACCATGAAATCCAATGGAAATAGATAAAGCACAGTATTGTGCTGTCATGTCTTAGCTGAAGGCCTTGAAGATTATCACTGTTACTTTACTTCTAGACACATGTTTTGTCAAATGAAATACATTACTTGTATATTTCAAGGCTAATTAGTGGAAGACTTCAGATTAGAACTCATCTCCTGGTTCACAGTCAAGTGCTTCTTCCAGGGGCTCTTAATCCACCTCAGCAGCAGGCACCTTCATCTGATCTCATCAGGGATGCTGAGACCAGCCGAGGATTCTGAGACTTGCGCCAGACCAGCCATCCTCACAGGCAGCGTAGAAAACCAGCAATATAGTATGATTTCAGGGGCACATAGCGTTTCCATCCTGCCTCTGCTTCTTTTGCATCTGCTAAGCTAATAATCTTAAATTCTTTTAATGGGGATCAGTTCCTTTTATTCCACAATTAAAAATAAGGTTTAAAAGTGCATGTTTCTAGGAGCAGTCATCTCTTGATTAAATTCACCCTAGGAGTTTAGGACTTCTATCAAATACAATTGGCCGTCTGTGTTCACGGGTTCTGCATTTGCAGAGTCAACCAACCTCAGGTCAAAAATATTCAGGGGGGGAAATAGAGCAAAATTTGAAAAAGCAAAACTTGAATTTGCCTGCACCACAGACCACATTTAATCCATGCAAATGAAGTGATGTATAGGCATTGTATTAGGTTTTATAAGTAATCTAGAGGTGATTTATAGTATACTAGAGGACAGGTTATAGGCAAACACTACGCCATTTTATATAAGGGATTTAAGTATCCATGGATTTGAGTACATGGGGTGTCCTGGAACCAGTCCTTCACAGATACCAAGAGACAGTTGTACTTTATGAGAAAAGGTTTTGAAAGGGCCACCCAAATACTGAATGCCTAAAAGTTAGAGATTTTCAAAACAAGGGGAATACGGAGACGGGGTGAGACTTGGGAGAAGTGGTAAAAGGAACAAATATTTAATGAGCCCTTTCTGTGCACTGTCCACTTGGCTAGTTGTTTCACATGTATGCTGTATTTAACCTACAACTCCAGCAAGGCAGGTATTATTCCCAATTGGCATTCATTCACTCAACAAATATTTACTGAACATGTGCTAGATATGCTCAGCAGTCGTCTAGTTCAGGAGATAGTGCAAAAATGAAAACAGGCGAAGTCCATGCTCTCAAGGAGCTAACTCAAGCTACGTGGAGGGGATAGATAACACGTATTCTTAAAATGAATGTATGGCATAACAGATGGTGATAAGTGCTATGAAGAAAAATAAGGCAGAGTGAGGGGATAGCAAGGCACTTTTTACGGAAGGTAATAAAAAGTATGTCAAGATCATACAGCTGGCAAGTGCCTGGGCCAGAACTAAACTCAGTTTCCTAAACAGCTGCTTTCCAAAGTCCCTGCGCTTTCCTCTATGTAGTACTGTGTCCCTAGAAAGCTTGTCCTACCTGGCAATTTTGCCTGGTGTTAGTCCTGCCAACAACCCCTAAATATCCTAATGGGTAAGCCTTTGGTAAACAATTGTCAGCCTACTGTGAGTCAAGTAAAATCTATTTACAGGTAATTGTTCAGCATGATTGGTTTTTGCTTGTGCATGCATTCAAAGCTCCTTCAATCCTGGTGTCTTTCAAAAATAAAAACCTCAGCCCATAAATGAAATTAAATAACTTTCCCCTGAAATTTTTAGAGTCCCAAACTTGACTAAGTATAAGCAACATCAATATCTATTTCAGCAAAAAAGAAAAGAGGGGGGAGGATCCAAGATGGCCACTTAGGAGGAAGTCGGGATTGCAGCTCCGAGAGAAGGCGCAGAGGGTGAGTGGACGCCGCATTTCCAGACGGATTTTTACTGCCCACAGACCAGGAGATTCACAGGAGGAGAAGCCCCATGGGTCGCCAGCACCGCTGGTTTGAGCGGAGTGGCCGCTCAGCCTACGCCCTGGGGCGGGGGGCAGTGGCTTCTTATGCAGAGCGAGAGAGACAGAGTTCCCTCTGAGCCAGCAAAGGGAGCTGAAGCAGGGAGCCAAGCCAGAAGACCCCTGGGCAAGGGAGTGCCACAAATCTCAGAGCCGCTGCTTCGGCTGACACAGCGGCACACAGGGCAGCGGATTTTAACTGCCCACAGACCAGGAGATTCACAGGCGGAGAAGCTCCACGGGTTCCCAGCGCCGCTGGTTGGACCAGAGCAGCCGCTCGGCCTGCACCGGGGGTGGGGAGCAGCAGCTCCTTGAGCAAAGTGAACGAGACTGTGTCCCCTCTGGGCCAGCAAGGGGAGCTGTGGCAAGGAGGCAAGCCAAGAGATTACCGGGCAAAGAGGGCCCCTCTGGAAACACGGCTGAACCCGGGACGGTCCAGCTCTGTGGGGGAGGGGCGTCCTCCATCGGGAAACACCCTGCAGTTCCCGGGGCAATTTTCCGTAACCAAGACAACCCGCCACCACAGAGACTCCGTCACTACAGGGGCGGGCCAGCATAGCAGAAGCAGTTCTAACTACACCCACAGGACTGCAGGGAAGCTCACACGGAAGCTGGGCAGAGCCCAAAACAGCTCAGCGAAGCCTCTGCAGGCTGAGTGTGACTAGACTGCCACCTTGTGGGCAGGGAAAACGGTAGCAACACAGCTGAAAAACATAAAGCGCTAACCCCCTGGGCCAGAACACCTGGGGAGAAGAAAAGGGGGTTTATGAGTTCAGCTGCTGCAGACTTAAAATTACCAAAATCAGAAAGACAGCAACTACAAAGTCAATAGGCAGATAAATCCACAAAGATGGGAAGAAACCAGTGCAAAAAGGATGAAAACACCCAAAACCAGAACACCTCTCCCACTACAAGGCAGCATAACTCCTCACCAGCACGGGAACAAGACTGGACGGAGAATGAGTGTGATGAAATGACAGAATCAGCTTTCAGAAAATGGATAATAAGAAACTTCTGTGAGCTAAAAGAACATGTTCTAACCCAATGCAAAGAAACTAAGAACCTTGAAAAAAGACTTGATGAAATGCTAACGAGAATGGACAACTTAGAGAGGAATATGAGTGAATTGATGGAGCTGAAAAACACGACACGAGAACTTCACGAAGCATGCACAAGTTTCAACAGCAGAATTGACCAAGCGGAAGAAAGGATATCAGAAGTTGAAGATCAACTCAATGAAATAAAACGAGAAGGGAAGATTAGAGAAAACAAGGTAAAAAGGAATGAACAGAGTCAACAAGAAATATGGGACTACGTGAAAAGACCTAATCTACGTTTGATAGGTGTACCTGAATGTGACGAAGAGAATGCATCCAAGTTGGAAAATACTCTTCAGGATATTATCCAGGAAAACTTCCCCAACCTAGCAAGGCAGGCCAATATTCAAGTCCAGGAAATACAGAGAACACCACAAAGATATTCCTCTAGAAGAGCAACCCCAAGGAACATAATCATCAGATTCACCAGGGTTGAAATGAAGGAGAAAATACTAAGCGCAGCCAGAGAGAAAGGTCGGGTTACCCACAAAGGGAAACCCATCAGACTCACAGCAGATCTCTCAGCAGAAACCCTACAGGCCAGCAGAGAGTGGGGGCCGATATTCAACATCCTTAAAGAAAAGAACTTTCAACCCAGAATTTCATATCCAGCCAAACTAAGCTTCATAAGTGAAGGAAAAATAAAATCCTTTGTGAACAAGCAAGTAC
The DNA here is from genome assembly GCF_030222135.1 of Aotus nancymaae. Lineage (NCBI taxonomy): Eukaryota > Metazoa > Chordata > Mammalia > Primates > Aotidae > Aotus > Aotus nancymaae. The sequence goes on along the minus strand of NW_026988432.1, from coordinate 50,849,808 downwards.
TCACAGATTTCATCACCACCAGACCAGCTTTACAAGAGCTCCTGAAGGAGACACTACACATAGAAAAAAACAACCAGCACCAGCCACTCCAAAAACGCACGAAATGGTAAAGAGCAGCAACACAATGAAGAATCTGCATCAACCAATGGGAAAAACAGCCAGCTAGCATCAAAATGACAGGAGCAAACTCACACATAACAATATTAACCCTAAATGTAAATGGACTAAATGCCCCAATCAAAAGACACAGACTGGCAAATTGGATAAAAAGCCAAAACCCATCAGTGTGCTGTATCCAGGAAACCCACCTCACATGCAAGGATACACAAAGGCTCAAAATAAAGGGATGGAGGAAGATTTACCAAGCAAAGGGAGAGCAAAAAAAAGCAGGAGTTGCAATTCTCATCTCTGATAAAATAGACTTTAAAGCAACAAAGATCAAAAGAGACAAAGAAGGACATTAGATAATGGTAAAAGGATCAATGCAACAAGAAGAGCTAACGATCCTAAATATATATGCACCTAATACAGGAGCACCCAGATACATAAGGCAAGTTCTTAAAGACTTGAAAAGAGACTTAGACTCCCACACATTAATAGTGGGAGACTTCAACACACCATTGTCAATATTAGACAGATCAACGAGACAGAAAATTAATAAGGATATCCAGGACTTGAACTCAGACCTGGAACAAGCAAACCTAATAGACATTTACAGAACGCTCCAGCCCAAATCCACAGAATATACATTCTTCTCAGCACCACATCACACCTACTCTAAAATTGACCACATAATTGGAAGTAAATCACTCCTCAGCAAATGCAGAAGAACGGAAACCGTAACAAACAGTCTCTCAGACCACAGTGCAATCAAGTTAGAACTCAGAATTCAGACGCCAACCCAGAACCGCACAGCCTCATGGAAATTGAACAACTTTCTCCTGAATGTTGACTGGATAAACACTGAAATGAAGGCAGAAATAAAGATGTTCTTCGAAACCAACGAGAACGAAGACACCACATACCAGAATCTCTGGGACACATTTAAAGCAGTCTCTAGAGGAAAATACATAGCAATAAGTGCCCACATGAGAAGAAAGGAGAGAACTAAAATTGACACCCTATCATCAAAATTGAAAGAGCTAGAGGAGCAAGATCAAAAAAACTCAAAACCTAGCAGAAGACAAGAAATAACTAAGATCAAAGCAGAATTGAAGGAGATAGAGACACGAAAAACCCTACAAAAAATCAATAAATCCAGGAGCTGGTTTTTTGAAAAGATCAACAAAATAGACCACTAGCCAGATTAATAAAAAAGAAAAGAGAGAATAACCAAATAGATGCAATAAAAAATGATAAAGGGGATATCACCACAGATGCCACAGAAATTCAAACCATCATCAGAGATTATTACAAACAACTCTATGCACATAAATTAGAAAACCTGGAATAAATGGATAAATTCCTGGACAGTAGCCTCCTCCGATGCCTAAACCAGGAAGAAGTCGAAACCCTGAATAGACCAATAACAAGGTCTGAAGTCGAGGCAGCAATTAAGAGCCTACCACCCAAAAAAAGCCCAGGTCCAGATGGGTTCACAGCCGAATTCTACCAGACATACAAAGAGGAACTGGTACCATTCCTTCTGAAACTATTCCAAATAATCCAAAAAGAGGGAATCCTTCCCAAATCATTTTATGAGACCAACATCATCCTGATACCAAAACCCGGCAGAGACTCAACAAGAAAAGAAAACTTCAGGCCAATATCCATGATGAACATAGATGCAAAAATCTTCAATAAAATACTGGCAAGCCGATTACAACAGCACATCAAAAAGCTTATCCACCATGATCAAGTAGGATTCATCCCGGGGATGTAAGGCTGGTTCAATATATGCAAGTCTATAAATGTAATTCACCACATAAACAGAACCAAAAACAAAAACCACATGATTATCTCAATTGATGCAGAGAAGGCCTTTGACAAAATTCAACAGCCCTTTATGCTAAAAACTCTCAATAAACTAGGTATCGACGGAACGTATCTCAAAATAATAAAAGCTATTTATGACAAACCAACAGCCAATATCATACTGAATGGGCAAAAACTGGAAGCATTCCCTTTGAAATCTGGCACTAGACAAGGATGCCCTCTCTCACCACTCCTATTCAATATAGTACTGGAAGTTCTAGCCAGAGCAATCAGGCAAGAAAAAGAAATAAAGGGTATTCGATTAGGAAAGGAGGAAGTCAAATTGTCTCTATTTGCAGACGACATGATTGTATATCTAGAAGATCCCCTCATCTCAGCCCAAAAGCTCCTGAAACTGATAAGCAACTTCAGCAAATTCTCAGGATACAAAATCAATGTGCAAAAATCACAAGCATTCCTATACACCAATAACAGACTTAAAGAGAGCCAAATCAAGAACGAACTGCCATTCACAATTGCTACAAAGAGAATAAAATACCTAGGAATACAACTAACAAGGAACGTAAAGGACCTCTTCAAGGAGAACTACAAATCACTGCTCAACGAAATAAGAGAGGACACAAACAGATGGAGAAACATTCCATGTTCATGGTTAAGAAGAATTAATATCGTGAAAATGGCCATACTGCCCAAAGTAATTTACGGATTCAACGCTATCCCCATCAAGCTACCAATGACCTTCCTCACAGAACTGGAAAAAACCACCTTAAACTTCATATGGAACCAAAAGAGAGCCTGCATAGCCAAGTCAATTCTAAGCAAAAAGAACAAAGCGGGAGGCATCACACTACCGGACATCAAACTCTACTACAAGGCTACAGTAATCAAAACAGCATGGTATTGGTACCAAAACAGAGATATAGACCAATGGAACAGAACAGAGGCGTCGGAGGCGACACAACATATCTACAACCACCCGATCTTTGACAAACCTGATAAAAACAAGCAATGGGGAAAGGATTCCCTGTTCAATAAGTGGTGTTGGGAAAACTGGCTAGCCATATGCAGAAAGCAGAAACTCGACCCCTTCCTGACACCTTACACTAAAATTGACTCCAGATGGATTAAAGACTTAAACATAAGACGTAACACCATAAAAACACTAGAAGGAAACCTAGGCAAAACCATTCAGGACATAGGCGTAGGCAAGGACTTTATGACCAAAACACCAAAAGCATTGGCAACAAAAGCCAAAATAGACAAATGGGACCTAATCAAACTCCACAGCTTTTGCACAGCAAAAGAAACAGTCAATAGAGTGAATCGGCAACCAACAGAATGGGAAAAAATTTTTGCAGCCTACCCGTCTGACAAAGGGCTGATATCCAGAATTTACAATGAACTAAAAAAGATTTACAAGAAAAAAACAAACAAGCCCATTCAAAAATGGGCGAAGGATATGAACAGATACTTTACAAAAGAAGACATACATGAGGCCAACAAACATATGAAAAAATGCTCATCATCACTGGTCATTAGAGAAATGCAAATCAAAACTACATTGAGATACCATCTCATGCCAGTTAGAATGGCGATCATTAAAAAATCTGGAGAAAACAGATGCTGGAGAGGATGTGGAGAAATAGGAACACTTTTACACTGTTGGTGGGAGTGTAAATTAGTTCAACCACTGTGGAAAACAGTGTGGCGATTCCTCAAGGACCTAGAAATAGAAATTCCATTTGACCCAGCAATCCCATTACTGGGCATATATCCAAAGGATTATAAATCGTTCTACTATAAGGACACATGCACACGAATGTTCATTGCAGCACAGTTTACAATAGCAAAGACCTGGAACCAGCCCAAATGCCCATCGATGATAGACTGCACAGGAAAAATGTGGCACATATACACCATGGAATATTATGCAGCCATTAAAAACGAGGAGTTCACATCCTTCGTAGGGACATGGATGAACCTGGAAAACATCATTCTCAGCAAACTGACACAAGAACACAAAATCAAACACCACATGTTCTCACTCATAGGCGGGTGTTGAACAAGGAGAACACATGGACACAGGGAGGGGAGCACTATACACGGGGGTCTGTTGGGGGGGAGGGGGGATAGCGGGGGGGTGGGGAGTTGGGGAGGGATAGCATGGGGAGAAATGCCAGATATAGGTGAAGGGGAGGGAGGCAGCAAATCATACCACCACGTATGCACCTATGCAACAACCTTACATGTTTTTCACATGTACCCCAAAACCTAAAATGCAATTTAAAAAAAAAAAAAAAAAGAAGTTTGAAACCAGACTGGCCAACATGACAAAACCCCATCTCTACTAAAAATACAAAAATTAGCCAGGTGTGGTGGCGGGCGCCTGTAATCCCAGCTACTCAGGAGGCTGAGGCAGAGAATTCCTTGAACCCAAGAGGCAGAGGTTGCAGTGAGCAGAGATGGCACCAATGCACTCATCTGGGCAACAGCGTGACAGTCTCAATGCCCATCTGCATAGACTTATTTATACGACAGAAATGGTGTGTAACTTTAAAAAATACTTATGAAACAATAAAATCCTGATACTTATGAAACAAAAAAAAAAAAGAAAAGAAAAGAAAAATGTGAATACAATGCAAACTTCAATCTTACAGGGTTATTTTTCTTCTACCTTTAAAAAAAAGAGTATTCTGTTTAACCATTTTTTTTCACTGTGCCAAAGAGTAGGGGGAAGAATAGGGAGAAAAACATTGAAGTAAAAGGTGGCATTTTGTTTTTGTTCAATGCATCTTTATGTGCTTATAAAAGTCCATCTTCAAAAATCTTACCCACTGAAGGGAAGCAGAGCAAGATGGCCAGATAGCAATCACCCCCCTGCAGGAACACCAAATTGAACAACTATCAAAGCACCTTTATAAGAACCAAATTTCAGGTGAGTGATCATTACCTGGTTTTAATATCACGCTAAGGAAAGAGGCACTGAAAAGGATAGGTAAGGCAGTCTTGAATTGCCTACACCACTCCTCCCCCGACTCCAGCAGCAGTGGCATGGTGCAGAGAATCTGTGTGCTTGAGGGAGGGAGAGCACAGTGATTGTGGGTCTTTGGATTGAAACTCAGTTCTGCCCCATGACAGCTAGGCCAGCATTCATGGAGGGAGCATACAGACCAGCCCTAACCAGAGGGGGATCACTCACCCCAGCAGTCAGAACCTGAGTTCTGGCAAGTCCTGCCACCATGAGCTAAAGCGCTCTGGAGTTCAAAATAAACTTGAAAGGCAGTCAAGGCCACAAAGACTGAAATTCCAGGGCAAGTCCTGGTGCTATAGTGAAATATCAGCATAGGGAGGCAAAAGAGTGCTTGGGTCACCCCTTCCCTAGCCCCAACCAGCGCAGCTCACAGCTCCTGGAAAGACTCCTTCCCTCTGCTTGAGTAGAGGAGAGAGTGAAGAGGACTTTGCCTTGCAACTTGTATACCAGCTCAGGCACAGAAGAATAGAGCCCCAGGCAGAGTCCTGAGGCCTTCATTCCAGGCCCTAGCTCTCAGATGACATTTCTAAACATGCCCTGGGCCAGAAGCAAGCCCACTGCCTTGAAGAAAAGGACTCAGTCCTGGCAGAATTCACTACCTGCTCATCAAAAAGCCTTTGGACCCTGAATAATCAGCAGTGGTAGCCATGGGCCTTGGGTGGGACTCAGAGCTGTATTGGCTTCAGGTTTGATCCAGCACATTCTCAGCTGTGGTGCCCATAGAGAAAGAACTCTTCATCTTGAGGAAAGGAAAGGAAAGAGTCAAGGAGACTTTGTCTTGTAGCTTGGGGTTCAGCTCAGCTGCAGAGGGGTAGAGCAGCAAGTGGGCTCCTGGGATCCCTGAGTCCAGGCCTTGGTCCCTGGGTGGCATTTCTGGACCTGCCCTGAGCCAGAGGGGAGCCCACTGCCCTTAAAGACTGGCAGCATTCACCACAAGCTGACTGAAGAGGTATGGGCCTTGAGTGGACATCAGTGGTAGCCAGGCAGTATTTACTGTGGGCCAGGGACAGTGATGGTTATGGGTAGAGACTCTTCCACTTTAGGAAAGGGGATGGAAGAGTGGGAATAACTTAGTCATCCAGTTTGGATGCCAGTTCAGCTGTAGTGGAATAGAGTACCAGGTTGATTCCTGAGGTTCCCAACTCCAGGCCCTGGCTCCTGGATGGCATCTACAGACCCACCTGGGGCTGAGGAAATTCACTACCCTGAGGGGAAGGATGCAAGCCTGGCTGGATTTGCTACCTGCTGATTGTAGATTTGCTACCTGGATTTGCTACCTGGTGATTGTAGAGCCCTAAGGCCTTGAATGAACATTGGCAGTAGCCAGGCAGTGGGCCTTGGGGGAGACCCAGTGCTGCACTGGCTTCAGGCCTAACCCAATGCAGTCCCAGTGGTGATGGCCACAAGGGTTCTTGTGTCACCCCACCCTCAGCTCCTGACAGCTCAGCACAGACAGAGACTCTGGGGGAAAGTAAGGGAAGAGAACAAGAGTCTCCCTGATCTTACCCAAGACCACCAAGGCAGTACCTATATGAATCTGCAAGAGTCACAGCATTACTGGGCTAGGGTCACCCCCTAAAGCAAATACAGCTTCAGTGACCAAAAATTTAGATCACAACATCCAAGTCTCTTTGAATATCTGCCAAAAAAGAACAGGTACTAACAAGCCCAGACTGTGAAACTACAATAAATACCCACTTCTTCAATGCCCAGACACCAAAAACACCCACAATCATCAAGACTATGCAGGAAAACACGACCTTACCAAACAAACTAAATACAGCACTAGTGATCAATCCTGGAGAGACAGAGATACATATGTGACCTTTCAGACAAAGAATTCAAAATAGCTGTTTTAAGGAAGTTCAATGAAATTCAAGATAACATAGAGAAAGAAGTCAGAATCCTATCAGATGCATTTAACAAAGAGATTTAAACAGTTAAAAAGAATCAAACAGAAATTCTGGAGCTAAAAATGCAATTGACATATTGAAGAATGCATCGTAATGTCTTAACAGCATAATAGATTAAGCAGAAAGAGGAATTAGTGAGCATGAAGATAGGTGATTTGAAAATACACAAAGAAGACAAAGGAAAAAAGAATTAAAAAGAATAAAGCACGCCTATAAGATCTAGAAAATAGCCTCAAAAAGGCAAATCTAAGAGTTATTGGCTTTAAAGAGGAGGTAAAGAGAGAAACTGGGGTAGAAATTTTATTCAAAGGGATAATAACAGAGAACTTCCCAAACCTAGAGAAAGATATCAATATTCAAGTACAAGAAGGTTATAGAACACCAAGCAGATTTAGCCCAAATAAGACCACTTCAAGACATTTAATAATCAAACTGCCAAAGGTCAAGGATAAAAAGGACCCTAAAAGCAGCAAGAAAAAAGAAACAAATAACATATAAAGGAGCTCCACTACATCTAGCAGCATATTTTTCAGTGGAAACCATACTGGCCAGGAAAGGGAGGCATGATATATTTAAAATGCTGAAGGGGAAAAAAAAAACTTTTATCCTAGAATAGTATATCCAGAGAATGTATTCTTCACAAATGTGAAAGCAAAATACTTGACCAGACAAACAAAAGCTGAGGGATTTCATCAACACCAGATATGTCCTACTAGAAATGCTAAAGAAGAGTTCTTCAAACTAAAAGAAAAGAATGTTAATGAGAAATAAGAAATTCTCTGAAGGTACAGAACTCACTGGTAATAGTAAATACAAATAAAAACACAGACCATTATAACACTGTAATTGTGGTATGTAAATTATTCATATCTTGAATAGAAAGACTAAAAAATGATCCTATTAAAAATAATAACTAGAACAACCTTTAAAGACATTGGCAATATAATATATAAATAGAAATGACAATAAGTTAAAAAGCAGGGAGATTAATTGTAGAGTTTTTATTAGTTTTCTCTTGCTTGTTTGTTTATACAGTGTTAAGTTGTCATCAGTTTAAAATAATGGGTTATAAGATGGTATTTGCAAACTTCATGGTAAGCTCAAATAAAAAAATCTACAACAGATACACAAAAAATAAAACGCAAGAAATTAAAGCATACCACCAGAGAAAATCACCTTCAATAAAATGAAGACAGGAAGGAAGGAAAGAAGGAAGAGAAGCCCACAGAACAACCAGAAGACAAATACAAAAATAGCAGGAATAAGTCCTTACCTATCAATAATAACATGAAATGTAAATGGACTAAACTTTCTAATCAAAAGATGTAGGGTGGCTAAATGGCTTGAAAGAAAAAAAACAACAAATAAAAAACAAGATCTAATGCTGTCTATAAGAAACACACTTTACCTATGAAGAAACATAGACTGAAAATAGAGGGATGGAAAAAGATATTCCATGCATATGGAAAAAAAAAAAAACCTATAACTATATTTATATAAGACAAAATATATTTCAAAACAAAAGTATCAAAAGAGACAAGATCATTATATAATGATCAAAGAGTCAATCCAGAGGATGTAACAATTATAAATATACATGCACCAAACACTGGAGCACCCAGACACATCAAGCACATGTTATTAAAGCTGAAGAGAAATTCCAATGTAATAATAGTTGGAGGTTTGAACACCCCACTTGCAGCATTAGACACTTCATTCAGACACAAAGTCAACATAGAAACATTGGACTTAATCTGCACTATAGGACAAATGAACCTAATAGATATTTGAAGAACATTTCATTCAATGGTTGTAGAATACACATTTTTCTTCTCAGCACATGGATCATTCTCAAGGAGAGACAATTATGTTTTGTCACAATACAAGTCTTTAAACATTCATAAAAACTGAAATCGTATCAAGTACCTTCTCTGACCATAGTGGAATAAAATTAGAAATCAATAACAAGAGGAATTTTGGAAACTACACAAACACATGGAAATTAAACAATATGCTCCTGAAAGAGCAGTGGGTCAATGAAGAAATTAAGAAGGAATTGAAAAATTTCTTTAAACAAATGATAATAAAAACACAACATATTGATGCCTATGGAATACAGCCAAAGCTAAGAGGAAAGTTTACAGCTATAGACGCCTGCAAAAGGAAGTAGAAAAACTTCAAATAAACAAGCTAATGATGCATCTTAAGGAACTATAAAAGCAAGAACAAATCAAACCCAAAATTCATCAATGAAAAAACCAGAGCAGAAATAAATGAAATTGAAACAAAACAAATGCAAAAGATCAATGAAGCAGAGTTGGTTTTTTGGAAAAGATAAAATCAACAAAACTTAAGCCCAACTAATTAAGAAAAAAAGAGAAGATTAAAATCAGAGATGCAAAAGAAGACATTACAGCCAATACCGCAGTAATTCAAAGGATCATTAGAGGCTGGTTTGAGCAACTATATGCCAATAAATTGGAAAATCTAGAAGAAATGGAAAAATTCCTAGACATATACAAGATACCAAGATTGAACCATAAAGAAATCCAAAACTTGAGCAGATCAATAACAGGTAATAAGATCAAAGCCATAATAAGAAGTCTCCCAGCAAAGAAAAGCCCAGGACCCAATGCTTTCACTGCTGAATTTTACCAAACATTTGAAGAAGAACTAATACCGATCCTACTCAAACTATTCCAAAAAATAGAGAAGAGAATATTTTCAAATTCACTCTACAAGGCCAGTATTAATCTGATACCAAACTCAGACAAAGACACATGGAAAAAAGAAGACTACAGCCCAATATCCCTGCTGAACATCAATGCAGAAATCCTCAAAAAAATACTAACAAATCAAATTCAACAATACATTCAAAAAATCATCCATCATGACCAAGTGGGATTTATCCCAGGGATGCAAGGATGGTTCAACATATGTAAATCAATCAATGTGCTGCATCATGTTAACAGAATGAAGGACCCATGTGATCATTTCAACTGATGCTGAAAAAGCATATGATAAAATTCAACATCCCTTCATGATAAAAACCCTCAAAAAAATGATTATAGAAGGAGCACACCCCAATACGATAAAGGCCATATGCAACAGACCCACAGCTAGTCCCACTGTTATTCAGCATAGTACTGTAAGTCCTACCTAGAGCAATCAGACAAGAGAAGGAAATACAGGGTATCCACATTGGAAAGAAAGAAGTCAAATTATCCTTGTTTGCAGATGATATGATTTTAGATTTGGAAAAACCTAAAGACTCCATCAAAAAACTATTAGAACTAATTTAAACCAACTCAGTCAAGTTGCAGATACAAAATCAACAAACAAAAATTAGCAGCATTTCTATATGCTAACAATGAACAATCTGAAAAAGAAATCAAGAAAGTAATCCCATTTATAATAGCTACAAATAAAATTAAATGCATAGGAATAAACTTAACCAAAGAAAAATTTCCAAAATGAAAACTATAAAACATTGATGCAAGAAACTGAAAGCAGACATCAAAAAATAAAAAGATATTCCATGTTCATGAACTGGAAAAAATTCAATATTATTAAAATGTCCATAGTACCCAAAGGAATCTACAGATTCAAGGCAACCCCTATCAAAATACCAATGATGTTCTTCAGAGAAATAGAAAAAATTATCCTAAAATTTATATTGAACCACAGTAGACCCAAAATAGACAAAGCTATCCTGAGGGGGAAAAAAACTGGAGGAATCAAATTACCTGACTTCAAATTATACTACAGAGCTATGGCAACCAAAACAGCATGGTACTGGCATAAAAATAGGCACAAAGACCAATGGAACATAATAGAGAACCCAAAAATAAATCCATACATTTATAGTAAACTCGCTTTTGACCAAGGTGCCAAGAACATACATTGGGGAAAGGGCAGTCTTGTCAATAAATAGTGCTAAAAAATATACTGAATATATTCATATGCAGAAGAATGAAATCGGACCACTATCTCTCACTATATACAAAAATCAAGTCAAAGTAGATTAAAGACTTAAATCTAATACCCCAAACTATGAAACTACTACAAGAAAACATTAAGAAAACTGTTCAGGACATTGGTCTAGGCAAAAATTTCTTGAGTAATAGCCCAAAAGCATAAGCAATCAAAGCAAAAATGGACAAATGGATTCCATCATGTTAAAAAGCTTCTGCACAGCATAGGAAACAATCAACAAAGTGAAGAAACAACCCACAGAATGGGAGGAAATATTTGCAAGCTAGCCATCTGGCAAGGGATTAGTAATCAGAATATATAAGTAGCTCAAAAAAACTCTATAGGAAAAAAAATCTAATAATCTGATTTTAAAATGGGCAAAACATCTGAGTAGACATTTGTCAAAAGAAGACATACAAATGACAAACATTTGTGGTACATACACACAATGGGGAACTAGTCAGTCATTAAAAAGAATGAGATTCTGTCATTTGCAACGACATGCATGGAACTGGAGATCATTATCTTAAGTGAAATAAACCAGGAACGGAAAGACAGACTTTACATATTCTCACTTATTTGAGGGAGCTAAAAAAAATGGAAACAAGTGAACATTTGGAGATAGGAAGTTGAATGATAGCTACCAGAAACTGGGAAGGGCAGTAGCGGAGGGCAGGGGTGGCTGGGGGAAGTGGGGATGGCTAATGGGTACAAAAATACAGTTAGATACAGTGAATAAGATCTAGTATTTGATAGCACAACATGGTGAGTACAGTCAACAATAATTTACTGTACTACTTAAAACAACTAAAAGAGTATAATTGGATTGTTTATAACACAAAGAAAGGATAAATGTTTGAGGTGATGGATGCCCTACTTACCCTGATGTGATTATTATGCATTGCATACCTGTATCAAAATATCTCATGTACCCCATAAATACGTACACCTACTATGTATCCACAGAAATTTTAAAAATATCTTACCCACTAAATATAAGAACTTGGAAATACCTACTCTAAACCATCAGTGGTATAATACTATGCGAAGGTCAGCCCAAGCCAACCTGGAGTTTCCAGCTTCTTTGTGGACAAAGGTAGACTAATCATGAGCTGGTGGGAGAATATGAGACTCTACTCTGTTTTCACAGAGAAAAGGAGGCACAAACAGAGAAAGACTATTATGACCAGGTGCAGTGGCTCACGCCTGTAATCCCAGCACTTTGGGAGGCTGAGGCAGGCAGATCACGAGGTCAAGAGATCAAGATCCATCCAGGCCAACATGGTGAAACCTCGCTTCTACTAAAAATACAAAAATTAGCCAAGTGTGGTGGCACATGCCTGTAGTCCCAGCTACTTGGGAGGCTGAGGCATAAGAATTGCTGGAACCTGGGAAGTGGAGGTTGCAGTGAACTGAGATCGTGCCACTGTATTTCAGCCTGCACAACACAGCAAGGCTCTGTCTCAAAAATAATAATAATGATAATAACAACAGTATTCTTTTTTCCTTTTTTTTTTTTTTTTATTTGAGACAGAGTCTCGCTCTGTCGCCAGGCTGGAGTGCAGTAGCACAATCTTGACTCACTACAACCTCCCTCTCCCAGGTTCAAGCAATTCTCTGGCTCAGCCTCCCAAGTAGCTGGGACTACAGGTGCCTGCCACCACACCCAGCTAATTTTTCTATTTTTAGTAGACACAGGGTTTCACCACATTGCCCAGGCTAGTCTCAAACTCCTGGCTTCAAGCGATCCACCCCCCTCAGCCTTCCAAAGTGCTGGGCTTACTGGTGTGAGCTGCCATGCCCAGCCGAATATTAATTTTCATCAAGAGAAAATCAAATCTGTCCAAGAACTCTATTGCCAGAAGTGAAATTGGTTTTTCTCTAGCAAATAGTTAGTAGAGTTGGAGGACTGGTCTATTGCCCAAGAAAGAAAGTAAACCCACTGGAGGCCGGAAACATTCATGTTCTCAATAATGCATTTAACACTCAGAAACAAGTAAGATTTGTCTCTGCACATTTACATTCAAAAACACCTAAGACTAGATGATCTAAAGCTCTCCTCTGCTAAAAATCAGATTATTAAAACAAGTTCCCTAAACTCACAAAGCTCAAGACAATTGTTAAAATTTTTATTGAATGTCAAGTGCCAACCTGGGCAGAGTCTCTCTCAGTTCAGACAAAATTCACTGTAGACAGTAGCAGGCACAGGCTTTTCAACTGATGGACTGCAGCAGAATTCAGTTACCTCCTACTGTGAACCATGGGCCTGGCACATATAGACTATTTTTGTAGGGAAACAAAATAGGATTATTGTATTTCCTGGACATTCTCAGGATTAAGCCAGCAGAAACGATGTCGCGGAATGCCATGGTTGACACTACCTTGTTAACAATCCCACAACATTCACTGTCCTAGCTTTGGGTGATTTGGAGTACAATGGAGGCCAGTCGGAAAATAGTTTCAATCAAGTGGGTGGGGAAAGAGGATGTGAAGCCTGGATTGACAGATTTCTGGTTAATAGAGTCATGAATTTCCCTGTAGCACTGCATAAACCAGTGTTCCTGTCAATTAGAAAGAGCGGGCACTAGAACCCTAATTATATCATTATGAAGATCCTGAACTTGGTCTAAACTTTTGAGTACTTTCCATGGGAAAATCTGAGTTCTCCATAAGCCTTTTTCGTATCTTTCCTCCCCAAAGTAAGTGATTTACTTGGGATGAAGGACATAATAGTAGACACAAAGGATGAGCAACTGGTGCAGAGACAGGTCGATGAAAGGGAAGAATCTGGCCGGAGCTCAAGCTGCTGAGGGTTTTACCAGTTCTCCGGTGAAGAGGGATTGGAGCTGATCCCATAGCCACTTTATCAAAATTGTCATTTTTGGTACATGTACTTAATTTTAAATTAACTGGTAAACTATAAATTATGCACTCCAGAGAATGGGTTCTGCCAGTCTCAACAAACCCTTTTACTCTTTTACAAAGTTAGAGGACTCCTTCAGCTATTGTGAAAGATTGGTCTGGGACCCAAGTGGGCCATCAGGTTAGTAGGGTTCTTTGCAAGGAGCCTTAACATATTTTTTTTCTGCCTGAGTGTGCTACACTAAGGGGTAGAGCTGTTAAGATAATATATGTGAAAGGGTTTTGTAAACTGTAACAATACTTAAATATTGTCACCTGCCAACAGAATTACATTATTCTCCATTCCACATATCTCCTGATTTCCAGCAGGAGGACTCACACATTAATGGACCTTACAAGGCCATCAACCACCTTTGCCTTCCTATAAATCAACCCCAACCACAATACTGTGTTTATACTGTTTCACTTGAATACAGCCTGTCTGACTAATATTCACTGGGGGTTATAAAGTAAGAATCTATCCGTCTACAGTGATACTCATTTACCTTGAGGAAGACACACTCATGAACACACATACATACTTTTTTTCAAAAACATGTGCCTTTTTTTCAAAAAGAATACCCTAGCAGTTTGAAAGTAGGCATTCAATATCTGGTGTTTCTTTCTAAAGCTTTATTTTTACCTGGTCTCCTGCCTTAATTGCCTCCAAAGCTGTGTTCCTGTTTGATTGCACAGTTTCACCTAGCAAAGTTGTCCTGATAAATACAGCTGAACGCTGTGGGCAGAAGTAATGAGTATGGGAATTCCTCCTACTTATAACTAACTTCTTCTGTTCCTTTCTTGGGGTTTGAGATGATAGAATAGGCCCCCAAGATTACAGAGAATAAATCATTATGAATCAACATATTACTTTGGTTAGTATTTCTAGCACTGTGATCCACCAGCTACCCGTAGTGGGATTTCAAAAAGTTTTTTCCAAGAATTTCATTCTCCTTTGTCTCCAGAATAAATAAAGTGCAGAGCAGAATAAGCACAAGTGGGATTTTGAAATTCATCCCAAACCACATGAATAGGAAGGTCCTTCCTCACAGCAGAACAACTTAAGGGGCATGTTTTGTGTGATTTTTTTCCCTTACTCGAAATGTCATTTTAACCTGATCTCATCTATTATGATGAAAAGAAAGAGTAATTTATGGAGTGTTAGTGTAAGGGACATTGTATCACGGTGAGGATCTATAACTGTAGTTACACCTGCCAAGGGACAAAGTAGCCGATTAATTTCCAGGTGAAACATGCATATGGAGGCAAAAGAGCCTGCTGTTTTTATCAGAGTTACCTCTGACATTCCTGATTTCCAAGAACCAATCATCTTTGCTGAAAGAAGGCAACATGTTGGCGTATGAGCTTTATGTAGGTAGTAGAGTCTGGTTCCTGGGAGCCTTGTAGTGCCAGCCCATGTTAGATTCAGTTGAAAGATGCAAGTAAAAGGGAAAAATATATAAATATATATGAAAGTTAATATATGTTATAAATACCTGCTCATGAGTAAGTTTATTCCCAGCCTCATCCCAAATTCAGGGGAAAGAATTTTCTTTCAAAATCCCATGTCTCAGTTTTCTTCAGTTTGTTTGTTTGTTTGAGACGGAGTTTCTCTCTCATTGCCCAGGCTGGAGTGCAATGCCACTGTCTCAGCTCACTGCAACCTCCACCTCCTGGGTTCAAGTGATCCTCCTGCCTCTGCCTCCCAAGTAGCTGGGATTACAGGTGCCTGCCGCCATGTCCAGCTAATTTTTGAATTTTTAGTAGAGTCAGGGTTTCACCATATTGGCCAGGCTATTCTCGAACTCCTGACCTCACGTGATCTGCCCGTCTTGGCCTCCCAAAGTGCTGGGATTACAAGTGTGAGCCACCGTGCCTGGCCCCATATCTCTGTTTTTTAGAGTTGATGACCAACTGCTCTCCTTCCTCCTCCAAAAGGCCAAACTCTTCAGCCTGGCATTTAAGCCTTTTCTTGGTATGTCCCTAAATTTCAATCCAACTTCATCCAACTCTTTCCCTATATGTATCATAATTCTTGTCAAGCTGAATTACTCAGGGCTCCAAAAGAAACCAAGGTGACTCCAGGTCTTTACATGCAAGCCATATGCACCACATAGAATGTCCTTCCTTCTAACTCCTCAGCTTAAAATCCTACACAAACGTTAAGATTTAATTCAAATGCACCTATTCAGTGATTCCCTAACCTGGAATTTTCTTTCTAAACTCCCATAGGAAGAGAAACATCTTCCTCACACATATTTTCTCCTCTTTGAGGAAGGTCAGAGAAAAACTTTGACTTACAAAGAAAGGCAACAAACTACAGCCCTGTTAGGGGCTTTACAACTATCTCATTTAATTCTCACTCAATCCTGCAAGACAGGTATTATTGTTCTTAGCAGATACTGAAACTGAGACTCAAGAGACCTTTTTGAATGAAATCTTTGGCTGTCAGACTTAAAAGCACACAGTTTCCACCAATCCACCCTATTTATCATTACTTGTATTTATACGGCTTTTAGAATATTGACTGTAGTACTCTGTGAACATTTCTTTTCTCCCTTACTGGATTGGAAGTTTGTTTTGTTTTTGTTTTAAGATGAGAAAAGAAGCCATCCTATTTCACTTTCCCCACCCTGCCCTACCCCTTCCATTGTAAATTTCTTTCTCAAATTTGTGTTAAATTACATACAGTCTTTCAGAGGGAAGATTTTTTAAAAGAAAAGGAAACATAAATTTTGCTTTCTAATTGCTCATCTTGAGAATACAGAAAAGAAACTAACAAGAAATTTGGCTATTTTAAGTTAGGAAATGAAGGCAGCTATTTTGGTAACCAACAGTAGCTTCCATTTTTTGAACAGTGATTCAGTGTCAGACACTGGACAGACTTTTTTTTTTTTAATTCTTTGAGACAGTCACACTCCCTTGCCCAGGCTGGAGTCCAGTGGCACAATCTCAGCTCACGGCAGCCTTGACCTCCTGGGCTCAAGCAATCCTCCCACCTCACTCACCTCAGCCTCCTGAGTAGCTGGGACCATAGGCATGTGCCACCATGTCCAGCTCATTTTTTTAAAAAATTGTTTTGTAGAGACAGAGCATCACTTTGTTGCCCAGCCTGA
Source organism: Aotus nancymaae (assembly GCF_030222135.1). NCBI lineage: Eukaryota > Metazoa > Chordata > Mammalia > Primates > Aotidae > Aotus > Aotus nancymaae. Next base: position 50,832,937 of record NW_026988432.1, on the reverse strand, counting down.
TCTCAATTCCAGGCTCAAGCGATCCTCCCACCTCTTTTCAGTGATCTTAACCACCGAGTTATCTCACCTTTGTGTCCCCTGGCCTACTGAATATTCACACTCAGGCAGGACTCTATTTTCTTTCTGCCATCTAAAAAAAACAAAACAAAAGCCTCTTTTCCCAATGCTTTTTCTCAAATCTATTTTCATGAATCCTCAAATAATTTTCCATATTTAGAAGACAGAAACCCTGAGCACTAATTGAAGAAAAGCAATGCTACTGTCTTCCTCTATACAGTAATATAAACAAAAATCATTCAAAGGAATCCTGTCTGCATCCAGCCAACACAACGCCCGTACTACAATCGGTACTTCCCCCGTGTAAGTAGCATGACCCCTAGTGGGCACTAGTGGTAAGTATCTAGATTTTAGCGATCAAAATACTGTACTATGGTTTATTTTTAATAAGTGGATAGAAAAATAGGTCAAGATATTGTCATTGTAACTATATTAATTAATGTGACCACATATTTTTGTTGGCTATGAAACACAAAACAAAAGAAAGGTATCAAAATATACTTTTCAAAATATAATATTCAGAAACCAATTGTAAAGTGAGTTTTTTAAATTTTCTTTTGTTACTACCTTTAGCTTATATAACTCTTAATTAAATGCTCTCCGTCTTCAACCACATTCCTTCAACAAAGATAACTTGCACAAGAGTGCTTTCAAGAAAGGATTAAAAATGGTGAGGTTGGGACATTTTCAGTTTGTCTAGATAAAATACTCTTATGAATGCATCATTTTAAAACATCCCAGTCCACACACAATGCTACTTGTAATTTCACTGATGCTTAATTTATTTCACCACATATTATAGTTTAATTAAACACCAGACAGGAGCTTCTCTGGGATCACTCTGTCTTTCTACACAGCAATGTTTAAGTTCTTTACATTTAAAGCTAACAACAAAAGTGGTAGTCAAAGGAATACAGAACTGTGTTTCATCTAAATAACTGGGTCATATATATTCCCATTTTTATTACCAACAGATAGTCTGTATTAGTCCCCCATCTCCCAACTTTTTTTAAGTAAGTAGTAATTCTTATTAACAGCAGTGGCACCTGCATGGGGGTGGACAAATCCGGTGACCAGCAGGTCCCCCTGCTGTTTTGCTCAACTGGCAACACGCTCTCAACCCTGGCAGCTGCTCCTGTTTTGTTTTTTTTTTCTCCCAGGCAAATAATAACTTCATGGACATTTAGAAATTCTTTTCTCTGAACCAAAATTTTGGCTTCAGAAAGTAGCAACAAAATTCACAACAGAGGATAAACTTTTCTGTATGTATTTAATGACATAACGACATGAATACACTTCCATTAAAAATTTAAGCAACACAGAAATCTCTAACCCGTGAACACCCTTTTATGGCCCATCTCCATCTTTCTCTCCCCACCAAGCATGAAGAGGTCCAGAGAATTCTTTCTACAGAAATAAATATAAAACTGGACATCTTTACCAAAGAGAGCCATTTCTTATCACTCAAAATGACCACAGGCAGAAAACAACTCGAGATCTGTGTTGTGTTTCCTTGCAGTCCTGAGTATATACGTAAATAAATAGTTTGGGTTTGTCTCACTTCACAAAAACATGATTTTCCCATATGCCTGCTCTGCTACTTGCTTTTTTGCTTAACAATATGTACTGACCATATCTCTACATTGCTGCCTATAGGCCTCTTTCATTCTTTTCTAACTGTTGCACAACACTGAACAATAAGATGTATCATGGTTTATTTGGTCATTTCTGCATTGATTTAAGGTTGTTTCTAATCTTTTCCTATTATAAATAATACATCATGAACACCTTGAACTACCTTGATACACTTCTGCAAGTACATCTGTTGGCCAGATATCTAAAAATAAAATTGCTGGGATGAAGAATGTGCAAATATTAAATTTTAAAAGATCATGCCAAGTTCTGTTCACAAAGGCAGGAACGATTAAGGAGTTGCCACGCCTTTAGAACTCATCATAAATGTTAGCACTGGAAGTGTCCTTAAAGTTGCCTAGTCAAAAATCCTTTGTTTTTTCAGAGAGTACTGAGGTTGGTAGAATTTCTGTGACCGGTCCTGTCTCATGCAGCCAGACTCCAATCCAGGTTTTCTGACTGTCCCGCCCAGTACTTTTCCCACTACAACATATTTTATGGGGGCAAAATTAGACTTGAATTTTGCAGTAATCCTTTCCAGAGAAATAGAATGTTTTTCATAAACAATTACAAACATCTTTTCTTCCCTTGGAGTTTTCAGCGGTATGGAGAATGACTAGGATTTATGTTACGAATCACACATTTGGAGTGGCAATAGATCTAAAAAGCAGGCGAACCGGTAGGTTCTGCATCAGAACACAATGCTAAAAGTTGAAACCCATAAATGGAACCTGATTTCCCTTCTAAATGATGTTAGAAAAGGATGCTGCAGTTCTATACTCAGGCACCCATCAATCTAGGGAAATTATTCCAATCATCATACTCCAAAGCTCCCAAATTATTTGTTAGTGCCTAATAAATTACCTCAAACTTAGTAGCATTAAAAAAATTTATTATTTTCCTAGTTCTGTGGGGCAAGGGTTTGAGAAGGGTACAGCAGTGGTGACTTCTCTCTGCTCCACAATGCCTGGAGCCTCAGCTGGGAAGGTTCACACATCGGGGTGACTCAACAGCTGGGGTAGAATCGTCTAAAGGCAGGTGGATGCTGGCTGTCATCTGGGATCTCAGCCGGGCTGTTGGCCAGACAACCTGCACGTGGTCTCTCCATATGGTCTCTGTGCTGCTTTATGGCACAGTGACTGGATTCTAGGGACAAAGGTCCCAAAATACATCTTCCAGTAACGGCGATGTGAGGAGATTAGGAGAGTGCCCTCCACAGAAATAAATATAAGACTGGACAACCATATTTATTTTAAGAAATAATCAATTTCAGGTAACTGGAAAATGACCAAAAGTAGATACCAATTGGAGAAGTATTTACTCATGAAAACTACCACTTAGGCTGGGCACAGTGGCTCACACCTGTCATCCCAGCACTTTGGGAGGCCAAAGAGGGAGGATCGCCTGAGGTCGGGAGTGCAAGAGCAGTCTGGTCAACATAATGAAACCCCATCTCTACTAAAAATACAAAAAGTATCCATGTACAGTGGCATGTATCCGTAATCCCAGCTACTAGGAAGGCTGAGGCAGGAGAATCTCTGGAACCCGGGAGGCGGAGTTTGCAGTGAGCCGAGATGGCACCGCTGCACTCCAACCTGAGCAACAGAGCAAAACTCCATCTCAAAACACGAAGAAAAAAAAGAAAAGAAAAGAAGAAAACTATCGCTTGGGTAAATTAAGTAATTAAGTGACTCTGTGGCTTCCTTGCCTGAAAGCATATTAAGCTTAGGTGACAAAACCCTCAGCTCTACCTGCCAGAGGGATCTGGACTCAGGATGGGGGACAGAGCGGTTAAAAGAAGGCAATACTGGAAGTGAGAGAACCTCAGAAGGGCAGGGGTAATAAAAGCTCCACACATCTCTGGCTGACTGCTAATGGACACATGCTTGAGGGAAACCCCAAAATGCCCACCAAACATCACAAACTCAGGAAACACGTGCATGGATGTGAGTAGCAGTGGGGACTGAGAGACAATGGGAGCATCCTTCACTAAAGGAACAAATAAACACACTGTGGAGGATCTATGTTCTGGAATACTATGCAGCAGGTGGAAGCTACCATCTGGATGGACATGAAACAAAATGGATACATCTTAAAAACACACCTGAGGGATAATAATTGTGATAATGTCAACCAATACTTACATAGAAGTAATCAGAAACCCCCATGAGTTTTCTGACATATGTCCATATATTAACTCATTTAGTCATCATGATCTTACTAGGTTGGTGCCAAAGTCATTGCAGTTTTTGCCATTACTTTTAATGGCAAATAAAGGGCAATATGGTATAGTGAGGATTCAACCAGGTAAGCATTCCAACAGGATATGTATATGTATATATTTACATATGTATTTAATTACACAACTACATGAATACACTCCCATAAAAACGTTAAGCAATACAGGAATGTTTAAACTATGAACACGCGTTTATATCCTACTTTTTTTTTTTTTTTTTTTTTTTTTGAGACGGAGTTTCGCTCTTGTTACCCAGGCTGGAGTGCAATGGCGCGATCTCGGCTCACCGCAACCTCCGCCTCCTGGGTTCAGGCAATTCTCCTGCCTCAGCCTCCTGAGTAGCTGGGACTACAGGCGTGCGCCACCATGCCCAGCTAATTTTTTGTATTTTTAGTAGAGACGGGGTTTCACCATGTTGACCAGGATGGTCTCGATCTCTAGACCTCGTGATCCACCCGCCTCGGCCTCCCAAAGTGCTGGGATTACAGGTATATCCTACCTTTTTATGCCATTCTTCGTTTCCTCCAAGCATGCAGAAGTTTATATATTATATATCTCTTAACATATACCTATCTATTAAGAGAGTTTTTTTTTTTTTACAAGAAATTGACTTACACAAATTTAGGAGCGGATGTGCAAGCCCAAAAGCTGTGGAGAATTGAAGATCGTGGGCACAGAACAAAGTTCTCACCAACTGGGAGGCAGGAAGGGAAGACGACAGGCGAGATGAAACTCTAGGGGCACAGGCGGAAGCTGTCATCACAGGTGGAATTTCTTCTGTGCGAGTGTGGTAGGCAGAATTCTAAGAATGAACTCAACTGACCTTCAGCTTTGTCACCTCTCTTTTGAGGGGTGGGAGAAATCTGTGATTTTGATTATGTTACCTTATGTGGCAAAAGGTAGATTATCTGGGTGGGTCTTATCTAATCACATGAGACCTTTAAAAGCACGGGGGTTTCTCTGCCTGGTAGCAGAAGAGGAAGTAAGAGATTTGAAGCACAAGAGTGATTGCTGCCTTTGAATACAGAGTTTCACATGCCAAAGCTCCTTAGGAGCTGAGGAAAGCTCTCAAGCAACAGTCAGAAAGAAAGTGAGGCCTTCAGTCCCATACTCCTACAACCACAAGGATCTGAATTCACCCAACAAGCTGAATGCACTTGGAATTCGATTCTTCCCCAGAACCTCTAGATGAGAGCCTGAACAACACCGTGACTTCAGCCTTGTCAGGCCATGAGCAGAGAATCCAGCCAAGCCTGCCTGTACTTCTTAATTCAAAAACTGGGAGATATTAGCCAGGCGTGGTAGCATGTGCCTATAGTCACAGCCAATTGGGAAGCTGAGGTGAGAGGATCCTTTGAGCCTGGGAGGCAGAGGCTACAGTGAGCGGAGACCATGCCAGTGTACTCCAGCCTGGGTGACAGAGTGAGGCCCCATCTCAATTAAAAGAAAAGAAAAACCTATGAGATAATGAATGGCTATATTTTAAGCTGCAGAGTTTTAATAATTTGTTAGGTGGTCTTGTATACAAAAGGAGATTAGGAGAGTGTCCCCGTCAAAAATTCATATGTTAAGGTGTAGCTGTATTCAGAGGAAAGAAGTAATTAAGGTTACTTAATTACTTAAGGTCAAATGAGATCAAAAGGGTGGACCTCTGATACAAGAGAATTGGTGTCTTTTTTTTTTTTTTTTTTTTTTGAGACGGGTCTTGCTCTGTCACTCAGGCTGGAGTGTAGTGGCGCAATCTTGGCTTACTGCAACCTCCTCCTGGGTTCAAGCGATTCTCCTGCCTCAGCCTCCTGAGTAGCTGGGATTACAGGCACCTGCCACCATGCCCGGCTAATTTTTGCATTTTTAGTAGAGATGGGGTTTCACCTTGTTGATCAGGCTGGTCTCCAACTCCTGACCTCAAATGATCCACCCATCTCGGCCTCCCAATGTGCTGGGATTACAGGCATGAGCCACCTCGCCCAGCCAAGAATTAGTGTCTTTGTAAGAAGAAACACCAGATGGCTAGCACTCATTCACAAATGACCACTCTCTACCATGCTCTCTCTCTCTCTCTCTCTCTCCCCCCCGCCCTTTCTCTCTCTCTAACTTTACAATATGACAACACAGCAAGAAGGTGGCCATCTGTAAAACCAGGAGTAGGCCTTCACCAGAAATCAACTCAGCCAGATCTTGTACTTGGGACTTTCTAGCCTGCATAACTTTATGAAATTTCTGTTATTAAAGCCATGCAGTCTATGGTATTTTGTTTTAGCAGGACTAAGATAGACAATGGGAAACGAATATAGGAAGCTACTGTATTACCATTATCCATGTGTTACAGTGAGGAAACTGAGTAAGATTCTTTCACACTTCAACAAGAATGCCATGACCACTCAATGGAGAAAGGCCACTTGTTTCAACAAGCGGTGTTCTTTTGAACTGGATATCCAAGCACAAAAGAATAAAGTTGAGGCCAGGCTCAGTGGCTCACACCTGAAATCACAGCACTTTGGGAGGCCAAGTCTGGGGGAATCACGAGGTCAGGAGTTTGAGACCATCCTGGACAACATGGTGAAACTCCATCTCTACTAAAATAAAAATTAGCTGGGCATGGTGGCGCACACCTGTAGTCCCAGCTACTCGGGAGGTTGAGGCAGGAGAATTGCTCAAACCCGGGAGGTGGAAGTTGCAGTGGTGGAGGTTGCAGTGACCTGAGATCGCGCCACCACACTCCAGCCTGGTGACAAAGCAAGACTCTGTCTCAAAAAAAAAAATAAAGTTGGACCCTTATCTTGCACCTTGTAAAACAAAACAAAACAAAACAAAAAAAAAACTCGAGATAAAGTAAATACTTAAATGTAATACCTAAAACTGTAAAACTCCTATAAGAAAACACAGGAAGAAAGCTTCCTGACATTGGACTTGGCAATGATTGCTTGGATATGACACCAAGAGTACAGGCAACAAGCAAAACTAGACAAGTAGGACTGTACCCAACTCAAAAACTTCTGTGCAGGAAGGAACAAAGGACACAATCAACAGAGTAAAGAGGCAGCCTGTAGAATGGCAGAAAATATTTGCAAATCATATATCTGATAAGGGGTTAATATCCAGAATATATACAAAAAAATTCTACAACTCAACAACAGCAAAAAAAAAATTAAATAGACAAAAGGTTTGAATGGATATTTTTCTAAAAATAATACACAAATGGTCAAAAATATATGTTTTTAAATCCTCAACAACAATAATTGTCAGAGAAATGCAAATCAAAATCAGAATGAGCTATTACCTAACACCCAATAGAATGACTGCTGTTAAAAAAATAATAATGGTTTGCAAGAATATGGAGAAACTGGAACCCTTTTGTGCTATCAGTGACATTGTAAAATGACACAACTGCTACAGAAAACAACATGGAAGTTCCTCAAAAGATTAAAAACAGAACCACCATATGATCCAGTCATCTCATGTCAGGGAATATAAGCAAAAGAATTGAAAGCCAGTCTCAAAAAGATATTTGTATGCCTGGGTTCTTAGCAGCACTATTTATAACAGGCAAGAGGTGGAAGCAATCCAAATGGCCATTGATGAATGACTAGGTAAATAAAATGTGCGATATACATACAACAGAATATTATTCAGTCTTAAAAAGGAAGAAAATCCTAACACGTGATACAACATGAATGAATTTCGAGGACATTATGCTAAGTGAAATAAGCCAGTTACAAAACAGATAAAGACTGTATGACCCTATCTTATGAGGTAACTAAAGTAGTTACATCCAAAGAAACAAAAAGTAGAATCTTGGTTTCCAGGAGCTAGGGAGAGAGAAGAAAGGGTAGTTCTTTAATGGGTGTAGAGTTGCAGAGTTGCAAGCCAAAGAATTCTGCAATCTGTTTCACGATGATGTGAATTACACTTAATACTACGGAACTGTACACTTAAAATGGTGAAAGTGGTATGTGTTATGTGCTTTTTAGCCACAATAAAGCATATTTGCCACCGAAATTTAGTTAATATCTTATAACTAAACATGTATGTATGTTGCTTAGATAAATAAAATCACTGCAAAAAATTATATTACAATATCCTTTACATAAATTTAAGGACCATTTCTACACATAAAGTATGCCTTTTACAGGAATACATGCATATTAGGAAATGAATCAAAGATATAAAATGGGTGTCCAAGTGAGTGAAAGGATAGGAAGCAGGTTGAAGATAAGGAGCGAGGGGGAGGGGGAGGGAGAAGAGACAGAGACAGATGGAGAAAAGAAAGGCCTTGCATATACAGAAGAGAATGATGGCTATTTTCTGTGCCTGAAATACAAAGAAAACAAAACAGCCTGGGGAGCATGATCCTACTTCTTTTCAATATGTTATGTATATTTGCAAAGAATAGTATCTAGAAGCATAAATATCAGAATATTAACTGTGGCTTTCCCTAATGCTTGGAAGTATGGATGATTCTTGTGTATATTTCCTAATTTAACTGTAGTAGATGAGTATTGTTTGTATAATAAAAATAAGCTTTAAAATCTAATACATATAAGTATACTATAGGTATGTTCACGTATAATACATATATTAGTGTCTATTATATATATTGTTATGTGTATATTACACATACATTCATCCATCATTTAATGAGGGCAACACATTCTGAGAAATGTCTTATAAGCCAATTTCATTACTGTGTAAACATCATAGAGTATACTTATAAAACCTAAATGGCATACCCTTCTACACAGCTAGGCTATAGAAGATAGCCTGTTGCTCCTAGGCTACAAACCTATGCAGCATTACTGTACTGAATACTGAAGGCAATTGTAACAAAATAGTAAGTATTTATAGATCTAAACATAAAAAAGGCATAGTAAAAATATGATATTATAGTCTTATGGGACCACCACCATAATATGCAGTCTGTGATTGATGAGAACATTTTGTAGCACATGACTGTATATGTATATATCTTAGTCTGTTTTTTGTTGCTATAACTGAATATTACAGACTGGATAAATTGTAAAAAGCAAAGATTTATTCATCTCATGGTTCTGGAGGCCAAGAAGTCCAAGGTCAACAGGCCGGCACCAGTGAGGGCCTTACTGCTGCGGTATCTCACGGCAGAAGAGCAGAAGAACAAATGATGTATGCCCTCATGACTCAATTGCCTCCCGAGGGCCTCACCTGTCAACACCACCACAATGGCAACCAAGTTTCCAACACATGAACTCTTGAGGAACACATTCAAACCACGGCAGTATACTGAAGGACAATACTGTAAACCAGTTACATATAACTATAATTATTTTTTAGCAGCTCTGAGGTATAATATACCTCATTATACTCATTAAACTCACACATTTGACATATAAAATTCAATGGTTATTAGTATATTCGCAGTGCTGTGTAACCATCACCACAATCTCAATATAGAAGATTTTTATTACCCACAAGGAAACTATGTTTCTCTTGGTAGTCACTCTTCATTTCTCCCCAAACATCCAGGCACAGGTAACAACTAATCTACTTTTTCCTCTATAGATTTATCTTTTCTAGACATTTAAAATAAATGGAATCCCACAATACATGGTGTTTTGGGACTGGCTTCTTTCACTTAGTAAAATGTTTTCAAGGGTCATCCATACTGTAGCATGCATCAGTACTTCATTCCTTTTCCCTGCTGAATAATATTCTATGGTATTATACCACAATTTATTTGTATAGCTGAATAACATTTTATTATATTGAAATATCACATTTTGCTTATCCATTCATCACTCACAGACATTTTAGTTGTCTTCTCTTTTTGGCTATGGTGAATAATGCTGCTATGAATATTTAAGTACAAGATATTGTGTGAATGTGAGTTTTGTTTTTCATGGGAATATACCTAGGAGTGGAATTGCTGGGTTATGATAACTCCATGTTTAACATTTTCAGGAACTGCCAAAATGTTTTCAAACTGCATCATTTTACATTACAACTAGAAGTGTATATGGGTTCCAATTTCTCCACATTCTCATGAGTATGTTATTATCTGCATTTTTTAATTTAATTATACTAGTGGCTGTGAAAGGATATCTCGTTGCAGTTTTGCTTTGCATTTCCCTAATGGTTAATGACAGTGGACTTTTTTATATGAAAATTGGTCATCTGTATGTCTTCTTTGGAGAAATATTTACTCAAACCTTTGCCTTTTTTTTTTTTTTTTTTTTAACAGACAGAGTCTCTCTCTGTCTCCCAGGCTGGAGTGTAGTGGCACAATCATAGCTCACTGTAGCCTTGAACTCCTGGGCTTGAGTTATCCTCCCACCTCAGCCTCCCAAGTTGGGACTACAGGCATGCTCCCGCATGATTAGCTATTTTTTTAAAAATGTGTTTTGTAGAGATGGAGTCTCACTTTGTAGCCCAGGCTGGAATCAAACTCCTGGCTTCAAGAAATCCTCCTACCTTGGTCTCCCAAAGTCCTGGGATTACAGGCATGAGCCTTCACATCTGTCCTCTTTACCCATTTCCATAGTGGGCTATTTGTCTTTTATTCTTAAATTCTAAGAGTACTTTATACATCCTGGGCACATGGTCCTTTTAAGATATATGATTTGTAAATATTTTCTCTCATTCTGTAGTTTTCTTTTTACTCTATTGATGATGTCTTTTGAAATGCAAAATATTTTTATTATGATGAAATTCAATTTATCTAATTTTTTTTGGTCATTTGAGCTTTTGGTGTCATGTCTAAAATGGCTTCACCTAATATGAGGTCACTGTGATTTACGCCCATGTTTTCTTCCATGAATTTTATAGTTTATCTTTTACATTTAGATTTTTGATCCATTTAGAGTTAGTTTTTGTATACAGTGCAAGGAAACTACCTAAATTTATTATTTTTCATGTGAGTATTAAGTTCTCCTAGCATCATTTGTGGAAAAGATCATCCTGGGCAACTTTTTCAGAAATCAATTAACATTAAATGTGGTCATTTATTTTTGGACACACATTTTTATTCTATTGATCTATATGCTTTTCCTTATCACACTGTCTTGATGTTGTAGTAAGTTCAGAAAACAGGAAGTGTGAGTCTTCCAACTTTGGTCTTCTTTTACAATATTGTTTTTGCAATTTCAGATCCCTTGAATACCCATATGAATTTTAGTAATAGTTTGTCAATTTCTGCACATACACAAAAAAAGGCAGCTGAGATTTTGACAGGGATTGTGTTGAATCTGTAGATCAATTTAGCAAGTATTGCCATTTAAACAATACTGTCTTCTAATACATGAACATAAGATGTTCTTCTACTTAGATCTTCTTTAATTTCCTTCAGCAATGTTTTGGAGACTTAAAGTACATGTTTCGTACTTTTACATCTGCATATTTTATTATTTTGTGGTATTGTAAATAAAATTGTTTTCTTAATTTCATTTATTACTAGTATACAGAAATACAATTTTTTATACTGATATTATTCAGTTGGTGCAAACGTAATTGCAAAAACTGCAATTACATTTGCACCAACCAAATATTTACTGAAAGTTGGCTGAACTCATTTGTTAGTTCTAATTTTCCTGGTGTATTTCTTAGGATTTTCTATATATGAGACTATGTCATTTGCAAGTAGACATGATTTTACTTCTTCCTTTCCAATCTGGGTGATTTTGTTTCTTTTTATTATCTAGTTGCCAGGCTAGAATCTCTCCAGTACAACATTTAATAGCAATGGCCAGAGTGGACGTCCTCATCTTCTTTTCAGATCTTAATGGAAAAGTATTCAGTCTTTCATCATCAAATATAATGTTACTTATAAGATTTTTCGGGCCGGGCGCGGTGGCTCACGTCTGTAATCCCAGCACTTTGGGAGGCCGAGGCGGGTAGATCACGAGGTCAAGAGATCAAGACCATCCTGGTCAACATGGTGAAACCCCGTCTCTACTAAAAATACAAAAAATTAGCTGGGCATGGTGGCACGTGCCTGTAATCCCAGCTACTCAGGAGGCTGAGGCAGGAGAATTGCCTGAACCCAGGAGGCGGAGGTTGCGGTGAGCCGAGATCGTGCCATTGCACTCCAGCCTGGGTAACGAGCGAAACTCCGTCTCAAAAAAAAAAAAAAAAAAGATTTTCTGGAATACTCTTTACAAGATTGAGGAAGTTCCCTTCCATTCCTAGTTTAATATTTTTATCATGAAAGAGTTTTGGATTTTGTTCCATAATTTTCTGCATTAAACAAAGTGACCAAGTAATTTTGTCCTTTATCCTATTGATACAGTATAATACATTAAGTGATTTTCAGCTGTTAAACAGATCTTCCTTTCCTAGGATAAATCTCACATGGTCATATTAATTTCCTAATCTTTTGCTGAGTTTTTTTTTTGTGTTTATATTTAATAAAAATATTAGTTTGGGTTTTTTTTCCATGTGATGTCTTTGTCTGGTTTTTGGTATCGGGGTAATATTGGCCTCATAGAATGAGTTGGGAAGTTTTCCTTCCTAGTCTATATTTTGAAAAAGTTTATAAAGAATTGGTATTAATTCTTCTCTAAATGTCTGATAGAATTCACTAGTAAAGCCATCTGGGCCCAGACTTTTCTTTGTGGGAATATTTTCAATTACTTATTTAAACTCATTACCTGTTATAGTTTCATCAGATTGTCTATTTATTCTTGAATTATTTTTGGTAGTTTGTATCATTCTAAGAATCTGTACATTTCATTTAAGTTATCTAATTTGTTAACATACAATTAGTTGTAGCATTCCCTTATAATCCATTTTATTTCTTTAAGGTTAGTAGTGATATTTCCTATTTCATTTCTGATTTAGTAATTTGAATCTTCCCTCTTTTTTTTGCTCAGTCTAGATAGAGCTTTGTCAATTTTGTTAACCATTTCAAAGAACCAATTTTTTGTTTCACTGCTTCTCTTATTGATTTTTCTATTCTTTATTTATCTCTGCCCTACTTCTTTATTTTCCATCCTTCTGCTTGGTTTGGATTTAGTTTGTTCTTCTTTTTCTACTTTCTTAAGATAAAAAGTTACATTACTGATTTGAGATCTTTCTCTTTTTTGTAATATGGGTATTTAAAGTTATAAATTTTCCTCTAAGCACTGCTTCAGCTTCATCCCATAACTTTTGGTATATCATATTTCTATTTATCTCAAAATAGTTTCTAACTTTCCAATTTTCATTGGTTATTTAATTTTCACATATTTGAGAATTTCGCAAATTTCTTTCTGTTATTAGTTTCTAATTTCATTCCACTGTGTTCAGAAAACATGATTTCATTTGATTGTTTTTAGTTTTTATGGCCTAGTATGTGGTATATATATTGAAAAACATTCTATATACAATTGAGAAAAATGTATATTCTGCTGTTGTTGGGTAAAGTGCTCTACAGATGTCTATTAAATATAGCTGGTTTCTGATGTTCAACTATGTTACTTCATTAATGATCTTCTTTATAGTGGTTCTATTATTGTTGAATTGTCCATTTCTTCCTTCAATTATGTCCATTTTAGCTTGACATACTTTTAAACTCTGTTCTTAGGGACACACAGACAGGCTTCTTAGGGACACACAGACAGACAGACAGACAGACACGCACACGCACACACACACACACGTACATATATCTTCCTGATGATCTGACTCTTTTGTCATTATAAATTGCCCATTTAGTAACATTTTTTTGTTTTAAAACATATTTGATATTAGCATAGCTATTCCAGCTTTCTTGTGGTTACTATTTGCATGGTATATATATTCCTCTTTTTTTTTTTACTTCAACAAACTTGTTTTGTGTCTAAAGTGTGATTTCTAAACACAGCATGTAGTTGAATCTTGTTTTATATCCAGTTTTCCAATCTCTATTTGTTTCTATTGTCTAATTTATTCAGATTTAGTGTTATTACTGATACGGTTGAATTTACACTGCTATTTTACTTTTTTTTTTCTGTAAGTCTCTCTCAAGTCTTTTTTTTTTTTTTTTTTTTTGAGACAGAGTTTCGCTCTTGTCTCTCAGGCTGGAGTGCAATGGGGTGATCTCACCTCACTGCAACCTCTGCCTCCCAGGTTCAAGCAATTCTCCTGCCTCAGCCTCCCAAGTAGCTGGGATCACAGGCACCTGACACCACGTGCCCAGCTAATTTTTTTATTTTTAGTAGAGATGGGGTTTCGCCATGTTGGCCAGGCTGGTCTCAAACTCCTGACCTCAGGTGATCCATCCTCCTCAGCCTCCCAAAGTGCTGGGATTACAGGTGTGAGCCACCGCGCCCGGCCCTCTCTCAAGTCTTTTTAGTCTCCTATTCCTCCTTTACTCCTTTCCTTTATATTAAACAAATACTGTCTTGTGTAACCGTTTCAATTATTAGTGACTTTTAAAATACTTTCTTATTTTTATTTTTTGTTCTTCCTCTAGGACTTATCATGTACATTTTAAGTTTTCAGAATCGACTTCAGATTTATACTAACTTAATTTCAGTGAGATATAGAAATTTTATTTCTGTACAGTGCTATTTCCTCTTTCCTTTTTGTATGACTGTTATACATATTATATTTACATGTTAGAAACCCAAGAATATATTGTTACATTATTACATTATATAATCTTATGTCTTTTAAAGAAGCTGAGCAAATAAGTAAGACTAAGTATATATTCTTTAAGTTTATGATATTAACCTTCTTATTTACCATTTCATTTGTTCCCATGATTTCAGATTTTACCATATGGTGTCACTTTACACCAATACAACTTTGCTTAGCTGGGTGTATGGTTGTGCAGATCTGTAGTCCTAGCTACTTAAGAGGCTGAGGAAGGAGGATCACTTGAGCCCTGGAATTCAAAGTTGTAGTGATCTATAATTGTACCATTACCCACCAGCCTGGGTGACACGGCAAGGCTCTGCCTCAAAAAAAAAAAAATTAAGAATAAACAAATAATTTAAAGTAATCATTTTGCTCTTTTGTGTACCCATATCCTTTGAGTTATTATTGGCAAATAAATTACATCTTTCTATGCTATAGGTCCAAAAATACAGATCAAGATGTGGGTGTGGAAGACAGAGAAAGAGAGGAGATACAAGTGCTTTTAAATTATTAAATGAAGAAAGGTGAAGTTGAGTATACTCACAGTAATCCAAAGATGACAGTGAGTTTAGCAGGATTCTCTGTCTCACTCCTCCAACTCTCTTTTAGTTTCCTAAGAGTCTGCCTCTACTGCTATCTCACTCAGCTGTTTGGCTACAGGAATTGACAGTTGATTGCTTTATTGTTCTCAGCAATGCTCTGGGCCATTAATTGCTCCACAGTCTAATCCAATTAAATTTGAACCCCTTTGCAAAGACAGTCTTTGAGGCCTGTTTCAATCTCAGGAAAGGCTTTTGTTAGTTGTCTCTTTCCCTAATTATTTCTGTTCTGTGGTTTAACTTATGGCTATCATGAAGCTACCAGCCTCTTCATAATTGCTTACTACCAAAATCTCCATTGCTTTTGATAGCAGCCTTAGACTTCAGCTTTACCACATTCCCTTAGGGAGAGCTGCGGAGCTCTCTATTCTTACAGCCTGCCTTTCCCGCTGGGAAAAACCTCTGTCCCACTGCTCTGGAGCTGAGGGAAGGAAGAAGGGCCTGCCTCTGTTGGAGTGACATCTCTGCTCTATGTGTGGGGCATTGGGAGGAGGTGGTAGCCCTGGTCTGTGTCTTCTCTCCTGGCATGGAAACGGGACTGTAAAAGTGAATTCAGGTGAAAGCCATTGAGCCCAATATTTTTGGCCTGTCTATAATAGAGCTTCTGCAACATGGAGCTGGTGGGTGGGGAATAAGAAACTCTAGCAGCTTGCTTCTCCAGGAAGAAACTGTAGCCCTAGACTGGAGTTTGGGGGAGTAGAAGCTCTTTGTTCTCACCCACACCTGCCTAGAGCAGAGCTTCCATCACACTGAGATGGGGTTTGTTGTAAGGAGGGGTTGGAATTCTGCTTAAATGTCACTAACTCTTACTATTCTTATAGAGACTTAATAAATTGTATTTATTTATTTATTGAGATGGAGTCTTGCTCTGTCCTCCATGCCAGAGTGCAATGCACAGTCTCAGCTTGCTGCAACCTCCACCTTCTAGGTTCTCCTGCCTCAGCCTCCTGAGTAGCTAGGACTACAGGTGCCCACCACCACACCCGGCTCATTTTTGTATTTTCAGTAGAGATGGGGTTTTGCCATGTTGGCCAGGCTGATCTAGAACTCCTAGTCTCAGGTGATCCGCCAGTCTCAGCCTCCCAAAATGACTTAGTAAATTGTCTTAAATAAATGTTTCTTAATTTGCTGTATGCCCTTAGAACAATTTCCAGAAGCCTTAAATGATGTTTTCAAAATGTTTACCGGTAAGAATTGGTTAGCTGAGGCTGGGTGCAGTGACTCATGCCTGTAATCCCAACACTGTAGGAGGCCGAGGCAGGCAGCTTACCTAAGGTTGGGAGTTTGAGATCAGGCTGACCAACATGGAGAAAGCCCCATCTCTACAAAAATACAAAATTAGCCAGGTGTGGTGGCACATGCCTGTAATCCCAGCTACTCAGGAGGCTGAGGCAGGAGAATTGCTTGAACCAGGAGACAGAGGTTGTGGTGAGCCGAAATCGCACCATTGCACTCCAGCCTGGGCAACAAGAGCAAAACGCCATCTCAAAAAAAAAAAAAGAATTGGCTAGCTGAGGAGAAGATCAGTGGAGCTCCTCTTACCACTATTCTAGAAGTATTCCTTCTATGTTTTTTTAAAAAATAAAATTTGCCTAAGGCTAGGAGCCAGGAAACCAGAAGACTCAAAGAGGAACCTAAGGTTGGAATCCACCAAGACTGGCCCACAGGACGGTGAAGACTGTGCACTCTGCTTGCCAAGCCATGTGCCCATGTAGCTGTGTTAATCTAGAAGAAATGGCACATTTTTCTAATGTGTGCAGGAAGAGGGGCACCGCTTTCTAATTCACACAAAGGCACCAATGTAGTTGCACAGCCCCAGAAGCCATAGAGACTCCAGTTGATGGGTTATGTAGGATGAGTCGACCATCCAGAGCGGTGATTCCCAATTTTGGCTGCTCATTAGGATCACTTGGGGAGCTGTTGAAAAATACCAATGTGAGGGTCCCTCCTAGACCAATTAAATCACACTCTCTTGGGATGGAGCCCAGCCATCAGTATTTTTAATGGCTCCTCAGAGGATGCTAACGTACAGTCAGGATTGAGAACCACTGATCTAGAGCTGGGAGCCAGGGGAATGAGATTCTTTGAACCTAAATACCTCAAGAGGATATAAGCTGACAGTGGAGTTCCCATGCTGGCAGCTGTAAAATGCTGTAAAAGTAAATAGTGACTAAAATTGGCAGAGCAAAGTAAGTCAAATTTACAGTAAGTAGTTTCTTTCCTGAAATAAATTGCTCAAGTTGTCCCCAAGTAATAAGAAAAACAGACAATGACACTGTAAACATGGTTTCCACACATGCCCACTGCCGGTCCTCATTGATATGGCTCACCCAAGCCTGGTCAATTATGTCTCCTTGTGTGACAATGATGCTATGGTGGCAGGCCCCGCCCACTCATCTGGCCACTCTCTACTCCATGCTATTCTTGGCATAGATAGATAGAGGCTGTCTTTACAGAGGCATTAATTCCCAAAAGGCAGAGAATATAATGCCTTCATCCCAGGGACAGGCTATTGTCCTTTAACAAGGGGACTCTACTTAGTTTCTAGAATGTTCTGCCCAAAAAATACTCTATTGCATAGAAAGAAATCATTACACCAAAAAAAATTGGTGATAAGAGAATTTACAAAATGTTATGAACTTCTCTCTGTCATTTGCTGACCCCTTTCTTGTCTTGGATGCTCAGGCTTGTAGGAAGTCCTCTGTGTGCTCCATAAATGCTGTTTCGTTCCCTTCTTTCCTTCTTCCAGAAACCCCCTTACTCACTCAAAAGCACCATAGCACGGTAAAATTTAAACGTTTGGTAGAGATCTTCTAAACAAGGGAAGGCATACACATGGCTTATATGACCCACTTCCTCATCCTTCACTGCCTATAAATATCTATGATTGATTCACGGTGCTCTTTCCTGGGAACCCACCTCTAGGCAGCCTCTCCAGAGGTGAAATATGAGTAGAAACTTCTTTCCCACCTCTGAATCAAACCAAAAATAACTTGGTACAGTGAGATGAGTTTGACCAAGAATCACACTTAGATTGAAAATTTAGCCTAGCTACTTCAAGCTGTTGACTTTAATAAGTTACTCCATCTCTCTGAGTCATATCAGCTCAATGGGAGAACTAATGCTTACCTGTGTTATTGGATTAAATAATCACAGTGGTCCACCTCACAGCGTATCAGCTACTCATACTTCTCTTGCTCCAGTAGGGGAGAAAAACAAAACTCTTCCTCTACACTCCTAGGTTCTCTGACTGGGGACCTGAAAATTAAATGGGAAAAAGACAGACAAACAAGAGGAAAACAAATAGAGAGTATTAACATGTGCAATGCATATACATGTGGGAGAAACTCAGAGATGAGTAATTCAAAGGAATGGATAGAACTTGGAGCTTGTATCTTCACAAAGAACAGTAAATTCCTAGAGAAGTGACAAGATGAAGGATAACGGGTTTAGGCTTTAAGGGGCAGCAAGCTGTGGGAAGGTAAATATATGGGGAAAATAAGGGTTATTTCAGTAAGTTTCGTTATGTGAATTCTTCTAAGTGCTGTCCCAGGGCTGATAAGTCTAGAGTTACCTCCAGTGCCTACTAAGACTCTAAGCCTGCAAAATGGGAGGAAGGGAGAGAGCTTTATTTATTCAGTCATTCATTCACTTATTTTTGGCATCTGCTGTTTCTCAGTCAGTTCAAAATAATCTTCATGCCAAAGTGGCATATTTTAGGGTGACATATTCTGATCCCCTACACTCCCCATCCCAATGCGTGCACGCGCACACGCGCGCGCACACACACACACACACACAAACACATCCCTTCACAAGAGAGGAAAACGAATAAGACCTCAGTGATAAAATGACTTGTTAGTTAGTGACGCCTTAGTCAGTGGCAAAATTGCTAATACTCAATCAACAGACCTGATTAATGAATAATAACAACCTCAACTCAGGACAAATGGCTTTTAAGTGTTACATAGTGTATTAGTCCATTCTCACACTGCTATAAGGACAGACCTGAGACTGGATCATTTATAAAGGAAAGAGGTTTAATGGTTCACAGTTCAACAGGGCTGGGGAGGCCTCCGGAAACTTAAAATCATGGCAGAAGAGGAAGCAAATACATCCTTCTTGACATGGTGACAGCAAGAAGTGCAGAGTGAAGTGGGAGAAAAGCCCCTTATAAATCAGATCTCCAGATAACTTACTCACTGTCACGAGAACAGCATGGTGGTAACCGCCCCCATGATTCAATTACCTCCCACAGGATCCCTCCCACACATGTGGGGATTATGGGAACTACGATTCCAGATGAGATTTGGGTAGGGACACAGCCAAACCATATCACCTAGATTGATCTACTGAAAAATATACTCTGCCAAAATTTTCATATCATTTTAAATCTCTTGGCATATCCCATACAAATTCCCATTCAGAGAAACACTAGCAGCCATCACACAGGAAAAGTCTAGACCTGTGGACTTCACTTGTGCAATACAAAAAAAAAAAAAACGCATTGGATTCCTGGGCCTGGTAATGGAGCTTCTTGGTAGGAAGGTGGTGCTCCTTTAAGCAATTTAAAAAAGACATTTCTTTCAGTGGCTTTGGTCAGGGCATCTCTCTTAGCTCTCAGAATGCCTGGCCCATAAAGAAGGGCCCCAGGAATTCTAAAGTCATTGGGAGACTGTGCAGATCTGAGAACAGTCTTCCTGCCCTCATCCCCTGCCTCACCCTCTGCATTTTTCCATCTCCCAAGCTCTCTTGTTTTCTGCAATTGTAAAAATTTCTTTATATTTATTCTAGCAGTAGCCTGCCACGCAATAAAAGAATGAGGGAATCTCATTAAAATTATATCAGAGAGAAAAAGATGGAGTAGAGCTTGAAATTCCTGCAATCTACACACAATAACCTAATCAACTAGAACACGAAGGTTAAATGGAGTCCACCCTATGGTGAACCTAGAAGACTGAACCACTTCCTGGGGAATTGCTACCTTCAGCATACCTAGTGGTAGCCATATTAAAATGCAGGCATGAAAAGCCCTTACATTTTACAGCACTTTTAACCTTCCTACTTACTTGCACAATTATTTATTTTACTGAATTCTGTAAAAAGGCCCAGGAAGGAGAGAAAAGTTATTACTATTACCCCATTTTGAGAGTAAAGGCGAAAGAGAGGTTTCTCTAAGGTTACCTCGTTAGTGGTGGGGTAAACCCAAGCCAAGAGTCCACTCTTGTTTCTTCCCACATACCCACATCTTCTCTTACTTAAAATGAACCCAGGCTGAAACATAGTCAGACTGACCTAACAATTGTACGATCATCTTTCGCTCCTTTGGCTTGTAGTTTGAATTTGATTGACATGAGCCTAAGTAAAGAGGAGAACACAATATTTACTTAGAACTAAAAGTGACATCCTGTAAATCAGCCCCAGCCTGGAACTGAAACTGACCCAATAATCCCATATATAGTTTTTTGGAAAAACATACAAATTGACCCTGCTGGTCTTAAAGCTTGAAACTTACATTTGTTTTATCTGAGTTTCTTCCTCAGGAAAGGACCTTCAAGCCTCTCAAAAAAAAAGTATCAAAGACCTGAAACTCACCAGATCATGGCATCCAAACAATGAGATGCTGGACCCCTCCTTCATCATGATTGCTTCCTTGCACCTGGTAGCTCCTGTTTTCTTACACATTGTTTCATTTCTTCCCTCCTGTATAAAACCCTACCTTTAGTCGGTCAAGGAAAGGATTTGAGACTGATCTCCCATTTCCTCAGCTGCAGCACCGAATGAAAACCCTCCTCCTTGACAATTCTCATCATCTCAGTTACTGATTTTCTGGGTGGTGAACAGCAGGACCTAGACTGAAGCCCCGGTGTTTCAGTAACAGAACCACAGGAGTGACAGGAGGCTCAGAAGTCCGTATGGACAGCAACACTGACTGTCTGGAAGCAGCATAAACACCCTGCTAAACATGTACCTATTTCATACATACACATGTCCTCTATGTATAGAACAATATGTCCTGACATAACTATGTTAAGTCATAGTTATAGTCAGGACATATTTTCTCAATCAAAAGATATTAAAAGTTGAATATGTTGGGGGCAGTGGGGAGATTGGTGAATTATTTTAGCATTGAAAAAGGGCCCGCAGAAGGTGAAAATCACTTCAGAGTCTTGGCTGACCTCCACTCAAAATTCACCATTCCTGACTTCCATTTCTTCAGGGGCTTGATCTCTGCTTTAAAATGATGGTAAGCTAATATGATAATATAATATGTATTAATAATTTAATGCTTACCTTTCCTAGGTAATATATGTGCATTTTAAAATGAGCTGTTTTAGACAACACACTTCAATCCAAAGCAAACTTTCTAACCCACGTTTCTCTAGCAATGACCTCTCACCTGAGTGCCAGACTTGTATATTCTCAGCTTACTAAATATCTCCATTTGAACCTCCCAGAAGAATTGAAAGGCAATATGTCCAAAATTGATCTCCACATCTACTCTTCATCTCAGTCAGTGACACCACCTATCATCTACTTATCAAAGCCAGAGACCTAGGAGTTAGTCTAGGTTCTTCACTACCCCACCCCAGCCAAGAGCGAGGCCAGTCTTAACTCAGCATTTCCCAAATGGTGTTTTATGAGCATCGTGTCAATAGGCAAAATACTTTCCCTGATCAAACAAGTTTGGAAAACACTGGATAGACAAAGTTAAACCTTTTCTATAGGACTTAGAGTTTCTAATATGTTGCCCTGAATTATGAATGTCCAAAAAGGAAAATACATCATCTAATGTTCCAAACTCATTTGCCCAGGGAACTCTTATTTTCTTTGCAGAGTATCTTGCAGGATCTATGTATTACAGAACATACTTTGAGGAACGCCATGATCAGATATTTTTGAACTGTGTTTTATTATCACGCATTGTCTCATGCGATTTCTGTGTTGTAGATAAGTGGTGTTGTAGCAGTGTACATATAAGAAGCTGAAAGGCTCAGGCATTACCTGACTTGAAAGCCAGAAATGTGAACGAAAATATTTCCTTACAAATATTTATTGAGAAATCCCAGTCAAAATTTCACTGGTATTTTGGGGGCACTTCATGAAGTGTGTTTATGCTTAAAAGTAGGAGAAAGTCCAAAAAAATCCTAAACAAATAGCTGGCAGGAGTGACGGCTGGGATGTGCTGTTAAGGGTGGAGTTTTTGGGGGGTGGTTCTAGACTTATTCTCCACTGGTTTGTATCGTTTGAATTTGTTATAGCAAGCTTATGTTTATAATTTGTTTTCTTAAAATGTCAATACAGAAAAAAACAATAAACAAATTAAATGCCTGGCTATAGTACTGTTTTAAAAATCCATCTGAAAGAACAAAAATGCAAGAAGAGCCGGACATTCTTGGAGAAGTAGGCAGTGTAAGAACTTGTGCTACCAATTATTACAATGTCATTTTCTTTTTCCAAGATGGATTCTCATTCCATTGCCCAGGCTGGAGTACATGGCTTAATCTCGGCTCACTGCAACCTCCACCTCCCAGGTTCAAGCAATTCTCCTGCCTCAGCCTCCCGAGTAGCTGGGATTACAGGCACCTGCCACCAAGCCCAGCTAATTTTGTATTTTCAGTAAAGACAGGGTTTTGCTATGTTGGCCAGGCTGGTCTCGAATTCCTGACCTCAGGTAATCCGCCCATCTCAGCGTCCCAAAGTGCTAGGATTACAGGCATGAGCCACCATGCCCCGCCAAGCTGGAGTCATTCTTAAAGTGAGATAACGGCATGGGTATATAGACCGAGGGATGAGTTAATCCAATAGAAACTTCACAAATAGAGGCAAGGAGATATTGGCACCACACTCTAACCAACTGAGCTAACAAGCCATCATGTGAGGCAAGCAGACATAAAAATTTAGTAGATTCATGTGCATGTGTCCTTATAGTAGAATGTTCATTGCAGCACTGTTTACAATAGCAAAGACCTGGAACCAACCCAAATGTCCATCGATGATAGACTGGAGAGGGAAAATGTGGCACATATACACCATGGAATATTATGCAGCCATCAAAAATGATGAGTTCGTGTCCTTTGTAGGGACATGGATGAACCTGGAAACCATCATTCCCAGCAAAGTGACACAAGAACAGAAAATCAAACACCACATGTTCTCAGTCATAGGCAGGTGTTGAACAATGAGAACACATGGACACAGGGAGGGGAGCATCACACACTGGGGTCTGTTGGGGGGAAATAGGGGAGGGACAGAAGGGAGTGGGTAGTTGGGGAGAGGGAGCATGGGGAGAAATGCCAGATATAGGTGAAGGGGAGGAAGGCAGCAAATCACACTGCCATGTGTGTACCTATGTGACAATCTTGCATGTTCTTCACATGTACCCCAAAACCTAAAATGCAATAAAAAAAAATTTAGATGATTAATGTGGCATTTTAAAGCAGTGATGAAAGGTAAACTCAACAAATTTTACTAAAACAATAGGGTAGCTAGCTACGTCCCAAATAAGCAAGCTTGAATTCCTAACTTATTTGTTATACTAAAATAAATTCCACACAGATCAAAGACTTAAAAATCATTATGAAGCCTTGAAAATAATAAAAGTAAACATAGGTAACTATTTTTATAATCCCAATTTTGAAGGAAGCCTCTTAAAACAGATACAAAAGCCAGAAATGATCAAATCAAAGACTGTACGTTGTATAACACAAAAATTCTCGAAAACAAAAAAGATAACTGCAAGGTGATTTACAAACAACATATAGAAGAAAATGTTTGCAACATAAATGACAATAGTTAGCATATTAATGTATTAATATAAAGCCCCCTGATAAGTCACTAGGGAAAAGAGGACTACTAGTAAACCACAAAAAATTATAAGCCCAAATTTCCTTAATTTAGCCTCAATTAAAATTCAAGTTAAAATCAGAGGTCATAAGTTAGAGCTGGCGTCTTGCTACATTGCCCAGGCTAGTCTTCAACTCCTGGGCTCAAGCAATCCTCCTGCCTCAACTTCCCAGGTAGCTGAGAGCACACACGACTGGGCCTAGCTACAAGTTTTGAACAGCAGGGATATAAATAAAATATTGAGAAAAACCACTGAGCAAGTCTTTCACGTTTTATTGACAAAGATGAGGAAGAAATCTCAAGATATTTAAAAGTCAGTTACCTCAAAGAAACCAAGAATATAAATACTACCCAGGTTGGAGTGATGGTTCTTTCCTATAATCTTTACACTTAATTGGTATTTTGTCACCATGACATTGAGCCCTGGGTAGCTTATTTGCCAGAAGCTCGCTGGTGAGGTTCTGCTTTATAAATACTATTTTATTGGTACATAATCTCTAACATTGAGATTAATAAGTATGCTTGTCTGGTATGGACAGTGTTTATTCATTGTTTATTTAGCAGATGAAAATGAATTTTAACTAATTCAACAAGATAATATTTAAGCCACTAATTTTTACTTTACCGACATTGTTTTAAATAATTCAACTAGGAAAAAAGGAAGAAAGGAAGGGAGGAAGAGAAGGGAGAGAGACAGAAAGTGTGTTTCAGTTTCCTTGGAGTTGGACTCTTTCTCCTTGCATAAATTGCAATGCAAGTAAAAAAACAAATAGTAAGTATTGTCAAAACAATGCAGAATTTCAACTTTTTCCTCAACATGCTTTAATATGGAAAATAACAAAGAACACTCTATCAGTCAGGATTGCTTTTGGCTAAAAGCTACAGAAATCATAAAATTATCTAAGCAATAAATACATTTAATTACTTCAAATGACAAGAAGTCTGATAGGAAGTTCTAGGAATTGATTCAGTCTCTCACAGATGTCAACTTGATGAGTCAACATCTCCATGATTCTCTTGCAAAATTCACCTCTTAAAAAAAAACAAAGCAGTTGGGAAGCTTCTCCAGGTAGGAAGTCCCCAGACCCCCAAAAGCTGACTCATATGTCCCTTTTGCCCCCAGTGTACACATCACTGGTAGCACCTGTCAGACTGTACTGTGATTTTTCAGTTTTCCTGTCACTCAGCAACAGTGACAGGACTCCCATCTGATATCTAGCACCAAACAAGTGCCTGGTATACGAGGAGGCCCTTAATAATGGCTCTTTGGATGTTGAGTAATGGTAAGCAAGTGGAAAGAGTTAGGGGAGTCCAGGCACTTTGCAGCATCCTTTTGGTCCTGCTCAGAACCTTGCAACTAAGTGGTAGAAAACAAAGGGGAACAAAACAGTAAGGAAATTCCAAAACACCACAAGACCAGGAAGAGGGTGCAGAGACACAGGCATTGCCAGGCTGGGGCCCAATTCAAATCCTGAAAACTTGAACCCAAAGATGCTCAGGCTGTCAGCAGAGGTCTGACCAGACAAAACTGAATATTTTGCCAAGGTAAGCCTCGGTGGACTTCCAATCAGTGTCTGGCTTCCCTTTGACATGTGCCCTCCCCAAATAAATTGGACTTTCTTTTTCTGTTTTTTTATTTTGAGACAGTCTTGCTCCGTCACCAGGTGCCAGGCTGGAGTGCAGTGGTGTAATCTTGGCTCACTGCAAACTCGGCTCACTGCAATCTCTGTCTCCCAGGTTCAAGCAATTCTCCTGCCTCAGCCTCCTGAGTAGCTGGGATTACAGGCACGCGCCACCACGCCCAGCTAATTTTTGTATTTTTGGTAGAGATGGGGTTTCACTATGTTGGCCAGGATGGTCTCGATTTCTTGACCTCGTGATCCGCTGGCCTCGGCCTCCCAAAGTGCTGGGATTACAGGCGTGAGCCACCGCACCCGGCCTGGACTTTCTGTTTTTAACTCTCCTTCTCCAAAACCAGTCCATGAGGATCCTTTACCGACCTCTTGAAGGAAATTCTCCCCCTCTTCATCTTTGTCACTCAGGGGTATGCCTCCATCCTAAAGACCTTGCTCGTGATAGCTGTAGCCCAGATTTCTGCTTTGGAAACACAAAAACCAGAGTCCACGGCAGGTGGAGACGGACTACCAGAATGAGAAATACGGAGACAGAAACAAACATCAGTGCAAAATTATCTTCTACCACATTTGGTATTCTGGTAGATCTGTGCATTCCTGCAAAAGAAACTTACTCTTCCTCTACATGTCCCCAGCAAACTGGGTCTCTGCCCCAAATTCAGTTTTTTGGAACAGTAACTCTCTAGCAAAATATTCCATGGTACTGTGGGTGCTAGCTTCTCCAGGCTCAAGCAGGGAAGCCCTTTTGCAGAGCGAATTTCTTGCCTCACTTATCTGGGGATGGCTCATCTAGGAGTCCCTCAGCTTCTCCTTTTTGCATTTACTGCCCCAGAGGGAGTCTGGCAACAGGCTAAAGTGAATTTTGTGCAAAGATAAAATGGACTCCCTGTCAGTGTCTGGCTTCAGGATGGTAGCCATGTGGGTAGTGAGCTCCCTTGTTCAGATCTCCAGTCTGCTCTCTTCCTCCTCAGGTGAGGCTGGGCGGGCACCTTATACAGGAGGTGGAGAATTCTCACCTGATCTTCCATTCTCAGGAATTAAGAGACCACATGCTATGATCTGCCTTTGCTTTCCCAAGACCACCTCAATTCTACCTTAGTTTGGTCATTGCCAGCTGTGCTGTTCTAGAGTTTGCCATGAAAAGTTCACTTTTTTTTTCCTACAAAAAAAGCAAAAGGAAGGAAATCTGTGTTTCCCGAAACTCTTGCAACTCTCTTCAAAACATTGCCCTTCTGAGCCTGGGCAGTGTTCCGCAGACTCCCGCTTCCACATCTGTCTCTCCTGCTCCAAGGCCTAGTCCCCCACCCTCAGCAAGTGCCCCAGGCCACTGAGGGCCTGTTTGAGTGTCAGGCCAGCTGGGACAAGGGAGATTCCACCTGCCTGTCTGAAATGTCTGAGGAGAGCGAAGGAGCGAAGGACGTCTCATCCCCAAATGTGCTGAATTGGTATACTGATTATTTCAAGTTGCAAACGTTGGAGAAATTGTAGTTTCAGAAAGGGCTTGCTGGCCTGTCTCTTCCTACAGGCATAAGCCATAAGGATTCCTCTGGGAGGCCAGGCACAGTGGCTCACACTTGTAATCCCAGCAATTTCAGAGGTCAGGGCAGGCAGATCACTTGAGGCCAGGAGTTTGAACCAGCCTGGCCAATATGGCAAAACCTCATCTCTCCTAAAAATACAAAAAAAAAAAAATTTTTTTTTAACTAGGCATGGTGGCGCGTTCCTGTAGACTCAGCTACTCTGGAGGCTGAGGCAGAAGAATTGCTTGAACCCAAGAGGCGGAGATTGCAGTGAGCCAAGATCACGCCACTGCACTCCAGCATGAACAACAGAATAAGACACAGTCTCAAGAAAAAAAGAAAGAAAAAGAAATCCTGGATCCAGCCCCACCCATGACAGGTACACTCTTTATTTTCATTCATTAACTATTTTTACATGAACTCACTTAAGGTCTGTATTAAAACCACATTATTGTAGGGTGGTAGGGGCACAGTCCTGATGAATTTGGAATCCACATTCTTTCCCCAGGATTGTGTGTAAGGGGGTCTCACAAATATTTGGTCATTATAGGAGGCCATAAAGCATCCATTCTTCAATCTTTCCTGCCCCCACCCCCCAACCCTGGGCCCATTTCTGTCTCCATAGATGCCACAGTACTTGCAGGGGCACAGGAACACCTTGCTATTTGGGTGCCACCTTGATCGTGGTCTGTGCAGGCTAGCACTCTCACCACCTCTCTCAGTACTGCCTGGGAAATAGGGCACAGATCCCCCTCCATCACCCACCAACAGCTTTGCTCTCCTCCCTTCCCCTAGCCATCCACTCCCTGGCCCAAGGGTGTTGTCTCTTACTCAGAGAGAAACCCCTCTCCTCAAACCCTATTCTATCAAATTCTTCACCTTTATCCCAAATCTTACCTGAGGCTTAGGTTTTGGAAACCAAAGTGACTTCTCCTTTCTCTTGGACACCTTTCACAGCACTTCCTTGAGGCAATGACCTAGAGGAATTCCTTCAATGGCGTGGGGCAGAAGAGGGAAAGAAGACACTAATCATAGAAGACAGAGAAAAAACATGAGTTAATATTTTTAAACACCACCTCACTGCATCTGCTATTATCTGATTTAAAATTGCATTGTTCTTAAACCTCGGATGACACCAGTGATTGCAAGAAAGCTGCCTTCTCTGCAGGCTGTTGTCCCTTATTCTCCCATCCTGAGTACTCTTTGTTTAACCCCAGCCTGGAAGTTTGCTTTACACCTTCACCCATAAGCCTGGACCCATTGTTACAGCAACCACCTTTCTGCCAATTATTCCACTTAGCCATTCTTCTGACTACAACTCTTCAGATCACTTAACATTTCATTAGGTGCTTCATCAGGAAGACAAAGAAGTAGTAAGGTATCTCAAAATGACTGGCTTCATTTGCCAATTTCTGTGTTTTGCACTAGAAGGCATTTCTGCAATTCAGTTGGCATATTCGAGCACAGTCAAGAGAAACTCCTCTTGTCAATTCCAATTCCACTCCATTTACTGGCATACACAGTTGAATGGGCAGTTTAAGTGGGGTTGTTATTAAATGAAATGAATTAGAATTTGCATTACATATACTTGCAATTATTTATGGTTTGGGGTAACCCGTATCAGTGACTTTTCCCCTCTACTGTCCTGAATCATCAAGAGAAAGCAGAAGGAAAGTAGCTCAGCACTTTTTGCAAGGTCTGATGGTGATTACTGCTTACTATGCTGAACTGATCTTCATTAAGAGCTTCGTACCTGGGCTTCTTCCTATATTCTTTCAGACCTTTGAAGATCTTTGGGTCTAGGGCTACCATTCCATGGGGCTAGAAGAGACCAAATGTGATGGGAGAGGCCCTGCTAGGTCCCAGCTGTTCTACCCTCCTGAAATCCCCAATATTGAAGTTGCTTTTAAGGCTACTTTCAGAAAAAAAGTCTTAATTAGACACTAGTTGAGTAATTCCTTTAGGGCATGGGACATGGCCCTTCAAAGGTCACTGTTAAAATGTATTTTTGTGGGCTGCTTACTGTAAGGCCAGTCGCCTCGCTGGGAGCTTGGACACACACCTGCCTCCCTCTGGGAGCTCGGACACGCCCATCCCTCTCTGCGCCTAGAAACTACGTCATTACTCCATGCCCACTTCTGCACTCAGCACCTAGCCAGTCATTGAAGAACCCCGCCAAAATGCAAAAGAAGTCTTGTAAATCTACCCAATAGCAGTCGAGTCTTGTAAAGCTACCCAATAGCATTCAAACCCTGCCTACCTGCCAGTAGCAAGCTTGCCGCACCCACGTCCTGCTCTCCCACAACCAATCAAACGCCTCCACTCCCTATAAAACCCCACCTCTGAGAGGAGTCCCTGCGACTTCTCTGGCCCCTCCTGTCGGACCGCAGAACCTCACCCAGGAGCTGAATAAATTCGCATTGGATCTTCTTGTGCTGGCCTCAGTTTCCTCATTTTAAACTCGGCAATAACCCTTACACTTACCATGAGGAATCTCCCATAATTTTCTCCCATGACCAGCTTAGTTAACCATCACCCAGAAGGGCTCAAAAAATCCAGCTCTTCAAGGGAGGATTTCTGTAAATAACCTCAGGACTATGTCTTTTTTTTTTTTTTTTTTCTGAAATGGAGTCTCACTCTGTCATCCAGGCTGGCATACAGTGGCACGATCTTGGCTCACTGCAACCTCCACCTCCCAGGTTCAAGTGATTCTTCTGCCTCAGCCTCCTGAGTAGCTGGAACTACAGGCATGCGCCACCACGCCTGGCTAATTTTTGTATTTTTAGTAGAGACGGGGTTTCACCATATTGACCAGGCTGGTCTCAAACTCCTGACCTCGTGATCCGCCTGCCTTGGCCTTCCAAAGTGCTGGGATTACAGGCGTGAGCCACCGCAAATGGCCCTTAGGACTGTGTCTGTAATGGTGAAAGGATAGAGCTTGACATTCCATTATTAAACAGCCTATTAAGTGCATGCAGACTCCGGAGAATGTATACAATGGGACCTCAGCTTAGAACACAAACAAAAGGTCTTTAGTTAAACCTAGGAAGCTAAGCACAAAATAATGAAGTTAAGCATCCCTTCATTCCAGGTCTCGAGCTAAGCACATATTCTTAAGCCAGTTCTTTTTTTATTTAATTCATTGTCATACAACTTATTTCCAACAAAGTTTATGCAAGCATTTTGGTGATTTTCTTGTATCTTTTCTTACATAAAGAAGAGCCATATTGGAAAATCAGGGTGGTATATCATTAAAAAACGATATAAAATTATAAAGAACAGACATGGTAACTAAAAGTAGATTACAGAATAAAAGTCTAGAGAAAAGGAACATAAACAAAATTAAAGGGCAGCATTTGCAGGTCTGTTAATTGCATGGTAATTGGGAGTCAAAGCAGAATCTATTCAGACTCCACAAGGCCTATTAGGAGTCCAGAGGACCAATAGCAAGTCAACCAAAATTAGGAAAAGAAATCAGATTTTAATTGTAAACAGAAGACTAATCATTAGCTGTTCCCTTTCCCTAGAGTAAGTCATGGATAGTTGCCTGACATTTTACATTTTACTTTAAGTACAAAGAAAAAATTACACAAGCGGCCTACTCATTAGCAGGTTTTCCTGCATTAGCAGCCATCATAAATGTAGCTAAAGTCCAAGATTTAAAAACATTGTCTCAATTCCTTCTTAATAGCATACTTTCAAAATTGTCTTTTATTCGCTGCAGGTCTACGATTGCAGAGAGAAGACCCCACTTTTCATACATTCATAAGAGCATGCCCATAGCCTTCAACCAAGTCATAGACCAGCCACACGTACATTGAAAATCAGTTAACTCCAAGACTTCCAAGAGTGTATCTCACTGATAAGAGGCAAAAAACTGTTCAATAGCTGTCATGTTCTGTGGTCGAAGTAAATTAGGTCACCATAAGCCACAATTACATACATATTGAGACAGGATCAAATGATCCTGAAATTGGTAACATCGTTTAATAACCATACTTATTACATAGGAGTCAAATACGACTTTTAATACTTATTCTTGCTGTAACATCTTTATATTAGGGCTTCAATCGCCAAATACATTTGAGTAGTCCACTGATGAGTTAGAAATTATAAATTATTACAGACATTGTTGAAATGACAGATTTTACACTAGTCCCCTTCTCTCCACAGATTTTGTTTTGTTTTTTGAGACAGGGTCTTGCTCTGTCACCCAGGCTGCAGTGCAGTGGCGCTATCATTGTTCACCACAGTCTCGGCTTCTTGGGCTCAAGCAATCCTCCCACCTCAGCTTCCTTAGTAGCTGGGACTACACGCACATGCAACCATGCTTGGCTCATTTTTTAATTTTTTTTTGTAGAGACAGAGTTTCCCTATATTGCCCAAGCTGGTCTCAAAACTCCTGGACTCAAGCAATCCTCCCACCTTCGGCTCCCAAAATACTGGGGTGAGCCACTGCTCTCAGCCTTATCCACAGTTTTGGTTTTCCAAAGTTTAGTTACCCATGGTCAAATATGGTCCAAAAATATTACATCACTACTCTTGCACTTTGGGGCCTTAAGTAGCATAAGGATCACTTGAACAGTACAATAAATATTTTGAGAGAGAGAGAGAGAGACACTACATTCACATAACAATTATTATATACAGTAAATATGTTATTATAAACATGTTATATACCGTAATAACATTTATTACAGTATATTATTATAATTGTTCTTACCATTAGTTATTGCTGCTAATATCTTACTGTGCTTCATTTATAAATTAAACTTTATCATAGGTGTGCATGTGTAGGAGACAACAGCACAGGTTGGGTATCCCTAATCTGAAATCCGAAATGCTCTAAAATATGGAACTTTGTGAGCACTCAAAGGAAATGCTCATTGGAGCACTTTGGACTTCAGATTTTCGGGCTGGGAATTCCAAACTTGTAAATATAATGCAAATATTCCAAAATTTTTAAAAATCCAAATCCAAAACACTTCCGGTCCTGAGAATTTTGGATAAGGAATATGCAACCTGTGTATCTAGGGTTTGGGCATCCACTGGGGATCTTGAAACATACCCTCTTCAGGTAAGAGGGGACTACTATATTGAAAAGCAACTGGCCTGGCGCGGTGGCTTACCCCTGTAATCCCAGCACTTTGGGAGGCTGAGGCGGGCGGATCACGAGGTCAAGAGATTGAGTCCATCCTGCCCAACATGATGAAACTCCGTCTCTGCTAAAAATACAAAAATTAGCCGGGCATGGTGGCACGCGCCTGTAATCCCAGCTACTCAAGAGGCTAAGGCGAAAGAATCGCTTGAACTGGGGCGGCAGAGGTTGCAGTGAGCCAAGATTGTGCCACCGCACTCCAGCCTGGCGACAAAGCGAGACTCTGTCTCAAAAAAAACAAAAACAAAAACAAAAAAAACTTTGTTTGATTTCCTTTGTAAGATCTACAATCAATCTGTGCAGGTTCTAGGAACATTTCTATGGTACATAAAATACATAGAAATAGCTCTACTTTTCAAATTTCATTAAGTTTAGTACTATTGATATTAACTACTACTAAGTAGAGTTTTTAACTTTTTATTTAACACTTTTTGTTTGGGCACAAACTTTATAACCCAAGGGCTCCATGCTACATAGTTTTTAAAAAGACTGTACTAGCTGGGCACGGTAGCTCACACCTGTAATTCCAGCACTCTATGAGGCTGAGGTGGGTGGATCACCTGAGGTCAGGAGTTCGAGACCAGTCTGGCCAACATGGCAAAACCCCGTCTCTACTAAAAATACAAAAATTAGCCGGGGATGGTGGCAGGCACCTATTATCCTAGCTCCTCAGGAGTCTGAGATAGGAGAATCACTTGAACTGGGATGCAGAGGTTGCAGTGATCTGAGATTGTGTCACTTCATTCCAGCCTGGGCAAAAGAGCAAAACTCCATCTCAAAAATAATAAATAAATAAATAAGGACTCTACTAAGTATTTCATCCACTTTAGCACCTGGTAGGTATAAGGTACTGGAATAGGTATTGGAAAGACTATTAAAATGTATAAAGTAGCACAGGACGAATATCATAAAAGAAGTGCCACAGGAGCTCAAAGGAGGAGAGGTGGCTTCCAGGGCAAGGATCAGGAAAGACTCCATGGAAGTGACAGAATAAGAACTAGACCAAGAAGAGTGAAAAGATTTATGGTAGGCAGCTGAGCAGGTATTTCATTCAGTTACTCAGTGTATATTTGTTGAGCCATAACTGGTGCTGAAAAATGTCATTGGTGAAGGTGCAGAGGCAGATACACTCAAGAATGTTGGCATAACTGCCGGCAGATGGACTAGATTAAATACGGCATAGTTATAGGGCTGTGCTGGGAAATATGGCTTGGGACCGACTCATGAAGGTCCCTGAACATCAGCTGAAGGAGTTTAGACTTCACTTCTGGGTAACATGAAGCCATTTAAAGTTTATAGCCAATAGGGATCACTAGAGTGACAAGAGAATAAGATCAAAGAGACCACACCAGAGAATATCAAATTGAAGAAGTAGACAGTGGCCAGAAATGTAGAACTGGGAGAAAATGATGTCTCAGACACCAGAAAGTAAAGGTCCCTGAAACAGAGACTGAACAACAGCACCAGATGCTACAGCAAGGTACACAGGATGGAAACTGAAAATGGGCAATTGGGAGCACTTGGTGAATCAGATGTGAGCAGTTAGTTGATTTGTGGGAACAAGAGCCAGAATGCTGGCTATTTGGAAGAGCGAATGAGAGGCGGGAAGGAGATAAAGCCAGGGCAGAAAACTCTTTCAAGAAATAGGGCCATCATGGGCTATATCGAGGGATGGCTATGTCTTGTCCAAAGAAAGATTTTTTTAAGATAGCAGGGATCTGGGAGTGTGTAGGGAAGGAGCCTTAGGGAAGGAGCCAGAGGGCAGGAGAAATTTTAAGAGACAATGGGAAAAAAAAAATGAATCTGCAGATACAGTAAGAATGTATAATCCAGGAAGTCCTTTACAAGAACCAAGAAGAGACTGGGTGTGGTGGCTCACGCCTGTAATCCCAGCACTTTGGGAGGCCGAGGAGGGCAGATCTCCTGAGGTCAGGGGTTTGAGACTAGGCTGGCCAACATGGTGAAACCCCGTTTGTACTAAAAATAAAAATTAGCCAGGTGTGATGGCATGTGCCTGTGATCCCAGCTACTCAGGAGGCTGAGGCAGGAGAATTGCTTGAACCCAGGAGGCAGGGGTTGCAGTTAGCCAAGATCCTACCACTGCACTCCAGCCTGGGCAACAAAGAAAGACTCCATCTCAAAAAAAAGAAGAAGAAGAAGAGAACAAATGCCTTGGTTTTCCAGCACTCCAAAAGCATAAAGCATACCACCACAGAATCAGTCAAGACATCAAGATGTGTTTCAGGAAAAAATGACAAGGGAAACAAAAACTGGGCCAGAAATATAAAAAATAAAACACAGTTGTCCGGTATGTAGTGATGAGAAACCTCCCGCAACGTGACTGAAGCACAGTCCAGGACCGTATTTCTGTATGCCTGATTGCCTCTGTGGTGAATCATTGCAATCATTGATAAAATGAGCTCTGGGCTGGACCCTAGCCCCTCCTGTCAATGTCGGGCACTTGTAGGTGCCCATCAGAAAGGGTAGGAGGGGTTTCCCAGCTGTGGGTCTGATGGATTCAGCTAGGTCCGTGGAAGTAATAGGAAGAATAAAGAAGGATGTTTATGTACCAAAAAAGTGATAAAGCATAGGCTGTCTGTTCATCTATGCTTGGCCAAACTGGTATAATTCTTGACAAAATTTTAATTAAGTAGAGGATAATTAGAATGTGTAAGCAAAATGTAGCACGTGTTGCAAATGATTTGAAATAAATTCCTCAAAAGTGACCCCAAATATTTCACTGAAAGAGACACAGATCTCTGAAATGAAGTAAATTTTCTGTTGAATTTCTGGAGTGAACGCTTTGAGGAGAGTGCTTGTCCCTAGAAATCTCCAGTTGCTACCACTTCCCAAAGGACACCTCCCCCTATGCCACTGAGAAAGGTTATCTTGTGAAAGACTCAGACTGAGGAGAGGGCTCAAAGAGGGCTACAAGCTCTTCAAATTATCACAAGGCCTCTCGGCTCTGCCTACTAGAAGGTTAATCCTAATTCCTGTAAATCAACCAGATTTGAAAATAGGTGTTTAGAAACAGAATTGGCCCCAATGCCACAGCTCACGAAGCAGCCAGGCGAGTAGCCTGTTCAGTTCACCGTTCAATGATAATAGGTTTACCAAGTGAAATAAAGTTAGGCTGGGGATAGGGGAGACTATTTTACCCTGTTTGACCTCTTAGGAAAGTCACCCAGTGTGTCCTGGGGGAACAGAGCAGATAGGAGACAAATGCAGACATGCTCTCTTATCTGGGTTAATAATCCCTTGTTACAGAACTGAAATACAAAAAACAGATTCTATGACTTTTGTGACTGGTCTTACTTGTTTTTATTTTATGTATTGCAGTGGGGCAGTGTTAGCCCTGTTCTCCTGCTCACTCTCCACCGTTGGAACACAGGGCTAGGCAGTTGAACCCACAGACACTTAGAAGGGCAGCATCAATTCTTCCCAGTTTCTTCCAGCTCACATGCCCGAGGGCACCCTCTGTCCCGACTGACCACATATACACATCAGCATGCCCAGAATTCCCAACAGCCCTTCTCAGTGAGAGGTTGGGTGGGACAGACTTAGGTGGACTAAACTGGGGAGATCTAAAATACGACATTGCATTACAGTGTTTATTTTACCAACCCCACAGTTCTGCTTTTAAGAAATATTTAAGTCAATCTATCTGTGCAAAGAGAAAAATTATACGGGTTATTAATTCTGTTTATGCCTTTTTACATAAAGATCATTGGGTTTTCAGACCACTGGTTCTGCACGCACATATACACATCACATTTTAGCAGCCTGCATGAGCTCCTTTGCAAATGTTAATGTCTCTTTGTTAATGGGCGTTCTTGTAATGGATGTGTATATATATACATACATTTCATATATATATGCACGATATACAGTGTGTGAGCAATGTTTACTCTTCTGATTCCTACTATTTTCTAAAATAACATTTTTACCTAATAGAAAATAGAACACATGTACATTTTTTAAATACATCTACAAAATTTTAAAAGGAAAGGAAAGCACTACATATATATATATATATTTGAGACAGAGTCTCATTCTGTCATCCAGGCTGGAGTGCAGTGGCGCCATCTTCGTTCACGACAACCTCTACTTCCTGTGCTCAAACCATCATCCCACCTCAGCCTCCTAAGTACCTGGGACCACAGACACATGCCACCATGCCCAGCTAAGTTTTTATATTTTGGGTAGAGTTGGGGATTCACCATATTGCCCAGACTGGTCTCAAACTCCTAAGCTCGAGCGATCTGCCCGCCTCAGCCTCCCAAAGTGCTGGAATTTATAGGCATGAGCCACCACTCCCGGCCAAACAAAGAAAATTTCAATCATTCATAAGCCCCTACCCAGAGGTGAATGCTGTTATCATTTTGATATATGTGTTTCTTATCTGGTTTTCTATGCATAAATACATCTTGTTTTTTTCCTCCAAAATACTATGCTGTGTATACTTTATTTTATAAAAAGCTTTTTTTATATGTCACACACATTTTTCCATATCAATAAATATTCTGCCAAGCATGATTTTCAAAAAATACATCATATGCCATAGGATTGATGGACTTTGTTATTCAATCATCCCCTATTGTTGGATATTTCAATTGTTTCCAATATTCATTATCATTAGTCAAATTATATTGAACATCCTTTTATCTTTACTTAAATCCAGAATTATTGCCTTAGGGTAAAATCTTGGAAATCAAATTGCTGAGTCATTAGGATTAGGCAATTATTAAAACTTTCTATATTTTGTAAAATTGCCTTTCAGAAAGATTATACCAATTTAAATTCCCACCAGCAGTGTATCAAAGTGCATATTTTCCCACTTAACCAACAATAGGTTTCCTATTATTTTGACTTTCTGTCTCTTGGAAATAGAACTTGTTCTGACCATGTTCTCTAACCTAGTAAATTTACAGCATTATTAGAGTTAAACTTATTCCCATGATGTCTTTCGTAAACCTGTCAGGCAAGACTAGCCATCAAAATATTAAATTTGATCATTGAACATTGTTCTAATGTGGCTCCCAGACCCTCAGTTTCTGTGGCTAGTGTTCTTTTTCATCCACATGGAATGTTTCTGATTGGATATCTAAATGCTCTTAAGTAAAAATGAAGATAATTTCAAACTGTTGGGGATAAAGATTACAAATATGGTTCTATAAAATGTAATGAGGTTTTGAATTGTAAACTCTCAATTGAGGAGAGAGTGCTCGGTGATGACTGTGATGCTCACAGGAAGATCTAAAGAGTAAACAGCTCAGATCCCTGAACGGACCTCTGCGGTATGAAAGCTGGGTAAGAGCTAGCAGGAGTGAACAGAACAATATATCAGAGTAAATACACTGTACTGATTCCAGGAGAGAAGATTGATGAAATCCAGCGGATTGCTAATATATCCCACCCACATAGTCATATGAATAGGATTAGCTTATGGAGATGTGCATCCTAAAAATACAAAAACAAAAACATGCTATGTCAGGCCATGGCAGTGAGCTTTTAAAATGTAATGAACAAAGCATCTCTCTAAAGAATCTTCCTAAAACTAGATCTAAGCCTGGCAGAATAATATAAAATGGGATGTACTGAAAATAATTGTTTAAGTAGCACTGCTATTACACGTAAAGTTAAAACCCACACCCAATTTTCTCATCTAAAACAGTGTTAAACTCAATAATTAGTATGAGAGGTAACACCTAGAAATGTTTGACAGGGAAACCCATTATTGCTGTGTAAGGCTGCCACCTGGCCGCCTCCTTGCCAGCCAAAGGAGTAAATGAGTCCCCGAATGCTTAGGGAAAGCTGACACGCTGAACTAATCTTTCATTTATTGATTTGCTAGCTCACTGAAAAAAAGTAGTATATCAATAAATGGCTTTACTTAAGAAGTTAAGGTCCAAGAAGAAACAATGAAGCTTTGCTGGAATATATTGAGTACAACAGAGTTTATAGAAAATGAAATCGAGGACTTCTGGGAGAGTATCGATGTCTAGAAGGGACACAAGAGCATCAAACAACATAAACTTTAAGATCAACAAACTTTAAGACCTATTTTATAATGTCCTTCCTTTTTTTCTGCCTTCTTATTTGTACAAAATAAAAAACAAAAACAATAAACCGGGAATTTTCAGATAAACCAAACTAAGAACAGTAAATGGAATGAATAATTTAGAATGCTAGGATCCAGCAAAATATGACTTCGTAACTTATGACTTTATGCTTTATTATAATGATCAATTAAAGAAATCTCTGTATGAAAATTCAAAATAGGGAATCCTAAAATGATAAAACTAAAAAGGAAAGTAAAAGAGAAAAGGCAATGATGTAAAATTAAAATAATCCTTAATTCTGAAGATGAAAATGGTCCCTGAACATATTTAAATTACTTCTTGGCTCTTGCAGTCTTATATTACTCCTTCATAAGAAGAAATTGTAAAATTTTCCTTTACACCAAGAGAAAATGTTGTTGAAGCACATTTTCTTAGTGTCTGAAACATGATATATTACTAATTTGGGACTGTATAAAATTATTTCTTAATAAACATGGAAAATTGATTTTGAATGAAATTTTAAATAAATTTAATAATTCTATATAGTAAAATATTTTGGATGTTTTGAGTAATGAAGAGAAGGGAGCCCCATGACATTATTCCTCAATACAATTACTAAAATTTTTGTGTATTTCTAATATTTTTAATTTGAATTAATGTTTATTATGCAGTCGTTACAGGGTACACAAAATTGTGTATCCTCTTTTCATTTAATAGCATATTAAAAGCATTTTTATTCATACAAAGTATTTTACATATTTATGGGATACAAGTGATATTTTGTTACATGCACAGAATGGGCAATGATCAAGTTAGGACATTTGGGGCATCCATCATCTTGAGTATTTATTATTTCTACATGTTGGGGACATTTCAAGTTCTCTCTCCTAGCTACTTTGAAATATACAACACATTGTTGCTAACTATAGTCACCTTACTCTGCTATCTAACATTAGAACTTCTATCTTTTAACTGTGTGTTTGTACCCATTGACCAACCTGTCTTCGTTTCCCCCCACCTACCTACAGTTTTCCTAGCCTATGGTGTCTGCCATTCTACTCTCTACCTGCATGAAATCAACTTTTTTAGCTCCCACATGTGAGAACATGTGACATTTGTCTTTCCATTCCTGGTTTATTTCACTTAACATATTTACCTCCAGTTCCATCCACGTTGCTGTAAATGGCATAATTTTGTTCTTTTTTATGGCTGAATAGTATTCTATGGTGTATGTATACCACATTTTCTTTTTCCATTCATCTATTGATGGACACTAGGTTAATTAAATATCTTTGCTATTGTGAACAGTGCTGCAATAAATATGCAAGTGCAGACATCCTTTTGATAGACTTTGCAGACATCCTTTTGATGTCTCTTCCTTTGGATAAATGCTCAGTTGTAGAATTGCTGGATTGTATGGTAGTTCTAAGTTTTAGTTTTCGGGGTTTTTTTTGTTTTTTGAGACCGAGTCACACTTTGTTGCCCAGGCCAGAGTGCAGTGGAGCAGTCTCAGCTCACTGAAACCTCCGCCTCCTGGGTTCAAGCAGTTCTCCTGCCTCAGCTTCCCGAGTAGCTGAGATTTCAGGTACCCGCCACCAAGCCCGGCTAATTTTTATATTTTTAGTAGAGACAGGGTTTCACCATGTTGGCCAGGCTGATCTCAAATTCCTGACCTGAGGCGATCTGCCCACCTCGGTGTCCCAAAATGCTGGGA
Organism: Aotus nancymaae; assembly: GCF_030222135.1. Lineage (NCBI taxonomy): Eukaryota > Metazoa > Chordata > Mammalia > Primates > Aotidae > Aotus > Aotus nancymaae. The sequence continues at coordinate 50,792,903 of NW_026988432.1, read as the reverse complement.
TTACAGGCGTGAGCCACCGCACCTGGCCTATTTTTAGTTTCTTGAGAAATTGCCATACTGTTTTCCATGGTGACTGTATTAATTTACATTCCCACCAACAATATATAAGAGTTTGCTTTACTCCATATCCTTGCCAGCGTCTGTTATTTTTTTGTCTTTTTAGTAATAGCCTTTCTAATTTGGAATAAGATGATATCTCATTCTGGTTTTGATTTGCATTTCCCTGATGATTGGTGATGTTCTTTCATATATGCCTGTTGGCCATTTGTCAATGTCTATTCCTGTCCTTTGCCCACTTTGTAATGAGATTATTTGTTGTTGTTTTTTTTTACTTTTGAGTTGAGTTTCTTGTATATTCTGGCTATTAGTCCCTTGTCAGATGAATAATTTGCAAATATTTTCTCCCATTCAACATGTCATGTGTACACTCTGTTGATTGTTTCTTTTATTATGCAGACACTTTTATCAAAAGCATCGTGATTTTATTTTATTTATTTATTTATTCATTTTATTTAGAGACAGAATCTCCCTCTGTCACCCAGGCTGGAGTGCAGTGGCGTGATCTCTGTTCACTGAAACCTCTGCCTCTTGGGTTCAAGCAATTCTTGTGCCTCAGCCTCCCGAGTAGCTGGGACTACAGGCATGCACGACCACACACGGCCAATTTTTGTATTTTTAGTACAGACAGGGTTTCGCCATGTTGACCAGGCTGGTCTCAAACTGCTGGCCTCAAGTTATCCACCCGTCTTGGCCTTGCAAAGTTATGGGATTACATGTTTTAAATGTTACAATGTGAGAGCTACTAAATGGTCTTGCCATTGGGTTATAATTTTTAGTATTTTTGTTGAACATCCAAATTACATTTATGCATTGCTACACTATAGAAACCACCATGATAAACATCTTAATGTATATGTTTTATGCTAGATTGATTGCCAAAATGGCTACCTGTTTTTCCCCTTCCTGTGTCCATGCTCTCTTGCCATATAACTACCAATGCCCTCCCATTCTGATTCTGAGCTCAGCCATGTGGCTCACTTGGGAAATGAGATATTAGCAAAACTGAAGCATACAAGTGCTTATACATTGGGATTTATTCCATTGCTGCTCCTGGGAACTGTCACCATATGAAAAAGTGTGGACTTGCTTGCTGGTTGATTAGACACATAGCCTAGTTGCTCCCATACCTTCTGCAGACCTGCCAATCACCAGACTTGTGAGTGAAGCCATCCTAGATCATGCAGTCACCAGCCAACACACCACTGAACACAGAGATTTGGACGAACCTAGCTGAAACTGGCAGAGTTTCTCCTTGACAAGGAGAAATACCCAGTGACCACAGAATCATAAGCCAAATAAATGCTATTGTTTCAAGCCATTTGGTTTTAAAGTTGCTTTTTATACAGTAAAACTCAACTGATACAGGCTTTGTCTATATTTACTTATGCTACTTTCTCAGAAATAAATTTACTTGGCCCAGGAGGAAGAACATTGACTATTCTTTAATTATCACATTCAGTGATAATAAATTATAAGAAACACATACTTTCTCAACATTCGGCAGCCCAAGAATGCATTAGCCATTAAGTAACTATTATCTGAATGGTTTTCACAGTCTTAGAAGATTTTTTTCAACTTTTATTTTAAGTTCTGGGGTAAATGTGCAGGATTTGCTTTGTTACATACGTAGGTAAACATGTGCCATGGTGGTTTCCTGCACAGATTCTCCCATCGCCTAGGTATTAAGCCCAGCATCCGTTAGCTCTTCTTCCTGATGCTCTCCCTCTCCTGACTGCACTGCCACGACAACAAGCCTCAGTGTGTTGTTCCCCTCTATGTGTCCATGTGTTCTCATTATTCAGTTCTCACCTATAAGTGAGAAGATGCAGTGTTTGGTTTTCTATTCCTGAATTAGTTTGCTAAGGATAATAATTCCCAACTAAGTCCATGTCCCTGCAAAGGACATGATCTCACTCCTTTTTATGGTTGTATAGTATTTCATGGTGTGGTGTATATGTACCACATTTTCTTTATTTAGTCTTTCACTGATGGGTATTTTGGTTGAGTCCATGTCTTCGCTACTGTGAATAGTACTGTAATGAACACATATGTGCAGTTATCTTTATAACAGAATGATTTATATTCCTTTAGGTATATACCCAGTAATGAGATTGCTGTGTCAAATGGTATTTCTGCCTCTAGGTCTTTGAGGAATCACCACACTCTCTTCCACAATGGTTGAACTAATTTACACTCCTACCAAAAAAAAAAAAAAAAAGCATTCCTTTTTCTCTACAACCTTGTTAGCATCTGTTGTTTTTTGACTTTTTAATAATAGCCATTCTGACTGGTGACAGATGGTATCTCATTGTGATTTTGATTTGCATTTCTCTAATGATTAGTGATGTTGATTTTTTTTCATATGTTTGTTGGCTGCATGTATGTCTTCTTTTAAGCAGTGACTGTTTCATGTCCTTTGCCCACTTTTTAATGGGGTTGTTTGATATTTTTCTTGTAAGTTTAAGTTCCTCATGGACTCTAGATATTAAACCTTTGTCAGATGGATAGATTGCAAAACTTTTCTCCCGTTCTGTAGATTGTCTGTTCACTCTGATGATAGTTGCTTCTGCACAGCAACTATTCCCACTTGTCAATTTTTGCTTTTGTTGCAATTGCTTTTGGCATTTTTGTCATAAAATCTTTGCTCACGCCTATGTGCTGAATGGTATTGCCTAGATTTTCTTCTAGGGTTTTTATAGTTTTGGGTTTTACATTTAAATCTTTAATCCATCTTGAGTTAATTTTTGTATATGGTTTAAGCAAGGGGTCCAGTTTCAGTTTTCTGTATATAGCTAGCCAGTTATTCCAGAACCATTTATTAAATAGGGAGTTCTTTCCCCATTGATTGTTACTGTCAAGTTTGTTGAAGTAGGTGTGCAGCCTTATTTTTCAGTTCTCTATTTTGTTCCATTGGCCTATGTGTCTGTTCCTGTATCAGTACCATGCTATTTTGGTACTGTAGCCTTGTAGTATAGTTTGAAGTTGGGTAGTGTGATGCCTCCGGTTTTTTTTGGCTTAGGATTGTCTTGACAATTTGGGCTCTTTTTTGGTTCCATATGAATTTTAAAATAATTTCTAATTCTGTGAAGGATGTCAGTGGTATTTTAATGGGAATAATATTGGATCTATAAATTACTTTGGGCACTATGGTTATTTTCATGATATTGATTATTCCTATCCATGAGCATGAATTGTTTCTTCATTTGTTTGTGTCCTCTCTGATTTCTAGAGCAGTGGTTTGTAGTTCTCCTTGAAACGGCTCTTTACTTCCCTTGTTAGCTGTATTCCTAGGTATTTTACTCTTTTTGCAGCAATTGTGAACGGGAGTTCATTCATGATTTGGCTCTCTGCTTGCCTGTTGTTGGTGTACAGGAATGCTAGCGATTTTCATACATTGATTTTGTATCCTGAGACTTTGCTGAAGTTGCTTATCAGCTTAAGAAGGTTTTGCCAACCCCTATTTTGATCCTAATTTTATTTATCTTGGCTTGGGAAGTGAAGTAAAAGTGATTTAGAACACAATTTTATATTTGTTCTATACTGAAATGACAGTATTTTGGATATTTTGAGTTAAAACATATTAAAATTAATTTCACCTATTTTTTATTTTGTTAACGTTTGTAATCAGAAAAATTTAATGTATGGCTCAGGTTTGTGGCTAGTACTATATTTCCAATGAACAGTGTTGTCCTAGATGTTTTCAAGTTCTGGATAAAGGATGCTGATTTAAACTGAGCAGTAAAGAAATTAACTGAATGAAGTTAATTGCAATCTGGACAGAGATGAAGACTCATGTGAAATGACAGTACTGGGTCAAAGTGTGGTGTATTGGTGAAAGAACTGCTTCTCCTCCACCCTCTGAAGGTTTGCTGAAATGAACTGACAATAGATCAAAAGGAGAAAAAGCACACAAATTTTTAAATGTGCAAGTGTACATGGAAGTTGTACAAAATATGAGACTCAAAGAGGGCCAGGTGGCTGAAGGGTAAACAACACCCTCTTCATAGGGGACAGGAAAGTGACAGAATATAGACAATTTTGGAATCTGGTTTTTAGGAGAATTAAGTGGGCCCCAAAGGCCAGACAATAATTTGTAAATGATTCTCTTTGGAAACTGAATGGGACTGAAGAATAGGGCACAGCTTGTGACAAAGTTTGTCTAGGTGGTATGACATTTCTGTCTTCCTACCTGTGATATGAGTTTAATCTTTTCTGGGCAATATTTCAGGGAGAGGAGTGAAGACCATTGTGTTTCTCCTGGAGAAGCTGCAGATAAGGAAACTTCAGAGAGAGTTCCACTCTGCTGGGGGAGAAAGAGGAAAAGGTTAGAAAGTTCTTGGTTCTGAGCTCCTTCTAAGGCTTTTTAATTTCTTTTAGTTCAAACTGTTCCACATGTCAAAGTGCCATGCTTTGGAGTATTGTTTTCTGAGCCCTAACACTGCCCTGTCTAAAACTTTCCTAGAAGTTACGCATGTTAAAAGCTGATTTGGTGGCCATGGAAAGAAAAATTCAGTTTGTAGCTGGGTAGCAAATGATCTTATTAAACCAGTCTCCTATGCTTAAGATAGGTCAGTCCAATTAAACAGTTCTTTCTCATGTCAATAGGTGACATTTATAGGGCTCTCATCAAAGTTAAGCCTCTATATGGTACATGCAAACAGTTCTTATAATAAGAGGCCTTCCTAAGAAAACAGACGAAAAACAAAAGTTAGTACCTGGAGTTTATAAGCTAGTTTTTCTAGAGTTCATGAGGCAGCCAGTTAAGAAGATTCCTACATTTAGGTTTCAGGTATTTTCAGTAGGAGTGGAAGCTGGCAATGGCAATCTCACAGATTTTGCAGTTTTTGTGTCACAAAAGGTCATCTATACATAAGCTGTCATAGTAATTCCTCAGACGACTCTATTAAGTCAACCAGTGTCAACTATTATGGCTTCAGGAAAAAGGTAGTATTAATTTCAGTGATTCCAAGTCAGAAACGTGGCAGTGAAGTAGAAACGTTTGTTTGGAGACTTGAAGTCAGGAGAAAATTCAGGATTCAGTCTACATTGCAGTAAAGAAAAATCTCAAAAACAATGAGCTAGAATATAAAAATAAGTGCAGTATGATTTTCTTCTTAAACATAATTTTTCTCTCTCTAATACCCCTAATGCTACCAAAGACAGTCATAGTAAGTCCAATTTACTAGTGGGTTATTTTGTTTTATGACTTTTATTTTAGGTTCAGTGGTACATGTGCAGGTTTGCTATATAGGTAAACTGTGTCACAGGGGTTTGATGTAGATTATTTCATCACCCAGGTAATAGGCATAGTACTCAATAGGTATTTTTTCTGATTCTCTCACTCCTCCCACCCTCTACCCTTAGGCCCCAGTGTCTGTTGTTCCCCACTTTGTGTTCATATATTATCATTATTTAGCTCCCACTTATAAATGAGAACACTTGGCGTGTGGTTTTCTGTTCCTGCATTATTTTGCTTAGGATAATGGCCCTAGCTCTATCCATGTTGCTGCAAAGAACACAATTTCATTCTTTTTATGGCCGCATAGTATCCCACATTATATATGTAGTAAGTCCAATTTATTTGTAAAATAAGTTTAGTTTTATTAAACTTGGTCTGATCATTTACATAAGCTCAGCAAGAATAGCAAGAAAACAATTATATAGGATTAAGTCTTCTTTGCTGGAATTTTTTAAACAGAATCTCAAATTAGACTTTTAAAGGCCTCTCAAGGCTAAGGAGACAGATCAATGACTCGCCCTGAAATTGGGCCAACAATATCTGTAGAAATGGGTGAATACTTCTTTCCTTGAGATCTCCAAAGATATTTTGAAGTTCCTGGACTTATCAAAATGTAACAGTCTTGGTCAAGGCGTGGTGGCTCATACCTGTAATCCCAGCACTTTGGGAAGCCAAGGTGGGCAGATCACTTGAGGTCAGGAGTTCGTGACCAGCCTGGCCAACACGGTGAAACCCCATCTTTACTAAAAATACAAAAAAATTAGACTGGTGTGGTGGCCCACGCCTGTAATCCCAGCTACTTGGGAGTCAGAGGCAGGAGAATCACTTGAACCTAGGAGGCAGAAGTTGCAGTGAGCCAAGATCACACCACTGCACTCTAGCCTAGGTGACAGAGTGAGACTCCGTTTAAAAAAAAAAAAAAAGTAACAGTCTAAACTTACCTGTAAAGCAGCCGTGTAAATCATTTATTCAAGATACCAGGCTAGTGTTTCCAGGGGCTTTTTAATGGCTTCATAAAGTGACCTCAGTTCCTTAAAACTGTCTGAAGGCATGACATTTCAGTCAAAGCTTTGGCAATATAACCAATGTTTCCAATTGTGTCCTGTTACAAAAAAAAAAGATTCTTATTAAACTTATGCAAATAAATATATTGCCATAATATTATGAGTATTCATGAATAGTTACTCAATTCTGGAGATATTAGGTAGGAAAAAAGTAAATGCTTCAGTTCTGTTCACAGAGATATACTTTACCAAATTGCTGTAAGCTATAGATAGCTTAAAAGGAACAACGTTTTCTTAAATCTGGAAAACAAAACATGAGAAGAATCAGCAATGTTTTGACAAAAAAGCCATAAAAAACATACTCTTTTATCAGTTTTATTCCATGTGATTAATCTTTATTCTGCTTGATGCTGAGTGAGCAGTTTTCTAAGCTCAGTTTTTATCAGCATTCTGTAAATTCAGTCCAATGGTATGAACTCAAAGTTATTAGAAACCTGTGTTTATCAGAATTATTTTCATTTTCTTCCCATATATATCCTTGAAGATATAACACTTTAGGATAATACTTGCTTGCAAAGAACTTTCAGAAAAAGCATCAGAATAAAGCAATTAACTGTGGACAATAAGGCTTAGAATAACCAAGGTTGAAGATATGATGGGAGTTCATTATAATAATGATGCAATTGACAAGAAAATTGCATTATTTTTGTGGCCTATAACAATTTAATAAGATTATCATACTATATTGTGACTAATGATATATTAAATTTTTAGGAATATCATATAATTTTTGAACACTCATCAATAACATACTTAGAAAATTTTAAGTCAAAAAAAGTTAAACATTATTTTTCACTTGACAGTCCTTCCAATATGATTTTAACATTTCCAATAAGCCTAATTAGTTTAATATTTCTCTGTTGCACTTCCAGAGGCCCGATGGAATATCTGAAAGATAGTTTGTGGTCAAAAATGCTTATGTTGAATCTTGAAAGGTTTGTCAAATATCAAACATTTAAAACACTGGGTCAAAATAAGATCAAAATAATAAATTATTTCAATCATTGTGAAATAATAGCCATTAATTTAGCCAGAATGATAATTAAAAGTCTTGAAAAGCAAATACAGGAAGTTACATAGCTGTAAAAAACAAAAACTTTACTCTTTGAGAGCGGATACTTTGTTTCTTTAAGTAATCAAAAGACCTAATAAAGACAGCATGAGGCACAAATAATGTTTCTCTCTCTCCCCCACTTCACTTTTGCAGTTCATTTTAAACAGTAAATAAAAATCTTTTACTACCTCTCGGCAATACTATATGAAAATGTTGTTTAAAAGAGAAGACAAAATTTTAGTTTTGTATCAGTGTACTTTTGATATTAAGGCTCAATTTTAAAACCTGTTATAGTAAATTTATGTAATCATAGTTTAACCACATAAGAGTCTCTTTTGCTCTATTTTTCCCCCAACTTTTTATATTCACTTCTTTTTGTCTATAATGTTTTATCTTCCACTTATTTATTCTGAAATAATCTTTTAATACCCTCTAAACTACATAAAATTGATTTTTTCCTGAAAAAAAAACATATCCACATGTCTTTTTAAATAACTTTCCTCACCCAAAACACATTTTTTCCTTATACACTTTGTATACAAAAGTTTCCTTTATATTTAGTAATTTTAATTATATGTAATAATTAGAATTTTTAACTCTAAGTAGCCTTAATTTTCAGTGAAAAGCTAGGAAGCAAGCAATTTTGAACTGTCATGTGCCAACATTTTATGAATACATATAATTTTTAGAAACATACACTTTTTCATAGAATAATTTTTCAATGTGAACTGGACATATTTACTCTAAAGTAACCCTTGATATCCCCAAAAGCCAGAGATCAGGGAGTTTAATGCAAAAGAGAGTAAAACGTCAGATCTGAGAGGAATACCACCCATGACTTTTGGAGCTCCATAAGGAAAATAGAGGACCCCAAAAGTGAGGGATCAGTGGTGCCTTTTGTGTGTTCTTCAAGGTGTCCCAGGGTCATCAAAAATCTCATTAGGTTCTTCATGTGACAGTCAGAACTCTGATATTCCCCCTCAGTAATTTTTCATTTGCTGGTCACTAAATGATATTTCAAATATAGAAGTCATTTCAATTCAAAGAATTCATCATCTGGTCATTGACAGTTAGGATCTCTAATGGTATATTTATTCCAGTAGCAGCTCAATTTAGTAGCCTCTTCATGGAAAGACCAGGAAGTAATTTTCTATGTTTAGAATAAATTTTTAGCATGAAAGCAAGAGGCATTCCCAAGGAGGGTGAAGAAGATGCAGCCCTTATGATCCCTCAAAATTCACTTTCAAAAATAGATTAAGATAGTGTAAAGACCTGTATTAGCACAGGTAGTTAAGAATAATATTTGCAAATGTTGTCTCCAGTTCTCCGAAAAATGTGGAATGCCATTTGTCACAGACCTACTAATCTGTGACACTGGATAGGCACATCTAGGATTGGACTTTCCCAGCACTAACAAGACAACAGAGGTAGAGATGACAAAAGCCCCTTACGGATGGAATTTATTAAGACAAACTTCCCTGGGAGCTTGGTACATTTAGACAAAGAGAATGCTGCTTAATAGCATTTTGTGTCTTGGGTTCCCAGTCTTTTCAGACTGGCCACTTGGCAGAACCTGACAACTGTACTTCCCAGCTGGCAAAGAACAAGAAAGAGACGTTGTCACTTGTTCACAAAGCCAGGCTCTCAAGATACAAAGGAAGACAAGCAAGGTATCTTATTTGTTTTTTGTTTCAGGGACCCACAGAAAAGTTTGTATGCCAGTCTGGTGAGAACCATGTACTCATCGGTCTATAAGGACAGCTCAAACAATGGGCTTATAAGGGCTTTAGGTCCATGTTCTACCCATAAAAAGGTTGTCCTTTTTATAACAAACAACACACAAGACAGAAACAAAGGAAAACAAAAGACCATTTCTGGGAGAAAAGAGATCATCCGATGTGAGTATTCACACCAAAAAAATATACCAGAGTTGCTATACCCAAGACTAGTCTGTACAAATGATTTTCTCCTACTGTTCTAAATTTGCAAAGAAGAAAGGGACAGGGAGTGATTTTTACCATCCACTCAACCTGATTCCATAAGCTGGAATCAGATCCAAGGACCTGACTTACAAGAATTTCTTTCCCTTTTGTCAGCTTATCGGGTTCTAGGTTCTCACAACTGCAGTTTCCAGAGGAACAGAGCAGTTTTGGACATCCTGCCAACTGTGCCAGATCTATAGGAGTGAATAAAAAACTTCCCCTTCATCCTCTGAAGATTTGCTGTGAACTGACAACAGACAGATCAACAGGAGAAAAAGCAAACAATTCTATTTTTTAATATTGATTATTGATTGATTGAGACAAGGTTTGGCTCTATTGCCAAGGCTGGAGTGCAGTGCTGTGATGTTGGCTCACTGCAACCTCTGCCTCTCAGGCTCAGGTGACCTTCCCACCTCAGCCTCCTGAGTAGCTGGGACTACAGGCACACACCACTAGGCCTGGCTAATTTTTTTATTTTTTGTAAAAATGGGGTTTTGCCATGTTGCTGATACAGGAGTTAAAAAGGAATTGTTTAGGCAAATAGTGAGGGTAAGGAAGTCCTCAGTAAGATTTCCCTTTTTATGAAAAGCAGCCCCCAAATCACTTCTTTTCTAACAAAGACCAGCCTGTAAATGGAGCTGCAGACATAGATAAGCAAGCTGGAAGCTTGCATGGGTGAACGCTGGCAGATGTGCCAATAGGAAAGGGGCTACTTGGGGACTAGGCATGTTCAACATGCAGCTCCATCTTTCCTTTTATCAACCATGTGTACAGTAAGGAGCAGACAACATGGCATCAGTCATGTAAAAACCCACTTGCATAATAAAAGATTAGTGTGGGGTGACCAGCTTCTTTGCCTGCTATGTAAATATCACACCTGGTCCAACCAATCTTTGAGTCATATGTAAATCAGACACTGCTTCCTCAAACCAGTCTATAAAACCTCATGCACTTCACCACAAAACCGGAAGTATCACTCGGGCACCCGCCTCTCTTGCAAGACAGAGAGCTATTCTCCTTTCCCTTTCTTTTGCCTATTAAACCTCTGCTCTTAAACCCATCTCTTGTGTGTCTGCATACTCGATTTCCTTGGTGTGAGATGACGAACCTCGGGTTTTCACTCCAGACAATGACGCCACATTGCCCAGGCTTGTCTCATGAGCTCAAGAAATCTGCCCACCTCGGCCTCCCAAAGTCTGGGATTACAGGTATGAGCCTCTGTGCCCCGCTGCATACAAATTTATTAACATGAAAGTGGAATGGAATGCTGGGTGGAAATCCCAGCTGCCCTTAGCAAGCTGGGATGGATGTGTATCCTAGCTAGAAGGCAAAGAAAAAAAGAAAAGAGAAATGTGAGGAGAAAAAGCAAAAAGACTTAGTGATTTACCTGATTCAAGAGATCAAGAAGAAGGAGGAGTCAAATATAACTCTGAGCTCTGGGTAATTTGGAGAACACTGATGCCACTCATAGAAAGAGGACACACATTGGGTGCTGGGTTTGGGGAGGAGGTAACCAGGTGGAGATGGCAAGCCAACAACAAATGCTAGACCAAATCCCAACCACGTCTGGACATAAAGATATGGGACTCATCTCCATAAAGAGGGAGGGAAAAGCAGATAGAGAAAGAGGGTCTCAGTAGTACACTTATTGTAGTGGGAGGAAAGAGGAAGGGCCTTTGGTAAAGGAGATACAAGCCAGAGACAGACAAGGAGGAAAATTACCATAACAAAGGCCTTCAAGTGAGTTTGGAGAAAACAGGAGACCAAGGGTACCAAATACTATAGAAAATTGCAGGTTAGAAAAATATAGAAAATTCCAGGTTAGAAAAATAAAGCCGAAGTTAGTGGCTTGGCAACTAAGAAGTTACCAGTGCAGCCAGGGCAACATGGTGAGACCCCCACTGCTACAAAAAATAAAAAAATAAATTATCTGGGCATTGTGGCACACACCTGTGGTTCCAGCTACTCAGGGGGCTGAAGTAGGAAAATCATGTGAGCTTGAGAGGTCAAGGCTGCAGTGAGCTGTGATTGCAACACTGCACTCCAGCCTGCATGACAGGAAGACCCTGAGTCAAAAAAAAAAAAAAAAAAAAATTAGCAAGGAACATAAAGCAATTTCTTTAAAGGGATGGGAACTAAAGCTAGGTTGCAAGAGGGTAAGTAGTGAGTGGTGATGAGAAAATAAAGACATCTTTCTCCTTCCTTTCCTTATCAAACACTTAAATGTTTGGAAGCCCAAGATCAAACATTTAAATGTTTGATGATGAAAGGAAGGAGAAAGATATAAGGGTGCTTGAGGGATATTCTAACCCTGTATAAAAAACATATTTCCAGCAGCAAAATTCTAAAGCTAAATTCTGGTTCTCTACACAGGTAAGACACATGTGAAAACCACCTGATTCTCTTGGGCTCTGTCTATTCATTTTGGAGCAAGCCCAACAAAGCTCATATAATAACCTGCAGCATGTTAACTTCTGTTTGAAGTCTCACAATAATTGTAAATTCTAGATTTATTGTTTTGGTTGAATTCGAGTCAAGTGGTTCTTTGTGTTATTGGAATTCTGTCAAAAATCTCATTCCTCATTCAAATTCCCATTTAATTGTCACCTAAAAGAGCTTGTTGATTTAGGTGTATTCCATCTGAGAAATATAATTTTTATTTGTAAGTTACTCAAGAAAAAGAGAAAAGAGGGTGGAAGGAAAATAGAGGAGAATGACAACTCACTATAAACATATGTATATATACACACACACACACACACGGAAGTAAGTAAAAATCTTTCTAGATTTGCTCATCTGAAGACTTGGTTGTTAAGCAAAACAATATCAATAGTCAACAACTCATCACAGTTTTACTCGTGATTTTTTTTTTACTTTATGAGGGTGCAAAAGCAATATACATCCAGTAGAAACCATATTCAAGTACACTTTTTTTTTTTTTTTTTTTTGAGACGGAGTTTCGCTCTTGTTACCCAGGCTGGACTGCAATGGCGCGATCTCGGCTCATCGCAACCTCCGCCTCCTGGGTTCAGGCAATTCTCCTGCCTCAGCCTCCTGAGTAGCTGGGATTACAGGCACGCGCCACCATGCCCAGCTAATTTTTTGTATTTTTAGTAGAGACGGGGTTTCACCATGTTGACCAGGATGGTCTCGATCTGTTGACCTCGTGATCCACCCGCCTCGGCCTCCCTAAGTGCTGGGATTACAGGCGTGAGCCACCGCGCCCGGCCTCAAGTACACTTTAAACTATTCTGTTTTTCACTTCCAGTATGGTATTGAATAAACTACGGGAGATACTCAACACTTTATTATAAAATAGGCTTTGTGTTAGATGAGTTTGCCCAGCTGCAGGCTAATGAGTGTCTTCTGAGCATGTTTTAGGTAAGCTAGGCTAAGCTATAATGTTTGGTAGATTAAGTGTAGCTGATGCATTTTCCAACTTGCAATATTTTTACCTTACAATGGGTTTATCGGGATGTAACCCCATCATAAGTTGAAAAGCATCTGTACTTCAAGAAAATAAAAATTTACTTAAATTATTTATTGTCCTGTGTACTGTTCATCCACTCCCAATCTGTAGTTCCCTCCCTTCAACTCTCTAGCTCATAGTCATTTTCAGATTATAGTTAAACATCACTTCCTCATCACTGCCCTTCAAACTGGGTTAGGATAACATTTCATATGTGACTTTCATAAACTTCAACATATTTATTGTAATTACTTGTTTACCATCTGTCTTCTTCAGCAACCAATAGTTTGAGAGATTAGGAGCCATGTCCGTTTTGGGTACAAATGTATCACTCTTTGTGTAGTGCCTAGCACAAAGTAGGTAAATGCTCAATAACAATACTTAGTAAACAAATAAAGCTCTCAAAAACATGATCCTCTGTCTTAGTCTATTTAGGTTGCTGTCACAAAAATACCATAAACTGGGTGGCTTATAAACCACAAACATTTATTTCTCACAGTTCTAGAGTCTGGGAAGTCCAAGATCAAGGCACTAGTAGATTCATTGTCTGATGGGGGCCCATTCCTTATATAGATGGTGCCTTCTTGCTGTGTCCTCATATGGCTAGCTAGCTCCCTGGGATGTCTTTTTTAAGAGCACTAATCCCATTAATTAGGGCAGAGCCATCATGAGCTAATCATCTCCAAAAGTCCCCCCTTCTAATATTTTTACTTTGAGGATTAGGTTTTTTTTTTTTTTTTTTTTTTTGGAGTCTTGCTCTGTTGCCAGGCTGGAGTGCAGTGGCGTGATCTCAGCTCACTGCAACCTTTGCCTCCCAGGTTCATGCGATTCTTCTGCCTCAGCCTCCCAAGTAGCTGGGACTACAGGTGTGCACCACCACACCCAGCTAATTTTTGTATTTTTAGAAGAGACAGGGTTTCACCGTGTTGGCCAGGATAATCTTGATCTCTTGACCTTGTGATCCACCTGCCTGGGCCTCCCAAAGTCCTGGGATTACAGGCATGAGCCACCATGCCTGGCCAAGGATTAGGTTTTAATCTACAAATTATGGGAGCACACAGACCTTCAGACCACAGCATCATCTGTCAATTCTGGATCTATTTTCTATTCCTGAGCAATGACAGCATTATTTTTTGAATTAATAAAACTAAAGATCATAGTACTTCAGAACAATAAAGATACTTAATGATCTGATTTAAATACTTATATTTAGCAATAGACCCTTTTTTCCCCTGAAACATAATTTTATAAATGCCCTCTAATCTCTAAGTGAGGTAAAAGAGAGCTATTGTGGATGAAGCATAGGTTGAAGGAACCAGAATCCTGTCTGTTCTGCTTTGAATTTCCAAGAAAGTGCAGCCAAACATACCTCATACAACTCCACAGAACTTTGGGCTCCATGGAACACCATTTGAAAACCAAGGAACTGGAGTCATGTGTCCACAATATATTAGAAGTGCCTAGAAATCAACAAGAAAAAAAAAAACAAATAAATAGAAAAGACATATGAAAAGTAAATTTACTGAAGAAGAAATATTGATGGGCAATAAAGACGTATAAAGATAACAGACTCTTCTTTTTTTTTTTTTTTTTTTTTTTTGAGACAGAGTCTCCCACTGTCACCCAGGCTGCAGTGCAGTGGCGCAAACTTGGCTTACTGCAATCTCTGCCTCCTGGGTTCAAGTGATTCTCCTGCTTCAGCCTCCTGAGTAGCTGGAACTACAGGTGTGCGCCACCACACCCAGCTAATTTTTTTGTATTTTTAGTAGAGACGGGGTTTCACCATGTTGGCCAGGATGCTCTCAATCTCTTGAGCTCGTGATCCACCCACTTTGGTCTCCCAAAGTGCTGGGATTACAGGCGTGAGCCACCATGCCCAGCCTATGATGGACTCTTCTGCTAATCAAGCAAGTGCAGATTAAAACATGAAGGAAAAAGACTTCATCCGTAATACTGGTAAAAATGCAAATATTGACATTATCAAGATTAGAAATCATTGTTATGAAAGTGGAAGTTGGGCAGCAATTCCAATTTTAAATTGTAATTGACCTTTGATCCGGAAATATGACTTCCAAGAATCTAATCTACAGAAATTCCAAACATGTGCACAAAGATAAACATCCTTGAACATATCTGTATTAGGCCGTTTTTGTGTTGCACTAAAGAAATACTTGAGATTGGGTAAGTTATAAGAAAAGAGGTTTAATTGGCTCACAGTTCTACTGGCTGTAAGGAAGCACAGCACTGGCATCTGTTTCTGGGGGGCCTCAGGGAGCTTACAATCATGGTGGAAGGCAAAGGGGAGGCAGGCATCCCACATAGAAGGAGGCGAAACAAGAAGAAGAGACTGGGTAGGGGTAGGGAGTGCCACACACTTTTACTGAACCAGATCTCATGAAAACTCGCTCATTATCTCAAGAATAGCACCAAGCCAGGGAGGATTCCCCCTCATGACCCAAATACCTCTCGCCAGTCCCCACCTCCAACACTGGGGATTACATCTGAACATGAGATTTGGAGAGGATATCCAAATGATATCAATATCTTTGTCCATTATTTTTATTTTAGAAAAATAGAAACAACTTCAAGACTATCTCTGGAAGAAGATTTAAATAAATTATAACTTTCAGATTATAAACACTATAAACTAATGTTTGTAGATGATAAATAATAATAACAATGATAAAAGTAATAGTTGATGTAACAGGATGCTAAAGTGGAAGTTTTAACCAAGGTACCAAAATGCAGTAAATATACCATGCCAAAGTAAGATATTCATCTAATTTTCATTGAAAATAATCCAGGAACCAGTTACTGAACTCTTAAGCATCTTATTCCATTTGAAGACAAAAAAATTAATAAATCCATGGGAAATTAAGAGGATTCCAGAAATACTCCTTTGCCAAAAGCTGCTGATAAACTATGAGTCCCATCAAGGTGGAAGGGCTTGGGGGGTGCTCCTTGTGTATCCAAGTTAAGGGAGAGGGACTCTAGTGACACTACTCAGAGAATGAAATAAGGACCCCCTGAAGTTGGGGGAGAAGGAGGATACAGTGAACTGTATCTGATCCCATCTGAGAAATCTACAAGGAGAGGTAGGCTGTCTAGCTACTGATGAATGAGTTGACGAAGTGTCTGTGTTGGGGGTGGCCTGCACTACCAGAGTTTATGGAGACAAGAAGACCTGAGTAATTTCATGGGCCAGGTGTGGGCCATGGGGGAGAGACAACCAGCCTGAGGTCTTCTTGGGACCTGTCCGAGGGTGGACAGGTCTCAGCAGACAGAACCCGATGGTAGCAACGTACTCCTAGGGACCACAGAATGGGAAGGCAGCCAGCTGGAAGCAAACTCATTATTCTTGTCAAGGGAAGTACAGGTGGGAAGTCCCAAGTGGTTGGAGGCTATACCAAAGAACCGATGCAAACATCCATAAGAGAAAGAGCCTATTCTTAAAGCTGCCGGATTCAGAAAGCACAAAGCTGGGCAATCATGAAATAACTCTCCTACTCCCTTCTGCTACTCCTTCCCTCTGCTGAACCCTGAAAGTGTCAGAGACCATAGAAGATACCAGAAGAAGGGCAGCAGGATAAGATGGAGAAATAACATGGAAAAAGAATAACTTGAACCCAATTCACCTTCCCTAAGAGTGGGCTTTCCACCAACAGCAGGTTATAGCTGAGTGGGGGAGAAGTAAAAGGCTTAATTGTAAATCAAGTTCAAAGTTTTGTTTCTCATCTGGGCTTGGATATTCTTACTTTTAAATTGACACTGTGTTTGCCACTTAAAGTGACTTTAGGACTTTTTATTACTAAGGATGTTCAGAAGATTTGTGGGACTCCCAGAGCTTCCATCCAGGAGTAGGGGAAAAGTATCCTCCACTGACTAAAGCTAAAGAGTCAAGAGATAATAAACACTTGCCTGATGATGCTAGCCCTGCAGGCTCCACGTACCCATGATGCATCAACACTGCCAAGCACAGTGCTGAACACTTCATTGCATTATATCAGTTAAACTGCAGACGCGGCCATAGAAAGAAAACACCAAACGAATGAAGCACATTGCAATAGACTCCTATTTGAGTGTTCATGTTTGAATGTGTATATTTGAAAATGTCCAGAGAAACGATGAGAAGGTGTGTTAGTCAAGGTTTTCTAAAGAAACAGAAACAGGATGTGTATACATAGAGAGAGAGCTTTATTTTAAGGATTGACTCATATAATTGTAGGGCTTGGAAAGTTCAAAATCTGATGGGGGAGGTTGGCAGGCTGGACACCCAGGCAAGAGCTGCATTTCCAGATCAAAGGCCACCTGCTGGCAGAATTCCAGAAGGTGGTGGAATTCTTGCAAGGTCAGTATTTGTTCTCTTGAGGATTTCAGTTGATTGGATGAAGCCCACACACTTTACGAAGGGCTTTATTTATTTGTTTTTATTTTTGGAGAAAATAAGCTTTATTATAATGATTTGAGATTTTGTACATGGTAAAGAGATACACATGAATTGTGTTTCTCCTGTGTTTTAGGACAGAATTAAAGTTTTATTGTAGACCAAAGCATCCAAAATACAGTGATATTCTTCTTTTCTTTTCTCTCTCATTTTTTTCTTGCTCTGGAGTACAGAGGCATGATCGCGGCTCACTGCCACCTCTGTCTCCCAAGTGTGAGGGATTCTCCTGCCTCAGCCTCCCATATAGCTGGGACTACAGGTGCGTGCCACCAGGCCCAGTTAATTTTTCTATTTTTAGTGGAGACAAACTTTCACCATGTTGGCCAGGCTGGAATCAAACTCCTGACCTCAAGTGATCCACCCACCTTGGCCTCCCAAAGTGTTTGGATTATAGGCATGAGCCATCACGCCCGGCCCTACAGTCTCTTTTTAATGAGTTTGTGGATGCCAGACGATTCCCGCTCTGGTGTTGGCGCTTTCAGGGTCAGTGAGCTGGAGCTTTCTGCCCCTGAGGGCAGCGTGGGGAGCCGCAGGTGCAGGAGTTCCAGCATGCTGCTCTGCTCACTCCTCTTCATTCCCTTCATGTCCAGTATCTTCCAGAAGGTTTCTGTGTTGCAGTCTGTGAAGAGTTTGATGTAGTTGTCAACAAACACCACCGACAGTTCTTGAGGGGCCATCACTACCTACCAAGGGAGGAGACAAGAGCAGACCCTCCCTCCAAGGAACACTCACAGTTGCAGTTCACCAATTTCAATGCTAATCTCATCCCCCCAAAAAAACACCTTTACAGAAAACATCCATAATAGTGTTTCACTAAGTATCTGGGCACCATGGCCCAGTTAGGTTGACACATACAATCAACCATCTAGGAAGGATACACACTAAACTATTGACAGTCAGTGGGTATCTTTGAGGCAGGGGTCGAAAGTGAAAGGATAACTAGGCTCGGTGGTCCCAGTTACTTGGGAGGCTGAAGTGGGAGGATCACTTGAGCCCACGTGGTTGAGGTCTCAGTGAGCCATGATCTCACCACTGCACTCCAGCCTAGGTGACAGAGCAGGACCCCATCCCCCCCAAAATAAAAAATAAATAAAAATGGAAGTGAAAGGAAATTAGGTATACTTTTCATTTCATGCTTTCTCTCTCAGAATACATTATTCAACCTGAGACCTGAGGGGTTGGGAAATGTCCTACCCCTGCTTCTGCATGATAGACAACCCCACCCTGCACAGGGCCAGGAGCTTTCAGCGTCAACAGTGCATGCTTACCCTGAGTCCTTGGCCACAATATTAGACTGTGTTTCAGGCACCTGGGACTCTGGAATGCCCTGTCCAGGGTCCCAGAGCCTGTGCATGGTGCCTTCCCAAGTCAGCTCTCTCAAGGGCAGCTGCACCCCCACCAGTGTGCACACTCCCAGCCCTAAGAGGCGACAAGGGGCAGATGTTTGTGTGGCTGAACTGCGGGGGAGAGTTGAGGACAGAGTTGGATGTGCAGACTGGATTGCCACACATGTGTGCACGAGGCCCTCACAGTTGGAAGAGAAGATGAGGTGAGGGCATGGGCCAGGGCCAGGTCTCTCTACCACACCATATTTTGATGAAGAACTCTGGAGAGTCTAAGAATTCTTCATTGAAATTCCATCTTCCAATTCACTAGGACTGTATATTTGTCAAGATAAGAGGATATGTTGAGAAAATATAATTTTAAACAAACTCTTCTAACCCAGAAACCCTCTTCACAAAGGTAGTAGAGAAAATAGTTTTATTACTGAATAAACTATTAAACCAAAATGCAATGCACATCACAGGCAATCCGCTAAGGAATTATAAAGACAGAAAGAAATTCCAGGCTTTAGTACAGCCAAGCAGATACAACCCATTACATACCTTTTCCCCAGATAAACAAAAATTAGTTCTCAAATAATAGGATTTGATAGCACCATTTATAACACATAGTTCATCCTAAATTCACCTGGTAATTGGAGTAACCATCTGTATTAGGTAAATGACTTTCTACAAAGAGAAAATAAGCTTCTCCTATCTTTATGACAGAAGGTAATTTAGCAAGTCGGGGGGAAGGCAATCACCAAAGTTAGGCTCCTACCCTCCCTCAGAAACTGAGAGATGGGGTGCTATCTCCCTCAGTGATTATATTCTAAAGCAATGGCTGCCGGGTCCTTGAGAAAGACATTCCTGGGTCACGAAGACAGTAGAAGACTTACTTAGCTCTAAAAACATTTACATACATGTCAGAGAGGGAAAGAACTTACAAGTACACATTTTCTAAAGTAAATGCTCTAAGAAAAGTGAAGAAAGGAAATTTCTTCCCTTATCTTTAACAAGAATTAAGCCTCTTATTTTTAATATGTATTGCCTTTACAGATAGGATTTTTTTTTTCCAGGCCAGGCTGGAGTACAGTGGTGCAATCTTGGCTCACTGCAACCTCTGCCTCCCGGGTTCAAGCAATTCTGCTGCCTCAGTCTCCCAAGTAGCTGGGATTATAGGTGCCCGCCACCACGCCCAGCTAACTTTTGTGTTTTTAGTAGAGACGGGGTTTCACCATGTTAGCCAGGATGGTCTCTATCTCCTGACCTTGTGATCCACCGGCCTTGGCCTCCCAAAGTGCTGGATTTACAGGCGTGAGCCACCGTGCCTCACCCTACATAGGATATATTTACTTAATAGTTTGTTACCTATCTTGTAACATGTAGATATGTAGACACACTATATGTGGACTTCTGTTTGCTTTCTTGACAGGACCTGCAAATGTTAGAAGCTGGCTTTTTCTTTTCTAAAAACAGTGATATATTTGATAATTTCCAAATGATTTTTAAAATATTGTTTTAAAGGAACAGATATACATTTGCTATTTTTTTTAAAAAAAAAAGTCATTTGTTTTCACTGTTAATTCAGTTGGCTTTCTCCTATCACCTTATAGGTTCATGTTTTAAATGTGCTTTGCATATGCACAAAGAAGGTAAGAGTCATGCTAGTTGTAGAAACTGCTGGCGATCTTTATTATTCTTCAAGAAGGATGCTTTAATGGGTCTGCCCAAGCAAATACTAGTTAATTTTCTTCTTAATGTGATATTGCAGGTGTCACTCTTTGATACAGAAAATTTTATTTTAAAATGTGTCCTTCAGGTAAAGAAGCTAGTTTGAGCACACATTAACCCAAAGCTAAATACTGAATGTGTAGTAACAAAATTGCAGAACTGGAAACCAGGCAATCTAAATTCTATTACCAGTCTTGCCACTAATCATTAGTGTGTGACCTTCAATTAGGGATTCTTTTGGAGTCCCAGTGTCTTCATCTGTAAAATCAGCCCAGTGGACTAGAGTTTCCTTCAGACATAAAATTTTCTTGACATCTTTTCAGATTCTTTTCTCTTTCTTACTCTTTCCCGACTTGTTTTTGTTTTTTGGTTTATTTTCAGTGTCTCTATGTGGCCTATATCTGCAAGGATATAGGGTGAGTGAGCAGACCCTTAGCTCTGAACAATTGGTAACTGAACTCAAATCTCCATCTAAAGAGTTCAAGACTTTCTATTTCTGTGCAGATAATAAGACAGAAAACCAGCAATAAGCCAAGGTCTCCTTTGTATTTCTTCTTCTTTATCAGTCCTGACAAGGTCTTCTGAGCAAACCCCCATCCTTATTTTCCAACTCCAACTCTATATCTTCAGTTAAATCCCCCCTTCCTTTGCAGTTTCCATAGTTAATATTCTCCAGGATTTGTATTTTTCAGTGCATCCTCCTTAGATGACTCTTTTAGAATTATTATTTTTTTCAAATGAAATATAGTCCACCATTCTTCCCAAGGTAGTGGCTGACTCAGGCTTCAACATAAAAAATCCACTGTCACTATAATCTGTTACTGTAATGGATGAATTCACAGATTTGCTGTTTGACCTCTTTTCATGTAACTCTTATTGCTATATCCATCTGAATTTGGTCACTTGTTTGGCTTTCTTACAATCCATGGAAGGATGTAGGATTTAGCTATTTAATTCACAATATGTTCAGTATGCAGCTTGTCATACACACATGGATGCTTCATTCATAATGAGCCTTTAATTCTCTGCCTTGAGTGCTTCCATATCCTTATTCCTGCTCTGATCCCTGAAATATGGGTTGGGTTTCTTTCTTCTTTTTTTTTTTTTTCATTCTTTTCTTAACCTGTTTTATCTAAGGAGTATGGTTCTGCAGGGTGTACAGGAAGCATGGTGCTGGGATCTCTTCTGGTGAGGCCTCAGGAGGCTTCCAATCATGGTAGAGGGTGAAGGGGGAGCAGTCGCATCACGTGGCGAGAGCAGGAGCAAGGGAGGGCAGTTAGCTATTGCTTTTATAGGGGAAGAATCTGAGGCTAGGAACCACTGAGCAGCTTGCTCAGGGTTACCCAGGAAGTTACTGAGAGAACTGCAGCGAGAACCCAGTCCTCCTGATAAAGCGTGGCCCTCTTTTCATTGGGTCACGCTGCTTCCCATTCACTCAGGTTGTTTACTATAGTATCAGGCAAGCTTGACTTATCTCAACAAGTGGTGCTATGGCCTAGGAGTTAAACAGCAACAAGCATCTCAAAGAAAGCTGAATGTAGAATCTGGTTACTTGAAACTTGGAAAAAACATGTTTTTAGGACATAATCATTGTGTAAGAAGCTAGTCTTCAATTAATATGTGAGAAGATGTCATTTTGCACTTCCAGAGTTAAAGACTTTTTACTGCCATGACCCCTCCTTCCTCCCCTTGCCAGATTCCAGATTCCTGTAAAGCCCTAGCACCTCACATTCCCCCAGCCATTTCTAACTCTGCCTTCCTCTTCCTCTAGCTCTCCACTTCCCTCACTCTGCACCTCCTGGGTTTTCCTCTGTTCCACACCAAGCCAAACATGAAACTCATCCTCACACTCAAAACAGGCTTTGTGCATAGCAGACTTTACTGAGCCTGCCTTTTCCCCTGGGATCATCTCCCCTTCCTATTTCTCATTGCCCTGATCACACACACACACATATACACAAATGTATACACCTCCTCCTACCTTCCTGAGTTTCTGTTCTCTAGCCCCCTCCTCTCACACTCAATTCTTTTATTTTATTATGCAAATCAATTTAGGTTCCACCCACAACTCAGCTGCTACCTTTGTATATCCCAGGCTTTGCAAGGCCTGCTCAGAACCCACACTTGAATAGCATGAAAGAAAGGGTAAAAACTTTGTAAGTTCCTTTTTTTTTTTCTTTCTCCCATCAGTGGAAGGGCATAGTATATTCATTTTCACACTGTATCAATTCAGATAATTTCGGCTGTTTAAGTAATAGGAAACCAAAATCAAACCGATTTAAACAAAAAGAGGTTATGGAAGGAGTTTATAGAGTTTGGGAGGTTTGGGGACTGACTTCGGGACACAAGCTCTCTCTTTTTTGCTCTGTCATCCTCAGCTTACTGGCTATACTTAGAGCCGTCCCCTTATGGTCACAATATAGCTTCCATCATTCCAGAAATCAATGTAGACACAACAACGTCAACAGAAAAACACAGACATTTCCTCCCTTGAGTCTCTTTTTATCTATAAGGGAAAGCCATTCAGTTATCTCATTGACTGGAACTGGGTCCCGTGTATCCTCCTAAAATAGTTTGGCAAAAGAATGGAATTTAAGAATGGTTTAGACCAATCATGACTCACTTCCAGGACTGAGAAGGAGATGTTTTTTCCTGAGCATATTGGTTATAGTTGTCTACTTATTATACAATAGTCACCAGTAGAGGGTCTTGACTGCAAGTCGTCCAGGTTCTTGGCATTTTGAACAAAGAATTGGACAAAACGCCCAGCAAAGCAAAGAGAGAATGAAGCAACAAAAAATGAAAGCAGGGATTTACTGAAAACGAAAGTACACTCCAGTGTGGCAGCTGGCCCAGCAGCAGCTCAAGGGCCCCTAAACAGAACCTTCTGGGGTCCAAATACCCGCTAGAGGTTTCCTATTAGCCACCTCACGCTCACTTCATGGAAATGAAGTGGTGGCCTGCAATTGGTCTGATGGGTTGCCAAAAGCAACCAATCAGAGGCTGAAGAGGAGTTACAAAGGTCACACTCTTGTGCGAACATCTGATTGATTGCAAAAAGTAACCAATCAGAGACTAAGATGAAGTTACAAAGCTGCCAAAGAAGAGTCACAGGCAAACAGTCAATAATTGTAGATAGCCAATTTCCCATCTGGAAAAGGTGAGGGGTTTGCAAAGGGAGTAGTAGCCTCTGGTTCTTTTGTTACTTAGTAGCGGCAAGTTAGGGTTTTCCTTTCAATTTAGTTCTAGGAAGCCCGCGTGAAACAGCCTTAGGTTCCCTGCCTCCAGATCCTATTCTCCTGACTCAAAACCACCCTAACACTTAGTGCCTTAAAGCAATTTACTATGATCTCTCATAGTTTTGCCAATTGCCTGGACTCAGCTGGGTATTTCTGGGGTTGCTTCTGTGGCTGCCATCAGATGATGGGCTGGAGTCTTCTATAGGCTCAGCTCAGCTGGGCTGGCTGTTCCCCAGGATGGCCTCCTTGCTCACACATCTGGTCCTTCAGTGCTTGTGCACGTGGCCTCTCTCTTCAGTGGAGTGGGCCAGGCAGCTCATGGCTTCCAAAGACAGGAAGTAGAAACTGCCATTCCTCTTGAATGCTAAGCCTGGAGCTGGCTATACTCTCATGCCATATTCCTCTGCAGTATTCTATTAATCAAACCCAGTCCAGCCCAGATTCTAGAGACTCCACTCCCCAATGGGGGAGTACAGAGAGGGAAGGAATTCATGGCAGCCGTCTTTGGAGTCAGGTTACTGTAGGATTGCTGACTGACATTCAAGTAAAATCAGCATCCTGTTGACAAGGAAAGGGCAGAGAAATAGCTGTTGAGCAAGCGACCACTTTAGCTTTTGTTTTTGCAAATTGTGTCTGAAGAGATGACACAGGTTTGCAATCCCGCCTAATCATGGGGCCTTCCAGTGAATCTCAGCCAGAAGAACCTTCCTTGAGAAACTCCCACAGACTCCTTTGACTTGCTCAGTTGCTCACTCAGTTTTAGCTACCATATTTTTTTTTAAATCATAAAATATTTTAGGGCCAGGTGAGGTGGCTCACGCCTGTAATCCCAGCACTCTGGGAGGCCAAGACAGGCAGATGACTTGAGGTCCAGAGTTTGAGACCAGCCCAGCCAACCTGGGGAAACCCCATCTCTACTAAAAATACAAAAATTAGCCAGACATAGTAGCTTGTGCCTGTAATCACAGCTATTCTGGAGGCTAAGACAGAAGAATCACTTGAACCCAGGAGGCCAAGTGGCAGTGAGCCGAGATCACACCATTACACTCCAGCCTGGGTGACAAGAGCGAAACCCTGTCTCAATATATGTATGTATGTATACATATAGTATACGTATATGCATATATAAATAATATATAATATGCATATATTATATATAAATATATACTATATATATATATACACATTAGCTGGCAGAAATTCAAAGACCATTTTATGCAGCAAACCATTTTACAGATTTAGAGACACAGATTCAGGGAAATGGTATGCTATGTCCAAGATAGCAGTAAATGGCAGAGCCAGGACAGTGACCACTAAGCCTCCAGCATTTCTCAGTCTCCCATTCTACCTCCACAATAGAGTTCAAATCCACAGCTAGGTTATAGAGCACTGGATTAGGAGTAAGAGACTGTGTTCTATGTCTAGCTTTATGGACACAGACTGTTAGTGGCCCCCCAATATTTGGGCTCCCCTTTTCCACAGCAAAAAGAGCTCCCAATTTTATTGAGTGCATATGCTTAACTAAATACTGCCTTTCCCAAACTTCCTTGCAGCAAGGCACAGTCGTGTAACAAACCTCTAGCCAATAAAGATTTAAGCACAAGTGTGTGACTTTCAGGAAATCTTTTTACAAGTCAGCGTCCACCCTTGGCCTGTTTCTTCCCCCTCTTGCCTTCCTCCATCCTAACACCTGACTTCACTGTGAGAGACAGAGCTCCAGCAGCCATTGTGACCACACACACAACAAAAGAAACAAGGCCTGAACACTCTGACAATTGCCCACTAATGATTTTATTTTTCCCCCCAGAACTTCTCCCTGTCAGCTTCCACAGTCCCCAGGTACAGCATTACCACCCTGTCCAACACAAAACTACCCCTAACTTTTGCATCATCAGCTCCCCTATTTCTGTCCTCAGTCATCAAATCCTTCACCATGTCTTTCTGCTTCTCTCATCATTACATCCTTAGGCTCTTCCCTCCTGGACTGACTCGCCTGAGCAGCTATCTGATTGGTAGTGATAGTGACAGCAGCAACTAAAGCTACTTGCCAACCTCCTAAGGTGACACTTTGCTCACTGCCTGGGCTGTATTCTTTGCTTTCGTCAGTCCTTGTTCATGGTATCCTCTGGGACAATGCATCTTACAAGGCAAGAAAGAAATGGCAAGGGTAGGACCTTCTACCAATGAATGCACAGTTGTACCAAAAAGACAGTATGCCATTCATTCATTCATTCATTCATTCATTCCCTCAGCCAACTTTATTTACGTGCTTGTTGTATGCCAGGACCTGCGCTGATGCCAAAGATTGAAAGACATGGCCCCTGTACTCAAGGACCACTTCTTCTAGAGGAAAAGAGAGACATGTATAAATAGAAACCAGAAACAAACAATTAGATGAAAATTTATTTTCAAGGAGAAAGTCCTAAAGCCAAGTTTCTGTTTGCCATTCATGGAAGAATAATGCAAACATCACCTGGAGTCTCTGAGGCCCAGTCTCCACATTCTGGAGAGCATCCCATAGAGACCACGTAATAACCTACAGCATGCTAACTTCTGTTGTAATCTCTTAGTGGTTTCAAAATGCCCATCTATCGTTTTAGCTAAATGGGATTTGGGTGATTATATTTCTTCCAGCTTTAAATTTCTGTGTTCTGTGAAATACATAACTAATGACAATTATGGTTACCCAGACACATATACATGAGTGCTTAGAGGTGCTTAGAGTGATAGGAATGTCTGCTGATAAGCAAGTTAATCTAGGAGGGTTTAACAGAGGAACTGCCCACATAGGTATTCCAGTAGGAATGAGAGTGCTTTCTTGTCAATGATACTTCCAAGTGAATAATAGCCAGAAGCAGACCCCAACTTGTGCTAAATACAAGACATTCCACATGTATGTTTCATTCGAAAATAAGATAACACTATTTAAGAAAATGTTATAATTTCATTGCATATTCACTTTCTGTGTCCCCACCTGTTTCCAGAAATGAATTTGAGACCTCTATGCAATAGGAGGATTTTGGAAAGGATAAGAAAACAAGAGTCTTCTACCAGAAAAATAAATTAGAATAACAGAATTGATCATAACATTTACCTCTGAGCTTTCTGGTAGCTAAGACAAAATGCAAAACATCTTGGGTTACACAGTTCTCGTTAACTGTAAAAAGAAGCATATCAGTTTATCAGGATCTCTTTTTAAATTTTGAGAATTTATTCATATACATCTTTACCAATGGGACAATGAACAATTTGAACAGAATATATTTAAGAGCATATTTACAAATATGATATACCTTACAGCAATGCTCAATAAAAACACCAACACGTAGAGTCAAAATATAGTCCATTTAGAACTACTTAATAGAATGCTGCTACAAACTGTAGAAACCTACTTTTAGAAGGAATGAAGGTCCTGACCTGGGACTGTTTTGGAAAATTCAATGTCCTAAACTTAACTGCTGACTCAGCCGAGCTGCTTTGCACAGATACACTTCTGTGTCACCTAGGACTCTGCAACAGGACTGAGGGGTTCTCAGGGAATTCCCAGCCAACACTTGCTGACCACCTGACCAAAGCAAGACAAACTTGGTCTCACACAGAATTCTCCAGCAACAACCTGCATTCTCAGCTACCTCAATCTGAACTCTGAGCACGCTGTTTAATCTCTGCTAAAAGCCATTGGCAACGCTGAATACGCTTCCCAAATGGACCAGGTGCTACAATGCTAGATGACAGACCAGGGCTGCTGATGAGTCTTTGTTCTCTCTCCAAAAGTTTGAGTGTGTGGATTTCTCTAGTCCCCTCCATGCCTGCTGGTTTGTTCCTTGGATATCTCCGGCTCAGTCCAACCAACTCCCATCAACAAATGTCTGTCCAGGGGCTACCTGGCTTCTCACCCCTAATGAGTAGCAGTGATCAGCACACAAAGCCACTCAAAGAGGAGGGACTTTGGCAACCAAAAGTGGACCTTCCAGAGCAAGACAGGACTCTACAATCTCTACAATCCTTTCCAAACTTGGCTTCCCAAAAGTTTATGGAAACTCTGCAACCCACTCTAAAATTACTCTAAAATCTCCAGATTTCTCTAGATCCAAAAGCAGATTCAGAGAGCCCCAGAGGGCTTTAAACTTCTTTTCCCAAGTCCCTTTTAGTCTCAAAAATCCAAAGTGTAGCCAGAAGAGGAGTTCAGGCTGGAAGGTGGACATACATCTGTATTCCTTTGTACATGCCTCTTCCACTTGCATGGACCTGCTCTCTCGTTCATCTGTCAAACTTCTATTCATCCTTCAAAACCCGGGTCAGGCAGTTCTGGAAAAATTTTCCTGACACCCACCTCTCTCCATGAGAATAAATCACCTGCAGCTCTGGGCCATTTCTTTACTTTGTATAGACTTTATTATTGCCAGTATCATTTCACGTATTTGTTTCTTGTGCTTGGCTTGAAACTCCATGAGGCAGAGATTTTTCACTGCTGTTTGTAATCTTCAACCCTAGCAGAGGGCTTACCATTTTCTAATGGCTTAATTAGGGTTTGTTTAACTATCTGAACAAGAGCTTTAAGTGTGATTAAAAATTCCAAATATTACACTCGGGATTTGCCGGGCTCCCAGATGGCCTTAGAAGGTCTACATACTTCAGATGCTGTCTGCCATATTTCAAATTAGATTAAGAGTTTTTAGAGTTAATCTTTTAGAGTTCAAGACTTATTACTGGTGATAAGTTGAAATAGGGAGGAATTACATGCTCAGTGATGTTTTGAAACACATAGGAGGAAAATATTTTGAAATATTTATCTCTGTTGTTCCTTGCTTCTCCCCCATTTCCACCCCAAACCGACTGAATTCCTCCATTTACTCACCAAGAACCTCTTTTCTCCTCGGCTCATGGAAATAATCAGAAGTTTCTCACTAGGAATCAGAACAAAAGAGCTTTAGGCACTTGAGTATTTGGAGTAGAGGAGAATTTACTCACCTAAACCCAAGGAGAAAGATTGAAATGCATACTTGTAAAGTGGAATTTTCTGTTCTTAGAAATAAAAAAAAAGTTCCCTTTCCAGCTGGGAAATGGAGGAGAAAAAAAAAAAAAGAGGAAGAGACTCTGTTGGGAGTGTTTAAGAAGAAAACAGCTGGAGCTAGCAGCCTGAGCCCACCCTCTGACTCCTGTGTGCAAGGACCCCAATCTGACAGCAGCCAACCCATCACCCAGGCACTCCCTGGGTGTCGGGGGGTGATTCTCATATGGGCATTAGAATTGTTCCTACCCCAACTCTTCCTACCCATCCTCCTACACAGCCCTCATCCCGCAATGGCCCAGGATACTAGTAAGCTCCTCTCAGAATGCAGAGTGAACGACATCTCCTCCAGGGGCATGGCAGGAAGGGAAAGCTCTCTAACAAACAGAAACCATATTGAGTCATTTTGAAATCAGCCACCCATCAGCACAGCAGTGGGACTAGCATCCCCATCACAATGGACTTGTAATTGGGCAAGTTTCTGAAATATATGGAAGATTCCAGATTAGACATCAGGCACCTCAGGTGCTGAGGTTCCACTGGTCCCCACAGGACGCTAGCACAGTGATCTATGCTGAGGAGGGAGTGTTGTCTTTGCCTTTAGACAACACAGTTACCCTGTTTTTCTGATTGGGAGGGGGTCCTCCAGATCACACCATCCAGCTCCAGCGAATACCCCCAAGTGCTAGCATTTTTAATACTGGGGGCTCCCTTTAAAAAAAACTGTGCTTAAAGTTAAAATCTAACCTCAAATATACATTTTCTTACTTGGTGACTGAGGCGTGAAATAGAATCATGTGGGATAAGGAAGTGGCAGAGTAGAACAAAGAAACAATACCAACAACACAGAAATTAGCGTTCCCCGAGCTCTGGGAAGCACATGTTTGAGAAAGTTAATTCCCTAGGAAGTACTTGCTTCTATGCCGTAGTTTTTTCTGTTCTACTCTACCACTTCCTTATCCCATGTGATTCTGTTTCATGGCTCAGTCACTGAAAAGAAAATGTATATTTTAATTTTGAAGTGCGAATTCTGAGACACGTTTGAAGCATGCGTTGGTGCAACAAAGCCGAATCCCTAAGCCTGACAGATCAGCAACAGAGGTGAGACACTTGAAAGGAAAGTGGAGAGCTCAAGAAGTTGATTCAGCAAGAAAATTCTGGATGACACTGGGTGGCGAGAAGTAAATACGTGGCAAACGAATCTACTGTTGCTCAAAACCGGGCAAAAACTAAGGCCACCAAAAAATAACTCAGGCACCTCTACAAGGCAAGTGGTCGCAATTCACAGGAGAAAAAAAGGTTTATTTTTACACTGATTTTTCTAAAAGAGAAGCACCACAATGTTTGAGCTCAATTAAAAGAATTCTAATATTCATCACTTCCCTTGCAAAGAAGAATAAATCCAAAAGAAAGCTGTGTACACTAGGTTATTCTTTTTTTTTTTTTTAAGACAGAGTTTTACTCTGTCACCAGGCGCCAGGCTGGCATGCAGTGGCCTGATTTCGGCTCACTGCAACCTCCGCCTCCAGGGTTCAAGCAATTCTCCTGCCATAGGCTCCCGACTAGCTGGAACTACAGGCGTGCACCACCACGCCTAGCTAATTTTTTGTAGTTTTAGTAGAGACAGGGTTTCACCTGGATGATCTCGATCTCTTGACCTCGTGATCCGCCCGCCTTGGCTTCCCAAAGTGCTGGGATTACCGGCGTGAGCTACCGCACCCGGCCTATTCTTGTTTTTTTTAATAAGAAGTACAGTATTTTAAGTGACCAGTCATATTTTTTAATGGCGAAAGAGGCTGCAATTGTTTTACCAAGACAATCGTTCAATGATTCTTGTGCTACTTACCATTATAGAGAAAATCTTTGGAGGCAGATAGCGGGTGGTTGTAGAGACATAAGACCTGCAGAAGTTCCAGCACAAAAATGCTCCTTTGTCCGGCTGACAGTTCCACCAAAGTCAGTGACCACTTGGGGCTTGAATGTAACTCGCTATTTATGTTTTTTTAAATTTATTTATTATCCTTTTATTTTCTTTTTAGGAAACGAAAATCAAATGATTGTATCCTGGGAGGCAAATTTTTATCTCAGCAGGAAACAGTTTTATGCTTATATGTTATCCTAACAAGAACAACATTCGCATTACTCAAAAACCCCCTCCTCAGCTCTTCAATAAAAATCTCTTTTTCCATGATTCCTGAGATCGTCATCAGCCTTTAGTTTATTTACTGCAGGAGAGGAGAAAGAATGTTGATCTCTCAAGCCTTCACTGCACTTCTGAGGGATCTCAGGATTCCCAAACTTGATCTGATTATATATATATATATATTACACTGTTGTTTATGGAAAGTCATGTTTACATAAAAGGATTGAATATTATAGACTCACAAAAACAAAGACGTGACTGAAGGAGTCTTGGAATAAAGGGACAAAGAATCCCTGACAGTAATAGATCAGTTGTTCCTCAAAAAAAGACTTCAGTCAATAGCACATCTTTGTGGATTTTTTCAGAAACTAGTTCAATTATCTATTAAACCTCTCCTGAACTTTTCAGTAGCAACTTTCACTTCTTCCTATTACTCAAGACAAAGTGAGACAAATAGTCTAAACAGAAAAAAACAAATTCTATTAGTAAACACTTACTAATAAAATCAAGAACAGAGAACTTTTCTCTTAAAAATGAACTATAAATTTTTCAGATCCTGACTTCTGCCATTTATTATTCTTATTTAAGAACCAAGGGTACAGAATCTGAAGAATGCACACGTGTACAAATGGCTCAGGTACCACATATATAAATTCAGAGATTCAGTCCCTTTAGTGTTTCATGTATTTGTGCTCACATAAGTCAATAAATTTTGAAGTGATAGGTTTCTGGAGCAACAAGAATTTTCTGACTGTCTCATAGTGAATATTTTATATTTTGAAAAATATATAAGCAAACCCAAATTGAGAGACATTCTACCAAATAACTGATTTATACTCTTGAAAAATGTCAAGGCCATGACAAAGAGAGACTGGGGACGGTTCCAGATTGAAGGAGACTAAAGAGACCTGACAGTTGAATTCGATGCATCATCTGGGATTTTTCCGTTGATGTAAAAGGACATTATTGAGAAAATTAGCAAAATTGAATAAGGTAGATCAGACAATAGTATTATATCTGTGCTAATGTTCTGATTTTGGTGATAGCACTGTGGTTATGTAAGAGAATGTCTTTGCACTAGAAAATATATATAGATATATTTAAAGGGATAGCAGCATCATGTCTAACTTTTCAGAAAACAGTTTAGGAAAAAAAAGATTAAATGCATACATACACACACACACAGACTGGGGGAAGCAGTAAAGCAAATGCGACATAATATAAAAAACTAGAGAATCAAAGTGAAGGATATATAGAAATTCTTAGTTCTATGCTTGCAAGGTCCCTGTAACTCTGAAATTATGTCAAAATAAAGCACTGAAAAAGTTTCAATAAAAATATACAATATTACATTTTTATTCCATGCAATCCTACATGGCCTTTAGCAGTATTTACTTAAGAGGAGTACATTAAAGAGTCAAGACTCTACTGGGGTATTTTATTCTAAAAATAGTGCAAGGGAGCCAGCCCTATTTTGAGAAGGAAACATCTACAATAAGTTTTTAAAAAGAAAAACATGGATGATTGCATTCACAGCCTGATATTTGGAAAGAGACTTACAATGTGGATAGATTTCTTATATGTTAACAATAAATATATTTTAAAATCGAAGGCCCACTTATTTCAGAGAAGGGAAAAGTTAGTACAAAGGAAAGAATTAACTCCCAAAATATCAGTACCTTTCAAAAGAGCAAGATTTCTCCCCACTCCCTATTATGCTGTAATAGAACATACCAGGACCAAAGACGTCAAGTAATGGCCCTAGATAGTCTGCAAAATCCACTGCACAACCTTCTGTTTTGTGTTTCTATGTATTTAACGTCAGTAATTTAGTCAGAAGCTTTTAATAACATGACTTTTTAAATGTTTCTAGTTTTTACATTAGCATGTAGGAGAATGGGTTGGTCTCCTTGCCGCTTTAGACAAAGTTCCCCAGAGTAAAATAAGAGGAACTCGTAATAAAATATGAGTAATATGGCCACATTACCAATTCTTGTTTTTTTTTCCAATTTCAATGAAATTTCAAACCAAAATGCTTTATTTTCCAATCCAAACATTAACATATATTTGCATTTAATTATTGAGTTAGAAAACTCCTCGGTAGAAAAAAAAGTTCAAAGTGAATGCAAATGGTGCTTTGTTTCAGTCTTACCCGAGTAGCTCTAAAAGCCATGTGAATTGTCTGCATGTCTGGACACAGGCTTCAATTTTTAATATTCCTATCTAAAAACTATGAAACCATTTTCCTCCTAATTTGACTTCATTGTCCTTTCTCAATGAGAACTCTACTCCCATTCAGTTTGAAGTTTATGGCTTCTGTTCTTTGAGTTATATGAGCCCCAATAGGTCAGAACGTTTTTTAGAGAAGAGAATGTGGTTATTCCCCCTCACATGACTCAAATACAATAAAAGTGTAGCCCAGCTGATGCTTTAAAAACACTCACCTACTAGTTGGTTTGGGAAGTTTTAACCTAAAAGCATATAGTCCATAATCTAAGATGAGACTTTTTATTAGCAAGTTCTCAAATTATCTCTGTTGCATGTTCTAAGTAATATACATGACCTCTTAAATTTTTTTTTCTAAGACAGGGTCTTGCTCTTTTGCCCAGGCTAGAGTGCAGTGGTACAATCATGGCTCACTGCAGCCTTGACCTTTTTGGCTCAAGAGATTCTACTACTTCAACCTCCTGAGTAGCTGGGACCACAGATGGGCACCACCACAGCCAACTAATTTTTAATATTTTTAATTTTTTGTAGAGAAGGGATCTTCCTATATTGTTCATGCTAGTCTTGAACTTCTGGGCTTAAGCGATCCATGTACCTTGGCCTGCCAAAGTACTGAGATTACAGATGTGTACCACCTCACTCAGCCACATGATGATACAATTGTTTATTTGATTTTTCAATATCCTTTCTAGACTTAAAAATGGAATCTATTAATGGGGTAATAAATTAGTTTTTTTAATTAAAACTGTTAGTTTGAACAAACAGGTCTGGTAGTTATAAAGCAACTATATTTGCCTCCCACTGTCCTTTAACTCTTCAACTCAGTTTTCTTACCTCCTTGAATGAAATTGGGCAGGTTCTATAGTTTTTCTGGATACCCTTAGGCCACAAAAGTTTCTCTGGTGACTCTAGTCCCCCAAACAGTCTTAGTTCATTAACAAAATGTCCAGTCCCTTATACTTGTCAAATTCTCCAACTATGTTCAAAGTTAAGTTTCCTTCCATTCTGCAGCTAGGAGTGATTCAGGCTGAATACCTAGAGTGGCAAAGATGTACTCAGCTGGCTTCTTGACTCACTCTGCCAGCATTATCCTGTCCCTCCTCACCAGCCCCAACTCAACCCCAGCTCAAGCTTCAGACCTCAGGGTTGAAGAGCAATGGGAAAGGAGAAGGGGTAGGAGCAGTAATACCATGTAAAACTGTCTTCTTAAAGACGTTGATAGCTGATTCATTCCCCCATGGTTCCTTCAGTGGATTCTTAGGCAATAAGGGATCTTTTACCTATTAATACAATTTACCTGTCCTGTAAAAAGTATTATCTTAGACTGGGAGTTTACAACCATCGCCCTCAGTCTCTGCCGCCTGGCTCTACTCCTTCAGTATCTTCCTGCCAAGGTCTCTTCGCCTCTACAGGTAGAATTTTATGGCAGGGTCTTGGACAGACTCTCACCACCTCTTTCTCTTCTGTGGTCCACACTGGTTACAGAGAAGCTCTCAGGCATTTGTTGCAGCACAAACGCTGACTATACAGCCTGTTCCCTACCCAGTAATCAATATCCCCCTTTCTGTCAAAGCAAGCAACCAGTCCCAGGCCTACTGAAGTATCTTTTCCTATGCATAAAATGAAAGTAAATACTCCTTTCTCCTCCTACTTTGGAATTGTAGAATATTTCCCAAATGCTATGGTCTGAATTATTATGTCCTCCAAAATTCACGTATTGAAATCCTAGCCACCATGGTGGTAATATTAAAGGAAGGGCTTTGGGAGCTGATCAGGTCATGGGAGAACAGCCCTTATGAATGAGATTAATGCTTTTATCATAGAGGCCAGAGAGAGACCTCTCACTCTTCTGCCATATGAGGACATGGCAAGAAGGTGCCATCTATGAACCAGAGAGCAGTCCCTGAGCAGACACAGGATCTGTGGGTACCTTGATCTTGGACTTCCCGGCCTTCAGAGCTGTGAGAAATAAATGTCTGTTGCTTATAAGCCACCCTGTTTCTACAATAGTAGTTTGTTATAGGAAGCGAAACAGACTAAGACATCAAGTTTGCTCCAAAATTCTTTTTCTTATTTTCAGCTCTCCTCTTAGGTCTTCCCCCAGGTCTGAGAGGCAGCTAAGGGTTACAATTCTCAGGCAACCCCTTTACAATCCCCACCTTGGTGGTCCAGAACTTGGGAGTAGATGGCACCTATTGTTTTATAATCTGTGCCAGAACTGATCACATTTTTTAACATCCTGTTCTTAATACTTTTGCAATACCTGTTGAGATAATTAAAAGCATATTGGAATGTAACAAAGTCTGTGTCGGAAAATGTGGCAAAACTCTCGTTATACTGGCTTTAATACAGTAGTTTTAGATGTAATATTACACGTACAAGTAAATCTTAAAAAAGGGAAAATGTATATTACATTTGCAAAACAATATTAATGCACCTGAGAGTTTCCATCGCAACAGAAAATTTTAGTTGTACTATTAAAAGTGGCATATCCAGGTGTATGACTTTCCTCTTCAATTACCTCAATGACCACATGCATTCACATCCCTCCACAGAGCTCCATGGGACCATTTCAGAAGAATTCATAGGCCCCCAAATAGTACTAAAATGGAGAATTTCCTTGTCACCAGAGACTTGGGGAATGGAGCATAGACCTCTGGAAACTACTCTACTGTTTTTTCTCACCTGTCTCCAATTTGTCTACAAGTGGCTAAATGTGGTATAAAAGTAATTGCAAATAAAGTTGGCCTTAAGATTAATTATAATAACACAGCAGAGTTTGTTTCTCTATAAAATATGTTAATATAAAGCCATGTCTCTTCCATAGACATCTTTGTTTGTAATACTTAATTTCCTTTACCTCTATTTCAAAAGAAAGAGAAAACAGGCCGGGCACGGTGGCTCATGCCTGTAATCCCAGCACTTTGGGAGGCTGAGGTGGGCGGATCACGAGGTCAAGAGAGCAAGACCATCTTGGCCAACATGGTGAAACCCTGTCTCTACTAAAAAATGCAAAAATTATCTGGGCGTGGTGGCACATACCTGTGGTCCCAGCTACTCAGGAGGCTGAGGAAGGAGAATTGCTTGAACCCAGGAGGCGGAGGTTGCAGTGAGCCAAGATCACGCCACTGCATTCCAGCCTGGCACCTGGTGACAGAGTGAGACTCTGTGTCAACAAAAAAAAAAAGAAAGAAAAAATATATGATGGGTGTAGAATCTATTCTACCCAAACTATTAATATATCATGAAAATATATATTTCTTATGTTAACCTGGCAAAGCAGATTATATGATTCTAACCACTTTTAGAACAAAACAGACCTTATGAATAATTTGTTCCAAACTGCCCATACAAGCTTTCTATGGTGGCTATAACAAATTACCACAAACTTGATGGATTAAAACATAAATTTATGGCCAGGCACGGTGAGTCATGCCTGTAATCCCAGCACTTTGGGAGGCTGAGGCGGGTGGATCATCTAAAGTTAGGAGTTTGAGACCAGCCTGACCAATATGGCAAAACCCCGTAGCTACTAAAAACACAAAAATTAGCCTGGTGTGGTAGTGTTTGCCTGGAATCCCATCTACTTAGGAGGCTAAGACAGGAGAATTGCTTGATCCTGGGAAGTGGTGGTGGCAGTGAGCCAAGATCTTGCCACTGCACTCCAGCTTGGGCAACAGAGAGAGACTCTATCTCAAAAAACAAAATAATAAAATAAAAACAAAAATTTATTCTCTCACAGTTATGGAGGCTGTAAATCCAAAGTCAGTATCACCAGCAAAAATCAAAGCCTGTATCCCCTCTAGGGAGTTTAGGGGAGGATGCATTTCCTACCTCTTTGCTTCCGGTGACTGTTGGCATTCCTTGGCTTATGGCTGCATCGCTCTAACCTCTACCTCCATGGTCACCATATTGTTTTCTCCTCTTCTGTATGATATTCCTTTCTGCTTTCCTTTGATAAGGACACTTAATTATTACACTTAAGATTATCCAGGATAATCTCCCTAACTCAAAATCCTTAACTTAATCACATCTGCAAAGGCCCTTTTTCTACTCAACGTAATATTTATAGGCTCCACAGATTAGGACTTGATATCTCTGAGGGCCCTTATTCAGCCTGCCACACGCTGCCCATGTGAGAAATGAAGAAACTGAGACCAAGAGAGAAATGTTGCCCAAAAGTCATGCAACTAGTTAGAAATAAAGTCAAACAAGAATATAAATGTCTTGATTTCAGTTGCGTACAACCTCCTTCATTGCAATGACTCTATGTTTTTTTTACTTTTGTAAAATTGCAAAATACATCTGTATATACATATCTGTTTTCAAAACTGTCACCCTAGTATATACTAGTTTTGCATAAACTTCATACCATGTCAATTTCTTCACATTTAATCACTACGTAGTATTCTGTTGTGTCAGTTTAGCAAAATCTGTATCATTATACCTAAATTGTTGAAAATTTAGATTGTTTCAAGTTTGCTTGTTTGTTTTGCCAATGAATATCCCTGTCCTGCAATGAATATCTCTGTGCATCTTTGCATCTTTGTATTAATTTCTGATTGATTTCTAATAACGAAATATATATATATATATATATATATATTTTTTTTTTTTTTTTTCTGAGACAGAGTCTTGCTCTGTTGCCCAGGCTAGAGTGCAGTGGCGTGATCTTGGCCCACTGCAACCTCTGCCTCCTGGATTCAAGCAATTCTCTCCTGCCTCAGCTTCCTAAGTAGCTGGGATTACAGGTGTGAGCCACCACACCTGGCTATTTTTTCTTATATTTTTAGTATAGATGGAATTTCACCATGTTGGCCAGGCTGGTCTTGAACTCCTGACCTTGTGATCTGCCTGCCTCAGCCTCCCAAAATGTTGGGATTACAGGCATGAGCCACCATGACTGACCAATAAAACCTTAAAAACAAAATTGCACAGTGACAGATATGCCTATTTTTGAAGTTGTAAAACCAATTGCTCTCCAGAAAGAACAGACAGCAGTATTTATGAGTGTCCTTTGCCTGCCACCCTTACAACAGGAATTGGCATTCTTCTTAAACTTATTTGAAAAAATAAAAAGTGTCTTGCTGTTGTTTTAATTTGAGGTTTACTAATCTTCAGCCATTTAATGTATTATCTGATGTATTGACTACTTATTTTTTGCCCACATTTCGATTACGAGCTATGTTTTGCACATTGATTTGTGAAGATCCTTAAATATGTATATTAACCCCCAAGCATATAAATTGCAAGTGATTTTTTCCCAGTTTATTCATTTTAAATTTTTTTAATATAGCCAATTTGTCTGGATAATATTCATTTGTTTTTTAACTATATTTATTGCATTACATTTTCTCCTGACATCGAAAGTTTTACATTGTTTCTTGGTCAAATGTATCATTCTTTCCTCTTAAGGTGCCCACAGTTCTACTTGGTGCCCATATTTCTTAAAAGAAAGCGCCATGACATATCTCGGGAAACAAAAGGGAGGAGCTGGCTCAAGTACAGCCACAGTAATTCCATCCATTGTGGCAATGTTACAGGAAAGGGGTCCCAGTCCAGACCCCAAGAGAGGGTTCTTGGATCTGGCACAAGAAAGAATTCAGAGCAAGTCTGTAGAGTACAGTGAAAGCAAGTGTGTTAAGAAAGTAAAGGAATAAAAGAATGACTATTCCATAGAGTAGCCTTGAGGGCTGCTGGTTGCCTATTTTTATGGTTATTTCTTGATGATATGCTAAACAAGGGGTGGATTATTCATGCCTCGCCTTTCTAGACCATATGTGGTAACTTCCTGATGATGCCATGGCATCTGCAAACTGTCATGGCGCTGGTGAGAGTATAGCAGTGAGGACGACCAGAGGTCACTCTCGTGGCCATCTTGGTTTTGGTGCGATTCAGCTGGCTTCTTTACTGCAACCTGTTTTATCAACAGGGTCTTTATGACCTATATCTTGTGCTGACCTCCTAGCTCGTCCTCATGCCTTAACCATCTGGGAATGCAGCCCAATAGGTCTCAGCCTCATTTTACCCAGCTCCTATTCAAGATGGAGTTGTTCTGGTTGAAATGCCTCTGACAGCAAGATACATAAACAGCTGGAGAATGTTAAAAGATGGCAGTGTGAAAGGTGACTGTAAATATCATCAAGCTCAATCCTTTTCAAACTTTGGAAACATGAAATTCCAAAAAAAAAAAAAATGCCACAGGGTCCCTGCCAGGACTGTGGGGCTTCTGAGCAGGTCGCCCAGGACTCTACTTCAACTTCAAACAGAACAGCTCAAATTTTATCCTTTTTTGTACTGGGCTAAAACGAAATGTTTACATAACACTCCTATGTGCTTGCCCTCTTAAACTGCCCTTAACACTCTTAAACTTGCCAACAAATTTTAAGCGTATGGTACAGTAGATCATTAAGTACAATGTGCTAAACACGAGGTACAGCAGATCTCTAGAACTTTTTCATCTTACACCACAAGAACGCTCTACTCATTGAACAGCAATGGAGGGGGAAATGGGGAGTTGCTGCTCAATAGTATATGTGTTTCATAAATATATATATATATATATATATATATACATATATATATATTTTTTGAGACAGAGTCTTGCTCTGTCACCCAGGCTGGAGTGCAGTGGCATGATCTCGGCTCACTGCAACCTCTGCCTCCTGGGTTCAAGCAATTCCCTGCCTCAGCC
Source organism: Aotus nancymaae (assembly GCF_030222135.1). NCBI lineage: Eukaryota > Metazoa > Chordata > Mammalia > Primates > Aotidae > Aotus > Aotus nancymaae. The sequence goes on along the minus strand of NW_026988432.1, from coordinate 50,753,222 downwards.
TCCTGAGTAGCTGGGATTACAGGCACGCACCACCATGCCCAGCTAATTTTATATTTTTAGTAGAGATGAGGTTTCACCATCTTGGCCAGGCTGGTTTTGAACTCCTGACCTCGTGATCCACCCACCTCAGCCTCCCAACGTGCTGGGATTACAGGCGTGAGCCACCGTGCCTAGCCAGTGTTTAATAATTTTTAAAGGGTTCCTTAGTCTGACCAAGAGCAACACACTTATTTGTAAAAGCCACTAGATGGCCTCCACTTTCTTATCGCTGTCACTGTCTTGGCCTGTACTCAGTAAGAACTCCCTAAATGTTGCCTGAATTAATTAAGTCAGTTGTCCAAGGCAACACAGTTAGTGGGCAAGCTGGGACTGGAACCTAGGTCTCCAGATTCTCAGGCCAGTGTTATTGTTGGAGGCATGTGATCCAGAACAACTCTATCTTGAACAGGGCTGGGTAAAATGAGGCTGAGACCTACTGGGCTGCATTCCTAGACGGTTGAGGCATTCTAAGTCACAGGACAAGAGAGGAGGTCAGCACAAGATATAGGTCATAAAGACCTTGTTGATTAAACACTTACAGTACAGAAGCCAGCTAAAAATCCCATCGAAACCACGGTAGCCCCAAGAATGACCTCTGGTCGTCCTCAATGCTGCACGCCCACCAGCACCATGACAGTTTGCAGATGCCATGGCAACGTCAGGAAGTTACTACATATAGTCTAAAAAGGGGAGGCATGAATAATCCACCCCTTGTTTAGCATATCACCAAGAAATAACCATAAAAATGGGCAACCAGCAACCCTCAGGGCTGCTCTGTCTATGGAGTAGCCATTCTTTTATTCCTTTACTTTCTTAATAAACTTGCTTTCACTTTGCACTGTGGACTTGCCCTGAATTCTTTCTTGTGCCAGATCCAGGAACTCCCTCTCGCGATCTGGATTGGGACCCCTTTCTTATAACATTATGACTGCCACTGTCAATAGTTCTTATGGCCATAAGTTTAATAATATTTGCTGGATAATTGCTCTAATCTCCTGTTCATGGAAAAATAGATGCACACTTCAACTTTCTCCTTTAACATTTTCTGTTTATGTGTCTTGACACAATGGATGGAATTACTGTGGTTGTGCGGAAGCCAGCTCCTCCCTTTTGTATGTTCAGGTCATGGTTGGTCATGGCTGGCTGCCCTGGCTTTCCCTAAGACCGGCCTTACTGAGATGGAATAGAGGGTCCCCTCGTGGCTGAACTTGAAGAGGAGTGGTTATGGCGACACTTAAGAGGACCTCATTTCTTTTTTCCTTGATACAGAGTCTTGCTCTGTCACCAGGCTGGAGTGCAGTGGTGCAATCTTGGCTTACTTGTAAACTGTCTCCCTGGTTCAAGTGCTTCTCCTGCCTCAGCCTCCCAAGTATCTGGGATTACAGGCGCCTGCCACCATGCCCAGCTAATATTTGTATTTTTAGTAGAGAAGATGGGGTTTCACCATGTTGACCAGGTTAGTCTCAAACTCCTGACCTCAAGTGACCTGCCCACCTTGGCCTCCCAAAGCGCTGGGATTACAGGCATGAGCCATTGTGCCTGGCCAGTTTGTGCATTTCTAATGAGCTCTCAGGTGTTGTGATGCTGCTGGGCTGAGGACCACACTTCCGGTGGTCTATCTGAAATTAGCAAGCAAGTCTCCAGAAAAGACCTACAGGGAATAGAACACAGAGGATAAACTGGGTGACAATGATGCATGAGCTCTAGTCTCAGGAAGGCCAGCACTTGGGGGATTTCTATGGTGGGAGGCTCTGCAAGTTCTCCAGCAAGGGCTTGAATACGGTCGCAAGCCACAGAAAAGGCAGGAAACCAAAACCTGTTTTGCTGGAAGCTGCCTGGGTTTACAAAAAATACACAGCTGGGTTCAGAAAAGGGAATGGGTGAGTCTTCTAATGAAACATCTATATGCCTAGCACCCACCCGGGTATCAATGAGAGCCTAGAGTCCTGGGTTGTTTAATAAGATCCACTCACTAGTCTCCCTTGACTTTCAAGTTAACACCGCACTGAGGTGACTTCGCATGCACTCGAGTGGCACCTAGCTCCATGGTGGCAGCAACATTATCTGATTGGAGATTATCGTCATAAAGGCTTTGGGACAGGAACGTTTACTAAGTTGGTTTCAGTGAGACTTTCACAAAGCTCCTTAAGCGGTTTGCCTCATAGCAGGCAATATTCAGTCTTCCTCCCTCTGTGGCATTATGCGGGGGCTTGGAGCTTCATTAGGCTCAGTTTAATTTTTACCAGATCCCTGCTGAGCTTACACAGAAGCAATTTTTTTAATTGGCTATTTTTTTTAATATATATTTTGTGCTTTTCTTTCTTTTAAAAAAATTTACACAAATACTTTTGCATAAGAGAGGCGAGTCATTGGTGAAGTTTGAAGTTTTGTTTGTAGGATGTTTTTAAGCCATTAGGGTAAATAATATTTTTCTCTTTTTAACACTATACAATTGACCAGCACTTTGGGAGGTCCAGATGGGTGGATCACTTGAGGTCAGAAGTTCAATAGCAGTCTGGCCAACATGGTGAAACCCCGTCTCTACCAAAAATACAAAAATTGGCCCAGGTGGCACAGGCCTGCAATCCCAGCTACTCAGGAGGCTGAGGCAGGAGAATCTCTGGAACCCAGGAGGCAGAGGTTGCAGTGAGCCAAGATTGCACCATTGCACTCCGGCCTGGGCAACAGAGCAAGACTCCATCTCAAAAAACAAAACAAACAAGCAAAAAACAAGAAAACATAAAAATAAACATCATTTTCATTTTTACTTGTCATTCACAAGCTTGAGACAAACCAGATATAACTTCATTTTTAACTTTCTAAGTTTGTTGACAGTGCTTTGCCTTTCTAATCCTTTCTTGAAGATCCAGTATTGGGTAAGAGGGGTTTCAATTAGTCAGGAGTTGGCCCTCCTCTTCACGGAAAAAATAAATGTTTTGCTGGTGTTTGGTATATTCTGGAGGGTTTTCTCCAACTCTGATCTACAGTTGCTATGTTGGGAAGTCTTTCTATTTCTATTATATCACTGAAAAGTTCATGTTATTTTAAAATGTCCCCTGTCACAGCCTCGATTCTCCTGAGGAGCATATTCCTTTCTATGGAATGGGCATTTTTCGAACTTAATATCTTACATTTGATTACCATTGGTGCATAGTTAAGTGTTGTCTTGCTCATCTTGTTTATTACATATATGTATTAAAAAGTAATAAAAGCAAAATAATACAAAAAGTGAGCATTTCATTTTGGCATCCTCCCTATTACAAAATCCTGCAGATGTTTGGCTGCCTGTGATATATTTTGGGGGGTGGAATTTGCAACTGTTAAAATTAAGCAATACCATTAAGTCACCCGAGAGTAAATTAGAAGCTAAACTGGTGCTATGTGCTAAGGAACCCAAGATTATGGGCTGAGATCTCTGTTCAGTGTATGAAGTCAGCTCCCTTCATATTGATACTGAAATAAAAGGTGTTATTTCTCTTCCCCACCCCCAAAATACATAAGTGTATTAAACATGTCCCTAATATTGATTTGGCATGCCAGTTGTAATCTTAAATTGTAGGGGGAAAATGTTTTTGTAAATAGAGCTATTTCTGTTTTGCTACTACTGTTTCAGCCGTAATGGGCAAGAGAAGTATGTAGGTCTGGATTATTTCCAAGGATTTGGCTGGGTTCCACTGACTCAGTAGTGGTTAAAAGAAAGAAAGAAAGAAAAAGAAATCAAGAGAAAGAAATGGGGAAAAAATAGTCCTAGTACATATTGTTGCAATTTGAATTGGATAAAGTTAATGTTACTTTTCAGAGTTTTCCTTACATAGTATTATCTGAAGCAAGACCATCAAATCCCAACAACCCAAAATACAAATTGTCCATAATGTGAGTAGAACATTGATATGATGCTTGTCACCAATGGCAGTTTAAGCAACCTATAATCAAATATACCCAGAATATTAACAATTAAAAACATGTTAAATTGCCTAATAGAATTAAAAGATATAATCTTGAACATACCATAATGCTAAGCTCCTCTCTTCAAAGACAATTTAAGTTGACCAAACTAAGACAAAATAATTATCTAGCCCCTTGATACTCAAAGTGTGGACTTTGGAACCGTATCACGAGCATAGTGTAATAGCTTGTTGGAAATGCAGAATCTTAGGCCCCACCTGTAGCCTACCGAATCAGAATCTACATTTTAACAAGATCCCTCAGTGATTCATGTGCATATTTGAATCAATTGAAAAGTACATAGACCTTTTATTTCCTATCTGCTTTTGGGTACCTCAGTTGGCCTAAATTCACAAAGCCTTTTAGTCACCAAACTGTGGTGTTTCTATTGCATCCTTTCCCTACTTTTCCACTTGTCAATCTTTCTTTGACTTTGACAATATGGCTGATCTCCTAAAAGCCACACTTTATTTTGGCAGCTTTCCAGAATTCTTTACAAAACCCACTGTGCAGAGGATTGAACATCCTCTCTCGTCTTTCCAGAACAGCTTTCACTGAGTTTCTTAGAGAAATGTTGACAGGATATTGATGTTGTAAACATTTTCAATTTAGTCTTTAGACCGATCTTTTATGCACTTGAATTGTTAGGGCAAATTGCTTTTATCTTCATACCTGTCATATGTCTTTCCAATCTCACAATCTGCAGCAAATTGGCAACCCAAGTTTAGGAAGTCTTTTTTTTTTTGAGACAGACTCTCCCTCTGTCACCCAGGCTGGCGTGCAGTGGCATGATCTTGGCTCACTGCAACCTCTGCTTCTCAGGTTCAAGTGATTCTCCTGCTTCAGCCTCCCGAGTAGCTGGAACTACAGGTACCCACCACCACGACCAGCTAATTTTTGTATTTTTAGTAGAGATGGGGTTTTGCCATGTTGGCCAGGCTGGTCTCAAACTCCCTACCTCAAGTGATCTACCCTCCTTGGCCTCCCAAAGTGCTGCGATTACAGATGTGAGCCACGGCACCCGGCAGTTTATGAAGTTTTCTATTCTTCTTTTGGTTTTTCTTCTACAGATACTACTCTGCTTTTCTTCTTCATTGGTCTGGGCTTAATCCATTTTTATCCGGCAGTCTTCATGCAGAGGGAACCTTTTTTTTTTTTTTTTTTTTGAAATGCAGTTTCACCCTTGTTGCCCAGGCTGGAGTGCAGTGGCATGCTCTCGGCTCACCGCAACCTCCGCCTCCAGGGTTCAAGCAATTCTTCTGCCTCAGCCTCCTGAGTAGCTGGGACTACAGGCACATGCCATCACGCCCAGCTAATTTTTGTATTTTTAGTAGAGACGAGGTTTCGCCATATTGGCCAGGCTGGTCTCAAACTCCTGACCTTGTGATCCATCAGCCTTAGCCTCTGAAAGTGCTGGGATTACAGGCATGAGCCACCGCACCCGGCCCAGGAACCTTTTTTTAAAGTAACATTTGTGACCAATCAGGCGTGTGTCTTCTCCAGAATGACCCAAAGGCTTTCTTCCATGGTCTTCTCAAGCTTCCACTTTTTTACTCTTCCTTATCGACAGATGGATCAATGTTTCCCATTCTCCATGATTTTGTTGGAAGGCTGCAAAGGGTATCAACATGAGGGCATATACCCTCTAATGTTTTGCTTTAAGGAAAAAGGGGACAAGGCCAGGGATGCTGGCTCACGCCTATAATCCCAGCACTTTGGGAGGCCGAGGTGGGCGGATCACCAGGTCAGGAGATCTAGACCATCCCAGTCACCATGGTGAAACCCCATATCTACTAAAATTACAAAAAAAAAAAACAACAGTTGGGTGTGGTGGCACAAGGCTGAGGCAAGAGAATCCCTTGAACCCAGGAGGCGGAGGTTGCAGTGAGACCAGATTACATCACTGCACTCCAGCCTGACAACAGAGCAAGATTCCACCTCAAAAAAAAAAAAAAAGAAAAGAAAAAGAAAACAAAAAGGGAGACAAATACAAACCTAGCTGCATGAGGTTCATTGTCATATGTTCCAAAAGGTTTAATTATGGTAAAGTCCAATCACCCACTAACAGTAACTAGCATATCAACCAAAAGGTCAAAGTCAGCATTGTAGTTGAGGCAGCCTCTAGAGTTCTTCTCCTTTTCTCCCAAAATATGCTTGCTTTTCAGTTGCCATCATGATTATATTCGATATAAGATTTTGCTACATAGGGTTTACTTTTATTTCTAGTTGGTATTTCAGTATAGCCATGACTTTCACAATCTCAAGATCATGTATCACCTGAGAAAATAATGAGCCAAAATGTGTGAATCCAGGAGAAATTTCTACAAAGCTGTCTTTTGACTCTCTATTCACACAAGTGAGGTGTTTCTTGTCATCGGATAATAATCTGAGAAACAACATCTGGCCATATCCACTACTTGGTTTCAAACTGCACACTACTTTAATATGTTAAACATTCCTTTATTCGATAAATATTTATTGAGTGCCTATTACACGCAAGGAACAGAAGAACAAAGTAATAATCCTTATAGCTAAGTTATTTTGTCTTGTTTCTTCAAGATTTTTCTTCTCAAATGCATCACAAGGGCCTCCCATCCAATTTGAAATGTCTCTGTGGCTGTCCCCACTCCTGGAAGTGCTCACATCAGCCCTGGGAACACTATCAATTCAGGAGAGGCCTTGAATACGGCTTTTCAACTCCCCATGGAAGCACTCTCCCAACCATCTAAATGAGCACAGCTCCTGATGGCAAATCAAACATAATTTTAGTTAATATGCTTCTTAGTCATCCCATTTTAATTTTTTGTCCTCCTCCCTCCATGGGCCATTTCTCATACGACTTCCAATGGTATGAACAATTTCCCAGCCTCTTGAAACTCTATGTGCTTAGCACTGTGGGACCTAATCAGGTTTTCTGAGCAGCGCCACGCTGTGTTCTCAGCACTCTGGGGCAGTGGAAAACAGCTCTAAACTAAACTGGGGGCAAATATGTTTTCCCTTCCTTCTTCCCAAGTCCGTAGTCGGCTCTTAACAAGTTTGCTTCTGATATAGTAGCAAATGTGGCTCATGTCTCTAATCACAGCACTTTGGGAGGCCGAGGAGGGTGGATCACTTGAGGTAGGGAGTTTGAGACCAGCCTGGCTAACACAGCAAAACCCCATCTCTACTAAAAATACAAAAATTAGCAGGGTGTGGTGGTGGGTACCTGTAGTCCCAGCTACTCAGGAGGCTGAGGCAGGAGAATCGCTTGAACCTGAGAAGCAGAGGTTGCAGCCATAAAACCTTAACCTCATATTGAGAATCACTGGCCTCAAGACACATCCAAAGATGTTGAGAGACTTCTGATATCCAACAGGGATTTGCAAGAGACAAAGGAGGGAGCACCCAAGAGAGAAGGTCTCTGTGCTGAATGCTGGATTTGCATGTCATTGGCTGAGCAGAGACATGCACACGAGAAAATAAAGTCTCATTTTGACGAAAGCCCTGTCACTTTAAGCTATCTCCCCCAATGTGGACTATTTGTCCAGCTGAGATGTTCTTTATTCTCCTCAATGCTCCCTGGTAAATTTTTTCTTTTGCATATAGTAACTTTTTGGTTTCTGAGCCTTTTTTTTCTAAGCTTGCCTGGAGCTTCATACAACCACTTTTATAAAGGAGGATTACCAAGAGAGAATATGCAAACAGAATTATAAAGTTTAGACAAATGCTGACTGATTCTAAAACCAGAAACAAGTTCGAGTCAGCCATTACAATCTAGAAAAACAAACCTCATTTATAATAATAGGATGCTCTGATACATTTCCTACTTTATACTTTGTAAATTAGGCTGCTGTGCTCATTAGTCACCCCTCAGGGTTGGCGAGAAGAGCACTGGTGCCCCAGGTAATATTTTTTGGCAACCCCTCCCCAAAACAACAAAGCCAGTCCCCCACCGCTCTCTCCTCTCCATTCCTCAGGTCGCCCCATCTCTCTAATTGGTATTCATCCAACGCTGAACAGTAGCTATCAGTACTTGATGATTAACAGCCTTGTGAGACCTTATGATAGCAGCAAGAGTTGGCTCTTGTATCCACCATTCAAAAGGGACGCTTGAATGTGAGATTCTTGTTTCAAAGAGGTACAGATGGATGCCATTGTGTTGCCACCATCTGAATGGGTAGCAGGAGCAAGGGATGTGTGGTTCAATGAAGTGAAGAGGAACACCAGAATCCCGCTGCAGTGTTCCCCCCGGCATCACCATATCCTGGGGAACTTTTAAAGCTTGATCTGAGTCTGCATCACTCAAACATGAATCCACCACTTGATTGTTTAGTGTTGAAACTCCGCTTTGCATTTCAAAGGGGCTTATGATCCTCACTTTTCCCAAATTCTGATTTCTGTGCAATCACACCCCTTTTACTCTCACCAACCCCAAATTCAGAATTCCTAACTTCCTATCTTACAACACCTTCACTGAGTCATAGGAAATTGGATGTTCATCTATACTGATAGACTAACTAGACAGCAGCCCAGAGGTACATGCAGAAATCTACTTCTCTTCTGAATGGCCCTGAAAGTCTCTAGCTACGAAGAATTTTGCATGTCAGGATTATGCTTCCACCATATGGGGCTCTTTGCTTTGCACTGGAGTTGGGCACAGGATTTCAGAAACATGTTTTGAGTCTCATGGAACTACCAAGTATTGTTTGGATTACACCAGATTTTACAAGCCATGGAGTAAATTGTAAATACTTCTGGATACTGGTGCACATTTTATAAATAATTCTGGCAGGGTTTTAATTCTCTAGGACTTCAGGGGTTTGTTATATTTAATTTTGTATTATTTGTTCATTTCCATGTGGCCTTATTTCTGCAAACACAATGTCTTGAAAAATGGAATTAAGTCCAGATTTGGCAAATACAGAAGGATGATTTGTAACATTTCTCTCATAAATTGGTTCTGAGCAAAGGCAAAATGAACTCATTTATACTTAGTAAAACATCATTGTAAATTTATACATAAACATTGAAAGGCAAATTGATATTTTAGATTCCGTCAGTCTTTATAGCTGCTATTGTAGCATCTCTTCAGGGTGACAAGGACTCTCTCTTATGGTCAGTTTTAGACCCAGAACCCCACAGGGTCAATATATTTGACTAGAGTAGGCAATGACTAAATGCCCCGGTGACAAGTTCACTTCAGTAGAACTATTTCTTTTGAGTACTTCATACTTAACTACCTGCATTGATTCTGTAGAGTGACCCAAGGAGAGAGAAAATGGCTCTACTACTTTTTTTTTTTTTCTTTAAGAGACAGAGTCTCACTCTGGAGTGCGGTGACAGGATCATAGTTCACTGCAGCCTCGACCTCTTTTGGCTCAAGTGATCTTCCCAATTCAGCCTCCCAACGTGTTAGAATTATAGTCATGAGCCACTGTGCCTGGCCACTACTACCTATTTAAAAAAATTCTGAGCTGGCCCGGCATGGTGACTCATGCCTGTAATCCCAGCACTTTGGGAGGCTGAGGCAGGCAGATCAGGAGGTCAAGATATCAAGACCATCCTGGTCAACATGGTGAAACCCGTCTCTACTAAAAATACAAAAATTAGCAGGGCATGGGGGCACGAGCCTGTAGTCCCAGCTACTTGGGAGGCTAAGGCAAGAGAATTGCTTGAACTGGGAGGCAGAGGTTGCAGTGAGTCGAGATCACAACACTGCACTCCAACCTGGCGACAGAGTGAGACTCCATCTCAAAAAAAAAAAAAATTCTGAGCTGTTCATATGACTATGTTCTCTCTGCCTAAAATACTCTTGAAACAGATATCACGTTGGGATCCCTTCCCTGGCCACCTACTTAAAATTGTAACCCCTCTAGCCTAAAATCCCAGTCCTCCTTTTCTGCTTTATTCTTCCCCAGGCCACTGCACACACACATGCACACATGCACATACACACACACACATGCACACATGCACACCTTACCAGATATCTCCTTGAGTAAACAGATTTTTGTCTTTTTTAAAGTTCACTCTACAAAAATAAAAAATAAAGTTCACTCTGAAGTTTTGAAGATCACTCTGACGTTCCCCAGCTTCTAGAGTAGTGCCTAGCACAGGAGACACACTCAATAAGTATTTGTTGAATAATAATCAAATGAATGCAAACCCACAAACAACATATATACAAAAACACACACTGTGTGTTACAACTACATCTTCAGTGTAGAGCCTACACTTCAATATTCACTTTTCCCCTAGACTTTGTCTCATTAGGACTAAGCCTGCATTTGATATTTTTTAAAATCTGCTTTCATCTCTATAGAAAAGTTTGAGGTGGGAGAAAATGCATTTCCTGAATTCTGCACTTGACTGGAAGTAATTAGCCAAGCTTCTTATATGACTACCCGATGGCTTGATTTCCTCAACAGCATCCCTCTTCAAGTCCTTCAGGATGGACTCCCTCTCTCCGCCAGACCACACAACACCACTGCAATTCTTGCTCAATCACTAAATCCAAATGGACAATTCTCTTTCTCTCTTTTATTTGAGACGGAGTCTTTGGTCTGTTGCCAGGCTGGAGTGCAGTGGTGAGATCTTGGCTCACTGAAACCTCTGCCTCCCAGATTCAAGCCATTCTCCTGCCTCAGCCTCCCAAGTAGCTGGGACTACAGGCACGCGCCACCACGCCCACCTAATTTTTTATATTTTTAGTAGACGGGGTATCACTGTGTTAGCCAAGATGGTCTTGATCTCCTGACCTCCTGATTCGCCCACCTCAGCCTCCCAAAGTGCTGGGATTACACCACCCAGCACGCCCGGCCACCTCTCTTTTTTACTTTTTTCTTCCTTCCCTCCCTCCCTCCCTCCCTCCCTTCCTTCCTTTTCCTCTTTTGTAGCTAACATGCCACATTTGCTGGGTTGGCGGCTCACTTCATTGCACACATCTTCCTTCCTGGCTTTTAAATGCTGTCTCCTTGATTTCTGGCTTATCTTCAGCCGGCTTTGCACATCCATTAAATGTAGAGTAGTCAGGGCTCGACCTACCACCTATAACCGATGACTCCCAAATGTCTGCCTCCAGCTCAGCTCTTGCCTCTCAGTTTCACACTTGTATTTCTACCTGCTCATATGCCACCTCCCCTTGCTGTCCCACAGCCCCCACCCCCAAGGCCCACATATCCAGAACTGGCCTGCTGGTCTCCACGTTCTCTCACAGGAGGGCTTCGCCATCTGCCCGCTTGACCAGTTGAAAACCTTGGACGTTTCTCTCATCCTCAAACTACCTTCACGTGAGAGTGGTCAGCAAACCAGGGGACAAAAGCAGAGGCTTTATCAGAGCAGAGCAAAGCCGGGCTCGAATCTAAATTCTGTGAGATCTTGGGCAAATCACTTACACTCTCTGAGCTTTAACTTCCTCACATGTAAAGTGGAGATATTTATTATCTAATAACAGTACCTGGCTTTAAATTTGTCACAAGGCCTCATTTAATCATTTTACCAAAAGGTACACATCAGGTGCTATGCTAGGCAGTAGGGTTTAACAGTGAACAAAATAAGTTGCTGCTCTCTGGAACATGTGAGATAATGAGTTACAGCTTTTTATCCTTAATCTAACAGTGCTCAGAACACAGAGAATGGTTTCCATTCTCAGCAAATGGAAGCTATTTGTATTATTATCCCAGTCACTGTGATCTATTAAATCTACCCTATCAATACCTATTAAATCCACACCAATCCCCTTCTTCCTGCCCCCTACCACCCTACCTCAGGTCAGGCTCTAAATATTTTTTGCCTGAATTATTTGCTGGAATTTCTCACCTTCTAAAAGGTTTTCCAGGCCAGGCGCAGAGGCTCATGCCTGTAATCACAGCACTTTGGGAGGCCAAGGCGGGCAGATCACCTGAGGTTAGGAGTTCAAGACCTGTCTGGCCAACATGGCAAAACCCCGTTTCTACCAAAAATACAAAAATTAGCATGGTGTGGTGGTGCACACCTGTAGTCCCAGCTACTCAGGAGGCTGGGGCAGGAGATTCATTTGAACCCAGGACAGGGAGGTTGCAGTGAGCCGAGATTGCGCCACTGCACTCCAGCCTGGGTGACAGAGCGAGACTCCGTCTCAAAAAAATAGAAAAGTTTTCCTACTACCATTCATACTACAGTGTTCATGCAAATATTTAAGCACCTACCTTGTGTTAAGCAGTATTTCGAACTCTGAGGACGTGACAATGAACAAAACAGATGCAAAAAAATTCTTGCTGTCATGGAAGTTACATCCAAGTGGGTCATACTTACCTCACTTTAAGTCATTCTCCACAATGTATCAGAATGAATGATGTTCTGAACTTATGCTCAACCTTCAGGCCTCAGCTGAAATGCCATGTGTTTTTCCTCACCCCCCAAACAGGGTTGGGTGCCCAGGACAGCTGTCCCCATAGTGCCCTGTCTTGCATTATGGTCTTCATCACTCTTGAAACTTTTAAGGACAAAGTTCAAACTGTGTGCAAGGTATGATCTGTAGTCTTTGCGACTGCTCATAGACCCAGCTTACGTCCTGCATCTGTCCCCACCATAGCAACTTAGCAATTCCCCAAACACATGGCATGCTCTCAGCTCTCTGGGCCTTTGTTCATACAGGAATGAATATTTCTTGAGGCCTCTTATGGGACAAACGTGGTACCAGAAACTTTTAATATATCACCTCATTTAGTCCTCAAAACAACCTATCTCAGTCAGAAGTTTTGTTTTTACATCAAGGGACAGAAACCAGTTTATGCATAAAGGAGACCTACTGATTAATAACAGAAGAGTCCAGGGTAAAATTGGTGTCAGGCTTGGCCTCATTGCGGAAAGAGCAAGAATCTTGAGGCCTGATTTTCCTTTTCCCACTTCTGAGCTCTGGTTTCCTTATATTGACTCCAAACTTCCTATTCCCAAATATCATTTTAGGTTCAAAATTCTCCAGAAGAAAAGAGAAAACTCAAAAAAAGAGAATTCGAACAAAAGTCTAAAAATTGAGTCTGGCTGGCCCTCTCATGTGCCCATTCCTGAACCAACAGACGTAAGGCACGGATTGCCTGTGTCCAAGACACACACCTTCCCTCGAAGCTGAGAGTGAACTCCAAGGTTCACCCACAGATGAGAGATGGTTTCCCCGAAGCAAAATTAGCATACGGTGTAATCAAAAAGAGAGGGGAAATAATAACAAAAATAATGATAACCTATTCATGAAAACCATGATCACAAATAACCCCTCTCTTCCCCAACACTGCTTCCTGCTTTTTTTTAGTTTTGGCAACTAAAGTGCACAAAGATTAAGCCACTTGCCTAGAATCACAGAGGCCAGTTCTCTTTGGTGCGGCCACTGCTTCTTCATGCCTCTCTTTCCTTTACTTGGAATGGTCTTATCCTGTCTTCTCACCTGTCCAACTCCTAAAGGTGCTTTGAAACTCAGCTCAAGTGGGACTTTTAAAGCCTTCACATATACATCTTCTCTACTACCCAAGCTGATAAACTCACACTTCACTGAGCACCCTCTTACTCCTATAACTCCCTGTATATTCCTCCATAAGCCTTGACTTTTGTTTGTCTCTGCAGAAAGCCGTGACTTAGGCCGGAAACGGTGACTCACAGCCATAATCCTAACACTTTGGAAAGCCGAGGCGGGCGGATCACTTGAGGTCAGGAGTTCAAAACCACCCTGGCCAACATGGTGAAACCCCATCTCTACTAAAATACAAAGAAATTAGTTGGGTGTGATGGCGCATGCCTGTAATCCCAGCTACTTGGGAGGCTGAGGCAGGAGAATTGCTTGAACCTGGGAGGCAGAGATTTCATTGAGCAGAGATAGCGCCACTACACTCCAGCCTGGGCAAAAAAGTGAGACTCTGTCTCAAAAGAAAACTGGGACTTATTCATCTGTCAACCCCCAGTGCTCAGTACAGTGGTTAATAAGTTTGATGAATAAAATTACACTAACGTGGCGCTTTATTCCACAAAACCATAAAAGATAACTCATCGGCTCCATTATCCACACAGAAAACTGAAGCTCTGAGAAGTTACTCTCATCTCACAGGCTCTTGGGTTCTGGGTCACCCGGGGTTGGTGCTGGGCTGGATAACTGAGCTGAAAGAGGCTCAGAGGGAAGTGAGTCTGAATTGCAGTGAAGTGAGTGTGAATCTATGTAAACAATGTTGGGAGTTAAGACAGGAACAAGACAGAAAAACAGAATGCTTGGGAGCAAGTGGGCATCACCTAAGCAAGGAAAGTTCTGGATAGTAGCCACAAATATAAATCGCGTCCAAGATTTATATTTACTAGCAAGTAGGTGGGATTGGTCAGGAACTGTTGAAGCCAGGGCTCAAGTGGAGGTCCTTTCCTTCAACGCCAAATGCTGTTTACATCGTTTTTAAAGGTATAAAGCTCTTTCCTTACCTTAATCCACTTTTATGGGTTGTAGATGTCATTCTCATCAAGAATTTAATAACTTTCCTGTATTACTCAATCTTGGAAGAAGATTCAGAATCAATGTAGAAATAGAATATTTACTAAAATATTCATTTCCATCTTTATGTTAGCAGCAAAATGGCAGGCAAGGTAGACAGAGAATTAGGGGGCACATCACTTCAACTACCATAGCAATCAGAGTGCACCCTGCCTCCTCTGGAATCCAACAGGGCCATCCCCTGCTGCCCAGTCTTGCCAGGTACAGAGGATCCCAGTACTCAGAAGAGCAGCCTAAGACCCGACTGCTCAGATCAGACCGATTGTTCTGACCAACCCGTCTAGGAAGGCGCTGATAACTGGGCAAGAAAACTGCCTTCCAGGAAGGGCAAGTTATTCAGAGAAAACAATCCTTTGTTTCCTAGTAGAAGGTAAAAGTGATTCACAAGAGAGGGAAACATGAATAAACATGACACAATGACAATATTTTGGCCTATAATAATGTGATTTGGAGGACTTTTTTATGATTCCTGTTTTGAGAGAACTATTTTAAAGTCTTTCACTGGCCAGGCAGACCTAGTAATGTTAGCTAGACCCATTAATTTTACATCTGTTCTAACATAAATAGCCAACAGGCATATTATTTCCAGACTCCTAAAGGTTAGTGAATAACAGTGGAATTAATTCTTAGTACATATGAGAACAAACATGTTCTCTTACTACTTATGTTCCATTGTGTTAATTTTTTTTAATAGATGACACTTAGCAGAGCTTCCATTTACAGTCCCTGGTTTCCTACCAAGGCAACATGATCCTTTGGAAATTTGGAACTACAAGGTTTTGGAATCTGTATTACAAGGATGCTACAAAATTATGAAATTCACCAAAACTGTCATCCTGGATTTGGTTTGGATAAGCTCCTAATAACATAACAATTCCAATCTTATTAACGTTCAGTTTTCCTCATGGATTTACCCTGAGACTAGATTCTCTATCCAAGTCTAACTCAACTGGGGAAAGAGGCTATATATATTTTTAAATATCACATTTCATTACTTTAGCATTGAATTGAATACTATTCAAATAGAAAGAATAGAAGAATATCTCTGGAAGCCTAGGCCTTCAGAGAATATCAAGATGAATTAATTATTGTCCTTGCCCCCAAGAAGTATATAAAAGAGGCTAAGACAGTAGGCTGTGATCACTTACATGAAAGAGCTTCATTCAAAATACAATGTGGATTCAAAAGAAAAAGATGGGTTAAGAGATAGAGGTTGTTGCAATTGAGAAGAGCCTTGAAAGATTTTAATAGGAATCTGTGGGGGTGGAGAGGAGAAGAATAGAAAGTTGAGAATGTCCCAGAGGGCAGGAATCCATGGGACACTCTTACTGTTGATTTAGAAGAAGTGCATGACTTGGCTGGACACAGTGGCTCACACCTGCAATCCAAACACTTTGGGAGGCCGAGGCGGGAGGCCAGGAGTTTGAGGCCAGCCTGGCCAACATGGTAAAACTCCGTCTCTACTAAAAATACAAAACTTAACTGGGCATGGTGGTGTATGCCTGTAATCCCAGCTACTTGGGAGACTGAGGAAGGAGAATTGCCTGAACCCGGGAGGCGGAGGTTGTAGTTGAGTTGAGATCATGCCACTGCACTCCAGCCTGGGAGACAGAGCAAGACTCTGTATCAAAAACACACATACATACACACACAACAACAACAAAAACTGCATGAATTATCTTTCTCTGCAAAAACAAATGGAGTATTAACACTGCTTCATAGATTTTTCACATTTTGTTTTGTTTTAATCATCACTGCTATTGATCACAAATCAGTAAGCAAATCCTTAAATCTGTGAACATAACAATCAATAGAATCTGAGTAAGTCAAGCTAGGTTAATGGCTAATGTAAATACACTGGATATTCTATTAATGATTCAATTTGTTATCTGCCAACTGACCCCAAAATTGTGGTCCAGGTATAGACAACATGTAGATAAGGAGAGCTCAAAGTCGGAACTCACCCCTCAGTTCACGCACACATATTAGGTAAAGCCACCACGTCCACTTTCTCAACAGGTTTTTCAGCAACCACACCCTGAGAAATACTAGTAGTAACTATTTATTAGTGAAGTTTCATCATACATTGTGCATCTTTCCTTTCCCTTTTCTTCAGCAATATTGTAGAGGAAAAGCAAGCTTAACATAATATACATGATAATAACCCAGCAGAATGAACCGTAACCGAGGAGAACAGCTTCATCTAGTACAAGAGATGCAACAGCTCTACTTGGACTCAAGACATCCTCAAATGAACACATTCTCTCTCTCTTTAGGTTGCCCTGCCTGAAAAATAGGGCTAATTCAACTAACCTAGATAACTCAGACACGATGAGAAGATTAGCTATTCGGGCTTCATTGAGTGCGTTCAATATGAAAAGCACGACGGATGTCACAAACAGAGGGCTGCGACTTCAGGGGAGACAATAAACAACAGGCACAAATGAACTTTTAAAAAACAAAGGCCCTATTCTCATGTAAATACTCAATAATAAAGGCTATGGAAAGAAAGCGGCAGGAAATATAAATAAAAACAGAATATTTTCCATGAGGACTCAGCAGATTTTATCAAGTTAATAAATTATTACAATAGAGCATATAAAATCAAACTCATGCAGAATCAGACCAGAGACTATAACGTATAGCTGCTGGGATTACTTGGTGGGAAGGATCTTATTGATTTTATAGAGCATTGGATCTGGGAGATATTAAAATTAGGCAAGGATGATGACCCACTTTGGGTGGGAAAAGCTTAGAGAATCCCAAGGAAGAATATAGCCCAAGAAGAAGTCTCTGGAGGTACAGTTATTTTTAACCTTTCAGACCAACATGACATAAGGAGAATTCTGAAAATTGAATGTCAAAAGGAAACATTTTATGAACTTCAGGATCCATTTCTCATTGTCATAACCATAGCACAGAATTTTAAAAGACAGGCAAAGTTTATTCACACTTAAATAAAGATTTGAGGAAAATAAAATCAAACTTGCTCTCTCATTTTTACCAGTATATGAGAGAACAAATTTGGATAAATTTTCTTTTGGACTTTGATTAGACCAAGAAATCCTTATACAAAATGAAAACCTTATACAAAATAAATAAAAACCTTATACAAAATCCTTATACAAAATAATAAGCATTAAATACAAAACATATTAGGAGTGGATATGTCAAATTTAAAAATCAGTGGTGGCCAGGCACAGGGCCTCATGACTGTAATCCCAACACTTTGGGGGGCTGAGGAGGGCAGATCACTTGAGGACAGGAGTTCGAGACCAGCCTGGCCAACATGGTGAAACCCCGTCTCAACTTAAAATACAAAAATTAGCTGGGTGTGGTGGCACATGTCTGTAATCCCAGCTGCTCAAGAGGCTGAGGCAGCAGAATTGCTTGAACCTGAGAGGTGGAGGTTGCAATGAGCCGAGATTGCACCACTACACTCCAGCCTGGGTGACACAGTGAGACTCTCTCTTGAAAAAATAAAATAATATAATATAAATAAAAATCAGTGGAAAATATGTAGGAACACTGAGAACTACAAAAAATTTTTTATATATTAGTTAGCTATTGCCAAAAACAATGGTGCATAACAACCAACCACACCAAAACCAGCGGCACACAACAGGCATTTGTTTTCATGATTCTATGAATCAAACAGGTGATTGTGTTTCACAAAGACTGTGTCCGCTCCATGTGTTTCTCATCCTTGTTGGAATAGCCAGGCTCAGGGGTCTAGGCTCAAAACCAGAATTCTCACCCAATTCTGTTAGCCAAAGAAAGGACTATGGATAAGCCCAAAGTCATGAGCATGGACGTACACTCCATCCATGCCATGAGGATCCAGCAAGGGTAAAGAACTGAGAATTAAATCAAACACATTTTCTTTCAAAGTTACATATCAATACAGCTCTGAAAAAAATGGTCCAGAGACAGAGACAGAGATCAAGATGGACCTGAATACAGAGACACAAACTTTTAACAAACTATTCATAATGATGATGTTTTCAATTTCCTTTTCATCTAAGTGTATATTTTCACTTGTGCATATAATAATTCTAATGGCTGACACTACTAACCTATTTTGTTATAACTGCTTAAAAAATCTACAGCAGCCAGGCACAGTGGCACAGTGGCCCTTTAGGAGGCCGAGGTGGACAGATCAACTTGAGGTAGGGAGTTCGAGACCAGCCTGGTCAACATGATGAAATTCCGTCTCTACTAAAAATATAAAAAAATTAGCCAGGCGTGATGGCATGCACCGGTAGTCCCAGCTACTTGAGAGGCTGAGGCAGGAGAATTGTCTGAACCCAGGAGGCGAAGGTTGCAGTGAACCAAGATCACACCACTGCACTCCTGCCTGGGTTACACAGAGCAAGGCTCTGTCTAAAAAACTAAGGCATTTTTCTTTTTAAACTTGAAGAACTTTATAATGGTTCTATAATATGGAGAGATTAGATCCCATGAGATGCAATCCTCATATACTGAAAGGTTTTGAAAGTGTTATTTCTGCAGACTACAAGTAAATTCTTAAAAAGGGTTCTACCATGTTACTGCCTCCATCCTTAGAGAGTAATTCCACTCCGTGTGAATTTTGGGAGCATTTCAAACTAAATGAGGAGTGGAGGCAGCAGCCCCCGGATTTATATTCCATCTCCATTAACCCAATGGAACTCACAACAGGCTCTCAGAAGAATTAACTCTCAAAAGAGTTAAAGACGCACTTTTAAGCTCAATTACCCAGGGAATCTTTTCCATCTGCAATATCAACTGTCCCCGTGCAAGTATTCCTCTCTTATCACCAGAATTATTAAAAATGGCTTCTTGGCCGGGCGCGGTGGCTCAAGCCTGTAATCCCAGCACTTTGGGAGGCAGAGGCGGGTGGATCACAAGGTCAAGAGATGGAGACCATCGTGGTCAACAAGGTGAAACCCCGTCTCTACTAAAAAAATACAAAAATTAGCTGGGCATGGTGGCGCACGCCTGTAGTCCCAGCTACTCGGGAGGCTGAGGCAGGAGAATTGCTTGAACCTAGGACGCGGAGGTTGCGGTCAGCTGAGATCGCGCCATTGCACTCCAGCCTGGGTAACAAGAGCGAAACTCCGTCTCAAAAAAAAAAAAAAAAAAAAGAATAGAGTCTGAGTATGAGGAAGACAATTACAGCCACATCATGGGTCTCACTGAACAGTACACAGCACCCCTGCCCCCAGCTATCCTTCTGGGGCTTGTGTGCAAAATCTACAAGCAGAAAAGTGACCTAAAGACTGCAAGGGTGGGGAGAGGAGGCTCGCAATAAATAATTGTGTAATCTTCTAAAAAAGAAAAAAAGAATGGAGTCTGAATGAGGACAAGAGCCAATACCAATCTCTATCTAATTTCACTTATTGTGGGTGTCTTGTTACAGGGTTTACCATATTTCTAAACCACAGGTCCCTAACCAGACTGCCTTCATGCACTTTTTTCATTCCCTTCCATATTCCCCCAGGGAGAATTTTTTTTCCACTATCCCTTCAAAAACCAATTCAATTGCCTCCTTTATTTGAAGCCATAGAAATTCTCCTCCTTTACTCATAAAATGCTTCACTGTCTTCTGATCTTCCCCACTACTTTGTACTCTGCCACTGCAGTGAGAATACACTGTCTTGCCCTGTAGTTTGTTGTGTACATGTGTGCCTTTTCAAAAGGTCATAAAAGACTCCAATAACTCTCTCACCATCACCCTCTGATGTATTACCCTTTTTGCTTGCACCATGCTTACCCAGCAAAATCTCAACACTGGATCAAGCCAACTACCTGCCTTTTGCACTCCTACACTAGGACTGATGACGAATGAATAACAATGCAAACTGCTGTCCTTACCCACTCTATAGTCTCCAACAGTAACTAGACCCTGAGCACTGTTCAGGGACCCCCCACCCCCGCCATCATCTACTCCAAACTTGCCCACCCTAATCAAGCCCCCTAACCCCACCAGGACCTTCCCCACCCTGAGCAGTTAATTTGTATTACTCTTTGAGAGGGAGAGACCACTCATCAGGAACTGTCTCATTTCCTTCTCCCATCTACACCTCTCCCCAGCTTATAACAATGTATGTATCCACACTACAGAGGATGCGGCTGGTGCCCCACTCCAATCCCCTGCATCGGAAGGTGCTGTTGTCCCTCAGCTGTTCTGAGTGCTGATTGTTTAAAATTCACAGTTACCCTCTCCTTTAGAGAACTGCCCTCAGCCAGACAGGATCCTTCTAGCCTGGATGACTATTCCCTGCTCCCCTGGTGGGCAGACCTTGGCCAGTGCATGGCTGGCACAGGGAGAAAGGCCAGTCTCCTGCCTCAAGGTGGGGATAACCTTGTGGTGCAGTTTGTGATGCAGCACCTCCCTCCAGGATCAGACTGAAGTTAGTTTCTGGTGTAGATCACACTCTGGGTTAGCATTTTTCCCCTGCTCTATCCCAATTCTCTCATTCCCCTTCTCCTGAGAGCATTTCCCCTGTATTAGTCCATTTTCATAATGCTATAAAGGACTTCCTGAGACTAGGAAATTTATAAAGGAAAGAGGTTTGACTCACAATTCAGAATGACCGGGGAGGCCTCAGGAAACTTATAATCATGGTGGAGGGCCAAGGGGAAGCAAGGCACCTACTTCACAGACACCTACTTCATGAGGTGGCAGGAAGGAGAAGTGCCTAGCGAAGGAGGAAGAGCCCCTTATAAAACCATCAGATCTCATAAGAACTCACAATCATGAGAACAGCATGGGGGAAACCACCCCCATGATCCAATCACCTCCACCTGGTCTCTCTCTTGACATACAAGGATTATGGGGATTACAATTTGAGATTTGGGTGCGGAGCCTAACCATATCATCCCCCAAAATCACTTGAATAAGAATCTCTGTCCCAGGCTGTGCTCCTAGGGCACCCATGCTCCTAGGGCACCGATGTTCGTTTTCCTTCCCCCTTCAGTGTGGAAGAGATGATGCTTCCCAGTCCAAGGCCAGTGTGCCCTGGATCCTCCCCTCTCCAGCCTCATCAGAGTTAGGGTTATGTCATCTATCCTGTCTCTTTCCTGGAACTTCCAATTTGGCCTTTTTTCATAGTCTCTTTCCCATGTGAATATCTAAAACACTACCCTTTCTGAAACCTAAACTAAACAAAAACTCCAACAGCCCTTTATCTCCCTTTTGCCTTCTTTCTTACCTTCATAGAGAATACATATTGAAAAAGCCATCTATAGTTATTGTTCTGTTTTTTACCTCCTAGGGTAGTG
Source organism: Aotus nancymaae (assembly GCF_030222135.1). NCBI lineage: Eukaryota > Metazoa > Chordata > Mammalia > Primates > Aotidae > Aotus > Aotus nancymaae. The sequence continues at coordinate 50,731,492 of NW_026988432.1, read as the reverse complement.
TAATTCTCCAAGACACAGTGTACTAAAAGAGAAAGGATTTTAAGAGAAATATAAATTTAGTTTTGACATGTTAAATAAGTCTAAGATGTCTATCATATTAAATTTAAAGTTGAATAGGCAATTGATAATAAGGGTCTCAAGAAGTGATGTGCTGGTAAATATTTACCTGGCTCTCCAGAGGGGAGGCCAAGCACACATACAGATGTCCATAAGTGTGTATATATTTTACTGATATGAAGGATGTTGCTATAGCTTGAATATTTGTGTCCCTCAAAAACTCATGTTGAAACTGAATTCCCAATGCAACAGTATTAAGAGGTGGGGGTCTTTAGAAGGTGATAGTCCACGAGGGCTCTGCCTACATGGATAGGATTAGTGCCTTATAAAAGGGATGGAGGGAGCAAGTCTGTCCCTTTTTCCCTCTGCTATGTGAGAATGCAGCAAGAAGGCACCATCTTGGAAGCAGAGAGCCAACCTTCACCAGACACTAAATCTGCTGGCATCTGGATCTTGGACTTCCCAGCCTTCAGAACTGTGAGGAATAAATTTCTACTATTTATAAATTATTCAGTCCAAGGTATATTGTTATAGCAGCCTGAATGGACTAAGACAGATGTGTAGTACCTAATGTATAAATAATAAACTATACAGTATACTTTATTATAAATTCTATATCACCAATCAGGTCTCACCGGATGTTTTTTGTTGACTTTTGCCAAACTCTTGTATCCACAGCCGATCTATGCTTGCAATTGATGAATGAGTGCCGTCACCACATGATGTTGGTTGATATTTATGTTTATGTTAAGGAGTAAGAGCAAGTGAAATGATGAAATTGTGGGCCAGAACTGCTCTTGTCCTTCAATAACATGAGCAATTTTGTGCTGAATTGGATCACAGTTTTTTAATATTAGAAGAATATTTTAATTGTGCTATTCATAATGTAACAGTTATAGGTATGACACACTATTCAGCTTAATCTACATTATTAACATTTTCTAGATCATTTTCTGAAGTCTAGACAATCAACGGAAATAATAAATGAAGCTCCAATTTGTAGCATTTCCCAATTTCCATGGTGTAAACATTCCCACTGTGGCAGTTTTCAAGTGACCAATATAACATCACTAAATGCCAAGTTGGAAGTGATGTATGGCAGTATACCATTAAATATTCTTTCTACAATACAGATGCAATAGACATACATAATCTCAAGAGCAACGATAATAGGGAAATACAGCAAACTAGAAAATAATGAGTTTTAAGTATTTATTACCTTTGTCTTTTTTTTTTTTTGAGAGAGTCTTGTTCCATCGCCAGGCGCCAGGCTGGAGTGCAGTGGTGCAATCTCGGCTCACTGCAGTCTCCGCCTCCTGGGTTCAAGCAATTCACCTGCCTCAGCCTCCTGAGTAGCTGGGACTACAGGCGCGCGCCACCACACCCAGCTAATTTTTGTATTTTTTAGTAGAGATGGGGTTTCACCATGTTGGCCAGGATGGTCTCGATCTCTTGACCTCGTAATCCGCACATCTCAGCCTCCCAAAGTGCTGGAATTACAGGCGTGAGCCACCGCACCCAGCCTACCTTTGTCTTTAATATATTTTATTTCATTGTAAATTTTTTTTTTTTTTTGAGACGGAGTTTCACTCTTATTACCCAGGCTGGAGTGCAATGGCGCGATCTCGGCTCACCGCAACCTCCGCCTCCCGGGTTCAGGCAATTCTCCTCCCTCAGCCTCCTGAGTAGCTGGGATTACAGGCACGCACCACCGTGCCCAGCTAATTTTTTGTATTTTTAGTAGAGATGAGGTTTCACCATATTGACCAGGATGGTCTCGATCTCTTGACCTCGTGATCCGCCCACCTCAGCCTCCCAAAGTGCTGGGATTACAGGCGTGAGCCACCGCGCCCGGCCTTCATTGTAAATTTACACAATTTTAATGTCTGAGTTTAGCAACTGGCTTACAAAATTCCTGAAATTTTAACAGTTGGCTCTCATGAGATGGTGCAACACATACCATGGGTTTAAGGTGAAGTGAAGAGGTCTAGGCTGGGACATAAAGCATACAGGTAGCAATTAAACCAGAGATATAGATGAAATTCCTCCTGGGAGAATATATTTAGTAAGAAGGTAAGAGAAAGCAGCTAAGGATGAAATCTAGATACCAATATTTAAAGGGCACGCAGTAGGAAGTGAGCAAGGGATGAGAAATAGCAGATAGAGAGGTAGAGATGCAGCCAGGAGACAAGGTGGTGGAGAAACCAGTGGAGAAGAGTGACTGAGAAAGAGGGAGTGGTCCAAGGGTAAAAGAAAACCAAGAGATGATGACCAGGAATGGAAATTATGCAGTCATTTATGGGATCGCTTGTTACTCATTCACCATTTCCTGAGAATTCACTTTTAATGAGTGCTCTGGAATGCTTGGAAATCAAATGTACTAAAGTGGGACCTTTAAGTCTTTCTTACTGTAGGCCGAGACCCAAAACACACTCCACATGAGGTGCCAGCCCACCTAGACAGGGTTGTCCAAGACTTTCCTCCCAATCCCTATCTGAAGGGCATAAAAAGAGTAAAGTTAAAGTGATATCATAATGGGAATTTCTTTGAAGAGTTTTCAGGGGCTGTGTATGATAACTCTGTGCATTTCACTTACTTCAAGCTGAGGATGCCATTCAGAACTACCTTGGAATGCATCACCTGAAGTTTCTGGGGCTTGGGAGACAAAGTTGACTGATGTCTGACTCATTCCAGGAAAAAAAAGGGGGACAGGTGAGAGGCAGGCTGAAGTGGTACAGAGTACACGCTAAAGACACAGAGTCCAGGGCTACGTTTGAGAACTTACTGTACTAACTCTAATAGGAACCTCAGCCTGGAAATTTTGTAAGGTATCATGCTTAAGAGGGTTTGCCAAAGGGCTAGGTGACCTCTGCATAAGTGTTGGGGTATCATATGTCTGGATGTGGAGATCAAGAGGAGAAAATTGCCAGCAATAAAATTCTCAGGACCAGCACTGGACACAGCTGCACATTTACTGTATTGAATTTTCTTTCCTTAGTTTCTGTAACACAATTTCTCCTGGTTTTCTATCTCTTGATTGCTCACATTGTCTGACTAGTTCTTCTTTATCTACCCACTCCCTCCAAGGGTTTACATCTTCAAGGTTTCAGTCCTCATTATATTTCATGAACTCCTCAGGCGGTATCATCCTCTCTCATGGCTTCAAATGTCACCCCTGTGTTTTATGACGCATCCTATAGCTCCAGCCCATCCTATCTCTTTGGTTCTGTACTTAGATTTCCAATTGACCATACACATCTCTAAATTAGCTGGCTCGTGGGGTCATCAAACTTGAACCCTACGTCTTCCCTCTAAAATCTTTGCAAATGGCCGGAAGTTTATTGAAAACTTTTACCAAAAAAAAATCCAAAGTTCTACTCCTAGATATTTACCCCTATTCACTCCTAGAAATGAAAACATGTGGACACACAGAAGAATTTGTAAATGAATATTCATAGCAGCATTATTCATAATAGCCTAAAACTGGAAAAAATACAAATGTGTGTCAACTGATAAATGGAGAAGCAAAATGTGATATGTCCAAACAATGATGAACTACTCAGCACTAAAAAGGGGAAAACTGATTCACACAACATGGAGCAATCTCAAAATCATCATGCCACGTGAAAAATTCAGAAACAAATGTTTACATACTGTATGACTTCAGTTACATGAAATTTCTAGAAAAGGCAAAACTATATAGCAACGGAAAACAGATTCATGGTTGCTGGAGCCAGGGATGGGGACAGGTTTTGCGTATAAATGAGCATGAGGAAATGTCTTGGACTGGCGGAAGAGTTCCAAGATTGGACTGGTGATGACACCTACCCAATTCTATGAATTTAGTAAAATTCATTGAGCACTACACTTAAAATGTGTGAATTTTATGGTATGTAAAGTATACACCAATAAAGTTGTTTAAAAGGAAGTTGCAGAGTACTATGTAATGCATGTAGCATAACTAAATCATTTAAAAAATAGACACAATCTAATATTCACATCTGTGTGAGCCCAGCCAGAAACAACTGTGGAAGGATACACACCACTCCCTTACTGCGGCTTATCTCAGGGGTAAAAGGTAAAATGAATTATATTCTTTACATATATTTAAATATATTTAACAGTATAAATAATGGATATACTCTGCTTTGAAATTTATTCTTTAAAATAATAGAGGAAACTAAAGATTTAAACAAAATAGAAGGGCAGCAAAAGACTCAGTTCTAGCAAGCAGCAGTAGACATTTATATATGGTATAAAGAGAAATATGGGCCACGCATTGTGGCTCACCCCTGTAATCCCAGCACTTAGGGAGACCAAGGCAGGAGGATTGCTTGAGGCCAGAAGTTCAAGACCAGCCTGGACAACATAGCAAGATCCTATCACTATTTTTTTTTTTTTTAATAGAGACAGGGTTTCACTATGTTGGCCAGGTTGGTCTTGAACTTCTGACCTCAAGTGATCCGCCCACTTCGGCCTCCCAAAGTGCTGGGATTATAGACATGAGCCACCGAGCCTGGCCATCTCTCTCTCTTTTTTTTAAAAAGAGTAACAGAATCCATTGAAAAGGTGGACTGAATTGAAAATAACTCAGTTGGCTACTCCCTTAAAAATCAGAGAGAAATCCAAATGAACATGAGTAGAAGTAAAAAAGAAAAGAAGAAAAGTGCTATTCCTACTACTGCAAGAAAAATGGAAGAAAGGAATATTTCTGGAAGAAAGGAATATTTCTGTGTTAAGTAGCAAAGCTTTCTTAAGGACTTGAAAAAGCAAAAGCTGATAGAATTATTTGGCCAACCAAAAATAAATATATAAAGTCAAAGTAAGAATAATAGGAAGGGGGATTTGTCCTCCTAGATATGCATTTATTCATGTTTTCAGTAAACATTTATTGAATACTGCTATATACCAGGCTCTGTTCTGGGCACAGACACTGTAACTGAATACAAAGGAAAACAAAATCTCAGTTCTTATGAAGCATATGCTCTAGTGGAGAGGAATAGGCAATAGTGAAACTCGAGATGTGTGTGTGTGTGTGTGTGTGTGTGTGTCTGTGTATCACAAGTTTATAATACAATATGTGAGTTGATGATAATAAATTGGAAAAAAATTAAAGAGGAATATGAAGTACCCAGAGGGAAGAGGTTTCTATTTGAAATGGGTGGTTGGGGAAAACCATACAATTGAGGTGACATTGTGCCAAGAATGGAAGCGAGGAGAGTGGAGTGAGCCACGTGGATACCTAGGGAAAAAGCAAAAGCAAAGGCCCTGAGACAGAAATGTGATTGGCAAGTTCAAGAACAAGGACGCCTGTGTGACCTCCTTACATTAAAGCACACATTAAACGTAAAACAGTTAAAGGGGTGGGCTTTAGGGCAAGGATAAAACAACAAAACAAGATAAACAGTCCAGAATATATGATAAAAGAAGCAACGATAAATTCAGAACGACGTCACACAAAGGGAGAAAAGGGAGGGAACAACTTCAAAATGTTAATGATGGTCACCAATAGATAGTGGAATTATAGACAATTTTACTTTTCTTCTTTATGCTTTTCTGTATTTTTGAATTTTTCTAAACATAGCATGTATTACTTTAAAAGTGCTTTTAAGAGCAATGAATTAGTCTAGATGTATTGGTTAACATATTTAAGGAAAAATTTTATTTTAAAATTACAGATTAAAGTTATACGTTTAAAAATCTAAACATTATAAAACAAAGAAAACATAGGTAAAAGTTAAAAGACTTTCCAAGCTTTCAAGCAATAAAATAGACATATTTGCCTATACTAAATAATCTTATATACATATAAAATATCAAAATGAAAAAACTACTTTTTAAGTATAAATTACTGCATAATTAACTTATCCAAATTAACTATGTTACAAAAGCATAACTTATTATCTATTGAGCTTATCCAAATATATAAGGAGCCATTTAAAACCAGTAAGCAATAGATAAATAGGCAGGCATGAATAAATAAGGAAATACAAATGGCTAACATACAGGAAATAATTGAACTCATACTAATAACCAAAGAAATAAATATTAGAATAAACTACAATTTTTATCTGTGAGATTAATGAAGACTTACTTTTAAAAAATGCTGAGCCAGGCACAGTGGCTCACACCTAGAATCCCAATATTTTGGGAGGCCAAGGCAGGAGGATCACTTAAGGCCAGGAGTTCAAGATCAGCTTAGGCAATATAGGAAGACCCCAACTCTACACAAATTTGAAAAAATTAGGCAAGTGTGGTGGTGCACACCTGTAGTCCTAGCTATTCAGGAGGCTGAGGCAGGAGGATCCTTTGCCCCCAGGAGTTGAAGGCTGCAGTGAACTATGATCATGCCACTGCACTGCAGCCTGGGTGACAGAGCAAGGCCTGTCTCTAAAAAAATGTTATTAATTAAAAATTAAAAATAAACATGCTAAAAATGGACAAACGTGGATTAATATATACTCAGTCTATTCTAGGAGTATACATTAGTATAATCTCACTGGAAAGAAACTTGGCAGTATTTATCCAGAGTGTTAGAAAATGTTTATATCCTTTGACAAGATAATCCCATTTCTAGGAACCTATCCTAAAGAAATAACTCCAAATAATAATAATTCACACTTACTTAGCACTTACCACATGCCAGGCACTACTATATCCAATGTATTAACATGCAGTGACATTGAGAAATTTGAGTAATATATGTATATTAACTCATTTAATCCTTAGAACAACGCTGAGATAGGTAAGGATACTATTCTCTCTAGTTAGAGACACAGCAGCTGCAGCGCAGAGAGTTTCAGTTGTTGCCCATGGTTTTATAACTGGTTAGTGATGAAACTTTTCAAGACTCAAACCCAGGCAGTACGACTCCAGGTTCTATGTGCTTAACCACTCTGCTGCACTGCCTCTCAGGATAAACAGACATACAAAAATGTTCACCTCAGCAATACCGATGACAGAAATTTCCATAAGAAAAGCCAAATATTCTACTATAGGGGAACTGACTAAGCAAAAGACAGTGTAGATAACATTGTATACTTATTTTTTAAAATACAATTTTTAAATTATAGGTTATTATTTAGGTTATTATAGACTCTAAGAAACTTTATTAAGAAAATTAAAATGATATGGTGTACTGAAAATGCAAATAATATGGTGTGCTTTTAAAAACATTCATATTGTACTTCCTCTAGTCTAAAGCACTATCAATTATAAGAGTAAGACATATCATTATTTTATGTTATAAAGAAAGAGAACAAATCCCAACTTCAGAGATATTAAAATGTGAACTCAGTGGATCTCTGATTTAGTTCCAACTAGGAGGTATTCTTTCTCTGAAGATAATTTTTTATCTAAATTTCCATTGTGGCTAGGCTATTCTTTGAGGCCTGAATGTTTACACAAAGTCCTTTCTCCATTGTGGCAACCTTATCGATCCATTAGCCCAAATATGAGTGAACAGATCCTTCATATCAAGGAGCCCTTGCTATCTATTTTGCATAGAAGAGGAGAAATTACTAATAATTACACACGCCAGACCAGAAGCCCATCACTCCTACTGTAAGGGAACTTTCTAGCAGAGGAACTTGGGAATTCTTCAAAGCCGTAAAATATTAAAAAGAAAACAGGTTTAACAGGTGGCTTGAAAGAACATGGTCGAGTGAATACTATGCAGTAAGGAAAGCCATTTGGAATGTCACAGATTATTAAGGGAGGATTATACAGAGGGACGGAGAAATACTGGAAAACAGAAGGAGCATTGTTAAGGTGGAACTGGCATGGAGCCAGGGCTATGAGAGCACTGTGAAGCACAGAGGCAGAAGGAGGTTCACGATGGTAAGATCATTATAGGTATCATATAGTTGTCTACACTGATGAAATTGCAAAATAGTGCGTGCTTTCCTATCAAGTGGAATTCTAATGGTTTAGCTCTGGGCACAGGCTAGAAGACAACAGACACTAAAGAAAGAAAATGTTGTCATCAATGTCACCATTCTATCTGCATTCCCACAAAATATCTTCCACAAAGGAGACCTTTTTTTTTTTTTTTTTAATTAAGGGGCAATGGGAAAGTTAACTAGGTTTATCATTTTAATTATTGCAATGCTATGATTCATTAATAAATCATTGGTACGACCAAGTAACTACTCCTGGCCTACTTGAAATGTATCCTTCTAGTATACAGCTTAAGTATAGACACTCACACAGGTTCACAATCTCCTCTGCAGCCTCATGGGGCCAGATGTGTGCATAGATAGTATATTACATGGCACCTCCTGGGGACTCTGAGTCAGATAAAGCGACTATAAATAACCTCACCACGGGTCAGACCAGGTTTTACAGCCAAATGACCTCAGGGCTGGTTAGGATTTTGGAATTTTGGCTAAGGCACTGTGGACTCAGGTTAAAGCCCTATCTTTTACCTCTAACTCATCTATTTTACTACTTCATTTTCAATGTATAAATCTTAAATGTCTGTGTACATCCTAATTAATAACATTTCTAATACTCAATTCAACCAATATTTATGGAACTCCCACTACATAACTGGACATCATTCTAGGCATCATTCTACTAGGCATTATTCTATGTATGCTACTAGGCATATATCTAACTGAGAATTATTCTAGGCGTCATGTTTACTAGAGACCAGTAGTAGACAAAACCAAACCCCTGCCCTCAGGGAGCTTTCAATGATTCCCCTTGGGCAATGAGTAAATTCATACATGAGCTATAAATAATTAAAAAATTCAGTGATTGATTACTAAGTCTAGTCATGGCTGCCAAAAAGACCAAAGACTACATCATACAACCCCAGCTATTTACATTTTATCATATTAATGACAAATACAAGAGAGTCACAATCAGGCTTTCCATACAGCTTTTTTGTGCTATTATTTTAGTAAACATTTAGAACATATAGCATATATTCTCCCTTTCCCTTCCTTAAACTGCCATCCCAGCTGGGCACAGTGGCTCACACTTGCAATCCAAGCACTTTGGGAGGCCGAGGTCAGTGGGTCACTTGAACCCAGGAGTTCAAGACCAGCCTCAGCAACATGGCGAAATCCTGTCTGTACTAAAAATACAAAAATTAGCCAGTCATGGTGGTGCTTTCCTATAATCCCAGCTACTTGGAAGGATGAGGTGGGAGGATTGCGTGAGCTCAGGAGGTGGAGGCTGTAGTGAGCCAGATTGCCACTGCACTTCAGCCTGGGCAACAGAGTGAGACCTCATCTCAAGAACTGCCACACCCACAATCCCAGATGGGTTGAGACACTGGCACGTGATTCCAGCAGGAGAGGTGCAGGCACTCAACTACAACCCTACTATAACCTGACTGCTGCAGTGTGGGCTGTGCCAGCAAAGCCATGAGGGAATAGCCACCAGGAACTCCTGCCCCAGTGTGTCTAGAGGCAGTACTTTGAGTCAAAGATTATCCTGGGAATTTAGAATGTCATATTGTTTGCCCTGTTGAGGTTGGAACTTGCTTGAGGGCTTTTACCTCTTTTTTCTTCCCTATTGTTACCCCTTTTGTTCAGGGGATGTTTATCCTATGTCTGTCCCACCATTGTGTTTTGGAAATACATAACTTATTTAATTTCACAGGTTCACATATGAAGAGCAATTTGTCTTAAGATGAATTGTATCTTGGGTCTCACCCATATCTGGTTTAGATATTTAGATGAGTGTTTGGATTTAGACTTTAATGTTGATGCTGGAACAAGTTACCTTTGGGGCTACCTGGATGAAATGAATGTATTTGGCATATGAGAAGGACATAAATTTTGTGAATCCAGGAACGGAAATGCTGTGGTCTGAATGTTTGTTCTTGCAACATTCATATGTTGAATTCTAATCACTAAGGTTATATTAGAAGGTGGCATCTTTGGGAGGCGATTAGGTCATGAGGTTTCCTTCATGGATGAGGTTCTGCCCATGTAAAAGCAACCCCAGAGAGCTACCTCACCCTTTCCACCATGTGAGGACACAGGGAGAAGGCCCGATCTGTGAACCAGCAAAGGAGCCCTCACCAGACACTATATCTCCCTGAATCTTGAACTTGGACTTCCCAGCCTCCAGAACTCTGAGAAATAAATTGTTTATAAGCCACCCAGTTTATGGTATTTCACTACAGCATCCTAAACAGACAAAGACACTTGTGCCTTAATAGCTTTCTTCTTGATCAATTTAATCTTTTAAAAAAGTGATCAATTTAATCTTTTTACAAAGTTTTGGTGATCCTCTAATTTTTAAATTTTACTAATTTCTGTTCTTTAATATCTCCTTCAAAATGTTTTATCTACATTTAATTTTGGAATTCTCATATGTATTCCTGAGTTGAATTTCAGTCTTGTTTTTAAATAAAAGCATTGAAAGCTATCAATTTACTTCTAAAAACTGGTATATCAGCATCTCATTTTTTTCTTTCCCTTAAATTTTTAAGTGTAAAATATATTTTTGTTAACTATAGGCTATAGATACCTACATCTATACTAGTTTTGATGGAGATACCAGTTTTGATAGATAACTTTTTATTGTAGCTCATTTCTAAATTTCTGCTGTGACTTTAACCACAAGCTGTTTAATAAATTTTGAAAGTTTTTTTTTTTTTTTTTTTGAGACATAGTCTCGCTCCATTGCCAGGCGCCAGACTGGAGTGCAGTGGCGCAATCTCGGTTCACTGCAACCTCTGCCTCCTGGGTTCAAGCAATTCTCCTGCCTCAGCCTCCTGAGTAGCTGGGATTACAGGTACGCGCCACCATGCCTAATTTTTGTATTTTCAGTAGAGACGGGGTTTCACCATGTTGGCCAGGATGAATTTTGAAAGTACTTAACACATGTACTGCTGTTGTCAGAGAAAATGACTTGTATAATACTGAATTTTGATCAGACTTCATTTGTAAATTAGCAAAATGTACATTTTTAAAAATTACTACGTATACTTAAAAATAATGTATATTCTGTCAGGTACTGGATTCTATATTCATTTATTAGATTTTTTGTATCAAAGCTATCTAGTATTCCATATCCACTGGCCATATGTGGCTACCGAGCACTTGAAATGTGATTAGTGATGGGCTGCAAGTATAAAATGTAAACCAAATTTCTAAGACTTGCTATGAAAAAAAAGAATGTAAAACATTTCCTAAAGTTACACGTTGAAATAGCATTTCTGATATATTGGGTTAAATATATTACTAAAATAAAGTTTCCCTGTTTCTACATTTTAAAAACATAGTTACTAAAAAATTTTAGCCAGGCACAGTGGCTCATGCCTGTAATCCCAGCACTTTGGGAGGCCAAGGAGGGCAGATTACCTTAGATCAGGAGTTCGAGACCAGTCTGGCCAAAATAGTGAGACCCCATCTCTATCAAAAATGCAAAAATTAGTTGGGCATGGTGACACATGCCTGTAATCCCAGCTACTTGGGAAGTTGAGGTGGGAGAATGGCTTGAACCCAGGAGGCCAAGGTCGCAGTGAGCCAAGATTGCACCATTCCACTCCCGCCTGGGCAACAGAGCAAGACTCCATCTCAAAAAAAAAAAAAAAAAAAAGGGAAATGTTATATTACATATGAGACTGATGAATTTCTTTTAGAAGTGTTATGAATCCTAACGTTCTGTCTAAAGAGTTTCTGCTACAAGTGAACTAAAATCCTTTCATTATGGAGTTTTAGATTTTTGCTTTTCTTTTTGCTTACATAATCCAGCTATATCTTAAATACTTAGGATCCTTTCTTATCCCTATTAATGCTTTTTGCCTTATAGTTTGATATTAATATACCTGTATCTGTTTTCCACATTTTTATTTTTAGTAACATCTCTTAATAAGCAGAAGTTGGGTTCCACCCAACCTAATGTCTTTAAATGAGTTTAATCTATTTACACTTATTGTGATTACTGATGCATTTAAACAGGATTCTATCTTCTTTTGTATTTCTTAAACACCTTCCCCACTTTTTCCTTCATTCATTCCTTCCACTGGATGAGTGTATTTTCTCTATTCTCCTGCTTTTTTCCTTTCTTCTCTTTACTGGCTCTAAATTTCTGAATTGTATGTCTTCTTTTAATAATTACTTTTACATTATTATTATGTTTTTAAGAATAGTCTGGCTCTGTTGCTCAGGCTGGAGCGTAGTGGTGCAATCTTAGCTCACTGCAACCTCCACCTCCCAGGTTCAAGCAATTCTCGTGCCTCACTCAGCCTCCTGAGTAGCTGTGATTACAGGCATGTGCCACCATGCCCAGCTAATTTTTTTTATTTTTAGTAGAGATGGAGTTTTGCTATGTAGGCCAGGCTGGTCTCAAATTACTGGCCTCAAGTAATGCGCCTGCCTCAGCCTCCCAAAGTGCTGGGATTACAGTTGTGAGCCACCATGGTTGGCCTACATCTTATTTTACCTGAAAATTTTCCAACTAAGTTGTTCAGTTTTCCTAACCTCCTGACCATGAAAACCCTTTAGCGTGCTAACCCTTTAGTTGCATGCATGCAACCCTTTAGCATGATCTATTATCTATTCATTGGTTATGCTTCCTATCTTGTCATTGTATCTTAGTACTGTATCAACTATTTATTGCTACAGTAATGGTGCATAACAAAGAAGCACACACACAAATCAGCAGCTCAGCACCTCGTATAACAATAAACATTTATTTAGCTTAAGAGTTTGCAGAGTCTAGCTGATCTGTGCTAGACTTGATTATGCTTCTGCAGTCAGCAGGCTGGTTGGCAAGCTGGCTCCACTGGTTTTGGTTAGGGGTTACCTGGTGTTGCTTGTGCCAACTCGGCTTTGCCCCATGTGTCTCTCACATTCCTCCAGCAGGTTAGCCTGGGCAGATTTCCATGGCAAGGGCAAAGGTACAACAGTGGAAGCAGAACTGCCCAAGTGCTTTTACAAAAGTCAACAACTAAAATCCCCTTGGTCAAAGCAAGTCACATGGCCAAGCAGAATCAAGGGGCAGGGAAGTCCCACTCCTTCTGAGAGAAACAAGTTTTAAAATCTGTCAGACTTTTATATAAAAAGGGGGCATGGACTTACAGAAGGCTAAAAAATTGAGGCCATTAATGCACCCAACCTATCACACTTAACTGTATACTTTCTCACATCCAAATCCAAAAAAGTAAATGTTTCCTATCCGTAATTGACAAACTTTATATAGTCTCTATTATGGTTTACATCCTACACCTTTCTACTGAATTATTTTCTCTTTTGCTGAAATACATCTTCTATGGATGATGAATTCTCTTGGTCTTTGCAAGTATGAAAATGTTCATTTTGCCCTCACTTTAGAAATATACAGGTTTGTGCAAGTGTTATTGCAGCTTTGCCATTACTTTGTGGCAAAAACCGCAATTACTTTTGCAACAACCTAGTAGTTTAGCTGGGTGTAACATTCACATTGATTTATTTTCCCTCAATATTTAACTCTCGTATCTTTTGATTATTGCAGAGAATTCTGCCTATATTTTCCTCATATGTACTGTGCCTTTTCTTTCAGGTAGTTTTGAGAATTTTTCTTATGGGATTCATTTTTATTCACCCTTGTTGGAACTTGGTTAAAATCTGTGGACTCACAGACTGTGGAAAACTGTGAGCTTTTATTGTTTTATATCTTACTTTTCTACCAATGCTTCCATTTCCTTTTGCTGAAGCTCCCATATTAAAACTGCACTCATGTCTTATTTTTTCCTTCATATATTTTTAAAAATCTTTTTTGTTTCTTGGTGCTCTAGTATGGGGTAATTTCTCATACCTCTGTTTGGTTCATGGGTTTTCTTAACAGCGTCCAGCTTATAGTTTATGCCAATTGAGCTTGTCCAATTACTACATTTCTTACTTACAAGATTTTTTTTTTTTTTTTTTTTTTTTAAAGAGACAAGGTCTTGCTTTATTACTTAGGCTGTTGTGCAGCGGTGTGGTCATAGCTCACTGCAGCTTCAACCTGGTATGTTCAAGTGATCCTCCAGCTCCAGTCTCTGGAGTAGCTGGGACTCCAGGTGCATGCCACTACACCCAGCTAATTAAAAACATTTTTTGGGGGGGCGGAGGGTAAATGGAGATGAGGTCTCACTATGTTGTACTTAGACGATTTCCAAATGGTTTTTAGATGTACCTGTTATTTCACTTGTTTTTGTTTTATAGTATCTGAAAACCTATGTGGATGAATGTGTTATCTCCTTAAACACCCTAAAATACATTATTTTAAAATCTGTCAGACTTTTAAATAAAATGAATGTTACATGGTATGAATGTGTTTTCTAAGTTAGTGTGTTGACTATTTTGAAAGTCTGGTTCGTGGACTTGTTTAAAGCGGTAGGTTCATTTTTTCTCTCTTCCCCACCCTTCCTGCTTCCTTCTGTGCATCCATCTCCTAGATCCCAAACCAAATCTAGAACCAAAAGTTTGAGAAAATTTCTTCCTATTCTCCTAATGATTTTAGAAATTATTAAAAATCTAATACTAAGCTTCAAAATAGCTTGGTTCAGTTCCAGATCAAGAGGCTAAATATGTATCTTCCAGCATCACTATGTCCAGCTTCCTCAAAACAAGGCCCTAGGTGGTGGGTGGCAAGAAGTGAGCTTTTGTTAGTTTCCTTTTACAAATAAAAGAGTCACATTCTAGCCTCTGCCTTAAAGCAGCAAACCTGGCTCTATTATCTAATCTTGTATAATATTTTTTGGTTCAATTACTCCATGGGAACCAATTTCTCAAGTATCACTATCAACTTCTACACTCAGAACCCAGGAGGCTCATGGTTTCTGCCTTTCCTATTTACATTTTTATTTCACTTTTGGTCCACAGAGATGCTAACCTTGTTTGAACCTGGCTCTCTGTATTTAATTCTCCTTTGGTTTTTTTCTATTAGTATTAGTAGTAGCAGTACAATGTGTATGGAGGGTTACATCAAAGTATGATATAATGCCTTCTCAATCAAAAGTCTTTAGATAGAATATCAAATAAACATACACCAAAGCGCACGCGTGCACACGCACACACACACACTTTGACCTTGAATGACATTTGAAATAATTAAGTAAAAATGTAAGATACACATTTTTAGTGATACCAATGATTAAACACGAATTATTACTACCTTCCAATAGAGTGTTGCAAATTATGGTTCAAAGCCACTTAATCACTAGAACATTTAGGTAGAATTTTATTTCACAGAACCAAAGAGAGTTAAGTGCCACTGATTTATAGCTTGGAATTCAATTCCTTCTTACAAAAATCCACTTATAACTTATTAAAAATCAAAATGCTTTTTAGGGGTGTGGAGGATGAATGACTTTCAGACTAGTCTGAGAGTTGTGAATTTAAAAAATAAAATTGCTGTGTTTATTTAGAGTATTACCCCTTGGAGCCACTGTTTGCACGAATGCGTTTTACATTAGCATGCTGCATCAGGAAATCCTGACTTTTTGGTGCCAAGGGGGTAATTAATATCAGTTCATGTTTTCAAAATGGTTGTGTTTATGTGGGAATAAGGACTGAACACTAACATGTAGAGCCTGAAGTATGAAACCGTGCTGTAAAGCAAGATCTTGGGAAAGAATGGAATACTGAAATTAATGAACAGGAAATAGGATTTCTTTGGATAGAATATTAGTGATGAAAAAAAAGCCAAACCACACTTTCTTGCTCTTAGTTTACCAAGCATTAACAGAAGTAATTCCCTAGTATAGTCATATTGATAGAAGAGAAGGTAAAAACCTTGATAGCTATATGCCATACTTTGGTCCACTGATACCAGGAGTCCTAATATCATTTCTAAATATCATTCCATAGCTAATATAGTTATACCTTCCATAGACATAAAACTCTTTACATTTGACCTAAGCTGAATAATAAGAGCTACTATTACAGTAAAATCAAGATACTTTTGGTAGGTTTTTATCCCCAAAGAACGGATGGAGGAGAAACTAGAATCAAAGTACACATATAGAGCGAAAGTCAGAAAACTAAGAAAACAGCAAGAAGGCATTAGAGAAAAAAATTCAAAGAACCAATTAAAGTGATAGAAGTCAAAACAAAGTTAAAAACGTAAGAGATTTTACGAGGTCATACTTACAAAGTGCTCAAAATAAGTATATAGAAAATATGGTATTTATAAAATCTATAATTATACAGATGTCAAAAAATCAATGTTAAGTACGTTTTTACCAATACTTTAAATTAACTAAATTAATTGTTATTAAATGTGGCATTCCCATTCATTCAACTGATGGAAAGCAGAGCGTGATCTTAGAGAAAATGCTACATAATTTTGGCCTATTTCACTAGTAACAAATATGAATGGAATGATTATAATGTATGCTACACACACATTACACTCACTTGTCATTCCTAAAATATAATTCCAAACAGAGTATATCACAGAGTAATAGAAACTGGCCTCTACGGCATCACCCTACAGCAGAGTACAGGATTTGCTCCTATCACAAAGGGCTTAATAACAAAGAAGTGTTATTTTTCTCATGTCGAAGTCCAAGCTGATAGGCGGTAGAGAAGAAGGCTTCATGACAACCATTTTCAGGGGACTTTTGATTCTATCTACCTACACTGTCATTCTCTAGAGTATTTTTCTATCTATAAAGTGAAAGCTCACTAATAATAGGTCATGTTCCAGCCCATAAGAAAAAGACAAGAAAAACGAAAGCACCTGTTTAAGAATGTGGTCTACAATCTGTACACATTACAACTCAAAGCCTTCTAGATGGAACTTAAAGTCATATGACAACATCAAGCTGCAAAGTAGGATGTTCAATGTCTCTAGGTAGGCAATCATGCACCCACCCAAAACACGGGGGATATTAATAATATTTTAATACACTGTATCATGAGAAACCCTCTCAGGATATCACAGTTCAAAATTATAACATAAATGCATCACCTTACGTTCTTAAACTATGACTCTTTATCAGGAAAAAGACAAAATAAAAAAATACATTTACCCATATATCTAACATATATGCATATATATAATACACATATATGCACCTGTATTTGTTTATGTATGTAATGTGCACGTGTGTGTGTACGTATGTACATACATATATATATGTATGTATATATGTAAAACAATCTCCCATTCTCAAGTTTATCAAATTGGGCAATAAATTAGTCACCCTAATTATAGGTCTTTATTAATAAAAATTATATTGCATTGTCTATTTCTGAGAATTCAGTTTGTAAACAGTAAAACAAGGTTTTCTACTGATTTCTTATGGTTCTTTTTTGTTAGTAATCGAATAGAGATACTCTGGGGCAGCTACAAAGATAGTCTTATTAGCAGGGCACAAAGAAAAAAATTAAAGAGCTTTTAAACATCAACAAGCAAAAATCTCTAAAAGGTTCTAGTCATTCTTTATAAAAACACTCTTCAATAATTTTCTTACTATTAAGAAGATAAGGGCTGGGCATGGTAGCTCATGCCTGTTATCAATCCCAGCACTTTGGGAGGCTAAGGTGGGCAGATAACTTGAGACCAGAAGTACGAGACCAGCCTGGCCAACATGGTGAAACCCTGTCTCTACTAAAAATACAAAAAAAATGTCTCCAAGTATGGTGACACACTCTTGTAATCCCAATTACTTGGAAGGCTGAGACATGAGAATCACTTGAACCTGGGAGGCGGAGGCTGCAGTGAGCCAAGATAGCGCCAATGCACTGCAGCCTGAGCAACAGAGCAAGAATCTGTCTCAAAACCAAAACGAAACAACAACAACAAAAAAAGCTAGTTGTTATGTCTAACACTGCAGATAACTTTTATCAAATTAACATTGTGTTAGGGAAAAACAACTCACGAGTTTATGCCAATTAAATTACATAGTTAGATGGATTTAACTAGTCCTTGAAATAGAATACATAAAACATAAATAAACAGCTTTAACTATAAGTAATTTTTTAAATTAAAGGAATGCAGTGGCTTCTCAAATCACTGGAAGAAAAATGATATCATAAATGATGCTTAAGCAACTAGTTATCCATATAAGAAAAAAATTAATGTACACAATTATACTGTGTATAATATGTTTTAGAAAAATGGAAGCAAATATGAGAAATATTTTTACAAATCTGACAGTTGTGGAGGGAGGAGTGGTCAGAAGCCAAACTTTTGACTACATAAAATCTTAATGCTTTAATACAGTGAAAGACATCATAAGTTATAAAATAATGGACAAAAGAGACCTACAACATATAGAAGAGACAAAAGATTAACTGCAGAGACACATGTAATTTTATGTTTGTATGTATAATTTCCTTTCTCACACAACATCCCAACAGAAAAAAGCCAAAACAAAACAAAACAAAACAGTGTAATCGGCATTTAAAATGATGATCAACTTACAAATAAATGCAGTTAAAATAAAAATTCAGAGATATTAACAAGGATATCGGATCTAATAGACACATACAGAATCCTCCGCCCCAAATCCACAGAATATACATTTTTCTCAGCACTGCATTGCACTTACTCTAAAACTGACCACATCATTGGAAGCAAATCACTCCTCAGCAAATGCAAAATAACAGAAATCATAACAAACAGTCTATCAGACCACAGTGCAATCAGACTAAACTCGATCAAGAAACACACTCAAGCCCGCACAACCACTTGGAAACTGAACAACTTGCTTCTGAATGTTGACTGGATAAACAATGAAATGAAGGCAGAAATAAAGATGTTCTTTGAAACCAACCAGAATGAAGACACAACTTACCAGAATCTCTGGGAAACCTTTAAAGCAGTAATGGGAGGGAAATTTATAGCAATAAATGCCCACCAGAGAAGAGAGGAAAGATCTAAAATTGACACCCTATCAATAAAATTGAAAGAACTAGAGGAGCAAGATCAGAAAAACTCAAAAGCTAGCAGAAGACAAGAGATAACTAAGATCACAGTAGAACTGAAGGAGATAGAGACACAAAAAACCCTTCAAAAAATCAATAAATCCAGGAGCTGGTTTTTTTGAAAAGATCAACAAAATAGACTGTGAGCCAAACTAATAAAAAAGAAAAGGGAGAAGAATCAAATAGAGGCAATAAAAAAAGATAAAGGGGATATCACCACTGATCCCACAGAAATACAAACTACCATCACAGATTACTACAAACTGCTCTACTCACATAAATCACTAAACCAGGAAGAAATGGATAAATTCCTAGACACTTGTACTCTACCAAAACTAAACCAGGAGGAAGCTGAAACCCTGAATAGACCAATAACAAGGGCTGAAGTAGAGGCAGCAATCAATAGCCTACCAACCAAAAAGAGTACAGGTCCATTCGGGTTCACAGCCGAATTCTACCAGACATACAAAGAGGAGCTGGGTCCATTCCTTCTGAAACTGTATCAAACAATACAAAAGGAGGGAATCCTCCCAAACTCATTTTATGAGACCAACATCATCCTGATACCAAAATCAGGCAGAGATTCAACGAAAAAAGAAAACTTCAGGCCAATATCCATGATGAACATCGATGTAAAAATCTTCAATAAAATACTGGTAAACAGATTGCAACAGCACATCAAGAAGCTTATCCATCGTGACCAAGTAGGCTTCAACCAGGGGATGCAAGGCTGGTTCAACATATGCAAATCCATAAATGTAATCCATTACATAAACGGAAACAAAGACAAAAACCACATGATTATCTCAATACATGCAGAGACGGCCTTTGACAAAATTCAACAGTCCTTCATGCTAAAAACTCAATAAACTAGGTATTGATGGAATATATCATAAAATGATAAAAGCTATATATGACAAACTTACAGCCAATATCATACTGAACAGGCAAAAGCTGGAAGAATTCCCTTTGAAATCAGGCACTAGACAAGGATGCCCTCTCTCACCACTCCTATTCAACATAGTATTGGAAGTTTTAGCCAGAGCAATCAGGCAAGAAAAAGAAATAAAGGGTATTCAATTAGGAAAGCAGGAAGTCAAACTGTCTCTATTTGCAGATGACATGATTGTGTATCTAGAAGGCCCCATTGTCTCAGCCCAAAATCTTCTCAAACTGATAAGCAACTTCAGCAAAGTCTCAGGATACAAAATCAATGTGCAAAAATCACAAGCATTCCTATATACCAATAACAGATAAACAGAGAGCCAAATCAAGAGTCAACACCCATTCACAATTGCTACAAAGAGAATAAAATATCTAGGAATACAACTAACAAAGGATGTAAAGGACCTCTTCAAGGAGAGCTACAAACCACTGCTCAACGAAATGAGAGAGGACACAAACAGATGGAAAAACATTCCATGCTCATGGTTAGGAAGAATCAGTATCGTGAAAATGGCCATACTGCCCAAAGTAATCTATAGATTCAATAATATCCCCATAAAGCTACCAATGACCTTCTTCACAGAACTGGAAAAAAACACTTTAAACTTCATATGGAATCACAAGAGACCCCACATAGCCAAGACAATCCTAAGCAAAAAGAACAAAGCTAGAGGCATCATACTGCTGGACTTCAAACTATACTACAAGGCTACAGTAATCAAAACAGCATGGTACTGGTACCAAAACAGAGACACAGACCAGTGGAACAGAACAGAGATCCCAGAAGAAACACCACACATCTACAACCATCTGATCTTTGACAAACCCAGCAAAAACAAGTAATGGGGAAAGGACTCCATGTTTAATAAATGATGTTGGGAAAACTGGCTAGCAGTGTGCAGAAAGCAGAAACTGGACCTGTACCTGTCACCTTACACTAAAATTAACTCCAGATAGATCAAAGATTTAAACATAAAACCTAACACCATAAAAACACTAGAAGAAAATGTAGGCAAAACCATCCAGGACATAGGCATAGGCAAGGTCTTCATGACTAAAACACCAAAAACAATGGCAATAAAAGCCAAGACAGACAAATGGGATCTAATTAAACTCCAGAGCTTCTGTACAGCAAAAGAAACCATCATTAGAGTGAATCGGCAACCAACAGAATGGGAAAAGATTTTAAGATTTTTAAAATCTACCCATCTGACAAAGGGCTAATATCCAGAATCTACAAAGAACTAAACAGATATACAAGAAAAAACAACCCGATTCAAAAGTGGGCGAAGGATATGAACAGACACTTTTCAAAAGAGGATATATATGAGGCCAACAAACATATGAAAAAATGCTCATCATCACTGGTCATTAGAGAAATGCAAATGAAAACCACACTGAGATATCATCTCACACCAGTTAGAATGGCGATCATTAAAAAATTGGGAGACAACAGATGCTCGAGAGGATGTGGAGAAATAGGAATACTCTTACACAGTTGGTGGGAGTGTAAATTAGTTCAACCATTGTAGAAGACAGTGTGGCGATTTCTCAAGGATCTAGAAATAGAAATTCCATTTAACCCAGCAATCTCACTATTGGGTATATACCCAAAGAACTATAAATCGTTCTACTATAAAGACACATGCACACGTATGTTCATTGCAGCCCTGTGTACAATAGCAAAGACCTGGAACCAACCCAAATGCCCATCAATGATACACGGGACAGGGAAAATGTGGTACATATACACCATGGAATACTAGGCAGCCATAAAAAACGATGAGTTTGTGTCCTTTGTAGGGACTTGGATGAATCTGGAAACCATCATTCTCAGCATACTGACCCAAGAACAGAAAGCTAAGCACCGCATGTTCTCACTCACAGGTGAGTGTTGAACAACGAGAACACATGGACTCAGGGAGAGGAGCATCACACACAGGAGTCAGTTGAGGGCGTTAGGGGAGAGACAATGGACGGTGGGGACGGAGGCGGGGTGGGAAGGGATAACATGGGGAGAAATGCCAGATATAGTATGCACCTAAAGTAAAATAAATAAATTTTTAAAAAAATTCAGAGAGAACATTTTTAAAAAAACCATGACAATTGCAAAAATTAATATGACTAATGAACTGGTGTTGCCAATGATATACCTTTCATGTGATACTTTTTTCAACATCCATAGCCTTACACCTAAAATATTAAAAATTTACTGTATAAAAATACCCCAACGCCATACCGAAAAAACAAACAAACAAACAAATAAAAAACTGAAAACCAACTCTGCAAGATAGTTTATAAAAGCTTTGCTTCTGCAATAGTAAAAAATTAAGAGGCAACAAGGGAACAGGGAGCATTCAAGATATTTCTAAGTTAAAAAAAAAAAAGGAAGTTGGACAATAGTATGTAGTAAAATTCTGTTTTTGTTTTAAAAAACAACACATACGTTGGCTTTTTGTGTAAAATTAAATTAGAAGTACCAAATTTTTAATAATTGTGACTTTTAATGGATGACATGAAAAATGTTCACTCTTTGTATAATATATGTCTGTTAATCTTTTATTTGACATGAATGACTTTTTAAAATGAATAAAAAGGCAATGACTTTTACATACAAATTCTGAGACGGTTTCTAATGTTAACACTGAAAATACAGAATTTAGAAGCAAGAAGAATCTTCAAGTACTTATCTTTTAGATGTCTTTATTGGAATAGTTAAGACATTAAATAACATAGTGTTTGCTTCTATTTGGGGGTTGGTATATGGACAATCAGAAGTTTGGCCATGAGCTGCTATATAAACTGGGTTACTGTAACATGGGAGCCCACTGCACGATGCTCTGCTCTATTATGTTAAAAATTTCATTTAAAAAATTTTAAACCAAAATGTGCTACCTGAATAATGCTACAGAATAGTAACATATTCCCAAATAACAGAACTAGCACATTTAGCACATTTTGAAATGTTTATTAATAGTCACCCCACTCTTTTCTTAGTAATACTTTGCTTCTGGAATTTTATAGAATAGCATATTGATTCATTATTATTTTGATGAAATGCAAATTTTAGTTGCACAATATATAAGTCTCTACAGAAATGTCACATCTAATAGACAGGTACTGGTAAAGTTATTCCTCTTACTAGGTATCAAAGGAGTAAGGTAATTTTTGTCACCACCAATTAAAAACTTTTACGAAATAGGACTGTTATAAAACAATTAAACCTTGCAAATGCACTAGTCTCCAGAAAGAAAGTCCTGGAGGAAATTCTGCTTATTAAAATTGCAATTTTAGTTTCCATTAAAAGGAGAATAAGACAACAGAAGATGGGCTGGCAAGACAAATTATTTCTTAATGTCAGTTGAGCTTATTTCAAATGAGATAACGTATCTACACCAGGTTGGGTTCAGTACAATTTTGTCTTCTCAACTCATTTATCTAATTCAGTCATCTTGATTATAGCCTCATGGACTTCATTTTCAGAGAAAGAATTCTGTAACAAACAGCCTACACAACATGCTGATTACTGAACAGTTAATTCTAATTAACTTGGGCATGGCAAGAGAATTTTGATAAAGTCCTAGAATACAAATATAGTCTGCTTATACTGGACTAACTTATATAAAAACCCACAGCATAGTCTCCAGACAAAACAAGAGAGTCAAAGAGATCTAATTTAAAGAAACAAATGAGAAAATTAAAATCACAAATAATTTATTCTTCCGTTAGAGTTGATACAGTTTTAAATAGCAACAAAGTACACAGTGGTGGAAAATTGGCACAGAACCTACAAGCATTTCAATCACAATAAGGCTGTTCATGCTTTATCTGTTCAAACTTGATTCCCATTTTCTACTGACCAAGTTTAAAAAAGAAAAACCTGTTCTGGCCGAGCATGGTGGCTCACACCTGGAATCCCAGCACTTTGGGAAGCCGAGGTGGGTGGATCACTTCAGGTCAGGAGTTTGAGACCAGCTTCGCCAACATGGCAAAACCCCGTCTCTACTAAAAGTACAAAAATTAGCCGGGCATGGTGGTAGGCACCTCTAATCCCAGCTACTCAGGAGGCTGAGGCAGAAGAATCGCTTGAACCTGGGAGGCAGAGGTTGCAGCGACCCAAGATCTCGCCACTGCACTCCAGCCTGGGTGACAAGAGCGAGACTCCATCTCAAACAAACAAACAAACAAAAAAACAAACCTATTCTGACCTTGAAACACACACTCTCTCTTACACACACAGAGACCCACTCAAATTCTTCCTTTTGATTACAGTATGTTGAGAACAGTATGTTCTGCTTATTCAAATTTATGGTATCCTTTCTGTTTTGTTTCCAGTTAAAAGCGGGAAAAACCAATCCAATTATAAATAATACATCTTATTCCCTGGGCATAGGCAACTGTGATGAAAATAGCAACTTACCTTTGGGCTAGATGTTTTCAGATTATGTTTAAATAACCATGGTTAGAAATTTTTCAATGTATGCTTTCCTGCCCCACGCAATCTTCCTGAATTTAGCTAAAATAATCAGGCACAGGACAGTCTCAAATAATGATTAAAATATGCCCTGCTAATAAACAAGGTTATCTAGAATGCAACTTCTGTGCTTTTAAAACAGATAGAATAAACCTCATTAATAAGCATTTTCCTAAATATCTCTTTGTGTTATATTAACCAACATAAAAAAGGGAAAAACATAAAAGTGTCCCTTTATAAATGACATTATTTTCAGATAAGAAAGCTGAAACAAAGGTTTGTAAAGTCTCCTCAACTATTCTGTTTAATAACCAATTATCCCTCAATGTTACAAAATAAAATTACTGGATCAATGTTGACTCTTCTTTGATATCATTTATAAAATGCTTTGATATTACTTACTAAGATCCCTGATAATTCAAACAAGGTAAAATTAATACTTTCATTTTCAGTTATTGCTATTTTAGAAGAGGATTACCACTTTCATTTCTATGAAACTGTTTTACCAAAGGCTCCTCAGATCCAACATAAAGTAATTCTTATTGCCTCACATTTTAAAACAGTATTATAAATGATCTTTACAAAAAGGTTTAATCCACAAAACTGGAAGTCTTTTAAAAAATGTCTTTTTACTCAAAACTGTATCACAGTGCCCTTGATTATCTAATAGATAAAAGGGATTTGAATTTCCTCTATGAGAACACAACAGTGGACATATGGTGTGCTTTGTCTTCCCCTCACCTTTATCTTTATAGCACACCATTTTGAGACCAAAACAATCAAGCATCTACCACGCTCCAGAGTCCACATTAACAGAGGATTTCTGATTCTGTCCAGTGCGTAGTGTGCCGCCTTGCATATTCACCACACGAAATAAACATAATATACAAAATATTGCTGCTGTAAAAAGTGTACATTTCCCTCTTCCCCTTACAAAAAAATCTGTGGAAAAGTATTAAATTCCCTTACCCTTCATAAACATACAAAGCTGTTCACACCTTTCAGTCTGTAACAGTCCATTTGAAACACAGTTCCAAAATCATTACAAATTGGTTATGTCATTGCATTTTCTGTCCAATGTTGCCATCTAGAGTAGAAATGTGAAATCAAGAGTATTTTTGAGCTACTAAAGCCTTTTATAACTAAACCACAAAGGCTGCTTACTGATGAAACAGCCACTTATCCACAAGGTTTTTCCAAAAACTAGATGGAATGGAAGGATCTCTTCACAGGGAGGTTTCCACAGTGCTGAGGTGACAATATGGCTGCTAATAGATACTGGCTATTGGAATGTAAGTACTTTTTCACTGCTGGTAATTTCCATACTGTCCCTAAAAGATAAATTTAAAAATATAATTAGATAGTAGTTTGACCATAACAGGCACAGAAAATTACAAACAAATGATTTTTAACATTGTCATACCATAAAAAAGTGGCTGCACCTATAACAAACAAATTTTTTTTATATCTTTAGGTACACAGTATCACCCTGTAATTTCTTCTGATATTATATTCAATTACAAATGAATTTCACAGTCCAAAATATGCCAGGGATTAGCAAATGAGCCTAGAATACTACTACTCGGAATGGGAACTTAAATGTTTAGTGAGTTTTGTTGAATGACTTGAGCAGGCATGGAGAAATTCTGGTTCTAAACTCTGATGGGGTGTGTGTGTGTGTGTATGCGCGCGCGCACGCGCACGTAAAAATCATATGCTAGTGTGACAACGTTGGCTTGTTATAATTATTACAAATTAACATCAAGGGTATTTGAAGTAAGTGGCAAGTGATAATAGAAAGGTATCCAGGAGATAAAAGGTAACCTTTTATCCATTCCAAAATATTTGAGCCTTTCCCTGAGGTCAACAAAGTGTCAGCAGAGGTATTTAGTCCACAGGGACATAAAATCCAGGAACTTTGTTTTGTGTATGTTGTCTGTTTTGTTTTTTCGTAAGGTAGACTTGAAAACTCTCAGGCTGATAGGATGGGACAGAAAAGGAATACAGATAAAAAGGACATGATGAAGCAGCACAATTCTTTAAGCAATGTACAGTATATATCTGTTCAGGTTAGCTTTTGGGGAAAAGAAGACATAGTATGTCCTTCTTTTTTTCTATCTTTCTTCTGTTTTAGAGCATAATTATATGCTCACTGGAAGCATATAATTAGTTAACTGTTTCCTTTGGCTAAACAACTCCCTCGCCAAGTCACAATAATGTAACTCAAAAACATTCTAGACTTGAAATACTTCTCTACCATAAGAAAAGGTACCCTAAAAATCTACATTTCCAAAGAAGTAAGTACACATGATAATGTGTTGAATGTCACCATATATATGATGGAATAATGAATTAAACAGAATTAGAGATTTTACGGGCTGTGCACAGTGGCTCATGCCTGTAATCCCAAGGGAGGCCAAGGCAGTTGGACTGCTTGAGGTCAGGAGTTCGAGACCAGCCTGACCAACAGGGTGAAACTCCATCTCTACTAAAAACATAAAAATTGGCTTGGCACGGTGACACACGTCTGTAATCCCAGCTACTTGGGAAGCTGAGGCAAGAGAATTGCATGAACCCAGGAGGCAGAGGTTGTACTACACTCCAGCTTGAGCAACAGAGTGACTCTGTCTCAAAAAAAAAAAAAAAAGGATTAGGGATTTTACACCAATGTGTTTTACATAGTTATAGTCAGCTAAATTTACAGCCAATCATCATCTTGAAGAATTTATGGGTAAAATGACATCACTTCTAAGATTTGCTCTAAAATACTCTGAAAAAAAAACAGTGTAGAGAAGTAGATCAAACAACAGCAGCGAAATGCTGGTAAACTGATGAAGTTGTGGGTACACAGGGGTTCACTATACTACTGTCTTTTCTGTATGTGTTTAAAAATTTCTATAATAAAAGGTTTAAAATAAGAAATAAAGTTATTGCTTAGCACACTGGAGCTTACTATATCATTGTTAGATTGTCTAAATACTAAATATGAGTGTAAGTTCCAACTCTATTGCTAACTTCCTATTTGAGTCTAAAGAAAGCTCTGCGAGACTCAGTTTCTTCACTCATCAGTGGGAGAGTAACATATACACCTCTGGATTGCAATTTCCCTTATGTTAATGGCTACATCAATTCCTACACCTCATTTGTTTGTTATGATGCTTAAATAAGAGAGGGCATAAGAAAGAACTTTTTAGAATTATAAATCAGTGACTCTGAATGCTGGAGGGAAATGCTCCTTTAGTGAATGTGTAAAATGAGATGTTAATGATGAAAGTGAGCTGCAAATATAAACGATATGAAAGCAGAAGATAGGTTAAGAACCACCATGCCATAGTTAATAAGCTATAATTTATCTACTATATTATGAACTTCTTGAGGACAGAGACCAGGTCAATAATGTATACCAAATAAACTATATCCAAGCAACTGTGAACACTTATGAAACAAATACTCATCATCACCACAAATATGTAAAACAGAGAAGACTCAGGAATATAATTACAAAATAGATAACTTTACTAAGTCTTAGAGAACTTAAGAGAGTTCAGAAAAGAAAAGGTTAACACAGCCTAAATTAATTAGAAAAATATTCCCAAGAATGTGGGAGCCTTGAGAAAATAGTAAGATCTGAACAGCAGAAAAAAAGAAAAGGGGGCAATTCAAATAGAATAAATAGCTGAAACAAAGCATGGAGGATAAAATATAGAATGCTTAGGGAAGTGGGAAGAAAGAATATGCAATAATGAGGAGTAGAAGCTAATAATTATTTTGTAAGACAGAGCTTGAAGTAATGAAAAATACATCTAGCTAATACTGACAGTAGTTAAGTCTTAATATATCCCAATAATACCATCTTAGTATGTGTCACATATTGTCGTAAGTGCTTTGTGCCCATCTATAATCTATATAGTAAATATTACGTCCATTATATAGGTGAAGAAATTGAGGCACTGAGAGTATAAGTAACTTGACCTATACTTGATCACAATGATAGGACCAAACAAAATCATAATCAAGCCTAAAAACGTAGACTGTGTATTTGCAACCATTAGCAAATTCCAAGGTGGCATTAAGGATTAAAACTATGGGTTTTGGAGCCAGAAACCAATTTCTAATGCTAACGTCACCACTTAACAGTTTCTTATCCTTGGGCAAGTTGCTTAACGTCCCTTGAGTTTCAATTTTATCATCTGACAAGGGTAATTATAATCTCGATTTTAAAAAGTTATTCAAGAAGAAAAACATGAAAATGCTCTGTGAGCTACTCAAGTACTCATTAATAGTACGGGTGGCAGTGTGGTACAGTGAACAAAGCATGGGCTTTCAGCACTCAGCAGCAGTCATGTAGCTTCACCACTCCTCAGTTCTGTCATCTTGAGTAAATCACTCGAACACTACGTAGGCCTCACCTTCTCTCTCTTTGCTTCTTCAATTAAAAAAAAAAATTACAAAGTTCCTCAGCCTACAGTGTAAAAACTTTTAACAGGAAAGTAACAAGACAGTATGGAAGATCCTGCTGCAATGAAGGCAGGAGATGAACATGGTCTAAATCAAGATAAGGGAGTAGGTTAGAGAGAAATAGATGGATTCAAAAGCTTTTCGAAAAGGAAGATCAATAACATTTGTCATTTATTAGACAAGGGAGGAAAAGGAGGCACACTTACATATCACATAGGGTACCTGGCATTTTTGCTTGGTGATAGTACCCCTTTCTTTGATAAAGAACACAGAAAAGTAAGTTTTGGTAGAAAAAATCACAGATTTATTTTGTTTCTGCTGAATTAATACCTATGATACATCTAAGCAGAGCTGTCGAGTAGGCATCTAATTTCCAGAAAAGAGATTCAGACTATAGAGATTTGGGAGTCAACACCATGGTGAACTGAGACCTTGTGAATAAATAAGAATGCCTAGGGAGAGTATATTGAATGAAAAGAGTTCCGAAGGTAGAAACCTGAGCAATACCAATCATCTTTAAATTTATTTCCTTCATTCTATTTATCTAATCAGTTCAAAATCTTAACATTGTTTCTTCACAATACATTTTAGGGGTTTCCTCTTATCTCTATTTTTGTGATCATGTATTCAAATCTAGAAAGTAATGGCCTTATTTACTCCGTTGTTTATACTTTATTCACCAATATTTATTGATTACCTACTGTGCTCTACTAGGTGACAGAGACTCAACATAATAAAAACAGACAACGAGATGCCTTTAAAGACGTTACATTCTAGGAGAAGAATAATATGACAATAAACAGTAACAAAATAATCTGTCAAATGAAGAGAAATGTTATGTTGAAAAATTAACGCACATTTCCGTTCAAGATGGATTTACCTGGCAGCATAAAACAATTAAAAATAAAAAACTACATAAAGCATATGATAATCATATTCAGGACACAGGACAGAGACAACAAAGGACAATGATCCCTGAGACATGGTAAACAAATGAGGTCAGCTCTCTGATTACCACAGCTAAGTGCCTTGAGAGTTTCCAGTCTGCAATACATGAAGGGGAACTGAGGCTGAGTCTGCCAGATGTTCTGACTTAAGGAGAAACGGCTTACAGTCTGGAGAGAAAACAGTAGCTAGAGTTAACAGGACAGAGTACCCGAGAGAGAAGAAAGATCTGCCTAAAAGAGACAACTGTGGAGATCTGCAGAGGAACCCTCCTCATATTCAGCACAGTACAGATATGCAATGCAAATGTGTGAGGAAAATAACCTAGGATGAGGCAGAACACCATAAAGGATTAGGAGAAACAATAGTTTGTTACACAGGAACAGAAATAGTGCTTATTCCCACCAGTCAGAGCAAAAAGCCTTATAATTCAAAAGGCACTGGGCACAATACTCAAAAGGCTCTTACGTTAAGAGTGATGAATATTTAGCCCAGGAGTAAACACTGCTCTTTATCCTAACTGAAATATCTTAAATGCAATTTCAGAAAGCTCAAACTGCTTGTAACTTATTAAACTGCATCCCAAAGCAAGCAAAGCTTAAGAATATTTCTAGGCAAACAATATCATCACCCAACAACATAAAATTGACAATGTCTGGAATCCAATCAAAGATTATCACACACACAAAGGAAGAGAGGAAAAAAAACTGATTAAAATTGATCCTAAAATGACACAGATTATTACAATTAGCAGAAGAGGACATTAAAGGAGTTATACTTATATTCCGTATGTTCAAAACAATTAAGGAGAGACACAGAAGATACTAAGACCTAAACCAAACTTCTAGAGATGAAAATGACAACATCTGAGATAACACTCAACAAACCCCAAGCATAAGAAACAAAGAAATCTACACCAAGGCATGCTCTAATCAAATTGCTCAAAACAATTTGAGCAAGAGAGAAATTTCTTTAATGAAATAATTTGATAAAGGGAAAATCTTAGAAAGAGAGAAAAAAAGACACATTAAACAAAAAAACAATAAAAATGACAGCAAATGTCTCCTTGGAAACAATGTAAGGAAGAAAAGAGTGGAGCATCTTTAAAGTATAGAAAGAAAATAAAAACATTAACTGTCAACCTAGAATTCTATATCCAGAGAAAATATCTTTCAGAAATGAAGGTAAAATAAATTTTTTTTCAGACATACAAAAGCTGATTATTACCAGTACACCTGCATTTCAAGAAATGTTAAACAAAGTCCTTCAGGCAAACAAAAATAGTATCAGACAGATATATGAATCTACACGTAAATAATGAAGAATACCAAAAACGGTCAACTACATGTTTTAAAGATTTTTTTCCCCTTATTATTTAAATATCTTTACAGGATAAGTAACTTTTTTAGACAAAAATAAATTCAATATACTATGGGGTTTATAACATATACAGAAGTAAAATTTATAACAGTAACATAAAGACTGGGAAGAAATCAAAGTAGACTATCTTAAGGTTCTTACACTATACACAGTGTCAACCTATCACTTGAAGACACTGATAAACACTACACAAACAAACCTTGAAAATATTATTCTAAGTAAAATAAAATACACCAATCACAAAACTCCACATATTATATGATTCCATTTATCTTAAACGTACAGAATAGGCAAAAAAATCCATAGAAACAGAAAGGAAACTACTGTTGCTGGAAAATCTCCAAATATTTGAAAACAAAATTACAGACTGAGTATTTAAGTATTTAAGGCTGAGTAGATGAAGGGGAATGAGGAGTGACTGCTAATAAGTATACAATTTAACAGGTTGGTGAAAATGTTTCAAACTTAGATGGTGGTGATGGTTGCACAACCTTTTTTTTTTTTTTTTTTGAGACAGGATCTTAGCTCTGTAGCCCAGGCTGGAGTATACTGGCACAATCACAACTCACTGCAACTTTGACCTCTTGGGTTCAAGCAATCCTCTGCCTCAGCTGACTGAATAGCTGGGACTACAGGCACATGCTATCGACCCTGGCTAGTTTTTTAGTACAGGTGGGGTCTTGCTTTGTAGCCCAGGTTGGTCTTGAACTCCCAGGTTCAAGAGATCCTCCTGCCTCAGCTTCCCAAAGTGCTA
The DNA here is from genome assembly GCF_030222135.1 of Aotus nancymaae. Classification (NCBI taxonomy): domain Eukaryota; kingdom Metazoa; phylum Chordata; class Mammalia; order Primates; family Aotidae; genus Aotus; species Aotus nancymaae. Next base: position 50,699,616 of record NW_026988432.1, on the reverse strand, counting down.
TAATTAGTTAGACCTCCAGTCTAACTTTTTGAATATGCTTAAAAACCACTGAATGGTATATTTTAGAATGGTGACTTGTATGATATGTGAATTATATATCAATAAAGCTGTTTTTGTTAAAAACAGGGAAAAAATCAAAGGCAGGCAGAAAAGGAGAAGAAAAACCAGATCGGACAAATAGTAAAAATAAAGATGATATATTTAATCATATCCATAATCACATTAAACATGTCACAAACCCCAATTTGAAGGCAGCAATTGTCAGACTGGATTTTAAAAAGCAAGATCCAGTTGACTACATATACTGTTCACTTGAAATATAATTTAAACATAAAAACATAAATATGTTAAAAGGATGAAAAATATATTATTCTAATACTAATCCAAAGAAAAGTGGTATTGCAGTATTAATATTAGACAAACTAGATTTCAGAGCAAAAAATATTAGCAGGCATAAATATATTTATTTGATTATGGCAGAGAAGTAAATTCATCAGAAAGATTTGAAAATGTCCAAATATTTGAAAATAAAATTGTACACTTCTAATGTGTCATGTGTCAAAAAAGAAATAAAAAGTGAAATCAGGACGTATTTTGAACTGATTAAAAATAAGAACAGAATAAGATACAGTTTAAGAGTATTTAGAAAGAACTTAACTGGGTTTAAAAGAGGATGTAAAAAAAGGTAACAATATTAAAAAAAGAGTATTTAGAAATAAACACTTATATTAGAAAGAATGACAGTTCTTAAATCAATGGTACTACAGCTTCAATCTTAAGAAAGTGGAAAAAGACGAACAAATAAAATCCAAGCAAGCAGAGAAAAAGAAATAATAATAAAGTTCTGGGCAGAAATCAAAGAAACAGAAAAGCAAATGGGCAAAAAGCAAGCAATAAAATCAAAAGCTGCTTTTTGAGAATAATCAATAGGTAGATAAAAACTAGCCGGATTAATAAGGTCAAAGAGAGAAGACACAAATTACTAATATCAGAAATGAGAGAGGTAATATCACTACAGATTATACAGATACTAAATGATGATAAAGAAATTATTCAACAACATAGATAAAATGGCCAACTCCTATGAAAAATTAACAAAACAAACACTCAAGAAAAAAACAGATAACCTGAATACCCCCTATATTTAATAAATTAAATTTATAATTTAAAAATTTCTCACAAAAAAACTACAAACCCAGATGGCTTCACTGGTAATTTGCACCAAACATTTTAGAAAGAATAATACCAATTTTCTGCAAATCCTTCCAGAAACTTGAAGGGAAGAAATTCTTCCCAACTCACTCTATGAGGCCAGTGCTACCTCAGTAACAACATCAGATAAAGATGTTACAAGAAAAGAAAACTAGAGTCCAAAATTTGTCATGAAAATATAGATGTTCCTTGACTTACCATGGGTTATGTCCCAATTAACCCACTGTAAGTTGAAAATATCCAAAGTGTTGCATATCTCATGTAATTTATTAAACACTGTACTGTAAGTATAAAACAGAATAACTATGACTACTGGAAGTAGAATTTCTACTAAATGAACATCACTTTTCACAGCATTGTGAAGTGAAAAAAATGTAAGTTGAACCACTCTAAGTCAGGACTCATCTGACTAGGACTAGAGGCATATGCCCCTGCAACTGGCCAGTTTTTTTTTTTTACAGAGGTGGGGTCTCATGTTGTTGCCCAGACTGGTCTTGAAATCCTGGGCTCAAGTGATGCAGATGCAGAAATTCTTAACAAAATTTTAGCTAATCAGCCAATATATAAAAATAGTAATACATCATGACCAAATGGATTTTATCCCAGGTATGCAAAGGTGGTTTACAATTTGAAACTCATATAATTCAAAAATTAGCAAACCAAAAAGGAACACCACAATTCTCTTAATAGATAAGGAAAAATCATGTGACAAAATTCAACATTCGTTCCCAATAAAAATTCTCAGCAAACTAGAAATATAATACCTGATAAAGGACATCTACAAAAAACCCTACATTAACATCTTATGTAAGGATGAAAAACTGAAAACTTTCCCCTTAAGATCAGGAACAAGACAAAAAGGTGTCTACTCTCACCATTTTTATTTAACATGGTATTAGAGTTTCTAGCAGAGGCAAGCAGGAGAGTGAAAAAGGAACATGGGAAAGCATTGAGATTGAAAAGGAAAAAGACTGTCTTTACTCACAGACATGATTTCTTTGTATGAATATTCAATGAAATCTACAAAAACACTACTAGATGTGTGATTTTAGTAAGGTTATAGTTTTCATAAAATATCAGTACACAAAAATAAGCTGTATTTGTATATACTAGCAACTAATAACTGGAAACTAAAATTTAAAACATTATAATAGCATCAAAAAATAGAAAATACTTAGGAAATAAATGTAAGACCTATACAGTGAAAACTGTATGACACTGCTGAAAAAAAATTTTTTAAAGGACATATGCCATGTTCACAGGTTGGAAGACTAAATGATATCATCAATTCTCCCCAAATTAATCTATAAATTCAAGGCAATTCCAATCAAACTCCTAGTAAGCGTTCATGTAGAAATTGACAAGATGATTCTAAAATTTATATGGAAATGCAAAGAACCTACAGTGTCAATGAACTTTTCAAAAAAAAAAGAACAAAGTTCAAAAACTAATACCACCTGATTATAAAACTATAAAACATTACAAAACTATAACACTTATTATAAAACTATAGTAATGAAGATGTTGTGGTACTGGCATAAAGATACATACATAAATCAATGGAACAGAATAGAGTTCAGAAGTAGGCACATGTTTACGGACAACTGATTTTCTGCAAAGGTCAAAAAACAATTCAGTAGATAATAGTCTTTTCAGCCAGGCACAGTGACTCACGCCTGTAATCCCAACACTTTGGGAGGCCGAGGCGGATGGATCATGAGGTCAAAGGATTGAGACCATCCTGGCCAACAAGGTGAAACCCCATCTCTACCTAAAAAAAAAAAAAATTAGCTGGGTGTGGTAGTGCACGCCTCTAGTCCCAGTAACTCAAGAGGCTGAGGCAGGGGAACTGCTTGAACCCAGGAGGCAGACGCTGCAGTGAGCTGAGATTGTTTCACTGCACTCCAGCCTGGCGACAGACCAAGACTTCGTCTCAAGTCTTTTTAACAAATGACGCTGAGAAAATTAGCTATTCATTGCAAAGAAAAAGAACCATGCAAACTTTATATTTCACGCCATACATAAAAATTAACTCAAAATGAATCATAGACTTAAATGTAAACTCTAAAATTGTGTAACTTCCAGAAGAAAGCACAGAAGAAAATTTTTGTGACTTTCAGTTAGGTAAAGATTTCTTACATATGATCCCAAAAGCATAATCCATAAGAGAAAAAAAACTAATAAACTTCATCAAAATTTAAATTCTCCCTGATACTATGTACAGAATGAAAAAACAGACAGCAAGAGAGAGATCCAAGATGGCTGATCACTAGCAGCTCGGGCTCGTAATTCCCAGTGAAAGCGCAGAGAACGAGAGGATGCCACACTTTCAGACAAATATTTGTTGCTCACGGACTAGGAGATTCCCAGCAGAGGAGCCCCATGGGTCGCCAGGGCGACTCTTGTGGCCGGCGTGGCGGTTTTGCTGGCGCCTTAGCACGCCAGTTCTTGGTGCAGAGTCCAGAGATTCCCGGGCAGAAAAGCACCATCAATCTTAACACCGCTATTTTGGCCGGCGCAGTGGATTGCTCAGATTTCGGCGCTGGGAATCAACAAGTTGGACGTCCGCTCAGAGGCCTAGTTAGAAAGTCGGTAATTACAAAGACGACAGACGGATAAATATATAATGAAGGGAAGAAACCAGCCTAAAAAGGCAGAGAATACTCAAAATCAGAATGCCTCTCCCTCTACAGGGGATCGCAATTCCTCATCAGTAACAGAACAAGGCTTAATAGATTACGAGTGTGTTCCACTAACAGAAGCAGGTTTCAAAACATGGGTGATAAGAAACTTCTGTGAATTAAAAGAACTTGTTGTAACCCAATGCAAAGAAACTAAGAACCTTGAAAAAAGGTTTGACAAAATGTTAACGAGAATGGACAATTTAGAGAATATAAGTGAATTGATGGAGCTGAAAAACACAACACGAGAACTTGCAAAGCATGCACAAGTTTAAACAGTCGAATTGATCAAGCAGAAGAAAGGATATCAGAAGTCGAGGACCAGCTCAGTGAAATGAAACGAGAAGACAAGAATGGAGAAAAAAGGATGAAAAGGAATGAGCAAAGTCTCCAGGAAATATGGGACTATGTGAAAAGACCTAATTTATGTTTGATAGGTGTACCTGAATGTGATGAAGAGAATGAATCCAAGTTGGAAAATACTCTTCAGGATATCATTCAGGAAAACTTCCCCAACCTGGCAAGGCAGGGTAATAGTTAACTCCAGGTAATACAGAGAACACTACAAAGATATTCTTCAAGAAGACCAACCCCAAGGCACATAATTGCCAGATTTATTAGGGTTGAAATGAAGGAGAAAATACTAAGGGCAGCCAGAGAGAAAGGTCAGGTTATCCACAAAGGGAAATCTATCAGACTTACAGCAGATCTCTCAGCAGAAACCCTACAAGCCAGAAAAGAGTGGGGACCAATATTTAACATCCTTAAAGAAAAGAACTTTCAACCCAGAATTTCATATCCAGCCAAACTAAGCTTTATAATCGAAGGAAAAATTGAATCTTTTGCGAACAAACAAGTACTTAGAGACTTCACCACCACCAGGCCTGCTTTACAAGAGCTTCTGAAAGAAGCACTATACATATAAAGGAACAACCAATATCAGCCTTTCCAAAAGTATATCAAAAAGGAAAGAGCATTAACACAATGAAAGATTTACACTAACTAATGGGCAAAACAGCCAGCTAGCATCAAATGCCAGTATTAAACCTATATATATATTCTAATTGGATAAAAAGCCAAAACCCATCGGTATGCTGCATCCAGACCCATCTCACATGCAACGATACACAAAGACTCAAAACAAAGAGAAGGAGGAAGATTTATCAACCAATCAGAGAGTAAAAATAAACAAATAAACAAAAAGCAGGAGATGCAATTCTCGCCTCTGATAAAATAGACTTTAAAGCAACAAAGATCAAAAGAGGCAAAGAAGGACATTATATAATGGCAGAAGGATCAATGTAACAAGAAGAGCTAACAATTTCATAGATCAACGAGACAGAAAATTAACAAGGACATTCAGGACTTGAACTCAGACCTGGAACAAGTAAACTTAATAAACATTTATAGAACTCTCCACTTCAAATACACAAAACATACATTACCACCTCACACCTATTCCAAAAGTGACTACATAATTGGAAGTAAATCAATCCTCAGTAATCGCATAGCATTTCATAGGTTTAAATGAAATACTGGTTGGCTGCTTGTTTGTTATTTTCTTCCCTTATTCCTTCCTGTCTACATCAAGTATAATTATTGGTATAAAAGAGGTTTTCAATATCCATTACTAAACTGCATTCTAACCTGGGCAAGAAAGCAATACTCCCATTCTCTCTCTCTCTCTCTCTTTCTCTTCCTTTTTCTTCCTCTTCTTTTTTTTTCTTTCTTTCAAAAAAAAAAAGACAGGATGAAAGTATGTGCAAATGCATGAATGTTCACTGAAGCACTGTTTACAATAGCAAAGACCTGGAACCAACCTAAATGCCCATCGATTATAGACTGGACAGGGAAAATGTGGCACATATACACCATGGAATATTATGCAGCCATCAGAAATGATGAGTTCGTGTCCTTTGTAGGGACATGGATGAGACTGGAAACCATCATTCTCAGCAAACCAACACAAGAACACAAAATCAAACACCGCATGTTCTCACTCATAGGCGGGTGTTGAACAATGAAGACACAGGGAGGGGAGCATCACACACTGGGGTCTGTTGGGGGGAAATAGGGGAGGGACAGCGAGGGGGTGGGGAGTTGGGGAGAGATAGCATGGGGAGAAATGCCAGATATAGGTGAAGGGGAGGAAGGCAGCAAATCACACTGCCATGTGTGTACCTATGCAACAATCTTGCATGTTCTTCACATGTACCCCAAAACCTAAAATGCAATTAAAAAAAAAAAAAAAGAAAGTATGTGCAAATGATACCTGATTAAGGACTTGTACCTAGGATATATAAAGACTTCTTAATATTCAATAATAAGAAAAATAACCCCCAATTTAAAAACGAGCAAAAGATTTAAACAGACACTCCTGAAAAGAAGATATATAGATGGCAAATAAGCAAGAGATGATGATCAACATCATTCGTCCTTCGGGATACTCAAATTAAAGTCATGAGGTGTTATAACACACCAATTAGAATAAATGAAATTAAAAAGTCTGATTCATACCAAGTGTTGGCAATGAGTTAGCAAGGATATGGAAGAACTCATACACTGCTGGTAGGAATGTGCAATGGTACAAGTACTTTGGAAAACATTTTGGCAGTTTGTTGAATTAAATATATACTGATCATATGATCCAACCATATTTACCCAAGAAAAATGTCCCCAAGGATTTGTCTATGTACTTTGTCTATAAAACATACAAACAAATACTTTGTATGTATTTATTCATAGTACTTTGTCTATAAAACCCAATATCCCATCTATAGATTAATGGATAAACATAGTACACCGTCTGTAAACACAAATTTTCCCCAGGGACAAACACATAGCCATATAATGGAACACTACTTAGCAATAAATAATTATTGACACACAAAACATAAGTATCAAAACAATTATGCTGAGTAAAAGCAGCCAGATAAAAAAACAGAACATACTGTATAATTCAATTTCTATACAATTTTGGAAAATGTAAACTAATCCACAGTTTAGTTAGCAAATCAGTGTCATGGTCTGGAGACGGGATACAAGTGGAAGAATTTCAAAGGGGCACAGGAAAAACTTTTGGGCACGATAGATACTCCATTATTTTGATTCTGCTGATGGTTTCACAGGTGTGTATACACATGTCAAAATGATCAAACTGTACACTTTTATTACATGCAGTTTAATTGTATGTAAACTATACATGAATTAAGCCGTTCCAAAAAACCATAAAAAGGGTAGGGAAAATGAATGATGCAATGGAGGGTATCACTATTTTACTCAGGTGGTCAGTGAAGGACTCTCTGATATGATATGGTGACGTTTAAGCAGAGATTTTAATAAAGTGAGATTGGAGATATTCCAGACATTCAGGCAGAAGGTGGGCAACAAATACAAAGGTTCTCAGGTAGAAACTCACTTGATGCATATAAGGAACAGCAAACAGGCCGGTGTGATTGAAATAGAGTGGGGGCAGCAAGTGGTTGGAATACAAATACACAGGCCCAGCTGGGCATGGTGGCTCACGCCTGTAATCCCAGCACTTTGGGAGGCCAAGGCGGGCAGATCACCAGAGGTCGGGAGTTCAAGACCAGCATGACCAACATGGAGAAACCCCATCTCTACCAAAAATATAAAATTAGCTGGGCATGGTGATGCACACGTGTAATCCCAGCTACTTGGGAGGCTGAGGCAGGAGAATCACTTGAATCTGGGGGGTGAAGGTTGTGGTGAGCCGCACACGCCACTGCACTTCAGCAGCCTGGGCAACAAGAGCAAAACTCCATCTCAAAATAAATAAATAAATACACAGCCATGAGGATAAGGTAGGATTTGGGACCACAAGTCCTATACGGCCCTGTAGGCCAGTATATCCTACGGCTTTTTACTTAAAACACCACAGGGTTTTAAGCAGAGAGGTGACTAATGTCTTTAAAACATTACTGTGGGTCTCATGTGCAGAATATCTTGTAGAGGAGGCAGGATAAAATCAAGAAAACTAAAAAGGACCATAGACTGCAACAGTCCAGATGAGTGATAATTGTGATTTTGACTTGGGTGAAAGGAGACTGAAAAATGGCTAGATACTGGATATATTTTTAAGGAGGAGGTGAGAAGATTTGCTTATTGATTGAATGTTTGCTTTGCAAAGAGGCTGAGTCAAAGATGACTCCAGGTTTTTAACCTGAGGAACAGGAAGAACGTAACCACTGTTTACTGAGATAGGAAGGACCAATGGGGAAGTATCCTAACAACTTCTTTCCTTTTAATTTCTTCCCTTTTGTCTTGCATAATGCTGTAAGATTAATCTGCCTAAACTACAACTATAATTATGTTAGTACCGGGTTTCAGAATCTTCATTAGTTTCAACTATCTTCAAGGTGATGAACTATTTTTCCTAAAATAAAGAGATCAACAGGTCTTTGGGTAGTGGGCCAAAGATAAGGTTAAACATTAGGTTAATGTGGAAACACTACTGGCACTAAAATAGCTAAAATGGTCCCCTCCTCATATTCTTTTCTAGTGGGGAAAGAGATGTGGTTGGCAACTACTTAAACACCAGAGTCTTTATACACAGTATAGTCCCAAATTCCTGAGAACTTTAGAAAGTGGAATAATTATGATGATAAAAGGAGAAGTAAATCACGTCAGTGCTAGCCACTGCTAGCCACTTTATGTACACTGCTTTTCAAGCTCCACAATGATGTCAGGATACAGTTCAAATCCCCTAATATGGCTTGTAAGAGCCTTCCTAAGCTCATTCCAACACCTCTCTCCAGTTTTGCCTCTTCTTCCCCATGCTTCTGCTTTACTGAATCACACAAAACTTAACACTAGTTCCATTGTAAATGCTCTTCTTCCTGAATATTCTTTCCTCATCCACGTCTACTTAGCTAATATTGACTCATCCTTGGTGCTTCATACTTATATATAATAATTCCCAAGGAATTATTTCTCAAGATCTGAGTTAGAAGCTCTTTCCACATAAATTTTAGCTTTCCTTATCTAAGTACTTGTCACACTATATCGTATCATATGTTTACCTACCTGTACTCCATTCTAGACTTAAGTTCATAAAGGCTGAGTTCATGTCTATCTTATTTCCCAATATGTTCCCAATCTTAGCATGGCACTTAGCATATAATGGTTGCTCAATAAACATTTGCTGAATGAATGGTTTGAAGTTTAGGAGATTTGGAAATATGTAGACTTAGAAAAGAAAATGTTCAGTTTAGTCTACAACAGGCTAAAGTTGAGGGAATGGTAAGATGCCCAAAGACAGAGATCTTCTGTACAGTTGGATAAAAAGGAGCTGACATCGGGTTGATAAGTAATGACTAAGACTACTGAAAATAAAGGGCAGGAGATTGAGACTTAAATAAAAAAAAAAGGGTCAAGAACTGTTATTAGGGTAAAAGAAAAACCAATAAAAAATAAAGGATGAATCAATATAAACACAGGAGGAACAAAACAGCTCAGAAATATAGAAGCAAAAGATCATTTAAAAATGAAAAAGAAAAATGTGCCAATAGCTAAAGTGAGGTCAAGGAAGACCAAGATAGAGGTTGCCTATTTTACTTCTGTAGGACCTACTACAGTATCAAACACATGTGGAGAACTAATAAATATTTGTTGAATGATGGAATATATGACCAGAATCTCACTTTTTAAAAAGTTCACCTATAGATTAGAATAAGCCTAAATTTTATCTTCTCAGGAATCCTGCCTTTAAATACTCACTAGCCACGACTTACTTTACTTCTAAAACTTAATAAAATTTCTGACTGCTCATTTTGTTTTGAGTATATTTTTGAAAAATATTACTCATCTGTTCTTATGCTTTTAGTATCTCCTTTGTCTTAAAAAAGAAGTGTCAATAGAAGAGGGTTGCAGGCATGGAAGAGAGTTGATAAAACAACTGATCATGCCTCAAATTCTGGTTACCACTGCATCTGAATTTTTCCTGAAACCAGATACCTACACTGGCCCTGAAAAGCCTAAATTGTGTATTAAAGACAGTTTGATATTTAAAAATAACCTATTTTAGATAGCTTAAGTGGTAAACAAACCAGCAGACCTTCACTAAAAAGTGTAGACAAACCTGACACCAACCTAAAGGAATTGCCATAATAATGTATCATTTCATTCATAAAACAATGACTGTGGTACAAGTCTTAGGAGTTTAATGACAATAAGAAGAAACTTAAATGAACAATGGGTTCAAGGGAATACAGCCATCTTAGGATGAGATATGCTTCTACATATTTGAAAGCAGAATGACAAGTAGGGGAGAAATAACACTTGAAATAATAGATGTGTGTGTGGAAGGAGGCAATAGATGTGTGTGTGGAAGAGGGTAGAAACTTTGAATTTAAAGAGATGGGATATTACAAGTGTGAAGGAAGTGTAGCAGATATGCTGGAGTGAAGTGGAGTGCTAATGAAAGATGAACTCCACATCTCAGTAGATCATGGGAAAGTCTCAGCAATAAATATCAGGGAGGATCATCGAAATCACTAAGGTTACCAGAGATTGGGAAGAAAAGAGATGAGAAGGAGTCGGAAAGGGGGAAATAAATGAATTTATTAACACTGAACTGTATGTACACTCAAAAATGGTAAGGATGGTAAAATCTGTATGCATGTTTTACCTCAGTAAATAAATAAAGTCTGAGAGTAAAGACCAGAGAGAGAGAGAATTATCTATATGCTGTTGTCTTATCATGTTTTATATGAGTAACTATGATCAACTGTGTTATTAAACAGCATGAGCCTCAAAAGTAATATACTTTTTGTTAACAAATGTACCATAAACATTCCCTCATGAAGGAAACATGAGTCTTCAAGTTTAAAAAAAAAAGTTCACCTAATTGAAAGTGAACAAACAATATGGTAATTCTGCAGCAGTCAAGTAACTTACCTGGTCATATCCATAAGGCCTCTGCTGGGGTGGCTGTGGTGGTCCAGGCTGTGTTGGTCTATATCCCCCATACTGTTGACCTTGTCCCTGTGGGTAGTTAGGATACTGAGGACCTGGACCACCCTGTGAAGGACCTGCAAATAATTAACATAGCAAAAAACCCACATAAAAAGATAAGTCCCTAGAACTCAGGAAAGGATTTAAACTAGAGATGTTACTATATTTTTCCATCTAAACTAAAAAAGATAGTTTGGTACCTTGATTTCCTCAAACACTTTCTGAAATAAATTTAAATGGTAATAATAAGAGTAAAAATACTGTAATGCTACTTCATTGCAACTATTGTACTATGCCCTCGCCATTATAAAATGTATTTCAAAATGCATAAAAAAGACTCAGGGAGTTGTAAAGCAGGTTAACTCCACGATGATAAGAAAATTAATCAATATACCTGGTAGAGTTGACAAGTGCAAGCAAGAGGAAGAAGAGAAAGCAAGAGGCAGATTCAAAGAAAAATACTGAAATAACTTCTGAATAAAGTGGAGGAATATATGATATTTACAACTGTATGACTCCAGATTTATATTTGCAGTCACCGAAAGTATATGTCTATACTATGCACTGACAAATTACCACAATATTTTAAAATAGAAACTAAAAACCTGAAAACCCACAGGATACATGTGAAAAAACTTGATTCAAAAGTTACACTGAGAATTAATCACCTTTAATACTTTATCCATAAAAATAATTTCAAATTCCAGAGATGGCAAGGGACTGATTTGGTTTGCTAAAGAAATATGTCTGTTTTATAAACTTTTACTACTTTCCATAGTAAAGAATGCTTTAAAAAGCATAAACTGGGCCAGGCATGGTGGCTCACGCCTATAATCCCAGCACTTTGGGAGGCTAAGGCAGGTGGGGTCACCTGAGGTCAGGAGTTAGAGACCAGCCTGACCAGTATGATGAAACCCTGTCTTTACTAAAAATACAAAAATTAGCCGGGCGTGGTGGCATGCGCCTGTAATCCCAGCTACTTGGAAGGCTGAAACAGGAGAACTGCTTGAACTTGGGAGGCGGAGATTGCAGTGAGCCAAGATCGCACCATCGCACTTTACTTTGGGCAACAAGAGTAAGACCCTGTCTCAAAAAAAAAAAAAAAAGGATAAGCTGAAAAGCTTTGACACTTAAATGTTTTCTATTGTAGCCATTCAAATCCTGCCATAAAAACACTGACTTCAGAGAAAAGTATCAAAAGAGAACAGTAAGTTTTCAAGCTTAAATGAATTCCATCAGTCTATTATTTATTTAATTATTAATATATTCAATTATTACAACTTTATTTCCATTAGAAATGAAGTTTTTTTTGACAACAAGCCTATGGATAAACAAAATAGAAATTTATCTTAGGATTCCTGATGTCTAACAAAACAGCATTTAACTATAATACAAAAATTAAGCTTTATTTCACCCTCTCTTACCAATGAAGACATTTCTCTTAAGTCAATGAATTTACCTGATTTAGCTGCATTACATCTGTTTTCATGCAAATGCAATAAAACCAGAATACTGTAATTACTCAAAGTATAAATACTAAGTAGTCACAAAATGAAAAGGCCATCTGGGAAGGGCAAGAAAGTTCCTTTGTGGGAAAAAAAAAATCCATGGAATATTTCTAAAGTCACGTCTAGAATTTGGAAATCAGAACTTACCATTTTTAGAAAAATATCTGACTCCCCAATATCTGATTGAGTTTCAACACATATGTTGAGGGGGCAAGACAATTTCAGTCTGACCATAGTTCTAAGATTTGCTATCATAGGTAGATAGAGATGCCCACAGCAACAGCTGAGCTTAAGTCAATGACTAAAAATAATAAGATATTACTAATGTGAAAAAGAGACCCTAATTAGGAAAAGATAGAGTCAGTATTCTTAAGCAGCTACTTTTCTTTCAATAGAGCTATATCTAAGATGGTTATAGTAGCCTGAGAGTGAAGATTAAAATAACAGGTCCTCATCATTCCCCACTCCCTATCTAATAAGTAAATTTTAAAGTCAGATATCCAGGTAGTAGATATTATAAGTGAGTATATAATAAGAAAATACAGCTACACTTCTCCCAAATTCTGCATGATTCACAGTTACATTAAATTCATCCCGATGGATATGTATATTGCTATTTAACTAGGGAATGACAAAAATGTTTCCTTTATCCATTCTGAATAGATCTCATTTGTACTCACACACACAAAAAAATCAATGTGTTTAAAAAAAATTGTATTGGCCATTAGTTTTTAAAAATAAATTTGCTATTCAGATTATATACATATGTTCAATAATTACCCAATCATCAGTTTTCCAAGCACATACAAGGCTACTAGTTAGGCATGACAAATAGGTCTAAGCATTCATTTTTCTTCTTTTAAATGACTTCACACCTTATCTTTGGTCAATGAACCATCTCTAGTTTGTAGTTCTTTTTAAAAAGGTTACTAGTTTATCTAACAGCAACATTTTAAACCAACATTTTAATAGCAGACTAGGCTAAAACTGAATTTTCAAGTAATAATTATTGTAAAAATAAGTACTAAATATTAAATACCCACTTCCACATTTTAAAACAATCATCACCACATTTTTTGGTGATAAAAATAAACTGTACAAAGCTTTACCGTAGCCCTGCTGCTGTCCTGGGTATCCCTGCTGCCCTGGGTACTGCTGCTGCTGGGGTGGATATCCCTGTTGTGGAGGTGGTCCCTGGTATGCATCCTGCTGTTGGCCATACTGTGAATTTCCTACAGGGTAATTGGAGAAGATGAAAAAAACTGAGAAGTTTGCTTAATTAACTTTTTTCCCTCTAAGATGCATAGCCAACAACACAAGAACAAAATGAAATGCCATATTGATTTTTAGAAGTTAACAAAACAAAGAAAAAACTCAAACCAAACAGAAGGATTTCGGCCAAACAAACTGCAGTTAAAGCCAATTTTGCAAGGTTGAACTGCAGCATTTTCAGCGTCTCTGCCATACGAGCATTACATTTACTGGAACATCACAGTCATAAGATCATGACTATGCTAAATAAAATAAAAAAGACAAAATTAAAGACAGCTACAAGAGCACACACTAGCTACACGAGATCAGCAAGCTGTTTCCTAAAGGCACTATACTTATATGTAAAATTATACATATGTAAACACACACGAGAAAAAAAAGTTGGATTGATGGATTTATGTTCGAATAGAAAATTTTCAACGAGGAAAAAATTATCTTTAATGTTTTAGTCTTTTTATTATTGTTAGAAATGGCAAGTCATGGTTATACATTTTAAATATTTGTAAGGAAATTATTTTGATTGTTTTGGGCTCCCTGTAACTTTCAAGACAGCCAGCAACTAGTATTCTACAAGAGCTTTGCATGGGTAGAAGTTGTCTTATGCAAGAATTTTCATTCCTGTAGAAGGGGATATATGTGTATGTGTGTGAAGGTATATAGATACCTCCTTCGTAGTAATGTTGTGAGGAATCCTCATAAGGCCTATCGTAGCCTTGTTCAGGATACGACGGTTGCTGATAACCGTAATCATTATGACCTACATCAATTCGACAAGAGACAGGAAGAAACGTTAATGGCCACTGAGTGAAAACCCTAAAAATATTTAAACTTTCAGATAAAATTGAAAAAAAAGAAAAAGAAATGGAACATAAAAAATTATTTCAATTGCATTAGCCAAAGATTTACCAATGTGATTTTTTTCATATTGAGATAACGTGCAAATTGTTTTAAAAGCAAAAAGCAGTAGTTTTAGAAACATTACACTTATTGTCTTAAATCTGATTATCCTCATTGAGGGGAAAAAAAAACCTTTATCTCCCATTAATAAAAAAAAAAAGAGAATAAAAGTATCTAGGTCTTTCACACGTAAATAACCTAAATTAAATTAGAATGAACAAAGGAAGCAATTTTCCTATTTTGTCAAACACCTGTTCTGCTGGTCTCCAATTCCACAGCATACGCTAAAAACAATGCAAAATTTAAAAGAGCTCTATAAGTTTTTCCCATGATTTCACATTCTAACATTTACTTGCATAAAGTTAAGTATCTCAAAGTATCCTCAGATGGAAAATTATATATCTTAATACTGCCATTTTGGAAATTTTTAGAAAACATTTCAAGTATCATAAATATCCATCTTCATAAAATTAAAATTGTGTTGAGTGTTAGAGTATATTTTTAGTTTTAAAGCACAATAAATCTTGCCTGCAAGATAACTGGACTCTAATGAAAAATACTACTCTCTCTCTTTTAAGTTTCACTAAGAAAATGTAGGAAATAACCTTTTAGTTACCCGAAATCTGAATTCAATTTTACAAAAATGCCTAATTAAGAACATAGGAATAAAGTTACAAATAAACATTATACACAGTGCTCTAGTATTCTAATGTTCCCATGCCACCTCATAAATACCTACATCAAGGGTTGGCAAACTATGGCCTGCAGTCTTACTGTGGCCAGTGGCATGTTTTTGTAAATAAAGTTTTAATGGAATACAGTCATGCCCTTTCATTTCAGTATAGTCCAAAGCTGCTTTCATGCTACAATAAGAGTTCAGTAGTTGAGACGAAGACCATATGACTCACAAAGACTAAAGTATTTATTATCTGGCCCTTTAAAGAAAAAGTTTGTCAATTCCAAATCTATATATTTATTGACATAAATATCTGGATATGAGAGAAAAGAGCCAATGTTGTTTATAAAAGTTAATTGTCAACATAAATAGAATACTCTAATGTCAGATATAAATCAATACACACCTATGCAAAAATGATACCCTTCAAAATTAAATCCACTAATAAAATGAATTAAAGTAACCTTAACGTTTTGCTATTTACAAAATAAAAAACCTATATATTTTGAACAGAAAGGCCATACTTATGACAATATAAATTGCACATTTCAAGAGATACCCAGGATCAAAATAACAATGTCAAGTTCAACTCTTTAAAATATAATTAAAAATTAAAAAATAAAAGTCATTTATTTTCAGCAGACTTCTTAACACACACAATTCAACAAAGTAGATTGCACCTCTTTAAAATATGTATAGTCTACAGCAACCATACTAAAGCTTTTAATTAAAAAAACAATACCATTTATTTTGTTTTGTTTGTTAAAAGAAGAACAAAACAAAAAAAATCAACATTCTGAATAATGCAGGGCAAGAAAATCTGAGAATAAAGTTTCCTAACCAGAATTATCCATACATATAATCACTATCACTAATAAACATTTATTGTATTTAATATTTAATAGGTGAATCTTTGCTCTGTGTGTACAGTCAGAACCTCTGCAGTAAAAACCAATGTCCTTAAGTACAAATGTACCTTTATGCTTCATGTATTAACAAAAAATGACAGGTAAGATTTTTTTTTAAATATCCTAAACTGTATTTTCTTGCAAGCTTACATGGGCTGCTAGTCAATGGCTGCTAATACTTAATCTTTAAGCTTTCTAATTTCTCTGTTTAGTAATTTATATTTATATCAAATGAACATATATATATAAATAAATCTTTTGGCAAATCCTAACAACTTATCATTTTGCAATGTACTTTTGAATTATTTTTTCTTCTACATTGTATTATAAAATTTTCAAGCATACAGCAAAACTGACAAAACTGTACTGTGAAAACCTACTTGTATGCTTAGATTATTAGTGTTCAAATTTTCCTAAAGTACAGTGCATCTTACCAATTTTTCCACAAGCCACCTGCTACAAAAAACAACAACAAAAAAACCCTAACTAAAAATCTTACTTCCAAATGCCTTTCCAATTCTACTCAATCTCTAGATGGCTGTATTACAGATATAATTTAGTGTCCCAAATTTTCCTCAAAGGCAAGCACTAATGTAAACCATAGTTTGTTGAGAAGTATGCAACATTAATTAAAATGATGAGACTTGGAAAAATAACTCAAGAACTATATTCTCTATGTATCTGTACAATGAATAAAAGTCAACTAATGGGTAAACTTTATGGCATGTGAATTTTATCTTAAAGCTCTTATTAAAAAAAGAGTAAATCAATAAACATAAGCTTTGGCTGAAATCAAACAACCCTAAAAATAATATAAAAGGATCCTCTTTTACACAAGGATTCCAATGACAGATTGTGATTCCTGATGGTACTAATGGAATAGCTACAAAAAAATATCCTTTGAATTAGATTATAAACTAATGCTATCATTGGTACTTTAGAGTATTGAAGTGTTTCTAAATTTAGAAACAAATTGTTAGTTCCTTCATCCTCATTAAAACGTTTTATATAACTCTCTACATTAATATTCGACAGGGATAGAAAGTGGGAAAATTAACATCAGGAGAGATTACCATCGGGGTAATATTGCTGGTTCATGCCTTCTGGAGGACCTTGTCCACCATGACTGTATTGGTCCCCATAATAGTCTTCCTGGCCTGAGTACTGCTGTGGTGGGCCTGAAAAACCACAACCAGTCAAGATATAAATAATGTGTTCTCTATGTTATCAAAGGTTTTCTAATTTGTTATTATGAAAGATTATTTCTCAGCTATAGATTCCCCTCTCATGATTTGGCATTTCAGATACTTTTAGCTATTCATATACATACGCATACACATACACATACACACACAGCAACTTCACATACCACATTTACTAAAATCAATGTTAAGATCATACATGCAATATCAAAAAATACCAACTCAGAAAAACAAACGCTAACTTCTTAAAAATAGGTTCAAATTGGTAGCAAATTAATTTCCTTTTTAGTTTGATGCTACAGTGCTTTTAAGTAAAATTGGGTTTATTCATGACCCTGTATTTAATAACTTTTAAAAAACAAAACAGTATTTTCTCTTGTGAATTAATGAGCATTTGATATAAAATTTTATGACGTAACCTTTTCCCAGAAAATAATAGATAAAAGAAAGCTGCATATCAGGACTTCCTACCTACTTTGTGACCCCTTTGTACCTACTAGAACCCTACCTTTCGTTAACAAAAAAAAAAAAGGAACAACAAGCCCTGACTTTGTCTAGATTAAAAGGTCATTAAAATTTAAAGCCTTTCAATTACATTAAGTAGCAAAGTCTCCAAATGGAATTTTACCCTGTTGAGGAGGTCTATAGGGAGGAATCTGTCTCTGACCCATCATATGATTGCCTTGGTTAACTTGACCCATCATTCCCATAGGTGGCTGCTGTCCTTGGTAATGCTGTCCACCTCCCTGTGGCATACTGTATTGCTGAGAAGGAGGCTGCTGATGCATCATTGGACCTGAAACAAGACACAACATTATATACATAATTATTTGTATATAACTTTAACCTCTCAAGAGAAATAAGACACTCTTTTATAATCATATAGGCCCCAAAATATGTAACTAAATGCAGTAAAAACTGATTTCAAATAATAAAAACTAGTTTTTGAATTAAAACTCACATGCCTAAAATAATCTGCAAACAAAAGAAAATAACCAATCCATGGTGATTAACTTGAAATCCACTCGAAGATGATTCTTTTTTTTTTTTTTTTGAGTCAGGCTGGATTGCAGTGGTGCAATCTCGGCTCACTGCAACCTCTGGCACCCTGGTTCAAGCAATTCTCCTGCCTCAGCCTCCCAAGTAGCTGGGACTACAGGCGTGCGCCACCATGCTCAGCTAATTTTTCTATTTTTTTAGTAGAGACAGGGTTTCACCATGTTGGCCAGGATGGTCTCAATCTCTTGACTTCGTGATTCACCCGCCTCGGCCTCCCAAAATGCTGGGATTACAGGCGTGAGCCACCATGTCTGGCCTGGAAGATGATTCTTAGTCATTTTTTAAAACAAAATGGATACAATATATGAACATCCTGAATATATTTTCCATTACACACTATTTAATATTTATCTATACTATCTTTCTTGAGAAGGTATCATCAGCATTATGCTACACTGAAAAATACACCAAAATTAACTTTACAAAAATCACACAGCAAATCAGTGGTCAAACCAAGGGAAGGAAACCAAATCTCTAGATTTTTACTTTGTTCTCTTTTTCTATACTCACTCATTATATAATGGTGGACAAGTAAACTATACAAACACTTAACAGAATTTCACAAGCTTTAATTTTAGGACAAAATCTTAAAGAGCAGAATTCTATCAGTAGAATTTCATAAGCTTTAATTTTAGGATAAAATCTTAAAGAGTCTTCTTTCCCTTTTGCAACTACAAGATTTATAACCTCAACAGATCTCCTTGAAATCAAATGGCTATAGTGCTTAATATGTTAAGACACATATCACATAAAGACTCTCACACCCCTAAAAATACCTAAACAGAGACATGCAACAAACTGTAGGCTAAGAAATTTGAACTACAGAGTTTCCAAAGTGAGCAATACTGAGGTAGCCAAACTACCATTGCCATTGTACCACACTGGCAACAGTAAAAATATATCACACAAAACAATTACCAATGGCCATAAAGTCTCACACTGCCATCTAACAATGTAAGCAGCTTCTCAGAGGTTTACTGGGCCAAGTTATGGTATGGAGAACTCATCATTTTGCCATTATTAACATTACTGTCTCAGATGTATGGATGAGTCCTTTCCCAATTTGCTGCTTATAAGCTACATACTCCTCCTTGCGTTGACTTCAAGAAAATTTAAGTACAAAAGGTGAGATACTTGAAAGCCTAGAAAGATTTCACAGGTCAAACTGCTCAAATGAGCCAAAAGTTCACTATCTAATTACTTAAATAATTAAAACCAAAACAAGTCCACCTCTTGAAACATATTACTGACTTACAACAGCAGCAACAATGTAAGCAGAAAGACTTCACATTTCCAATCTGAAGAACTGTTTTATCTGAGGGAGTTCTTTATCAGAGCTGTTTTTCTCCTATGTCTTCTGTGCTTCGTTCTTTTTGCCCTTCTCTCCAATTTTATTATTATAAATGTGAATGTAAGCCCCTCAAAAACTTTGGGACCTTTTTTTCAACAAGGAAATACACTCTTAGTAGAGACTAAGTGGCTGGTTGAGAGTAGAGGCAAAGAGAATTTATTATCAAATGTACCCTACACTGCCAATTACACGCTTTCACCGTCATTTCCTATAAACTCCTAATGGCTACCAGAGATAAGAACCCTAATTCTCAATTTTTTAGCCAAGAAATCTAAAAATCAAGGTTACACAGCTAATAGATACAGACTAAGAATAAGACAAACCTCAAATTTGATTTTGAAGCATATGTTTGCCCTATTTTTTATTGCCTCTATTTAAAAATAAGCTGTAACAAATTCTATAGGCCAGGAACGGTGACTCACACCTGTAATCCCAGCACTTTGGGAGGCCAAGGTGGGTGGATCACCTGAGGTAAGGAGTTTGAGACCAGCCTGACCAACATGGTGAAACCCCGTCTCTACTAAAAATACAAAAATTAGCCAGGCATGATGGTGCATGCCTATAATCCCAGCTATCTGGGAGGTTGAGGCAGGAGAATCACTTGAACCCAGGAGGCAGAGGTTGTAGTGAGCTGAGATCACATCACTGCACTCCAGCATGGCTGATAAGAGTAAAACTCTGACTCAAAACAAAAACAAACAAAAACACCAAATTCTGTAGTTCAGAAGCAAATTTTGCAATAAAAAAGTTCCAAAACACTAACTAGTTTAATAGCAGTTACAACTTTCAAATATATGTTGTATATACTAAACTATTAAACACTAACATTCATAATTTAATAGGTAAACTGATTGGACACTTATGTAATTCATTTTCAGTAAATGAAGGTTTTGCCTTTTCTTCTCCAACACTGTCTAAAGACCTCTTGTCTTAACAGAAGGTAACTAAAACCTATAATCTTTATTAGAACCAAAATTAAAAAGAAAGCAAAACCACAGTAGCCAAAAGAAAAAAAATCCAAAAAGATACATAATAACAAAACACTAAACCTTGCCCTAAAGGAGAGCAAAGTAATTGTAGCTTAAGCCCTAGATAGGAAAGACCATGCCATTTGTGCTTTATCTTTTGGGACTGTCAGCAGTTCCAATCCCAAAAAGCTCAATTAGTACCCTTCTTTTACTCTGCCACTTCTCTCCCTCAAAGGATCCCAACATCATTCAGGATTCAAGCCTAAAACCAGAGAGAATGGAGTCAACTAATACTACTAAACCACAGTACGATTTGCCAATTTCCTTGAAACCTTATCCATTAAAGAAAAAAAAAAAAGAATTATGACTTTATGACTTCAATCCTGATTGTTTAGGAAATATACTATTTTCCTTTTTAGATAATGAAATATGCTACACTGGCAAGGTACATTATCTCTTGAGATACTAATGAAGCTAAGAGAAGTAAACTCAAAAGATTACCCTAAAATATGTTCTAAAAATTTGTACTGCAGAGTGAAATAACATTATAAAAATTTGTACTGCAGAGTGAAACAACATTATAAAATGGTCTTTTATAACCATTTTCTGCAAACAATGGATCACACATTACTACAGGTTTAAAGGTTTTCCTTCAGCTTTTACATAAATCATTTTGATGTTAAGATGCACTACAAAGTGTGATAATACATATGCAAAGACCCTACTGATGTTTTAATTACCTAGAACATATTTTTGCCAAGTGTTTTGTAAGGACATGTAACATATACATCATTAGCACATTATATCTTCCCATTTTGAGTTCTATATTCTAACAAGTATTCTATGAAAACAACATACATGGATGGTCTTCCCAAATTACCATATTTTATATTATTGGAATTCTTTGCTCCAATGAGATGGTTAATATTTAATTTTATCTTAAGTCGGTGGTCAAAAAAAAAATTTTTTTTTGAGTAAGTCAAGGATTAAATTTATTAAGTACCTATTATGTACAATACCCCAGGCTAGGAGCCATGGTGATACGGAGATGTAATGAGCGCTGTCATGTCTGAATTAGGTAGACTGAAAAGAACAATTTTTAAAGACTCAACTATAAAGAAAACATTGTTTTAATCTGTCAGGAATTCTGAATGATACAATTTTACAAATACTCTATATACATAGAACATTCACACATATACACATGTATTTCACATCTTCAGATGTAAACCAATACAATAAAATTTTATAAAAATTGTATCATTAATGTAAGGAATTATTTTAAATAATATGGTTTAAAATGATAGATAACATTTAATGAACACTTACTATAAGCCAGGCACTAAGCTAATAGCTTTACCTGTATTATTTATCTTCCCCAGAGTCCTATGAAACGGGTAGTATTATTATCAACTTCATTTCAGACAACAACATTTGAGGCTCATAAACATTAAGGATCTTACCCAAAGTTATACTGTTACAAAAGGCTCTAAAGTCACAAAGCTACTAAAGGGTCCAAAGCCCATGCTCTTATCCACTACGTGTACTTCCTCTCCAAATTCAAATCATACTTTTCCCATGCCACTATCTCCCACGAAAACAGTTCTGTATAATACACCTTTATCACCATAATATGAAAATCTTAAAATAGGCCTCCTCAGGCCTATTTTCCACATACATATTTGATCATTTATTACTCATATTTTACTATTTGTTCCTTAACCATTTAATCTCAAACTAACCCATTTATAGCTCTTATTTGGAGGTATTGCTAATATTTATTTACAAGAATCCCTGTATTCCAACAAACTCAATTAGCTTACTATATGCTTAAACAGCTGCATTTTAAATGAATAGAATTCTTTACTTACCTATATTATACACCTGTCCACATCAAGAATTTTAAGTAGTTAATAAGCTATTTAAATACAATATCAAGGATGAAAGAACAAGATCAAGGAAGAAAATGTAGGATGACTATCCCAACTCAGTAAGGTCACTGCAGCCAAGCACAAATTTAGCTGAGTTTCCCAGCAACCAATGAAAAAATGGAACCATGATTCTAGCCAGTAAAGAGAACAAGAGCTGATTAAGAGATTAAAATCTTTCATAACATTAAAACTTTAGAAAAAACTCATAGAAGTTTTAAAAGGTGTTAAAAATAATACCAAACAATTTTGTTATTGTCAAATTTGTTTCTTTACTGACACAGACCATCTTCACGTGCAGTTATTCACACTAACCATTTCTTCAAGCTGGTTATTCTCAACTGTGGGCAAGTTTGTCCCTTGGGGGACATTGTTATAGCAAGAGAATACCTATCTAGCTAATAGTCAACAAACAGGATAAGCAATGAACAGAACAAGACACAGTTCTTGATCTCACAGATCTCAGATTCTAAAGAAAAACAATTAAATACATATTTTTAAAAAATTATGTAATTATAAGTAGTACTGCTTAAAGGATTCTAAGTACAGGTTACTATATTTAAGTGGATTTGCCTAATAATTTAAAATATAGTGAAGAAAGAGGTGGTTTTTATTTTATGCTTTATGCTTTTTATACTTTTTCATTTTTTTTTTCTTGAGACAGAGTCTCCTTGTCACCCAGGCTGGAGTACAGTGGTACAATCTCAGCTCACTGCAACCTCCACCTCCCAGGTTCAAGCAATTCTCCTGCCTCAGCTTCCCAAGAAGCTGGGACTACAGGCACACACCACCACATCCTGCTAATTTTTGTATTTTTAGTAGAGATGGGCTTTCACTGTGTTGGCCAGGTTGATCTCAAACTCCTGACCTCAGGTGATCCAACCATCTTGCCCTCCCAAGGTGCTGGGATTACAGGCACAAGCCACCACACCGGGCCAAGATTTTTCAAATTTAACATTATTTTAATAATCAGAAAAATTTACAGATTACTAAAATCAGAAAAATTTAGTAAATTTACTAAATTGAGATTTCCTGTAGCTCCTCATCCTGGATGAGGGGAGTTCTGGGTCATGCAGGGGATAAAGGATCAAGATTGGAGACTGAGATCAATCACATAGACAAGCGATCAATCAAATCTACATAATGCAGCCCCAATAAAAACTGTGAACACTGAGGCTCAGGGAAACTCCCCTGGTCAGCAGTATACCCTGTGCATATCACCACACATCCGTCAGAGGAGTGCAACATATTTTGACTGTGCAAGGACAGGACAGTACAAACTTTGCATTTGTCCTCCACATTTGATCTATGAGCGAATCTGATCTACCATCAAAATATACAGTAAATATCCCAAAACTAACTACTTCTGATTACCTCCATAGCTATCATACTATTTAAAGCCACCATCATCTCTTACTTAAATACAACAAGAGCCTTTTAGCAGGTCTCCTATTTCACCCTTGCCCAACTATAGCCTATTTTCTATACATGTGACAAAAGCATTAAAAAAAAAAAAAAAAAAAAAAGAACCATATATTCAAATCATGTTATTTCAGTGCTCAAAACTTTCCAGCAGTGTATCTCCTTCCACAGAATAAAATCTAAAATCCATATGGACTATGGTACAAAGACTCTCAAGGCCTAGATTTCAACTGTCTCTTGGACCTTATTTCTTATGACGTCCCACCTTCACTCACTCACTCAGCTCCAGCTTGATAGGTCTCCTTGCAACACCTCAAACACGCCACGTATGCTCCAGTGCATACTTGCCATTCCATTTGCCTGTGCAACACTTTTTTTCTAGGTATCTGCTCACTACCTTAAAATGGCACGCATCCTCATTTTTCTTTTTCCCCTTTGCATATTTCTGTTCATAACACTTATCAATATCTGATATATCTGTATCTGAGTCTTTAAGATAAATGGGGAGCTTTTAACCTTATAACATTTATGTAGTTAGAAACTTAGTAGCATTTCTCAAAGTGTCTATAAAACCTTACAGTCTTCCCTTTGCATAATTATATCAGAGCATATCAATGACCATGAAAGCTGAAATCATGCAAAATGATCTTAATAATCAGTAGGAAAAAAAATATATTTAATTCACCTTAATTTTAAACACTAAAAACATTGAGAATTGGCCAGGTACAGTGGCTCACACCTGTAATCCCAGTGCTTTGGGAGGCTGAGGTGGGCAAATCACTTGAGGTCAGGAGTTCAAGACCAGCCTAGCCAACACAGTAAAACCCTATCTCTACTAAAAATACAAAAACTTGCTGGACATGCTGGTGTGTGCCTCTGATCCCAGCTATTCAGGAAGCTGAGGCAGGAGAATCAAAACACTTGAACCTGGGAGGTAGAGGCTGCAGTAAGCCAAGACTGCACCACTGCATTCCAGCCTGAGCAATAAAGCAAGACCAACACTTTGTCTCAAGAAAAAAAAAAAAGAAAAGAGACACTGAGAATTAAAGTGTTTCACTTCTCTGTAAAAATCCTATGAAGAGTAATTTTAAAAGTGGTTCCCTTCTCCTAATGGTATATATGATGATTTACAGTGAGTCTCTTTTCTACGGCTTAGCAAATTGTCATACCCCTTTCTAAGTTTGGATCATCATCCAACATTTTAACCTGTACTTTTAATGCTGTAAAATATCTCCAAGAATTTCTTTAATATGAAATATTTTGCCAGTCTTGCTTCCTCTGCGACATCTTTATCCTTTTCATCACAACTACTTTTCTCATTTATATCAATGAGTTCTCCTTCATTAAGCACCTGCAGTGCATATCTAGATTCTCAAATGGCAGCAGTGTCAACATTCCCACGGTCATCAATTTCTTCGGTAACTCCATTTACAATGAATTTGGATTTCATTTCTAGCATTATCATTTTTCATTTTGTTGGTGCACTTTTATCTTTGTTGGCCAAGTCCCTCTTTCAATTATCCAGGTTTGTAAAATGTCATATAGGTTTACTGCTGGGAGCCAAGGAAGTAACACAACAACAAGCTTTGCTGTATGTGCATGCACTAACTGACAGATGCACAGTGACCAATCACTGACAAAATCTAAAAGTAACATCCATCACTTATCGTGACAGGCATCTGTTATTTATGTGGTGATTTGCAGACTTAAGAGATGGCAGCTAAGTTGGTACTTTATACAATTACTCTTGATGTACCATGGTAACTGAAATTCGAATGGTTGTGTTGAAGGAACAGGTGTTATCTAACTTAACTGTGGTAACTGAAATTTATGCATACTGGAATCGCATACAGCAAGGCCTGCCTGTGGTTTCTATAGGATTCTGTTTCTTCATGCATAAAATGATAATAATAGTACCTACTACACCTCTAGGATGTGAGAATTAAAGATATGCAAAGCATTCTGATATAGTGCCTGGCACTAACAGGTACTCACTGAATATTAGCTCTTATTTTTGATAAGCAATATGCCAAAAATTGAAAGAAAAGAAGACTTCCATGGTAACATACTCATGTTAATTGAAATCAAATCAGTTTCTTTACTATAGAACTTCTCAGGCCTTTTAATATTCTAAAAAGAATGCTGAACCTTCCAAAGTATTTACAGTAATTAATCTATCAATACCATAATTTAGCAAATGTTGGGCCGAAGTTCCAATATAACTGGGAAATAACTGCATTTTTTCATTAATATTACCATTTCAGAATCCTACCACTAAAACAATTTTAAAAAGTTAAATTCCTACCTCTTAAAACTAACAAAATGTTTTCACATGTGAAATTCACATAAGGTAAACAGATAATCTATAAACAACTCCTTCAATAACAGACAAACCACAGAATATAAAACATGAACAGGCAATTCATAGAAAACATACAAACATGCAAACAGCAAATAAACATACAAAGTGATGCAACTTCACCAATAATTGAAGAAATACAAATTGAGTTTATACTTTTCCCCTATACAGCAAAGATAAAGATTAGGAAGATTGTCACTGGGTATGCAGTAAAATAATCATTTTTATACACTGTAGGAATGTGAATGTGACCTCATTTAACCTTTTTTTGAAAACAATTTGGCAATGTTTCTCAAATGTTTTCAGTATTCATATATTTTATCTTAACACTTCTATTTCTAGAATTTACCCTACAAAAATTACTTTCTTTACTACAGCTTACAGTCTGGTACAAGGAATCAAAGACACAGGTACAAAGACATTTGTTCCAGAAGGATTTGTAACAGTAAAAGACTAGAAACACCTATCAAAAGTGAATATGGCTTTGCTATATTACAGTATATCCATATAAAGAACACAGCCATTTAAAAAATGAGATATATCCATATATGCCAATAGCAGAGGTACAAGGAAATAAACTACTATGTAAAAATACAGATAAAAAATAAATGCTAGACTTATCTCAAGAACCTTCTTTTGGTCTCTTAATTGTATTGTGTAGTAGTAAGATAATAAGAGAAAACACTCTCAGTTGTGATAATACATACTCTTTGCCCTTCATACTTACATAATCAATGTGAACAGTTTAGGTACTGAAAGAAAATGTCCTCCTACATTCATGTTAAGCCTCTGGATCAGTCTAACCGAAGCGTACACTGACAGAAAGCACAGTGTTTTAAAGATATTGTCATTTGCTGGGTACAGTGGCTCACACCTGTAATCCCAGCACTTTGGGAGGCCAAGGCGGGTAGATCACTAGGTCAAGAGATAGAGATCATCCTGGCCAACATGGTGAAACCCTGTTTCTACTAAAAATACAAAAATTAGCTGGGCACAGTGGCATGCGCCCGTAGTCCCAGTTACTCGGGAGGCTGAGGCAGGAGAATCGCTTAAACCCAGGAAGCAGAACTGCAGTGAGCTGAGATGGTGTCACTGCACTCCAGCCTGGCAACACAGGGAGACTCCGTCTCAAAAAAAAAAAAAAAAAAAAAGATATTGTCATTTGCAACTTAGCCACATGAATCAACACTTTCTTAATGCTATTAAAACAAAAACCAGAAATAAATTAGATGCTATGGCTAAAATGAGAGAATAGCTGATAAATCAATCTCAAATTTTTTAGTGCTCACTTTTTTTAAAAAGCTTCATTATTCTCACCAACTGATTTTATAAAAATTATGCAAATGATTACCAAGTCAGGATTTGTACATGCATCATTTCACTTAATCTTACTTAGAGAAATTAAGTAATTTAGTCCAAGGTCCCACATACAGTAAGCTACAGTGCCAAGATAAATTCAAATCTAAAGAATTACACACATGGAACTTACAAAATATGTTCTTTAACACGAACACTGCAATTTGTAAAATTCTTTACATTTGAATATATAATTATTAAAATTCTGTTAAATGTGGAAAGCTATAACTACTAATGCCTGGGAATGAAAAATACACACGTTATCTGTCCAATATAACTGTCGGCCATCTTCATAAATCCTTTCTATATAACTTGCCTTTTCATACTCTACTGAATGTACTTCTTGCTTTATTAAATAAACATCTTTCAGACAGGTAATCATATAACACTTGATTTTTACTGAAGAAATGAAAGAAAGAAATAAGATTTTATGTGCTCATCCTCAGACATTTTTCTAGGCACTTGGGATACAGCACCAAACAAAACAGACACACTTCCTGTATTTTAAGAGCTTGTTGAATTCTAGTGGAGTTTATTGCTCTATATGCAAATAAGCTTATGTAGGAATATGGTGGTTTACTTTGAACCACCCAAGCTGGAGTCACCCAAGCTGGAATGCAGTGACACCATCAAAGCTTACTGTAGCCATTAAGTCCTGTGTTCAACTGAACCTCCTGCCTCAGCCTCCTGAGCAAATGGGACTATAGGCACAAGCTACCATGTCTAGAATTTTTAAATTTCTTTTTGCAGAAATGGGAGTCTTGCCATCTTCCCTAGGCTGGTCTTCAACTCCTGGGGTCAAGTGATCCTCTCATTTCAGCCTCTCAAAGTGATGAGGTTACAAGCAAGAGCACCAGCACCCAGCCAGGTATAACTCTTAAGGTTCAAAGTGATAAATCAATAAACTTTACCTGGATAACAGTGAAAATAAGATGGAGAAGTATACGTTGGATTAAGACTATTAAGCAACATTTTGCCAAGATTAACATAAAAATTGGGCCAGGCGCGGTGACTCATGCCTATAATCCCAACACTTTGGGAGGCCAAGGCAGATGGATAGCTTGAGGTCAGGAGTTTGAGACCAACCTGGCCAACATGGTAAAACGCCATCTCTACTAAAATACAAAAATTAGCTGGGCGTGGTGGCAGGTGTCTGTCATCCCAGATACTAGGGAGGCTAAGGCAGGAGAACTGCTTAAACCCAGGAGGTGGAGGTTGCAGTGAGCCAAGATCACACCACTGCACTCCAGCCTGGGTGACAGAGTGACACTCCATCTCAAAAAAAAAAAACTGTGCTTCACCTAGAAGCAATGGACCCTCTAAGAGAGCACAGAGAAAAGCATTCTGCAATAATACTACCTTAGTTGCTGAATTAAAACAAACAAAAATAAATAATAAACAGAAAAACCTTTAATGTAAAGTATATAGCTTATTTTTATAAAAGCTAAGAAAATGTTTTATAGTGAAATGAATATTAAAACTTCATTAACAAAACTCTTCAATCATCCTCTAGTATCTAGTAAAAAAAAAAAACTTCATTAATAAAATTCATCATGGACAATTTCTTTGTTCAAAGATAACATATAATTAAAATGCTTTTAGAAGAAATTCATATGATTAAAAAAGTAGAAGCTGCCAGAACACTGTATAACTTTCTTTTTTGGAAACTGTAATCTTCTTTTGTGTTCTTTCGACTCTGAAATATCAAAATTTAAATGAAGATTTTTATTTGTTCTAAAGAGATTTTTTAAAACAATGAAAATTTCCTCAATGATTTTCACCATATTTTCTTTTTGAAAACTGTCTTTTATTTCTTCAGATTAATACCTGATCATTTTTGTATAGTCTATTTTCTATTAAGAAATTCATAAACTGACCAGGTGCAACGGCTCATGCCTCTAATCCTAGGACTATGGGAGGACAAGGCAGACGATCACTTAACCAGGCATTGAAGACCAGCCTGGGCAACAGATCGAGACATTGTTTCTATTCTTTCAACAAAATACAAAAAATAAAAATAAAAATAAAAACCAAGAAATTTATAAACTATGAGAACAAGGCAAAAAGTGATATAACTAATGTACTACAGTAAAAGGAAGAGCTACACATTCTTACAAAATATGACATTTTTATAAGTTAAAGTTGGTCCCTAAGAACAAAAAATTTCTATAAACACCTCAGTACTTTTATCCAGAAAGTCAATATACACACTGCTGCATGCATTATTTTTTTCTTCTCAAATCTTAATATGTCATGTCAAACCCTGCTCCAGCAACATCAATTTTTTTTGTGCACACCATACCTTTTCTTAACCATAGGTACCTAAGAAGTGTGCCATCATTACTGGAGTTGCTGCCAGAATCATGAATTTTCCTGTTCTCTCTCCTGGTAACCAAACTGTATAGAGAAACACCTTAACTCCCTTTTGATCTAGCACTGACTGGATCTTGCTGTTGTTTGGACTCTTAATTGACCTAATAAAAACAAAAAAATAATTCCACCGTGGGCATTAAGTAACTTTGGGGGGAAAAAATGTTGCAAGTGCCATTTTGTGAAGCTACAATGTTGACAACTTTTTCTATTATCTCCTTTTGTTTTCAGTATATCTTGAGAATTATTTTAAAAATCTGTATATTTTAAAATACATTATTTCATCATAAGGAATTATCCACAGATTAACATTAAATTCTTTTATCTGGGTACATTTTAGTGCTTTTTAATAATCAAAATCTAGAAAATTTTATTCCAAATACATTTAACTCTATCTTACAGTCTTAACTGTAAGACAGAATTACCACATTTTGTAGCTGAAATAACGTTAAGCTGGAAACATGCCAAATGTTTTAACAGACAATTAACAGAACAGAGCGCCACTTACTGGCTTTTAGTTATTATTCACAGAATACTTAAAAGAGAAACATAGCACAATTTCATTCTGAGATTGGTAATAAACTTTAATGGACTTATAGCACTCTAAGAGTAGTACAGCAGCACCCCACTGAACATTCTAATAGCAAATTATTCTAGAATTACCTTTTAATGCTAAAACATAGCATCAGAAAACATCCATATAAATCAAAGGGAGTTCATATAAATTAATACATCATTTAAACTGTAAGGCAGGTGTTTATTTTCTCAACTTTCTAGCTCTAAACCAAATGTTTGGTTCTTCACTGATCAGCTTTAAAAAACGATTCTCAACAACACAGAACCTCAAATAAACTGTTCAAAAGACATAAAAATAAATAAGCTTAAAAAGCTAAATTGAGCAATTTAATTTGTACATATAAAAAAAGATTTAAACTAGTTTCAAACTCAACATTTCATTTTTGTGGGCAAGACTGTCACTCATTTTAAACTTATATTTTTATGAATCAGCTAAGAACCTGATAATCATTTTACTTTCAAAGGCTAATATAGTACTCTAGTCAAGAAGGCCATAAAGCTTAGTTACCTTGGTTTGGCTGCATGTTCATATTTGGTCTGGGACCATAGTTTCCCATTGGTTGCCCTTGACTCATTGTCATCTGATTCTGTACTGGCATGCTCTGTGATGATGGCACAGAATGGTTGTAACCTCCCATGGATCCATGGCTACTTGAAGGCATATTCATGGAACTGTTTGTCATATTGAGTTGATTGGGTCCAGGTCCCTGCATAGGCATATGGTTAGGCCCTTTGAAGAAAAATGATCAGAAGCAAAATATGAAAATTAAATAGATGGTCCATACAAAAGTACCTGGAAAGGGTTTTTTTGTTTTTTTTTTTTTGCATTATTATAGTAATAACAAACAGTAATTAATCAATAGCAAAGTAAATGGTTTATAGGAAAGACAGTAAATACTGCGAGGTAGTTATTCCCATTTTACAGATTAAGAAACGAATGTTTTTGAAAAATCATGAGCACTCTGAAAATGAAGGGAGGACTAGCTTCTTTAAAAAACAGCGAAACATGTAAGATTGGAGTAATTAACTGTGAACATAGGCTGGGCGCAGTGGCTCACACCTGGAATCCCAGCACTTTGGAGGCCGAGGCAAGTGGATCACAAGGTCATGAGTTCAAGACCAGCCTGGCCAAGATGGTGAAACCCCGTCTCTACTAAACATACAAAAGTTAGCCAGGTGTGGTGGCGGGTGCCTATAATCCCAGCTACTTGGGAGGCTGAGGCAGGAGAATCACTTGAACCCGGGAGGCGGAGGTTGCAGTGAGCCAAGATCGCGCCACTGCACTTCAGCCTGGGCAACAAGCAAGACTCTGTCTGAACAAAAACAAAACAAAACTGTGAACATAATGAAAAGATTAACAGATTGACTGACTAGAACAGAGTCTAAAAACAGACCCAAATACATGGCTGAGTAACTAGTAAGTATCAGTGAGCAATAGAAAACTAATTCAGTAAATGGTGTTGTGACAACTCGGGAGCCATTTGGAAAAAAAACAAGTTGGATCACTGCCTCACTTCTTCCACTAACTAATTCTAGATGAACAGAAAACTTAAACCATAAAAGAATTTCAAAAGGAGAATTTTTAAAATAATAATGGAAGGACCTTCTTAAGCAGGCCAGAAAACCCAGAGTTATAAAACACTGAAAAATTATACTATATAAAATTTAAAAA
Organism: Aotus nancymaae; assembly: GCF_030222135.1. Lineage (NCBI taxonomy): Eukaryota > Metazoa > Chordata > Mammalia > Primates > Aotidae > Aotus > Aotus nancymaae. Next base: position 50,667,224 of record NW_026988432.1, on the reverse strand, counting down.
TTTGCACATGACACAAAAAACTCAAAAATAATAAAAAGGTAAGTAAGAAAATATTATTCATAAGACATATCACAGACCAAATTAATTACTTAACATATGAAGTAAGTAAAACACCACCACCAGTAAAAGAATGGGCAAAGGACATAATGAGGGAATGACTAGTTCACAAAAAAAACTACAAAAAGGTTCATCAATATTAAAAGATTGATTGCTTCACTTAAAATAAGAAAGCAAATTAAAACTATGAGACCCAGGGTTCACCTTTCAGATTCTCAAAAATCAAGTTTAATCTAAGTGTATTATGAAGAAAGAAGCACTTTCATCCATCGTTAAAGGAATATAAATCTTACTTATATTCCGTGGGGAATCAAGCTTACGGAATCAAGGGTCAGATCAAGCTTAAGGGAGACAAGCAACAATTCAAAGGAAGTAGCTGTCCCTCAAAATCTGTATGAGGCTGGTTCCAGAACCATCTACAGATTCCAAGATCCATAAATGCTCATGTCCCTGACATAAAATGGTACAGTATTTCCATATAACTTATGTACATCCTCTCATTTACTTTAAATCCCTACATTGTATGTACTACCTAACATAATGCAAATAGTTGTTATACTGTATTGTTTAAGGAATTATGACCAAAAAAAGTAATATGTACATGTTCAGTACAGTTTTGTTTTACCAAATATTTTCAATCCATGGACGTGAAATTCATAAATGCAGAAGTGATGGATATTACTATTTTTATACAAAGCAATTTGTCACTATCTATCAAATTAAAAAAATACATATACCTTTAACCCAGCAATTACAGTTCCAGGAATTTATGCTATAGATATACAAGTTTTTGTGTGCATGTGTATTGATATGCACTATATATATATGCACATATATATTTTTTACAGGCAAATTCATGGCAGTATAATTCACAGTAACAAAAGATTAGAAGCCTACATTTCCATCATAAATGTTCAAATAAATTACAGTTGTAAAACAGAATGTGATACAGAGACCAAAAAGAATAAGGTTATCTATTTACATACAGAATAAAATAATGGTCTCTAAGATATACCTTTAAGGGAGAAAGAAAAGACACATAATACTATTTAATGAATGCTATCATTTGTATTTTTTTTTAAAGAATAAGAGAAAAAACGGTAATAGAAATGTAGTACCAAGGGGCTGATGAGCAAAAAAGAAAAAAGAAGAAGGTAATACACATGCATTATTTTATACAGAGAAAATATCTCTTTTTTGAGACAGAGTTTCGCTCTTGCTGTCCAGGCTGGAGTGCAAAGGCATGATCCCGGTTTACTGCGACCTACACCTGCCGGGTTCAAATAATTCTCCTGCCTCAGCCTCCCAAGTAGCTAGGATCACAGGTGTGCATCACCACGCCCAGCTAATTTTGTATTTTTAGTAGAGATGGGGTTTTACCATGTTGGTCAGGCTGGTTTCAAACTCCTGACCTCTAGTGATCCACCCACCTCCGCCTCCCAAAGTGCTGGGATCCTGCAGGCAAGAGCCACCGTGCCTGGCAAGAGAATTATCCCTTGAAGGACAACTAGAAACTGATGCCTCTCTGGAACTGTCTGGAGAGGTGGCAGCTAGTTATCCTTTGATACTCTTTGATTTTGGTCCCACAGGCATGTAGTTTGTAAAAAATCAATTAATTTTTTTAGGCCGGGCACAGTGGCTCATACCTGCAATCCCAGCAATTTAAGAGACCAAGGTGGGTGGATCACCTGGGGTGACGAATTTCAGAACAGCCTGCCCAACAAGGAGAAACCCTGTCTCTATTAAATAAACAAAAAAATTAGTCAGGTGTGGTGGCGGGCATGTGTAATCCCAACTACTCAGGGGGTTGAGGCAGAACAATCACGTGAACTTAAGAGTCAGAGGTTGCAGTGAGCCAAGATCACGCCATTGTACCCCAGCCAGGGCGACAAGAGCGAAACTCTGTCTCAACAACAAAAAAAATTAATTTTTTAAAAAAGGAAACCTGAGACTGAAAAGTGATATAACCAAGATCAACAAGCACGTAAGTAGCTCTAAAACTGAGTCTACATGATGAAATATACGTTAAAAACAAAACTGAAATAGGAAACAGCCAAGATGCAAATTCGTGTGCATAAAAAGGTTGGCTAAATGCTATAAGGAACAAATAAAGAAAATACCATTTACTGGCCTTCCAATTTCTTCTACGCTTAACTCCATTAACCATTGTTAGAAGAGATTCTTAACCATTCTTTTGGAAGCTCTACAGTATTCTGAACAACCTAGGTCGTAAGTGACTGATAATAACTAGCTTATAAAAGAATATAACTACTTCAGAAGGCCTTACCCAAAACCAAAATGTCATGTTAACCATAACTGTACTGCTGCTCAAATGCTTCTTTAGCCTTAGGCTTGAATGTTTTATGGGGAAGTTAAGTCAAAATCCTAATTCGAGGTACCATCATAAAAGTCACAAAACTCCTAACTAGCTAACCTGCACTAGCACTACCTTCGCAGTTCTAAAAATAGTGTGTCCTAGTGAATTAAATGTGGACTTGGCAAGAAACTTTCTCTTGACTACAATATGACTATAAACTGGGAAGTACTTATGTCTTTATTCCTACCTCCACACTGGATGTGTGCCATTAGTGTTGTAAGCTTTAGCAGGAAATAGGAGACAGCTACTGAAACACCACTGCCTTCCTATAAGATCAGGCACACATCAATCTTCTATGAACCAGACTACCTTGCCTCTTTTGCTCCGTGCTCTCTTGTTTCTTACTGCACCCATCATCCTTGGACACCAGTGCTATCAATCAACACAATCAGCTAGAGAAAACAGTATCCTAAAGACGCTAATTACTAATTTTAATAATTGTTCTGTTATTTTATTTCCATACTGCTAGGTGTATAATGCCTTATTTTTGTTAATGAAAATAACTTTTGTCTTAGAAAGTAAAAATATTCTGATACCTAATGCAGATAATATTCTACCAAAAATTATAGATATGGGTTGATATTACTGTTACAAAGAAAAAATAGTGTAAAGATACTTTCCAGACTAAAATTTCAAACCAGGAAAAGGTAACTAAATCAGCATCCAATGTCTTGAAAGATATCAACCTAGTGACCCCAAACTTAAAATTAACAAATAGAAAAGAGAATGGTTCAGTGTATAAACAATCTAAGAAAGTTTACGGTATTTTTCAGCTTTTAATTTTTGCTGTAAAATCAATTCCTGTATTTATGTTATGCTATAAACATATGTATTCAAAAAATCTAGATTCAGCTTCAATAATATCAATGAGGAAATACTAAATATAACAGCACTTTAGAAACTGTTTCATTTCTTTCCCCATGTGTTTTTCCCAGTGATACTGTTTCTGAGATCAATCAATATTTAAGTAAATAGAAACCCAGGGAAACGTTATAATATCTTTTTTAAACGGACTTTAATTCTTAAGCCATGGTGCAATGCCTTTTTTTTTCCACAAAGCTTCTAAAGCCAACTGTATTGCAGTTTCAGACAGACTAAATTTAGCCAGTTCTGTTCATCAGAGGAATGCTGTGTGTCAGCTACATCAAAGCCCAAGGGCAGCCTGATAAACACTGAATACAGGTCACGTAGCTCTGTAGCTAACAAACTCTAAGAGAGCTTGTACTCGGGGGCATTCAAAGCAGTTTTGTCATCAACAATCTAGTATCCCTTGAGCCCTCATGTCGTTTCAGTTGCTAAGCAACTCTGGTGTTAATGTCTTAGAGGAGAAAAACTTACCAGGCATCTGGCCGTTCATCTGGTTCTGCATGTGTGGTGCAGGAGGACCCCCACCTACCATTCCATCTGAAGGCATGTTGTGAGAGCGTGGAGGTGGGGGAGGGCCGCTCTGATTCATCCCTCCAGGACCCATAGGCATATTCTGTGTGGGTGGCTGAAAGAAGACAGTTTAGTTAAACAAGAGAAACAGACTAATATAATAAAGATGCATAGGGTAAAACAGTTGCCTATGTTACTAAATTGCGTAAGAACAAAAACACAAATGCGTTTCAAATTCTTCTAATGCATTTTCATCATGAACATATTAATGTCAGAGTAATATCCCCCAAAACTTTAAACCATATTTACTTTATAAAATCTCAATAGTAAAAATTAAAATGTTAACTTGCTATACAAAAAATTATCATTTCTTTATATATTAAGCATGTCTAATATGTCTACTGTTATCTAAATTACATGAAAAAAATTAAGTGTCCTTTCATTATTGATGTATTAGACATAGTTATTATTAATGATGGATTTTACCCAAAAATGTACAGTAACAAAAAATGATGAAAGGACTCTTAAGTCCCAAAATGTGGCATATTTTACACTATTTCGGGGTGGGGGATAGTGGCAGCAGTGGAATGTTTTAAAACATGAAGACAACAGTTCAACATTTTTGTGCCGGCTACTGCTATAGATTGGAAACATTACTGATGGCCTCCAAGGGTACAGAGACAGCTGCCTCAAAAGGATGCCTTTGGCAAATTTCCTAATGAAATTTTGAAGAAAACCACTGACTAACCTTCAGAGTTCACAAAAGGGTGAAAGGAAAAACATAGATATAAGGTGGTCTGCAACACCTGGCTCCCTTCTTGGGGATATTTTGGTGGAGAAAGCAAATGGTTAGTTTCGTTCCAAAACCCCATTTTTAATCCTGTAGGAGGAGAGGGAGGCATTATTCTTTAGGAATCTATTTCTGCCTTCTTTCTGTATTTTGATATTCTAAACGTAATGTCCATTTCTGTAATATCAGTTATTCTCTTTCTCCTACACCTAAAAATGGTCATTTAGTTATTGTATACCTTTCCATTTTGTGAACACAATTCTCTTTGGCACACTTAATAGATATATGTTGTTCTTTGGCCAACACATTTAAATATTCAAACCTCCAAACAGTTAATAATCACTAACATTTACAGAAATAATCAAGTCTACTCTAACAGTACACATTTTAAAATCAGAATTTTAATTTTATCACTACTAAATCCAGATAATGGCTCTTTATTATTTTATCTTAAATCCTCATATTATTTCTCCAACTTGTATTCTTTAAACAGTTAATAACCTTATTCAGTTTTCACCAAAAAAACAAAAAACAAAAAACAAATACCAAACACCTCTGAGTCACATTATCTTACTTTTAATCATCCTTATTTATCATCCTTCAAACTCGGCTACCCTTCTCTGTCTGAAAACAGAAATCCTTCTTCCTATATTCTTGTCAAAATTTTCTGTTAAAAATTCATGTTCTCACGGTTTTTTTTTTTTTTTTTTTGAGATGGAGTCTCGCTCTGTCACCAGGTTGGTGTGCAGTGGCACGATCTTGGCTCACTGCAAACTCCGCCTCCTGGATTCAAGCCATTCTCCTGCCTCAGCCTTCCAAGTAGCTGAGACTACAGGCACACACCACCATGGCCAGCTAATTTTTGTATTTTTAATACAGACAGGGTTTCATTATGTTGGCCAGGATGGTCTCGATCTCTAGACCTCATGATCTGCCCACCTGGGTCTCCCAAAGTGCTCGGATTACAGGCGTGAGCCACCAAGCCCGGCCTCATGTTCTCACTCTTAATAGTGAGGTCATTTCTGGTAATTCACCTAATAAAACATCATTAGTTAGTGTTAACACCCTGCTAGAATAATTTGTATCAAACTAACCCTCTGCTAAATAAAAGTTGTAAAATCTAGACAAAAAGTAAAAACTGTTTGAAGGCACTGAAGAGTGACTTACACAAAGAGGAACAGAAGGAGTTACAACTTTTGAAAGAAGGGAAGCATGTAAGACCAGCTCCACAATTATCTTGGCTTCTTCCGTGAGTGTGCTGGGTAACAGGGAAATAGAGGTCAAGTAAAAGTGCAGTCCAATTGGACTATGGATAAATACAGTCAGAAATCTGGGCTATTCAGAGCTGGAAGCTAAAGAAATTTCCAGAAAGAAAGGACCACAAAAGGGGAAACATTTAAGAAAACTAGTAGAAATAGGAGTTAGGAGGCTAAAGAGCTCAGCAGAGATTCCAGCTGCTGCTCACTACTACTATGGAGACAAAGATTGGAGGGTAGGCCCCACCAAGTTAGAGGAGCCTTCATAAATAACTCCAGTTCTTTGTTGAGACTACAGAAGGGCCAGCCACTCCTTAGAATAAGGTCAAAATTGAAATAGGTCAGCCCTAAAAAGTCTTATAATCAACCTTTAATAGATTCAAGGTAACCTCCTAGTACTATACATACCAAAGGAAAACTTAATTCTCTTTGGAGCAAAATAACAAACTAGAGCTTCTATAATTGTTCAATCACAATGTCTGACGCTCCTAAAAACTGCAAGGCTTTCTGAAAAAAGCAAAAATAAATGGCCAACACCCACTACAATAGCTGCAATAACATAAAAATTAAAACTACAGAAAATATAACAAGTGTTGGCAAGAATGTATAGAAACTGCAACTCTCATATATGCTAGTGGAAATGTAAAAGGGTACAGCCACTGTGGAAAACAATCTGACAATTCCTCAAGAACTTAAAGAGTTATCCATATGACCTAGCAACTCCATTCCTGGCACACAGTGAAAAGAACGGAAAACACACACTCACACAACATTTCTACACAAATGTTCACAGTGGCATTAGTCACAATAGTTAAAAACTGGAAAAAACTCAAATGTCCACCCACTGATGAATGGATAAACAAAATGTGGCATATGAACACAATGCAATATTATTCAGCCACAAAGAAGAAATACCACATGCTACAACATGGATGAACCTTCAAAACATTATGCCAAGTGAAATAAGAGAGACATATATGGCCACATACACTGTATAATTCTATTTATAAGAAATGTTTGTTCAGACTAGGTAAATTCAGAGATAGAGAGTAGATTTGGTGTTGCCAGCGGATGGGCAGAGGGGCAGAATTAAGTTTGACTGCCCACAGTTTTCACTTTATTAGGGTAGCAAAAACATTCTGAAATTAGATAGTTATGATGCTTCTGTAACTGTGAATACACTAAAAACCACTGAATTGTGTTCTTTAAATTGGTTATAATGGTAAATTTTATATAAACTGTATCTCAATTAAAATTTTTCATCAGAAACAATGGAAAATGAAAATAATAAAATGGCATCTCCAAAGTGTTAAGACAAAAAAAGAAAAAAAAAAAAAAATCAACCAACCAGCCTAGAATTCTACACTAAGAAAAAAATATCTTCTAACATGAAGATAAAATAAAAAGGTTTAGATGAACAAAAGTTAGGCAAACACTTGTTATAAGAGAACAATATATATATCAAGCTAAAAGAAAATGGCCCCACACGGAAGCACAGAACTGGACAAGTTACTTAAGAGGAAAAGAAAACTAAGTATATGTGAATAAATATAAATTAAGATTAGCATTTAAAATAACAGTAACAATGACTCTACTGGTTTAAACAAATGTAAAAAATGTAAAAAAAAATAAAGTATAGGACAAAACTAACACAAAAGACAGTAGGCTAGGCCAGGCGAGGTGGGTCATACCTGTAACCCCAGCATTTTGGGGAGGCCGAGGTGAGCAAATTACTTGAGACCAGGAGATTAAGACCAGGCCAACATGATGAAACCCGATTTCTACTAAAAATACAAAAATTAGCAGGCGTGGTGGTGGGCACCTGTAATCCCAGCTACTTGGGAGGCTGAGGCAGGAGAACTGCTTGAGCCCGGACGGCGGAAGTTGCAGTCAGCTGAGATCATGCCACTGCACTCCAGCCTGGGCAACAAAGCAAGTCTCCGTATTAAAAAAAAAAAAAAAAAAAAAAAAAAAAAGTAGGGTAAATGAAATCAAACTGTTATAAGGTTCTTGCATTTTTTAAGTGTTAAAAGTATAAATTTAGACTAGAACCTAATAAACTAGCATTTTACTATTTTAATGAAGAATATTCTAATCTCTAGGACAACTACTTAAAAATACATGCACACACATTAAAGATGTATACTGTAAAATTATATGTAAAATCAAATAGAAAAAATAATGCTTGATTAATTTAAAGAAAGTCAAGAAAGGAACAAATAGAAAACAAATATCTGCCTTGTAAGACGTAAATCCTCCTATATCATGTTTTACATTAAATGTAAATGGACCCATCATTTCAATTAAATAACAAATACATTACACTGGATCTCAAAACACACAACTATATTCTGTGTACAACAGAACTACTTTAAATTCAAGGCAACAGATATATTAAAAGAAAGAAATGGAAAACGATATCATACAAATACTAATTAAAAGCATGATGATATTGCTACGTTAATATTAAACAGGTGGCTTAAATTATTAGGTATAAAGAGAGATGCTTTGTTATGATAAAAGGTAAGTTCAACAGGAATGTTTAACAATCATAAATTTGTATATAACTCATAGCAGAGCTTCAAAAATCTATAAAGCAAAACTTGACAGAAATAAAAGGAAAAACAAAATAATCCAAAATAATGGTTGGAGATTTTAAGATACTTCTCTCAGTCATTTATAGAAGAAAAAAATCCTGCGAATATAAAAAATTTGACATCACTAGTAACCAATTTGTTTCACCTAATTCGTATGTGTAGAATCCAACAACTTTCCAATACACATTCTTCTCAAGTACTCAAGAAATGTTGACTGAAAAGAATCATATACTAGGTCACAAGGCAAGTTAATAAATATCAAAAGATTGAAACCATATAAAGTATACTTTCTGAGCACAGTGCAATTAAACTAGAAATCAGTAACAAAATTATTCATCAAGGAAGAAATCATAATGGAAATTTAAAAATATTTTTAATTGATAAAATGTAGTATCAAAATTTGTGAGATGCAGTTTAAGCTATACTTACAGGGCAATTTATAGCTTTAAAATGTATATTTAAAAGAAGGAAAGCTGAAAACGCTATCATCATCTACTATCAGTAGCTAGAAAAAAATGGCAAATCAACACAAAGTAGTACAAAAGATATAACATAAGAACAAAATTCAATGAAATAAAAGCACTAAGAGAAAATTAACCCAAAAGCTGGCTTTTTGAGAATATTAGTAATTAATAACCCTTAGCAGAAATAATCAAGAAAAAAGACAGAAATTACATTTTAGAAAAATTAAAATGGGGGGCATCAGTATGTATGCTATAGACAGTAAAAGGAAAGAAAATATTAACATAAGCAGTAAAGGGAAAATAAGAGGCCGGGCGCGGTGGCTCAACCCTGTAATCCCAGCACTTTGGGAGGCCGAGGCGGGTGGATCACGAGGTCAACAGATCGAGACCATCCTGGTAAACATGGTGAAACCCCGTCTCTACTAATACAAAAAAATTAGCTGGGCATGGTGGCGCGTGCCTGTAATCCCAGCTACTCAGGAGGCTGAGGCAGGAGAATTGCCTGAACCCAGGAGGCGGAGGTTGCGGTGAGCCGAGATCGCGCCATTGCACTCCAGCCTGGGTAACGAGCGAAACTCCACCTCAAAAAAAAAAAAAAAAAGGGAAAATAAGGAGATACTAAGAACAACTTTATGACAATGTATTTAATAATTTAGATAAAATGGACAACTTCTTTGAAAAACATAGCTTATAGAAACTGACACAGGAAACAGAAAATTGGAACAATTCTCTATCTGTTAGAGAAACTGAATCCATCATTTACAATCTTCCCTGAAGTAATCTCCTGACTCAGATGGCTTCATTAGGGAACTCTTCTAAATCATTAAAGAGTAATACCTCACATCAATTTTTTCGTTCCAGAGAACAAAAAGGAGGAGGCCAGTTTTCAATTCTTTATGAAGCTGCCCAAACCTGACAAGGACACGAGGAAAATGACAGGCCAAAACATCTCTCGTGAATATAGGCACAAAATGTTAAACAAGACTTTAGCAAATCAAATGCAGACTTCCTAAAAAGATCATACATTATAACCAATGAATTTTATTACAGAAATGTAAGCTGATTTAACTTTGGAAAATTAATCAACATAATTCACTAAATCATCAAAGTTCTTTTTCAGAGTCAAGTACCTCAAACTATAGTAACACCCTTGTCAGCAAAGAACAGAAAATATTTTTAAAATGCCAGAGCAGATCTGAAAAAGAACTTACAGAAATTCTAGAAATAGAAAAATACATATTAAGAGCTCAAGGGATAGGTATAACAGATATAGGCCCAGTGAAAAATGAACTGGAAAACTAGTCAGAAAAAAATATACCTAGAATGATAAATGGTTGGAAAGTCTGGAGGGATTAAAAAACATAAAGATACAGTTAAAAGGTCTAGTCTAAGTTTAACTGGAGTCTTGTGGAAGAATTATTTGCTTGAAGAGATAATGACTGAAAACTCCCAAAACTGATGAAAGACATCAACCTACAGATTTCAGAAATCCCAAGACACCAAGCAGGATAACTAAAAAGAAATCTTCCAAACTCTAACTACAATGTGATAAAAAATAATTTTTTTAATTAAAAAAAAAAGAAATTCACACCTAAACATAGTAAAACTGCTGAAAATCCTAGATAAAACTCTTAAATGCAGTCAAATAAGCAGATTACCTTCAAATTATCAACCATTACATTGATAGTTGAATTTTCAATACATACAAGCCAGAATATAACGCAAGAATAAATGTAATGTGCTAATAGTAAACAACAACTAACCTAAGATCTGTCCTTGGAAAATATCTTTTAAGAATCACGGTCAGCCAGGTGTAGTGGCTTATGCCTATAATCCCAGAACTTTGGGAGGCCAAGGCAGGAGAATCACTTGAGGCCAGGAGTTTAAGACCGGCCCGGGCAATATAATAAGATTATATTTCTACAAAAAACACAAAAATTAGCCAGGCATGATGGTATGTGTCTGTGGTCCCAGCTTCTCAAGAGGCTGTGGCAGGAAGATTTCTTGCGCCCAGAAGTCTGAAGCTGCAGTGAGCTATAATCATGCCACTGCACTTCAGCCTGGGTGACAGAGCGAAGCACTGTCTCGAGGGGGAAAAAAAAAAGAATGATGGTGAAATAAAGGCATTTTCAGACCAAAACAAAACAAAAACACTGAAGGTCTGTCTCACCAGCAAACCAGTGCTAAAGGAAATAGTAAGGAATGCTCTTTAGGAGGTGAAAAAAAGTGATCTAAGCTAGAAGGTCATAAACGAAGGGAGAAACAGAAAGCATCAGAAATGGTAAGTAAGTATGTAGATGAATCTAATGAATACTAACTTCAAAAAAACAGTAATAACAATCACTTGTGGGTAAACATATAGAGATTTAAAATACATGACAACAACAATGAAAAAGTCATTGAAGGAAGGAACAGAAATAAAGTATTTGATGGTTCTCTGATTGGGATGTATATTATAATCTACACAGTAACCAGCAGAAGAATAATAAATATACAAGATTCCCCACTCAGAAAGTAAAAAAAGGAATAAGAAAATTAATTATTAGCCAGGTACAGTGGCTCACACCTGTAATCCCAGCACTTTGGGAGACCAAGGCATGTGGCTCACTTGAGCTCAGAAGTTTGAGACTAGCCTGGGCAACATGGTGAAATCAAACTAAAAATACAAAAATTTGCTGGATGTGGTGGTGGGTGACTGTAGTCCCAGCTACTTGAGGGGCTGAGGCAAGAGGATGGCTTGAGCCTGGGATGTCAAGACTGCAGTAAGCCAAGATCGTACCACTGCACTCCAGCCTGGGTGACAAAGCAAGATCCTGTTTCAAAAAATAAAAATAAAAAATAATGATTTATAAAGAAGGCAAAAAAGAACAGGAAAATACATATATAACATGACACAGCGTGCACTGTATGAGGGTGGGTTTAAATTAAGATATGTAATTAATTACACTCAATATAAATGGATTGTAAGTTCCAATGAAAAGACAACGGTTTTTTTTTTTTTTGAGACAGAGTTTTGCTCTTGTTACCCAGGCTGGAGTACTGGAGTGCAATGGCACAATCTCAGCTCACCGCAACCTCCGCCTCCTGGGTTCAAGCCATTCTCCTGCCCCAGCCTCCCAAGTAACTGGGATTACAGGTGTCTGCCAGCACGCCCAACTAATTTTTGTATTTTTAGTAGAGACGGGGTTTCACCATGTTGGTCAAGCTGGTCTTGGAACTCCTGAGCTCGTGATCTGCCTGCCTCAGCCTCCCAAAGTGCTGGGATTATAGGAGTGAGACACCTCGCCCAGCCAGCTAGACTGAGTTTTTTAAAAAACTACATCCTACTCATAATATCATATCTCTAACAGAAAGGAGGAGAATACCATTCAACACTAAAGAAAGCTTATTTAGCTATACTAATATCAGACAAAGTAGACTTTAGAGATAAGAAGAGATACTTCATAATGATGTTACAAAGAACCAAAAGGCTGTAACATTTCTAAATGTATATGTACACTAACAATACCTCCAAATGTACTAATCAAAAACTTAAAAGAGTTACAAGGAAAACCAGTCAATTCACAATTTGACCAGTATATTTTAAACATATAACTCTCAGTAATTGATAAAACAAAAAAAAAAAAATTACAAAGGCTAAAAAAAAAATCAGTAAGGCTACAGAGGATTCAAACAAGATTAACACACTTAACCTAACCTAATAGACAGATATAGAACTCTGCACTCAGTGGCTAAACAATACATATTATTTTAAAATACACATGAAACATTTGTAAAAACTGACCATATGCTGGACCCTAAAACAAATCTCAAGGAATTCCAAAGAACTCAAACCATAAAATGTTATTTAACCACAATGCAATAAAGCCAGAAATCAAGAAAACAAAATTCTCATGTTTGGAAATTAAGAAATATATTTTTATTAACCAATGCATTAAAAAATAATTATGAAAATTAGAAAATATATGGAATTAAATAAATATGAATATACTATATATCAGAACTATAGAGGAAAACTTATGCCCATTTTAAATGCATATATTAGAAAGCTGAAAATTGATGAAACAGGCATTCATCTAAAACTGAAAAAAACAGCAAAATACATCAAAAGGAAGTAAAATGAAGAAAATCATAAATATCAGAAATTAATCATAAACAAAATGAGGTGCCCAAAAGCAAAACTATTGAGATAATAATACTAAGATGATGTTTGCCTTTTTGCTTAGTTCACAAATGCAACAGTGGATATACTGCTGGAACCTCATTATGAATCAAGGCAATGACATCAAACTATTATTAGTCAATGTATTACTGACTGCCACACACTTGCAGTTGAAGAAAGAAAAAGACAGTTTCACTAAAAAAAGTGCTTGAGGAAGCAGTAAAAATTATTTAGTCAATTCTTCATGTCTTGTAAATAAATATTCAGTGACAAAATGGGAAAATAACATCTGTCACAAAGTAAAATAATCAAGAAAAAGCAGTTTGTGATTGAGTTGCTAGGTGAACTAGGCACCTTTTTCATAGAACACCATTTTTACTTGAAAGAACAACTGTTAACTATATGTATCAAGGCATGGGTATTTGGCAGACATTTTCTCAAAAACAAACAGTGAGCAAGAAAATCAACTGATAACATTTGTTGCCAAGATCAAATTTGAACTTTCAAGTAAGAATTTGGAATGTGCAAACGTATCTACTAACTTAAGCCTGACAGCATCCCCATACTTAGGTACTTTTGCTGATGAGATTAGAGGTGATTTTAACCAAGGTAGTCTTTGGTATCACACAATAAAATATGTTAATATTTGCAAGAATTGTTTAACTCAGTAAACATAACTTTCCAAATCACCAAAGCATGATGTTACAAAATTATACATGAGCAGAAGATTCCAAAACCAATGGGCTTAAATGTACCAGAGCAAGAAATATGCAATCATGTAATTTAAGATTCCACACTGCAACTAACCTTAAAAACAAAAACAAAAACAAAAACAAAAAGTTACTGAGATCTGCTGTAATATCAAACAAGGTTATCCACAAAAATCTGAAAAGGCTATTAAAATATTCTTCCGCTTTCTAACTACATATTTGTGTGAGACTAGATTTTCTTCTACGACTACAACCAAAACATACTACAATAGACTGAATGCAGAAGTAGATGTGAATATACAGTGTCTTCTATTAAGGCAGGCATTTAACAAAAACTCGAAAAAATGTAAAATGCTGCCATTCATCTCATAAAGGTATTTTTCCTTTAATGTTATTTATATTAACATGCAGTAATTTTATTTTTAACAAACGAATTTCAATTTCTCAGCTTTAATTTCACAACTGAGAAAAACTTATAATTTATATTAACAATATAACCCACATCAAGCTCTTTTAAGTCCTCAATAATTTTTAAGAATGGGGTTTTGAGACCATGAAGTTTGAAAAATGCTGCAACAGAGAACAATCAAAGCCAAAAGTTGATTCTCTGAAAATAATTTTAAAAGCCATAACAAACATCTGGCAAGAGTGATCAAAAAATATTTTAAAGCAGAAGTCGCAAATAATGACATTAAAAAGAAAAAAGAAAATTATCACTACCAATACTGTTGACATTAGGAAAATAAGATTATTTCAAGAGCTTTTACTTTATTTTCATGCTAATGAATGTTCAAATTTATTAAAATGCTAAAAACCACAACTTACCAAAATAGGCAATTTATAAAATATAGAATATATAAATAGTCCTATTAACAATTAAAGAAATAAGCAAATAAAAACTTCCTTGCAAAGAAAACTCCAGATTCAGATGGCTTTTCTAAAGAACTATACCAATCATTTAAGGAAGAAATAGAAATAGAAATATTATGTAAATTCTTCTGGATTAAAGAAAGTAGAAAAATTCTCCAGCTCCTTTTATAAAGCCAGCATAACCTTAAAATAAAAACCAGACAAAGGCATCGTAAGAAAGTAAAATTGCAGGTCAATTATGCTGACAAACAAAGATGCAAAAATTCGGACCAAAATTTTAACAAACTGAATATAGCAATTTCTTTAAAAACACCATGACCAAATGAGTCATCAAAAAGTAGGTTGCAAGACTGATTAAGCATTAAAAGTATATCAGTATATTTTACCACATGAACAGATTAAAGAAGAAAAATCTTAAGATCATCTCATTCAATGGCAAGAAAAGTACTTGATAAAATTTAACATCCATTCAAGATAAAAATTCTTACTTAGCACACCAGAAACAGAAAGGAGCTCCCTTAATCTGACAAAAGTTACCTACAAAACACTACAGCAAACATCATACTTAATGGTCAAACAGTGAAAGTTTTCCCTTTGAGATCAGGAACAAGACAAAGATGTCCTCTATCACCACTTCTATTCAGGAATGTACTGGAGGTCCTAGCCAGAGAAGTAAGGCAAGAAAAAAAAATAAAAGGTGTAAGGATTGACAAGAAAGAAAGAAAACTCATTATTCACATATGATATGATCGTGAATCAATGAAAACTGAAAGCACTACAGAAAAACTGTTAGAAATAAGAGTTCAACAAGAATGTGAGATTCAAATCAATTGCATTTCCATGTGAACAGCAACTGCAGTTAGAAAACTTATAAAACAAAGACTCGATTTAAAGTGGCCTCAAAAAACAACAAAGTATTAAATATCTAGCAATAAGCTCAATGAGAGACGTGCAAATATCTACAGGGAAAATCATAAAACTTCATTAACAGACATTAAAGGACTAAATAAATGAAAATATATGCAATGCTCACAATTTGGAAGACTCAATTTTGTAAAAATATCAAGTCTTCCCAAATTGATTTAGAGTAAAGGTAATCTCAGTGAAAATCCATACAGGATTACATGTATGTGTGTATAACCTGACATACTGGCGTTTAAGTGTATAGGGAAATGCAAAGAACCAACAGCCAAGATATTCTTGGGGGAAAAAAAAAGGAATAAGAACTTCTCAAATATATATTAAGTATGACCAGATAGTAGAATTCATAAAAACAGACCAAGAAAACGATACACACAGATCAGACACAGACCCACATATATATGGACACCGGATACAACATAAATTGCATGACAAAAATAAAGATATTTTGGTTAGTTTTTCCAATAAGTAACGATGGGACAAAGAACTATCCATATGGAAACAAAACTGAACCTATCCTTCACATTATTCACAAAAATAAATTCTACCTAGCTGGTAATCCAGTTCATGACAACTGCCACATGAAAAACTATTTCAAGTTCAAAACAAAATGTTCTGATTAAAATATCCTCAGTAGGATGTATCTTAGTGTCCGGACAAGCATCTTATTGTCAGTGGTAATTTTGGTATTACATTGTTATATGTTTTACATAAATTTGTAGAAGGCAAATATAGCAATGTCATTAAGGAACCCAAGATTTTTAGGATAAGAAAGAAGATACTACTATATAAATTCAAAACTAAATAAAAATCCTTTCCTGAAGTAGAAATATTTCTAAGAACTCAGTATTTTATCTTTTAAAAACAAAATGTTTACTAGGTCTGTCCATTACAAAGGCCTAGAAACAATGAAACAATGAAAACCCAGTAATGATAAATGCCCCAAGCATCCAAATTGTGCTCTCTAAATATCAATTCCCATTAAATTAAGGAAAAACAAGAACTCCTTGAAGAAACAGCTGATTCCAGTTCTGGGGCAGAAAATGTAATCAGCCTAATACCTCTCTCAAATCACAAAAACAAAGTGGTCATGAAATACTTGAGTCATGTCAAAAGGACACAGGAGCCAAATGAAAAGGCTTCCGTTGATCAGAGAAAAAAAATGTCAACATAATAAAGAATGACTGTGACAGATTTAAACATTAAAAATATAAAAATGTATAAGTTCAGATAATATAAACAAAAATGTTAAACTGAATGGTAACCTACACAGGTTGCTAGGGACCAACTCATTCTGAAAACTGATAAAAGGATAGAGTCAAGCCTTTATCATGATGTTCCTATAGGCACTCTCTAATTTCAGGATAACCAAATAATTAATGAAAGAAGTTTTTCTTTTTAAAATAATTACAGCTAATAAATGCAGGAGGGATTATAAAATTAGAAATTCACCATTCTGTGATCCCAAAGTGAAATTAAGGATCTGGTCCACAAGCACCAATGACTACTAAAACCATTAAGTGATAAGTAGACAGGGAACTTCATAATAAATTGATCAGTCTGTTATCAACTGTATCCATTGATCAATCTTAACATTAAAAATGGAACAACCAAACATGTTCATTCTGATCTGATACTATAGAAAATACAAAGCGCCACCAACACTAAACCTCACTAATTACACCTCTCCAATCACCAATTTACATGAAATAAGAGAAACAGGAACACGTTAAAGGACCACGAGAATACAATTACCCAAATCCAGAATGTTAAAAATTCTACACAACATACGACCCAGTTCTTTTAACAAATAAATGAAGATTTAAAAAGATAAAATGATACAGATTAAAAGAGACTAAGACACATACCAACCAATGCACTATGTGTTCCCTGTTTGGATTCTGATGCAAACTACTATTAAAACATTTAGGTTTTTAATCACTTCTTGGCCTTTTGGCTAAGATCAAGTGTAAAACATTTAGTTTCTTTTAGATAATTGATAAAAATTGAAAACAGATTGAATATTACAAGACATAAATTAAGGTTAACTTAGCTGGGTAAGAGAATAGTCCTGTCTGCTAGAGATGAATATGGAAATACAGTATCTACTGCTCAAACTGAATGATGTCTGGGATTTGCTGTGAAATACTTCAGATTTATTAACAAATTACTTGTATTAAAAATTAAAATAAATAGGTAGGTAGGTGGACAGGTAAATGAATACAACTTTCTCAGGGACAGAATCAATTTTAGGTGAATTCAAATTAAACATAAAAGCAAAACAATAAAGCTTTTAGATAACATAGAATACTTTCCTGTTCTCAGAGTAAAGCGAGATTTACTAAATGAAACTTAAAAATCATTCAACAAAAATGTGCTATACCATATGAAAAGATTATCTACTTCACATGATTTTAAAGGTACTTACTGCTGGTAAAAGAGACTGCATATTTTGATTAGAATCTGCTATTGTAGCAAGGTATACCAAGTTTGTGTGCAACATCTGCTGATACCTATTAAAACAAAACAAATATCAATATTAAAAAATAATTTTCTTCCTATCTACTTAAGTACAAACAGCATTGTAAGCATTTCTAAAGTTTCATAGGAAATTTATTACCCAAACATCAATAGCACTTCAATTTTTCCTATTTACTCTGCAAAAGTTCTGAATAATAGTATCTTTAAAGATAATGAGCTCAGAGATCTTACCATGTATGCTAAATAGTGTTCTAATTGTTTTATATGCATATATATTTCACTTAATCCACAAACCAAAACTATGAGGTAGGAGCTCTTTTCTCCATTTTACAGATAAGAAACTAATGTTTAGAGAGGTTGATAATTTGCACGATTGCATAGCTAGATGAAATAACTGATGTGTGCAATAGGTCCATACTAGTACATTTAGTACACTAGTAAATTTAGTTTTTTAAAAAAGAACTAAATAAAGGAGTCCAGTGAAATATGCTTATCCTGGCTGGGCACGGTGGCTCATGCCTGTAATCTCAGCACTTTGGGAGCCCGAGGCAGGCAGATCACTTGAGGTCAGCAGTTCGAGATCAGCATGGCCAACATGGTGAAACCCTGTCTCTACTAAAAATACAAAAATTAGCTGGGCATGGTGGCACATGCCTGTAATTCCAGCTACTTGGGAGGCTGAAGCAGGAGAATTGTCTAAACTCAAGAGGCAGAGATTGCAGTGAGCCAAGATTGCACCACTGCACTCCAGCATGGGCAACAGAGTGAGACTCCATCTGAAAAAGAAAAAAAAATATATGCTTATCCCTTTCCTTCTGCCATTTTCATTTTGCTAGAAACCTCAAATCCAAGTACGGTGATATGGTCTGTTAAAATCCAGGAAAGAGGGTGGGAACCACACCTTTTCTTCCTTCTCACTACTGTAGCAATGACCAACAATTTATGCTGGCTGTGTTTATACTACCCATCTCAGCATATAGAGAAGGCAGTGAATAGGTAATCTCCAACTACAGAAAAAAAGAGATATACTAAAATACAAAGATGGAGGAAATGTTATAACACCAACAACACTCAAGATTAACTTTAATAAAGCATATTCATTTTCCCTCATATAAAAAGGTAGGTAAAAATGAAAATTTTTAATTGGCCTTTGCTAACTGTAATATGTTTATTTTCTGTGAAATTGCATTATTCTATAGCATTAATCAAATAAACATATCCTTTTTTTTCTTTTGAGACAAAGTGTAACTGTCAGCCAGACTGGAGTGCAGTGGTATGATCTCAGTTCACTGTAATCTCCACTTCCTGGGTTCAAGCGATTCTCCTGCCTCGGCCTCCCAAGTAGTTGGGATTACAGGCATCCAGCACCATGCCCAGCCAATTTTTTGTATTTTTAGTAGAGACGGGGTTTCACCACATTGGCTAGGCTGGTCTTGAACTTCTGACCTCAGGTGATCTGCTTGCCTTGGCCTCCCAAAGTGCTGGGATTACAGGTGTGAGCCACCACACCCGGACTAATTTAGCATATTCTAAGATGATTCAAGGTTCAAAGATGAACACTAACAAAAAAGTAGTAAATACTCATATTCTTGTATAAGAAATGTTTCAGGCAAAGTTATCACATCTTAAAGAATTGTTAAACTAAAGTTGGACTATCAATTCCCAAATGGCTGTCATGTATTAATCTATCCCTTTATTTTCCTTTTGCTTCTCCTACAATGAGAAACAAGAACACTTGTTAAGGCTGAGGAGTTTCTTTTCTCTTCACTCACAAACCAATACTGACAACCTGAGAAAGAAAGAATATCTGAAGAACAAAAGAAATTAAATCCATCAAAAAAGGCAGAATTTAAGATTCTCCCAAAGTCAATGTAAGCCCCATTTGCTTAAAGTGTTCACCAAGTATGTGTGAGAAATGAGGTCTAATCCAGTATGTAGAGAATGAGGGAAATGATCATACATATATTTGAAAAAGTTGAAAATACAAACAGTATAAACTTTTGCTGACTCAGTTAGTTCTAGACCTAAACGTACACTCTCCGTGACATATACTATCCTTGGCACTATCTGGAGTTCTTAAAAGCCAAAAGTAAAAATAATTACAGTTATTCATCACTTAACAATGGGGATACATTCTGAGAAATGTGTTGTTAGGTGATTTAATCATTGTTTTGCAAACATCATCAAGAGTACTTAAAACAAATCTAAATGGTATATCTTATTACACACCTAGGCTATATAGTAGAGCTTATTGCTTCTAGGCTACAAACTTGCAAAGCCTTTTACTGTACTTAATACTTTTGGTGTACTGTACTGACTGGTAAGTATTTGTATATTATTTAAATAGAAACGGTGCAGTAAAATTATATTATAATCTTATGGGTATTACAGTAGAAATGGGTATTATAATCTTATGAGTTATTCTAGTAGAAATATGGTATTCTAATCTTTCGGTTTGTTGTTAACCAAAAATGCATTATGTAGTTCCATGATTGTATTCTAATCAGTGCCTCTAAGTTTTACCATTCCATGGCTGACTTGAGGAAGCGATCTCCTTATTATTGATGATTATCAATCGTTAAACCAAAGAAATAGATCAGCTAGCTAATTTTTTTAAAGAACATTTTCAAATATGCAGACAAGATTCATCTAAGCAACAATATATGTAATGAAAACGATCATATAAAATGCAAAACATACAAGAGATTAAACAGTAAGATAACCTAGCACTCAGATCTTAGTTTCTCAATAATCATTCTCCAAAAAAAAAAAAAAAAACCAGGGCTTGGAGAAATGGGTGACTGCCAACTCGCACAGGAAAAAAAATCAGAATGAGTCTGGAACATTTTGTGGTATTAAAAAAATAAGACAATGTTCAAGACATAATGACATATCAAGAAGCCAGCTTGAGGGGCTCCCACTGGCCAAATCTAGAAGAATTTTAAAAAAATAAACAGATTATAACTTAGAGAATACAGTAATAATGTTTAAGTCCATATAGATATAAATAAGTGAATGAAAGAATGAAGGAATAGGAGGAGGAGAAATTTCTTCCTTACAGCTAGATTTAAGTAAAAGTAGAAGGAATGATAGATTTAGTTATCATTTGGCATCCACCTAAAGTGTTAACTATCTTAGGCAAAAATCACTGGATTTTTGGTGGAAGCTAAAAGTAATGTGTTGAAGTATGATGAGAAACAATATAAGTGTGCCTCAAGGTATTAGATATGTATGAATTACAAGAAATAGTACTTTTATGGTGAACAAACCATAAAGGTAAGATATCACCCTAGTTAAGATACTACCTTAATTAAGTGATCAAAGTTATCGCCCGTATTGGGACAAACTGCTATCACAAGGCTACTGAGGATGCACTGTGAAGGACACAATATCACATCAGTGGTACTTCTGCTAAAAGTGTATAGTGTGAATTTAATCATGGGAAACACCAGTTAAATCCTCAATGAGGGACATTCCACAAAACTACTGGTGTGTACTCTTCAATGTCAAAATCATGGAACGGACTCCAGATTAAAGTATAACTTAAGAGACATGACAATTAAATACAACACCAGATCCTGCACTGGATCCCAGACCAGAAAATATACACTAATGGGACAAACGGCAAAATTCAACAAAGCCCTAAAAGCCCTAAACATTAGATAATAGTATTGCATTCTTGATTTTAGCAATTATACTCTGGTAATTTAAGAATATGTGCTTGTTTGTAGGAAATACACACTGAGGTTATTAAAAGCAAGAGGGATTTATATTTGCAATTACTCTCAAATGTTTCTGAAAAATATGGGGGAAGAAATGAATAAAAAAGCAAGTAGGCTATGTTATCCTTTGAAAAACTTCAGTGCAGCATATACAGGAATTCTTTGTACTATCTTTGAAACATTTTTGTAAGTGTGAAATTATTTCAAAACAAAAAGGTTTTTTGTGTTTTTTTTGTTGTTGGTGGTGGTGATGGTGTTTAAGAAGAAACAGATCTCAATGTGTTGCCCAGGCTGTTCTCAAACTCATGTCATCAAAGCAATCCTCCCACCTCAGCCTCCCAAAGTGCTGGGATTTCAGGCATGAGAAATGCCTGGCCAAAACAAAAACTTAAGCCATCATGCCTGGCCAAAACAAAAACTTAAGACACCACTTTTCAGCAATTCGATGTGCAAAAATATTTTAAAGATGTCTAATATCGACTGCTCACAGGGATAGCTGAAAACTAGTACTCTAAAAACCTGGCTGGGGGAAAGCAAACCAATACAATCATTTTGCTGGTTAATTTATCAACTTACCGTGGTCTTTAACCCAGTAATTCCATTTCTAAAACTGTAACCTACATTGAGTATTAAAAACAACAATATCTATAAATGTGCATGCATACATATAAACTCATATATGTAAATGCACAGAAAAATGTTTGGAAGGATACATACTACAGCATCAGAAGCAGTTACTCCTATGGAGGGGAAGGAGATAAGATAGTGACATGTAACAGGTGACATCTACACAAACTTACACTTTACAATTTTTTTTTACAATGACCATATGTGACTTTTTAAATTTAAAAACACTTTTAAAGAGGAAAAAGTAATGGAAACTTGGAATTAAACAGAGGGTAAATCAAATGACAGCAAGAGACCAATACAATGTGAAAACCAAACAAAGCAAGACCCATGGATGCTGGGAATCATCTGCCTGAGGATATACCAGTGAGATCTCTAGGAAAGACAGATGTGTCCCAAAACAAGGGTGAGAATAAAATAGTCAGCCCTCAGTATCCACAGAGTCTGCATCCACAGTTTAACCAAGCACACAATGAAAATATTTTGGGGGGGGGAGAAGACGGTTGTGTCTGTACTGAAGATGTAGACTTTTTTCTTATTCCCTAAACAATACAGTATAACAACTATTTACATAGTACTTACATCGTATTAGGTATTATGAGCAATCTAGAGATTATTTAAAGTTTACAAGAGGACGTGAGTAGGTGATATGTGAATCCTACACCATTTTATATTAAGGACACGAGCATCTTGGACTTTGGTATCCATGGGGAGTTCCGGAATCAATTCACCAAGGATACCAAGAGTCACCTATATTCTACTGCTGTGTTGACCAATGTAGCAGCCACTAGACACAATAAAATATGGCTAACCCAAAATGAGATGTGTTATTAAAGATACACAACAGGTTTCTATTACTTAGAAAAAAAAAAAAAAAGCAAAATATTGAGATTTTTTATTTTGGAAATAATGAGTTAAATAAAATGTATTACTAATATTAATTTCACCCGTTTCTTTTTACGTGTTTACTGTGTCTACTAGAAAATTTAAAATCGCACATGTGGCTTGCATTTGTATTTCTAATGGACACCGCTGTTCTATTCTAAAGACTTTTAACAGTACATTCAACTTATTCTACCACATCAGATTCTATTGGGCCATATTATTTACTTCAGACACATCACTTTAAAGTAAGAAAGTTCGGTCCTTATAAATGATAATCAATTCTCTATTTATTAGATAGAAGCTTTGTTTTCTCCACTACATACATGGATGCAACTCAATACTCTACATAAATGAAGATCTAACTTTTCCACAGATCAGACTACACATATATTTGAAGTCATTATTGTATAATGCAGGGCAAGAAGTATAAGAAACAAACTGATACCCAATCTCCTCCCAAAGAAAGTTTTCTTTTATAAAAACTAAGAAAAGTCACACAAAAGCTTGTACATAAATGTTCACAGCAGTATTATTCATTACTAGCCTTTAAAAGTACAAACAACACAAATGGCCATGATTGATGGATAAATAAAATGTGGTACAGCTGTATAATGGAAAAAAAAAAAAAAACTTGGCAATAAAAAGGAATGAGGTACTGAAACATGCTTCAACATGGATGAACCTCAGAAGTAGTATGCTAAGTGAAAAATAAAAATGTCAGTTAAAACTGATCACACTGTATATCAATCCATTTATATGAAATGTCACAACAGGCAAATTCACACAGACAACAGTAGATTAATGGTTGTCAGGGGGTGAGGGGTGAGGGTTACTGACTGCCAACAGACACCCAGTTTCTTTTGGGGATGTGAAAAATGCTGTAAAACCGAATGATGTAAATATCAGCACAACTCTATGAATATACTAAAAAACACTAAATTGAACACTTCAAAATAGGTGAATTTTATGGTATGTGAATTACATCTCAATAAAGCTGTCAGTAAAAAGTAAAAAATTAACCAATACAAAAAACTGATTTTAAAAAAAAGTTTCATATCAATCTTACTGAGAACACTCTGAGGTCTTCCCTTTATTCTGAGAGTCCATTATACACTGAATAAGATGGTTGTTGTCATCCAACATCTGAAACAGAATTAGAAAAGGTTTAGTATAAATCTAGTGAGTGCATCAAGTAAAATTTTAAAACTAGAAAATTCAGAGAGAGAGGGCATTAGTAAATACTGCTTGTACAAGAACTCTAAAGTGGATCCCTTAACAAAATACTGTTGCTCCCAACCAATTATTACAGATCGTAAAACACTGAGCAAACATGGAAACATAAAAAAACAAAATTTACTTAAAATTACTTTCTGTTAGTGTGGCTACCTGCTGCTACAAAGTATTTTAAAATTCTTTTAAATAACAAATATAATTTAAAGCAAGATTAGTGAATTAGTTCTCCTGAATAAAATTTCATTATGAACTAAACTGTTAAATCTCTTGTAAAAATATGCCATGCACAGTTCATATGGACAATCCTTTCAATAACTGATTTTCCCCTTTAGATTTCTAGAAATGTTTCATCTATACGGAAATTGAATCCCCTTGAGTCTTTTTTAATATACACTATAGCTCACCACAGAAAATCTTATTTTACACCTTTGGAATGATATCATGTTTAATCAATAATATTTTAGTATTCCAATTATTCTCCCTCAAGCCCAGAAGGGAAAATTTGTATTTCTTTTATATCGAACATTTAATTGCCTACGTTATCTGTAAAAGAAGTTTTGGCCAGCTAAGACTAAAAGTAAGAGTCTGGGTTGACTTTTCATCACTCTAATGCTTTGGAGTAGTAAAGAAAAATTCTGTCCTTTGCCAGAATGAAATAAATACATGAAAACTTCAGCCCCGGAGTCTCGATGAGGTAGCTGGCTAGTTTCCAAGCTTTATAACAGCATGTTCTTGTGATTCGCCAATTGTAAGATAATAATTAAACATAATAATTTCTATGCATGTGTAACATGTTACAGACTTTATGAGTTTACTTCATAATTAAGCTGTCTCAAAAGTTTAAGAGGAAAAACATACCGATTTATCATTCTATCATCTTTTAAGAATTCAAAGCAATTTTGAGGGTTAAATAATTCATCTAAGTGGAACTGAAGAAAGAGTACTGATTGTAGCAATTAAAAGGCCAATCGGTTTCAGTGCCAGTTTTGCCATTTTGAGCAAGTTACTTAAGTTTTCAAGGGCTGATTCAGCTGCAAGATCTACAGACTCGGGGGATGCTCCTCCAGAACCTGCCCCACCCTACCAGGATTCAAAAGTATTAGCACAAAATTACTCTATCTCAATAAAAGGAACATCCATTTAACATTAACTGTGACATTTTTCTGAACATGAATATCTACACTTGCTGGGGGGAAAAACCATTAACATGATCTGCTAATAAATGCAGTTATTTCTTAAATAGAATCACTGGATGACAAAAAAAAAAAAATAAGTCCTTAAAATTTACCAATCCAATCCTCAAACTAATGATTTCACAAATTATTTCCAGTATATTCCTCAACTATTGAACTTCACCATTAGAAGAATATCTATCTCACATCTAATATCAATCTCTCCCACTGTAGAATAAGGCACTTAATTTGGAACCCATTTTTCTCTTATCTGAGAATAGAAAATAATTGATCAGCATCCTCCAAATTAATCATCATCCATGATAAATATCTTAAGACTTATGTAAGAGAAACTATAGAAAAAACAAAACTCTGGACTTTTTCTGTGCATGTTACAGACTTTATAAGTTTACTTCATAATTAAGCTGTCTTAAAAGTTTAAGAGGAAAAACATACCGAATTTAAAAACCAGAAAATTCAGAGAGGGAGGACATTAGTAAATACTGATGCAAAAATAAATAAGGTGAACCCTCCAGAATCGCAGTTTTGTGTATGTACTTGGAGCTGTTTGCCAGGCTGCAAACTTAGTGCACTACATGAAAGCACCGTATTTCCAGGCACTGTCAAGCCCGTTTGTTCATTAAAAAAAGCAACAGTTGGGCAAATGTCAAATGCCATACTATGAAGAACCTGACAGTAAACAGAAACCAATTAGCATAATCTATGTAGTCTGAGTGGTACTAAAGACTTTGACTTTTTTTTCTATTTTGACCTTTGCTCCACTGCATAAAACAAAACAAAAATATTTAAGGTAAACTGCTAAATACAGCAGTAACTTCTGAAACTCTAGGTCAGTAAAATTTAGAATGCTGCCTTGCTAGTAGGCAACAAGGGGTAACAGGACAATAAAGAACCTTTGTGTTCCGACTGGTAGTAACACAGCAGCGACCGCAGCAGCACTATCGTTTAAACAGGACGCAGCTCCCTGTGTATTTATCACGACTTATATAATTGGTCACGATAGTCTCCACCAGTAGACTGTAAGCTCCAGGAAGGCAGGGACCATGACTCACCACAGTAGCCTCAGCGCCTAAAACAGGCACTCAATAAATATTTGCAATAAATATTTGCTACAGAAATAAATGAATAGGCGGCGATGTAGAAGGGAAGAGGTTCTGGGGGTAACCCCAAAGTCCATGTGGACCTTCCCTGACCGCTCCTCAGACTCTAAGGTTCCCTCCAGCGTTCCCCAAGTTCTCCAGAGAACTCTCCAACTCGGCTGAAATGCAGAGCGGCGACCAACGCTCTGACTTCCTCTCCGCCTGCCGTGACCCGCGGTGGGGTCCGCACGAAGCAACTGCGGCGCGCGGGGCGGGGCGATGCCAAAGTAACTACGGAGCAACGCGCGGGGCCGCCGGCCCGACACACGCCCTTCCCCGCACGGACACCGCCGGGCGCACGCGCCCCGCTGCCCGAACGCCGCCCCATCCCTAGAGAAATCAGGCAGCGGTGGTTTGGGCTTTTGTGTCTGTAGAAAAGCGCGTGAACGCGCGAAAGACTCCGAGAAAAACCGGTTCACCCTCTTCCACCACCCACTCAGGCACAGCCCGCAGCTCGGGTTCCCACACACGGCTGCTTCCCAGCAGGCCCGCCTCCGCCTCCGCCCCCGGCCCGACCGACTCCGGGCCCAGCCCTTCCCCCCGTGTCTGTCTCTCCCAGAGGCGGGAAGGGCCTGGCATCCCCGACCCCGCGCGGTTTCACCTTCTGAATCGCAGCGGGAGTGATCTCCCCTTTGCCTCGCTGCCTCGGGGCTGCGAACGCCACGGACATGTTGCCGCCGTCACCACTATCGGCGAGTCCCGAGCGCTCCTGGTGAACGGCAAACTGGGGGAAAGACGCCGGCCTCTCGGGCTAAACCACCTTGGGAATGCGAGAAGGGGGGGATGCTCTGGGGCCGAGCGGACAGGCGCGGAGCCAGCCTGAAAAAGACACGCTGGCCCGGGGACGTCTCGTTTCTGCGCGCTCTGGGGAACCCCTATCCCTCGCCGAACTTTTTTGACCGCCCTCGTATCCCGCGACCTCTTTCTGGGCACCCCCTGGCCCTTTGAGCTAATGGTAGAGTCCTGCCCCATTCCTCCCTCCGCTTCAGCGATTCAGGAAATGGTCCCGCCGCCGCGGGAGAAGCAGAGGCTGGGGCAGCCCTGTCACAGGAAATGCGAGCGGCCCGAGCCGGCCCGCCCCCTTCGCGCGGTTGCAACTTGTCTCCCTCTCCGGCGCTCAGAAGCGTCTCCCTGACTGCGTTGCGGAGCATGCTCTAGATCTATCAAGTTCAGTTTTTCCAACTTCATCCTTACTTACGCCTGCTGGCAAGAAGTGACCGCCCCGAGCTGTCCGGGCAGCCCGGAGAAGGGAGGAAGGTCAGGACTCGGGAGTTCATGCAAATCCGTGGAGCGTCTGCCGAGATAGGGCAGAGGTGGAAAGACTAGGTGAACGCGGATTCGCTGGTTTAAATGGCTCGGCTACGCCCCAAATGCGCACCTCCGAGTCCACAGTCTCGCACGCACGGACAAAGTCGTGCCTAACAATTGGAAAGTAACCCCGACCCAAAACCGGGACACCAAGGTTGTGTCCAGTGCTCAGGGGCAGTCAGCCAGCGTGACTGGAGCGGACAGAGAAGAGCTCGCCTCTTGGGACAAACCCTTAGCAGAAAAGTGGGTCGATTTCGTCCTGCTTGGCTCTTTGGAATTAAGTTATGAAACAGGGCATCCTCACTCTGTTTTTACTGAGCGTACTTAATGCCTTGTAAATTAGGCCCAAGCAGCCAGGCTTCAAGTCAGTGTAAGGGAAAAAGGCAAAAATTTCAAATTATGGAAGGAACACAGGCAAATGTGGGTTTTTGTTGCTGTGGGGTTTTATTCTGTAAATTTAGACTTCCATATAACGCAAAGGGAAAATTTATATAAAGTGTTACCAAACGTTAATAAATAATAAAAAAATTAGTATTTCTGTTTTTTATATAAATTGGAAAAACAAAGAAAAAAATACATATTTTTAAAAATTTAATCACTTGAGGCCACGAGTTTGAGACCAGCCTGGGCAACAGAGACCCTGTCTCTACAGAAATGTTTTAAATTGGCTGGGTGTGGTGGTGTGCACCTCTAGTTCCGCTATTTGGGAGGCTAAGATGAGAGGATCACTTGAGCCCAAGAAGTGGAGGGTGCAATAAGCCATGACTGCACCACTGTACTCCATCTTGGGTGACACAGCAAGACTCTGTCTCAAAAAAAATATATATGTATCAAATAAATGCTTTTCACAAAAATGTCAAGAGTTTCATTAAATCTGGATGCATTCTTTGTTAGGCTTTATACTGGAATCCTAGGGTACAATTGTGAATAAGCTAGACATGGAATCTGCTTTCAAGGAGCTTATATACTAAGGGGACTAACAGAGCAGAAACAAACAAATATGTATATATGTAAAGTCCTAAGAAAAACTAGCCAAAAAAAAAAAAAGGGACTAACAGAATGACAGGGACATGTACATGAGTTAGTGTGGAAAGTCTTCATGATTATATTTAAACTGAGACCTAAAGGATGAAGACTCAAGCTGTCCTAAGGATATAGGGAAGAAAGTTTATACTCCTACTGATAGCAATTATTCTTAATTTAATTGTTGTCTTTCACTATTCTAAGCCTTAAAGAACACACTCGTATAGCTGGACTTGATGTAATCACACCAAATTGGAAAACTTCTGTCGAACTGAAAAACCAATTCTTGTCCAGCACTATCACTGTGCCCTCAACACCTGGCATGCAAAGTCATGTCTTGATGCTTTACAAAAAAGTACCTTAGTACTTAGTAGCTAAGAACAATATTTCAATAGGAAACATGAATCATAAATAGTTTTACTGCTCCAATTCTGTACACTTGGCAGATAGCACTGAAACTTTAAAGGGCAACGTGAACCAGTAGGAACACTTGTCTAATTTCTATATCCTAGCCAAAAACAAATAGTCCAGGGGACTTCTACCCAGGGAGGTACCCAGAGTTAGGTACCTTTTTTGTTTGAATTACAGCTTCCCAACAGTGAGAAAGGAATCCACTGAAAACAGGTTACGGGTTGGCCTGAGGTGTTTATTTCTTCAGAGTAGCAGGGTAGAGCCTCGAGCACCTATAGCCTACAGGCATGGATAACCAGTCTTTTCTCTGACACCATGTATGCCATAAAAATACTATTATTTTATGTGACTGATGACATGAAATCAGTTGAAAAGCATTGTTCTGTAAGCCCTGCCAGAAATACAATTGATATCCTTGAGAGAAGATATTTAAAAAGAACTCTACTTCACCCTCTGGCTTCCTTGCTAAAACCCAATCAGTCCAATCAGCCTGACCTGGAAAAATAGGAAATTCAGAAAGAGGAAAGATTGAGACTGAAGCCTGGAGGATCTGTCTTAAAATGTTGAAGCCTTTGTAATTTAAGAGTCCTGAGTTAGGGAATACTTAGGGGAACATAGTAAGTCTTGTCTCACCTGACCACTAGTTTTGAGAGGAATCCCAAGGTAGACTGAGTGGTAGCAGAGTTGGTAGAAAGAGAAGAATAAACAGTCTCCAGCATTTAGTTAAGGAAGAAAAGGAAAATAAATATGGGAAGTTGGCCTATGATTGGGAAGGACTCTAAGGACTTAAAGTTACTCAGGCAACCATCTCCCCAACCAAAAAAATCAGTCCCACTATTTCAACTGCTCTTGAATGAGACAGCTAAAGAAGGAATCTGGGTCACATAACCAAGAGGTAGAAGACTTTTAGGAAGAATCCTAATAGAAGAACATATACGGTGGGTCAGAATAAGAAAAATAATCTCTGTGAATAGTTAATTCTTGATTACTCACACTAATGAATATGAAGTAGGCAGATTTAACAAAAAAAAAAAGATTTTTTTAAATAAGGAAATTGTCCATGTTTGATTTGATTTTTATGTTTCAATTTTTTTTTTTTTTTTTTTTTAAGAGACAGGGTTTCACCATGTTGGTCAGGCTGGTCTCGAACTCCTGACCTCAGGTGATCCACCCGCCTCGGCCTTCCAAATTGCTGGGATTACAGGTATGAGCAACTGTGCCCGGCCTATGTTTCAATTTTTAAACTGTTTCATATAAATTTGTACTCCTTAAAATACACCCACACACACAAAGGCACATACATCATATATCTGAGGGAGGGTCTCACTCTGTCATCCAAGCTGAAGTACAGTGGCACAATTTCTTTTTTTTTTTTCTGCCTACACCTATGTTCTGAATGGTTTTGCCTAGGTTTTCTTCTAGAGTTTTTATGGTGTTAGGTCTTATGTTTAAGTCTTTAATCCATCTGGAGTTAATTTTAGTGTAAGGTGTCAGGAAGGGGTCCAGTTTCTGCTTTCTGCACATGGCTAGCCAGTTTTCCCAACACCATTTATTAAACAGGGACTCCTTTCCCCATTGCTTGTTTTTGTCAGGTTTGTCAAAGATCAAATGGTTTTAGATGTGTGGTGTTGCCTCTGAGGCCTCTGTTCTGTTCCATTGGTCTATATCTCTGTTTTGGTACCAGTACCATGCTGTTTTGATTACTGTAGACTTGTAGTATAATTTGAAGTACAGTAGTGTGATGCGTCCCACTTTGTTCTTTTGGCTTAGGATTGACTTGGCTATGTGGGCTCTCTTTTTGTTCCATGTGAAGTTTAAGGTGGTTTTCTCCAGTTCTGTGAAGAAGGTCCTTGGTAGCTTGATGGGGATAGCATTGAATCTGTAAACTACTTTGGGCAGTATGGCATTTTCACAATATTGATTCTTTCTAACCATGAACATGGAATGTTTCTCCATCTGTTTGTGTCCTCTCTTATTTTGTTGAGCAGTGGTTTGTAGTTCTCCTTGAAGAGGTCCTTTACGTTCCTTGTTAGTTGTATTCCTAGGTATTTTATTCTCTTTGTAGCAATTGTGAATGGCAGTTCGTTCTTGATTTGGCTCTCTTTAAGTCTGTTATTGGTGTATAGGAATGCCTGTGATTTTTGCACATTGATTTTGTATCCTGAGACTTTGCTGAAGTTGCTTATCAGTTTCAGGAGATTTTGGGCTGAGATGATGGGGTCTTCTAGTTATACAATCATGTCGTCTGCAAATAGAGACAATTTGACTTCTTCCTTTCCTAATTGAATACCCTTTATTTCTTTTTTTTTTGCCTGATTGCTCTGACTAGAACTTCCAATACTATATTGAATAGGAGTGGTGAGAGAGGGAATCCTTGTCTAGTGCCAGATTTCAAAGGGAATACTTCCAGTTTTTGCCCATTCAGTATGATATTGGCTGTTGGTCTGTCATAAATAGCTTTTACTATTTTGAGATACGTTCCATTAATACCTAGTTTCTTGAGAGTTTTTAGCATAAAGGGCTGTTGAATTTTGTCGAAGGCCTTTTCTGCATCAATTGAGATAATCATGTGGTTTTTGTCTTTGGTTCTGTTTATGTGGTGAATTATGTTTATAGACTTGCGTATGTTGAACCAGCCTTGCATCCCCAGGGTGAAGCCTATTTGATCATGGTGGATAAGCTTTTTGATGTGCTGTTGCAATAGGTTTGCCAGTATTTTATTGAAGATTTTTGAATCAATGTTCATCATGTATATGGGTCTGAAGTTTTCTTTTCTTGCTGAGTCTCTGCCGGGTTTTGGTATCAAGATGATATTGGTCTGATAAAATGATTTGGGAAGGATTCCCTCTTTTTGGATTGTTCGGAATAGTTTCAGAAGGAACGGTACCAGCTCCTCTTTGTATGTCTGGTAAAATTCGGCTGTGAACCCATCTGGACCTGGGCTTTTTTTTGGGTGGTAGGCTCTTAATTGCTGCCTCAACTTCAGACCTTGTTATTGGTCTATTCAGGGTTTCGACTTCCTCCTGGTTTAGGCTTGGGAGGATGCAAGTGTCCAGGAATTTATCCATTTCTTCCAGCTTTACTAGTTTATGGGCATACAGTTGTTTGTAATAATCTCTGATGATGATTTGTATTTCTGTGGAATCGTGGTGATATCTCCTTTATTGTTTTTTATTGAATCTATTTGATTATTCTCTCTTTTCTATTAATCTGGCTAGTGGTCTATTTTTTTGATCTTTTCAAAAAACCAGCACCTGAATTTATTGATTTTTTGAAGGGTCTTTTTGTATTTCCCCATCTCCTTCAGTTCTGCTCTGATCTTAGTTATTTCTTGTCTTCTGCTAGGTTTTGAGTTTTTTTTTTTTATCTTGCTCCTCTAGCTCTTTCAATTTTGCCAATAGGGTGTCGATTTTCGATCTTTCCTTTCTTCCTATGTGGGCATTTATTGCTATATATTTTCCTCTAGACACTGCTTTAAATGTGTCCCAGAGATTCTGGCATGTTGTTTCTTCGTTCTCATTGCTTTCGAAGAACATCTTTATTTCTGCCTTCATTTCATTGTTTATCCAGTCAACATTCAAGAGCCAGTTGTTCAGTTTCCATGAAGCTGTGTGGTTCTGAGTTAGTTTCTCAATTCTGAGTTCTAACTTGATTGCACTGTGGTCTGAGAGACTGTTGTGATTTCCGTTCTTTTGCATTTGCTGAGGAGTGATTTACTTCCAATTATGTGGTAAATTTTAGAGTAGGTGTGATGTGGTGCTGAGAAGAATGTATATTCTGTGGATTTGGTGTGGAGAGTTCTGTAAATGTCTATTAGGTTTGCTTGGTCCAGGTCTGAGTTCAAGTCCTGGATATCCTTGTTAATTTTCTGTCTCGTTAATCTGTCTAATATTGACAATGGTGTGTTGAAGTCTCCCACTATTATTGTGTGGGAGTCTAAGTCTCTTTGTAAGTCATTAAGAACTTGCCTTATGTATCTGGGTGCTGCTGTATTGGGTGCATATATATTTAGGATCATTAGTTCTTGTTGCATTGATCCTTTTACCATTATGTAATGTCCTTCTTTTTCTCTTTTGATCTTTGTTGGTTTAAAGTCTATTTTATCAGAGATGAGAATTGCAACTCCTGCTTTTTTTTGCTTTTCATTTTCTTGGTAAATCTTCCTCCATCTCTTTATTTTGAGCCTTTGTGTATCCTTGCATGTGAGATGGGTTTCCTGGATACAGCACACCAATGGGTTTTGGCTTTTTATCCAAAATTGTGCAGTGGCACAATTTCAGCTCACCCAGGCTCAAGCAATCCTCTCAACTCAGCCCCCCGAGTAGCTGAGACTACAAGCGTGCGCAGCCATGTCTCGCTAATTTTTGTACTTTTTGATAGAGACAGGGTTTCACCATTTTTCTTAGGCTGGTCTCAAACTCCTGGATTCCTGGTCTTGATCCACCCACCTTGACCTCCCAAAGTGCTGGGAGAACAGACATGAGCTACCACACCTGACTGTATATTCCTTAAATATATTTTTATGAGCTGATAAAATGAAATGCTCCTAAAATATGTTCATATTTAGTAAAACTATATAATCATGGCATTAAAAATTATCGTAATCCACAACAAATATGTATGAATAGATAACTAAAATAATTTTGCCTTCATATAAGCATTTCTTTAATATGTAATGTTTTAGAATTAATAGAGTATCTGTACTACCAAATTTGCTGATATTTTAAGCCCCTGAGCTGTCATGAATTCTTAGAATACATTGGGAAGGCATAGACCAAGCCTGTCTGCTCATAATTGGGCTCAGAGCAAAACCCCTCAGGTAATATCTTTCAAAATATTTCTGTTCACAGTCTCTGTGGCATTTGATGAGTCAATTTGAGTTGTGGCTCCCACAGATTTCAAGACAATAAAGAAAGAAGCATACATCTATATATTTATATAATCATTCAAGCAAGAACAAATCACCTTTCCCAATTCTCTGTAAAGGACTTTTATTTTTGATACTCTGGAAGATTTCATTCTGAGTAGACTATAACAAAACCTATCAGAGTCATTATCTTCTCTTCTTGTAGTATCAAATATAGAATTAATTAATTATGAACTGAATCGATTATATTTTGGGGTTTAGTGATATAAAAAAGTATTGCCTTTTTTGAAAAAAAAAATTAGTTCCTTTGGAAAGTTTTCAGTCTTTGTGAAAGATGCACAGGTATGGAGTTCCCAATTCTTCTACCTATGGCATAATACTGGACAGGTCATTTCTGTATCTCACTGGACTTCCTGAAAAACAGCTGCCATATCTAAAAAGCTATTACAAATAATATGTTTATTTATTTAGCGTTTATTATGCACTGGCCTCTGTGCTTTACATTAGATCCTTTAATTAAGTGATTACTTTTCATTAGATCCTTTAATTAAGACTGTCTCAATTTTAACATGTAAAATGTGTAAAAATAAATATGATATTATAAATTACTAAACAAGGACAAGATTTGTATGTAATAATATCACAAGGAAAAAAATGAACATTTCAAGACTACAATCTAAAGCATTTGATAGTGCTGTTTACCCTTGGGAAATTTGCTGACCTTAATTTAAGCATCAAATGTTCTTTTTTTCACATTTAGCATGTTCTGTGCCCTTATGCATGATATGCAGTTACTCTGCACTTTGTAAAAGAATATTACTGTTTTCGAACTATTTCACAATAGAGGATTATAATATACTATCTGTTAACTAATTTCCCTATGAATAGATGTAGTAGGCAGAATAATTTCATCACCTTACAAATGACAACCTCCTAATCCAGAACCTGTGATTATGTTAGGTTCCTTGACAAAGTAGAATTAAGGATTTAGATGGAATCAGAACGGTTAATCAACTGACTTTGAGATATTGCAATTAATGTGGATTATCCAGGTGAGCCCAATGAAATCATAAGTGTCCTTAAATGGGAATCTGTGAAACTGAAGAGTCAGAAGCAGAGAGACGGGATCTTGAGAGAAACATTCAACTGCCATTCCTGGTTTTGCTGACACCGTGATTTTAGCCCAGTGAGGCCTATTTCAGACATCTCACCTCCAAAACTATGAGATTAATAAATATGTGTTGTTTTAAACCACTAAATTTGTTGTAATTTGTTAGATGACCAATAGGAAGCCAATACCAATAGGAGGTATTGGCTTCCTATTGGTCATCTAACAAATTACAACATTTAACCTCTAGTGTTACTATAAAAATACTTTTAACCCCTTGGACCTCTAAAAGGATGTTTTTTTCCAACGTTAACTGTTCTCCAGTCACTGGAGGGGACAGAAGAGTTTTGGAATTAACAACAAAGCTGCATCACCAGAAATCTGTCACTAGTGGACCTGTCAGGCAGGTCTCACAGGACATGTCTTTACTTGATCTAAGAATATACAGTGGCAATTGCTTAACATTGCAGCTGCCTGAGACAGAGCTCCCATTTGGAGTAGAGACTGGTCCAAAACCTGAAAAAGAGGCCAGGTATGGTGACTCACGCCCATAATCCCAGCACTTTGGAAGGACAAGGTGGGATGATTGCTTGAGCACAGGAGTTTAAGACCAGCCTGGGCAACAGAGTGATACCTTATCTCTACTAAAAATAAAAATAAAATTAGCTGGGTATAGGGGCATATGCCTGTAGTCCCAGCTACTCAGTGTAGCTGTATCCAGGAAACCCATCTCACATGCAAGGATACACAAAGGCTCAAAATAAAAGGATGGAGGAAGATTTACCAAGAAAATGGAAAGCTTAAGGCAGGAGGATCTCTTTAGCCCAGGTGATCAAAACTGCAGTGAGCTATATGATTGCACCACTGCACTCCAGCCTGGGCAACAGAGCAAGACCCTGTCTCAAAAAAATAATAGTAAGTTTAAAAAAACTGAAAAGGAAAATTAGGGAAATGAAATGTACACAGAAGACTTGCTTTGAAAAGCTCTGTCATCTTCTTGGAGATGTAAAACGCCACATGCATATGCAGAATTGTGCACATGCTCAGGTACAACCTGCAAAGGCCCTCATCTCTCTGTTTGACCTTGAGGATCTAAGAAAGCAAGAAGTTAAAGCAAAAGCAGAGTTTTTAATTGATGGAGAATTGAAATTATGCCCCAACATATACATAAAGCTCTGGCAAAGGGAGAGAGAGATATTGGTTCAAAGCATTTAAAAAGAAGTCTTGACCCACAGATAAGCTGACAACTAACTAATCAAGTAAAAATTTCGTAACTATAGACTTTAGATAATTATCACAGAAAAGTCAGAAATGAAGAGAAACAACAAACCATGGAAAGGGAAGAATATGAGTTACCATATTAACCATACCAAGAAAATGTACACTTGTCAACAAAATGTACACTTGTCAACAAAAAAATTATCAGACAGGCAAAGAATCAGGGAGAGTATGGCTTGTAAACAAGGGGAAAACGCAATCAATAGAAACTGTCCCTGAGGAAGCCCAGATATTGGACTTGCTCTACAAAGGCTTTAAATCACCCATTATAAATACATTCAAAGAACTAAAAGAAATTATGTTTCAAGAATTAAAGAAACTTTTCCCCCCTTTCTGGCTGCCTAAGGATCAACTGCCATCATAAACAAAACAGTAACTATTTCAACGAGGAAGTTCATGATGTATCAACTACTTCAGAGGAAACAAATGGGCATCAATGTTCTGTACCCTGGGAAGGCAACAGTACCTAAGACAGAAATCTGGGGGAAACTAGCCAAAATGTACAATACCACATTGGATGTCATCTTTGTATTTGGATTCAGAACCTATTTCAGTGGTGGCAAGACAACTGGCTTTGGCATGATTTATAATTCCTTAGATTATGCAAAGAAAAATGAACTCAAATATAGACTTGCAAGACATTCCCTGTATGAGAAGAAAAAGACCTTAAGAAAACAGCAAAAGGAATGCAAAAACAGAATGAAGAAAGTCAGGGGGACTGCAAAGGCCAATGTTGGTGTCAGTGAAAAAGTGAGCTAGAGATTGGATAACTGTAGGAGTGTACATTCTGCATTGACTAAGGACTTTATCTATGCTGACTGCATAGATTTTTCACAAAATCAGTTAATAAACTGAAAAAATTTTAAGAATTAAAGAAAAATATGGAAACAATATTTCTTACCCCAAAATTATGATACATAATTATTAAAAAACACAAAAAAATTACTGAAAAGTACAAAATCTGAAATAAAAAATTCATGATAAAGGCTTAAAAGCTGATTAGAATTAGAAGGGAAAAAAGCAGTAAATTGCAGATATGTCAAAGGAGATTGTACAGTGTGAGAAACAGAAAAAAGAATTAGTAAAAAATTAACCTCATTTAGCCAGGGATACAAGTATGGTTCAACATACATGAGTCAATAAATGTGATATATCACATTAACAGAACCAAGGACAAAAACCGTATTATCATTTCAATAGATACTAAAAAAGCATGTGATAAAATTCAACATCCCTTCATGAAAAAAACTCAACAAACTGGGTAGAGAAAAGACATACCTGAAAACAATAAAGGCCATATATGACCAACCAGCAGCTAACATCATACTAAACAGGGAAAAATTGAAAGCCTTTCACAATTTGGAAAAACACAAGGATGTCCACTTTCACTACTCCTATTCAACACAGTCCTGGAAGCCCTAGCCAGAGCAGTTATGCAAGAGAAAGAAAGACAGGGAGTCCAAATTGGAAAGGAAAAAGTCAAATTATCCTTGTTGCAGAACCATGATCTTATATTTAGAAACATATAAGATGAAATACAGTAAAGTTGTAGGATACAAAATCAACATACAAAAAATCAGTAGCATTTACATAGGTAGTAAATAATCTGAAAAAGAAATAGACAATCCCATTAACAATAGCTACCAAACAAAACAAAATCTAAGAATAAATTTAAGCAAAGAAGTAAAAAATGTCTACAAAGAAAACTGTAAAACACTGATGAAATTGAAGAGAACACCAAAAAAAATGGAAAGATATTCCATGCTGATGAATTGGAAGAATTAACATTCTTAAAATGTCCATACTACCCAAAGTGATCTACAGATTCAATGCAATCCCCATTAAAATACCAATGACATTCTTCACAGAAATAGAAAAAAAATTTATGAAATCACAAAAAGATCCTGAATACTCAAAGCAATCTTCAGCAAAAGAAAAAAAAAGAAAGAAAGAAAGAAAAGAAAAGAAGAAAATCAAAGCTGGAGGCATCCCACTATCTGACTTCAAAATATACTATTAATACAAAACTATAGGAGCCAAAACAGCACAGTAATAACATAAAAACAGACACATAGACCGATGGAACAGAATAGAGAAGCCAGAAATAAATCCACATATCTACAGTGAACTCATTTTCAACAAAGGCACCAAAAACACACATTGGGAAACGGACATTATCTTCAATAAAAGGTGCTAGGAAAATTGGATAACCACATGCAAAATGAAACTAGACCCCAATCTTTCACCATATACAAAAGTCAAATCAAAATGGATTAAAGAGTTAAATGTAAGACATGAAACTACTAGAAGAAAACATTGGGGAATGTTTCAGAACACTGATCTGGGCAAGAATTTCTTTTTTCTTTTTTTTTTTTTTTCCCCAAGATGGAGTCTTGCTCTGTTGCCCAGGTTGGAGTGCAGTGGTATGATCTTGGTTCACTGCAACCTCCGCCTCCCAGGTTCAAACAATTCTCCTGTCTCAGCCTCCCAAGTAGCTGGGATTATAGGCATGCACCATCATGCCCAGCTAATTTTTGTATTTTTAGTAGAGACAGGGTTTCACCATGTTGGCCAGGCTGGTCTCAAACTCCTGACCTCATGATCTGTCTACCTCAGCCTTTCAAAGTGCTGGTATTACAGGCATAAGCCACCGCACCCAGCTGGGCCAAGATTTTTTGGATAAGCCCCCTGAAACATGGGCAACAAAAGCAAAAATACACAAATTGAATTACATCAAGCTAAAAAACTTCTGCACAGCAAAGGAAACAATCAAGAGTGAAGAGTGAACCTAAGGAATGGAAGAAAATATTTGCAAACTATTCAACTAATAAGGGATTAATAACTAGAATATATAAGGAACTCAACAGCAAAAAAGCAAATACAATCCAATTTTAAAATGGACAAATGATCTGATAGGCATTTCTCAAAATAATACATGCAGATGATCAACTCCACTAATCATCGAAGAAATATAAATCAGAACTACAGTGAGATATTATCTCACCCCACTTAGAATGGCTAGTATCAAAAAGAGAAACTGTTGATAAAGATGTGGAGAAAGGAAACTCTTACACACTGTTGATGGAAATGTAAATTAGTACAGCCATTATGAAAAAAAGTATGGAGGCGCCTCAAAAAACTAAAAATAGTACTATCATTCAATCCACCAATCCTACTGCTGGGTACATTCCAAAAGAAAGAAAATCAGTATATTGAGGAGATATCTGCACGCCCATATTTATTGCAGGACTATTCACAACAGTCAATATATGAAGTCAACCTAAGTATCCATCAATGGATGAATGGATAAAAACAGTGTGGTGTGTTAAAACAATCAAGTAGTAATCAGCCATAAAAAAATGAAATCCTGTCATTTGACACAACATGAGTAGAATTGAAGGACATTATAATTAGTAAAATAAGCCAGGCACAGAAAGACAAGTATGAATTTTTCTCACTCATATGTAAGAGCTAAAAACAAATTGATCTTATAGAGGTAGAGAGTAGAATGCTAGTTACAAGGGTCTGGGAGGCATAGAAAGAGAGGAAAATGAAGAGAAGTTGGCTAATGAGTACAAAATTACAGAGAAAAGGAATACATTCTAGTGTTCTGTAACACAGTAAATACAGTTAACAATAGTTTACTGTATATTTCAAAGCCGCTAGAAGAGATTGGGAATGTTCCCAACACAAGAAATGATAAATGCTTGAGGTGACAGATATCCCAATTACCCAGATTTGATCATTATACATTGTGTGCATGTGTCAAAATACCATATGTAACCCCAAAATATGGGCAATAATTACGTATCAATTTTTAAAAATTAACCTTATTTAGCACCTTAGAGATAATCAAGTCCACCAACATACACAATATGGGAGTTCCAGAAGAAAAGAAAAGAGAAAAAGAAAGACTGTTTGAACAAATAATTCCCATAATTTCTGAATTTGATTTTTTTAAAAATAAAACTACATATTCAAGAAATGCAACAAATTCCAAGTTAAATAAACCCAAAAGAGATTCATGCCTAAACATATCATGGTCAAACTGTTGAAAGACAAAGAAATAGCCTTGAAAGCAGGAAAATAAAAGAGATCATTACATAGAAAGGTTTCATAATAAGATTATCATCTGACTTCTCATCAGAAATCTGAGGTCAGAACAAAAATGTCAACAGCTCTCCAATATTTCACTTAATACTGAAAGATCACCCAGGATGGTTATTGCCAAAGTTTAGCTTTCAAAATGTCTGCTATTCCATGTTTTTAGGAGCATGCAGTAGTAACAGGCAGACATGTGGCTAAGGGACATTTTAAGGACCTAGAATGCTTCTTCTAGAGCTAGTATAAAAGGAAATCATATATATATAATTATATATTATATATAATTGTATATAAAATCATTTATATATTAAATCCTATATATGATAAAGAGATAAAAAGTATGGTGTGTATAAACAGTCAATATATAATTATACATTATATATGTGATATATATTATATATAATTATATATTATATTTGTGAAGCCTCTTTCTAGAGATTTTAAATTTCTTTTTTATTTAGAACAACTTATGCTTTAAGGTAAAGAGAACATCAAACAAACTGCATGTTTTAAATGCTGTTATAATGATTTTTAATATCCTTTATTGTCATTACTGGTTGCTATTTTGTAGAATAAGAAACAACTTTGACAAGTTTCATAGGAGTTTTAATACACATTTTAAAATCTTGAACTTTTTTTTTTAATAAAATAGAAATGAGGCCTGGCTATGCTGTCCAAACTGCTCTTGAACTCCTGGTCTCAAGTGATTCTATTACCTCAGCCTCCCAAAGTGCTGGAATACAGGTATGAGCCACTGCACCCAGCCTCAGACTTCTATTTTTATGTTTAACATTTCCATAAACCTTTTTTTTATAAAAAGCTAGAGCCAAGTAACAAGTACAGGAAAAAACTGTGCCTTATATCAACAATTTTGCTAATGTTAGGCTGAAAGATGATGGATACCTAGAGTTTAAATTATGTTTAATAAAAATCGATATTTCTTAAAAGAAAAAAGTATGTTAACAAAGAATTCAATATCCAGCAAAA
Source organism: Aotus nancymaae (assembly GCF_030222135.1). Lineage (NCBI taxonomy): Eukaryota > Metazoa > Chordata > Mammalia > Primates > Aotidae > Aotus > Aotus nancymaae. The sequence goes on along the minus strand of NW_026988432.1, from coordinate 50,625,277 downwards.
CTATTCTTCAAACAAAGGCAGAAATTAAGATATTTCCATATAAACAAAAACTGTGAGGATTTATCACTAGCAGACTTGTCATGCAAGAAATACTGAAGGGAATCCTTCATGCTAAACTAAATGATACTAGAAAGTAACTTGAATCTATACAAAGAAATAAAGAGCACTGGCAACGATAACTACATAGATAAATACAAAAGGCAGTATAAATATATTTTTGTTTGTAACTCTCCTTCTCATATTAAAAGACAACTACATGAAGCAATAATTATGAAGCTATGTTGATGGGCTGATAAAATACAATGATGTAATGTATACAACAAAAAGAGTACAAGGAAGTGGAAAGAAAGACAAGCTACACTGGCGCACACATAGGTGTGCTTTGAAACTTAGTTGGTAGTAAGCAAACTAGATTCCTATAAATTAAGACTTTATTCATTATTGCCAAGGAAACTATAAAGAAAATGACTTCTAAAATATATTAAAGAAACAACAGAGGGTTAAATGGCACAGTAGAAAATTTCTCTCTCAGTTCAGGTTACTATAACAGAATACCATAGACTATATGGTTTAAACACTAGAAATTTATTTCTCACAGTCCGAAGGGTGGAAAGTTTGAGATCAGGGTGCCAGCATGGTGGAAATTCTGGAGAGAGCCCTCTTCCTGGTTCACAGATGGCTGTCTTTTTGCTGTGTTCCCACATGTGAGATAGTAGAGACAGAATGCAAGCTTTATTTTGTAAAAATTAACAAACTGATTATGAGTTATTTGGCAGTTGTTACAGGACCTAAAATCGCTTGAATAATTTCAGAAAACAAAAATAAAAATGAATACAACTCTTATTTCAAATAGAAAACAGACCAATGAACTTTCATGTAACAGAATACCAAAAAAAAAAAAAAATCACTGAGAGGTTTCAGATTATATACCACAATACACCTTTTAAAAAGCTACCACTTATACATAATTCCATTGAGAAAGAATAGTCTTGTCAAGAAATGGTCCTGGGGCAACTGAATACCCATGTACACAAGAATGAAGGTGACTTTTACCTAATATCATATGTAAGCATTAACAAAGACCTATATTTAATAGCTAAAAATGGCAGGATGTGGTGGCTCAGGCCTATAATCCCAGCATTTTGGGAGGCTGATGCAGGCAGATGGCTTAAGCCCAGGAGTTCGAGACTAGCCTTCAACAATCCAACCTTCAACTTTCTTATCATTCTCTATTATATACTTTCTATTTGATTAGTATCTATCCTTATCTTTATTTATTTATTTGTTTTTTTGAGACAGAGTCTTGCTATTGTCAGTCACCCAGGCTGGAGTGCAATGGCGAGATCTGGGCTCACTGTAACCTCTGCTTACTGAGTTCAAGCGATTCTCCTGCCTCAGTCTCCCAAGTAGCTGGGATTACAGGTGCGCCCACCACCACACCCAGCTAATTTTTGTATTTTTAGTAGAGACGGAGTTTTATCATGCTGGCTAGGCTGGTCAAGAACTCCTGACCTCAGGTGATCCACCCAACTTAGCCTCCCAAAGTGCTGGGATTACAAGCATGAGCTGCCACGCCCAACTGATCCTTATCTTTATTATTTAATTTCTTCCACTTTTCTGGGGTTTAAGATCCTGGTTTTGGGGGAGGTTTTTGTTTTTTACTTTTTTTGTTGTTTCAAACGTATCTTCCTTTTTTAAAAAAACTTTTATTTAGGTACACGTGCAGGTTTGATACATAGGTAAACTGTGTATCACAGGGGTTTGGTATGCAAATAATTTCATTACCTGGTTAATAAACATAGTACCCAGTAGGTACTTTTTTCTATCCTGTCTCCCTCCTCCCACCTTTCATACTCTAGTAGGCCCCAGTGTCTGTTGTTCCCATCTTAGTATCCATGTGTTCTCATTGTAGAGCTACCACTAATAAGTGAGAACATGTGGTAGTTGGTTTTCTGTTCCTGTGTTAGTTTGCTTAGGATAATGGCCTCTGGCTCCATCCACATTGCTGCAAAGGACATAATCTCATTCTTTTTATGGCTGCATAGTATTCCATGGACCCGGACCCTGCTGGTTCAGGTTCGGTCCCTGCCAGCTGCGGAATGAACCACGTCTTGCTCTGCTGACAGACACAGGCCCAGCTCCAGGTTCCTTTAGTGCCCAGTTGGGTGAATGCCTGGTGGCAGCTGCGGTCCACCCAGGAGCCCTGAGGCCCTCCTGGTAGGACACTGTGGACAGCCACAGCCAAGCCAGACGGAGTGACGGAGGCAGCCCCATTCTGCCTGCCCAGGCACCTGCCACCCTGGGAAGAAAGTACTTCTTTTTTTTGTTTGTTTGAGACAGTCCCAGGCCGGAGTGCAGTGGCACGATCTGGGCTCACTGCAACCCCCACCTCCTGGGTTCAAGCAATTCTCCTGCCTCTGCCTTCGTAGTAGCTGAGATTACAGGCACCTACCACCACGCCCAGATAATTTTCGATATTTTTAGTAGAGACAGGGTTTCGTCATGTTGGCCAGGCTGGTCTCGAACTCCTGATCTCAGGTGATCTGCCCACTGCAGCCTCACAAAGTGGTGGGATTACAGGCATGAGCCACCACATCCGGCCATAGAGAAAGCACCCTGCTCTCTGGTCCAGACACTGTGACAGGGCACACTGGGTGCTCAAAAGTCACGGATGGGCAACCGCCAGCCTGCTAATTACCCAGATTGCAACAGGCTGGGCTTCTGTGGCAGCTTCTGGGGCTCTGCAGAAGCCACAGATGTCAGTGCACTCGATGCACTGACTTTTTTGGCCAAGGCCAAAGCTAGGCCTGGCCAGATGCACTGGCCCTTAGCAGGGAAACAGCTAATGGGTTACTAATAAGGGCGGTGAGAGGAGAACAGACTGGAAGCACAGCTTCATTTCCTGTGTCTTTTTTCACTACATTATAGTATTTTTTTTTAATTATTATTATTTTTTGCTTAAATACCAATTTATTGCAAACCAACACTGAAGAACTGGAACAGCTTTGCAGGCTGGACACCTCCTCTCCTGGGGCCCTGGACAAGGGGAATGAGTCACCCTGCTTTCCTCAGACCTCAGCTGGTGGGACTTAGTGGCTGGCCAAACTGCGGCTGTTGTGTCTAAAAAGAGAAAACAGGCAGGGTGTTCCAGCTCTGGAGGCTCGGCCAGTCCAGGGTGGTGGCTCAGGGCAGAGAATCACCCACCAGACAGCATGGCTCACGGGAGCAAAGCGTGCAGGGACAGGCTCCACAACCACACTGTATGTACCAAATTTTCTTTATCCAGTCTATCACTAATGAGCATTTACCATTAATGAGCATTTCCACATCTTTGCTATTGCAAAAGACATGCTGCAATGAATATACATCTACATGTGTCTTTCTGGTAGAATAATTTAGATTCCATTGGGTATACAATCAATAATGGGATTGCTAGGTTGAATGATAGTTCTGTTTTAAGTCATTTGAGGAATCACCATACTGCTTTCCACAATGACTGAACCAATTTACACTCCCACCAACAGTGTATAAGCATTCCTTTTTCTCCACAAACTTGCCAGCACCTCTTATTTTTGACTTTTTCACAGCAGCCATTCTGATTGGTGTGAGATGGTATCTCATTGTGGTTTTGATTTGCATTTATCTAATGGTTAGCGATGTTGGGCATTTTTCATACGCTTGTTGGCCACATGTATTTATTCCTTTGAAAAGTATCTGCTCATGTCCTTTGCCTACTTTTTAATGAGGTTGTTTGTTGTTTCCTTGTAAATTTGTTTAAGTTCATTGTAGATGTTGGATCTTAGTCCTTAATTGTTTGCATAGTTTGCAAACATTTTCTCCCATTCTGTAGGTTGTCTGTTTACACTGTTGATAGTTTCTTTTGATGTGCAGAAGCTCTTTTGTTTAATTAGATCCTATTAGTCAATTTTTGTTTTTGTTGCAATTGCTTTTGGCATCGTCATGAAATCTTTGCCCATTCCTATGTTCAGAATGGTTATTTCCTAGGTTATCTGCCAGAATTTTTATAGTTTTAGGTTTGACATTTAAGTCTTTAATGTATCTTGAGTTGATTTTTGTATGTGGTGTAAGATAGGGGGCCAGTTTCAATTTTCTCCATATGGCTAGCCAGTTATCCCAGCACCATTTATTGACTGGGGACTCTTCTTTCCCAATGTTTGTTTTTGTCAGCTTTGTTGAAGACCAGATGATTGTATATGTGTGGCATTATTTCTGAACTCTCTATTTTGTTCCATTGGTTTATGTGTTTCTTTTTGTACCGGTACCATGCTGTTTTGGTTACTGTGGCCCTTTAGCATAGTTTAAGTTGGAAAATGTGATAACTCTAGCTTTATTCTTGTTGTTTACAATTGGCTTGGCTATTTGGGTTCTTTTTTGGTTCCATATGAGTTTTTAAATAGTGGAGTTTCCTTCTCTCTTTCCTTCCTTCCTTCCTTTCCTTCCCTCCTTCCCTCTTTCCTTCCTTCCCTCCTTCCCTCCTTCCCTCTTTCCTTCCTTCCCTCTTTCCTTCCTTCCCTCCTTTCCTTCTTTCCATTCTCCTTCCTTCCTTCCTTCCTTCCTTCCTCCTCTCTCTTTCTTTTTCTTTTTTTTGAAACAGAGTTTCACCACGTTGCTCAGGCAGGCTCTCAAACTCCTGAGCTGATGCAACCCACTGGCCTTCGCCTCCCAAAGTTCTGGAATTACACGTGTGAGCCACCGTTTTCTAATTCTGTGAAGAATATCACAGATATTTGAAAGTAGTTTGAAAGAAACAGCACTGAATTCTCTAAATTGCTTTGGCACTATGGCCATTTTCACAATATTGATTCTTCTAATCCATAAGCACAAAATGGTTTTCCATTTGTTTGTGTCATCTCTGATTTTGGTAGTGTTTTTTAGTTCTCACTGTAGTGATCTTATACCTTCCTGGTTAGCTGTATTCCTAGGTATTTTATTCTGTTTGTGGCAACTGTGACCGAGATTGAATTTCTGATTTGGCTCTCAGCTGGGATGTTGTTGGTGTATAGGAATGCTACTGATTTTTCTATGTTGATGTTGTAAACTCAAACTTTGCTGAAGTTGTTTATCAGATCAAGTAGCTTTTGGGCAGAGACTATGGGGTTTTCTAGATATAGAATCATGTGGTCAGGTGTGGTGGCTCATGCCTGTAATCCCAGCACTTTGGTAGGCAGAGGCAGGTGGATCACAAGGTCAGGAGTTTGAGACCAGCCTGGCCAACATGGTGAAACCCCGTCTCTACTAAAACTACAAAAATTTGCTGGGCATGGTTGTGTGTGCCTATAGTCTCAACTACTCAGGAGGCTGAGGCAGGAGAATTGCTTGAAATCAGGAGGCGGAGGTTGCAGTGAGCCGGGATCATGCCACTGCACTCCAACATGAGCAATAGAGGAAGACTCTATCTCAAAAAAAATTATGTCATCTGCAAACAAGGGTAATCTGACTTCCTCTCTTCCTACTTGGATGTCTATTATTTCTTTCTTTTGCCTGATTGCACTGGTCAGGACTTCCAATACTATGTTGAATAGGAGTGGTGAAAGAGGGGATCCTTGCCTTTTGCTGGTTTTTGGGGGAATATTTCCAGCTTTTGCCCATTCAGTTCACTGCGGGTTTCTCAAGATGGCTATTATTTTTAAGTATGTTCCTTTAGTGCCTACTTTATTGAGGATTTTTGGTATAAAGCGATAATGAACTTTATTGAAAGCCTTTTCTGGATCGATTTATCATACTTGTTTTTAATTCTTTTTTATTTTTATTTTATTTTTTTGAGATGGAGTTTTGCTCTTGTTGCCCAGGCTGGAGTGCAATGGTGTGATCTCAGTTCACTGCAAACTCCACTTCCTGGGTTCAAGCAATTCTCCTGCCTCAGCCTCCTGAGTAGCTTGGATGATAGGCACCTGCCACCATGCCTGGCTAATTTTATTTTTATAAGAGATGGGGTTTCACCATATTGGCCAGGCTGGTCTCAAACTCCTCGACCTCAGGTAATCCGTCTGCCTTGGCCTCCCAAAGTGCTGGAATTATAGGCATGAGCCACCGTGCCTGGACTATTTTTAATTATTTTTCTGTGATTCATCACATTTATTGATTTGCATTTGTTGAACCAACCTTGCATTCCAGGGATTAAGCCTAATTTATTGTGGTGGATTAGCTTTTTGATACGTTGTTGGATTTGGTTTGCTAGTATTCTGTTAAGGATATTTGCATGAATTTTCATCAAGGATATTGGCCTGAAGTTTTGTTTTTGCTTTTTTGTTTGTTTTTGTTTTTTTGTCATGTCTCTGCCAGGTTTTAGTATTCAGTATAATGCTGGCCTCATACAGTGAGTTGGGGAGGAGTCCTTCCTCTTCAATTTTTTGGAATAGTTTCAGTAGTAAAGGCACCAGCTCTTCATTATACATTAGGTAGAATTCAGCTGTGACTCCCTCTATTCTTGGGCTTTTACGTTTTTGTTGATAGGTTTTTTATGACTAATTCAATTTTGGAACTCATTATTGATCTGTTCAGGGAGTCAATGTTTTCAATGTCCATTCTTGGGAGGTTGTATGTGTCCAGGAATTTAACCATTTCTTCTAAGTTTTCTAGTTTGTGTGTTTAGAGGTGTTCATAGTAGTGTCTGATGCTTTTTGTATTTCTGTAGGATAAGCAGTAATGTCCCCTTTGTCATTTCTAATTGTGTTTATTTGGATCTTCCCTCTTTTTTTTCTTTAGTCTGCTCAGCCGTTTATTGAGCTTACTAATTTTTTCAAACAGCCAATTCCTGCATTCATTGATCTTTTCTATGGTTTTTCATATATCAATTTGCTTCAGTTCAGCTCTGACTTTGGTGATTTCTTGTATTCTGCTAACTTTGGCATTGGTTTGCTCTTGCTTCTCTATTTCTTATAGTTGCTATGTTAGGTTGTTAATTTGAGATCTTTCTAACTATTTGATGTGGGTGGTTAGTTCTATAAAATTCCCTCAACACTGATTTAGCTATGTCCAAGAGATTCTGATATGCTTTATCTTTGTTCTCATTAATTTCAAAGAATGTCTTGATTTCTGCCTTAATCTAATTGTTTAGCCAAAAGCCACTCAGGAGGAGGCTGTTTAATTTCCATATAATTGTATGATTTTGAGTCATTTTCTTAGTATTAATTTCTATTTTTATTGTGCTGTGGTCTAACAGTGTGGTTGGTATGATTTCAGTTTTTTTGAATTTGCTAAGTATTATTTTATATACAATGGTGTGGTCAATTTTAGTGTATGTGCCATGTGGCAATGAGAAGAATGTATATTCTGTTGTTTTGGGGTGGTGAGTTCTATAGTTATTAGATCCATTGGTCAGGTGTTCACTTCAGGCCCTCAATATCTTTGTTAGTTTTCTGACTCAGTGATCTGTCCAACACTATCAGTGGGGTGTCAAAGTCTCCAAACATTTTTGTGTGGGAATCTAAGTCTCTTTGTAAGTCTCTAAGAACTTGCTTTATGAATCTGGGTGCTCCTGTGTTGGGTGCATATATATTTAGGATAGTTAGGTCTTCTTGTTGAATTGAATGCTTTATGATTATGCAATACCTTTCTTTGTCTTCTTTTATATGTTTGGTTTAAAGTGTATTTTGTCTGAAATTAGGGTTACAACCCCTGCTTTTTTATAATTTCTATTTGCTTGGTAGTTTTTCTCCATCCCTTTATTTTAAGCCAATGGGGTGTCATTGTGTGTGAGACGAGTCTCTTGCAGAGAATACACCATTGGGTCTTCCTTTCTTTTTTTCTTTCAGAGGGTCTCGCTCTGTCACCCAGGCTGGAATGCAGTGTTGCGATCTCAGCTCATCACAGTCTTGACTTCTCAGCCCTATCTCAGCCCCCAAGTAGCTGGGACCACAGGCACATGCTACAATGCCCAGCTTAACTAATTTTTGTAGGGACAGGGTTTCACCATGTTGCCCAGACTGGTCTTGAATTCTTAAGCTCAAGCAGTCTGCCCACAGGGTTAAATCTGCAGGATCAATCTGCACATATCAATACTAACCTTGAATATAAATGGGCTAAAGTCGCCAATTAAAAGGCACTCATGTTGTTAACTGGCTATTATATAAACTTGTTTGTGTGACTGCTTTATAATGTCACTGGTCTGTGTACTTAGGTGTATTTTTGTAGTGGCTGGTAATGGTCATTCCTTTCAATATTTGGTGTTCCTTTCAGGACCTCTTGTAAGGCAGGTCTAGTGGTAACAAGTTCCCTCAGCATCTGCTTGAATGAAAAGGATCTATTTCTTCTTCACTATGAAGCATAGTTTGGCTGGAAACCAAATTATTGGTTTAAATTTTTTTCTTTAAGAATGTTGAATATAGGCCATTAATATATTCTGGCTTGTGGTGTTTCTGATAATAGGTCCACTGTTAGCCTGATGAGGTTCCCTTTGTAGGTGACTTGTTCCTTCTTTTTAGTTGCCTTTAACATTTTTTCTTCCATTTCAATCTTGGAGAATCTGATGATAATGTGTCTTGGGAATGGTCCTCTTGTGTAATATCTCATGAGGGTTCTCTGCATTTCCTGGATTTGAATGTTCGCCTCTCTAGCAAAGCTGGGAGAGTTTTCATAAATGAATTCCTAATATATGTTTTCCAAGCTGCAAGCAAATTTGCTTACTCTTCATCTCTTTCAGGGATGTCAGTCAGTCATAGATTTAGTCTCATTACATAAACCTGTATTTCTTGGAGGTTTTGTTCATTCTCTTTTATTCTTTTTCCTTTATTTTTATCTGAGTGAATTATTTCAGAGAGCCAGTTTCTGACCTCGGAAATTCTTTTCTCAGTTTGGTCTATTCTGCTGTTAATACTTACAATTGCATTATGAAATTTTTATAGTCTGTTTTTCAGCTCTATCAGATCAGTTTGGTTCTTTTTCATAATAACTATTTCATCTATGTACTTGCATCATTTTATTGTGACTCTAAGCTTCCTTGAATTGGGTTTTGACATTCTCCTGACTCTCAAGTATCTTACTGTTTAACAGAACATCTTCAAATTCATATTGAGGTAATTGATTTTTTACTTTTTCTTCTTTTCTAATGTGTGCACTTAATGCTATCATTTTCTTCCTGATCACTGCTTTGGCTGCATCACACAAGTTTTAATACATTATAGTTTTGTTATGACCCCATTCAAAATATTTTCTAATTTCCATTGTGAATTCTTCTTTGACCCTTGCTTATTTCAAAATACATTAATAAATTTTCAAACATGTTTTGAAAATATTGTGGGCTGGGCATGGTGATTTATGCCTATAATCACTTTGGGAGGCCAAGACAGGATGATTTCTTGGTCCCAGGAGCATATATACATGCATATATATACCCCATATATATATGCCACCATGCCCATATACATGCCACCATGCCCAGTTAGTTGAGATATATATATATATAAAACTGGGCATAGTTGAGATATATATAGATATAGATATAGATATATAGATATGTATCTATATATATATATCTCAACTAACTGGGCATGCTGGCATGTGCCTGTTGTCCCAGCTACTTGGGAGGCTGAAGTAGGGGGATCACTTAAGCCCAGGAGTTCAAGGCTACGCTGAGATCTGACTGTACCACTGTACTCCAGCCTGGGTGGTAGAGCAAGACCCTGTCTCGAAAATAAATGTAATAAAACAAGTTCTAGTCATAGTGCTGTTAACTGATTCCTGGCTTAACTCCACTAGGGGAAGAGATGCAAAAATTCTATATGCATTTAATCCTTTGTAATTTGCAAAACTTGCCTCATGGTCTACCATATATCCAAGTTTTGTAAATGTTCCATATTTGCTCAAAATGTATGTATACTCCACAGTTGTTTGGGATGTGTGTGTGTGAGAGAGAGAGAGAGAGAGAGAGAGACAGACAGAAAGTGAAAGAGCATACCAAGTTTATTAACTGGGTTGTTTAAATATCCTATATGGTTTTAATTTTTTGTCTGTTTATTTTATCAATTACAAAAAAAAAAAAACTTTGTTAAAATCTCCAACAATAACGATTGGTACTAGGTACAAATTAGGAATTGTTAGGTATCCCAGTAAACTAAACCTTTTATCATTACAAAATGTCCTTCAATATCTCATGCTATGTATCTTGATCCAAGGTCTACTTTGTTATACTAGCTTTCTTTGTTTAGTGTTTGCATGATGTATCTTTTTCATCATTTTACTATCAAATTTTCTTTACTCTTTAATTTAATGTTTTTGTTTTGTTTTATGATGGAGTCTTGCTCTGCTGCCCAGGTTTGTGGAGCTGCCCAAGGCCTTGGGAGCCTGCCCCTTGTATCAGCATGCGCTGCATGTCAGACATGGAGTCAAAGAAGATTATTTCAGAGCTTTAAGATTTAATGGGAGGAGTTCCAAGATGGCCGGTTAGATCCAGCTCAGGATTACAGCTCCGAGTGAAAGTGCAGAGGGTGAGTGGACGCCGCATTTCCAGACGGATTTTTATTGCCCAAAGACCATGAGATTCGCAGGCGGAGGAGCCCCAAGGGGTGCCAGTGTGGCTGTTTTGGCTGGCGCGGCTGTTTAGCCTGCGCCCCGGCACAGCCGCTCCCAGTGCAGAGTAAACGGGACGGTGTTCCCACTTAGCCAGCAAGGGGAGCTGAAACAGGGAGCCAGGCCAGGAGATTCCCGGGCAAAAAAGCACCACGAATCTCAGAGCTGCGGTTTCAGCGGCGCAGTGGGTCGCCGCACAGAAAATCACACAGATCCCAGCACCTATTCAACAGGTGACCAGATCACCTGGTAGAGAGCCGACTGTTCAATGAAAAAATAAAAGGCTCTGAGGCAGGGAGCCAGGAGATGAGGCCCGACTGGTCCCACCCCGACAAAAACAAAAACAAAAACAAAAAAACAGCAATTGGAAACGCTCGGTTGCGAGTTTCACAGCAAGCACAGCTGAACCCGGGACGGTCCAGCTCTGTGGGGGAGGGGCGTCCGCCATTACTGAGGCAGCCTGCCGTTGCTGCGGCAACCTGCCATTACAGAGAAACTCCATGATTACAGAGGCGGGCCAACATTGCAGAAGCAGCTCTACCTACACCCATATAAACAGGACTGCAGGGAAGTTCACACGGCAGCTGGGCAGAGCCCACAGAAGCTCAGTGAAGCCTTTGCAGGCTGAGAGTGACTAGGCTGCCTCCTTGTGGGCAGGGCAGCCCTGAAGAAAAAAAAAGGCAGCAGTACAGCAGAAACTCATAAAGCCCTAACTCCCTGGGACAGAACACCTGGGAAGAAAAAAAAAGGGGGTTTTATGAGTTCTGCTGCTGCAGACTTAAATTAACCAGCCCAGCAGCTCTGAATGAACAACGGGACTCACAGCTCAGCACCTGAGCTAATATAAAGGACTGTTTCCTCAAGCAGCTCCCGATCCCCATATATCCAAAGAGTCACCTCATAAAGGAGAGCTCAGACTGACATTTGGCAGGTATCCTTCTGGGACAAAAAAGAAGAAGAAACTGGTAGCAACCTTTACTGTTCAGCAGCTGCTTCAAGTGATCCCCAGGCAAGCAGGGCCTGGAGTGGACCTCAGCAGTCCTACAGCAGAGAGACCAGACAGTTAAAAGGAAAACTAAGAAACAGAAATAACTTCATCAACAACAAACAGAGTGTCCACTCAGAGACCCAATCAGAAAGTCAACAACTACAAAGCCGACAGGTGGATAAATCCACAAAGATGGGAAGAAACCAGCGCAAAAAGGATGAAAACACCCGAAACCAGAACACCTCTCCTCCTACAAGGGATCACAACTCCTCACCGGCAAGGAAACAAGACTGGATGGAGAATGAGTGTGATGAAATGACAGAATCAGCCTTCAGAAAGTGGGTAATAAGATACTTCCGTGAGCTAAAAAAACATGTTCTAACCCAATGCAAAGAAACTAAGAACCTTGAAAAAAGATTTGACGAAATGCTAACGAGAATGGACAACTTAAGAGAGGAATATAAGTGAATTGATGGAGCTGAAAAACACAACACAAGAACTTTGCGAAGCATGCACAAGCTTCAACAGCCGAATTGACCAAGCAGAAGAAAGGATATCAGAGGTCGAAGATCAACTCAATGAAATAAAATGAGAAGACAAGATTAGAGAAAACAGGGTAAAAAGGAATGAACAAAGTCAACAAGAAATATGGGACTATGTGAAAAGACCTAATCTACATTTGATAGGTGTACCTGAATGTGACGAAGAGAATGAATCCAAGCTGGAAAATACTCTTCAGGATATTATCCGGGAAAACTTCCCCAACCTAGCAAGGCAGGCCAATATTCAAGTCCAGGAAATACAGAGAACACCACAGAGATATTCCTCAAGGAGAGCAACCCCAAGGCACATAATCATCAGATTCACCAGGGTTGAAATGAAGGAGAAAATGCTAAGGGCAGCCAGAGAGAAAGGTCGGGTTACCCACAAAGGGAAGCCCATCAAACTCACAGCAGATCTCTCAGCAGAAACCCTACATGCCAGAAGAGAGTGGGGGCCGATATTCAACGTCGTTAAAGAAAAGAACTTTCAACCCAGAATTTCATATCCAGCCAAACTAAGCTTCATAAGTGAAGGAAAAATAAAATCATTTGTGAACAAGCAAGTACTCAGAGATTTCATCACCACCAGACCAGCTTTACAAGAGCTCCTGAAAGAGGCACTACACATAGAAAAGAACAACCAGTACCAGCCACTCCAAAAACACACTAAATGGTAAAGAGCATCAACACAATGAAGAATCTGCATCAACCAACAGGCAAAACAGCCGGCTAGCATCAAAATGGCAGGATCAAATTCACACATAACAATATTAACACTAAATGTAAATGGACTAAATGCCACAATTAAAAGACACAGACTGGCAAATTGGATAAAAAGCCAAAACCCATCAGTGTGCTGTATCCAGGAAACCTAACTCACATCCAAGGATACACAAAGGCTCAAAATAAAGGGATGGAGGAAGATTTACCAAGCAAACAGAGAGCAAAAAAAAGCAGGAGTTGCAATTCTCATCTGTGATAAAATAGACTTTAAACCAACAAAGATCAAACGAGACAAATAAGGACATTACATAATGGTAAAAGGATCAATGCAACAAGAAGAGCTAACGATCCTAAATATATATGCACCTAATACAGGAGCACCCAGATACATAAGGCAAGTTCTTAATGACTTACAAAGAGACTTAGACTCCCACACAATAATAGTGGGAGACTTCAACACACCATTGTCAATATTAGACAGATCAATGAGACAGAAAATTAACAAGGATATCCAGGACTTGAACTCAGACCTGGAACAAGCAAACCTAATAGACATTTACAGAACTCTCCACCCCAAATCCACAGAATATACATTCTTCTCAGCACCACATCACACCTACTCTAAAATTGACCACATAATTGGAAGTAAATCACTCCTCAGCAAATGCAAAAGAACAGAAACCATAACAAACAGTCTCTCAGACCACAGTGCAATCAAGTTAGAACTCAGAATTCAGAAACCAACCCAGAACCGCACAGCTTCATGGAAACTGACAACTTTCTCTTGAATGTTGACTGCATAAACAATGAAATGAAGGCAGAAATAAAGATGTTCTTTGAAACCAACGAGAACGAAGACACCACATACCAGAATCTCTGGGACACATTTAAAGCAGTCTCTAGAGGAAAATATATAGCAATAAGTGCCCACATGAGAAGAAAGGAGAGATCTAAAATTGACACTCTATCGTCAAAATTGAAAGAGCTAGAGGAGCAAGATCAAAAAAACTCAAAACCTAGCAGAAGACAAGAAATAACTAAGATCAAAGCAGAAGTGAAGGAGATAGAGACACGAAAAACCCTTCAAAAAATCAATAAATCCAGGAGCTGGTTTTTTGAAAAGATCAACAAAATAGACCACTAGCCAGATTAATAAAAAAGAAAAGAGAGAATAACCAAATAGATGCAATAAAAAATGATAAAGGGGATATCACCACAGATGCCACAGAAATTCAAACCATCATCAGAGATTATTACAAATAACTCTATGCACATAAACTAGAAAACCTGGAAGAAATGGATAAATTCCTGGACAGTTGCTTCCTCCCAAGCCTAAACCAGGAAGAAGTCAAAATCCTCAGTAGACCAATAACAAGGTCTGAAGTTGAGGCAGCAATTAAGAGCCTACCACCCAAAAAAAGCCCAGGTCCAGATGGGTTCACAGCCGAATTCTCCCAGACATACAAAGAGGAACTGGTACCATTCCTTCTGAAACTATTCCAAATAATCCAAAAAGAGGGAATCCTTCCCAAATCATTTTATGTTACTTCCCAAATCATTATATTACATCATCCTAATACCAAAATCTGGCAGAGACTCAACAAGAAAAGAAAACTACAGGCCAATATCCATGATGAACATAGATGCAAAAATCTTCAATAAAATAATGGCAAGCCGATTACAACAGCACATCAAAAAGCTTATCCACCATGATCAAGTAGGATTCATCCCGGGGATGCAAGGCTGGTTCAATATACGCAAGTCTATAAATGTAATTCACCACATAAACAGAACCAAAGACAAAAACCACATGATTATCTCAATCGATGCAGAGAAGGCCTTCGACAAAATTCAGCAGCCCTTTATGCTAAAAACCCTCAATAAACTAGGTATCGATGGAACGTATCTCAAAATAATAAAAGCTATTTATGACAAACCGACAGCCAATATCATACTGAACGGGCAAAAACTGGAAGCATTCCCTTTGAAATCTGGCACTAGGCAAGGATGCCCTCTCTCACCACTCCTATTCAATAGAGTACTGGAAGTTCTAGCCAGAGCAATCAGGCAAGAAAAAGAAATAAAGGGTATTCAATTAGGAAAGGAGGAAGTCAAATTGTCTCTATTTGCAGACGACATGATTGTATATCTAGAAGACCCCCTCATCTCAGCCCAAAAGCTCCTGAAACTGATAAGCAACTTCAGCAAAGTCTCAGGATACAAAATCAATGTGCAAAAATCACAAGCATTCCTATACACCAATAATAGACTTAAAGAGAGCCAAATCAAGAACGAACTGCCATTCACAATTGCTACAAAGAGAATAAAATACCTAGGAATACAACTAACAACGAATGTAAAGGACCTCTTCAAGGAGAACTACAAATCACTGCTCAATGAAATAAGAGAGGACACAAACAGATGGAGAAACATTCCATGTTCATGGTTAGGAAGAATTAATATCGTGAAAATGGCCATACTGCCCAAAGTAATATACAGATTCAATGCTATCCCCATCAAGCTACCAATGACCTTCTTCACAGAACTGGAAAAAACCACCTTAAACTTCATATGGAACCAAAAGAGAGCCCGCATAGCCAAGTCAATTCTAAGCAAAAAGAACAAAGCGGGAGGCATCACACTACCAGACATCAAACTCTACTACAAGGCTACAGTAATCAAAACAGCATGGTACTGGTACCAAAACAGAGATATAGACCAATGGAACAGAACAGAGGCGTCGGAGGCAACACAACATATCTACAACCACCCGATCTTTGACAAACCTGATAAAAACAAGCAATGGGGAAAGGATTCCCTGTTCAATAAGTGGTGTTGGGAAAACTGGCTAGCCATATGCAGAAAGCAGAAACTCGACCCCTTCCTGACACCTTACACTAAAATTGACTCCAGATGGATTAAAGACTTAAACATAAGACCTAACACCATAAAATCACTAGAAGGAAACCTAGGCAAAACCATTCAGGACATAGGCGTAGGCAAGGACTTCATGACCAAAACACCAAAAGCATTGGCAACAAAAGCCAAAATAGACAAATGGGACCTAATCAAACTCCACAGCTTCTGAACAGCAAAAGAAACAGTCAACAGAGTGAATCGGCAACCAACAGAATGGGAAAAAATTTTTGCAGCCTACCCATCTGACAAAGGGCTGATATCCAGAATTTACAATGAGCTAAAAAAGATTTACAAGAAAAAAACAAACAAGCCCATTCAAAAGTGGGCGAAGGATATGAACAGATACTTTACAAAAGAAGACATACATGAGGCCAACAAGCATATGAAAAAATGCTCATCATCACTGGCCATTAGAGAAATGCAAATCAAAACTACATTGAGATACCATCTCACACCAGTTAGAATGGCGATCATTAAAAAATCTGGAGACAACAGATGCTGGAGAGGATGTGGAGAAATAGGAACACTTTTACACTGTTGGTGGGAGTGTAAATTAGTTCAACCATTGTGGAAAACAGTGTGGCGATTCCTCAAGGACCTAGAAATAGAAATTCCATTTGACCCAGCAATCCCATTACTGGGCATATATCCAAAGGATTATAAATCGTTCTACTATAAGGACACATGCACACGAATGTTCATAGCAGCACAGTTTACAATAGCAAAGACCTGGAACCAACCCAAATGCCCATCGATGATAGACTGGACAGGAAAAACGTGGCACATATACACCATGGAATATTATGCAGCCATTAAAAACGAGGAGTTCGCGTCCTTTGTAGGGACATGGATGAACCTGGAAACCATCATTCTCAGCAAACTGACACAAGAACACAAAATCAAACACCACATGTTCTCACTCATAGGTGGGTGTTGAACAAGGAGAACACATGGACACAGGGAGGGGAGCACTATACATGGGGGTCTGTTGTGGGGGAGTGGGGGGGACAGCGGGGGGGTGGGGAATTGGGGAGGGATAACATGGGGAGAAATGCCAGATATGGGTGAAGGGGAGGAAGGCAGCAAATCACACTGCCACGTATGCACCTATGCAACAACCTTGCATGTTTTTCACATGTACCCCAAAACCTAAAATGCAATAAAAAAAAAAAAAAATCTTCAATAAAATACTGGCAAGCTGATTACAACAGCACATCAAAAAGCTTATCCACCATAATCAAGTAGGATTAATCCCGGGGATGCAAAGCTGGTTCAATATACGCAAGTCTATAAATGTAAATCACCACATAAACAGAACCAAAGACAAAAACCACATGATTATCTCAATACATGCAGAGAAGGTCTTTGACAAAATTCAACAGCCCTTTATGCTAAAAACCCTCAATAAACTAGGTATCGATGGAACGTATCTCAAAATAATAAAAGCTATTTATGACAAACCAACAGCCAATATCATACTGAACGGGCAAAAACTGGAAGCATTCCCTTTGAAATCTGGCACTAGGCAAGGATTCCCTCTCTCACCACTCCTATTCAATATAGTACTGGAAGTTCTAGCCAGAGCAATCAGGCAAGAAAAAGAAATAAAGGGTATTCAATTAGGAAAGGAGGAAGTCAAATTGTCTCTATTTGCAGATGATATGATTGTATATCTAGAAGACCCCATCATCTCAGCCCAAAATCTCCTGAAACTGATAAGCAGCTTCAGCAAAGTCTCAGGATACAAAATCAATGTGCAAAAATCACAAGCATTCCTATACACCAATAACAGACTTAAAGACAGCCAAATCAAGAACGAACTGCCATTCACAATTGCTACAAAGAGAATAAAATACCTAGGAATACAACTAACAAGGAACATAAAGGACCTCTTCAAGGAGAACTACAAACCACTGCTCAACAAAATAAGAGAGGACACAAACAGATGGAGAAACATTCCATGTTCATGATTAGGAAGAATCAATATCGTGAAAATGGCCATACTGCCCAAAGTAATTTACAGATTCAACGCTATCCCCATCAAGCTACCAATGACCTTCTTCACAGAACTGGAAACCAAAAGAGAGCCTGCATAGCCAAGTCAATTCTAAGGAAAAAGAACAAAGCGGGAGGCATCACACTACCGGACATCAAACTATACTACAAGTCTACAGTAATCAAAACAGCATGGTACTGGTACCAAAACAGAAATATAGACCAATGGAACAGAACAGAGGCGTCAGAGGCAGCACAACATATCTACAACCATCCGATCTTTGACAAACCTGATAAAAACAAGCAATGCGGAAAGGATTCCCTGTTTAATAAGTGGTGTTGGGAAAACTGGCTAGCCATATGCAGAAAGCAGAAACTGGACCCCTTCCTAACACCTTACACTAAAATTAACTCCAGATGGATTAAAGACTTAAACATAAGACCTAACACCATAAAATCCCTAGAAGAAAACCTAGGCAAAACCATTCAGGATATACGCGTAGGCAAGGACTTCATGACCAAAACACCAAAAGCATTGGCAACAAATGCCAAAATAGACAAATGGGACCTAATCAAACTCCACAGCCTTCTGCACGGTGAAAGAAACAGTCAATAGAGTGAATCGGCAACCAACAGAATGGGAAAAAATTTTTGCAGCCTACCCATCTGACAAAGGGCTGATATCCAGAATTTACAACAAACTAAAACAGAATTACCAGAAAAAAACAAGCCCATTCAAAAATGGGCGAAGGATATGAACAGATACTTTACAAAAGAAGACATACATGAGGCCAACAAGCATATGAAAAAATGCTCATCATCACTGGTCATTAGAGAAATGCAAATCAAAACTACATTGAGATACCACCTCACGCCAGTTAGAATAGCGATCATTAAAATATCTGGAGACAACAGATGCTGGAGAGGATGTGGAGAAATAGGAACACTTTTACACTGTTGGTGGGAGTGTAAATTAGTTCAACCATTGTGGAAGACAGTGTGGTAATTCCTCAAGGACCTAGAAATAGAAATTCCATTTGACCCAGCAATCCCATTACTGGGTATATATCCAAAGGATTATAAATCATTCTACTATAAGGACACATGCACACAAATGTTCATTGCAGCACAGTTTACAATAGCAAAGACCTGGAACCAACCCAAATGCCCATCGATGATAGACTGGACAAGGAAAATGTGGCACATATACACCATGGAATATTATTATGCAGCCATCAAAAACGATGAGTTCACGTCCTTTGTAGGGACATGGATGAACCTGGAAACCATCATTCTCAGCAAACTGACACAAGAACACAAAATCAAACACTGCATGTTCTCACTCATAGGTGGGTGTTGAACAATGAGAACACATGGACACAGGGAGGGGAGCACTATACACTGGGGTATGTTGGGGGAGAGTTGGGGGGACAGCGGTGGGTGGGGAGTTGGGGAGAGATAGCCACATATAGGTGAAGGGGAGGAAGGCAGCAAATCACACTGCCATGTATGCACCTATGCAACAATCTTGCATGTTCTTCACATGTACCCCCAAACCTAAAATGCAATAAAAAAAATAAAAATAAATAAAAATAAAAAATAAAAAAAAAAGATTTAATGACTACCCTGCTGGGTTTCAGACTTTCCTGGGGATTGTAGCCCCTTTCTATTGTCCAGTTTCTCTCATTTGGAATGGGAGCATTTACCAATGCCTGTACCTCCACTGTATCTTGGAAATAACTAAATTGTTTTTGATTTTATAGGCTCATAAGTGGAAGGGACTTACCTTGTCTCAAATGAGACTTTGGACTTGGACTTTTGAGTTAATGCTGAAATTAGTTAAGACTTTGGGGGACTGTTGGGAAGGCATGATTGTGTTTTGAAATATGAGAAGGACATGAGGTTTAAGTGGGGCCAGGGTAGAATGAGATAGTTTGGCTCTGTGTCCCCACCTAAATCTCATCATGAATTAAAATTCCCACTTTCGGAAGAGGAACCTGGTCGGAGGTGACTGGATCATGGGGGCGGATTTCCCCCTTGCTGTTCTTGTGATAGTGAGTGAGTTCTCATGAGATCTGATGATTTAAAAATGTATGGTACTTCCCCCTCTCCCTCTCTCCTGTTGCCATATGAAGATGTGCAAGCTTCCCCTTTGCTTTCTGTCATGACTGTAAGTTTCTCAAGGCCTTGCGCAGCCTTGCCTCCTGTACAGCCTGAAAAACTGTGAGTCAATTAAACTACTCAGTCAAAAGTAGCTCTTTACAGCAATTTTAAAATGGACTAATTTATGGCAATTGTGAATGGGATTGCATTCCTGATTTGGCTCTCAGCTTGACTGTTGAAAGCTGGAGGCATGATGCTACCCAACTTCAAACTATACCGCAGGGCTGCAGTAATCAAAACAGCACAGTACTGGTACAAAAACAGATACGTGGACCAATAAAACAGAATAGAGAGCCCAGAAATAAGCTGATACCTATAACCATCTGGTCTTCAACAGCTGACAAAAATAAACAATGGGGAAATAAATATCTGTTCAATAAACACATCTGACAAAGGTCTAATATCCAGCATCTACTAGGAACTTAAACAAATATACAAGAAAAAGCCAACCCATTAAAAGTGGGCAAAGGACATGAACAGACACTTTTCAAAAGGAGATATACATGCAGCTAACAAGCATATAAAAAAAGCTCAACATCACTGATCATTAGAGAAATGGAAACCAAAACCACAATGAGATGCCATCTCATACCATCAGAATGACTATGGTGAAAATGTAAAAATAATAGGTGCTGGCAAGGCTGTGGAGAAAAAGGAGAGCCACTGTTGATGGGAGTAGAAATTAGTTCAACCACTGTGAAAAGTAATGTGGCAACCCATGAAAGCGCTAAGAACAGAGCTACCATTAGGCTCAGCAATCCCATGAATGGCTATATACCTAAAGGAATATAAATAATAAAGACATGCACATATATATTTATAGCAGCAGAAGTCACAGTAGAAATGACATGGAATCAACCTAAATGCCCATCAATGACAACTAGGATAAAGATAATCTGATACATATACACCATGAAATACTATGCAGCCATAAAAAAGAATGAGATTATGTCCTTTGCAGCAACAAAGCCAACTACCACATGTTCTCACTTTTAAGTGGAAGCTAAATCATGAGAACACATACACACATAGAGAGGAATGACAATGGAGCCTACCAGAGGGTAGCAAGTGGGAACAGAGAGAAGATCGGGAAAAATAACGAATGAGTACTAGGCTTGATACCTGCGTGACTAAATAACCTTACAACAAACCCCCATGACTTGAGTTTACCTATTTAACAAACCTGCAAATATATCCCTGAATTTAAAATAAAAGTTTAAAAAAACTTATTCCATTATAGAGAATATAAATATTAATATGGCAATCTTTAAATCCACTATAATGTTTGCTATTATCCAAGCCTCTTATTGTTCCTTTTTCTTCTCATGTGTTCTTTTTATTATTTTATATTATTTTATTATTTATGATTATACATTCTTATATGATTCTCTTAGTGGTTTTCCCAGAGATTACAACATGCCTTCTAGACCACTTAAATTCAATATAAATTAGAAATTTTACTACTTACTGAAATAGTGAAAGGAAGTTAGAACACTTTAACTCCATTTGCCCCCTTACCAAAATTACATATTATTGTCACAAATTTTAATACTCTTATAAACACGTAAGAGTTTATTTAATGTTTTTCCAATTTGCACGTATATTTATCCTTAATGCTCTTCATTTCTTCTTGCATCTCCAAACTTCCATCTTCGATAATTTTTTTTCTGTTTAAAGAGCATTCTTTTGTATTTCCATTATTGAGTGTCTGTTGGTGATTGGTTTCTGTTTTTGAAAAATACCTGAATTTCACTTTGTAATTTGGAACATTTTACATTAAATACAGAATATCATGTCTGCATTTACTTCATTTTAGCAAGCTGAAGATAGAATTCCATTGTAACAGCCTGACAGTCCTACTGTGGCTCCTTTTTCAGTAATATGTCTACTGTTTTCCTTTGGATAGCTTTAAGATTTTCTCATTGTCTTTGGTTTGCAGCAGATTTATTGTGGTTTTTCTAAGTGTGAATTTTATTCTGCTTGGTGGTAACAGTTTTTTCTGAATCTGTTGCTTGAGTCTTTTGTCAGTTTTGAAAAATTCTAAACCAAATATCTTTTCACGTTGTTTCTACTCTATTTTAAAATCCGTATTCTTCTGGTACTCCAACTACACATACATTAGATTTTTCAACATATCCAATATGTTTCATTTTTTTCAGTGTTCTTTATCATTTTATCTCTGGTTGCCTTGATATAGATTTCTTTTTAACTATCGCCTAGTTCTTCATTTCTCTCTTCAACTAGGTTGACCCATTTTAAAATCCATTCTTTGAGCTCTCAATTTCCATTAATGTAATTTTCATTTCTACAATTTCCAATGGACTGTTTATTGATAATTTTAGTCCCTGCTGAAAATCTCTATCTTGTCTTTAATCCCTTGAATATAATTATCTTGTTTTAGATATATATATCCGATATATTCTTTATCTGAACTTTATATTCATGTCTTTCTATTGTCTATTGTTTCTCTTGTTGTTTGGTGACATGTCTTTTGTGTGTGCGGTTATTTTTGATGGAGCAGAACATATTGCATATGAAAAATTGTAACAATTATTCGAGACTCTGCATTATATTATTTTCCTGTATGGAGGATTTACTTTTGTTTCTGGAAGGCAGCTAGTTATCCAGGAACACTAGCAATGCTTTATCCTAGTGCTTTAAAACTTTTGGCCTCAAGAACACTTTGCCCTCTTTAAAATTATTGAAGACCTCACGTAGCTTTTTTGTTTTCATATGGGCTTTATCAATATTACCATACTAGAAATTAAAAGATACCTTATTGATTTATATATTTTGAGACAAAGTCTTGCTCTGTCACCGAGGCTGGAGTGACCCGGGTATTTCAGCCTGTAGGATTTGCAGAGTCCAAGCCAACTGAGGCATAGATGGTTCCCCAGCACAGCATAGCTGTTTTGTCGATGCGGCTGTTTTGTCAATGCGTGGCCAGACTGGTTCTTTAAGTAAGACCCTGATGCATTCCTCCTCACTGGGTGGGTCCTCCCAGCTGAGCCCTCCAGCCACCCCCACCAGTGTTCTATGGCCAACAGAGTTCTAATTTCTCACTGGGATGGAGGGCCTGGAGGGTGAGGAGGGTCACTACCTTTGCTGCTTAGGCGCCGCAGCAGATCTAGCTTGCAGGCTTAGAGAGCCCAAACTGATCAGGGGCTGAAGGGATCCCCCAACACAGCACAGCTGTTCTACCACAATGCAGCCAGACTGCTCTTTTAAGAGGACCCTTGATCCCATTCCTCCTGACTGGGTGAGACCTCCCAACTGGGGTCTCCAGCCACCTCCTGTAGGTGCATTTGGGTGGGCAACAGGTCAGTACCCCACTCTACAATGGAGCTTCCAGAGAAAGGGGTAGGCTGCTACCTCAATGGTTTCATAGCCTTCACTGGTGCTACCTCCAGGTACTGGAAAAACCAAGGTGACTAGGGTCTGGAGTGGACCCCCAGTAAATTGTAGCAGCCCTACAGAAGAGGGGCTGGACTTTTAAAAGAAAAATAAACAACAAAAACAAGAACAACAACAACCATAACAAAAAAACAGAAACCGCATCCAAAAGTCAACAAGCTCAAGGATCGGAGGTCAATAAGCCCACAAAGATGAGAAAGAATCAGCGCAAAAACACTTAAAACTCAAAAACCAGAGTGCCTCCTTTCATCCAAATGACCACAACACCTCTTCAGCAAGGATTCTGAACTGGGCTGATGCAGAGATGGCCGAAATGATAGAAACAGACTTCAGAATATGGATAAAAATGAACTTCAGTGAGCTAAAGGAGCTCACTGGAACCCAAGGCAAGGAAGCCAAGAATCATGATAAAATAATGCAAGAGCTGACAGCCAAAAAAGCCAGAATAGAGAGGAACATAATTAACCTGATAGAGCTGAAAAATACACTACAAGCTGAAAAACAATGCAATCACAAGTATTAGTAGCAGAACAGACCAAGTGAAGAGAAGAATCTCAGAGCATGAAGACTGTCTTTCTAGAATAAGACAGGCAGACAAGAATAGAGAAAAAATAACAAAAAGCAATGAACAAAAAACCTCCAAGATATGGGATCTTGTAAAGAGACCAAAATCTACAACTGACTCTGACTGGGGTACCTGAAAGAGTAGGGAAAAATGGAACCAATATGGAAAACCTATTTCATGATATCATCCAGGAGAATTTCCCCAACCTAGCTAGACAGGCCAAAATTCAAATTCAGTAAATCTAGATAACCCCAGTAAGATATTCCATGAGAAGATCACCCCCAAGACACACAATCATCAGATTCTCCAAGGTCAAAATGAAAGAAAAAATGTTAAGGGCAGCCAGAGAGAAAGGCTGGGTCACCTAAAAAGTGAAGCCCATCAGACTAACAGTGGACCTCTCTTAGCACAAATCCTACAAGCCAGAAGAGGTTGGGGGCCAATATTCAACTTCTTTTTTTGAGACCAAATTTTATTCTTGTTGCCTAGGTTGGAGTGCAATGGTGTGGTCTCAGCTCACTGCAACCTATGAGTTCCTGGGTTCAAGCGCTTCTCCTGCCTTGGCCTCCCAGTAGCTGGGATTACAGGTACCCACCGCCATGCCTGGCTATTTTTTTTGTATTTTTAATAAAGACAGGGTTTCACCATGTTGATGAGGCTTATCTTGAACTCCTGACCTCAGATGATCCACCTGCCTCAGCCTCCTAAAGTTCTGGGATTACAGGCATGAGCCACCGCGCCCAGTCCAACATTCTTAAAGAAAAGAAATTCCAGACCAGGCGAGGTGGCTCACATCTGTAATCCCAGCACTTTGGGAAGCTGAGGTGGGCAGATCACTTGAAGCCAGGAGTTCAAGACCAGCCTGGCCAACGTGATGAAAACCTGTCTCTGCCAAAAAATAAAAAAAATTAGCTAGGCATGGTGGCACATACCTGTAGTCCCAGCTACTGAGAGGCTAAAGTGGGAGAATCACTTGAACCTGGGAGGCAGAGGTTGCAGTGAGCCAAGATAGCGCCACTGCACTCCAGCCTGGGCAGCAGAGTGAGACTCTGTCCCCCCTGCAAAAAAAGAAAGAAAGAAATTCCAGCCCAGAATTTCATATCCAACTGAACTAAGCTTCAGAAGCAAAGGAGAAATAAGATTCTTTTCAGACAAGCAAATGTTGAGGAATTCATTACTACCAGACCTGCCTTACAAGAGACCCTGAAGGACTAAATAGGGAAGGGAAAAACTGTTACCAGCCACTATTAAAACATACTGAATCACACAGACCAGTGACACCATGAAGCAACCACATGAACAAGTCTGCAAAATAACCAGCTAGCATCATGATGACAGGAAAAAAAGGAAAAGAAAAAAGCAGGGGTTGCAACCCTAGTTTCTGACAAAACAGACTTTAAAGATTAAACAAGATAAAGAAGGATGTTACGTAATGATAAATGGTTCAATTCAACAAGAAGACCTAACCATCCTAATTTCTCTCTTATAGAATAATCTTTACTTTTTAGTTAATTCAATGATAAATAACAATAGTTAATATTTTTTAAGTGGTTACTCTGTGTCAGGCACAGCCATGGGTACATGAATGAACTATTTCATTTGTTCTTCACTACAATCTTGTGAAGATAAGTATTATCACTATTTTACAGGACAGAAAACTGAGTTTTAATGAAGTGAAATATACCTACCCAAAGGCACACAGCTGTTAATTTTTAGGGTGGATTTTAAACCTGAATGTGTTAATTAAACTTTGTCAACATTATAATGCTATCATATTTTTGAAATGTATACTATCATACAGTGTAACATTTACAAAATGCCTTTTAATGGTATAAGCATGCTGTACACCAAAGTCAGTTTCCTGGTTTTGATATTTTACTATATCAGATGTAACAAACTGCAGAAACTAAGTGCAGGTTATAAGGGGCCATTCTGTACCATTCTGTCAACTTCCTATTAGTCTATAATTATTTAGAAGATAAAAGGTCACTAAAAACTTACATATGGTATGCTTCTATTTATGTAAAATTTTTTAAATGGCAAAATACGGAGATGGACAACAGATTAGTGATTGCTAGGGATGATGGAGGGAGAGAGAGATGGGTATGTCTTGTAAGTTAATACCACAAATCTTTATGGTTGTGAAACAGCTTTGTATCTTGATTATGATAGTCATTATACGAATTTATACATGATAAATTGCATAGGCCTCCCCCGCCACACACACAGGTGTGTATATAAAACTGGCAAAATCTCGGCCGGGCGCGGTGGCTCAAGCCTGTAATCCCAGCACTTTGGGAGGCCGAGGCGGGTGGATCACGAGGTCAAGAGATCGAGACCATCCTGGTCAACATGGTGAAACCCCGTCTCTACTAATACAAAAAATTAGCTGGGCACGGTGGCGCGTGTCTGTAATCCCAGCTACTCAGGAGGCTGAGGCAGGAGAATTGCCTGAACCCAGGAGGCGGAGATTGCGGTGAGCCGAGATCGCGCCATTGCGCTCCAGCCTGGGTATCAAGAGCGAAACTCCGTCTCAAAAAAAAAAAAAAAAAAAAAAAAAAAAAAAAAAAAAAAAAACTGGCAAAATCTGAAAAAACTCTGTGTATTACACCAATGTCAGTTTCCTGGTTTTGTTACCATATTATTTGTATGTAAAATATTACCATTGGAGGAAACAGGGTGAAGGGTATAGGAGACCTCTTCTTACTACATTTGAAACTTCCTGTCAATCTGTAACTATTTCAAAATAAAAAGGTAACATAATTTAACAAATACACCAAAACGCTTCCCAAAAAACAGCTTCAAACAAATGTTGGTTTATCATAATATTGTAAAGTAACCAGTTAGAGTGAATTGTTTTCATTAGGACTTACTGGTTTTTTGCAATAGAACCAAACTTGTCAAGACTGTAACACTGAAGAAAAGCAATGGAGGGGCAATAAGTACAAATTGCTTCGAGAGCCAACTAAAGGCCAGGTGTGGTGGCTCACACCTGTAATCCCAGGACTTTGGGAGGCCAAGGCAGGAGGACTGCTTGAGACCACGAGTTTGAGACCAGCCTGGGCAACATAGGGAGACCACATTTCTATGTTAAAAAAAAAAAAAGTATTAATAATTAAAAAAAATATTTTTAAGTCAACTGAAGTTCTGATTGAAGTATTTGGAATTCAGGGAAGTTTTCCTCTTTTGAGGAAATTATTCCTTTTTTCTTTTTTTGGTTAAGGTTGATTTCACCAACTTTAAGATCCCCCCAGGGGAAAATTGCATATATTAAACAACACATGGAAAGCAATAATAGCTAAACTTACCTGGCTATTACTACCCACCAGGCATCAGTTTATGTAATTATGCCCATAAACACATTTTAAGCTCAGAATACTCTGCTGCAGATTTTTTGATATTTCCATTTTATTGATAAGGAGAAAGCGACAGAGTTGTTTCACAGTAATGTAGCAAGTTGTAGAGAGTTTCTGCTATAGCTAAATTTCCAGACATCTTTTAAGTCGCATACTTGGGGCTTTTACACAATTTCTTCAATTAAAAGAATATTATCTTAATTATCGTCATTAGTATTAGTTTGACGGACTATTTGCTTTATTTACTGGACCATTCGCTCATCTGCTTTATTTTGCTCACAAGGCAGAAAATATAAGAAGCAATAATATTTTGAAAAGTGTGCTTTTTTTTCCTTGGGTTCAAATAACAACAGTTAACTGAGAGAAAGAAAGAGTAGGAAATTTAGAATTTGAAACCAAAGGGAAGGAACTGAAACCCAGTTTCTCCAACATGTATATGATAACAAAAATAAGTGATCTTTGAAGACCTCATCTTTAAACCCTAATCTTTGATATTATTTTTATAACCCGAGTGCCGTGACACCACCTCTGGGACAACACCTTAGTGGGGAAACGGATAGATGCGTAAGACAGAAAGGGTAGGGGAAGAATGCAGTCAACTTACAGGAACTGCTGGCGTGACACAGGCTGGCAAGCACGAGAACTTCCGGAGGCAGCCAAAGGCGCCAGCGCAATGACTTCTGGGAAGCCGCCGAAGCGTGGGGCGCGAGGACTTCT
This sequence comes from Aotus nancymaae, assembly GCF_030222135.1. Taxonomy (NCBI): domain Eukaryota; kingdom Metazoa; phylum Chordata; class Mammalia; order Primates; family Aotidae; genus Aotus; species Aotus nancymaae. The sequence continues at coordinate 50,597,368 of NW_026988432.1, read as the reverse complement.
GGGAGTCAGCTGGACGCTCGTGTGGAGCACTTCTGGACGGTAGCACTTCTGGACGGTAGCACACGGTGTCACAGCAGTGGGAAGCTCGGTGACAAGCCCTGTAGTCCTGTGCGATGGCCTCTCGATACGACAGGGCGATCACTGTCTTCTCCCCAGACGGACACCTTTTTCAAGTGGAATATGCTCAGGAAGCGGTGAAGAAAGGATCCACCGCGGTGAGGGAGCAACTCCCGGACCATCCTCCCCCAACCCCCGCCCCGCCGCGCCGTTACTTGTTGAGCCATCGTTACCCCACTGCCCAGCCCACCGCTCCAGCCCAGGAGCTGAAGAGCAGAGATTCCCACACTTGTGAAAATGACTTTGTCCTTTTTATTGAGGGAGATAGACTTCTGAGATTTGGGCCTGAAGTGGCAGAGTAGAAGTTGGTAGATTTTCCTGAATTCTGCTGTGTAACTGCCCCTGTTTAACGGTAGCTGCAGGCACAAAACTAGGGTGTGTATGTGTAGGGACGTTAATGCTGTGATTGGCAATAGGGAAAGAAAAAGCTTCGAATCTGTAACAGCTTACCTGAATGCTCGTTGTCCAGTTCCTTGGTAGTTCAAAGACCCCTGAAAAGCTAACAGCTGCTTCATGTTGGGAACTATTTTTTTTAATAACAATTATGATAATAAATAAAAATTGGCCACACCTGCTCCCCAAATGCGGACTAAATCAATATAAAATTAAACTCTTGTTGATGAAGAAATAATTAAAAACACAGTTCAAAACACACGCGTTAAAAATATCCCAAAATTGTCTCAATATTTCACAGTCTTTTAGAGGCCCAAAAGCCCAAGAACTTTCACTTTTTTGGCTACTTAAAAAAAAAAAAGTTGAAAGTTCCTTGAGAGATTATACCCTACTTTAGATTTATATATCCACATTACCGAAAAAGTTACAAATACTCAGGAGTAATACTGCTGCCAAGTTTTAACTACATTCAATAATTTTAGTGATTTATAAAAACTAAAGAGGACAAAAGTGCCCTAGTGACCCGAGATCTATTACCCCAAATCTTCTAAGTCCTAGACTATGAATTCAAAGGATCAGATTTTTTTTTATTCTTTCAAATTTCATGAGCATGTTTGTTGTTTATTTTGGAAATTGAGACAGTAGCTATGAGAATACGCAGCACATTTCCAAGCCTAGCAGTGTCTGTATTTTCTAACTTCCAAACCAACTTTGTTAAAGAAGGAAATAATTCACTTTCATAAATCTAACAGATGTAAGTGGTAAAAAAAATAAATAACACTAGAAGAAGAATCATTTTAAAAGTATTTTTCTATTTAATTGGGCCCACTAGTTTCACTTCTGTTTTACAAGTAATTTTTTTAGAATTATAAATTTAAGGAAAGCCTGATGTAGCTTAAACCAAAAGGGTACCATTTTGATAAAAACAAAAAGGTATATAATCCCCAGCATGGCATGTAGCATATGGTTAGAAAATAATGCCCAAGTTTTAGAGCCTAAAATAAAGGGAGTAATAGGAGAAGACTGGGGTGTAATAAGAAACCACATTGGCCGGGCGCGGTGGCTCAAGCCTGTAATCCCAGCACTTTGGGAGGCCGAGGCGGGTGGATCACGAGGTCAAGAGATCGAGACCATCCTGGTCAACATGGTGAAACCCCGTCTCTACTAATACAAAAAATTAGCTGGGCATGGTGGCGCGTGCCTGTAGTCCCAGCTACTCAGGAGGCTGAGGCAGGAGAATTGCCTGAACCCAGGAAGCGGAGATTGCGGTGAGCCGAGATCGCGCCATTGCGCTCCAGCCTGGGTATCAAGAGCGAAACTCCGTCTCGAAAAAAAAAAAAAAAAAAAAGAAACCACATTGGCTCATTTAACATGTTTTAAGAGTGCTGTAGAACTGATTGATAGTTCCTTTGTAATGAGCAGTAAAAGGGTAAGGATATAAAAGTACCTATAGTGGGCATTTTTAAAGATACATTGGAAGAATGAGACACTTTTGTCTCAGAATTCTGAAATTATAATTTGCATGTTTGCATGGAGTTATTCATTGTGTTTCCTTGAGGGTGCTATGACCTTTTACATAGGGTAAAGTTTTTTAATGGCACTTGATTATTAAAATATGTCACAAAATATTCTATCTATAAATGAAAATTAATATTATGAGTTATAAATAAGCCAAGGTTGACCAGATTTGACCAGTATGTAGATGTGATATTATTTAGTAATATAAAAGTTATATGGGCCACAATTAGAGGCTTTATGTTCTACTTCCTTGTTGATGATTATCTTATAGCATGAAAGAAGACAAGAGGCTTGTTTTCTTTTTGCTTTAGTTCCCTTTTCTGTAAATGCAAATTTGTTTGAATAACATTTTGGAGAAGTAATACCTTTCTTCTTAGGGAAAAGAAATGAATCCTTCATAATATTCCCATTAAACGATAAGATTTATTATCATTCCTCATTTTGTCCTTTCTGTGACCCCAAACTGTTATTAGCTCTGTATTTCCTACTTTATCAAATCTCAGCTCCACAATCTAGCCATCAAAGCCTTACATAATCCTATCCACCCTCTTAATTTAGGAGGCAGCATCTTAGTTTCACTAATATATGTTTCTGCCTACAGAGAGGGGAGAGAGGAAAGGGGAAAACACCTTTCTTTCTGCTGCTCTACATCTTATTTATCCTTTAAGAATCTCTGCACATTTGTCCTCTATAATGAAGTTTTCTCTGATCCACTCAAGTCATCTTGCATCTTTGTCTTTTCTGAATGTATAATCTTTTACAGTATTGGACAAGATTTGTACACATAATATTGTACAGTATTTACTATTTGGCGTGATATTTTCTTTATTTTCGGTTATATTTAATAATCTCACACCAACTGGATAGTACGATCTCTGAAGAACTAGATGGCATAATTCCTTTTCTTATTTCTACCACACAATATACAGTAGAGGGACTAGGAAGGCAGTAACTACCATTTAAGTAATACTTTCACCAGGCATTTTGTGTACATTATCTAACATTAGGGACATTGTTTAATCCCCTTTTATTATATGTGAAACTGTGATTCACAGGCATTTATAGCTTGCTGAAAATATCCAGGTGGAGAGTGATGGAACCCCTAGTTATAAAGAATTTCTCCAGTTCCAAAGCCCCTACTCCTTGCATTGTAGCTTGAAATTTGTTCAATAAATGTTTGTATATTTATTAGCTGCCATTGTCATGAATGTAGAAATCAGATATGTATCATTTAAGGCAATTAACTTCACTAAGCTTCAGTTTCTGTAACAATAAATAGGCATCAAAATAGTCCTTGCAGCTGGGCGTGGTAATTCATGCCTGTAATCCTAGCACTTTGGGAGGCTGAGGCGAGCAGATCACTGGAGGTCAGGAGTTCGAGACCAGCCTGGCCAACATGGTGAAACCCTATCTCTACTAAAAATACAGAAAATTCCCTGGGCATGGTGGTGTGTGCCTGTAATCCCAGCTACTCAGGAGACTGAGGTGAGAGAATTGCTTGAACCCAGGAAATGGAGGTTGCAGTGAGCCGAGATCATGCCACTGTACTCCAGCCTGAGTGACAGAGTGAGAATCTGTCTCAAAAACAAAACAAAAAAAATTACGCTTGCTTCATAGGTTTGATGTGAGTGCTGAATAAGATAATAATGCATGTTAAGTATCTTACACAGAATCTGGTTCACAGAAAGTACTTAATAAATTGTAGCTATTATTATTTACTATTGTTTGTTTTCTCTTTTTTCTTCAATTTTGTCTATGGTGCTTCTCACACATTTATTATTTCAAGACATTTTTGTTGAATATTTACTTATGGTAAACGTGATGCTGGGTCACATACAAGATAGATAGCATCATGTACAAGATAGATTCAGTCCCTGTCCTCAGAGAACTTACTTTCTATCAGGAAAGTTAGATAATTACATAAATAATCCTAACAAAACCTGAATGAGTATTAGACATTATAAGAAACCCAGATGTTGAGGAGGTCCCCCTGAAGAAATAATATTTAAGTGGGTATCTGAAAGATGAGAGGTTGTCAAGGGAAGAAGTGGAAGGGGAAAGAGTGAAGAGTATTTTTGACAAAGGAAATAGCTTCTGGGAAGGCAAGCAGAAAAAGACAGCTATGTTCTATGAACTGAAAGGCATTCAGAATTGTTGAAGCAATGGAAAAATAAAAATAGATAAAGCTAGAAACTGGTGCCAGGTCATGGAATGCCTTTAAACCATGTAAGTAAAGATACACTTGGTCCTGAATAAGAGGCCTTGAAGTGTTTTGATGTGGCTACTGTCATTCTCCACATTATTGCTTTTCTGTCCTTCTATTAACAGACTGCATTTGTCCAACCAGAGTTACTCACATGACCTAGGTAGAATCATTCGTAGTTTCCATCTTCCTGGCCATGGTGATGAGCATATCACTCAAATCTAGCCAACGATAAGTTCACCCTTACAACTCTTCTGACTAGAGACAGTGGTAGCTTTTCTTCTCTAGGAGAACTATTGGAATGTGAGTCCAAGGTTCCTGGTGGTCATGTTTTTACTGTACAGAGAAAGCCTTTCCGCATTAGGAAAACAAAAAGTCAATATACAAAGAGTACATATTAAAGTCCCTAGATCCTTTTATCTTATATCTAACTCTGTGCTGTGTTGATTTGCTTAGTGACAAATGGTCCCTATGTAAGCTTTAAGTAAAGGAATGCAACATTCAGACTTTATTTTCTTCTTCTTTTATTTTTTTGGTCTTCGTTTCATTTTCCACATATTTCCCAGGCTAGCTATGGTCAGTGAATTGGATAAAATCAAGACTAGAAACAGGCAAACCAGTTAGGATTCTGTGGAAATAATCTAGATGATAGATGATAACTAGCTTTTACTAGACTTGGGGGAAAAGTGGAAATAAGGCAGATTCCAGAGAAACATTAAGGAGTATATGTGTTACAATTTAATGATTATATGAATGGTGTTGACAGACGTATTGGAGAAGGAGGAATACAAGTTGGTGTCCCTGTTTCTGGATGTGCTCCTAAGTAAATGGTACTGCCATTTACTTAGAGAATGTAAAGCACTAAGTTTTGGGGGAAGATAACTGTTTTGGACTTACTGAGGTTGAGATGCTTATGGAAACTGTAGTAGACAAACTTTGAAATGGCCTCCAGTGCTCCCTTCTAGTGCTCATGACCTTGCATAACCTTCCTCCCTTGGATGTGGGCTGAACTTAGTGACTTGCTTTTAAGGAATGGAATAGATGAAAGTGACAAATGTCACATCGGGGATTAGGTTGCAAAGAAACAGTGACTTCATTTTATTTATCCTTACTTGCTGTTTCGCTTACTTTGGTGGAACCCAGCTGCTATGTTGAGCTGCCCTCTGGAGGGCCCAATGAGGCAGGCAACTGAGGGAAACATTTGTTTAAAACCTAGTAGGGAACTGAGGTCCTTAGTCCAACAACCCAGGAGGAACTGAGTGTTGCCAACAATAATATGAGTGAGCTTGGAAATGGATCCTTCCCTGGTTAATCCTAGAGGTGCATGCAGCCCTGGTGGACAACTTGATTGCAGCCTTATGAGAGACCCTGAGCCAGAGGACTTAGCTAAACTGTGTCCAGATTCCTGAAGAGAGACTGTGAGGCAGCTGAAAAATACATGTTTGAAATTTAAGAGATTGATCTTGGCTGGAAATAATAATGTTGAAGTGCATTCTTTCTCTCCCCTGTTTAAAACCTATATTGGAGGTCAAGTAAATGAGTACTCTTGAATACCCTTCTATGTTAAATAAGACTAAATATAGACTATAGACTATGCAGAAGATAGCCTACAACTGAACCTTGAGGGACCTTAATGACCTGTGTAATTACCTTGACTAAACTCTGAGAGAAGAGGGAGAGAAACCAGGTTGTTGTGGGCTGAGGGATGATGATAAATATTTGGCTTGAAGAGCTTGAAAGAAAAAAGGTGGGATTAAAGTGGAATTGGTCTTTTAAAATGTTAAGATAAAAGAGACTAACATAGGTTTCCTTCTCCTTGTGGAACTTCTCACTTTGTTTGCATAGTGTTTTTCTGATCTCACTTGTTTATCTGTGTCTTCTTATAGCTTACTGAGCTTTTGAAAGATTGTTATTTTTTAATTCTTTATCAAGAAATTCATAGATCTCCATACTTTCTTTTGTTCCTTTGGTAGTATCATATTTCTCTGATTGTTCATGATTTTTGTGGCCTGGCATGGATGTCTGCATATTTCAAAAAGAAAGCACCTCTTCAGGTTAGCTTCAGCAGGAAAAGTTGTTCACTAGTTGGCCAGTCCAGAGATTTGGGATGGGCCTGCCACTAGAGTCCTCAGGCAGGCTGGCCTGGCATCACAGGTGCCAACCTTGCACCAGGGTTCACTTGAGTGGGCCTGGAATCTGGGTCCACAGGAGAAGGCCTGGAGCTTGGATCATGGGGTCCATGGTAAAGTCATATACTCACTTTACTCTCCTTACCGCACGTGGATTTAACCCATCACCGCTATGACTGCCGTCACTCATGGATTCACCAAAAATTTGCTAAATAATTATCATACTTTTTTTTTTTTTTAACCTTGAGTCTCCCTCTATCCCCAGGCTGGAGTGCAGTAGCACAATCTCAGCTCACTGCAAGCTCTGCCTCCTGGGTTCAAGTGATTCTCCTGCCTCAGCCTCCTGAGTTGCTGAGAGTACAGGCACCTGCCACCATGCCCAGCTAATTTTTGTATTTTTAGTAGAGACAGAGTTTCACCATGTTGGCCAGGCTGATCTCAAACTCCAGACGTCAAATGATCTGCCCGCCTCGGCCTCCCGAAGTGCTGAGAGTACAGGTGTGAGTCACCGCACCCGGCCTTATCATATTTGTTTTTATTAGACTTTCTTAAATGTTTATACAGCTCATATTTATTTCAGTGTTTAATATTAGAAGTGTTTTAAGTCTTCAGAAGTTTTGCAATGTTTTTGTGACTAGAAATATTGCATATGAATCTAACTCCTGTTTATATCAATCAGGCTGTGGTAAATTGGTTTCATTATACTTCATTTGCTTATAGTTGCAATTTTCAAGAACCTATCAATGACGTTAAGTGAGGACTTATTGTATTTAGATAGCGCTTTTTTAGGTGTATTAGATTAGGACACTTGTAATTTCAGCATTGGTAGTATTTTCTTTGCAATTTCTACCTATTTGTCTTTTTTGCTTTGAGTCTGGGGGAATGGATCTCCAGTAAGCCTATACCTATGCAGCTGTTTTCTAGAAGTTTACTTTTCTCATTTTTATTGAATATTTAAGGAGAAGTCATTTCCCCTAAGTCATATGTTAGAATAACTTGGTTTTATATATAAAACTGACATCTGAATATGTATGTATTTTAATGACTTGACAGGTTGGAATTCGAGGTGCCAATATAGTTGTTCTTGGGGTAGAAAAAAAATCTGTTGCCAAGCTTCAAGATGAAAGAACTGTGAGGAAAATTTGTGCCCTTGATGACCATGTCTGCATGGCTTTTGCAGGTATTTATGGACCTACATACAATAATGATGCATAGTGTCTTACTGCAGTAGGGCAACACAGTTAACCTCAGTGCTGCAGTTGTGCTATATTTATAAAACATATGAAGTTGTTCTATAAACAATATATCCTATGTTTTAAAGCAAATACTAACTTTGTAAACCAGGATTTTTGATAATGAGTTTTGATAAAGTATAAATGTTAAAAGATATATATTACCTTACTTCGAAATTTAGGTAGATGTTTTCTTTTCAAAACTTTCTATTTTGAAATAATTATAGATTTAGAAGAAGTTACCAAAAACATAGAATCTCTCCTTTAAACAGTTTCCCTAAATGGTAACATCTTCAAAACCAGAAAATTCACATTTGGTGAGAGTGTATTCAGATTTTACCAGTTTTACATGCATTCACTTGCATGTTCAGGTACATGTGTGCAGTTTTATTACACTAACCACATGTGTAGATTCATGTAGCCATCACCACAGACAAGATAAACAACTCTTCCATCACCACAAGGCTACTTCATGCTATTTCTTCTCACCATCTCTTATCTCTGGAAGCTACTATCTATTCTGCATCTCTATAATTGTGTCATTTTGAGAATGTTATATGGATAAAGTCATATGATATATACCCCTTTCATATTTCTTTTTTAGTTAGCATAATTTCCTTGCAGTTCACGCAAGTCGTTGCATATATCCATTCCTTTTTATTGCTGAGTAGTATTCCATGGAATAAAGGCACCAGTGGGTTTGTTAACTCTCCTATTGAAGGACATTGGGTTATTTTCAATTTTTGACCATTATAAATAAAGCCTCTAGAATATTCATTTACAGATTTTTGCAGAAAGTAGGATTTCATTTCTCTGGGACAAATTCCTAGGAGTACAGTTGCTGGATTATATGATAACCCATGCTTAGTTTTATGAAACACTGCCAGTTGTATTCCACAGTGGCTATACTATTTTAAATTCCAACTAGGAATATATGAGTGATTCATTTTCTCTGCATTATCAGCATCTGATAGTGTTGCTTTTCTTCATTTTTTATATTCTTATATATGTACAGTGATGTCTAATTGTGAGTTTAATTTCTATTTCCCTTATGGCTAATAATTTTGAACTTATTTTAATGTGCTTATTTGCCTCCATACAGCAAATAAGACATTATCTTTTTTTTTCTTGTCTTCTAATGGATTTCTTAACTAGAATTTTCTATTGAAGTTTAATACCCTCATTCAGGCCACACATGATGGTGCACATCTGTAGTTGCACCTACTCAGGAAGTTGAGGCAGGAGAATTACTTAGAAGTTTGAGTCCAGCCTGCGCAACAGAGCAAGATGCCATCTCTTAAAAAAATAAAATAAATAAAAATCTCATTCAGAGAAACAAAAATGCTTTTATTGTACTGTCTTTAAAAATGAATTATCTTTCCACAAAACAAGTCTTAGAAAATATAAAAACATTGACGCATCCAGGCATGGTGCCTCATGCCTGTAATCTCAAAACCTTGGAAGGCTGAGGCAGGCAGATCATTTGAGCCCAGGAGTTTGGGACCAGTCAGAGCAACATGGTGAAACCTCATCTCTAAAAAAATAGAAAAATTAGCTAGACATGGTGGCATGTGCCTATAGTCCCAGCTACTTGGGAGGCTGAGATGGAAAGATCCATTGAAACCAGCAGATTGAAGCTGCAGTGAGCTGTGATCATACCACTGCACTCCAGCTCAGGCAACAGAATGAAACCCTGTGTATTAGTCCATTCTCACATTACTATAAAGAAATACCTGAAAAAAATAAACGAAAAAAAAAAAAAGAGAAATATCTGAGACTGGGTAACTTATAAAGAAAAGATATTTGGAGGAGGATCCAAGATGGCTGATTAGGAACAGCTCCAGAGTGCAGTTCCCAGTGAGAACAGTGCAGAGGGTAAGTGCTCACCACATTTCCAAACAAGTTTTCACTGTCCACAGACCAGGAGATTCCTAGACCAAAAAGCACCTCAAGTTTTCAGTGCTGAGGTTTCAGCCAGGTCAGCACACAGAAACTCACATAGGTCTGGGCAGCCATTTCGACTAGTGCCTGGAACGCCTGGGAGACAGAGTGCCCATTCAACTGAAAAGGGCGGGGCTACGACAGGGAGCCAGGTGATCTGGCTTGCTGGGTACTACCCCAACAAAACAATCAATCTGAAACACTCTGGATTGAGAGTTTTGCCACAAGCACAGCTGGACCCAGGACAATCCAGCTCAGTGCGGGGAAGGGCATCCCCCATTACCGAGGCAGTCCGCCAATGCCGAGACAGTTCACACAGCAGCTGGGCAAAGCCTGCGGCAGCTCAGCAACACCTCTCCTGGTGGACTGTGACTAGACTACTCTGTGCAGGGCAGGGCATCTGTGAAAAAAGGCAGCAGCATGTCAGAAACTTATAAATAAAGCCAACTTTCCAAGGACAGAGCACCTGGGAAAAGGAGTGGTTATGAGTTCAGCTGCAACAGACTTAAAGGTACCTGCCCAGCAACTCTGCATGGAACAACGGAGCTCACAGCACAGCACTTGAGCTCCTATAAGGGTCAGACTGTCTCCTCAAGCAACTCCCTGACCCCCCTATACCCAAAGAGACACCTCATAAAGGAGAGCTCAGGCCAACATCTGGCGGGTACCCTTCTGGGACAAGGATAGCAGAGGAAGAAACTGGTGGCAACCCTTACTGTTCTGCAGCCCCCACGCATGATCCCCAGGCAAGTGGGGTCTGGAGTGGACCTCCAGTGGTCCTGCAGCACAGGAGCCTGACTGTTAGAAGGAAAACTGAGAAACAGAAACAAATAACTTCATCGTCAACAAAAAGGACGTCCACTCAGAGAACCCATCTGAAAGTCACCAGCTATACAGACCACAGGTAGATAAAGCCACTAAGATGGGAGGAAACCAGCACAAAAAGGATGAAAACACCAAAAACCAGAATGCCTCTCCTCCTCCCGGGGATCACAACTCCTCACCAGCTAGGGATCAAAGATGGATGGAGAATGAATCTGATGAATTGATGTAAACAGACTTCAGAAGGTGGGTAATAACAAACTTCTCAGAGCTAAAAGAACATGTGCTAACCCAATGCAAAGAGACTGAGAATCTAGAAAAACGGTTAGATGAGATGCTAACTAGAATAAACAGCTTAGAGAAGAATATAAATGACTTGATGGAGCTGAAAAACACAGTACAAGAACTTTGTGAAGCATACACAAGTTTCAGTAGCTGAATTGACCAGAAGAAAGGATATCAGAGATTGAAGAGCAACTCAGTGAAATAAAATAAGAAGGCAAGAATAGAGAAAAAAGAGTGAAAAGAAATGAACAAAGCCTCAAAGAAATATGGGATTATGTGAAAAGACCTAATCTACATTTGCTAGGTGTACCTGAATGTGATGGAGAGAATGAATCCAAGCTGGAAAACACTCTTCAGGATGTTATCCAGGAGAACTTCCCCAACCTAGCAAGCCAGACCACCATTCAAGTCCAGGAAATACAGAGAACAACACAAAGATGTTCCTCAAGAAGAGCAACCCCAAGGCACATAATCGTCAGATTCACCAGGATTGAAATGAAGGAAAAAATGCTAAGGGCAGCAAGAGAGAAAGGTTGGGGAACCTGCAAAGGGAAGCCCATCAGACTCACAGTGGATCTCTCAGCAGAAACCCTATAAGCCAGAAGAGAGTGGGAGCCAACATTCAACATCCTTAAAGGAAAGAACTTTCAACCTAGAATTTCATATCCAACCAAACTGAGCTTCATAAGCAAAGGAGAAAGAAAATCTATTATGGACAAGCAATTGCTGAGAGATTTCGTCACCACCAGGCCTGCCTTACAAGAGCTCCTGAAAGAAGCACTAAACAAGGAAAGGAACAACCAGTACCCACCACTCCAAAAATGTACCAAATGATAAAGACCATTGACACAATGAAGACAATGTGTCAACTAACAGGCAAAACATCCAGCTAGCATCAAAATGCCAGGATCAAATTCACACATAACAGTATTAACTGTAAGGTTTGTTCTTGGGTTCTTGCCATGTTTAAAATGAAGAAACTGAGGCCAGCACAAAAATAATCCAATGCGAAGGAATTTATTCAGGTTCCCGGGTGAGGTTCTGCAGTCCGGACAGGAGGGGCTGGAGAAGTCACATGGACTCCTCTCAGACAGGGGGTTTTATAGGGAGTGAAACAGCTCAATTGGTTGTGGGAGAGCAAGACTGCTATTGGGTAAGTTACAAGGCTTGACCTAGGACTTGGCTTCTTGTTGGTTGGAATTACTCAGCTGCTATTGGTTGTTAAGACTCGGCTGCTATTGGTTAGCAAGAGGGTAGGGTTACCGCACCTTGTTTGCATACTGGGCTCTTTTAAGGGAAGGTCAGGCTGTGCGAGCATGGGAGAAGGGAAAAAGCCTGAGCATGTCTGAGCTTGCCCGAGCTCGTCCAGGCTTGTCCGAGCTTTTGAAAAGGGGCAGGGGGGTGCATCCGTGCTCCTGGCGAGGCAACCGGCCTTACATTAACCTTAAATGTAAATGGACTAGATGCCCCAATCAAAAGGCACAGACTGGAAAATTGAATAAAAAGTCAAAACCCGCCGGGCGCGGTGGCTCACGCCTGTAATCCCAGCACTTTGGGAGGCCAAGGCAGGTGGATCACGAGGTCAAGAGATCGAGACCATCCTGGTCAACACAGTGAAACCCCGTCTCTACTAAAAATACAAAAAATTAGCTGGGCACGGTGGTGCGTGCCTGTAATCCCAGCTACTCAGGAGGCTGAGGCAGGAGAATTGCCTGAACCCAGGAGGCAGAGGTTGCGGTGAGCCGAGATCGCGCCATTGCACTCCAGCCTGGGTAACAAGAGCGAAACTACGTCTCAAAAAAAAAAAAAAAAAAAGTCAAAACCCATTAGTGTGCTGTATTCAGGAAACCCATCTCACGTGCAAGGACACACATAAGCTAAAAATAAAGGGATGGAGGAAGATTTATCAAGCAAATGGAGAGCAAAAAAAAAGCAGGAGTTGCAATCCTAGTCTCTGATAAAATAGAATTTAAACCAACAAAGATCAAAAGAGACAAGGGCATTACATAATGGTAAAAGGATCAATGCATCAAGAAGAATGATCCTAAATATATACACACCCAATACACAAGCACCCAGGTTGATAAAGCAAGTTCTTAACGACCTACAAAGAGACTTAGACTCCCACACAATAATAGTGAGAGACTTTAACACTCCACTGTCAGTATTAGACAGATCAATGAGACAGAAAATTAACAAGGATATCCAGGACTTGAACTCAGATCTGGACCAAGCAGACCTAATAGACATCTACAGAAATCTCTACCCCAAATCCACAGAATATACATTTTTCTCAGCATTGCATGGCACCTACTCTAAAATGGACCACATAATTGGAAGTAAATCACTTCTCAGCAAATGCAAAAGAACGGAAATCATAACAAACAATCTCTCAAACCACAGAACAATCAAATTAGGACTCAGAATTAAGAAACTAACTCAGAACTGCACAACCTCATGGAAACCGAACAAGTGGCTCCTGAATGTTGACTGGATAAACAATGAAATGAAGGCAGAAATAAAGTTGTTCTTTGAAACCAACGAGAACAAAGATACAACATACCAGAATCTCTGGGACACATTTATAGCAGCGTCTAGAGGGAAATTTATAGCAATGAATGCCCACCAGAGAAGTGAGGAAAGATCTAAAATTGACACCCTATCATCAAAATTGAAAGAGCTAGAGGAGCAAGATCAAACAAACCCAAAAGCTAGCAGAAGACAAGAAATAACTAAGATCAGAGCAGAACTGAAGGAAATAGAGACACAAAAAAATCCTTCAAAAAATCAATAAATCCAGGAGCTGTTTTATTGAAAAGATCAACAAAATAGACAACTAGCCAGATTAATAAAAAAGAAAAGGGAGAAGAATCAAATAGATGCAATAAAAAATGATAAAGGGATATCACCACTGACTCCACAGAAATACAAACTGTCATCAGAGATTACTACAAACAACTCTATGCACGTAAACCAGTAAACCTGGAAGAAATGGATAAATTCCTGGACACTTGCATCCTCCCAAGCCTAAACCAGGAAGGAGTTGAAATCTTGAGCAGACCAATAACAAGGACTGAAGTTGAGGCAGCAATTAATAGCCTACGAACCAAAAAAAGCCCAGGTTTAGATGGGTTGACAGCTGAATTCTACCACACATACAAAGAGGAGCTGGTACCATTCCTTCTGAAACTATTCCAAACAATACAAAAAGAGGGAATCCTTCCTAATACCAAAAAATTGGTATTAGGATGATGATGATGAGACCAACATCATCCTAATACCAAAACTCAGCAGAGACTCAACAAAAAAAAAAAATCAGGCCAATATCCATGATGAACATAGATGCAAAAATCTTCAATAAAATACTGGCAAACTGATTGCAACAGCACATCAAAAAGCTTATCCATCATGATCAAGTAGGCTTCATTCCAGGGATGCACAACTGGCTCAACATACACAAGTCTATAAATGTAATCCACCACATAAACACAACCAAAGACAAAAGCCACATGATTATCTCAATAGATGCAGAGAAGGCCTTCGACAAAATTCAACAGTTCCTTATGCTAAAAACTCTCAATAAACTAGGTATCGAAGGAACATATCTCAAAATTATAAAAGCTATTTATGACAAACCTACAGCCAATATCATACTGAATGGGCAAAAACTGGGAAGCATTCCCTTTGAAATCCAGCACTAGACAAGGATGCCCCCTCTCACCACTCCTATTCAGTCTAGCATTGGAAGTTCTAGCCAGAGCAATTAGACAAGAAAAATAAAATAAAGGGTATTCAATTAGGAAAAGATGAAGTCAAATTGTGTCTATTTGCAGATGACATGATTATAGATTTGGAAGACCCTATCATCTCAGCCCAAAATCTCCTTAAGTTGATAAGCAACTTCAGCAAAGTCTCAGGATACAAAATCAGTGTGCAGAAATCACAAGCATTTCTATACACCAATAACAACCTAACAGAGAGCCAAATCATGAGCAAACTCCCATTCACAATTGCTGCAAAGAGAATAAAATACCTAGAAATACAACTAACAAAGGATGTAAAGGACCTCTTCAAGGAGAACTACAAACCACTGCTCAATGAAATAAGAGAGGACACAAACAGATGGAGAAACATTCCATGTTCATGGTTAAGAAGACTCAGTATCGTGAAAATGGCCATACTGCCTAAAGTAATTTATAGATTCAACACTATTCCCATCAAGCTACCAATGACCTTCTTGACAGAACTGGAAAAAAACACCTTAAACTTCATATGGAACAAAATGAGAACCTGCATAGCCAAGACAATCCTAAGCAAAAAGAACAAAGCCAGGAGCATCACGCTACCTGATTTCAAGCTATTCTACAAAGCTACGGTAATCAAAACAGCACAGTACTGGTACCAATCAGGATATAGACCAATGGAACAGAGCAGAGGCCTTGGAGGCAACGCAACACATCCACAACCATCTGATCTTTGATAAACCTGACAAAATCAAGCAATGGGGAAAGGAGTCTCTGTTTAATAAATGGTGTTGGGAAAACTGGCTAGCCATGTGCAGAAAGCAGAAACTGGACCCCTTCCTGACACCTTACACTAAAATTAACTCCAGATGGATTAAAGACTTAAATATAAGACCTAACACCATAAAAATCCTAGAAGAAAACCTAGGCAAAACCATTCAGGACATAGGCATAGGCAAGGACTTCATGACTAAAACACCAAAAGCATTGGCAACAAAAGCCAAAATAGACAAATGGGACCTAATTAAACTCCAGAGCTTCTGTACAGCAAAAGAAACAATCATTAGAGTGAACTGGCAACCAACAGAATGGGAAAAAATTTTTGCAATCTACCCATCTGACAAAGGGCTAATATCCAGAATCTACAAAGAACTAAAACAGATTTACAAGGAAAAAACAAACAAACCCATCCAAAAGTGGGTGAAGGATATGAACAAACACTTTTCAAAAGAAGACATATGTGAGGCCAACAAACATATGAAAAAATGCTCATCATCACTGGTCATTAAAGAAATACAAATAAAAACTACATTGAGATACCATCTCATGGCAGTTAGAATGGCGATCATTAAAAAATCTGGAGACCACAAATGCTGGACAGGATGTGGAGAAATAGGAACACTTTTACACTGTTGGTGGGAGTGTAAACTAGTTCAACTGTTATGTAAGACAGTGTGGCGATTCCTCAAGGACCTAGAAACAGAAATTCCATTTGACTCAGCAATCCCATTACTGAGTATATACCCAAAGGATTACTAATCATTCTATTATAAAGACACATGCACACATATGTTCATAGCAGCACTGTTTACAATAGCAAAGACCTGGAACCAACCCAAATGCCCATCGATGATAGACTGGGCAAGGAAAATGTGGCACATATACACCATGGAATACTATGCAACCACAAAAAACTATGAGTTTTTGTCCTTTGTAGGGACATGGATGAATCTGGAAGCCATCATTTACAGCAAACTGACACAAGAACAGAAAATCAAATACCGCATGTTCTCACTCATAGGCGTTGAAAAATGAGAACACATGGACACAGGGAGGGGAGCATTACACTGGGGTCTGTTAGGGGGTGCCAAGGGAGGGACAGTGGGTGGGTGGCGAGGTCAGGGAGGGATAACATGGGGAGAAATGCCAGATGTAGGTGATGGGGGGATGGAGGCAGCAAACCACATTGCCATGTGTGTACCTATGCAACAATCCTGTATGATCTGTACATGTACCCCAGAACCTAAAGTACAATAAATAAATAAATAGATAAATAATAAATAAAAATTTTAAGAAAAGATATTTAAGTGGCTCACAGTTCTACAGGCTGTACAGGAAGCATAGCAGCTTCTGCTTCTGGGGAGGCCTCAGAGAGGTTTCAATCATGGTAGAAGGCAAAGAGGGAGTGAGATATCTCTCATGGCCAGAGCAGGAAGAAGAGAGAGAAAGGGGAGAGGTGCCAAATACTTTTAAACAACCACGTCTCCTTAGAACTCTATCACAAGAACAATATTAGGGGGTTAGTGCTAAGCTACTCATGAGAAACTACACCCATGATCTAATCACCTTACACCAGGCCCCACCTCCAACATTAGAGATTGCAGTTGAACATGATATTTGGGTGGGTACAGAGATCCAAACCATATCACCCTGTCTAAAAAAAAAGAAAAAAAAAGGATTAAAACTATACAGAGTATTTTTTTCTGATCAAAATGATAGAATGGAACTAGAGATTAATGGCAGAAGGAAGACTTGAAAATCCACAAACACATGAAAGTTAAACAATATATTTCTAAATCACCCACAGGGCAATGAAAAAAATCACAAGGGAAATTAGCAGAAATCTTGAGAGAAAGGCAAATAAAAGGACAACATATCAAAACTTAGGGAATGTATTGAAAGTAGTGCTGATAGGAAAATTAGAAAGATCTCAATTCAACAGCCTATCTTTATACCTTAAAACTAGGAAAATGAGAATAAACTAAGTTTAAAACTAGTAGAAAGAAGTGATAAATCCCTGATAACTCCTTCCCCTAGATTGTATTTCATATAGTCTGTTAGCATGTAGTGTTTTCAGCTACTTTCTACTGTTATAAAATATTGTAGTACTAAATCTGTGAAAAAGAAGTAATAAAGATCAGAACATAGAAAGATAACAATAGAAAAACAAAAGAATAACAAAAATCAAGAGTTGGTTCTTTGAAAAGATCAACAAAAACTGACAAACCTTTAGCTAGATTGATCAAGAAAAAAAGAAGACTCAAGTAAAATGAGAAATGAAGAAGGGGACTTTAGTGCCAGTTTTACATTTTTATTTTAATTCTTAAAAACAATTTTAAGAGAGTACTGTGAACAATTGTACATGGACAGATTCCTTGAAACAAAAATTACCTTCTCAATAAGATGTATTAATAGAAAATCTGAACAGACCCAGACAAAAACCTCCTAACAAAGAAAAGTCTAGGACTAACAACTTCACTAGTAAATTCTACCAAACATTTTAAAGAATAATTAATAGCAATCTTTCCTCAAACTCTTCCAAAAAATTAAGAAGGTATAAACACTTCCAAGCTCATTCTATGAGACCAACATTAACATGATGCCAAAGCCAAAGACATTACAAGAAAAGAAAACTATAGACAAATATCCCTTATGAGCAGTGAGCAAAAGTCCTTAACCAACTACTAGCATACCAAATTCAGAACATTAAAAGAGTCATACATCATGACCAATTTGGGTCTATTCCTGGAGTGCAAGGATGGCTTAACATAAGAAGATCAATCAGTGTAATACACCACATTAACAGAAGGAAAGAAAAACACTACATAATTACATCAATGATATAGAAAAATGTATTTGACAAAATTTAACACTTTCTTGGTAATGGCACCCAGCAAACTAGAAGTAAAAGAAAATCACCACAACATAATTCAGGCTATATATGTTTAAAAAATTCACAGCTGACATCATACTCAGTGGTGAAAGATTGAAAGCTTTCCCTCTAGAACCAGGAACAAGATAAGGACGCCCACTTTTGCCTCTGCTATTTAACATAATGCAAGTCTTAGCCAGAGCAGTTAGGAAATAAAAAGAAATAAAGACATCCATCCAAATTGAGAGGGAAGAAAAATAATCTCTGTTCACAGAAGACATGATCTTATATAGAAAACTAAAGATTCCACCAAAAATATTACAAATGATAAAGAAATTGAGCAAAGTTGTAGGACACAAAATCAACACCCCAGAGTAATTTCTTTCTTTTTCTTTTTAATTTGAGACAGGGGCCGGGTGTGGTGGCTCACACATGTAATCCCAGCACTTTGGGAGGCCGAGGTGGGCAGATCACCTGAGGTCAGGAGTTTGAGACCGGCCTAACCAACATGGAGAAACCCCGTCTCTACTAAACATACAAAATTAGCTGGGCATGGTATCACATGCCTGTAATCCCAGCTACTTGAGAGGCTGAGGTAGAGGAATTGCTTGAACCCAGGAGGTGGAGGTTGCAGTGAGCCAAGATCTCGCCATTGCACTCCAGACTACGCAACAAGAGCAAAACTCCATCTCAAAAAAAAAGAAAAAAAAAAAAAAAGACAGGGTCTCACTCTATCACTGAGCCTGAGGCACAGTGGCACTATCATTGGTCCCTGCAGCCTTGAACTGCTGGACTCAAGCAGTCCTCCCACTTCAGCCTTCTGAATAGTTGGGACTACAGGTTGTTCCACTGCACCTGGCAATTTAAAAAAATTTTTTTTTGTAGAGATAGGATCTCACCATGTTGCCCAGACTGGTCTCAAACTCTGGGCCTCAAGTGATCCTCCCATCTCAGCCTCCCAAAGTGTTACATTAAAGGTGCAAGTCATCACATCAATCCCCAAATCATTTCTATATACTAACAATGAACCATCAGGAAAGGAAATTAAGAAAAACAATTCCACTTGCCATAGCATCAAAAAGAATTAAATACTTATTTGAAATGAATTTAGGGAGGTGAAAGATTTGTTCTCTGAAAAATACAAAACATTGCTGAAAGTAATTGAAGACACAAATGGAAAGATATCCCCCATTAATGGATTGGAAGACATAGGATTGTTAACATGTCAATATTATCCAAAGAAATCTAGACTCAATGTCATCCCTAGCAAAATTCCAATGATTTTTAAATAAAAAAGAATTATTCATATGGAATGACAAAACAATTTTGAAAAAGAAGAGCAAAGTTGGAAGTCTCACATGTCTTGATTTTGAAAGCTACTACAAAGATACAGTAAGCAAAACAGTTTCATACTGGCATAAAGAATGACATAACTAATGTAATTGAATAGAGAGCCTAGAAATAAATCCTTGCATATATGATATGGTCAAATGACTTTTATCAAGGATGCCAAGACTACTCAGTTGGGGAAAAGACAATCTTTTAAACAAATGGTGCAGGGAAAACTGAGTATTCACATAAAAAGAATGAAGTAGGACCTTTACCTAACATCGTATACAAAAATTAACTCAAAATGAGTGGAAGACCTAAACATGAGAGCTGAAACTATAAAGCATAGTGGGAAAGCTTCATGAGATTAGATTTTGAAATGATTTATTGAATATGACACTAAAAGTACAGGTGAAAAAATAAGTTGGACTACAAAAAAAATTATTTTGTGTACCTTATGGAATTCCACTTAGTAGTAGAAATTTTGCATTATAATTGTATTCTCAATATAAAATTGTGGTACAGATTGAACATCCCAAATTGGAAAATCCAAAATGTTCCAAAATCTAAAAATTTTTGAGCACCAACATGATGCTCAATGGAAATGCTCATTGGAGCCTTTTGGATTTTTGATTTTCAGATTAGGGATGCCCAACCAGTAAGAATAATGCAAATATTCCAAAACCTGGAAAAACATCTGAAACACCTCTGATCCCAAGCATAGGAATACTCAACCTGTATATATTTAAGAGCTCTAGACTGAATACTCATTTTTTCTGTAGATTGCTTATTTTTAACCAAAGTGAAATTGTAATTTTAAATGTAAATTTTAATTTGATTCCATTTTTTTTTTAGAGACAAAGTTTCACTTTGTCATCCCCAGCAGGAGTACAGTGGCATGATCATAGCTACTGAAGCCTTAAACTCCTGGGCTCAAGCAATCCCCCTGCCTCAGTCTCCCAAGTAGCTAGGACTACAGGCATATGCCACCATGCCCTGCTAACTTTTTAATTTTTTGTAGAAATGGGGTCTCTCTGCATTGCTCAGGCTAGTAGTCTCAAACACCTGGCCTCAAGCAAGTCTCCTGACTCATTAAATGTAAATTTTAAATGTAATTTGTTAAAATAGAATTTGTTCTCTGCTAGCCAATGAATAATAATCTTGCTACTTATTAAAAACGAACATACACATAATTTATGTTGCTTATATACTTTATCACTATTTTTTTCCTTGAATCAATTATATTACTACTTTTCTAAGTATGTTACTTTATGTTTCCTCAGGTTTGGATGGTGTTTACATTGTTAAGGGGAAATACATCTTCTGTTTGATCATATTTTAAATTGAGTGACATTTTCATACATAGGAAAGACTAAATCAGTTTCTTGCCATTTCTTTCTCATAGATAACATTTGCAAAGGGAAGAGGAGAATCAGTTTCTCTTCATTTAACTGAGTATCTGATTACAATTTCTAACCAACCTATGAGTGATTATTCAGAGTAGCATATTCATATTAACTATCTTCAGGGACTGAAGATCCTTTCAGCTTTGTAGAAACAGGATTTAAAATGGTATGGAAGGGAAACAAGAATTTGTGACAGCAAAAAACTGACGATTTTGTTAGAAATGACTACATTTCCAAGATTTTGTGAATGCACTTTCTCGGCAGTTTGGTTACTATTAAGAGAGTAGGGAAAGAAACAAAATGGACATGGAAAAGTCAAATGCCGAAGTTTAATAGAAGTGTTGGCAACCATTGCATCAGCTAAAGTTCATGGTCCATTTCTTACTCTTTTGGTAAAAACACATTCTATCTCCTTATAGAAATGTTGAGAATTATCACATGATAGTTTGGTATTGCAAGAGCAAAGTCAAGTGTTTTCTATTTTAACATTCTTCATTTCAAACTCTTGGTTTTAGACAAAAACCTTGAGACATGACTTGTCACAATTGTGTTAATGTAGTTTGAATTCAATGAGTATATATTTAATAATGAAGTAATATTCTTGTTTTCATAAGAAGAAATCCAGTTTACTATTAGTGTTTAAACTATTATTCTTTAAAACATCATCTATAAAAAACAAACAAGAATATATCAACTTAAATCTCAAAATAAACCAGAATGTAGGACAAATCACACTTTATTTTGCAAATCTTTTAAAATGAGCATATATTGAGAAAAAAATGGATAAGAAAGATTTCATTGTGGCTAAAACCCATTTGACAAGGAAAAATGTATTGTAAAAAATGTTTTTGTGAAGCTTTGACAATTTTTACAGGACTTGCTGCTGATGCTAGAGTAGTAATAAACAGAGCCCGTGTGGAGTGCCAGAGCCATAAGCTTACAGTTGAGGACCCAGTCACTGTAGAATATATAACTCGCTTCATAGCAACTTTAAAGCAGGTAAGCTAATATTCTAACATACTTTGTCAAGCTTTCTCCTTTTTCGTAGAAGTACTACAGTTACTCCAACCATTTAGTCTCTTAAATCTATTAGATTTCCTACTTCTCACACTTTATATTCATATTTTTATTCCAGTAAAATGGATTGATTTAATCACAGAAATCTTGATCAGTATAATTCTGGGAATTATATTCAAGTTAAAAAAACAATAAGTCTGATCTTTTAAAGAGATTTCTATACTTCTGGAGATTGAGTTGCCCAGGCTGGTCATGAACTCCTAGGCTCAAGTGATCTGCCTACCTCAGCCTCCCAAAGTGCTGGGATTACAGGCATGAGCCACAGCATCCAACCTAAAAATAAATATATATATATTTTTAAATACATATAATAAAATTGGAAAATAAGAAAATATATATGCCACACAGGCAAGACCAGGAAGAAGGCTGACATAAAGCTATTCCAAGTCACAGAGTTATATACAGCCACAGAATTATTTATAGTTATATAAAGTTGCCTAAAAATGTAGTCCTTAGGCCGGTGTGTTGGCTCACGCCTGTAATCCTAACACTTTGGGAGGCGAGGGAGGGCAGATGCCTGAGGTCAGGCGTTTGAGACCAGCCTGGCCAACATGGTGAAACCTCATCTCTTAAAAAAAAAAAAAAATTAGTCCTTAGCTTTCTGTCAGGAATGCTTCTTTGCATGACTTTTGGGGCACCAGTCTTAGTGTGAATTCTACTCCTTAGAGCACAAATTCCAGGAAGTTTCCTGACACTAAAGTAAAAAGACATACAATTGGTTTCCAGAGACCCATGGTCTGTGAGGAAAAAGCATGCTCTTCTTCAGGATAAACAAAGGCTTTCTTGTCTTGGGACTGAAAGAAATGTCTTATTTGGGTTTTTAAAAAGAGATAACCTAGTATATAGTGAACAGAATGTCCTTGATAGTAAGTGTCAAGTAAAAATACTTGATAATAATAGTAACATTTATAGCACCCCTCAAGGTAAGCTGAGGACATGTTTCCAAAGCACAGCTTACTGAAATCAGCTTTAATGAGAACCAAAATTTACGGCACAGTTCTCTGCTGTATTAGAGATTATATTTTAGTTATATTCTAGTTATATTACCAAATGTATACAAAGTAACAAGAAAATGATTTTAAGACTATATGTAAACAAACATGATTTTATTGTATAGCATAATTTTTTTAAATTTCATCATGAATAGAGGTTGCTCCAGGAAGTGTCAGGAAAAAGATGTAGAATTTAGGGAATTGGATCATTTGGACAGCAATGCTTTATTATTAGAAGTTTTTATTTTATAAGTAATAGTTTTATTCTAAAAATATGTTTTATTTTTCAGAAATATACCCAAAGCAATGGAAGAAGACCTTTTGGTATTTCTGCCTTAATTGTAGGTTTTGATGATGATGGTATCCCAAGATTATATCAGACAGATCCTTCTGGTACTTATCATGCTTGGAAGGTGAGTCATGAATTTATTAATACTTTTTTTTAGAAGTTTAGTAAATATTCTGCCTACAGGACTCTTAAAATAAAAAGAAGTTTAGTAAATATTCAATGTAAATGCTGTATTGCTTTGAGAGACATGACAAAATTATGTTGGATTAAAATATTGATGTTGGTACAAATTTTATAAATGTAACTATTCAGCTAGTCAGAAACTACAGTGATTTTGGTTAGATAAAGAAACACATTCGTTTTTTGAGCACACGGTCTTTTGAAAAGATGTGACCAAAGTAACTGTTTATAAGTGGTCAAGTAAGAGAAATATGCAGTTCCTATTTATTGTTTATTATTCCAAATGAATATTGTACCATATAGATGCTTGCTTCACATAGAAATAATCTTTCTGCTTTTAACAAAGAATTAGATGGATGTTTAAATTCCTACTGAAATACATAATGCATCTTCTCCATTCTAGGAGAGTCAGAGCACTCTAAACTGTGAATCTATACTCATGTGTTAGTATGTAGCAATGATCTCTACATAATTTCTAGCATGTAGTTTGTTTTCTGGATAAGTTGTTATTCTTGTTTTGACACCCAACTACAGTAATGACTTTGTTTAATGGTACACTCAAATCCAATACAAAAATATAGGGCTTAGCCAGGCGTGGTAACACACACCCATGGTTCCAGATACTTGGGAGGCTGAGACAGGGGAATGGCTTGAGTCCTTTTCAGGTTACAGCGAGCTATAATTGTGTCTCTGCACTCCAGCCTGGGCGACAGAGCAAGACCCTGTCTGAAAAACACCAACCAAACAAAACTTCCCCCAGAAAACATGCTAGAGCCCAGAGAAACCTAGTTTCCAGGAGTGAATTTTCATCTATTCCTGTATATAAGAATAAGACTATACTATAGAATCCAATATAAGTGATTTTGACTTTATTAAAAGTTAAATACCCAGACTTTAAATAGTTTTCTACAAAGTTGATTTTACTGTTATTTAGAGCCAAATAAATTAATGGAGAAAAATTGTTACGGTCTTTATGCCTGTATTAAATAAAAAATTTGATTTGCACTGACCATACTCATAAGATACTATTTTACAAAGCATTAACCAGGCAGTAAAGCAGTGGATTATGTTCTTACAACAAATATCAGAATACTTATGTCAGCTGCACATATCCTTTTAATCTAACTGAGTTATCTAATTAGTAATTAGAAGGTATAGATTTACATGCTGCAAATATCAGACTTTTTATCCTCTCAATTAGAGATCTCTTACGTGTACTCGATTTCTTGTCTCCTAAATCTATGCTGTAAACAAACCAAGTTACTACACTCGATCTTTAAATAGTTTGAAGCCTGCCATCTTCTGTTTGCATTTATCATTACATCATCACCCTTTATTTCTAAATCATAACACAACATTTTCCAGGTTTACATAATTTTTCTGTTTTAATTTGTTTGCTTCCTAGAGACATACAAAGAAGTATTTTATTTTATCTCACTCAGGAAAATTATGGAATTTTTTAATTGTTGAGAATTTTGTTGATCATCTTGGTCTGAAACTCTGCTCTGGTGTCTTCAGTTCTCATGATGGGACAGGAGGATATGAACATTGTGTACTTGCTCACTTACACATGGATACCCCACTGTCTACATTTTACTCATTTCATCTAGTGCACTTTCTTGGGGGATTTTGATTGAAGGAAATATTACTCAGCTTTTGAAAAATCATCTTTAACAAAAAACATTTCAAAACCTTTTTTATTTTACTTATTTGGCAACTGAGATTTAGGGGTTCGGTGATTTTTGTTGCTCTTGTTAAGTTTACCTTCCTAGCCTGGTGTGGTAGTTCACTCCTGTAATCCCAGCACTTTGGGTGGCCAGGGCAAAAGGATCACTTGAGTCCAGGAGTTTGATACCACCCTGGGCAATGTAATAAGACCCCACTTCTACAAAAACAATTTTAAAAATTAGCCAGGTGTTGATGGTGCACACCTGTAATCCCAGCTACTTTGGAGGCTAACGTGGAAGGATCGCTTCAGCCCCGGAGTTTGAAGGTACAGTGAGCTAGGATCATACCACTGCACTCCAACCTGAGCAACAGAGTGAGACTCTGTCTCAAAACAAAAAAAGTTCACATTCCTAGTTAATAGCAATATTGCAATTAGAACCCAGAGTGTTTTATTTATTTTATTCTATATTTTTTGCACTATATCATGCTACTTCCTTTAGGCCAAATGATTTTCTATGCATGTTATGTAAATTAAAATATCCATTCTTGGAAGGTAGAATAAAATCTTCTGACTTATTTCTACTTCTGGGGATTATAACACTTTAGCTATGAGATCAAGTTTTTCTTTTTTTGTTTTGTTTTGTTTGTGTCTACATCTTATTTTTATGTCTGTTTGTTTTTTACTCTGACATACTATACCAAGCAACCTGATAAAATGTTGCAGTGGACTGTTGAGAACACAGCTATGGTATCGACCATACTTTGCAGTGCTATTTTGTAAGCTTATGAAGTACAAGTAGAGGAAAAGGTAGACTTGGTAGGAGAAATAGGAAGTTAATAAATAGAAACTGTGGACACATGACCTGTTGCAGAAATGAGAACAGAAATAGCTAATACCAGCATTTTGTTTTTTTTAGGTTCTCTACCTGGCAGGTAACACAAATTTTATTTATGAAGACTGGGCCTTTAATGATCCTGTCCTAATGGGTAATAGTGCCTTCCATTAACTTGTTACACTTTACAGGGGAATGCTAAGAGAAGCCTCCGGAAAATCCTTTGAATTTTAGATACCTCCTCTCTGGTCCTATCGTGTAATGGTAACTTTATTTCCGTTGATAATGAGAACAAATCATACTGTTGTTACAGTAACCCCTTATTTGCCTGTTGGTTCAATGACATGAGGAGTCTAAAATGGCCAAGTGACAATCTCAGCTCATAGTTCAGTGAAATTATTATGTTATCTGATAGAAATATCCTCCCCACTTCTCTCCCCTTCTTTCCCTTGGGAACTAGAACCTTTAAACTAGCAGAACCAAGTGGGAACAAGAGACTAAGATTTTCAAGTGGGCCATTAAAGGTATTCATGAGACACATCTATTCCTTGGTTCCTAGATTTGAGGGTATGTGAAAAATGAATTACTAGTTATGGCTCAGGATACATACATGATCTTATAGAACAGAACCCTAGCCCTATAAGATGTCACACAGCTGCTGCTATAACTGAGTCCTCATAGCCTATTCTAGAATTCTATCAGGCTGGCTAATTCAAGGTGATAGTAAAACCAATGAATCTCATGAACATAAACCAATTACCCTACTTCCTCACAATCAGTTCCTTGCTCAGAGGCTATGTTTTCTAGGATACTACAATGGTGAAGAAAGCTATTCAGGTCACTCAAAGTGGTGCATGGCAGTAGTCCTAACTACTTGGGAAGCTGACGCAGGAGAATGACTTGAGCCCAGGAGTTCCAGGCTGTAGTGCACTATGATCATGCCTGCAAATAGCCACTGCACTGCAGCCTGGACAACATAGACTGTTTCTAAAAAGAGGAAAGAAAATAGTCCATTAAGTACACAGGTAGGAGAGATGACAGAAGCGTTTGGCACAAGTAAGGGAAACTTACATCCCAAGTAAGTTTCTCTTTCATTGAGGGCAAGCTACTGCCCTTTCCAAGGCAGAAAATGCCAACAAACTCAGTCAGCCGTGTTGGCAGGTTGCCATGAAGCTCTGCCAGTATCCATATTAAAAAAAAACAGGGATACAGTAAGGAAACATCCATTTTTAGATTTCTTTTTTCCTTACACATTTTTGTATTGAGAAAGATATTTTAAAGCTTTTTGACAGATGAAAAAATTATATATATATATGATTGTAAATGTGGTGCTTTGTATGTGTATACACTGTGGAATGATTTAAATCAAGCTAATTAATATACCCATCATCTCACATACTTATTTTTGTGATGAGAACATTTAAAATCTATTCTCTTTAAGCAATTTTCAAGTATACAGTACATTATTACTAACTATAATTACCATGCTCTACAGTAGATCTCCAGAATTTATTTCTCCTAACTGAAACTTTGTAACCTTGAACTATGAACTTCCCATTCTCTTTCCTTCCTCAGCCGTCCCCTGTTAACCACCATTCTGTTCTCTGTTTCTATGAGTTCATTTTTTTAGGTTCCACATATAAGTGGGATCATAACATACTTGGCTTAAAAGAAAATGTTTTTTTAGTAACAGGTTCTGGCACTTGGCAAATTACATTAAATTAAAAATTCTCCTGCTCTAAACGTCTGTAGTGCTATAATGATTGTTAACATTTTTTAATGCATAGATAAACACAAAAATAAAGTCCTAAAGGTCCAGAAATAAGGAATTGAATAACACAGTAATAAGCATGTAAGTTGATAACTCTGTACTTCGGGATATTATAGTTCAGGATTCCCAAACATTGTTCACCATCAAAAGTATAAAATATATAAACAGCCCATCATTTAACAAATATTCTGTCTATAAATATTGAATTTTTATTACATATTAAATACTGTTCTAGGTTCTGGGAATATAGAGGTGAACTCAACAGATAAAAATTCCTGCCCCTATGAAAACGTAAGAGAGGAAGACAGACTACATATATATATTATTGTGAATAAAATGAGAGAACAGGGTTAGGAGTATAGACAGTGACTGGTATATACAAGGTGGTCAGGGAAGGTCCCTTTGGAAAGGAGACATTTGGACCAGGCACAGTGACTCCCACCTGTAATCCCAATACTTTGGGAGGTTGAGGCAGGCGGATCACGAGGTCAGGAGTCTAAGACCAGCCTGACCAATATGGTAAAACCCCATCTCTACTAAAAATACAAAAATTAACTGGGCGTGGTGGTGTATGCCTGTAGTCCCAGCTACAGGCAGGAGAATCACTTGAATCCAAGAGGCAGAGGTTGCAGTGAGCCAAGATCACCCACTGTACTCCAGCCTGGGCGGCAGAACAAGACTGTCTCAAAAAAAAAAGAAAAGAAAAGGAGACATTTGAACAGAGATCTGAAGAAAGTGAAGGAACAAGCCAGGAAGTTATTTGCTTTGGTGTTCCAAACACAGAAACAACAGGGCAAAATCCCAAGACAGTAGCATGTTTCATATTTATAAAAAATAACAAATAGGCTATTATAGCTAGATTTCTATTCTAGAGCATACAGACTGAGCATGTATAATCCAAAAATTAGAAATCTGAAATGCTTCAAAATCTAAAACTTGTTGAACACGAACATGACTACACTACAGCAAGTCAACAAGAAATACAGTGGTAAGAAATGAAGTATTCAGAGGTAGGGGGCTAGATCTTGTAGGGCTAGAAAGCCTTGGATAGACTTACCATATTAAATAAAATGATACAGAAAGCCATTTGAAGTTTTTACATGTTGGAGTAACACAATCTGATTTATACTTTTAATGTATCTCTCTAACTGCTGTATTAAGAATAGATTATAGGGAACTTAGTGTAGAAGCAGGGAGATAAGTTACAGGCTATATTCAATAATCCAGGCAAGAACTGATTTAGATTAGAGACATTAGGCCAGGGAAAGGTTGGGAAGGACCCAGCATAGTCTACAAAGGAGGAGAAGAGGCCAGTGTTCTGGATCCCAAGTGAAAACAGTATTTGAAGAAAGAGTTAACTGATTCACTTCCATCAAGTAAAAAGAGGACTGTGAAATGAATGGATTTAGTGATGTGCAGGCCATTGGTGACCTTGACAAGAACAGCTTGGATGGAGTGATGGTGATGAAAGCATGACTGGAGTGGATTTAAAAGAAAAAGGCTCATACCTGTAATCCCAGCACTTTGGTAGGATCACTTGAGGCCAGGAGTTCAAGACCAGCCTGGGCAACCTAGTGAGACCTCGTCTCTACAAAATAATAAATGAATGAATGAATGAATGAAAAAGGGAGAGGAAAGATCAAGAATCAAGAGGGTTTAAAACCATCAAACAACAGATGGCTGGGAAAAGGATATTCACATGGTGTATTACTTGTTAATCACAAAAAAGAAAGTGTACCACCTTTTCAATGGAGAGTTGTGGTGGACACCACCATCACCATCAAACTTGGCATCTCCTATAACAGGATAAACTGGCATTGTATGCCTCCTGCTGTGGGCAATGGAAAAGAAATAACGTGACCTTAGTAGTAGTATTGCCACTGGATTTAACCTAAATCTGACTGAGGGAACAATCAGCTAAATCTCAGTTGTAAAGCATTCTACAAAATATTTCAAAGATGTTAATGTTAATGAAGAACAAAATAAAGGCATGGAAACTTTTCTAGTTTAAAGGAGACCAAAGAATTAATGTAATCCATGATTTTTGGCAGTATACTGGATGTGAGAAAAACAGATGCAAAGGACATTTTGAGGACAACCAGAGATACTTACATATGGAGTGTATCTTAGATAATATTGTGTCTGTTTTAAATTTTGTTAAATTTTGGGGGTGTGATGATTATAATATAATTATATAAGAACAACTTTGTGGGTTTTTGGTGGGGGGTTTTTGTTGGTTTTTGGTTTTAAGATGGAGTCTCTGTCTGTCACTCAGCCTGGAGTGCAGGGGTGTGATCTCAGCTCTCTGTAGCCTCGGCCTCCCAGGTTCAAGTGATTCTCCTGCCTTAGCCTCCTGAGTAGCTGCAATTACAGGTATCTGCCACCATGCCAAGTTAATTTTTTTTTTTAAAGGAAGAAAGAAAGAAAGAGAAAAAAAAGAATGAAGAAGAGGAAGAAAAAGGAAGAGAAAGAGAGAGAGAGAATGGGAGTATTGCTTTCTTGCCCAGGCTAGAATGCAGTTTAGAAATGGGTATTGAAAACCTCTTTTATACCAATAATTATACTTAATGATGTAGACAGGAAGGAATAAGGGAAGAAAATAACAAACAAGCAGTCAACCAATATTTCATTTAAACCTATGAAATGCTATGCGATTACTGAGGAGTGATTTACTTCCAATTATATAGTCACTTTTGGAATAGGTGTGAGGTGGTAATGTGTGTTTTGTGTATTTAAAGTGGAGAGTTCTATAAATGTTTATTAAGTTTACTTGTTTGGGGTCTGAGTTCAAGTCTTGGATGTCCTTGTTAATTTTCTGTCTCGTTGATCTATAGAATCGTTAGCTCTTCTTGTTACATTGATCCTTTTGCCATTATGTAATGTCCTTCTTTGCCTCTTTTGCTCTTTGTTGCTTTAAAGTCTATTTTATCAGAGGCGAGAATTGCATCTCCTACTTTTTATTTATTTGTTTATTTTTACTCTCTGTTTGGTTGGTAAATCTTCCTCCATCCCTCTGTTTTGAGTCTTTGTATATCATTGCATGTGAGATGGGTCTGGATGCAGTATACCGATGGGTTTTGGCTTTTTGTCCAATTTGAATATATATGAGTTTAATACTGCCATTTGATGCTAGCTTGCTGTTTTGCCCATTAGTTGGTGTAAATTTTTCATTGTGTTGATGCTCTTTGCTTTTTGATATATTTTTGGAAAGGCTGATATTGGTTGTTCCTTTATATGTATAGTGCTTCTTTCAGAAGCTCTTGTAAAGCAGGCCTGGTAGTGGTGAAATCTCTAAGTATTTGCTTGTTCGCAAAAAATTTAATTTTTCCTTCGCTTGTAAAGCTTAGTTTGGCTGGATATGAAACTCTGGGTTAAAAGTTCTTTTCTTTAAGGATGTTAAATATTGGTCCCCACTCTTTTCTGGCTTGTAGGGTTTCTGCTGAGAGATCTGCTGTAAGTCTGATAGATTTCCCTTTGTGGATAACCTGACCTTTCTCTCTGGCTGCCCTTAGTATTTTCTCCTTCATTTCAACCCTAATAAATCTGGCAATTATGTGCCTTGGGGTTGGTCTTCTTGAAGAATATCTTTGTGGTGTTCTCTGTATTACCTGGAGTTGAATATTACCCTGCCTTGCTAGGTTGGGAAAGTTTTCCTGAACGATATCCTGAAGAGTATTTTCCAACTTGGATTCATTCTCTTCATCACATTCAGGTACACCTATCAAATGTAAATTAGATCTTTTCACATAGTCCCATATTTCCTGGAGACTTTGCTCATTCTTTTTTATCCTTTTTTCTCCAATCTTGTCTTCTCATTTCATTTCACTGAGCTGGTCCTCAACTTCTGATATCCTTTCTTCTGCTTGATCAATTCGACTGTTTAAACTTGTGCATACTTCACGAAGTTCTTGTGTTGTGTTTTTCAGCTCCATCAATTCACTTATATTCCTCTCTAAATTGTCCATTCTCGTTAGCATTTCATCAAACCTTTTTTCAAGATTCTTAGTTTCTTTGCATTGGGTTAGAACAAGTTCTTTTAATTCACAGAAGTTTCTTATCACCCA
Source organism: Aotus nancymaae (assembly GCF_030222135.1). NCBI lineage: Eukaryota > Metazoa > Chordata > Mammalia > Primates > Aotidae > Aotus > Aotus nancymaae. The sequence goes on along the minus strand of NW_026988432.1, from coordinate 50,565,724 downwards.
CCTTTTGAAACCTGCTTCTGATAATGGAACATACTCGTTCTCCATTAAGCCTTGTTCCATTGCTGATGAGGAACTGCTATCCCCTGTAGAGGGAGAGAGGCATTCTGATTTTGAGTATTCTCTGCCTTTTTAGGCTGGTTTCTTCCCTTCATTATATATTTATCCCTCTGTTGTCTTTGTAATTACCGACTTTCTAACTAGGCCTCTGAGCGGACGTCCAACTTGTTGATTCCCAGCGCTGAAATCTGAGCAATCCACTGCACCGGCCTAAACAGCGGTGTTAAGATTGATGGTGTTTTTCTGCCCGGGAATCTCCAGACTCTGCACCAAGAACTGTCGCGCTGAGGCGGCAGCAAAACCGCCGCGCCGGCCACAAGAGTCGCCCTGGCAACCCGTGGGGCTCCTCCGCTGGGAATCTCTTGGTCCGTGAACAACAAAAATTCGTCTGAAAGTGTGGCATCCTCTCATTCTCTGTGCTTTCACTGGGAGCTATGATCCTGAGCTGCTAGTGATCAGCCATCTTGGATCTCTCTCCCCAAGTTAATTTTTAGGAGAGACATGGTTTCACACTGTTGGCCAGGCTGGTCTGGAACTCCTGACCTCAAGCGATCCACCCACCTCGGACTCCCAAAGTGCTGATATTACAGGGGTGAGCCACCACACCTGGCCCAGAGCAACCTTGTTTTAATGAGATAGATGCTGAAATATTTAAGGATGAAATATAATGATGTTTGGAACTTCAGCATTAAAGTGTGCCTGTATCTAAATTGAGAGAAGTAAAACAAATACTTCAAAATGTTAATAGTTCATGAATCCAAGCAAAGAGTGTGGTATTAGTTGTTCGTTGTACTTTACACTTTTAATAAGATTAAATTTTCCAAAATAAAAAATTGAAGAAAAGGAAATAGGAAGTAAAGATAGTGCTTTTAAGAAGTTTGGCTATAAAGAAGAGTAGACAAACAGACCAGTAGCTAGAGGATAATGTAGGTTCAAGGGAAGTTTTTTCCCCCAAAGATTGGCAATGCTACAGGATTCCTTCATTCAACAACAGTATTAAGCTCTATGCACTAGGCGCTCTTCTGGACACTGGGAATAGCAGTGATAAACAAAAAATTCTCTACATTTTAGAGATTAGAGAAAGATAATCTCTTAGGTTTTTAGGTAGATTTAGAGAGAATCTACCCAAATGATTCATTTGACCTGCCAAATTTGATACCCATCATTTAAATTTGAAAAACTATGGCTGGGTGTAGTGGCTGATGCCTGTAATCCCAGCAGTTTGGGAGGCTGAAGTGGGTGGATCACCTGAGGTCAGGAGTTTGAGACCAACTTGGGTAACATGGTGAAACCCCGTCTCTACTGAAAAATAAAAAGCAAAAAATTAGCCAGGCATGGTGGCACATGCCTGTAATCCCAGCTACTCCGGAGGCTGAGGCAGAAGAATTGCTTGAACCTGGGAGGCATGGGTTGCAGTGAGCCGAGATTGTGCTACTGCACTCCAGCCTGGGCAATGGAGTAAGACTCTGTCTCAAGAAAAAAAGAAAAGAAAAACTGCAACATTATGAACTTTCAAGTAGGTCTGTGTGGAATCCTTATTGTATATGAGTTGCTTGGCTTTATAAGCTTAAAGGATTTGGCCAATTATGATATAAAGTAAAAAGTGGAAGATTTCAAAATGTGATCTGCAAACCCCTGATACGTTAGGTAAAAACTATTTTCCTAATTATACTGAGACAATATTTCCCACTTTCACTCTGTGGACACATACACTAATGACATAAAAGTGATCGTGGATAAAATTGCTGGTATCTTGGTACCCAACTGCATTAGTACATTTGCAATTTTAAAAAATCAATGAATTTGACATTCACATGAGTTCTCTTTGATGAAATAGTAAAGATTATTAGTTTTATTAAATCTTATTAAATCAGGTACACATCTTTTAACATTCTATGTGATGAAATGGAAGTACTCATAAACAACTTTGCTGCAGGTACAGTGACTGGCTTGTGGAAAAGCAGTTTTGTGCTTGTTTGACTTGCAAGCTGAAACAGCCCATCTTTTATGGAACTTCATTTTTACTTGACAAAACAATAGAATAACCATGGTTATTAGGACTTGGAGATTTGGCAGAACATATTCTCAAGGATGAGCAAATTGAGCCTGTTACTTTGAGGAAGTAACTGACAGTTGATTTGTTGCCAATGATAAAATGCAAATTTTCAAGCAAAAATTAGAATTTTGGAAAACATGTATTTGCCACAATGAGCCTGACAATTTCTTTGTGAAAAATTAATAAGCATGATTATTTAATGTTTTAGAAATCACATGGATCAACAATTATGCAGAAGATCTGCATAATTCAGTAAACCAGTTTTCCAAATGACCAAGATGATATTATAAAATCTTGCAAGATGAAATACTTATTCAAAGTAAACATTATGTAGGTTTTACTAATCCCTATTGGCCATTAGAAATTAAAACTGTAGGCCGGGTGCAGTGGCTCACACCTGTAATCCCAGCACTTTGGGAGGCTGAGGTGGGTGGATCACAAGGCCAGGAGATTGAGACCATCCTGGCCAACATGGTGAAACCCTGTCTCTACTAAAATACAAAAAAAAAAAAAAAAAAAAATTAGCCAGGCGTGGTGGTGCGTGTCCGTAGTCTCAGCTAGTCGGGAGGCTGAGGCAGGGGAATCTCTTGAACCCAGGAGGTGGAGGTTACAGTGGGCCAAGATCGCGCCATTGCACTCCAGCCTGTGACAGAGCAACACTGTGTCTCAAAAATACATATATATATATATATGTAATTGTTTCCTAAAAACATGTTTATATTAACATATGTTGTAGATGGAATTGGGTCCCCCAAAGTGCATACGTTGAAGCCTTAATCCCCAATAATAGGGCCTTTAGGGAGATAATTAAAGTTAAATAAGGTCCTAAGGATAGGACCCTAATCCCATAGAATTGATGTCCTTATAAGAAGAGACAACACACCAGAAAATTATATTTTCTAAAACAGAAACTATATTTTTTAGAAGAGTAGTACAAGTATGCTTACTGTCTACAACATATTTATCTTGCAAATATATTTACTCTCTGGCTTCACAAGAGAAAGCTGAATTATTTTATCTGTTTTGCATTCAACATATTGCAAAAGAGAGAGCTGTCTTTTGCATGAACATGTATGTGTGCACACAAGAAGAAAGGCCTTGTTAGGACACAATGAGAAAGCAGCCATCTGCAAGCCAGGAAGAGAGCCCTCACCACAAACCAAAATTGCTAGCACCTTGATCTTGGACTTCTAGCCTCTAGAACTTGGAGAAAATAAATTTCTGTGGTTAAAGCCACCTGGTCTGTGGTATTTTGTTATGACATACCAAGCACACTAATATAACTTGTAATGGGCTTATTTTTAAATAAATTAAATTTTAAAAACTTTTTCTTAGTTTTAGTTTCTAATTATTGGGTCTGGGATTTGAATTTACACTACTTACACACTAATAAAATTAGCTGCTACTGGTTCATGGATCCTGGCAGAAGACACAAGACCCTTTGGGTCAGAAACTAAAGACTTTATTACTCATGGCACATCAAACAGTATGAGTATCGCATATTTGCATAGATTCCCTTTGTCCCTAAGACCCACGGGGTTGATGAGTTGATATATGTGGCCTGGTTGAATGCTGTGCACAAAGTTGGTTTGCTTCACAGCTAAGGAACACCAAGCATGAAGAGTCTCTTGGTTTTATAGCAAGCAATAAGCTAGCCTGCCCTTTATCTAAGGAAAGACATTTCTTTGTCTCAAGATTACCAGCTGCATAAACAACCCTGAAAAACAGAGCATTATCTAGGAGCCCAAGGCACATGATATCTCTCAACAATAATACAGTAAATACCAAAAAGTGTAACACAAACAAAAACACTTTGAAGTTCCCAATATTTTTTAAGAGTATAAATTGCTGATCTGTAGCAGGGATCAGAAAACTTCTTATAGGGGCAGAGGGTAAATATTTTAGCCATGTAGGCGTTGCAATCTCTGTTGCAACTACTTAACTTTACCCTAGTAGCTTAAACTAGAAATAGACCAAAAATAGATTTACATAAATAAATGGGCATAGTGATTTACCAATAATACTTTGTTTACAAAAACAGGGAACTGACTTGCAGGCTGTAATTTTCTGACTCCTAGACTATATATAACATTGGTTTATATGTATGTAGCAATGTGATACAAACCTTATAGAGGAAGTTTCCTGAGCATGGGGTTAAGCTGCCTATGGAAATAATTGTTCTTAGAGACCAGTTGAGAAGCCAGAAGCCACTTTGGATATCCAATCCATTATTATTTAATGATAAATTAATTTAAAAGTACTCTTATATTCTCTTGAAAAAAATGCCTCTGTTGGTCATACTTTGCTTCCAGCTACCACCTCATTTTGCAGCAAACAGCATGCATTTCATGATGGTACCGGTTCCTCATGCCTGCCAAGTGCCGTTGGTGGCACAGAGGAAGCCGGTGGATACCATGGGTCTTCTTAATAGCTAAGAAACCCTGAACTTGAGGACTCTACCAGTTTTGTAGTAGTCAGTGAGAAAGCCTCCCCTTTTTTTGCAGAGAGACATGACCTCATTCCTCAAGGTTGTTGACTACTAATACAGTCCTGAGGAATAGCCCCGTCAAGAGTGGTCAAGGCCATGCATTCTTGGCACACCCAGAATGTGCACTCTAATTAGTCAACAGTGTGACTCTGTTAAAATTTAAGTCATCTCAGGTCACTCCTCTGTTCAAAATCCCCTCTTGCCTTTCAAGTAAGTCAGAGTAAAAACCAAAGCCTTAGGCCGGGCGCGGTGGCTCACGCCTGTAATCCCAGCACTTTGGGAGGCCGAGGTGGGTAGATCACGAGGTCAAGAGATCGAGACCATCCTGGTCAACATGGTGAAACCCCGTCTCTACTAAAAATACAAAAAATTAGCTGGGCATGGTGGCGCATGCCTGTAATCCCAGCTACTCGGGAGGCTGAGGCAGGAGAATTGCCTGAACCCGGGAGGCAGAGGTTGCAGTGAGCCGAGATCGCGCCATTGCACTCCGGCCTGGGTAACAAGAGCGAAACTCCGTCTCCAAAAAAAAAAAAAAAAAAAAAAAACCAAAGCCTTTACAGTGGTCTAAAGGCTTTACCTTAACTGGCCCCTACCTTAACTCTCCAACCCAAAGCTTATTAACTCTTCCCCTGCTTTCCTACTCAGCCACACTGGCCTCTTTACTGTTCTTCAAAGGCCAGACGTGTGCTTCCTCAGGGCTTTTAGATTTTGTTTTTCCTTATTGTTTCCTCTCCCCAGAGCTTGCTTCTCACAGATATCCGCATGGCTACCATCCTCACCTTCTGAGTGAAGCCCCTCCTAACTGGCCTTTCTAGCACTATAACCCATTCCCAATGCTCTTTATTTCCTATCCTGGCTTTACTTCTCTCCTAACAACTAATGTACTGGTTATTACAAACAGCTAATGTACTATTTACATATTTCCATGTTTCCCTTGTTTATTATCTTATCTCTCCCCACTAAACTTTAAGGTCTATGAGTGCAGGGATTTTTGTCTACTTTTTATACTGTTGACACACTAGTGCTTAGAATAGAACCTTATATACAGGGTGATCATATGTATTTTACAAATAAATGAATACTAAATAATAACATAATGCTATCTACTTGATTCTCAGCTAGAAATGTTCTCTCCCTTTGAACTTCTGAATTCCTACAGCTTTTTAAAATTATTTCATTTCTTCTATTGACAATTTAGTAAGGAAAGTTTGTTTTAAGCATTCAAGGTTCTTTTTATAACAAACACTAATCCTGTATTTTAGAGTGAAAATATAATATTTATAGCATTCAGATCATGAAATGATGCTTCTAAATGACTACTTTGACTATAATCCTATTTTACCAATTTTTAAAAATAATATTATTTTGTAAACATTTAGATATTGGTATTTAAGTGTGTATCTAAGAAGTTGTACATTTTAAAAAATATACTTCCTTTCACTTACAATATAGCTTGTGGATTTGTAGGAATGCCAGTCTGGCCATTAGCACTCAAATTTTATATTTAAAGCTTTTGTTTCAGCTTACTATGTATTTCTTGAAAAGCTTGCATTTTTAAAGTTTTTAAATAAAACTAGCTCATCAAGAACATTAATGAAAACTAGCATCTAATATGCTATGCCTTGAAGTGGTTAATTTGAAAGTTATTCTACACCATTTTAAGGAGACCCACATGCATAGACTTAAGCCTCACCCTAATTAATGATGTTAATGATTAAAGGATATGTTTTGCTCTTGTCAGTATGGGCCATAATGTTTCAAAATGGTAAGGATGTTTGACTGTGTTGTATACTTCTGAGCAATGTTTCTCAAAGTGCATTTCTTTGAATATTAACAGGTATTAGGTAAACAAACTCTCTAGCTAAGTAGTTTTTTTTAGCTATTTAAACAAATTTAGTAAGTTTTGTTACCAAAATACTTCTGGATCTGCTGAAAAGCACTCAGATCTTCTAGAAGCAGGTAAAATAGTAGTCCCCAAGATTACTTGAAAATAGAACCTTTTATCATAGAGCCTGTCTCTACACTGATGTTCTGTGGGATCCACTTTGGAAAATGCTTTCATAAAACCTTAGAACCTCAAGGCTAAAAAGGCTTTAAAGACTGTTTAATATAATCCTCTAATTTATTTTTTCTAAAAACACTTGACCAGTTTTGCCTTCTGTTGTTTATCTTTCAAAAATAATGGAAATTGTGATTTATTTATTCTGAGTAGAGTTTTTTGTTCATTGCCACATGTCTTTTCTTAGTGTGGGAGAGCACATTGAAGATTTACTCTGGAAGTTAGCAAGCCTTTGGATGAGAAAAGCTGCTTTGCACTTGTCAGTGGAGGCCTTGTCCTTCCTTAGGCTCACAAAGCCTCATGGGAAGATTACTATTTTTAGGATATATATTAGGAAGTGCCATTGGTATCAGTATTTGTTGAAGGGAAAGGATCAGGATTGGGCAGAGGGAGACGTTGGGCTGCATTTTAGTCGCAATAAAGGCTTCAGTTGACATCATGGAGCGCTGTGGATCTGTAGTGGCTCATCAGAGCTATTCTAAGTTGGGGTGAAGGGACTGCACATTGATAGCTCTTCATCCCTCAGTCAGTGTAGGCTGGCCCTGGAAGAGCACATGACCTTACCTGAGAAAGCTCTTGTTAACCTGGGAACCTTCCCAAGAGTTAAGAGCTGAGGGCAGTCTGCCATTACCAGTTCCAGTAGCCACAGGAATAAGGTTTTTGTTTCTGGAGGTGTATGGGGCAGTGTGTCACAGAATGCACTTCTGGTCTGTCAGTGAGATTGGTTTTATCTCCCAGCAACAAAGACCTGATGATGCTGAACACATAGGATTGATTTTTCTCATATAATGAAAAGTCTAAAAGTAGGCGGATTCTGGTATTTGTCTCTTCTGTTCTCAGTCTTTTTCCATGCTCCGAAGATAGCTGCTAGACCTCTAGTTAACGTGTCTACATTCTAGGCAGCAAAGGTTCCTAGGAGCTTCACCCAGTGACTTCCACTTGTGTATACCTATTTGTAAGAGAAGCTAGGAAGTGACATTTTTCAGCAGTCACATAGAGTTCTGTCACAAAGGAAGAATGGATATTAGGGCTGTCAGCTAAGAGTCTTTGCCTTAGAAAATCATGATTAATCTGAGGAGGCAGGTAGGAAAAGCATTGCAGAACTACCAGAGTCATTATTGATGTGAACTAGGGTGGGTGATAGGGCAAGGGAAGGTGGGGATCTGAGTGTGGCAAGAACAGGCTAGGTTTTAGGAAATAAGTCAGGTGGGTAAGAATTAAAGAATTTTGATGTTAGAAATTGGAAGAAGTGGATAGGCAAGTCACCAGAAATGTGCAGGGTGACCTTAAATGTGCAGGCCCAGTGAAGTTTTTGGATAAACCAGTATCTGAAGCCGCTAACTGTGTATTTCTTCTCTGGGTAGCAACTAGTTACCAAAGAAAAAAAAAACACACACAAAAAAATAAACCTAGTAGCAAATAGACTTCAAAGTCATGCCAAGCTGAAGGCTTTATCTTTGATCTTGGTGAAATTTCAAGGCCACAAAATTTAATTTAGAAGTTTCAACAGCTGCTTAAATTAATCCTCTGAAATACAATGGCATAGGAAAAGTTGTATGAAGTAAAAAGAATCTTTTGCTAGCCAGACTAGTATACTGTTATATAATGTAATATAAATGGTCTGTTTTTATGTTCATGTCCTAAAATCTCCTTTGAGATCTCTTTCTTATAATACTAAACAGTTGGCCAGGCACAGTGGCTCACACCTGTAATCCCAGCACTTTGGGAGGCTGAGGCAGGCAGATCACCTGAGGTCGGGAGTTTGAGACCAGCCCGGCCAACATGGCGAAACCCCATCTCTACTAAAAATAGAAAAATTAGTGGGATGTGGTGGTAGGCACCTATAATCCCAGCTACTCAGGAGGCTGAGGCAGGAGAATTGCTTGAGCCTAGAAGGCAGAGGTTGCAGTGAGCCGAGATCACACCATTGCACTCCAGCCTGGGCAACAGAGCAAGACTCTGTCTCAATAATAATAATAATAATAATAATAATAAACATTTATAACTGAAACATTCCCCTATTTAATGCCAGTGAAAGGATAGACCTTTCTGTTGGTTCTTTCTACTCTGTAATTATCCTAAGAAAGGGGCATGTAACAGCACAGTGTATAAAGTTAAAAGCTTGGCTTGTTGATTCAGACCACTTGGTTTCAAAGCTTAGCTCTGCTGCTTACTCTCTGTATGATCATGGCCAAGATTGCTTGAGTCAATAATTCACAAACAGGTGATTTTGTCCCACCTAAGAGACATTTGACGATGTCTTTAATAAGAGATATTTTTGGTTGTCACACTGGGGTGGGAGTTGCTGCTGGCATTTAGTTGGTGGAAGCAGCTAAAAATCCCACAATACACAGGGCAGCCTTCACAACAGAGAATTAGCTGACCCAAAATGTGAACATTGCTGATAGTAAGAAACCCTATTTTAACCTTTCCAAGCCTCCATTTCTACATCCAAGAATTGAGGTTAGTAACAGTACCTACTTAATCATTTTTGTGATGGTTAAATGAGATAATCCATGTAAAATGCTTATCCTAGTGCTTGACACATAAATGTTCTGTTAATATAAAGATTAAAATCTTCTTATCATTATTATCATAATGAGTACTAATCTGGATATTTAGGCTGAATTAAAAGAATATGTGGCCTACTACCTATAGCCATGCAGCCAGGAAAATTCATTTGCATTTTTCCTTCATCTGATGAAAATGTGTAAAGAATAAGGAAAAGGGGGAATGAAATAGAAGCCCTTCTTGCTTAAGAGTCAAATAAGATAATGAATCAGTTAGGTACCATTATACTTTATTCTAAAATCTACAAAAATTATGCTCAATCCAACTCAGGTAAATAGCTTTCTTCATGTTGATGTCATTTTTTCTTCTCTCTTTGCTTTCTTCTTTTTATACCATATTGTAAAGTTATAGCTCCTTGCCTCTCCACATCTTTTCAAGTTTTAAATTTTAAAATCTTTTCTGAGCTGGACACAGCAGCTCATGCCTGCAATCCCAGTACTTTGGGAGGCCAAGCTGGGAGGTTCACATGAGTCCAGGAGTTTGAGGCCAGTCTGGGCAATGTAGCAAGACCCTGTCTCTAAAAAAATGAGATTTTGTTTTTTAATTAGCCAAGTGTGGTACCACCTACCAACAGTCCCAGCTACTTGGGAGTTTGATGTGGGAAGATACCTTGGGCCCAGAAGGCCAATGCTACAGTGAGCAATTATCATACCACTGTACTCCAACCTGGGCCACAAAATGAGACTCTGTTTCAAAAAATAACATAAATAAAATAAAATCATTTCTGGTTAGCAAGGATTTGGGAGACATTATCTTAATAGAAAGTGTTAACCAGGACAAAGCATTGGTATATTTAAAAATGAAAGTTGGCCATATGTTGTGGCTCATGCCTGTAATCCCAACACTTTGGGAGGCTGAGACAGGAGGATCACTTCAGGCCAGGAGTTTGAGAACAGCTGGGACAACATAACCAGACTACCAAAAAAATTAAAAATAATAACCTGGGTGTGGTGACACATACCTGTAGTCCCAGTTACTCAGGAGGCTGAGGTGAGAGAATCACTTAAGCCCAGAAGGTCAAAACTACAGTGAGCTATAATCGTGCCACTACTTTTCTACTGCACTCCAGCCTGGGCAACAGAGTGAGAATCCATCTCTAAAAAAAAAGGAAAATTAAAACCATGCCACCATTACAGATTATTTTGATAGTAACCAAATGAGCTACTGAAATGTTTGCTATGTTTTCAAATCTATAATTTTCATTTGATAATTTTTATTAAGGTATACTGGAGTAAACTCCAAACCTCTAAACTTTACTTAGTAACCATAAATTCATTCATACTGCAATGATATTAATATATTATCTTTTATTTTTCAAGGCAAATGCAATAGGCCGAAGTGCTAAAACTGTTCGAGAATTTCTAGAAAAAAACTACACAGAAGATGCCATAGCAAGTGACAATGAAGCTATCAAGTTAGCAATCAAAACTTTGCTAGAAGTAAGTGATCTAATAAAGCATATTCACAAAATCATGAGGGTTTTTTTCTCATACATTTTTGTCTATTAAACACAAAATTTGCTGAAGTAATTCTAATAGCATACTTATTCTATATTAGGTTGTCCAGTCTGGTGGAAAAAACATCGAACTTGCTGTAATAAGAAGACACCAAGCTTTGGAGGTAAGTCATTAACCAAAGAGGAAAAAGTATCCATAGCATAAAGTATTTTGACAAAGTAAAAAGTTGTAGACCCTCTAGACTTTCGATATAATGTTATCCTTCATTAATGTCAAATAATCTCCACTCCTTCCTGATCGTCTGCCAGTTTTTTGTTTGTTTGTTTTTTTAAATAGAGACAGGGTTTGGCCTTGTTGCCCAGGCTGGTCTCTGACTCCTAGACTCAAGTGATTAGCCCGCCTTGGTCTCCCAAACAGGTGTGAGCCACCACAGTTGTCCTGTCTACTGATTTTTATGTATTTTCATTACTTTACATTTAAAAGTGCCTTGACCTTCTGTGAGACTTAAACTTTAATACCTAGCATAATAACCTTTCCATGTTTTTTTGTGCCAAGTCTAATGTTATAATACATATAACATTTGTCAGCCATTATGGGTTAAAACTGCTGGACTACAAAATAAAATATTTAGGTTATTGTGATAGAGGACTCACTGGCTACAGAGCATTTAAAATGTAGTTCACTATTTTTCATTAGATAGAACTGTACAGTATAGTTTGCCAACTAGCTCTCTTTAGCTGAGACTGTACAAAAGCACTCAAGACATGGGAAGCTATATTGAAATATACTTAAAGGATTGTTTTATTGCCAAACATGGCAGCACATGCTGTAATCACAGCTACTTGGGAGACTGAGGTGGGAGGATCACTTGAGGTCAGTTCAAAACCAGTCTTGGCAACAAAATGAGACCCTATCTCTAAAAAAAATTAAAAATTAAATTTATAAAAAAAGATTGTTCCTGGGCATGGTGGGCTCACACCTGTAATCCCAGCATTTTGGGAGGCTGAGGTGGATAGATCGCTTGAGGTCAGAAGTTCAAGACCAGCCTGGCTAACATGGTGAAACCCTGTCTCTACTAAAAATACAAAAAATTAGCCAGATGTGGTGTTGGATGCCTGTAACCTCAGCTGCTCAGGAGGCTGAGGCAGAAGAATCACTTGAACCTGGGAGGTGGAAGTTGCAGGGAGCCAAGATCACACCACTGATCTGGGCAACAGAGCAAGACTCCATCTGAAAAAAAATTTTTTTAAAAGAATGTTTTGGCTGGGCACGGTGGCTCATGCCTATAATCCCCAGCATTTTGGGAGGCCAAGGTGCGAGGATGACGAGGTCAGGAGATAGAGACCATCCTGGCTAACATGGTGAAACCCCGTCTCTACTAAAAATACAAAAAAATTAAAAATTGGCCAGATGTGGTGGTGCATGCCTGTAGTCCTAGCTACTCAGGAGGCTGAGGCAGGAGAATTGCTTGAACCCAGGAGATGGAGGTTGCAGTGAGCCGAGATTGCACCACTGCACCCCAGCCTGGGCTACAGAGCAAGACTCTGTCTCAAAAAAAAAAAAAAAAAATGTTTTACATGTATCTTTTCTTTGGCTTTAAGGAAAATATTTCAAGGAGAAATAGTATTAAAATTAGTGCCATCTGGAGCAGTGGGGTTTCTTTTTGCTTCTGTTTTTGTTTTTGTCATCATGGTTGCTTTGACATCGATTTCTTACCTTTTATTATTCAACTAACAGATGGGATATGAGGATAAGACAGCAGCAAAGTTTCAATAAATAAGAGAAACGGGGACAGGATGGTGGAGTGTGCCCCTGCAGAGCCCCACATAAATCACAGGGTGCTGAGCACAGAGTGTGGAGATGGATATTGTCCAGGTTGTCACCCCTGCTGCTAAGAGCCCAGGGACAGATGCAGCAACACCATAGGGGCACAGAAACCAATGAGGCCAGAGTTTGCCTCTTCCACTCCATAACATATCTATGCATATACACATAGACACACACACACACACACACAGAGTTATACACACATTTTTTCTTATGAGTGGTATGCTTACTGACAGCAGTGTTATACTGTCTTCAATCGGATATTTTAGGATAGGCTGTGTAGGCAATAGAACACATGCTTCGGAGTTGGTAGACTAAGTTCCAACGGAGATATTTGTTTGACAATGTGACCTTGAGCAAGTTGCTCTGATCTTCAGCTTTCAGTTTTCTTGCCTGTAAAATGAGTCTAACAATAACTTCATCAAAGGGCTGTTATGATAAGTAAATGAAACGGTGTGAGATGGTAGTATCCTTTATAGTAGGTGCTCATTAAATGGTACTATTAAAGGATAAGATACCATATGTCTGTTTACAGGCATACCTCATTTTTGCTGCTTAACTTCATTACGTGTTTCAGATAACTGGGCATTTTACAAATTGGAGGTTTCTGACAACCTGTGTTGAGCAAGTCTGTCAGTGTCATTTGTCCAACATCATGTGCTTACTTTGTATCTCTGTCACATTTTTGGTAATCCTCAGAATATTTTAGACTTTTTCATTATTATTATATATGTAATATGTAACAATGTAAATTATTATATAATGGTGATCTGTCATCAGTGATCTTTGATATTACTGTGGTAATTGTTTTGGGATGCCATGAACTGCACATGTAAAACAGTGAGTGAACTTAATCAATAAGTGTTTCATGTGTTCTGACTGCTCCACTGACCAGCCATTTACCCATGTCTCTCCCTCTCCTCAGGCCTCCTATTGCCTGAGACATAACAATATTGAAAATAGGCCAATTAATAACCTGATGAGGGCCTTTAAGTGTTCAAGGGAAGAGTCTCATGTCTCTCACAGGACTTTTAAATCAAAAACCTAGAAATTGTTAAGCTTAGTGTCGAAGGACAAGACAGGTAGAAAGCTAGGCCCCTTGTGCAAGTTATTCAAATTGTGAATGCGAAGGATAAGTAAAGAATTTTTTTTTATTATACTTTAAGTTCTGGGATATATGTGCAGAACATGCAGGTTTGTTACATAGGTATACACATGCCATGGTGGTTTGCTGCACCCATCAACCTGTCATCTACATTAGGTATTTCTCCTCATGCTATTCCTCCCCTAGCCTCCCAACCCCTGACAGGCCCCAGTGTGTGATGTTCCCCTTCTTGTGTCCATGTGTTCTCATTGTTCAGCTCTCACTCATGAGTGAGAACATGCAGCATTGGGTTTTCTGTTCCTGTGTTAGTTTGCTGAGAATGATGGTTTCCAGCTTCATCCATGTCCCTGCAAAGGACATGAACTCATCCTTTTTTATGGCTGCATAGTATTCCATGGTGTGTGTGTGCAACATTTTCTTTATCCAGTCTATCATTGATGGGCATTTGGGTTGATTCCAAGTCTTTGCTATTGTGAACAGTGCTGCAATAAACATACATGTGCATGTGTCTCTATAGTAGAATAATTTATAAGCCTTTGGGTATATACTCAGTAATGGGATTGCTGGATCAAATGGTATTTCTGGTTCTAGACCCTTGAGGAGTCACCACACTGTCTACCACAATGGTTGAACTAATTTATACTCCCACCAACAGTGTAAAAGCATTCCTGTTTCTCCACATCCTCTCCAGCATCTATTTTTTCCTGATTTTTTTTAGTAATCATCATTCTAATTGGTGTGAGATGGTATCTCATTGTGGATTTGATTTGCATTTCTCTAATGACCAGTAATAATGAGCATTTTTTCATATATTTGTTGTCTGCATAAATGTCTTCTTTTGAGAAGTATTGGTTTATATCCTTCACCTGCTTTTTGATGGGATTGTTTTTTTCTTGCAAATTTCTTTAAGTTCCTTGTAGATTCTGGATATTAGCCCTTTGTCCGATGGATAGATTGCAAAAATTTTCTCCCATTCTGTAGTTTGTCTGTTCACTCTGCTAATAATTTCTTTTGCTGTGCAGAAGCTCTTTAGTTTAATTAGATCCCATTTGTCAATTTTGGTTTTTGTTGCCATTGCTTTTGGTGTTTTAGTCATGAAGTCCTTACCCATGTCTATGTCCTGAAATGGTATTGCCTACATTTTCTTCTAGGGTTTTTATGGTTTAGGTATTATGTTTAAAGTCTTTAATCCATCTTGAGTTAATTTTTGTACCAGATGTAAGGAAGGGGTCCAGTTTTACTTTTCTCCAAATGGCTAGCCAGTTTTCCCAACACCATTTATTAAATAGAGAATCCTTTCCCCATTGCTTGTTTTTCTCAGGTTTGTCAAATATCAAATGGTTGTAGATATGTGGTGTTATTTCTGAGGGCTCTGTTCTGTTCCATTGGTCTATATATCTGTTTTGGTACCAGTACCATGCTGTTTTGATTACTGTAGCCTTGTAGTATAGTGTGAAGTTCGGTAGTGTGATGGAATGAGGGAATGTGTTCTCTTTCCAGGTCCATAAGGGGGCATAGTTTTAGGGCAAGAACTTCCCACCACCATATTTTCTCCCCCTCCCATCCGTCTGCATCTGGGAAATTTAGCGGTGTATGGTTGAATTTCATGGGTGCAGGAAGAAACTAAGAGTCAATCACTCCAGCGAAGTTTAAAGGAACTCCTTTTATTGGCCAGAGGAACTTGGGGAGGTGGGAATTTATCCTTGGAGAAATTCTCCCAGGATAAATTCCCCTGCTCCTTCACCCACACTGGATTTCCAGCTCTCTGGAATCCCCTCCCACGTAGTGGGAGCTCTCTTTCCCCTCTTGAATTTCCCCTCTGGGGTCCGCTTCCACCCAGTGTGGAAGCTGCTTTTCCTCTCCTAAACTCCATCTCTCTCTCTCAATTCCCTTCCACTCAGTGTGGAAGCTTCTTTCCTCTCCTGGATTACATCTGTCTGGATTCTCTCACTCAGCGTGAGAGGAGCTTTCCTCCTCTGATTTTCCCCCTCTGGGAACCCTTCTCACTCAGTATGAGAACTAGCTGTTTCTCTCTCCCTATCCTTTTTATCTCTCTGCTTTAAATAAATCACTTTCTACAAACACTTTTGAGTCTGGCATTTACTTTTATGAGCACACTGCACCGTGGTCTCCTCTCTCATTCTTGAGAGGGTGATAGACCAAGAACCTGGAGAAACATCCTCTCAGGGGAACTGAGGGCGTTATATCTGAGCGAGTTGTTAGGAAAGAGCCACACTCTGAAATCTGATTGTGAGTCCTTTATTTCTGGTGACCGAGAGTCAGCTCATGCTCAAAATCTCTCAGCCCCGAGGAAGGGATTTGATTTCCTTTTATATGTTGCTCAGGGTAAGGGGGCAAAGTGGAATTTTACAGAAGCAGGATAAACAAGTTAGGGGAGAGGCTGGTAACTAGGAGGCGGGAGGCTCCCATGATTGTTGATTAACTAAGGAGGGTATACACAAGCAGTTCTCATGATTGCTGGTTACCAAGCGGAGGCATTTGGTACTTTGCATACAATCTATCAAGGGGATATTCATAATAGCAAGTGGGCTTGTCAAGCAGGATATGGTTACAACGGTTATATGTTTCTATAGCTCTAAGTACAACATGACCCAGCACAGGAACATGACCCAGATATGCACTCAAAGGAGAAATGGCAGGAGGGGTGAGGTGGAGGTTAAGCTGGAGTCTGTGTGACTCTCAGCAAAATGGAGTCTGTCTGGCTAACACAGGGTAGGTTAGCACAAGGGCACCCCTGAACCCCAATATAACAGTGCCTCCAGCTTTGTTCTTTTTGCTTAGGATTGTCTTGGCTATATGGGCTCTTTTTTTCTTCCATTTGAAATTTAAAGTAGTTTTTTCTAATTCTGTGAAGAAAGTCAATGGTAGCTTGATGGGGATAGCATTGAATCTATAAATTACTCTGGGCAGTATGGCCATTTTCACAATATTGATTCTTCCTGTCCAGGAGCATGGAATGTTATTCCATTTGTTTTTGTCCTCTTATTTCCTTGAGCAGTAGTTTGTAGTTCTCCTTGAAGCGGTCCTTCACATCCCTTGTAAGTTGTATTCCTAGGTATTTTAGTCTCTTTATAGCAATTGTGGATGGGAGTTCACTCATGAATTGGCTCTCTGTTTGTGTATTATTTGTGTATAGGAATGCTTGTGATTTTTGCACATTGATTTTGTATCCTGAGACTGCTGAAGTTGCTTAAGGAGATTTTGGGCTGAGACAGTGGGGTTTTCTAAATATATAATCATGTCATCTGCAAGCAGAGACAAGTTGACTTCCTCTCTTTTTATCTGAATATTCTTTATTTCTTTTTCTTGCCTGATTGCCCTGGCCAGAACTTTCAATACTATGTTGAATAGGAGTGGTGAGAGAAGGCATCCTTCTCTGGTGACTTAAAGAAAATTAAAAGTGCTACTGAAAGTAAACACATAAATAATAAGAAAGTGAAATAGCCAGGCTGGGCACAGTGGCTCATGCCTGTAATCTCAGCACTTTGGGAGGCCGAGATGGGCAGAGCACTTGAGGTCAGGAGTTCAAGACCAGCCTGGCCAACATGACAAAACCCCATCTCTACTAAAAAATGCAAAAATTAGCTGGGCATGGTGGCATGTGCCTATAATCGCAGCTACTTGGGGGGACTGAGGCAGGAGAATCACTTGAACCTGGGAGGCCGAGGTTGCAGTGAACTGAGATGGCGCCACTGCAGTCCAGCCTGGGTGACACAGTGAGACTTTGTCTCAAAAAAAAGAAACGAAACTGAAACAGGCTTGTTACTGATATGGAGGTTTTAGTAGTCTGGCTGGAATATCAAACCAGCCACAGCATTCCCCTAAGCCAAAGCCAGAGCAAGGTCGTAACTCTCTTCAATTCTTTGAAGGCTTAGAGGGGTGAAGAAGCTGCAGAAGAAAAGTTCAGAGCTAACAGAGGTTGTGAACCCGCTCTGAGGTTTAAGGAAAGAAGCCACTTTCATAACATAAAAGTGCAGGGTAAAGCAGCAAGTACTGATGGAGAAACTGCCGCAAGTTATCCAGAAATCTAGCTAAGACATTTATCTTCACTGAAGGTGGTTATACTAAGTAACAGATTTTCAGTGTAGATGAAACAGCTTTCTGCAGGAAGAAGATACCATCTAAAACTTTCATAGCCAGAGAGGAGAAGTCACCACACTGCCTGGCTTCAAGGGACAGACTGTCTCGATAGGGGCTAATGCAGCTGGTGACTTTAAGTGGAAACTAGTGCTCATTTACAATCCTGGAAATATTAGGGACGTTATGAATTATGCTGGTCAGGTGTGGTAGCTTACGCCCATAATCCCAACACTTTGAGAGGCTGAGGCAGGTGGACTGCTTGAGCTCAGGAGTTCAATACCAGCCTGGACAACATGGCCAAACCTCATTTCTACAAAAAATACAAAAATTAGGAGTGGTGGCTCATGCTTGTAGTCCCAGCTGCTCAGGAGGCTAAAATGGGAGGATTACCTGAGCCCAGGATGTTGAAGTTGCAGTGAGCCATGACTGTACCACTGCACTCCAGCCTGGGTAACAGAGTGAGACCCTGTCTCAAAAAAAAAAAAAAGAAAGAAAAAAAAGAATTATACAAAATCAATTCTGCCTATGCTCTTAGCAGTGGATGACAGCACATCTATTTACAGCATAGTATACTGAATATTTTAAGCCCACTATCGAGACCTAACACTAAAAAAAAAGAAAAGATTCCTTTCAAAATGTTACTGCTCATTGACAGTCCACCTAGTAACCCAGTTGCTCTGATAGACATGTACAAGGAAATTAATATTTTTGTGCCTGCTAACACATCCTTTCTGCAGTGTGTGGCTCAAGGAATAATTTTGACTTTCAAGTCTTATTACTTAAGAAATATGGCCAGGCAAGGTGGCTCACACCTATAATCTCAACACTTTGGGAGGCTAAGGCAGAAGGATTGCTTGAGGCTAGGGGTTTGAGACCAGCCTGGGCAACATAGTTAGACTGTGTCTCTACCAACACTGGGTGGGCATGGTAGCTCATGCCTGTAATCCCAGCACTTTTGGGAGGCCCAGGCAGGTGGATCACTTGAGGTCAGGAGTTCAAGACCAGCCTAGCTAACATGGTGAAACCCTATCCTACCACAAAATACAAAAACTAAGGCCGGGCGCGGTGGCCCATGCCTGTAATCTCAGCACTTTGGGAGGCCGAGGCTGGTGGATCATGATGTCAGGAGTTCAACACCAGCCTGGCCAATATGGTGAAATCCTATCTCTACTAAAAATACAAAATCAGCCGGGCATGGTAGTGGGTACCTATAATCCCAGCTACTCAGGAGGCTGAGGCAGAAGAATCATTTGAACCTGGGAGGCGGAGATTGCAGTGAGCCGAGATTGTGCCATTGTACTCCAGCCTGAACAACAAAGCGAGACTCCATCTCAAAAAAAAAAAAAAAAAAATTAGCTGGATGTGGTGGGGGGAATCTGTAATCCCAGCTACTCAGAAGGCTGAGGCAAAAGAATTGCTTGAACCTGGGACGTGGAGTTTGCAGTAAGCCAAGATGGCGCCATCACACTCCAGCCTGGGCGACAGAGCAAGACTGTCTCAAACAAACAAAAAAAGTCCGGGCGTAGTGGCTCATGCCTGTAATCCCAGCACTTTGGGATGTCAAGGCAGGTGGATTACTTGAGGTCAGGAGTTTAAGACCAGCCTGACCAACATAGTGAAACCACGTCTCTACTAAAAATATAAAAATTAGCTGGGCATGGCGGGCAGGCACCAATAATCCCAGCTACTCAGGAGGCTGAGGCAGGAGAATTGCTTGAACTTGGGAAGTGGAGATCGCGGTGAGCTGAGATTGCGCCATTACACCCCAGCCTGGGTGACAGAGCAAGACTCTGTTTCAAAAAAATAAATAAATAGCCTGGGCATGGTGGCTCACGCCTGTAATCCCAGCACTTTAGGAGGCCGAGGCGGGCAGATCACGAGGTCGGGAGATCGAGACCATCCTGGCCAACATGGTGAAACCCGTCTCTACTAAAAATACAAAAATTAGCTGGGTGTGGTGGTGCATGCCTGTAGTCCCAGCTACTTGGGAGGCTGAGGCAGGAGAATTGCTTGAACTCGGGGGGTGGAGGCTGCAGTGAGTCAAGATCATGTCACTGCACTCCAGCCTGGCAACAGAGCAAGACTCTGTCTCAAAAATATTAATTTATTAATTAATTAAATTAAAAATATCAACATTAACAGGAATTTAGAATAAGTTGATTCCAACCCTTCTGGATGACTTTCAGGAGTTCAAGACTTTAGCAGAGGAAGCCACTGCAGATGTAGTACAAATAGCAAGAAAACTAAAATTAGAAGTGGAGCCTGAATATGCAACTGAATTGCTGCAATCTTGTGATAAAACAAACAGATGATGAGTTGCTTCTGCTTTTTTTTTTTTTTGAGATGGAGTCTCACTCTGCTGCCCAGGCTGGTGGAGTGCAGTGGTGCAATCTCAGCTCACTGCAGCCTCTGCCTGCTGGGTTCAAGCAATTCTCCTGCCTCAGCCTCCCAAGTAGCTGGGATTACAGGTGCATGCCGCCACGCCCAGGTAATTTTTGTATTTTTAGTAGAGATGGGGTTTCGCCATGTTGGCCAGGATGGTCTTGGTCTCCTGATCTCATGATCAGCCCACCTTGGCCTCCCAAAGTGCTGGAATTACAGGCATGAGCCACTGCGCCCAACCAGGTGAGTTTCTTTTTAAAGATGAGAAAAGAATGTGGTTTCTTGGATAAAATCTACTGCTGCTTATGATGCTGTAAACATTATTGAAATAACAATAACAAATTCAGAATATTACATAAACTTAGTTGATAAAGCAGTGACAGGGTTTGAGAGGATTGACTCTAGTTTTGAAAAGTTCAACTGTGAGTAAAATGCTCTCAAATAGCATTTCATGCTACAGAGAAATCTTTTGTGAAAGGAAGAGTCTATAGATGTGGCAAACTTGATTGTTGTCTTATTTTAAGAAATTGCCACAGCCACTTCAACCTTCAGCAACCACTACCCTGATGAGTCAGCACCATCATCATCAAGACAAGACCCCACCAGCAAAAAAATTAGTACTTGCTGGAGGCTTACATAATCATTAGCATTTTTAGCAATAAAATGTTTTTAAATTAAGATATGTTGATTTTTTAGATATAATGTGATTGTATACTTAATAGTCTACAATATAGTATAAACATAACTTTAATATGCACTGGGAAACCAAAACATTCATGTGACTCAGTATTTGCCTTACTTCTGTGGTCTTGAACCAAACCCTCAATTTTTCCAAGGTGTAACTGTATGTGTATTCATAAACATAGAAAGAATATCAATGTGTAGTCAGTTTTTGTCACTTATTCTGGCTTAAAGCAGCCGCTGTGTCTTTTTACCTTAGATGAAAAATTTGCAAAGAATGTAAAGGATGTTATGTAAAGCTTGTCATTTTCTACAACTATAAACAAAAAATTTACCTTTCACTGTAATCTCAGGCCACCAAAATATGAAAAGAAGTGAGTTTGTCAGTGATAATATTAAGGTTTCTCCTTTCTCTATTCCTTCCTACCTGATTTTTGAAGATCTATTAGAAGTTGTTTTTGGTGGGTGTGGTGTCAAGTGCCTATAATCCCAGCCACTCAGGAGGCTGAGGCAGGAGAATTGCTTGAGCTCAGGAGGCAGAGGTTTTAGTGAGCTGAGATCCCACCACTGCACTCCAGCCTAGGTGACAGAGCGAGCCAGACTCTGCTTCAGAAAAAAAAATGAAAAAAAAAAAAAAAAAAAAGAAAGAAGGCTAGGTTCAGTGGCTTACACCTGTAATACCCACATTTTGGAAGACTGAGGCAGGAGGGTAAGTCCTTACTTATTAATAATGACATTGAATGTAAGTGGACTAAACTCTCCAATCAAAAGATAAAGAATGAATGGATTTAAAAAAAGACCCAATGATCTGTTGGCTACGAGAAACATATTTCACCTATACATACAACCATAGACTGAAAATAAAGAGATGGAAAAAGATATTTTATGCTAATGGAAACCAGAAAAGAGCCAGAGTCACTATCCTTATATTAGACAAAATAGATTTCAATACGAAAACTGTAAGAAGGACAAAGAAGGTCACTATATATTGATAAAGCGGTCAGTTCAGCAAGAGGATATAACAAATTGAAATATATATTCATCCAACACTGTAGCACCTATATATAAAACGTAAATATTATTAGAGCTAAAAAGACAGATAGATTCCAACACAATAATAGCTAGAGACTCAAACACCCCATTTTCAGCATTAGACAGATCTTCCAGACAGAAAATCAGCAAAGAAACATCAGACTTAATCTGTACTGTAGAGCAAATGTATCTAATAGATATTTACAGAACATTGCATCCAACAGCTGCAGAATATACATTCTTCTCCGTCATTTTCAAGGATAGGCCATACATTAGGTCACAAAGTAAGTCTTACAACATTCAAAAACTTGAAATTATATCAAGCATTGCCAGGCACAGTGGCTCACGCCTGTAATCCCAACACTTTGAGAGGCCAAGGCAGGTGGATCATGAGGTCAGGAGATTGAGACCATCCTGGCTAATATGGTGAAACCCCATCTCTACTAAAAATACAAAAATTAGCCAGGCATGGTGGTGCACACCTGTAGTCCGAGCTACTCGGGAGGCTGAGGCAGGAGAATCCCTTGAACCCAGGAGGCAGAGGTTGCAGTGAGCCAAGATCAGGCCACTGCACTCCAGCCTGGGTGACAGAGTGAGACTTGGTCTAAAAAAAATTAAAAAATTAAGCATCTTCTCTGACCACAGTGAAATAAAAACTAGAAATCAATAACTGGAGGAATGTTGGAAACTATACAAATTCATGGAAATTAAACAATATGCTCCTGAATGATCAGTGGGTCAATGAAGAAATTAAGAAGGAAATTGAAAATGTTCTTGAAACAAATGATAATGAAAACACAACATATCAAAACATACGGAATACAGTGAAAGCAGTACTAAGAAGGAAGTTTATAGCTCTAAATGCCTGCATCAAAAAAGAAAGGACACCAAAAAAATGAAAAGATGTTCCATGTTCATGGATTGGAAGAATCACTGTTTTTAAAATATCTATACTACCCAAAGTAATCTATAGATTCAATGTATTCCCTACCAAAATATCAATGATATTCTTCACAGAAATAGAAAAAAAAATCACAAAATATATATGGAACTACAAAAGACCCATAGGAGCCAAAGCTATCCCAAGCAAAAAGGACAAAACTGGAGGAATCATATTGCCCGACTTCAAATTATACTACAGAGCTATAGTTACCAAAACAGCATATTACTGGCATAAATACAGACACATAGATTAATTAAACAAAATAGAGATACCAGAAACAAATCCACATATCTATAGTGAACTCATTTTTGACAGAGGGGCTAAGAACATACACTGGGAAAAAGTCTCTTCAATAAAGGGTACTGGGAAAACTGGATAGCTCTATGCAGAAGAATGAAACTAGACCCCTATCTCTCACCATATACAAAAATCAAAAAAGAATGGATTAAAGACTTAAGCCTGTGACCTCAATTTATAAAACTACTACAAGAAAACATTGGAGAAAATCCCCAGGACATTGGTCCGCACAAAAAATTCTTTGGTAATACCCTACAAACACAGGCAACCAAAGCAAAAATGGGCATAGAGGATCACATCAATTTAAAGAGCTTCTGCACAGCAAAGGAAACAATCAACAAAGTGAGGTGACAGTCCACAGAATGGGAGAACATATTTGCAAATTTACCTTTCTGACAAGGGTTTGATAATCAGAATGTATAAGGAGCTCAAACAACTCTGAAAGAGAAAATGAAATAATCTGATCAAAAAATAGGCAAAGGATATGAATAGACTTTTCTCTAAAGAAGATGTACAAATGGCAAACAGGCATATAAAAGGTGCTTGTGCTAAGCTCACACTTCTAATCCCAGCACTTTGGAGGCCAAGGCGGGAGGATTGTTTGAGCCTAAGAGTTTCAGACCAGCCTGGACAACACAGTGAGACCTTGTCTCTACAAATATAACCATTAAAAAATTAGCCTGGTGTGGTGGCATGCTCCTGTGGTCCAGCTACTTGGGAAACTGAGTTGGGAGGATCACTTGAACCTGGGAGGTCAAGGCTGCTGTGAGCCATGATTATGCCACTGTATTCCATCCTGGGCAACAGAGCAAGACCCCATCTCAAAAAAAAAAAAAAAAAACCAGAGGTGATCAGCATCATTGATCATCAGAGAAATGCAAATCAAAACTACAGTAAAATATCAACTTATGCCAGTTAAAATGGTTTATATCTAATAGACAAGCTACAACAAATGCTGGCAAGGATGTGGAGAAAGGGAACCCTCATACACTGTTGGTGGGAATGTAACTTAGTATAACCACCATGGAGAATAGTTTGAAGATTCCTCAAAAAACATAAAATAAAATTACCATGTGGTCCAGCAATCCCTCTACTGGGTATATACTCAAAAGAAAGGAAATCAGTGTATTGAAGAGATATCTACACTCTCATGTTTATTGCAAAACTGTCCACAATAGCCAAGATTTGGAAGCAATCTTAGGGTCCATCAACAGATGAATGGATAAAGACAATGTGGTACTTATACACAATGAAGTACTGTTCTGCCACATAAAGAATGAGATCTGGTCATTTGCAATAACATGGATGGAACTGGAGATCATTATGTTAAGTGAAATAAGCCAGGCACAGAAAGACAAACATTGTATGTTCTCACTCACTTGTGGAAGCTAAAAATCAAAACAATTGAACTCATGGAGATAGAGAGTAGAAGGACAGTTACCAGAGGCTAGGAAAGCATAGTAGGGGGCAGGGGCAGGTGGGGATGGTTAATAGGTACAAAAAAATAGAGTAAATAAGACTACTATTTGATAGCACGACAGGGTAACTATAGTCAATAACAATTTAATTGTGCATTTTAAGATAACTAAGAGTATAATTGGATTGCTTGTAATACAAAGGATAAATGCTTGAGGGGATGGATACTCCATTCTCCATGATGTGGTTATTATGCATCACATGGCTATATCAAAACATCGAATGTACTCCATAAATATATATACCTACTATGTACTCACAAATATTAAAAATTTTTTTTGAAAAGCCTTCTTCAGGCTGGGTGCAGTGGCTCATGCCCTTAATCCCAGCACTTTGCGGGGCCGAAGTGGGCAAATTGGTTGAGCCCGGGAGTTTGAGACCAGCCTGGCCAACATGGTGAAACCCTGTCTCTACAAAAAAGCACAAAAGTTAGCCGGGCATGGTGGTGCACACCTGTAGCCCCAGCTATTCCAATGGCTGAGGCTATAGGATCACTTGAGCTCTGGAGGCGGAGGTTGCAGTGAGTTGTGATCATGCCACTGTACTCAGCTCGGGGCGGCAGAGCAAGACCCTGTCTCAAAAAGGAAAAATAAAATAAAAAATGCTTTTTCAAAGCAGGAAATTATTTCTTCCCCAAGTAATACCGCATCACTTTATTCAGGTTTTAATTGTAATGGTCTATTTATATGTCAGGTTTTTTCCACTAAACTGTGGACTCCTTAATACCAGGTAAGAATTATATTTTTGCACTTTACTTTCAGAGCCCATGGAACTCCCAGTAATTGCTTGATGGGTAAATTCATTTCATTAAATGTCCAAATAATATATTTTATGTAGATTATTGACAAATACAGATTTTCTGACACATATCTCTATAGGTGAGATGGAAGGAGGTCTGGAGTTGAAATAAGAATCAGAGACCTAATCTTGAATCTTTTAATCTTTTGCCAAATATAATTTAGATTCGTGAATCTAAATTTTCTTATATGTAAATTGCTAAAATCCTTTACATCTCTAACATCTTTGAAAATTTGGCTTACCATAAAGTTGATTATTCATTTTTCAGTTTAATAGGTGCCTCTTTGGTATTAAGATCATTGCATTTAGATTTTTGTATATAAATTTATTAACTTCACTGAAGTTAATAATTGCTTTCTTGGCCAGGCACACTGGCTCAGGCCTGTAACCCCAGTACTTTTGGAGACTGAGGTGGGCAGATCACTTGAGGTCAGTAGTTTGAGACCAGCCTGGCAAACATGGCAAAACCCTGTCTGTACTGAAAATGCAAATGTCTCTACTAAATATACAAAAATTAGCCAGGCGTGGTGGCACATGCCTGTAGTCCCAGCTACTTGGGAGACTGAAGTGGGAGAATAGCTTGAACCCGGCAGGCAGAGGTTGCAATAACATCACTGTCTGGGCGACAGGGTGAGACGCTGCCTGAAAAAAGAAAAAAGAAGAAGAAAATGGCAGCCTGGTCTCAAACTCCTGACCTCAAGTGATCTGCCTGCCTTGGCCTCCCAAAGTTCTGGGATTATAGGCATGAGCCACCGGGCCCGGCCAATAATTGCTGCCTTTTAGCAGAAAGTATGTAACCTTGGATCTACTTGTGAACAGTACAACAGAAAATCAAACTACACTGCAAATTCTTAGAAAAATAAAACCTTTTTTGCTTTCTACTTAGACATAAAGCAGCATAAATCATCTTTTCCTACCTCATTTGGCTATTCTAGAAACTGATCAAATCATTAAACCCTATCAGAGAATCACACAGTAGGGTGCAGTTGGTGGAGTTAAATAATGAGTCTTTGCTCATGAATAGAATTAAGCCTTGAATTAAAACGTTTTTGGAGTTATATGCACATATAGGATATATAATGCAATATCATCTCTACCCCACTTTCTTTTTTAGCACAATGATAGTAGAAATTTCAGAGATCTGGTTTTGTCCATAATTGTTATTGTTCTTAGACCTTTTGAAATGCTTCATTGTATATTTGAAGTTCTAAAATATAGTTACACATAGAAAATATAAATTTATTAAATATTGGATTTCTTCTTATTGTAAATATTTAGATATTATTTGTATAATTGACATTTGATCTTTAAATTTTTTTCTCTGTTCAGATGTTTAGTGCAAAAGAAGTTGAATTACATATAACTGAAATAGAAAAGGAAAAGGAAAAAGCAGAGAAGAAAAAGTCAAAGAAATCTGTCTAATTCTTAGGATGACCACTGGGAGTTCTTCATGTTTTGTTTTATCGGACTGCCTGAAGGTGTTTAGTGAAGTTTTAGAGGAAACAGTTACTTTGCAGCATTATATGTTGTACTTGTGTGCTGTTTTGAGAAGGCCAGATTTGTGGCTGTCTTCATTCTATTAAGTCAAACATGGGTTTATGTAAAGATTTTCTTTGAAAGGGGAATTCAGTAATTGTTGAGAACAGTCATAATTCCACATAACCTAAGACTCTATAATTTGTCCAGTGTCTTAATATATGCAAATATAATTTTTTAAAATGTAATTAAAAATTAATAATTTGGTGATGTTTGAGTATTGGTTGTCAGTTAAGGGCATAGCTATTCCAAATAAACTAAATATAATATTGAGTTGCATTTCTCAATGAATGACAAAAGCATCCTTATACTGATGAGTTCTTAAAATTTTGTCAGAGCCTTCTTCATTTTACAATATTTTGTTATTTTTATTTTACCTTTTTCATTTCATGAGTTGCAATATATTGTTTTGTTCATGGAACAAATATGAAAGACCTAATTCAAACATGCAATTAAAGCATGGGAAGAGCTTCTAAGGGCATCTTAACAGGATGCTATATGAAAATAAATAGGAAATAATACATGTAATTTTCAGTTTTGATTTTTATTTTATCTCAAGTATGTCTAGTGTGTTCAGTTTTTTACATGTTCCATGAAATAACTTTATGATTGGTATTATGGTAGGCTTATTAAGAGGAAGAAGAAAAATATAAAAAGTGATGTCTGTCCACAGAGAGGATTTAGTCCAAATGGTCCACAAAAGAAATGTGCTTAATGCCTGTAGTGAGTTTATATTTTTGAAAATAAAGGCTATTAAGAGCCATGAAAACTAAAGCCAATATACCTTATTATTTTAGAGCTTTGTGTCTTTTTTAATATTCTTTCTGTTGTTTTAATTAATTATTTATTTCAGAGATGGGTTCTCACTATGTTACCCAGACTGGTCCCAAACTCCTGGCTTCAAGCAGTCCTCCCACCTCCACCACCCAAAGTGCTGAGATTATAGGCTGAGCCACTGCACTTGGTCCTAATGTTCTTTTTT
Source organism: Aotus nancymaae (assembly GCF_030222135.1). NCBI lineage: Eukaryota > Metazoa > Chordata > Mammalia > Primates > Aotidae > Aotus > Aotus nancymaae. Next base: position 50,537,876 of record NW_026988432.1, on the reverse strand, counting down.
GAAAATGAGGAGAGAGGTTGAGTTTTTGCAGAGGAATGAAAATCTAAGGGAAAGGCTGGGTGTGGTGGCTCATGCCTGTAATCCTAGTACTTTGGGAGGCTGAGGCGGATGGATCACTTGAGGCCAGGAGTCCGGGACCAGCCTCGCCAACATGGCAAAACCCTGGGTGGGTGGGGTTGGTTTGGGGATGAAAATGTTCCACCTCAGATCATCAGGCATTAGTTAGATTCTCATAAGGACCCCACAATCCCTCGAATGTGCAGTTCACAACAGGGTTCACACTTCTATGAGAATCTTTTGTTGCTGTTGTTGTTTTTGAGATGAGTCTTGCTCTGTCACCCAGGCTGGAGTGCAGTGACACAATCTCAGCTCACTGCAACTTCCGCCTCCTGAGTTCAAGCGATTTTCCTGCCTCCACTTCTCAGGCAGCTGGAACTACAGGCATGTGCTACCATGCCCAGCTAATTTTTGTATTTTCAGAAGAGACAGGATTTTGCCATGTTGGCCAGGCTGGTCTTGAACTCCTGGCCTCAGATAATCCACCCACCTCAGCTTCCCAAAATGCTGAGATTACAGGCGTAATCCCAGACACTTTGCCCAGCCTCCTATGAGAATCATTAATGCCTCCGCTGATCTTGCAGGAGGCGGAGCTCAGGTGGCTTTGCTCACTTTCCCGCTGCTCACCTCCTGCTATGCAGCTGGGTTCCTCATAGGCCACAAACCAGTACTGATCCTGGAGACCCTCAATCTAAGGGATATGGTTGTAATTCCATTCCTTATTTTTTTACTTGGCAAGTACTCATATAATACCACAGTCACAGCATGCCAGACACTGTTTAGATTTCTTTGCAAATATTAACTCGTTTAATTATCTTAACAGTTCTGAGACAAGTTATATAATTTATGCCCATGGTGCTGATGTTTATAGTGCTTTGTCATCACGAATGTCCATAAGAATGGAAACATTTTTCATTGCTCAGCAGTCTCTCCCTCACAAGGATATATCATGAGAGGCAAGAGGTTTTTTTGACTCTCACTAGCTTTTTTACTCCTGTGACTGTTATTTTCAGTTATCAGGTCTACTTGGTTTTAACTCAACTGATTTATTTTACTTTGGAAATTGTAGCATTATTTTGGTCAGGTTTCAGGATCTGTACAAAATGATTTTCTATTTAATGCGAAGTTTTTTTGTTTGTTTTTAGGTTAGGTCTCTGTCACCCAGGCTGGAGTTCAGTGATGCCATCTTGGCTCACTGCTCCTTCCGTCTCCCACCTCAACCACCTGAGTATCTGGGACTACAGGTGTTTACCACCACACCCTGTTAATTTTTTGTATTTTAGTAGGCACAGGGTTTTACAATGTTGCCCAGGCTGGTCTCGAACTCCTAAAGTCAAGAGATCCATCCACCTTGGCCTCCCAAAGTGCTGGGATTACAGGCATGAGCCACTGTGTCCAGCTGTAATGTGAAGTTTGAACCAAAAAATAATTCAAATGTTCTTGCTATTTAAAAATGTTACTTTTACTGGCTGGGAACAGTGGCTCATGCCTATAATCCCAGCACTTTGGGAGACCGAGGTGGGCAGATCACTTGAGGTGAGGAGTTTGAGACCAGCCTGGCTATCATGGCGAAACACTATCTCTACTAAAAATACAAAAAAAATCAGCCAGGCATGGTAGCGCATGCCTGTAGTCCCAGCTACTCAGGAGGCTGAGGCAGGAGAATTGCTTGAACCCAAGAGGCAGAGGTTGCAATGAGCTGAGGTTGTGCCACTGTACTCCAGCCTGGGTGGACAAAGTGAGACTGTGTCTCAAAAAATAAAAAACAAGACTGAGTGCAGTGGCTCATACCTGTAATCCCAGCACTTTGGGAGGCTGAGGCGGGTGGATCACCTGAGATCATGAGTTCGAGACCAGCCTGGCCAACATGACAAAACCCCCGTCTCTACTAAAAATAGAAAAATTAGCTGGGTATGGTGGAGAATGCCTGTAATCCCAGCTACTCAGGAGGCTGAGGCAGGAGAATTGCTTGAACCCGGGGGCAGAGGTTGCAGTGAGCCAAGATCGCGCCACTGCACTCCAGCCTGGGTGACAGAGTGAGACTCTGTCTCAAAAATATATTAATTAATTAATTAAATAAAGTGTTTCTTTTACTTATTTTAATGAGAGAAACCCCAATATTCAAGTACTTTATGTTTTCTCTCTCTCATATCCCCAAGGTGAGATGATCACAAACATCTGATTTTAGGAATTACCCAATCTTTCCAGCATTAAATTATGGTTAAGTAGGTAGACTGAAAAATTTCTCACTACAGGTATAGAAATGCTTGATGACATCTAACAAATATCCTTTTAAATGCACAGGTAAGGCCAAGTGCAGTGGCTCACACCTGTAATCCCAGCACTTTGGGAGGCCAAGGTAGGTTGAGGACTCAGTCCCTAAGACTGTCCCCCTTCTATCCCATCCAGATATCAGTTGCAAGTCCAGACCAACCCTTCAGTTATAGTTCCTGTAACCCTCTCTTTGGATTTCATTAAATTGTTAGAGTGGCCCACAGAACTCAGGGAAATACTTCCTTACATTTACCGATATGTTACTAAGTATATTTTAAAGAATAAATAATGAGACGAAGAGATATATAAGATGAGGGCTGGGCGCAGTGGCTCACAGCTGTAATCCCAGCACTTTGGGAGGATGAAGCAGGCGAATCACTTGAAGCCAGGAGTTTGTGACCAAGCTGGGCAACATAGCAGAAACCCCTGTCTCTACTGAAAATACAAAAAATTAACTGGGTGTGGTGGCACACACTTGTAATTCCAGCTACTCAGGTTGCTGAGGCACAAGAAACACTTAAACTCAGGAGCTAAGGCTGCAATGAGCTGAGATCACACCACTGCACTCCAGCCTGGGCGACAGAGCGAAACTGTCTCAAATAAATAAATAAATAAAAGCCAGACACAGTGGCTCACTCCTGTAATCCCAACACTTTGGGAGGCCGAGGAGGGTGGATTACCTGAGGTCAGGAGTTCGAGATCAGCCTGACCGACTGGTGAAACCCCATCTCTACTAAAAATACAAAAATTAGCTGGGCATGGTGGCAGGCACCTGTAATCCCAGTACTTTGGGAGGCCAAGGCAGGTGGATCGCTTGAGGTCAGGAGTTCAAGACCAGCTGGCAACTTGGCAAGACTCTGTCTCTACTAAAAATACAAAAATTAGCTGGGAGTGGTGGTGCATGCCTGTAATTCCAGCTACTTGGGAGGCTGAGGCAGGAGAATCACCCAAATTTGGGAAGTGGAGGTTGCATTGAGCCAAGATCACACCACTGAACTCCAGCCTGGTGACAGAGTGAGACCCTGCCTCAAATAATAATAATAATAATAGAAAGAAACAAAAGAAAAGAAAATGGTTATGGTGGCTTCCTATTTCTCTGTAGAAGAAAGCTAAATTGCATAGTCTAGACTAGTGCTTTTCCTACTTCAATGTATATATAAATCTCTGAGGATCTTGTTAAAAATGTAGGTTCTGGCTGGGCACATTGGCTCACACCTGTAATCCCAGCACTTTGGGAGACCGAGGCAGGTGGATCATGAGGTCAGGAGTTCAAGACCAGCCTGGCCAAGGTGTTGAAATGCCATCTCCACTAAAAAAAATACAAAACTTAGCCGGGCATGGCGGTGCACGCCTGTAGTCCCAGCTGCTCAGGAGGCTGAGGCAGAGAATTGCTTGAACCCGGAAGGTGGAGGTTGCAGTGAGCTGAGATCATGCCACTGCACTCCAGCCTGGGAACAGAGTGAGACTCCATCTCCAAAAAAAAAAAGAAAAAAAAAAAGCAGGTTCTGACTCTAGAGACATGGAGTGGAGCTCAATAGTCTTTTCCAGCAAGCTCCTGGATAATACCAAGGATGCACTGGCATCACCTGTGAACCTGCTAGATCTCATCAGCTAAGTATTTAGGATAAATCTACATGCAGCCTGAACTATGGCCCATTTGATCTTGCCCACCCCTTTGACACACACAGTTCTTTGCTTGTCTCCTGCCATTCCTCCTCTCCCTCCCTCAGCTGCAGTAACACTGGTCTTCCTGCTGTTCCCTGCTCCCTGAGGCATGCTCTTGCCCCAGGGCCTTGGCCCTGTCTACTCTGCTTGGATCACTCTACCCTGCCTCATACTGGCATGACTTCCTTTCAGTTGCTGCACAAATGTCACCTTATTAGACAGGATTTCTCTGACCACCATACGTAAGATAGACCTCACATCCCCCAACACCTAATAACACCTGAAATCCGTGTTTGTGAAATACATGTATGTATGTGTTTACTGACTATTCCCCCCATTCAAACTGTAAGTTCCATGTCATTTTATTCACTGGAAGAGTTCCTAGCACAAAGTAGACACATAATAGATACTCACTGAATAAATAGTAGAAAACCGTTCATTTACATTAAAACTTAAAAATTCAGGGCCGGGCGCGGTGGCTCACGTCTGTAATCCCAGCACTTTGGGAGGCCGAGGCGGGTGAATCACGAGGTCAAAGAGATCAAGACCATCCTGGTCAACATAGTGAAACCCGTCTCTACTAAAAATACAACAAATTAGCTGGGCATGGTGGCGCATGCCTGTAATCCCAGCTACTCAGGAGGCTGAGGCAGGAGAACTGCCTGAACCCAGGAGGCGGAGGTTGCAGTGAGCTGAGATCGCGCCATTGCACTCCAGCCTGGGTAACAAGAACGAAACTCCGTCTCAAAAAAAAAAAAAAAAAAAAAACTTAAAAATTCAAAATCAAGCCAGGCGTGGTGGCTCATGCCTGAAATCCCAACACTGTTGGAGGCCAAGACAGATGGATCACCTGAGGTCAGGAGTTTGAGACCAGCCTGGCCAGTCTCTACTAAAAATACAAAAATTAGCTCAGTGTGGTGGTGGGCGCCTGTAATCCCAGCTACTTAGGAGGCTGAAGCATAAGAATTGCTTGAACCTGGGAGGCAGAGGTTGCAGTGAACCAAGATTTTTGCACTCAAAAAAAAAAAAAGTTCAAAATCAGATGCTAATTGTTTTTATGCCTCTCACTTAAAAGATATATGAAATTACTGGCTAAGATTTATTTTTTAACTTATTGTAGCATTTGTATTTATTTATAATGGAGGAAACAATAGGAAAAGAGGTTTTGAATAGTTCCCCAAATAGGTGATTTCATTCTGAGCAGCTGTTCTCTGGAGCTGTAGTCATTTATCTCTGTCCATCTTCTCTACTCCTAAGTGCCCACCTCTACCCCATGGAATATTCGGTGGATATGGACATAAGCCCCCTGAGGCCCTGGACTATCTTTTCAGTTGTGAACTAAAAGCCAACAAAAATGATCACTTTAAGGTGGATAATGATGAAAATGAACACCAGTTATCTTTCAGAATGGTCAGTTTAGTGGCTGGTGCAAAGGTTGAATTGCACATTTTTGAACCCAAGGCAATGAATTACAAAGGCAATCCCGTTAAAGTCACACCGGCAACTTTGAAGTGTCTACACAGCCAACGGCTTCCCTTGAGAACTTTGAAACAACACCCCTCCATGGTCTTATGGTTGAAGTGTGGGCTTTGAAATAACACCACCCATGGTCTTACAGTTAAAATGTGGTTCAGGGCCAGTGTATATTAGTGGACAGCCCTTAGCAACTGTGGAGGAAGATGCAGAGTCAGAAGATGAAGAAGGGAAGGATGTGAAACTCTTAAGTATATCTGGAAAGCAATCTGCCCCAGAAGGTGGTAGCAAGGTTACACACACACACACACACACACACACACACACACACACACACACGCGTAAAACTTGCTGCTGATAAAGAATAAGATGAAGAGGAGGAGAAGAAGAAGGAGGAGGGGGGAGGGGTAGAGAAGGAAGAAGAAAAAGGAAAAAGAAGGAGGAAGAGGAGGAGGGGAAGAAGATTTTGATGATGAGGAAATTGAAGAAAAATTGCCATTAAATAAATGCATATGAGATACTCCTGCCAAGAATGAACAAAAATCAAAGCAGAATGGGAAAGACTCAAAACCATCAACACCAAGATGAAAAAGACAAGAATCCTTCAAGAAAAAAACAGGAAAAAAAAAACTTTTAAAACACCAAAAGACCTAGTTCTGTAGAAGACGCTGAAGCAAAAATGCACGTATAGAAAAAGGTGGCTCTCTTTCCAAAACGGAAGCCACGTTTATCAATTATGTGAAGAATTAATTGCTCCTGGAAGACTGACCAGAAGGCTATTCAAGATCTCTGGCAGTGAAGGAAGTCTGTTTAAGAAAATAGTTAAAAAAAAAAAAAAAAGAAAAAGAAAAAGAAAAAGAAAATAGTTTAAACAATTTTTTGGTTTGGGGTTTTTTTTTGAGACAGAGTCTTACTCTGTCGCCCAGGCTGGAGTGCAGTGGCTCGATCTTGGCTCACGGCAACCTCTGCCTCCTGGGTTCAAGTGATTCTCCTGCCTCAGCCCCCCGAGTAACTGTGACTACAGGAACCACCACCATGCCTGGCTAATCTTTTGAATTAGTAGAGACAGGGTTTCACCGTGTTAGCCAGGATGGTCTCAATCTCCTGACCTTGTGATCTGCCCATCTCAGCCTCCCAAAGTGCTGCAATTATAGGCATGAGTCACCGTGCCGGGTCTAAACAGTTTTTTATAAGTTTTCCGTCTAATCTCACTTCTGTAATAGTTGATATCTGGCTGTCCTTTTTATAATACAGAAAGAGAACTTTCCCTACTGAGTTTGATAAATGTTGTCCAGGTCCATTGCCAAGAATGTGTTGTCCAAAATGCCTGTTTAGTTTTTACAGATGGAACTCTAGCCTTTGTTTGGTTTTAAGTGTGTGCCGAATGTTATGATAGCACATAGAAGTAGTGGGGGTCAGACATGGAAATGGTGGAGAGACGAAAATATACATGTGAAATAAACTCAGTATTTTAATAAAATAGCACATTTTCTATTGAAAGAAAAAGTTCCCCAAATAACATTTATTTGGTGAAGTACAATCATTTCCTTGAAATACATAAAACAGGTGAGTGATCATGCATATGAGGTTGGCCTGGCTGCACTAGGACTTCAGGGACAATTCAAGACCATCTAATTCAGGCATGGTACTTGCATTTTGCTGCATCATGTTTTCTCTGTGCCTATTTCAGTTGAGATCTTTTAGTTGAAAGAAACAAAGGTTAACTCAAGTGACCTCAAGGACACAAGGAAATAAAGATTCTTGTTAAGAAATAGAAAACTGGGAACTGTAGCATCGTTTTGCCTGCTAGGAACTGGCAACCCTAGAAATGTCAGCATCAAGAGCTTTTGGATCTTAACTGTAATATTGAAGCAATAACAGGAACAGTTCCTTTCTACACATCTGTTCTGTTCTTCTCTCTTTACCATCTGACTTTCTCAGCCTCATTTTATTTCTTTAACTTACTGTGTATGCCAACTCATGGTTTCTTCTTTTTATAACTTTCTAGCATGTACAAGTGCATTATGGTCTCCTTAGCTTCTCTTTAAATTTTGATCATGTAGCTTCAGCTTTTTTCTTTTTTTGAGATGGAGTCTCACCTGTGTCGCCCAGTCTGGAGTGCAGTGGTACCACCTTGGCTCACTGCAACCTCTGACTCCCAGGTTCAAGCGATTCTCCTACCTCAGCCTCCTGAGTAGCTGGAATTACAGGGGCCCACCACCACATCTGGCTAATTTTTTTTTTTTTTTTTTTTTTTTGAGACAGAGTTTCGCTCTTGTTACCCAGGCTGGAGTGCAATGGCACGATTTCGGCTCACTGCAACCTCCGCCTCCTGGGTTCAGGCAATTCTCCTGCCTCAGCCTCCTGAGTAGCTGGGATTACAGGCACGCACCACCATGCCCAGCTAATTTGTTGTATTTTTAGTAGAGACAGGGTTTCACCATGTTGACCAGGATGGTCTCGATCTCTTGACCTCGTGATCTACCCACCTCGGCCTCCCAAAGTGCTGGGATTACAGGCGTGAGCCACCGCGCCCAGCCCATTTTTTTGTATTTTTAGTAGAGAAGGAGTTTCACCATGTTGGCCAGGCTGGTCTGGAACTCCTGACCTCAGGTGATCCACCCACCTTGGCCTCCCAATGTGCTGGGATTACAGGTGTGAGCCACTAAGCCCAGCCAACCTTTCAGAGTTAACTTTCCTCCTCTTTCCAAAGTCTCCAGTTCCAATTCTACAAAGAGTAAAGGTGCTTATCAGTAAAGGCTGATGTTTTCTGTATCAGGGTCACTGTGGTCAGTCAAAGGATTGGCTGTCTTTGGGACTGCATCCTGTTGTTTGTCCAGATAGCAGTGATAGCAGTATAGGGTTAAGTGGTCCCAGCTAGGGATGCCCTTTGTGTCAGTAAAGCAGTTCTCTTGCAAGGAACTGTTCTCTTGCAAGGATGGGGGAGGCATTATGACTTGTGTAACATATACACATGCTTCTCTCATTGAAAATACTTATCTTTTTTTTTTTTTTTTTTGAGACAAAGTCTCACTTTGTCACCCACGTTGGAGTGCAGTGGCACGATCACGCATCACTTCAGCCTCAATCTTCTGGGCTCAAGCAATCCTCCCATTTCAGCCTCTCAGATAGCTGGGACTACAGGCATGCACCACACACCTGGCTAATTTTGTTTATTTTCTGTAGGGACAAATTTTCACTATGTTGCCCAGCTTGCTTGTCTCAAGCTCCTGGACTCAAGTGATCCTCCTGCTGTGGCCTCCCAAAGTGCTGGGATTACAGGCGTAAGCCACCATGCCTGACCCTCAAAAGACTTTTTTCCTCCTCCTTTTTATGAAGCAGACTGTGAAAATGTCTCATGACTCCTCCAAGATGCATATTTTCTGACTTGACCTCTTTATTGTAACCTGTATCATTGTCAGTAATTATGTCATATTTGTTTCTCCTGTTTGATTGCGAGCATCTCAGGCTCAGATCTGTAACCTTACAGTCTGGGGCCTCAGAGTATGATTACTAAAAAAACAAGCTTTAACTCGATGGAAGTACTAGTCAGGGAGTATTATTCACTCCCTGAAGAAAAAGGAGTGTGGACGGATTATTCTTTTTGACAGGAAAGGTGTGTGGCTTATTAAAAAGGTTGTCCCAGCCGGGCTCAGTGGTTCATGCCTATAATCCCAGCACTTTGGGAGGCTGAGGTGGGCAGATCACCTGAGGTCAGGAGTTTAGGACCAGCCTGGCCAACATGGTGAAACCCTGTCTCTACTAAAAATACAAAAATTAGCCAGGTGTAGTGGGGCATGCCTGTAATCTCAGCTACTTGGGAGGCTGAGGCAAGAGAATCACTTGAACTTGTTGGTGGGGGCGTGGTGGAGGTTGCAGTGAGCCGAGAACATGCCATTGCACTCCAGCCTAGGTGATACAGTAAGACTGTCTCAAAAAACAAACACATAAATAAAAAACAACTAGCTTTGGTGGGAAAATGTATGATATTGGGCAAAGGAGCAGCCTTAGCAGAATTTCCCAAAGCTTATTTTCCTAAAGCTTTCCTTGTGCAATATCATTTGATCAAATGTTCCTGGTTGGGGAAATTTGTGAAACATTGTCTGAAAGAAAGTAAAGCAGGCCGGGTGTGGTAGCTCACGCCTCTAGTTCCAGCTACTCTAAAGGCTAACGTGGGAAGATGGCTTGAGTCCAAGAGTTCCAGGCTGCACTGAGCCATCCAGCCTGGGCCACAGAGTGAGACCTTGTCTCAAAAAACAGACAAAGTAAAGCAGTTTTCTTTTCTTTTTCTTTTTTTCTTTTCTTTTCTTTTTTTTTTTTTGAGACAGTCTTGCTCTGTCTTCAGGCCCCAGACTGGAGTGCAGTGGCGCAATCTCGGCTCACTGCAACCTCAACCTCCCAGGTGCAGGCAATTCTCCTGCCTCAGCCTCCTGAATAGCTGGGACTACAGGCATGCGCCACCACACTCAGCTAATTTTTGTATTTTAGTAGAGATAGGGTTTCACGATGTTGGTCAGAATGGTCTTGATCTCTTGACCTCGTGATCCGCCCACCTCAGCCTCCCGTAAAGCAGTTTTCTTTACTATAGTGGTTATCAAAATGTGGCCTGTCTACCCCCAGGTATCTGAGTCCATTTAATGAAGTACACTAGGGTTTTAATTTTTTTTTTTTTTTTTTGAGACGGAGTTTCACTCTTGTTACCTAGGCTGGAGTGCAATGGCACGATCTTGGCTCACCGCAACCTCCACCTCCTGGGTTCAGGCAATTCTCCTGCCTCAGCCTCCTGAGTAGCTGGGATTACAGGCACGCACCACCGTGCCCAGCTAATTTTTTTTGTATTTTTAGTAGAGATGGGGTTTCACCGTGTTGACCAGGATGGTCTTGATCTCTTGACCTCGTGATCCACCCGCCTCAGCCTCTCAAAGTGTTGGGATTACAGGCGTGAGCCTTCGTGCCCGGCCCTGTGTTTGTTATTTTTTGAGACTGAGTTTTGCTCTTGTTGCCCAGGCTAGAGTGCAATGGTGCGATCTCAGCTCATCGCAATCCCCGCCTTCCGGGTTCAAGCGATTCTCCTGCCTCAGCCTCCTGAGTAGCTCAGATTACAGGCATGAGCCACCATGCCCGGCTAATTTTGTATTTTTAGTAGAGACAGGGTTTTTCCATGTTGGTCAGGCTGGTCTCGAACTCCTGACGTTAGGTGATACACCCGTCTCGGCCTCCCAAAGTGCTGGGACTACAGGCGTGAGTCACCGTGCCTGTCAATTATTTTTATATAATACTAAGATGTTTGCTTTTTTTTACTATGTGGAAAAAACACTATGTGGTGTTACATTTCTACTGATGGTACAAAGGCAATAGTGGTTTATATTGCTGAAGCTTTAGGACATCAAGGCAGTGACACTGTGATGGTTAGTTTCATTATTATTATCGTTATTATTATTTTCATTATTTTGAGACAGAGGCTTGCTTTGTTGTCTGGGCTGCAGTGCAGCAGTGTAATCACAGCTCATTATAGCCTTGACATCCGGGGCTCAAGCGCTCCTCCCGGCTCAGCACCTTCACCCACCCGCTGCCTCCACCCATGTCCACCTCCAACAATAGCTGTGACTACAGGTGCACACCACCAAACCCTGCTAATTTTTTAAATGTTTTGTAGAGACCGGGTTTCATTATGTTGCTCAGACTGGTCTTGAACTCCTGGGCTCCAGTGATCCTCCCACCTAGGCCTCCCAAAGTGCTGGGATTATAGGCTTGATCCACTGCTCTCAGCAACGGTTAATTTTAGATGTCAATTTGACTCGGTGAAGGGAAGCTAAAATAGCTGGTACAGCATTATTTCTTGGTGTGTCTGTGACCTGTTTCTGGAAAGAGACTAGCATTTGAATCAGTGGATTGAGTAAAGATCTGCTCTTACCAATGTGGGTGGACACCATTCAATGGGCTGTGAATCAGATAGAACAAAAAGGCAGAGAAAAGGAGAATTCACTCTCTTCTGGAGCTGGGACGCTCTTCTGCTCCTACCTTGGACATCTGAATTCCAGGGTCTTTGGACTCTGGAACTTGCACAAGCAGTATCTCCAGGTTCTCAGGCCTTGAGCCGCAGATGGAGAGTTAACCCATTCTGAGGCCAGCTTGCAGGTGGCTATCACGGGACTGCTCGTAGTTGTGTGAGCCAAGTTCCCTAATAAATCCCTTCTGATCTACCATCTCTCTCCCTCTCTCTCTCTCTTTCTCTCTCTTATTGGTTCTCTCTGCAGAACCCTAATATAGACACCAAACTGTGCAGTAGTATTGTACATATTCAGCAGTCATTGTATTATTTACTGCCATCCATGCACAGTTTAAAAACAGAGCCAGTTTTATTTTCAAATGTATTTAATGAAGCAGCAAAAAATCATGTCTTTTAAATATTCTGTGCAGTATAGTGGGGAGCACACCTAAAATAGTTCTATTCTTTTTTTTTTTTTCTTGAGACGGAGTTTCGCTCTTGTTACCCAAGCCGGAGTGCAATGGCGCTATCTTGGCTCACTGCAACCTCCACCTCCTGGGTTCAGGCAATTCTCCTGCCTCAGCCTCCTGAGTAGCTGGGATTACAGGCACGCACCACCGTGCCCAGCTAATTTTTTGTATTTTTAGTAGAGACGGGGTTTCACCATGTTGACCAGGATGGTCTTGATCTCTTGACCTCGTGATCCACCCGCCTTGGCCTCCCAAAGTGCTGGGATTACTGGCTTGAGCCACCGCGCCTGGCTAAAATAGTTCTATTCTTTACCACAATAAGATGATTGATATGAGGAAAGGCTCTTGTGTGATTGTGTAAATTGCCAGCTGGACTAACCGCTTTTTCATGAACCACTATTTCTTGCTTGAAATAACAACCAACAAACTGTTTTATCTCAGACTTGGTTATGTGGCAGACATTTACTCAAAAATGAGAATAATGAAACTGTCACTTTAAAGAAAACAACTGACAGCATTTATTGCCAATAACAAAGGTCAAGATTTTAAGTAAAAAGTAGAATTTGGGGAGATTTCTGTATACTACCGTGAGACTGACAGCTTCCCAATACATAAAGCTAATGAAATCGATGAGATTTATTGAGAAACATAAATTTTTGGTATTGTATAATGAAATATGTCAACCTTGAGAAGATCTGAACAACTCAGTGAATCAATATTTTCCAAATATATGCACAATTCAATAAAACCATACATGAGTAAAAGATCCAATCAGATGTCTAATGTAATCAATAGACTCCAATGTGACAAAGTATGAAAAGTTAATAGGATTTCAGTTTCTACATTGCAACTCACCTTGAAGAAACTACCACTTGTCAAGCTTTGGTGTAGCATAAGGAAGAATATCCACAACAATCTGAAAAGGCTATTAAAATATTCTTCCTTTTTCTAACTACATATCTGTATGAGGCCAGATTATCTTCAAATACTTGAACCAAAATAATATATGGCAACAAAGTGAATGCAGAATCAAGATACACAATCCAGCTGTCTTCTATTAAGCCAGACATTAAAGATATTTGCAACAATATCACTCTTTCAGTGTATTTTGAAAATTATAGTTATTTTTAATTTAAAATATTTATGAGGCTGGGTGTGGTGGCTAACGCCTGTAATCTCAACACTTTGAGAGGCTGAGGCAAGAGGATTGCTTCAGTTCAGTAGTTCAAGACCAGCCTGCACAACATGGTGAAACCCCGTCTCTACAAAAAAAAAAAAAAATTAGTTGGACGTGGTGGTGCATATCTATAGTCCCAGCTACTTGGGAGGCTGAGGAAGGAGGATCACTTCAGTCCAGGAGTTAGAGGCTACAGTGAGCTATGATTGCACCACTGCATTCCACCCTAGGTGACAGAGAGAGACCCTGTCTCAAAACAAAACAAAACAAAAACAAAAACAACGACAAGGCCGGGCACGGTGGCTCACGCCTGTAATCCCAGCACTTTGGGAGGCTGAGGCCACAGATCACGAGGTCAAGAGATCAAGACCATCCTGACCAACATGGTGAAACCCCGTTTCTATTAAAAAATACAAAAATTAGCTGGGCATGGTGGTGCGTGCCTGTAGTCCCAGCTACTTGGGACGCTGAGGCAGGAGAATTGCTTGAACCCAGGAGGCGGAGGTTGCGGTGAGCCAAGATCATGCCATTGTACTCCAGCCTGGCACCTGGCGACAGAGCAAGACTCTGTCTCAAACAAAACAAAACAAAACAAAAAAAGACAAAAAACAACAGATAAAAAAACAAAAATAATTTTAAAAGTAATTTTTATGAAATGTTATAAAATATTGGTAATGTGTGTGCTAGTTATCAATTTCTTGTCTCTCAACTATAAAGCCCCTTCCTTTGCTCTCTTTTGTAATAGTAGACTCTAGACCCTGTCCTGAAAACATTTATTTCCCTGCTGGTGAAATGTGAAGCTTCATCAACAGAAGTCACTGAAGTGATTCATAGAGCTAGAGCAGTACGTAGCTACTTGGCTTCTGGATCCTGGTACTCCATTATTATTTATTATTCAGTGCACATGAACTCCAGTTACTCCCTCCAGCCAGCTTTCTTCATCTTCAATGGCTTTATAGACCTGCAATGGGCCATTAGGTCTGGCAAGTTTCTTCAGCCAGTCAGCTAGTGTTCCAGGCTCTCTTTGAGAGGTCTAAACCTCAGTCCTGAGAAATGACCCTCTTCTAGTCCTTGGTTCTTTTATTGTCCACTCTCCCTCTGGAGGGAGTATGTGCCTTATTTATTTATTTATTAGAGATGGGGTTTCACCATGTTGGTCAGGCTGGTCTCGAACTCCTGACCTTGTGATCTGCCCACCTCAGCCTCCCAAAGTGCTGGGTTTACAAGTGTGAACCACCAAGCCTGGCCCGAGTATGTGCCTTTTTGCACCTGTTACTTCTTGATGCCTTGGGCTCCTCTTCTACCCTTTTTAGTAGTTAACTGCTTTCTACTAGCTAATACCTTTTTCTCTTTTGAAACCGAGGTTTGTTGTTGTTGTTGTTGTTGTTGTTTTCTAGAGACAGGGTTTCTTCATGTTGGTCAGGCTGGTCTTGAACTCCCGACCTCAGGTGATCCGCCCACCTGGGCCTCCCAAAGTACTGGGATTACAGGCAGGAGCCACCACACCCAGCCTTTTTTTTCTTTCTAAATACAAAGTCTCACTGTTGCCCAGGCTGGAATGTAGTGGCATGATCTTGGCTCACTGCAACCTCCACCTCCTGGTCTCAACCAATTCTCTTGCTTCGGCCTCCCAGGTAGCTGGGATTACAGGTGTGCACCACCACAGCAGACTAATTTGTGTATTTTAATAGAGATGGGGTTTCACTATGTTGGCCAGGCTGGCCTCAAACTCCTGATCTCAAGTGATCCACCTGCCTCAGCCTCCCAAAGTGCTGGGATTACAGGCATGCACCACCATGCCTGCTAATTTTGTATTTTTAGTAGAGATGGGGTTTTGCCATGTTGGCTAGGCTGGTCTTGAACTCCTGACCTCAGGTGATCCACCCACCTCAGCCTCCCAAAGTGCTAGGATTACAGGCTTGAGCCACCACACCCAGCCACCAGTTTACACTTCTTTGTATTAAAATTTGTCTCTTTGGGGGCCGGGCGCGGTAGCTCATACCTGTAATCCCAGCACTTTGGGAGGCCGAGGCGGGTGGATCATGACGAGGTCAAGAGATCGAGACCATCCTGGTCAACATGGTGAAACCTCCGTCTCTACTAAAAATACAAAAAATTAGCTGGGCATGGTGGTGCGTGCCTGTAATCCCAGCTACTCAGGAGACTGAGGCAAGAGAATTGCTGAACCCAGGAGGCGGAGGTTGCGGTGAGCCGAGATCGCGCCATTGCACTCAAGCCTGGGTAACAAGAGCGAAACTCTGTCTCCAAAAAAAAAAAAAAAAAATTTGCCTCTTTGGATAACAATGTAATAACTATCTCCTGACTGGATCTTAACTGTAGAACATGTAATAAGGCTTGTATTGTTATTTTAAAACAAATTAATTAAAAATTTATACTTTTCTCAGTTTTAATTTCTAACATAGTAAATAGTGATAGCTATAGTCCATATAAAGAAAATATTTAACGATTTTAAAAGGATAAAAATAGGTCACGCGCCGTGGTTTATGCCTGTAATCCCAGCACTTTGGGAGGCTGAGGCAGGCAGATCAGGTTAGGAGTTTGAGACCAGCCTGGCCAACATGGTGAAACCCTGTCTCTACTAAAAATACAAAACAAAACAAAAACAAACAAACACTGAATTAGAAAAAAACCACAACAACAAAAAAACCAGATAAACAAATGAAAAAAACAGCCGGGTGTGGTGGCTGGTATCTGTAATCTGGGCTACTCAGGAGGTTGAAGTCAGAGAATTGCTTGAGCCTGGGAGGCAGAGGTTGCAGTGAGCTGAGATCGTGCCACTGCACTCCAGCCTGGGTGACAGGGCAAGACACTGTCTCAAAATAAAAAATAATAAATAAATAAATAAAAGTAAAATTGTCATAAGATGAAAAAGTTTGAGGGCCGGGTCCAGTGGCTCATACTTGTAATCCCAGCACTTTAGGAGGCCGAGGTGGGAGGATCACTTAAGTCAAGGAGTTCAAGACCAGCCTGGGCAGCATAATGAAACCTTGTCTCTATTAAAAATAATAATAATAAATAGGCCAGGCATGGTGTCTCACTCCTATAATCCCAGCACTTTGGCAGGCTGAGGCAGGCGGATCCCCTGAGGTCAGGAGTTTGAGACCAGCCTGACCAACATGGTCAAACTCCGTCTCTACTAAAAATACAAAATTTAGCTAGGTGTGGTGGTGAGTGCCTGTAATTTCAACTACTCAGGAGGCTGAGGCAGGAGAATTGCTCAAACCTGGGAGGCGGAGGTTGCATTGAGCCAAGATCACAGCATTACACTCCAGCCTGGGCAACAGAGTGAGACTCTGTCTCAAAAACAATAATAAATAAATAAATAAAATTAAATTAAAAATAAAAATGTTAAGAACTACTGCTTTACTGCAAGTCTTCTCCGAGTCTTTGATACACTAAAGCACACTGCATGTCTGAATTTAAACCCAGGTCTAATATATATAAAGCTGTAGAAGGCAGTGAAGTTGACAATTTTTAAGTCTTAAAAACACGAAATCGGCCGGGCGCGGTGGCTCACACCTATACTCCCAGCACTTTGGGAGGCCGAGGCGGGTGGATCACGAGGTCAAGAGATCAAGACCATCCTGGTCAACACGGTGAAACCCCGTCTCTACTAAAAATACAAAAATTAGCTGGGCATGGTGGTGCGCGCCTGTAGTCTCAGCTACTTGGGAGGCTGAGGCAGGAGAATTGCTTGAACCCAGGAGGCGGAGGTTGCGGTGAGCCGAGATCGCGCCATTGCACTCCAGTCTGGGTAACAACAGCAAAACTCCATCTCAAAAAAAAAAAAAAAACACGAAATCTTTCTTTTTCCTTATTCATAAGTTCCTTCTTCTTTTCTTTTTCTTTTTTTTTTTTTTTGAGAGTGTTTTGCTCTTGTTGCCCAGGCTGGAGTGTAGTGGTGCGATCTCGGCTCACTACAACCTCTGCCGCCTGGGTTCAAGCGATTCTCCTGCCTCAGCCTCTTGAGTAGCTGGGATTACAGGCAACTTCCACTATGCCCAGCTAATTTTTGTATTTTTAGTAGAGACAGCGTTTCACCATGTTGACCAGGCTGGTCTTGAACTCCTGACCTCAAGTGATCTGCCCATGTTGGCCTCCCAAAGTGCTGGGATTACAGGCTTGAGCCACGGCACCAGGCCTTCAGAAGTTCCTCTTTAAAAATAGAAGAAAGTCAGAGATCACACCTTATCAGCTAACAATGTAATTAAAATGTAATATATTTGCTGGAATTACTTGACAGTAAAGGAAAGATATAATGGAAAACTTGTTGATACTTAGAAGATGAAGTGTCTCTGGAGAGCAGTACCTGGGAAAAGAATAAAAGAGAGGTGATGGTAGGTGAGAAGTTTTAGCCCAGTTACAACAAAACCTCACAGTACTGTGTCAGAAACTGCAAGTTAAACAGTAAAATAACCCAGGCTCTTTTGTTAAGGAACTTAAAGTGTCCTGGGAAGACAGGGAAGTAATGAATATACCAGGAGGAAAAGTGAGGCACAATGAAGGACATTTGTTGGGAAGAGGGTCAAAGAAGACTTCCTTGGGGAAAGCTCTTCCCCTACCTCATTGCCTGACAAGAGGAGCTTGGTGTCACGAGGAGATCAGTGTGAGAAAACAGGGGTAGCTAGAGTGATGCCAAGCACAAGAGTTTTGCTCTTGTTGCCCAGGCTGGAGTGCAATGGCGTAGTCTCAGTTCACTGCAACCTCTGCCTCTCGGGTTCAAGCGATTCTCCAGTCTCAGCCTCCTGAGTAGCTGGGATTTCAGGCGTGCACCACCACGCCCAGCTAATTTTGTATTTTTAGTAGAGGCAGGGTTTCTCCATGTTGGTCAGGCTAGTCTTGAACTCACGACGTCAGGTGATCTGCACACCTCAGCCTCCCAAAGTGCTGAGATGACAGTAATGAGCCATCGTGCCTAGAGGGACTTCTATTCTATATTAGGGTTTTACTCTTGAGGCATTGGCAGGGTGTGGTAGGGTGTCTGAGGGGGCCATATAAAGTTTTTTTTCTTTGTAGAGAGGGTGTCTATGTTGCCCAGGCTGGTCTCCAACTCCTGGCTCAAGCAATCTTTCTGCCTCAGCCTCCCAAAGTATTGGAATTACAGGCATGCACCATGGTATCCCATCAGAAAGTTTTTACCTATGAAAGAACTTTGCGGGGGAGACCCCATAAGTGCCGAGGCAGGAGTCAGAAGCCTCAGCCTATTCCCATGTAAATAATGAAGAAGAAAATAACTAGAGATATAACCATAGTAGTTATTCATCGGTGATCGTATTCATATGTGATCTTAGTTATTTTAGTTATTCATATGTGACCTTAGTTATTCATAGGTGATCTTAATTCTTTTACTAATGCCTCTCAGGTTGCAAAGTGTGAACCTGGGGTGACATTGTGAAAGGAATGACCCTAAGGCAAGACGCTTTAAGCCCTCTGTCACCCTAAGGCAAGACGCTGGAGGGTGCCTTGACTATGTGACAGCACCAGCGCTGGGAAAGCACCTGCTGTTTAGCTAGCTGTGGAAGATGTCAGAGATGTCTCCTTCCCTGGAGAAGTTAGGGGAAAAATCTGCTCCTCCGAGCTCTTGCGGTAGGCCCCACGGCTGTCAGGTAGGCCCGAAGGCATCCGGAGGCTTAATTGTCTCTATGTGATGCTGTGCCTCAGTGGTCACGTTCCATGTCCACTCTCATGTTCCGCTTCTGCATCTGGTTCCTTTTTTCTTAGAAGAGATGGCCGGGCGCGGTGGCTCACGCCTATAATCCCAGCACTTTGGGAGGCCAAGGCGGGTGGATCACGAGGTCAAGAGATCGAGACCAGTCTGGGCAACGTGGTGAAACCCCGTCTCTACTAAAAATACAAAAAATTAGCTGGGCATGATGGCGCGTGCCTGTAATCCCAGCTACTCAGGAGGCTGAGGCAGGAGAATTGCTTGAACCCAGGAGGCGGAGGTTGCAGTGAGCCGAGATCACGCCATTGCACTCCAGCCTGGGTAACAAGAGCAAAACCCTGTCTCAAAAAACAAAAAAAAGAAGAAGAGATAATCAGTAAAAGTAATATAAATCTTAATGTCTTTGTTCTTTCTTGACAAGTATGGAAAAGTGCTGACGCATTATGCTCCTGACCTCATCTCAGCTACTAAAAAGTCTTGGGCCCCTACCTATATGACATGTGATGTACTTGACCCTATCACTGACCACCAATGCCATGCCCTACCTACCCTGCCCCCAGCTTTGTACTCAATAAATGTCAGAGTGTGTGGACACTCGGGGCCACTGCCGGACTCCATGCTTTGGTTGGCAATGGACCCCTGGGCCCAAACTCTCTTTTCTCTATCTCTGTGTTTTGTGTCTTTTATTTCTATAGTTTCTCGTCTCCACACCAGCAGAGAGGGGCTCAAAGGACCCTGTAGGGCTGGACCCTACAAAGAACCATTACATGTTTGTTTTAGAGTGGCAAACAAACAATGAAACCACTTGAGAAACTAATGTATCAAGAACAAGACTAGGAAGCATGTTATTATTATTTAGCATTTTTCTGGAGTTGTAACTAATCAATGCAATAATACTACATAAACACATGATCTACAAATGCATTCATTCAAAGCCAGGCGCGGTGGCTCATGCCTGTAATCCTAACACTTTGGGAGGCCGAGGTGGGTGGTTCATATGAGGTCAGGAGCTTGAAACCAGCCTGACCAACATGGTGAAACCCCATCTCTAACTGAAAATACAAAATTAGCTGGGCGCGTTGGCACATGCCTGTAATCCCAGCTACTCCAGAGGCTAAGGCAGGAGAATTGCTTGATCCCAGGAGGCGGAGGTTACAGTGAGCCGAGATTGCACCATTGCATTCCAGCCTGGGCAATGATGGTAAAACTCCATCTCAAAAAGAAAAAATTCATTCATTTAGTCAGCAAATATTTGTTAAGCACTTACTATGGGCCAGGCACTGTAAGAACCTGAGGTCAGGAGTTCAAGACCAGCCTGACCAACATGGTGAAACCCCGTCTTAAAAAAATAAAAAATAAAATAAAATAAATACATAAATAAAATAAAAATAAAGAATACAGCAATGAACAACAGCAAAAGGATCGCTATCTTCAGAAAGAATCATTCTGGAAGAGAAAAAGTTGAAATCTTACTGGCCTGTCAGCATTTCATCTAGTAAAACACTTTGATCTTGGCTTCCTGACTCCACTCTTTGTGGTTGTTTTGACCCGCCTCTGCAGCCTCTCCTACTTCACTAGTTCCCTTTATTGACTTTTTTTTCTATGCTACTGCTAAATGCTGAGGCTTGATGTGGGTTCTTCTCTCTTCACTGTACCTTCTCTTTGTCAGTGAGAACATTCAGTCCCATCACTTCAAGTAACATCTATACTGTGCCAGGAAGTGCAGGCATCAGGGTAACATAAAACCTAGACTACATTTCACTTTCAGGTTCCATTTGATCTTTCCCGTCAGCTGTTTCATCTCTAGTCTTCCCCAGTACTGTGAATGAAATCACGAAATCACCATCCACGCAAGTTCTTAAGCTGGAAATGTGGGAGACATTCATAACTGTTTACTCCCTTGGCTAGTTTATTTAATTAACCATTAAGATCCATAGGTTTTACCTGTATAGATAATGCTTTTTGCACTGCAGTTTTTGCAGTGTTGAAATTTGCCATCTGAGCCAGGCGTGGTGGCTTACACCTGTAATCCCAGCACTTCGAGAGGCCAAGGCTGGTGGATCACTTGAGGCCAGGTGTTTAAGACCAGCCTGGCCAACGTGGTGAAACCCCATCTCTACTAAAAATACAAAAATCAGCTGGGCGTGTGGTGCACACGTGTAATCTCAGCTACTTGGGAGGCTGAGGCAGGAGAACACTTGAACTCAGGAGGCGGAGGTTGTGGTGAGCCAAGATTGTGCCACTGCACTACACAGCCTGGGTGACAGAGCCAGAGCAAGACTCCATCTCAAAAAAAAAAAATTCTTTGTTTTTTTGTCAGGTTCTCACCCTGTTGCCCAGGCTGGAGTGCAGCGGTGTGATCTTGGCTCACTGAAGCCTCAACCTTCCTGACTCAAGCGGTCCTCCTGCCTCAGCTTCCCCAGTAGCTGGGACTACAGGCACATGCCACCACACCTGGCTAACTTTTTAAAATTTTTTGTGGAGACAGAGTTTTACCATGTTGCCCAGGCTAGTCTCGAACTCCTGACCTCAAGTGATTTGCCCACCTTGGCCTCCCAAAGTGCTGAGAATGCAGGCATGAGCCACCGCACCCTGCTGAAAACCATTTCTTCTAGTAGAATGGCAAGTGATAATGTAAAAAAAAATGAATTAGAAAAATCACTATTTTGCAGCCATCGTAGTGATAATTAATTCAGCCAAGAGTCATGAAGGATGCTAAAATTAATAGGTGAAATCTTAATGAAGAACAGGATACTTACATAGTTGCGAATATGTCCCACATATTGATTATTAATTACAGAGAGGAAAAATAATAACTTTACGTAAGAATTCTGGCAGATAACATCATAAACAAATGGTTACATTTAGTGTAAACAAAGATAAGACAGATACATCTTATGTCTTCTAATGTGATACAAAAGTCATAAAATCATTTATATAGTATGCTTCAAAATACATAACCTCAGCTGGGCATGGTGACTCAATTCCCATAATCCCTGCAATTTAGGAGGCTGAAGCAGGAGGATCACTTGAGCCCAGGAGTTTGAGAACAGCCTGGGCAGCACAGTGAGACCCCATCTCTAAAAAAAAAAAATTAGCTGGGCATGGTGGTGCACAACTGTGGTCCCGGCTACTTGGGAGGCTGAGGTAGGAGGATTGCTTGAACTCAGGAGGTCAAGGCCGCGATAAGCCATTATTGTGCCACTCTACTCCAGCCTGGAAGACAGAGTGCGTGAGATCCTGTCTCTTAAAAAAAGAAAAACTGGGCATAGTGGCTCACGATTGTAATCCCAGCATTTTGGGAGGCTAAGGTGGACAGATATCTAAGGTCAGGAGTTTGAGACCAGCCTGTCCAACATGGTGAAACCCTGTTGCTACCAAAAATATAAAAAAATAGCCGGGTGTAGTGGTGCACACCTGTAACCTCAGCTACTCCAGAGGCTGAAGCAGGAGAATTGCTTGAACCCAGGAGGCAGAGGTTGTTGTGAGCTGAGATCATGATCGTGCCACTGCACTTCAGCCTGGGTAACAGAGCGAGACTCCATCTAAAAAAAAAGACGTATATATTGAATTATTTAGGGATAAGGGAGGAAGCATGTCACAACTTACTTAAAAGTAGTTCAGGAAAAAAGGTGTGTATAGAATTGGTTCTCATTATTTAAGGTAGTTATGTTCTGTAAAGGCACAACCAACACTGAATTAGCAAATACTGAACCACTGCTCCTAGAGGAAATACAGAGTTAAGCTCCTGCGAGCCTCTAGTCGTGGCATTTTTGACCAACGTGTGTATCTGTTTAAAGATACCTTATTCAAAATAGATTATTGATTCATTAACATTGAACTAACAGTCAACAGCACTATAACTGATACTGGAAGAAGCTTCTCTAACGTGGCATTATCTCGTTTTAAGTGCAGCTTCCTTGCACTTAGGAACAGTAAACAGCTCTTCAACACTGCCAGGGGGCTATTTCATACAGCAAAATCACCAACAGAAAGCACAAAAATATGAAAAGCATGGCACTAAATAGACTACAAAAAAGGACAGACACTTGTTTACAGTATGAGAGTGAAAATAAGAGGCAGAGTGTCACCTTTTTTCAGTCTCAGCTGGAAATATGTGGATCAGGCAACTCAAATTTGTGTTGCTCTGTGCATATCTACAAAAGACAGCAAAGGTGCTTTGATCGAAGATTGATTTGTGGGTTACGAATAAATTTTAGGCAAGTAGACAAATTCACAAACATAGAATCTGCAAACAATGAGGATGGAAACTGTGTGTGTTTGTGTGCATATACACAAACACAAACACATATATACACACAGAAAGAGAAAACGCAAGAGCAAATGATAAAACAAATCAAAATGTTAAACATTAGTGAACCTGGGTGAAGGATCTATGAGAGTTGTAAGTAGTATTTATTTTTTAAAAGACAAAAATATGAAGAACATGTCACTAAATAGACTGTAAAAACAGGACATCTGTTTGCAGGGTCTCACTCTGTCACCCAAGCTGGAGTGCAGTAGCACAATCGGGGCTCACTGCAGCGTCAACCTCCTGGGCTCAAGCAATCCTCCCAACTCAGCCTCCCGAGTAGCTGGAGCTACAGCTGCGTGCCACCACATCCAGCTAATTTTTAAAATGGTTTGTGGAGTTTGGGGTCTTGCTATGTTGCCCAGGCTGGTCTAAACTCATGTGTTCAAGCAATCCTCCCACCTTAGCCTCTAAACTGCTGGGATTACAGTTGTGAGCCATTGTGCCCACCTGCAAGCAGGACTTCTTGCAACTCTTCTTTAAATTTGAAATTATTTAAAATGAAAAGCTTAAAAATTCAATAAATTCATATTACTCTTCAGCTTAAAATTTTTCAATTGCTTTCGTGTGCATATCACATATCCTTTAACATGCTGAAGAGCTCTTCCCTTTTGCAGCCATCACCAAAGCAGGAGCGGCCAAAATGAAGTTCAATCCCTTTGTGACTTCCAACCGAAGGAAGAATTGCAAAAGGCATTTCAATGCACCTTCCCACATTCTTAGGAAGATTATGTCCTCCCTTCTTTCCAAAGAGCTGAGACAGAAGTACAACATGTAATCCATGCCCATCCAAAAGGATGATGAAGTTCAGGTTGTACAAGGACACTATAGAGGTCAACAAATTGGCAAAGTAGTCCAGGTTTACAGGAAGAAATACGTAATCTACATTGAACACGTGCAGTGGGAAAAGGCTAATGGCACAACTGTCCACGTAGGCATTCACCCAGCAAGGTAGTTATCACTAGGCTAAAACCGGACAAAGACCGCAAAAAGATTCTTGAACGGAAAGCCAAATCTCACCAAGTAGGAAAGGAAAAGGTCAAATACGAAGAAGAAGCAATTGAGAAGATTCAGGAATAAAGTAATCTTATATACAAGCTTTGATTAAAACTTGAAAAAAACAAAAAGACCCTGAGGAGTCAGGCCCCTCTCTGCCTCTCCAACATAATTCAGGCCCCTGTCCCTCTGGCTTCCTCTGACCAGTCTCAGAGGCATTCTTTTAATTCCTGGAACTCTTCCCTAGCTCCCTATCTAAATTAGATCCTGTTTATTATTCTCTTTCAAAGCACAGCATTTATCACAATTTGTAATTATGCATGCAAATAATTATGTATTCTTGTTTAATAAATGTTACGTATAAAATAATAATTATGAAGACATTTTAGAAATGGGGAATTATTGAGGTGACCTGATTTAAATGTTTAGGCATGGAAAATTATTTAGTAAAGTTAAGTTCTAAATTACATACAAAATTATTCATACACTTCACGTAGTAGCAAACATATAATGGACAAGAATTAGAAATAATATGCAAATGCCTGATGTGGTGGTTCATGCCTATAATCCTAGCACTTTGAGATGCCTCAAGCAGGAAGATTGCTTGAGGCCAGGAGTTCGAGACCAGCCTGGGCAACAAAGCAAGACCGCCCCCCCACCCCATCTATACAAAAATAATGATAAAAATAAATGAAGTAATATACAAAAATGGGAATTTAGGAACAATGATGGAATTAAAAACAGATGAAAATTTGAAAATTTTGTTAGGCTGCTTTCAATAAGAAAGACAAATAACACTTCAAAAATTGACTAATTCCAATGTTAACACTAAACAAACATTTTGAATAAAAATCTCTGGCCAGCTATGGTGGTTTGGCTTTGTAATCCCAACACTTTGGGATGCTGAGGCAGAGGATCATTTGAAGCCAGAAGTTTGAGACCAGCCTGAGTAACATGAGATACTGTGCCTACAAACAAACCAAAAATTAGGTGGACATGGTGGTGTGAACCCTGTAGTCCCAGCTACTTGGGAGGCTGAGGTGGGTGATTTCTTGAACCCAGGAGTTTGAGGCTGCAGTGAGCTATCATGGCACTATTGCTCTCCAGTCTATGAGTCAGAGCAAGACTCTGTCTCTAAAAAATAAAATAAATAATATATCAGAGTATAGAATGAAGAAGGAACAAGGCTGGAGGTGTGGAGGGAACCCAGTTAGAATAATTCAAGTGAGCATTCTTGGGTATGAATTAAGAGAGTGACAGTGGGAATGAGAGAGACTGATGGATCCCAGAGATATTACAGATTTGAGTAAGAGATTGACAGGATCTAATGACTGATTGAAACAAGTGAAGAATGGGACAAACTCAAGGTCAATTCTTTTTTTTTTTTTTTGAGATAATCTCCGTCTGTCGCCCAGACTGGAGTGCAGTGGTGAAATGAACTAACATGACTCCATCTTAGAAATAAGCCTGACAATCTCCAGCTTAGCTTCACCCTCCCTGCCATGGCCCCCTCAGGTGCATTACTGGGTCATGCTGCACTCAGAACCTTGAACTGTTGAGGTTTGGATCACGCTGTTCTCAGTACCTGTAACTGTTGTAACCTCATCCTTCTTGGCAAGTCTACCTGCTATTGTGTATACCCTACCCCCCTTGGTGATTGATTGAATGGGAAGTCCCCCCTGCTACCCCCTTGGTAACCAACAGTCTTGGGAACCTCCTGCCTCCTGGTTACCAGCTACCTCCTACTAACTTGCTTGTTCTGCTTCTGTAAAATTCTGCTTTGCCACCCCGCTTCTCTAAGCAAGGTATAAAAAGGAATCAAGCCCGTTCTTTGGGGCTGAGAGATTTTGAGCGGAGCTGACTCTCGGTCACCAGCAGGAACTCAGAGTGTGGTGCTTTATTTCTAACTTGCTCGGGTATAACAGTGGTGTGGTCTCAGCTCACTGCAACCTCTGCCTTCTGAGTTCAAGCAATTCTCCCTGCCTCAGCCTCCTGAGTAGCTAGGAATACAGGTGCCTGACACCATGCCCGGCTATTTTTTGTATATTTAGCAAGCCGGGGTTTCACCATGTTGGCCAGGCTTGTCTCCAACTCATGACCTCAGGTGTTGCATCCTCCTGGGCCTCCCAAAGTGTGGGGATCACAGACATGAGCCACCGTGTCTAAACTCAAGGTCAATTCCTTTTTTATTTTTATTTGTATTATTTATTTATTTATTTAATTTATTTTTTTATTGCATTTTAGGTTTTGGGGTACATATGAAAAACATGCAAGATTGTTGCATTTTGGGTCACTGGAAGGAGGTTGATCTGGCTGACTGAAATAGGAACCATAGGAGAAAAAGCAGGTTTGAAGATGAGATACAGCTGGCTTTCTGTATCCTTGGGTTGCATATCTGCAGATTCAACCAAGTACAGGTTGAAATCTGCATATATGAGGAGGCAACATAACAAGTTAGGTTTAACTTGTGGGACATCCCGGTGAAGACACTAGGCAGTTGTTTGTGTAGGTCTTGAGACCAGAAGAGAAATTTGGGGCCAAAGATATAGAAGTCATAAACATATAGGTATAAATTAAGCCACGTAAGTGAATGACATCACCCCAGAAAAATATAGACTGAGAAAAGAAAGCTGAAATATTTAAGCCCCTATTACTTATATGAAGAATTGTAGGAGGCACAGGGGATACACAAGACCAAATTTCTGTCCCGGAGGTGCTAAAGCTCGGGAGTGAGATAGGAAAGCATCAGAGAATTGCTTTTTGTCAGGTATCTACTAAGTATTCAGTTCTGTCTTCTCATCCTCAAATGAACATGACACAGCCCACTAAACTGTGGGAGAAGATAGGCAAGAAAAACTTGAATAACAATATAATGGGCCAGGCTAGATGGCTCATGCCTGTAATCCCAGCATTTTGGGAGGCCGGGGCGGGCGGATCATGAGGTCAGGAGTTCAAGACCAGCCTGGCCAATATGGTGAAACCCTGTCTCTACTAAAAATACAAAAATTAGCTGGATATGGTGGCACATGCCTATAGTCCCAGCTATTCAGGAGGCTGAGGCAGGAGAATTGCTTGAATCCAGGAGGTGGAGGTCGCATTGAGCCAAGATCGTGCCACTGCACTCCAGCCTGGGCAACAGAGTGAGACTCCATCTCAAAAAAAAAAACCAAAAACCAACAAAAAACCAATATAATGAGTGTTACAATGAGGTGCTATGGGAGAGGGAAGAGAGGCACTGAGTTCATCCAGTGGGGCCACAGCCAGGCTAGATTATTGACCTTTGAAGCCAGATAGGAACTGGCCAGCTAGAACATGGGGAGGGTATTGGAAGAAAAGTAAAATACCATATGCAAAGTCATGAAGTTGAGAAAGACCTTGAGATATTTGCAAAATTCCTGTAGTTCTCTATGTTGCCATTGCAAGGTGCCCATGGCTACATGGCAGAGTAGAATTGATTGGACGATCTAACACGTGCCAGATCATAATGAACGTTGTATGCCACACTACTTGAGATTTTATCCTGTGGGTAATGCGTGGACGTGAGGAAGTGGTAAGTAAGAGAGTTGTATAATAGATTTGCATTTTAGAAAGATTGTCCTAGAAACAGTGGGAGCATAGATTGCATTGGAGGAAGGGAGAATGATTAGAAAGGAATTTATACAAGCTCCCACCACCATGAATATCCATCTACCAGTGTCTATGGCCAAGAACTCTGCCTTCCATTCTCTTGCCATAGATGAATAGTCTATGGCTCTTATCAAAGCTCAACCATTTCTTTTGTGCACTAGATTAAAAATTTTTTTTTAGAGAGGGGGGTCTCACAGCATTGCACCAGCTACAGTGCAGTTGCTATTCATAGGCACGATTATCGTGCACTACAACCTCAGACTCCTCAAGTGATCCTCCTGCCTCAGCTTCCCAAGGAGCTGGGGATACAGGTGCACAATTGTGCACTAGATTTCATCCCTTTTTGCCTTTAAGGACATGGCTCCCCCAATTCAAATATTCCTCTATCAGCAATTTTCCCTCTCCACTGGAACATTGTCATCAGCATACAAACATGCTGTTATTGCAAAGAAAATTCCTTGACCTCATCCCTTCCCACATGGCCCCATTTTTTCTCCCTTACTTTGCATTATAACTTTACGTTTCCATCCATTCGTTCACATACTCTAAATAGGCTTTCACTCCCACATTCCACAGAGACCTCTCTTGTCAAAGTTACCAGTGACGCCCACATTGTGTTGCTCTATTGAACAGGCATTCCCCAGTCCTCACTTTATTTGACCTACCTGCTGCATTTGATATAGTTGATCACTCTCTTCTCTTCTTTTTTTTTTTTTTTGAGACAGAGTCTCACTTTGTTACAGGCTGGAGTGTAGTGGCGTGATCTTGGCTCACTGCAACCTCTGCCTCCTGGGTTCAAGTGATTCTTGTGCCTCAGCCTCCCAAGTAACTGGGACTACATGTGCCACCACACCAGGCCAATTTTTGTTTTTTTGTAGGGGTGAAGTTTCACCCTATTGGCCAGGCTAATCTCAAACTCCTGGCCTCCAGTGACCCACCCTCCTCGGCCTCCCAAAGTGTTGGGATTACAGATGTGAGCCACTGTGCCCAGCCTGAGTGATGTATTCTTTACTGCCAAGCTCATAGTAAGGCCTCAATAAATGTTACATAGAGGAATGACTGAAGGTAGGTGGGGAGGAGGGGCTTTTGAAAATAATATAATTCTAGAAAATTGGTGTTATCATAAAAAGTATAAAGTTCAGTGTTTGCAGAATCTTTTACAAATAAATATTATTTCTGGGATTTTTGGCTTTTTGAACAGTCATTACTTTTTCTACACTTAATTGGAAGTGAAAAGAAATGATCACTCACACTTAGAAAATAGCCTGTCTTCTTAGGTTAAGACAGTATTTGTAATAAGCTTCTGCTTGTCGTAGCTACAGCAAGCTACCATGTTTGTCTAGGTTCATGAAATCCATTAAAGGCACTTGGATGCTATGTTGAGGAGACTGGAGTGTATTTAGCTGTGCTTACAGATTTCAATTGCCACCAAGAATATGTATTTTAAGAAAAAGCTTCCTTTAATTTTTGATTATGCAATTAAGATACATTCACTGTAGGAAAATTAGAAAATACAGAGATACAAAAATTATCACTTAGAATGTCTCTAAATAGAAATATCTTTCATTAATAGTTTTGTGGCCAGGTGCAGTGGCTCCTACCACTTTGGGCGGCCAAGGCGGGTGGGTCACTTGAGGTCAGGAGTTCAAGACCAGACTGGCCAGCATAGTGAAACCCCATCTCTACTAAAAATACAAAAAAAAAAAAAAAAAAAAAAATTAGCCATGTGTGGTGGTGTGTGCCTGTAGTCCCAGCTACCTGGGAGGCTGAGGCAGGAGAATGGCTTGAAACTGAGAGGCATAGGTTGCAGTGAGCCAAGATCATGCCATTGCACTCCAGCCTGGGAGACAGAGCAAGACTCTGTCTCAAAAAAAAAAAGTTTTGTGTGTAATCTAATTTTTTATGAATGTCTGTTTATTGTTTAATAACTATTTTTTCTTTTTCTTTTTTTTTTTTTTTTTTTGAGACGGAGTTTCGCTCTTGTTACCAAAGCTGGAGTGCAATGGCGTGATCGCGGCTCACTGCTACCTCTGCCTCCTGGGTTCAAGCAATTCTCCTGCCTCAGTCTCCTGAGTAGCTGGGATTTGGGATTACAGGCACGCGCCACCGTGCCCAGCTAATTTTTGTATTTTTAGTAGAGATGGGGTTTCACCTTGTTGACCAGGATGGTCTCGATCTCTTGACCTTGTGATCCTCCCACCTAGGCCTCCCAAAGTACTGGGATTATAGGCGTGAGCTGCCACGCCCGACCTCTTTTTCTTTTCTTTTCTTTTTTGTTTTCGAGACGGTCTTGCTCTGTCGTCCACGATGGAGTGCAGTGGTGCAATCTCGGCTCACTGCAACCTCCATCTCCCAGGTTTAAGTGATTCTCCTACCTCAGCTTCCCAAGTAGCTGGGATTACAGGTGTGCACCACCACACGTGGCTAATTTTTGTATTTTTGGTAGAGATAGGGTTTTGACATGTTGGCCAGGCTGGTCTTCAACTCCTGGCCTCAAGCAATCCTCCTGCTTGAGGCCTCTCAAAGTGCTAGAATTATAGGCATGAACCACCACATCAGGTATTTGCATATTATAAACAATTATAAGAAAAAATGGGGGCTCACGCCTATAATCCCAGCACTTTGTGAGGCTGAGATAGGATCACTTGAGTCCAAGAGTTTGAGATCAGCCTTGGCAACATATTGGCGCAATTACTTTTGCACCAACCTAATTGTTAGACCCTTGTCTTTGCAAAAAAAAAACACAAAAAAACCCCCAAAACCCAAAAAACAAACAAACAGAAAACCAAAAAATTAGCCAGGTATGGGGGCTGAGGTAAGAGAATTTCTTGAGCCCAGCAGGTTGAAGCTGCCAGTGAGCCATGATGGCCTCACTGCATTACTCTGGGTGGCAGAGCCAGTGATACACTGTTCTCCTTTGCACACCCCACCCCCACCGTGTCCCTCCCTGCCATAACACACACACACACGCGCACACACACAAACACAAAATGCACAAGGTTAACTTTATGAAAAAATATAGTTCCCCAACCAAGCCTCTTTGTAATTTGATGGTGGAGGTTAATTACCTATCTAAACAAAGTATGTGAGTTGGGGTGGGGGTCTAGTGGAAGTTTAGAAAGGGAGAGTCCTCAAAACAAACTGATCCTTCCATACTCAAGTATCTATTTAACCATACTATATGGAAGGAAAAGAAATCAGACCTAATTTGCCCAGTTAGTGAAAAATATACCTAATATTCAAATACATTACACAACTTTGCTTCCCTGAAAATGTTGCAGAAGCTTCCTTTAATTCATTACCTTAGCAAATATTTATTTATTTATTTATTTATTATTATTATTTTTTTGAGACAGAGTCTTGCTCTGTTGCCAGGCACCAGGCTGGAGTGCAGTGGCACAATCTCGGCTCACTGCAACCTCTGCCTCCCGGGTTCAAGCAATTCTCCTGCCTCAGCCTCCCGAGTAGCTGGGACTACAGGCGCGCGCCACCACACTCAGTTAATTTTTGTATTTTTAGTAGAGACGGGGTTTCACCATGTTGGCCAGGATGGTCTCGATCTCTTGACCTGGTGATCCGCCCGCCTTGGCCTCCCAAAGCGC
This sequence comes from Aotus nancymaae, assembly GCF_030222135.1. NCBI lineage: Eukaryota > Metazoa > Chordata > Mammalia > Primates > Aotidae > Aotus > Aotus nancymaae. Next base: position 50,506,548 of record NW_026988432.1, on the reverse strand, counting down.
TGGGATTACAGGCTTGAGCTACCGTGCCCGGCCTTGCAAATATTTATTAAATGCCTTTTATGCTCAAGGCATTTTGCCAAGGGTAGTGTGGGATGTATGATGAATCAGACGTTTTTGGAGTGATGGAAAGAGATGTACTTTGGCATCATACTGACTAGTTTGAATTCCAGCTTCTTGGAAACATTATTCTTTTAACTGCAGTTTTTAAGTTAGTAAAATGAAGCAGTTGGAAAAAGGAAATGCATCTCTTGGTGACCAGCACACAGGAGGTGCTCAATAAATTGAGTTTTTCTCTCCCCAACTCCATTTTGAGGCACTTGCTAGAAGGTAAGTGGTCAGGGAATTCCCCATAGAAAGGGAGGGAGTGTAATTGATTTGAGTCATGAGGTGGATTTAGGCTGGATGAGAAGTGGGAGACAGTAAAGGTAGTAAGTGTGTGGACTTTACCAGATCTTGTGAGTACATCTTATCTAAATGTGACGGCACACGTTTACAGAGAGGTAGAAAAGCAGGAGCTGTAACCCTCAGGCTGCCTGCTCTATGAGTCTAGTTGGGCTGCTGCTGCTGCTGCTTTTTTTTTTTTTTCCTCAGCATAAAAATCTGAATACATTTTTTTTAAACTTATTTATTTTTTTTACTGCATTTTAGGTTTTGGGGTACATGTGAAGAACATGCAAGATTGTCGCATAGGTACACACATGGCAGTGTGATTTGCTGCCTTCCTCCCCATCACCTATATCTGGCATTTCTCCCCATGCTATCTCTCCCCAACTCCCCACCCCCTGCTGTCCCTCCCCTATTTCCCCCTGACAGACCCCAGTGTGTGATGCTCCTCTCCCTGTGTCCCTGTGTTCTCATTGTTCAACACCCACCTATGAGTGAGAACATGAGGTGTTTGATTTTCTGTTCTCGTGTCAGTTTGCTGAGAACGATGGTTTCCAGGTTCATCCATGTCCCTACAAAGGACAAAAACTCATCATTTTTGATGGCTGCATAATATTCCATGGTGTGTATGTGTCACATTTGCCCTGTCCAGTCTATCATCGATGGGCATTTGGGTTGGTTCCAGGTCTTTGCTATTGTGAACAGTGCTGCAATGAACATTCATATGCATGTGTCCTTATAGTAGAACAATTTATAATCCTTTGGGTATATACCCAATAATGGGATTGCTGGGTCAAATGGAATTTCTATTTCTAGGTCCTTGAGGAATCCCCACACTGTCTTCCACAATGGTTGAACTAATTTACACTCCCACCAACAGTGTAAGAGTGTTCCTATTTCTCCACATCCTCTCCAGCATGTTGTCTCCAGATTTTTTAATGATTGCCATTCTAACTGGCGTGAGATGGTATCACAATGTAGTTTTGATTTGCATTTCTCTAATGACCAGTGACGATGAGCATTTTTTCATATTTTCATAAGAGTCTCCCTCTGTCGCCCAGGCTGGAGGGCAGTGGTGCCATCTCAGCTCACTGCAACCTCTGCCTCCCAGTTTAAGCGATTCTCCTGCCTCAGCCTCCTGAGTAGCACGCCGCCACGCCCAGCTAATTTTTTTTGTATGTTTAGTAGAGACGGGGTTTCACCATGTTGGTCAGGCTGGTCTCGAACTCCTGATCTTACGATCTGCCCGCCTCGGCCTCCCAAAGTGCCGGGATTACAGGCATGAGCCACTGCACCTGGCTCCACTTGGGCTTCTATAATGAAATATCATAAACTGGGTAGCTTATAAAAAAAATAAATTTATGGCCAGGCACAGTGGCTCACACCTGTAATCCCAGCACTTTGGGAGGCCGAGGCGGGTGGATCACGAGGTCAAGAGATCAAGACCACCTGGTAAACATGGTGAAATCCCGTCTCTACTAAAAATACAAAAAATTAGTTGGGCATGGTGGCGCGTGTCTGTAATCCCAGCTACTCAGGAGGCTGAGGCAGGAGAATCGCCTGAACCCAGGAGGCGCAGGTTGCGGTGAGCTGAGATCGCACTATTGCACTCCAGCCTGGGTAACAAGAGCGAAACTCTGTCTCAAAAATAAATAAATAAATAAATAAATAAATAAATAAATAAATTTATGTCTCATAATTCCGGAGGTTGGGAAGTTCAAGATCAAAGCAGATGTGGTGTCTGATGTGAGTTTACTTAGTAGGCAAAGTTTTTTTTTACTATAACCTCACACGGTGGAAGGGGTGAGAGATCTTTCTGAGATTTCTTTTTATTTATTTAATGTATTTAACTGACAAACAATAATTGTATGTATGAGGTATCATGTGATGTTTTCATGTGTCATGAAATAAATCAAGCTAACATATTCATCACTTTAATAATTTGTCCTGAATGGAATCTCTTTTACTAATCCCATTAATGAGCGCTCTGCCCTTATGATCTAATCCCCTTTTCACTTTTCTTTTTTTTTTGAGACAGAGTCTCACACTGTGACATGGGCTGGCATGATCTCAGCTCACTGCAAACTCCACCTCCCGAGTTCAAGGCTGTCTCAGCCTCCGGAGTAGCTAGGATTACTGGCGCCCTGCCTCCACGCCTGGCTAATTTTTTGTATTTTTAGTAGAGACGGGTTTTCACTATGATTGGCCAAGTTGGTCTCGAACTCCTGACCTCGTGGTCTGGCCTGCCTTGGCCTCCCAAAGTGCTGGGATTACAGGCGTGGGCCACAGCGCCTGGCCTCTAATCACCTTTCAAAGGCCTCACCTTCTAATACCATCAACTTCTGCTTTAGGATTTTGATACTCGGTTGGGGGTATAATCCCAGCACTTTGGGAGGCCCAGGCAGGGGCTCAGGAATTGGAGACCAGCCGGGACAACATAAGGAGACCCCGTTTTTGCTGGGCACAGTGGCACTTCCCTGTAGTCCCAACTACTCAGGAGTCTGAGGTAGGCGGGTAGGAGGATCACTTGAGCCCAGGAGGTGGAGGCTGAAATGAGCCAACGGTGCCACTGCACTCCAGCGTGGGTAAGAGAGTTAGACCCTGTCTCCAAAACAAAACAAAACAAACACAACGTTTATATCATAGCATCTGCCTACTTGGAAAATTTCCTTTCAGTGCGATATTGGTTCCTACAAACATACAGTTTTATGACATTAGCTCGAAAGTAAGGTATCTTCTCAGCATTACAAAGAGGAAAGTTTTTTCACGTTTACTCCCTCAACGCCTTTTATTTATCCATATAATATCTATGATCGCACTTAATACCTAAGTGCTAGAATCTAATTATATAGGTATCAAAAGACATTAAGTTTTGAAGACAGGCATACAAACAATTTTAATGTTTAGAGATGATAGAGACATCTATAGCAGCACCAAAGAAGAAACAATTTTCCATTTAAGATTTCCATTTAAGTATGAAAATAGGCACATCTCACAGACTATAAAACTATACACCATTTTTATTTTTACAATGTCATTTCTTTTTTTTTTAATTATTATTTTTGAGATGGAGTTTCGCTCCTGTTACCCAGGCTGGAGTGCAATGGCGCGATCTCGGCTCACCGCAACCTCCGCCTCCTGGGTTCAAGCAATACTCCTGCCTCAGCCTCCCGAGTAGCTGGGACTACAGGCACGCGCCACCATGCCCAGCTAATTTTTTTTATATTTTTAGTAGAGACGGGGTTTCACCTTGTTGACCAGGATGGTCTCGATCTGTTGACCTCGTGATCCACCCGCCTCGACCTCCCAAAGTGCTGGGATTATAGGCGTGAGCCACCGCGCCCGGCTCTACAATGTCATTTCTAATGCTAACTTTAGCAATGCTTCAGTGTATAGACAGCAGAGAAAAACACTGAAAATGCGTGATTGAATTACTATTGAGTCACTCCTCTCCGAAATCGGTCCTCCGCATTTTCTCCTTAAAAAATAGAATCCTGGAGACAGTCTAGTCCTGGCTTTTCGAGGAACACATAACAGGGGACACCAGGAGAGGAACACAAATACCGCAGTTTTCCAAGTGCAACTTGCCCCAGCCTCCCACGTGATAGGTTTCTGGCATCACCCCTCCTTGCTGGCGATTCTGGGGAAGATTCTAACGCTCTCCGGGGCCGTCCCCAGTGACGTCACGGGAGCGGCTCCGCTTCTTGGCCAATCACGCGGCCGGATCCCGGGGAAACCCGGGGCGGTGGCGGCGGCTTGGGCGCGTGCGCGAGGTCTCCGCGTGGCTATATAAACATGGCTGGCGTGGCAGCGCAACGGGGCCGTGCTAAGCGCGCGTAGGGGGCTATGGGCGCTGTGGGTTTGTAGTTTTGAAATTTCTGGCGGGGGAGCCGCTCCGCAGTTAGGCTCGAGGTGCGAGCGACGACCTTCCGGGAGCCGCAAGTCCAGGCTCCTCCGCAGCGGGACCCCAGCCCGAGGCGCCGGGCTGAGGGGGCGCACGTGTGAGCGCCGCTGAGGAAGCTGCGAGAGGCCGGGCGGGTGTCGCTCCGGGGGCAGTCCAGGCTCGTGCGGACGGGAGGAAGGTCCTGGACGCGCGTGTCCTGCCGTGCAGCCGGCGCCCGTCACTGACTTCGCTACCGCTGCCCCCGCGTCTCTCCCCAGCGATGCTGTGGAGCCCGAACCTTACCGGAGTCGGCTGCCGTGCGCCAAGCCTCCCGTCACCTCTGCTCCCGGAACCGCAGCGCCACAGCTGCCGCTGAGCCCCTGGGGGATGCCCGCCGGCCTCACAGATCCCGCCCGCGCCGCTCCCCCGGCTGCTGTGAGCGCCTCGGGGACCGTGACCATGGCCCCGGCCGGGGCGCTGCCGGTGCGGGTGGAGAGCACTCCGGTGGCCCTGGGCGCCGTGACTAAGGCTCCTGTCAGCGTCTGCGTGGAGCCCACGGGGTCCCAGCTCCTGCGGTCACCCGTGGGGACCCTGGTGACCAAAGTGGCTCCCATCAGCGCCCCTCCTAAACTCAACAGCGGCCCTAGGCTGCCTGCTCCTCAGATAGTCGCCGTGAAAGCCCCCAACACCACAATCCAGTTTCCTGCTAATTTGCAGCTTCCTCCAGGTATGTTGATCACCCTTTCCAGCCTCGTCTGTCGGTCCAGTCGGCGGTGACGGGAAACGTCGCAGCTTCAGATTGCTCCTAAAAAACTCTGAGCTCCGGGAACCTTTCATAATTTTGACTTTGCAGTTAGCGTACAGGAAACAGCTTATTGGGCAGTGATTTGGCTTTACAGTTAACATATTCTTTTTGTGTCATTACTGCATAGTTTTTCTTTTCATGTTTAAGGAAAGAATATTTTCATCTAAGTGACACAGTAAAAAGCTACATCAGTGTGTTCAGTGGGGCCTTTCAGGCACTGGCTCCTAGGTAGGGGAGATGATATAGCTAAAGTTAATTTCCATGTAGAGGAAGGACCGGTTTATACCGTGGATTTCCATACGCTTAGATTATGATGTAGAATAGCGTTTTACTTATTCATTAATTATGAATGAATGAACGAACGAACGAATGAAGTATGGTGATTTCGCTGTGTCGCCCAGGCTGGAATGCAGTGACGAGATCACGGCTCACTGGAACCTCGAACTCCTGGGCTCAGTCGATCCTCCCTCCTCGGCCTCCCAAAGTGCTGGGATTACAGGCTTGAGCCACCGTGCTTGGCATACTAGTGAAGTACTTGTGTATTAAAACTGGAAGAGATTTTTAAATTTAAGCAAATCAGAATAGGTTTACTGCTTTCTAGTATCAAGTACGAATAATGCTGCTCCTGCACAATCTTTAAATGTCTTATGATTGTAACTTTCTTTTTTTCTTTTTTTGAGACGGAGTTTCGCTCTTGTTACCCAGGCTGGAGTGCAATGGCGCGATCTCGGCTCACCGCAGCCTCTGCCTCCTGGGTTCAAGCAATTCTCCTGTCTCTGTAGCTGGGACTACAGGCACGCGCCACGATGCCCAGCTAATTTTTTGTATTTTTAGTAGAGACGGGGTTTCACCTTGTTGACCAGGATGGTCTCGATCTGTTGACCTCGTGATCCACCCGCCTCGACCTCCCAAAGTGCTGGGATTATAGGCTTGAGCCGCCGCGCCCGGCCTGATTGTAGCTTTCAATTAGCAAAATCCCTGACTGGGAGCACGTGCCATAGTTGACAAACAGATCATAGCCGTGCAGTTGTTGTAGTTGCAATTGAAGCAATGTGTGAACGAATGCTAATGAGTCTTTCACTACTTTGTATCCTAGGGCTTTTTACTCTGTTGGGCTGTATTTTATGATTTACATAAAGGTTTTTGCTTTGTGGTAATTTACATATTGTAAATATGCTGAATGATTTTGGGGTGTTCAGCCTTTCTTTACTGAAAGAAAGTCTCTTGGAATTTGCCTTTTGTTAATTTTGCTTAGCAGTGATTGGAACTCTGACCTGCAAAGATGGTAAAAAAGGGGAAGCATTGATTCAAAGAATCTATATCCCCTAACAAAATGAAGGGGCTCTTTTTGTATCCAATGTTGTAGTCATATATGATGTGGACAGATTATGTTTTTCACTTTTTACGAAGTTCTGTTTCAGTTTTATATGGTATACAAGGAGCTGGGCTCAGTGGCTGACGCCTGTAATCCCAGCACTTTCGGAGGCTGAGGCAGGTGGATCAGCTGAGGTCAGGAGTTCAATACCAGCCTGGCCAACATGGTGAAACCCTGTCTCTACTACAAATACAAATAAAATTAGCCGGGTGTGGTGGTGTGTGCCTGTAGTCCCAGCTACTTGAGAGGCTGAGGCAGGAGAATCGTCTGAACCCAGAAGGTGGAGGTTGCAGTGAGCCAAGATTGTGCCACTGTACTCCAGCCTGGGTGACAGAGTGAAACCCTGTTGAAAACACACACACACACACGCGCACACACACACGTGCACACACACACAAACAAGGTATGTAAAATTGTTAAGACAGTGTTATGGCAGTTTGTAGCACCAAATACATTATTTGCTAGTTCTAAATTGTTATTCTGAATATATATTTATAAAGTAGTTCTGAATGTGTTAGATTGAACTCCCCCCGATTTGTTAAACTATAAATCCTGTCTAGTCACTGATATTTGTTTATAGTAAAAAAAAAAAAAAAGTATTAAGAAAGAACTGTCCGACAGGCCGAGGCATGAGAATTGCTTGAACTGGGAGGTGGAGGTTGCAGTAAGCCAAGAGATCATGCCACTGCACTCCAGCCTGGGTGACAGAGCAAGACTCTGTCCCTCCCCAACCCTCCCCTACACCCCAAAGAAAGAACTGTCAAGAATGAAAACTTGCTGGTAGGTGAGAATGAATCACTTACTAGTGGACTGGGGCCTTACCATGCTAAGCACTTTTAACAAATTACTTGTATTCTTTTATTTGTTGGTAATAATAAGCAGGTAGCAAATAAGGAAAGAGATCTCTAAGAGTAAATAATTTGTCCAATGCCAGGCAACTCATAGGTGTCAGGGGGAGTTTTAGTTCAGGTCTGTTTAACTCTATTCTTTCCATAAAGCTATGCTTTTTTTTTGTTTTTACTTGTATGTGTACGATATGCCTCATTGAGTGTCAGTACTGAAAGGTGATTCAGATATACCAAGGAACCAAAACTGAAACTTGGCAGAGTTAAACAGTAGCAAACTAAGACCATAGCCTAAGTATGTTCATAGCACTGTATTAAAACATTGCATGCTGTTTATCTCTGAGAAACCCCTACAAAAGAGAGAGACAAGATAATTTGCCCTTAGGAATTGGTCATGATAGAGGAGGTGGGGATTTGCTTTTGGTAATTTCTGCTGATGTGTGGCAGAAGAGTGTACTAACTACATCTGTGCTCTTTTTGGGCAGAATAAGATAATAGTAGTTGAAGAATGAAATGGAAACACTGATTAAAGTAACTTTTTAAAAAAGGTTATTAATCTTGTACTATTTCTTTTTTTTTTTTTTTTTCTTTCCTGAGACAGAGTGTCACTCTGTTCCCTAGACTGGAGTGCAATGACACTATCTCAGCTCACTGCAACCTCCGCTTCCTGGGTTCAAGCAATTCTCCAGCCTCAGCCTCCTGAGTAGCTGGGATTACATGCACAGGCCACCACATCCAGCTAATTTTTGTATTTTTAGTAGAGACAGGGTTTCATCATGTTGGCCAGGCTGGTCTCGAACTCATGACCTCAAGTGATCTGCCCACCTCGGCCTCCCAAAGTGCTGGGATTACAGGCGTGAGCCATCGTGCCAGCCTGAATTTTGTACTATTTCTTTTGCGTACCAAGAATTAGCACTTGATTACACAAGGGTGCTTAAATTATATGTCAGTTCTTAATTTTCTAAGATAATGAATACTTTAAGTATTTGAGTCTCTTTACTTCAGAGTTTCATCTGTGAACAGAACTAGTTAAAATATATATATATATGTGTACCACAGGTCTTTCTACGGAGCAGGAGCTGGCAATAAAAAGTATGTACAAGAGGGCATTTAAGGAAATATTAATAAAAGGTTTTCGGTAATTTCTTCAGTCTTCTCTTTTGTGAACATGTGGGGTTTTAGGCCGAACTGTAGTTTTTTCTCTTTTTGATATTCTTCATCTTGCCTATCACTTGTTTGAGAATGCTAAGCGAGGACTTGATTACTACTTTTAGGTCATAAACTGGAATAAATTCTGCATGACAGTCATACTGTATAAAAGTATGAAAGTTACTTATGAAGCAGTGAGGTCCCTTTTCATCAGCCTGTCTTCATGCTGAGACAGGCCATAGAATTTGCATCTCCTTTTTTAACTTCTTGATCCAGTCCTTGGATAAATTCTTTGTTTCCACTCTGGCTTTATCAAAGGGATACAGTGTACATGATCATCACCTCTACAGTTGTCACAGTGCTGCTGGGCTTTGTGAAATGAGGGGTATTCTTTTCAGTGTTCACCATATACCATCCACTGTTTGATTTTCAGACTGTAAAGTCAGGGTAAAGTGATAGTGGCAATGGTGTTATTCTGTCAGTAGTCAGCCCTCAGGAGAAAGTGCTGGTGCTCCGCTCCTGCTGCCCTTCCTCAAGGGGAGCTTAGGTTCTCCAGTTAAGTGCTTCCATTTGGGTGCCGTACTTTCACCCTCATAGTACTCTCACACTTTGTTTTCTTTTTGATTAGAAGGTCCACAGAGGCAGGGACTCTATGTCACTATTATTCTTAGTGCCTAGTAAGTTGCTTGCCACAGAGAAGGCGCTTAAGTATTTGAATGTAGGCATATATGGAGAGAGTAGGGGGCAGTAGAGCTGCAGCCCCTAAGAGATTCTGAGGGCCACCACACATATCAGTGTGTGATAAAAAAAGAAATCAGTTTTGATTTCTTTGCTTATTCTACTTACAAAAGCAGTATGTATTCATGTGAAAAAATCACTAAAATGTAATTTCCAATTCAAAGTATTATTATTAATCTTATCGTTGTATTTTTTTTGCTTGTTTTGTTTTTTTTGTTTTTTGTTTTTTTGGAGACAGAGTCTCAGTCAGTTGTCCAGATTGGAGTAGAGTGGCACAATCTCAGCTCACTGCAACCTCTGCCTCCTGGGTTCAAGCGATTCTCATGTCTCAGCCTCCCGAATAGCTGGGATTACAGGTGTGTGCCACCACGCCAGGCTAATTTTTTTTTTGTCTTTTTAGTAGAGACAGGGTTTTGCTATGTTGGCCAGGCTGGTCTTTGAACTCCTGGCCTCAAGTGATCTGCTGACCTCGGCCTCCCAAAGTTCTGTGACTACAGGTGTGAGCCACTGTGCCTGGCCTATTGTGTCTTTTACGTGTTAGCACCTGTAACTGCCTCATTTTTTCAACTGCTTAATAGTCTATTGTATTAACATAGCATTGTTTTTTGACCACTTGCCTATTCGCAGGCATTGATACTGTTTGCACTGTTTTCTGCTATTATAAGTGATGCTGTGATAAACATCTTTGCGCGTATATTTTTGTGCAGTTTTGGAAACATGGATTTTTATAGGATAAACTGCTGTAAGTAGAATTGTTAGTTCAAATGGTAATATTTCAGTAGGCATTGCTAAATTTTACTCCCCATATACTGTTTAAATACATAGTCAACAGTATTAATACATAATTTTAGAAAACTACCCATGGAATCTAAGAAGTCATTTTTCAGACATTAATTAATGATAGTATATGAGTCTCGTAATTGAGAGGGAAGGTAGGCTTTGAATATAGAGAAATGTAGGCTGGATGATAATACTAGTGTATGGGTTTGTTACTTACTGAATGACTACTGCTAAGAAAGCTCTTGTTAGCTTGAAGTCAGCTAGGTATATGATGCATAGTTGCCTGGAAGCTGCAGACCAAGACCATAGAATAAGGCCTAGATGGTATGCCAATCAAGTTTGTAGATAATATGGAAGGCTGGCTTTTTATGGACTGTAATGGAGTGAAAACATAGGACAGGCATTGATCCTGGAGTTTGAATCCCAGCTGTACCACTTGATAGCTTTGTAATCTTGGACAAGATATTAATCTTATTCTTTTTTTTTTTTTTTGAGACGGAGTTTCGCTCTTATTACCCAGGCTGGAGTGCAATGGCGTGATCTCGGCTCACCGCAACCTCCGCCTCCTGGTTTCAGGCAATTCTCCTGCCTCAGCTTCCTGAGTAGCTGGGATTGCAGGCACGCACCACCGTGCCCAGCTAACTTTTTGTATTTTTAGTAGAGATGGGATTTCACCATGTTGACCAGGATGGTCTCGATCTCTTGACCTCGTGATCCACCCGCCTCGGCCTCCCAAAGTACTGGGATTACAGGCATGAGCCACTGCGCCCAGCTCATTAATCTCATTCTTAATGTCAGTCATGTTGTCTCTAAAATATGGCTAATACTTTCTTAAAAATATCATAAGGGTTAAATAAGTATATAGGGTCTGCATATCACAGAACTCTGGGGAACACCATTTATGTGGAATACAATGTTATACAGCAGAAATGTCATGAATATTTAAGGTTCTTATACAGCATTTGGTGATAGGTACTCTGGTTGCTGTTTAGCTAATATGTATTAGCACCTACCAAATTTTCAGTAGTCTAAAAGTATGAGTCTTTAAATTATCTCAGTGCCTACCTATCCCCATTTTTTAAATTAGAAAAACGATGCTTATTGTAGAAAATTTGGAAAACAGAAAAATTACACAAAAACATTAACCTCCTCCCAATGTTTTGAGTGTATTTTAAAAATCTTTTTTTTTTTTTTTTTTTTTTTTTTTTTAATTGTAACAGGGCTGGGTGTGGTGGCTCACACTTTGTAATCCCAAGCACTTTGGAAGGGCAAGGCAGGCAGATCACTTGTGGTCAGGAGTTCAAGACCAGTCTCGACAACACAGCAAAAGTACAACTAGCTGGGCGTGGTGGCACATACCTGTAATCCCAGGTACTTGGGAGGCTGAGGCCCGAGAATTGCTTGAGCCCAAATGTATGCAGTGAGCCAAGATCGTGCCACTGCACTCCAGCCTGGGCAGCAGAATAAGACTGTCTCAAAAAAAACAAAAAAATTGAGACAGGGTCTTGCTCTGTCACCCAGGCTGGAGTGCATTAATGCAATCAGGACTCACTTCAGCCTGACCTCCCTAGCACAAGCAATTCTCCCACCTCATCCTACCTAGTAGCTGGGGCTACAAGTGTGCATCACTATGCCCAGCTAATTTTTTTTTGGTGGGGGTGAGGGATAAATTTTAGATCTCACTATGTTTCCCAGGCTGACCTTGAACTCTCCTGGACTCAAGCGATCTTCCTGCCTTGGCCTCCCAAAGTGCCAGGATTACAGGCATGGGCCACTGCGCCTGGCACCTAATCTTTTTTTTTTTTTTTTTGAGACAGAGTCTTACTCTGTCACCAGGCGCCAGGCTGGAGTGCAGTGGTGCGATCTCGGCTCACTGCAACCTCCGCCTGCCGGGTTCAAGCAATTCTCCTGCCTCAGCCTCCTGAGTAGCTGGGACTACAGGTGTGTGCCACCATGCCCAGCTAATTTTTGTATTTTTTTAGTAGAGACAGGGTTTCTCCATGTTGGCCAGGATGGTCTTGATCTCTTGACCTTGTGATCCGCCTGCCTCGGCCTCCCAAAGTGCTGGGTTACAGGTGTGAGCCACCGCGCCCGGCCTAATCTCCTTTTTTAATGTCATCTACACTGAAGTAAAATTTTTGTTATTAAAAGAAGAGAAACCTGGCTGGGCACGGTGGCTCACGCCTGTAATCCCAGCACTTTGGGAGGCCAAGGCAGGTGGATTACTTGAGGCCAGGAGTTTGAGACCAGCCTGGCCAACATGACAAAACCCTGTCTTTACTAAAAATACAAAAAAAAAAAAACATCAGCCAGGTGTTGTGGTGCGCGCCTGTAGTCTGAGCCACTTGGGAGGCTGAGGCATGAGAATCGCTTGAGCCCAGGAGGCGGAGGTTGTTGGTGAGCCAAGATTGCGCCACTGCACTCCAGCCTGGGTGACAAAGCAAGATTGACTCTCTCTCTCTCTCTCTCAAAAAAAAAAAAAAAAAGATCTCATTTACAGGGAAGTGAATGTTGAAATATTTGATAAAGGTATAGGGCCAATGAAATTAAGATATAGAGATAGAGCATTTCACTCCCAAAAGCTTTTTGTCTATTTGGAAAAAGTATGCACACCTTCGCTAGTTTTACATAATTGGGATTCTGTGATATCACTTTTATATCCTGTTTTTCACTTGCCATTATGTAGTGACAATGTTCTATATTATGAATTCAACACTTTAATTTTCTTTTTCTTTTTCTTCTTTTTTTTTTGAGACAGTCTCATTCTCTCACCCAGGCTGGAGTGTAGTGGCGTGACCTTGGTTCACTACAACTCAAGCAATTATGCCCCAGCCTCTCTAGTACTGGGATTACAGGTACATGCCACCATACCTGGCTAATTTTTGTATTTTTAATAGAGATAGGGTTTCACCATGTTGGCCAGGCTGGTCTCAAACCCCTGGCCTTATGTGATCCGCCTGCCTTGGCCTCCCAAAGTGTTGAGATTACAGGCGTGAGCTGTTGTACCTGGTCAGTGTTTTTTTGAGATAGGGTCTCATTCTGTCCCCCAGGCTGGAGTGTAGTGGCTCAAACATGGCTCACTGCAGCCTTGAACTCTTGAGCTCAAGTGATCCTCCCGCCTCGGCCTCCCAAGTAGCTGGGACCACAGGCAGGCACCACCAGGCTTGGCTAATTATAAAAATTTTTGTAGAGATGGGGTTTCGACATTTTGCCCAGGCTGGTTTGGAACTCCTGAGCTGAGGCGATCCACCCACCTCAGCCTCTCAAAGTGCTGGGATTACCAATGTGATCAGTGCTATCTATATCTTGAATTCTATGCTAAGTGCCGTAAATCCAATAGTAAATAGGGTAGATACTCTGTGGGTATAGTTTTTCTCTAACTTATTTTTGTAAAATAATACATGCATATAAAAAACCAACAAATATGGAAAGTGAAAAGAAGAAAGTAAAAATCACCTGAAATCTAACAACTTATTCTTAAAAAATAAAATTTAATAGAGGTAAATACAGGCTCAATTTTGGCAAATCAGCTGTGTAAATGGAGGATGGGGGAATATACCATAACTAATAGCAGGACCTGGGATAGAAACTTCTTGATTGCTTTAATTTTTTCTTTTATTTATTCAATTCAGGAAATGAGGGAAATTTAAGTGACTCTAAGCTCTTAGTAAGGAAAACTGTGACATGAAAAATGGAAGAAATCAGTAGTGACTGAGGAAGGAAACAGCTTAGCATATGTTAGCCACATCTAAGTGTTTACAGTTTTATGGAAATGAAAGTGGGTTTATTTTGTGTGGTTGTGCAGAAGGTACCCTTGCATCTCAAGATATTAATGGGAGGCACGTTTGGTTCCATATTAAGGAAGGACTTATATTCCTGGTCTGCTTGTGAAAGAGTAGTACAAACAAATCTCCATTTTCCTAAACCTGGACTATTTGAAAAGAGGCTAAAAGCTAACTAGTGAGGCATTTTGTATATGTATTAAATTGTAACAGATAATTTCTAGAGTCTTTAAGGATCTTATTTTTGTAAGAATCTGCTATTCTTTCAGGGACAGTATTTTTTTTTTTTCTTTCTTTTTTTTGTTTTTTTTTTTGTTTTTTCAGGGACAGTATTTACAAATGACATGAATGTGGATAAATCGGAGAACCTCCATTCAGAGCAGCTTGACACCAAGAAATTGGCCTGTTGGGATGTAGCAGTTCACTGGGCTGAAGGGTAGGGTATGTAAATCATGTACCAGGTAGAGCGTAGACACTGGACCATGTTACACTTTAGTATCTTAATCTTTATAGAGGAAAGGTGCTGTGTAACCTAATATATGATAACATTCTGTCAACATGCCTGTAGAATAAATAAGCCATTCTTTTATGATTGGGAAAAGTGAGTCTCAAATATTTATCAGGATTGGATTAAGAGACTTCGTTACTGGTCTTCAGAGAAGAGACTAACATTCAGTTTCCCTTTGTTTTTAAGTGCTCTCTACCATATTATTGCTTCTCCTTGGAATTGGGCCTTTGAGATAAATAATTGGTTATGGTTGCAAAAGGAGTGTTTTACATCTTCAAAACACTTTGGTTTGAAGATGAGCTGGTTATTTTATTCTCAACATTGTCTTTCTACAGCTATTCTAATATTATCTCCTAGGGATGTTTCGAGTACTTAGTTGAAGAAAAATTTGAATTGTGGACCTCTTGGCATTAATAGCTACCTGCTCAAAAATTCAAAAATCCTCTCATATATTATCTCATTTGGTTCCTTTAATAATCCAGTGAGGTAGGTCTCAGGTTTACCCGTCCACGAACGTGGATATCTTTCCATTTATTTAGATCTTCTTTAATTACTTTCAATGTATGTTTTTCAACGTGTTTTTTACATGTTGAAAGTAATTAAAGTATGAAGACATTTTGTAGTTTTCATACTGTTAGTTTTATACTTTATTAAATTTATTCTTAAAGTGTAGCATTCTCTTTGATGCTATTGTGAATAGAATTATTTTCTTAATTTCATTTATGGTTATTCATTGCAAGTGTATAAAAATACAGTTGATTATTGAATATTGATCTTGTATCCTGCTACATTACTAAATTGATTAATTCCAGTAGTTTGTTTGTTTTGTTTTGTTTTGTTTTGAGACTGAGTTTTGCTCTTGTTGCCCAGGCTGGAGTGCAATGTCGTGATCTTGGCTCACTGCAACCTCTGCCTCCTGGGTTCAAGTGATTCTTCTTTCTCAGCCTCCCCAGTAGCTGGGATTACAGACATGCGCCACCATGCCCAGCTAATTTTGTATTTTTAGTAGAGATGGGGTTTCTCCATGTTGGTCAGGCTGGTCTTGAACTTCCAACCTCAGGTGATCCGCCCACCTCAGCCTCCCAAAGTTCTAGGATTACAGGTGTGAGCCACCGCACCTGGCCAGTTTTTTTAGAGGGTTCATTAAGATTTTCCATAGATAGTAGTTTCTCTTCCCTTATTTAAAGGTTTCATTCACCCATGGTCAACTGCCTTCAAAACTATTAAGGGGAAAATTCCAGAAATAAACAGTTTGTTTTAAATTGTGTGCCATTCTGAGTATCGTGATGAAATCTGTCTCTGTCTCACTGCATCCTGCCTGAAATGGGAATCATCCTTTTGTCCAGTGTATCAACGCTCTGTACACTTACCTGCCTGTCAGTCAGTCATTTAGTAGCCCACTTGACTGTTATAGTACCCAGTATTACGGTGCTTGTCTTCTGGTGACTCTGTTTTAATTAAGGTCCCCAAAGCACAAAGAGTAGTGATGCTGGTGGCATATTTTTTATCATTATTTTTTTATTAGTTATTGTTGCTAATATCTTTCTGTGCCTAATTTATAATTTAAACTTTATCATAGGTATGTATGTATAGAAAAAACATAATATGTAGGGTTCAGTACTGTCTGTGGTTTTAGGCATCCACTGAGATCGTGGAACCTTATGAGCTCATGCCATCTATAAAGAGTTTTACTCCTTCCCTTCTGATTTGGATGCCTTTTATTTCATTTTCTTGCCCAATTACCCTTGCTGGAACTCTGAGTATAATGTTGGACAGACGTAGTGATTATAGGCACCCTTGTCTTATTCCTCATCTTAGATATCCTTGTCTTATTCCTGATCTTAGGGAGAAATTTGGACTTTCACCATAAGTATGATGTTATCTGTGGGTCTTTTTAAATCCGTTTATCAGGTTGAGGAAATTTCTCTTTTTTTGAGTCTTTTTATCTGAAATGAAGAGATGTTGAATTTTGTCAAATGCTTGTTCTGCATCCATTGATATGATCATGTGGTTTTTGTCTTTCATTCTATTGATAGGGTGTTTTACACTAGTTAATGTTTGAGGTGAATGAAAATGAAGACACAGCATACCAAAATCTATGTGATGCAATTAAAGCAATATTTAGAGAAAAATGTACAGCTATACTTGCCTGTTTTAAAAAGGAAGAAATATCTCAAATCACTAACAACCTTGCATTCTTGAGATAACTATCACTTGTTCATGGTATATAATGCATATAAAATACTGCTGGATTCAGTTTGCTAGTGCTTGGTTGAGAATTTTTGTCTATATCCATAAAGGATATGGGCCTGTGGTTTTCTTGTGATGTCCTTGTCTGTTTTTGGTATTGTTAATACTAAACCTTATGAAATAAGTTGAGACATGCTCCCACCCTTTTTTATTTTTTGGAACACTTTTTGAAGAAATAACATTAAATTTTCTTTTAAATGTTTGGTAGAATTGACCAGTGAAGTCATCTGGATGTGGGCTTTTCTTAGATACTCTTGATTCAATGTCTTCATTTGTTAGAGGCCTATTCAGGTTGTCTGTTTTTTCTTGAGTCAGTTTCAGTAGTTTATGTGTTTCTAGGAATTTGTTTTGTCTAAATTATCTAATTTATTAGTTTACAGTTGTTTATAGTCTTCCCTTATAATCCTTATTTCTATAATCCTTTTGCCTCCCTCTTACTCCTGATTTTATTTTGTTAATTAATTTTTTTGAGACGGAGTTTCACTCTGTTGCCCACAGGCTGGAGCGCAGTGGCTCGATCGTACCTCACGGCAACCTCTCCTCCCTAGTTCAAGTGATTCTTCTGCCTCCGCCTCCTGAGCACCACCATGCCTGGCTAATGTTTTTGTATTTTTAGTAGAGACAGGGCCATGCTGGTCAGGCTAGTCTCAAGCTCCTGACCTCAAATGATCTGCCTATCTTGGCCTCCCAAAGCGCTGGGACTACAGGTGTGAGCCACAATGCCTGAGCCTCCTGATTTTGATAGTTTGAGTCTTTTCTTTGTTCGTAGTCATTCTAGGTAAAAGTTTGTCAGTTTTGTTTATTTATTTTTTTTAAGGAACCAGCTTTTGGTTTTGTCTATTTTTCTCAGTTGTTTTTCTATTCTCTATTTACCCCTGCTCTTATCTTTATTATTTCTTTTCTTCTGCTTGCTTTATTTAGTTTTTATTTTGCTCTTCTTTTTCCAGTATCTTACGGTGAAAGGTTAGTGATTTGAGATATTTATTCTTTTTTAAAACAGGCATTTATAGCTATACAATTTTCTTGAAATACTGCTTTAGTTGCATCACATAGATTTTGGTATGTTGTGTCTTCATTTTCATTCATCTTGAGTATTTTCTAGTGTCCTTTGTGATTCTTCATTGACCCATTGGTTCTTAGAAGTGTGTTTAATATGCACATATTTGTGAGTTACCCCACTTTTTTTCTGTCACTGTTTTCTAATTTCAGCCCATTGTAGGTGGAGACCATATATTATATTAGGTTGGTGCAAAAATAATTGTGTTTTTTTGCCATTACTTTAAATGGCAAAAACCGTGATTACTTTTGCACCAGTCTAATATGATATCAATTTTTTAAAAGTTTATTGAGATTTGTTTTGTGTCCTAGTATATGGTCTGTCTTGGAGAATGTTTCTCATACACTTAAGAATGCTATTGTTGTTAGGTGATATACTCCACAGATGTGTGTTAGATTTAGTTGGTTTATAGTTTTTTCTAATGTTTGGTTTCCTTGTTGTTTCTCTGTTTCATTCTATTCATTGAAAGTGGGGGTTTTGCAGTGTCCAAGCAATTGTTGAATTTGTTTTCCTTTTATTACTTTTTGCTTCATATATTTTAGGCTCTGTGTGTGATGTACATATGCTTAAAATGTTACATCGTGTTAATCTGTTATCCCCTTTATCATTATAAAATGCCCTTCTTTATTTCTTTTGTTTAAAGTCTATTTTGATATTAGTATGGCCACTACAGTTTTCTTGTGGTTGCTATTTGTATGATGTCTTTTATTTTCAATTCTTTTGTATCTTTGAGTCTAATGTATGTCTTTTGTAGGCAGCATATAGTTGAATTTTGTTTTTTATTCAGCCCAGCACTTTCTGCCTTTTGATTAGAATATTTCATATATTCACCTTTAATGTTATTATAGTTGGACTTAAGTCTGGACTTTACTTTTGTTTCCTATGTTTCCTTTACTTTTTTCTCTGTACCTTTTCTGCTTTCTTTTGTATTAAGCAAATATTTTCTAGGTTAACACTTTTCCATTGTAATTTTTTCAACATGTTTTGAGTGTTTTTCTTTCTTTGTTTTTTTTTTGAGACAGAGTCTCACTCTGTTGCCAGGTGCCAAGCTGGAGTGCAGTGGTGCGATCTCGGCTCACTGCAACCTCCGCCTCCTGGGTTCAAGCAATTCTCCTGCCTCAGCCTCCCGAGTAGCTGGGACTACAGGCGCGCGCCACCACGCCCAGCTAGTGTTTGTATTTTTAGTAGAGACGGGGTTTCACCATGTTGACCAGGATAGTCTCGATCTCTTGACCTCGTGATCCGCCTGCCTCGACCTCCCAAAGTGCTGGGATTACAGGCTTGAGCCACCGCGCCCGGCCCCTTGAGTGCTTTTCTTAGAGGTTGCTTTAGGGCTTACAATATGAATCTCATTGGAATCTCCTTCATGTGTATATTAGCTTATTTCAGTGAGACAAAGAAGCCCTTTCTTTTATACAGTTATTTTCAGCTTTCTTCCTCTGTGTGTGTGTGTGTGTGTGTGTAATTAGTCTACACATTGCATCTAGATATATTACAAACCTAACAATACCTTATTATAATTATTATGTTACATAGTTTTATGTCTTTAAAGAAGCCAAGGGAAGGAGAGAGCCAGGACATATTTACATCATTTGTTGTATTACCTTATTTGTCTTTTCTGGATTTTCTTCATTTGTTCCTTTGGATCTGAGCTACCATCTGAAGTACTTTTCTTAGTACAATACAGCTTTGCTTCCACTAATTTCCTCTGTGCTTCTGTTTGTAAATGTTAAATTTTCAAAGATGTAATTCTATACATATTGTTATATATGATAGTTTTTTAAAACCAGTTATGAAAGGAGAAGTAAGAATGCATTTATACTGCCAAATTACATAATTACCTTTACCAGTGCTCTTTGTTTTTTCCACGTGAATTTGAATTACTGCCTTGGTCATTCGTTTTCAGCCTGAAGAACTTCATTTAGTGTTTTTTTGGTATGGAGTATCTGCTACTAATGAATCTTCTCAGTTTAAATTAAAAAAAAAAATTATTTTTAGAGACAGGGTTTTGCTCTGTTGCCTGTGCTGGAGTGCAGTGGTATGATTATAGCTTACTGAAACCTAGAATTCTTGGGCTAAAGTGATCGACCTCAGCCTCCTGAGTAGCTAGGATTATAGATGTGCACCACTACACTGGGCTACCTTTTAAATGTTTGTTTGTTTGTTTTTTGTAGAGATGAGGTCTTGCTTTGTTGTCCAGTCTTGTCTCAAACTCCTGGATTTAAGCAGTCCTCCTGCTTCAGCCTCCCAAAGTGCTGGGATTACAGGTGTGAGTCACTTTGCCAGCCTGTTTTTAAATTTTAAATGTCTTTGCCTTCCTTTTTTCTTTGTTTTTAAACATTTTTTACTACTATATGTCTTGA
Source organism: Aotus nancymaae (assembly GCF_030222135.1). Classification (NCBI taxonomy): domain Eukaryota; kingdom Metazoa; phylum Chordata; class Mammalia; order Primates; family Aotidae; genus Aotus; species Aotus nancymaae. The sequence goes on along the minus strand of NW_026988432.1, from coordinate 50,486,629 downwards.
TGTGGCTCTCTTTGCACTTACCTTACTTGGGGTTTCTTGAGCTACTTTGATGTCTGGAGTATTTTCCACCAAATTTGGGAAGCTTTCAGCTATTATTTCTTGGATTTTATTTTTTCCTGTTCCTTTTTCTATACCCTCTCTTTCTGGTACTCACATTATGCCTATGTTGGTGTCTTTACTGGTGTTCCATGTTTTCTGAGAATCTGTTTATTTTTCATCATTCTTTTTGTTCTTTGGATTGCATAATTTCTATAGATTTATCTCCAAGTTTGCTGATCTTTCTTTTTCCAGTTTAGGTTTACTTTTGAGTGTCTTTTGTGAATATATTTGTTACTGTAATGACAGAAGTTCTGTTTTTTAAAAATTTTATCTATCTATAGTGGTATTCTAGATGTATCACACCTTCCTTTACTTCTTTAAGTATGGTTAGTTTTATTCCTTTGAACATACTTATGATTGTTACTCTGAGGTATTTATTAAATCTGACATCTAGTCTCTCTCACAGGTGGTTTCTGTTGCCTGCTTTTCCCCCTGTGTTTATGTCACACTTTTCTGTTTCTTTACATGTCATAGTTTGTTGTTAACAATAGTGTAGCAACTCTTAATACTGGTCCCCAGTATTAAGTTGTATTAACAACTCTTAATACTCCCTTGGATGTGTTATTGTTTTTTGATTTTTGAACAAATGTCCGGCTGGATTGTAAGGTCTCCTTTTGCTACAATAAGCAGCTGCTGATGTTGCTTTTTAGAGGGCATATCATTGAACATGAGCACTGTCATCTTCAGGCGGACTCTCTCTTTGCCTCATCTCTCTGTTAAGCTGTCTGCTTATGCTGGTATCACACCTGGCTGTTAGGATCCACTCATTGTCAGCTGATTGCCCTGTTGTTTTCAACAATGCTCTAGAGCCTAACTTGTTCCACAGTCTGATCCAATTAAATTTGGGCTCCTTTACAGACATAATTTTTTAGGCTAGTGTTTGAGGTTTGTTCTGACCCAAGGAGAACCCTTCTTAGTTGTCTCTTGGTTTTCTCTGGTAAACCAGTAGACTTATGGTTTAGCGTGTATCTCTCATGAAGCTGCAAGCCTCCTCTTAATTGCTACATTGTGTTTGAGGGTGCCTTTAGCCTTGAATTTGTCCAGTCTGTTTAACCTAAAGACACTTCATTTAGGGAGAGATTGGGAGCAGAGGTTGGGAATGTGGCATTCTTCTCTCTGAGTAACATTCCTGCTGTAGCAACAGGATACTGGCTGTGGGCAGTACTCTGGTCTTTCTGCTCACCTCTCCCAACATGGAACCTCCACCCTATGAAAGAGCTGGGGTGAGACACTGGAGGCCCAATTGTGCTGTCCTTGAAGTAGAGATTTCCTTTTATGAATGGGAATGGGTGAGAGAAGGGAGACTTGAACCTCTGAGATGCACCTATCTCAAGTTTATCCTCTTCAATATGTAGCTGGGATGGGGGTGAGGATTGGGGTTAGAAGAGAAATGCAAGTGACCTGCTCCTCCTGGGAAGATACCATAGCCTTACATTGGGAAGTTAGGAGAGAAGGAGCCCTTTGTTCTTGGCGACACTCCCTGGAATGGAATTTCTGTCATGTTGAGCTGAGACGGGAAAGAGAGGAGTTGGTTGCAGTTCAAATGCCACATGTTTTTGCTATTCTTACTGAGTTTTAGCAGATATCCAGTAACTATAGTCATTTTCTGTATGCCTTAGGACAGTTTCCAAACACTTTTTTTTTTTTTTCGACAGAATCTCACTCTGTCACCCAGGCTGGAGTGCAGTGGTGTGGTCTTGGCTCACTGCAACCTCTGCCTCCCAGGTTCAAGTGATTCTTGTGCTTCAGCCTCCTGAGTAGTAGCTGGGATTACAGGTGCCCACCACCACACTTGGCTAATATTTGTATTTTTTAGTAGAGATGGGGTTTTACCATGTTGCCCAGGCTGGTCTCAAGCTCCTGGCCTCAAGTGATCCACCTGCCTTGGTCTCTCAAAGTGCTGGGATTATAGATGTGAGCCACTGTACCTGGCCAGTTTCCAAAAACCTTGAATGGTTGTTTTATAAAAATAATTTTACCAGTTATGCTTGTTTCAGTGGGGAACAGGGTTGTTAGAGAGCCTCATGCCACCATTCTGAAAATGGAACCCCAGCTATGAATATTCTTGTTTGTGCCTCCTATTGACACAAGCAAGCCTTTTTTTCTTTAAGATTTTATTTATTTTTAGAAACAGTGTTGTGCTTTGTCACCCAGGCTGAAGTGCAGTGGCACCATCATAGCCTGCTGAAGCCTTGAATTTCTGGGCTCAAGTGAGCCTCCCACCTCAGTCTCCTGAGTAGCTGGAACTACAGGCACATGCCTACTGCATTTGCCTAATTTAAATATTTTTTTTTGTAGAGATAGGGTCTCACTTTGTTGCCCAGGGTGGTCTCAAACCCAGGTGTAAAGAGATCCTCCTGCCTTGGCCTGCCAAAGTGTTGGGATTACAGACAGGCGGGAGCCACCACACCCGGCCAAGAATTACTTTAGGTTAGAAATCCTGAGTTACAGGGTATACAAATGGAAATAAATTCGCACAGTCATATAAAGTTGAAGAAAGTAGTTAGTTATACCAAATCATACTACCACCACAAGATGTTAGAATTCCTGTTGATACACTTTTCTCCAACCCTGGTATTGTCACTGGCCATCTTAATCTTTGCTTGTTTATGTAGATATGAAGTGGTATTTCACTGTGGTCTTAATTTACCTTTCCCTGTTCTTGGCCTCTGTGTTTTTTCTTTTGTGCATTTTGGATACTCATCCTTTGAATATATGTGAACCAAAATTTTGTTTCATTTTGTAGAGATGAGGTCTTGCTTTGTTGTCCAGTCTTGTCTCAAACTCCTGGATTTAAGCAGTCCTCCTGCTTCAGCCTCCCAAAGTGCTGGGATTACAGGTGTGAGTCACTTTGCCAGCCTGTTTTTAAATTTTAAATGTCATACACACACATTTATATATTTCTTCTCAGATTTTATCTTTTCCATGTAGATAGCTAATTGACCAGCCCCATTTACTGAATAGTCTCTCCTTTCCTTATGAATCTACAGAGCCTTTTAGGAAAATTTGATATGACATATCTGCATGAATTGATTTAGGGGTTCTCTTTCTTTTCCATTGGTCAGCTTATGCAGTCTTATGCTGTTAACCACACCATTTTAATTACTGTAGCTTTATAAATAGCTTTGATATCATAAAGGAAAAGTGTTTTGCTTTCTTCAGGAGCATTTCGTTGCATTCGTAGATTTTAAATTTTTAAGTAGCTTTGAGAAAAATATTTGTCCATCTTTATATGTGATAAGTAGCAGACATGAAATTCAGTATGTACTGACAGCATATTTTTACAGTGTTGAAAGAAATGGGAGAAGAAAATATGTGATGATTATGCTTTGTTTATTGGCTCAGAGATCACTTTTTTTTTCTTTTTTAAATATAGGAACCGTTTTGATCAAAAGTAACAGTGGTCAGTTGATGTTGGTATCCCCTCAACAAGCTGTAACAAGAGCTGAGACCACAAGTAACATAACTTCAAGGCCAGCAGTACCAGCGAATCCTCAAACAGTCAAAATCTGTACAGTGCCGGTAATATACCTGAAAGATTTTTCATCTTTCTTTGTTTCTCAGCTATAATTTTCATATAATTGTTTTGTATGTGTTTGTTAGTAAAAAATAATCTAAGAGATGATTCTGCTCAGCTTTTTCAATCAGCTTCCCTTGAATATGTCAATTTAATAAAGATTTTTGGTTTTGTCCTTTGGTAATTACCAGAATAGTAAATTCAGTCTTTATATTTCAGATTTTAGGTCCTCAAAGGAATGTTCAGAGGTCTATTTGCATTTTTTTGTTGTTGTTGTTGTTGTTTTTTCTTTTTGAGACAGGGTCTCATTCTGTCTCCAGAGGTGCAGTTTTGTGAACATGGCTCACTTAGTTCGCTACACCCTCAAGCTCCTGAGCTAGGGTAATCCTCCTGCCTCAGGCTCCCATGTAGCTGGGACCACAGTCGCATGCCACCATGCCTGGCTACTTTTTAAATTTTTTTGCAGAGATAGTGTTTTGCTTTGTTGCTCAGGCTGGTTTTGAACTCCTGGGCTCTTGATAATCTTCCTGCCTTGGCCTCCCAAAGTGCTGGGATTACAGGTGTGAGCCACTGTACCTGGCCTATTTGCATCTTAAATGGAAAGAATATAATAATTCTGCCTCCCAAGTAGCTGGGATTGCAGGTGCCTGCCACCATGCCTGGCTAATTTTTATCTTTTTAGTAGAGACAGGGTTTTCAGCTGGCCGGGCTGGTTCTGAACTCCTGATCTCAGGTGATCTGCCTGCCTTGGCCTCCCAAAGTGCTGGGATTACAGGTGTGAACCACTGCACTTGGCCAGTTCTGCTTTAATTTTAATTTTTGGTAAAATAGTAAGATTCCAATTTATACATTTTTATTTGTATGTTACAGAAATTATCTTTAAGACATACAGAAATCTGCTATATTTCATTAACTTGGCATTGTTAGAATGACATATTTTACATTCATGGTGATCTTTCTAGATAACTGGAACGTGTTTGATGGAGTTAAAAATATTTTTATGGATATTTTATTTAAATAGAAAATGCTGAATGTAGTTTAGGGTTTTCTTGATGACTCAGGCTCATTGTAATGACAGATTGCTTTGTTTTTTGTTGTAATAATCATTCTTTGCCAGTTTTTTTATTTTTGTGCTCTACAAATTTTATTCTCGGTTCTGAAACAGTTATTTTCTCTGTTACCATATCTGTCAGTAATAGCTGCTCCTTCCCTTTCTAGTTTGGTTTAACTGCTGTGGAGAATATAGGTTAGCAGGTTTTTGTTTATAATTAAATATTACATAAGAATCTATATTTTTTCTGTATGAACCAAAGAGTCAAGATTAAGATTTTAATGTTGAATACTGTAATATTTATTTAGTTTCAAATTTCAGATAAATGCGTTGTTTATCGAATCTGTTGCCTCCTTAGAAATATGCAGTTAGTGTCATCCGGCCAGTTGACCAGTTAGGTTTATAGTATAGAATGTGCATAGTGCATAAAACACATAGGGTTATAAAGCCAGTCATAACAAATACATTTGGTGTCATAAAGTGTTCTAATGTTCACCATAGTACTGATTTTAAATTACTAACACCAATGACTTTGTGTTATCTTGCTCTCCTCCACCGGCAAGAATTCTAGCTCACAATTAATCAAGAAAGTGGCAGTGGCACCTGTTAAAAAATTGGCACAAATAGGAACTACTGTGGTAACCACTGTTCCGAAGCCTTCCTCAGTACAAGTAAGTTGTACTGGCCATTCGTGCACTGGTTATTATCTTATCTTTTTAAAAATCATTTAGCTATCTCCTGCCAGATATGTAAGTTACTATGTGACATTGAAAATAGCAATTCAGTGATACATGGCGGCACTTATCAAACTGGGAACTGTTGGAGGTATGGGAAACAAGATAAACATGGTGTATATTCTTGGAATACCAGTTTTACTTAAGTGTATTAAATTAATACAAATCTGTCTAATAGCCATGTGTTGCAGTATCTGGAAGCAGGTGCTGAGATAAAATTTGGGATATGTATAGATAAATACCCACGGAAGGAAAGGATAGTAGGTAAGAGTTTGAACTAGATGCAGGCCCAATAAAGCCTTAGCCAGCCTAGTGGAGAACTTTGGAGCACATGTGACCTGTCAGCATTGTCCCACTATGGGCTAACATGGTTGGCTGTGCTTTAATTACTAGTCTCTGTTCAGTTATCGGATGTGGACTCCCCTGGGAAAGTTATCTTGGGCAAGATGATCCTCTGCAGCTGAGGGAAGCCTGACGGAACTGATAAATGGAGGCTGTCTAATATCATTCCCAGCAGCTAGCCAGGACAGTACATATCACTCCTTGTCATGGTTCATCACAGGCTACTCCTTGCATCATTTGGATCTGTTGCCTCATATATGTTGGAGATCCCATGTTCTGGGATTCTCATGCGTTTCTTCTTTGGGGAAACAAAGAGGAGGTTAATACAACAAACTACGGTCCCCACTGCTGCAGCTGATCTCTGGGAGCACCTGATAGTAATAATTTCCCTCTTCCACTGTCTCTTCCTAGATTCCCTTCACCCTCAACTACCAACTATACTGATCTTCATAACTTAACTGATAACATGACCAGACCCTCATCCCTGAGTGATCTATGGTCTTAATAACCATGTTCTTTTGAGGTCAGGGTTGCTACAGTTGTCTTATTTATCATCACAATTGGGCAAGGAAATACAAGGAGGCATTTAAGTGAATCACCTGAATCACGTGAATTCACCACACATACTTCTTTTTGCCTCCATTGTGTAATAGCAACCCTACCTCCTCCAGATGATGGGAGTCAGTTACTATTCCTGAGATATTACTCCTCTCTATCCTGCTGAATCGTGGTTACAAGGAACAAGAGTATAGTTATAGTGTCTATTTTATTTATTTAATTAATCTATTTTTGACAGAGTCTTCCCTCTCGCACAGGCTGGAGCGCAGTGGTGCAGTCTTGGCTCACTGCAACCTCTACCTCCTGGGTTCCAGCGATTCTCCTGCCTCAGCCTCCTGAGTAGCTGGAATAACAGGCGTATACCACCACGCCCAGCTGATTTTTTGTATTTTTAGTAGGGATGGGGTTTCACCATGTTAGCCAGGCTGGTCTTGAACTCCTGACTATGTAATCCGCCTACATCAGCCTTCCAAAATGTTGGGATTATAGGCGTGAACCACGATGCCTGGCTCTTAGTGTCTATTTATAGGGACTCTTGCTTTGTCCTTTGGTGGAGGTGTTTGCTTCTTGCGGGCAGAAATGGGAAACACAAAGTCCTCCAGTGAGTCTTTGTTGTGAGTGATGGTAAGTGGGGCCATTCATGCTTCTTCTCCTTGATTCCTTGATCTATGGGTTTGTCCTATTGGGGACATAGTACCGTATGGAAATTTTTGATTAAATGAGTATGCTGAGTCTGGGAGGGTGGAATCCCATTCTCATAGAGTATTGCCTCTGTGTGTGTACTTCACCTGTACCTCCTGCAGGCTATTCTAATATTTTACTAGACTCCTAGTTTCTGAGTCAAGACATACGTGATACAACCAGTGAGTCCCATAGTTTTGGGACTATGCATCTTCTTGGAGCATGTGTAATCCCATGCTAGTGGATCAGACCCTCTTTTGGTGTTCCAAACTTCATTTAACCATACTGCTCACATTCTTTTCCTCTAACAGAAATGATGAGCAGTGAATCTGGTTTTAAACATAGTATTTTTCTACTAATATCATTTATTGGCACTTAACATGCTTGACACTCTTTAAGGTGCCTTACATTCATCATCTTGCTTTATCCTTGTGACTATACTATAAGGAAATGTTATCTCCATTTTATATGAGAGGTTAAGAAGCTTGCCTGATTTATGCTAGTATGTGGCAGAGTGAGGATTTGAGCCTTTATCTGACTCTGGAAACTGTTCTTAATGACCTATGTACTGATTATCTCAAAACCTAGTGTATTTTTTTCTTAGGATAAATTCTGAAGAGACTATTGGGCCAAAGAGTATAAATTTAGGCCTATTGATAGCTGCTACCATATTGTTTTATGAAGAAGTTAACCACTTTAGACTATCAGTACTTTGAGTATATCAGTTTTTCTTTGGATATAGTTCTGAAAGATTGAGTACATAAATAACACCACAGGTTAAAAAAATATATTGCAGAGAAAAAACATACTTAGCAACATGATATTAGATACTTAAGATTGCCATTTGTACATTATGGCTTTTTAGGACACAGAGAGCAAATTATGTTGTGCTGGGATAACTGAAGGAACTCCACTACTTCACGGCCCTTTTGGGAGCCAGTTTAGTGGTAAAGTGAGTTTCTTGGATATTACTTCTTAGAGTGTATTAGGGATTTTCCACGTCTGTGGATTTTAATCTGTCCCCTGCCAGGTACAGCCACAATTCTATTTCTGTGCTCTCTGAATATTCGTTGAAGTGTTAACAGTTCTAGAACATGAAAGCTTGTGTTCATTTACTTAGTAATTATAGTCAGTGAACACTAATTATATTTGTAGTTAAAATATTTAAAAAGTAGAGATGAGGTCTCACTCTGTTGCCCAGGCTGTTCTTGAACTCCTGGGGCTCAAGCAAATCCTCCCACCTTGGCCTCACAAAATATTGGGATTATAGGTATCAGCCACTGCACCTTGCCTATATTAGTAGTTTTTTTTTTTTTTTTTTTTTTTTTTAAAAGACAGGGTTTCACTATGTTGGCCAGACTCCTGATCTCATGATCCGCCCGCCTTGGCCTCCCAAAGTGCTGGGATTACAGGTGTCAGCTCGAGACCAGCTTGGCCAAAATGGTGAAACCCTGTCTCTACTAAAAATACAAAAATGAGCCGGTGATAGTGGTGGGGCCTGTAATCCCAGCTACTTAGGAGGCTGAGGCAGGAGAATCACTTGAACCCGGGAGGCGGAGGTTGCACTAAGCCCAGATCACGCCACTGTATTCCAGCCTGAGTGACAAAGTGAGACTCCATGTCAAAAAAAAAAAAAAAAAAAGACACTTTGAAGGGTGAGGGGGAATGGAATTTATTGGCGAAAAGGATAAAGAAAGCTCAGCAAAGCGAGAGGGGTTCCTGTTTACAATTTTTATAAAAGAGACAACCTAGAGTCTTTGAATTCAGATGAGGGGGAAATCTTTACTAAGCTTAAACTAAAACTTAGAATTTCTTTCAACTATGAATGTAGGCTTCAAACTATGGAACGATAGAGTACTATATTGTGTTAGTGTTAGCACATATCTATGACTTTGTCACAATAGAAATCCTTGAAATTTGTGCGTTTCCTCATGTTCAGTTATCTTGAAATGCTCATACTAATCTGTCACTGATGTTTTTGTATGGACCATTTATTTTTCCTAATTTAGGTTGATGCATATTTTAAGTTGGGCTGTTCCTTAGTGGTAGCCTAGAACAGTGGATATTAGTAAAGAATGAAGTTAATGGTATCTGTCCACTTTAAGGGGTAAGCGTCTGTGTTTTAGGCATTGAAATAAGGAGCTAGAACTTAGAAATGAGAGAAGATAGAACACCTTGTACTTGATTGTCAGACTGAAAAGGCAAATGTATATGTTAAAAAATTTTGAAAGTATTTTCCTATTAGGCTTAGTCTAGTAAATATAACACAACAACTAGTTAGAAATCTTGTGTTCACTTGTATATTGTATTTGATGAAGATGTAGTTTGTCCCATTGTTAGATTGGAATCTAATGTGCAAATGACTAGTATTTCTAATTAAATATGAATAAACCTAAAGTGATTGCTCTTGCAGAGAGGTACAGAAAATGACCCTCCTTGAAATGCAGTTTCATCTTATAAATTTCCATACAATTCATTTTACCGGCTCTGTGTAGAACTGATTTTCACACATTTATTTCACATATACTTCAGTCTGTTTTCCTCCTGTCTCCAAGACATGCCTAGTCAGTGCCAGTGCATCTTGCAAAGCATTTAAGTTACCTTTGGCTGGTCTATTCAGTCAAAGGCGGACTGAGTTTAAGACACTTTGGGCCTGGCTCGGTGGGTCACACCTGTAATCCCACCACTTTGGGAGGCTGAGGTGGGTGGATTGCCTGAGGTCAGGAGTTCGAGACCAGCTTGGCCAACATGGTGAAACCCTGTCTCTACTAAAAATTCAAAAATGAGCCACGGATGGTGGTGGGGGCCTGTAATCTCAGCTACTCAGGAGGCTGGAGGCAGGAGAATTGCTTGAATCCAGGAGACAGAGGTTGCAGTAAGCCCGGATCACGCCATTGCATTCTAGCCTGAGTGACAGAGGGAGGCTTCGTCTCGGAAAAAAAACCCAAAAACTTTGAAGGGTAAGGGGGAATGGAATTTATTGGGTGAAAAGGAAAAAAACTCAGCAAAGCGAGAGGGGTTCCTGTTAACAGTCCCCCATCTCACAGATTGAATTTTGGAGTCACCACACAGGAACAGGAGAGGCCAGGCTCCTCTCCACTGCAGAGGGTGTGATCTTCCCGAGGCTCCACCCCCAACCCCCACCCTCACCCCCCCCCACCCCCCCAGTGCACAGGCACATGGGAGATTCTTCTGGGACCTTTCCCCTTATCTTTTGCTGAGTCTATCAAGGTCATCAGGCATTAGATTCTCACGAGAATAGTGCAGCCTAAATCCCCCTGCATACGGAGTTCACCAGAGGGTTCATGCTGCTATGAGAATCTAATGGCATTGCTGATCTGACAGGAGGCGAACTCAGGCAGTAATGCTCACTTGCCTCCTGCTGTGTGGCCAGGTTCCTAACAGGCCACAGACCCATTTCTGCCTGTGGCACAGAGGCTGGAGACCCCTGTGGTAAGATACAGGTAGTAGCTATACTAGAAAGTGTTATGAAGGACAGATTTTTTTTTTTACTGGAGACAGGATAAAAATATTGACAAGAAAAGTAGAATGCCATAAATGCCCCCTCTACTTACAAAGGACATTTTTCCTTACCTCACATTTCAGTTGGACTTTAGTTTGCCTCCTGAGGGAGGGGGACAGTATGGCCCCCTAGGAACCTTTCCCATTAGTTCTCAGAGGTGATCATAACCACCAGCTAAAATTTCAGATTGCACTTTCTCAGATATGGCAGTACAGAGTTAATTACTGATTATAAGATAGACTTACTGAAGGAAAAGGCTTATTTACTGTATAAAAAACTAAAAATGAATTAGAAAAATCTCCAGAAGAATTCAGAAGAAACTGAGTGGTAGTTGTCTCCAGAGATCAGGACTAAGGATGCAAAAAGGAGGGAGATTTCTTTTTGAATGTTGCCTTTGAGGCTCTATCTATATTTAACAAAATTGTACTAATTTAGGGGTAATTTTAAATTTTATCTTTTTTGTTTAAAATTTTAATATTATAGTCCTCATTAATCAGTAATTTAAAAATTTTATTAAAGTTTTTGCTAGGTGAACCTTTAGTTTACTTTTCTTCTATTATTATTATTCAATTTTGAAATATGTTACAGCCTGTCTCATAAAATGAACTGAACAGCTTTCCCTATTGTGTTTTTCTAGAACATATTACATGAGACAAGAGTTATGCAAAAGTGTGGAAAAATCACATGGAAAGTATCTGAGCCTGGAGACTTGAGGGAGGGCGGTCTTTTTGGTTATCATTTCAATTTTTTTAATTTGTCTATTCCAGTTTCTATGGTTTATGCTAATTCTGTCATTTCATGTTTTTCCAAAAATCCTTTCGGTTTTGTTTCAAATGTATTAGCCTACAGTATTTAATATTTTGATTATATATTATTATGAAATATACATGCAAACAAAGACTACATGTAATACGTACGCACACATATGTAATATGTCTGTTCAAAAAAATATATAGTAAAATGAAGGCCTATATACCCCAAACCCACCTAGGGCTTCCATGTGTCCCCACCCCTCTCCTTTTATCAGTTCTCAGCATTTTAAATGTTCTTTCTGTTTGTAAAGAAAAATTTGTTTTTATGGAGATAGAGTCTTGTTATGTTGCCCAGACTGGCCTCAAACCCCTGTCTTCAAGCAGTCCTACTGCCTCAGCCTTCCAAAGTGCTGGGATTGTAAGTGTGACCCCCTGCCCTTGGCCTTCTTCCCATTTTTTACCCTCAAAACGTTTTTGTCTAATATATGCTCCAGTCTCTCTAATGTGGGAGATTCTGGTGTACATTCAGATTTACCTATTTTGACTATTATGGAAGGAAATTTTCTTGAAGGTGATAGCAACTTAACCTTTTTGTGTTGCATGCTTGTAGAACATAGATATTTAAATTAAATAATGGTGCATTGTTCAGTTTTCTGTTTGAATTGTAAATACTGTTCTTTATCCCTGTCCCCCAGACTTTTATGTTCTGTAACTTTAAGTGTTTGTCTTTAACACTAAATTAGATTGTTGCTTTATCTCAATGTGATTTTCTAAATTACTACCTGACTTGTGATTTCTTGTATGAGGTTTTTGTCCTGCAGGTGGTGCTAGAGTCACACCTTATTTTGATGGCAGAAGAAACAACTAAAATTCTTTTCAGTGTGAGAAGAAGATACCACATTTTATAATATTCTTCATGCTTACTTTAATGGTCTACATAAAAGCTGTTTATCTGAATGTTAGATAATAAGTAGATTGCTCTGCTTTATACTTAAGAAATAACAGAATATTCTATGTTCTCATATAAAGACTTTCAAATACTTCTTAGAGTATTACTACTATTTTTTTTTTTTTTTGAGGTGAAGTCTCACTCTGTTGCCCAGGCTGGAGTGCAGTGGCACGATCTTGGCTCACTGCAACTTCCGCTTCCAAGGTTCAGGCAATTCTCTTACCTCAGCCTCCTGAGTAGCTGGGATTACAGGCATGCGCCACCATGCCCAGCTAATTTTTGTATTTTTATTAGAGACAGGATTTCACCATGTTGGTCAGGCTGGTCTCAGACTCCTGACCTCGTGATCCACCCGCCTCTGCCTCCCAAAGTGCTGGGACTACAGGTGTGAGCCACTGCGCCTGGCTTTAATGCTTTTTTTTGAGGACTTATTTGCTTTAGCACTGTTTTTCACAAAAATCCTAGGACAGCAGGTCTGTTCCTATCCCTGTTTTTGCAGAGAGTAATTGGAATTAGCAGGAATAAGCAACTTGCCTGCAGTCAACATTTGGTAGGTGGTAATGAAATGGTAGATGGGGTGAGAATGAAACATAGATCTGCTAGACTCCAGAGTTCCTAGAACTGTGTTATATTGCTTTAGACTAGTAGAGCATAACATAAAAGCAAAGATGTTAAAATTAACTTGTCTGATGAGTGTGAAGTGAGGCACCGACTAATGGATCAGAGTAATACATGCCTAAATATTTAATACCTGTAATTTCAGTCTGTGATTGTGCCAACCAGTGTTGTCACAGTAACTCCTGGAAAGCCAGTGAATACTGTAACTACCCTGAAGCCTTCAAGTTTGGGAGCATCATCCACCCCCTCAAATGAGCCCAATCTTAAAGCAGAGAACTCAGCAGCTGTTCAGATTAATCATTCTCCAGTAAGCTCTTACTTGTACCTTATATAAATCTAGTTCCTTGCAAGTTTTTTTGAATTGTTTGCTCACTAACACGTGTTTGCTTATATTTATATTTTCATATTTAGACAATGATAGAAAATGTGAAGAAATGCAAGAACTTCCTTGCAATGTTAATAAAACTAGCATGTGGTGGATCACAGTCCCCAGAAATGGGGCAAAATGTGAAGAAGCTGGTGGAAGAACTTTTGGTAAGTAGTGCTATAAAATCCTGCCAGTTCTGGAAGAATCCATGTAACACGTTTTTATTGGAAACGCATGTTTTTAAATACGATTCATTTATTTATTTATTTTTGAGACAGAGTCTCGCTTAGTTGCCCAAGCTGGAGTACAGTGGTGTGATCTGGGCTCATTGCAACCTCTGCCTCTTGACTTCAAGCTATTCTTGGGCCTCAGCCTCCTAAGTAGCTGGGATTACAGGTGTGCAACACAATGCTCAGCTAATTTTTGTGTTTGTAGTAAAGACAGGGTTTTGCCATTGGCCAGGCTGGTCTCGAACTCCTGGCCTCAAGTGATGTGCTCACCCTGGCATCCCAAGGTGTTACGATTACAGGCATGAGCCATCAAGCCTGCCCTGCAATTTATTTTAAATGTAGTTCTTGATAAATTTTGTTTTTGCTTCTTGAAAGCTTTGTAATGACTATAAATCTTGGCTAAATAAACCTAATGTGTATTTCTTTTTAAAATTTACCTTTTATTTTTTATTGTATATGTTTAAGGTATGCAGCATGATGTTTTTACATATATATGTGTATATATAGATGTACAGAAATTTTATATATCATTTCTGTACATCATTATATATATAATTTCTGTACATCATTATATATATATAATTATATATATATATATATATAATTTCTGTACATCAGTCTTGCCTCCATTAGCCTACAAAGGTCAATAGGAAGTTATTAGAGTTACGAAGTCTCGGCCGGGTGGAGTAGCTCATAGCCTGTAATTCCAGCACTTCGAGGCAGGTGGATCACCTGAGGTCAGGAGTTTGCAACCAGCCTTGCCAACATGGTGAAACTTCATCTCTACTAAAAATACAGATATTAGCCAGGTGTGGTGGTACATGCTTGTAATCTCAGCTACCTCAGAGGCTGAGGCAGGAGAATTGCTTAAACCTGGAAGGTGGAGGTTGGAGTAAGCTGAAATTGCACCACTGCACTCCAGCCTGGGCGAGAGAGCACGACTCTGTCTCCAAAAAAATAAAAAAAGAAATTTGAAATCTCAGAAAGTTAGGCTATCAATAGATAATGAAATTCAATTCTCATATGTCCAGATAGACGCCAAACTTTGGGACCACAGAAGTTATTAATGCTCTTAAGCCTCACTTTCGTTATCTATAAGATAAGAATAGGCTGGGCGCAGTGGCTCACGCCTGTAATCCTAGCACTTTGGGAGGCCGAGGCGGGTGGATCACAAGGTCAAGAGATCGAGACCATCCTGGTCAACATGGTGAAACCCCGTCTCTACTAAAAATACAAAAAATTAGCTGGGCGTGGTGGCGCATACCTGTAATCGCAGCTACTCAGGAGGCTGAGGCAGGAGAATTGCCTGAACTCAGGAGGCGGAGGTTGCGGTGAGCCGAGATCACGCCATTGCACTCCAGCCTGGGTAACAAGAGCGAAACTCCGTCTCAAAAAAAAAAAAAAAAGAATAAACATAAAGATTGTTGATGTTTCAATGAGTGCCAAGATGCTGTGTCTTTTAGCTACCAAATTATATGCCTTTGGTTTCTTACATCCTCTTTCAGGTAAAATATGTAGGTACACTAAAAAGAGTGAAGGTGGAAGTTAGCAAATATTTCATATTATATGCTTAAGACATGCTGAGGATATAACAGACAAATGGACTTGGATTTTTTTGAACTACTATAATACACAGATTTCTCTCACCATATAATTAGAATTGTATTTTTCACATAAAAATTGTCCCTTTTTCCCAGTAGAAAATGTATATATTTCAGGCTGGGTACAGTGGCTCATGCCTGAAATCCCAGCACTTTGGGAAGCCAAGGCGGGGTGAATCACCTGAGATCAGGAGTTCAAGACCAGCCTGGCCAACTGGTGAAACCTCATCTCTACTAAAAATATGAAGAATTAGCTGGGCATGATGGTGGGCACTTGTAATCCCAGCTCCTTGGGAAGCTAAGGCAGGTAAAAATGCTTGAACCCAGGAAGCAGAGATTGTAGTGAGCCAAGATCATGCCATTGCACTCCAGCGTGGTCGACAAGAGCAAAACTTGGTCTCAAAAAAAAAGAAAGAAAATGTGTATGTTTCAAGTATTATACAGCAAAAACAAGCATAGTTTATAAATATTAAAATGTCTTCTTTACTACTATTTTTAATGTTGCCTGTAAGATGTTAGAAATAGAGCACACTTGAAGTGCTTAATTTTTCATTTGGGAAGATGTTTTTATTTTAGATGTCTAAAATGCAGTATACTAATAAGTTTTTAATTCAACTTTTGAGTGTCTTTTTAAAAGTAAACATTGAGCTTTTGATTTTCCCTTATCAAGGTATGCTAGTTTTGAAAGGAGATACAATGACTTGGTTCTCTGAAGTGGAATACTGTAGATGAAGAGACATGATGGAAAGGAACACACATATCCCACAAAATATTAAAGATTTTTTAACCACAAAATGTATGTGTGAATTTTATGGACAGATAGGAGCAGTGAGGAATTAATCAAATATTGCTTCTAGTTTTAAGATCTGTTTGCCTTAGAAAAACAAACAGCAGGCTGGGCAGGGCATCTCTGAAAAAAAGGCAGCAGCACGTCAGGGACTTATAAATAAAATCCCACCTTCCCAGGACAGAGCACCTGGGAAAAGGGGCAATTGTGAATTCCACTGCAGCAGAGTTAAACATCCCTGCCCAGCAGCTCTAAAGGGAGCAACAGAGCTCCTAGCACAGACTTGAGGTCTGATAAGGGACAGACTGCCTCTTCAAGCGGCTTCCTGACCCTCATATATTCAAAAAGAAACCTCATACAGGATAGTACTGGCTGACATCTGGTGGGTACCCTTCTGGGACGAACCTACCAGAGGAAAGAACAGGCAGAAATCCTTGAGGAAAGAACAGGCAGAAATCCTTGCTGTTCAGCAGTCCCGTGAATGATTCCCAGGCAAGCAGGGTCTGGAGTGGACCTCTAGCAGTCCTGGAGCAGAGGGGCCTGTTAGAAGGAAAACAAAAAAAAAGAGCAAGAAATAGCTTCAACTTCAACAGAAAGACGTCCTTTCAGAGACTCCTTCCTAAAGTCACCAACTTCAAAGCACAGAGGTAGCAAAACCCAAGAAGATGGGAAGAAACCAGTGCAAAAAGGATGAAATCACCCTAAACCAGAATAAGGGATCACAACTCCTCACCAGCAGGTGAAGAAAGCTGGATGGAGAATGAGTCTGATGAATTAACAGAAGCAGGCTTCAGAGGGTGGGTAATAACAAACTTCCCTGAGCTAAAGGAACATGTTCTAACCCAATGCAAAGAAACTAAGAACGTTGAAAAAAGGTTAGACGAAATGCTAACTAGAAAGACCAAGTTATAGAAGAACATAAATGACTTGATAGAGCTGAAAAACACAGCACGAGAACTTGGAGAAGCATACACAAGTTTCAGTAGCCGAATCGATCAGGCAGAAGAAAGGATATCAGAGACTAAAGATCAACTCAGTGATGAGAAGGCAAGACTAGAGAAAAAAGAGTGAAAAGAAATGAACAAAGCCTCCAAGAAATATGGGATTATGTGAAAAGACCTAATCTGCATTTGATCTGTGTACCTGAATGTGACTGGGAGAATGAATCCAAGCTGGAAAACACTCTTAAGGATATTCTTCAGGAGAACTTCCCCAACCTAGCAAGGCAGGCCAACATTCAAATCAGGAAATACAGAGAACACCACAAAGATATTTCTCCAGAAGAGAACGCCAAGGCACGTAATCATCAGATTCACCAGGGTTGAAATGAAGGAAAAAATGCTAAGGGCAGCCAGAGAGAAAGGTCGGTTACCCACAAAGGGAAGCCCATCAGACTCAAAACAGATCTCTAAGAAGAAACCCTACAAGCCAGAAGAGAGTAGGGGCCAATATTCAACATCCTTAAAGGAAAGAACTTTGTTTATATATATATATATATAAAATATATATATAGATATATTTTATATATATATATATTTTATAAATATATATAAAATAAAATATATATATAGATATATTTTATATATATATATATTTTATAAATATATATAAAATATATATATATATATATTTCTTTTTTTTTTTTCATGGGGACCCAGGGCTCCGGCTCCCTGCCTCCCAAGGAAAGAACTTTCAACCTAGAATTTCATATCCAGCCAAATTAAGCTTCATCAGCGAAGGAGAAATAAAATCCTTTATGGAAAAGCAGCTGCTGAGAGATTTCGTCACTACCAGGCCTGCCGTACAAGAGCTCCTGAAGGAAGCACTAAAACTAAACATGGAAAGGAACAACCAGTACCAGCCACTGCAAAAACGTACTAACTGGTAAAGACCATCGACATAATGAAGAAACTGTCAACTAACGGGTAAAACAACCAGCTAATGTCAAAATGGCAGGATCAAATTCACACATAACAATATTAATCTTAAATGTAAATGGGCTGAATCCCCGAATTAAAAGACACAGATTGGCAAATTGGATAAAAAGTCAAAACCCACTGGTGTGCTGTATTTAGGAGACCCATCTCATGTGTAAAGACACAAATAGACTCAAAATAAAGGGATGGAAGAAGATTTATCAAGCAAATGGAGGGCAAAAAAAAAGCAGGGGTTGCAATCCTAGTCTCTGATAAAATGGACCTTAAGCCAACAAAGATCAAAAGAGGCAAAAAAGGACATTACATAATGGTAAAAGGATCAATACAACAAGAAGAGCTAATGATCCTAAATATATATGCACCCAATACAGGAGCACCCAGGTACATAAAGCAAGTTGTTAACGACCTACAAAGAGACTTAGACTCCCACACAATAATAGTGGGAGACTTTAACATTCCACTGTCAATATTAGATCAGTGAGACAGAAAATCAACAACGATATCGAGGACTTGAATGCAGAACTGGACCAAGCAGACCTAATAGACATCTACAGAAATCTCCCCAGCAAATCTACAGAATATACATTCTTCTCAGTACCACATCGCACTTACTCTAAAATTGACCACAGAATTGGAAGTAAATCACTCCTCAGCAAATGCAAAAGAATGGAAATTATAACAACCAGTCTCTCAGATGACAGTGCAATTAAATTAGAACTCAGGATTAAGAAACTCACTCAAAACCACAAAACTACATGGAAACTGAACAACCTTCTCCTGAATGACCACTGGATAAATAATGATATGAAGGCAGAAATAAAGATGTTCTTCGAAACCAATGAGAACGAAGACACAACCTAATAGAATCTCTGGGATACGTTTAAAGCGGTGTCTAGGGGAAATTTATAGCACTAAATGCCCACATGAGAAGCAAGTAAAGACCTAAAATCGAGACCCTATTGTCACAATTAGAAAAACTAGAGGAACAAGATCAAACAAATTCAAAAGCTAGCAGAAGACAAGAAATAACTAAGATCTGAGCAGAACTGAAAAGAGATAGAGACACAAAAAACCCTTCTAAAAAATTATTGAATCCAGAAGCTGTTTTTTTGAAAAGGTCAACAAAATAGATAGACTGCTAGCCAGACTAATAGAAAAGAGAGAAGAATCAAATAGATGCAATAAAAAATGATAACGGGGATATCACCACCGACTCCATAGAAAGACAAACTACCATCAGAGATTACCACAAACACCTCTATGCACATAAACCAGTAAATCTAGAAGAAATGGATAAATTCCTGGACACTTACACCATCCCAAAACTAAACCAGGAAGAAGTTGAATCCCTGAATAAACCAATAATGAGGTCTGAAGCCAAGCAGCAATTAATAGCCCACTAACCAAAAAAAAGTCCAGGTCCAGACAGGTTCACAGCCGAATCCTACCAGACGTACAAAGAGGAGGTGGTACCTTTCCTTCTGAAACTATTCCAAACAATACAAAAAGAGGGAATCCTCCCTAACTCATTTTATGAGACCAACATCATCGTGATACCAAAACCAAGCAGAGACACAACTAAAAAAGAAACTTATAGGCCAATATCCATGATGTATATTGGTGCAAAAATCTTCAATACTGGCAAACCGAATGCAACAGCACATCAAAAAACTTATCCATCACAATCAAGTAGGCTTCATCCTGGGGATGCAAGGCTGGTTCAACATATGCAAATCTATAAACATAATCCACCACATAAACCAGAACCAAAGACAAAAACCACATGATTATCTCAATAGATGCAGAGAAGGCCTTCAACAAAATTCAATAGCCCTTTATGCTAAAAACTCTCAATAAACTAGGTATTGATGGAATGAATCTCAAAATAATAAAAGCTGTTTACAACAAACTCACAGCCAGTATCATACTGAATGGGCAAAAACTGGAAGCATTCCCTTTGAAAACTGGCACTACACAAGGGTGCCCTCTCTCACCACTCCTATTTAACGTAGTGTTGGAAATTTTAGCCAGAGCAATCAGACAAGAAAAAGAAATACAGGGTATTCAATTAGGAAAAGAGGAAGTCAAATTGTCTCTATTTGCAGATGACATTATTGTATATTTAGAAGACCCCTTTGTCTCAGCCCAAAATCTCCTTAAGAAGATCAGCAACTTCAGCAGAGTCTCAGGATACAAAATCAATGTGCAAAAATCATAAGCATTCCTGTGTATGGATAACCTACAAACAGAGCCAAATCATGAGCAAACTCCCATTCACAATTGCTGCAAAGAGAATAAAATACCTAGGAATACAACTAACAAAGGATGTGAAGTACCTCTTCAAGGAGAACTACAAACCACTGCTCAAGGAAATAAGGGAGGACACAAATAGATGGAGAAACATTCCATGCTCATGGTTAGGATGAATCAATATCACAAAAATGGCCATACTGCCCAAAGTAATTTATAGATTCAATGGTATTCCCATCAAGCTACCATTGACTTTCTTCACAGATCTGGAAAGAACCACATTAAACTTCATATGGAACCAAGAAAGAGCCCGCATAGCTAAAAATTGTAAGCAAAAAGAACAAAGCTGGAGGCATCATGCTACTTGACTTCAAACTATACTACAAGGCTACAGTAATCAAAACAGCATGGTACTGGTACCAAAACAGAGATATAGACCAATGGAACAGAACAGAGGCCTTGGAGGCCACGCCACACATCTACAACCATCTGATCTTTGAAAAAAACAAGCAATGGGGAAAGGACTCCCTGTTTAATAAATAGTGTTGGGAAAACTGGCTATCCATGTACAGAAAGGTGAAACTGGACCCCTTCCTTAATGCCTTCTGCAAAAATTAACTCCAGATGGATTAAAGACTTAAACATAAGACCTAATATCATAAAAACTCTAGTAGAAAATCTAGGCAATACTATTCAGGACATGGGCATAGGCAAGGACTTCATGACTAAAACACCAAAAGCAATGGCAACAAAAGCCAAAATAGACAAATGGGATCTAATTAAACTCCAGAGCTTCTGTACAGCAAAAGAAACAATCATTAGAGTGAACCATCAGCCAACAGAATGGGAAAAAGTTTTTGCAATCTACCCATCTGACAAAGGGCTAATATCCAGAATATACATAGAACTAAAACAGATTTACAAGAAAAAAACCCATTCAAAAGTGGGTGAAGGATATGAACAGACACTTTTCAAAAGAAGGCATTTATGAGGCAACAAACAAATGAAAAAATACTCATCATCACTGGTCATTAGAGAAATGCAAATCAAAACCTTGAGATAGCATTTCATGGCGATGAGAATGGTGAGCGTTAAAAAATCTGGAGACAATAGATGCTGGAAAGGATGTGGAGAAATATGAACACTTTTACACTGTTGGTGGGAGTGCATATTTGCTCAACCATTGTGGGAGACAGTGTGGCAATCCCTCAAGGATCTAGAAATAGAAATTCCATTTGACCCAGCAATCCTATTACTGGGTATATACCTAAAGGATTATAAATCATTCTGTTGTAAAGACACATGCAATGTATGTTCATTTCGGCTCTGTTTACGATAGCAAAGACCTGGAACCAGCCCAGATGCCCATCAGTGATGGACTGGAGAAGGAAAATGTGGCACATATACACCATCGAATACTATGCAGCCGTAAGAAAGGATGAGTTCATGTCCTTTGCAGGACATGGGTAAATCTGGAAATCATTCTCGGCAAACTGACACAAGAACAGAAAACCAAACACTGCATGTTCTCACTCATAGGCAGGTGTTGAACAGTGAGAACACATGGACACTGGGAGGGGAACATCACACACTGGGGTCTGTTGTGAGGTGGGGGGCTAGCAGAGGGATAGCAGTAGTTGGGGAGATTGGAGAGGGATAACATTGGGAAACATCTAATGTAGGTATCGGGGGGATGGAGGCAGCAAACCACCATGACTTGTGTATACCTATGTAACAATCCTGCAAGATCTACACATGTACCCCAGAGATTAAAGTATAATATATATATAAAGAAAAACAGCAGTTCAGAAATGTTTGATTTTAGCGTACCTTTATATTCTTAATAATTGAGGACTCCCCTAGGCATTTTGCTTTTGTGGGGGTAACATTAAAACTGAAAAATGCTTAAAATTTTTTTATTAAAATTTTTTTTTTGCCATAAGGCCTTACTCTGACACCCAGGCTGGAGTACAGTGGCATGAACAAGGCTCACTGTAGTCTTGACCCTCCTGGGATCAAGCGATCCTCTGGCCTCAGCCTCCTAGGTAACTGGGACCCCTGACGTGTGCCACTGTACCTGGCTAAGTTTTTGATGTTTTGTAGAGACAGTGTCTTGCTATAATGCCCAGGATGATCTCCAACTCCTGAGCTCAAGTAATCATTTCGTCTTAGCCTCACAAAGTGCTAGGATTATAGGCATGAACCACTGTGCCTAGCTAGTTTATTTAAAAAAAAAAAAAGTAAACCCATTAAATGTTAACATAACTAACATTTAAATGAAAACTGGATTTTCAAGATAACAACAAAATTGAATGAGAAGAGTGGCATTGCTGTACATTTTTTGTCAATCTCCTTAGTAACTGATCTAATGGAAAACAGCTGGATTCTTATATCTGCTTCTGCATTTAAACTGGGTTGTGATAAGTTATTTTGTTGGGAGTATTTGGAGAGTATCTGGTCTTGTGAAGAGAGGTGGTTGGAATAGTGATTATTTTATTAAAGTAGCTTTTCTCCAGATCATGGTTGATATTCTTTAGAGTGTGCTGGTTTATCTTGCACTCTGAATGTATCTTTTTACCCAAGTATGATTTTTGTAATGACATTCATTGTTCATTGGGAAAATACTGGTTCACTGAGTTATGCAGATCTTCCAAATGTTTCCAGATTTGTTATTTAAGATATAAAAATAACATGCTCATTAAATTACCAAGCTTATTAGAAAATTATTGTACCAGGAAGCTGTCAAGCTCAGAATAGTGGTTGTAAATTTTTCAGAATTCTGACTTGGCTTGAGAGCTTTAGTTTTATCATTAGCAACAAATAGTATCAGTTGTTTTCCTTACTGTTAGAGGCTTAGTTTGTTTTTGAGAAACTATCTAACAAATACCCAAGTCTGAATAACAACAATTGCTTTGTCATTCTTTTCAGTAAAAATGAAAAAAAGTGGCTAGTTCAGCGAGCGACTCAATCACAGTGCTTTTTCTTGATCCTGTTACTTTGGTCTGCAACAGAAGTGCTTTATGTATGGTTCCTATTTTGTTATACACAATATTAAAGAGATTTCTACTGAAGAGTTGAGATTTAGTAAAGTTAATTTTTCCTGCTTCATCCAAGGATGTTTCAAAGTGAAAATGACTCTATTTTTATTATTTAGACTAAGAGTCTTGCTCTGTTGCTCAAGCTGAAGGGCAGTGACATGATCCCAGCTTACTGTAGCCTCAAATTTATGAGCTCAAGGGCTCCTTCCACTTCATCCTCCATGTAGCTACAAAAAGTATTTAAAAATTAGCCAGAATATTCCCTTTTTGTAGTGACGATGTCTCACTATGCTGCCCAGGCTAGTCTCCCAACTCCTGGCCTCAAGTGATCCTGTAGCCTTCGCCCACCAAAGTACTGAGATTACAGGCATGAGCCACTGTGCTTGGCCTTCTGTTTGTTTTCAACTCCAACCACATAGCACTGTAGAATGTGATGATTGCTGTTTCACTTTGCCATTGCCTTTATTACCAGTAGTTTTACCCACTTTTGCCTTTGCATCATCTTTGTAAATGTTAGCTTAGTGAAAAAGCCTTTCTCTCCAAGATCTTAGTATTAATGGAAAATGATTTAGACCACACATACCCCTGAAATGCCTAAATACTGTAAGCAATATGTAAAGATTCCTCAGTTCTTTGGAACTGCTGTTATGGATTTGCAATGGCATTCTGAAATAGTCTTGCAGATCCATAGCCAACATCATATTGAATGGGCAAAAGCTCGAACTATCTCCCTTGAGAACTGGAACAAGACAAGATCTCACCATTCCTATTTAACATAATACTGGAAGTTTTAGCCAGAGCAGTCAGGCAAGAGGAAGAAATAAAAGGCCTCCAAATACGAAAAGAAGGAGGAAAACTCTCTATTCACTGATGATATGATTCTATGCCTAGAAAACCTTAAAGACTTTACCAAAAGGCTTCTAGAACTGATAAGAGATTTTTCTAAAGTTTCAAGTACAAAATCAGTGTACAAAAATCAGTAGCATCTTTTTATTTTTTATTGTACTTTAGGTTCTGGGGTACCTGTGCAGATCATGCAGGATTGTTGCATAGGTATATACATGGCAATGTGGTTTGCTGCCTCCGTCCCCCTGTCACCTATATGTGGCATTTCTCCCCATGTTATTCCTCCCCAACCTCCCTGCCCCCCTCTGTCTCTCCCCTATTCCCCCCGAAAAGACTCCCAGTGTGTGATGCTCCCCTACCTGTGTCCATGTGTTCTCATCGTTCAACACCTGCCTATGAGTGAGAACATGCGTTGTTTGATTTTTTGTTCTTGTGTCAGTTTGCAGAGAATGATGGTTTCCAGATTCGTCCATGTCCCTAAAAAGGACATGAACTCATCATTCTTTATGGTTGCATAGTATTCCATGGTGTATATGTACCACATTTTCCTTGTCCAGTCTATCTTTGATGGGCATTTGGGTTGGTTCCAGGTATTTGCTATTGTAAACAGGGCCTCAGTGAACATACATATGTGCATGTGTCTTTATAATAGAACGATTTATAGTCCTTTGGATATATACCCAGTAATGGGACTGCTGGGTCAAATGGAATTTCTATTTCTAGGTCCTTGAGGAAGGACCACATTGTCTTCCACAATGATTGAACAAATTTGCACTCCCACCAACAGTGTAAAAGTGTTCCTATTTCTCTACATCCTCTCCAGCATGTGTTGTCTCCAGATTTTTTGATGATCGCCATCCTAACTGGCATGAGATGGTATTTCAATGAGGTTTTGATTTGCATTTCTCTAATGACCAGTGATGATGAGCGTTTTTTCATATGTTTGCTGGCCTCATATTTATCCTCTTTTGAAAAGTGTCTGTTCATGTCCTTCGCCCACTTTTGAATGGGTTTGTTTTTTTCTTGTAAATCTGTTTTAGTTCTTTGTAGATTCTGCATATCAGCCCTTTGTCAGATAGTAGATTGCAAAAATTTTTTCCCATTCTGTTGGTTGCCAGTTCACTCTGATTGTTTCTTTTGCTGTACAGAAGCTCTGGAGTTTAATTAGATCCCATTTGTCTATTTTGACTTTTGTTGCCAATAACTTTGGTGTTTTAGTCATGAAGTCCTTGCCTATGCCTATGTCCTGAATGGTTTTGCCTAGGTTTTCCTCTAGAGTTTCTATGGTGTTAGGTCTTATATTTAAGTCTTTAATCCATCTGGAGTTAATTTTAGTGTAAGGTGTCAGGAATGGATCCAGTTTCTGTTTTCTGTACGCTGCTAGCCAGTTTTCCCAACACCATTTATTAAACAGGGAGTCCTTTCCCCATTGCTTGTTTTTGTCAGTTTTGTCAAAGCTCAGATGGTTGTAGATGTGTGGCATTGCTTCCAAGGCCTCCGTTCTGTTCCATTGGTCTATATCTCTGTTTTGGTACCAGTACCATGCTGTTTTGATTACTGTAGCCTTCTCGTATAGTTTGAAGTCAAGTAGTGTGATGCCTCCAGCTTTGTTCTTTTTGCTTAGGATTGTCTTGGCTATGCGGGCTCTCTTTTGGTTTCATATGAAGTTTAAGGTGTTTTTTTTCCAGTTTTGTGAATACGGTCATAGGTAGCTTGATGGGGATAGTGTTGAATCTATAAATTGCTTTGGGCAATATGGCCATTTTTACAATACTGATTGTTCCTAACGGTGAGCATTGGATGTTTTTCCATCTGTATGTGTCCTCTCTTATTTCCTTGAGCAGTGGTTTGTAGTTCTTGAAGAGGTCCTTCATATCCTTTGTTTGTTGTATTCCTAGATATTTTATTCTCTTTGTAGCAATTGTGAATGGGAGATCACTGGTGATTTGGTTCTCTGTTAGTCTATTATTGGTGTATAGGAATGCTTGTGATTTCTGCACATTGATTTTGTATCCTGAGACTTTGCTGAATTTGCTTATCATCTTAAGGAGATTTTGGGCTGAGATTTTGGGCTTATCATCTTAAGGAGATTTTGGTCTTGTAAATATACAATCATGTCATCTGCAAGTAGAGACAATTTGACTTCCTCTTTTCCTAATTGAATACTCTTTATTTCTTTTTCTTGCCTGATTGCTCTGGCTAGAACTTCTAATAGTATATTGAATAGGAGTGGTGGGAGAGGGCACCCTTGTCTAGTGCCAGATTTCAAAGGGAGTGCTTCCAGTTTTTCCCATTCAGTATGATACTGGCTGTGAGTTTGTCATAAACAGCTTTTATTATTTTGAGATTCATTCCATCAATACCTAGTTTGAGAGTTTTTAGCATAAAGGGCTGTTGAATTTTGTTGAAGGCCTTGTCTGCATCTATTGAGATAATCATATGATTTTTTCTTTGGTTCTGTTTATGTGGTGAATTACGTTTATACACTTGTGTATGTTGAAACCAGCCTTGCGTCCCTAGGATGAAGCCTACTTGATTGTAATGGATAAGTTTTTTGATGTGCTGTTGCATTTGGTTTGCCAGTATTGTATTGAAGATTTTTGCATTGATGTTCATCATGAATATTGGCTTGTAATTTTCTTTTTTAGTTGTGTCTCTGCTTGGTTTTGGTATCAGGATGATGTTGATCTCATAAAATGAGTTAGGGAGGATTCCCTCTTTTTGTATTGTTTGAAATAGTTTCAGAAGGAAAGGTACCAGCTCCTCTGTACATCTGGTAGAATTCGACTGTGAACCTGTCTGGACCTGGACTTTTTTTGGTTGGTAGGGTATTAATTGCTACTCAACTTCAGATCTCGTTATTGGTCTATTCAGGGATTCAACTTCTTCCTGGTTTAGTTTTGGGATGGTGTAAGTGTCCAGGAATTTATCCATTTCTTCTAGATTTACTGGTTTATGTTGCATAGAGGTGTTTGTGGTAATCTCTGATGGTAGTTTGTATTTCTATGGAATCAGTGGTGATATCCCCTTTATGGTTTTTTATTGCATCTATTTGATTCTTCTCTCTTCTTTTTTATTAATCTGGCTAGCAGTCTGTCTATTTTGTTGAACTTTTCAAAAAAACCAGCTCCTATTTTTGTGTCTCTGTCTCCTTCAGTTCTGCTCTGATCTTAGTTATTTCTTGTCTTCTGCTAGCTTTTGAGTTTTTTTGATCTTGCTTCTCTAGCTCTTTCAATTTTGACGATAGGGTGTCGATTTTAGATTTTTTCTTGCTTCTCATGTGGGACATTTATTGCTGTGAATTTCCTTCTAGACATTGCTTTCAATGTGTTCCAGAGATTCTGTTACATTGTGTCTTCATTCTCGTTGGTTTTGAAGAACATCTTTATTTCTGCCTTCATTTCATTGTTTATCCAGTCAATGGAGCCAGTTGTTCAGTTTCCATGAAGTTGTACAGTTCTGAGTTAGTTTCTTAATCCTGAGTTCTAATTTGATTGCCCTGTGGTCTGAGAGACTGTTTGTTATGATTTCCGTTCTTTTGCATTTGCTGAGGAGTGATTTACTTCCAATTATGTGGTCAATTTTAGATTGGGTGCGATGTGGTGCTGAAAAGAATGTATTTTCCGTGGATTTGAGGTGGAGATTTCTGTAGATGTCTATTAGGTCTACTTGGTCCAGCTCTGAGTTCAAGTCCTGGATATCCTTGTTAATTTTCTGTCTTGTTAATCTGTGTAATATTAACAGTGGAGTGTTAAAGTCTCCTACTGTTTTGGGTGGGAGTCTAAGTCTCTTTGTAGGTTGTTAAGAACTTGCTTTATGTACCTGGGTGCTCCTGTATTGGGTTTGTATATATTTAGAATCATTAGTGCTTCTTGTTGCATTGATCCTTTTACCATTATGTAATGACCTTTTTTTGTCTCTTTTGATCTTTGTTGGTTTAAAGTCTATTTTATCAGAGACTAGGATTGCAACCCCGGTTTTTTTTTGCTCTCCATTTGCTTGATAAATCTTCCTCCATCCCTTTATTTTTAGCCTATGTGTGTCCTTGCATGTGAGATGGGTTTCCTGAATATGGCACACCGATGAGTCTTGACTTTTTGTCCAATTTGCCAGTCTGTGTCTTTTGACTGGGGCATTTAGCCCATTTATATTTAAGGTTTATATTGTTATGTGTGAATTTGATCCTGTCATTTTGACATTAGCTGTTGGTTTTGCGCATTAGTTGACACGGTTTCTTCATTGTGTCGATGGTCTTTACCAGTTAGTATGTTTTTGCAGTGGCTGGTACTGGTTTTTTTCTGTGTTTAGTACTTCTTTCAGGAGCTCTTGTAAGGCAGGCCTGGTAGTGACGAAATCTCTCAGCAATTGCTTGTTTGTAAAGGATTTTGTTTCTCCTTTGCTTATGAAGCTTTATTTGGCCGGATATGAAATTCTATGTTGAAAGTTCTTTTCTTTAAGGATCTTGAATATTGGTCCCCACTCTCTTCTGGCTTGTAGGATTTCTTCTGAGAGATCTATTTTGAGTGTGATGTGCTTCTCTTTGTGGGTAACCTGACCTTTCTCTCTGGCTGCCCTTAACATTTTTTCCTTCATTTCAACCCTGGTGAATCTGATTATTATGTGCCTTGGGATTGCTCTTCTTGAGTATCTTTGTGGTGTTTTTTGTATTTCCTGGACTTCAATGTTGGCCTGTCTTGCTAGGTTGGGGAAGTTCTCCTGGATGGTATCCTGGAGAATGTTTTCCAGCTTGGATTCATTCTCTCTGTCACATTCAGGTACACCTATCAAATGTAGATTACGTCCTTTCACATAATCCTGTATTTCTTGAATGCTTTGTTTCTTTCTTTTAACTCTTTTTTTCTCTATTCTTGCCTTCTCATTGTATTTCATTGAGTTGATCTTCAATCTCTGATATCCTTTCTTCTGCTTGGTGGATTTTGCTGTTGAAATTTTTTTGTGCTTCACGAAGTTCTCATGTTGTGTTTTTCAGCTCTATCAAGTCATTTATGTTCTTCTCTAAGCTGGTCTTTCTAGTTAACATTTTGTCTAACCTTTTTTCAACGTTCTTAGTTTCCTTGCATTGGGTTAGAACATGTTCCTTTAGCTCAGGGAAGTTTGTTATTACCCACGTTCTGAAGCCCGTTTCTGTTAATTCATCAGACTGATTCTCCATCCAGCTTTGTTTCCCTTGCTGGTGAGGAGTTGTGATCCCTTGAAGAAGGAGAGGCATTTTTGTTTTTGGTGTTTTCATCCCTTTTGTGCTGGTTTCTTCCCATCTTAGTGGATTTATCTAACTGTGGTCTTTGTAGTTGGTGACTTTCGGATGGGGTCTCTGAGTGGACATCCTTTTTGTTGATACTGAAGTTCTTAACAGTCAGGCCCCTTTGCTGCAGGACTGCTCAACATCCACTCCAGACCCTGCTTGCCTGGGGATCACCCACGGGGGCTGCAAAACAGTAAGGGTTGCTGCCAGTTTCTTCTTCTGTTATCTTTGTCCCAGAAGGGTACCCACCAGATTTCAGCCTGAGCTCTCCTTTATAAAGTGTCTCTTTGGGTATATGGGGGCCAGGGACCTGCTTGAGGAGACAGTCTGTCCCTTTTAGGAGCTCACGTGCTGAGCTGGGAGCTCTGTTGTTTCGTTCAGAACTGATGACAGGTACATGTAAGTCTGCTGCCCCGGAACTGATAACTGCCCTTTTTCCCGGGTGCTCTGTCCTGGGAAGATGAGGGTAATTTATAAGTTCTAGATGTGTTGCTGCCTTTTTTCAGAGACGCCCTGCCCAACAAGGAGATAGTCTAGTCACAATCTGCCAGCAGAGGCGTTGGTGAGCTGCCATGGACTCTGCCCAGCTGCTGTGTGAACCTCTTGCAGTTTTGTTTACAGAGGTGCAGTTAGAATTGTCTTGGTAATGGCGGTCTGCCTCAGTAATAGTGGACTGCCTCGGTAATGGAGGACTGCCTCAGTAATGGCGGACTGCCTTGGTAGTTGTGGACTGCCTTGGTAATGACTGACACTCTTCCCCCCACCAAGCTGGACCATCCCGGGTCCTGCTGTGCTTGCTGCAAAACTCTCAGTCCAGAGCGTTTCAGATTCCTGGTTTTTGTGGGGATGGAACCTGCTGAGCCAGATCACCTGGCTCCTGTTTCAGCCCCCTTTTTTTCAGTTGAATGGGGGGCTCTGTCTCCCAGGCGTTCCAGGAGCCAGTTGAAACAGCTGCCCAGATTTGTGTGAGTTTTTGTGTGGAGTACAGCAGCGCCGGCTGAAACAGCCGTGCTGGAATCTTATGGTGCTTTTCAGTCCGGGAATCTCCTGGTCCGTGGGCAGTAAAAACTCACGTGGAAATGCAGTGATCACTCACCCTTTGCGTTGTTCTTGCTGGAAACCATACTCCAGAGGTGTTCCTATTCAGCCATCTTGAATCTCCAAAATCAGTAGCATTTCTATACACCAAAAACTTTCTAGCTAAGAGCCAAATCAAGAACACAGTCCCATTTACAGTAGCCACACACACACAAATGAAGTACCTAGGAATTAGCTAAGCCAGGAGACAAAAGATCTCTCAGGGAGACATACAAAACATTGTTGAAAGTTCATGCTTATGGATTGAAAGAATTAGTATCATTAAAATAGCCATACTGCCCAAAGTAATTTACAGATTCGGTGTTATTCCCGTCAAACTACCAATGTAATTTTTTCACAGAATTAGAGAAAACTGTTTTAAAATTCATATAGGACCAAAAAAGAGCCTGAATAGCCAAAGCAATTCAAGCAAAAAGAACAAAGCCAGTGGCATCACATTACTTGACTTCAAACTATATTATAAGGCTACAGTGACCCAAACAGCATGGCACTGATACAAAAACAGACACGTAGACCAATTGAACAGAATAGAGAACCCGAAAATAAAGCTGCACACCTACAACTATCTGATCTCTGACAGTGTCAGGAAAAATAAGTAATGGGGCCTGGGCGCAGTGGCTCACGCCTGTAATCCCAGCACTTTGGAAGGCTAAGGCAGGTGGATCACTTGAGGTCAGGAGTTCAAGACCAGTATGGCCAACTACCTGGGTGACGAGATCATCTCTACCCTAAACCTGTACTGGTACCTCCTGAATCTAAAATAAAAGCTGAAATTATTATTTTTAAAATCTAAATCTAAGGTTATAGTTATCTTTCCTTGAATGCTCCTTCCATGACTTCATAAAGAAAAGAACAGATGTTCTCTGTTACTACCCAGTTACGATCTTTATTAAGTATATAATATGCTCTAGAAGGCAAAATTTTAAAAAGCTATATTTATACATTTGAAAATAATAAGATAATTCATTCAGCTACATGTTACACATTATCACAGGCATCAAGATATTTTGGAAATACTTCTACTAATTGTGAAAGTGTTGTCCCTGATTCTTGTGTGCAAAGAACAGCAGCAACTAGTGGATTAATTTCCAAATTGTTTTAGAGAACTTAAACACCAAGGTCCCCAAACTGCATAACTTCCTATTCCCTGCCCTAAGAAAGTTAGGACACCTTTGCCTTCACTTATTAATTGTTCTTAGCAGAATGTAACAAGTATTACTCAGCATGTCAGCTCTTCTCTTTGCTTCCTGGGATCTTTAAAAGAAAAAAAATAATCACCCCTTCATTGTATTTTCTATGAGTAAATATCTCTTATCATTTATGCTTATACATTTCATAGCTGGCATAAAACAGAGCCTATATTTAATGGACTTTATCATTTGTGAAAAGCTTGCTATGTCTGTAATTATATACTTTGTCTCTTTGAAAATATATGTAGACTTAAAATTGTTTCTATTTCTCCCATCTCTCAGGATGCAAAAATTGAAGCAGAAGAATTTACTAGGAAACTGTATGTTGAACTCAAGTCTTCACCTCAGCCTCACCTGGTTCCTTTTCTTAAGGTAGAGTTATGTGTCACTTAGAAGAAATAGGTTGGATTAGATTACTCTAAAATAATTAAAAACCAGAATATTTCAATATGACAGCAATTGAATGTGAAGATAATGACAATGTGGGAGAAACCTCTGAGTGCTTTTGTAAGCCATAAAGCACATTCATAGTATTCTTTTAATTTGAATGCTTTGAAAAAAGAGAAGTAACATTTTATTCATAAACATAAATTCATGATTATATTGTTTAATGCTTGTATAGGAATAGACAGTCATACCACAGAGATAGTTCAGGTTTGGTGTCAGACCACCGTAATAAAGCTAATGTCACAGTCAAGTGATGACATGAACTTTTTGGTATCCAAATGGATATAAAAGTTTTTATGGTATACTTTAGTCTGTTAGGTATATAATGGCATTATATTCGAAAAACAGTTACATATATGAATTAAAAAATTCTTTATTGCTAAAAACTACTGACAATCATCTGAACCTTCTGCAAGTTACAACATTTTTGATGGTAAAGAGTCTTGCCTCAATGTTGATGGCTTTTGACTGGTCAAGGTGGTGGTCACTGAAGGTGGTCACACACCTGGCTGTGGCAATGTCTTATATTAAGACGGCATTGCAGTGCGGTTTGTGTCATCAGTTGATTCTTTCCTTCACAAAAGATTTCTCTGTAGCATGCAGTGCTGTCTGGTAGCATTTCACACACAGCAGAACTTCTTTCAAAATTGGAGTCAGTTCTCTCACACCCTGCTTGCTGTTGCTTTATTAACTAAGTTGTTGTCATATTCTAAATCCTTTGTTATCATCTTAACAATATTCATAGTATTTGACCAGGAGTAGATTTCATCTCAAGAAACCATTTTCTTTGCTCATCTATAAGCAGCAACTCCTCATCTCTTCCAATTTTATCAGGAGATTGCAGTAATTTGGTCACATCTTGAGGCTCCACTTCTAGTTGTGGTTCTCTTGCTGTTTCTACCATATCTGCGTTGACTTCCTCCACTGAAGTTTTGAACCCCTTAAAGTCATCCATGAGGATGGGGATCCACTTCTTATAAACTCCTGCTAGTGTTGATATTTTGGTCTCCTCCCATGACTCACAAATATACTTAATGGCATCTAGAATGGTTAATCTTTTCCAGAAGGTTTTAAATGGACTTTTCCCACATATACATTAGAGAATCACTGTCTATGGCATCTGTAGTCTTATAGAAATCAATTTTATTGATCTCCTTGTACATCACCATCAGAACTTTCGGGTGACCAGGTGTATTGTCAATGAGTGATAATATTTTGAAAAGAATCTTTTTTTTTTTTCCTGAGCAGTAGTTCTCAACAGTGTGCTTAAAATATTCAGTAAACCATGCTGTAAACAGATGTGCTGTCATCCAGGCCTTGTTCATTGATAGAGCACAGGCAGAGTAGTTTTAGCATAATTCTTAAGGGCCTCAGGAGTTTTGGAATAGTAAATGAGCATTGGCTTCCACTTGAAGTCACCAGCTGCATTAGCCCTTAACGAGAAAGTCAGCCTGTCCTTTGAGGGTTTGAAGCCATGCATTGACTTTTCCTCAATGAAAAGTTATGAAAGACCTAGCTTCTTCCAATAGAAGGCTGTTTTGTCTCCATTGAAAAATCTGTTGTTGGCCTGATGTGGTGGCTCACGCCTGTAATCCCAGCACTTTGGGGGGCCGAGGCGGGTGGATCACCTGAGATTAGGAGTTTAAGACCAGCCTGGCCAACATGGAGAAACACCATCTCTACTAAAAAAAAATAAAAAAATTAGCTGGGCATGGTGGTGCATGCCTGTAGTCCCAGCTACTTGGGAAACTGAGGCAGAAGAATTACTTGAACCAGGAGGCAGAGGTTGCAGTGAGCTGATACCGTGCCATTGCACCCCATCCTGAGTGACAGGGTGAGACTCTGTCTTTAAAAAAAAAAAAAAGAAAAAAAAAAGAAAAAAAGAAAAAAATAGCCAGATCTTCTAGATGATTTACTGCAGTTTCTACATCAGTACTTGCAGCTTTACCTTGCACTTTTATGTTAGTTATCAAGAAAGCTTTCCTTAAACCTCGTGAGCCAGCCTCTACTAACTTCATACTTTTCTTCTGCAGCTTCTTCACTTCAGCCTTCATAGAATTGAAGAGTTAGTGCTTTACTCTGGATTAGACTTTTGCTTAAAGGAAAGTTGTAGCTGGTTTGATCTTCTGTCTACACCACTCAAACTTTCTCCATGTCAGCAATAATAAGGCTGTTTTGTTTTCTTACCATTTATGTGTCACATGGAGTAGCCCTTTGAAGTTTCTTTAAGAACTTTTCTTTTGCATTCACAGCTTGGCTGTTTGGCACAAGAGCCCTAGCTTTTCATCTCTCATGGCTAAAGAAATGAAAACTCCAGGATGAAAAGGCAGAACCTACTAGTTTTTAGTTTGAACTGCCTTTACTCTTTCAGTAGGATACAAAGATAGGCACTGACTTAAAATCCAGTCAGAAAGTGTGCTTGGCTCAGTGTGGTGGCTTACACCTGTAATCCCAGCACTTTGGGAGGCCAAGGTTAGCAGATCACCTGAGGTCAGAAGATGGAGACCAGCCTGGCTAACTAACATGGCTGTATCTACTAAAAAATACAAAAATTAGCTCATGGTGGCATGCACCTGTAGTCCCAGCTACTCAGGAGGCTGAGAGTGGCGAATCGCTTGAACCCAGGAGGCAGAGGTTGCAGAGAGCCAAGATCGCACCACTGCACTTCAGCCTGGGCAACCGAGTGAGACTCCGTCTCAAAAAAAAAAAAAAAGAAAAGAAAAAGAAAATATGCTAGCTCAATTAAGGAAATTCTTTCAGATTACAAAATTCACTTTGTATTTAATTTTGTTCTGATGTAAAGTTTTTTTTTTTATTTAAAAAAAAAAAGTTTTTTAGATGAGGTTTTGCTCTGTCACCCAGGCTGGAGTGTAGTGGTATGATCACAGCTCACTGCAACCTCAACCTCCCAGGCCCAAGGGATCCTCCTGCCTTAGCCCCTGCGGTATCCCTGCTAATTTTTGTATTTTTTTTTTTTTGTAGAGACAGGGTTTCACCACCATGTTGCCCAGGCTTTTAAAGACTATTTCTTCCTTTCTGTCTTTTTTTTTTCATTTGTGGGAATGGGGTCTTGATCTGTTCAGGCTGGAGTTTAGTGGCATGATCTCAACTCATTGTAACCTCTGTGTCCCAGGCTCAGGGAGTCCTCCCACCTTAGCCTCCCGAGTAGCTGGGACTACAGGTGTGTGCCACCATGCCTGACTCATTTTTGTTACGTTTTGTAGAGATGGGGTTTTGCCACATTGCCTAGGCTGGTCTCAAACTCCTGGCCTCAAATGATCACCTGCCTTGGCTTTCCAGAGTGCTGGGATTAGAGGTGTGAGCCACTGTGCCTGGCCTTTAAAGACTATTTCTATCCAAAGTTTGAGAGTTATTTAGTGAAGAAACTTAGATTCTGCTGTGGTTTAAATAAACTTGTAGATACTGAAGTTATTAATGATGATGATCTATTATAGAGTTTAGATGATTATAGAAAAGTATAATACAGTGTTTTACCAAATTGATAATAAGGAATACAAGTAAGTTTAGTACTGAGATAATTTCATATTGGAAAACAAGCACTTTTTGGCTTCAAATTGATTGTATCCTGCATATTGACAGGATACAAATAAGTGATACCAGCTGTCTTCAACTGAAATACTTGATACACTTTTGATTGGTTTTAAGTTGTAAAGGTATGAAATACCAAATTTTGTTTTACAAGTAGGTGATTTGTTATCAGTGTTTTTTTTCCATTCCCCTGCGTTTCTAGAAAAGTGTGGTTGCCTTACGACAACTTCTGCCTAACTCCCAGAGCTTCATCCAGCAATGTGTTCAGCAGACTTCTAGTGAGGTAGTCATTGCTACCTGTACTACAACAGTAACAACTTCTCCTGTCGTGACAACGACAGTGTCCTCAAGCCAGTCTGAAAAGTCCTTTATTGTTTCTGGAGCAACAGCACCCAGAACGGTGTCAGTGCAAACTTTGAACCCGCTTGCTGGTCCAGGGGGAGCAAAAGCTGGAGTTGTGACGCTTCATTCTGTGGGCCCAGCTGCTGCAACAGGAGAAACTACAGCTGGAACTGTTTTGCTTCAGACTTCAAAACCACTTGTGACATCGGTACCAAACACAGTGACAGCTGTCTCACTGCAACCTGAAAAGCCAGTTGTCTCTGGAACAGCAGTAACACTGTCCCTTCCAGCAGTAACTTTTGGAGAAACTTCAGGTGCAGCCATTTGTCTTCCATCTGTGAAACCTATTGTTACTTCTGCTGGGACCACATCTGACAAGCCTGTTCCTGGCACTCCAATTCAAATCAAACTTACCCAGCCAGGCCCTGTCCTTTCACAGCCAGCTGGGATTCCACAGGCAGTTAAAGTCAAGCAACTAGTGAGTAACATTTAGTTTCTTTTTCATTTATTTTGAAAATTTTAAACATTCAGAAAATTGGCAAGACTAGTAAAAAAGTGGCAAGGCTGTATACTATTTATTGGTTTGACCAATTATTTTTACCTCATTTGCTTTGTTTTTCTCTTTCTACTCCCACCTACAAACACACCCATAAGTCCTTTTTTTTTTTGGGAGGCATAGTGTCATTCTGTCGGCTAGGCTGGAGTGCAGTGGCACGATCTCAGCTCACTGTAACCTCTACCTCCCAGGTTCAAGGGATTGTCATGCCTCAGCCTCCTGAGTAGCTGGGATTACAGCGGTACTCCACCATGCCTAATTTTTGTATTTTTGTTAGAGATGGGGTTTCTTCATGTTGGCCAGGCTGGTCTTGAACTCCTGGCCTTAAGTGATCCACCCACCTTGTTCTCCCAAAGCACTGGGATTACAGACAGGCATGAGCCACCATGCCTGGCAGCAGACACACACATGTTTTTACTGAACCATCTGAGATTGGTTGCAAAAATTATGACAATGCACAGTGGATGTATTTTCTTAAAGGGTTTTTTTTTTAAACCTAATCACAATTTATCTGTTGTCACACACAGGAAATTAATATTGGTACAGTATTTCTGTAGTTGTCCCAATAATGTCCTTTTATTTTTATTTTTTTTTTGTACAGATGGGGTCTTGCTCTGTTTCCCAGGCTGGTCTCAAACTCTTGGCCTCAAGTGATCCTCTTGACTTTGACACTCCCAAAGTGTTGTCATTACAGGCGTGAGCCACTGCACCTGGCTACTTTGGGCTCATTTAATCTAGAATAGTTCTCTAGCTATTTGTGGTTGTTTATTATATTGTAATGTTTTAAGTACCCGGAATATTTGCAGAATATTCCTTTGTTTTGTCTGATTGTTGTGTTTTTTGCTAAACTTGGTAATTTGGGAGGTTCTTGGGTGAAAAAAGGGCATTTTAGCTGTTTGTCGATTAGTGTTTAGAATGTTTTTCTTTATTCAGGATAAGTTTTACCAGAAAACTATGAATGTATTGCTAACCCATGGGAAATACTACATGGAAGAAAATCATGATGTTTTTAGTAAAGTTCTTCCCTATCTTTTATGATAACAGAGCTTGCTGTTCTTTTGGTGATTGTCCTTGTTCTCTTTTGTAATGCTTTGCATTAGAGGCTGTGTTTTAAGTCTCTGTTTTGGTTCATTCTGCTGCTTCTGTAGCCTTTCCAGCCTTGTTTATGTGATCGGGATAACAGGTATCTGAATGATTGTCTTCTGAGGCAAGAGGGCAACTTTGGACATAGAACGAAAGGAGTTGATGAGTGACCAGAATTAGAGAGTATTCGAACTCTTGAGCAGATAAAGTGATGGTCATTTCCTGGGCACTAATCTTTTCTCCTCCCTTCCCACTCAGTGTCTCATTTTCAAATGGAGAAATGTAACTGCCTTGCAGGGTTTCTCTTGGGAATTTAATCTCAGAGATGAAAACAACATCTTTAGAAGTGGTGATTCTTAAACATTGTTCTGGGCAACCAGGTTTAGGAACCTCTGGATAGAGGAACTGTACCAAGGAAAGGCCTCTTTTTGATAGCACTGAACAGAATTGAAATGCTCTTTATGTGTCATAGTTGATTCTTGAATCACCACTAATCTTTATTGAGCATCTATGGCAGATAGATCCCTGGGGTGAAATAATACTTTATAGCTACATAGTTTTAAAAGCATGTCATTATATGCTGTGGATTTTAAAATAATTTTGATAGGTAGGGAGAAAACTAAGAATTCAGAAATTCTGAGTTGACTTATCCCATAACAGTCAAGTTGCTGGGCATGGTGGCTCATGCCTGTAATCCCAGAACTTTGGGAGGCCAAGGTAGGAGGATCACCTGAGGTCAGGAGTTTGAGACCAGCTTGCCCAACATGGCAAAACACCCTGTCTCTACTAAAAATAGAAAAAATTAGCCGGTCTTGTTAGCAGGCACCTTTAATCCTAGCTACTTGGGAGGCTGAGGCAGGAGGATCTCTTGAACCTGGAAGGCAGAGGTTGCAGTGAGCTGAGATGGCGCCACTGTACTCCAGCCTGGGTGACAAGAGCAAAGCTCCCTCTCAAAACCAAAACAAAACAAAACAAAAAAACAACAACAGGAGTGGATCTCGGGGATCCTCAGACTAGAACCCAGATGACTTTTCCATTAAGGGTTTGGTGCTCTTAGAAAGAATTTGTATGTTTCTGGAATGTCCTGAAGCAGAAATCTG
Organism: Aotus nancymaae; assembly: GCF_030222135.1. Classification (NCBI taxonomy): domain Eukaryota; kingdom Metazoa; phylum Chordata; class Mammalia; order Primates; family Aotidae; genus Aotus; species Aotus nancymaae. Next base: position 50,448,121 of record NW_026988432.1, on the reverse strand, counting down.
TCTCATATAGTATCTTGACAGCATTTTTGTTTTGTAGGTTTGACTTGTTATACCTTATAAATCATTTCACTAAAGAAATAATGTAACAAAATCTGATGGTAAATTTTAGTGTTTTTTACTTCCTACTTTCATTCTTAAAGGAATGTGAAATAATTTAATTTTCCCTGTGAATTCTACTTCCTTAGTTTGTCCTTTGTTTCAAGTTTAGCCAGTAAATTTGATGTTAGTATTTACACCTACCTATTTAAAACGGCAAGAGCCAGAATGGCCAGACACTGAAGAGGCATTGTAATTTATTTCACAACAGATTTACCTGGAGCAAAACAACATAAACCATTCTGTATGGTAATGCCATAGAGGGGATTGAACTAGGGCATTCTTTCAAATAAACTAAGTTAGAAAATTAGTATTTCTCGAGTTTGAAAGTAATTAAAGAATACCATCAGTGAATCCATTATAAACCAAAATCCAATTTAATCTCGGGTCTAAGTGAGGAGTAAAACAAGGTGCTAGAAAATAACGTATTCCATGCAGCCTATAAGAAATATGGCAAATAATAATTTAAAATATAAAAATCACTGCACTGGATCAAATCTGTGTAACTCCATATGGTCTGAAGAATATATACTTATTTCCTTTAACAATCATAGATTTTAAAATTCTTCTTAATGTTCATTTCTCATTTGTATTCTTTTTTTTTTTTTTTTGAGACAGTGTCTCACTTCTGTCACCCAGGTGGTTAGAGTGCAGTGGCATGATTATGGCTCACTGCAGTCTTAACTTTCTGGGCTCAGAGGATCCTCCCACCTCAGCCTCCTGACTAGCTGGGACTGTAGGAGCAGGCCATCATACCTGGCTAGTTTTTTTGTATTTTTAGTAGAGACAGGGTTTCGTTACGTTGCCCAGGCCAGTCTTGAATTCCTGAGCTTGAGTGATCTGCTTAATACTGTGGTTTTATGTGGTACTTTAATAAATTCTCTTACATTATTACTCATTCTGTTTTTCTTAACAGATGTGCAGGAATATGCCTTCTATATTTTTGTTAGACTAGACACATGTGTTGTTCCAGGTGTTAGAGTCATTAAGATAAGAAGTGATGGGGATCAAAGGTTAAATCCCAACTCAAACATTTTTGTTACATTTTTGTGTACTCATAAAAAATGGTATGAAGACCAGCTGGTGTCAACCTACTAACAGAGAGGCTTTCTAAAAGATTAAGATACTTAATTGGAAATAGAGTATTGCAATGGGAATACAGGTGCCACAGTAAACTGTGTATATTCAGGGAGGTAAAGGAAGACAAAGGTTTTTTAAAATTTTTAATTGTTAAAGGCTCAGGGTCTTATTTTGTTGCCTAATTTGGAGTGCAGTGGTGCCATCATGGCTCACTGCAGCCTCGATCTCCTGGGCTCGAGCAATCCTCCCTTCTTAGCCTCCTGAGTAGCTAGGACTACAAATGCATGCCATCATGCCTGGCTAATTAAAAAACTTTTTTTTTTTTTGTTAGAGACAGGGTCTTGCTATATTGCCCAGTCTGGTTTCAAAATCCTGGCCTCAAGCATTCTTCCTGAGTAAAGGAGGATAAAAGGAAAAATGAGGAGAATTACATAGTTGTTTTTGAAATAATTGTTCTTGACTAACAAAGCTCAGTAACAAGGGCGACACCAGTCCGTGTTTAAATAGGCAGTTGCTGAGCAAATGATGTCCTTGCAGAAGTATTTTTTGTGTACTGTTGCTGTGGCCTTTGTGCAAGGTTGTGGTTTTGGTGGTCTATTGGGATAGTTTTTGTTAATAGGCATACAAGTGTGAGAACCCTCTCTTCTTAGCCTTCCCTAGCTCTATTTGTCAGAGTTTTTGTTTTTTGTTTTCTTTCAAACACAAGTGACTTCATTTTGATTCTGACAACTTTCACACTGGTAAACAATTTTTGAATATTACAGTCTTTCATAATTAAAATACTGAAAAGAATACCAATAAGGAGCATCAGAGGAGCATCAAGGAGGACAGTACAGATAATAAGGAAATAAGCTGGAATTGTTGGGCATGTTTCTCTTGAGTTTCAGTCTGAATGCATAAAATGGGACCTGTAGATTGCTTTGTATAGTTTAAACCTGATCCCTAGAACTACAGTACATGAATATGATCTCAGCTTCATTGAAATGTATTATTTTAAAAAGAGTTCTTGGCTGTTCTCAAAAAATAAAGGCAATTGAATTATTCTAACTAATATTTCTTCTTTAGAGGCATTAGTTGCTATAGGATTACTTACCAGGACATGTCGTGTTTCTTGTTACTTTTTGTAAGTAATACACATCAGGCTTTTAAATTTTATTTACAAAAACTTAGAAAATTGAATAAATTGAACTTCAAAAATTCTGTTTAGAAGTCTATCTCCTGGCAAGACCATGGCATATTTATATTTGCCATACATGAGTTTAAGTTATAAATTCACCATCAATACCTAGCGGAAAAACATGATGACTATTTTTCTACCTGTTTTGTTTTGTCTTGTTTTTTGAGACAGGGTTTCACTCTGTCACCGAGGCTGGAGTGCAGTGGTGCAGTCTTGGCTCACTGCAGCATCTGCCTGCTGGGTTCAAGTGATAGTTTAAGAAAATACTTTAGGCTGGGTGTGGTGGCTCATGCCTGTAATCCCAGCACTTTGGGAGGCCAAGGTGGGTGGATCACTTGAGGTCAGGATGGCCAAGGTGGTGAAACCTCGTCTCTTCTAAAAATACAAAAATTAGCTGGGTGTGGTGGCGCATGCCTGTAATCCCAGCTACTTGGGAGGCTGAGGCAGGAGAATCACTTGAACCCAGGAGGCAGAGGTTGCAGTGAGCTGAGATGGCGCCACTGCACTCCAGCCTGAGTGACAGCAAGACTCCGTCTTAAAAAAAAAAAAAAAAGAAAAGAAAAGGAAATACTTTGTTAAAATGGCACATAAAAAACTCTTATCTTTTAGAGATAGATTTTGAAATATTTATGGATAAAATGATATATCTGAGATTTGCCTTTAAATAATTGAGGGTGACTGGGAAGTGGGTAGGGGTGTAGATGAAATTAGATTGTTTAAGAATTATTCATTGTTGAAGCTGGTTGATGGCATAGGTGTTTTTTTTTATCCTGTCTATTTTTGAATATGCTTTAAATTTTCTACTATAAGTTAACAATTGGAAATAGGATTTACAGGGACATTTAAACTGAGCATTGTGAAATAAAATTTAAATTCCACTCTAAAAATAATATATGTGAGATAGTAATGTTTTTTACTTTTGAAGAAGATAATTTTGCTTCATACAAATTTAAAGTAGGATTTCTTGTTATACTAAGATAAAGGTATATTTATGGTTGGGTGAACACAATTTGTTAAAACTGAAAGCTTGTTCTTTTCTAAAGCCTTAAGTTGAATGACTATATTGAGTTCTCATTGTTTCAGGTGGTTCAGCAGCCTTCAGGAGGCAATGAAAAACAAGTGACCACACTTTCACATTCCTCTGCATTGACCATTCAGAAATCTGGACAGAAGGCGATGCCAGTGAACACCGTAATACCTACCAGTCAGTTTCCTCCAGGTAGATGCTGGTCCATCTCAGTCCCATCACATTGGGTTAGAACATGGAGGGGTTTTTTATATAACTTTTTTGTTGCTGTGTTAATTGAAGAGAGGTTTGGTCTTTTAAAGTTGGCATCTATGAGAGAAAACAGAAAGATAATGATTAGATTTCTCCCCTGCGCCATCTCCTGCTGTTGGAGTCTTGCTCTGTTGCTCAGGCTGGAGTGCAGTGGCACAATTTCAGCTCACTGCAACCTCTGTCTCACAAGTTTAAGTGATTCTTGTGTTCTCACCCTCTCGAGCAGTTGGGATTACAGGCATGCACCAGCACACCCAGCTAATTTTTGTATTTTTAGTAGAGACTGGGTTTTACCATGTTGGCCAGCTGGTCTCAAACTCCTGACCTCAGGTGGTTGATCCTCCCACCTTGACCTCCCAAAGTGCTGGGATTACAGGCATGAGCCACTGTGCCCAGCTATGATTACATTTCTTTTTACATACATAGACACTTTTTAGGGTAATATGTTGTTTTGGAATTAAAAAAAAGCAACTTTCATGGTATTTTGTAATTTAATAAAATAATCTCTTAGTAAATAAGGACTTTTTAAACTTACAAAGTTTGCTATGACCTTATTTCTTCTTATAGTTCTTTCTCTACATACGCACTTGTATGCATGTATATACATACAGATGTATGGAAATCAGTCTTACCCAAGTCAGGTAGACTGGGAAATTAGTCTTACCAATGTCGGGTAGAGTTTTATGTGTTTTTAAAATAAACCAATATGAGTAATATGTTATTAACATGTTTCAGGTACCTTTTACTCATGATATTTTTATAAAACTGCTAATTGTATAGACTATCTAAAAAGAAGCGGAAAGATTCTTATTTTATAATATTATTTCTTATGCAGGGAATAAATTCATTGTCATGTTTGAATTTAAGCATAGTTCTAGGGCAGCTTGAAATTTTCTTTGATTATTCTATGTATACTAAAAATCGTTGTCCTGGATTTTTCCTAATGTGGTTTGATTGCTTTTTTTGCATTCTACTTTTTCTTGTTTTGTTTTTATAGCTTCTATTCTAAAGCAAATTACTCTGCCTGGAAATAAAATTCTGTCGCTTCAAGCATCTCCTCAGAAAAATAAAATAAAAGAGAATGGAACAACGTGCTTCGGGTAAGATAATAATAGTTAAATTTGGTTTAAGGAAGTAATTTTTTTAAAAAAGGAGAAATGACAGAATAATACCTTAATAAAATAGATATATTGATGCCTTTTAAAAAAGCTAACAGTCTTTATTGAGTATAATTTATTAACAATAAAGTATACAACTATTAAATGTATAGCTCAGTGAATTTTGTCAAATAGATACACCTGTGTAATCATCATGCCAATCAAGATACTGAATATATCCATCACCTTTATGCACCTTTGAAATCAATTACCCTTATCCCCTGCCTTTGGCAGCTACTGTTCTTATGTCATCACCATAGATCATTTTTGTCTATTCTTGAACTTCACATAAATGGAGTTTTACAGTATTATGTACCCTTTTGCACTTGACTTTTTTACTCAGCATATTTTTTAGATTATCTATGTCATTTTAAATATTAGACAATGGTTCCTTTTCATTGCTGAGAAGCATTTTATATTATGAAATTAAGTTAGTTGATCTTTTTTGTTATTGATGGACATTTGGGTGGTTTCCAGTTTTTCTGATGATTATATAATAAAGCTTTACATACAGAATTTTGTGTGAAGATTTTTGCTATCTAGAAATATGATTGATGAGTCATTAGTTCAATATTTAGCTATCTAGAAAACTACCAAACTGTTTATCAAAATGACTACCATTTTGCATTTCTACCATCAATGATGAGAATTCCAGTTCCTCTCCAACTTTGTGAGCACTTGGTAATTCTCAGTTATTTAGATTTTTTTTAAACCATTTTAATAGGTGTGTAAGTGGTTATTATTGTGATTTTAATTTGCATTTTTCTGATGGCTAAAGATGTTGATCATCTTTTTTGTGCTAATTTGTTATCTGTGTATCTATGTATCTATGCTGAAGTGTGTGTTCAATTTTTTTGCCCATTTTTGTTTTTTGCATCATTGTTTTTTTATGATCTAGAGTTTTAAGAGTTTGTATATATATATAAACAAATGTTATACAAATGTTATATATAATGTTATATTTGCTTATATATTTATATATGCAATTTGCATATATATTTATATATTATAAAATGTATTAAATATATTTATAATATATATTTGTATATGATATATACATATACACATATATAAATATATACAAATATATAAAATTTGTATATATATTTTTATTATATATTTATATATGAATATATATTAAAATATGTTTGTATATATACACAAATACAACATTTGTATATATAGAAATTATACAGGTGGGGGAAAGTAGAGAAAATAGAACATGTCACACAGTAAGTTTTATATAGGCAATAGATGGGAATTAAAGGATGACAAAAAAAAAGGACAAGCCTGAAACTGGAGATCTTCTGGAATAAAGCATAGGAAAAAATCTTTGTAACCTTGGGATACACAGGTTTCTTAGATAAAACACATGAACAATCTACAAGAGGGTGAACTGGAATTCAGAAAATTAAATAACTTTTGCTCTGTGAAAGACACTGTCTAGGGAATAAAGAAACATGCCACAAGGAAAATACTTATCTATCTGGCAAATACATGGATCTTAAATATATATAATATATATTATATATATGTATATATTAAATATATATAATTTAATTGCATAATTTATATATATTTCAAATATAACAGTTGTATAAAATTTGTACCTTCGTCTTCCTTCCTTATCCCTATGTACATTTTATTTGTAGATCTACTTTTATATGCATGTATTAAAATGTTCACCTTCAGTCTTTTTTTCTGAAGTGTTCGGTCATCTCTTGGTTGGATGAAGTTCATCTGCTAGCAAATTCTTCAGGAAAGACTCATAGGTGTAGAATTCCCTGAGTCAGGGGTCCCCAGTGTTTTTGGCACCAGGGACTTATTTCATGGAAGACCATTTTTCCACACATCAGAATTGAGGGGTGGGGATGGTTTCAGGATGAAACTGTTCCGTTTCAGATCATCAGGCATTAGATTCTCATAAGGAGCACACAACCTAGATCTCTTGTACGTGTAGTTCACAATAGGGTTTGTGCTCCTGTGAGGATCTAATGCCACTGCTGATCTGACAGGAGGTGGAGCTCAGGCAATAATACTCGCTTGCCTCCTACCTCTTCCTGTGCAGTTCAGTTTCTGACAGGCCATAGACCACTGCCGGTCCATGGCCTGTGGGTGGGGGACCCCTGTCCTAAGTTGTTGTATGTTCAAACTGTTTTTCAATGTCTTTGATACTTGAAGGACAGCTTGGCTGGCTATGAAATCAACACTTCTTTTATTACATTTTTAAAAAACGTTGCCCCATCATTGTCTTGTTGTTTTTATTTGATCTTTTTGTCTGAAGGACTTCAGGATTTTTTCATTTTTGAAATCTCATAGTTTTGCACTAAGGATATGTTGTGAAGGTGGTTGGTTTGATGGAATTTTCCTCAATTCCCATTTGGCCCTTTCAGTATGTATATTCTAGTCTTTGTAATTTTTGGAAAGTGTTCTTGGATTATAGTTTTAAATATTCGTTCTTGTTCATGGTTTTGTCTGTGTGTTTTTTTTTTTAGGGACTGTAATAGTATGGATTTTAGTCCTTTTACCTCTCTTTCAATCCTATTACTTTATCTCTGACCCTTTTTTTGCCCTTTATTTATGCCAATTTTTCCCTTGTTTTTCCACTTTTCTTCAATGTCTCTTTTATTAATTTTGTCTGTATCTATTTGCCCTAGGATACCTGTTTGGTTATTTTTTGTCTTGCAGCACTCTAAATTTTCCCCTTTTGTGTTTTCTCTCCTTCCAAATGGCACTGCTTCTTCTTCTTTTTCCCTATTATTCCTTCTAGGAATCTACACATTTTAGTCTGCCAATTTAAATTGCATGTAGTCCATGCTTTGATTTATGGGAACATCTTTTTAGTATTTTCTGACATGGGATGTATTTAGTCTTATGCCCACCACTAGCTCTGCCTGTGTCTCTTTTCTGCAGTTTGTTTTCTGTCTGTTTTTGCCTGCAGCAAGCCTTGAGGCATGGGATGGGTTGGTGAGGGGGAGGTAGGGTTGAGAAGATGAAAAAGTTTGCATGGGATTTGTTGTTTTTTCTTTATAGATAGTTTGGGTGTTCTGGAAGACAGTAATCTAGGCAGTCATCATCATCTTCCAGTTTAATGAGTCTTGACAAAAAGCTAAACCCATGTACCAAGTATCACTATCAGAATACTTGGAATATTTTCAATACCCTGAAAGGTTCATTTGTGTTCTTTACCAGCCAGTCCCCACATTACATCTCAGGTTCTGGACAACCACTGATCTGCTTCCTATCACGTAGTTTGGATTTGGATTTGTCTTTCCTAGAATTTTTCATAAGTGACATCTGTCAGAATCAAATTAAAAATATAGTGGTAGGCGGGGCACAGTGGCTCATGCCTGTAGTCACAGCACTTTGGGAGGCCGAGGCAGGTGGATCACTTGAGGTCAAGAGTTCAAGACCAGCCTGGTTAACATGGTGAAACCCTGTCTCTACTAAAAATAAAAAAATTAGCACAGCATGGTGGCACACCCTTTAGTCTCAGCTACTTGGGATGCTGAGGCAGGAGGATCGGTTGAACCCTGGGAGGTTGCAGTGAAATTGCGCCACTGCACTCCAGCCTGGGTGACAGAGCGAGGCTCTGTCTCATTAAAAAAAAATGTAGAAGTGAATCTCTAAATTTAACATTTTATTTGGGAAAAAAGAATTGCAGTTCAAACCATACACACAGACCAAGTCATCTCTGGTGTGTCCAGAGAACAAAGAGAAGGCTGGAGGTTGAAAAAGAGAAATGACATGAATTGCTCTTTGAGAAAATTCATTGGCACTTTTACGGTTCTGGGGAGCTGGTCAGCTCTGATTGATGTGTAAAGGTGGTGGGCAAAGTAGTTCTGCAGTTGCAGCAAGTTATCTCAGCAGTTATAGATTAAACTGGTCTCAGGTTACAACAGGCAGTTTCAGCAGCTGAACTCGCAGGGAATTACATTCTAGAGCAATATTTTGTGCCCTGAGCGCTTTTACCAACCCCTTGGCTTCTCTGCTCTGTTTTAGTTGGGTATGACATGAGTGACCCAATTCATATAATCAATTGTCACACATCATACAGTTTTTTTTCTTGTGTCTGGCTTCTTTTGCTAGCATAATATGTTTGATATACAGCATGTTGTATGTATCAATAGTTTCATTTTTTTATTGCTGAGTAATATTTCATACAGGTATATTGCTTTTGTTTGCACTGAATTATCACTTTATCTGTTGATGGATATTTGGGTTGTTTACAATTTTTGGCAATGATAAATCTTGCTGGGAAGACTTGCATCTTCATCTTTGTGTGGACATAGATTTTCTTTTCTGTATATACATAGGAACAGAATTGCTGAGTCATATGGTAGATATATAAGCATATGTTTAACTCTTTAAGAAGCCCCCACACAATTTTCCTAAATTATACCATTTTTCTTTTCTTTCTTTTTTTTTTTTTTTTAATTGTACTTTAGGTTCTGGGGTACATGTGCAGATCATGCAGGAATGTTGCATAGGTACATACATGGCAATGTGGTTTGCTGCCTCCATCCCCCCATCACCTACATCTGGCATTTCTCCCCATGTTACCCTCCCTGACTTCCCCACCCCCCTTCACTGTCCCATCCTTGGCCCCCCCGACAGACCCCAGTGTATAATGCTCCCCTCCCTGTGTCCTTGTGTTCTCATTGTTCAATACCCACCTATGAGTGAGAACATGCAGTGTTTGATTTTCTGTTCTTGTGTCAGTTTGCTGGTTTCCAGATTCATTCATGTCCCTAAAAAGGACATGAACTCATGATTCTTTATGACTGCATAGTATTCCATAGTGTATATGTGCCACATTTTCCTTGTCCAGTCTATCGTTGATGGGCATTTGGGTTGGTTCTAGGTCTTTGCTATTGTAAACAGTGCCGCTGTGAACATACTTATGCATGTCTTTATAATAGAATGATTTATAATCCTTTGGGTTTATACCCAGTGATGGGCATTTGGGTTGGTTCTAGGTCTTTGCTATTGTAAACAGTGCCGCTGTGAACATACTTATGCATGTCTTTATAATAGAATGATTTATAATCCTTTGGGTTTATACCCAGTAATGGGATTGCTGGGTCAAATGGAATTTCTGTTTCTAGGTCCTTGAGGAATCGCCACACTGTTTCCACAATGGTTGAACTAGTTTACACTCCCACCAGCAGTGTAAAAGTGGTCCTATTTCTCCACATCCTCTCCAGCATCTGTTGTGTCCAGATTTTTTAATGATTGCCATTCTAACTGGCGTGAGGTGGTATCTCAATGTGGTCTTGATTTGCATTTCTCTAATAATCAGGGATGATGAGCATTTTTTCATGTTTGTTGGCCTTATATATGTCTTCTTTTGAAAAGTGTCCTTTCATATCCTTCGCCCACTTTTGGATGGGTTTGTTTGTTTTTTTCTTACAAATCTGTTTTCGTTCTTTGTAGATTCTGGATATCAGCCCTTTGTCAGATGGGTAGATTGCAAAAATTTTTTCCCATTCTATTGGCTGATCGTTCACTCTAATGATTGTTTCTTTTGCTGCGCAGAAGCTCTGGAGTTTAATTAGGTCCCATTTGTCTACTTTGGCTTTTGTTGCCAATGCTTTTGGTGTTTTAGTCATGAAGTCCTTGCCTATGCCTATGTCCTGAATGGTTTTGCCTAGGTTTTCTTCTAGGGTTTTTATGTTGTTAGGTCTTATGTTTAAGTCTTTAATCCATCTGGAGTTAATTTTAGTATAAGGTGTCAGGAAGGGATCCAGTTTCTGTTTTCTGCACATGGCTAGCCAGTTTTCCAAACAGCATTTACTAAACAGGGAATCCTTTCCCCATTGCTTGTTTTTGTCAGGTTTATCAAAGATCAGATGGTTGTAGATGTATGGTGTGGCCTCCAAGGTCTCTGTTCTGATCCATTGGTCTATATCTCTGTTTTGGTACCAGTACCATGCTGTTTTGATTACTGTAGCCTTGTAGTATAGTTTGAAGTCAAGTAGCGTGATGCCTCCAGCTTTGTTCTTTTTGCTTTGGATTGTCTTGGCTATGCGGGCTCTCTTTTGGTTCCATATGAAGTTTAAGGTGGTTTTTTCCAGTTCTGTGAAGAAGGTCGTTGGTAGCTTGATGGGGATAGTGTTGAATCTGTACATTACTTTGGACAGTATGGCCATTTTCACAATATTGATTCTTCCTAACCATGAGCATGGAATGTATCTCTATCTGTTTGCGTCCTCTCTTATTTCTTTGAGCAGTGGTTTGTAGTTCTCCTTGAAGAGGTCCTTTACATCCTTTGTTAGTTGTATTCCTAGGTATTTTATTCTCTTTGTAGCAATTGTGAATGGGAGTTTGCTCATGATTTGGCTCTCTGTTAGTCTGTTATTGGTGTATAGGAATGCTTGTGATTTCTGCACATTGATTTTGTATTCTGAGACTTTGCTGAAATTGCTTATCAGTTTCAGGAGATTTTGGGCTGAGATGATGGGGTCTTCTAAATATTCAGTCATGTCATCTGCAAATAGAGACAATTTGACTTCCTCCTTTCCTAATTGAATACCGTTTATTTTTTTTTCTTGCTTGATTGCTCTGGCTACAACTTCCAATACTATATTGAATAGGAGTGGTGAGAGAGGGCATCCTGGTCTAGTGCCAGATTTCAAAGTGAATGCTTCTAGTTTTTGCCCATTCAGTATGATACTGGCTGTGAGTTTGTCATAAACAGCTTTTATTATTTTGAGATTCGTTCCATTAATACCTAGTTTATTGAGAGTTTTTAGCATAAAGTTCTGTTGGATTTTGTTGAAGGCCTTCTCTGCATCAATTGAGATAATCATGTGGTTTTTTTCTTTGGTTCTGTTTATGTGGTGGATTACTTTTATAGAGTTGGTGTATGTTGAACCAGCCATGCATCCCCGGAATGAAGCCTACTTGATAGTGATGGATAAGCTTTTTGATGTCCTGTTGCATTCGGTTTGCCAGTATTTTATTGAAGATTTTTGTATCTATGTTCATCATGGGGATATTGGCCTGAAGTTTTCTTTTTTTGTTGAGTCTCTGCTGGGTTTTGGTATCAGGATGATGTTGGTCTCATAAAGTGATTTGGGAAGGATTCTCTCTTTTTGTATTGTTTGGAATAGTTTCAGAAGGAACGATACCAGCTCCTCTTTGTATGTCTGGTAGAATTCGGCTATGAACCCATCTGGACCTGGGCTTTTTTCAGTTGGTAGGCTATTAATTGCTGCCTCAACTTCAGCCCTTGTTATTGGTCTGTTCAAGGTTTCAGCTTCTTCCTGGTTTAGGCTTGGGAGTGTGTAAGTGTCCAGGAATTTATTCATTTCTTCCATGTTTAGTGGTTTATGTGCGGAGAGTTGTTTGTAGTAATCTCTGATTGTAGTTTTTATTTCTGTGGAATCAGTGGTGATATCTCCTTTTTCATTGTTTATTGCATCTAGTTGATTCTTCTCTCTTTTCTTTTTTATTAATCTGGCTAGTGGTCTGTCTATTTTGTTTATCTTTTCAAAAAACCAGCTCCTGGATTTATTGTTTTTTTTGAAGGGTTTTTTGTGTCTCTATCTCCTTCAGTTCTACTCTGATCTTAGTTATTTCTTGTCTTCTGCTAGCTTTTGAGTTTTTTTGATCTTGCTCCTCTAGCTCTTTCAATTTTGACGATTGGATGTCAATTTTAGATCTTTCCTCACTTCTCTGGTGGGCATTTATTGCTATAAATTTCCCTCTAGACACTGCTTTAAATGTGTTCCAGAGATTCTGGTATGTTGTGTCTTCATTCTCGTTGGTTTCAAAGAACATCTTTATTTCTGCCTTCATTTCATTGTTTATCCAGTCGACATTGAGGAGCAGGTTTTTCAGTTTCCATGAAGTTGTGCAGTTCTGAGTTAGTTTCTTAATTCTGAGTTCTAATTTGATTACCCTGTGGTCTGAGAGATTGTTTGTTATGATTTCCATTCTTTTGCATTTGCTGAGGAGTGATTTAATTCCAATTATGTGGTCAATTTTAGAGTAGGTGCAATGTGATGCTGAAAAGAATGTATATTCTGTGGATTTGTGGTGGGTTATGTATATGTCTGTTAGGTTTGCTTGGTCTAGATCTGGGTTCAAGTCCTGGATATCCTTGTTAATTTTCTGTCTTGTTAATCTGTCTAGTATTGACAGTGGAGTGTTAAAGTCTCCCACTCTTACTGTGTGGGAGTGTAAGTCTCTTTGTAGGTCATTAAGAACTTGGTTTATGTACCTGGGTGCTCCTGTATTGGGTGCATATATATTTAGGATCATTAGCGCTTCTTGTTGCATTGATCCTTTTACCATTATGTAATGTCCTTCTTTGTCTCTTTTGATCTTTGTTGGTTTAAAGTCCATTTTATTGAGACTAGGATTGCAACTCCTGCTTTTTTTTTGCTCTCCATTTGCTTGATAAATCTTCCTCCATCCCTTTATTTTTAGCCTATGTGTGTCCTTGCATGTGAGATGGGTTTCCTGAATATAGCGCACTGATGGGTCTTGACTTTTTATCCAATTTGCCAGTCTGTGTCTTTTGACTGGGGCATTTAGCCCATTTACATTTAAGGTTAATATTGTTATGTGTGGATTTGATCCTGCCATTTTGACATTAGCTGGATGTTTTGCCCATTAGTTGACACAGTTTCTTCATTGTGTTGATGCTGTTTACCATTTGGTACGTTTTTGCAGTGGCTGGTACTGGTTGTTCCTTTCTGTATTCAGTGCTGCTTTCAGGAGCTCTTGTAAGGCAGGCCTGGTGGTGACGAAATCTCTCAGCAATTGCTTGTCCGTAAAGGATTTTGTTTCTCCTTCGCTTATGAAACTTAGTTTGGCTGGATATGAAATTCTAGGTTGAAAGTTCTCTTCTTTAAGGATGTTGAATATCGGCCCTCACTCTCTTCTTTCTTGTAGGGTTTCTGCATAGAGATCTGCTGTGAGTCTGATGAGCTTCCCTTTGTGGGTAACCTGATCTTTCTGGCTGACCTTAGCATTTTTTCCCTTCATTTCAACCCTGGTGAATCTGATGATTATGTGCCTTGGGGTTGCTCTTCTTGAGGAATATCTTTGTGGTGTTCTCTGTATTTCCTGGACTTGAATATTGGCCTGCCTTGCTAGGTTGGGGAAGTTCTCCTGGATAATATCCTCAAGAGTGTTTTCCAGCTTGGATTCATTCTCTCTGTCACATTCAGGTACACCTATCAAACGTAGGTTAGGTCTTTTCACATAATCCCATATTTCTTGGAGGCTTTGTTCATTTCTTTACACTCTTTTTTATCTAGTCTTGCCTTCTCATTTTCATTGAGTTGTTCGTCAATCTCTAATATCCTTTCTTCTGCTTGATGGATTTGGCTACTGAAACTTGTGTGTGCCTCGCGAAGTTCTCGTGCTGTGTTTTTCAGCTCCATCAAGTCATTTATATTCTTCTCTTAGTTGTTTATTCTAGTTAGCATCTTATCCTTATCTACCCTCTTTTCTAGGTTTTAGTTTCTTTGCATTGGGTTAGCACATGTTCTTTTAGCTCAGAGAAGTCTGTTATTACCTACCTTCTGAAGCCTGTTTCTGTCAGTTAATCAGATTCATTCTCCATCCAGCTGTGTTCCCTTGCTGGTGAGGAGTTGTGTGTCCTTGGAGAAGGAGAGGTGTTCTGGTTTTTGGTGTTTTCATCCTTTTTGTGCTGGTTTCTTCCCATCTTAGTGGCCTTATCTACCTGTGGTCTTTGTAGTTGGTGACTTTCGGATGGGGTCTCTGAGCGGACGTCCTTTTTGTTGATGTTGAAGCTATTTCTTTCTGTTTCTTTTCCTTCTAACAGTCAGGTCCCTCTGCTGCAAGACTGCTGGATGTCCACTCCAGACCCTGCTTGCTTAGGGATCACGCATGGGGCTGCAGAACAGTAAGAGTTGCTACCGGTTTTTTCTTCTGTTACCTTCGTCCCAGAATGATACCCGCCATATGTTGGCCTAAGCTCTCTTTTATCAGGTGTCTCTTTGGGTATATGGGGTCGGGGAGCTGCTTGAGGAGACAATCTGTCCCTTATGGGAGCTCAAGTGCTGTGCTGGGAGCTCTGTTGTTCCGTGCAGAGCTTCTGGGCAGGTACCTGTAAGTCTGCTGCAGTGGAACTCATAACCACCTCTTTTCCCAGGTGCTCTGTCCTAGGAAGGTCGGCTTTATTGATAAGTTCCAGACATGCTGCTGCTTTTTTTCAGAGATGTCCTGCCCGTATGGAGTAGTCTGGTCACAGTCTTCCAGCAGAGATGTTGCTTAGCTGCCACAGGCTCTGCCTAGCTGTTGTGTGAACTGCCTTGGTATTGGCGGACTGCCTTGGTAGTGGCAGACACTCTTCCCCCGCACTGAGCTGGACCATCCTGGGTTCAGCTGTGTTTGCTGCAAAACTGTCAATCCAGAGCGTTTCATGCTGCTTCTTTTGAGGGGGTGGTACCCGCCAAGCCAGATTGCCTGGCTCCCTGTCTCAGCCCCCTCCCTTTCAGTTGAATTGGCCATGCTGTGTCCCAGGCATTCCAGGCGCCAGTTGAAATGGCCACCCGGATTTGTGTGAGTTCCTGTGCGCCAATCCATGGCAGTAACCGTGCTGAAAACTTGTGGTGCTTTTCGGCCAGGAATCTCTTGGTCTGTGAGCAGTGAAAACTTGTTTGGAAATGCAGTCAGCACTCACCCTCTGCATTATTCTTGCTTGGAAATGCACTCCATAGCTGTTCCTATTCGGCCATCTTGGATCCTCCCTTTTTTTTGCTTTTTTCTGTGTTCTGTTCCCACCAACAAAGTATGAGATTTTGTTCTAGTTGCTCCACATCCTTGCTAACAATTGATATTGCAGTTTTACTTTGTTACCCCCGCCCTGCCATTTTCAGCCATCTGGTTTGGTATATTGTTGTAGCTCATTGTGACTTTAATTTGCACTTCCCTAGTGACTAATGATGTGGAGTGAGTGCATTTTCATGTCCTTATTGCCCATTTATGTAACTTCTTTTGTGAAGTGTCTGTTCAAATATTTTGACTGTTTTTGTTTTATTTTAAGAAATAGTGTCTTGCTCTGTTGCCTAGGCTGGGGTGCAGAGGTGCAGTCCTAGCTCACTACAGCCTCAAATTCCTGAACTTAAATGACCAACCTGCCTTAGGCTTTCAAGTAGCTAGGACTACATGCCCAGCTAATTTTTTTTTTTTTTTAATTTTCATTTTTTGTAGAGACAGGAATTTCATTATGTTGTCCAGGCTGATCTTGGACTCCTGGCCTCATGAGATCCTCCTACCTCAGTCTCCCAAAGTGCTGGGATTACGGGCATGAGCCACCATGCCCAGACTATTGCCTGTTTTTTATTTTTAAAGGCACAGTGCTCTACACGTTCAGAGAAACTTCTCTAGTAATGAACTATAGAAATGATCCCTGAAAGTATAGTCTTCCTATTATCAGTTTTTAAACTGAGTGTTTTTGTCATGAGCTTTTTCTGCATCTATTTATGGTGGTCATTGATTTTTCTTATTATTCTAGGATTATGAATTACATTGATTTTTAAATTTTTTAATGTTCTTGCATTTCTGGGGTATGAGCCCTTTTATTTATTGCTGCATTGATTAATGTTTTGTAAGGGTTTTGTGTTGATATTCATGAGGGATTTTGGTCTATAGTTTTTTGTTCTTACAGTGTGTTTGCCAGAATTTCGTATCTGTGATTATAGTCACTTAAAAAAATGGGCCCTAAAGTCCTTCCCCGTCCCTTGTTTTAAGCTTTTGTGTAGAATTGATATGATTTCTTCTTTAAATGTATGAATGAATTTACCATTGAAACTAGATAGGTCTGTTGTTTTCTTTGGGAGAATGTTTTTGGCAAAGTCAATTTCATTGATAGATATAAAGGTATTTAGATTTTCTATTTCATCTTAATGCCAGTTTCATGAAATTGTGTTTTTTAAGGTTTTTGTACATTTCTTTTTTTTTAAATTTTCCATTGCACTTTTATTTGAATGTAATATTTGGGACAATTATCCAAAAGGGCCAATATTTCCCAATTTAATCTGAGGTCATAATAAAATAAGCAACAAAACACATGTTTGGGATTTCAGTTTCTCACCCTTATCATCAAGACTCACTGCCTCCCATCATCAGTATTTATTGAGCATTTACAGTGTACTAGGCACAATAGAACATACAGAAAACATTGTCCCTGCTCTCGAGGAGCTTACATTCTAAAAGAAAAAATACACCTCTTTTAAAATGGCATTTTTGTTTGGTGTTTTCTGCAAAGTACTGAGGAAATATTTTGTAAAGTGAGCTTTGGGTATAACTTAGCTCCATCATTATTTAGATAATAGAGGAAGAGAAAAAGGAAGGATTTTAAAGGCAGACAATGACATTCAGGATAGGTAGGGTTTTAAAGGGAGATAAACACAATCTCATCAACTAAGGAGAGATTTGCTGCAGTAAATAGGATGAGGGAAATAGTTTGTGGGATGCAAGCAAAGGAAGCAGAGTATCTTAGACATTGAGTGGAGCCAGAAAGATCATGCGGCCTTTTTCCAAGTACATGGCCACCAAGTCGGAATGGTTGGTGTCAAGACAAAAGGCTAAAAAAGGAAGGTAATCTTGTGACAAATAGAATAAAGGATCAAAGTCGAAGGCAGGCTGTAAGAGTATCAAGAAATTCTTAAAAACCAAAAAGTGATTTGGAAGCACAAAACTTATAGTTAATGCTACCCGATGTCATGATGGGCCCAGAACATTGTGGCTTCCTAAGTTAGAAAATGCCATATACCAAAATCTTAAATGGAACATATTACTTTTTTTTTTCCAATCAATCTCCCCCTCTCCCGGAAAAAATAGGAACTCATTTTTTTCAGGGTGGGGAGGAAGAGAGGGGATCATGGGACACAGTTGGAAACAGTAGTTATAGTAGTAGCATTTTTGTTGTTGTTTTGATAAACTTTGTGTTTAAACTTGGTAAAAGCCCGTTAGCTGCCAAGAGGGAATAAGGAATAAATTTCAAAAAATGTACAATTTCCTTTAGAGAAGTTTCAGAACCAAAAGACTAATTTACATGAAAATCTGTAGAGAAAGTAGTTGAAAAGTCCATTCATAAAACTTTTATTCCACTTACATGAATCTAATACACATGTTCTTAACAATTATGCTTGGATTGTTCATGAAAATTTCATAAGACATTAAACAAAGCTAGCCATCATCTCAAGTTATTTCCCTGTTAACTATTTTTACAGCACATGCGTGTTAGGCAAGTATCAAAAAAAAAAAAAAAAAAAACACACAAAAGCAAAAAACCTAAAAAAAAGTTAAATACATGGGTTTTTGTTTTACTGCTGTGCTTGATATACACAAAGTAATGAATACCAAGCAATTCATTTTTACTGCATCTTTACTTTTACATTTGTTCTTAGGTTGCCTAAAACATTTAAATACAAATAAAATGAGTGTAGCAAAAATAATGAAAGCTAACAGCAGGTAACTTTACAAATAATGGAATGTGAACCGTTTCTGCCCTTATCCAGAGTAAAATGGGTCACAACTTTGTCTAAAGGAACACTTCTGCAGCTGTAGTCAAAGGTGTGAACATTGAGATTGAGTATTCCACAGATAGACATGGTTTAACACGTGGTATCCATGAGATATTTGTTTCTACCACAGCCTTCTAAGTGCTCCAAACCTTAAAGTACCCACAATTACTACACCTGTGACTGGAACCAATGATCCCTTTTATCCCCCACCAGGACAAACCAATATGTAGGCAGTTCTTTGCTTAGACATGGAAGCAGTTTTAACACTGGCCCTTGTGAAGCCACAATGTACCAAAAGTACTATGCCAAACATTTATAACTTGTATAAAAATTCCACATCCCCATATTGGCCACCTCAAGATGAGAACAGATTAATTCCCTAAATGTTAACTGGCTCTACTCCCCTAATATTAAACATAAAAACCACATGGGAAATATAGAAATTCAAATAGAAGTAACATAAACCTGTCATAAATTGTAAACAAAAAACTATTTGTGGGACAGCATGGATGACAGATGGTCTACTGTGTAAATTTTAGAATGAGGCAGACAAAAGTTGGAAGGCCGGTTAATTTTCCCCTCCTTCTCCTGCTTCAGCTTCATCTCCTTGGGTATCCGATGTCCACAATGTTAAGTTGTCTCTCAGTAATTGCATTATTAGTGCGCTGTCTTTGTATGACTCTTCACTTAATGTATCAAGTTCAGCAATGGCTTCATCAAAAGCTGTCTTTGCAAGAGAGCTTTTGAGATTCTGGGGAGTTCAGAATCTCATAATAGAACACAGAGAAGTTAAGGGTCAGACCCAGTCTGATAGGATGTGTTGGTTGCATTTCCTTTTTGCTGATTTCAGAAGCTTCTTGGTATGCTTGTTGTGACTGATCCACAATCCCTTTCTTGTCATCACCAGCGGCAACCTCAGCCAAATAACGGTAGTAATCTCCTTTCATTTTCAAATAGAAGACTTAGCTCTCTGCTTGTGAAGCATTGGGGATCAAGAACTTTTCCAAGAGAGACAGTACATCATTGCAGATATCTCTTAGCTCCGTCTCAATTTTCTCTCTGTATTCTCGAACCATCTGCTGTTTTTTCTCGCACCTTCCGTCTTTTGTTCAATACTTGAGACGACCCTCCAAGATGACCTACGGGCTCCTACAACATTTTTATAAGCAACTGAGAGAAGATTCCTCTCCTCATTGGATAATTCAGCTCCTTACTCAGTTACAGACTTCATGCAGGCTGCCATGTCATCATATCGCTCAGCCTGCTTGGCCAGTTTGGCCTTCTGAACCAGCTCATTTTTATCCATGACTGAATGTTCTGTGTCCGGAGTGGGTGGTGGCGGCGGACGGACAGGGGCTCAGCAGTCTCTGGGCGGCAGCGGCAGCAGCGGCGAGGCTGAGACTCTCGGTTTTTGTACATTTCATCTTGATTTTCAGATTTATCAGCAAGAAATTGTTCCTAATACTTTTCCTTTGAATATTTATAGATGCTGTAATGATAGCATAGTATGCATTTTTCAAGGATTTTATTTTTGTAGTTGACTTTTTCAGGCATGAAGTTGTTAATTTTATTTCTTCATCTTTTTAATGTCTATAAAATATGTAGTAGTATTTCTTCTTTTCATTAGTAGGATTTTATCAATTTTGATAATTTTGTTGTTGTTGAGACAGAATCTCACTCTGTTGCCCAGATTAGAGTTCAGTGGCACAATCATGGCTACTGCAACCTCAAACTCCTGGGCTCAAGCTATCCTCCTGGCTCAGCCTCATGAGCAGCTGGACTACACGTACACATCACCATGCCCGGCTAATGTTTATTTACTTTTATTTTTTATAACGATGAGGTTTCATTATGTTGCCCATGATGGTCTTGAACTTTTGGGCCCAAGCAGTCCTCCTGTCTCGGCCTTTCAAAGTGCTGGGATTACAGGCATGAGCGACCATGCCTGGCTTGTTTTCTAATGTATGCATTTAAAACTATACATTTCCTCCTTTGAGCTGAAGCTACGAGATAAAAAAAAAAAAACAAAAAATCCTATAGATTTCTCCCTAAATACTGATGTAGCACCCAACTGATTATAGTGGTTTGTTTTTTTGCCTTTCCATTCATGTCAAGATAGTTTTCTTTTAATTTACTGGTACAAATATTTGGTGCTTTTCTGGAATAGTTTGTTTTCTAATATACTTCCTGTGATCAGAAAACATATTCCTGAACATATAATTTCAATTTTATTATATTTATTGAGACACCTCAGTGTGACTGATTTTGATTAATATCTCATGAGCACTTGGGGGAAAATATGTATTATTCAGTTTTGGGAAGTAGTTTTTTGTTGTGTACATCAGTTTAGTGAAGGTGGGTGACAGTGTTTCCATCTTTTATATCCTGGATTTTTTTTTTGTTTCATTTTTCAGAGTGTTTCCATCACTTATTTAGAGTGGGTATTAACATCTCCAACTCTCATTGTTTGCTTTTTTCCTTTGCTTGTTTTTTCCTTTAGTTCTATCAATTTTTATATTAAGTATCTGAAGCTCTGTTATTGGGACACCTCAAGCCACTAGTAATGTGGCTGCACAGACAAGGGAGTGCTCTCAGACAAAAAGACATAAACTCACAAATTTTACCATCCTCCAAGGGTTGACTTATCTCTGTTTTCTGCCTGCTTTTATTAAGTTTCCTAATGATTGTCTTTTAAAAACTGTATGTAGATTTTGTAATTGTTATTGATCAAGCTATTCTGGCATTACCAGAAGCACAGCCATTATTTCTTTTTTAATGGATTATTGACCTGTGGTATAATTATCTATTTTTGCCTCTGTGTTCTTGAACAGTTAATTGTAGTTATTTTATTACGTGCATATGTGTTTTGCTTTTTGGTTGTTGTTGTGGGTTTTTTTTTTCCTACTTTTTTTTTTCTTTTTTGAGATAGAATATTCAGCCTGTTGCCCAGGCTAAAGTGCAGTGGCACAATCATAGCTCACTGCAGCCTTGAACTCCTAGACTCCGGTGATTCTCCTGCCTTAGCCTCCCAAGTAGCTGGCAGGCATGTGCCACCACGCCTGGCTAACTTTTCAAAATTTTTGTAGAGGTGGGGTCTTGCTATCTCCCAGGCTGGTTTTGAACTCCAGGTCTCAGGTGATCCTCCTGACTCAGCCTTCCAAAGTGCTGGGATTATAGACATGACCCAGTTTCTGTTATCTGGCTTTTTAATCCTGTTTCTTGCTGCACTTGGTAGTATTTAATTGAATGTCAGGTATGTATAAAAAAATTGGTAAATACCTTACTTATTTATAGGATCACGGTCCATCTATCCCTCAAGTTCTGGCAGACTTGGACTTCAACTTCTCTCTCTGTCTTCATGAGATTGCCTAATGCTCTATTGGCTTTTCTGCCTCTTAGCAGCTACTGTCCCTGGCTTCTTAGTGTCTTGTTTCACATGAAGAATCAGCATGTACCCAAAGGAAAAACACCATGGAAAAAATTGGGGTTACTTCAGGGCTGTTGTCTCTCAAGACCTGGCTCCCTTGGCAGCTTTCTGATGCCTTCAAATAAACTTAAAATTGTTCTGGCTTTATTAGTTTTCTTGTCCTCAAAACAATCGTTTGATATGAGTAATAGTCTGTAACAGAAGCAGAGTCCTTTTGTAATTCTTATACTTTTTGTATGTTATGGATATCTACTAGAGTTAGTGTTTTGTAGTTTACTTTCTTTTATGGTATATTTTGATGAACAGAAATTCTTAATTTTAAAGTTGTTGAATTTGGCAATTTCTCTTGTGATTATGCTTATTTATGCCTTATTTAAGAGATCCTTCTGGAAATCACAAAGATAGTTTCCTATATTGTCTTCTAGAAGTTTTGAAGTTTCATATTAAAAAAAAATTTTTTTTTGAGACATGGTTTCTGTCACCTAGGCTGGAGTGCAGTGGCACTATCATGGCTTACTGCAGCCTTTGAATTCCTGGGCTTAAACAAGCCTCCAGAGTAGCTAAGACAACAAGTACATAACAACAATCGGCTACTTTTAAAATTTTTTATAGAGATCGGGGGGGCTCTCAGGTTGGTCTTGAACTGGTGGCCTCAAGTAATCCTCCCAAAGTGTTGGGATTACAGGTGTGAATCATCATGCCCAGCCTATTTGAATACTTTTTTTGTCTTCAGGAGTTAAAATCTTGTTTGTTTTTTTTTCTCTGGTTTGTAGGTATATAGGGATCCTAATTCATTTTTCCCTTTATAGGAAACCACTTGTTCTAGGAGCATTTTTAAATAATTTGTCTTTCCTCAGTGATCTGTAGTGTCTTCCATGTCATATACATATGCTTCTTTTTTTTTTTCAGTTAATTTTTCTTTTTTTAAATGCCTGTAATCAATAGAGAGTTAATCTTTTTTATTTCTATTTCATCTTGTTGGTTGATTTTTAAATTTCCAATAGCATGCAGTTTAATTTACTATAATTGCAAAACAAGTTTTATATTTGGTAATGCATATTTTCTACCTACCTCTCCTTCTCATTTATTTCTTTTTCTTCCTCCACTTTCACACTCCCTTTCCCCTCTTCTTGATTTCCTTGGCTGTATTTGGGCTTTTGTTATTCCCTATAAATTTAACAGTCAACTCATTAAAGTCTACCAATAATCTGTTAGAATTTGAATTGGCATGGCCTAAGTTCATAGACCCAGTGTCTTCCACCTGATTTATTATAATTTGGATCCTTCAAAGAACATGACTTATATCTCCATTATATATACCTTTTAAAATATTTTTTCAATAATGTAGTATAGTTTTATTTATACAGATTCTGCACAATTTGTTGCATTCATCTGTTAGATTTATTCCTAGATACCTTCCTTATCTTTTTGTTGCTATTATAAGTAATATTTGGTAACTGCCTTTTCTTTTACTAGCATAGAGAAATGTAGGACTTAAAAAATCATGTACCAAGAGTCTTGTGATTATTTCTAATAATTTCTAGATGATTTTAGATTATTTATATAGACAATGTCAAGATTGAGATTAAAATTATAGGTTGACTTTTTTGGTTTTTTTTGCTTTGAAGATGTTATTCCATTGGTTTTGGGTGTTCATATAAAATATATGTTCACATTTAAAGATAAATATGCAAGGAAGTATCCCTGAGTCAAGCTACAGGGAAACAGTAATACATTTGGAATTCCAGTGACTTCAAACATTGGATAATCAAACAGTAAGTGTTAAAAAACCAGTATAAAGTATTAAAAAATAAAATATGGAATCTCAAATATGTGCAAGAAACAATTTATTTTAAAAATGACTGCAAATACTTGAAAAATAACCGAATAGGACTTTTAGAAGCAAAAGACGGAGTCAGTGAATCTAAAATTTTGATGGACAGGTAAATCAGATTAAACCTGAGGGTTTAAAACTGAGCTTACTTTCTTCCAGAGAGGATTCGTGACGTTTCTATTAGACCCAGGGATTACTATTGACTTTGAACCACTTTAGTCTTGTTCTAGGGAACTTGACTTACCCAGGAGTCTCAGATACAGTTTTCTCACTGTAATCAAGAACTAGTGCTAGCCACAGTCATTTGCCCTGAAGGAATTCTTCCTTTAGGCTATGTTCATTGCTTATTTTTACTGACACCTTTTTTTTGACAGATTCTGTGAACCAAACAATGGAATGAAAATGTCTTATGCTGTGTAATTGCTCCTCAGTAAATCTAGTCCACTTACTGCCTGAAGCAAAAATGTCACCATTATAGTATTTTCTTTGGGAAATTTTTGACTTACTACTTTTCACTCATTTATCTGTTGACTACTTATTGCTTTCCAGACTTATGTATGTATATATGCTGTACAGTAGTAATTCTTTGTTGTATATATTGTAAATATTTTTCTCCTAGTTTTTTGTTTAACTTGGAAATTTGTTTTTAGTGTTTTGTATATGGAAATTTTAAATTACAGTATAAAGTTTAGCAGTCTCTTCTTTTATGGCTTTTGAAGTCTAATGCATCCTTTCATATTATGAACCCAGTATGATGTGCTTCTGTTTCTTCTGTTTGTACGCACTTATCTCAGATATAGACATTTACCTTTACATCTTCAATAATTCTTGATTTTATTTTTTGTAAATGTGTGAGGCAGAGATTAAATTTTCCTTGAATTGTCTCAGCAATACTTAGTAAAGAGTTCATCATCTTTACCTTTCTTATTTGCAATGCCACCTTTATCTTATAGTAAATTCCCATTTATAAAAGGGCACATTTCATTTTAGTGAAATGTTTTGTCTTATTTTATCATTTTTTTGAGATGCAGTTTCACTCTGTCACCTAGATTGGAGTGCAATGACTTGATCTCGGCTCACCGCAGCCTATACCTGCCAGGTTCAAGTGATTCTTGTTCCTCAGCCTCCCAAGTAGCTGGGACTACAGGTGCATGCCACCATGCCTGGCTGATTTTTGTATTTTTAGTAGAGACAGGGTTTCACCATGCTGGCCAGGCTGGTCTTAAACTCCTCACCTCAGGTGATCCAACTGCCTCAGGCTCCCAAATATTTGTTTTATCTTGATGTTACTATTTTGGTGTTTTCTATTGTTATAACATCTTCTTAAATTTTTCTGAGAGATAAAGTAAATCCTCTTTCTATATTCCTTTTTATCAAAAGTATCTTAATTTTACTTGTTATTTTTCTCTTGTACATTAATTTTAGAATCAGCATGGCAGTTCCACGAAGTTTGTGTAGAGATTATATGATCAGGTTAATTTAGATGGGGTGGGCAGAGAATTGGCTTAAAAATTTTTCTTTTTATTATGTAGAAGATTCCCATCTGAAACCATGGTTATATTTCTTAGAATTTGGTAAGGTTGTATGTAACAGAAAAACTGAAAAGTCATTGCATAAGCAAGTTATTTCTCATATTCAGAAAAACTGAATTGCAAGGATCACAGTCTGTGGTGTTAGGGATCCATAATGCCCCTTGTTTGCCTCCTTTCTGTTCTTCAGACACACTAGTCGTGGTCCCACTGTACAGCTTAGTTTATTTATTTAATGTTTTTAATGTTTAATTTTTGGGGGCACATAGATGTATATACTTACGGGTTACATGAGATTTTGATAAAACCTACTGTACAGTTTTAGATGTGGTATGCACTGAAAGCTGTCCCTCATTCTTCATATGACATGGTCTTTCATATTTCAAATTTACCCCTTAAAGAGGTAAATTTTGCTTGGCCAACCAATATAAAGTAGCTTCCATAGTCATATCTGGTGTCTTGAGGTACTTATCTAAAATTATTTTGTGGATTTATTTGTTTACCCTTGCTTCTGTTTATTTCCCACCTCTTAATTCTCTGTAAAAGCTTATAATAAAGATTGTCTACCATTGTTTGTATACTGTTTAGAACAATGCCTGTTTCATAATAAGCATTCAAATATTTGTTGAAATGGTGAATTTTGAAAAAGGAGTATTTTTAATTTTTTTATTTTTATTTTTTTGAGACAGAGTTTCACTTTTGCTGCCCAGGCTGGAGTGCCGTGGCGCAATCTTGGCTCACTGCAACCTCTGCCTCCTGGTTCAAGCGATTCTCCTGCCTCAGCCTCCTGAGTAGCTGGGACAACAGGCATGCACCATCACACCTGGCTAACTGTATTTTTAGTAGAGATGGGATTTCTCCATATTGGTCAGGCTGGTCTTGAACTCCTGACCTCAGGTGATCCACCTGCCTCGGGCTCCCAAAGTGCTGGGTTTACAGGCATGATCCACTGTGCCCAGCCAAAAAAAGGAGTATTTATAATCTCAACTATTTCTTAGATATTTTTGTAGAAAGATGTACTTTTCATTTTTGTACAGTACTTTCTAGTAATTCACAATCACACATGCCTTTATGCATATTTTTTCATAGTGATATCTTTTTAAATTTAATTTTGCTTCTCTGGATACTTACTATCACTTCAGTTATTTTTAAAATGAAACTGATAATAGACCCTTGATTTTGGCTCTTTTGTTAAATAAGAAGAAATGGTAGTGAATTGTATTAGATCTTGTCTTGACCAAACTGTATGAAATTTAATAATATAGAATGATATTTTCATAGGTTTTCAAAACTATTTTGTTAACTTATACTTTTTAGTGGATTCATTTGTTACTTTTTCTGCTGAGAAGATCATATTTTCTATTCTTGTCAGTATAACTGGGGTGAATATGGGAAGTTATATTGTGCTTAAACACCAGAGGGTGCTAGAGATTCATGTTTCCATCATACTTTAGACTCAGAAGTGGCAAATATGATAGTACCAATGCATGTTTGCATAACCATATTTCAACTGAATATGTGATGATAATAAGGAATTAATATCAATATTTTGATGTGATAATTATTTAAAGTCCTTATATTTTAGAGATAAATAATAAAATATTTATGGATGAATAATATGTATATATTATATCTGGTAGTGAAGATGTTTTAACAACTAGGGGCTTTAGTGCGATTTTTATTTCTTGCTTTTTGACATTCTGAGAAAATAACATAGGACCAGATTATTTGTTATTTGCGTAGATAGTATTATTCTACCAATTTTAATGTCCATTTTTTCCATATTGCAGGAATTTGATTCTGTAGTGTATATTACGTTATGTTTAACTTTCATCATATATAATTCATGATTTCATGTATTGCAAGTCTATTTGTCATTGTGCATGCTCACGCCTGTAATCCCAGCACTTCAGGAGGCAGAGGTGGGCAGATCACCTGAGGTCAGGAGTTCAAAACCAGCCTGACCAACATGACAAAACCCTGTCTTTACTAAAAATACAAAAATGAGCCAGGTGTGGTGGTGCACCTATAGTCCCAGCTACTTGAGAGGTTGAGGCAGGGAAAATTGCTTGAACCCAGGAGGCAGAGGTTGCAGTGAGCCAAGATGGCACCACTGCACTCCAGTCTGGGTGACAGAGTGAGACTCCCTCTCAAAAAACTAACCCCCCCCCCCCACCAAAAAAATTAGCCAGGCATGGTGGCATGTGCCTATAATCCCAGCTACTTGGGAGGCTGAGGCAGGAGAGTCATCTGTGCTCTGGAAATCAAGACTGCAGAAAACTAAGATTGTACCACTGCACTCCAGCCTGGGTGGAGAGAAAAAAAGAGAGAGAAAAAAGAAATGATGTTGTTGAATATTCCAGGTGAATTATATGAGTGGACTTGGAGATTACATTTTTCTAAGTTTTTAGTCATATTTTGTCATAGTAAGGTTATATTCAGGAAAGTTTTTTATCTGTGTACTCAAGTGTAGAATAAGCCGAGAAGGAGGACATTAGAGGTAGGTATGCCATTAAGTAAAGGTTGAAGTTATATAGGCAGGAGATAGGGTATATCTTAATTACTTGTCACACGCAGTCTCAAGAAGGATCAAAGCCAAGAGACAGTTATAATGCTGTGGTGTGAAAAATCTAAAAATTCCTTGTTAAGAAATTAGGCCGGGCACAGTGGCTCATGCCTGTAATCCCGGCACTTTGGGAGGCTGAGGCGGGTTGATGATCTAAGGTCTGGAGTTCGAGAGCAGCCTGGCCAACATGGTGAAACCCCATCTCTACTAAAAATACAAAATTAGCCAGGTGTGGTGGTGCACGCCTGTAATCCCAGCTACTCAGGAGGCTGAGACTGGAGAATCGCTTGAACCTGAGAGGCAGAGGTTGCAGTGAACTGAGACTATGCCATTGCACTCCAGCCTGGGCAACAGAGTGAGACTCCGTCTCAAAAAAAAGGAAACTAAATTAATAATTGAATTGAGAACATAAATATAGGAAAGAGCTGGTAGATAGTTTAGGAAATAATTGGTAACTAAATATTTGCTAGTATAGTAGTATAGATCAACAGTTTGAGAGTTACCCAGGGAACTTGATTTCTGGAGCTGATCTAGAATAACATCTCTGGAGATTGGATATGGCAGGAACTTGTATTTTAAAAATCCTTATCATATGTTCCTTATAATTTAGGAATTATAAGTATATATAGACCAGCATTTGACAGATATTTTCATGAAAATGAATGAAGTGAGCCTGTCACTTTAGGGAAGAAAACCCAACAGTATTTTTTTTTTTTTTGCCAGTGATAAAGTGTGACCTATCAAGCAAAAATGAAAATTTTGGAAAACTTTTATCTATTACCATCAGCTTGACAGCTTCCCAGTAGTTATATTTTCTGATCTGATTGGTGGAGATACATGTAATTTTGGATTATATATTAGAATCTAAATTTGGAAGAACTCTGTAACTCAGTGAACTAGTATTTTCCATATTTCCAATGGATGATGTTGCGAAACCATGCCTTAGTAACAGATCCCATTCAAAATGCAAGAGGATCAGTGGATCTTTAAAAGATTTGTAAAAATAGAAGGCAGTACCGTTTTTGTTCTATTTTTAAATTTTGTTATGTTAATTTTCATTAAAGTATGTTATTTATGTTAATATGTAATAGATTTTTTATTTTTCAAAGAATAATACCAATTTTTTTAGTTTCTGATGCAGTTTTAGTTTCTAATATGGTTTTCATTCAAAATTACACGAGATGGCCATTTTTACTCCCATTTATATATAAGGGGATCTATGAATAGAGGTGGGAAGAAACTTGTTCATTGTCATCCTATTAATAATTTTTTTTTTTTTTTGAGATGAAGTCTCACTCTGTTGCCCATGCTGGAGTGCAGTGGCACAATCTGTTCACTGCAACCTCCGCCTTCCAGGTTCAAGCAGTTCTCCTGCCTCAGCCTCCCGAGTAGCTGGGGCTAGAAGCACACCATCATGCCCAGCTCATGTTTGTATTTTTAGTAGAGACGGAGTTTTGACATATTGGCCAGGTTGGTGCTGAACTCCTGACCTCAGGTGATCTGCCCACCTCGGCCTCCCAAAGTGAGCCACTGCTTCCAGCCTTCCTATTAATAATTGTCTGAACAGGGGCTGAAACCTTGACCTCTTTAGAATCAGTACTCTTAATTTTTATAACTCAGTATTTTTCTCAGTGTGGTCCTTAGACCATTTGTATCATGATCAGCTAAGTGTGCTTGTTAGAAAACTCCAAATTCCTGGTCTCCATTATAAGCCTACCAAATGACAGTCATGGGTACTGTGTGGATGTGTGTTTGACATTGAGACCTGCATTTTAAATATGCTTCCAAGATATTTCCTAAAAACACTATTGTTTGAGAAGTACTGCAATATGCTACTCTACATTTGAGTTAATAAGAAGAAGGAAATTCCCATGAGACAAACAACTTTATAGCATAGATGGAAGGAATGAGCAGGATATTGTGAGTTTACTGACTCACTGTGGTAGAGAGACTGCTTGAGAGAGGTGAAAAAAGAATATTGAAGGCAAACTTATTTCATTAGGAATTTAGTAATCTAAGGAAAGAACTAGATCTCCAGAATGAAAGTTTTTGTTTGTATTTTAAAAATTCATTTATTTGACTAGGTAATGTGAACATTTTACACAAAATTTAAAAGATACAAAAAGGTATGCAATGGGAAAAGTAAGGCTTCCACTAACTTCTTTATCCCCCTATTACCCAGGTTCCCAGCCTAGAGCTAAGCAGTTACCACTTTTTTTCACTTTCTTATGTATTGTTCTCAATATAGTATTTTTTTCTTGGTACTGTATACTTTATTGATGGTACATGACAAAGTGGAGCTCCCTAGATATAGTATTCAACACAGATGATAATATATAATACATGCATAATGTTTTGTGTTTTGGTTTTTACCGTTTAATAGTAATCTCGGAGATTGTCTCATCAGTACATATTCACTGTGATTTTGATATTTTTAACAGAGTTCCATGATGATGGACATTCAGGTGTGTTTCCATTGTTTCCTACTAGGAAAAAAGCTGCAGTGACTATCATTTCACATAATGTCTAAGAAGAGTGGTTTATTCCTTTTAAATTGTCAGATAATGCCAAATGCCCTTAATGGAGGATGAATTATATCCTTGGCAACAAAGCTTATGATAGCATATTTCCATGTGTTCTGTGGACCTAAAATTTTTTCGCCAATCTAACAGGTGAAAAATTATATTTCTGTTGGGAGTGGAGTAGAACATCAGTCATTTTTCTGTTAACCAAAGATTCACATGCCTTGTCTGTTTTTCCATCGAATCATTGGTCTTTTCCTTAGTTATTTATAGAAGCTGTTTATATATTAATGTTACTTTTTCCATGATATGAATTACTTCCTTCAATCCTCAGTCTAAAAGTAGGGACTATTATTGTCTCCATTTTACTGAAGATACAGTTTTAGAATGGTTCATTGCTTTCTCTCACTTAGGTAATAAGTGATAGAGTCACAGTTCAAAGGTAGATAGTCTGATTCAAAACTCTCATTTTTTCCCATTGTTCTACTGCTTCTCAGTATCTTATAATAGATGAAGAGCTGTTCCAAGCACACAGAAATTTCTTAAATATTTAAATATAAAATTTAAATATTAAAATTTCTTAAATATTTAAAACAGTAGTTTACAAACTACTATTAGGAGTCATAGGTGATGAAGATGATTAATATGATAAATAAAATTAGTTGGAATTTAAGACAAACACATTGGTTAGAAGACAGAGTAAGAACTACCATAACAGACAAACATGTGTTCTCAGAAGTTCAAGATTGTAGCAGTTGGACAAATGATTTAAAAGTGTAAAACAGACCAACATTTCTAAAGTAGACGTTCAAAGTGGGTCTGGGACATAGAAAAGGCTTTGACAGATCGAAGATAAGAAAAAAGTAAAGCAAAGTGACTGGGTGTGGTGGCTCACTCATGTAATCCCAGCACTTTGGGAGGCAGGTAGATAACTTGAGGTCAGGAGTTCAAGACCAGCCTGGCCAACATGGCAAACCCCCTTTACTAAAAAAAATACACAAAAAAATTAGCTAGGCGTGGTGGTGCACACCTGTAATTCCAGCTACTTGGGAGGCTGGGGCATAAGAATCACTTGAACCCAGGTGGCAGATGTCACAGTGAGCCGAGATTGTGCCACTGCATTCCAGTCTGGGTGACAGAACAAGAATCTGCCTCAAAAAAAAAAAAAGGAAAAAAGGAAAGAAAGAAAAAAGCAAAGGAAGTTGAAGACTAGAATAGGAAGGGAATAGCCTGAGCAAAGGCCAGAATCAGGAGGAGCTATTCGGTAGTGAGCAGTGACGGGGAGGGGGAAGAGTGCTAACTGGAGTTATTACCTGGAAGGCCTTGAATGTCAAGTTAAGTTCAGGGTAATGTGAAAGATTTTTGGACAGGAAAATAATGTGACTGACTTTAGAAGAATTAGTCTACTGTTGTTAACAGAAGTTAAGGGTATAAAGACAGTTAAGAAGGCAAGCATGAGCAGGCATTCTCAAAAGCTAAAGAATTAGATCAATTTTAGAAGCTAGAATGCAAGGCATTTGTGATAAATTAGTGATATTTTTGTAATTTATGCCTAGTTCCCTGTAACACTCCATAGAATGTTGAGTTGGAATGCCTTTTCTACTGAGGCACTATTTGTAAGGTTTAAATGAAGCAAGCGAGGTTCGAATGAGGCAACTGAGGCCAGTTATTGAAATGAAGAAATTTAATCGGCTCCTGGGCGAGGTTCTGCCGTCCAACAGGAGGGGCCGGAAAAGTCGCTTGACTCCTCTTGGGCGTGGAGTTTTATGGGGAGTGGAGGCATTCTGATTGGTTGTGGGGAAGCAGGACATGGGCGGGGGCAAGCTGCCATTGGCAGGTAGGCGGATTTCCGGTGAGCAGGCGCCCAGGGGGAGTGGGACCTGGATGGGGCAAAATGCTATTGGGCAGGTTCTGGCAGGGCTTCTTAGAAACTTTGGCGGGGTTTTTCAACGGTTGGCTAGGTGCTGAGTGCAGGGGCTAGTGCTGAGTGCAAAAGTGGGCATGGAGTGGTGACGTGGTTTCTAGGCGGGGAGGGGAGTGGGCGTGTCCGAGCTCCCAGCGAGGCGATTGGCCTTACACTATTAAGTTTGTTTTTCTGAATATCTTTTAAAACAAAACAGATTGTCTTTCACAGCACCTTCATTGAAAGACACTGCATTGGACCAGAAGTCTTGAAGACTTGGTTTGGTGATTCTTACTTTCTTGAAAATTAAAACCAAACTAGAATCACAAATATCCCTAAACATCAGAGCCTTTGCTAGTGTCCTGACCTCTTACCTAACCTTATTGATAATGCTTTCCTTCAGTCTGCCTCCTTGACTAGAGGAAGTTTTAAATAGCTTGAGTGCTGTTTATTGTGGCACCTTTTCCTCTTCCCTCAGGAGGGGTCTTCCTCTATGCCTGCCGCCATCTGTAACCTTGGTAACTAGAGGGAGCTGTGTTCAGCTTGGGACTAGATAGAAGGAAGGATGGCAGGCAAGAACAAATCTTACTGAGTAGTTAGTTCCCTGCTTATTTGCAGGGAAAGGCTGCAAGATTCTAAAAGACATGTGACTGTCTTCTCATTGACTGAATTCTGTTCAGTTTTAATATTATGCTAGGTACTGGTATTAAGTAGGCCTGGTACTGGTCTCTCCAGCCCGTGTGTGAGTTGTCAACAGGGGCCGTACAGGGATCTTGCTAGAGAAGCGAGGTACAGTTTCCAGAGGCCTGTGTACCTGGCACACATCATAGTCGACAGGCATTCAGTGTTGTATGTATATGTGTAAAGGTCATGTGGAGTTACTCCCACATTAAAACTCCAGTTTTACTTTAAAGGAGGGATGAGGTTATATCTCTACACTTCAGTTTTTCTACCTTTAGTTTTCTTTCTCTAGATATTTACTTACGTTACTTTTGGTATTACCAATCATTTTGACTGGGCAATCCATGTATACAGCACAACGTTCAAAAAATGGTATAGTTGGTATAAAGTAAGCATTCTTCCTATCCTTAGTTTTGTATTTCCCTCCCCAGATAATTTCTTATGTATCTTTCCAAAAATATGCCTATTTAAGCATATTTATATTCAAGGTGCAGTCTCTTCGTTCCCTGTCAGTCCAGAGAGAGCTGCATCATTTTTCTAAGTGACTGAGAGAGACCTTAGAAAGCACCTAATCTAAGTTATGTATCTTTTGGAGGAGGAAACTGAGTCCCAGAGATGTTAAATAACTGGTTAGGATTCTGTTTTGTAGTGATCTGACTTTTCATTTATGTTCACTTGTTCTTTTGAAAATAAATTTTAGTTAGGCCTTTTAGAATTTTTTTACTCAGATTTTGGTTCATCTTCAGGCTTATGATTTCTTCCATACTTGTGCTATAGATGTTTAAATGTTTAGATGTTTAAATCTGCACATATTTATTTATTTACATAGGTGGCAGAGTGATTCTCAAAGTTGTTCTCAGCATCCCATATCTCTGAGGATACCTTTGTGACATTTGTTTGCTCTGCATATTTCATTTGGTGGTTTGAGAGATTAATTTTTTACATTTTTCTTTCCCTATTACTAGACATACCTTTCAATGTTGAGCTTTTGGTATACTGTTCATATGATAAGACCATTGTTATTTCTTTTCACTTTTTCAGTTGCTGTGTTTAGCACTTTACTTTCCTGGATTTCTTCTTCTTTTTTTTTTGTTTTTTAAAGATAGGGTCTCACTCTGTCATCCAGGCTCCAGTGCAGTGGCCTGATCACAGCTCACTGCAGCCTATACTTTCCAGGCTCAAGTGATCCTCCCACCTTTGCCTCTCAAGTAGCTGGGACCACAGGCATGCCTGGCTAATTTTTTTGTTTGTTTGTTTTCTGAGAGGTGGTATCTCCCTAAGTTGCCCAGGCTGATCTCAAACTCCGCACCTCAAGTAATCCTCCCACCTTGACCTCCCAGAGTACTGGCATTACAGATGGTAGCCACTGCGCCTGGCCTCCTTTCTTTCATTTTGCTTGCATATCTTATATATATTTGAATATGAGTTATTTTCCCCCTCATCTCTAATGTGTTTTCTTAAAGTTGAACACGAGGCCTTCGTTTTTTGAGCATTTTACACTTATACTTTATTTCCCTTTTCTGTGCACAAATGCATTACCACAGAGAAATTTGTAATATCCTGCTGACAAGAGACCACATTCTATACCATTTTGCCCATGCAATAAAGAGAACATCTTTTTATGTAATCACGTTATTGTAACTTATGTTATGCATTGTTGTATAAGTTATAACCCTAGAAAAATGCCTAATACATAGGGTGGTAAGGATGCTATGAGGGAATTTCAGTATTTCTTTTCTCTCCCTCTTCTCTACCCTTAAATATGTATATTCATCTTAGTGCTGTGGCCATGCAACAATTCTATTAGATAAAAACAATGTGCTGATGCAAAGCAAGGAGCCCAAACATCTTTTGTATTATTTATGCACATGTATGTATGTATGTATGTGTATATGTATATGTACATGAGTGTGTTTTATATTTTATATATAGGCTCTTTGCAGGTAATTGATTTTAGAATGGCTAGTCTAGTAAGCCTCTTCTCAAGGGTCTTTATTTGGATATGGACCTTTCAGGACTGGGGAATTTCTGCTGCTCTTAAGTAGAATGAATGGTAGAGTACACTGGGGACATCTGATGGACTTTTAACCATTTTGGATGAAAACAAAGATGTCTGTTTTCATTTCTTTGTCTTTCATTGCAGAGGATTTATGGATGACTTGGTGTAACTCCAAATGCCTCTTGGTATTTCTCATTTGCCAGACTAAGAGAGGGAAAGTTGGGACCTAGAAGACAAAGTTATTTCTGACTCATCCTTCTGTTATTAAATATACATTGGTGGTTAGAGACACTAATTACTTTCAAAAGCTTTACAGGGAAAGATAGCCATTCTTCACTTCTCTCGATTGGATGAATTAAATAAAATAATACCATTAGTTACAAGGAGGGATCTCTAATTCTTTTGCTCTCTGAAACCACTCCTTCCACTCCTTCTCTCTTGCTCTCTTGCTCTCTCTCGCACTCGTGCACACACACACACACACACACATACCCCAAAACCTATAACTTTTTTTTTTTTCTGTTAGAGATGAAGATGACATCAATGATGTGACTTCTATGGCAGGGGTCAGCCTTAATGAAGAAAATGCCTGCATCTTAGCAACAAACTCTGAATTGGTTGGCACACTCATTCAGTCATGTAAAGATGAACCATTTCTTTTTATTGGAGCTCTACAAAAGAGAATTTTAGACATTGGTAAGCATAGAGTTATGATTATTACCTGATAGAAATGTCTGTTTGAGGGAACATATCAAAACAGACAACCTGGAACTCTGAGACTTGAATAAGACCCTAGAAATAATCAAGATTTCATGGGCATTACAGAAAAGAGTAGTTTATTTAAAAATTTATTAATATAACGTGGTTTTGGGTTTGGTTCATATTTTACTCATATTTCTTAATGGCGGAATAGTTGAATGTATTTTGCATGAATATATAATATAGTATACTATTTTTTTTTCTGTCCTGTTCCTTCCTTAGTTAGACTTTTGGCATGTATGTATACAAATGCACACCTAAGTTACATGTTTGTGTTTATGAAATACAGGGATATCCAAAGAGAGTAAGTCCCTTTCCCTTTACTTAACCCTGAAATTTAAACCCATCCTTGCTTTAAAAGAACTAGATTAGAGTCTTGGGGTCTTCCCTAGGTCCAGGAGTAGTTGTTAGATGGCTGCAGTGTGAAAGAAAATGTAAGAAAACACAGCCAGGTATGTTTGTGGCATATGCCTATAATCCCAGCACTTTCGAAGGCCTAGGTGGGCAGATCACCTGAAGTCAGGAGTTTGAGGCCAGCCTGGCCAACCCCGTCTCTACTAAAAATACAAAAAGTTAGCCCAGTGTGCTGGGGCATGCCTGTAGTCCCAGCTACTTGGGAGGCTGAGGCACAAGAATCGCTTGAACTTGGGAGGCGCATGTTGCAGTGAGCCAAAATCATGCCACTGCACTCCAGGTGGGAAAGATATTGTTGCATGTGAGTTAAACTATCTCTTGTGTCCCGAGCCTGGTATTTATTCAGAGACCAACTCTTCTTCTTCACCTATGTCAAATTTTGGGGACCAGTACTAATGAGCTTCAAATATACTTAAGGAAGACCTTTCTATTTTATAATGAAGGCTTGCTACAAAATGTGAAGGTTTCTGATTTTTATAATAGTAATGGACTTTGTAGTCTTTAAATGGTACTCAGTAAATAAATGTTTTAGCTACTATATGCTATATAAATGACCAGGGTTTTTTTTTTTTTTTTTTTTTTTTTGCATTTCTTCTTCTTTTTTTTTTCCCCTAAGCTGGAGTCTCGCTCTGTCACCCAGGCTGGAGTACACTGGTGTGATCCTGGCTCAGTGTGACCTCTGCCTCCCAGGTTCAAGTGATTCTTTTGCCTCAGCCTCCCAAGCAGCTGAGATTACAGGTGCCCGCCACCATGCCAAGCTAATTTTTGAATTTTTAGTAGAGACAGGGTTTCACCATGTTAGCCAGGCTGGTCTTTAACTCTTCACCTCAAGTGATCCGCCCACCTCCTAAAATGCTGGGATTACAGGCATAAGCCACCGTGTCTGGCCTACATTTCTAATTTAAATCAAGAGTACATTATTATGAAAAACTAGAACTTTCAAGTCCAGAAGAGCTGATTGTAAAATGTTTGTTTTCTCTTTGCTTATGTTTCCCTCCCTCCCTGTCTTTCTTCATTCCTTTACTTCTTCCATTTTATTCTTTGCATATGTATTTTGTATTATATAGAAACCAGTTCCTTAATTTGGGAACATGCATAAGCACTAAGCCTTCCTGTGATGGGAAATCTATTGGTAGTTTAACTCCTTAATGCCATATATTTATCTAGTGCTTTGGTAAAGTATAAGTAGATACTTGGTTTTATCAGTTACCCTCCCTTCCAAATTTTTTTTTTTTTGAAATGGAGTTTCATTCCGGTCACCCAGGCTGGAGTGCAGTGGCTTGATCTTGGCTCACTGCAACCTCTTCCTCCCTGGTTCAAGCGATTCTCCTGCCTCAGCTTCCCTAGTAGCTGGGATTACAGGCGCCTGCCACCACACCTGGCTAATTTTTTATGTTTTTAGTAGAGATGGGGTTTCACCATGTTGGCCAGGCTGGTCTCAAACTCCTAATATCGGGTGATCCACCTGTCTCGGACTCCCAAAGTGCTGGAATTACAGGCATGAGCCACTACACCTGGCCTCCTTCTAAATTTTATTTCCAGTTTTATTTAAAGCTTGATTATATGATAGAAATTTTTTCGCATTAAAGGCATTTTTGAGGGATAAGCAACATTTTCCTTCAAAGGGCAGATAATATTTGCCACTTTTGTAGGTTATATAGTTTCTGTCACAGTTGCTCAACTCTGCTGTCATAGTGCAAAAGCAGCCATAGACAATATGTAAACAAATGGGCAAGATTGTCTTAGTCATCTTGGACTGCTATAACAAAATGCCATGAACTGGAAGGCTTAAACAACAAATGTTTATTTCTCATAGTTCTGGAGGTTGGCCATTTGAGATCAGGGTGCCAGCACAATCAGATTCTTGGTGAAGGCCCTCTTTCTGGTTGTCAGACAGCCATCCTCCTGCTGTGTTTTCACGTGGCAGAAAGGTAACTAGCTAGCTCTCTCTCATGTTAGGGTGAAGACAATACTTTCATGACCTAATTTTCTCCCAAAGGCCCCAACTCCAACTGGCATCTCACTGGGATTAGAGCTTCAACATGAATGAATTTTGGGGAGATGCACACATTCAGTCCATGCAACTGTATCCCCATAAAACTTCACTTAACAAAGAGTGATCAGATTTGGCCTGTTGGCTGTAGTTTGGCAACCTCTAATTTAGCACAGTAAGGGAACAACTATTTGCATTTTTATTTCTTTTTTAAAAAAATACTTATTTTTGAGATGGGGTCTTGCTCTGTTGACCAGGCTGGAGTGCAGTGGCACCATCACGGCTCACTGCAACCCCAACTTCCAAGGCTCAAGTGATCCTCCTGCTCAACCTTTTGAAGTAGCTGGAACTACAGGCATGCCCTACTAAATCTGGCAAATTTTTGTATTTTCCTGTAAAGATGGGGTCTCACTGTGTTACCTAGGTTGGTCTTGAACTCGTGGGCTTAAATAATTTTCAGTTCTTAGTGATGAATTATAAACCTGTTAAATAATATGGAAAACTACTAGAATTCTTACTTCTGAATTATCTAAATGATCTTTTTTATTTTTATTTTTTTAAGAAGATCATAGAGTGATTGGAGTTACATATTTCTAGAAATATTTTCCATTTATAATAAAATTCCATCCTTGTAGAATAGGTGAGAACCAAGGCTACCTCTTAAAAATAGAAATTACAAATTTACCACAAGATTTTCTTTTTGGAAAAAGGATTTTTCTACTTGAATAATGTTAAGAGATAAAAATGCCAGTGTTCTTTTTTTCCTAATTACCTAAACTAAATTTTACAGACATTCAATAAAATCACATAACTAGTGTGCAAGCACCAACTAGATCTCCTTAATCAGTTTTGTTGATTTTGTTAAAAAGGGTGTTTTATTTTAAAATGGGAATTTTTCTACAGTATTTTACTCTGTAATTTTAAGTTGTATTTTATTACCAATGTCGTGAAGACATTACGACATTTGGTTGTTCCCTAAGCCCTGGAATCGTTTAATCTCAGCATTTGTTTATTTCTAATATTTAAAGGATATGTATATTTTTTATGTTGGATGAACCTCTGTTTTATGAATACATATGAAATTATTTTCAAAGGTTCCTCCCCAAATACTAAGGTGGCTCACATCTGTAATCCCAGCCCTTTGGGGGGCTGAGGCAAGAGGATTGCTTGAGCCCAGAAGCTAGAAACCAGCCTGGGCAACATAGCCTGGCAACAATTCTTTTTTGTACAGACCCAATCTGTACAAAAATTCAAAAAATTAGCTGGGCCTGGTGGCATGCCTGTACTTCTAGCTACTCAGCAGGCTGAGGTGGGACGATTGCTTGAGTCTGGAAGGTCGAAGTTGCAGTGGGCTGTGATCGCTCTACTGCATTCTAGCCTGGGTGACAGAGTGAGACCCTTTCTCAATAATAATAGGCCAGGCTTGGTGGCTTACACTTGTAATACCAGCACTTTGGGAGGCTGAGGCAGGTAGGTCACTTGAGGTCAGGAGTTTGAGATCAGCCTGGCCAACATGGTGAAACTCCATTTCTACTAAAAATACAAAAAAAATTTAGCCAGGTGTGGTGGTACACGCCTGTAAGTAATCCCAGCTACTCGGGAGGCTGAGGCAGGAGAATTGCTTGAAACTGGGAGGCAGAGGTTGCAGTGAGTGGAGATTGTACCACTGCATTCCAGCCTGGACAACAGAGCAAGACTCCATCTCAAAAAAATAATAATAATAATAAATAAAATGAAATTGTACTTTTCCTTCTATAGAAGGCCCTACTATTTGTTTATGCTGAGAGTTTTTTTAAGTAGATTTGACTTTGTAGAATTTTTTTCCCTGCCTGAATGTGAGATTGGAGAGAATTCAGCTTTGTTACAAGTAATGAACCACATTTTGAAGGGTTGGTTTAGGAGAAGTTGATTAATTTTAAATCTTTCTATTTGCTTTTATTATATAATAATATCAAAGAATATATTTGAGTTGTTGACTTTTAATTTAAGCATATTTTTCTCTAGGTCACCGTTTGATGAGAATATGAGTATATCTCAAATAAATTAGAATACAAAATCAAACAATAATATTTTTAAAATACCTATGTATATGTTAAAAACAGTCATAGTAGATAGTAGTGCTTTTTAAAAAACACTATTTTAAAATAGATTACCTAACTGCCTGTATCTTTAGATTTAGGCTTCTGTTAATATAGGTGGTTTCACTAGGCCTTAGAAATATGATTTAAATACTGATAAGGTTGATTTACAAATGAACTTCTGAGTATGTGGTCCAAATTGTTTTCCTGAAACTTTCTTGCTAGTTAGCAGAAGGAAGAAGTTTAGTTTATTTATTGAAAGGAAATCTAGTGAGAGAGAAGTTATTCAGATAGGTAGGTGAAATGATGAGGTTTTGAACCCATTCGAACTTGTAAATTGATTACCAAGTGAATGTATCAGAACATCAGTTCGTGCAAAGTAAACATGATTGGTAATGGACAAAAGGAATATAGATATGTCTTGTAGACAAGGCATTAACAGAGACTCACAAGCTGAATTCATTTAAATAAATGTCATAAACTGTTAACAGTGTCAAACAGGGCGAAATGTAATTTTCTATTTTTTTAATTACTAAAATTAACAGAATACGGTACTAATTTCTGCAGTTACCATTTTCCTCCCTGAACAGTAGACTTGATTTGTGTTCTTATTAACTTTGTCCTATAAATGACCTTGCAAGGAGAATGATTCTAGAGGCTAAGTGAAACAATGTCTATATTTTCTGAGGCTTCAGGCTAGGTTTTATTAATGTAATGTCTAAAATCTTTGAAGTTGTGACTTTACTAGGAAAATCATAATCTCCAAACCTTTATTCATAATGGGTATGACTTCCAGGGGGAACAGAATACCTGCTGTGCTAATTATTTCAATTATCAGCCACTACTAAAACACGTAATGGATTTTCTCTGCTTCCACAGGTAAAAAGCATGACATTACAGAACTTAACTCTGATGCTGTGAACTTGATCTCCCATGCAACACAGGAACGATTACGAGGCCTTCTAGAAAAACTGACTGCAATTGCTCAGCATCGAATGACTACTTACAAGGTAAAGGAAATCATTAAGGAAGTATAAACTCTTGAGTGTGATAGGTAGTCTTTTGGGCATGGATTGATATTCTAAACACATTTTGAAAGGAATGGTTGAGACTTGTATTTCATATTAGTGGAAAATCAAAGTCTCATTCTTAATTTGTCTTATTTAGATATGTTTACATGACAAATAAAATTAAAATAGAGTATAAAATGATATTAAAAGCTTCTATGTCACTGTAGATTGAAATATGTATCTGTTCTGCCTGAGGCTTCTCTAAAAGCTTTTGATGGGGAAGGAAAGATATATTAGAATGGAATATTGGCTACTTGTGTTCTCTTCAGTGGTTTGTACTCTCCTAACATTCCTGGTTTTTTTTCTTTCTTTTTTTGCCTTTTAGTGTTGCAGAGATTTATTTATTTTAAAATAATTTTTTTGTATATATTAATATTTAAGGTATACAACATGTTATAAGATACAAATATATAGTAAAATTATTACTATTTAGTTGAACAAATTAACAATTTCATTATCTCAAAGCTACCCATTTTCTCCCCTGTGGCAAGAGCAGCTATAATCTACTCATTTAGCAGAAATTCTGAAAACAACATTAGATCTTTTCACTTGTTCATCCTCTGTTCCTTTTAATAAATTAAATGATTGCATGGAGTGCTCATATTGATGCTACTTATTGTTATTGGCTACTTTTATTAAAAAAAAAACAAAATATAGGAATAGCCTGTACCCCTAGTGGTGTGAACCAAATGACTTGTTATCAAGACAAAAGCACAAATTGTTGGGCGATTAGGGATGAAAAGAAAAGGTAACCTGATATGAAAAAAAAATAAAATAACTATTTCCCTCTTTTCAAGCATTGTTTATATCTGGACTTTGAATAAGTTGGTATGTAGGTAACCTTAAGAGATTTTGAATTTGGAAGAATGGTGAGTGCCATAATACCCTAGTCAAAGGTCAAAGGAAACTAGGAAATTGTCAGCTACTACACCACCAATAAGTTCCCTGGAGGAATCATTTTGTTTTTTTTTCCTTTCTGCTTCATTTAGAACTTTGGAAAAACTACATATGATTGCTAAGGTCCTCACTTGCATAAATCTTTGTGAGAATTTGCTGGACTGACTTAGAAATATGTGATCAACAGGAGAAAAAGCTATGAAAAAAGCAAAAAATTAATATCAGTATTTTATAATTCCTAGAAACACAAAAAGAAACAAAAGATACTAATTTTGTGTTTCTAGGAATTTTTTCATTTCTCCTAGGTTATCTAATTTGTTGACATATGACTGTTTATAATACTCTTATAACCTTTCATTTCTGTAAGATCAATAGTAATGATCCCCCTTACATCACTGATTTTTGCTATTTGCATCTTCTCTCTTTTTTTCTTTGCTAGGAAAGTGAATGGTTTGTCAATTTTGTTATCTTTTCATTCTTATAACCAACTTTTGGTTTTATTAATTTTCTCGTTTGTTTTTCTATTTTTGACTTCATTTATCTCCACTCTAGTTTTTATATTATTTCTTTCTAAGTTTCAGGCTTAGTTTACTCTTTTTTTTTTTTTTTTAGTTTCATAAGATGTAAAATTAGGTTTTTTTATTTGAGATCTTTCTTTTCTAATGTAGGCATTTACTGCTATAAATTTCCCTCTGAGT
The DNA here is from genome assembly GCF_030222135.1 of Aotus nancymaae. Classification (NCBI taxonomy): domain Eukaryota; kingdom Metazoa; phylum Chordata; class Mammalia; order Primates; family Aotidae; genus Aotus; species Aotus nancymaae. The sequence goes on along the minus strand of NW_026988432.1, from coordinate 50,405,451 downwards.
ACTGCTTTCACTGCATTCTGTAAGTTTTGGTATGTTGTATTGTCATTTTCACTTATCTTTAAATATTTTCTCATTTCTTTTGATATTTATTTGACACTTTGTGACTATTTAAGAGTATGTTGTTTAATTTTCAAATATTTGGGAATTTTCCAGTTTTCCTTTTGTTGTTGGTTTCTAACTTCATTCCATTGTGGTCAGAGAAGATACTTGTATGAATCATTCATTTAAAATTTCCTGAGACTTGTTTTATGACCTAACGTACATTGTATCCTGGAGAATACTTCATGTACACTTGAGAAGAATTTGTATTCTGCTCTTGTTTCATAGATGTCTGATAGATATAGTTGGTTTATGATGTTAAGTCCTCTGTTTCGTTATTGATCATCCATCTGTATGTTCTATTCCTTATGGAAAGTGGGGTATTAAAATCTTCAACTATTGTGGAACTCCTTTCTTTTTCTTTTTGTTTTAGATACAGGGTCTCACTCTGTCACCCAGGCTGGAGTGCAGTGGTGCAATCATAGCTCATTGCAACTTCAGACTCCTGGGCTCAAGCCACCCTCCCCCCTCAGCCTCTCAAGTAGCTAAGACTAACAAGGTGTGTGCCACTACACCCAATTAATTTTTTTTTTTTTTTTTTTTGAGATGGGGGTCTCACTATGTTGCCTATGCTGTGGAACTGTTTTTAAACAAAATTCTGTCAATGTTTGTTTGCTTCATGTATTTGAGAACTCTGGTTTGATGTGTATATCTTCTTGATGAATTGACCCTTTTATCAATACATAATGTCCTTGTTTGTCTCTTTTAACAGTTTTGTACTTAATTTCCATACTGTCTGGTATTACTTTCTTGGCTGTTACTTGCATGAAATATCTTTTTCCATCCTTTCACTTTTAGTGTATCCATATGGTTTCAACTAAAGTGTAGATAGCATGTAGTTTGATTATTTTTTACAATTCATTGTTAGTCTCTACCTTTTGATTGAAGAGCTTAATCCATTTACATTTAAAATGTAACTACTGATAAGAAAGAACTTATATTTTGCTATTTGTTTTCTGTATGCCTTATAGCTTTTGTGTTCCTCATTTTTTCTGCTTCTTATGTTTAATTGGTTGTTTTTGTTTTGTACCATTTTGATCCCCTTCTCATTTCGTTTTGTATTTAGATATCTTTTTAGCAGTTATCATAGAGATTAAGTTAACATCCTGAATCTACAATCTAGTTTGGATTGTTATCAGCTTACCTTTAATTTTGTGATGTGGAAAAATTATAGACATCTTTTTGGCTTTTTACTATAACTTTTTAAAGTATCTTATAGTTTTTCAAACCTGGAGTCTCCCTACCTTTGCCTTAATCACACTGTTGCTTCAGAGATACATGAATACCTATTTTAGTAGAGATGGGGTTTTGCCATGTTGGCCAGGCTGGTCTCAAACTCTTGGCCTCAAGTAATCATCCACCCTCCTCGGCCTCCCAAAGTGTTGGGATTACAAGTGTGAGCCACCATTCCTGGCCACATGAGTACTTCTTGATTTATAGTAGGCAATTTCTATATAAAACATAGTAAGTATAATTTACAATGGAATAGAATTTTTTAAAGTAGTATGTATTGAATGCCATTCAATGCTCTATGGTGTATAGCTTTCAGCTGGAATTCTTCTATTGTATATCAGTAGCATATTTCTAAAGAGTTAGTTGCACTAGGCAAAATGGATAGTATCTCCCCCACCTAGAAGACCTCAGTAAGTTAGCTTAAAGCTAACACCTCCTTAACCTGCTGTCTTGTATACTGCCTATTCTGACTGATTTTCTCCCACTTCCCCCCGACTCATTTCTTAATACAGCTAATGCCACTGTCTATATTTGTATATATTAGAAAATAACAAGATTATCAGCCCTCTTTTAAGTCAAAATAATTATTATTTAGTTATATTCAGATTCAGTTTGAAATCACCCTTATTTTGTAGACTTTGTAATAATCTTTATGTCACAGATTTAGCCCTGTCCTTGTATTTCAGCTCATCCCTGATAGGATTTCTACTCCATCGATTTTATAAAAGTGAACTACTGTTATTTAAAAAGTGAAATCCCCCCATCTCTTTCTACTCTGGAATATCCATTTACTTTTGATAATCTTTCACCTGGTTTGATACAATTCTTTTTTTTTTTTTTTTTGAGACGGAGTTTCACTCTTGTTACCCAGGCTGGAGTGCAATGGCGCAATCTCGGCTCACTGCAACCTCCGCCTCCTGGGTTCAGGCAATTCTCCTGCCTCAGCCTCCTGAGTAGCTGGGATTACAGGCACGCGCCACCATGCCCAGCTAATTTTTTTTCTATTAGTAGAGATGGGGTTTCACCGTGTTGACCAGGATGGTCTCGATCTCTTGACCTCGTGATCCACCCGCCTCGGCCTCCCAAAGTGCTGGGATTACAGGCTTGAGCCACCGCACCCGGCTGAAACAATTCTTTAATTAATCATTAATCATAAACTGAGATCTAAGTAAATAAGTAGAAAGTGACATGTAGTACAGAGCTTTTGATCTTGCTACCAGGTGTTTTCCCACTGAAGATATGGTATAGTTGCCTATATGCCTTGGTCATGGAGAAGCTTCATTCAGTGTTTTCCAGTTGAATGGTGCTATACAGGTTCCTTTAGATGGGATTCATTTGATGGTGCTGATGTCATTTGGCCTGGGTTATTACATTTTCATGGCTAAATCGTTTAATATGCAGTGGCCTTAACATTGTAAAGCCCTATTCTGTTGGTGCATGAAGTCTTCAGTTAGGCCAGCTGGGTATACTGGAAAGAACATGATTAGATTGGGGTTACTGTTGTTTAAATAAGGTTATAGAGTTAATATGAATAGGAAGGGCACTCATTTGTTTGTGATATGGAAGAGAAAAGGATGTGTATGTCAGAGGTAGTTGTATATCAGTTGGGGGAGAGAAAGGAAGGAATCTTAGCATGAGAATATGATTAGGTTAAAATTTTAATTTAATGTTTGCTGTCCCTTTTAAATTAAATCCCATCATTAAACTATTTCCAGAGTGTCTAAACACAAAAATGGTAGATTAAGTATTTAAGAAACCACTGGTTATTATATTTAACCTCTATGGTTAGCCTATAATGTATTCCATATTCTATCTTGTGTTATTTAACTTTAAAAACAGTTGAAAATTCTTTTTGTATTAAACATGAAGTAAAATAAGTAGCACTAATATATCCTTGTTCCTTAAACTATGTAATACTCTTTTGATCTAGTTAAATACCAACAATAAAAATTTAATTTAAAAAGAATCTTGGGCATATGAAATCTCTCAGTCCCAGTTAATTGAATCAGCCATAAGCATAGGAATAAAACAAAGATGGGAGTGGTGTGGTGCTCATGATTTCCAGGCCAGGCACTGACTGTTGTTTAAAGACTTTTGGTTTTTCTACTATACAGTTTCTGAATTACTGAGATGAGTAGATGGCAGGATGTCTTAAACAGTGATTGGAAAGCTCTTCCTGTCCTATCACCTCCCCTAACCTCATCCCCCACTCCTGCCTATACACACTCATAGAGGAGGAAGAGGCAGCTGTATAGGTGAAGAAAATTAGAAAAGATTTAGGTGGGAAAGCACTGTATTATACCTACAGAATTAATTGAGCACTTTGCATTTTATCATTTTATGGAACAATTAAGATAATTTATACTTCTGTTATGGCTCTCATTTATAAATTGTATACTAAATTTCTTTGACCACAGTTTCTGCCCAAATTCACACTTCCTGTTAATCTTCAAAATAGCATTTCAGGATTTTAATGTTTGCTATCTTGACTTAGGTTGTATTTTGTTAGAAGTTATATTCAGTTGTCAAGGTTAAACCAATCTAACCATGGTAACCAAGTTGATAACTTTCATCTTTGGTATATTTTTCAGTGAGGTGATTATTTCTTGCTTTTTTTGTCTTTCACAAAACTAAGATTTAATTAAAGTCTGCTGAGGTAGATAATAATCTAGAAAGATTTAGGTTATTGGTGAACGGACCACTCTTTAGTTTCTACATTCTGTTGTTGGAAGGATCTTCTTGGCTTAATTCCTTCCCCCGCACCCCTCAGTGATGTTTACTAGGAAAGTTCTTTGAAACATAACTGGTTAATCACCTCTCAAATTTTAATGGTGAGGCCAGGCCCAATGACTCATGCCTATAATCCCAGGATTTTGGGAGACCAAGGCGGGTGGATCGCCTGAGGTCGGGAGTTCAAGACCAGCCTGACCAACAGGGAGAAACCCTGTCTCTACTAAAAATACAAAATTAGCCAACGTGTTAATTTCCTGTTAATCCCAGCTACTCAGGAGGAGAATCGCTTGAACCCAGGAGGTGGAGATTGCAGTAAGCCGAGATTGCACCATTGCATTCCAGCCTGGGCAACAGGAGTGAAACTCCATCTCAAAAATAAAAATAAAATAAAATTAAAAAAAAGAAAAATGAAATGTTAAGTTTATTTTCTAGTGGGGTGGGTGTGGGAGGATGTTTGTTTAATAGAAACAAAACTATTACCTTCTGAAAGTTTAGCTTCCTATTTATGTTGGCGTTCTTGCCTTTAGCTGGTTTATAAGAATACCTAATGTAGAATATGCTGCACAGGATCATTATAAGACTTTCTTTTTTCTTTTTTTTCCCAGGCAAGTGAAAATTACATCCTGTGTAGTGATACCAGGTCACAGCTCAAATTTCTTGAAAAGCTGGATCAATTGGAGAAGCAGAGAAAGGATTTAGAAGAAAGAGAAATGTTACTTAAGGCAGCCAAGGTAAGGGCCAGTGTGATTTATGAGTGAACGTGGCCTGGCAGTGTGGTCAGAGGTGGCTTTGTCATTGGTTGACTGTCTTGGTTTTATTAGGCCTTTAAATTTCTCCAGAGGATTTCCTAAAATGAAATTACTAATAGGATGTCTCACAGCCAGGATGGTGTAGTGGCTTTCAGTTAATTTAGTTTAATGAGTCATAATCTTTTGTCTCCTCACATTTCCTGTGTGCTCTCCCTATCCCCAGCCCCAGGTAAAATGTTTTGTAAAATTTCAGGGTCTTTTTAGAAGTCCAATTTGATGCATGCCAAGTTGAAGTTGAGAGAGGAAAATTTGGAAAGTAGATAGGAAGGTTATGGGTAAAATTAGTAATTTGAATTTTGTGGAACAAAATACAGGCTAGGTAGAAATAGAGTAAAAGAACAGTAGGGCTATTTATTTATTTATTTTCCTTCTCCCTTATTTAAACATTTTCCTGGGTTAATAATGACAGATGAGGTAAAAGCTGATTCCACTACAGTTTCCATTTTGAAGCTCCACATTTCTTCATGGGCCTGGGGTCATTGTGAGAAATCTTAAAGGTTCAGCACTAGAGTCTTAATTTTTGTTTTAAGCACATTTGTTTTAATTTCTAGTGTTCTTGATAGCTTCCCTTTTTAGAGTATTTGTTCCTAATCACATACCAATTGCTTTTTGAAAAACTAATTTATTTTGAAATTATTTAATACTCACAGAAAAGTTGCCAAAACTGTGCAAAGGACTCTCAGCCCCCTTTCCCAGTTTCCCCAATTTTAACATTTTACTACATTTGCTTTATCTCTACCTTACATTTTGTTTTTTGAGACAGAGTCTCACTCTGTAGCCCAAGCTAGAATGCAGTAGCATGATCTCAGCTTACTGCAACCTCTGCCTCCCAGGCTCAAGCGATTGTCCTGTCTCAGCCTCCTGAGTAGCTAGGACTGCAGGTGCTCACCACCATGCCCAGCCGATTTTTTTGTGATTTAGTAGAGATGGGGTTTCATCATGTTGTCCAGGGTGGTCTTGAACTCCTGAGCTCAATCTGTCCACCTGGGCCTCCCGAAGTGCTGGGATTACAGGCATGAGCCACCATGCCCGGCCTTATCTCTTTACCCTTTCTATACACACAGTCATTAGTCCCCTCCCTCTCTTCCTCCCTTTCTCCCTTGCCCACTTCCCCACTTCCTCTCTACCTACCTTTCTTTCTTCCCCTCCCCTCTTCCCTTTCTTTCCCCTTTCTCTCTCCTTTTCTTTTTGAGACAGAGTCTTACCCTGTCACTAGGCTGGAGTATAGTGATGTGATTGTGGCTCACTGCAGTCTTCTCTCAGTCTCAAGCAATCTTCCCACCTCAGTTTCTCAAGTAGTTAGGACTACAGGCACATACCACCACGCCTGGCTAAATTTTGATCTTTTGTGGAGACAGGATCTCCCTACAATGCTCAAGCTGATGTCAAACTCCTAGACTCAAGCAGTCCTCCTGCCTCAGCCTCCCAAAGTGCAGAGATTATAGGCATGAGCCACTGTGCCTAGCCATTTTTCTTTTCCTAACCTTTTTGAAAGTAGTCTTCAGACATGATGTCCCACCTCTCCTAAGTATTTTTGTTTGCACCACTATCATCGAATGCACAGAACCCATTCTGATTTCACCAGTTGGCTCAACCATGTCTCTTTTTCTTTCATCGTCCATTTTCCAATTTAGGAATTTGCATTTGATGTAGTTGTCTTCTCTTTTCAGACCCTTTTAGGGTTTCTCAGTCTATCTCTTTTATGCCCTTGACAGTTTTCAAGAGTATAAGCCTTACCTTCTGTAGGATGACCTTCAACCAGGGCTGATCTAATATTTTCTTATGATTTTACTTAGGTCAAGCATTCTTGGCAGGAATGCACAGAAATGATGCTACATTCTTCTCAGCTGATCATATCAAAAGGATCATATGGGTACCTACTAGTTCTCTCCATTTTAAACTTGCGATCTCCTCTACTTTTTGCTTTTGCTTTTTATTTTTTTGAGATAGGGTCTCGCTTTGTTGCCCAGACTAGAGTGCAGTGGTAGGATCACTGCTCACTATAGCCTCGACCTCCTGGGCTTAAGCAATCTCCCACCTCAGCCCCCTATGTAGTTGGGACTACAGGCATGTGCCACCACACTTGGATAAATTTTTTAATTCTTTAGAGATAGAGTCTCACTACATTGCCCAGGCTCATTTTTCCCTTTGTAATCAATTAGTTTTTCATAGGAAGGAATTCTAAGATCATGCCAATATCCTATTCCTCATCAAATCTTCATGTATTAACCATAGCATCTGTTGTGATGTCTGCCTAAATCAGCTACCTCTGTCCTGGTTGCAAAATGTCAATTCTTTATTCCCATCAACTGTCCTCAGTTAGCACCCTACCATGTGGAAGAGCTTTCCTTCTTTATTCATGTTAGTATGGGCTCATGATTTCTCTTTGTTTCAATAGGTTGTAATTCATTACTGTCATTTATTTTGTTGCTCAAATTGCCCCTGAGTGGGAGACCCTTCCAGCTGTCACTTCTGTCCCTTAGTAATGTGTCCATCCATCACTCACTGAGCATGTCCTTATTTTCAGGCACAAGGCAGTCTAGACCCAGCTTTTTGTGCTCTAGCCCTGAAATCAGCCATTTTTCTAAGTAGCCTGCCTTCTTTTTGGTTGAGGATGGCATTCAGAAACCAAGCTTAGGTCATAGAGTGTATTCATTGCTAAAAGGGTGTTATTACATGTATGTCCTCTCAAAGGACAGATCTAGGAAATGTATATATGATATGTATATGTACAGAGATGTATATATATACACAAATGTCCATCCGTGACTATTTCTATATCTGTATATATTATAAAATCATGAGTTTGTATGGATACCTGCAACTCCAATTCAGGGCCTCAGAGTTCTTTCTACCCTTAATCTCTTCATGTTTGTAAAAACATTCTACAGTCTTGAGAAACTTGGCTCCCTTTATCCTTCATATATTTAACTTATGTCCTCTATCAATTATTTGATCAATGTAACTAATCTCTCAACTAGCCATGCTGGCTGACTCCTCTGTCTGCTACTAGTAATTCCTCCACCCCATTTCATGGGGTCTGTATAATTGCCCACCATGCTTACTGGCCTATTCCTTGATGAGACTGCTACTCCCTCACCACCTTGTATTCTTCACCACTGGCCTATACCTTCAAATGCCCCAGCTCCCCATAAGGATATGGGGCACCACTGCCTTGTCACTGTGCAGCTTCCTGCTGTCTCACAGTCTCAGTCCCCACATTGGCACCTACTTCATTAGGAAGAGCAGGAAGATGAGACAGAAAGATGCTCTTTCTTGAGCCCTCAAGTGTTATTAAGTGAGCACTTAGTCATTGTAATGAGGTGGTTTATTGGTGTTTTATTTCCACTTACTGTGTTGTAAACAAGATCATAAACTATTAAATACTAGTTTAGTTATTATTGGGTATAATAATACTTGCTCTTTATCTCCTTTGGCTTTTCCTTCTTTACCAGACATCTAAATATTGGATTTCATAGCTTTCAATCCTATGCCACCTTCTCTGTCTTTATTCTCTCTTAAGTTTTTATCTCCAATTTAGCCTGCATTCTGAAAATCTGGACTCATACCATTAACTGCCTGCTTGACATGACTTCATTGGCTAATGGTTATTTCAAAATTAATATGTCCAAAAGGGCTCCTGTTAGTCCTCTCCCCTCTAAATACCTTTTACTGTCATAGATTTTCCTAACTCAATAAATGACACCATCATTTGCCCAGACATTCAAGCCAAAAAACATAGGAGTCATCTTTACCTCCATTCTGTATCTCCTCTCTCCCCACATCCAAATCACCTCCTATCTTATTTCTAAAATGTATCCAACTTCTCTTTGTCACTGTTGTCACTACTCTAGTCTAATTCATCTTTCATTTGGACTTTTATACTATCTTCTAACTGGTCCTCTTTTCCTTCTGCAATCCATTCTATTTCTCCTACTATGGTCACAATAATGTCTTTATAATCATGTGTGTCTCTGTTGCTTAAAAGCCTTCAGTGGGTTCCTGTAGAACTTAAAATGTAAAGTTCTTATTACCAAATTTTAAAAGGCCTTATGTTATTTGGCACTCACCTACTCTGCTCCAGCCACAGTGACCTTTCTTTTCCTTGAATGTGCCAAACTTGCGCCCAGCTTAGGATATTAGACTTCTAATTAGGCATCCAGAACTGACCATTGAATTCCCTTTCCCTAAGTCTGCTTTTTCTTAGATCTCTACTCTCAGAAAGTTGCAGTTGCCAGCCGGGCATGGTGGGGCTCACACCTGTAATTTTGGGAGGCCCAGGTGGGCAGATCACCTGAGGTCAGGAGTTGGAGACCAACCTGGCCAACATGGTGAAACACCATCTCTACTAAAAATACCAAAAATTAGCCTGGCATGGTGGTGGGCACCTGTCACCCTAGTTACTCAGGAGGCTGAGACAAGAGAATTGCTTGAACCCTGGAGGTGGAGTTGCAGTGGGGCAAGATTGGGCCATTGCCCTCCAGCCTGGGCAACAAGAGTGAAACTTGGTCTCCAAAGAAAAAAGAAAAAAAAAGTTATTTGCAATTACCATCCTCGCAAGTTGCCTAGGCCAAAATCCCAGGGGTCATCCTTGATTCCTCTCTTTCTCTTTACTTCATAATCTATATCCAGCCCATCAACAAATCTGATCTGTTTTACCTGCAAAGATATGTTTTGAATGCAACCATTTATCAGCTTCTGTGCTATGAAGCTAGTCCAACATGCTATGACTTCTTTCTAGTCAGTCTCTTCTTCACAACAGTTGCTTTAGAGCAGTCTACTAATAGCTCTGTGTGCCTGTGCCTTCAATCTTGGATCCCTACAGTGCACCCTCTACAGAGTGGACAGAGCCATTTTTTGAAAGTGTTACATCAGTGGCATCTCAGCCTTGTGTTCCAAACATGTCAGTAGATTTTTTTTTTTTTTTTAAGATGTTTTGCTCTTGTTGCCCTGGCTGGAGTGCAATGGTGGTCTCGCCTCTCTGCCACCTCTGTCTCCCGGGTTCAAGTGTTTCTCCTGCCTCAGCCTCCCAAGTAGCTGAGATTTCAGGGACCTGCCACCATGCCTGGCTAATTTTTGTATTTTTACTACAGACGGGGGTTTCACCATGTTGGTCGGACTGGTCTCAAACTTTTGACCTCAGGTGATCCGCCCACCTCAGCTTCCCAAAGTGCTGAGAATTACAGGCATGAGCCACCGTGCCTGGCCCAGTTTTACAGCTAAAATTAAACACCCAACTCCTTTATCATGGCCTACAAGCCTTTCTCTTTCAATTTTTTTCTATGCTTCAACCACATGGGCCATCTTTCTTTCTTCGAGTATGTTTCCATTTTAAGGCTTTAGCAATTACTGTCTCTTCTGCTTGTAATGTTTTCCCCCAGATCTTTGCATGATCACATCTTTCTTGTCATTTAGATCTCTACTCAAACATCACTTCTCAGAGATGTCTTCCCTACTATCCTAGCTGGAGAAGTACATACCACACTTTTCTTTCTATCACATTATTCTATTTATTTTCTTTATTTTTGTTTTTAATTTAAATTTTAAATTTTATATATTTTATTTTTAAATTATTATTACTATTTTTTTTGAGACAGGGTCTCACTCTGTCACCCAGGCTGGAGTGCAGTGGCGCTATCTCAGCTCACTGCCACCTCCACCTTCTGGGTTCAAACAATTCTTGGGTCTCAACCTCCCAAGTAGCTGGGACTACAGGTGCACACCACCACACCCAAATTAAATTTATTTTGTTTTGAAACAGGGTCTCATTCAGTTATCCAGGCTGGAGTGCAGTGGCATGATAATAGCTCACTGCAGTCCTACCCACCCACTTCAGCCTGCCAAATAGCTGAGACAATAGGCACGTGTCACTACGCCTAATTTTTTTTTTTTTTTTTTCAGTAGGAATGGTATCTTGCTGCCTTACACAGGCTGGTCTCAAACTTGAGCTCAAACAGTTCTCCTACCTTGGCCTCCCAAAGTACTAGGATTACAGGTGTGAGCCACTGCCTCAGACCTATTTAATCTCCTTTATAGCACTTATCAGTGTCAGCAATTATTTGTTTTGTATTTTTACCCATCACTAATGTTTTACATATCATAGATGTGTTTCATTTTTATAAAATTGTTTATTTTTCTCTTCTTAAAATGTAAGTTACTTGAATTACTACAGTTACTTTGTCTCTTATATCATCTGTCTCCAAGGCCTGGAACAGTGGCATACAGAGTAGAATCTGTACTGCAGATGACCAATAAATATTGGATCACTGACAAATACTTGATACCAAAATGTGCCCATTTTATATTGGTGCAAAATATTTTGTACACATGCACATATATGATATACATTATGCATATTTTAATATAAATACATATATACAGACTCATTCCCTGCTGATACTATAGCTAGAGTAACAAAAGAGTTTATCTTACTTTGAAATGAAATGTCTTAGTAGATTGGGGACTAAAATGAAGAAAAATTTTACCAGCTTTGGGTTGAATTTGTGTAGATATTTAAGATATTTGAAATTAGTAGGCACTCAAATTTAAAGATAATGTCTTATATTTTCCTTTAACCAAAGGTACTGATAAATCAATAAATGTATCAGGTAAACTTCGTAAATATGAAATACTTTTAGCTTTTATTTAGTTAGCTATCTAGATATTAGCTTACTTAGTTAAGGTTGCATTTTATAGAACAAATATTCAGATTTATAAGCAGTTAAATAACTTTGGCATGAGAAAAAGGATATACATATCCCAAACACGTTTTCCAATGGACAGATGTTCATGGTGTCAGAAATAAAGTTCCTCACCCTTTGTTCCATCATAGCTTGATACATAGAAGACGGCTCTCTTCTTATGCCAGTCCTGTACTATGGAAAGCAACATCCAATAAATTATTGAACTTTGTGCACAGCATTCTGTTAAGTGCTATAGAGGACCCAAAGATGATAAGATATTCTAATTAAAATACTGGGATGTATTTTCTACTTATAATTTTAGAAATTATGCCTTTAAAGAGAGTGATTTGGTTCAGGGTTAGTCAGGTTCTTGATTTTTATAGTCCTTGAAATACCCTGTTTTCTCAAATTGGCTTCACCTGATGATCAGCCAGTATTGGTTGTTTTTATTCATTTAAACCAACAATTATACTTTTTTTCTTTTCCTTCATCTGTACCATCCATTTTTTAGTTTTCAGTGTTCCAGCAAGAACAACGTCATGCCTCAACTGGACCTGACTGACATTGTTAGCATCATTTTCAGTATAAGCTTCCTCCAGGCTAGAACTGCAGCAGCCAGCCCAGATGATGAGGGGGTGGAGGAAACCAGGGTGGGAGTGCAGCTAAACTGGATTGAGGCATTTTCCCCTGGAGCTAAGATATTCAATCACAAGAGAAAATTGTCATTTATTAAATATTTAATGGCAACTATGGTGTTTAGATGCTAGTAATTTCTATTAAAATTTTCTTTTCCTTTGATAGAGTCGTTCTAATAAAGAAGATCCAGAACAGCTGAGATTAAAGCAGAAAGCCAAAGAGGTAAGACTTTCAAGTTACCATGCTTGTCTTTGTGTTTGAGGGAAGGTTGGCAGCTCTCTCCTGGCAATTAGGTCAGGGTTTATTTTGCTGTTGCATACCATTTGCAGAAGCCTTGGGGAAGGACAGGAACTGCTAAAGGCAAGGGCAGTACTTCAAATGAGGTCAATGAGTTATGTGCTCTCTTTTTAAAATTTATTTTCAAGGCTTAGGCCTGTCTCGAAATGGCTCTTTGTAAACTACAGCAGTATACTTGGAGGAATATAATGTGAGATTTAAAAAAAAGAAACTTTTGAGATTTAGCATCTGGGACTGTACAATAGGCTATATTTTTCCAGGGTAATTGTTCGTTTTGTAAATCTGATACTGCTTATAATTCTTTGGCTGGGAGGCGGTACTGGGATTTAGTTTTAAATGGAAAATGCCTCTGGCTTTTAATTTTCTGGGCCCAGCAGTTTTCTGTTCTGGAATGGAGCCCTTGTTTCACACAGTTCATGTTTAGCTGCAGGGGTTTTAGTTTATAGCTTAGACTGGTTAAGCTTTTACTCCCAGAGGCCTCTGCATAGCAACTGTAGAAATCAACAAATAAGTTCATTTATGTCTGCAGCCTCCTCTCAGTAGCTGACTTTTTACATTTCCCAATATCCATTTCCTGACTTTTCTAGCCCCAGAGAAAAAAGCTCCACTAATTGGAGCTTATTTTAATTGAGCCTTAATATTGGATCTCACTGGAGTTGCCCCCAGAGCTGCTGAGAACAGAATGAAATGAAAGTACCTAAGGTTGAAGATGCGGTGTGTGTATGGGTGTGTGTGTGAAATTTTTCACTTGACCTACAGATTCTTTTCCCTCCTGAATAAATCATCAAGCCTGTTCACATTTCTGATTAAGGATCTGACAGCAGACGATAATAAAGACAATTGAGGTGTGAGACGTGTGATATGGAGCTGAAGAAATTGGTTTCTATAGTTACTTCACTGATTTCATGCAATTTTTAAGGATCTTTGTGCTAAATAAGAGTGATTTTCTGAGCAACCTTTTCCCTTAACTGTGCCTCTTGAACTATGAAATTTGTTGTTGCTCAACATTGTTGCAGTTGGCTTCGAGGTGCAGCAGCAGCAGGTTATTTATGAATATTTTAAAGGCCCTTATTGTTTGGATTAATGTAGGAATTGAGGCAAAACAACTGGAAATCTAGTAAGATTCTTAGAATCAATGTGGTGTGTTTTCATTAACATAGAGAAGGAAAATACATGAACTTTAGGTGGAATTTCAGAATTGGGACAGGGAACGTTGGAAAGGGAGAACGCTTTAAAAAGTTGAAAGCAGAAATATTTTATTTTTGGCAACAAAATATTCCTCATACTAATGTCTTTCCAGCGGAAAATGTATCTAAAAATATTAGTATGAGAACTGTACCTATAATTCTTTTTAAGCAAACCTGGCATGAGGATAGATTATTTGGGGATGGGCAACCTACTGTTTCTCTGAATCATAGGTATCCCACCTTGTTTTAATTAAGGACTGACTAGATGCTTATCTTCTAATTGCATTCCCGTTTTGGAAAATATGCAACAGAAGGCTTACCCTTTTAACCTTACCCTGCCTGTCCTCCATAAACCTTCATGAGCATCTGAATCTTAGATTAATTTTCCTTCAGCTTTGTATGAAATGATTTTGTTTTCATTTGCATTTTATTTTAGTATGTTGTTTAATAATTCCCTAAGGGATGAATAGGTGGACAACATTTTTCAAAGAAAACTGTGGGAGGAAATGTACCCCCCCCACAAAAAAAGCCTCTTTTAATGAGAACAGGTGGTAGCAAACCTGTGTTTTTCTCTTCCTTTGCACCTCCATTTATTTCTTTTTCCAAGCAAGGATAAAGGAACTCAATATAATTTCTTTCTGAAATATTTTGCAAGTTTTCTAGTTGCTTCCTATCATAAATCCTCTTTGATCAAAAAAAGGAATCAAATACATTGGCCCCTTTCCAAGAACAGAGCTGCTCTGTATTGCAAATGTTTGGTGAAATTCTAATATTGTCATTTTTTTGTCATCCTCCTGCCCCTTCTAAGGGCCTCTAGTTCAGAATCACGCATGCAGTGATAGTGTATTTTGTTTGATTGCATAAATATTGCCCATATCTTAATATAGAGTTGGATTGTTTGCTTATATGGTAATTTGTGAGGTTAGCATTTGGGATGCACTAATCGCTATCATGCTGGTATAAACTATGATGCTTTGGTTTGTGAATTTTTGGTATTTGGCTGTCTGAGAAGTTTTCTTTGTTCACTCATGAAATTTTTTTTAGCATAGATGCCTTATGCGTGCTTGTTTTAGAACTGATTTGTTTTCCCTTTTGAGGTAACTACCTACCTACTTACCTACCAGGCTTGTCATAAGAAAGAATAAAAGATTATTGGCTGTCTTATAAATGCAGATCTTCAAAGAACTGTTTAAAGAAGCTGTAGGCTTTATTTATGCGGAGAAATGTTTCAGCAGTGGTGTTTTTCATATGAATATTAAATCAATCTGAATCCCCTTTCATTCATAATCTTATCCATACTTGCTTTCAGCTGTTAAGGACTAGAATTTTTAGGCCAGGTGTGGTGGCTCACACCTGTAATCTAGCACTTTGGGAGGCTGAGGTGGGTGGATCATCTGAGCTTAGGAGTTCGAGACCAGCCTGGGCAACATGATGAAATCTCATCTCTACTAAAAATACAAAAACTTAGCTGGGCATGGTGGTGCATACCTGTAATCCCAGTTACTCAGGAGCCTGAGACACAAGAATTGCTTTACTCTGGGAGGCAGAGGTTGCAGTGAGCCAATATGGCACTCTATCGCCCAGGCACTGGACTCCAGCCTGGGCGATAGAGTGAGACTCTGTCTCAAACAAAAGAACTAGAATTTTTTTTTTTTCCCTTTTGAGACAGAGTTTCGCTCTTGTGCTCAGGCTGGAGTGCAGTGGCACGATCCACAATTGCAACCCCCATCTCCCGGGTTCAAGCAATTCTCCTGCTTCAGCCTTTCGAGTAGCTGGGATTACAGGCATGTGCCACCACGCCCAGCTAATTTTGTATTTTTAATTGAGACAGGATTTCTTCATGTTGGTCAGGCTGGTCTTGAACTCCCAACCTCAGGTGATCTCCCCACCTCGGCCTCCCAAAGTGCTGGGATTACAGGCATGAGCCACCGCACCCAGATCATTTCTCCTGTAGTTTTTCTTTTTTCTAATAAAGTTTTAGAGGCTGTTCATTTTTGCATTCCAGATATAAGGACAAGTTGTGTTAAAATGGACAAGTTTTTATAGAAGTGTCAAATAATTACTTTTCCTTCTTCCTATCAGCTTTTTTCAATTTTGTCATTCTCTTTTGGCACTTAAAAACAGACTGCCTTTGGGTTGACCATTAGCCTAATCTCACTCCATTGAGGAAGTTTCTGCTGCATAGTGTTCTTATTGACCTAACAGGTTATCTGTCTATTTGAAAACCAGCTGATATTTCTGTGGATATTCCTGTAATTCAAATGTTTTATTTTCAACTTAGAGCTGTCTTCTTTCCCTTTCTCTGTTGCCTGAAAAAACATTATAAGCATCCTCTCTCTTTTTCTCGCTATTATAACTTCATATTTTCAATACTAGCCCTTTCAAATTCTGAAATTTTTAGAATTTTTCTAGATACTTTTCCTAAAATATAAGTACTGGGATTCTTGCATTTAACCATCTCTTTGTGAACTTTTTTTTTTTTTTTTTTGAGAAGGGTCTCGCTCTGTCACCCATGCTGGAGTGCAGTGGCGTGGTCTCAGCTCACTGCAGCTTTGACCTCCTGGACTCAAGCAGTCCTCCTACCTCAGCCTCCCAAGTAGCTGGGACCACTGGTACATGCCACCACACCCAGCTAATTTTTGAATTTTTTTGCAGAGATGGGGTCTTCCAGTATTGCCCAGGCTAATCTTGATTTTGTGGTCTGAAGAGATTCTTCTGTCTCAGTCTCCATAAGTTCTGAGATTACAGACGTGAGCCACTGTACCCTGCTGAAAATTTCATTATAAATAGATTACTAATTGCCAAACTCTAACTTCAGACAATCAGGCATATCTTTGTTTAATGCAGCTGCAAACTTGTATGAAATGTGTGTTGTATGTCCTACATTAAAATCTAGCCCTCAGTATTTTCTTTTCTTAGCCCATCATCCAGAATTTTGTAGAGCTTAGCTGTCGTGACTTTGCAGTTCAAACATTTTGATTTAATTGTTATATATTTTGTGACCCTTACTTCCTTTTGGATTTCTTCTTTCTCCTTTGGGAAATGTGTGAGTTCAGTGCATCTGTGCAGAGGGTGAGACAAATAATTCATTTACTTTCCTTTTAACAATTCCTAGCATTCCACTTTGATTTGTTATCGGATGGTGGGGGAGAAAAAGGAATTCAAGACCTGTTGTGTGTTTGCTTCACAGTGCAACCTGTAGGAACTAGGCAAAAGAATAAATACTAAATGATTAAAATGCAGACCAGATTCGAAAACATGTATCCTGAAGTTTTGGGGATTTTTGTTTATAGAAAATAATAGGTTATAAAAAGTGTCAGTACAGTTCTTCATAAAACATTGTACAAGAAATAAAATACTGAATCATAAGGCTCATTACAGATTAGAAAATATTTAGGTATGAGAACTGCACGGTATATTCTTAAAATGAAATTTGAGAATATATGAAGTCAATGAAAGGTGATAGTTAAGACAAACTATTAAATTAAATCAGTTTCTATTTAAACTTCCTGCAAGTTCTATATGGCCAAAACTCATGGAGTACTGGACAGGAACAAATGAACAAATGAAATCTGTCATTAACAGTACATTCTAGCAATCAAATTAATATAGCAAGGTAAGACATTCTTAAAAGACAGGTTATAAAGAGCTTGTGTATGACAGCAGAGAAACAGATTGTACGATTTCAAAGCATTGATAGTCTAGGACAGTGGTTCTCAAACTTTGGCATGCATAAAATCATCTGCAGACCTTGTTAAACTACAAATTGCTAGGTCCCACAACCAGAGTTTATAATACTGTAGCACATCTAGGGTAGGACCTGAAAATGGGATTTCTAATAAATTACCAGATGTTGTTGCTATTGCTGCTGCTGCTCTGCAGATCACACTGAGAACCATTGGTCTAGGATGAGAAAGAATCAGGGCTTTGAAATTCATCCCTTTTATTTTCCCACTAACTAAATGGTCAAAGTACTGTGATTTGGGAACCTGAGATTTGGCCTCTTGAATGATCATAGTTCATTTATCATCCAATTATCTTTCAGTAGGTTCTCCTGGAACCATGAAAGCTCTACTAGGTTTCCTTCATGGATATTTTTACAAGATAACTTTAATGGTAGTATTTCTTTACTGGTATACCGTAAATGGAAAAGAAAATTTAGAGATTCACAAGAAGATTGCACTCATACTTTATTTTGATGTGTAGGATCTGTGTGTTTTGAGAGACTTTTCTCCTAGCAGAAAAATGCCTATTTAAAAAAATATTAGCATTGAACTGGAAGCAAAGTGTCTTGGATTCTAGATTCAGCCTGCCATTATTAAATGCTTGCTTTGGGGAAAGTTACTTTAATTCTTTGAACTTACCTCTGTTTCCTTGTATTTAAAATGAATTTAATGATACCTGTTCTGCTTATAATACAAGATTGTCATAATTTAGGGGAAGGTGAGGCACAAAAGAAAAAAATCAGTAGCTTAAAAACATTAGCTGTAGTAACATTTAAGATAGATATTATCAAGCTCTTAGATTTAGATTTGAGAGACTATGAATATGTTATTTCTTTCCTTCTAGAGGACTGGAAAGAAAATGAGAAGATAAAAGAGTGTAAGGGTGACAACTGAAAAAAAAATGATTGTAATGTAGAATAACTGTTGCACATTTATATTTTACACAGTTTATAAATCAAATGTTATTGCTGTAAGTTAAAGAGAGGTGTCTAATTGAGATTATGAGGAATATAACATTTTTTCAGGAAGGTGGGGATGGGTGAGTAGGGTTGACCAGCAAGGCACCAGAGTTTACATATCAAATTCCAGGAATCTCAGATGTTCTGGACAGTGTCTTGGTATCATAATAACTTGCCTTAGTGGTTGGGAGGAAAAAACAGATTCTAAACTGTTTGATTTGGTGGGATGACTGCCTAATAATTGTATTTAAGGGCTTAAAAAAAGATCTTGTATTTCTGTTGTGGTATCCTTGAAGTTTAGATAAGGTGGAATGGTGATTTTTTAAAAAAAATTTGCAACTTGGCCGGGCATGGTGGCTCATGCCTATAATCCCAGCACCTGGGGAGTCGAAGGTGGGCCGATCATGAGGTTAAGAGATCTAGACCATCCTGGCCAACATGGTAAAACCACGTCTCTACTAAAAATACAAAAATTAGCTGGGCATGGTGGTGCACACCTGTAGTCCCAGCTACTTGGGAGGCTGAGGCAGGAGAATCGCTTGAATCCAGGAGGCAGAGGTTGCAGTGAGCCAAGATCGTGCCTCTGCCCTGCAGCCTGGCAACAGAGTGAGACTCTGACTCAAAAAAAGAAAAGAAATAAAAACACGCATCTTGTTTTTTATTTTCCTTTGGCTTAAGATTCAGCTGTTAAGGTTTAGTAGTTTTTATTTTTTTTTTTCTGTTTGCTTTATTTTAGGATTTAACTTTGCATTCCCTGGTAAACTTGATCTTTTTAGTAATGATTCGGATGTAATTATAAGCATTGTTAAGAGTTTTAGAGTTAGATCCATGAAATTTTCCAAAGTATGTCTAATTTAATTAAAATTTTTACTATTTAAAACATTTCCATTGTTTGGTGTTAGGGTTTTATTGTTACCTTTATGTATATTTAACTTTCATTGTGAAATCAACAGGATGTTATTCTTAGTTCTTTGCATCCTGAGTTCAAAACCTGGTGTGATATACTTTGTTTCTCTTATTTCTTTTGATTTTTTCAAACATTCCTATTTGGTGGTATAATTATTTTCATTGCTACCTAAGCATGAGAAAGAAACACATTTTTTTATTTCCCATATTGTCTGTGTCTTAACTATCTAGATAAATTTGGTTCTTTCTGTTAAATGAACCCCTTTTCCTGTCCTTGCTGTTAGCTAATAAGAAACTTGGTTTATTCCTTCTTTAGCTAGCACCTGTGATTCTGCTTAATCTTTTGGTTTCTGTTTTCAATAATTTTTAGTTTTCCTTTTATTTTTGAAAATTATGTGCTTAGCATCAAGAAGTACCTCTATTCAACTTTACCTCTGAGAACTTGTGTGATCTTCAAGGTAATCTCTTAATGTTTTTTGGGATCTTGATTAAAGGCTATACCACCATGAGTTGTACTTATAAATGAGGAGATGAGTACTGAACACGAGGAATAAAATATTCTTCAATTACTATTGCTTAGTTGCCCTCTAGGGCACTATCTTGAATTTTAGAGACTTCTACCTCCTATCAGAGAGACTGTGAAAAGAGAAATGAAGGCTTTTTTCTGCCTTTTCCATTAGCCATAAAAGCAATAGTAAGCATATTCTTAAAAGATAACCTGCCAAACCTGTTTGGTCTCTTTGGAACAAGGTGTCTGTTGCTGGTGTTGGTGAGCAAGCAAGCTTACATTTTATTAAACAAAGACTAGTTGGGATATCATATAATAGAAATCAACTGTCAGAATTCTGGCTAAACTATCTTTAAAGAGTTCCAGTTAAGATGGAGTAAAAACACTTCATATTTTCTCTCCCACTGAATACAACTATAAAATCCGGACAGAATGCATGGAGCAGCTATTTGAGGACATTGAAAGGTAAATAGTAAACATATTGGGGAAGAAGATAAGAATTCAAATACTACTTGAACTGGTGGTGAGGTTGCTGTCCTCCATTCTCTACCCCCGTTTTTACCACTGCTTAATTCTAGAACTGGATACAATCACAGAAGTGTGTGGAAACAGTGGGCCAAAGCCCCAGCTTTCTGACCAGAAGGAGCTCCAGGGAACTAGAAATTACTGAGACGATGACAGAGAGGGAGGAGCTCAGGAAAGCAACCCCATATGATTGTGTTAAACTCCTAGACCTGCTCCTGAACTATACATTTGTCATATGTGGATCTTATTCTAATGAGCATACCAAAGCCTTTAAGAACTGGACCAACAAACCACCACCAGGTCCCAGATTGACCACTGGGGGATGCACATGTGGGGCAGATCCAATTAGCATTGTGAAAGCTTTGAAAACTCAGCTGATGTTGTAGCCACAGACCACAGAAGTCACATTGGAATCTATGGCTTGAACCTGTGTTGACTGCATGCTAAAACAAAGGTAGTAACATTCTCTGAAGGATTTCTAGAATACCCAGAGTTTCATAACGTAATACAGTTGACATAGGTTTGAACTGTACAGGTTCATTATATATGGATTTTCTCCAATCACTTGTGGATGGAAAATACACTATTTGCAGGATGCGAAACTCACATATATGGAGGGCTGACTTTTCATATACACGAATTCTGAAGGGCCGACTGAGAACTGAATATACATGGATTTTGGTGTTCTTCGGCATCCTAGAATCAATCCCCCGTGTATACCAAGGGACAACTGTATTCAAAATATTCAGGATACAATCCAAAATTACTTGATAAGAAGAACCAGGAATATCTCAACTCCTATGGGAAGAGACAATCAACAGATACCAGCCGCAAGATAACATAAATGTTGGAATTATCTGACAAACACTTTACTATAAAAAATGCTCCAAGAAGCAATTATAAACACTCTTGAAATGATTGGAAAAGTAGAAACTTCCAGCAAAGGGCCAGAAAATAAAATGGAAATTTAGGAACTGAAAATGACAATAACCAAAATAAAACACGTTCAGCTGAATGAGCTGAATAGCAGGATAAAATGACAGGAAAGAGTCAGTTATCCCAGTCAGTAAACCCAGGTTCAACTCACATTATAATCAATCTCTGAAAACTATGTAGATGTAGAAAATAAAAATCTTGAAAATAACCAGAGAAAAGGACACATGTCAATAGAAGAACAATAATTGCAATCACTAGATTTCTTATTAGAAAGCAAATAGATGGCATCCCATCTGAATTTGAGCAACTAAAAAAAAAAAAACGGATAAAGAGAAAGCAAATAGAAAAACTTTTTTCTTAAAGGAAAAAAACCTGTGGAGATCAGAAGTGGCAAAACATTTTTAAAAGGAGCTGTCAACTTAGAATCCTATACCTCATGAAAATACCCTGCAGGAATGAAGGTGAAATAAAGACATTTTCTGGTGAAGAAAAAGGAAAAAAATTGATTTCCAACAAAGTTGCTGTAAAAGAATTAGGGAATTATTCAGAATGAAGTCAGGTGATACCAAAGGGAAACTGAACTTCAGGAATGAAGAAAGCACAATAGAAATGGAAAACATAATAGGCTCTTCTGCTTTTGAATTAAAGTATGTTTAATGGAAAGCAGATTTGAGGACTGACATTGGCAGGATGGCTGACTAGAGAAGCCTGGTGCTTGTCTCTTCCACAAAAAAGGACCAAAGCAATGAATAAACAGATAAGATTTGACTAGAATGTCAAATAGAGTGCTACAGTGCAGTGGGGGAATGGAGACACACACACCTGTGATGATTAGAAGTCCAGGAGGGCAGCATGAGGGTACCTAGCATCTGCAGTCCTGTCTTTCCCACCTGGATTGGATCTGGAGTCAAGAGAGACTTCCCATTGCAGGGAAAAGGCAATCAGAATATCCCAGCCAGCCCCATTGCCACCACAAACATGTACAGTCTCTACTACAGGAGAATCCCTCAGTCCTCAAAAGCTCTGAACTCAGCTTAGACAGCTACCACAAATTCACACAGCTGCATTGCCCCTAATTAGGAACACTAAGGTGTGCACTGCCAAGCTTCCATCCACCCCTTTGAGCCAGTCTGCTGCACCACAGCACCATCTTGAGAACAGAGCCACTTCTGGAGTGTGCCCTTCTCAAGGAGTCAGTAGGCACTGCACCTCTCCAGCACTGGGGCTCCATCTTCATTCCACCAAGTCCACACTTGTGACTGAATGCCAGAACCCCAGCAGCATGGAGCCTGGGCCCAGGATTGTCTGTGATGGTCCTGCATAGAAGAGAAGCCAACTCCTGCCACCTTCACTTCCAGCTAGAAGAATAGTCTGGCAGTCCTACCCACGGTGAACCTGTTCTTGAGCTGGCCAAACTGCTGCATGCCTGCCCCTTAGTGGGAGAGGCCTTCAAGCCTCTGAGCAGCTGACAGACTTTTGCACCAATGGTGTGGCTACGTGCCTGTGCTCAGGGCCTGAGAAACAGCCCTGCAATGTCCTACCTTCCTCAGATAAGCTGCTGGTCTGCCCAACAGCCCTGTGACCACAATCAAGGTCTGAAAAGCAGCTCCACTGGCAGCCAGACTCCAAGGCCAGCTGAACAACCATGAGCCCACATTTTGGGCCTGAGAGACTGAGCCATCCTAGCAGACATGCCTTCAGGCCAGTCAGGCAGCCGTTTTGGGCAACAGGCTGCTCCTTGCAGACATGTCCTTGGGCCGGCTGAGCAACCATGTGTATGGCCTCCTGGCCAGAATAAGAGCCCTGTAGCCCAAATCCAAGCCCCAAGTTGGTGGACCCACCATGTGCATGTATATGCCCCTGACCTGAGAAGCAGCCCAGTAAGTCCACACCCAGCAAAACTGCACCACCTCCAACACAAACTCAACCCAGACCACTGAGACATTTGCATATGTCACTAGTATGGATTACAGCTGAAGAAACTACACTACTGTGTCCACCTAGAACTCAACAAACTGATACCCCAACACCCATTCATGTAAGTAAAACTTTCTTTGTGAAACCTACTCCATAAAATTGGAAGAGGGACTTTTCTACCACATGAATGGAAATCAACGTAGGGATACATCAAACATGAAAAACCACACATAAATATCAATGAAAAGGAACACAGTAATTTTCCAGTAACAGAGGCTAATCAAGAAGTATATAAAATGCCAGAAAAAGAATTCAGAACAATAATCTTAAGTAAGCTCAGTGAAATATGGAATACTGATGGACATTCAGTGAAATCAGGAAAACAATTCACGATTTGAATGGATAAATTTTTATTTCTGTTTATCTTTTTTTGAGACGAAGTCTTCTTGTGTCACCCAGACTGGAGTGCAGAGGCGTGATCTCAGCTTACCTCTGCCTCCTGGGTTCAAGCAATTCCCTGCCTCAGCCTCCCAAGTAGCTGGGATTATAGGTGCCTGCCACCACACCTGGCTAATTTTTGTATTTTTAGTAGAGATGGGGTTTCACCATGTTGGGTAGGCTGGTCTTGAACTCCTGACCTTGTGATCCACCTGCCTTGGCCTCCCAGAGTGCTGGGATTACAGCATGAGTTACGGCACCCAGCTTTTATTTATCTGTTTTAGAGACAAGGTTTTACTTACTCTGTCACCCAGGCTAGAGTGAAATGTCTTGAGCATAGCTCACTGTACCTTTGAAGTTCTGGGTTCAAGCCATCCTCCCACCTCAGCCTCCTGAGTATCTGAGACTAGAAGCATGTGCCACCATGCCCAGCTAAGTCAATGAGAAATTTAATAAAGAGATAGATATCATAATAAAGAACCAAACAGAAATCCTACAGCTGCAGAATCCAATGAATGAAATAAAAAATACAATTGAGACCTTCAACAATCACTATACCAAGCAGAAGAAATAATTTTTGAACTTGAAGAGGTTGAAGCAACACAGGCAGACCAAAAAAAAAAAAGAATGAAGAATTATGGGAATTCACAAATTAAAAAATTCTTATTAGATTAACGTGGATTTCTCAGCAGAAGCTATACAGGCCTGGAGAGAATGGGATAATATATTCAAAGTACTGGAAGGGAAAATTAAAAAAAAAAAAAAAGCCAGCCAACAATATTATACCCAGCAAAACTATACTTCAGAAACTAGGGAGAAATAAAATGTCTCACAAACAATCAAAAAAATAAGAGAATTCATCATCGTTAGACTGGCCTTACAAGAAATACTCAAGTGAGTGTTACATTTGAAAGTGAAAAAATGATAACTACCATCATGAAAGGATGTGAAGCTATAAAATTCACTGGTAGAACCAATACACAAAAGAGAAATAGAAAGGAATCAAACCTTATCACTTCAGAAAATGACCCACCTATAAAAATAAACAATAACAGATGAAGAAAGGTACAATAGATATACAAAACAACCAGAAAACAATAAAATGACAGCAGTATGTCCTCACTTATCAATAATAATCATTTGTGTAAACAAATATAGTGACTGGGAAATTTTTTCTTCTGCAGTCATACCTCACTAGGTACTAGTCCATCCATACTGGAGAGACACTTTACAAATGTAATAAGTGTGTCAGTGCCTTTAGTGAGCATTCAAGCATTACTAAATATCAGGAAATCCATAGGGGTGAGAAAAATCTTACAAATATAATGAAAGTGGTAAGTCCTTGTCTTGGCAACCAAACTTCACCAGACATCAGGTAATCCATATTGAAGAGAAACAAACTGCAATGAATGTGGCAAGATCATCAGTCAAAATTTACACCGTGCACAACATCGGAGAACTTACACAACATCAGAGAAACTTTCCAAATGTGATGAGTGTGGCAAATCCATAATCATTTGTTCAAGCATTAATCTACCTCAGAGCAGCCATACTAAAGAGAAATCCCATAACTAATACATGTGGCAGTGGCTTCTTCCAGACCCCAAAACTCTAGGCATTGATATACATGTCTTTGAAGCAACCAAATATACAATGTGTATGCTAAGACCTTGACCCAAGGATCAAACTGTTTAATAACAAAGGATTTTATTAAAAATGAATTCAACTTAATTTTAGATTCAGGGGTACACGTACAGGTTTGTAACATGATTATATTGCATGATGCTGAAGTTTGGGGTACAGTTGATCCCAGCTCCCAGGTAGTGAGCATAGTACCTAGTAGTTAGTTTTTCAGTACTTTTTTTTCTGTCCCTTCTTTCCCCTTACAAAAGTCCCCAGTGTCTGTTATTGCCATCTCAAAGGATTCAATGCAATCCCTATCAAAATACCAAGGTCATTGTTCACAGAAATAGGAAAAATTTGAGAATTCATATGGAATTGCAAAAAACCTCAAATAGCCAAAGCCATCCTGAGGAAAAAGAACAAAGCTGGAGGCATGACACTCTCAGACTTCAAAATATACTACAAAACCGTAGTCACCGAAATAGCACACGACTGGCATAAAAGCAAACATAAACATAGACCAATGGAACAAAATAGGGAATTCAGAAGTTAATTGAGGTGTCTACAGTCAACATATTTTTGACAAAAGTGCCAGGAACACACAACAGGGAAAGTATGTTCTCTTCAAAAGATGGTGCTGAGAAAACGATATCCATAGGCAGAAGAATAAATGTAGACCTCCACCTCCTACCTTATTCAAAAATCAAGTCAAAATGGTTCAAAGATCTAAGTGTAAAACCTAAAACTATAATACTACTAGAAGAAAAGAGGAGATGCTTCAAGACATGAGTCCAGGAAAATATTTTATGAATAAGACCTCAAAACCACAGGCAACAAAAGCAAAAATAAACAAATGGGATTATATTAAATGAAAAACTTTTGCATAGCAAAGGAAACAATCCACAGAGTGAAAAAAAAAAAAAAACTACAAAATGGGGGCAATATGCAAACTATTCATCTGACAGTGGATTAATATCTAGAACTCAAACATGTTAACAGCAAAAATCAATCTGATTAACAGATTGGCAAATGAGCCAAGTGCAATGGCTTATGCCTGTACTCTGAACACTTTAGAAGGAAGAGGTGAGAGGATCCCTTGGGGCCAGGAGTTTGAGATCAGCCTGGGTAATATAGTGAGACCCCCATCTCTACAGAAAACTTAAAACTAAAGGTTAGCCAGGTATGGTGGCATAGGCCTGTAGTTCTAGCTACTTGGGAGGATGAAGTAGAATGATCACTTGAGCCCAGGAGGTTGAGGCTGCTGTGAGCCATGATCATGGCACTACATTCTATCCTGGGTAATAGAGTGATACCCTGTCTCTAGAAAAATAGAAATAAAAACAAATGGACAAATGATCAGAATAGACATTTCTCAAAAGAAGACATAGAAACAGCTAACAGGTATAGGAAGAAATGGTCTATGTCACTAATCATCAGAGAAATGAAAATTAAAACCACAGCTAGCTATCATTCGACCGCAGTGAAGATGGCTATTAACAAAAAGACAAAAAATGAGAAATGCTATTGAGGATTCAGAGAAAAGGGAATTCTTAAACACTGTCAGTGAGAATGTAAACTGGTATAGCTAGCCACTGGAGAATGGCATGGAGGTTCCTCTTAAAACTACAAATACTGTAATCCCAGCACTTTGGGAGGCCGAGGCGGGTGGATCACGAGGTCGAGAGATCGAGACCATCCTGGTCAACATTGTGAAACCCCGTCTCTATTAATACAAAAAAATTAGCTGGGCACAGTGGCGCGTGCCTGTAATCCCAGCTACTCAGGAGGCTGAGGCAGGAGAATTGCCTGAACCCAGGAGGCGGAGGTTGCGGTGAGCCGAGATCGCGCCATTGCACTCCAGCCTGGGTAACAAGAGCGAGACTCCGTCTCCAAAAAAAAAAAAAAAAAAAAAAACTACAAATAAAACTACCATATGATCCAGCAATCCCATTACTGGGAAAGAAAAAGAAATCAGTATATCAAAGAGATATCTGTATCCCCATGTTCATTTCAGCACTATACATATTAATAATTGCCAATATATGGAATCATTTCAGCACTATACATATTAATAATTGCCAATATATGTTCAACAACAGATGAATGGATAAAGAAAATGTGCTATAGATACACAGTGGAATGCTATTCAGCCATAAAAAAGAATGAAATCTTGTCATTTATGACAACATTGGATGGAACCTGGAGGACATTATGTTAAGTAAAATAAGCCAGGAAAAGAAAGTTAAACACTGTATGTTTTCACTGGTCTGTGGAAGCTAAAACAAAGTTGGTCTTACAGAAGTAAAAAGGAGAGTAGAGAATAGCAGAGGATGGAAAGGGTCTGGCGGAAAGGGAGATAGGGAAAGATTTGTTGAAGGGTACAAAATTACAGGTAGATAGGAGAAATAAGTTCTATAGCACTGTAGAATGGCTATAGTTGATAACATATAGTTTCAAGTATCTACAACGAGGCTAGTGAATGTTCTTAACATAAAGATATAAATATTTGAGATGATGGGTATACTAATTACTGTCATCTGATCACTATATATGTATTGCAACATCACTAAGTCCTCATAAATATGTACAATTATGTTAGACTTCATAAAAATTAAATTAATATTTAGTAATCAGCTATAATTTTAAATATAAATGCAAATAAAGGTTTAATGAAATACACATGACTTACATAAAAAATGATGATTGGTGAAATTCATTAAGGATAAATTGAGATTTATCATAATAAAGTTAACACCAGAGATTTTCAGTGTATGTACACATGTAATATATAAGACAACTACAGCAAAATGTGGAGGATAAAGAGCCATATATATGGCCAAAGTTTTTAATATTCCACTTGAAGTGGTAAAATTTTGAAGCTGAGTGGACTGAAAATTTAAGTATGTATATTATAATCCCTAGATTCACCACTAAAATTAATCTAAAAAATTTAGAGATAATGAAAAATATAGGGAGAGATCCAAGATGGCTGATCACTAGCAGCTCGGGCTCATAGCTCCCAGTGAAAGCGCAGAGAACGAGAGGACGCCACACTTTCAGATGAATATTTGTTGCTCACGGACCAAGAGATTCCCAGTGGAGGAGCCCCATGGGTTGCCAGGGTGACTCTTGTGGCCGGCGCAGCGGTTTTGCTGGCGCCTTAACACGGCAGTTCTTGGTGCAGAGTCCAGAGATTCCCGGGCAGAAAAGCACCATCAATCTTAACACCGCTATTTTGGCCGGTGCAGTGGATTGCTCAGATTTCGGCGCTGGGAATCAACAAGTTGGACGTCCGCTCAGAGACCTAGTTAGAAAGTTGGTAATTACAAAGACGACAGAGGGATAAATATATAATGAAGGGAAGAAACCAGCCTAAAAAGGCAGAGAATACTCAAAATCAGAATGCCTCTCCCTCTACAGGGGATCCCAATTCCTCATCAGTAACGGAACAAGGCTTAATGGAGAACGAGTGTGTTCCAATAACAGAAGCAGGTTTCAAAATGTGGGTGATAAGAAACTTCTGTGAATTAAAAGAACTTGTTCTAACCCAATGCAAAGAAACTAAGAATCTTGATAAAAGATTTGACAAAATGTTAACGAGAATGGACAATTTAGAGAGGAATATAAGTGAATTGATGGAGCTGAAAAACACAACACAAGAACTTCGCGAAGTATGCACAAGTTTAAACAGTCGAATTGATCAAGCAGGAGAAAGGATATCAGAAGTCAAGGACCAGCTCAGTGAAATGAAACGAGAAGACAAGATTGGAGAAAAAAGGATAAAAAGGAATGAGCAAAGTCTCCAGGAAATATGGGACTATGTGAAAAGACCTAATTTACGTTTGATAGGTGTACCTGAATGTGACGAAGAGAATGAATCCAAGTTGGAAAATACTCTTCAGGACATCATTCAGGAAAACTTTCCCAACCTAGCAAGGCAGGGTAATATTCAACTCCAGGTAATACAGAGAACACCACAAAGATATTCTTCAAGAAGACCAACCCCAAGGCACATAATTGCCAGATTTATTAGGGTTGAAATGAAGGAGAAAATACTAAGGGCAGCCAGAGAGAAAGGTCAGGTTACCCATAAAGGAAAACTTATCAGACTTACAGCAGATCTCTCAGCAGAAACCCTACAAGCCAGAAAAGAGTGGGGACCAATATTTAACATCCTTAAAGAAAAGAACTTGCAACCCAGAATTTCCTGTCCAGCCAAACTAAGCTTTATAAGCGAAGGAAAAATTAAATCTTTTGCGAACAAACAAGTACTTAGAGATTTCACCACTACCAGGCCTGCTTTACAAGAGCTTCTGAAAGAAGCACTATACATATAAAGGAACAACCAATATCAGCCTTTCCAAAAATATATCAAAAAGCAAAGAGCATTAACACAATGAAAAATTTACACTAACTAATGGGCAAAACAGCCAGCTAGCATCAAACGCCAGTATTAAACTTATATATATTCTAATTGGATAAAAAGCCAAAACCCATCGGTATGCTGCATCCAGACCCGTCTCACATGCAACGATATACAAAGACTCAAAGAGAAGGAGGAAGATTTACCAACCAAACAGAGAGTAAAAATAAACAAATAAACAAAAAGCAGGAGATGCAATTCTCGCCTCTGATACAGTAGACTTTAAAGCAACAAAGATCAAAAGAGGCAAAGAAGGACATTACATAATGGCAAAAGGATCAATGTAACAAGAAGAGCTAATGATTCTATAGATCAACGAGACAGAAAATTAACAAGGACATCCAGGACTTGAACTCAGACCCAGAACAAGTAAACTTAATAAACATTTATAGAACTCTCCACTTCAAATACACAAAACATACATTACCACCTCACACCTGTTCCAAAAGTGACTACATAATTGGAAGTAAATCACTCCTCAGTAATCGCATAGCATTTCATAGGTTTAAATGAAATATTGGTTGGCTGCTTGTTTGTTATTTTCTTCCCTTATTCCTTCCTGTCTACATCATTAAGTATAATTATTGGTATAAAAGAGGTTTTCAATACCCATTACTAAACTGCATTCTAGCCTGGGCAAGAAAGCAATACTCCCATTCTCTCTCTCTTTCTCTTCCTTTTTCTTCCCCTTCTTCATTCTTTTTTTCTTTCTTTCTTTCTAAAAAAAAAAAAAGAAAAATATAGTAGATAAGTTAAAATATTAAAAAGTTCAAATAACTCTAAGTAGAAAAAGGGAAATAGAAATGAAAACCAGAGAACAAACAGAAAACAAAATGATAGACCTAAATCTAATAATTAATTATTACATGAAGTGTAAATCATTCAGCTATACCAATTAAAAGATAGAGACTATCAGAATGGATTAAAAATCTGTAATGGAACTGTATCTTTATGCAACTCAAATCACAGGTAATAATATATGTAAGCTAAAGTAACAAGATGGGAGAAAATGCTTATATTAGAAAAGAATAAAAGTTTCAAATCAATAATTTAAAATTCTTCCTTGAGAAACTCGAATAGGAAGAGCAATATAGATGCAAAGCAAGCAGAAGGAAGCACATATCTTTGAGTACTAATCAATGACTTTGGAAAAAAGTTCCCAAAAGCTGATTCTTTGATCAACAACATTGATGACTTTAGTAAGACCAAGAAAGGAAAAAACAAAGACAAATGACTAATACCGCTCTGTTGCCCAGGCTGGAATCTCAACACTGAGATCTCAGCTCACTGCAACCTCTGCCTCCTGGGCTCATGGAATCTTACCCCTAGACCCCATCCTCTAGAGTTAGGATTCCATAAGCCCAGAAGGTGAAGGTTGCAGTAAGATGAGATCACACCATTGTACTCCAGCTTAGACAACAGAGTGATACCCCTCTCCCCAAAAGCAAATATAATGAGTAACTATGCATAAGTTTGGCAAGTTAGATAGATTAAATGACCAATAATCTCAGAAAGCACAAACTATCAAAACTTAGCCAAGATGATACAGTTCTGTAATCTTTTGAATTTTTTTAATTCTATAATTATTAAACAAATTGAATTTGTAATTAAAACCCTCTAAGAGAGATATCGGCACATATTTTTAGTAAATTCTAGCAAACATTTACAGAAGAATTAATACCACTTCTATACAGCCTCTTCCAGAAAATAGAAGAGATAGAAATACTTCCAGTTCACTGGGTGCAGTGGCTCACGCCTGTAATCCTAGCACTTTGGGAGGCTGAGGCAGGTGGATCACGAGGTCAAGAGATCGAGACCATCCTGGTCAACATGGTAAAACCCCATCTTTACTAAAAATACAAAAAATTAGCTGGACATGGTAGCGTGTGCCTGTAGTCTCAGCTACTAGAGAGGCTGAGGCAGGGGAATTGCCTGAACCCAGGAGGCGGAGATTGCAGTCAGCTGAGATCGTGCCACTGTACTCCATCCTGACGACAGAGCAAGACTCCATCTCTCTCTCTCTCTCTCTCTCTCTCTCTCTCTCTCTCTCTCTATATATATATATATATATATACTTGCAGTTCATTTTATGAGGTCATTGTTGCCCTAATAGTTAAACCCACAAAGATATTGCAAAATGAGAAAAGTACAGGCTAATATCTCTTATGAACACAGATATAAACATCCCAAACAAAATGTTAGCAAATCAAATCTAGTTTAGATTTGATATAAAAAGAATGTATTGATATTTGAACATGTAAAAGAATAATATACCATGACTATGTATATTATACTCCAGAATTGAAAAGGTTCTTTAATATTTGAAAATCAGTCAGTATAATCTATCATATTGATAGTCTAAGAAAGAAACACCATGTGATCCTATCAATTAATTTAGAAATATGTTTAATAAAATTTAAAATCTATTAATGATTAAAAACTCTCGGGAATCTAAGAATAGAAGATACTTTGTTGGCCGAGTGTAATGGCTCATGCCTGTAATCCCAGCACTTTGGGAGGCCAAGGCTGGTGGAAAGCTTGAGACCAGGAGTTCAAGACCAGCCTGGGCAACATAGTGAGATTCCCATCTCTATTAAAGTAAGAAATTTTAAAAAGGAAGAGACTTCCTCAGGCTGATGAAGGATAGCTTTTAAAACCCTCCTAATATCATTGTTAGTGGGGACTGAGTGCTTTCTTCCAATGATTAGGAAAAAGGCAAAGATATTTGCTTTTACCACTATTATTCAGTGTTATAGCTTAGCTCCTTATCAATACAATAAGGCAGGAAAGACAAATAGATTGGAGACATGGAAATAAAATAGCTTGTCCATTCTTTTAAGTGTGTCTTCCACAGAGTGAAAGTTTTAAATTTTGATGCAGTCCAATTTGACAGTTTTTTCTTTTATAGATATGTATTAATTAGGTGTCATGTTCAAGAACTCTTTGCTGGCCCCCAAGTCATGTTCTCCTATGTTTTTTGTAAAACATTTTTATAGTTTTACATTTATATTTTGAGTTAATTTTTGTATAAGGTGTGAGGTTTGGATCCAGACTGATTTTTTTAAAAAACTTTTTGCACGTGGATATACAGTTGTTTCAACAACATTTGATGTTTGTTTGTTTATTTGTTTGAGATAGAACTTCACTCTGTCGCCCAAGCTGGAGTACGATGGCACAATCTCAGCTGACTGCAGTCTCTGCCTCCTGAGTTCAAGCAATTCTTCTGCCTCAGCCTCCCAAGTAGCTGGGATTACAGGCATCCACCACCATGCCCGGCTACTTCTTGTATTTTTAGTAGGGTTGGGGTTTTTTCACCATGTTGGCCAGGCTGGTCTCAAACTCCTGACCTCAAGTGATCCGCCCACCTTGGATTCTCAAAATAGTGGGATTATGAGCGTGAGCCGCAGTGCCCAGCCCCACAACATTTGTGTAAAAGACTATGCCAGACACTAAAGTGGTAAGAATATGCTTTAATCAGCTCCTTCCTTTCCATAGAGGCTGGAAGATGGGGCCTTATCATTAGATGTTAGATGGAACACATGGTAAATTCTTCTGGCAATCTTGAGTTTTTTCAGTTAGTT
Source organism: Aotus nancymaae (assembly GCF_030222135.1). NCBI lineage: Eukaryota > Metazoa > Chordata > Mammalia > Primates > Aotidae > Aotus > Aotus nancymaae. The sequence goes on along the minus strand of NW_026988432.1, from coordinate 50,372,233 downwards.
AGGCTCTTTAAGGAGGTTAGGGTCATCCTAGGGTGGTGGCCTTGAACTGTTAAAAACTGTGTTAATGTTTGTTGCAAGTCTTTTTAAGCCAGGGTTCAGGCCTAGTTGAGAAGAGGACTCAGAAGTTTGGTCAAGGAGAGACTTTTTGTCATTTCTCGACTGCATTCCTTTCCAACCTCGCCAAAAATCAATTGGCCATATTTATATGCTTCTTACTTCTGGATTCTCTGTTTTGCTGCATTAGCCTATGTGTCTATGTCTTTGCCAGTATTATAGTATTTTGATTTCTGTCACCTTACAGGAAGTCTTAATATTGCATGGTATGATTCTTCCAATTTTGTCCTTTAAAAATAGTTTTAGCTATTTTAGTTAGTTTTTCTTTCCATATAAACTTTAGAATCAACTTATCCATATCCACAACAAAATTTTATTAGAATTGTTTTAAGTCTTTAGATGAATTTAGAGAGAATTGAAATCTTTGTTGAGTCGTACAAGCCTGGACACAGGATGTCTCTCCATTTATGTATTTATTTTTTATTTCTTTCATAGACATTTTGTAATTTATAGTGTAGAAATACCTGTATGTGTTATATTTATATCTCAGCATTTCATTTGAGAGAGAGCAATTATAAATGACTTTTAAAAATTTTAAGTTGGCCGGGTGTGGTGTCTCATGCCTGTAATCCCAGAACTTTGGGAGGCCGAGTTGGGCGGATCACAAGGTCAGGAGATGGAGACCATACTGGCCAATGTGGTGAAACCTCATCTCTACTAAAATACAAAAAATTAATCTGGCGTTGTGTTGTGTGCCTGTAGTCACAGCTACTCGGGAGGCTGAGGCAGGAGAATAGCTTGAACTGGGAAGCAGAGGTTGCAGTGAGCTGGGATCGTGCCACTGCACTCCAGCCTGGTGACGGAGCAAGACTCTGTCTCTAAATAAAATAAAATAAAATAAATTTCAAGTTTCAAATTGTACCTTAGTGGTATTTAGAAGTCACTTATTGCATGTGTCAACCTTGCATCTTGTAATATTGCTAAACTCACTTATCAGTCTTAGTAGGATTTTTTTTTTTTTTTTGAGACAGAGTTTCGCTCTTGTTACCCAGGCTGGAGTGCAGTGGTGCGATCTCGGCTCACCGCAACCTCCGCCTCCTAGGTTCAGGCAATTCTCCTGCCTCAGCCTCCAGATTAGCTGGGATTACAGGCACGTGCCACCATGCCCAGCTAATTTTTTGTATTTTTAGTAGAGACGGGGTTTCACCATATTGGCCAGGATGGTCTTGATCTCTTGACCTCGTGATCCACCCGCGTAGGCCTCCCAAAGTGCTGGGATTACTGGCATGAGCCACCGAGCCCGGCCCCTTAGTAGGATTTTTAAATATGTAGATAACTTGGGGTTTTCTGCATAGATAATCATATCATTTGCAATTCTGTTTCCACAGGCAAGCCTCTAACTCAGTGGCTATTTTTATTGAAGTGAGGTTACTTATTGTAGTCTTTATCCTTGATATATGCCAGATTTGCATTAATGTTCAAAACTTCCTCCTTTTGTGGTTAAAAGTGCCTGGTTTTTCTCTTTTGTGCTTGCCAAGATACATTGGTTTTGAGAAAGCTTGTTAGAAATACAGGGCCAATGAAAACTACGGTCAGTTTCCATTTTTGTTCGATTTTTGCAAAATTTTTCTAATATTTTGTGTGAGAGGCTTCAGAAAACCAGAGTATAATTTGCAGAATAGGAGAAAATGTTATACTACACGTAGGGGAATTTGAAGACAGTGGTCAGTTTAAAAACCTTTTATTTGGTGTGACTACCTTGCAGATGCCATTTCTCTACAGGGAAGGACTTTAAAATATGGTTTGTTGTTTGGTTTGTACTGCAGGGTAGATTAACTAAAATCATTATTTTGTCACCTAGAAGTTCTGAATTGTGGCAGCATTAGACTCTAAAACTATATTAGGCCAGCAGCAACAAAAGGTATTTTATAACTTCTGAAAACTCTTTTCTAACAATTTATTTATAGGTAAACACACAATTTAAAAGGATTTCTTCCTATAATTTGTGGAGCAAGTGGAAAATGGTTCTTAGTTCATTTTCTTTGATTAATTTTTGTGTTAGTTCATTTGGGCTGCTATAATGAAATAGACTGGATGGCTTATAAACAACAGAATTTTATTTTTCACAGTTACAGAGGCTAGGAAGTCCAAGATCAAGGTGCCAGCAGATTCAGTGTCTGGTTAAAGCCTGCTTCCTCACTATGTTCTCACCTGGTGGAAGGGATGAGGGGTTTCTCTTAAGTCTCTTTATTTATTTATTATTTTTTTTAAGATGGAGTTTCACTCTCATTGCCCAGGCTGGAGTGCAATGGCGCGATCTTTGCTCACCGCAACCTCTGCCTCCTGGGTTCAACCAATTCTCCTGCCTCAGCCTCCCAAGTATCTGGGATTACAGGCATGTGCCACCACGCCTGGCTGATTTTGTATTTTTAGTAGAGACGGGGTTTCTCTCTGTTGATCAGGCTGGTCTTGAATTCCCAACCTCAGGTGATCACCCACCTTGGCCTCCCAAAGTGCTGGGATTTACAGGCATGAGCCACTGCTCCCAGCTTTGTCTCTTTTATAAGAGCACTGAGTCTTCACCCTCATGACTTAATTGCCTCCCAGAGGCCCCATCTCCTAATACCAGTCACCCTGGATGTTAGGATTTCAGTATTAGAAGTTTGGAGGGATACAGACATTCAGAACATAGCAATTATTTTCTGCCTTACTAAAGATTCAGTTACCTATTCAGTTATTCATTGTCTTTCCCCTAATATTAAAATAATCTGAAGTTATCTTAAAGTGGAATTTATGTACTTGGTATCTCCTTAAGACTATTACACCACAAACTACTTTTTGTTTTCATCCTGCTTTATTTTTAAACGTGTTAAAAAATTTTTTGGTTAGTGCTCTTTTGAAAGAATGTTTACATGTATAGCGTTTCTCAACTGGTTACTTTCAGTTGATTATCTCCATCTTGTTTGAATATGTGACTGTCAACCACCTCCAGGTTCTTTCCTTTTTTCCTTCCATAGTATTAATATTAATAAGATTTTGATGGGAATTGAACATTATTCCTCTCTTCTGGAAAAGCTTAGGGATTTATATAGTGGTGTTCTATTTTGACTTTCTCACCTTGGTGGTGGTTGTTGTTGTTGTTGTTTTTTAACAGAATACCTAATTTGACACTTAGTTGCCTTAATAAAATAATGCAGTTTCTGCCTTCTAATAGGACATTTTTCATGCATACCCCTGTATAGTTTTGTCCTCATATGAAAACATATGCCCTGTAGATTTGGGCATTCTGGATTAAATATGATGAAAGCCGTACAACAAAACATACTAAATCACTTTAGAATTTTGCCACTAAGATTATACAGTAAATCTAAGAGTATTATTTGCAAATGAGAAAGTGTGATGTACTGAAGAGGTTTTTAATCAGAGCACTTTACTCTACATGCTGTTTCTACCACTTACATGGTATCGTGCCTTTTATAAAGTTTTCCTACACACTTACTTGTATGGTGCCTTTTATAAAGTTTTCCTAACCTCTTAGAGCCTTACTGTCTCCATTAAAAAAAAGATTATGTGTAATTCTTATATTATAGCAATTACCTTTCAATATGGTTGTAAGGGTTAAGAAAGTGCTTTGTAAATTATATAGCATAGTAGAACTATGTGCTATAATGTACAAAAACTCTTTTGTTTTAAAGTAAATTTAATCTGAAATGGTTGTAGTTTGACCAATCTCTCTCCAACTTACTGTTCAAATTATTCTTCAGGCGTTTCTTATCTGTGCTTATACTGGGGAGAAATTAAGCCTTTCTTCTTCTTTTCTGTACTTCTCCTTCACCTGAGTTCTGCCTCTTCCATATAGAGATGAAGAACTAAAGAGTTTGTTGGAGTAGAAGAATCAGAGAATGTGCCTTTGGCTGTTATGGGAATCTATGTTTATTTTATATTGTAACTTTATTTGGTGAATACAGAAATAAGTTTAGCAATCAGTTTCTTTTTCCCTCTGAGCATGAATGTGTGTAAACATTGATTTTTTTTTCTTCCATCTTCTAGTTACAGCAATTGGAACTTGCACAGATACAGCATAGAGATGCTAATCTCACAGCTCTTGCAGCTATTGGACCAAGGAAGAAGAGACCACTAGAATCTGGAAGTGAGGTATTGAAATAATGTTCATTATCTTATTTTTAATGTCAAGGAAGCAAGCCAAAAAGAAGCAAAGTCTTAAAAATAGTTTACCCTGTTATGCATGTTGTTGCTGCCAGACACTTCTTAAAATTCGTCTTTGCCAATTTTATAAAATCTTAATTTTCGCCAGGTTTTAAAGATGTATATCACCTTGAACTTACTACTTATTTCATACTACTTGCTACTTATTTCATACTTTTTCTTTTCCCCATCTCCAGTCATACTGAGTCTTCCAGTATTTCATTTTTTTATTTCTGTACATTCTTTCTAGTGTTTTTATGCAATCCTGTTCCGTCTGTCTAAATCTGGCTAATCTTCTAAGACTGAATCTGCCTTCTTATTTCTTCTATGACTTCTGATTATTCATTCCCATACCCGCTTCTCTTTTTCAAAGTCCATGTGTTTTGCATGGCATTAATTGTTCCTTATATGAACATTTTCTCTTCTGTTAGATTATAAACTTTTTGAGCAAGGACTGTAATATTAGTCTTTTGTATTCCCCTTAGAATAGGCACATGTTTACTCAATAAATATCCTTAATTATTTGGATTAAGAAAGGATCTTACATCTTCGGAGTAATTATTTAAGATAATACTAGCCTTTTAGCTTTAGGAACAATCATCAGGGCTGAGACAGAGGTATGCTAAGAGCTCTGTCAGGGCATGGTAGTTCACACCTGTAATCCTAGCACTTTGTGAGGCCAAGGCGGGCAGATCACTTGAGGTCAGGAGTTCAAGACCAGCCTGACCAACATGGTGAAACACCATCTCTACTAAAAATACAAAAATTAGCTGGGCATAATGGCAGATGCCTATAGTTCCAGCTAGTCGGGAGGCTGAGGCAGGAGAATCACTTGAGCCTGAGAGGCGGAGGGTCAGTGAGCTGAGATTATACCATTGCACTCCAGCCTGGGCGACAGAGTAAGACTCCATCTCAAAAAAAAGAAAAAGCTCCGAGATGAGGTCACTAATAAAAGAGCTATAGCTCATCTTATTCTTCTCTATATAATTTAAATCTTTTTGAAGCAAGCTTCCCACCAATGTCGATCCTGAACATTGGTATTTTCTAAATGAATGCCACTCACCTTAATAGATGAAAGATTTTAAAATTCTAGTTCTTTTTCATTTTAAATGTATTATATGAAATACCCCCTCTCCTGCCCAACCAGATGTAACTACTGTTAAGTTTTTCACATATCCTTTCAGGGATTTGTTATGAATATGGGCACATATCTGACATGCATTCACAAATCTACATGTGTGGTTTTGTTTTTAGTTAAGTGGGATTAAACTATACCTATTATTATGCCCTTGATGTTTTCCCCCTTTCCACAATCTAGCTCATATAATTTACTTCCATACTCTTCAAGGGTGTATGGCATCACTGTATTTAAGTAAACCGTAATTTATTCAACCAATCCTCCAGTAGACATTTAGATTGTTTCCAGGTTTTTTCTTTTATTGCCTCAGAACATTTTTGTACTTAACATTGTTGTGTGCTTGTACAATGTAAGTAAGTACAGGCAAAATTCGAAGACATGGAATTCCTGATTTAAAGGATATGAACATTAGGAAAAACTTTATGGGAAAAAATTCAAACATATGTAAAGATAGAGAGAACAGTATAATGTACTCTCCAATGGTTGTGAATGTTAAGAAAGGGCTTTGTAAATTGTATAGCGTAGTAGAACTGTGTCCTATATAATGTACAAAAACTGACTTTATTTTAAAGTAATCTTCTTTATATCTGAAATGGTTGACTATAGCTGGATCAATCTCTCTCTAACTTACTGTTCAACTTATTCTTCGAATATTTCTTATCAGTGCTTATACTGTTATATATAGCACCACCCTGCTACAGCGATCATCAATTTAATTTTATTTACTTATTTATTTTTTTATATAGAGACAGGTCTTGCTCTGTCATCCAGGCTGGAGTGGCACAATCTTGGTTCACTGCAGCCTTGTTTTCTTTCAGTTTGGGCTTTATTCATCTATAAGTTTTTATTTTTCCTTTAAAAAAAGCCTCAGTCTTTCATTTTTATTTGGTCTGGAACTCCTTAGCTCAAGCAATTCACCCACCTTGGCTTCCCAAAGTGCTAGGATTGCAGGTGTGAGCCACCTCTCCCAGACAGGACCATCAATATATGCTTAATCTTGTTTCATTTTTATTTGCATCAACTTTCTTAAAAAATTTTCATCCCTCAGATTATTTTAAAGTTATTCCCACACTCAGTATTATTTAATACATAAATATTATTTGTTGCTCATGATTTTTATTAACTATTTAAAAATCATCCTCTAAGTTGTATCAGTTTTTATATTCATTAGTGTGCCTATCTCAGCACACTCCCATTAATACTGGGAACTATCTTGGCGTCTCATGGCTGGCTGAAAATGTGATTTTTAATAGAGTGTTTAAGTTATGAGTAAGTTGAGTGACTTTTCATGTATGAATAGGCATTTTCAATTTTTCTTTTCCCCATGGAGTTATATTTTTCAATCCATTAAGGAAATAGAACAACCCATTTTCCCGGGCCTTGTTTTCTTTCAATTTGGGATTTATTCATCTATAAGTTTTTATTTTTCCTTTAAAAAAAGCCTCAGTCTTTCATTTTTATTTTTGTCTTTTGGGTTTATAGTCTATTTAGAAAGCAGTTTCTTAATTAGAATTATGTGTTACTACTTTTATCATTTCACTTTTTAAGTATAAATCTTTGATTCATAGTAAACTTGGTTAAGAGTTGATGTGTGGATTTAGCTTTAGTTCTTCAGTTCTCTCTCATTCTCCTTTAGGCTAATTATCCCAACACTGTTTACTCAATAATTCTTTCCCTGCTGATTTGAAATGCTACCTTTATTACACACAATTGTATATCAAAAATGCAAATTCTCATATTTGGGTCTGTTTCTGTACACTCTGAACCAGTGTTCTCTAATTGAACTTTCTATGAATCACTTCAGTATGTAGTAAGATAGGGCTTCCAAAGCAACAGACTTGCGGTCTTCTCAAACTCAGTGCTGTACACATTTCTTTGACTGTAGCCGATAGAATGTTTTTGGTTTTGTTTTTTGTTTTGAGATGGGGTCTTACTCTGTCACCCAGGCTGCAGAGCAGTGGTGCGATCTCAGCTCACTGCAACCTCCACTTCCCAGACTCAAGCCATCCTCCCACCTCAGCCTCTTGAGTAGCTGGGACCACAGGCACATGCCACGTCGCCTGACTAATTTTTTTAAATTTTTAATAGAGACCGAGTTTCACCATGTTACCCAGGCTGGTCTCAAATTCCTGAACTTAGGTGACCCACTGCCTTAGCCTCCCAAAGTACTGGGATTACAGATGTGAGCCACCATGCCTGGCCTATTATTTTATTTTTATTTCTTGACTTCTTTATTTACACTCATTTTATAAAGGGAGAGTTATAGAATTATTAAAACCAGATCTCTTTGATTTATAATATTTAGATTGGATTTGAGGAATAACTTCCTGACAGCGTTTAAACCAGCTTGAATTTACCTCCGTGTTTAATCTCTAACATGTTTTCCAATGACAGCATTTTATGAAATATATATAAAAATATGGAATGCTTCATGAATTTGCTTGTTATCTTGCACAGGGGCCATGCTAATCTTCTCTGTATCATTCCAGTTTTAGTATATGTGCTGCCAAAGTAAGCATGCTAGCATTCTTTAAGTTTCTCTAAAATGAAGTGAAAACTCCCTAGTAGAGTAATAAAAGGATGATTGTTCAGTCAACAAATGATTATTGACTTAGGGGGAAGGGAAGAGTTAATTTTATTCCCTTCCCTTTTATTAACCAATGGGATCTCCCATGTCTGCCATGCTTTAAGATAATACTGCTTAAAGCAAGCAGTGTAGATAGCTTTTTATTTGAGAGGATGGGATGTTTAACTGGGATGTTTAACTGTGTTCACATTTAAAATGTCCAAATGGTATATAAGAGTATTTTTCCCATGTAAGAAAAGAAGAATATTTAAAATAGCTTTTCCTTGTATATTCTTTCTGAAAATTTCCATGCATATATTAGGTTAAACCATATGAACTTGTAATTAGGTGAACAATTGTTAAGTATTGGCAGTTTCAGATAGTTCAACCTAATACAATCATTATATATATGTACTTTTAAAATATATATGTAATAATTATAGTTTAATTTATCAAGCAATTAGAATGTATTATCTTCATTAGTCCTCACAATTCCTCTGTAAGATCATACTATTGTTTTCCTCAAATGGAAAAATTGTGGTATAGAGAGGATTCGTTGCTTACTCGAAGTTCTATAATTAGTAAGTAGAAGAACCCAGGTACGTGTCCAAAGAAATGTGCGCTTTTAACTACTATAATGGGATCATCTTAAAAGCACTACTCTGTAACTTGTCGGACAATGTGTCTTGGACATTAATAGGATTCTCCAGAAGGGCATACCAGTAGGACATACATATATACATGTATGTACAGGGCTATTAAAGATGGGAATTGACTCTCATGATTATGGAAGCTGGAAAGTCTCACACTATGCTGTCTGCAACCTGGAGACCCAGGAAAGTTGGTGATACAATTCAGTCTGAATGTGAAGTCCTGAGAAACAGTGAGCCAGTGGTGTGGTGTAACTCTCAGTCCAAGGCTGAAGGCCTGAGAATAGGGGTGGGGAATTAATTGGAGGTGGGCCACTGGTGTAAATATTGGAATGAGAACCTGGAATTCTGATGTCTGAAGGCAGAAGATGCATTTACGAGCTCTAGAAGAGAGAGTGAATTTGCCCTTTCTTTTTTTTTTTTTTTTTTTTGAGACAGAGTTTCACTCTTGTTACCCAGGCTGGAGTGCAATGGCGCGATCTCGGCTCACAGCAACCTCCACCTCCTGGGTTCCAGCAATTCTCCTGCCTCAGCCTCCCGAGTAGCTGGGACTAGAGGCGCGCGCCACCATGCTCGGCTAATTTTTTTGTATGTTTAGTAGAGACGGGGTTTCACCATTTTGACCAGGATGGTCTTGATCTCTTGACCTCATGATCCACCCGCCTCGGCCCCCCAGAGTGCTGGGATTATAGGCGTGAGCCACCGTGCCCGGCCGAATTTGCCCTGTCTTTACCTTTTTGTTCTATCCAGGCCCACAACTGATTGGATCATGCATCCTTAACATTGGTAAAGGTGGTTCTTCTTTATTCAGTCTACTGATTCAAATGCTAATCTCTTCCCAAAACACACAGAAACAATGTTTTACCAGCTATCTGGGTAACCCTTAGTCCAGTCAAGTTCGCACATAAAATTAACCATCATAGACATTTTCCCATACTGGTACATATCTACTTGTAAACAAATGGAAATATTCTTAAATGTCTGTTATAAATAATGCATTCTGTATCTTCCTGTCATCATTTATTTTATAGGACTGATTTATAGAAGTGGAACTTCTAGGTCCAAGGATATGCACAAAATTTAATAGATACTCATAATGCTTATCAAAAGCATTCTAAAAGTTTCCACTGCTAATGAGTGCCTATTTCCCTATTTTCTTGCTAGCAACAGATATGATCAATCATTTAAAAATGTTTGTCACTGTAATTTTTATTTATTGCATCTCTACCATTCCTATGTGCCCTTTTCAAAGGTTGAAGTTCTGTTTTTACATGGAAACATGGTGTAGAAGCGTTGAGCAACCTTTAAAATACCCTATATGAGAAATACTTAGATTTTAAAATGTTTAAGTATTAAAATCATTTAGGGATAATTTTTTCATAACTTAGAAATGTGTACATTTTCAAATAGAGAACCAGGTTGAATTCTTATCGATATTTAAATGATCTTAAATAGGTGTCATTTTCTTTACCATATTTGCTAGTTTTTATCATTTGAGGATGGGGTTAGATTACAATTGAAATATTAAGCCTGAAATTATTGTGGAAAACTCAAAGGCTTAAAATCTTTTAGGGGACAAATAGTATTTCTCAAAGATAATTGTCTGTTTCTGGTTGCTGTTGCAGGTGATTCTTCACTCTGAAAAGGTGCATACGTAATTTAACTAAAAGTCTATTCACATGAAAGGCCCAGCTTTAACTTGCATTTCCTTAAGGGGCACAGGTAGCAGTCAGTCTTTACTTCCATTCTCTTACACCAGGCTGCAGGGGACCACAGTTTTCTGAAGTGTTTCTTATTTATTTGTTATAGCTGACTTATTAGATGTTTAAACAGATATATTGTCATCTAACACTTTTTATAAATATGATACAGATTCAGTAGAATTTAGAGCATGCTGTTACTTTAGACAAAGTGACTCTTTATATTTTAAGGTTTTTTTCCTTTATATTCTGTTTCGTTCTCACTTCATGAACAAATCTGTCTCACTGTTCATGAATGACCTAAATATAAATCTGAATTTTAGTCGTGTCTTTAAAATTTTCCAAAGATTTAAAAGTTGACTCTTTGTTGGCTGTCTTAATGTGAAATATGTTAAATTGCGTATTATCGGCTTATCCTTTCTTTGCAAGTCCCACATAAATGAGAGAGACTGAAAACATGTATTAACAAGAATAAAGAAGAAAGGAGAAAAATGGCAGTAAGGATATTTAGTAGAATTTGAAAGTTGATTCATACTAGTGACTAGAGGCATTCTTTTTGAGAAGAATAGCTAGCCTAAGAGAGGAGAGAGGAAGCCTGAAATACTGATAGTCAGATGCATTGCTTTTAAATAACAACAGATTGGCAAGGATCACCAGATATTTAAAGAAAAGCCTTTATGTGAAAGATAAAAGGGAGAATATGGAAGAAAAACAAGGGATGAAGCAGAAGGAAACTGAAAAAAGGGAAAAAAAGGAAATGGAATATATTGCAACCATTACACTAGACTAGAAGGCTATTTGAAAGAAAAGCAGTTAGGGAAAATGAAATACTGCTTTGGAAATGTAAGGTGTAATGAAAGAAATAAGCAATGATAGAAGAGTTAGAAGTTAAAACTCAGGACTCTTCCAAAGAAGTTACTTTGTTTTTAAGACAAAGATGGTGTGCTGGACTTGTATTATGTCAAACTATCTAAACTGGAACTGTTTCCCAGATTTCTTTTTTCTTTTGCATTGTTAGCATGGGCCATGAAGCATTTTGACTTTGAAAGGTAAATGTGAAACTGCAGCCATATTCTTATGCTCAGAAGATCAGGGTGAGGACAGCAGATGCTATTTGCAACTCACAGGCATTGCTGGCATTGACTGGCATAGGCATTGCCCAGCATCTGGGCTCCTTAGCTTCTCTTCTCTTTTGGCCTCTCTGAACCCTGGGCCAGACCTAGCACAAGATGCAGTTACAACTGAACATGAACTGTTTAACTAGGTTAACAATTACCTATGGCCAAATCTCTGGTAAGACAATTTGTGTCGGCCCCTCTCCCTTCACAAAGAGAACACGTTTGCATCTTAAAGGCAACATGCACCTCATTTAATCTGAAATGGGGATTGCCCCCTTTCCATGACCCCTTGCTTCGCCTTATTGCCCTAATCAGGAGCTCCAAAGCTTACCCTCTTCTCTTACATTTAGTGTGTGGAATCTGTCCTCCCACGTTGTCTTACTGTTTTATTTTCAGTGGACTTTTCACTGTCTGCTCTTCCCAGGTCCCTTTCCTGATATTGTCACTCTTACCTTTTGACTCCTCAGACTGGTGATTTCTTTTAGCTCCTGCCTTCCTTTTTAATGTGAATTTTTAAATTTAAAATGTTTATATTCATCAAAATGAATATATGTATATTATAGAAAATATAAAAAGAAATTAAAGGTTATCTAAAGAAAATTTATTGCCAGTTGCTTTCTTCTCAAAGTTAACTAGTTTACATTCCGACCAGTATTTTATGAAAGTGTTTATTAGTATCTCATCAATACTGGATATTGTGATTTTAAAAAATAATCCTTGACGGCTTTTGTTGTCTCTCAGTCTTTTGAATTGAATTGTTAATCTTCTTTCCATCCTTTATTTAGAAGTCGTAATATACTTGTTGAGATGGCATTTGTATTATTCATTCATTCATTCCTCCCTCTGCTCACCCAGTGGTACCAAGTACAATGGCTGGGTCTCAGTTTGCTTGGAATTTGTAGTCCAAAAAGTTAGCTTTCTTTATCATAACAGTACTGGATCTATGCTGCTATGGCCTTTTCTGCCTTAACACAAAACATGATTAGGGATGTACAAGGAGCCCATAATGCACCTTATTAGTATGGTGGCCATGATAGATACTTGTGGTTAAACTGAAAATTAGCAGTCTATTATTAGCAAAATATTAAGCTCACAGAACTATCTCTGAACCTTTAAGATTTCCATATCTTTTCCTCAGGTATTTTTAGTGTCTCATCAAGTATTCTAGTCACTGTTCTTCCCAGGGCAAATTGTGTATTGATGTTGTTTTATATATAATATTTGAGGCTTTTTAATTATAGTTAGCCTAATCATGAACTTATGCTGAGAAAGTTTTTTTTTAAAGGCTGTCCAGCTTTAAGACAATTCCTATGAGTTTTCAGGCTCCCAGGAAGCAGTTTTTGAAACACTCAGTCTGCCTGCTTCTTCTGTAATTTAGACTACTATTACTCTCCTTAAGTTGTAGTATTCTCACATGACCAGTTATATTGTTATTATTCCATAATGTGGTACCTGTTTCTTTCTGCCTCTTATGCAGCTGTTTGGCATACGCTTCAGTGACTATGAGAAGCATGAATTGCCTGTTACATAAGATTACCTATAATAAGTATCAGTCAGGTCTTAGAGCGTTTTTCAAAGTGATAGATGAGTGCTAATTAACAACAATCAATGTTTATGGGAAAAGTGGTTGGTAATTCTAATAACTTTCCATAGTTTAAATGACAGTTAATTTCTCTGTGAAATTTGTCCCAGTTGGATGTTCAGATTTTCAATTAATGTTACCCACAATACCAAGTTTACATGAAAAACAATGAATCTGCCTTAGGTATACCTTATAATGGTATTTAGTGTACCCTATTTAGCTCCTATTTATGTATGCATTTTTCTCAAGAATTCCATGGAATATTGAGTAGGAGAGTAAACATAGGTTGATTTTGAAGTGTTTATTTGAACTTGTTTTGGCTTATCAATGGTATGCCAACTTTTTTTTACATTGAGATATAATTTATGTGCAATAAATTCACTTTGGTAAAGTGCACAATCCAGCTCTTTTTAGTATATTTGGAAGACTGTGTAGTCATCCCCACTATTTAATCCCAGAACATTTTCATTACCCTACAAAGAAATAGCTTGTTTCTTTAGCCATTAGCAGTCATCCTCTCAGTTTCTGACAACCACTAATCTACTTTTTTGTCTGTAAGGATTCACCTATTCTAGGCATTCATATAAATAGAATCATGTAACATGTGACCTTTTCTGTCTGACTTCTTTCACTAATCATAATGTTTTCATGGCCTGCCTATGCTGTAGCATTTATCAGTACTTCATTCTTGTTTTTGATTGAATAATGTTCCATTGTAGGAATATACGTTTTGTTTATCCATTCATCAGTTGATGGACATTTGGTTGTTTATACTTTTGGCTATTATGAGTAATGCCGCTATGTACATTCATACACAACTTCTTAGATGGTAATATATTTTCATTTCTCTTATTTCCCTAAGAGTAGAATGTCTGGGTCATATGGTGACTATGTTTGATGTTTTGGGGAACTGCCAAACTACTTTCCATAGCAACTTCATGATTTGACTTTCCCATCCACAATGTACAAGGGTTCCACTTTCCCCACATCCTTGCCAACATTTGTTATTGTCTTTTAAAAAATTTTATTACAGCCATTCTAATGTGTGTAGCGTAATATCTCATTGTGGTTTTGCTGTGCATTTTCCTGAAGACTAATAATGTTGAGCAACTTTTCAACATTTTCAATGTGCTTGTAGACCATTTGTACATCGACTTTCTAGAAATAAGTTCAATTTATCTATTTTTCCTTCGGTTGCTTGTGTTAGTTGTCATGTCCAAAAAAACCATTACTTAACCCAGTGTCACAATGATTTATACCTATGTTTTCTTCTAGGAGTTTTGTAATTTTAGCTCTTACATTTACATCTTTGATCCATTTTGAGTTAATTTTTGTATATTGTGTGAGGTAGGGGCCCAAATTCATTATTTTGCATGTAGCTATCCAGTTGTCCAGGCATCAGTTTTTGAAAACATTCTTTCCCCATTGCATGATATCAACAGCCTAGTCAAAACTCAGTTGATAATAGATATATAGAATTATTTTTAGGCCCTCAATTCTATTTCATCAATCTATATATCTGTCTTTATGCCAGCACCACACTGTCTTCTTGATTACTATAGCTTTGTAGTAAGTTTTTAAATTGGGAAGTGTGAGTCTTCCAACATGGCTGTTTGTTTTCGAGATCATTTTGACTATTATGGGTCCTTTACATTTTCATATGTGTTTTAGGATCAGCTTGTTAATTTCAACCAAAACAAGGTAGCTGGTATTTTGACAGGAATTGCATTGAATATACATAGACAAATTTGGATAGTATTGCCAACTCAGCAATATTAGTCTTTTCATTGATAATTCCTGTTTCTTTAAACAATGTTTATAGTTTTCAGTGTACAAGCCTTGTACCACTAGCTAAGTTTTTCCTAAGTATTTTATTCTTTTTGATGCTGTTGTACGTAGCATTGGTTTCTTAATTTTATTTTTGGATTGTGCATTGTCAGTGTATAGAACTACTATGTAGTTTTGTACATTGATTTTTTTTTTTATCCTGCAGCCTTGCTGAACTCATTATTTCTAATAGTTTTTTGTGAGTTTCTTGGGATTTTCTATATACAAGATCATGTCATCTGCAAATTGTGATAGTTGTATTTCTTTCATTTCTGGATGCCTTGTTATTTCATTTTCTTGCCTAATTGTCCTGACTAGAACCTCCAGTACAAGTTGAATAGAAATGGTGGAGCAGATAGCCTTTTTTATTTCAGAATTTAGGGGAAAAGAGTTCAGTCTTTCACCATTAAGTATGATGTTAGCTGTGGGTTTCTCATAGATGCTTCTTTTTTTAAGGTTATGGAGGTTTCCTTTCTATATTTCTGGTTTGTTTAATCTTTTTATCATGCAAGAATGTTAGGTTTTGTCAGATGCTTTTTCTGCCTCTTGTGAGATGATCGGGCATTTTTTTTTTCTCCTTTACTCTATCTAAAGAAGGTATATTTTATTGATTGGTTTTTATGTATTGAACCTACCTAGTGATATTCCTGGGATAAATCCCACTTAGTTATTGGTGTATAGTACTTTTTATACACTGTTAGTTTCTGTTTGCTAGTATTTCATTGAGGATTTTTGCATCCATATTCATAAGGAATATTGGTCTGTAGTGGGGTTTTCATGATGTCTTTATCTCATCTTGGTATCAGGGTAATACCATTTTTGGAGAATGAATTAGAAAGTGTTCCCTCCTCTCCTATTTTTTGAAGAGTTTGTAAAGTATTGGTGTTAATTCTTCTTTAAATGTTTGATAGATTTCAGTAGTGAAGCCATCTGGGTCCTGTGCTTTTCTTTGGAAAAACTTTATTGATTATTAATTCAGTCTCTTACTACTTCTAGGATCATGTGCCAGTTTAATTCATCTTTTACTTCTTAGCACTAGACGTGTATGTGGTCTTGTATCCTTTTTTATTCTTTGTTCTTCCCCTTAGTGTCCCTTCTTAACTTTGCATGTATGAGTAGATGCTAGAAGCCTAGCAAATCTTGTCATTAAAAGGTTATGTTATGTTTTGATTGCAACATAAAAGGCAAGTTTGGATATTAAAACCATAAAGTAGATTAATTATCTGCTTGCTTTAGCTTTGAATATGTTATTCAAGGAGATTTAGTTTGCTCCTACTCTTTTGGCACAAAGAATACCATACCATGGGAATACCCTAGTGTTTTGTTGCTTTGTTGTTTTAACCCAGTATTATACGTAAATGGGCCATTCACAGGGTCTGTTCATGACAGGTCATCTTCTGGAGTTATTACTCCTCTTAGTAGTATGCTAATGTTATTTCTTGTGTGTTATAGTTTGTTGCTGTTGACAGTGCTTTCAGTGGTTGTATCTGGCTTCCCCAATTAGGGATGTCATCCAAATCAGTTACTCTTCATCCTTCCAAATTAGTATTACATATAGCAAATAAAAGCATATACATTTGTCCTTGGAGGTTAAGTAAGTAAAGGTAATTGTTAGTGAAATTATTCGTTTTGGAAATAAAATCATAAGGTAGATTAAGTCTGGTAATTAGTTTTTTTTTTTTTTTTATGCTGCTTACGTGTGCTTTTGACCATTAGCTTATAGACTGTTCTCAACTGTTGTGTTTTGACACAACGATTCAGTGAAGGGTGGGGTGAGTTGTGTGCTACTGGCATTTAGCGGCTTGGGGCCAGCAATACTAAACATTGCACAGTGTGAGGGGACAAATCCACTTAATTTAGTACCCAGAATTCTAATAACATCTCCATTGAGAAACACTGATACGTAAATTTCTCAAGCATTTCAGTAATATTTATAATATTGAATTACCATACTCTAGGATTTTACAGTATCTTCCAGGTAACTTTTAATTTATAAACATCTTTTCACATAAGTATTGGAGTATAAACCTTTCTTTGTCTATATTCTCTGTAGCTTCATAATGTTTGTGGATGTAGAATTCCAGCCTGACAAACTTCTCATACTTCTATACCAAAGTACACCAGATCATAGGAAAGAGTAACCATTTTCCTTTTGGGGAAGTCTTCAGGAAGGGTTGACTTTGAAATCTCAACTTTAAGTTAAAAGTTCAGATTAACTTTGCATTTGCTTTTCAGCTCCAGGTATAATTTATATACAATAGAATGTATTGGTTTTAATTGTAACCACTACCCCACATCAAGATATAAAATGTTTCTATGACCCCCAGAAAGTTCTATCATGCCTTTTACCACCTCCAACCCCCTCTGCAATTACTGATCTAATTTGTTACCATAGCTTAATCTTGCCTGTTTCAGAACTTTGTAGAATCAAAACCATACGATAATTTATTCGTTTCTGAATTATTTCACTCATAATGTTTTTGAGATTTATTCACATTATACATATCAGTAGCACATTCTTTTTTAGTGCTGAGTTGTCTTCTATTGTATAGATACTCCAAAATTTGTTTATGGAGTGTTACTTGCTCTTCTCAATATTTGGCTAGTATAGATAAAGCTGCTTTATCCATAAAAAGTTTCGTCCTTGTAAAAGTCATTTTGTGGCCTATGTTTTCATTCCTCTTTGATAAATACTTAGGAGTACTACTGTTGGGTCATAGGATAGGTGTATATTTATTCTTAAGAGACTCTAAACTGTTTTTGAGCTGGTTGTACCATTTCACACTCTCTTTAGCAATGTACTTTTATTTTTGTAGTGGTGTCTTTGGAGGAGCAGAAGGTTTTAACTTTGATGAAGTCCAATTTATCATTGTTTTCTTTTATGATTAGTACTTGCCGTATCCTAAAAAAATCTTTGTATACCCCATGTTACTAAGATTTATCCTGTGTTTTCCTAGAAGCTTTATAGCTTTAACTTTTATTTTATAGGTCTTTGATCTATCTTGATTTAATATTTGTGTCTGGTGTGAAGTGGGGGTTGAAAGTTTATTTTTTCACATACAGGTGTCCTGTTACTCTACCCCATTTATTAAAAAAGACTTTTCCCATTGCATCACCTTAGAGCTATGTTGAAAATCAATTAACTATATATGTGGACATATCTATACACATACTCTATTCTGTTTGTTAATTTTTCTCTATTTATGCCATACTATAATCTCTCTTGATTACTGTAACAGTTCAGAAATCAGATAGTGTGAGTGCTCCAGCTTTGTCCTTTTTCAAGGTCTTTGTATCTTCATATGAATTTTAGAATCGTCTTCTCATTCTTACATAAATGCCAAGATATTCTTTATTAGGATGGCATTGAATCTGTAGATCAATTTGCAGAGAATTTACATCTTAACAATATTGAGGTTTCCAATATTATTTCATTGACTTCTGTCATCTTTATCTGCAATGTTTTAGTTTTTTATGTACAAGTCTTTGACATCTTTTATCCATTTATATATAGGTATAATTTTTAATGCTATTGAAAATAGTATTTTAAAATTATATACTTTCCAATTGTTTGTTGCTAGCATATCAAAGTAAAATTGATTTTGACATAGATCTTTTATCCTCCATTCTACTAAATTCACTTAATTGTTTGAGTTTTTTTGGTGTAAATTTCTTAGGATTTACTAAGCAAATCATGCTGTCTATAAATAAAAATAAGATTGCTTCTTCCTTTCCAATCTTTATGCTTTTTCTTTTCTTTTCTTGCCGCAGAGCACTGACTAACATCCCCATTACTATGTTTAATAGAAGTGGTGAGAGCAGACATCCATGCCGTATTCCTGATCTTACAGGGAAAACATTCAGTATTTCACTCTTAATTTGATATTAGCTGTAGATTTTTCATGGAGGAAATTTCTTTTCTTCTGAGCTGACTGAAAGCTTTTATCATAGTGGGTATTGAATATTGTTGAGGCCTATCCAAATTTATTTGATTATTTAATTTTCATATGAGTTTTCGTTTAGTTTTAAATTAAATTATCTTCATTTTTTCTTTAATTCTTTTAATTTATTCTCTTACATTGATATTTCAGTTTTAACTTTATTTTTGTTTTTGAGATGGAGTCTCACTTGTCGCCTACGCTGGAGTGCACTATCTTGATCTCGGCTCCTTGCAACTTCCACCTCCCTGGTTCAAGCAATTCTCGTGCTTCAGCCTCTCAAGTAGCTGGGATTACAGGCGGCACCGCCACACCCAGCTATTTTTGTATTTTTAGTAGGGGCGGGGTTTCACCATGTTGACCAGGCTGGTCTTGAATTCCTGACCTGAGGTGATCCACTCACCTCGGCCTCCCAAAGATTACAGGCCTAAGCCACCATGCCCGGACAATTTTAGCCTTTTAATACTGGAATAAATCCCACTTGGTCATAATTTACAATTGATTTTACATGTTACTAGATTCAGTTTGCTATTCATTTAGTTTGTTGAGGATTTTTGCATCTATGTTCATGAATAATATTGATCTGTAATTTTCTTTTATTGTAATGTCCTTGTTAGCTTGGTTTGAAGTGTGTTCATAAAATGTGCTGGGAAGTAGACCTTCTTCCTGCCATTTTTGTTTGAAAAAGTTTGTGTAGAAGTAGAGTTACTTTCTCTTTAAATGTGTGATAGAATTTATCAATGAAGCCATCTGGACCAGGAATTTTCTATGTTGGGAAAACTCAATATTGGATTTTCTTTCTTTTGGTATTAACTTTTGAAAATTGTGTTTTTCGAATAATTTCCACATTCATCTAAGTTGCTGGAATTGTTTACATGAAATGATTAACCATGTCTCCTTTTAATGTCTGTAGCAACTGTATCCTTTCTTTCATTTCTGATACTGATAATTTGTGTTTTTTCCCTTTTTCTGGATCAGTCTAGATAAGGATTTACAAATGTTATTAATCCTTTTTTAATACTATAGCTTTAATTTTTTCAAAAAATTTGTCCGTTTTTTCTATTGTATTGATTTTCACTCCTCTTATTTCTGTTATTTTCCTTTCTTCTATTTATATTGAGTTCTTTTTCTAGCATCTTAAGGTGGAAGCCTGAATAATTGACCTCACACCTTTCTTTTCTACATTTAAAGCTATACAATTCCATTAGTTTTCTACTTTAGCCTCACCCCTACAAACTTAGGGATGTTGTATTTTTATTATCAACTTTGAAAATATTTCCTAATTTCCCTCTTGATATCTTTTTTGACTTACAGATAATTTAGAAGTGTGTTGTTTAATTTCCAAATGTTTGGTGTTTTCATTTTGGTCAGAGAACATAGTCTGATTTCAGTCCTTTTAAATTTACTAAGACTCGGCCCTGCCTGGTTTATCTTGATGAATACTGACTGTCTTTCTCGTGAATTGCCTTCTTTTGTCATTGGGAATTGATCTTCATTTCTAGTAATATTCCTTGTCTTGAAGTCTTCTTTGTTTTTTAAAAGTTTTATTTTAGTCCTTTGCTTGATACTGTTATTGCTGTGTCAACTTTCTTATCCTTAGTATTTACATGGTTTATGTTTCTCCTTTGGTTTACTTCCACCTTTTCTGTGTCTTTATTTAAACCAGGTCATTTATGAATAACGTAGTTTTGATTTTTTTTTTTTTTTACACAGAATGAAAATTCATTTGGAGTATTTGGTTCAATATTTAATGTAAATACTGCTATGACTGGATTTAAGTCTATCATCTTGTTATTCATTTTTAATATTCATTTTCCCATTTTTTCTCCTTTCCACCATCTTTTGAGCTAATCAACCAGTATTTTAGTATTCTATACTGTATCATCTGTTGCCTTTTTAGTTATAGTTTTATTTGTATGCTTACTTATTTTTTGAGAAAGAGTCTTGCTCTGTCGCCCAGGCTGGAGTGCAGTGGCACAATCATTGCTCATTACAGCCTTGATCTTCCAGGTTCAAGCGATCCTCCCACCTCAGCCTCTGGAATAACTGGGACCACAGGCACACACCACCATACCTGGCTAATTTTTGTATTTTTTGTAGAGATGGGGTTCTACCATGTTGCCCAGGCTGGTCTTGAACTCCTGAGATCAAGTGACCCACCTGCTTTGGCCTCCCAAAGTACTAGAATTACAGGCGTGAGCCACTGTGTCTGGCCCTTTTCTTTTTTTTAATGGTTGCTGTGACTCTGTTCAAAGGTACAATGTGTGTCCTTAACTGACCACACTTGGTTTTGAATTAATACCACTTCACATAGAGTGGAAGAGTCTTTTAAAACCAAGTAATTTGCCTGGGCGCGGTGACTCACACCTGTAATCCTCCCTTTGGGAGGCTGAGGTGGGCAGATCACCTGAGGTCAGGAGTTCAAGACCAGCCTGACCAACATGGAGAAACCCCATCTCTTCTAAAAATACAAAATTAGCCGGGTGTGATGGTGCATGCCTGTAATCCCAGCTACTCGAGAGCCTGAGGCAGGAGAATCATTTGAACCCGGGAGGTGGAGGTTGTGGTGAGTCGAGATTGCACCATTGCATTCCAGCCTGGACAACAAGAGTTGCTGTCTCAAAATAAATAAATAAATAAAATAAAATAAAGTAATTCATTAAAAACTAGTAACACCTTTCCATCCTTTGTGCTACTGTTGTCACCTACTTTGCTGCATATGTTCTAACCTCCACAGTACATCATTAATGGTCAGGTATCTTTTAAAGAATTTATGAAAAGAAAAATAGTTTTTTAAATTTCCAACTTCTAATGATTTTTCTTTTTTCTATAAATTCATATTTCTTTCTAGAGTCATTTTTCTATCAGCCTGTACGCAACTCACCAATTCTAGAATTACTATAGTTTTAAACAAAGCTCTGTTAATACATTTAAAGATATTGATAAATTCACCTTTAGTTTTGAGGCACAGCAACGCTTATTATGTTGTAGCTTTTGTTTATATTCACAATTCTCCAAGGAAAAAGCAAAGCTAGTTCTTAAAGAAAAATGTTTAACTAGCAGTCCTTTGAAGAAATTTTAAGAAAATAATAGGTAAAATTGATCTCTGGATATAGTTTATATGAGTTTTCAGAGGACTTTGCAAGTGTCTTAATAAAAGTTTAAAGAAAACAGCCGTAATATAAATAGGAAAGTCCTGACATGAGGTTGTCAGCTTGGCCATAGGAAGTAATCAAGTTACTGGCTTTCAGAATTCACTGCTTATTTGGTTTTTTGATGTTCTTGTGCATCGAATTCCTTGGTGGGCTGAAGCACTTTCTTAGTGTTTGGGGAAAGTGGCAGAAAATAGTCTTTTGAACAAATTCCATCTAGTGGCAGCTTTGTGGGGATGAGTAGATGAGGTAAGATGTTAGAGAGCCGGGTAATAGTTGTGAATAAACCATCAAAGGACTTTACATATCCCACCCTTCACCCCAGATTGTTTGGCTTAAAGCTAAGAATGATGGCAGGATCTTGAATTAGAAGGTCCAAAGACCATAATGTGGTTTATTTTCACTGTTTGTTTATTCATATAAGTGATATTATTGGGTGAGTCCAAACACGTGGTTCTCCTACAAATGATATCACCTAAATGCCAAATACTGTAAAGTATTCATAGATACAAAATCTTTTTCTTCTACTGAGTGATAAATTAAAGAGATAATTACATTGCACTGAAGACATATGATGGTAGAGGGAAATACAAAATACTGCTAAAGTACATAGGAGTTGCACCTATGATAGATCTGGGGCAAGTTTGTGTTTGTAGGCATTGGAGGGACATGATATCCTAGCTGAATCCTGAAGAACTTAGGTGATGTGACATAAGGATAGTATCAGTGGAGTTCAGTGAAGAGAGAATGCCATATGCAACTAATTGTCTGTATCAAAGTGGAAAAATATCTTGTCCATAATCAATAGTTTGAGACCAGAAGAAAGGAATGAGAGATGAGACTGGGAAGAGAAATGTTGGTGTGGTCATGGATGACCATGTATGTCATGCTTAGATGTTTAGACTTGGTTCTTGTAGGAAAATTTTAGTCACTGGAGCATTTGCAGCAAGAAAACAGTACTGTCAGATTATTTATTTTTGGAAGATCATTCTCACTGTAGTGTAAGCAATATTAACACTGGAAATAGGGAGGCTTCTTAAAAGGTTGTTGAAGTATTCTAGGCAGAAGATAATGGAAGTGAAAATCTAGAAGTAGATGGCTTAGAAACTATTAAGGGGGTAGAATAGACAAGTGGCAGATAGACTATAGAGGTAGAAAGAGTTGAGGATGACATCCAGTTTTCGGGCTAGGCGTTCCTTGAAATAAAGAAAAGGAAGGGAAGGAATAATAGTTTGAAACATGTAGAATTTGGGATACCTATAATACATTCATTTGGGAGTCATTAAGAAATTGTACAGTGGCATCTGGAAAATGAGAGAGCGTTCTGTTGGAGACAAAGATGGAGGGGTGGTCATGAGCATATGACAGGTAGTATATTATCTTCATAGCGCTCATAAGTACAGAGCTAGAATTATAACTTGAAGCCAGTGATTCCATGTCACATCAGTGCTTTCTTCTGTAAAATACTGTTGAAACATACTTACTTAAGAGTGGTAAAAATAGGGCAGAAGTTAACATGCAGTGTTGTTTATATTCTGAAATAACTGGAAAGGAATAAAATGAAGATGATAAAGATGAGAGATCTGTTGCTTTAGAAGTTCTGCTTGTTGACCAGCAGAGGGCAGTCAGTTTTGAAGCTCAGTATTTTTCTGTCCTGTGTTCCCCTTTAAGGCCTAGAAGCTTGGGTATTTTGAATATAGATTTTCAGTGTTCTTGTTACACTGGGTAAGATATCCAAGGCACCTTTATTTATTTTTGCTTCTGAGATTTAGAAGTCTATGTTCAGTTTTTGTTCTGGAGCAAGTCTTCATTCCACCTCCTATTCCTTACGTTTGGACCTTGTTTCCTGAGTAAAGCTGAAAAGATTTGAGTCATCCCTTAAGAGCTGCCGTGGTGGCATGAGGTTGGGACTTAGTGTAAATCATGTAGAATCTGAGAATGTCATGAATCTTTGCCTCTTGATTCCTCAGTTAAGAAATTCTCAGTTTTTGTGCTTGGTTAACTATTCAGATTCAGGGAAATGAATTGTGCTTTTATTAGTCGTAGGATTCAGATAATTGAATAAAAGAGACTGACTTTTAGTTTCTAGAGACAGTATTGATAAGCTAGTTGATTCTGTACAGCAGCAGGTTCCTCCACTATTTAATTTGAGGGGTGTAAGAAAACCTTCTACCTGTCACATGTCTGAAATACCCATCAGTCTACTTTTGAGCTTTAGGCATTCAGGGCTCCCTTAAAATTCAGACATTTCACTGAGAGGAACAAGGTAAGTATGGCAGCACAAATTATTTCTCTTGAATTCACTAACGAATGATTTAGTGAAGACTTGAGACAATAGGACATGGGTAGGAAAGTTTAACTAGTTTTAACTAGGAAATGGGAAAAAAGGTATGGAGCTAGAATTACACTGTTTCCTGTTTGTAAACCTTCAGTGCCTTCCTACTGACTAGGGAATTCATTTTGAGAATAAGGCCAACATTTATAGAGCATATACTGTTCTCATTTAATCTTTAAACCAGCCATATGAGATAATTAGTATTACTGTCCCTGGTTTGTAGATTGGGAAACTGAGGCACAGAGAAATTAAGTAATTTGTCTGAGATTGCTTATGGAGGAGACAATGAGTGTTTGCCACTGTTCAGTTCTGTATATCTTATGCCACCTAGCACACTTCCTTGCCCATAGTAGGTACGCAGTAATCCAGGTAATTTTGAATGGAATCAGAACATGGACTAGCATGAAGCCATGTTACTGTGGATGGTGGTTTTTGGGAGGAGAGGCCCATATGGAGTCACTGCAAACCCCAGTAGGATTCCTGAAGCCACTGGGTTCATAAAGATGTCCTTTCTGCTTCTAACTTAGTAGAGCAGTCATCTAATTTAAGGAAATGTGGAAAAAGAAGTAGAAAAGCCTTTAAAGGTTTTACTTTACAACACCTGCTGTGAAGGGATAAAAATTGGATTACTATTTTTAGTTACTTAGAGTATCATTATTAAAATGGTGTTATTTATCTAAAATTCGTAACTGATGATTTTCCATTTTTTCTTGTTAGAGCAATAGAGTTCCTCAAAAGTTTCATTATAAAAACAAGA
The DNA here is from genome assembly GCF_030222135.1 of Aotus nancymaae. Classification (NCBI taxonomy): domain Eukaryota; kingdom Metazoa; phylum Chordata; class Mammalia; order Primates; family Aotidae; genus Aotus; species Aotus nancymaae. Next base: position 50,347,210 of record NW_026988432.1, on the reverse strand, counting down.
AACTTGGTTTAGTGATATAACAAATCAAATTAGGTGAGATAAGTTGTTTGGGGCTGGGTGTCTTTAATGGGTAACAATTATGAAGGCTAACATAATCGATCTGGCAGTTTTAGAAGATGTTAATGTTTAGGTTTGATTAGGCTTCCTAGGACATCTGTTGTGCACCTGGGAAGTGAATTGTTTCTTTAGTCTTTCATTTTCATCCAGGTGAAGAATCCAGATTAAGGAATATCCTCATGTAGAAAGTTATGTGGGAAAACCTTCTATTTCAGAAATGAACAGTACATTAATAGTGAAAAGAATAAACAGAGCCCTTTTTTTCTTCTTACAAACTCTGGGCCCTTAACTACATTAGTATTTGTTGTGATTTCTAATGTGACTAGAAATCAATTCTAGTCAACTCTGGAGAAAGGACTTGGTGAAGCAGAGAAAAATTAAAACTGATGGTGAGAAAGCAGGTTTAGTTTTTATGGCCGTAGTTATCTGTGTACTCTCCACCCTCTTGACTGTGGATAATTGAGAGTAGCTGGTTATTCTGGCCAGGTCATTGTGATTAACAAGTTACAGTTGTGGACTTTGCCAAATCATAAGCTCAGGAATAAAAATAATCTATATTATGTGTTCAGATTCAAGAAACATTGACTTTCTAAGTTAGTTGCTATTTGAGGGAAGAGAATGCTATCACCGTAAAGTTGTGAATTATGAAAGACATTTCTGTTGGGTTACTGAATGTCCCTTGGGGTTTTTTTCATTTATAACATTGCCTCAGGCCTTCTGCTGCATCCTGTTGGAATGACCTTCTTTTCAACTCTGTGCTGGCAGCTGTAATATGGCTCTTTCCCCTGAATCCTTCAGGCTTGTCACGTGACAAACATGAACTGTGACCCCTTTGTTCCTTACTCAGATGATTAGGTCTCTTTTTTTTTTCTGTTTAACAATTTTACCTTATTGTCTTTCCTTTCCCCACTCTTTGCTTCCATGTTAATTTTCTCCTGAGGCAAGGTTTTTGGGGTAGCAATTTAATTTTTTTTATTGAAATATAACATCAATAGAGAAAGTATACAAATCATAACCTCACCATATTTTCACAGCATGAACACATTCATGTAGGCAGTAGTAAGATCAAGAAGGAAGCATCACCAGAACTCCAGAAAACCTCAATCTCCTTGTAATCACGTTTCATCTCCCCCATGGAAACACACTCCTGATTTTTTTTAGCTTTGCCTCTTTTGAGACTTGGTAGAAATTCAATCATACAGTATGAATTCCTTTGTGTTTGGTTCCTTTCATTTAACATTTTTGTGTTACTCTTTCATGTTACCCAGTCATTACTGCTGTGTATTATATCATGATATGACTATTCCACAATTTATTGTACTCTTAATGGCCACTCAGATTGTTTCTAGCTTAGGACTCTTGTGAATAGCAGTCATCCTTATACATATCTTTTGATGAACCTATGGCATATTTCTGGGTATTTACATAGATGTGGAATTGCCAAGACATTGTGTCTGTCTAGGCACTTATTTTAAAATTTCATATAAAACACCAAAGTACTGATTTTAGGTAAACTCTTGCAAGATTATAAACATACGGATGCAGTTTTAGCATAATATATCTAATTTATGGCTAAAGAAATTGCCTCTAGTTAAATGTATTGTAGTTGTTTTTTGTTTTTTGAGACAAGGTCTTGACTCTGTCACCCAGGCTGGAGTACACTGGTGTAATCTTGGCTTACTTCAACCTCTGCCTCCCAGTTTCAAGCAATTCTTCCACTTCAGCCTCCCGAGTAACTGAGATTACAGATGCACACCACCACGCCCTGCTTATTTTTGTATTTTTTGGTAGAAATGGGGTTTCATTATGTTATCTTGGCTGGTCTCAAACTCCTGACCTCAAACTCCTGACCTCAAGTGATTTGCTTGCCTTGGCCTAAATATATTGTGGTTTTAAACAGGTTATTCCTGTAAACAACAAAATTGGCTCTCACTGCCAATTACATGTTTTAGTAACTTTCTTCCTAATATGTACTTTTTATTCAATTTTCCAAACAAAGCTGAGCTTTTGGTCCCATTCTGCAAAAATCTTATGAAGATATTTTGATGGTAATAATTTACCATAGTTAAGATTACATCTGAGTTACACCATCTCTGAGTGTTCAGAGTGACATGCTAGTGCTTCACTGCCAGGCATAGCCAAAGCTCCAGAGGCTTTCACTTGCACAAATTGCATTCATTACCAAGAACCCTGCAGAAGTAGTGAGAGACTGGCTCTATATACTGTAGATGGGCTACGGGATAAGTAGCCAAACAATTGTGCAGCTGAGACCAATCTTTTCTTCCTTTTAAAATGTAGACTTTCCAGATTTTTTTCCATGGATACTTAAGCACAAGTTTAACCTAATGGGTATAAAAATATGACTGCGATATCGTGTTCCTCAAAAACTGGGTAGTATCTCTTAAAGAAGTTTTATTTGACCATCAGATAAAGTATCCCCTAAGTCATGCTGTGAACATGCATGGAATTAAGTTTGACTGATTCTGACTATGGTGTTTTGGAGACCTTAAAGGACCTCCATCAAAACAAAACAAGAAACCCAAAAAGGTGGAAGGAGTAATTAAAATTTAATGGCTATAAAAAATAACAGAACCAGATTTTCTTCCTGTGTTAGGTAAATATCTTTCCTTATGTATGTCTTTTGGGTGGATGAAAGAGAGTTGTCAGTCCTATTGAGACATTTTTGAAACAAAGGATTTCGTTTTGAAACAAAGGTAAAAAAAAAAATTAAAGGGTTTCAATTTTACAAAACTATCCTTTGAGAGTTTTTTGTTTTTCTTTTCTTTCAGTTAAAAGTAATAGTGTGTAGACATATTGGTAAACATATTCAGAAAACTGTCTTAATATAGGAGTGTTGTGTTTTTGTCATTTTAAGATGACATTTAGAATTCATCTTGTTCTGTTTTAAACCAGTACATTCAATTTAGAAAATATTGCAGACAGCCTGTGTTGTTCTGTATACTCTGCTAAGCCTTAGAGGAGACAGAAACCATAGTTCTTCTCCTCAGAAAGCTTATGGTCTAGTGGGTATGTGGTGGTGGTGGGAGCATATACAAATTACTATAATACAATGTAAGGTAATTGCCACAGTGAGATTTCCTTGGATGAGAGACAGGTAGACCCATTTGAAATGAGTCTTAAAAGCTGAGTAGATTGGCCTAGAATGGCCTCTTTGTTGATCTCTGCCTGTTGGCAGAGAAGCCATGTGGCTGCAGTTAAGATGTCTTGTAAAGGAGCAATGGGAAGTGAGGCTGGAGGGAAGGAAGCCAGGGTGATGAGTTTATATGTGATATAGGGGATGATATAGCACAGTGGTTAAGAGCATTTACTTTATTTTTATTTTTTTGAGACGGAGTCGCTCTGTTGCCCAGGCTGGAGGGGAGCGGCGCTGTCTCGGCTCACTGCAACCTCCGCCTCCTGGGTTCAAGCTGTTCTCCTGCCTCAGCCTCCCTAGTAGCTGGGATTATAGGCACGCGCCACCACACCTGGCTAATTTTTGTATTTTTAGTAGAGATGGCATTTCTCTATGTTGGCCAGGCTGGTCTCAAACTTCTGACCTCAGGTGTAATCTGCCCTCCTCAACTTCCCAAAGTGCTGGGATTACAGGCGTGAGCCAGTGCGCCCAGGCAGAGCACTTACTTTAGCTCAAACAGCTCAACTTTGCTGTGTGACCTTGAACAGATTGCTTAACCTATCTAAGCTCAGTTTCCTCATTTGATAAATGGGACCAGCGCTCATATAATTCTCAAGAAGCTACTCTGAGCAATGGGGAACCACTGAAGATTTTGGAACTATGGCCCGGTGGGATCTGAACTATGAAAGGCTTTCATTGTTATTTTTATTTATTGACATACAAAAGACTGCATACATTTTAAGTACACATTTGATAGATTTTTATGTATGCCTATACCTATGAAATCATCACCACAATCAGAGTGGTAAACACATCTATCACTCTCAAAAGATGCATGAAAGACCTTTAAAGAGGAAAGTCTGTCTGCAATGTGCTGGAAAAAATGGAGCAAAGTAGAGCCTGGAAATGAAGAAACCAGTTCAGAGGCTTCCCATACTCCAGGTGAGAAGGAAAGAATGAATGATGTCAGGAGCTAGGTTTAGTGGCCATTTGAGACTGGCTGCTGGAGGACAGGGTTAGGTCTTCATCATTACATTATCTCCAGTACCTAACCCAGTGACCAGATGGTAGTGGGCTCTTACATGCTAGAATTGACAGGCTTTCCCTTTATGAAAGGTTTTTATTTTAAATTGCTTTTCCTTTTATTCTTTTTTAGGGCTTAAAAGACAACCTTCTTGCTTCGGGGATATCCAGCCTGACAGCCACCAAACAGTTGCTTCGTCCAAGAATCACGAGAATCTGCCTCAGGGACTTGATATTTTGTATGGAACAGGAACGGGAGATGAAGTATTCTCGAGCTCTATACCTGGCCCTTCTGAAGTGACCACTCCACTCTCCATCCAGATTATTGCTATTTACTGCCAAAGAAGACACAAAGAGCATTGTTGCACTGTCCTGAAATTTTAGTTTCTGGAAAATAATCACCAATACGAAAGAGCATTGTTTACAGTTAGAAATTTTATTGAGTCTTACCTATCCATCCCATGGGCTCTTACAGACTAGAATTTGTCTCTGTGTTCTGAAAATCAGTTATGAAATACGCTTTACACAGAATTAGGCATCTGCCTACCTGTGCATTCAATTACAGCAAGTTAAGGCCCTGTTTGTTACCACCTGCCTCATTTGCTAAATTGTAACAGGTGAGGTGTCCTTCCCTAATACAGTGTGCATTGAGATGCTGGAGAAAAGAAGAGGCACTACAAGAAAATACAAGAATGACTATTTCATTCTATATTGAACCTGTTCCAAAGTAGTAGGTGTTCTGGGCTGGAATCAGAAGTTACTTAGCTAACTATGACAGTCACCTTCTGTACATGACAGGCCACAGAATAGGGCTTGTGGTGACTTGGTTGTCTGAGTCCCAGTGTTGTCAAAATGAGACAAATGGGGAAAAATCGTGCCTGAGGTTGCTAATTCTCTGTTTCATGTCACTGTGTGCTGTTTCTGATACCAAGTGAGGGGACATCCTTTTCAGGGAAACCTTAAAATTGAATCTACCAATACATCTTGTTGAAAAAATGGAAAAGGTGGAAAGTATTGGAAGGAATGATAGGGCATTGCATTCGAACTGATGAGTGGAATGTTTGAAAATGGTATCCTAAAACAGGAAATTTGCTTCATACGCCCAAGAGGGGAAGGGGCAGAATCGGAACTCCAAAACTACTGGTACATGTTTTGTTGATGAGAAAAAAATCACAGCACAACAAGAAAGGAGAATGGGCCAGATGTTTTCAAATTACAGTATTTCAAAAGGAAGATGTTATTTTTTGTTTTGTATTGTTTTAAATCCCAAAAAGGATGGTTTTTGTAGTTCCTTCTGTCATAATATCTTTTAGTTATCCTAAGTCTTAAGCACATTGGCACATTTAAAAAATCCTAATTGGCTGGGCGTGGTGGCTCATGCCTGTAATCCAAGCACTTTGGAGGCCAAGGCAGGCGGATCACCTGAGGTCGGGAGTTCAAGACCAGCCTGACCAACATGGTGAAACCCCGTCTTAAAAAAAAAAAATCCTAATTAATGATGAGAAATTTTTTAACAATAGGACTTTATGTTGGATTCTGTACTTAAAAGGTACTGTCAGTATCTCACTCTTGGGGATATGAGCTCTAAATATGAAAAGCAAGTTATATGTGTTCACCTGAGGAAGAAGCTGACGGACAAAGCTAACCCTCTTAAAAAAAAAATTCCACATGTGTGGAATACCGCTGGTGAAAAATAATCATTGTAGTTAGAATCACATACAGAAAAAAGTGATTGAATCATCCAAGAATGTTTTCCAAAAATGGGAAATGCTATACTTAAAAGAATTCAGAGGAAGAAAAAAAAAACCACCTCACGTATGTTATTCTTCATCCTGTTCTTCTCATTGGGACTGTTACGGCCATATTCTACACTATAGTAAATTTTAAATTGGCCACATTTTTTTTTGTCATCAAGTTATTATGTAAAATGCTATAAATTATGTGTATGTTAAAGGAGTACTTTAAGAAGAGATCTTTATCCAAAGTTGTTTTTGTATATTTAAATGCTTAGCTTTATTTTTTGTACGGTGCAGCATACTCATATTTGTGTATAATCTTATTGATCAGATGTTTAAAATTCAAATACTTCATTAAAATAATTATTTTATTATAAGAATAACTTTGCTCAGTCACTCACTTTGAAAACCATTGTCCTTAGTAGTTAGCCCCTGATGTGCTCAAATTGCTGGGCAGTGAATTTTTCCTAGTTCGGATTGTGAGTTACTTTGGAGTATGGGTATTTTAGTTCCAGAAAATCACTTTAGATCCAAGTTGTTGTATCACTTTCTTTGAAATAGTTGTAAGTTTGCATGCTATTTGACTCACAAAGAAAGCTAAGCATACTCATTACAAAAGCTTTTCTTGCCCATCAGGGTTTTTTACTAAGGTATTTTTCAAAATTTATTTTTAATATTCATTTTTAAACTTTGTCTTATAAAATATATCTTACCTAGAAAAGAATAAGTGTATCCAAGGTATTCTGCGCAGTGTGCAAAATGGTGGCCTTGGAGTAGATTTGATCTACAAATGCATTCTCCTGGACTCACCCAGTATTGCTAATATTTTAATTCATAAGAATCTGTATTTCCATTTCTTTGGAAAAATTCAAAGATCTGGAATCACTGTACCCTTTTGTATAGCAACAGTCCACCAGAGCTAACCAGAAGCTATCTACTTTAGATACATAGGCATGAGTTTACCATCCCTTGCCTGATTCATTTAGGTATTGGAGTTCATGACCCTCTCCCTTCAATATTTATTTTGCAGCTATGCCTAACACCTGTAATCTCCAGCACTTGGGGAGGCCAAGGTGGGAGAATTGCTTGAGGCTAGGAGTTTGAGACCAGCCTGGGCAACATAGCAAGACCCCATCTCTACAAAAAATGAAAAAATTAGCTGGCTGTGGTGATGTGCACCTGTAGTCCCAGCAACTCAGGAGGCTGAGGCAGGAGAATTGCTTGAGCCCAGGAGATTGAAGCTGCAGTGAGCTATGATCACAACACTACACTCCAGCCTGGATGACAGAGCAAGACCTTGTCTCAAAACAAAATGTGACCAGGCATGGTGGTTCACATCTGTAATCTCAGCACTTTGGGAGGCCGAGGTGGGTGGATCACTTGAGGTCAGGAGGTTGAGACCAGCCTGGCCAACATGGCAAAACACTGTCTTTACTAAAAATACAAAATATAAACAAAAAATAAAAAATTAGCCAGGTAGGGTGCTGGGCTCCCATCTACTTGGGAGGCTGAAGCAGGAGAATCATTTGAACGCAGGAGATGGAGGTTCAGTGAACTGAGATTGCACCACCACACTCCAGCCTGGGTGACAGAGAGAGACTCCATCTCAAAAAAAAAAAATGTGTGTGTGTATATGTTTACATATACACATATACATATATTTATCTTGGGTGATGAACAGTTAAAAAGTACCAGAAATTCTCCGTTTACTTTTTTAAAGCAACTCTATTGAGGTGTATTTTACATAAAAAAACTACCCATTTCATCTATTTACTTTTATTTATTTCTATATTTTAGATATAGGGTTTCACTCTGTCAACCAACCAATGCTTGAGTGCAGTTAGTTATGTGATGATGGGTCACTATAACCTTGAATTCTTGGGCTCAGATGGTCCTCCCACCTCAGCCTCCCAAGTAGCTGGAACTACTGATGAGCACCACCTCACCCAGCTAATTTTGTATGTTTTTGTAGAGACAGGTCGTCGCTGTGTTGCACAGGCTGGTATTGAACTCCTGGGCTCAAGTGATCCTCCCACCTCAGCCTCCCAAAGTGCTAGGATTACAGGTGTGAGCCACCATGCCCAACACCATTTACTTTTTTTTTTTTTTTAAGACGGAGTCTTGCTCTGTTGCCCAGGCTTGAGTGCAATGGTGTGATTTTGGCTCACTGCAACCTCTGCCTCCTGGGTTCAAGCAATTCTCCTGCCTGAGCCTCCCAAGTAGCTGGGATTATAGGTGCCTGCCACCATGCCTGGCTAATTTTGTATTTTTGGTAGAGATGGGGTTTCACCACATTGGTCAGGCTGGTCTCCCAATTCGTAACCCAAGTGATCCACCCACCTCAGCCTCCCAAAGTGCTGAGATTACAGGTGTGAGCCACCACGCCCAGCCCCCATTTACTTTTAATATGACTGAATGATCTTTTAAATGGTCTCTTCCTGAACATCTTTTATTCTTCTCTTTAAAGTAAAAAAGTAAAGTTTAATATTTCTTAAGACCTGCATTTGAGGTATATTTCATAAGAATTTTGGCAAAACTTTATTTAGAATTAAGAATACTATACTAGTTAGTCATGGTGACAGCAGAGAACACAAGCAATGTTAAGGCATATTCTTTAGAAAAATATGGAACCAAGACCTCAAGCTGATTAGGTTGGACTTTATCTCTTTGCCTAGTTGTACAGTCAGCCAACTGTTTATAAAACTTTCTCCTCAACAAGACTCAGTGATTGTGATTATGCAGAGATAAAACTATAATGTGTCACGTTTATACATGACCTAGTGGTCAGTTTTTATTGTTTTTAACATTCCTGTCTTTTTAAACACTTTCATATGCCTCTCTGAACTGAGGTAACTATTTTTTTTTTTTTTTACATGTGGGCATGATTTATAGCTGATATCAACATCTTTTTCTCTTTTTTTTTTTTGAGATAGAGTTTCATTCTTGTTGCCCAGGCTGGAGTGCAGTGGCACAATCTTGGCTCACTGCGACCTCCGCCTCCCGCATTCCAGCAATTCTCCTGCCCCAGCCTCCCAAGTTGTTGGGATTACAGGCATGCGCCACCACACCCGACTAATTTTGTATTTCTAGTAGAGACGGAGTTTCTCCATGTAGGTCAGGCTGGTCTCGAACTCCTGACCTCAGGTGATCCACCTGCCTCGGCCTCCCAAAGTGTTGGGATTAGAGGCATGAACCACTGTGCCCGGCCTTCTCTGACTTTTTAATAACACTTAGTATTTTAATGTGCATTTGAGCTGTATCATATTGGTGCATTTGCTTTCTTGCTGAAATTGTTTCACCAGTTCGAAGTTGGTCGTCAGTAGATATTTTTGTTATTTTTCTTGTGGTAAACAGTGAGAGACTGTGTGCGGTGCCAAACAAGAAACTGAAAGTGTTGGTCACCATATAGCTGAACACTGGCTGCTTAGGTGAGATATGGAAATATAAAGTACTAGAATGTTACTATACACTATATATAGATGTAGAAAGTAATACAGATATATAAAGTAGCATCACAGACTTTGTAGACCTTGCCACATTGAATATTCGTAGGAAGAAAATATTCCCAAGGAACTCATTTTAAGGCTTTTGGCTTTATTGGTAAACCATATGAGAGCAATTTTAATGGCAACTCTTAAAATAATGTTAGGTTGCCATCTCTCCGAGTTCTTTTACTGTGGGTGATACTGAAGCAGTATTGCCTATGGGTGAGAGCATACCCTGGATTGCCATCTCAAGCCTGCCTCTTTCCAGTGTGTGACCTTGGCAAATTATTCAACTTTTCTGTGCCTTTGTTTTCTTGTCTATATATAATAGGACCCACTTGTGAGGTGGTTGGGAGACTTTAATGCATTGTCGTATGTAAAGCACTATTCTAAGTGCTTTATATGCGAACAGTGCTAGAACATATAGTGAACAGTATATAGTCCTGCATCACTTAATGGCAGAGACCTTGGGGATACGTTCTAAGAAATGCATCAGGCAGTTTTGTCATGAGAATATAATAGAATATACTTAAACCTAGATGGTGTAGCCTACTATACACCTAGGCTGTATGGTGTAGCCTATTTCTCCTAGGTTACAAACCTGTACAGCTTGTTATTGTACTGAATGCAGCAATTGTAACACAATGGTAACTATTTGTGTTTCTAAACACCTAAACATAGAAAAGGTACTATAAAAATACGTAATGTAATTATGTGGCACGTGGCTATGTATGTTGGTTATTGTTTTACAGATTTTGAATGGCATAGTTCTACTGTCTGTCTACCTCCAGTACTATATATATATGTACATATATTAAAAATATGTATATATGTAAATATGTATATATTAAAAATATGTGTATATATGCACATAATTAAATATATGTATATAATATATGTAAATATGTATACATTAAAATATATATGTACATAGTTAAAAATATATATATATGTGTGTGTGTGTGTGTGTGTGTGTATATATATATATACATATTTTTAATTTTATTTATTTATTTTTGAGACAGAGTCTTGTTCTGTTGCCCAGGCTGGAGTGCAGTGGCACTTTCTTGGCTCACTGCAACCTCCGCCTCCCAAGTTCAAGTGATTCTCCTGCCTCAGCGTCCCGAGTAGCTGGGTTTACAGGTACATGCCACCATGCCCAGCTAATTTTTGTAATTTTAGTAGAGATAGGGTTTCTCCATGTTGGCCAGGCTGGTCTTAAACACCTGACCTCAGGTGATTTGCCTGCCTTGGCCTCCCAAAGTGCTGGAATTACAGGCATGAGCCACCACACCTGGCCTCCAGTACCATATTACATTGATGAAAGTCACTGGTTGAATGCATGAACCTTAGTGTCTTATTTAAAGATAGTCTTAAGATCATGTGAGATTGATATGTATTGTATTGGGGATTGGGTAATGGGGAAGCTAGAAGGAGAAAGGTATGATAATACAGTGGAGCCATTTGACAGAATAATTCTTAATGTCTGTGGCTTTGCCTAATAAGTTTTCTGTGGAATCGTAAGCAGTGAAGAAGCCATGCTATTATTTGAAAACACTATAGATACATGGTGAATATTCAGTGAAAAAAGCATAACAAAATCAGTATCTTAGACCTTCCCAGGTCCCCTGCTCCCCTCCCTAGATTCACTCACTTTTGCCAATTTCATATATCTTTCCAGCATAGTCAATATATATAAGCACATAGTTGTATATTCCCCCTTTATTTGCATATGACATCATACTGATCCTTCCTTTGCCGTTTTCAAAACCTGTTATTCTTAATTCAGTTTATACTGTGTTCCAGGTCAGGAGTTCTGGTAGAATCTTGCTGTAATCCTTGGGAAAACAACATATGAATGTTTCCTCAAGGGGTTTAGTCACAGATTTTCTTACTATTTTGTAAATCACAGTGTTTCTTTACTAAGAGGCGTGCAACATAAGGGAAGTAGAGATTTCCTAAGATGAAGAGGTGGGGAGAGGGAAAGAAGAAAAGTCACTTAAGGGAAAGATTGAGTATTCCAGTTGTAATTATAAAGTTTCACTGACAGCATCCTCCCACTATGAACTATTAGTATCCTGGAAACCAACCTGAATTTGGGATCACCCCAACCTCTTTTCTGTAAGATTTATATTCCTGATTAAAAATTAATAGATCAGAATAGGGGTGATCTAAATCTGAGATTTGTGGGAGTGATCCCTGATGGGATGCCTGATACCCAAAATACTCTTAAGTTTTGTATTCTAGGGCCTTCTTCTAAGGCAAAAGATTGAGAGGCCCAAAAAGAGAAAATATGTTTAGTAAAGAAAATATTTACTTTGACTTGTTATGACAGTCCTGTAGGGGAGAAATGGCAAATTTTGGAAATATAAGATGGGGACAATTAATATCTACACTGTCCAAAATTCAAAAGAAGATACAGTAGAGTCCCCCACCTTTGTTGTCTAGGTAAATTGTTCACAGTTTCTCTTTCATAGAAATTTTAGAAAAGGAGTTAGAGGTTTGTCTGTAAACCTTTCATCTTCCTCAAAGACTTTCCCTTGGTTATAAGAGTGATATATTCTCATTGCAGAAAATTTGGAAAATAAAAATATAAGGAAAGTGAAAACACACGTGGCACTGTTAATATTTTGATGCATTTCTTTCTAGCCGTTTTTCCTGTACTGACTGTGGATGTTTTAGATCACACTGTTGAGCCAGTGTCTTAGCCACGTACTATTGGAAATACTGGGGGAAATGAGAAGAAAAACAACTAGGAGAATGAAGCATCACGTTTGAATTCTGTCCCTTAAAGTGATGTTGAGCCATGTTTCTCATTTCCTCAAATAGCATATGGATTTGTTTAGGGTGATTTCAATGTGTTGTCCTTACGGGCGAAATGAAAGTAACCATTTAGTCTCATCATTGCTTGCAGGATTCTCTACATGTTAAGGTGTTGTGGGTGAAAAAAATGCCATAACTCTATGCAAATTATTTAGATTCAAAGCTAGTATAGAAATGTAACTTTTGAGGTTTAGGCTTATAGGACTGATAACTTTTCCTATTTGTAATAGAAATGGAGGCTTTGCCTGAGAATGAAGGAAAGGTCAGGACTGGATGATTAGCTTCTTGATGACATCTTATGGCTGAAACCTCCAGTTCCCTAAATACAAGTGTGAAGTTGTTCTGGGGGTCTCCATGGGTCCTTTAAACTTTCAATTGTCAATAGTTTAATCTCACTGGTGCTTCTTAGCAATCTTAATTCTTATAAAAGTGATTGTGGTTGCCTTTAATGCTAAGGGAAGGAAGGAAATTGAACAAATGGTGCTTTGTGTCTTCTGTGCTTTCTGGCATTATCAAAAAGTATGTGTGTGCTGCTGGGCCAGACACCAAATACAAGCATTCCCACTGACCTATATTGAGCTGCCTCTGTTTTCTAGGGCCGCTGTAACAAATGACCACAAACTGGATGACTTAAGGCAAGAAATGTATTCTCACAGTCCTGGAGGCTAGAAGGCCAAATCCAAGGTCAGCAGGGCCGCCCTTACTCTGAAGGCTGTAGGGGAGAGTCCTGCCTCGCCTCTTTCAGCCTCTGGCAGCTGCTGGTTGTGGCAACAAAACGCCAGTGCCTGTGTCTGTCTTCACATGGTCTTCTCTGTGTCTTTCTGTGTCCTCTCCTCCTCTTATAAGAACACCAGTGGAGGGCCCTCATGACACACACAAGTGTATAATGTCATCTTCACCTTTAACTAGGTACATCTGCAAAGGCCCTGTTTCCAAATAAGGTCCCATTTTGAAGTTCCAAGTCGATGTAAATTTTGGGAGGACACTGTTCATATGATGGGAGGACATATGTTCCCATCACAGGAGCATATGCCTTGTAACTTTATATTCCTGATAGCTCTTCTGCTTTCTGTCCCTGGCTTTAATAATAGTGAAAATCTTATGGTTAAAGATGTGATTTTGTGTCTCTTTACACTGGAAACATAGAATCTTGAGGTCTGTCAGGAGTCTGGTTTTCACCTTTTTCCCTTCTGTTCCACTTCAGGCAAGGTTGGGAAGTTCCTAGTGGGTGACCGTCCTGAGAAATGTCTTTGGTATGGTTAGGACAGTATCGTCCTGGTGTTTCGAGTAGTGCCATATAGTCAAGTGAATGTACTTAGAAGACCTGAGATTTTGCATGCTATTTACATGTTAACAGTTCTTAAGGAAATTCTCCACATCACTAGCAAATCATAAATTTATTTCATGTGGAAGAACTGATTCTAACAGAGATCAAGGATTAGAACATTTTAAATTGAAATACACCAAGGTTCTGTGTCCAAGAACTTCAGGAGACTAGTTCTCCTAAAATGAGAACATGCTAATATTTGGAAAATGTCAGTAACTGTTCTCTGTCTGCTTCCAAAAGCAGCTGGGGGTCTAGTACCACTAAACCAATCAAGTTAATTGATTTGACACTGGCAGCCTTGCTTTTCAGGTGGGGACCTGTGTTATTGGAGAAGGAAAGGAGGGAGCAAAACTCAGAATTACTGGGGAGAGATGCATCACCAAGGAGACTTGGAAATTGGAGAACTATCAAGAGTAGCTTTATTGACTTAACCACAGATGCCACCATTGGGCATTAGCCTCTGGAATTGGGAGTTGGTGGCAAGTTGTGAAATGAAGATCATTACAGGAAGTGCAGATTTTTATCAGATTTCTTTTGTGCCCAAAATATTAAACAGATCTTAACTAATTTCTAAAAGAATGTGTATTTTGCCTACTGTAATTTTAAAAAGCCATCCTCTGTTTACTATATGTGAATATATTGAATAACTAGACCAATAGTTGGCAGGGGTTTGGGGAAAAGGCCCTTAGAATAAGTTTCCATATACTCTAGGGAGAATCTTGCAGGAAAACATCTATCTAATGCAGTCTGTAAAGATCAGCAAACAGCAGGCTTGGCCTAAGATGTTAGCACAGGAACAATCATCTACTAGACCCTCAAATTTTTTTTCATGACCCAGTCTCTTCAGTTATCTCTAGGGAGGACTCAGACCTGAGCATCCCAAGATTAAGTTTTAATTCATCTTTTGGAAAGATGCAGAGATAGGCATGGGGATAAGGAGAGAAAGGTGTCAAACCAAGCAGAAGACAGGATTTTGTATCCTCTATCTGCTTAAGTCTGTTTCAGGGTACCGAGTGATATTGATTATTAAGATGCAGACTAGGTTACAAAGAATGATGATGCTGGTGTGGTCCAGTCTACCACATTTAAGTATAAATCCACTTAGAATCAAGCCACATGTGTGAAGCCCAAGCTTCTTGATAGTCCTGAGCATATCTAAAGGTTACCTAGTCCAGCGTTCCATCTACCAAAGGAATTCCCTTCAGCATCCCTGAAACAAGCCTTCTACTTGAATAGTTCTGCCTTATCCTAGAATTCATAATTGAACTATCCTGTTATTCTTATGTTCTGTTTTGGTTTGACTGAAAATCTGCCTTCCTATAATTTAATATTTGGAACCGACTTTTTTTCTCCAAACGCACATAACAGTAGCAATTTGCTGATCCCTATATATCAGATACTGTGCCAAAGTAAGCATCTTACCTGCCTTATCTAACTTAATCCTCACAATGGCCTTGTGATAGAGAGTGGCGGAGAGGGGCTAGCTGTTCACTGAACTCATTTTTCCCTGGCTGTACAGCTAGACCACATTTTTATTTTTATTTTATTTTTATTTTATTATTTTATTTTTTTTTGAGACAGAGTTTCGCTCTTGTTACCCAGGCTGGAGTGCAATGGCGCGATCTCGGCTCACTGCCACCTCCGCCTCCTGGGTTCAGGCAATTCTCCTGCCTCAGCCTCCTGAGTAGCTGGGATTACAGGCACACGCCACCATGCCCAGCTAATTTTTTGTATTTTTAGTAGAGACGGGATTTCACCATGTTGACCAGGATGGTCTCGATCTCTTGACCTTGTGATCCACCCGCCTCGACCTCCCAAAGTGCTGGGATTACAGGCGTGAGCCACTATGCCCAGCTTAGACCGCATTTTTAAGCCTCCTCATAGTTAAATGTGGCCTGGTGCCTGAGGTCCAGCCAGTGACATGTAGGCAGAAGGGATGTGTGACACTTTCGGATATGGCTCATGACAACCTGGCATGCATGATCTTTTTCTTTATTTATTTGAGACAGGGTCTTGCTCTCTCACTCAGGCTGGAATGCAGTGACACAATCTTGGCTCACTGCAGCCTTGACTTTCCGGGCTCAAGTGATTCTCCCACCTCAGGCTCCTGAGGAGCTGAGACCACAGGCACACAGCACCATGTCCAGCTAATTTTTGTATTTTTAGTAGAAACAGGGTTTCACTATGTTGTCTAGACTGGCCTCGAACTCTAAACTCAAGTGATCTGCCCCACTCAGCTTCCCAAAGTGCTGGGATTGCAGGCATGAGCCACTGCGTCCGGCCTCCATGCATGATCTTACATGCTCTTTCCTTTTCATGGTGACCTTGGAAGGTTGATGATGAAGATGGCAGAACCACCAGATGGAAGGAGCTCTTGTGTCACTGAATCTTCGTTTGGTGCAAAACTGCCTGCTAATCCAGAACACCCATTTTGGACTATACACAAGTGAGAAATAAGCCTCTGATGTGTGAGCCACTAACACAATATTTCTGTGATGGCAATTAACATAGCTGAATTAACTGATACAGATGGCTACTGCTATTAATATTTCTATTATATGGTAAAGACACTGGTGTGTCAAGAGACTAGTTAATTTACTGGAAGTCACAGAGAAGCAGTGGAGTTGAGATTTGAAAGTAGATCTGTCCAACCCCAGAGCCTGCACTCTTGATCCCTGTACCCTACACTGAGCTTTTCTTTAAATGCTCAGGGTTACTCTCTCCCACTTGACATTTTTTTTTTTTTTTTTTTTTTTGAGACACAGTTTTGCTCTTGTTGCCCAGACTTAAGTACAATGGTGCAATCTTGTCTCACTGCAACATCTGCCCTCCCAGGTTCAAACAATTCTCCCATCTCGGCCTCCCAAGTAGCTGGGATTACAGCCATGCACCACCATGCCTGGCTAATTTTATATTTTTAGTAGAAATGGGGGTTTCTCCATGTTGGTCAGGCTAGTCTCAAACTCCTGACCTCAGGTGATCTGCCTACCTCAGCCTCCGAAAGTGCTGGGATTACAGGCGTGAGCCACCACGCCCGGCTTCCACTTGACAGTATTTTAAAAATCTAAGGAAATCTACCCATTTTCTTTCCTATACTTATTCTCTTCTGCAAGCTGATGGATCCCAGCTCTTTCAATTCTCACAATGGAAATTTTAGATTTCCCAGTATTTTTATTGTTTTCTTGGTTGTATTCTAATATAAAAGTCATGGTAAAATATGGCTTCCCACGCTAAATGTAGCACAGCAGGTGGGGCTTGGGGCATAGGGAGGACAGTGGGCCCATTTACTACTTAGAATTCCATACTGCTGTAGGTACAAAGTAAGACTGTGATTAATCATCCTAGTGCTTTTCACTCTCACTATTCAGTGTGGTCCATGGACTGGCAGCATTGGTATCACCTGGAAACTTGCAAGAAATGCAGGATTCAAGCCCTACCCTAGAATTTTTTTTTTTTGAGATGGAGTCTCACGCTGTCACCCAGGCTAGAGTGCAGTGGTGCAATCTCGGCTGACCGCAACATCTGCCTCCCAGGTTCAAGCAGTTCTCCTGCCTCAGCCTCCTGAGCAGCTGGGACTACAGTTGTGCGCCACCATGCCTGGCTGATTTTTGCATATATATATAAATTTGAGTAGAGATGGAGTTTCACCATGTTGGCTGGTCTCAAACTCCTGACCTCAAGTGATATCTCTGTCTTAGCCTCCCAAGTAGCTGGGACTATACAGGTATGCGCCACCACATCCTGCTAATTTGTTTTTGAAACAGAGTCTTGCTCTGTTGCCCACGCTGGAGTGCAGTGATGTAATCTTGGCTCACTGCAACTTCCATCTCCTGGGTTCAAGCGATTCTTCTGCCTCAGCCTCCTGAGTAGCTGGGATTACAGGCGCATACCATCACATCTGGCTATTTTTTGTATTATAGTACAGATGGGATTTTACCATATTTCCAAGGCTGGTCTTGAACTCCTGAGCTCAGGCAATCCTCCTACCTTGGCCTCCCAAAGTGCTAGAATTACAGGCATGAGTCACTGCGCCCAGCCACATCCAACTAATTTTTGTGTTTTTTGTAGAGATGGGGTTTCACCATGTTGCCCAGTCTGCTCTTAAACTCCTGAGATGAAGTGTTCCTCCCACCTTGGCCTCCCAAAGTGCTGGGATTACAGGTGTGAGCTGCTGTGCTCGGCCCCCACCCCAGACCTTTTGAATTAGATGCTGCTTTTTAGCAAGATCCCCAGGGAGTTCTGATGTGCACCGAAGTTTGGGATGCACCCCTGTAACTGATAGTTGCCTTTATCAACCTAAAGACAAAAGTTTAACTATATCCTGTTATAGTCCATTTTGTTTGTTTAGGCCTGTTATTTTTAGCTGGCCACAATCATTTTGATTCTGTCACTTACTGAGAACTTTGAGAAGTGCTGTACTCCATTTGAGTTCAAGTTCTTCAATCAACTATACAGTTGGTTTTCCTTCTCAACCTTGTGTCATCCACAAATTTCCTAAGCTTGCTTTCTGTGTTCATTCAACTTGTGCATAAACGTGTTGAACAAGACGAGGCCAGCAATAAAACCATGAAGCATGTTGCAGCCATGCTACATCAATCTGTTCATTAGCACTGATATCACTCTATGGGCAGCTGTGACTGTATCCAACTGACAGCACTACTGCAGAGGCCACAGTGTTTATGAGCAACTCTGTAGAACAAGTTGCTTGATTAAAAGCACTGCCTAGCATGTGGTTAACCCGTCTAGCAGCCATCTCAAAGAAGAGCAGGACAATGGGTGGAAGATCCCCATCTGTGATGGGCTGAATTGTGACCTCCCAAATTTATACACTGAAGTCCTAACCCCCAGCATCTCAGAAGGTGACCACACTCAGAGGTAAGGCCTTTAAAGAGATAAGTCACAGTGATGGCTGCAGTATGGGCCAGAATTCAATGGTTGGTGTCCTTGTGAGAGGAGGAGATGAGGACACAGACACACACAGGGTGTGAGTGTCCTCACTTCATGTGAAGACAGAGGGAGAAGGTGGCCATCTCCAAGTCAAGGAGAAAGGCCTGGATGGAACAGTCTTTCCTCACAGGCCTCAGAAGCAACCCCTGCTGCCAACATCTTGATCTTGGATTTTTAGCCTTCAGAACGGTGAGAAGATTAATTTCTGTTGCTTAAGCCTCCCAGTCTGTGGTGCTTTGTTATGGCAGCCCTAGCAAATGAATACACCGTCCCCTCCTTTCTTCCACTATTGCTTTTTGGGGGAATTGGTCATCTTGGCCTTGGCAAGATAATTTGAGGTTTTAGCATAGCAGGCATGTTACTCAAAGTATAGTCCGCGGACCAGCAGCCTAGGCATCGCCTGGGAGCTTATTAGAAATGCTAACCCTGGCCTCACCTCAGAGCCACTCAGTGAGAATCTGCATTTTTTTTTCTTTTTTTTTTTTGAGACAGAGTCTCGCTCTGTAGCCAGGTGCCAGGCTGGAGTGCAGTGGCGTGATCTCGGCTCACTGTAATCTCCACCTCCTGGGTTCAAGCAATTCTCCTGCCTCAGCCTCCCGAGTAGCTGGGACTACAGGCGTGTGCCACCATGCCCAGCTAATTTTTGTATTTTTTTTAGTAGAGATGGGATTTCACCGTGTTGGCCGGGATGGTCTCGATCTCTTGACCTCATAATCCGCCTGGCTCGGCCTCCCAAAGTGCTGGAATTACAGGTGTTAGCCACCACGCCCAGCCAATAATCTGCATTTTAACAAGATCCCTGCGTGATAGGCATTATAACTTTGAGAAGTGCTGTATTCCTAAACCCCTTCATTGATTTTTAGTAAACCTGGACTTTTCTGTGTATTAGATTTGCTTAAAACGGTATCCCCTAAGGATCAGATCCGATCCAGGCTTAGGAATTTAAAAACCGGATTGAACTCTAGCCATAGAGTCAGATTTCAGAACAAGGACTTGCCCAGAGAGATGAGGTAGATTGCCTGAGGACACAGCGCTAGAATTCATTTAGATTTATGCACAATTTTCTAGGAACACTGGTAGTATTAAAAAAAACTTTTCATATGCAACCTGGCAATGTCAGCCAGTGTTTGAGCCAGATAAATGTAAGAACTGGGCCTGAACTTAAAGCAGTGGACAACATACATTAACTGCATTTAAAGAGGTTAGTGCAATGAGGGGTTGGAAGAAATCAGGATTGTCTGCTAGACAGAAACACCACCATTCTCCTGTGAGAGGGCCTAACACCCCGCAGCTTACTTTATCTGGTTTTACTCTCAAAGGAGAGTTTATTAAAGTCTGTCCTGTCTCTAACATTTCTTTTTTTTTGAGACACAGTCTCACTCTGTCCCCCAGGCTGGAGAGTGCAGTGGCGCAATCTCGGCTCACTGCAACCTCCATCTCCCGGGTTCAAGTGATTCTCCTGCCTCAGCCTCTTGAGTAGGTGGGATTACAGGCACTTGCCACAGTGTCCAGCTAATTTTTTTTTTAGTTTTTAGTAGAGACAGGGTTTCACCATGTTGGCCAGGCTGGTCTTGAACTCCTGACCTCATGATCCATTGGCCTCGGCCTCCCAAAGTGCTGGGATTACAGGCGTGAGCCACGGCACCTGGCCCTTCTGTCTCTAACATGTCTAAGCAAATTCTCACACTTTTTTTTTTTTTTAAGATGCAGGATCTGACTATGTTTCCCAGGCTGGTTTTGTGTTCCTGGGCTCAAGTGATCCTCCCACTTCAGCCTTCCAAGTAGCTGGGACTACAAGTGTGCACCACCACGCCCAGCTTCACACATCTTTTCTATTCCGATTTTCCATTTTGATTCACATCAGAATGCCTTTGTGAGGCACACGCCGCAGATGGTGCAGGTCACGTATGACCCGAGGGCTGTGGAAGATTGGTTGTTCGCCTCAACTTCTATTTCTTTCACATTCTGCCTTTCCGTTTCCTTGTCTTTTTGAAAAGAGTGTTTATGGACTAGCTTACAGTTAGTGATGCCTTTATTTTGTCATGTCCATTGTACCCCCAGCTCTGTGACGCGTACACACAGATAAGCAAAATGAGGAAGACACATCCATCACTAAATAACTACATGGGGCGTGCCGGGTGCTGTGACAGCATGTGCCAGGCCTTGTGGGCCATGTAGGAAGAGGGCCTACTCTGGAAGAGACAGGGACCGGGGCGCTTTTACATGAACCCTGGAGAATAAATAGGAGTTACTTAGGCTGAGCAAGAAGGTTTTCTAGGCAAAGGCTGAAGCTTCCATGCAATGTCTTATTTGGAGAATCGTTTGTTGACTAAGGCTGGGGCGTGTCTGGTGCAGAGTGCAGAGTGACAGCTTTTGTGAGCTGAGCTAAGGAGTACAGGAGTTAACTAGACTGTCTTGTCAGACCCCTCTGGTGGTTTTGCACAGAACACGTATCTCAAAGTCCCTTGACTCGGGAGCTCTTTAAATCATAATATATTGGTGTGCTCCTGAAAGATAGTGCCTATTCGAATGTAAGTGTGAGTGGTCCCAGCTTTCATGTAGTTTTGCCTGGACCCTCGTTCATGCATGTACACACCCACCTTCATCCATCGGATTCAGTCTTTCACAGGTCGCAGATCTAATGATGAAGCATCTCGGGGTGGCCCTGCTTGCCTTCCGGGTACCACCACCGAGGGAACAGCCAGTGAGGGGTCACTGCCTTGCTGCCAAGTCAGCATTTGAAGAGAATCGTTGCTGCTCCCCTTCCGGGGTCTCCTCTACCCCAACCCTATCCTCTCTTCCTCCTTGGTAGGGTTGATGGGGTGGGTGAGGGCAGGGACAGCTCTAGGTTACCTATAACAGCCTCACGTGTATCCACTAAGGTCTCACCTTTGAGATTTGTGTTTTTGGTAACAAGCAATGAGTGCCCCTCGACTGCAGCCTCACTTGGCGGAAACTTCTGACTGGTGAGAGGTTTGGAGGAGGAGTTGCAGGCCCGGGTTGGATCAGGGGTCTCAGCCAGCAGGGCCTCCTCCCTGGGCTCTGAGGGAGCCTCTTAGCTGCCTGCCAGCTAGATGGGCCTGAGGGTAGCAGCACCTACAGAGGCCATAACTAGGGATTTTAGCATCTTGTTTTAGCTCCTCTGGAGTGGAAATTCTGGAAGTCAGCAGAGCCTGAGCAGCTGGGCAGAGACCGGCAGTGTCCTCCTGACAGTTGGTGGCAGCATAGGCCACCCTTTGAGTCACAGGCGTGTTCCTCTGAGCTTCCCCAGAATGGTCAGGTGGAAACTGAGCACAGGAGACCCTTTAAACTGACCTTGCGAAAGCCACAGGCGGTGGGTTTGCTTGTGCTGTTTAAGCCTTAAACCCGGGTTAAGCATTTTCAAACACATTCTGCCCCAAGCTTTCTAGACATCCGTCTATGGGCCTCCTGAAAGCCCTTCTGATTCACGTGCAGTTCTGACCGGAAAGCTCCTGCATCTCCTCGCCTGCTGAGACCCTTCTCCTCCCGCAGGCTGATGGAAGTCTGGTATCTCAGCCATCCCTCCCCAAAAGGATTCCCTGTCATCTCTCAAGCTGGAAACTGGAGGAAGATCGGGGTCTCCCCTTTCATTATCCTATTGTCCTCGGGGCGGGGCGGGGGGTGGCAGTGAAGCCTCTGGCTCCACAATCAAGATAGATAGACTTGTTTTACCTCCAACCCTCTGCCCTAACGGGACCCCCAAGTTTTATACCCCGGCACCAGCTAAAGGCCCGTTCACCAGCAACTGGCTCTCTAGTCATTTTCCTAGGAGAACTAGTTTGTTATCTACTAGCCTAGTCTGTCTGTTGTAGGAAAGGATTTAAGAGAAGAAATCCCTTCCAAGTATCACTGTGGGCACCTGGTTGAGCCCCAAGGAGGTTATGCCTTCACTGGGTATGTACTTCTGGGTGCGAGGAAATGAGTTATCTCTCCCCAGGCCTGCCCAGGGCTGCTGGTGTGGTGGTCACGGTCAGGCTGGAAGAGGAGGTCTGAGTTCTAACTGCTCCATGGGCACCACTCAGGGGCAGAGGCAGGGCAGAGCCCAGCAGAGGAGCAGCTGCCTGGCATCCACCTCCCCATACCACCTCTCCTGTTGCCTCCCTGGCACACAGGCCACGTGTCAGGCCACGTCTCCTCACAGCTCAGAAAGGTGGTCATGGAGATCAGGAGGATAAATTCATTCATTCTGCTCCTCAGCGTGGGATGGGGGTATGGGAGCTGCCCTGGGATGTGCTCCAGGAAGGTCTCCAAGGGATCGGGTACAAAGGGCAGAGGGAGGGTCCCTGTGGCCCTACAGCCAGGGCCCATATTTCCCTACTCAAAATCTAAATCTGTGATTTGACTGGAGGACCCACAGCTACTATATCCATAGACCAAGAGCCTGAGGAGCCACATGGGGCCCACCTCCAGGTGGGTCCATGCCACAGCTCACGGGTGCACATGTTTCTCACCCACCTGGATGGAGGAGAGTCCTGAGGAAGGGGAGCGGGAAGGGCTCTGTTGGGAATGATCAGGGACAGGCATAGTGACTGGGCAGAGTGTGTCCTTGGGCAGTTACTCCCTTGTCCAGCCTCAGTGGGGTGATCTATCCAAAGAGGAAAGGTGCCTGTTGCAAATGCAAATTGGGATGATTCAATATGCAGATGTCTGCACAGAGGCTAGGGCAGGTGAGGTGCTCAGTGAACTAAAAACATAAGGGAACAAATGAGCTTCTTACCAAATCTTACCCCTCACAGACATTTCCCTCTTACTCAGAACAAACTTGCAGCTTTGGGGAAGTTTGAGGGGAAAAAAAAGTTGTGCCATCCTCCCTGGTAGGTAGAGAGCCTGGAGTTTGGAAATCTTAAGAGGCCGAGTGGCAAGTCTGCACAGGAAAGGGCAGAGTGCGGGGGTTCGCTGCCTCTGTCCTGCCCCTCTGTGAGCTCACTCGTGTCCCTGCTGAACCTCATCGGGCTCTACATAACCAAGATGGAACGCAGTAAATGAAACAGAAGCATGGGCCTATCGTTTTCTCCTGGAATTAGCAATTTCAAACTTTCATCAGAGGTTTGTTTGGAGGAAGGGGAGGAAAGTCTTCATTCTCCATTTAAGAAAACCAGACTGGTGGCTCATGCCTGTAATCCCAGCACTTGGGGAAGCTGAGGCAGGTGGATCACCTGAGGTCAGGAGTTTGAGATCAACCTGGCCAACCTGGTGAAACCCCGTCTCTACTAAAAACAAAAATAAAAAATTGGCTAAACGTGGTGGCAGGTGCCTGTAATCACAGCTACTCGGGAGGCTGAGGCAGGAAATCACTTGAACCCAGGAGGCAGAGGTTGCAGTGAGCCGAGATCATGCCATTACACTCCATCTCAAAAAAAAAAAAAAAAAAAAGAAGAAAGAAAAATAAAGAAAACCAGATCACAGCATCTTCCTTAGATCCAAGGCCTCTCGTACTGGACCTGGAGCCTTTGTGCTCTGGGAGTTTATTGTAAACATCAATGTTGCCAAAACCCACAACTGAGTGCTGTTCCTGTGACGTGAGGGGATGGGTGAAGTTTTTTTTTTTTTTTTGATTCCATAAATAACGTGGCTTCTCTCTGTATCTTTACTTCTCATGGGCTCTGAATGTGCCCAGCTGGTCATTCTCTTTTATAGGTAAATATGTGCCCATTTTATTAAAAGAAAGGCCTCTTACAATGCAGCTGGTAAGCTACCTGCTTGCTAGTGCTCACAGATTCCTTGTTGCAACCGAAGTGGGCGTGTTACTTTGATAGTCATATGAAATAGCCCTAACTTTGCCTGGGGATATTTATAACAAGACATGCAGAATTATTGCACCATAAAAGCTGCTTCACTGATTCTTGCTGATTAGAAACTTAAAAAAAAAAAAAAAGCATAAATGGAACAAAAAAGTCCCAACCCCTGGAGTTCTGATGTCAGGCAAACTGAAGCCACAGTGGTTCTCCCTGGCCCTTTGATACCAACCCTGAGCCTGGAGAAGTCGGGCCAGCTCCGTGGGCTCCTTTCCTGAGGTGCTTCATGCGTCTCTTACCTTCCTGCCCCAAGCTGAGGCCAAGAATGAATGACCTGGGAGGGGCGGACTTGTCTTTCCGCCATGCTGGGGGACAGTGCCAAGTTTTGCTTTAGGAGAAATGAAGGCAGAGCAATCTCTGGTATTAGATGAGGCAAGCATATTCCACCTTGCCCGCTGGCAGACAGGCCAAACAGGACGGAGGCATTTTTAATTGATGCTAGGACCTTGCAAGGATAAGGAGTTGGCAGGAATGGACGGAACACTTTATTTTCCTTCCAACATGCCCATTTACCAGGCCCATCCTCAAGGGCATTGTGAAAGTGGGCCCAGTGGGGTTTCTTCCCCTGGCTGTTGGCCAGAATCAAACTGGTTTCATCAGGCCCTGAATGTAGACACCACGTGTGGTAACTGTGCATTCAGCGTCGATCCCTGTGTTCCTTGGGTGCTGCGAGGAGCTTTCCCATCACCTCTTCTGTTTTGCGGCTTATCTTTGGCCCTAACCAGCACTCTTTCCTTACCTCCAGTTGTCCTTCTCCACCCCTCTTCTGGCCACACACACAGTTCATGCATACATCACCCTTCATCCAGTAGAGTCAGAGATTTCCTCAAATCTAGCTCAGGTGGAAAACCTGCTTGAAAAGGAAAAGAGAAGGAAAAGAGAAGCCTTCTCTTATTCCTAAGAGGTGACTGAAGAATCCTGCTGCTTGTTCCCCTGGAGACTGTCTGGATGCTCAGGTCATAGCGGGAAGAGCTATTCTGTAGCGGCACCTTGGACCATGCCAGTTGCCAATCCTGGGGTTGGGGGGCTCCCGAACTGTGTTTAATAATAATATTAAGGCTGGGCATGGTGGCTCCTGCCTGTAATCCCAGCATTTGGGAGGCCAAGGCAGGCGGATCATGAGGTTAAGAGATAGAGACCATCCTGGCCAACATGGTGAAACCCCATCTCTACTAAAAATAGAAAAATTAGTCGGGCATGGTGGTGCACACCTATAATCCCAGCTACTCAGGAGGCTGAGACAGGAGAATCGCTTGAACCTGGGAGGCAGAGGTTGCAGTGAGCCAAGATCGAGCCATTGCACTCCAGCTTGGAAGACAGAGCAAGACTGTCCCAAAATAATAATAATGATAATAATATTGAATAGAATAAAAGAATAATGATCTGGGAGCATCCATGCACTCCACACCCACTGTTCATAAAAGGCCACTGCTCCTTGGAGTTTGCTGTGTGGCCTCTGCCTTGTTCCCATCCCCTTCTCTCGCTACTAAAAGTAATTAATCATCTTGAGTTGTGTATTCACCATTCCCTCACCTTTCTTCATCTAACTAGAACTTTCTGTTTGCATATCTTTGGGCTTTGCATGATGGAATGATACAGGACAGAGCCTTCTGCGACGTGCTTCTTTCTGCCAGACACCAGGCTCCCAAGAAGCATCATTTGGCCACAGCTGTGAATTGTTGTTTCGTCAATGCCTTGAGTCCCATTGTGTGGAGACATTGATTCTCAGGACACTTGGGTTGTTTTCAGGTTTTTACTGTCACAGATTGCCTTGCTGTGCTATGCACATTCTAGACATGGCTCCTTGTTCAGGACTTTCTCTAGAAGTAAAGTTGCTGGGTGATACGATTTGTACATCTTCGATTTTCCCAAGTAGCTAGGTCAGTCTACATTCCTTCAGGTGGAGTATAGGCCTACCACTCGCTTCACAGCCTTACCAACACTTGATATTGTTTTTGCTATTTGCCAGTCTTGTGGGCATGAAGTGAAAGCTCACTGTGGTTTCTATTTGAATTCCCCTGTTGGTTAATGAGGATGGATTTTTTTCACATGCAAATTGGCCATGGTGACACACCTATTCAAATCTTTTGTCTATTTTTCTTGACAGATTAATAGGTGAGTGTTCTTTATATGTTTTGATACCAATCTTGAATCGCTTATTTGTGTTGCAAATATATTCTTCCAGTTTTGGCTTATTTTTTCATTATGGTGGCTTTTGCTGAACAGAAGTTATTCATTTTAACAGTTACATTCTTTCATCTTTCCCTTTGTAGTTTGTATAATTGTGTCTGGTTTCAGAAATCTTCCTCTACTACACAGAAATTCATAAACGTAGTTTCCTCTAATGTCTTTAAAAGTTTTATAGTTTTGTTTTTCACATTTAGCACCTTAGCCCACCTGAAATTTGTTTGTTTGTTTTGTGACAGGGTCTTTCTCTGTTGTCCAGGCTAGAGTGCAGTGGCACAATCACGGCTCACTGCAGCCTCAACCTCCTGGGCTCCAGCAACCCTCCTGACTCAGCCTCTCAAGCAGTTGGGACTGCAGGTTTGTGTAACTACACCTGGCTATTTTTTATTTTTAGTAATGACAAGGTCTCTCTATGTTGCCCAGGCTGATCTCAGACTCCCAGCTCTGCCTCCCAAAGTGCTGGGATTACAGGCATGAGCCCCTGTGCCTGGCCGGTAAGGATTTTATGTAATGCTGGAGTTTGTTAGTGTTCTGGTTGTCTATTGCTGTATAACAGATTACCCTCAAAACTTAGTTATTTAAAAAACATCCAGGCTGGGGGCAGTGGTTCACACCTATAATCCTAGCACTTTGGGAGGCCAAGATAGGCAGATCCCTTGATCTCAGGAGTTTGAGTCCAGCCTGGGCAACGTGGTGAGACCGTCTCCACAAAAAAAATACCCGGGTGTGGTAGTTTGTGCCTGTGGTCCTGGCTACTTGGGAGACTTGAGGTGGGAGGATCGCTTGAGCCCGGAGAGGTGGTCAGGGGAGGGCAGAGGTTGCAGTGAGCCGTGATCACACCACTGTGCTCCAGCGTGGGCGACAGAAGAAGACTCTGTCTCAAAAAAAATAAAACAATATCCACTTGATTATACCTACCATTTTGCAGGTTAAGAGTTTGGGTAGGATTCAGCTTAGGAAAATTCCCGTTCCCTATAGACTCATTGAGGTCACTTGGTGGTATTAAGCTGGCAGATGGGCTGGTCTGGCGGGTTATTGGTAGAAAAACTGGAGTTGCCTGGGATTATCACTGCAGTGCTTTCACGTGCCTCTCTAGCTGGCATTCTCGGGGCAGTCTTAATGTCTTACGTGACAGAGCGTTCTGAGACTATGACGAAAGCCACAGCTTCCGCTCACCAGCCTTAGAAGTCATTCAGCGCCACTTCAGCCATATTCTAAGTACTTTCCTAGAGCCAACCCAGGTTCAAGGGGAAATAAATTAGACTCTACATCTCAGTGGAAAGAGTAGCAAAAAAAAAAAAAAAGTGGGCATCTTACATTGTCCATAGTTAGCTAGTAGTTCATGACTTTTACATCTACATTTCAAAAGCGAGATTGCAAACTTCTTTTCAGCTACTGTCCTCATTTGGTTTAAACTTTTATGTTTTAAATCTGTTTCCTATAAATAGTGTATAGGTGGATTTTAAAAGCTGAAACAATTTATATTAATTGTGATCACTAACGTATTTGCACTTACATTTACCATTTTACTAAAAGCTTTCTATTTATCTTACTTTCTCTGTTCTTTATCTTTTTTTCTTGTCTTCTTTTATTTTTTCAGTATTTATTTTCTTACTTTAAATTTTCATTATAGGTAATTGACAAACATAACAAAAGTGGAGAAACATCTCTCAACTTCAATACAAATCTCATTTTATCTATCCTCTATACCTTCCCCTATTATCCAACATTGGGTTGTTTTTAAGCAAAACCAAGCCATTGTATTATTTTATTCATAAATTCTTCAGTATGTGTATAATATTTAAGAAGTCTTTTATGAAACAAAACTACATTACCATTATTACATCTTTAAAAATAGCAATTCTTTAATATCATTAAATATGCAGTTAGTGTTCAAATTTTCCTAATTGTCTCACACACAAAATTTTTTTTTTTTTTTTCCACTTGGTTGTCTGAATTGGATCCAACAAGGTCCATCCATTTCTTTCTTCTTTTTAGAATAAACATTATTTTTCTTATGTAATTTTATTCTTACTAGCTTGGGAATGATACACTTTATTCTTTATTATTATTCTAAAAATTCTAGCTTATCAATCTGGAGTTAATCAGTATTTTTCCTCTCTAAATAGTGCATAGTTCAGAATACTTTAAATCCTATCAGCAAATCCCTTCCCTAATCTTAGATTATGTACTATTGGTGTCTTGTATTTTGGTTCTGATTTTTAACTCTATAAGACATTATTATTACTTTTTTTTTTTTGAGACAGGTCTCACTCTGTCATCCATGCTGGAGTGCAATGGTGCAATCTTGGTTCACTGCAGCCTCAACCTCCTGGGCTCAAGCAATCCTCCTGTGTCAGTCTCCCATGCAGCTGGGGCAGTGGGTGCACACAATCACACCTGGCTAATTTTTTAATTTTTCTGATTTTTTTGTAGAGCCGAGGTCTCCCTGTGTTGCCCAGGCTGGTCTCTAACTCCTGGGCTCAAGTGATCTTCCTGTCTAGGCCTCCCAAAGTGCAGGGATTACACGCATGAGCCACCATGCCTGGCTTATTTCATGATTTTTGACTGTGAGCTCACATCTGCAGGAATTATTTGATGCCGGGTTGAGTTAAGTTTCTCTTGGGAAGGTTTGTACTTGCTTCTTCCAGGCATCTGGAGGAACCACCAGTCATAGGCACCTTTTAACTACATCTTCAACTTGAGGTTTTTTTCTTCTACTCAGGTTCAAGGTTCAAACTCCTTGCATCCCCTTGAGGGAGGAAGTGGGTGAATCTATTTCCTAGTTAATTAACTAGAAGATATAACCCATTAGAGTTCTAATGGATCTTGTCAAATAAATGATTTTTGGTTGTATTGATTCTATTATACATTTTGTCTTGTATTTCATCAATCTCTTTCAGCTTTCTTTGGAATTATTAAATTCTTTTTCTATCTTAAATCGTATGCTTAGATGATTAATTCTATTATAAATTGTATGGGGACTCTTCTATTAGACGCCCCACCTTGACTGGACCTGGTTTTCTTCACCCAGCAAGGCTGTGAAAATAAAAATTCAAGTTTACTTTTAGAGTAAATGTTATCAAGATACAAGCTGGCATTAGAATTCTGCTTATTTCTGTGGGCTTTCACTCTCACTTTTGCTTGGTTTTCAGTCACTTTCTTTTTTTTTGCCAAACTCATCAATACTTTGTGTATATCAGCATTGTTCATTGTTTTCCATAGGAGGGTAGGCCAGAGTCTCTTCTCCATCATACTTCCAGAAGCTAAAGTCCTCTTGACAGTTATTATTCTAGTTCCTATTCCCAGAGTGCTAGTTCTTGTTAGACAAAGTTTTGGGAGTTTCTAACTTCATTCATCTGAATGTTCACTGCTATTTAAAACCGTTAAGACCTATTAGTCTTGACCCCTGGCTGTCTGCTTTCCTACAAGTAGAGAAGACGTCAGGTACGAGCTCTCTCCTCTCCTATCCCCTCTACTTTACAACACCTCTTTATCCACTTATCTTTCCTACTTCTTCTTCCTCCCAAGTCTCATTTGGAGAACTGCCCCTTCTTTCCAAGGCCAAATCCCCTAACCTTGCTATGAATTCCATTTTTGTGGCCAAAATTCCTCTTTCCTCGCTCATCATCTTTTGCCAATTATATTCTTACTAATCTTTCAAGGCTGAGTTTAATACTTTCTCTCCTGTGATGCCTTTTGAAATGTCCCTTCCCCCTTCATCCCAAATTTCCTCTCCGGATTCCAAGAGCACTTTATTGTTTAAATAACATTAACATAGAGCTTACACTATCATAAATATTATTTACATAACTGGAGTAAATATTATTTGCATAACTGTCACTTCTCCTAAATTGTGCGCTTCTTAGAAAAGACACCATCTTCTGCATTATTTCTTACTGTGCTGAACATAGTACTTTGCATACAGTGGCTCATTGTAAATGCTTCTTGCCTTTCTTAGAAATCAGTCTTTTTAACAATCTCTTTTCTTTACTCTGTCCTCATTTTCTCTCCTGTGGTCAGACACATTCAAGTATTTTGGAACTTGAAGGGCAAGAAAAAAATCTTTGCTTAATCCTGCTGCTTTCCTTTTTATCTTTCTCTTTCTAAATATCTTAAACATATGGTCTGTGACTTCTGTCTTCTTTCTTTACCCTGCATCTTACTTTAACCATCTGTAATCTGACCTCTACTCTCACCACTCTACTTAGGCTACACTCTTAAAAACCAAGAGGTGGCCGGGCGCAGTGGCTCACGCCTGTAATCCCAGCACTTTGGGAGGCCAAGGCGGGTGGATCACAAGGTCAAGAGATCGAGACCATCCTGGCCAACATGGTGAAACCCCATCTCTACTTAAAAAAAAATCCAAAAATTAGCTGGGCGTAGTGGCTCACGCTTGTAGTCCCAACTACTCGGGAGGCTGAGGCAGGAGAATTGCTTGAACCCAGGAGGTGGAGATTGCAGTGAGTTGAGATTGCACCACTGCACTCCAGCCTGGTGCCTGGCGACAGAGCAAGACTCTGTCTCAAAAAACAAACAAACAAAAAACCAAGAGTTTCCTTCTAATTACCACCACCATGTCCTCTCCGCAGCTTCTGTTTGATACTCTGAGCACCCCTGGCAGGGACAGCAACCTCCACCCAGTGTGGCCCTGGGGTGCTGCCAGGGTCTCCTGCCCTATGACCACTCCTCCTCTATGCCCTACCCTCCATCCATGCCTGTTCTCAGCTCACAGCTTTCCTCTCTATACTGAGGGACTTACCCACATTTGTGACTTCAGAAATTATGGATGGGGCTCCTCTCTTCTAAAGCCAAAATCTGAATGCTTAAATTCTTTCCAGACATTTTCATCTGATGTCCCTTTGCTCAAGATGTTTCCCTTTCCTCAATATGTTTGTGTCATCTTTTCCATCACTTCCTGGTTCCCTTAGGGTCAACAATCTCAGTTTTGTTTGATCTTCCCCAATTTCTTACTCCCCTCTTTCTCACCCCCTATGACGTTGGCTCAGCCTCCACAAGATCTGTCTCGATTTCAGCCACCTCTGCTTTGATTTAGGACTCATCCTTGGATTAGTGTGCCAGGCTCCCTGGCCATGCCTCTGCTATCTTAGTCCTCTTGCACATCATCGCCAAATGTTCAAAAAATTCCATTCAAGGTCAGATGGAGGTCTATGGGAAAAGATGATGGATTGGAGAATCGGACAAGTCAGGATTTGAATGCCAACTTCACTACCTACTGGCTGTGAAGTGTCAGTTTCCTCCATTTCTGTGAGGGCAATATCACTCATGGCATCGGATTTTAGTGAATATTAAGTAAGGCAATGCACTACAAATAAAAGTGCCTTTCTATCTGTTTTTATTTTTAATAGATCAATAAGCATTTTCGGAGCAATTAGGTCATTTTCCCAAGGTCACAGTCTATAAAGCAGAGCAGAGTTTTTAACATCTCTCACAAGGCAAGGTGAATATCGGCTTCAATTAATCTGTGTTCATTAATGAATCCATATTCCTAATGCCTCTTAACAAATCCTACATTCATTCAGTTCTTTAGTAGCCAAGGGAAGATACTGATCCTGAGGGGGCTGGAGCAGGTCCAGGTCAGTGTCAGGGGCCGAGACGAGCATTGGAAGAGAAGGTGGGCGGCTTTGCATGGAGGCCAGGAGGGGAAACGGTGAGGAGAGAAAAGGGCATCTGAAGATCCCCTGCCCAGCATGGCTATCACTGGAAAATGAGAAAGAATGTGGAGCTCATTGTGTATTTTTATGACACTGAGTGGATTTAATCCTTTTCTGCCTAGGGCTGTTCACTTTTCATGAATGTCTTGGGGATTTGGCCAATTGTGAGAATGTTTCTGGTGATATTAAAGCTCATTTTATGAGGTTGGCGGCCATTACTTTCAAACCGTAAATCTTATCCTTTAAAAAAATGAGAATGATCGCTTTGAAAAATCCCATTTGATGATGATAAGTTTGGTCAAGGAAAATACTCATATAAAATTCGGGATCCCCTCTTTTCCCTCAGGCCTGAATGTGGGCTAGGGTCAGGCATCCAGTGCCGTGTGAGGGGCTAGAACCTCTCTGACTGATGCTACGGTGGAGCAACGAGAACACCCAGTGGCGTAAACTTTCAGAAAGATAGAGAAAAAGGAAGGAGGATGCACCCCAGTCCAAGACACCCGCCTGCACGTTGCTAGTTGGGGTCACGTATCCAGCTTCTTCAATATGGCAGCTGCGTGGCCCCGGCCCACTTGCCGCACTCTCCTTGTGGCCAGAACTGTGGCTCTCTCTTCACCTCACGCCCCCAGATCAATGGCTCTTGGTGGCCATTCATTCAGAACTCCCTGAATAAGAGTATTTCATGGTAAATGTTGTTTGAGGAACACTGCAGATTATTTTCCCCTTCTGGAGATTCCCAGTGAGTATCAGCAGTTGTGATAAAGACCGTATTTTAGCAAACAGCCATCAGAGCCAGCTGCTTGGACCCAGAGGTCTTAAGTTGTTCCCAGGACCCAGGTCATGCCCTGTGAGAGCGGAGCTTAGAAAGTTACCCACACACCTGTCTCCAGAGACTCTCATTTCCAACCTGCTTGGGACCCAAGAAGGCTCAGTTGTTCAGATCCAAAAACACATTAAGTAATTTTCCTCTCCATTCATTCTTCTCTATGATGGGTGGGGAGGGCGAGGGGGAGGGGGATCCTATTTTGTGCCTTGACAGACGTGCAGTTGCTAATTTAACCAGGTAAAGTATGGTTGAGGAGTGTCAACCTGAAGCAGTGTTCTTGGGAGCAGCTTCCATTGTTATGGGCCCTGAAGACACTTGCTGGCTTGAACAGGGCAGGGGCAGCAGGCATGGCCGTTGTGCTCAGAAAGAGAATCTCTGAGGCCCCCATCCAGGCCCATTGCTAGACGCCAAAGGACACAGATAAAATTCATAGCAGTGAGTTCACAGGAGACGCCTGGTGCCACTGGGCAGGATCTCATACGGGGTTACGGGGGGAATGAAAACAATAATTTTATGAAAAATCAGTCTTTCTGCCCAATCATTGCTAACCCCTTGCCATCTCTGAATATTTCAATTTTAGAATATTTGTTTTAGGAAACTGGGCAGAAATGACAGGAGTTATCCCATATTTGTTAGACCTTCCCTGTGTGCCGGATATGTTTTTAAGAGGCCTTCCTGTCCATCTTCCCACTTCCTACTCATGGCACTGCTGTGACTCATGGCAATGGAGTATTGCGCCCATTTTACAGATGAGCACATCAAGACCTTGCAAGGCTGAGTCATGCCCTTCGTGAAGCGGGGTGCCTCCAGAGGCCAGGCTCCCCCTTTCTGCCTTTTCTGCCTCAGGGTACAGTTTGGAGTCTTCCATGGAGTCTTCTACACATTCTAGGTAGAAATGTAGGCACCAGAGAAATAACCTAAGAAATTGCACCTACCTTTACAAGGCTGCCACCTTCCCTGCTGCCCTTATGGAGAGGACCTGGCTAGCTTCTCAGCGCCATGAGAACAGCAGACCCTTCTTTCCAGGGCCGCTTGGAGGAGCGGAAGACTGTCCTGGCACTGGCCCTCCTGTGCGACACAACTCATGACAGATCCTGCAGATCACAGGAGACCCCGCAGTGCTGGAAGAACCCAGAGCTCAGGCAAAGGGAGGCGTCGAGCGCTCCCAAAAATATAGGTCCTCGCCTATCATTTTAAAGTGAGGCTTCTTTTCTTCTCCCCAGCTTCTACTTTCTTCTAGGTAGGTGGTAAAAGAATTTCTTTTCTCTTTTCTTTTGAGACAGGGGTTCACTCTGTCATGCAGGTTGGAGTGCAGTGGCACAATCACCCCTCACTGTAGCTTTGACCTCCCAGGCTGAAGCAATCCTCCCACCTCAGCCTCCCAAGTAGCTGGGACTACAGGTATGTGTCACCATGCCCAGTTAATTTTTTTGTATTTTTGTAGAGATGAGGTCTCTCCATGTTACCCAGGCTGGTCTTGAACACCTGGGCTCAAACGATCTGGGGCCAGGGCCTCCCAAAGTGCTGAGACTACAGGCATTAGCTACTGCGCCAGGCCAGTAAGAGAACTTCTTAGGAAGTTTTGGGATGAATTTGGCCAGCTTTGCTGTAGAGTATGTAGGAGAATTTAAAAACTTCTTTGTTGGCAGGACTTAAACCTTCTGTGTTGCTGTTCTGTTTGTAAGGGCAGCGCTAGCTCCTGACCCCAGCAGTAAGTTCCGTGCCCTCTTTTCCCAGCTGCAGGGAGGAACCCTGGATCATTGACTGGGCTTCGCCGTCTGGAAAAGAGATGCTGGAGAAGTTTTCTCTGGAGTGAGTTTCTGTTAGTTAAATAATCTTTGTTTGTTTGTTTGTTTGTTTTTTAAATTATACTTTAAGTTCTGGGGTACCTGTGCAGAACGTACAGGTTTGTTACATAGGTGTACACGTGCCATGATGGTTTGCGGCATCCGTCACAGCGTCATCTACATTAGGTATTTCTCTTAATGCTATCCCTCCCCTATCACCCGACCCCCTTCTATCCATCCCCTAGCCCCCACGCCCCGATAGGCCCTGGTGTGTGATGTTCCCCGCCACCCTGGTGTCCATGTGTTCTCATTGTTCAGCACCTAGTTATGATGTGTGAGAGCATGTGGTGTTTGGTTTTCTGTTCCTGTGCCAGTTTGCTGAGAATGATGGTTTCCAGCTTTATCCATGTCCCTGGAAACGACATGAACTCATCCTTTTTTATGGCTGCATAGTATTCCATGGTGTGTATGTGCCACATTTTCCTTCTCCAGTCCATCACTGATGGACATCTGGATTGGTTCCAAGTCTTTTCTATTGTGAACAGTGCCACAATAAACATACGTGTGCATAGGTCTTTTAGTTGGATAATTTGTGTATTTAATGACATATAACTTTTTTTAAAGAAACAACCTTGTCAATATCCCACAAAAGATCAAAACATATACTTTTAAATCTTACATCTGAATAAAAAGTAATAAAGACACTCCAAGTACAATCCAAGTACACTGGGCTAGACTGGAAGTTGCAGTTGGTTCAGGCAAGAGTCATACCTGAACTGCACCAGGCAAGCAGCTCCCCAGGCCAGCAGCCCGTCCAGTGACACTGGGCCTGCCATCAGCACCCAGCACTTGGTTTAATGCTCTCATGTTGCTGCTGTGACATTCTGAGCACTTTTTGAACAAGGGGCCGTTCGCTTTCATTTTGCTCTAGGCCCCATGAAGCATAGCTGGTTCTGCCCTGCTGCTTCCCTGTTCCCGGCAGAATGAAATCCAGACACCCTCCATGTCCATCCCCACTGCAGGGTGAGCCCCTCTAGGCAGACAGCATGGCCCAGCCGTCCTCACCCCGAGGTCTGGCACGGTGCCTGGCAGGACTCAGCCGGCATCCGAGGAAATTTTGTACAACATCATAAAGGGGCTTGTTCTCTATCCAGATAAAACGGAAGCTCTTTCTATCCTCTCACAATACCCCTTTTTCAAACCAAACTTATTTCCTAGCTAAAAGCCAGGCTCGCCTCTTGGTTGTACACACGTGGGTTTATTAAGGCCACCGATAAACTTAAAACACTTTCTTTCAAATCTGACTTCTTTCATTTCTTGTTGTGTTATTCTTCTAGTGAGCTTCAGCTTTTGCTAAAGGAAGCCTGTCTCTAATTTACTGTTACAGCACGAGTTTCTTTTAATGGATTAACTGAACGCCCCAGGGTGAGTGGCTGGCCCAGCCTAAGGAGGACAGGCTGTGGGCTCTTGAACGGCCCTGGTCTCAGGTAACTTCTCCAGCAACAGCACACACAGGGCCGAGGGCCTACAGAAATGTTTAACTTAAACTTCTTTTGAAATCAGAAGTAAATTTAACTCATATATGTAATATGTAACATGTCAACCCAGCCTGGATTATATTTGCCTCCTGCTGCTTGTCCCTATGGAAACTCATGTTGAAACTGAATCCCCAAAGTGGCAGAATTGAGGGGTGGAGCCTTTAAGGGGTGATTGCATCAGAAGGGCTCTGACCTCCTGAGTGGATTAATCCATTCAAGGATTAATGGATTAATGGATTATCACGGAAATGGGACTGGAGACCTTATAAGAAGAGGGAGACCTGAGCTAGCCTGTTGGCCAGTTCAGCCCCCTCGTGGTGTGACGCCCTGCAGCAACTCTGCCGCATCCCCACCAGGGAGAGGGCCCTCACCAGATGTGCTTCCTCAGCCTGGCACTTCTCAGCCTCCGTAACTGAAAGACATAAATTCCTTTTCTTTATAAATGACCCAATTTCAGGTATTCTGATATAAGCAACAGAAAACAAACTAAGACAGCTTCGTATCAATGCAATCACAAAATATATTTGTAATATTTTTGGGAAGAAGGGACTTATGAAGGCAAAGGTGCCTCAAGCCCCCAGAAGTCACCGTGCAGCTCTACGTGGTCAGCATTACCTATGTTACTGGATCCTCCCAGCTTGTGCCCTCCAGCTCTATCCACAGCAAGAAGGTAAGCCAGTTTTTTGTTTGTTTGTTTCAGATGGAGTTTCACTCTTGTCCCCCAGGCTGGAGTGCAGTGGCAAGATCTTGGCTCACTGCAACCTCTGCCCCCGGGGTTCAAGTGATTCTCCTGCCTCAGCCTCCCGAGTACCTGGGATTACAGGCACCTGCCACCAGGCCCAGCTAATTTTTGTATTTTTAGTAGAGACAGGGTTTCACCATGCTGGCCAAGCTGGTCTTGAACTCCTGATCTCAGGTGATCTGCCCACCTTGACCTCCCAAAGTACTGAGATTAAAGGTGTGAGCCACTGCACCCAGCGATAAGCCAGTTTTGAAAGTTTGGGGACAGTGGGTGGGAAAAGTGCTCTGTGATGTCCCATCCCTGGAGCAGCCCCTCAAGAGAACACATCGTTATGATAATAGCTTCAGGGACAGAGGGCTGCTCTGACTGCCAATCCCATGAGGTCGGAGTGCCTTCAGAAAAGTCTGAGGTGGTCAGGGCAGCACTGAGCCCAGCCCAGGTGCCATTTCCTTTGGGAATTTTCCCTGGGCATTTGAGAATTTTCCTTTGGGCATTTTTCTTGGTTTCGTCCATTGGAGTTGCCCTAGCCCTCCAGGTGAGTGGGATGCACATGTCCCTTCCATGGGGACCCAGGCAGCATTCAGGAGGAGTCTTTGCTGGAGTGGATTCCTATCATGCAAGCTTAGTTTGTGCATATATTTTTTCAGGAAAATTCCTTTTAACCTCTGGATTTGTGAAGTCCTGAGAAGTGTATATTAAACAGAAAAGGCTCTCTGTGCGTCATGGGTACATTAATCAGCGCCTCTGCATCCTAGGGCAGCAGGCACCGTGGGACAGATGTCATTAAACCCTCTGAGGTCAAGAGCACAGAGCAGAGAGTGCACTGGGTATAGGGAGGCAGCCAGTGTCCCTGCAGGGGCCCTGGACAAGCGCGTAGGTCACAGATCAAGGTCTCTGCTCTGGCTCTTCTAGCTGTGGGGACAGTGCCCTTTCCAAGTACCATCTGGAGGCCAGGTTCTGTGCAACAGATCTACATGTACTTTTCATTTTGACCCTCACCACAATCTTCTGAGAAGGCACATGAGGAAACTGCTCTTTCGAGGGGTTGCAGAGAGGCATGCCGAATTGTTCAATGGATGACCCTCAAGTGGCCTGGTGGCTTCCTGCTTGCTGTCTCATGTCCTGGGCAGCTGGCATTCTCACACCTCCCCAAACAGCCCCACATTACATCTATGCTCAGACTGCTCTGCGTTCCTGTGCCATTTGTCCCTCTTCCTCAAGACTCCCTTGATGCCCAATACAAAGGAAGAACAAGGGGAACAGGACCCCTCCCCTCCAGCACTGGCACAGCACAGCCCGCTGTGCAGGGTCTGAGCAGGAAGCTGAGAGAGTGCAGGACAGACCCAGGCACCTGCAGACCCTCCTTCCTGTGAGGTCCCACCTGCCCCATGTGACACTACGCAGTTGCCTGTGCTCCGTAGCATAACCAAGGTGAGGCACTGGTCCCAAGGTCACACAGATAGCAAGGGCCAGAGCTCAGATTTAAACCAAGCTGAGTGATTCTAGAACTTGTGTGTATCAAAGCACTGCATTCTACCTAAGTGCTGATTTTTTTTTTTCATCTGAAACAGCCTACAGTATCTTGGCGTTGGGTTTCTCACCAGACTTTTGGGAAGGTCAAATGAGATAATATATGCAAAATCACTCTGTCACTGAAAAGTGCACTGCTTCCTGGTTTAATAACCCGCCCCAACCCACTCACAACTCTTCATTTTCAAATTCCTTAGTGAGCAGTTCGTTTAGTTGTCTTGATTTGGGGCAGTAATGATTTCTGAAAAGCAGGTAATAGATATGAGCAAATTCAAAGCCCTCAGGGGCCTGCATTGCAGCATGGTGTGGTGATGGGGAGATAGAGGGCTGGTAGGATCTTGAATTCCTAGTTTCTCTCCCGCCCTCCCTTGCTTCCTCCTTTTCTTCCTTCAGTCTTTCTTTCATTTGTTTCTTCCTTCACAGATTTGTGGAGCTGGAACTGGGCTTCACTATCATATTCCAAGGCTCTGTATGGGGCACAGGGAGGCTGCAGTGAATAGAACAGATGAAGAAGCTCCTCCCAGGGACTGGAAGAATGGCACAAGGTGAGTGGGTAGGGAGGGCAGCCGCAACCTGATATTCTTTCCCATGGAAATCTGAAATAGTGGTATCATCGTCTTATTTTTTTTCAGTTATTCTAAATATAGATCTCTGTGTGGAGATGAGATAAGATGGAAAGATGAGAGGATGAGGAGGAAAATGGTAACAGAGAGTCATGAATGGTGACTTTTTCTCCTGGAAAATCACTCTGTAGGTTTACCTAGCTGAGCCTTGGGGTCTTTCAAAGGTTGGAGCTAGATCCTTAAGTCCAGAGCCGTCCAGAATGTCCATCAATGGACCCTGGAGGCAGAGGAGAGTGAATTACTGTGCCCGGAAGAGACTCAGACTAAGCGTGAAGCTGCCAGACATGCTGGAGATTCCTCTGAAATATCTTTTGTGATTTAAAAATTAATGTAATTTTGGCATGCTTTTTATAACACAACTGTTTGTTTTAATATAAGAATGAGCCTTCCAAGAACACATTGTGTGTGATTCCATTTATATGAAATGTCCAAAACAGGCAAATCTGTAGAGATGGAAAGTAGATTCGGGGTTGTCAGGAGCTGGCAGGACTGGGTGGTGGGAGGTGGTGGTCAAAGTGAATGGGTTTCTCCCATTTGGGGTGATGAAAATGATCTAAAATTGTTGGTCGGGATGGTGGCATAATCCTGTGAATATACTGAAAAGCACTGAATTGTATGTTCTCGATGGGTGAATTGTATGGGATGTGAATTATATCTCATAAAGCTGTTTAAGAAAATGAAAAATTGGCTGGGTGCAGTGGCTCATGCCTGTAATCCCGGTACTTTGGGAGGCCAAGGCAGGCGGATCACTTGAGGTCAGGAGTTCGAGACCAGCCTGGCCAACATGGTGAAACCCCATCTCTACTAAAAATACAAAAATTAGCCAGCGTGGTGGCATGTACCAGTAATCCCAGCTACTTTGGAGGCTGAGGCAGGAGAATTGCTTGAACCCAGGAAGTGGAGGTTGCAGTGAGCCAAGATTGCACCACCGCACTCCAGCCTAGGTGACAGAGTAAGACTCTATCTCAGAAAAAGAAAAAAAAGAAAAAGAAAGAAAGAAAAGAAAATGAAAATTGTTCCTTCCAATATCCAAGTAAAATTGGCTTTTTGTGGGACGATGAGTCACTTATAGCTTTTTGCCACTGAGTAATGGGCCTAAATGTACCCATTTGAAAAGCAAGATTCTGGTCCAACTCCATTAATCTATAGAAACCCGAGAAGGTGATGTGACTTGCCCAAGACCACACAGAGCAGGAAGAAGAGCCAGGTTTCCTGAGTCCCAGTCCAGGACAGTAAGGTGCACCTCCACATGTACTGGACATGTATTCACACTGTTTCATGTTCCTAAATCATTGACCTGCCCCCTCGGTTCAGCCACACGTGCTTCCTGACCCAGGTCATTAGCTCTCTACTATAGGCTTTCTCTGGCTTTCCACACCCTAGATGTTCTCAAAACAAGTGGCTATGCCTGCAGATCCCTCATGCCCACCCTGAGTGGCAGGAGGAGGCAGGGCCCCACCCATTCCTGCCTTGGGCCCTATTGAACCAAAGGCCAGCTCTGCCTTGAGAGGCTGTGGGAGTGAGATGCACTATCTGCTTAATCTTGGAAGAGCCAGTGGTATCTGGATGGAATCTCAGCCAGGACACTTTCATCCTACCTGCCTGGAGTTGGGCAAGCTGTGAAGTGAACTTTGGGATCAGATGTGAGCCTGCAGTCCCATGGCCTCTCCTTCTCCAAATGACTTCATGCCTGAGGACCCATGGATGTGCCCAGAGAATGGCCCAGACCCTTCCTGCCACGCCGACCTCCTCAGCGAGAGGCAGGCTCAGATGTCTCTGGTAACCTTGGGCCTCCCTTCTGTGTGGTTCTATCTGGTTCCGACATTCAGTCTCCCGTGAGCTCCTCACAAAAGTCCTGTGAGATAAGCAAGGTGGGTACTGGTTACCTTCATTTTTCAGGTGTGGAAACCAAGGCTTAAAGCGCACAAGTTATTTGCCCAAGGCTTTTCGGCCACAAATGAAGAAGCTGAGTCTGCTCCACACCTGTGAACCAGGCTATTTCCACCATGACCTGAGCTCAGATTAGCACCAGCCCCTAGAGAATAGTCCAGAAGGCTGCCCATGGCCTTAAAGGACAATGTGAGCATCAATCACAGCCTGTTGCATTTGAAGACCACCTCTGGAACAATGTCGTTTTAAATCCATGCCCAAGGAAAGATGGGATGAGCAGTTGTAGGCAGAGATGGCAGCGTGAGATATTTCACCAAAGAGTAGGTGTTTAATCACCACCTGTTTAGGAGATGAGCAACACGTCTCAGAGATGATTCTAACAGTGAGCTCTTCCTGGCAGAGCCCAGTGAAGGGAACCAGGAAATTTGGGGGCAGGGCAATCCCACTTTCTCTGTCAAGGCGAGATCACCTGTGCAGTGGTTTGAGTTCAGACATCTTACTTTCTTTTAATTAGATTCATAGGATTAAAAATTATCTGTTTATCTAGTTTAATATTTTAAAAGCACTTCATAAAATCTGCAGAATCCTTTTTTTTTTTTTTTTTAATTCAAAAGAAATGGGGCAGGCATAGTGGCTCACGCCTATAATCCAGACACTTCGGGAGGCCGAGGCAGGTGGATCACGAGGTCAGGAGATCAAGACTATCCTGGCCAACGTGGTGAAACCCTGTCTTTACTAAAATACAAAAAATTAGCCGGGCATGGTGGTGCATGCCTGTAGTCCCAGCTACTCAGGAGGCTGAGGCAGTGGAATTGCTTGCACCCAGGAGGCAGAGGTTGCAGTGAGCCAAGATTGTGCCACTGTACTCCAGCCTGGTGACAGAGTAAGACTCTGTCAAAAAAAAAAAAAAAGACAGAAAGAAAGAAGGAAGGAAGGAAGGAAAGAAGGAAGGAAGGGAAGGGAAGGAAATACATACATCTGAGGAAAAAAAAGAAATAAAAATAAATCTGAGAAAAAGCAAAGCTGGAAAATACATGGGGCATCCTGGAGGATGAACTACCTGGATGGACCCCCATTCTGGCAGCTTTTGAGAATCCTGGAATTCCTCTGAAAACTACTGATTTAGTCTCTCATTTCCCATTTGAGAAAACAAGATATAACAATAGCAATCAAGGTTATATTTTATGGAGGTCTCACTGTGTACATGTCTTTTTATTCTTCCAGCAGCCCCACAAAATGAGTGTTATTTTTCTTGGATTATCAGAAGAGAAATGTGAGACACAGGCAGGTCGAGAAACTTGTTCCAGTCACCTCGGGAATGTGTGCAGGGACAAGGGAGGTCTGCCTGGGATTGTCGGGCTGCAAGACCAAGGCAGGGCCAAGTCAGTACACAGACTTCCCATCACACCTGGGTTCTGTAAAAAACAAGATTGTAGTGGAAACTTGATGTAGATTTGTTTTTTTACCTCTAAAAGGGCCACCTTTTCTTGACACCTGCTTTGAACAGCAGGAGGGCCTTGACTCGTGAAATTCTGTAGTGTATGTGGCTTTTGGTATCCTGTAGTTGATGTCTCAGTTTGCCTACATTGAGAAAAAAAGTCAGGCCAAGTCCCCAAAGTCACCTTGAAGCTGCATTCAGATTCATATTGTGGCTTAGAAAAGACTTCAACCTAGTAGCTGGCATTTAGGCAGGAAACTCAGCATCATAGGAAGTTAGGAACTTTGGAAGCATTCTGTCCAATGTTCTCATTTTACAGATTAGAAAACTGTAGAATGGTGTAGAAAAAAAAAAAGAGGAGAAAGAAAGAGGGTATGTCCCAGTGAGCCAGAAGCCCCCAGCAGCACAGCATGGTCATGGGCTAAGAGCGCCTGCTTTGGAGAGAGTAGTGGCAGCAGCAGCCACAGCTCATTCATCAGCAGATATCCATAAGAACTTACCATATGCCAGATACTGTGCTGGGGGCATGGGATACACAGATAAATAAAACGTACGAAGATCTGGCCAGATGTGGTCGGTGGCTCATGCCTGTAATCCCAGCACTTTGGGATGCCAAGGCAGGTGGATCACCTGAGGTCAGGAGCTCGAGACCAGCCTGGCCAACATAGTGAGATCCCCACATCTGTAAAATATTTTTTTTAATTGAAAACAAAACTAAATACAACAAGAACAACAACAAAAGATCAAGATCCCTATCCCCATGGAGCTTACAGCTAGTAAAGTGAGCTAGACATTAAAAAAATAATGAGTCCGGGAGCAGCGCTCACACCTGTAATCCCAATGCTTTGGGAGGCCAAGGTGGGAGGATTGCTTGAGCCCAGGGGTTTAAGACAAGTCTGGGTGACATGGTGAGGCCTCGTCACTACAAATAATAAAAACATTAGCTGGGCATGGCAGTGTGTGCCTGTAGTCCCAGCTGTTTAGGAGGCTGGGGTAGGAGGATTGCTTAAGCCCAGGTGGTAGAGGCTGCAGTAAGCCAAGATTGTGTCACTGCACTCCAGCATGGGGGACAGAGCAAGACCTTGTCTCTAAATGAATAAATAAATCATAATAAGAGAAATTGTCTAATGGATACAATGAATATTATTCAGATGATGGTTACACTAAAAGCCCAGACTTCACCCAAAACAATATATCCATGTAACAAAACTGTATTTGTATTCCTTAAGACTATACAAATTAATAATAATCATCATAATAATGGTCGTCAAGGTTTAATGATTATCCAATCCAGGAATGTAAAGTTTTTGACAATATTCCTCCAGTGTAAGTCTAATTATTTCTAAATTATATACATGTGCTTCTATAGTATTATATATATTTAAATATACCCCCAAAATAGAAAATATTAAAATATAGAAATAGAAGTTGTAATTTGCTTTCCTCTCTCCAGGTGGACTATATTATACATAGGTCTGGAGTACTCACTTTGGAGAGCTCTGGACCAGGCAGCCACCCCACGAGCTGGGAAATTTAGGAGCCCCGAGAACCAATGTT
The DNA here is from genome assembly GCF_030222135.1 of Aotus nancymaae. Classification (NCBI taxonomy): domain Eukaryota; kingdom Metazoa; phylum Chordata; class Mammalia; order Primates; family Aotidae; genus Aotus; species Aotus nancymaae. The sequence goes on along the minus strand of NW_026988432.1, from coordinate 50,303,070 downwards.
TACTTTTAGGGTAAAAGAGAATTGAGCTCCACTCCTCTTTCCTTCTGTCATTGCTTCATTCAATTTGTAAAATTCTGGTAAAATGCACATAACATAGACTTTACCATTTTACCGGTTTTTGTTTTGTTTTGTTTTTATTTTTTAATTGAGACGGAGTCTTGCTCTGTCACCCAGGCTGGAGTGCAGTGGCATGATCTCGGCTCACTGCAACCGCTACCTCCTGGATTCAAGTGATTTTCCTGCCTCAGCCTCCCCAGTAGGTGGGATTACTGGCATGTGCCTCCACGCCCAGCTAACTTTTGTATTTTTAGTAGAGACGGAGTTTCACCATGTTGGCCAGGCTGGTCTCGAACTCCTGACCTCAGGTGATCTGCCAACCTCGGCCTCCCAAAGTGCTGGGATTGCAGACGTGAGCCACTGCATCTGGCCCATTTTAACTGTTTTTAAGTGGACAGTTCAGTGGCACAGAGAATATTCACATTATTATGCAACCATCATCACCATCCATGCCTCTCCAGAACTTTCTTTTTTTTTTTTTTTGAGACAGACTCTCACTCTGTCACCCAGGCTGGAGTGCAGTGGCGCAGTCTTGGCTCACTGCAACCTTTGCCTCCTGGGATCAAGTGAGTCTCATGCCTCAACCTCCTGAATAGCTGCAATTACAGGCATGTGCCATCACGCCTGGCTAGTTTTTGCATTTTTAGTAGAGATGGGATTTTACCACATTGGCCAGGCTGGTCTTGAACTCCTGGCCTCAAGTGATCTGTCCAGCTCGGCTTCCCAAACTGTTGGGATTACAGGCATGAGCCACTGCACCTAGTCTCTTCAGAACTTTTTTATCTTCTAAACTGAAACTTTGTGCTCATTAAAGAATTACTTCCCATGCTTCCCTTCCCTCAGCCCCTGGTAACCACCTGTCTACTTCTGTCTCTATGAATTTGGTTGTTCAAGGTCTGTGTCTATATTCTAGGCCTATTATTAGTTTTAAGCTCCTGTGATGCTCCAGGTAGAGCTTTGGCATTTAGGATTCAGTGGTGAGCAAAGCAAATGAGGATTCTACCCTCCAACCTGCCTCAATCTGCTTTAACTAACTTTGTGTTTTCTGTTTTTTTGAGATGGAATATTTCTCTGTTGCCCAAGCTGGAGTGCAGTGGTGCCATCTCAGCTCACTGCAACCTTTGCCTCCCAGGTTCAAGCAATTCTTGTCCCTCAGCCTCCCAAGTAGCTGGGACTATAGGTGCACACCACCATGCCCAGCTAATTTTGTATTTTTTAGTAGAGATGGAGTTTTACCATGTTGGCCCAGCTGGTCTTGAACTCCTGGCCTCACATGATTTGCCTGCCTCAGCCTCCCAAAATGCTGGATGACAGGCATGAGCCACCATGCCCGGCCTGCTTTAACTCACTTTAGCCTAACCTAGTACTGGTTTAGGTTAGTGTCTTTGGAGACACAAAGAGGTGGGCTGTATCCAAGCTTGTGACAAAATGTGGCAGATACGGTGAGAACCATAACAGATGAGAGAAGAGGGAATGGGAGAGTTAAGGCTAGAATTGAGTGAGATGTGAAAAGTGACTATGGAGAAAAAAGGTAAATCCCCAAGGAATTCCTCAGAATTTGGGGGAGAGATGGGACTTGCTGCACTATGAAGACTGGGGTTGTATTTATTTCAATTGAATGGTATAGGAGAAGATGATCCCAAAAGTAGTTTCCCTGATGGACATGGGAACATTAGGGTGTTATCACCATTCATAACCTTTGAATGACTCAGGATTCGGAGCCTGGGAGGATCAGGTTTCAGGCTGGGTGGAGAGAAGAGAAGGAGAGGCTACACCTCCCAGGCTAAAGCTTCGTTGCCTGGCTGAGAGCCTGTCCACATCGGAGTGGATTACACACTCTGCGTCCCTCTCCCGGCCTTTACCTTAGGATAACATACACATTGCCAATTACAGGACTGGTTAAAAATCAATACGAAGGTGGGAGAAAACAGACCATTTTTCTTATGGAAGTAACTGTTTTCATTAATTTTTCATTAGGGTTGCCTTTGTTTTGCTATCCATCACTGGCAGAGCTGTGGACTGCGTTTCAGCTAGTGTGCGTGTTTCTTGGATTCGGGAGATACTGGTTTCTTGGATTCAGGAGATAAAGCCAGCAGTTTAATGCCCACAACTACTGATTGTGGAACAGGTTTAGGCAACTGTCTTTTAAAAATATCTTTTAATTTTTATAGGTACATAGCCAATGTAGATATTTATGGGGCACATGAGATATTTTGATAACAGGCATACAACATGTCATAATGTCATCAGGGCAAACGGGGTTTCTGTCACCTCAAGCATCCATCATTTCTTTGTGTTATGAACATTCCAACTGTATTCCGTCAGTTACTTTAAAATGTGCGACACATTATTGCTGATTGTAGTCACCCTCTAGTGCTATCAAGTACTAAATCTTATTCACGGTGTCTAACTATATTTTGTACCCGTTAGCCATCCATCTTCCTACCCCTATGTCCCCACCATCCTTCCCAGTCTCTGGTAACCATCCTTTTACTCTCTATCTCCATGAGTTCCGTTGTTTCAATTTTAGTTCCCACAGATGAGTGAGAACGTGCTCAATTTCTTTCTTTCTGTGCCTGGATTATGTCACTTAACATAATGTCCTCCAGTTCCATTGTGTTGTTGCAAATGACAGGATCTCATTCTTTTTAATGGCTGAATAGTACTCTATTTCATGTATATAACACATGCACTTTTTTTTTTTTTTGAGACAGGATCTTGCTCTGTCACCCGGGCTGAAGTGCAGTGGTGTGATCACGGATCACTGCAGCCTACACCTCTCAGGCTCAAGTGATCCTCCCACCTCAGCCTTCCAAATAGCTGAGACTGCAGGTGTGCACTGGCTACTTTTTGTTTTTTGTTTTTTTAAAAAATGTATTGTAGACACAGCATTTTACCATGTTGCCTAGGCTGGCCTTAAACTCCTGAGTTCAAGTGATCCTCCTGCCTCGGTCTCCCAAAGTGCTGGGATTACAGGCGTGAGCCACTGCGCCCTGCCCATAACAATTTTCTTTATCCATTTGTCTGCGGATGGACACTTAGGTGGCTTCCAAATCTTTGCTGTGGTGAATAGTGCAATAAACATGGGAGTGTAGCTGATCTCTATTCAATATACTGTTTCCTTTCTTTAGCGTATACCCAGCAGTGGGATTGCTGGATCATGTGGTAGCTCATAGGGTAGTTTTTTGAGGAATCTCCGTACTGTTCTCCATAGTGGTTGTACTAATCTACATTCCCACCAACAGCATATGAGGGTTCCCCTTTCTCCACATCCTCACCAGCGCTTGTTATTGCCTGTCTTTCGGGAAAACGCCAACTCTACTGCAGTAATTGTAGTATGAGTTTTATTGTACTTCTGATTTGCATCTCTCTGATGATCAGTGATGTTGAGCCCCTTTTCATATGCTTGAGTGCCATTTGGATGTCTTGTTTTGAGAAATGTCTATGCAAACCTTTCACCCATTTAAAATCAGATTATTAGATTTTTTTCCTGTTGAGTTGTTTGAGCTCCTTGTATATTCTGGTTATTAATCTCTTGTCAGATGGGTAGTCGGCAAATATTTTCTCCCATTCTAGGGGGTTTTTCTCTTCACTTTGTTGATTGTTCCCTTTGCAATGCAGAAACTTTTTAACTTGATGTGATGCCATGTGTCCATTTTTACTTTGGTGCCTGTGCTTGTGGGGTATTACTCAGGAAATCTTCTCCGGTCCAACATCCTGGAGATTTTCCCTAGTGCTTTCTTGTAGCAGTTTCATAGTCTGAGGTCTTAGATTTAAGTCTGTAGTTCACTTTGATTTGATTTTTGTATATGGTGAGAGGTAGGGGTCTAGTTTAATTCATCTGTATATGGATGGCCAGTTTTCCCAGTACCATTTATTGAAGAGACTGTCTTTTCCCCAATGTATGCTCTTGGCACCTTTGCCAAAAAATGAGTTCATTGTAGATGTGTGGATTAACTTGTGGGTTCTCTATTCTGTTCTGTTGGTCTATGCATTTGTTTTTATACCAGCACCATGCTGTATAGGTGACTGTTTAAAGATCACTATGTGGCCAGTGCTCATGCCTGTAATCCTAGCACTTTGGGAGTGGCTCATGCCTGTAATCCTGGCACTTTGGGAGTCCGAGGCAGGTGGATTACTAGGGCAGGAGTTCGAGACTCGCCTAACCAACATGGTGAAACCTCGCCTCTACTAAAAATACAAAAATTAGCTGAGTGTGGTGGTGCATGCCTGTAATCCCAGCTACCCAGGAGGCTGATGCAGGGGAATCTCTTGAACCCGGGAGACAGAGGTTGCAGTGAGCCAAGATCGCATCACTGCACTCCAGCCTGTGCGACAGAGTGAGACTTCGTTCCCCTCCGCACCAAAAACAAAATCACTGTGTTAGTGAAAATGTGCTTAAAAGCATCATGTTTCCATTCACCAAAGCTTAGTCCATATTCTGTTATGGAAATTCTGTTTGTAGAACAAGCACATGTTGAACAGATTCCATCATATTTATCTTCAGGGGTGTATTGAAACCACACTCTTCACGGATACTTTTGACACTGATTGTTTTTACAGGTCCATTTGGCTGATGCATTTCACTAAGGGGAGCCAGACTTGTACCCCTGGGCCCTGAGTCTTAGATGAAGAGCAGGGGGAGAGAGTTTCTTGCGTCTTTGCGCATGTGCTTGCCTGTGCTTTCAGTGGGGTGATTCTATCCCTGAACCCTTCTCTTCAGTTCTCTGACCTGAGCCTGCCCCATCCTCTAAGAGGTTTAAACCGTCTCCTCCAGGAAGGCTTCTCAATGCCTCACCTTAGCGGAATTGCTTGAACTCTGTTTGTGCCATCAGTAAACCTTCTCCCCTCTTTCATACTCTGTTCATGTGGGTCTCATCTAACCAACCTTAAGTTATCTGAAAACAGGGATAGTGGCTTTTTCTTTTTGGGTTTTCAGCACCTAACAGCACCTGGCCAGTGATCTGTTATTGATGAATGTTTATTAAATAAAGATACAACTGGAAGTCATTCATTTGTTTTGAGTAAGCAAGGGTCAGAACCTTCATTAGCAGTGATGGGAGTCAATGGTGGGAAGTAAAGCAGGGCCATGCATTTGAGGAGGGTCTGACATTACCCCAGTTGACTTATTCTATTGATGTAAGGGAACTATGTGCTGATTCCAGCTCTGTGGCTGATTAGCCATGTAACCATGAATAAGTCACTAACACTGTGTCCTCATCTATAACAGGGGGTTGTCCCAGATGTAACATCCTTGGTCCCAAGAACACTGACCCTTGGAAAAGCATTCTCCCATAGTCTCACTCTTCCAGCTGACATGACACACGAGCCTTCTGATGCCAGCTGCCTCAGCTGCGTACTGCCATCCTCCTGCTGGCCGCAGAACTGGCTCTTCCTCCTCAGGGATTTGGGCTGAGGGGCTTGTCTGGAGCTAAGCCTGCATCTGTGTTTGTTAACTGAGCCCCTCAGCCTGCTCCTTGGCCTTCCTCCATCAATTACCTCTGACTCTTTCTTGTTTTCTAAAGTTCATTTACACATGACTTCATTTTGGACTACCGCCCTCATATAAGGCAGTTTCCTCACCTCAGAAAATCCCCCAACCCCTTTCACGAGCTCACCATGCTCTCACTCCTGTACCCTAGTAACATCGATTCTGACGTCTATTGTTGGAAATTAGTACTTCTGGAACTTTATATAAATGGAACTGTGTGGTATATATTTCTTTGGTTGTTCGATTTTTCATTCAATGTAATTTTATTTTATTTTTAAGTTCAGGAGTTCATGTGCAGGTTTGTTACATAGGTAAACTTGTGGCATGGGGGTTTGTTGTACAGAGTATTTCATCACCCAGGTATTAAACCTTGTACCTATTAGTTATTTTTTCTGACCCTCTCCCTCCTCTCACCCTCCACCCTCCAATAGGCCCCAGTGTATGTTGTACCCCTCTAGTTGTCCGTGTGTTCTCATCATTCAGCTCCCACTTACAGGTGAGAACACGTGGTGTTTGGTTTTCTGTTCCTGCACTAGTTTGCTAAGAATAATGGCCTCCAGCTCCATCAATGTTCCTTCAAAGAACATGATCTCATTCTTTTTTATGGCTGTATAGTATTTCATGGTGTATATGTACCACATTTTCTTCATCTTATCTGTCATTGATGGACATTTAGGTTGATTTCATCTCTTTGCTATTGTGAATAGTGCTGCAACAAACATAATGTGCATATGCCTTTCTTCTCTCTCTCCTTCCTTCCTTCTTTCTTTCCTTCCTTCTTTCCTTCCTTCCTTCCTTTCTTCCTTTTCCTTCTCTCTCACCCAGACTGCAGCGGGCAGTGCCACAATCTCAGCTCACTGCAACCTCCACCTCCCAGGTTCAAGCGATTCTCCCACCTCAGCCTGAATAGCTGGGACTACAGGCATACACCACCATACCTGGCTAATTTTTGTGTTTTTAGTAGAGACGGGGTTTCACCATGTTGGCCAGGCTGCTTGGCCAGGCTGATCCACCCACTTTAGCCTCCCAAAGTATTAGGATTACAGGTGTGAGCCACCGCACTCAGCATGCCTTTCTGACAGAACAATTTATATAAACCTTTGGATATATGCCCAGTAATGGAATTGCTGGGTTGAATGGTATTTCTGTTTTTAGGTCCTTGAGGAATCGCTACACCGTTTTCTACAATGGTTCAACTAATTTATGCTCCCAAAAACAGTGTGTAAATGTTCCTTTTTCCCTGCAACCCCTCCAGCATCTGTTATTTTTTGAGTTTTTAATAATAGCCATTCTGACTGCTGTGAGAAAGTACCTCATCGTGGTTTTAATTTGCATTTCTCTAACCATCAGTGATGTTGAGCTTTTTTACATATACTTCAGCATAATTTTTGAAGCTCATTCATGTCACTGCGTCTATCCGTAGTTGATTCAGGGTTGTATTTTGTTGTTTAAATAAACTACAATTTGTTTATTGATACTCTTGTTGAAGACCATTGAGTTGTTTCTGGTTTTGGCCCCTCTGTATTGTTAACTTCTTTTACCTTTGGCCGTTTCCCCTTAATTTCTAACGTTAATAAAATCATTTGGAAATTCATCCCTACTTACTAGCTATGTGACATTGGGCGGTTACTTTAAGCCCTCTGAATTACAAAAATGGGATAATAGTAGTATCTGTTACATAAGATTGTTTTGAGTATCAGGTGGGATTACATATTGAGGCACTGACGATGTTGTCTGGAATATAATAAGCACTCTACAAAGGTTTGCTATTATTTAGGAAGAACAACGGAACTGTTGTGAGGATTAAATGGGTCACACACTATTAATAGCAACACATCAGTGATGCAAGGGTTACCCAAGGAGCATGGATTTTGCACCTCATTCTTGTGGCTTACATCCCTTCTTACAAACATCATGGAAGCGCCCTTGAACCCTGGTGTTCATGTTTTTTACTGCAAGAATATGAGATGATATGAATCGATATGGCCATTCTCAAATACTCAAGCTGAAAAAATAATTCTCACCCTAACTTGCTGAGATTGTGCCCTCTTGCAAATACATTGTTAGGAACTGCTGGAGTAGAAAATATTTCTAATCATTTTGGATATCTATAGAATGTAGGAAATAATAATTACATTCAATGATTCGTGTTAAAGCATGCCATTTTAATCAAGTCAAAAGTTTTAAAAAAGGGGGAAAGGCCCCGCATATCTCACTCTGCCATTTCCTCTGGTGGCTGTCCTGTCTCTTTTCCTTCATGATAAAAGAAGAGTCTGCAATTGCTCTCTTCTCCTCTTGGCCTTTGATTCGCTTCTCAGCCTGCTACAGTCTGGATTCGGATCCTAGCACACCATGATCTCCTTCTCTAGGGTTGCCAGTGGCCTTGGAATTGCTACAGCTAATCTATGTGTTTCCGCCTTATCCCTATTCTGACCTTTCTTTGGTGTTGGACATTTTCATTTTCTCCTTGAAACTCCCTCCTTTCCAATTTCCCACCCCATTTTAGGCAGGTTCTCCTCCTTCTTTGCTGTTCCTTCTGGGTCTCCACCCACCTCTCTTGTTGGAGACCTCTCCAGGTGCGCGCCTGCTCTGACCACTCTCCCTGGGCGTCCTCAGCCTTCCCTCGTCAGTTACCACTCCAAATCCCCAGGTTTATTCTCAGCTCCTCCCTGCAGCACCTGTGGCTCCCTGCCCTCCTCTCTGGACGTGCAGTTGTCCACGGCCCTCTCCTGGGCCGCACACCCCAACTAAACTCCGTGGAGAGTTCTCATTGCCTGCCCCACAAATGCAAGCTTCCTCTTGACCTCCGTTCCCTCTTTCTCTTATGGGCTCTCAACTCTTGGGGAGCCTGAGGTGGAAACTTTGGAATCATTTTGACTGTTTTCTCTCCTTCACCACCCACATGTAATTGCTCATCAAGTTCTGTTGTTTCTACCTTGGAAATATCTCATGAATTCACCCCTCTCCTCCCTCTCAATTGCTTTCATTTATCACGGCTCCACTGGACAGTTGGAATCATCTCCTGATTTATCACTTCAGCCACTGCAAGCTCCACTTCCTTCTCCATTTTGCCACAAATACAGTGTTTCTTAAAAGCAATCTGGTTGCATCACACTGCTGCTTGAAAATGCCAATGATTCCTTGTTGTCTATGGCTCATGCCCACACTGGGTCCTCAGGGCCACCTGGATAGAGACTTTTGGGTCCCACCGTAGGGACTCTGAATCAGTCTGGGAGGCCTGAAAAGCAGCATTCAGGAGAGCCCCTGTCCTAACTTCTCCCGATGCTGGGTCTCCCTGCTCTTTTCCTCACCTGCCCCTGCCCCACAGGGGGCTTGGCTATTCCTCTTACACTCAGCATCGCGCTCAGCATCAGGTGTCTGTCTGCACAGGCTACTGTCCCTGCCGGAAACACCCTTTGCTTCCCACTTTCCTCCTCTTGTCTTCCTGGTGGGCTCATCCTGTGAGATTCCGTTCCTGCCCCAGCTCTCTGAGACCTTCCCTGCCTGTTGTTTCCCACTGGACTCCCCTTGCTGGGAGCGTGCCCCTCCAAGGCAGGGCACTGTCTCCTGGCTGCTCCGCACAGCCAGGCAGCGCGTGAATGAGCCTCCCCGCTTCCGTCTTATTTTAAGCACTGCTTGTCAGGTAGTGCGATGGGCAGGCTAAGAGTAAGTGTGTTGTTTTGCAAATGTTGCTTTAGTTAGGACCTCAAGCTTCTCTGAGTCAGTTTTGGAACATTTTATTACACTTACTTTTTTTTTTTTAATTTCAGTAGAAGAAAATTAAGGAGGGATTGAGGAGGGGCAACAGGAGGGAGAATTCAGACCTCCCTGTGTGCCTTCTCAACCCTGTGCGCATCAGCATTGTATTATTTAGGCATAATGAGAAGCTTCCCTGTTTCACTGTAAGGAACTTCCAAGTTAAAAAGCCTCACTGGGGTGGTTCTCCTGGTTTCTATGCGGTAACATCTGTTTCTTCAACTAGCAGGGCACTGCAGCCTGCCTGATCTCTGTAGCCCGGGGAGGCCTCACTGCCTGAGAAAGGTGGCGTCTGGGAGCTGTCTGGAAAGACAATGTCAGGGTCAAGTGCCCCCTCGGAGAGTGTGGTGGGACAAGCCAGGAGTGAACATTTCTTATCAGGAGCTTTGCCCTTTAAAGTAGTAGTTGGGGCTGGGTGAGGTGGCTCACAGCTATAATCCCAGCACTTTGGGAGGCCGAGGCGGGTGGATCACTTGAGGTCAGGAGTTTGAGACCAGTCTGGCCAACATAGAGAAGCTCTGTCTCTACTAAAAATACAAAAATTAGCTGAACATAGTGGTGCGTGCCTGTAATCCCAGCTACTCAGGAGGCTGAGGCAGGAGAATCACTTGAACTTGGGAGGCAGAGGTTGCAGTGCCACTGCACTCCAGCCTGGGTGACAGAGCGAGACTCTGCCTCAAAAAATAAAAGAAAATAAATAAAAATTGGTAGTTGGCCTTGGTTTTATTTTGCTGCTCACAAGGAAGGAGCCCAAGGGAAAGTAGAAACGTGGAAAGTGTCCAGAAGACTAAAACAGAAGCTTCTAGGAACTTTGAATGCACACACAGAAGAGGGTTCTTTTAGCTTTAGTCAGGATAGGAAAAGAAAAAAAATAAAAATGAACATTTATTGATTGAGCCAGACCCTGTCTTCTACTTGTGTTAATTTATTTCCTCAGACCCTCACAAGAGCTCCGTGAGGTAGGCACTGATGCAATTCCTAGTTTTTCGATGAGGACTCTGAGGCACAGAGAGGGTACCTAACTTTCCCAAGGTCACACAGCCAGTAAGCAGGGGACAGGGATCTGAACTGACACTGGTAGCCATGGTGCCACAGCTTAGAGCAGTCAGTGTAATGTGACTGGTGGCCAAGACAAGGCAGACACACGTCACTGCTGTCTTATTTCTGCCTTTCCCATCTCAGAGAATGGACTTCAGATTGGAAAGGGTGGAACAAAGTGCGGAAGGAAGTGGACTTCAGGACAGGTGCAGAGTGGGCTGGCCCCGGCAGCTTACCTGAACTGGAGCTTCTTGGTTTAGATGAAATACATTTCCAGATAAGGACAGAACCTGTAGATGTGTTAACCAGTGAGATTTCCTGGAGAAAGTAGGGAAGGGTAACAATGGAATATCCGTAACAATGGAAAATCAATAACTAGGGACAAAATCAATAATGTTCCTAGTTATCTAAAAGGGGACAAAAAGCATCTAAAATCAACTATTAATGGCACCTTTTCTACATTATGGATTAGGTGGAATTTTTATTTTTATTTTGAGACTGAATCTTGCTCTGTCACCCAGGCTGGAGTGCAGTGGTGTGATCTTGGCTCATGGCAACCTCCACCTCCTGGTTCAAGTGATTCTTTTGCTTCAGCCTCCCAAGTAGTTGGGATTACAGGCGTGCGCCAACACACCCGGCTAATTTTTGTATTTTTTCTAGAGATGGGGTTTTGCCATGCTGGCCAGGCTGCTCTTGAACATCTGGACTTAAACAATCCACCCACCTGGGCCGCCCAAAGTACTGAGGTTAACAGGCATGAGCCACTGTGCTCCACTGGGTGGAATTTTTAAATTGCAAATAATATAAACCAATTTAAGCAGCTTAAAGGAAGTGGAGTTTACCCTGAGAGTACACTGCTGTCTTGCAGAAGCGACAGCAGGGACCCACTAGGCCTCAGGAGGCAACAAGAACCAGGAAATCAACTGCTGTTGTTGCTGCTTCTGTTGTGCACCTGCCTCTGAATTTTTTCTTGCCCGTGAACTTGGCAGCCCACAGAGCTAAGGCTGATAGTTCCTCTTTTCAGCAGCCCAGCCAGACAGAGATGAGTCTCCTGGACTCGATGTATTTGCAGTAAGACACAGGTATTCCCTCTGGGCCGATCAAAGAGGGTAGTGGTGTCCTGAGTAAATGTAGCTTCTCCACCTATGGTGCAGTGGAGGAAAAGGGGTGTGTGTGTGTGTGTGTGTGTGTGTGTGTGTGTGTGTGTGTGTTCTGTTCAGAAAGTTGAGCAGGGAACTGTTCTCAGATGCGTTGGTGTCTAAGCTGATATCCAAGTTTCTTGATAAATTCTGCGCTGTTTATGAATAGTGTGTCAAAGAAAGCAGATGCCCAGGCCCTTCCAAAGAAGTCATTTCCTTCTCGATGGACATGCTAAAGAGATAGAAAAGGATAATGCAGGGATTTGTAATCAGGAGGATTTGAGTGGAAAAGCCGTAAGTGTGCCAGCTTCCTCCTCTTTGTCTTGGGGAGGCCAGTGCCAAGCGCAGGGCTGGCTCACAGTGGGTGCTCAGCAGCTCTGAATGAATGAATGAATAAATGAATGAGTGAGTAATACTGGTGAAGAGGCTGGCATCATCCTGGAGGGAGAACTTGGATGGTGTGCTTCAGGTCCACTATGATGTCTGTGGCTCGGGTAAAGACCAACAGGCTGTGCTCAGAAAATTCTCAAACGAGTCAAGACCTGAAGGAGTGAATAGCTTCCTGGAGGACAGATGGAAGATCCCCAAAGCATGCAAAACACCAACTCTGTGCAATTTCATGGGGAATAAGGGCTGGTTCTTTCTTTGGTTATAAATGATCAATTGCTCAAGGGATAGGGGATATCTGGCTTGATCAAACCCAAGGTCCGAGTGGTGTCTGCTTCTTAGGCTGCAGTAAGTTGAGTACTGTGTCCAGATCAAGGGCATTTTAGCAGAAGAAAATGGGTGCTGCTTAATCTGGTGAAGAAAGCAGTAAGGACTGATTCAATGCCTTTCTTCCTTACGGAGGACAGTGGACCCAGGGGGAGAGCCATTAGGGCAGCAAAGGCACCCAGCGTCTGACAGTACAAGCTCCTTGTCCAGGCAGTGATGGCTGACCTGGGGCAGGCAGCGCGGGGCCTCCCCACATTCTTTCTTGTTTGTTCTCCACAACAGTCCTGAGGTGCAGTTGAGGCAGATGGCAGTGTGCTCTCATTAGCTAAAGAAGCTGTGCCGCTAAAGAGTGTTTAAGTGACCCTCTCAATGTCACATAGCTCAGGCAGCAGAGCTAAGCTGGAACCCAGACCTTCTGGTTTCCAGGCTACCCTTGATTGAAGCCTGGAAGCATTGAAGGAGAAGCTGGAAGACTTTGGTGGGGTTTTCCGTGGGATGCCATAGAGGTGATTCCTTCCATGGGAGGGAGAGGGCTGCCTTGAAAGATGCCCAGCTCCTAGTGTCTGTGACTTCGACGAGGTCAGAATGTCAGTCTGCTGCAAACTCTCTGTGTCCCTGACTACAGACAATGAGAGGTGGTGAGCAGCACATTTTTGCTGCCTGTATGCCCTGCACCATTTCTGAATGAGTTACGTCATTTGTTCAACAGGATAATTTAATGAAGTAGCCACTTGCGCTTTGTGGAACAGTATGTTCTGATACTTGGGGCTGCACTTCAAGAGTTATAACTTCTGGATTAATTGCAGAATCAAGCTTTCATTTATCTGAGATTTCTTAATCAGTGGGAGTGGCAAATCAGACTATGTTTAATGTGGGCTAAAAAGCGCTCAGCATTCTAACAACTAAATGCAATGTGTGATGCTGAACTGGGTCCAGAGTCAGCAAACAAAGCAAAACAGTTTTTTAAAAAAATCATTGAGCTCTCAATTTTTCTGCAGGTTTGAATATTTTAAAATGAAAGCTAGGGGGAAATGGTTAACACTGAAATCAAGGTAAATTTCAGAAAATAGTTTTACTGTATCGTAAGTCTGAAAATGAAAAGCTCCAGTGGTGAGTAGGCAAGTTGAGGTAAACTATACTGCCTCTGTTCTTTTCCCAACACTGGGAGGCCAAGGCAGGCGAGTCACTTGAGGTCAGGAGTTCGAGACCAGCCTGGCCAACATGGCAAAACCCCATCTCTACTAAAAATACAAAAATTAGCCACGTATGATGGTGTGTGCCTGCAGTCCCAGCTACTTGGGAGGCTGAGAAGGGAGAATTACTTGAGCCTGGGAGGCGGAGGTTGCAGTGAGCTGAGATCGTGCCACTGCTCTCCAGCCTGGGCGACAAAGGGAGACTCCATCTTAAAAAAAAAATTGGGACGAGTGGGGAAATTTGAATATTGGCTGTGTGTGTGTGTGTGTGTGTGTGTGTGTGTGTGTATTATCACATTGAGAGTTAAATAGGAGCATGTTCTTGTTCTTAGGAAATTTCATGCTAAAGTACTTGGGGTGATTGCTGCGCTGCTTGCAATTTACTTTCAAATAGCTCGGCAAAAACAATACACAGGGACAAGGAGAGAGCAGACGTGGTGAAATGTTAACAGCTGATGAATCTAAGTGAAGAGTGCCTGGTGTTGCTTGTACTGTTATTTCAACTTTTCTGCAGGTTTGAATATTTTAAAGTGAAAGTTGGGGGGAAATGGTTAACACTGACATCAAGGCAAATTTCAGGAAATAGTTTTACTGTATCGTAAGTCTGAAAATGAAAAGCTCCAGTGGTAAGTAGGCAAGTTGAGGCAAACTATACTGCCTCTTTTCTTTTCCCAGCAGTGGAAAGCCAGAAAGCTACAGGATGAAACAAAGGCGATTTTGTGTGGCAGATGAACTCATTTATCAGCTGCATTCAGACTAGAAAGGCAGAGGGAGGGATCAGCCCGGCGAAGTTTCTTTTCTCCACCCCATTCCATCACTCTCATTAACCCTGTCATTACTTCTCAGTGCTTATCAAGAAGAAGAGGCAGCCCTATCCAAAACTTGGACATAGCCAGGATTCAAGCACGCAGCCAGGCATAAACCATCTGAGAAATACGAGCCATAATGACTTTTGTTTTTCTGGCAAATGCATTTTGTTTGAAGGAATTACAGAATTTAAGAATCTATTTTAAAAAATTATTTTAATGTTGAAAAGTCAGATAATTTACCAGGTAAACAAGCAATGTTTGTTTGTTTAATTCATTAGAAATCTATTACAGTTCATCTAGGAGCAACAAAATATAACATTCTTTACAAATATGTGCTGCCAGAAAGTGTTTGGGTGGTCAGCATGTAATCTGGAAGGTTATTCAACTTGTTAGAGACCCATTTATGGATCAAGAAAAACCTTATATAAGCCCAACCGACTGTCCATCTGGTAGGCCTCACTCAACTCCCCAGAGTCCCCTTGGTGTGGACTTGATAGTTGGCTAGATCTGGGTTAGAATCTGGACTCTTTACTTATTCCTGATATTGACTGTGTCCTCTTGCTTTTCTTCCTAATTAGTCTGGTTAGAGGTTTATTAATATTATTAATTTTCTCAATAAGCCAGCTTTCTATTGTATTAGTTTTCTCTATTTTTTTTTATTTTTCTACTTTATTGATTTCTATTCTGATCTTTATTATTTTTGTTATTTTACTTACTTTGGATTTTCTTTGTGAAACTTCTTCTAGTTTCTTAAGGTAGAAGCCAGAGTTGTTGATTTGAAAGTTTCCTTCTTTCCTCATGTAGTTGTTTAGTGCTATCCATTTCCCCTAAGTACTGCTTTAGCAGAATCCCACATATTTCGATATGTTGTATTTGCATTTTCTTTCAGTTCAAATTCTTTCTAATTGCCCTTTGATTTCTTCTTTGATGGGCTATTTAAAAATATATTATTTAATTTTCAAGTATTTGTAGATTTTCCAGAGTTCTTTAATTCCAATGTGGTTAGAGAATTTCTTTTGTATAACATAACTTCTTTTAAATCCATTAAGATTTGTTTTATGTTTTTAGAGTTGTTCAAGTCTGTATTTTTACTAAATTTCTATTTTTCCTATCACTTCTTGACAGAATGGTGTTCAGATCTCTAACTATACATGTGATTTACCTATATTTACTTGTAATTTATATCAATGATTAGTTCCTGTATTCTAAAGCCCCGTTATTATGTGAAATAAAAAGGCTAGAATTATGTCCTGTTGACCTCTTTATAGTATGAAATGATCTTTTAATTTCTGGTAATACTCTGCTCTGAAGTCCACTTTGCCTGATATTAATATAGCAACTGCAGCTTTCTTTAGATTAGTGTTAGTATGGGATATGTTTTTCCATGCTCTCTTTTCCTTCCTTCCTTCCTTCCTTCCTTCCTTCTTCTTTTTTTTTTTTTTTTTTGACAGAGTCTTACTCTGTCACCAGGCTGGAGTGCAGAGGTGTAATCTTGGCTCACTGCAACCTCTGCCTTCCAGGTTCAACCGATTCTCCTGCCTCAGCCTCTCAAGTACCTGGGACTACAGGCGTCCACCACATGCCCAGCTAATTTTTGTAGTTTTAATAGAGACGGGGTTTCACCATGTTGGCCAGGATAGTCTTGATCTCTTGACCTCGTAATCCACCCATCTCGGCCTCCCAAAGTGCTGGGATTACAGGTATGAGCCATTGTGCCTGGCCCCATGCTCTTACTTTTAACCTATTTGTTTTTAAATTTGAAATTGGTTTCTTTTAAGGCAGCATATAGTTAGTTGGGTGTCATATTTTTAGCCGGACTGATGATCTTGTCTCAATTGAGGTGTTAGGCCATTTACATTTAATGTGGTTATTGATATGGTTTTAATTATATCGTCTTGCTATTTTTTACTTTTTCCTTCTTCATTTTGTTTTATTTTTCTTCTTTTTCTGCCTTCTTTTGGATAAAAGTAGTATTTTAAAAAATAATTTCACTCTATCCCTATTGATTCCTATTGCATTATTTTAATAGTTGCTTTAAGATTTATAGTATTATCTTTCACTTATCACAGTCTTATTTGTCAAATAATTTGCTATCACTTAACATATAAGCATCTTATAATTTGATTTCTCCCTTCCAATCTTTGTGCTATTGTTGTTATGAATCTTACTTCTACATAGGCTATAAACCCACGACATGTTGTTATTATTTTGCTTTAAACAGTTATCCTTATAAAAATTTTAACAATAAAAAATGAAGCACTTTATGTTTACCTATGTAGTTATCATTTTTGGTGCTCTCCATTCTTTGTGTAGAAGCTGGTTTCCATTTGGCATCATTTACTTTCTGCCCAAAGGACTTCCTTTAGCATTTTTTAGAGGAATCTGCCGATGATGAATTCTGTTAGATTTTGTCTTCATGAAAAAGTTTTTATTGTATCATTGTTTTTGAAGGATAATTTTACTGTGTTGTTCCAATGTCTCTGGCTTGCATGTTTCTTGTAAGAAATCTGCCATCATCCTTATCTTTCCACCTTTGTGCATAAAGTATTTTCTTCCTCTCTGAGTAGCTGCTGTTAAGATTTTTTCCTTATCATTGGTTTTAAGCAATGTGATTATGATGTGTCTTGGTGTGCTTTTCTTTACATTTCTTTTGCAGAGTTCATTAAGGTTCTTGGATCTGTGGGTTTATACTGTAGTTGTCACCAAATTTGGAAAATAGCCATTATTTCTTCAAATATTTTTCTGTTTCTCCCCTTGACCCCTTGAGGGAGACTGCAATTACATGTGTATTAGGCTGCTTGAAGTTATTCCACAGTTCAATATGCTCTGTACATTTTGTTTCAGCATTTTTAAGACTCTGTGTTTCATCTTAGCAATTTCTATGGCTATTTAATACATCTTCAAGTTTGCTAATTTTTTGTTTTTGGTTTTTTTCTTTTTAGGACGGAGTTTCGCTCTTGTTACCCAGGCTGGAGTGCAATGGCGCGATCTCGGCTCACCGCAACCTCCGCCTCCTGGGTTCAGGCAATTCTCCTGCCTCAGCCTCCTGAGTAGCTGGGATTGCAGGCACTTGCCACCATGCCCAGCTAATTTTTTGTATTTTTAGTAGAGGCGGGGTTTCACCATATTGACCAGGATGGTCTCGATCTCTTGACTTCGTGATCCACCCGCCTCGGCCTCCCAAAGTGCTGGGATTACAGGCATGAGCCACCACGCCCGGCACTGCTAATCCCATCAGTTGTGTGTTTCAGACATTGTAATGTTTATTTCTAGAAATTTGATTTTGTTCTTTATATTTTTCACTTCACCATTTAACACATTAAGTCTTTAGCTCCTTGAACATATAGAATAAATTTTATTAACTGTTTTAGCGTTTTTGTCAACTAATTGTGTAATGTCTCATCATTTCTAGGTTGGTTTATTTATTTCTATTTTTATTTTTTATTTTTGAGACAGAACCTTGCTCTGTTGCCCAGGCTGGAGTGCAGTGGCATGATCTCGGCTCACTGCAACCTCCACCTCCTGGGTTCCAGAAATTCTCCTGCCTCAGCCTCCCGAGTAGCTGGGATTACAGACACATACCACTACATCCAGCTTATTTTTGTATTTTTAGTAGAGCTGGGGTTTTGCCATGTTGGCCAGGCTGGTCTTGAACTCCTGGCCTCAGGTGATTCACCTGCCTTGGCCTCCCAAAGTGCTGGGATTACAGGCATGAGCTACATGTGTCAGCCTCTGGGTTGGTTTAGATTGATTTACTTTGTTTTACTTTATTTTGTTACTATGAGTTATGTTTTCCTGCTTCTTTAAATACCTGGTAATTTTGAAAATTAGAGGCCAGTTATTGTGAATTTTACCTTGTTGGGTGCTGAATATTTGTGTATCCCTATGAATATTTTTGATTTTGTTTTAGAATGAAATAGAGTTATTTGGAAACACTTTGATCCTTTTGGGATTTGCTTTTAAGCTTTGTTAGGCAAGATCAGAGCTGTGTTTAGTCTAGGGCTTATTTCCCTCCACCACTGTGGTATTCTGAGTACTCTAACCAATGCCCCATTCATTATGAGGCTTTCCACTCTGTCTACTGAGAACAGGAACTATTTCTGGTCCTGAATGAGCTATGGGGATTGCTTTTTCTCATTCGTCTACATAACTTTTCCTCTAGCCTTGGGTGATTTCTTCCAACACATGCACTGATCAGTACTCAGCTGAAGAGTCTCTTCTGTTCTTCAGTCTTTTCTTTCTGCAGGTAGTTCTCCTCTCCCCATTGCTCCGCCCTAAGAACTCTGGCTGCCTTGGCTTCCCTGTACTACCATCTCCATCTCTTCAGCTCAGGGAAACCGTTAGCCTCTATCTGGGTTACCCCTCCCTGCAACATGACCTGGAAACTTCCTCAAGGCAGCTGTTAGCCAGGGCAACCACAGGGCTTACCTTGTTTGCTCTCCACTGTCCTCTGCTGCCTCATATTTAATGTCTTGAAAATCATTGTTTCATGAGTTGTTTCAGGAGGCAGAGCAATCTATTACTTTATATTGGCCAAATGTGAAACTCCTGAATGACTTTCAATTGGGCAAAATCCAAAGTAAACATCAAAGAACCAAAGTGCCTGAGGAATTTAGTATTACTAGTAATTGATTCTCTATTGCATGTCAGTTATTATTATTTACATTAATTCTTATTTAATTTGGTGCTTATGAGTAGAAATAAGTTCTCTAAGTGTCGGAGTGAGGAACATGAAACCCATACTCTCCCTAGTTCTACAAATAAAAGACTTCAGTTGTATATTTCATCTGTCATCAACAAACATTTAGTTAGTACTTCCTAGGTGCTAGGACATAAATAAGTCAGACTTCTTCCACTGAGGATCTTAATTAGATTATTAGACATATAAATGTAGATATTTCAATGTTAGAACAATATGACATACAGGGCATGGTGGCTCATGCCTATAATTCCAGTATTTTGGGAGACTGAGGCAGGAGGATTGCTTGAGTCCAGGAGTTTGAGACCAGCTTGGGCAACATAGTGAGACCCCATTTCTACACAAAATTAAAAAGTGTGTGGTGCATGCCTAAAGTCCCAGCTACTTGGAGGCTGAGGTAGGAGGATCACTTGAACCTGGGAGGTCGAGGCTGCAGGGAACCATGATTGTGCTACTGCACTCCAGCTTGGGCAACAGAATGAGACCCTGTCTCCAAAACACACACACACACACACACACACACACACACACACAAGTAAACACAAGAAACCCAATATAACACTAAAAGGATTTTGTAGGAGGCCAGGGGTGGCCACAGATGAGGTTGAGGGGTAGGTAGAGTTAGATCAAGGAGGCGTGGATGCCACACTAAGGAGGTAAGATGATTCTGAAAACAAGAAATCACTAACAGGCTTTTAACAGGGACCAAGTAACCAGGCTGCAACGTAGAGGATGGATTTTAAGGGGTGACAATCTCAATTCTCAATAGAAAAGCCAATTAAGATCTATGGCAATGGTCCACATAGGAGGAATTGATAATATGACATTGGGAAGTAGAGGTATAGGTAGAGAGGAAAAGACCAATTTAAGAAATATTTAGGTGATACTTTCTGTAGAACTTGGTGACCATGTAAGTATGGGGATCGCAGACATGGCTCCCTGGTATGAATGGAAGGAAGCATCCTCAACTGAAATAGGAAATCTAAAAGGAGAAAGGAAAGGCCCATGGGGCAAAGTAGGCTCAGTTCTGGATAGTCCAACGGAAATGCTTGGTAGATCCTACATCTGTCATTGCTTATGACACAGTATATTGAAACTGTATGGGTTTACATGGCTTACCCTCCTGCCTGACTAAAAGTCAAGTGGCAAGATCATGTCTTATTCGTCCTATATCCTCAGGGCTGGCTACCCCACCCAAGCTCTGGGAGAGGTCTGCCTGCAGCACAGGTGACAGGAAAGCCATCGATGGATGAGATCTCCCACGGAGAGGAGAGCAGACTGAGAAAAGCAGTGACATGCAAGAAAAAGACATTCATACCTGGGGTGAGAATTTGAGAAGTAAGTGACCTGGTGACCTGGCGTTGTCTGTGGCTCTTCCATGGGCCTGTGAAAGACCAGCTCAATGCAGGCCTGCAGCCCTGTCAGTGCTGAGGTAAGGCATTCTCTTTGTATGCTTTTAATATTAACACGAAGTCTTCTAGTGATTGTGCAGAAATCATCTCCATCCATTGCTTGGCTAACTTTGCTTAGAAGAAAAGTGGGGCGTGGATAGTGGAGGAGGGGGTTTTGCAGACTGGGCAGGGGCAAGAACCTACTGGAAGGAAGAATTTGAGATGTGCGTGTGCGTGTGCATGTAGTTTTTCTCCCACTCCTTCCCTACCTAGAGGAAAATAACTCTGATTTTGATATTATAATGGCAGTAGGGAAAAGATTGTACAGGTCAATATTCTGTTTCAGAAACATGTCTACCGTGCTTAAACTAAGAGCTGGAGCCACTTCCGCCCTTTTGACTCTCTGAGCAGCACCATGGCGGTTGGCAAGAACAAGCACCTTATGAAAGGCGGCAAAAAAGGAGCCAAGAAGAAAGTGGTTGATCCATTTTCTAAGAAAGATTGGTATGATGTGAAAGCACCTGCTAATGTTCAATATAAGAAATATTGGAAAGATGCTAGTCACCAGGACCCAAGGAACCAAAATTGCATCTGATGGCCTCAAGGGTCGAGTGTTTGAAGTTAGTCTTGCTGATTTGCAGAATGATGGGGTTGCATTTAGAAAATTCAAGCTGATTACTGAAGATGTTCAGGGCAAAAACTGTCTGACTAACATCCATGGCATGGATCTTACCTGTGACAAAATGTGTTCCATGGTCAAAAAATGGCAGACAATGATTGAAGCTCATGTTGATGTCAAGACTACCGATGGTTACTTGCTTCGTCTGTTCTGTGTTGGTTTTACTAAAAAACGCAATAATCAGATACAGAAGACATCTTAATGCTCAGCACCGACAGGTCCGCCAAATCCCGAAGATGATGGAAATCATGACCCGATAGGTGCAGACAAATGACTTGAAAGAAGTGGTCAATAAATTGATTCCAGACAGCATTGGAAAAGACATAGAAAAGCCTCGCCAATCTATTTATTCTCTCCATGATGTCTTCGTTAGAAAAGTAAAAATGCTGAAGAAGCTCAAGTTTGAATTGGGAAAACTCATGGAGCTTCATGGTGAAGGCAGCAGTTCTGGAAAAGCCACTGGGGATGAGACAGGTGCTAAAGGTGAACGAGCGGATGGATATGAACCACCAGTCCAAGAATCTGTTTAAAGTTCAGACTTAGAATACTGGCAAATAAAAAGTCTTATTTGTTAAAAAAAAAACCAAAAAACTAAGAACTGTAACTGAATTATTTTCATGAATATGCATTCTACTTAGAATTTCAAATTTTCTGGTATTTGTATATTTAAGAGACTAAATATTTAAGAATATGACTTATAGAAGAACAACACCTTAAAAAATTTTTTTAAATTTCATATAAAGAGCAATAATGAATGAAAAATGTAATTTTAGGGCATATAAGCCATCTGCCTTCCACCATTGCTCCATCCCAAGCCAATTTCCCATTACTGCTGCTGAACTTAAAAACCCAGCTGCGTCAGATTGCTCAAGTTGCAGACCTTTAGATGATCCTTTACGGCCTCCTCAAACTGGATTTAATCAACTGATCTTGCTTCTTTTCCAACGAGTGTGACGCTCTGTGATGAGGATTTGATCTTCAGCTTTCAGGACAGGCTTTCCAAGCCGAGTTCCAAAGTTTGAATGGAACGCACAATACATGTTTTTGTGGCTTTTTCAGTCCTGTTGATCAACAGCATCATTTGCTACTTGTCCTATCTGTTCATGTTTCTGACAAGCACGATCTGATAAACAGATCGGGAGGAGCAGTGCAGCACTGTGTGATTCACACTGGGAATGAGGGGAAAAGGAGAAGTGAAGAGAGAGTGAACCTGGAGTCACATGAAATGCAGTCAGATTGAGCTCTGACTCGAAAGTTTTAGCACGTGCAAGGGAGCTTTGTGCTAAGTGGTTAGGGTTATCGATTTACATTCCCCTTCAAATTCTGAAGTTCTGAAATCATCAAGTTTCAAAGAAACTCATCCACATTAAAATATGTGGGAAAAGGCGGACCTGTACCTACAGTAGGCTATTGTTACAGGTGGTAAATACTATGGTAATTACTTCCTGTGCTGGTTTCTGTTCACTCAAGCCTCTGATAGCATTTTTTTTTTTTGAGACAAGGTCTCACTCTGTCACCCAGGCTGGAGTGCAGTGGTGCGATCTTTTCTTTGACAGCTTTTTAAGAGGAGGTGTAAGAATTCTGAAGCTGGTGGGCTATTTCCACAGGATTGGGCAGTTTTCTGACTAATTAGGAAAGAATGAAGGCTCTTGGATTAAATGTCACTTAAGTACTTCCCTGCAACGCCCCCAACACACATCCCCTACCTCCTCCATTAACTCCATTTGGAAGAATTCAATCTGGACTTCAAAAGAATAGGAGATGCCAACTGTTGTTTACATCAGTGAAATCATTAAAACGCACATCACAAAAGCACACTCAGAAGATCCTCATTTCCTGTTCTTAGGCTATGCTGAGGGAGCACAGTGACGTTACACAGTGGATTTAATGCTTGTCTGAAGAGGTCACTGTATTGGGCATTATTAATATATGGAATCCCAGGCTCTTCACTTAGGGGAATTCAGGCTGGGCATGTTGGCTCACGCCTGTAATCCCAGCACTTGGGGTGGCCATGGTGGGCAGATCATTTGAGGTCAGGAGTTTGAGACCAGCCTGACCAACATGGCAAAAACCCGTCTCTACTAAAAATACAAAAAATTAGACGGGCGTGGCGACGCGTGCCTGTAATCCCAGCTACTCAGGAGGCTGAGAAGCACTTGAACCCGGGAGATGGAGGTTGCAGTGAGCTGAGATCACACCACTGCACTCCAGCCTGGGTGAGACAGAGAGACTCCATCTCAAAAGAAAAAAAAAGTGGAATTCAGAAACTATGGGGAGATGGGGTGGAGAGGTGGTGGTAGGCTGGAATTATAACTTTAAAAAATGCCTTTTGTATGTCTTAAGAAAAGGCAAGTTTGGAAATCACTGACAGAACCCAGATCAACTTTTATTGAAAAGAGCTGCCTGACAGTGACAAGTTAGACACAATGCATATTCTCAGGGTTTTATATAGGAATATTACAGGATATATGTAATTATAGGATATATGTAACACTAATATATGTTATTAGTAATTCCTGCCAGTGGATTCCTGCTAAAGTTACTGCAATGACATTTTTGTCTAGTGTCTTACAGTGGAGCACATGGCACCTGCCAATGATAGCAAGCTCATTTTTTGCATGGGTTGGAAGAGGAGAAAGAGTTGAGTTCAAGGTATTATTCAGACATGGTGTATGTGTATGTGCATAAGTGTTGTTCTTTGTGATCAGATGTTATTATCAAATCAAACTAAAATTTGCATCAAATTTTCATTTTTTATAAAGTATGTCCTCGATCAACTTAGTTTTTTTTATCTCACATGCAATGTCACCTAAATGAAATGTTTCTAGCACGTCTAAAAGTGTTTTATTTCATAACTCTCAGAGTTACAAACTGCTAGTCTGCAGATGTCTTGTTAGGGCTGTACATTTGAAAAAAAGTGAGCTCCAATATTTACACATCTAAAGATTTCACACAAAAGTCTGGATTCCCAGGTTTTCTAGAAAAATGAGACATTAAAGTGCAAGAACGCTGTTCTTCAATAGCTGCGACCTGCTGGGGTGGAGTAGGGGCTGCTCCTTCGAGTGCTCCAGTTCGGCTATCTCTTACTGATTCCTGCAACTTGCCCAGCCCCTGAAGACATCTGAGTTTGCCGCCCCAACACTAAAGGTGATTGATGTCTTATTTTCTCATACTTCTTTATGTCATCAGCTCTTAGCCTGCTTTGTAGATCGTTAATGGATGAATGGAAAAAACAGCCACTTAACTGCCTTCCCACCAACTCTGTTCCTGGCCAGTCAAGCCTGCAGACTCCCTAAACAAGTATCTGCAGAGCCTACCTTCTGTGATTCTCCAATGGTTCCTAAATAAAGTCCAAACCCTCGTGTGGCAGCCAAGATCAGCTCCCCTCTCCCACTCCCGCAATCCAATTCCACCTTCCTTTTCTAACCCATGCTTCCCTCGTCCCACACCATGTGCTGCCCTGCCTTGTGCTTCTCCAGCTCAGAGCCTCTGCCCCACCCCCAAATACTCCTTCCTTGCAAAGCCTACCTATCTTTCAAGTGCCGCCTCCCCAATGTTGCTTTTTCTAATTTCCCTGACCAGATATGATCCCATATGATTGGGCATTTCTAGAATCCTTGCTTTGTAAATATGAAATGACACAGATCCCATTGTGCCTTGGGCTGTATGTAGTGATGTGCAGAGAGCCCTGCTCCTCTCACTCCCCAGAAACCCACAGCAGAAACCATGTTATTGTCACCCTGGTATCAGCAAAGCCAAGTGCCCAACATATTGTAGAAGATGATGAAAATACTTAAATACAGGAGTACATTTCCATAAGGATAAAATGCTATTAATTAATAATTTACTTCCTACTCCTATTGCAACATAAAAACTTACTTTTTTTTCTTTTCTTTTTTCTGTTTTTGTTTTTTTTGAGATGGAGTTTTGCTCTTGTTGCCCAGGCTGGAGTGCAATGGCGCAATCTCAGCTCACTGCAACCTCTGCCTCTTGGGTTCAAGAGATTCTCCTGCTTCAGCATCCTGAGTAGCTGGGATTACAGGCATGCGCCACCATGCCTGGCTAATTTTGTATTTTTAGTAGAGATGGGGTTTCTCCATGTTGATCAGCCTGGTCTCAAACTCTCGACCTCAGGTAATCCACCTGCCTTGACCTCCCAAAGTGTTGGGATTACAGGCGTGAGCCACCACACCTGGCCTTACTTTTTCTTAAACAGTTGTTTTCGGTCTTCCTTATAAGACTTAAACGAACACTAGCCTTTATTATATCATTTATTTGATGTCTTAGAGTGTTAGTTACTTTAACCAAGAAATAGGGATGGATAATACAACCTCCAGTGAGGTCATAAGGATTGAATGAGTTAACACGTAAAGCCCTCAGCACAGGGCTGGCACACAGCTGACACTAAATGGATGACTATTATTATTACTATGGAGAAACTCATCTAATATTAAGAACCAGGTTATAAGTGGCTTGCCTTATTCTATTTTTCTAAAATGCTTCTTAGAAAAGAGCAGGTCAAATACTGTAGCTTGTTTGCCCTAGACTAAAGAAATGTATTTTACTAAAGAAAAAAAAATTATTTCAACTATCAAAGATTCAGGCAACAGTGGCTTTTTAAAAAGCAAACTTTTATAGCTACCAAGATAATGACTGATTCAGGAAAGGATTACCAGTGGATGTTAAAACCATTCAGTGAGAGTGTGTTGAGAAACAGGATATTTATTGTCTCATAGTGTCATCCCACAGGTAACTCATTAATTACAAAAAGAAATAGCTACCTTTACACTGGATAATTTGGTGGATGTTACTTCAACCAAGAGGTCAAAACTGCCATCACTATTATGGGCCAAATTAAGTCTTGTGATACGGTGCATTGAGGACGTGGTATCACCTATGTAGTATTCTTAAAACAACAAAACCTGACTCTACCAATGAGGGACAAATCAGACAAATCCAATTGTACGACAATCTACAAAACAGTTGACCTAGACTCTTCTAATAAGTCAATGTCATGGAAAGACAAAAAAAAAAAGCAAGGGGTGGGGGATATTATTAATAAATGCAGTGCATAATCCTTGATCAGATCTTCTGGGGGAAAATAAGCACAGCTATAAAGATCCTTTTTTGGGACACTTGGTGAAGTTTGAATATGAACTGCATATTGAATAATAACAAGTAGTGAAAAATAAGATTGTGATTCACTCATGCCTATAATCCCAGCACTTTGGGAGGCTGATGCGAGTGGATCACTTGAGGCCAGGAGTTCAAGATCAGCCTGGCCAACATGGCGAAACCCAGTCTCTACCAAAAACAAACGAACAAACAAAAAAACAATTAGCTGGGCATGGTGGCACATGCCTGTAGTCCCAGCTACTTGGGAGCCTGAGGTGGGAGAATAGCTTGAACCCTGGAGGTAGAGGTTGCAGTGAGCCAAGATTGCGCCACTGCACTCCAGCCGAGGTGAGAGTGAGGCCCTGTCTCCAAAAAAACAGGTGATTCAACTGTATTTTGACATTTTGATTGACCTGGTCTTTTCTGAAGTATTTTGGTATCTGGGAATCTACATGTTTCAAGACCTAAAAAGGTGGACATTACAAGTGAAATGTTTGCTCCATTGAATTGGATCAGAGTTTTTGTAGAAACAATGTGCAACCGGATTGCAGCCATATGAATGGACCGAAGAATTTAGAAAAGAACAAAGTGGATACCAGTAGCCAGTGCACGCCATTCTGTGCAGTATTTATTTGGGACAATACTAACTGCACATAGGAGTGCCGCGTAAACGTTAACTGATGACGGTAACCAGCAGAGTCCCAGAGTGAGGCCCTTGCGTTATTGATTTTAGGAAGTTCTGCCTAATGAGAATGGATTGCTAGTAAATCATAGAGCAATTTTCTTCTCCTTCCAGTAGGACGTGGATGACCGAGCAGCTGGTGGGAGCAGCCCCGTCTGTCCCCATCTGAGAGAGTGGTATATTAGTCTCAAATAGGGAAATTACACAGCCATGTGGAAGCCTGGCTAGCTGTCATTAAAGTCATTCAGTGTTTGGGCTGCCTCTGTGTTTCAGGCAGTGATAGGAGCCATTAACAGCTTACTTTTAGTTTCAGAAGCCAGAGATATTTTCATTACTAGTGTCCTCAGGCACAGACTTTTTAATTTAAAAAAAGAAAGTAAGTTCAGGATGGAAATAGCCCATCACCACAGGAACATCTCTGCAGCAGAAACACTTTCTGGTTCACCTGTCAATCTTACCAGCATGCCAGGTTTATTTTGAGTGTCTGGAATGAGGAAGAGGAAGGAAGAAAGGTGAGTGTAGGGCTGATAGAGGAACCAGGATCAGTAATACCTTGAAAAAGCTGAGGACTTCATTCTAAAGTGCTGTTGAAATCTCAGGTTTCTTACTTCCCTGGCTAATAATAAAATGATAGTTCTGGCTCTGAGATGTTCCCCACTTCTTCCAAAGCCATAATGCCCTACTTTGAAGATGCTTTGGACAGGTGTTATGGTGGACTGAAGTTGCTTACAAATGCTTTGTTACTTTCCCCAACAGGAGGTTCTTATTTCCCCCTCCTTGAACCTGGGCTGGCCCTGTGGCTGTTCAACCAACAGAGAGCAGCAGAAGTCTACTGTGCAGTCCGGGCCAAGCCTTTTAGAGGACTGTGGCTCTCCCTGCCGCCTTCTTGTTATCTGGCTACCACATTGAGAGGGCCGAAGCCACACAGAGGCCAACAGCCAAGTATCTGCAGCCATCTGGGCGAGCCATCTAGGACATTCCACGTCAATCAGACCCCTGGGTGACATCACGTGGAGCAGATGCAGCCCAGCCACAGCCGGTTAACACACGAGAATCACAGAATCACAGGCCAGAACAAACTGTTTTAAGCCATTCCATTTTGGTGTGGCTTGCTCCGCAGCCATAGATAACTGAAATAGGGGTAACCAAAAAGTCCGTAAGAAGGAAGATTTACCTTGCTAACCAGAGCAGAATGACAAAGCACAGGAAATAACATTTGCTGAGTCAGAAGACAACTGTCTGGAACAGGTGATGACATCCTTAACCTTTAGTAGGTTTTGACTTCAAAACTGACCCCGGCTTTCAAGCCTCTTTTTCATGTTCAACACGGACAGTTTCAAAAAGAAAAATTTCATTTTAATACAGCCTTACACCCACACGTGTGTTTCACACAGACTTATTTTTTAAACAGAGTTTATTGTATTTAATACATTATAAAATTTGAAAAATTGTAGGAAAGCAGCAGACTTGAACTGGAGCAATTCTAACAAGGAATAATTCTGGCCCCTTGGCAAAACTGATCAGTTTTAAAACAAAGTAAAGTTCACATCTGTGAGGCGGACAAGTGTGACTTCTGTACAAACTGCATTTAAAACTTCATGTCTAACATCTTTCCAATGCAATGTGCTCATGAGGGTTTTCTGAAGTCCTGCCTGGTCCCTGCCTAAAGAGAGACGTGGAACCTCCATATACAAAGAAACTCGATTCAAGGTGTTTTGTTTAAAAAAAAAAAAAAGGAAAAAAGAAAGACAAAGGAAAAAGAAAGAATGGATGGCTGTTGGCAATGGAACCTGTAAGGAGACTGTGTCCTCACCGCTCATGGCTTGTTTATTGGTCAGAGGCCTCGGGAGGCAGGCCCAGGACACTTCACGGCCATCACAGCACCAACTGCAGCTATCACCTTTTTTTTTTCTTTTTTCTTTTTTGCATTTCCTACCTTTTGACATATATATATATATATATTTATATATTTTTTACACCTTGAGGATATCACTATTCCAATTGTTCCCATATGAATACAGGTGTGGTCTCTATTGGATATAAATGTGTCTTTTATTCAATTTTAGGTCCAGGACTTGGTTTGCTGTCCCAACTGCACATATATGTCCCTTTGTTTTTGTCTGAGTTATCGGTTGTGTGTGTTTTCCTTTTTGCATAAGAAATAAGTCCGTTTAGTCCAGAGGCTCTTGCTTTATCCGGATGACGGAGGGTACGCGGGGCGTCCGCCTCAGTTCCCGCCGAAGGACGTATTCGCTGAACTGGGATGAGTCCACGCCACCCCCACAGGAGCCCACGATTTCAAATCCTCTTTGCTGCAACCTCTCGAGGACCTGTGAGAGAACAAGTCAAACGTCCGGTTAGGGGTGAGGTAAGTACTATGGCTACATAAACACCCTGAAGTTTGAGATTGTGTGCAGCTCTGGTTCATCTCATCCAGCATCCATGCCCCTTTGAGCTGCTCCTCTCAAAGAAAGACCCTGATTAATGAGCAGGAGTGAGGAAGCAAGCATTTCTAATGCCGGAAATGTGCCTTTACATGCTTGCTTTACACACAGCAGCTACAACACTCAGTGGTGTTGTTAGGCCCATTTTATAGATGAGAAAACTGATGTTCATGGCTAGTAAGTGATGGGACTGCATTTCCAACTAAGGTCTGTTTGGCCTCAAATCCCCTGTTTTTTGTATATGCAATGCTGCTATCTCTGTCAAAATGAGGGTTCACATTTCAAAGTTCATTTATCACTAAAATACATCCTATGAGATGATAAAGGATCTGGAAAGACAGTGATAGCAGAGTTTACTTAGCCAGTGATTCCTTTGTACTCTCAACTCTACCATCGTCCGAGTTTCCTGATACCGAGTTAATATATATATTTGCAATGCAGAAGCATCCTTGCTAACCAACGCAGAATAGCAAAGCACAGGAAATAACATTTGCTGAGTCGGAGACAACTGTCTGGAACAGGTGATGACATCCTTATCCTTTAGTAAGTTTGACTTCAAAACTGACCCCGGCTTTCAAGCCTCTTCTTGATGCTCAACGCGGACAATTTCAAAAAGAAAAATTTCATTTTAATCCAGCCTCACACCCTGACAAAGATTGATGTCATTTCAATAGCAGAACAAAGAGACTACTGAAGACACTGGAGGTTTATCTGCAGGTTTTCAAGTTTGTAGCATTCGAAATAGAGTTACTGCCCTGCGTGCATCCAAGGAGACAAGAATAAGCACAATGATTACATATTAGAAAATGTATGAACAGTAACGACATTCTAAACTTCTTATTCAAACGTAAGCCACGGAATCTGTTCCTTGATTTTGAAATCAAATACCTAACGCCAGCAAGATTCCTGGGTTTGGCACTACATGTCTGACACTCCTAAATGCAGGAAACAGTACCTGTAACTCTTAGATAAACAAAAATACAGGAAACTGATGTGAAGCATTCAGTTTCTTTAGGAATCCAACAAATATTAGACTTGCAAATGTTTCCTGCTGGAGTTCAGAATAAAATTATTTCCACACCACCCTAAAAGCAAAGTGATTCAATCATAACTTCAAAAAAAAAAAATGCCCACCTCAAAAAAACTTTTCTTGGAATGAAATGAAATGTCGTCAAGGTAAACTGAATCCTTTTTAAAAATTATTATTTTTTAGTCACCTACTCCTATATGAGATTTAATTTACTATGCTGCAAAACAGCTTACTGGATGAGACTGGAAAGCAGGAGAGTGTGTTTTCTAAAAAGTAAAACCTCAAGTGCTGGCAAATTCAAAAAACACACACAAGTCCTTATGAGAACAAAATTAACATTCTACCCAGCAGTGCTCTATTTCTGTAGGTAAATTCACAATGCATATGCACACCCGCCAGCATAAGGACAGGAAGAAAACAATCCCTAAATTCAAAATCAAGGCGTGCTCTGGTAGCAGGTAAACACAAAGACGAAGAACAGCTCCCTCCACGGATTCCTCAGCAGAGGCAGGAATGCAGCCTTCAGCAAGAGGCACCCCAGCTTAACTGGCCAAACCAGCACCTTGGAAAGGATTCCTTGCCTTGATTAGGAGAGGAAATCCCAAGCGGAGAAAGTTGTGAACAACAGAGAACCTAACCCTGATACCCATTTTTGAGTGTTCTTAAGGTCACTCAATTGCTAACAGGAGGAAATCTCTAAGCTCTCAGTCCCAGCGGGGGTGGGGAAGGGGGTCTGATAGGCATCATCTGATAATTATTCATTGTGATCCAATGTTACCTTGGATGTGGTCAAAAGCTTATTTCAATGTAATGCAAACAGCTGATGAAGCTATTACTTTGGAAACAACACCACGTTCACAGCAAAGTTCCTTAAACTGAGTGATCATATGAGAAAGTTAAAACAACTTAGTGAGGTATCAGGTGTCGTTAGCCTTATCCCAGACTCTCTGTGTCCACAAGCTGGTGCCTATTCCTTGGTCGGTGGAGCAGGAAGTAAGGGTAGGTCATGGCTGTGTCATACGACCATGTTAATCCAGATGAAAATTTCCACATCTGATGTGGGAAACTGTCAAGCATATGAATTGATGATGGTTGTTCCCTGGCCCGAGGGTGGGGCCAACGCCTTCCTGTCCTGGCTGTGAATGGTTCTGCCCTTCTGTCTGCTCCAGTTGCAGCCAGGGCAGGGTGTGTGTGGGAGGGGACAGTCCTTTTGGGCTTTAGAAGCTTAAACTGCAGAAGCCACACGGGAGCGCCACACACCTCCAGGGGGCGCCCTCCGCACAGGAGAGTTGAGAAGGTGCATGTCTTCCTCAGGAACCCTGCGACCGGCAGCCATCCCACTGCCTGGGAACATGTGCCTTCTGCTAGCATGCTTAGGGAACATTTTCTGCTAGAGTTTTCTGCTCTTCTGTTCTCAGACATCTGTTCATACATTTAAAAAGTTATAAATAGTCGCGGAACAATCCTCAAGAGGCAGCACGGAAGACTGGGTGCTTCTAGTCTCTGCGCTTGGGGAAGGGCTCTGCTGACTAAATATTGAACAAAGTCATGGGCCCATTCCAATTTAAAAGAGGGGAAAAACTAGAACCCTCACTCCATTGACTTCAAACGGTTGTGTCATACAGAGCTAGAATTGAGACCCAGGTGCGCCTCTGCCTTCCCATCAGCAAGACAGAGGATTAACAGTGATTACCTGTTAGGGTTATGAAGACAACGCATGTTCAGGCCAGGGCCCGGGGTAGGGCAGAGGGCTGGTACTCAGCACATGTTAGCCTCTAAGTTCTGATTGCACCCCCACATCTCCTGCTCCCTTAGACTTCTCCATCTCAGGAAATGGCAGTTCCACTCATCCAGTTCCCCTGTCAAAAATCTTAGTCACCTCGGGCTTATGTCTTACAATCCACAGCCACAGTCAGAAAACCTTGTTAGCTCTACCCTGCAGACACTCGGAACCGGATCCTTCTCAACTGCTTGAACCACAGCTTTCTGCCTGGTCTCCCTGCTTCTGTTCTCTACCTGCTGCCGCAATGTTCACTTTAAAATCCGAGTTCTGTCAGGTCGCCCTTCTGCTCAAAACTCTCCAGTGCCTTTCCATTTGGCTCACATAAGCGAAAGAATCAAAACCAAAAAAATACTCCAAAATAAACAATCCTAGAGCACTTGCCACCCCCTAAAGAGGCTCTCCATGATCGCTCCCTAGTCTTCCCTGGCGCCTGTCTGGGCACTCTCTCTCCCTGATTCACTTGCTTCAAGCGAAACTGGCTATCGTGATAGTACTCAATATGCCCAGCATACTCTACCCCAGAAATCCACTTACCACCTCCTGGCAATAGATTTATATTGACTGTTTGCCTCCCACTCCACTCCCACAATGCAGGTCCATGAGCACAGAGCTGTCCGTCTTGTTCTCTGTCTGTCTTGCTATGTTGCCCAGGCTGAACTTGAACTCCTAGGCTCAAGTGACCCTCCTGCCTTGGCCTCTGGAGTGGCTGGGACTACAGGCGTGTGCCACCGTGCCCAGCTGTTGTGTTCTATATCTGTCTCTTCTGCATCTCCAGTGTTCATCCTAGCACCTGGCACACTCACAACACTTGTGGAATGACTGCTGTAGAGGGGGGATACTTCACCTATCCAACAGAAGTGTCACTGAGGGAGAGTTTCTCAGCTCTTTGGTAGAAAGGCACCATGTGAGGGCAAGGGTAAGTGACAAGAGTAAGAGTGACATTTGATGCCACACAGTGTGTAACAATGCCATACCTGGACTGAGTTGAGGTGACAGTAGCCATTTAGTGGAAACCTGATGACGTGCGTCGAGTCGTGATTCCAGCCTGCATTGACAGAGTTACACATCACGTCGCCGATCTCTGGAAATACTTCTTCTATCAAGGATTTGTCACCGCTTAGCGTGATCCTTTCTCCAAGGTCTGGGGCCACACGCACGACGAGGCATTCACAGGGCCTTGAAAAGCGACCAGTTTCTCTGTCCTGCTTCCATCTTTCCATCTCCAACAACATGGGCTGAAGCTGAAAATATTTTGCCTCTTCATATAACAAAGTGTAGTCCTGAAAAAAACAAAGGTATTTCACAGTGCAAAATGCAAACATAAAGTACTGAACGTGTCCACATTTAAGAGGTGATTTTTTCCACCTCTTGTTATGTCAATAATCAAATCTGCATGTGCGTTTTTCACTTATGACATGTTTGTAGAGACTCCATTTTCTTTCATTCATTCATTCAGTGAGGATAAAAGGAGCTGAGTAGATTAGGGCTGGTCAGGTCTCTTCTAAGTGCTTTACGTTATTTAAATCCTGTAACCCTCATCACTGCCCAGTGAATTATAAACATTTATTATTCCCATTTTGCAGATGAGAAAACTGAGATGCGAAAGGATTCACCCACGATTTCTTTGTTTCTTTTTCTTTTGAGACGGAGTCTTGCTCTGTCGCCAGGCTGGAGTGCAGTGGCGTGATCTTGGCTCACTGCAACTTCTGCCTCCCAGGTTCAAGCAATTCTTCTGCCTCAGCCTCCCAAGTAGCTGGGACTACAGGCACATGCCGCTATGACCAGCTAATTTTTTGTATTTTAGTAGAGTTGGGGTTTCACCATGTTGCCCAGGCTGGTTGCAAACTCCTGAGCTCAGGCAATCTGCCTGCCTTGGCCTCCCAAAGTGCTGGGATTACAGGCATAAGCCACCGCGCCTGGCCGACTTGCTTTTTTTTTTTTTTTTTTAGTGGAAAACATGTCTCTGGGTATTTCAAGTTTGATTGTGTCGATGAGAACTCAATTTCTTTCCTCTTGGATGGAACGCATACATTGACCAAGGGGAGCACAACCTTGCCCATGGGTACCCTTCATCAGAAGTTCCAGGTCACCTTTGGTGGCCACAGGAGGGTGTGGGACAGAAATACGAGGCTAGTGACAATCAGGGATGGGCGCCTGCAGGGCAGGCACGTGGCTTTTACTTGAACTTGAGTGTTGATCTGTGATGGTTTGGGGGAGGCTGGTGGAGATCCGGAAGGCTAGTGCACTGCCCTCTGCCACCTGTTGGAGTGGCCATCATACAGTCAGAGACATAATCAACATTAGGCCTCGATTCCTGTAAGATACATGTGCAATGAAGAAAACCTATCCATTTCTGCATTTCTGAAAGCATGAACACCTGGTCTTTTGGCATGGTTTCCTCTCCTCCAGTTAAAAAAAAAACCTATTGAATTGAAACAGAAATCTAACAAAACAGGTATTAAAACACACACATAAGCCACTGAATGGGAAGACAAAAGAGAATGAGGGGGAGGCAGCAACTCAGGAACAATGTCAACAAGCAGGTCAATGTTATGGCTAAACGTAGCTATGGCCACAATCATTTCTGGGTGTGAGATAAGTAGATACTTGTCCAGACACGTTGACTGAGAACATTTTAATCAGCTGACACAGGCATTTGTGCCTTCTGTCCATGGGCAAGAGCTGGCAGGGGATGCCCGGTGCCTGCATGACAGCCAGTGTTGCAAACATGTGGCCCGAGTGCCTCAAAGACGTCCCTGATGTCCAGATGGGATAAAGCAGAGGATGGCCATGGGAGAACTACTTTTATTTTGCACTTTGTTCTTCCTCTTGTAAATCAAGCAATAGCAGCAGCAGGGGCATGAATTTAACACTTTGAGAGAAAACAGCATGGAGAGATGAGAGTACTTGGGGGCCTTGAGCTGGGTAATCCACTTTCCATATTAAGAAACTCGGGCCCGGAGGAAGATGCTGATGAGGACACTCATCTCAGCAGAATGGGCTGCTGCTTTATTCTGCCCTTCTCCTGGCTACCCACTTATCACAGGAGTCCTGGGTCCGTGCAGGAAAGGAACCCATTGCTCTGATAATCTTCCTTGCACATGTTTCTTAGCCTCCTGACCCAGGGGAGATACTGTTTTGCTTTAAGAAGTTGAAAACTAGGCCGAGGTGTGGCCACTCTTAAGACAGGGCAGAACAGGGGCCCCTAGCT
The DNA here is from genome assembly GCF_030222135.1 of Aotus nancymaae. Classification (NCBI taxonomy): domain Eukaryota; kingdom Metazoa; phylum Chordata; class Mammalia; order Primates; family Aotidae; genus Aotus; species Aotus nancymaae. The sequence continues at coordinate 50,267,839 of NW_026988432.1, read as the reverse complement.
CAACCTGAGGGGTGGGAGTGGGGAAGCCTCTGCAGGTTCCTCCTGCTCTACCTGGGATCCCCACTCTGGGGCTTTGGCATCTTGGCATCACACCAACTGTGAGATACTGACTCAAATACTTATTTATCAAGATGACAGCTCTCAAGGAGATTTCAAAACAGCATTGAGAGTTACACAAACAAGAGAAGTGAGAACTTCTACTACTGCTTTTTATTTTCTTGTGAGATTTAATTACAAATTTTAGCACAAGGAAGGATCTAGACTCCAGTGAAAATAGTATTTATTGGCCGGAGGCGGTAGTTCATGTCTGTAAACCACTAGCACTTTGGGAAGCCGAGGCGGGTGGATTACCTGAGGTCAGGAGTTCGAGACCAGCCTGGCCAACATGATAAAACTCCGTCTCTACCAAAAATACAAAAAATTAGCTGGGCAGGGTAGCAGGCGCCTGTAATCCCAGCTACTCAGGAGGCTGAGGCAGGAGAATCGCTTGAACCTGGGAGGTAGAGGTTGCAGTGAGCTGATATCACACCACTGTACTCCAGCCTGGGGAACAAGAGCAAAACTCTGTGTCAAAAAAAAAATAAAAAATAAAATAAAATATCACTTATCTTTCTATAGCCATCAAGCCTTCAAATCCTAGAGTAAAAAGGCTTATAGCAGTCTTCTTGACCAACCTTGACCCTGTGGAGGATTCTTATCTAACATCACTGAGCAGTGACCATTTAGCCTCTGATTGAATGCTTCCAGTGACAGGAGGCTTACTAAGAAAGTGCCAAATTTACTTTGTTGGCAGCTCTGATTATTCTGTCTTATGAGAGAGACCTAAATTTTCCTGTACCACACTGACTTATTTGTTTTATTCTGCTCTCTGGGGTTGCAGTGATTCTAGTTTTTCCTTGTTATGTTAACCTTTCAAACATTTGAGGACAACTGTTGTGTCTTAATGTGAGTCAGGCTGAAAAGACCCAATCTTTCTAGCCTCTTCTTATCTGTTATGACTCCAAGGTGCTCCAACATCCACTGTGTACTTGACTTTGTCAACATGCCTCCCAAAACCCACATCAGAACAAAACCTAACATGTCATACATGCTCTAATGAGTGCCTTGTACAACCTTTGGCCAGACAATCGAACCAGGATCAATGCAGCCTGTATTAGTTTATGATTGCTGCTGTAACAATTACCACAAATTTAGTGGCTTAAAATTGCACAAATGTATTGTCTCCTAGATCTAGCCAGAGGAGAAAGTCAAAGGTCTACAATAGGTCATCATGGCTGTGTTCTTTTGAATGCTCCAGGGGAAAATCCATTTCCTTGCCTTTCCAGTTTCCAGAGGCAGCCCACAGTCCTTGGCTGGTGGCCCCCCATCACTCCTGCCTCTGCCTCTGTTGTCACATTGCTTTCTTTCATTTTGACTCTCCACCTCTTTCACTTACAAGGACATTTGTAATTACTCTAAAGCTACCTAGATAAGCCAGGACAACCTCCCCTTCTCAAAACCCATAACTGAATCACATCTGCCAAGTCCTTTCTGCCATATAAAGTAACACATTCATCACTTCTATGAATAAGGACATGGATATCTTTGGGGGGGCATTATTTTCCTAACATAGCATAAGGCTGTATATTGTCTTTCTTGGAAGTCCTATAACTCTGTTAGTTCACTTTTTGCTTATAGTGAAATCCCTAAACCTTTTTCACAAGAGCAGCTATGAGCTAGGTCTTTCTCATTCAGCATTTGTGAAAAATTGTAAATCCTTCATTATTTGTCCCTCTATAATTTCCACATTGGAGGCTGCATTTGTTCCAACCTACTGAGAAAATTTGGCTTCTCTCATCCAAAGTTCTAGGTCTGTCCCTCATTTCTGTGTTATTTTGGATTGGGCATTCTGTCTCAACACATGAATCACTTCTTAAAGTTCTAAGAAGACAGGGCTATGTGTGAGTCTATGTCCATGGCAAAGCCCTGATCTCCCAATGTGTCCAGAGTGAATGAGGCTAACAGGACTTGGGGTTAGAAGTCCTCCCCATGCTGACCCTGAGTCCTCACCATCTTTTTTTCCCTCTAGGGTCACAAAACACTTGCTTAATAATCCACTCCGAGGTTTGACCCTGGATGGGCAGTGAGCCTCACAACATAACATTGCTCCAATTCACTGTCACCTACTCTTGGAAAAGTAGAGAAACACTAGCCCTTTTCAGATTTTTGGCCCTGCTCAGTGACCACTGTGGGATCCTGCTAGGTGAAAGTGAGAGTTCCGAAGTGCTTCCTGCTTCTGCGAAGGTCGTCTTGCTCCTGGGCTACAGTCTCATGGGCCTATCCACGAACTGCTTTAAGCCACCAGGTGTTCTTTTACTCTCCCTTGTCTATCCTGGCTCCATTTTTTCCTTTACTATGCTGCTCTATCTGGTTTCCAGGGTAGAGCCACTGTCTGTGCCACGGGGAGCAGATGACAGAGAACAGCCGAGCACTCATGCTTCTCTCCGGCAGCCGCTCACCATGCTGCCCCGCCTCTAAGCACTGGCCGGCTGGAGAACTGAAATGGTCCTTCTTGCTGAGTTACCATTTTCTGCTCACGGTGAAGCGCACACTGGCCATTCATTTTCTTGGCAGGCTCCTTTGTGTCTTTCTATCCTGCCTAACACCCGCTTCCAGTCTCAGCTCACCGGAAATGACCCTGCAAAGCAGAGTCAGTCTCATTGGCTGCTGCCTTTAGAAACCTCCTTTCCTTCCTTAAACAGGATCATTTAACTTTACTCTCTAAATCCCACGTTTTTTGAAGTTTAGTAACTTTCCGTTAGGTTCTCTGGCCTTGTGCTTATTTCCTTCAGGCCTCTGAATCTTCCGAAGCCTTTCCTTAAGCTTTGGTTCTAATCTGACAATGTCCTTTCTCGGGCTTTTACGAACTCCAGATAACTGGTCTTTTGTTTCCAAGGTTCTTGGCGGAAATAGGCAGGAGCTTATGGGGCAGCAGCAGCTTCAGCACCTGTTTTTCTGAAGAAAATGAATTCACAATATCCTCCCTTCTGAGCAATGAGCTTTCAGCAAAGCAACTCAAGAGTATGTTAGATGCAATCACTCTCTGCCCTGCTCCGATGTCCATTTTATCCTCTCTGACTAAGAAAGCACCATCTGGTCAGGCACAGTGGTTCATACCTATAATTCCAGCACTTTGGAAGGTGGCGGCAGGAGGATTACTTAAGACCCGGAGTTCAAGACCAGCCTGGGCAACATAGAGAGACCCCCGTTTCTACAGAAAGTAAAAAAATTAGCTGGATGTGGTGGCCCGGGCCTGTGGTCCCAACTAAGTTGAGGCTGCAGTGAGGTATGTTTGCACCACTGCAATCCAGCCTAGGAGACAGAGAAAGACCCATCTCAAAAAAAAAAAAAAGCACCATCCATATTTCTTGCTTAGCCCCATACGTAGTTAAAGGGAAACCAGTTACTCACAGACCTATTATCATGTTTAAATCATTTTAAAATCTTAGAATACATTTTTTTTTAGATGGAGTTTTGCTCTTGTCACCCAGGCTGGAGTACAATAGTGCGATCTTGGCTCACTGCAACCTCTATCTCCTGGGTTCAAGTGATTCTCCAGCCTCAGCCTCCCAAGTAGCTGGGATTACAGGCGCCTGCCACCATGCCCAGCTAATTTTTGTATTTTTAGTAGAGACGGGGTTTTGCCATGTTGGCCAGGCTGGTCTCAAACTTCTGACCTCAGGTGATCCACCTGCCTCAGCCTCCCAAAGTACTGGGATTACAGGTGTGAGCCACTATGCTCAGCCAAAATACATATTTTTTAAAATAATTTAAGATTTACAATGATTTTTTTGAGCCAAGAAGATCAAGATCTGATTTTACATGTAAGCTTCCATAAGATCCTGAGGACAGGTATGTGGGATAAGAAAACAGACACGCTAGGCCGGGCGCGGTGGCTCAAGCCTGTAATCCCAGCACTTTGGGAGGCCGAGGCGGGTGGATCACGAGGTCAAGAGATCGAGACCATCCTGGTCAAAATGGTGAAACCCCGTCTCTACTAATACAAAAAAAAATTAGCTGGGCGTGGTGGCGCGTGCCTGTAATCCCAGCTACTCAGGAGGCTGAGGCAGGAGAATTGCCTGAACCCAGGAGGCGGAGGTTGCGGTGAGCCGAGATTGCGCCATTGCACTCCAGCCTGGGTAACAAGAGCGAAACTCCGTCTCAAAAAAAAAAAAAAAAAAGAAAACAGACACGGTGATGGACTCCAAAGTGCAAACAGGCCAGGTTTTGAAAAGTCTTTCTTGATTAAATAGTTGGAATTCAGAAAACATCTCCCTAGAGGGAGGAAAGTGATATATTCAGTGTATTAGGTTCCTATTGCTGCTGTGAGAAATTACCACAAATTTGGTGGCTTAAAACAACAAAAATTTATTTCCTTACAGTTCTTGCGTTCAGAAGTCCACAACAGCTCTCACTGGGCTGAAGTCACGGTGTCAGCAGGGATGCCTTCCTTCTGGAGATTGTGGGGACAAATCCATTTCCTTGTCTCTTCCAGTATCTAGAGGCTGCGAGCATGCCTTGGCTCATGGCCAGCAATCACATCACTTCCTTCATCCCATCTTTAAACCCCTCTCCTGCCTCCCTTGAATAAGGCCCCCTGTGATTATATAGGGCCCACCTGGATTACCCAGGCTAATCTCCCCATCTCAAGCTCCTTCACTTAATCACATCTGCAAAGTCCTTTTCGCCATGTAAGGCATTATATTCACAGGTTCTGGGGACTGGGGTAAGCGTCCCCCTCACAGTCAATGGTTCTGCAAAACAGTTCAAAGGCTTATTTTCCTAAAATACCTGAGGTTTTACACAGAAGTTGACAGGTCCTTACACTCAAAAGGCAACTCAACCGTTCACCTATTTCATTTTAAAAACTGTGTAGGCGCCAGATGCCATGGAAGGCACCATGAGCACAAAAGGAATTTTTCTCTGGGGAATGTTTCTAATAGCTCGCAAGAGCCCTAGTCTCCTCATTCCCAGGCTCAGGGCAGTGGGATCCTGCTCCTTCGACCTTGGCAGTGGGTGGTTTCCCAGCGGGCAGGGTACCACCAGCAAAGCAGGGGTGCCAAGAAAATGAGAGGATTTAACCTTTTCCATTTCCAAAATAGCATCCAAGTAGTAGTCATCATAAGAAAAGACAGATTGGGCCGGGCATGGTGGCTCACATCTGTAATCCCAGCACTTTGGGAGGCTGAGGCTGACGGGTCACCTGAGGTCAGGAGTTCAAAACCAGCTAGCCGACATGGCAAAACCCAGTCTCTACTAAAAATTAGCTGGGCATGTGGCGGGCACCTGAAATCGCAGCTACTTAGGAGGCTACTCAGGAGGCTGAGGCAGGGGAATCACTTGAACCTGGGAGGGGAGATTGTAGTGAGCCGAGACTGTGCCACTGCACTCTAGCCCGGGCGACAAAAGCAAAACTCCGTCTCAAAAAAGAAAAAGAAAAGAAAAGACAGATTTCAGTAGCACTTACTTTCCTTTGGTTTAAAGATTTTGTTTTTCTTGTGGGGGAAGGGAGGCTGGGAGAGTAGCTACTGCAGTTCTTCAGTGTTTGGGGCACTAAAGCTCTTAACTGCCCTGACTTGTAATACTCCCTTGGGCTGTTTTGTTTTGTTGGGCTGGATTCTTCTGTTTTGTTTTGTTGTTGTTTGACAGAGTTTCACTCTTGTTGCCCAGGCTGAAGTGCAATGGCACAATCTCAGCTCACTGCAACCTCCGTCTCCCAGATTCAAATGATTGTCCTGCCCCAGCCTCCCCAGTAGCTGGGATTACAGGCACCCGCCCCCACGCCGGGCTAATTTTTGTATTTTTAGTAGAGACGAGGTTTCGCCATGTTGGCCAGGCTGGTCTTGAACTCCTGATCCTGGGTGATCTGCTCACCTTGGCCTCCCAAAGTGCTGGGATTACAGGCATGAGCCACTGTGCCTGGCCCATTCTTTCTTTTCTTCAAAGCCTGGAGGGACTGACCCACGTGCTCCTTTTTTCCTGACACCACTTGATACTTTTCACTAGGTGGCCCCCTCCCCATCCAGGGGCACTGACTCCCAGCTTCTCCCAACTACTCATTTTTCTGGGGCAAAGATACCTAGACTAGGATTAGTCCTGGTGGTTATTGAAAGAAATGGTGGGCCGGGTGTGGTGGCTCATGCTTGTAATCCCAGCACTTTGGGAGGCCGAGGTGGGTGGATCACCTGAGATCAGGAGTTTGAGACCAGCCTGACCAACATGAAGAAACCCCATCTCTACTAAAAAAAAAAAAATATACAAAATTAGCCAGGCGTGGTGGAGCATGCCTGTAATCCCAGCCACTTGGGAGGCTGAGGCATGAGAAAATTGCTTGAACCTGGGAAGTGGAAGTTGGAGCAAGCCGAGACTGTGCCATTGCACTCCAGCCTGGGCAACAAGAGTGAAACTCCATCTCAAAAAAAAAAAGAAGTGGAAGCAGCAGCACTGTCCCGTCTATACCGTGCCACTGTCTCCACTTGCCATCCTATGGACAGAAGCACACACAGGTGACCATGCCAGGGTGCTGACGGCAGGACGGAAGGCAGGCCCACCAGCATTCTGAAACAACACCCTGGCTTGGCAAGTCGTGAGGATGCTGCACCACAGGAGCAGCTAGGCCTGACGTCTACGGTGTGCTGAGGGCGGGGGCCAGACACACCATCGGAGATAGTGCCGGGGCTGGGGCTGGCTGCTCTGGCCTCCTCCCAGTCCTGCCTCTGGGAGAATATCCTTGGGAGGACAGAAGAGGGCATGGACAGTACTAGACAGCACCAGTCTCTGGACCAGGGGGATAGAGCCTCGGTGGCAGCAGCTGAGGCCATGCTCTGGGGCATGTCCTGAGTGGGTACTCGCGCAGGCACCAGTGAAGAAGTCAGGTGAGTGGGGACCTACCCAGCTCCCCACTCTGCCTTCTCCCAGAAAGTTCTATCCACAGGAATCAGTACCTAGAAGCAATATGTGTGTTGCCACAGCTGATTGGCTAAAGGGCAGGCATCAGAGCCAGGCTGAGCCAATCAGATGGTGTCTCTGTAGGACCAAGGAAGGGAAAAGAGCCCCTGGACTTGTTGAGGCTGAGACATGTTAATGGCAGCTCCTGCAATTGAAGTCCTGGGGCGGTCCTGGTGTTTCCACCTGAGAGAAAGTTTCCACTAATTCAATGAGATAAACCAGTAAGCGCTTCCTGTCAATTCTCCCTTTAACTTTTCCTTAAGCTGGACAACTGGTTTTTGAGCAGGAGTGATTTTGACACTAGAGGGCATTTAGCAATGTCTGGAGACACTCTAGGTTGTTGCAACCGGGAAGCGGGTGCTACTGGATTTGGTGGGTAGGGAGGGATGCTGCTGAAAACCCTACATCGCACAGGACAGCCCCCACCACAAAGAACTGTTTGGCCCCAATTGTTCATAGTGCCAAGGTTGAGAAACTCCGAGCTTGGCAGAGATTGTTTTTACTGCAGCCTAAGGAGCATGCAGCTCACCTTGATCCAATGATCAGTTCATTCCTAGCATCATGAATGGTGGCTCAACCACACGCCTTTGCTACTGTGATGTAATATGAGGCAAACAGCATCACTGTGGTGTATTTTTCCCAACCTGTCTAACTTAAACACATTATGTCTTTAGAGATAACTTCCGGTTTACAGAAAATTAGGGGGTAGATTCATGAGCTAAACTACACAACAAGGCAACCAGACAAATTGCGATGGTGGGACATTTTGCAGGACAGCTGGCCCAGCCTCCAGCAAGTTATAAAGGACACTGTGGGGTGAAGCAGAGAAAGTAGAATATAGTTGCAGAATTAGAGGAAATAATTTTTATTTTTTTTTTGTAAAATGGAAAGGTAAAGGCTATTGTCCAAAATAAGCACAGGAAAAGATCCAGAAGGCTACTCACTAAAGTTTTAACATTGGCAGTCTGAGTGGTGGGAACATACTGTATAGATTTTTAAAAAATTTGTTTGTATTTTTGAATTTTCTACAATGTATATGTACTTCTTCTATAATATTAAAACATTATTAAAAATAAATAATAGAAGCTGGATGTGGTGGCTCATGCCTGTAATCCAGCACTTTGGGAGGCCAAGGCAGGAGGATTGCTTGAGCCCAGGAGTTTGAGACTAACCTGTGGCAACATAGTGAGACCCCATCTCTACAACAAGTAAAAAATTAGCTGAGTGTGGTGGTGCATGCCTGCAGTCCCAGCTACTTTGGGGGTGCTGAGGTGGGATGATTGCTTGAGCCTGGGAAGCAGAGGCTGCAGTGAGCCACTATTGCACTACTGCATTCCACCCTGGGTGACTGCACAAGACCCTGTCTCAAAAAAATGTAAGGCCGGGCACGGTGGCTCACACCTGTAATCCCAGCACTTTGGGAGGCCGAGGTGGGTGGATCATCTGAGGTCAGAAGTTCAAGACCAGACTACCAATATGGGTAAAAACCCGTCTCTACTAAAAATACAAAAGTTAGCTGGGGGTGGTGGTGGGTGCCTGTAGTCCCAGCTATTTGGGATGCTGAGACAGGAGAATCACCTGAACCCGGGAGGCGGAGGCTGCAGTGAGCCTAGATGGCAGCACTGCGCTATAGCCCGGGCCACAGAGGGAGACTCCATCTCAAAAAAAAAAAAAAAAAAAAAAAAGAATTTTAATGAATTAAAGAAATACCCCAAAATACCCAATAGACTTTTGAACAGATCCAGAGGCTAGGTAAGTTAGGAGCTGTCTGCCAGCAAATTTGTTGATGTCTAGGAATGGTGGACGTTCATACAGACAGACCATGAAAGATGTAAGCAACATGGGGGACATTTACCAAGATAATGTTAAAGATAAAAAGAGAGAGAGAAGAGCGCATTGTATGATTCTCCATAAAAAATGGGGCCAAAGCTGTAGACTCTCGGTGTGCTGAGAGTTGAACCACATGTGTGTGCGTGTGTGTATTTGCACGTGTACATGTTCATGTGAAGGGCATAATGCAACATTGAGCAAATCAGTAAAATTGGAGGGAGGGGAAAATTAAGGGAAGAGGGGCAGTCATATCCATAATAAAACACTGCAGAGAAGTTCTGCAATCACTTATGCAGAGTACAGATCTCAACAGCTTTCCGTGGGAGCCAGGACACAAGTGGCTGCCACTTAAATGGTTCTGAAATATGAAATTATCTCAGTGATTAAATGGGTATCCAGCTCGGACAGCACAGTTGCGGAATGAGATTTGAGAGGTAGAGGCTCTTGTGATTTCAGGATTGCATGCACTTGCTCACCCAGCATTAAATGGCTAGGGAGGGAAGCAGGTAATCAATAAAATTCTCTCTAGCAAACTTAGTGAAAGATATTCTCTCCTCATGCAAAAAATCACATCCTGGTCTGGCTTGGTGGCTCACACCTTATAATCCCAGCACTTTGGGAGGCTGAAGCAGGTGGATCACTTGAGGTCAGGAGTTTGAGACCAGCCTGGTCAACATGGTAAAACCCTATCTCTACTAAAAATATAAAAATCAGCCAGGTATGGTGGCTCGTGCCTGTAATCCAGCTACTTGGGAGGCTGAGGCAAGAGAATTGCTTGAAGCCAGGAGGCAGAGGTTGCAGTGAGCCAAGATCATGCCACTGCACTCCAGTTTGGGTGACAGAGCAAGACTTTGCCTCAAAAGAAACCAAAAAACAATGTCCCTTCCGGGTTCAAGAGAAAACTCTGATGAGGAAGAAAGCACCAATAGTACCGTTCAATAGACTGAAAGCTCCTGCGTGCGTACCTGTATCTGTGACTGCTGTAAACTGAACTGCTGCTGCTGATGCAATTCCATCACCAGCCACAAGAGTGGAAGGACCCTCTCAGTTTCTGCGGCCCCTCCCAGGTTCCAGAACACCCTGCACTGTAATTTACAGCCTGTCACCCAGAGGTTCTGAGGGAAACATTTGAAGGTCCTGGGATACGTGAGTTTCATTTGACATGCTTTTGTTTTTTTCCCCTCAAGCGTGGGTTACAGCTAAAGCCTTAGTCAATTAAAGGGTGTGTTGGGTACACAGAATTGATGAATAGCAGGTCTGGAAGGGCTCTGGAATCCTCGGGAAGCACGCAAAAGGTGCAGAGAAGCCGCTGTGCCAATCCTAGGCAGGCGGGTAGGTGAATCCTTAAGGAAATCGGCCACAGCTGAACTCCACGTGGAAGTTTTTCCCTCCCCACCATCTAACCTGAATGCTCTTGGAGGAAAAATAATGCTTGCTATGTAGGTTTATGTGCTGAGAGTTAAACCAAAAGTGCATGCCTAAAATACCTAGCTCAGTTTCTGGAATGTACTGCAACTAAAAATCAATGGTGATTATTATTTTTTTTTTGAGACAGAGTCTTTTGCTCTGTCACCAGGCGCCAGGCTGGAGTGCAGTGGCACGACCTTGGCTCACTGCAACCTCCGCCTCCGGGGTTCAAGCAATTCTCCCGCCTCCCGAGTAGCTGGGACTACAGGCACAAGCCACCACGCCCAGCTAATTTTTGTATTTTAGTTGAGACAGGGTTTCAACATGTTGGCCAGGATGGTCTCGATCTCTTGACCTTGTAATCTGCCCGCCTCGGCCTCCCAAAGTGCTGGGATTACAGGTGTGAGCCACCATGCGTGGCCGGCGATTACCATTTCTAACTGTAATTCCCAATATATTCCTTTGTGATTACCTGCAGCCTGCATCCTTTTTAATAACAGGAATTATAAATTAATATTATTCTGATAAGCAGCACACAATGATGATATTATATACACGTTTTATACGTAGCTTCTACTTAGTCCTATATAATCTTAAATAGAAGTGCATTGCCTACTCATATTTAAACTGGGGCCTCCTGCATCTCTTTTAACCCTTTTCTGCTGTATTTCAGTGAATTCATACTAAGTATTGATTATGTGCCCAACATATGATGTCCTCTGGAAAAACATAAAAATGTCCCTGCCTACAAGAACCTTACAATGCAGCAAGGAAGTGAAGCTATGTACACAAAATATCCAGAGTCCAAACATCAGGAAGTAGATCAGCAGGTTTCAGAAGAGCTGGTGGGAACCAGAGCCTCATTTGAATGTGAGCCTCAGTCCATCTATTTACCCCACCATGCGTTCGTTCACTCACGCCACAAATATTTACATGCTTAATATGTGGCAGGTGCTGAGTGTGCGGGACAGATGCTGCTGGCTAGCTTCCCCAACAGCTATTCCAATTCTCTCTGTCTTGCCTATTTCTCTTACTACAGAGGCTAAAAAAAAGCGCAAAAAAAAAAAAAAAAAAAAAAAAAAAAGAAATGCCTTTCTCCACCACCGAGGGGAGGCTCTGTTCCGGCTAATGAGCCACAGAGGGAAAGTCTTCTGTGGGATCTTCTGACAAGGACAGAGTCTTGTGAGTTGAAAAGCCGCCTGCCCCTTTTTCCTGCCTTGACTGAGGATGTGATGCCTGGAATGGCCATGCCTGGTGCTATGATGCAGTCACCATATGATCTTGAGGTGAGAGGCATGAGGCCAGAACATCAACACTGAGGATGGCAAAACAAAGAGACAGAAAACTTCCTGGTCCTCGATAACATCACTGGGCAGATACACCTCTGCCAACAACCATGGGCCTCTGACTTCTCACGTGAGAAAAACAAATCTCCAATAGTGTAAGCCGCGGTTAATTGGCTGTTCTCACTCTTGTAGCTGGAAGCATCCCTAGCTCACACCTGGGCAGATGATGCTGCACAAGTGCACAATGAGTGATAGACGCACTGCATATGACCACAGAGAATCAGGGGTACAGGCGAGCCTAAACTCTACTAGGCCCAGGCAGGCTTGCTGGGGGATGTGGTGAAAAAGAGGAGCCTTGAATTCCAGTAAAGTCCTGGGGAAGGGCGGCGGGAGGCTGCACAGGCGCAAAGCAGGGGCAGTTGTGAGGGGGCAAGAGGAGGGTGTGTCTAAGGGACCGAGAGAAGTAGGGACATGTGGAGGGTGACAGTGGGTGAGGCAGGCAGGGGTCAGAGCCTTCTGGGCCTCGTGGGCTCTGACGGGGATGTGGTGCTTTGCTCTGTGAGACAAAGGAATGAACGGAAAAAGCCGTGGCTGCTCATTTCTGTTTGACCCTCTGACTGCGAGGACGTGCAGCTCTCCAGGAGGATGCCTTGAAGACACAACAGAGCCGAGCACACACGGGCCCCCCAGGTCTCCTGCCTGAGTCACTACATTCCTTAAAAGATACATGACCCTAGTCTTTGCCTTTCCTTCCATATGAGATAATGTCTGATGGGTTCGTGACAACACTTCTGTAATCTATAACCTACTGTACCCTTATGCCCAAAGCTCGATGTATTCTGCTTGTAGCTTCTGAGCAAGTGTGATGTGATTTTCCATGGACTGAACCTCCACCGCTTGTATACAAACTGTGGGCTGAGATCCTGTGTGGGACCTCAGTAAGACTTCTGGGTAAAACGAACTTTAATTCTTTAAAAACTTGGTTTATCTTCTTCATTCAACAGTTTAGGAATAAGAGAAAGTCCCTGCAGAGTTTCAAGCAGGAGCAACTCATGACACAGTATCCTTTTTTTTGAGACGGGGTTTCGCTGTTGTTACCCAGGCTGGAGTGCAATGGCACAGTTTCAGCTCACCTCTATCTCTGCCTCCCGGGTTCAAGCAATTCTCCTGCCTCAGCTTCTCAAGTAGCTGTGATTACAGGCATGCGCCACCACACTCAGCTAATTTTGTATTTTTATTTTATTTTTTGAGACAGAGTTTCTCTCTTATTGCCCAGGCTGGAGTGCAATGGCACTATCTCAGCTCACTGCAACCTCCACCTCCTGAGTTCAAGCAATTCTCCTGCCTCAGCCTCCAAGTAGCTGGGATTACAGGCACCCACCACCAGGGCCAGCTAATTATTATTATTTTTTGTATTTTTCGTAGAGACAGGGTTTCTCCATGTTGGCCAGGCTGGTCTCAAACTCCTGACCTCAGGTGATCTGCCTGCCTCAGCCTCCCAAAGTGCTGGGATTACAGGCGTGAGCCACTGTGCCCAGCCAGTATCCTTTTTAAAAAGTGTCACCTGCTCAGGGATGGGGTGGGAGACTGAGAGAGGGGGAGGGAGAGACGGGGTGGGTGTAACTGTCAAAGGACTAGAGGAGGAATCCTTGTGGTGATGGAACTGTTCTGAACCTTGACTGTATCAGTGTCAATATCCTGGTTGTGATCCTAGTATTTTGCAAGATGTTATTATTGAGGGGAACTGGATAACACAGCACCTCTATTAGTTCTTACAACAGTATGCAAATCTATAATGATGTCAAAATTAAAAGCTGAAAGTTTTAAAAGTGTCTCATGGTTTCAATGCAGAGAATGAGTCTAAAAGGGTTAAGAGTGGGAGAGGAGAGACCAATCATGAGGCCACTCCAAGTAGTCCAGAGAGCTGTTGGGCCTTGGGCTAGGGAGGTGGGATGAGGGCAGTGGACTGATTCATGATGCGTCCAGGAGGTGAAGATGACAGACGCGCTGACAGATCACATGTGGGAGGCGAAGAAGAGGAAAAAGTCCAGAAGGACTTTAAGTTCCTGCCTTGAGCAAGTAGGTGGATTCTGGCATCTTTTACTGAGATAGGATACAAAGGAAGAGGAGCAGGTTTTGTTCTTGGTGGTGGTGGTGGCAGAGGGGGAGGCAGGCAGAGGGAGCTCACTTTTGGGCATCTGAAGTTTAAAAAGCGAATGAACTATCCAGGTAGCGATTCTGGGTGGGCATTTGGAGATGCAATCACCTAAACGTGGTGATTTTCATATTGTACTAACCAAACCTTCTCCTGCTGAAGTCCAGGCTATACATAACTTTGCGAAAAATAAAATGAAATCCTGTGGCAGTTTTTCCTTACTAGTATACGTGTCTGTAGCTGTGGTAATTTGACTTCTTTTTTGACAACTTTATTTTAAAATTGTTATTGTTTTATTTTAATGACCTAAGTCACGTGAATGCCTGCTCATTGTAAAAACTAATGATAAAATTCATACTGAAGCATATGACTAAAAGTGAAATATCCTCCCTCACCCCTTTCCAATTCCACTGCCTTTCCTCTAGGAAAATATGAGAGAGTAAGGAATCATTCCCCACCTCTCCACATGCTCCTTTGGCCCTTCTCTCTACGTGAGCTTACTTGTTTCCTAAAGTGAGAAAGGGTCCAGAGCTGCCTGGGGAGCGCCTGACACGGGTGACACCAGGTTGGACTAGTGGCTGGTCTCCGCTGAAATCTGTGCCCTGAGCAGGGACCCAGCTTCCTGACTCCTCTTCCTGTCTCCACATTCGGCAAGCATCTGCTTTCTAGAACAGGCCTGGTTCCCTCCCTAGGTCTCTCTGTGCCACCTGCAGCTGTTGTGGGAAGCTGGCCTGCTCTCTTCAACTATACCAATCATCAGCTGTGGCCTCGAGGTCCTGGGGCTTCTGTTTAAACCCAGTCAGTTCCCTTGATCATGTCTGAGAGTGTGTAACCCCAGGTGCAGACTGAGGGCTGGAGGTTTGGCCTTGGGCCTGCAGGATGTTGTCTAATCCAGCTATTATCTGAGAGCCCCGGATAAAATTTTGCCCAAATTAAAAAAGAAGCATGGAGAATAAGGCAGGAAAGAGGTTCAAAAGTTGTCATGCCAGGAAAAAACTGTATACACTATGTGGAAAATTATCCCTGAAAAGCCTCTAGGAAGCATCATATTAGAAACTGCTCCTTGGAATACCATGCAGCCATAAAACAGAATGAGATCATGTCCTTTGCAGGGACATGGATGAAGTTGGAAGCCATTATTCTCAGCAAACCAACACAGGAACAGAAAACCAAACACTGCATTGTTCTCACTTGTAAGTGGGAGCTGAACAATGAGAACACATGGACACAGGGAGGGGAACAAACTCACCGGAGCCTGTAGTGGGGGTATGGGAAGGAGAACATCAGGATAAATAGCTAATGCATGCAGGGCTTAATACCTAGGTGATGGGTTGCTAGGTGCAGCAAATCACCATGATACACGTTTACCTACGTAACAAACCTGCACATCCTGCACATGCACCCCAGAACTTAAAAAAAAAAAAAAAAAAAGAAATCCCTCCTCAATATGCTTCCGTTCCTGACCTGGAAGAGATCACTAACGATGAAGCAGCTTTCGCTTAGAAGCCATGTTGCACAAACCAAGCCCGCATGTCTTCAGACCCTGGAATCAACCTCAGTGCGCTGAGATGCATGCCCTTGAGAGGGCCTTGGCAACTGCCCTTGGTTGGGAGCAGAGGGCTCCTGTGTCTTCCTCAGGCTCATTTCAGGGCTGCGGGGAAGCACACTCACTGGCCGCAGTTACTATACTCTCTCTATTTTCTTGCCAATTGCATAGTTGTTTCCATGTAAAAACGTGCACCTGAGGCAACTCCTCTGTGCTCTCTTTTCCATTTGGCTAATAATCCTTGGCATGTGCCCCACTGTTCAAAATACTGAAGGACAGAATAAAAAAGGGGCCCCTGAGCTTCTTATTAACTTGAGATCTACTCTTCTGGATCTTTTTCTATGCATTTATATATGCATATATATCTGATCTTTTACATAAATAGAAACATACTATATATATCGTTCTGCAACTTAATATTTTCACTGAATCATAGAATTATGGGATCTCCCCCCAACATATCAACAGATATAGATCTACCACATCTTTTAAACTAGTCCATAGTATGGATAGTCTATAATATTTGTAACCATCTGCCATTGTTAACCTTTGTTTTAGAAAGTCCAGTTTTCACTATTATAAACATGACTATAATAAACATCCTATATACAAATATATTTACATATTTACATGAGTATTTCTAGCAGATCAAAGAGCATGTATATTTGAAACGTTAGTATTTACTGAATTGTCTTCCAAAAATGTTTAATGATATTTACTTCCAACCACACTGTATCTTCCCTAACACTGCATATAATCCATCTTTTTAATTTTTGCCAATCTAATGGATAAAAGGGAGTATCTCATTTTATTTTTGTTTCTTTGATACAAAAGAGACTGAATGTCTTTTCAAATTGTTTATTGACAATTTCTGGTGTTTTTTTTTGGGAAAATTTTGTTCATAGCTAAAAAAAATTTTCCACTGTGTCGTATGTTTCTTTTTCTTTTTTGAGACGGAGTTTCACTCTTGCTGCCCAGGCTGGAGTGCAATGGCGCGATCTCGGCTCACTGCAACCTCTACTTCCCAGGTTCAAGTGATTCTCCTGCCTCAGCCTCCCCAGTTGCTAGGATTATAGGCATGTGCCACCATGCCCGGCTAATTTCGTATTTTTAGTAGAGCCGGGGTTTCTCCATGTAGGTCAGGCTGGTCTCGAACTCCCGACCTCAGGTGATCTGCCTGCCTTGGTCTCCCAAAGTGCTGGGATTACAGGCATAACCTACCATGCCCGGCTGTTTGTATGTTTCTTATAGATTTTTAAGATAGATCTCTTAACAATGGGTATTCATCTTTTGTTGCAAATATTTCTACGGTCTGACACTTGTCTTTTATTTGTATATGATGTCTTCAACTTTTTTTTTTTTAAGGATAGCTTCTGGGTATGAAGTCTCAGACAGGCCCTTTCTGCCTCAAAACTATACTTTTAGAAATTTCTTTGTATTTGTTCCTAATATTTGTATTGCCCTTGTTTTTATATTTATTTCTGAAATTTTTGTGAACTTATGATGTGAGATAGGGCTCTGGCTTTACAATTTCCCCAAATGTGTCAGTGCTGATCATCTCAGTGCCTATTACTGACTATTGCTTTTATTTTCCCACTGATATGAAATGCCGTCTTTATAGTACATCAAATTCCTACATACCTGTATATCTATCTCTGGACCCTATTCTTCTCCATTGATTTATTTATATATTTTAGCACTGTCAGAACCACACCTTTAAATTAATATAGCTCTACAGTCTATTTTGATGTTGTTAGGACACGTCCACCATTACCCATCTTTATGACCAGAAATACTTTTTTTTAGCTATCCTTATGCTTTTTTTATTCTACACAAACGTTAAATGGTTCAAATTTAATTTCGAAAGATCTATTAGTTAAGTGGGTTTGCAGTGACTATATAGAGTAATTGGAGGATAACTGACATCTTAACCATACTGAGGTTTCCCATCCAGGAACCTAGAATGTTCCTTCATTTATTCAACTCTTTTACACTTGTATGTAGAGATCTGTGGTTTCCAGCCTTTGCTTATTTCTTGTTAGGTTTATTCCTAGGTGTTATAATTTTTGTTGTGTATTTTTCTGTTATAGCTTATGATTGGCTCTTGCTATTCTCTAAAAAAGCTACAGACTCTAATATATTGATCCTGAATTGAGCTGCTTTAATGGGTTCTTTATAAGTTCTAATAGCATTTAGTTGAGTCTTTAGAATCATCAATTTGAAGGAACATTATCAGCTGCAAAATTACATTTTCGTGAATTCCCTTCTAATAGTAACACTTTCTATTTGTTCTCACTGTCTGATTCCATTGCCTTGAGTTACTGGCAAAATGTGGACTATCTCAGCGTGACTAACCTTAACACTTGTGACTAACTGTAAAGGGAACAATTCTAAAATTTTACTGTTCATGTTTGCTTTCGATTTCTGAGAGTGAGGACGGGGAAGTCTTCATTAAGCTAAGGAGGTTTCCTTTTATTCTCTAGCTCTCTAAGACATATCAGAAATGAGCTTTGAATTTAATCAACTCCTTTTCAATTTGTTCAAGTGAATTATAATTCAGTTCTTTAAATGAAAAGCGATCCTCTTTTAGTCATGTAGAAGTTTAATGACCATATCCACTATTTCATGAATACAGTATAACCATGTCAAAGAGAACTCTCGCACCATTTGAGTTGGTGTATGTTAATAATATAGAACTAGAAATATTTTTTTGGAGCACATTAAAAAAATCACATATTTATATTTATGCTATTGGTGATGTAAAATGGATCCCTCACCTTGAAATCATCAGGAATGAGGAGTTTGGATGTTCGTAGAAAATTCAAGATATATCTGAACATCTGTCCATCTCTGTCAATGAAATAGTGCTGTTTAAGACTGTCCAAAACAATGGGCTCCGTACCATCAAAAAGTCTTCCGATTCTGTGATAGAAAAGAGGGAACAGTGAAGACAATTAGATCAATTGCTCAGGCACCAAGACTAAAAGGTGTCTTTTATCACTGTCAAAGGTAGCACTTTTGAAGATGGCAGTAGGGAAAAATCACGGTTGTCTGCAAAATGTTGGTCCATGCTTGATAAATAGCTCAGGACCAGACAATTCAAAATAGTCCTAGGCTTTGTCAAATAAATTCTTTTATTCACTGTCTTTCACCTGCAAAGAAAATGTTCCTGACATGGGGATTATGGCTACGTGCTGTCACGGTAATGGAAGAGCACATCTTTCCCCATGTTACTTAAAACAAGCTTCTCTGCTACTTTAAAAACGTTATTGCTCCAAAGCATCTTTGAAACAGATTCTACTAAAAATGCAATTTTGTTTTTAAGAGATCGTTTTCTGAGTTTTTCCACCCACAAATCCCAAACTTTCTAAAAATAAGGCAAAGCCTATATGCTGACATCTACATTTAATTATAAAAAAACCAATAATTTAAAATACCACTCATCTAGGAGAACGTTTTCCAACAACAATATACACTACAATATCTTTGGTCTCAGCAGAAAGCATTTTTAACAGCCAGGCTTCATTACAAAAGAATATTTGGCCACCCCCAAAATATGACCTGGTTCTAGAACATGAGTAGCTATGCTTAAAAACGAGAATCCATAATATGCTTTTCCCAATTTCAGAATGAACATCTGTACAGTGTGCTACAGTTAAAGTGTTTTGCATCCATCATCATTTATCCCATTAAGGGTGAACCTACACACATTAGTATATATTCTGTTAACAGGAGGTGGTCACATCTATACTGTGAACACGTAGAAGGCTGGTTAATGATGTGCAAACATTCTATATTAGAGAACAGAATTTGCACACTAGAAATCAGTTCCTGTAACTAAAAGGTACATTTTACTTTTCATTAACAGTGTGGGCAGGCAAACAGCTCCATTTTTTAATGAAAAGCTTTCGCTGATCTCCTAAAAACTCTCTCTCTGATTTGGAACATCATTTTATTGCTCCGAAGATGATTTTGAAATTATGTATTTTCTAATCTTAGGTTGAGGTGGGGCAGGTGTAATGATAAATCAGTAATTTTACCTCTTCTGAAATACAACAAGCAAACAAGTAGGAAAGCTACTTTCCTCTCTCCCTAAAAAGAAAGGCATGTGAATTATTGCTTCAATAAAAATGTTTTAAAATCATGTTTAAAAACTCATGTTACCTTACTCTGAAGGAAGTCGGTGCAAAGAGGAAAACAAGTAATTATGGTAGGGTTATTTTCTAAAACTCAACAAATATTTTTGAGCTAGTGTTTCTGTCCAACTTTCCAGGAATTGCCCGTGATTATCCAGGGTGTGGATTACAACCTTCCTGGGATTCTTTCACTGCATGCCACCTAGTCATTCATTTCTCATTGACACATCAATCAAACAGTAGGCTTGAAACTAAAATATGCTTAGTCACTTCTTGTAGTGTTTCCAGGACAATCTGATGCAGGATGAAAAAGAATGAGATTTGTTTGCCTATTATTAAGACATTTTACTTTTCACTCTTAATAACATGATAAATTTCCAGTTGACAGGGAAAGAAAAGGGAGCTATATTAAGTGTTTTCCAGATGCCTTGCACTATCCTTAGTACTTTATATATGTAACAAACCCATTATCTTCATTTTAAAGTTGAAGAAATAGGTTTGAAAAGATGACTAACTTGCTCAATTAGTTAAGTAGCACTGGGGGATTTGTGCACAGTCTGTCTCGTCCTAAAGGGGCCTCCCTTACCATGATCAGAATGAAAAGAATTACCACTGTCGAATAAAAGCTTATGGTCTAGAGTTTTATTTCTGCCATATATTTGTGGAGCAAGAATTTTACATTAAAATCCAAGCATCTATATCAAAATAAGTCAGTATCAGTGACCTTGTCACTTTAGTAAACAGATAAAGAGATGAAAAGTCGGTATTTCGTTTTTTTAAAAATCCTGTTTTTTAATGTTTAGATAAATACTCATTTTCGGGTCTGGACTTGGATGTTGACTGGTACAGAATGAGTGATTAATGAACCTACACGGAATGAATGTGTAAAGGAATCAGGATGGAGGAGTGTGGAATGAGAATGAGGTTTGGCTAGTTACTAGCTGTAATCTACGTGAATCGACTTCTCTGTCTCCATTTCTTTTTAAAAATTAAGTTTCACTTTATTTTATAAAATAACCTTAACTTTGTCTCAAGGCTGAGGAGGAAATCCAATGTGCTCATGGTGAGCTCAAAAAGTGCATAGCAATAGAAAGTATTCCAAGCTAGCCAACAAAAATTTCTCTAAAAGCAGCTCTTAGAAGACTGCACGCGCTAAGGCACAGGACTTAAGGAGCAAAAGGAACAACCCTGGCAGAAGTGCATTGTTTATGGACCTTTCTAAAAACAGGAGAGAAGTGTCATTTAAATGGTTTTTAGGATGCAAAAACCAAGAACAAAAACAACCAACCTCCAGTGTGGATGCAATGAGGCATCTTCACTTCCAATTTAGCTAAAATATGAAAAAGCTGCAAAGAGAAGGGCAGGAGGGAGATTTGAAGCGAGCATTAGCAGAGCTGGCCCCACAAGTGACCGGGAGGCAGCCTGGGCGCGACAGACAGTGGGGAGAAGTGGACTCACCAGGCGGCCTCCACGAAGACCAGAGGAGACGAGAAGCCAAGGAAGGCCTGGATTGCGCCCAGCGCAAGAGGAACCCTAGCCAGAGAATTTTTCTCACGAGGGGGTCCAGTCAAAGGGCGGCAAGAAAGGCCCAGGCCCCGTCCCAGGGCCCCCTTGCCGGGTGAAACCGCAGGTCCCGGCCAGGCCATGAGAATGTTGGCGGCCAGCTCGGCCAGGCCTGGCGGAAGGGGCTGAAAAACACCCGCTGCCAGGGCAGAAAAGGCTGCGTGGGCTGCGTGGGCGCCGAGAGGGCAAGGGCTGCGGAAAGACAGGAGGAGGAAGGGATAGAAGGGAGGGGTGCTTGGGCCGCGGAGGCACAGGCGTGGCGGAGGGGAAAGGCCTCTCGGAGAAGAAAACGTTCCCCATTGGAAGCAACAAACGTTAGGAGTAATAAAAAGAAACGCAGTGCTGCTGATTTCTGCCAACTTAAAAGGGAGGAACGTTGGAGTTGTGAAAACACAGTGGAGGGGCCATGCGGTGCCAAGGGTCGTAAAATGGCGTCCCTGGGTGGTTTTTGAGATTGGCCGGACTGTGCTGTGGAAAAGTATTGTTTGGCTGAGTAAATAATGGGGAAAATCAGCGGAGGCTGTGTTTCTTGTGGACATGTGAATGGAGTTACAAATCAAACTGCAGTGATTTGTAAACTCTGGTGCCTGAAAACTATGTGGAACTCATTACAGTTTACTAACCTTGGAGAACATTCCTGTTTTCCAACTAACCAAGAACAAACTGGCTTCAGACAATGCATGGCTGGTTTTTTCTTTCTTTTTTTTTTTTTTTCACTCATTGAATCAAGTGGCAAGGCTGAGAACGACTTTCTTCCACCAATTTCTTTTTGTGTTTTAAGGATGATCATTACTATTTTAAGTAATTGTTTTACTTTTAAAACATTTTATTTTGAACAATTTCAAACTTATGCCAAGGCAGAAAAAATAATAGAATGAACTCCCATATGACCATCAACCAGCTCCAAAAGCTGCCAATTTCTGGTTAATTCTGTTTCAACTCTACCTCTATGCCTCACTCTCCTTCCCATTGGTAATTTTGAGTTAAATCTCAATCACTGTATTATTTTACTGTACATATTTCATAAATGAGTAAGATTAGAAAGTTCACTAAAAATATGTTCACTAAAAAAGATCACTAAAAACAACAGATACTGAATTCCATTCTTTTTTTTTTTTTTTTTTTTTTGAGATGGAATCTTGCTCTGTTGCCCGGGCTGGAGTGCAATGGTGCGACCTTGGCTCACTGCAACCTCCACCCTACCTCCCGGGTTCAAGCAATTTTCCTGCCTCAGCCTTCTGAGTAGCTGGACTACAGGCGCATGCCACCACGCCCAGCTAATTTTTGTGTTTTTAGTACAGACGGGGTTTCACCGTGTTAGCCAGGATGGTCTTGATCTCCTGACCTCATGATCCATCTGCCTCAGCCTCCCAAAGTGCTGGGATTACAGGCATGAGCCACCGCGCCCAGCTGAATTCCACTCTTAATATTAGCTCTTTTAATATTAGCACTCTGTTGATTACTCTTGTTTATAGAGCAAATAATGCAAGACCTAATCTCTGAGGAAACCAAGCTCATTTGGTGGGAAGTGGGTCTGGTTCTCTCCACTCTCCCTGGCACTGCGTGCTGTCCACACTGTGCAATAAAGAATGGTCTTAAGTGAAAGAGAGTATAGGGCTAGGATCCTACACTTGGCTTAGTGTGAATCATTCATTTAAGAATTTTTTCTTGTCTATTCATTCATTTTATAGACCTGGTTTCTCTAATTTACTGTGACTCAGACCCTTAAGAATTTCTCTTTCTTTCTTTCTTGTGTAATCATTCAGTTATTCATTCATTCTTTCCACCAGTCTTGGTGGGGCCTCACTATGCCAGATACAGGGGATGCAGTAATAAATAAGCCACAGTCCTTGCTTTTGTGGAATTTAAGTCTTTGGGGCTGGGAGTGCAGGTCAAGTGCAGTGTGATCAAGTGTGTCACTGGGTGTGCACAGTGGGCTCAGGAGGTGTACCTGTCCCCCCAACTCAATTTGGGGTGGGCAGGGAAGAAAGAGAAAGCTCATCGGAGACCTGAAGGAGAAGTTGGCCAGGTACAGGGGTGGGAGGTAAGGTTAGATACCCAGGGAGAAGGGTGGGGAAGATACAAAGGCTTGTAGCCAAAGCCTGCCATGTGATTACTCTCTATTGGGGTGTAGTCAGGCTGACTGGAAAATGAGGCAGGAGCAGCAGAAGTCAGATCATAAAAAAGCTGTGTAAGCCCAGCCAACGAGTTTAGATCTGGCAATGGGGACTGATGTTGTCAGGGACAGTAAGTAAAAGAGCACATTTAGGAATGAGACAGAGTCAAGATGCCATATCTGAAATCATGCCTTCTCACAGACACAGCTACTGGCTTATCCAAATCCTATCTGTTTTGCCTTGCATTGACTATGTCATTTGCATAATGCAGTGGTTCTTAACCCTGGCTACACAGTGGCATCACCTGGGCAACTCTGAAAAAATGATGATGCTGGGCCCCCACCCCCAGCTATTCTGATTTATTTGGTTGGGAATGAAGCCCAGGCATCTGTGTTTAAAAAAACTCTCTAAGTCTCAACTGAGTTGAGAACCAGTGTAAAGGAGGATGAGCAGAGAGACCAAAGAGGAGGCAAGTCAACATCAGTTGAGACCCTGTCATTCTGAAGTGTCACAGCATACTTTCTTAAACTGTGAAGGATCTCCAGGACAACCAAGTTCAGCCTCCCATTAACAAATGGAGACACCGAGTCCCAAATAATAACACTCACGATGCATGGCTGGCTAGACACAGAGCTGGCTCCAGACCCCACCAGGCTGACCCTGTGGTGATCGGCACAATGGTCAAGTTCAAGCCTATGGGGGACAATGGCTCTAATGCTAGTTACTACTCACTGAATAGCATTACGTGCCAAAAAGCGAGCTGGCTGCTTTAAGGGTTTGTATCTCATTTAATCTTTACCGTGAGGTCAGGGAAATCACTGGTAGACTGAGAAGATACCCTACGCTACACTGAACCAAACTAAATTGAAACACCCCAAGACTTCTGAGGTTCTTTTCAAACTGCTGGCACAACCGTAAAGAGGCCTAAGGATGGATGGGACGGAGGATTCTCAGGGCAGTGGAAGCCTCTGGGAAGAGTAGTACACGTGAGGTTTCATCTCCATATTTACCTTGTAACTCTTGTTCCATTATGTGCTGTGTCCCTACACTTAATCCTCAAAACTCTTATGGCATTTGTCGCTTTACAGCTAAGGAAGTTTAGTCTGAAGAGGTTGCCAACTCTCCTGAAGCTGCCTTCTGGCTCCAGGCTCTCTACACCCCACGTTTCCCATGCTGTGCTGTCTAGGGGACCCCATGTCACCTCAAGCACCAAGGCATGTAACTCGACACCAGGCTGGGCTTTACCCAGATGCCAGCAGCTTAATCCTTTCAACTCTCCCCTGCGTTAATTACAGAGGGAGGGCTCATCTGCATTGCTGCTGGATCATCGACCTACCCAGAGAGGGTGAAGACATCCCGCTCAGGGGTGAGGCTGGGGAATGAAGTGCAAAGACATGATGGACCACAGGATAAGGGGCGAGAAAAGGGAAGGGCACCGGTGGTTGAGCCCTTTTATCCACTTGGCTCTCCTTTGCCAAGAAACGCCTTTTTTTCTCTCTACCTCTAGGCTTCCAAGCCATGGGAAATATGGTTTAGACTTTAGGAAAAGATTTCATTTAGTTTCTGGTCCAGATATATTTTGCTGGCTAAGAGATTCAGAGGCTACTTACAAATTACATCTTTAGCATTTGGACATATTTAATAATAAATGTGATGCCTGTTCATGTTGTCAACTGGAAAAGTAGAGGGTGAAGAGGCAGCAAAACAGAAGAGCGATCTGCGGTGAGCCCACCGCTCAGCAGGGCATCACATAAAAAAATCTGATTTAAAGAGTATTTTTCTTTCTTTTCCTTTTTTTTTGAGAGTAAGTCTTGCTCTGTTACCCAGGCTGGAGTGCAGTGGCACAATTCCGGCTCACTGCAACCTCCACCTCCCGGGTCCAAGTGATTCTCCTGCCTCCGCCTCCCAAGTAGCTGGGATTACAGGTGCCTGCCACCATGGCAGGCTAACTATTGTATTTTTAGTAGAGTTGGGGTTTCACCATGTTGGCCAGGCTGGTCTTGAACTCCTGACCTCAGGCGATCCACCCATCTCAGCCTCCCAAAGTGCTGGGATTACAGGCGTGAGTCACCGCGCCCGGCCTGATTGAACCATTGTGTTCTTGGAAGCACCTGTAGCTTCATACTTTTTTATAGCTACTAATTTGGATTCTCAACTAAGTTTTTTTCCTAATATCTGAAACCTAAGATAGATAAATCCGGTGTGGAGGCTGGGTGAAGGTGTGTCAGTTGGTGTATGCATGCCCAACGGAGATGTGTGTGTGTGTGAGAGAGGCATGTGGAGAGCTGACACCGCAGGTGTAATCTAAACTCAGGACGCAGGAAGGAAAGGAGACCTGGAGAGAGGATTTGGTGTTGCAACCAAAGGGTTCCTTTGCCTCCTTTCTGCTGAGATTAGAGGAAGGAAACGAAGTAGGTGGAAGGGAAGAGAAATCCTAGTTTAATATATGAATCCCGTGGAAAAATAGGGGTTCAATACTGTATTCTCCCTGTTTTTGCATAGATTTTTAAATGTCCATAATAAGAAGTTTTTCTGTTAAAAAAAAAAAAAGGAATGCAATGCTGGAGATAATTATAGTGTAAAAAATATCACCAGTCAATTTGTTGTTTCAGAAGTCTGCATTATCATAAACAGCATGTAATTTGTTTATAGTATTATAACTTAAAAATTCTAGGAATAGCTCTTTAAAATTTCCAGACTCAAGAAATTTCATCTATATTTCAGGAACACAGATAAAAATTAATTCAGAGCTTGTTATAGAAATGGATAGAAGTAATTTAAGAGAAGGGGGAGAATACCTTCTAAGTAAAAACAAACAAAACAAATAATATCTACTTAAGAGGAGGTAATGTTTCCAGTACCTGTTCCCTGAGGTGGCATCATTTTCTTAAATGATACATAGAACTGAAGAAAGTAGGGGAGAAAGGAAAGGCAAGTTTAAAATATAAGTATGAACGCAGTAACAAGTCAGGAGCTCAGCGTTTTGGAGAATCCATCACTGAGGGTTCAGGGCCACTCGGGGGTAGCTGATTCTCCAGGAAGCTTATGAATCCTCCCCTGACTTTGGTTAGAAAATTTTTGGCCAAGTGCCATGGCTCACACCTGTAATCCCAGCACTTTTGGAGGTCAAGGCGGGTGGATCACAAGGTCAGGAGTTTGAGACCAGTCTGGCCAATATGGTGAAACCCTATCTCTACTAAAAATACAAAAATTAGCTGGGCATGGTGGCGGGCACCTGTAGTCCCAGCTACTCAGTAGGCTGAGGCAGAAGAATCACTTGAACCCGGGAGGCGGAGGTTACAGTGAGCTAAGATCATGCCACTGCACTCCAGCCTGGGCAACAGAGCGAGACTCACTCTCAAAAAAAGAAAATTTTTAAAAATTAGAGGATTACACTGACTGTTTACTATGAAAAGTACTATTATGATGAACCTTAATTTTTTTAAAGAAAAAAACCCAAAAGAATTGACTTAAGTAGACTTTTTGTTCCGTCATTTACTGAATGCCCACCATGTTCCCCGTGCTCTTTGGGGCCTCTTAAACTGGGCATGATATGGTCCCATTGGGTGTCATGGAAGGGCAGAGGACAGGGAACCAGCCAGCTCAGGCAGGCAGGGAAGGCCTCCTGCTGGAGGCAATGACTGCGGGGTTTGGAGGAAGGGGAAGAAGGGCACAGGGGCTTAGAGAAGAGATTTTAACCTGAGGGCTCAGCTGGAGGGAGGCCACAGAGGCAGGAAAGAACATCATGAGTGATAGGTGAGGTGCAGACACAGTCAGGGCAGAACATCTCTCAGTATTGGCCTGAGCGGGGTAGGTAAGGGCAACATTAGTCACAGAGTTTTGGTGCAGCCCATCAGTCATGCCTTAGGAACTTCCTGGCATGCTCCGCTCCAAGACCCACAAGACCTGAGTTTGAAACTTGCCTTGAGTTTTGATTTCTCCACCTGAGCAATGGGATAAGACCCAGCTCAAATAATTCTCATGAGGAATAAGTGGATATCTAATAAACCCTACATTGAACTGAGTGTTCACCTGAGCAGGGCACAGTACAGAGTCTGGACACCTCCATGAGGTTGGTACTATTATCCCCGTTTTACAGGTAAGGACACCCAGCCAACGAATCCACAGTGAAGTCAGAATACACAACCAGGTGGCTGGACCGCAGAGCCCAGCTGGGACCCACACCCTCACTGTGGCCATTCTGCTGCTCAGTAAAGCCTTGATAAATGCTGACAGGTCTGCATCCTTGGGGGATGATGTGCTATGCCAAAACGGAGTTCTGACCGAATGGAAAATCCTGCGTGCATCTTGAATTGAAAGAAAACTTCGAAGATCACCTGAGGCCTGTTCTTCGATTCGAGTGTTTGTTTAAACATGACTTCTAGGGCAAATGGCTATTTGTCTAAGATCAGTCCAGGATCAGAACATCATACCCTCCCTGGGAAGCCCAGTTTGGTATATTTTCAGCCAGAACAGTTTCTGTTTAGGTTTTCCTTGCTTTTTATTTGGGCAGGCGCGCATGAACATATGCACAGAGCCTGCTCCCACAGCCCACGCCCACCCTCCTCCCAACACTGCTCTATATTTGGAGGTATTTCTGACACAGCCCTTAGTCTCTTCTCTTAATTTAAAACTCCATAATATGTTTTCAATTTCACAATAATTACTATTCAGAGAAAAAAATGTTAAAATAGCTAACATGTATTGAGAGTATCAGGCACTCTTCTAAAAACTTTATGGATTATCTAATTTAATCTTTTTTTTTTTTTTGCCCAGGTTGGAATGCAGTGGCATGATCTCAGCTCACTGCAACCACCACTTCCCAGGTTCAAGCGATTCTCCTGCCTCAGCCTCTCGAGTAGCT
This sequence comes from Aotus nancymaae, assembly GCF_030222135.1. Classification (NCBI taxonomy): domain Eukaryota; kingdom Metazoa; phylum Chordata; class Mammalia; order Primates; family Aotidae; genus Aotus; species Aotus nancymaae. The sequence goes on along the minus strand of NW_026988432.1, from coordinate 50,239,948 downwards.
GAGATTACAAGGCACGTGCCACTAATTTTTGTATATTAGTAGAGACAAGGTTCCACCGTGTTGGCCACCATGTCTCAAACTCCTGACATCAAGTGATCCACCCGCCTCGGCCTCCCAAAGTGCTGGGATTATAGGCATGAGCCACTGTGCCCAGCCCCGATTTAATCTTATTGCAGCTCTATGAAGTATTTTGATTTTCCTGATGGAGAAACTGAGTCACAGAGCCACCGAGTAACTTGCAGAGGGTTTCTGAGCTACACAGTCCACTGTCTCTGAAGAGTGACAGCCATCCACTGCTTGATGCTGTCCCTGGCGTACAGTGTCTGTCTGTCCCAGAAGTCCTAGCTCCCTTCCTCCTCTGGCACCTCCTGCCAATCTTTCTCCATCTCGCAGTTGTGTTCTTTGTTACAGAACAAACTCTGTTGCATGTGTTCCTAATGAACTTAAATCTGCGTTGGAAGGACTGCTTCTGTGCCTGGATTTCTCAGTATTAGTAACCCTGACTATTGGACTGGGGCCTTCCTGTGTGAAAAGACATTCTTGATTCTTCATCCGTGGTGTCAACAGCTCTAAGAAATGCAACAGACTCTGAGCCCATCCCCCGTGACTGCTGCTCTCCAGGTGGCCCCATCTCTCCCTACTTGGTGATTATTTCCCTTGGTGTTTTACTGTTCCAGACTGTTGGAATTAACTTACATGTCACTGCAGTCACTTCATCTTAACATCATATTAATTGTATGACACTATGAGAGGCGTATGGCCGAGCCAGCTCTATTTTCAGTTTAACAATTTTTTGCACTTGCAATCAGGCCAGCAAAGGAACTGCCTACAATGGAAGTATTTACATCTTTTGCTTTTTACCTATAAGTGAAAAACCAGAGACTTAACACAGTCCTTAATCCAAAAAGAAAGAACTAGAAAACAGATGTAATTTACCTAGAGACTAGGTAAACACTTTTTGGACACCTGACAGAAGACATTTGGAAGAAAATTACTGAATCTACCCTGATTCCTTCACACCCCCACCTTGCCCCTCCATACTCAGACACACACACACACACACACACACACACACACACACACACAAACTTCATCGATGACATCAGTCAACAGAATATCTCTTCAAATATTTAGAATATTGAAAGGTGGTTGGATGAATGAAAAGAAATGAATTATTCTGTCATTTATGACATCAGAGTGACTAGGAAGCTGAAAAACACATTCAGAAGCTAAGCCTTGCAATGACAAAGTCAAAGGGAGGAGACAGCCTCAGAACTGTGAGCTATGTCTCTTGAGAAGGAGGACAGAAAGCTGAAAATTGGACGAGTCCTATTTATACAGCTTCAAAAGTATATTGACATTTAAAAGAATCTATCAAATGTGCATATAACCCAACTTTTTAAGAATGTCTAATTGCTTCTTCAAATCACAATGGAGGATGTGCCTAGTTGGCTTTATGCTCTGAGAAGCTTAAGGTCTAATTTATGTCGCAAGCCTATTTAAATAGTCACCAAATCAAAATGACATGTGAAAAAATATTAAGTTTATATCAGCTCATGATTCAAAGACAACACTTGTGGGTGCGTGTGGTTGGGAAATACCCAAGAAGGCGCTGACAGCATTCTGCCCTTGGGTGCACCATGGCCAACAATACACAGTCTGTAGGTGTGTGTCTTGTGCAACCGTCTACGCCCTTCTGGGCTCAGTCGTGGTTTATCATAGTTCAAAAATTTACCCAGAGGCCTCAAGCCGGTCCATAGCCATGCTAGGTGATAGGAATATCTGTCGATATTTCTCTCTACCCATCTAAAGAAGAACGGAACCAAGCCCCAACCTGAAAATCATTTAAAGAAATAAAAGTCTCCCAGCTAACAAGATTTCTCATTTTTTTCTTTTCCTTTTAAGATCATCATGTAGAGACACTGAAAAGTCTTAGTAGTAGTTTGATGGCATCACTTCCCATAACTTGTTACACTAACTTTCCATTCAGAAGGCCTGAGTGAGAAAGAAATACTTTTCTAATTTAAAAATCTGCATAAAGAATTATCAATGGGTTCCTCAAGAGCCTGACACACAGTGTACTTGGAAATACAAACCATACCTTCCCTGTTCAGTTTTTCTAATAGTTATAGACATCAAGCTAGGGTGAAGACTGGAATTTCATTTGTTTTTAACAGGTTAACAGGGTTCCCTAGGTTTGCTTGGCTGTGACAACCTTTATTCCAGTCCATTTTCTCTGAATTCCACCCTTAATGCCATTTTGCTCCTTCTGCAATGTATCATCAAAATGACCATGTTTTAATGAAGTATCTTCTTTAGGGTTCCTACGATTACAGATCCACGGGATATACTTAAAAGAGCATTCTTTTTTTGTTTCTTTTATATTGACTGTGTGTTGCTTTGAGACTAGAAGTGTTTTCACTTTTTAGGTAAGCTCTAAAGCCCACAGGGCTTTCTAAGCTGTTTTTTAAAAATCAATTTTTGGAGGGGTGGAAGGGGCCTCGCCAAGTTTAATGAGGCTGGGTGGGAGTTCTGGAACACACTCAGCTCTGATCACAGAAACAAGTTCGGGCGAGCCCAAATTCACCTTTCAGTTATGAAGCCCTCCCAGCCTGGCAAGGTCTGTCACTGTTTGAAAGTGGTGGTTAGCTGTTATGTACAGTCATAATTTATCTTCTGGATATGGAGAACACAATAAGAAAAGTTGCATAAGAGTAAAAATAATCATTACCACCAGAAAAGATAAACAGCAATGCTATTACTAAGCAAACTGACACTCAGTAGCAGCAGGAAGCCATTATCCAGAGACAGTGTCGTTTCCACTGTTACCACATCTTGAATAGATTCAGCCAGGCTGGCAAATAGCTGATACAATTGTGGCACTGAAACATGATTTTTAAAAAACATTTTACTGCCATCGGATTGGAGCATCTGGGTGTCTACTTTTGAAATACGAATGCATGAAAAACACACATCTCGTAAGATGACACCTGACTCTCATCCCCTGCCTGCACCAGGACCATCCCGGGTATCCTTGAAAGGCCAGCACAGAAAGCATTCTACACCCACGCAGCTGGCTGCTTTGGGGACAAACTGTCACCACTTCCTATCTGCAGGCAGCTTGAGAGTCATCTTTCAGAAGCCAAATATTGATAATTCATCTAACTGAGGCTATAAAAATCCTGCATTTTTAGCAAAAAGAAATGGTATTTTTATAGGTGACTTATATAGTAATAACAGACTAAACTGCCTGGTAAATGTGGTGGACCAGACACTTCTAACACAGCCCAGGTTTCAGAGGAGGGCACTTATGTGGCAGTGGACCCATGAGATATCTTTCAGAGGGACTTTCTGATACTACCCATAGGAAGTTTGGGTTATTTATTAATTTATTTCAGAGACAGAGTTTCCCTGTGTTTCCCAGGCTGGTCTTGAAATTCTGCCTTCAAGCAATCCTCCCACCTGGCCTCCCAAAGTGTTGGGATTACAGGGATTACACTGTGCCTGTGCCTGATCTGCTGTTGTTGTTTCTTAATCCCGAATTTTTAAATGAAAATTATAACATCATGGTTTTGGGGTGTGAATAAATGCTTCTGTCTGGGAGTTGGGGGAAAAGGTTACTTTCCACATTGGCCTAATAGAAAAGATCCCCCCAGCTAGAGAACAATTTGCACAGGATTTTCTTCCAGCCAAGCACACACACAGCATAGGTATCCCTGAAAGGAGATGTGTGAGATTCGTGGGCTGTGCTGTATGAAATAACATCTAAAATTCTAAACCCCTTTGAATGGAATTGTTCTCGAGACACAGTAAAATGGAGCATCTTTGTCACATGTTAACGTTATAAGAGATTATCTGAATCTTCTATGAAATACCTACAAATTTTTCAAAAGAGTAAATCCATCACGTGGTTTACTATTACAAAGGTTCTTTCTGGTAGGATGAGGGTAAACTCGAAATACAATGAAAAAACAGAGCAAAAGTGACTGGGGTGTTGTTGCTCAATGATACTATTCATGAGTGATCAAAAACAAGTATAGTCAGTATTATTGTCCCAAGCGGCGTGGATCGTGCCAGAGTCAACAGGAAAGGCCGCACTCTGCCAGCGAGTCTCCTGCCACTCCACCATGGTGCCCGAGGTACTGCACAGTGACGCGTTTACGTTTCCCCACCCTTCTCCGCAGCTCAGGTACCCCGACTTGGAGAGGCATGTGGGATGCAGGGCAACTTATTAAAACTAAAGATTTCCCTCACAACCTGGGAGACAGAGATTGAGTAAACAGCAGGTGGAGCTGAGGAATCTGCATCATTTCAAGTACCTGAGATGACCTTGATGCAGTGGATTACGGAAAAGCTATCAACTGGAGGAAAGCATTCTGAAGGCAGGGTCACTCTTCTGTTAATCTGGTTCATTGCTCTTTCCCTCCAGGGTAATTTCCTTCTGGTTTGTGCCTTGAAGAACAAAGGATATAAATATTTGCTGCCCAGATTGGACCAGGCCAGGCAGTTCCTAAGGCTGCTCTAGCACCTGAAGACTCAAAATGTTTCACTTTCATGCTGTAGCTGCCCTGGGGTGGCTGAGTTGCTCCAGGTCCTAAAGGGAGATACTAAGCAAAATTCATTCACATTCGACAAATATTTATCAAGCATTTGCTCTGTGCCAGGCACTGAAGACTACTGGTGGATCTGTTATTTGTTTTAAAACCTAGGGCATAGGTTTAGAGGGCATTTTTTTTTTTTTTTTTTTGAGATGGAGTCTCGATCTGTGGCGTGATCTCGGCTCACTGCAATCTCCGCCTCCCGGGCTTAAGTGAGTCTCATGCCTCAGCTTCCCAAGTAACTGGGATTACAGGCATGTGCCACCACTCCCAGCTAATTTTTGTATTTTTAGTAGATACGGGGTTTCACCAGGTTGCCCAGGCTGGTCTCGAACTCCTGAGCTCAAGTGATCCACCCACCTTGGCTTCCCAAAGTGCTGGGATTACAGATGTGAGCCACCATGCCCGGCCTAGGAGAGCCTATTTTTAAAATAAAAATTTAAACAAAGTTTCCTGGATTGGTGTGTGAGTGTGTGCATGCATGTGTGCTTATGTGTGTTCCATGTAGAAGGAGTGAACCTTGAGTGTTACACTGGTTGTTGCATTGGTGGGGTGTTTTGGGGTCTACTGTTCCATTAGCAACAAGAAGGGAGGGCACAGCAGGAGGGTGGTGACTAACACAGCCACGGGCCTCCATCCTCCCAGCCTGGAGAGCAGCCCTCAGTATCCCAGCATGGTCCAGTGTACCATTCTTTCCGGTGGATCGAAGCTGGTCCCTGACTGTTGACCATGCAAGGATTGAAGCTGGTCACTGACTGTTGCTAACAACTTTCTCTTCATAGGTACAAACAACCAGCCACCAGACAAGTGGCAAGGTCACTGGTCCAAAGCCAACTTTGTCCCTGGCTGCAGGCACACTTGTACACCGGAATGAAAAAAAAGGAACTTCAGAAACCCACAGGCAAATAAGAACAAGATCCGCTTATCCCATTGCCCAGTCCAAGGCGGTCCTTTCCAAACTGTTCCAAGTTATGACACACACACAAAATGATGGTGCTGTATTTGTATGACACTAGAGTAGCAAGAGAAGTTTTGTTCATGGCAGGAGGTAACTGGTCTGGAGCTCTGGTTACCTCGGGGGTGAAGGGCTCCACATGAGTAACCCGTGTACCAGCACTAACAGAGATGCCCTTGGCTAGGTAATAAGGTGAAGGTTGCCTTGAGAAGAAAGTGGCTTGAAATACTGTAGACAACTTGACCTTTTGTCTGAAAACCACTCTTAGAACACGGTTCCAAAAGGAGTGTGTTGGACTATATGGCTGAACATGGGAAACATTTAAAAATCCTGTGCCCAGTCTCTGCCCCAGACCAGTAAAATTGGGATCCAAAGATCCCATTTGGGCTGGACACAGTGGCTGATGCCTATAACCCCAGCATTTTGGGAAGCCAAGGTGGGATGATCACTTGAGCCAGGAGTTCGAGACCAGTCTAGGCAACAAAGTGAGACTTCGTCTCTACAAAAACATAAAAAATTAGCCGGGTGTGGTGATATGCACCGTAGTCCCAGTTACTCGAGAAGCTAAGGTGGGAGGATTGCTTGAGCCCAGGAGGTTTATGCTGCGGTGAACTGTGATCGTACCAATGTAGTACTCTAGCCAGGACAATAGAGTGAGACTCTATCTGGGAAAAAAATTGGAATCTTTGAGGAGTAGGGGCAGGCAATGTTTTTTGTTATTGTTGAGTCCCGGTTGATTCTAACCTGTCCTAAGTTTGAAAACCATCATTATCAGGCTGGGAGCCCTGACTCATGCCTATAATCGGAGCACTCTGGGAAGCCAAGGAGGGTGTATTGCTTGAGCCCAGGAGTTCAAGGTCAGCCTGGGCAACATGGTGAAAACCTGTCTCTATAAAAAATTAAAAACTAACTGGGCGTGGTGGTGTGTCATGTAGTCCCAGCTACTCGGTGGAAGGATGGCTTGGGCCTGGGAGGTAGGATCATGCCACTGCACTGTAGGCTGAGTGACAGAACAAGATATTGTCTCAAAAAAAAAAAAAAAAGAAGAAGAAGAAGAAAAAAGAAATAAATTTTAAAAAAAGAACCATTGTTATCAAAGAGGAGGAAAGAATGGAAGCCAGAGGCCTGGCTCTTACCCCATTTCCCAGAGAAAACTGACTCTTAAGGTGAAGCCACTTAGCCTCTGAGTTTCAGAGCTCCTCTCTGTAAACTGGAATAAATACAGTCCTTACCTATAAGGTTATATGAGGTCATCTATGCAATAAGCCTTTGAATTTAACTTTATAATTTAAATAGCACTACTCAATTATTTTCCCTTCACTGTTTGGAGGATCTGGCCTCTGAGTACAATATTTTATCCAATCATTAATTTATATATTGAACAGACTTGTGAATTGTCCACCCTGTGGCTGGCATGCTACCAGGTCCCAAGGACACAGGATGAAAAATAAGTGAGAAAGGGCTTTCTAGGGAGAGGGTTTCTGTCTATGATGAGACTGAGTTTGGGGTAAGTGAGAAGTTACTGGAAGTTGAGCATATGACCTGGAGTCCCGCCCTGAGCTATTTCACATTAGGATACCCAGTATGACTCAGAAGCCACTGCCCTGCCATCAAAGGCCCTGGCAGGGGTGTGAATGTGAGATGTCTATGACTGGCAGAGTGGCCTTCAGCTTCATAGATCAAGTGTGATTTGTGATAGCGAAGTGACAAAGACCTGCTTCTAAATCTAAACTAGCATGTAAACTAGGTTTTGCCTTGAAAACTTAGATGAACAAATAAAGATGTATTTTTGGGGGGAAAACCATGTAGGAATAAAATTAGTTTTAATATAGGGAGAAAACTATGTGTCAAAGTGGGCCTACTTATCATGTGTTCTTTTTCTTTTTCGTTCTAGAAAAAGAACCTCAAGATGTCACACTTCCATCTAGGTGTTGTGTTTAAAAAAAATTTTGCGGGTACATAGTAGGTATTTATGGGGTACATGAGATACTTTGAAACAGGCATGTAGTGCATAATAATCACATCATGGTGGTATCCGTCCCCTCAAGCATTTATCCTTTGTGTTACAAGCAACCTGATTATAACTTTTAGTTATTTTTAAATGTGCAATTAAATTAGTATTGACTATAGTCACTCTGTTGTGCTATCAAATACTAGGTCTTATTCATTCTTTCTAGATTCTTTCTGTACCCATTAACCATCCTCCTCTCTTCCCCTCCACCCCCACCCCACTAATCTGAATGCAACTATCAAAATGCTCAATCCCTTTGCACCAACCTAAATATTTTTCTTAATATCACTACTCACTGAAACCCTGCTTGCTGGCTGTTTACTTGTTTACTGGCCGTCCTTCTTCCTCCCCCAGGTAAACCATAAGAGCAAAGACTTTTGTTGGTAACTATTTATGCCCTGGCAGATGAGGAGGACACAATAAATCTGTTGAATAAATGAAAGAACAGGCTGGGCATGGTGGCTCACACACCTGTAATCCCAACACTTTGGGAGGCTGAGGTGGGAGGATCACTTGAGGCCAGGAGTTTGAGACCAGCCCTAGCAACATAATGAGACCCCCGTCTTTACAAAAAATAGAAAAATTAGTCAGGTACGGTGGTACATACCTGTAGTCCTAGTTACTCAGGAAGTTGAGGTGGGAGGATCATTTAAGGCCAAGAATTTGAGGCTACAGTGAGCTATGATCCTGCTACTGCCCTCCAGCCTGGGTGACAGAGCAAGGTCTCTTGACTGTCACAAAAACCCAACCAAACCAAACCAAACAAAAAACACAATGGAGGAAACTCAGGCACTGTATGGCTACCTTTCCTTTAAGTTATGCTCCAAGACAAGGCTTTATAAGCTAGACCACTTTAAAAATAAGGCCTATTTTGTTCCCTAGTGGCAAAAGCAGTTTGCGGAATCCAGCAGTTGTGCAGGGTAAGTTACTGAAGGACTGGCTTTTCAGCACTAAACATAAGATCCAGTTTCACTGTTTTTTTTTTTTTTTAAGTCTTTTGAAGCCAACCATTTCATTTACTCTTTACCTATATAACTAAGGAGCAATTTTGGAAAAGCAATATTGTAAGATGAAAAGAACAGAGAGAAAAGAGGAAAAATTCTCCTACTACCCTGGAGAAACTTTCCATTTTTCATTTGCCAGGTGCTTTCCCTCCTTTTAAGTCCCTCCATAAACTAACTTTCTTTTTGCTTTTTTAAAGATTAACCCATCTTACCAATCAAAACTGTTCATCATTTTATGCATTTCCTTAGGACTTTTCATAGCAGCAAGGATATGCTCTCTTTCCATCTGTGCGGAGACTATATAGCAAAGGTTGATTTCAACTCATCTAAAAACTCCTAATAACCTATTCTGTGACTTTTAAATTTGTTATCGACACTGAATTATAAAGCATGTGGATGTAGAAAGCAGGTTATAATAAAAAGCTCTCTATTCAATGCCATGCAGTGATGCTGAAAGCAAGTTTACCGAATAAATGGAATCCATTTTTTTTGGCATTTCTGTTGACATCCTAAAACACAGGCCTGTGTGATGAGACTGCTGGACTCATGTCTAGGAACTGTAGTGTTAAAACTGGAACCACGAAGTCATAAAAAGTGATAGCACAGAATCCCCAACCCTAATACAGGATTACAGCAAACTCCCTAGGCTGGCATACAACAATTACATGGAAAGTCAACTGCTGAATGTCATCATCCTCTAAACATGTGCACCAGTCCCTTAGTGCTGCACTTGTCTGACTTTCCTTTTGCTGTAGCTCCACACAAGCAATCTGGTAACGGCTAACACATCCGAGAGTGACGCACGCCAAAAGTTGGATTGCTGCTGGCAGGGCACACATGTTTGGCATCTCCATCCTAAAGCTCCAAATGCACACACCCCTGGGTGGCCATGGGTGTCGACTGCAGGGCTGAAAGTAGAGACTCTTGCATTTTGCAATTACCTACATATGCCAGCGTGCTTAGTAACTCTACTGCTATTTAGAAGAGACCAATTTAATATAAGCTACTTATGTGGGAGTTAACTCATATACTGGTTTTAAAATACACAAAAGCTTTGTCAAGCAGTCAGGTTGGATGGCTCAGGGGACTGAAACATGAGATCTCACTTTTTACCTCTAGGTCACTGGTTGACAGTCAGTGCTTTTAGCTAAGACCTCTGTCTTATTACCACTTGATAGGTTCAATTAATTAGTAATATCAGTCTACTTCTTGGTTTAAAAAGTCCACATCTGAATAACCATCAATACAGCTACAATTAAGATTGTTTTCGTTGGAGGTGATAGTAGAGAATGAAATAGACCTAACTTTGAACTCAGACTTGTGCCTTCTTTTAAATCAGAAATAGAATGTATTTTCAATATTGTGCATGTGGCTAAGAGGATATTTCAGTGTCAATAGATCTTAAAGAGGCCATATGATACCAATATTAATTACTTATGAAAAATTACTTAGTTACCTAGATCTTTTATTACCAACGATGTTAATAATGGGTACCTTGGACTCTTGACTAAGATACAATCAGGTCTGCCCTTAAAATTTGCAGGGTCCAGGGCAAGAGTGTAAGTGGAGGTCTACTTTGCATACTTCTAGATATTTACAAGCTGCAAATCAAGCTAACAAGCTATTGAATAAAATAAATTCTATCTTCCTTATCCATTTACAATCCTTTTTGATGGTGATATACTTTTCTTGACTTAAAAAAATACTTATTTAATGTGAAATTATTGCAGATCTGAACTGGATGTTTTTCTTGGGGATTACAATTCAAAATAGCAGTCAGAATTGGAGACTCTTACGATCCTCTGAAAGGAATCAGTGTTTATCACTGAGATGGTGGACATTAACCTCTGTCTCGGAAACACCTCCAAAGAGCTGTTTTGCATCTTACATACACATTGGTTAAGACAAAGTACATTACTGATGTATGTAATACTTAAGTTAATTTGGAAACTTGAGTCCCTTTTGCTAAAAAAAAAATCACCTGATGGAAATGAATAACAACATGAGTAGTTAACCTTGTGAGATGTAAATTTATTCACTGAATCATTACTCAGGGTTTACAAGCCAAAAAAAAAACCCATACGCACTCGCGCACGCACACACACACACATACACACATAGTGGAACCAATGGTAACCTTGGTAATTAAAGAAAGGAAGATTGAAAGCTATTTTCTTTTGGTGAAATGGCCATTATGAGATACATGAAATATTCACTGAGGAAGAGGCCTACATTCTCTTGAAAGGATCATACATCTTGGTGCCATTCAGAGCCAGATGGTGAATATCAAGACCTCTTTGGAAAACTGCAGAGGTTCCTATTTTATTGGTCTGGAGCCGGGCCTTGCATGGCTTTTTAATGCTTCCCAGGTGCTTCTAATGTTCAGCCATATAGTCCATCATACTACTTTCTGGGGACAAAGTTCTAAGGGTGCCCTTTAGCCAAGAGGGTAGGTTAAGTAGAGACAGAAGTTTAAAAACACCTACAACATTTCAAAATGGAGTCAAGGCTCTTTGCAGGACCTCTGACATTATAGAAAGATAATATTACATCTTTTAAGGTCATTTGTTACATAAGAATTCGTATTTTTAAACTACAAATGTTTTCCTTGCTTAGAAAAAGCCCTCCTATCCTCTGGGTGACACTAAGGAAGTGGTAGGTGAGCATGGAAACAGGGGATCCAAGAGGGTGGGGCAGAGAATGGTCCCATAGGGCAGGAAGGGTTTGAAGAACCCCAGAATCTGCAAAACTAGAATTGGAGTTATTTGTGATTCCACGGCCATGGGCAACCTAAAGTCTTTGGGTTTATCCCAGAGCGGTTAATCATATGCAAGAGCTTTTCCCAGAAATTGGAAGGAGCACCTGACACCTCTGGGAAAAGCATGAAGAACTATTTCGTCTCTGTATCTTTGATTACTAAAACTTGTGTATGGGTGCCATTCAACTGGATGTTGCTTTGAAATGAACATTTAATTACCTACAAAAATACGCCCCCCAAAACCCAAGAGGAAACAAAGCAATACCGGATGGTCAATTCAACAGCAAAACCAGTGTTCCCTAAGCAGTGTCATTTGTTTTAGGTACTAGCAACTGAAACAGAAGTTACTTTGTAAGCCTTGTTTCAAAGAGTCCTGACAAGTTCTTAAAAGGTATCTCCTAATGATAGGGATATCTCAGAACTTTTGACAGGCTGGAGTATTTAAGATAAAGGAAGAGAAGGTGCAGGCAAGGAGTCCCTGAGATGAGAGCCATCAAGGCAAGAATCCAGATGTAAAGCTGTTTCCATGGCTAGGAAAGCAAGGAATGGGATCTATTTGGAATTTGAAAGGCAGTTTGAAAAGAAACAATTCCTGGGTTTGGCAGAAGATGAAGTATGAAGACAATACTATGTGTTGGGCACGGGGCCACGTGTGCTTTTCATAATCACACTTAATCCTCCCAATAACCTTGCAAGGAGACCAGTTTGTGCCTATTTTACAAGAGAGACGACAGGTGTTCAGAAATTAGACCTGTCCATAGTCAAAGAACTGCTAGGCATTTGCCAACATCCAATCTGAGAACTAATGAATCGCAAATTATTTTTGCTGTTGCTCTTGTGACACTAGGACTCACTGGTGACAGAAAGCGTAGGGAAAGACTGGGAAAGGAAGATCAACAATTCTATCTTTTCTAATTACATTGGTGAAAGAGATGTTCACTTTTTGATGTATTTCAGTATGAGGTTGGAGGAGGGGTAGGTTTAGTGAGATGCTTTTATAAAAACATCTGTTTCATATTTCAGCGCTGTCCAATGGAAATAAAAAGCGAGACACATGTAATTTTATATTTTCTAGTAGCCACATTAAAAAACCAAAACAAACAAGTGAAAGTAATTTTAATAGTTTTATTTAACTCAATATATTATCATTCCAACACGAAATTAATATAAAAAATTACTGAGTTTACATATTTTTGGTACTAAGTCTTTAAAAATCAGTGTATATTTCACACTTAGAGGATATTTCGATTTGGATTGGCCACATTTAAAGCACTCAATAGCTGTATGTGGCTACTGGCTACTGTATGAGACAGCGCAGGTGAAAGCGATGAGATCCATGGAATTTGATGCATGTCTCAGGGTGTGGATAAGAAACAAAAGTGGATTCTTAGAAATACCCATGGAAAGAAGGACTGGGAAAAAGAATCTCCAAATGGGACACTATTTGAAGTCTTTACCTATAATATGCAGTGCTGGAATGATTAAAGTAGTGAATTATTTGAGAGATAGGAACTGAATGAATAGAGCCTCTCTCCCTCTGTCTTCTACTTCAGCCAACAGACCAAGTGATACCAGGGAGCTTCCCAGGGGCTAAACCCTGGAGGGCATGAGTCAGTGGAAGGCGATCCATCCAGTTCCAACAAGCACAGAAGAAAACCTATTGCTTAAGTCAAAGAAAATGCAGTTATTATTAACTTCCCTCCTGTCTCAAGGTTTAATTTAAAAAAAAAAAAACTGAAGCAGAGGGTTGTCTCTGCTATTCCACCCACCTCGCCCTTCAAACCTAAACTTGAACCTGCTGCTCACCGGCCTAGCATTGCTCTCGCCACGGATCTCAGAGATGCTGACATGCAAAAGCAGATTAAGCATATGATGGCTTTCATTGAACAAGAAGCCAATGAGAAAGCAGAAGAAATAGATGCAAAGGCAGAAGAAGAGTTCAACATAGAGAAAGGTTGGCTTGTGCAAACCCAAAGACTAAAGATTATGGAATATTATGAGAAGAAAGAGAAACAGATTGAGCAGCAGAAGAAAATTCAGATGTCCAATTTGATGAATCAAGTAAGGCTCAAAGTCCTCAGAGCAAGAGATGACCTTATCACAGACCTACTAAATGAAGCAAAACAGAGGCTCAGCAAGGTGGTAAAAGATACAACCAGGTACCAAGCACTGCTGGATGGATTGGTTCTCCAGGGTTTGTACCAGTTGCTGGAGCCCCGAATGATTGTTGGACGCAGAAAACAAGATTTCCCTCTGGTAAAGGCTGCAGTGCAAAAGGCAATCCCAATGTACAAAATTGCCACAAAAACAATGTTGATGTCCAAATTGACCAGGAGTCCTACCTGCCTGAGGACATAGTTGGTGGAGTTGAGATCCACAACGGGGATTGTAAAATAAAGGCTTTCAACACCCTGGAAAGACGGCTGGATCTCATAGCCCAGCAGATGATGCCAGAAGTCCAGGGAGCCTTGTTTGGTGCAAATGCCAACAGGAAGTTTTTGGACTAAGCCTTTGGGAGGTGGAGCTCATCCTCGGCTCTCCTGCTGTGATGTGGAAGCTTCTGATATTTGAAGAAACACGATGTCTCTGTAGCTTCCTCTTTACTGCCCCAATGTTGCGCTGTATTTATCAGTGATGCCCTTTTGTCACTAATGTCTTGCCTAATCGTTTACAATGGTGGAAAGCTTCATGTAATATGATCAAGACCCACCTCCAAAAAATAACTGAAGCAAAAGGCCATCAGACCAGACCAGTAAATCTTGTTACAGTTGAAGGTTTGCTTTTTGACTCTTAATGTGCATTTTGTGACTTAAACCATAGAATTAAGTGTTCATCTAAAGAGGCAGCTGTGATTTTCTGTAGTCGATGGTGGTATTAACAGAGGGTTGGAAGGAATAGAAATAGGCATTTTCAGAAACAACACTACTTACATAACAAAATTTTTGAAAAATAAAACCATTATTATAATATGATTTTATAGTGCCTACTCCAATATACTTAGGGAAGGTGGGGACTCAATAATACTAATAGATGACTAATACAGTCATTTCATTTTAAAGTATATAGTCTTTTGGATAATCGAACACATGGAAATCTATTTTATTTAAATCACTTCAATTGTAGAAATTAAATCTGGAAATCAAGAGAGAAAACATTTCATCTTTCTTCTTTCCAACCTTCACATTCTTTCATAAATTATCAAGTAATGGAGTGAGATTTTAAAACAAAAAACAAAGAAGTCAGCCTTCATGTGGTATTCAAGGTGGCAGTGATTTTTCTGTCAGTGCTGTCTACTCAGACTGTAAGCTGTTATCTGTCACTTTGTAAGACATTCTTAAAAATACAGCCGGTGGCCTTCTGAAGTTCAAGCGGTGTGTTTCTATCTCCTGTGATCAGAAACAGAGAAACACCCTGTTTCCCGGTATCAGCCCACGTGAGTGCATGCCTCCTCCCCTATCAACCAGCAAAAAACTCCCCTTACAGGATCTGGGCATAGCCCCCAAATCTGGGGCAGAGCCAGGAGGGTTGTCCAGAGTGGAGAGGCAATCATTTCTTTGGAACTCCTTTAGAAATGGGTGGTTGGGGCCAGGTGCAGTGGCTCACACCTGTAATCCCAGCACTTTGGCCAAGGCCAAGGTGGAAGAATTGCTTGAGGGCAGGAGTTCGAGACCAGTCTGGGCAACATAATGAGACCTCCATCTCTACAAAAAATTTTAAAAATTAGCCAGGTGCAGTGGCTCACACCTGTAGTCCAAGCACTTTCGGAGGCCGAGATGGAAGAATTGCTTGAGGCCAGGAGTTTGAGACCAGCCTAGGCAATATGATCTGACCCTGTCTCTATAAAAAACAACAAAAAAATTTCCAGGCATGGGGCACGCACCTGTGGTCTCAGCCACTGGTGAGGCTGAGGTGGAAGGGTCACTTAAGCCCAGAAGGCTAAGGCTGCAATGAGCCATGTTTGCACCACTGCACTCCAGCCTGGGCAACAGAACAAGACCTTGACTCCAAAATAAGAAGAAGAAAGAAGAAGAAGAAGAAGAAGAAGAAGAAGAAGAAGAAGAAATGGGTGAGCAGGGGCATGGGAGGTGACGTCTCATAAACATAAATGTATACTGCCTATTTGTAAACCACTCTCCATCTTTAAACAATTTATATATTTATTTACCTACCTTAAGTTCATGAGTTCCATGGCCCTTCATTTTTTTTTTTGTCACTCTGTCACTCAGGCTGGAGTGCAGTGGCATGATCTCAGCTCACTGCAATCTCCATCCCCTGGGTTCAAGTGATTCTCTTCTCTTGCCTCAGCCTCCTGAGTAGGTGGGATTACAGGCACCTGCCACTGTGCCCAGCTAATTTTTTGTATTTTTAGTAGATATGGGGTTTCACCATCTTGGCCAGGCTGGTTTTGAACTCCTGACCTCATGATCCACCCACCTCGGCCTCCCAAAGAGTTGGGATTACGGATGTAAGCCACCATGCCCAGCCCATTTTAAAAAACTATACTATTTTGGCTTCCTGGACTTTTGCATATGGATCTAAATATAATGCCTCACTGCTGAGAATCTCTTTTTTTCTAGTTCCAAGTTGATGAGCCAACTGATCTCCTATAAAATTATCAGAATCTATAAGAAAGGATGCTCGAAAAGAAGGAAAAAGGTGGTAGGGAGAAATCACCATCTTTTTGTACTACATTGAGAATTATGAGTATCTCTGTAGAGCAAAATATCACAGTATCTCATTCTCCTGTGACATTTTTACATGGACTCGACTACGCTGCGGGTCCAATCCTGATTCGAAGATGTCCAGCCATCGTCCAAGACGTCTGGCCTGGGCAGCAGGGTGGCCCACGCAGCGCTTTCATGTCCTATCCCCTGCCTCCACGAGGCTACGCTGCTATGCTGGTTAAAGGAAAAACGGTTAGATTATCAAATACATGCACGTCGGAGTCTGATTTCTCAGTTTTTCAGATTACCTGGATTCAGGGTATTTGGTGAGGGTGGCCAGGCTGCTGGTGTACATGTGGCCGCCCACATCAATGTGGACAGGCGCATTGGATTTTGTGAGTTGTGCTGGAGTAGGGATGCCTTGGTTGTTCAGTGGAGATGCAGGGGATCTAGTGATGAGAGGTCTTGACATATTGGGCCGACTGTCCTACAGAGAGATAAGCAAGTTTAGACACTTTTTCTCTTTACAGTAGAAAGAAAGGAAATAAACACAGCATAAAGAACACATGAGTGATTAATGATACTCATTCAGTGATAAAACCTGAAAAATCAGCAAGCTTTTGCTTTTGTCATCATGAATATCAGAAAAACAAATTCTGTAGCAAAGAAAAGGAAATCTTCATATGCTCAGAAATAAGGAACTAAACTCATGTTCACTTCAAATAACTCTGAGGACTATGAAGGCTTATTAAACTAATAAATTCTTGCATTTAACTGACAAATGGCAACTGGTATGATATGAAAAGTCTACTTCCAAATAAAATGACAATCAAACACTTAAAACAAAACACATCTAAATAAAATGCATATGAGTTAGCCTTCTCTTTGAAAACTTCCTCATTGCTATCCATTTGGAATAAAAACAGACCTCTGACACCAGCGTTCTACAAAATGTTTTCTTAAACTTTTATTTTTCAAATCAGGAAAAAGAGAGCATAGTGGTTTAGCCATCAGCTCACATACATAAAGCAACTTCACAGCAAGGCACCACAAGTTCATCAGTCAACAGAATATGCCCTCAAATGGTAAATATGTGCTTGCTCATGAACCACGAGCAAACTGCTCTTCTCCATGTCTGACTTCTTGAAGAAATCAAGTTCCCAAAGAGGAACTGAGGCAGATGTTGACGTGTGGTCGCATAAGCAAAAGTGCAACGTGAGCAAACAGACCAGAATCAGGATATCACCTGGTGGCAGCAAGAACTTGTTTTAAGAAATTTTTCTTTTTTCTTTTCTTTTTTTTTTTTTTTGAGACAGTGTCTCACTCTGTCACCTAGGCTGGAGTGCAGTAGTGTGATCACAGTTCACTGTAGCCTCGACCTCCTAGGCTCAAGCAATCCTCCCGCCTCAGCCTCCTAAGTAGCTGGGACTACAGATACACACCACTATGCCCAGCTGATTTTTATATTTGTTGTAGAAACAGGCTTTCTCCATGTTGCTCAGGCTGATCTTGAATGGGCTCAGGCGATCTCCTCACCTCAGCCTCCCAAAGCGCTGGGATTACGGGCGTGAACCACCTCACCTGGGCAGAAACTATACTCTTGAGAAAATACATTATTACATCCTTTCCATGGATACAATATAAATATTTCAAATGCTATCAAAACATGGTTGTTTGCTTTTAAATTAGAGCCCAAACCACAGACAAGTAAAGACAGGTCTCTGGTATTCAATGAAGGGGTCAAACATTTAGAGTACCTAATTGAGGAATAAGCTAAAATATCCCTTATGTACGAATTCTGTAACACTAATGATACACATATACTCTCAGATTTATAATTTAGCCAAAGATTGTTTTCAAACACGCAAACAATGTATGACAAAGCCAGGAATAAGGCACACTAAAGGGATTTTGAAAAATGCCTTTGATGGAGACCACAAAGGGGAAGTCATCTAGTTTTTGTGCATAAAACGCAGCACGATAAAATATAAATTTGCAAAACATCATAGATTTTATGATCTGGAACAGCTTCAGGAGTTACCTGGGGCACAACTGTTAGACTACTTAGCATTAACCACATGTCCGAGCAAGACTATGAATGCACATGCCTTCTGAAACTCAACATCTACTACGAATGGGGTGGTGACTGGGCCTTTACCCAAAATGTTTACCATCTGTGTTGTGCGTTTCTACATGCTGAATTAACAGAGCCTAGAAACAGTCAGAGAAAAAGAGTTCGTGTTTTAGTTCTTAAATTGGGTGGTCAGCTCAAGGGTGTTTACTATATTTTTTTTCTTTATATATTCTATATATTTTTAACAATGCAAAATAGATCTTGAAAAACATAACAGGATGTTTGTAACACACAAAGAAAAGGAGTTAAAGGGGCATTGGGTATTGGAAAAAAATTAAAAAACCAAAGACAGTTGGTAGGAAATATAAAACATGTAAGGTTCAGAAATACTAAAAGTAGCATTTTAAAATCTGGATGACAGAAAACACATTTTTTTCCCTCTAAAAATGCAATCATACAACCTCCACTTTTAAGAGATACATACTGACTTCCTTTTAGAAAATGATTTCCTGGCTACACACACACACACCCCTCCCTCCCTGTTACATTTCAGCCCATCACAGCGAGGCAGAGTCTATAATAGTTTTTCAATTGGGCACATTTTCTATCCTGCCTGAGGGTGCTCAGGCGAAAATGAACAGATTTGCAGGGTTAATATTGTCGTTAGACTGTGACCTCATTCAGCACGGTTCTAACACTGCCAGGTCTATACAGGAAGAGAAAAAAATGAAAGCGTAACTGATCGGTTGAAGGATTGCAGATTTCGCAGCACATATACCATTTACGTTGTAAGTCATAAATGCATGGATATTGCTAAATTTAAAATTAAACCAGTGTTTCTTCAGCTGGGGGTAGGGGTGGGATGGGGTGAGGACTGACCACTGAGGGCAAGGATTAGAACTGCCCTCCTCTGGTGAACTCTCCTGGTTCTCCTAGGGGCTCTCCCCATCCTGGATGTTCTCCTTGTTCTGCAGGGGTGCCCTGGCTATGCTCATTTCTAAGGCATTAACTGATATTAGCTAACACAGTCAGGGCTTTCCACTTGGTATTTTCCACATGGCACAGATTGTAAGAACTTTTTTTTTTTTAAAGAGACAGAGTCTCTCTGTATTGCCAGGCTGGAGTGCAGTGGTGCGATCAAAACTGCTTACTGCATCCTCAAATTGGTGGGCTCAAGTGATCCCCCCACCCCAGCTTCCCAAGTAACTGGTACTACAGGCATGTGCCACCACACCCAGCCAATTCTTTATTATTATTATTTGAGACAGGGTCTCACTCTGTTACCCGGGCTGGCACAATCTCAGTTCATTGCAACCTCCACTTCCCAGGCTCAAGTGATTCTCCAGTCTCAGCCTTCTATGTAGCTGGGACTACAGGTGCAGGCCACTAATGCCCAGCTAATTTTTGTAGTTTTAGTAGAGACAGGGTTTCACCACATTGCCTTGACTGGTCTCAAACTCCTGAGCTCAAAGTGATCCTCCTGCCTCGGCCTCCAAAGTGTTGGGATTACAGGCATGAGCCACTACACCAGGCCTAATTTTTTATTTTTAAAGTTTTTAGATAGGGGTCTCACTGTGTTGCCCAGGCTGGCCTTGAACTCCTGGACTCAAGCAATCCTCCTGCTTCAGCCTCCTGAGTCACTGGGATTACAGGTATGAGCCACTGTACCTAATGCACAAGAACTTCTAAAATCCTTAGGCTGGGGTCGGGGGAGGATATTTGGGGCTGAGAGTTTGGGCACTTATAATAGACGTTGGAGTTGATGCTCAGTATCTATCCCATCAACTCTAGATGCTTCATCTAACACAACTGTGGCAAACTCTTCCCTTGGCCAGCAGCTGGAACTGCCACTTCTCAACTTTACCTGGATGGACACTGAAGTCTGGGATGGGATGCTGCTACGTGCAGCTGCCATCTCCGTGCCAGTTTAAGGATGAAGCCAACATCCAGGATGGCAGAGCTGAGAGCTGGAAGGAAGCCAGGTCCTCACTGACACTGCTGACACACTCAATCAGCCATCTCTCAGCCTCCCATCTCTAGATTTCCTGTGACTTGGGAAAATCAATTTCTGTATTTTTAAAGCTAGTTTGAAATGGGATTTCTGCCACCTGTCTTGGTAAGGAATCCTTCCTGTTACACAGCTGCTTCCCTGCGAGGTTGTTTAGCCTGGGGGGGCCTCAGCCAGGGATGCCAAGAACGGGTGCCTGCTGAGAAGCAGCAGAGCCTTCTGTCATTCATTCCATCATCATCCTCAACTCCACCTTCCCATCATCATCTTGTTTGCGTATGTCTTCCACAAACTTTAACCAGAAAGAGTACAGGTGACTTGGATGTGCCGTCACACTGCTGAAGAAACAACTCAGAGTGCTGAAGACTATTTCTATTTCTGCACAGAGCTCAGGCAGAGAGCTCTCTGATAAAATTCCCTCCAGAAGACAGAAGAAGAACCCAGGAAAGGAACCCTGTCCTAACACGAAGCTACTTGGTTACTGCTCCTTCCCTGTGCAGGCCATTGCTCTCTCCTTCACAACATTAATTTACTAATTTATTTTTATTTTTTAGAGACAGGGTCTCTCTCTGTTGCCCAGGCTGGAGTGCAGTGGTGCAATCAAAACTCACTACAGCCTCAAGCTCCTGGGCTCAAGTGATCTTTTCGCCTCAGCCTCCTAAGTAGCTAGGACTACAGGTGTGCGCCACCACACCTGACCAATTAACAAATTTTTTTTGTAGACACAGGGTCTTTCTATGTTGCTCAGGCTAGTCTTAAACACCTGGCCTCAAGTGATCTTACCACCTAGGCCTCCCAAAGTGCTGGAATTACAGGCATGAGCCGCTAGGCCCGAGCCGTGACATTTTATTTATTTATTTTTTTGAGACACGGTCTTGCCTCTGTCACTTAGGCTGGAGTACAGTGGTGTGATCTCAGCTCAGAGCAGCTTCTGCCTCCCAGGTTCAAGTGATTCTTGTACTGGGATTACAGAGGTGCACCACCACACCTGGCTAATTTTTTTTCTTCGTATTTTTAGTAAAAATGGGGTTTCGCCATGTTGTCCAGGCTGGTCTCAAACTCTTGAGCACAGGAGATCAGCCCGCCTTGGCCTCCCAAAGTGCTGGGATTACAGGTGTGAGCCACTGTGCCCAGCCCATAACATTTATTAACATCTCCCGAGAGCCAGGCACCCATCCAGGTGATGGGTGAACAAGAGTAAACAAAACAGACTGGTCTCTGGCCTCACCAGACCTGCTGTTCAGTGGGAGACAGCCCATGAAACATATGACTACTATCAGGACAGGGCAAAGGCCACGCTACTACGGCAGCTGATGGAGGGGACATTTAATTCAGGGTTGGGAGCTGGGAAGGATCCCTAGAAACTGAGAACTAAGAAGTTAACAAACACTGGGAGGTCGGAAGGAGAGTGCCCAGTGGTATTCCCAAGGCTCCAAAGTGGGGGAGTGCATGGTACCTTCCAGAAATGAAAAGTTCAGCATAGTGTGGCAACCACTTATTCTTTTCCCCAAGGTTGAGGGATAATGCAGGAGACAGAAGCTTATATGGTGATGTGTGGTCTGAGAACCACAGAATTAAAGGATAATTTACAATGAAAAAATAAATGAAGCCCACTATAACATCCTTTGTCTGGAGAAGAGGTGGTAGGAAGGTAGGGAGCTAAGACCCCACATTTAAAACAGAGCTGTCCATAGAACTTTCTGCAGCAGAGGAGAGGCTCTGGATCTGCACAGTTCAATATGGTCACCACCAGCCACAAGTGGGTGTCATAGTGGGACTGAGGAGCTGGATCTTTCATTTTATGTTACCTAATTTAAATTTAATTTGGGCCAGGAGTGGTGGCTCATGCCTGTCATCCCAGCACTTTGGGACACCAATGCGGGCAAATCACCTGAGGTCAGGAGTTTGAGACCAGCCTGGCCAACATGGCAAAACCCCATCTCTACTAAAAATACAAAAATCAGCCAGGCATGGCAGTGGGCGGCTGTAATCCCAGCTACTCGGGAGGCTGATGCAGGAGAATCGCTTGAACCTGGGAGGTGGAGGTTTCAGTGAGCCAAAATTGTGCCACTGCACTCCAGCCTGGGCAACAGAGCAAAACTCTGTGTCAGAAAATAATAATAAAAGTAAATAAATAAATAAATTTTAATTTAGATACCCACCTGTGGCCAGTTGCTATCATATTAGACAGTGTAGTAACTTTGTGTAGCAAATTAACTTTGCTAGAATTTTTCTTAATATTTGGAAGCCCAAATCATGACAAACTTGAATTTACCACTCATGTGATGGAGAAGCAGGGGTATTTTAGAATTGAATACAATTTATTCTTATTTCTTAGAGACAGGGTCTCACTCTGTTGCTGAGGCTGGAATGCAGTGGTGCTATCAGAGCTCACTGCAGCCTTGAGCTACTAGGGTCAAGCAATCCTCTTGCCTCAGCCTCCCAAGTAGGTGGGACTACAGGTGTGCATCACTACACTTGACTAATTTTAAAAAAACAAAGTTGGGCCGGGTGTGGTGGCTCACACCTGTAATCCCAGAACTTTGGGAGGCCGAGGTGGGTGGATCACAAGGTCAGGAGATCGAGATCAGCCTGGCCAATATGGTGAAACCCTGTCTCTACTTAAACAAAAAGAAAAAAAGAAAAATTAGCTGGGCATGGTGGCACACACCTGTAGTCCCAGCTGCTCAAGATGGTGAGACAGGAGAATCCCTTGAACCCAGGAGGCGGAGACGGAGGTTGCAGTGAGCCGAGATTGTGCCACAGCACTCCAGCCTGAGTGACAGAACTAGACTCCATCTCAAAAAAAAAAGAAGCTTTTGTAGAGACAGGGACTCACTATGTTTATCCAGTCTAGTCTTGAACTCCTGGCCTCAACTGATCAAATGACTTATGACCCCTTGAAAACACATTCATTTCCCTCTCCCTTTCTAACAATATTTCTCCCTTCTTAACTGATACTATATAAAAGAAAGAAAGAAAGAAAGAAAGAAAGAAAGAAAGAAAGAAAGAAAGAAAGAAAGAAAGAAAGATAGATGATGGCCGGGCATGGGGGCTCATGCCTGTAATCCCAGCACTTTGGGAGGCCAAGGTGGGTGGATCACCTGAGGTTGGGAGTTTGAGACCAGCCTGACCAACATGGAGAAACCTCGTCTCTACTAAAACTACAAAAAAAATTAGCCAGATGTGGTGACACATGCCTGTAATCCCAGCTATTCGGGAGGCTGAGGTAGGAGAATCACTTGAACCTGGGAAGCGGAGGTTGCGGTGAGCCCAGATGGCACCATTGCACTCCAGACTGGGCAATAAGAAGAAAACTCTGTCTCAAAAAAAAAAAAAAAAAAAATGACTCTCTATGGATTTGGTAGAGGACTGAAGAAAAGGTGTCAGGCACAAAAAAAGCATGTACTGTATGACCGTATTCATATGAAGTGACAGGAAGGCAGGACAATGACAAAGATCAGAACACTGGCCACCTCTGGGAGTGGTGACTGGAAGAGGGAGTGACTAGCAAAGCTTCACATCTTGGTCTGAGTGGTGACGCAGTTGTATACATACGCACACGGACGATTCATTCACTTTAAGTTCTATTAAACAAAACTAAGATAAACTGAAAATAATCCTGGGAAAAAATCCTGCAATCAGAACGCTTTACTGGTCAAAGACTTATTTAAATTTCTGTGAAATAACACTTTTTTTTAAAGCCAAAAAAGTGCTTTATTATTTTCTTTGACAGAATTCACCAAATCTGACTAAAATATACTCTGACACGAAACAGCCCTTAGGAATTCTATTTCTAATTCCTCCTGTCCAGTATCTGTCCTGTACAGATTTGCCAGGCGTGCTGATCGGTGCCTCTTTAACATTTCCATTTCCCAGCTGGTTCCCGGAGCTTCATCATCCATCTCACCTACCCAACAGAGGAGCAATGATTTTTTGGTAGTAGAATCCTTCAAGGGATTTGACTTCAGGCATCTTTCAGAAGAAGCAAATGAAAAATCTGCCTTCTAACCTAGCTGTGTGCTGTTCAAACAGAAGCCCTGGGGGTACTGCCTTGAACAAATGAGCTGAAGTTTAAACTGAAGTTTTAATGACTTTATTTGTTAAGAATGTATGTCCCTGCCTTATGTCACGTTTCACTATAATTTGACCACATTACCTCTTTCACTGGAGAAAAAAACAGGCTTCTTAGTGATAGTTCCAGAAAAGCACATCAGTGGTAAAATACCTATATTCTTTGACATTTTAATTCTTAACATTCAATAGAGCAGTGAAAGAATTTAATACAGATTGTAACTTTTCCACAAATTTCAATCTGGATTTAACTCAATCTTTCTTTATTTTCTTCCTTTTTCTTTCTTTCTTTCTCTCTCTCTCCCTTTTCTTTTTTCTGTCTTTCCTCTTTCTTTTCTCTCTCTCTCTCACACACACACACACACACACACGCACACACACACAACATCTGTATTATATAGCATACTTGGATATGGGAGTGTTCTGATTAATTCTGATAGTCTGACAAGTGTAATAGGCAAGGATCTTACTTCCTGGGATGGAAATTTGCGGTTGCCTTGGGAGTGTTATTTCGGGAATGACATGATCATTGGACTCTCAATAATAGTTCTTATAGGAGAGCATCACTTTACAGACCATAGATTCTTAATTGTATAGCAAGACTCTCAACCATAGTGTCAATGTATTTTGAAAGAGTCCTCACTGGTTTCTTCATTCATTCAAGTGCTATTTATTGGGCACCTATCATCTGCTAAACTCTATGATCTCTACTGACTTTAACTAAACAACAGAATGAGCCTGAAGAGAGAGAAAACAATCTTTCTGGTAATTTCACTTAGGTTAAAAAAAAAAAGCCTCAGCAGTGAGTCAAAATTGATGAGTACTGTATGCATAATTTATTTAGAGAACAGTTTCTGTCAATCTCGACCATTTGGAAAACAGCAAAGAATTAGCCCAAAAAAGTCTTCTAAGAATCCAAATTGATGTCAAGCTTTCTAGTCACTTTATTCACAGGAGTCTTCTTCAAATTCATAGAGTATTTACTTTTTTAAGAATGTAATTAAAAATTTTTTTAATTCTATTTTTAATTGACACTTAATTGTACATATTTATGAATTGCAGAGTGTTAGTTCCATATATGTATACAATGCTCAAATCAGAGTAATTAGGATATCTATCACTTCAACTATTTATCATTTCTGTTACTTAATCATTATGAGAAGTGTGATTATTGGTTTTCTAGCTCATATGACAGTAGCTACTTGCCAAAATCATCTAAAATTAAGTCATCCAAAAATCAAACCTCAGACTAAATTAGATTGGAAAGTATGTAATATATTGAATAAAAATTTTCATCCCAAAACAGTAAAGGAAAACATTTTTCTAAGTTAAGACAATTTTCAAAACTCCATATAGCTGGAAAAGTCACATACAGAGGGATACAGGCACCCTAAATGAGGCTACAGGAGACAGAGCCCCGTTCCTTTGGAATCTGAAGACCTGGTTTGAAGTCAGCCTCCCACCCTGTGCGACCGCCGAGAAGTTACCAAAGCGATGTAACTCCAGTATCCTCATTTCTAAGAGAGGAATAAATTGCCCTACCCAACAGAGGGTAAAGATGATAGTAGACGAGGCAGTGTTTGGGAAAACATCTAACAGGGTGTCTGGCATTTAGAAAGAAAAATGAAGTTTCTTTCTTTCCTCTGAACACACAAAAAGTAAAATCTGACAAGCCAGATGAACAGACAGATAAGCCTTCTATGGACCTCGGGAGAAGTACAGGGAACTACTTTAAGGTCGCTGTGTGGCAAGGCCCAATAAAAAGGCAGTGCTTTGCACTGATGTAACACAGTATTACATTGTGGGATGCACATAAATAAAAAGAAAATGAGACAAGATGCTAATTATGTGCCTTGGACAAAGTATATGAAAGGAGGCTGAGAATGAAATCATCACAGTGGGTTCATGAACGGGCACTTGAGCTGTATTGCTTTTTCTTTTCAGATTAAAATCATAATTTCACAGAATTAAAAACAAACTAAAAATAAGGTGCTTCCAAGTTGTTTCAAAATGACCAGGAACTGTGTTAAATTAATCTGCAGTTCTTTTCTAATCTGAAGTGGTAAATGTTACCCTTCTTGCTGTGGGCCAGGACGAGGCGTTACTGCTGTTTATCTTTTTCAATGCACAGTCCCTCTGCCAGATACAGAGTGAGTGTCCTCAACATGCCTTTTTGTTTTTTTCTTTTTCATAGTGAAATATGTATCTGAAAAGCTCCCTTATTAGATTACCAAGCTGAGGCCATGAAAACAACAACTACTGGCCAACATTTCTCTGCTTCTAGTTCAAAAGGAAAATGAACTTGAGAAAAAGAACATTTGAATCGAATTTCGCATGTTTCTTGTAGCTGAATTAATTTTTAAATTAGATTTCTTGCATATTTTAAATACACTTAAAACACTAAAGAATATTTTAAATACATACTACAACTCAACTATAGGTATTATTTACTTTAAAAAAGTTAAAACGAAGCATTAAAAGTGACAGAGCAGCTTCAGTAATAACAGTTCTATAGGGAAAGGCCATTTTTGCAGATGTGCGTAGGTAAAATAAACAATTCTAGCATTAAATGAACCCAAAATATTAGTAGAGAATGGGACTGGGTGATGATGTTAAAGGCAAAATTTTTCAGTTGTTTTTACTCCTTTAGGCTGTACAGAGTCGAATATTTACTACTTTTGAATTTAAAAAATGGAAAAAAACAGTGCTCTATGGCCCAATTAAATCATTTAGTAGATACTTTTGTCACACTGCTATACTTTACCTTCATGGTAGGGATTTTTGACATTTCTAAGAGAGCCCAATGAAGAAATACAGGAATGGAACTAAACTTAGGGATAATACTTCCCTTTCCTTAATTTTCTTGCCAGGGAGGAAATGCGCGGAACTGAAAATTACATGGGTCTCAAGTCAAGGAAGCTCATATTCTGCTGACACAGAACACGATTTCATTTGATCCTGAAAGAAAGGGGCAATCGCACCTATGGTTCCCACACTCTTGGGGTCTATCTGGACATCTGCCCCCTCTTTCAGATCCCTCCATTCCCAGCCCTAAAACACGGCAAGAGCAAAATGATTAAAGCTATCCAAATACACGGCATGCATTTCCCAAAGTCGCCCTGCACACGCTCTTGATGGGGAAGATGCGAACGACAGCAAAGGCTGGCAATGAAACGGCGTCTAACACGTAGAGAGAGCCTTCGAGTCTGAAATCAGAAACCTCTGCACGATGTTAGGTATTATCACCATTTCACAGAGAAGGAAGTTGATTCTGAGGTCAAGTGGCTTTCCCTATAATCATCTAGCAATAAATTTACTGTGGTATCTTACACGCTAGCCATTGTGTACCCAGGTAAGGTTGCCACTCTCTTATTACTAAGCTATACATGCTCTGGCATTCCCCAGAGGAGGGAGAGATGTGCCTTGTTCCTTTCACCCTGTCTGTGTTTGGGGTGAACATGCTGGCTGGAGACTTAGGAGGGTCAGTGATCACAGAGAAGGCAGGGACCAGCTGGCCCAGGAAGTGGACACCTCGCCTACCACAGAGAATTGGCACTTTATTCACTCCCCTGACTCTTAGTTCCATGTGCATTTAGCAGGACACACGGCCTCTACATAGATCATAAACTTGACTTACTAACTTCTTGGATGTGGTCATAGAAATTCCGCATTCAGCAGAGTATCAAAAGCTAAATGTGCTCCTTTTAACCTAAATTGAATCACTGGAAACCTCCTCTGAGATTCTTTTTTTTTTCTTTGCGATGGAGTCTTGCTCTGTCGCCAAGCTGGAGTGCAGTGGCACAATCTCAGCTCACTGCAACTTCCACCGCCCAGGTTCAAGTGATTTCCTGGCTTCAGCCTCCGAGTAGCTGGGACTACAGGTGTGCGACACCACGCCCGGCTAATTTTTTGTATTTTAGTAGAGACGGGGTTTCACCATGTTGACCAGGATGGTCTCGATCTTCTGACCTCGTGATCTGCCTGCCCTGGCCTTTCAAAGTGCTGGGATTATAGGAGTGAGCCACTGTTCCCGGGCCCTCTAAGATTCTTAAGTGTCTATTTGCTTGACATTTTGCATTAGAAAAAAAAATTAAAATACACAGATTTATACACATATGACTTACTGTACATAATAAGTGTGTTCATAAAAAGTTCATTTGCTTATTTGTTCATTCATTTAGAAAATGTTGGCCAGTTGCTCTGTTTGGTGCCAGGCTAGGGCACTGTGGAAGTGAACTCCTTAGGGAGTTTGTGAGTTTAATTTGAGAATTAGCCATATGGACAGGGAATTCCTGATGACAAGAGACTCCACATAAATAAAAATTTTTTGGCTGGTGTCTCATGTCTGGAATCTCAGCACTTTGGGAAGCCAAGGCAGGTGGATCACTTGAGGCCAGGAGTTCAAGACCAGTCTTGACAACATGGTGAAATCCCATCTCTATTAAAAACACAAAGATTAGCTGGGTATGGTGATGCATGCCTGTAGTCTCAGCTACTTGGGAGGCTGAGGTGGGAGAATTGCTTGAACCAGGGAAGTGGAGGCTGTAATGAGTTGAAATTGTGCCCCCGCACTTCAGCCTGGGTGACACAGCGAGAGTCTGTCTCAAAAACAAAAAAAATTTTTTTTACATCAAATTATGCCTGAAATACTTTGAGAACTAAATAATACTTAAATACAGCAAAGAATGGACCTTTCTTGGTTTTATAAATCCTGGGTGTATTATTTTTAAATAAGACATACCTATATTTAGTAATTCCACATTACAAAGATCATGCTTCTAACTTTTGCCCCAATTACCTTTTAAAGAGCAAACTCTATGTGGCACTTCTAACAGTGTTCATGAATTGAGGTACCTAAACTCAGAATGTTTTCCCAAGGGTGTAACAACATAGGAGACCAAGTTTTAGTCTAAGCCATGTCACCAGTGAGCTATGTGGCCATGGCAAATTATTTTCTCTCTCACTTCAGCTTTCCCATTTATAATCTATGCAGTCGGACCAGATGCTCTATAATGCTCTTTCCAGTTCTGGATTTTTACTAGTCTATGATTTTTTAAAAATATAAGCTGTAGAGATTCAAATATGTTAAGAAAGCTAGCATTTTAGAAGGTCAGAATTGGAATTCAAAATGCCTTTGAAAGAAAGGAGAACTGGTCATGAAATGAAAGGCATTCCAAAAGTGTGAGTGCAAAAAGAGCCAACCCAGGGAGATTCCTTAACAATCATACCATTTTCTCTCGCTGATTGGGAAGATTACATTTTAATCACTACTGCTTTCTGTTTGTCTCCACTGGCAGGAGAAAACAGCAAATAAAATATGGTGCTTAATAAGCAAAATGCCTACTTGGGAAAGATTCTTTACTTAGTGTCATTTTATTGGAGTATCATTTATTTATTTATATCTTTCATTGTTCTGGAATACTAGCAGTCTGAAAGCAGCTTGAGATTCCTCTGTAGAACAGAAAAAAAAATTGTCTTCATGATATAAAGTGATGCTTTTAAATAAAAATAAAGTCATGATCTCTTGTAAGCGGAATCAATGCCAAGTTTTCCAAAAGACATATTGGGTAATAAAAATTTGTAAACGTGTCGGGGAGGAGAAAGCCAGGCAAAGTGGCTCATGCCTATAATTCCAGTGAGTTGGGAGGCTGAAGTGGGAGGCTGAAGTAGGAGAGCTGCTTGAGGCCAGGAGTTCGAGACCAGCCTGGGCAACAGAGTGAGACCCTGTCTCTAAATCAATTTAAAAACTAGCTGGGTGCGGTGGTCTCAGTCTACAGGCTGTGACTCCGGAGGATGAAACAGGAGGATTGCTTAAGCCCAGGAGTTCGAGGTTGTAGTGAGCTACGATCATGCCATTGCATCCCTGCCCAAGGCAACAGAGTGAGACTTTGTCTCAAAAAAAAAAGGAAAGGGAGAGAGATGTTGGAGGGAAGTAGTGTCACGTTTACACCTTAGACTGAATGGGACATGTGTCCTGTTATAGGCATGCTCCAGGCCTGGATCTAGGTGACATCTAGATACAGGCCAATTCTCTTTGGGCTGTTGGGCTGTCCAGTTCTTAGCTACATTCTTCCTATTTGGCCCAGTAGTGCTTGCAGCTGAACTGCCAGACCTGGTATTAGCACAGGAGATTTGTTTCTTGGAATAATTTGGAAAGGATAGTGGTTGATGAAACTTCCTGCTTAGAGGCAGATGGGTGAGAAGATGTCACTGAAAGCAGAGATTAAGAAGCAGGCACTCGAATGAGCCCTAAAGACAGCAGTGAACAATCATCCTCCTCAGTATTTTATTGCATTGAGCTATTCTTTACCATTTTCACACTGTAAAGTAGACATCTGTGTTCTTAGAGATATATCTTAAAATAAAAACCAACAAGAGTACAAAACAAACCAACTTTTAAAAGATCAACTTGACTGGGAAGAAAAGTTCCCTATAAAAATGGAAATGCATTAGAAAACCATTGTACCTTGTATTCAGACAGCGTCTTATGTATATGAAGCCAACATCTATGAGATCCCAGAACTCCAAAGACTTTATGAACAATCATGACCCTTGAGTGTTTTAAAAGGTCCAGAGGAAGCAGAAGGGAAGCTAATACCATCTTTTGCAAAGAAGGAAAACACAGAGGCAGCAATATTTAGATTAGTTCCTCAAGTTCAAAAAAATTAGTTGATTTAAAAGTTAGAAGCACAATAGTCTAGGATCTAAACTTGCATCCTCCTATCTTAGATGTATGGGGCAATCTGGTGGTGTCTGACACACTAGGGCTTAGACTCTGAAAACAGGCCTTTTTTTTCTTTGAGATGGAGTCTCACTCTGTCACTCACAGGAGTGCAATGGCACAATCATCTTGCTCGGCACACTGCAACCTCCGCCTCCTGGGTTCCAGCCATTTTCCTGTCTCAGCCTCCTGACTGAGTAGCTGGGATTACAGGCACGTGCCACCAAGCCCAACTAATTTTTGTATATTTAATAGAGATGGGATTTCACCGTGTTGGCCAGGCTGGTCTCGAACTCCTGGCCTCAGGTGATCTGCCTGCCTCAGCCTCCCAAAGTGCTGGGATTACAAGCTTGAGCCACAGTGCCCGGCAAAAAACAGGCCTTTCATTTGCCTGCAGCAGCAGATGGCGCTGCACTAGAGCATTCCTGCCCAAGGAAGTGAAATGGGTGACAGAATTTCTTTGGTATTGTTAGAGCCCGGCTTAATTTCATTAGATGGTTTTTAAAGCACAAGACACAGTATATAAAGCCAACACGATGACAAAGGCTGGGAGACACAATGGGTAAATGCAATTTTGTCTAAGAAGAAAAAGGGTCAGGGTCAGAGAAGCAGGAAAGGGACAGCCAGCAGCCTCAAAGAGGCCAATAAGTGAGAAGAAAGGGAAGAAGAGCAGGAAGTGAGGGAAGGACAGTCGTGTGGGAGGCAGTGAGAAAGAAACTGATGAGAAGAGAAATGTAGGAGACAAGAGACAGGAAGACAGGGGTGTGTGTGCATTGGGAAGGCGGGATCAGACTAGTTTTATCTCCTTATTTTCTCTACCTCCTGTCCACTTATGTATTCAGGAGGTCAGCTGCTAATGCCTGTGTGTTTCCCTGTAGATCTTGTTTATCCCATGGGAGGAGCTTAACTGATCCCTCTGCAAGTGGGCCCTTTTGCATGAGAGAGGTTAGGAGGAAGAGTTTAAAGGGTCGTCCAGGTCCTGCATTTTGCTTCAGTCATCCTGCTAACCAATCTGAAGGAACCCTCTCTGTATGGCTTCCTTCTGAAGATCCTGGGGCAGAAGGCTGATTTTTAGAGAATCATGTAGATCCTTGGCCCTGATGGAAAGTTCACCACTAAATAAGCTCATAGATAAATGGTTACAGCAAGTAGAATGGAAGATTGCAGGCATCAGTTGAAAGCCTGCAGATGCAATCAGAATAAAACAGGTGCTGAGTACCACCCAATTACTTTTCCTACCAACTCCCCACAGTACTTCATGAAATACTTTTTTTTAAATTTTTGGTACTTGGTAGAAAATGAATAAACAGTACTGATGATGACAAAGCAAGCCTGTAAGGCTCTAGAATGGAGCGCTCTGATCTCTTTCCAGTAAGCGACCTCAGTAGGGATTTGTCCCTCGGGACAGTGGGCATCAAATGCTTTTTGATTTGTTATCTACCCAGCCCAAATGTCAATTAAAAGAAAAAACAAACCCCACAATTTCATGCTGTTAATAGGCACACATGTCAAGTAAAGGAAAATTAAACACTCAAAAGATGATAAAGATTTTGTGGAAATAAACACGTAATACTTCCCAGCACAGAAACACTGATGCAGTCACCTTGCACAGTAAAAACTCCAGTACCCAGGAGGGACCAGGCAGCCTGTGCTCACTGAGGGGTCTCTGGGTTATCAGCTCACACTCCAAGAAGCAGACATTAGTAGTGCTGGTAGTACTGTGGTTTTAAAAGAATGACAAGAAGGCAGCTGATATGGCTTGGCTCTTGCCCCAACCCAAATCTCACCCTGTAGCTCCCATAATTCCCACATATTGTGGGAAGGACCCAGTGGGAGATAATTGAATGATGGGGGCAAGTCTTTCCCATGCTGTTCTCCTGATAGTGAGTAAGTCTCACGAGATCTGATGGTTTTTAAAAAGGGGAGTTTTACAGCTGAGTGTGGTGGCTCATGTCTGTAATCCCAGCACTTTGGGAGGCCAAGGCAGGTGGATCACCTAAGGTCGGGAGTTTGAGACCAGCCTGACCAAAATGGAGAAACCCCATCTCTACTAAAAAATACAAAAATTAGGCGGGTATGGTAGCACATGCCTGTAATCCCAGCTGCTTGGGAAGCTGAGGCAGGAGAATTGTCTGAACTCGGGAGGTGGAGGTTGTGGTGAGCTGATATCTCACTATCGCACCCCAGCCTGGGCAACAAGAGTGAAACTCTGTCTCCAAAAAAAAAGGGGGAGAGTTTCCCTGCACAAGCTCTCTTCTCTTGTCTGATGCCATGTGAGACGTGGCTTTCACCTTCTGCCATGACTGTGAGGCCTCCCCAGTTATATGGAACTGTAAATCCAATCAACTTCTTTCTTTGTAAATTGCCCAGTCTTAGGTATGTCTTTATCAGCAGTGTGAAAACGGACTAATACAGCAGCCAAACAGCTCTACAGGGCTGACTCTAGATTCCTGCAGCTCCTGGGTGGGGTGGGGTCTCCCCAAGCCCCCAACCAGGGCAAAGTGTTTTCACAAATGAAATACGGTACTCAGAATCACCCTAAGAAATCAGTCTACCCGCAGGCTCTGCAGGGGTAGGAACTATGTTTTGTTTTCTGTACCCCCAGTCTCTAGCACAGAGCAAGACATTCAGTAGGCACTAAATAAACATTCATATGGAATTCCGAAAGGGAATTTAAAAGGTGGGTGCACCATAGCGCCCCATCTTTCACCTTCCTTCACATAAACGTTTTTTCTTCTCTCCAATAACCATATAAAGTATTAGAAAAACACTTTAGCAAGGAGAATAAAAGCAGAAAGGGAAACAAAAAAACTCATTTAAAAAAATGCAAAGCTATAATTTTTCATGAGGGTTTTCAACATTTTCCAAATGATTATTATTTTTAAAGATTTAATGACTATTTTTAAGGGATACTTACAAAATTCCAGTCTACACATGTTGCTTACACCCATCCTTATTCCTTTATTCCTTTTTGAAAATTAAAAAAAAATTTTTTGTAGAGATAGGTTTTTGCTATGTTGTCCAGGCTGATCTCAAACTCCCGGCCTCAAGTGATTCTCCCACTTTGGTCTCCCAAAGTGCTAGGATTTCAGGCACGAGCCACCACGCCAGCCATTTTTATTTCTTTATTCCCTCTATTTTCCAGTGAACTTACTGTGAAATCCCAACACACTTTATACTGCACAGGATACTGTGCTATACAAAACCCCAGAAATGTAAACTTCATAAGTATTATATTTTCTGCTGAGGGATAATATGTACTAATGAACTTCTGATATTATTAAGTACAAGAATAATATGTGGGAAATTCATTATTTTTTCCTGATTTTATTATATTCTCAAAGTTTTTAAAATACAAATTCTATCTCAATTAAGACATGGTAAATGAAAATTTGCCTGACTTTTACATTTATGCTTAAATCTCGCAAGTGATCATTTTCACCTGTATTCAGAAACGCCTAACTTTAATGATGGTCTTAGATAGTCATTGCTAAAGGAATCCTCATGTAAATGAAAAAGTGCCCTTGAAAGTACAGAACATACCTCTTTCCTGTACGTCTTATCTATGGCAAATATGCAAAAGATGAGACTCTGGTATGTGAGTGACACTAAAATATTAACCACTTGTTTCTAAGTCCGTCCAGTATTTTATGGAAAAATGGTTTGTCAAGAGAAATTTTAAAATATTCTAAGTCTTTACATTTGAAAATCTACTGGTCTTCTAATGGAAATCCTAAACTAGAGGAAATGAAATGAAGTTAATAATAACGACACTTAACGTTCCGGCCTGTTTATCACCATTTAGAGGAGATGACCTGATATTAACAGTCGCTTAATCATTTATATAAACTAAGACTCAAAATAAATTCCATCACTGGAATTATTTTATCTGCTAATAATGTACTTGATGTCCTGTTTCATGTACTTGGTCTACAGATATTAAAATGCTAAACAAAGTAAGCACTGATTATCACTTCTCTCTCCAAAGATATATTCAGTCGTACTAATATAAGTCAGCTGGATAAGAATAAAGAGAAAGATAGGAAGAGGTGAGAAATTAGCAATTTGAAATGTAAAAAATAATTGTGGAATAGGACTGTGGCTGCTGTAGATAAAAGTCTATATATTCGGAGCCAATTGCTGCCATTTGTTACTCTTAATTTAAAAATCTGTAAGAAAGCATCAAAATCAATTCAGTTCAGTCTTAATGAGACAGCTCTAGCGAGAGCCTATTCACTGTACCTGTTCTAATTAGCATGAGTATGTCCTCAATGTCAAATCTGACGGTACACTTAACTAAATTAATGTTAATCCCGTAACACAGGACCATATTTGAGTTAGTAGCTCTAAAATAGATTTTGCATATTAGCATTTTGATAATGAATAGCAAATCAATTCAGGGCCGGAAAAGATCTGGTTCATGATCATTTCTGAGGAAAGGGAAACTGAGGCTCAGGGCGACTGGGTGGCTTGCTTAGGGCCACAGCTGAAAATCACCTGGTAAGCACAGCAGCCAGCTTCAACACACGCATGTGCCGGCTATTTTCTTTCTGTCATCTTCCCAGAGAGAACTGGAGCCTGCATAACCATGTAAAACTAAATGGAAGTCAGATGATATCCCCGCTAAATTATTGATGACTAGCAGTATTTGTCAAGACTCTACAACGTAAGACCTCAGGAACCCCCACAGAAGTTATTAAGTATAATCCTTGCTTTTTAATTGCCACTTAAGCTGAAATTACTACCTCTTCAAGATTTATACGAAGATAATTTAGAGATTTAGTTTGAGGTGGATGTCGACACATGCTAATTGACCTTAATTCACAGGTACTTCTGAAGTGATATGAAAGATAAGGGATGAGGAAATTTGACAAATTAGAACCCCCAAAACCCCTCAAATTAAAAATAACTGCTGAAAAGATGGTGTTGGCTGATTCCTTAGCTCTAAAATATTTACTATATCCCAAACAAGAGACTGGAAGATTATTAGCCTTCAATTTATGCCTACAAACTCCTCCTCCAGGTTGGCTGGAGATAGATTCTGAGATAGTAAGAACAGTCTCCACTTTGAACTGGCAATGACATTAGCTCCACATTGGGCTGGCATCTCCCTACTTTAATTTCCTAAAGGCTGGAAGTTCAGAGAGCTGGGTTCCAGGGCTCCTGCACACACCCGCTGTCCAAAGTTGCTACGCCTTCTCATGATGTAAAAAGGGGGCAGCAGAACCCCACTGGTGGAGTGCCCACTCCTGTTCACTGTGGAACCTTTTCTTTTCAGAGGAAAGCTTACATTTTATCTGCAGATAAAAACCAGAAGGCAAAGCTGCTGGGGGAACAGGAGTGAAGGACGGGGACAGGCCAAGTCCTCCCTGGAGATGGGGGCAACCTCAGGGCCCTGAAGGGAGGAGAGCTGGCTTGGATCATCACAGAGGGGCTTCGGCTGGCTTGGATAATCACAGAGGGGCTTCGGCTGTGATAGCCTGCAAGTCCACAAATCACAGTAACGTCAGGTAGCATTTGGGGTGCTCACTGTGTGTTAGGCACCATTCTCAACCCTTGACATGCGCTATCTCATTTAATCTTAACAGTGGCCTGAGACACTTCACTAAAAACACCATTATGGGCATACACCAATATTCTTAAATGCTTTTTGGCAAAAGCTCAATTTCTCTCAGTTCAACCCCTTTTCCAGGTAGCAGTCATCAAAGACTTAAAAAAAGATTCCCTAAGAAAATTCTTTTATAAATGAGAAAAGAAAACTTAATTCACAGGACTGTCTGGATATTTAATTAGAGTATGAGGTGTCTCCTACAGGGCCAAGGGCACAGTAAGAAAGCAATACATTTTTCCTTAAAGATCTATCAAGACTGTGCCCCAATGGCTATAAAATTCTAAGGGCTGGATTTATAGTTATCAAAAACTTCTAAACTCAATTCCTGTGGACTCACAGTTCAAATTCAAAGCAGATAAGAGCAGAAAGGTCAGCATAAAAAAATACATGCTGTATAATTTCATTCACATGAAACGCTAGAAAAGGTATAGCCACAACTAGTCTCCAGCAGCAGGAAGCAGGGCAGTGGCTGCCTGGGAGCGGGGCGATGGGAGGGGCTGCTGGGGAAGGAGCAGGAGGAACCTTTCCAACCTGATGGAAACGGTCTATACCTTAATCGGGGCAGTGGTAGCACAGGTGCATGTATTTGTCAAAACTCACTAAAGTGTACACTGGAAAACAGATGTACTTTGTTATATATAAACCATACCTTAATAAAGGCGATTGGAAAAAAAGGTAGTTCTAAGGAAAAAGAAGCAAGCACAAAATTTCACAACTGGACGCTTAGCCAAATTCCTCTTGCACGCTCTTACTGGGACTAACAGACTATATTCAGGCTGCGAGTTGAACTGTGTCCTTCAAACACTCGTATGTTGAAGTTCTAACCCAGTGCCTCAAAATGTGACCTTTCTTGGAAATAGGGTTGCTGCAGAAGTAATCAGTTACGATGAGGTAATACGAGAACAGGGTGGGCCCTAATCCAGTGATTGGCATCCCTATAGAAAGGGGAAGCTTGCATACAGATGGGTACACGGGGAACATGCCGTGTGAGCATGAAAGCAGGGATCGTTCGGGTTGATTGTCTATATGCTAAGGAACACCAAAGATTGCCAGCAACCCATGAGCAGCCAGGAAGAATCATGCAACAGATTCCTCCGCAAAGCCCTCAGACGGAACCAGCCACAGACAACCTTGATCTCAGACTTCCGGCCTCCAGAACTGTGAGACAATCCGTTTCTGTTGTATAAACCACTCAGTTAGGAGTATTTCCTTATAGTGGCCCTAGGAAAATAAAATAATCTGGTAGATTTTTTTTTCTCCAGCTACCTAGGATGAGACGCTTTAACCAACTGTAACGTTCTCAGGTTTAATGAAATCTTGATGGCACCTCTTTCTGGACCATGCCCATTACCATCCCCAAGACAGAGGGCACTGGGCCCTTCTGAACAGCAAATCTACTTGGAGCTCATGAACTAAGAATAAAAGTTAGTATTTTCTGAGCACTGACTACGTGCCAGGCACTG
This sequence comes from Aotus nancymaae, assembly GCF_030222135.1. Taxonomy (NCBI): domain Eukaryota; kingdom Metazoa; phylum Chordata; class Mammalia; order Primates; family Aotidae; genus Aotus; species Aotus nancymaae. Next base: position 50,202,007 of record NW_026988432.1, on the reverse strand, counting down.
TGTCAAGTGCTGTGTGCAAGTTGGCTTATTTACCCGCTTTAATGACCATGAAGTAGGAATAAATACCATTTTCTGGTACAGAAACTGAGGCTTACAGACGGTTCAGTAATTTGGTCAAGTCACAAAGCTAGTAAGTAGCTGGGACCTAAACTAGATTTTAAACCTCTCCCACAGTGCCTTGTATACTGCGCCATGAATCTGGAAGTATTACTGTTAGCTGGCAGCCATGTGGATAACTTTTGGAGTTTCTGAATTAGAGTTCAAACTATTTTAAATAGTACAGACTTACAGAGATGCATTTTTTAAAAAGTTACTCAAAAATTACATTTATTTTCCATGGTGATGTTCTAATTTGTCAAAACTCACTAAAATGTACACTTAAAAACAGATGCACTTTGTTGTATATAAACCATACCTCAATAAAGGTGATTGGAAAAAAAAGTAGTTCTAAGGAAAAAGAACTTAGAATTTGCGTTTCTCAAAATGTTATGAGAAACTGTGGTGCTAGGTATTACCAACTGGAGGTAGGGGAGGATTAACGATCAGATCAGTTTGGGAAGCAGTGAATTAAACAGGATTCTCTATACAGTGCTTCCAAGAGGATGGCACTGTTTCCCAAGCTTACCTGACCCTGGAACCCTATTTCTTTAAATACCTATTGAAGGGTCAGTGTTCCCTCTACTTTGGGGAAAACTCTGCTGCAGATAGTGACTAACTTCCTCTATGAAACTGTCATAGGATTTTGCTATTTTGAGAATCAATTTTTGCATTTGTAAAATGTAGATAATAGTCCTCCCCCAGCCACCCCAAAGAGTTATTGTAGGGTTCAAATTAGATATCTGTGAGAAGGACATTAAAATCTGAAAAAAGCTGAGTGTGGTGGCTCAAGCCTGTAATCCCAGCTACTCAGAAGGCTGAGGCAGAAGGATCACTTGAGACCAGGTATTCAAGACCTGCCTGGACAACACAGTGAGATCCTCTCTCAAACAAGTAATAGAATCAAAAAATTTAAAACAAAAAAAAATAAAATCCAAAACATCATACACCTAAGGTAAGTAAGCCTCACGTGGTTTTTTGAGAATCTTACCATCTAACACAAGTTATTGAGTCTAGAAAAACAGTGGCGGGGAGCCTTCCTTAATCTATTGTTGATTAATGTTCCCTAAAAGAAAACCTTCAAGCAGCTTGGGAAATACAATTTGTGAAACAACAAGTAATGTTTAGGGGATCAAACTCTGGCCGGTGCTGGAATGATGACCTGGATTCTGGGGTCTGAGCACATTCACCGCTGGCCAATGAGGTTTCAAGCAAAGAACAGACTCGAATCTACAGTCTCAGAATAGCTCAGCCTGAGCAGGATTTGAAGACTACAGCAGTAACACTGGACACAATGTTGGGGACAAGAGGGAGTGAATTCAGAAAATTCTCAATTATTATCTTGGTGGCTTCTAATGCAAATACCTTGAGACCACCATTGAAAAGGTACATCCTACCCATAACAATTGGATTAGGATCTAGTCCTCACCAGGCACACACTGCCTGCTTTCCAGCAGGGGTAGGGAGATGCCTGTTGCTAAGGACAGCTCCCAGGACCACGTCCACCCTCCCTCATGGGCCAAAGTAAAGGTGCCAAAGGAGCATGCACGACAGTGCTCGCTTTCCAGCTTTAGTGAGAGAGACGTGAAACAAGACTCCCAAAGATTCCCCTATTACAGACAAAACGAGAAATTCAAGGTTCCGTTTTATTTCAAATTCAGAATTAACTCACTTTATGTATTATTTCTATTTTTTCCTGTAGGAATGATCTGCATTATTTACATGAGCCTCCAAAGTCACTCAGGCTCAGGAATTAGTATCCCAATGATATTATTCATTCTATATTGTTATTTTTTCAATACTGTTCAATTGTTCCCTAACCTTTAAGCAGCTGCCATACACCCAAACATTTAAGAAAGCTCTACCTTTCAAAACTAATATGTGATACATACATATATACTTGAATGTACATATGATATCTCTGGAAGAATCTGTAAGAAAATGTTAACAGTGGTTGTCTCTAAAGAGGAAAATGGGGGATTGGCAGTCAGAAACAGGAGGCAGAGTCATTTTTCATGGTGTATTTTAAAATTTTAACATGTACATGTGTTAAATTTGAAGACTTTTTTCATCAAAAAAAAAAATCTAAAGGCACAAATCGCATATGCTCTTCTGGAGTTATTTGTTAGAGGCACAACTTTTAGTTCTCCTTTAACAAAATGCCTTGATCTCACTGTTTATATGTACTGCCTGGATGAACTCCACCCAGAAAGGACCTCTGGAAAGAAAGCTGCATATCAAAAAAGTTCATTTCGCTAAAAAAATCTCTCTTGTAGAAAACCCAGCCAATACTAACTGCCAATCCCCAACACCTTCCTTTGATGAGTGGCACAGGACAGAATGATCCAAACAGCAACTTTAAAAAACCGGTTTATTTGGCACATGCAACTCTCTTTTTCTATCAGTACGGACTTTCCAGAAGCCCTCAGGGGTTAGGAGGAAGCTCTGCTGTGCTGAGCAGGGTGCAGACACACTCTGGTGAGGTAGGGCCCCTGGTATCCCCACAGATCAAATCTAGTTCAGAGAAACTAAAGTAACCACATGACGAACTGCAACAATGAGTGTGCTCTGATCCGCTTTGTGGAACAAATCTGCTTCGTTTCCAGGGCTGAATTCTGGGACGTGATTACCTTGTGTAAGCCAATATTCAATAATTCCCCACAGCCTCTGGTGAGGTCCGACTAACTGCTCCACCTCATTTCCTTCTCTGCAGCCAAGGCAAACTGAACGAACTTGGTATTTCCCAAAGATTTTCCAAAACCTTTGCATGAGATGATCCCTCTGCCTGGGATGCTCTCCTGTGGTGAGCCTCTTCCTGTCTCTGCAATTTCTTTCCCGAAGCCCATATCTTAGCAGCCCCACTCCCCTGATAACCAACTGTCATGTCCCCTTGTTTCATTTTCTTTTTCTTTTTCTTTTTTTTTGAGATAGAGTCTCGCGCTGTCACCTAGGCTGGAGTGCAATGGCAGTCTTGGCTCACGGCAACCTCCGCTTCCCGGGTTCAAGCAATTCTCCTGCCTCAACCTCCTGAGTAGCTGGGATTACAGGCACCCGTCACCACGCCCGGCTAATTTTTATATTTTTAGTAGGGACAGGGTTTCACCATGTTGGCCAGTCTGGTCTCAAATTCCTGATCTCGTGATCTGCCCGCCTCAGTCTCCCAAAGTGCTGGAATTACAGGTATGAGCCACCGTGACCCGCCCCTTTGTTTCCATTTTCTGTAGATACAGTTACATTTACTACTCCGTCTCAAAAAAAAAAAAAAAAAAAAAATATTCCCTGCCTTCCTTCCTTGAGACAGGGTCTCGCTCTGTCACCCAGGCTGGAGTGCAGTGTCATGATCATAGCTCATTGTAACCTCTAATTTGTGGGTTCACATGATCCTCCCACCTCAGCCTCTCAAAGTGATGGGATCACAGACATGAGCCACTGTGCTCAGCTTATTTTCTTAATGTTACGTATTTCTCCTTTCTGTCCATCTCATTCCTCCTAGAATATAAGCTCTGAGAGGGCAGGACCCTTGTCATCTTGTGACTAAGCTATCATTTCCAGAGCCTACACAGCCCCTGCAGTAGATGTTTAGTGAAGAGTAGTTCAGAGAGAGATAGGCAAATTCTTTAGACAGTTTACACAGATCCTATGTTTCTGGAGGCAGGTGGTCAGTCTTTAATAGCAATTTCCTCTGGGTTGAAAAAAAAATCCAAGGTGGCACAAAATTGTGACAGTTAAATGTGAGAAAAGAGAGGAGTGCAGAAGCAGCCCTCCCCGAGGACACCCCATGTGTTGGTTACCCATTTCTGGAGATTTGGGGAGCAGCAGCAGGAGGGAGACCATGCTGCCCATGCACAATGAACCTCCCTGGGCCTCAAGGAATTAATGAAATTCAAGAAATCTGTGGGATTCCTTCCAGCTCTTGGAGGCTGTGACGTAGATTCAGGTTCCCAGATAGAGGACCTGGTGCCTGCAGAGCTGCAGGGTTATTTGAGGTGGCAGGCGATGACGATTTTACTGCTTCTAAATAGTTCTACATGTGTTTAGATAGGCATTAGAAAATAAAACTAGCACATCCCAACAAACCTGGGATTTCGTGGTGACTGTCACTTGAGAGGAGCCTGTAACAGCCAAGAGAAAGGTGCTAGGGAAATAGAAATATGGCAACATGAGAAAGAGCAAAAGTCAAGCCCAAGGCGCACGGAGAGGGGTTCCTCTGCCTCTTTCAACGCATCCAGAGGGATGCCGGAGACCCAGGAGGGGCTCAGTCAAGACTTGAAAATGCTGAGCCAATCCCACCCGAGAAAAGATAAAGAAAAAAAAAAGACTAGGAAATGGAGAACAATGTGTGGATTAAAAGCAGCTTATCTCTGAGGGAGCCTTTCTCTGAAGAATTGGTATTTTCATTCCCATTTATCTTATATTTTGGGGTTTTTTTTCCCCAACAACTTTCAAACCACAGAATATACAATGACCAGTTTGCCTAGGATTTAAAGCAACCAAACACATCAACGGTGGAGCTGTGAGCAGTAATGCATTCATCTCTTAATTCCCAAACTACCTGCTTTTAACTTCCCTGCCCTCTGTCTGGGATGTTATCATCAGCAACTTAAAAAGCCAAAGCTTCTCCTCCTTGGCCCTTTAGGGACAGAAATCTACTCTGCAATGCCAGGAAGGGCCATACACACCCTCACTGACTGGCTCTCTGCAAGGTGGGAGGTCAGGGTCAAGAGCAGGTCTGTCTGCCCAGAGGAGGGAAAAAAAGCTTCCGATGAAATGGGAACTACAGAGAGCCTTAAAAGGGGAGGGAGGCAATTCCTCAAGGATCTAGAAATACTGCTTGACCCAGTAATCCCATTACTAGGTATGTACCCAAAGGATTATAAATCATTCTATCATAAACACACATGCACACACATGTTTATTGCAGCACTGTTCACAATAGCAAAGACTTGGAACCAACCCAAATGCCCATCAGTGACAGACTGGATAAAGAAAATGTGGCACATACACACCATGGAATACTATGCAGCCATGAAAAAAGGATGAGTTCATGTCCTTTGCAGGGACATGGACGAAGCTGGAAACCATCATTCTCAGCAAACTGACACAAGCACAGAAAACCAAACTCTGCATGTTCTCACTCATAAGTGGGAGTTGAACAATGAGAACACATGGACACAGGGAGAGGAACATCACACACCAGGTCCTGTTGTGGGGGTGGGGGGCTAGGGGAGGGATAGCATTAGAAGAAATACTTAATGTAGATGATGGTGATGTAGATGAAGGAATACTTAATGCAGATGCACGGTGGATGCAGCAAACCACCACAGCATGTGTATACCTATATAACAAACCTGCATATTCTGCACATGTACCCCAGAACTTAAAGTATAATAAAAAAATAATTAATTAAAAATTTTTTTAAAAAGGGAAGGGAGGAAAACTGACAGAGAATAAAGCTAGAATTAGATGCAGAAGACAAGTAACTTACTGCTTTAATGTCATAATTCCATGTCAGCAACTGAATTTTTCTTTTGTGTACTCAAACCAAAAAAAAAAAAGCTATTGTTAAGATTTTGTCAAGATCTTCAAAAAGGTAAGGCTGAAAAACACATTTTTATGTTTACATGAAAGAGGACTGCTGCTGCAAAAAAAGCGGGGGAACGGAAGGGATGATGAGGTGGACACAGGATTTTTAAGTCAGTGAAACTACTCTATATACCATAACGGCACAGACATGTCACTACACGTTTGTCCAAATCCATAAAATGTACAACACTAAGATGAACCCTGCTGTAAAGTATGGACCTTGAGTAATAATGGTGGGTCACTGTATCAGCAATTGCAACAAACGCACCACGCTGCTTCTAGATGTCAATCTTGTGGTAAGTTGTATCTTTTTGGGGCAGGAGGTTTATGGGAACTCTACATAATTCGTGCTCAATTTTGCTGTGAACCTAAAACTGCTCTGACAAATTTTATTAATCAAGGAAAAATAAATAAGAGAAAGTATTAAAATTGTTGCAAATCTGGTAATTTTTTTCCAGAAAAAGCCAGAGAATAGCAGCCTAGCTCTTCTCTGATCAGCATCTAGTCTATTCAGGCCCAACTCAGCCTGAAACCTAGAAACTCTCTCTGCATACAGGCACTGCACTTAAAATCAATTAAAGTAAAGCTAGCAAGAGCCTATTTTAATCCAAAAAACACCCGACCCAGCATGTTGCACAGAATGGAACTCATTGGTTCTCTCTGTGGTCTGAGAAATATTTTTAGACAGTGATCCTATTTTATTAGCTTTTCTTTCAATACTGTGGGCCCCTACCTTGAACTTGATCCTTAGCTTTATCTCCTACTCAAAGTAAAAAAGATGCTGGAGTTCATCTGGTCGAAGGAGGAACAGCTTTTAACAGAGAGCCAGGATCCCTTCCTGGCCAGGACTCCCAAGGGAGTATAGTGGACCCCATGTGAGGAGGAGGGTCCCAGGACGGTAGGGGAAGGTGAGAACACGGTACCAGCTGAACCTGGGTCAGTCTTTTCTTCTGAATTTAAAGTCTATAAAAAGTTAATAAAACAATCTAAAGCCAATCACTCCACCTGTCCTCAGGATCCTGCCATGCCTACACCCTGCCATCTCTCTTGCTCTTTCTAAACGGGTTCAGGTCCTCCCTCTTCTTAAAAACGTACCGGATCCACCTGCCAACTCCTCTGGAGCCCTGCCTTTCTCCAGCTGCTGCTCTGCTGCCCGGCTCCTTGACTGTCAAACCGGAGCCATGCTTCTGTTCCACCTTCTTCACCTCGGAGGCTCTCTCAACTCTCGCCAATATGGCGTCCGCCCCATGCCCCACAAAACTGTTCTTGCAGAGAAGACTAAGGGCCTCCCTATAGAGAAGCTTCAGGACACACAACCCGGCCTCATCTCACTTGAAGTCTCAGCTGCATTGAACAAAATGGATCACCCCTTTGCCCCTGAAACTAAGGCCCACAGTTCCCCTCCTCCCCTCCCGCCACTTGTTGTGGTTCTATGCCGGCAACACCTTCTGTACTTTCCCTCCAAAGATTCCAGTTTCTTGAGGCCCCCTTCTCTTACTAGAATTTCTTTCTAAGTAAAACAATCTACCCAAATAGCTTCAATTATTATCTGTAAACTGATGAAATTCCAAATTTAGTCCTCCAGCCCACACACCTTTGGCAAACCTGTATATCTACCTAATTATCCAACATTTCCACCTAGTCACACCGTAAGCCCCTCAAGCCCAGTGCTTCTAAAGCAGACCCATCACAGCCCCTTGTACTCCGCTGCAGTGGCCTGTTTCCACACACCGAACCAGCATGTCAATATCTCCTTCTGCTCACCCACTACCGCCGTCCCAGTCCTCAGGCACCATGACCTCCCCTCTTGCTCTGGTCCCTCTGCAATCCATGGTCCACATCTCCTCCTCTACACAAAACTCTTCCATGACTGCCCTGCCTATAAGATGAGGCTTGAAACCTTTAAATGGCTTTGGCACTTGCACCTTAGGGCCCTTGCTGAACCCTTCAGTTCAGCACTGAACTCAGTGGTGAGAGAGATCTCACCACTTCCTATACTCTCTAGGCTCCAAGCCCATGAACTTTCTTTTCTAGAACATTCTGGAATGTTCTATGTTCCTTCCTGTATCAGGGCCTTTGCTCATTTACTTTTCTCTCTGTCTACCATGCCTCTTAGTCCAAAATCTTTCCTTTATTGCTCTCTCTGCACCCCCGTAAGTTAAAACAGAGTAAATTCCAAAGGAAAAGAACCAAGAGAAACTAATCAGTTGAAAAAAGTACCAAGAAAGAAAACAGACAGGTAAGTTCATTCATCTCCTTTTATTAACTGTACTTTGTCCTCTCAGACCACATTCTTTAAATTTAAAGCAAAATGTAACCCAAGGAGGTTGTGCCTAACAGAATACAAATTTCCAAATGATATTAAATAACTTCGAGAATACTGATTTTAATTTCTGCAATTGTGAATGATCAAAAAGACAAATGGGATCTATGACCAAATCCCACACAAGTAAAAAGTAAACCAGGATTAGTAACAATAGTCACTGATACTTCCTAACAGAGCATATGATATGTACTAATAGTAACAGAATTAAACTCGGAAAGTGAGAAGAGGGCGCTAAACATAAACAATGTTAACAAAACCCTGAGCTGAAAGGCTAGACCTGCAGACAAGGATCCAGGCCCATCTCCGGCCCCTCTCTTCTGTAGAAAGGGTACTTACTTACGAACTAGCTTCTCGAGGGAATGGAAATGGAAGATTAGACAGATTCATGCTCTGAGTTGATATTTATTCCCTTAGTATTTCAAAGCAGTATGTCTAGAGTTCTTTTACTCTTTTCCCCGTACTCAAATTTTAACACTGATCCCCTCGAGTTGGTTGGAGTTCCTTCCCTAAGAAATTCTCAGTTTTGCTCTGTCAACCCTACACTTGGAGTAAATATATATTGGGTGATTCTGAACCTCTATAAAACGGTTTCTCTTTGTTGTATTTCCAGGGGGTTGGAGGTTAAGCCAAGGAAAGACAGATGAGATATGAGTGTTATGGGGAAAGGAAAAAAGGAAAGAAAAGATGAGTAGGCTTGAGGTAAAAAGGAAAATGACAGCCATACAGACCCAAAACACAGGAGAGGCTGAAAGTCCAGATTTGGTGACTTTGGAGCAAGTCCATCTCGGTCCTGTCCCTCCCTCATCCACAGAGGGCACAACCTACCCAACCAGGCCCACACCTCACTAGGACAGCAGTACTACCACCATAACCACAGTTAGTTTGCCTGGTGATTTGTTTTGGGTGTATGTGATTCCTGTTAGGTGCTGAGACATCAACAAAGGAGAACAAATTAAATTTGGAACATATGTGGTAGAGAACTTGACTTAACCTTCAGGGCACTGTCTTAATCGTCTGACCCTGCAGAGAACAGCACAGTGCCAGGCACACAGTAGGTGTGTAACAACTACTTAAGGGATGGTGCGGGGTTATTGCTTTATGTGCTATTGGAAGAGATTTTTATTTCTAACTTTCACAGCTAAGGAATTTGTTTTCATATTTTCAAACAAGGGAAAATTACTTAGATCCTTTCTGTTCAAGGCAAATAGGGCAAAGACTATCAAGTAACCTTAAAATATTACTATAAAATATTTTTATTCATTTCTACAAATACTTTCAGTACCTAATGTGTGCCAATTACTGTGGCAAGCATGGGGAATAGGGGGTTGAGCAACAGAGGCCATGTCCCTGCCCTCAAGGCATAGACTTTATTTATTTAAAGAGAAGGGATAAAAATCATGGAAATATTAATTCTCACTCTTAAACAATATATAACCATTATTTTTTTTTTGAAGGACTACTCTGATCATTGCAGATAAAACATAAAGGGAGGCCAGGCGTGGTGGCTCATGCCTGTAATCCTAGCACTTGGGAAGCTGAAGGAGGAGGATCCCTTGCACCCAGGAGTTTTGAGACCAGCTTGGGCAACACAGGGAGATCGTGTCTCTGTTAAAAAATAAATAATAAATAATAAAATAAAATAACCCAAAATCAATTAGAAAATTTCAACCACAGGTTGAAATACTTTAAGTCAAATACACACACATTACATTAAGCCAAATATTGTAAAAAAAAAAAAAAAAAAAAGCAAAAATATTGTCATTTTTGGTTAGAATTTGTATGTTTTAAGGGTATATAAATCCTAACCAAAAATGACAATATCTAAAGTATACAAAAGTATGTTTAACTTTAAAAAGCCTGACCCAGTACCAAAATTCACATCAGGGACAAGTGGGAGCTATAAAAACAGAATTTCCCTCGGTGTACTTAAACTTTGATCTAATTTAGAAGCGTTTGATTTGCAGACATTTTTTCCAGGATAGAACCATAGGTTCTTAGGGTGGTAAGAGATTCTAAATATCACCTGACCAGGTATTCCTGGATCCTAGTTGCTCTTATTCAGAAGGGGTCTTCCTAAATTTGTTTGGTGAGGTCACTTCATTGACACTGAGTGGGAGGATCAGGATACAGTTTAACTGTGACCAACAGTGCAGTACCTCCCCCTACCCCAAGCTGATCTCATTCTCCAAAGCTAATCCCACAATTCTTTAGTATCACAAATATGGATGAAGCATTTCACAAACAAGTGCTTACCTTTGTTACCAGTTTCTTTTGATTTCATCAATAACACTTTCGCTGCCTTCTTTTATAAGAATGGGGGAGAAAGGCATTGATTTATTGACAGACCTATCTAGAGAGAGGCAGTTGGAAGAAAAGTGTGTATCCCAGAGAACAAAGATCTCAGCCCTTGACTAATTCATTCAGATTTTGAGTGGTATGCCGGGATGAGGATGGCTTAATAAGGCATGATGTAATCACACCATAAAGGCTACACATAACCTAACGAGTGAGGAGAGGCAGCTTTGCCAAGAAGGAAAGAGAGTCTGAATCTATGAGTCAGGACCAATTATTTTTTTGTTGTTGTTGAGACAGGGCCTTGCTCTGTTGCCCAGGCTGGAATGCAGTGACACGATCATAGCTCACTGTAGCCTTGAACTCCTGAGCTTAAAGGATCTCCTGCCTCCAGAGTAGCTGGTACTACAGGCATGCATTCCCACACCCAGCAGATTTTTAAATTTTCTGTAGAGATGGGGTCTCATTATGTTGCCCAGGCTGGTCTCAAACTCCTGGCCTCAAGCGATCCTCTAGCCTCAGCTTCCCAAAGTGCTGGGATTATAGGTATGAGTCACGGTACCCTGCTGATCACTTCCTGACTCTAAGCTGGAATCTGCTACTCACCTTCTCTGGGACTCCATCTCCTCACCTGTGATGTCTACCCTACCTAACAACAGGTTGAGGTGGTCAGAGAAGGCTGGCTGTGAGTTTACACCATGCCTTATTGTGATTATGTTGGCATGAGTGGTCAGTGTGTCCTGCTCTGTAGGGGTGGAACCCAACTAATGGGGAAAAAGATAATGCATTAAGAGGAGGAATCCTTTGGACTAGAGTAGCTGCTCAGTCACCTCCATCTATATTAAACATAGTTTTATTACTTTTCCTGTCTTTCCCACTTAACTGTCAAGTCCACGAGAAGCAAGACCTTTACTGCCTTGTTCTTTATTGCATCCTCAGTGATCAGCAAAGTCGGTGTTCAATAAATGTTTGTTGAATGAATAGAGCAAGTGAAAGACCTGGGATCCAGTCCTAGGTTTGCCATTGACCACCTCCTTCCTGGGGCAGGTCATTTAGCCTCTGTAGCCTACAAGATTGCTATAAGGATCATACGGAATGGAGCACCCTGAGTATTCACATAACATGTCATACATAGATGTTAGTTACTGGGTTGATCGTGGGAACAAATTCTTTTGGAATGAGATATGTACGAGCTCTGTTACCAAGCAATGCACTGAAGGCTAATGATCTAACTGCAATTCACACTTTATGATGCAGACAATGTTTGCTGACTTTATTTCTAAACAAGCTAGTATAAACTAAATTATGACTAAAATGTGAATTATTTGATGGTTTTTGTCAACTGAGCAAGTATTTTATTTCAGTCAAGTAGGAAAAGGGGGTTAAGAGAATGACTTAATTTGTCTCAATTGAGCACTTTATTACAAAGAGTGCTACTGTTCTATGTAATACATTGCCAGAAAGTTTCATATTCTTTATTGTATTTGGATGAGATATTTTCTAGCTAAGTGGCCATAAGAATTTTTTATTATTGCCTCCTCTGTTGTGCAGGCTGTAGTGCAGTGGCATGATCTTGGCTCACTGCAACCTCCACCTCCCAGGCTCCCACTGCAGCCTCCGAGTAGCTGGGACTACAGACATGTGCCACCATGCTCGGCTAATGTTTCTATTTTTTGTAGAGTTGGGGTTTCACTATATTGCCCAGGCTGGTTTCAAACTCTTTGAGCTCAAGTGATCTACCTGGCTTAGCCTCCCAAAGTGCTGGGATTACAGGTGTGAACCACCGCTCCTGCCTGTCAGAATATTTTTAAAAGCTATTATTAAAAAAGAGAAAAACCTAACCATGGAATTTGCAATTTATCATCTGGTCATATGTGTTAGATTTTAATAATAAAAGTGTAAGAGGTTCTAGTTCCATATCCTAGATGATTAAGATATTTCTTTTTGTTTTTTTTTTTTTTTTTTTTTAGAAGGAGTCTCACTTTTGTTGCCCAGGTTGGAGTACAATGGCATGATCTTGGCTCACTGCAACCTCCGCCTCCTGGGTTCAAGCAATTCTCCTGCCTCAGCCTCTCAAGTAGTTGGGATTACAGGCGTTTGCCATTGCACCCGGCTAATTTTGTATTTTTAGTAGAGATGAGGTTTCACCACGTTGGCCAGGCTGGTCTCGAACTTCTGACCTCAGGTGATCCACCCGCCTCAGTCTCTCAAAGTGCTGGGATTACAGGCATGAGCCACCACGCCTGGCCAAGATATTTCTTTATTGAAACAAATTTAAAATATGGTTTACTTGTATCACAACATTCTAATGAAAATTATAAATAAGAAGTAACTTATCTCTATAAGTACACTGCTTATAATTAGGAAAACTCAAATTGTATTTTTTTTTTTATGAGATGGATAATCTTACTGAAACCTGAAGACTTATATTGTCCACACTTGTAATTCATTTCAATTTTTTAATTTACAATTCTACTTAAAAATATACATAAAAATAAAATCTACTTAGCATTTGTTCAAAATTAATCCTTTAAATATTTACAAAAAGCATATTTAAATTTTTCTGTGGCATAAAGGAGAGAATAAAAGTTTGTGTTTTATTTTTATATTTTATGAGTCACATAATATCTATACTTATAATTTAATGTCCATAATTTAATGTCCATCTTCCTCTAAACTTTAGTTTTTATTATTTTCTCTTATCATTATTTTATCCTTACCAAAGATGTGAGTTCTCCAACCGGTTTCTTTGTACATCTCCACACTTTTTCCTGTGTTTATAAATAATTTGTAATTTGTTGAACCCTTTGTCTTATCTTTCAAAGAAAATACTGAATCTCTCTCATTTTCCTCTAACCTGTCAATAATCTCTAACCAACAGAATATATATACATTTTAAAGCTATCACTTATTCAGCACTTACTATGGACTTTTAATACAAGAACTGTATTTGTATTATCTCTATTTAAAAAGTAAGAAGTGTAGTAACCTGCCTAAGATCACTAGGGTCAATGATTCATGTAACTTTAACTTGATCTATATCTTGGTAATTCTACCAGAACCCATAGAGAATGAGTTTTGCTCCAAACTGATGTACCTCTTCCTTTATGACCAGAGGTTCCTTAACCACTTACTTCTCCTATATTTTTTTCTACTGTCTTTTCCTCATGTTCCTTTTTACCCTCGTATCACCCAAGTGTCCTTTATCCCTAGTGTTATCTGTCTTCACCAGCAAAAGACCTATGTGTCTGTGATTTTCTCTTCCGAAGGATGTTCTTGTGGTAAGAAGTCAGGAGACTCCAAGACATCACATCTTCTCACTCACCTGTTCTGGCTGGGCAAGAGCTCCCTGCCAAGAGCATCATGGAGGGAAAAGCCTGGGGTTGGGGGCGCTGTTAGGGAGGGCTGTCATCCTGTGCCAAGAGGTAAACCCTTGCCCCATAAAGCACCTTGGTATTATTAAACATTTTCTATTTGTCTGGCACTTTATAGTAATTTTTATTGGTTGTCTTTACTGGTTATAACTCTGCATCAGAACTGCATTCCTTTTTTCTTCTAATTAAGTGCTCTGAATGAAGTGGGAAAGACTGAAGGCCTTGGGGAGCAAGTCTTCAACTGCCAAACAGTCAGCAAACAGATAAAGAACCACAGAAACCCAAGACTGGCCCCAGCAAGCGTCAGGCCCCCAGCAAGGAGCCAGTCAGCAGACCCACTGCAGAAAGGGTTCCAGGGGACTCGGCTTTGTATTAGTCAACCTAAGACTGTAGCTTTCAGTCACTGATGTCTCGGGTGTATACTGACATTTGGAAGATTGGGCCATTCACTTCACCCGAATCTGCTTTTCAGAGTTTTTCTGAATACCATCATGTTCCCCTTTCTTTTCCTGAGGCTCCAAAAGCACAAAATCACATTCAGATTCATTCTGTTTTCAAAAAACACATCCATCAATACACTTGTGCTTCGGTGTCCTTTATCTCTTCTCTTTAATACCTAACTGTACCATGTTTATAACTTTTTCTATAAGGTACAGCTTTAAAAGTACCACTATAGAAGTGGCCTGGAGTTGGAACCAGACTTTAACTTTGCTTCTTATGAGATAGGTGAATGTGAGGGGTCAGTTTTCCTCATCTGTAGAATGGGTATGATGAAAGTTCCTATCTTCCCCCTTCAGCTTGCTTACATTCTGTGCATAGATTCATGGGACTTATCACACGGTCAGGGTTTATTCATCTGATTACTCACTTGCCTCCCCCACGAGACTGAGTGATTCCTCCAAAAAATTTTAGAAAAAAATGATCTTTTTTTTTCTGTCTCCTTGGTCTATCTAGCCCAGTACCAGACACTAGGAACTGCCCTACAAAGCCCTTGGAATGAAATCATATACAAGAAAGCCCTTTGCCAACTGTGAAGCACTATGTCCAAGTATCTTAGTGATTACTTATAGTCTGGCCCCACACACCTGAGAGGTGAACAAAACCACACTGGCTCCAAAGCCAGGCATTTAGTGAGCATGAGTTGTAATTAACACGTGAACTGTGACATGGGACCCGTCTGGATTTCATGGGATTATTGTGCATATGCTCAATCTTAAAATATGTGGCTTAACAACAGGGTGAACACTTAGAGTGGCTCATATGTGGTGGAATGTGGCAGCTTACTTGGAGTGGGGACACCTGAAATACGAGTGTGCTAAGGTTTACCTGAGAAGCCTGCAATGTTACAGCAAAGAAAAGGCTTACATTTTTTGACAAGGCAATATTTCATTTTTTTTCTAGGTTTCCACACTCCCCTTACATGCACTTCAGGTTTAACTGCTTAGTCTTTCAGTTCGGTTAGGTCACTTTGGTCCCATTTCTGAGATACTAATACACACCCCTTGCTCTCCAGGGCTGACCTGGGAACACTCATCAAATGAGATAAGACTGTATCTCAGCCAGTCCTTGGGACTTGCCCTAGGTATGCCACTGTAGTTTCTCCAGTGTCCTCTCTTAAATATTCCTAAGTTATTCTTCACCTCCAAATTCCTACCTTGCACACACTAAGTGCTCAATAAATGCTTTCATAAATGAATCTGCTTTTCAGAGTTTTTCTGAATAGCATTCTCCTTCACCTTGCCTGTCTCTCCTTAGTAAGATCTTCACTTACATCCCAAGAGGTGGTTCTAAAAACCATCACTCAAGGGAGGAGTTACAGGATGACATGGGATTCTACGACACCATGATCCTTCTCATAATTAAAAAAAAAAAAAAACCCATGAGACACATTCCTGGAACTTTACCACCCCCACCACTTCCATAAAATGATCTGAAAAATAGTGATTTCTAGCATTGTGAACACCCTACCATTAATTGTAAAAGACAAATGTGAGAGAACTCTGGGGTGAGTGGAAAAGAAGCTAGCATAATCAGCTTTCTAATGTTCTTGTTATACTTTTATTTAGGTCTGAGTGTTTCTACAGCAACATGTTTCTAAATTGCTACCTCAATCCGCTGAAAAATAAACATTCAGCAAGTCTCTTTCTTTTCTGGAGTAAAAAAAAAACAGTATTTGTTCAAAATGTAAGAAAATACCTAAAATCTATTTAGATATAGTTTTGTCAGAAAGAATATCACAAAATAGAAGCCAAGATTCCAGATAAGCTGGTTTAATACGATACGCTATTCTATAAAACCCAAAAACCTATTCCATAAGGACTCTTGCTGGCTGAATAGTCTAAGTATTTGAAGGACAAACTAAGTCAGAGGTAATAAATCCCTGCACTGTCACACTAAAAACAAGTCACAAAAGATCATTAACCAGTGATCAATAATGTATTAAAATACCAACCACTTATCCTGATTTTGTAGTCTATTTCAATCACATATTAGTATACCTCAACTTTAAGTGGCATTTCTATTGATTTACATAGTATCCAAGACAGAAGTCAAGAATTAGAAAACTGTAGTCCATTTTTACATTAGGGAAATGTAAACATTATAACATAGGCTCTAGCTAAATATAGAGCCTATTTTTAGAATACTGAAATTAAGAGATGTATGTGTTTATGGCTATAATAACCTTCATTATATTTTAGGAATCCCAGTATAATGACCATTCCCTGCATCTCAAGCCATTCCAAATCAAATTTAATCTCTTTTGAAAAACTGTTGATTTCATTCTGTTCATTGTTATCTCATTTCATTTGTGAATGTGCTGTAGCCTGGGCAGCAATTATGCCCATCCGTGGGCTCCCCAAGTCCTAGTGCTAATTTTTTAGCACTGGAAAATTTCCGGCCAAGCGCAGTGGCTCATGCCTGTAATTCCAGCACTTTGGGAGGCTGAGGCAGGTGGATCACCTGAGGTCAGGAGTTTAAGACCAGCCTGGCCAACATGGTGAAACCCCATCACTATCAAGAATACAAAAATTAGCCAGGCATGGTGGCATTTGCCTGTAATCCCAGCTACTCAGGAGGCTGAGGCAGGAGAATTGCTTGAACCCAGGAGATGGAGGCTTCAGTGAGCTGAGATCACACCATCGCACTCCAGCCTGGGCAACAAGAGCGAAACTCCGTCTCAAAAAAAAAAAAAAAAAAAAAAATTTGCAAGCCTCTGTAAAGAGAAACAGGAAGGGTCTGCAGAACTAAGCTAGAAGGTGGTGTGGAGTTAAATCCTATCTGTGCCAAAGAACATGCAAATCTTAAGGAAAAGTAGAGGAGAGAAAATAGGCTTTGGGGTAAACATCCACACAGATGGACTTTTTTAGGTAATTGTGAGAGGGAAGAAGGCCCAGGTAGGCCAGAGTGCAAGAGCCTGCACTGAGATTTCGTATCTCCCAGAAGACCTGCAAAAGTGCTACTGGCCAGAGTCTACAGATGCCCCAAAAGAAGAAACGGCAGAGGGGCCCCCTGCACAGCACCTGGACAAGCTACTTCCAAGAGCCAAACTGAATATGAAGGCTGGGGCTAGGACTTTATGATAAAGACTTGCATTTGTTCAAATGTAAAGCATTCTGCACTAAGATAAAATGATAGCAAACATTCATACAGTGCTCACGTTTGAAGCGGTTTTCAAGCAGTATCTTATTTAACACCAATGCTCCCGTGAGATGAATGTTATCGTCATCCCCGTCTGACTGAGGAGAAAACTGAAACACCCAGAGGTCTGGGCAGAGCTGAGATTTGCTCCAGGGAATGTGGTCTGGGGTCTTTTCTTAACCACTATGTGATATGGTTTCTCAAATGAGGTTGCTCCAACTCCCAGACCCAGCAGAGGCTGGGGGCCCCACACAGCAAAATGGAAGCATGCCGCACACCGAAAATCCTTTTGTGTGCCTCTGCATCCTGCTATCATTGCTTTGTAATGCTGTCTTTTAACGAGTTCCCTCCTCTTCATTTGTTCCAGAAAGCATCACGGGTAATGTGATTTCATGTTCTACCATCTTCTCTTCATTCGATTCTTTTATTTGAGTAGTTGATAAGAATTTTGGAATCAACAGACCACAGGTTTGAAAGCACAGACTCTGGAATCTGACAAGCTGGGTTCAAATTCCAGCATAGTTACTTACCAGTTGTCAGGCCTTAAACAAGTGAAATCAACATCTATTAACCTTAGCTTGCTTCCTCCTTTGTAAAATGAAAATAATAACCCTAATTCCTGGAAGAGCTGCATGAGGATTAAATGAGAGACCACATCAACCAGTGCTCAAGATGTTCATTGCACATGCACTGCCTACGAGTCTTGTCAAGTGCAGGAGCTGATTCAGGGGCACAGAGTGGTGAGATTTTTGCATTTCTCACAAGCTCCCAAGTGATACAGATGCTGCTGGTTGGTGGACCACTTTAAAGCTTTCAGTATGTCTTGGTTATTATTAATATTAATGATTACAGTCTACTCCATGGCTACAGAACCAGTTAGAGGTTGTGACAGTTTACATCAGAACTCTCCAATGAATGAATCAAGTTTGTCTCTGCAGATTGCAGTCCAATGAGATAGGAGCCTCGTGCCTCTCCCCCTGCAGTGCTCCCCGCATTCACTCCTGCCTGGATCTGGTCTAACAGTATACTTGCTGACCCATAACAGCTAGAAATATGGAAATAATTCACATTTCTAAGTTAAGTTCCTTAAAAACTACATGTCAAAAACCACAGCAACTTGAAATATCAGAATTAATCTACAAGCACAAGAAACTTATCCTTAACACTTATTTCTCAGATCATGATAAAAATAAAGGATTTTTTTCAAATAACAAATATACATATACGTGTATATATATAAAGATATTATATATGAACATTTTGTCTAAATAGAGGGTGAGGCAGAGAAATCTACAAATATGAAATTCAATTTAAAAAATATATATATATAGCGTACTTAACTAGTTTGGTGCCTGGTACACAGTGAAAGGGCCCAAATGGGAACTGGTGCTATAAATAATAGCTTCCTTTTTCTTGTGTTAAGACAGAAAGGATGAGAATTGAATGGGGAGATACTGGCCTGAACTGGGTTAAACTGGACTAGGGACATGAAGTAAAACTTGAAATTCATGATTACAAGCTCCCAAACTAGTCCTGACATTTTAATTTGGCAACTGAATTACTCACAAAGGAAGCAACATAAGTCTCTGTCATCCCTTAGCATTCCTTTCTGAACTCCTCCCCTTCTCGCCTTGGGGCCTACCACCTAATGCTATCTGAAATCTGCCAGCCTCTCTGGGTAGCACGTTTTACCCGCTTCCTCCCAAACTGGATCAAAACCTTCCAGGGTTCACTGCCAGTGGGGGAAAGCAGTACACTTGACCTTTGAACGACAGGGGTTTGAACTGTGCGGGTTCACTTATATGTGAATGTTTATCAATGAAAGTCACACCAGGCGTGCCTGCCTGGCCTGTCCTGCTTCCTCTTCTACCTCCTCCACCTCCTCAGCCTCTGCCACCCCTCAGACAGCAAGATCAACCCCTCCTCTTCCCCCGCCTCCTACTCAACCTGAAGACCACAAGGAGATTTTTATGATGATCCACTTCCACTCAATGAATAAGTAAATATATTTCTGCTATCTTATGATTTTCTTGATAACACATTTTCTTTTCTCTAGCTTACTTTATGGTAAAAATACAGATATGATACATAAAGCATACAAAATATGTGTTAATCAGCTGTTTATGGTATTGGCAAGGCTTCCGGTCAATAGCAGGCTATTACTTAAGTTTTGATGAAGTCAAAAGTTATCAGTAGCATTTTGACTACAAGAGAGTTGGCGTCCCTAAGCCCTGAGTTGTTCAAGGGTCAATTGTAATTCAGGGTGTAAGTGAGTCCAGATACTTCAGGAAGGGTTTGCATTATGAAGAGGATTTTCAAATGGCATTGGCTCTCCCTTCGGGTGGAGATGGCTGCAGGGCTGCAGGTGCAGAATGGGCTGGGCTGGTAGAGTGGGGATCACTAAGCAGCTCTAGTCCATCCTCAGTCCTCTCCTTCCAGTTCTCTCCAACTCCCTCAGATCTCCAGGGTTATATAAATGAACTCATCACTAGAGGCCTGCACCAACTTCCCTCTGCCCTGCGGCCCACAGGATTAAAAACAACCAAAGTCCCTGCCTGGAGAAAGAGCAGTAGCTGAATCACACATCTCAGGATGGAGAGGGTCTTCAGAGAAAGGAAGTTCTCACTGGGGTTGAAAATGTGAAAAGTTAGCTCAAAGTGAACTAGGTACATGCAGGAGTTGCCTAAAAAGCACGTGATTAAAAACTCCAAGCAAAACTGAGACACTTTGACTTACAATATCAAGATAGCTCCTACCTCTGTTATTTTTGAAAATTCTGTTACCCAAGATGGGCAAAATTTATCGTATCCACCCCTGCCAAAAAACAAACAAACAAAAAACTCTGTCTGTCATGAATGAAAGTTTGCTGTCATATGTAAGTGGATCTTATTTAGGGAGAAAGAAAAGGGTCTGTCAGTTGCTATATACTATAAGCTAAAAGGTAAGAAGTCTGACTGTAAAGAAAGTATTGAAACGAATTTGGAGAATTACTGAAAACCCAGAGCATGCCTCATTAGGTTCAGCTTCCTGAAGTGCTAGTGTGGGCACAGCAGGGTCTGTTATCCAGTTTATGGTCACGGGCATTAGATGACACAACCTCATATTCAGGTTTAATCCCAACCTATACCCTTTGCAGTAGTGAGGTATCTTGAAGGGCTGAAAAGATCATTTATTTCTGGGCCATCTAGAAACTCATGCTGTTAAAAAGACTCAAAACCATTCAGCACCCAACTTCTCTTGAAAGAGAAGAGTAGGCAAAAAAAAAAAATTTATAAATCTGAAAATCCAAAAGAACTTTATAGGGCCCCAAACTTTAAAAGCTCACCTGCTTCCCCTCTGATGATCTTGTAGCAAGCAGAGAATTATTTCAGCTTTAAGGGCACAAGTCCACTAATTGCTCAGCCTCTATGAATCTCTCGAAGGCAAGGACTGAATCCTGCTCCTCTTTGCAGCACTTAGCAAGCAGAAAGATACTCAGTTAACAGTGGATGAACTGAATTTAGCATCTTAGAATACTAAAAATGTTAATTAAAAAAGTGTGCCTGTGCAATGTTTCAAATTCTAAAGCTACGTTTTCTTTCATGTTAGTTTATCAAGGTCAAGCCATATCCTTTTCTTTTTTTTGAACACATTAATTCATATTACCTTATCCTTTATTAAATTCCCCAAAGAAATCTTTAAAAAGGCAACTTGACTATTGGTACAATGCAATGAATGATAGATAAATCAAGAGAAATAAAATTAGTTCTAGAAATCAAAGTTCTACCCAGTACTTTGGGAGGCCGAGACAGGTGGATCACGAGGTCAGGAGTTCATGGCCATCCTGACCAACAAGGTAAAACCTTGTCTCTACTAAAAATACAAAAATTAGCCAGGCGTGGTGGCACACGACTGTAATCCCAGCTACGCGGGACGCTGAGGCAGGGGAATTGCTCAAACCCAGGAAGCGGAGGTTGTAGTGAGCCGAGATTGTGTCACTGCACTCCAGCCTGGGCCAGAGTGAGACTTGGTCTCAAAAAAAGAAAAAGAAAGTTCTAACATAAAAAAAGTTCTAACATTTTAAACACACATACTACACAGGAACTCCTCTATTGATTCTGCTTTTGAAATGGCAGTTAAAACCCCAAAAGGTATCTTGAAACTTAAGTTTTATTGGATAACTGAAGTAGGGCTTTGACTGGCCCAGCCACACTTGGATGAGAATTTGGTCTCATATACAACTAGCGGTCCTTAGAAAAGAAAGGCTTCTTTCTGCTTGAAATCTACTTAGTAATGACAAGAGGGTGGCCATTCTGTGACGTTTGCTTGGGGAGCCAGATTTTAAAGTCAGGGTGATACAAAGGTTTAAGTTTTAGATGAATGGGATCCACTTTCTCCCTTGGCAGCAAATACTTCTTTTTCTGTTTCATGGGTCAGCTTGAGTAGAGTGAAGTGACATCGGCTATGAGTTTATATCAATTTAAAATAATACTCCTGAATACTGGTTGCAACATTAATATATGAGTGCATGAAAGAGAATATAAAGTTACAGATTTCTTTCCCAAAATGACTGCTGCAAAACACTGAGTGCATCACCTTTTAGCTGTCTTTATTTTGATCTAGTTTAAAACAGGTAAAGAAGCCAAAATCTTGCCAATGAGACTACTTCCCAGGTGGAAAACGATTAATTGATAGATTCTTGGTATAAAAGCCAAAATAGTTGGTGCTCAGTAACTACTTCCTGAATGAATGAAGGTTACATACTTATGTACAAGACATTTAGTTTCTCCATCAACTTGAACTTATCATAAAGGAGAGAAAACATTCTTGCAGTAGAAAAAGGAATGTAGCCACATACTAATACTAAAAATCAGAAAAATACCCACTCTTTAAAAGGCAGTTCATCTTAATAGCTCCAAATAACCAAGGCAAGAAGTCTTGTTACAATTGCTATATTCCTTTCATGTTTATAAAAATTTGATTCCGTCTATAAGAAATAAAGAACACCCCCTCCCAGTCTTTGAATTCAAAAGAGAACTTTAGCAGTTATTTCAATAATACATAAAATGCATGCCTTTTTCTATTAAGTAGATACATCAAATATTCCTTCTTCCTTGCCCCACACCACCTGGGTGGATTCCCTGAGCTGTCAGCCGCTGGCTTCTCCGCAAAGGTAAGTTAATGAACAACTAACTGTGTCGGCCCACTTGCAGCCTGCTGCAGTTTCCACCCTGCAAACTATAAGGACCAGCGGCCCACAGTGAAGACAATAAAACACAAACAGGGGATGTGCACCACTCCCCCACCCCCAGAATCTTTCCACTAATAGATGTCCTCTCTATAGAATTCCTTAAAAGTATTTCTGGAAATAATCTAGGTTAGGGTCAAGCAAGTGCAACTAAAGCCACCTTTGTCACAGCTTGCAAATTCTTCACACTTTTGTCTGGCACTGGAAAGAGACACGTCTACAAAAACTGTAGTGACAAAACTACGACATTCAGAATGTACACTTCTATTAGTATTTTTTTCCTCTGAGAATGATAAAGAACAAAATTATAAATCTCTATCATCCACCTAAGCTGAAGTACGGTTCTCTGAGGTAGGAAAAATGCTCTATTTTTATGCAAAGAGAATAGTCATAGGATGGAAGATACAGTGGTAAGCAGTTTAAAATGCACTACATGATCTCCACCTGAGAGCTTGCAAACCGCACCAATAACTGGATCATCTTAGATCGCAATAGCTATTTGGGGGACAAGGGAACTTAAAGCTACTCTTTACTTTTAACACAACCATTCAAGAGATTTAAAGAGTGTACCAGAAAAAGCAACCATCACAACCGTCACTATAATTCCTCACTCCCCCCAAAAGCTTGAGCAATCACAAATTCCATAATCTTTGTAATCCTTGAATGCATTCATTTTTCAACCAGTCCCATAAGTAATATACTTAATAAAACCCTCAAGAAGTTAAAAGAGTAAATGCATTTAAAGAAGCGGGTTCTTCATCTTTTGAAAAACTTGCAATATTAGAAGAAAATCAACACATCAGTGTGTGACCTCTCTGTTATCAAGAAGTCTATAATATGGTCAACGGTGGAATTCGTATGATACTACTTGATGAAGTCCAGTCAGTATTAGGCTAGAGAGCCTATGTTTATGATTAAGTAATAACGACTGAAGCTGGAAGTGCACAGGGCATTTCCTGGGGATTAATGACCAGCCAGAAGAGTTGATGACCCAAAGCAATGCCAAAGGCCAGCAACCTCCGCCAGGCATTATGCCCCAGGAAGTGCACTGAACCTCAACCCTTACAGTGATTTAATACATACAGAAGGAAAAAGTTTGCTATCAGCTTTCTAGTGAGCAATACTTTGATTGCTCAGACTTCATAAGTGAAAAGCTGACTATTAAATACGTACAAACAGAACAACTTTTTGCAGTGTTTAACTAACAGGAACTTAGAGCTAAGATCTTGTTTGAGAGCCATAAAATCATATAAGCCGCATAGGGACACTCAAATCTATATTTAACTTAGGAGTTACCTGACAGTAACGCAAGAATAATAAAAGCATCAGTATACAGTTTTTTGGAACTGATTTATTTTACTCAGGTAAATAAAAGATAATGGCTGAAAGACTGCATTCCTTAGAACAAAACAAAACTGATGAAACCCTCTAATCTTTTGTGGTTCTTTACATCACAATTCTATATTACACTGGTGTCAAGAAACCAGCAGACAGATGCCAGTAGACAAACTGTTTCATTGTTAACCCAAGGCCACGCATGCCTTAATAAACTTTCTTAGGCTTTTAACTCTTAATTAATCAGGTGCTATTCTAAACCAGGGCATCTCAAGGGATTTTCTGTATCAGAAGAATGTGAACATTTATTTTTGCTTTCAAAGAAAAAGCAAACCCCAAATTCTCCTCTCCATTCCTAAAACTCTCTAACACAACCTGTCAGAAATGGACTACACACCCAAAGTACGGAAAACACATAGCCTACAGGTCTTGTGTATTTTAGAAAACTTTGGTGTTTATATTACCACTCACAGCCCCTTTCTCAGTTGGCCTTGAGGCTTGCCCATTAGCTGGTAAACGTTTGAAAGGGTAACTATGTCCAGAACTGGAATTTCCACTTTGGAAAAAGCACAGAGGTACCTGACATCTGTTCCTGGAGGCCCTGCGCTATACCTTCAGATTACAAAATTCCTACTTCTGCTTGAAAACAGGCAGGTCAAAGTTTTAAAACCTCCAGTGGCTACTCCTGCCTGCAGAATAGAGCACAGTGCCCGAAGACCCCTGGTTTCTAACTCCTAGAGAAGAGTGTCCACAAAATGAATATAACTTTAATGATATGCATGAAAATATTACCCTGGGGAAAATAAGGAAAGAAACATCTAACACTAGAGGCCCCAGTCTCGACCCAGAATTTGACACTGCTTAGAATTAAAGAATGTTAGGGTTGAAATAGTTTCTTCCTCTTTGATGAGGACAGTGAAACCCAGAGAAGTGAGGTGATTTGTCCAAGCTGACTCAGATGCTGAGTTAGTACTCTTACTCTAATTATGTACTCTGTAAGTCTCATCTGCCCCCTTGATGGTGAGCTCCAAGGGGCTAGGAGCAGACAGCCATGTTTCAGTGCCCACCGCGCTGGGCACCACAGGCCCGTACTCCAAGTTGTAGCCTGATTGGAATTGCAGATATCACGTTCCCACCTGAATAATAACTTTAACAAGGGACTTTTAGTTTATGGAAATTGCAGCCCACCTGCCACTTTACATTCGACTACATGTTACAGTATAAACTGGCACTCAACTGCCTAGCTCTCCACTCTCCACCCCTTTTCTTAAAAAAAAAAAAAAAGCTACAGGAACTGGGACTGGCACGTTTTCTTTTCAATAATTTATAACTGTTTTTCTACCTTCCAAAGTTATGGCGAATACGTAATAGAGTCTTTTAAGGGTTACTTGATTCAAATATGTCTTAAGTAATCGCTTCCTTTACGTTTACAGCGTTCTCGCCCTCTTTGCTTTATAAAACTCATGCATTCAATGAAGAGCGGCTGCAAGAGTGAGCTAATCCTTTTGTTCTGCGAACTTTGAAGTTTTTCGCCTTACTGCACAGCAGTAATTTGTTAGGTAGCATGCCCCCTCTCACATCCTCTAAGGTTAGGTGTAAAGTTTCCCCAAAAGCACCAAGAGGGTTAACTTCTAAGGGTGAAACCAAATCCGATTCAGTACATTACCTACTTTTTAAAACGTACTCCCTACCCAGAGCTGCATTAGCACAAAAGTTAGTCCCGAAGTGGTACCAGAGAAACATTTCATGCATAGAGTTTGGTTTGGTTACCTGGGTGGGGGAAACAATAGCAGGTGAAACTACTGTGGGAGAATTGGTGCTTCTGTGCCCATTGGCTTCTGGAAGAAGAGGCAGGGGGTCGTGTTTCACGGAAACCACCACCACCGCATCCACAGGCTCCGAGGGGCGGATACAAAGTCTTTTGGGGGAAGAGGGGCCGCAGATTTCCCCCGACCCGAACACCGACTCGTACAGGGCGCGCTTGGGCGCAGCCTCGGATTTCACGTCGGGACCGACCTGGCTGTCTTTGGGGAGGATGTAAGTGTTCCCCAGCGAGGGCGGCTGGGGGCGGTGGTGGTGGGAGGGATGGGTGGGGGGGTGGTGGGAGTGGTGGCGTGCCGCCCCGTTCAGAGCCTCGGCGTAGCAGCCCTGCGGGGCGGGCGAGCCCAGCTTGGTGCCGATGCCCGCGATGCTGTTGAGCGTGGCGATGGAGACGGCGCCGATGCAGTGGTTGGTGTAGGTCTTAGAGAGCTTGGCCGCCTTGGAGAGCATCTGCATCCTAGTACCTAGCAAGTTCTTGCCGATGGCTTTGTTCTCGTACCAGGTCACATCGCCCTCGCTGCAGTGGTCCCGGGGCCGCTGGAAGAACGCCTTGCAGAGAGGGTTGCGTTTCGACAGGTACTTGACGAAGCTGGCGTAGGGGCAGAACTCGGTGCCCGTCTCATACATGCGGGGCAAGTTCTCCTCATCGCTGCTCTCGGCGCGCTTCTTGCTCCACGACGACGAGCGCGACTTGTGGTAGGGCCCGAGGGACTTGAAGTAGACGAACTTGCGACCGTCCTCGTCCATGGCCAGCCCAAAAGAGTCCTCCTCCAGCTCGCGCTGGTTCTCACGGCCGCGGGTACAGAAGTACATGCACGTTTCGAACCAGACCTTGTTGAGCAGCCCGAAGGGCGTGTTGGTGCTGAAAACGCTGGAGGTGTACAGCTTGCGCAGGTCGGCGCGCGTGATGGCTTGCTTCTGCACCACCGGCCCGGCGCCCTGCTCCTCGAGCTTGCGGATGACCGCGGCCAGCGTCAGGTTGGCGCTGCGCAGCTCGGGATCCTTGGTGAGGTCGAGCGTGCGGCAGTACGGGGGCTCGTTGAGGTAGCGGTTGAGGGAGCTGCGGATGCTGATGAGCGACGACTTGCTGTAGAGCTGGCCGCTCTTGGAGCGGGCCTCGGCGTAGAAGGAGCGCAGCACGCGGCACAGCGCCCCCTTGTCCATGGTCTCGAAGTCCGGGCTCTGCGCCTTCTCGCTCAGGTACTCCCGGAAGATGCGCACGGCGTAGCGGGTGGCCAGCCGGGTGTTCTCGCTCAGCCGGGCCCGCTCGGGGCGCTGCAGCACGTCGGGGTCCAGCTCCGCGCCGTCCCCGGGCGGCCCGCCGCGGGCCCGGGGCGCCAGCAGTCGCGGCGGCGCCTCGGGCTCCAGCGCGGCGCTCTGGTCCATATTGATCATATGGACCGGCTCGGGCTCCAGCTCCTCCCCGGCCGAGTCTTCGGGCTCCAGGGGCTCGTCCCAGTCCAGCCCCATCTCCTCCTCCTCTTCCTCCTCCTCCTCGTCCTCCTCCAGCCCCCCACCTCCGTCCTCCTCCTCCTCCTCGTCCCCCGTTATCTGCACCTCCTGGATCTCGTCCTCCTCCTCCTCTTCCTCCTCCTCCTCGCCCGCGCTGCAGTAGTGCGGGCGGCCGTGGCGGCGGCCGCGGCCCCCCGCGCCGCGCTCGCCCTCGCCCCGCTCCCCATTGTTCTCGGCGGCGGCGGCGGCGGCGGCGCTGGCGTTGCCGCCCGCGCTGGTGTTACAGTCCCCGCTGCCAGGCATTCTCGCCATATTGCCGTCTCTCTGCCAGTCCTCGGGCAGGGCGCATGCGCTATATTGGACCGCAGCGCTGAGAGCTTTTGTGTTTAATGACCTTCAGCTACCGGGAGGCAAAGCCGGGCTCTTAAAGGAGCCGCGCTCCAATTGTCATTCCCGAGCGCAGCTCCGGAGGGGCAGCGGCGCGCTGGGGATGGAGGGGAGGAGGGTGGAGAGGTGGGGGCAAGTTAGACGGGGAGAGATAGGGTAAAGGACGGAGGCTGACCGGACCTTCTTCCTCCCCCACCCGGCTCCCACTTCTAAGAAAACTTTGAAGGAAAAAAAAAAAAAGGAAAGGGAGGGAGAGCTGTCGGTGGGGGCGAAACACTCCCAACTTACCCTCTGGCGGAGAATTGCGCGGGCCCGGGCGGGAGAGAGGGAGGGCCGGAGGGAGGGCGGGACGGTCTCGCGTCTCTAAGTAATGCCCGAGGAGCAGTGCCCCTTCCACCGCCCCCTCATTGCCCCCCGGAGCCGGGGGATCGGGGCGGCGGCTGCGCCGGGCGGGCCGCGGGTGCTGCCGCGGGAAGGCCGTGTCTGGGGCCGCCCGGAGCGGAGCAGGCAGGTTAATGAGCAGGGTGGAGGAGGCTCGGCGAGGCCCCGCACCCTCTCGGCGCCCGCGGCCAGGGCGCAGCGGGCGAGGCTTGGGAGCGGGATGGGGCTGGCGGCGGCGGCGGCTCCCCCACCTACTTGCTGGCGGCGAGGCGCGGGGGCCTGGGGCCAGCCGCGCGGCTCCCAGCTCCCTTTCCGACTCTTGCAAAGGAGCGAAACACGCCCCACGTCAGCCTCATCCCTTTCGACTTTTCCAACAGCCACATTTAAGCTGTCATTAAAGACCTGGGGCGCTCCCCGTAGGTCTGGGGCAAGTCCGCGCCGGTCCAACCAGCCCCGGGAAGGAGCGAAGGAGAGAAGACTGGGAGGGGCCGGTGGGAGGGGAGACAAGGGAAGAGGCGCTTGGGACCCCAGGGGCCCCAGGGACCCTTCCCCACCCGCCCAGGGCGCCGCCCCCCCCTGCCCCCGGGAATAGTGACACAAATCCCTCCGGCGAGGCGCTCCACCCGGCTGGAGCTAAAGTCTCCCTAAGGCCCGTCCGGCAGGCAGAAAAAGAGAACTTGGGTCTCCGCCGCCCCCGCTGCCGCCACAATTCGGCAATTCAGATCCGGAGCGCAGTCTCCCTCAAAGTTTGCCAACCGCCATTCGTGCGCCCTCCGGGCTGCGCTGCCTCAGGCGTGCGGGGGCGGGCACCTCGGAAACTAGAAAAGCAACCGAAGAGCTCGCCGGGTCCCGCTTTCCCATAGGAGACACTGTCCCACTTCTAGCCAAACGCCCGCCCCTGGCGCGCCCAGACTCCGGGCGCGTCCTTGCGTCGCTGCTTCAAGCTCTCCCGGCCCAGAGGCAGCGTCCGGGAGCCGTCCGGGACCTCGGCTGTTCTCTTAGGAGGCACAGCCCAGGCCACCTTCGGAGCTCGCGCTGCATCCTAACTTTCACCTCCTCCCGCAGCCCGCGTGTCCCCTGGCGCGCCGGCCAGCTGCGAGTCCCTGGGGTGAGGGGGCCCGAGGGAGTCAGGTCCCCAGCAGCGCGCCAAGGTGCCAAGCGGTTCTCTTGAGAGGCGGCCTCGCCCGCTCCTCGGGTGCGTCCTCGAATTTGCCTCCAAGTCCGAATTCTCGGCAATTAGGCTGTGAGAGTTATGTCAACTGCCTGTTCCCCGCTTCCCCGGGCCTCTTGCCTTGCTCTCAAGGGGTTTATCATTTTACGCATCAGTTGAAACCTATCCATCAATTTGTAATTTTTTTTTAAGGAAAAAAGAATGAAAGACCAGGTCTCAGCGCCGCGTGGGCTTCTGAGTGGGAGTTGACGATGTCTTTTTCTGCAGCGATCGCTGCTGGTCCTCCGTGTGCCTCCCCGGCCCTGGACACCACCCGAGCGTTGGGGAAACCGCGCCAGGTGTGAAACAAGTTAGAGCAAGTCCCTGCCTCGCGGGCCGCCTCCGGCTCCACGGGGAAACACACACACACACACACACACACACACACTCTCTCTCTCTCTCTCTCTCTCTCTCAGTCTCTCTCTCTCTCCTCTCTCTCTCCTCATCCGCCCTGCTCTCCGCGGAGAACCGTCCGGGAATCGTCCCCGAGGTGCAGCCCGAGAAGTGGCCGGCTTTGTTCACAATGCACTACCCTTCCCACCCGCCCTGGACACGTGCAGAAAGGAGTGTTCGTTTCTCCGAGTCTGCAGTGGGCAGCTAAGTTACTTGCACACTCGGATCCGCACAGACGAGCTGGCACACCCTAGTCACACAAGGCTACTTCCATAGGGCTGGCCCTTTGTCCTGGGATGCTCCCAGATTTTCGAGCCGCGGTGCGGAGAACTCAGGTGGGCGCCGGGCAAGCTACCTACCCGGGGCTGTTCCCCCACGGCCCTCGCCCTAAGCGCAGGGACCTGGGGTCCGCCCTGGCTTGGGGCTGCGCTCCCGGCTCGGCCAGGGACCCAGGCCCACGCTCCAACCTGGGAGCAGAGCCGCTCCCCAGGTCTACCCACCTCGGCCGGCGGCGGGGTCCACCCCCTTCCCACCATCTCCCCTCCCTACTGGGCGAGCTGCTTTGAATTGCTCGCAGTTTGCCGGAGGCGGTGTGCTGGGTAGGACGCTCCGGGAAACAAAGCAACCCAAAACAGCTCCCTGTTGACGTCAACTTATTTCCAGAAAAGAAAATAGTTTTGTGCTCCCAGGACAAAATACCCCCCAGGGCAGGTCTCTACTGGCAAAAGCCAGAAGGAGGAGGTGGGGAATAGCAGAACCGAAAAAAACCTCAAGCACAAATAACTTTTATACGGACTTGGAAAAGCAGCAGTTTCGGGTGCTGCTTGGACAGTTTGCAAACAACGGGCAAGACCCGCGCTTAAATTTGATACGCAAAACGCACCTTGGAAAGTATGCCTTGGCCTGATTATCGGACGACTGTGGATCTGCTTCGTTGCACCAGCTCCGGAAGAGCTACAAGATGATTTGCCCGTAGGATACTTCATTAAATACTGGAAAAGACCTCTTTGGGCTATTATCTATAGGAGTCACCGGGAAGAACACTCAGAAAAACAGATATATACCTTGCTTCTCCTTGACCAAAAAAAAAAAAGTTAATTTTTAAAACCCAATAACACAAAATTACAGTGCAGTTCATAAAGTAGTTCAATTCCAAGTTTAATAAATGATCCCTTAAAAACATCCTGTGGTTCCATACACTTGATTCCAAATTGAAAGAATCAAAAAAGCTTTCTTCTTCTTTCTGTACAGGCAATTTTGGTTGTCGTTCTGCCTATCAGCCAGCATCCGATTCCTCTACTTGACCTCTCCGTATCATCAAATCCATTCAGCATACCACCTTGACAACCAAAGTTGCCCGGTCACCCCTTTGAAAGGATGCTTTTCTTGTTCAGGATACATGACTTCTTTATAATCCCAGTACTACAGGGAATATTGATTGCGATTATTTAACTGTCAGAACTCTCTAAACTATGGTTAGATGTTTACACTTTAACAAGATTCTCCACCTTTTGCAGGGGTGGGGGTGTCTCTTTGTATATTTGTGCTTTTCCACTTCTCAGGATACTTGAAAATAGTGACGTGGTTATTTTGGGATGAAAAACTCCAAATGTTTCCCCCTCGATTCATAACCCAACTGCTTCTATTTCAAGCCCACATTTTATGAAAGGTTATACTATACAGAAACTTATTCAGCTCTTCCTTTTTCCTTCTAGTCTTCTGAGTATCATCTGTTAATATACTTGATATAGTTGCTTTTTATCTGCCTGTTTACTCTCTACTAAAGCAGCGCACACCCTTGTGATTTCAGTCTGGTGCCTGGGGGACATGGTGAGCACTCGTCATTTATAATGAATGAATGAAGGGAATCTGTGTTTGGTTAAATCCTACATTTGGCAGGGAAGTTTTGTGAAAAATTAAAAACAACATGAATCTGAAGTTCTATATTAAAAATGAGGACAAATAGTAACTATAAGGCAACATTATTGTTTGCAAGTTAAAATGAATTTAATGGCTGCTTTGGATGAATATTTTCTTATCATTCCCTCTCTAGTGGAACATACTTTAGAAAGTTATTGCAGAAGTAGGGTGAGGGACCCTTTTCTCTCAGCAGAGTTAATGTTGGCCCTTCTGAAGGCAGATCTGGGGAATGGAAGTGTCTCTATTAAGAGAAGTGGGCTGGGGAGGATTTAAATTGTTAAATTTGAGAAATTTTGTGGGCTCTTGAGAGCAGAGGCCAGAAAAAGCATTTAGTTCATCACTTTAAAGACACAAATCAAAAGAGAAAGCCATACACTCTTGATGTAATTACTAAGATTCATAAAGGGCTTTCGAGGCTAAATATGAATTCAAAAATTCACATTGAAACTATTTTGGCATATCGTGGTTTTAGAGTTTCCCTTTTTTTTTTTGAAGCAGGGTCTCACTCTTTCACCCAGGCTGGAATGCAGTGACATGATTATGGCTCACTGCAGCCTCGACCCCCTGGGCTCAAGTGATCCTCCCATCTCATCTTTCCAAGTAGCTAGGACTACAGGCTCACTCCACCAAGCCTTCCTAATTTTTGTATTTTTTGTAGAGATGAAGTTTCCCCATGTTGCCTAAGCTGGTCTTGAGCTCCTGGACTCAAGTGAGCCAACACTCCTGTCACACAGTTTCTTTATTAATTCTGTTGAATTCAACTGAAGATCATCTTGAGTAATGTTTTTTGAACTCAGATGAAAATTGAAGCCATGTAATCTAAGTTGGCAAAGTGGAAGAAAAGAAAAATAACTCCACAACAGCAGAAATGATGTCTTATTTATTCCTGAATTTCCAGTTTATTTCCAATTCAGTTTCTTGGTATATTTTAGCAGGATGACTGGCACATGATAGATACTCCACAAATATACACACATTTACATAAGGGGAGAAAGCTAACTTCAACAAAAGGTTATACAGCAGAGTGGTGAAAAGCTCTCTCTCAAGCCAGTTTACCTGGCTTTGCCTCACCAGCCACCCTTTTCTGTGGCTCAGTTCTGTCATTAATCTGGGTGATAATGATAACAGTCCCTACCTCTTGGGATTGTTTTGAGAATTAAACAAGTTGATATGCACAAAGCACTTAATACATTGTCTGGAACATTCATACACATTCAACCATTACTTCTTATTTATTAAGGCTCTATTGTTTCTCAATAGCAAACAAAAAAAACTAAGGCCAGAGAGGGTTAAAAAAAAAAAGAAAGTTAAGACATTTGCCCAAGGTCTCCCAGACCTGATCAGGGCAGGCAAGTCTAGTTTCACAGGCCATGCTTGAGCTACTTGACCATATTGAGCCTCTAGAAACCAAAGAATGAAGAGAGAGAGAGAAATAAAAGAAAAGAAAAAAAAGAAAAAAGAGAGAAAGACAGAGAAAAATAAAAGAGAAGAAAGGGAAGAAAAGGAAGAATGAAAGAAAGAGGAAGGAAAGAAAGAATCTTCAGGGGAAGATTTCAGAAAGAAAAAGAAGGAAGGAAAGAATGAACAAATCATCAAGAGAACAATTCAGAAAGAAGGAGAAGGAAGGAAGGAAAGAAAGAAAGAAAAGGAAAAGAAAGAGAAGAAAGAGAGAAAGAAAGAATCTTCAAGGAAACAATTCCTTACCATTAAAATATGCACGTGTAATTGGATTTGGGAAACTTGGAAAGGAAGAATAGTATTTTGCCAAGGCCATGGACTGCGACACAACATATAAATGGACTGACAAACAGTGTCACCTTTGTCACTTGGTCACCTAAACATTAGTACACTTTTTCTTGGCTATTGGAAGTAGGGACTCATCCATGTCTTAGAAGAAATGGCAGTGAAGAATTTAGAGACAAAAAGAATGCCCACAGATTCAACCAGACTAGAAAGAGCTGCTTTCTATTGAAATCCTGGGCTATTCTAAATCTCCTGGGGCAAAGAGGATATTCCCTATTTTTTTCTTCAATGCTTTGTCAAAAAACAGGTCAGAGTAAACTTAATGCAGTAATTGACAGGAATAGAATATTTGGTTCCTAATTGCCACCTGGTAACAACAATTTTGGGTCTTCCCACCTAATAATCACCTACTTGTTTCCTGTTATTTGTAAAACAAATAACGTATAAGAGGAATGTAGTTTTCCATAAGTAAATTAGTTTTTTGTGGGGCCTAAAAGTGTACCATTTCTCATTGTTATACTATTCTGATCATGAAACTTCACTTGGTTAATAAAGAAGTCAAATGTAAAGGTTGTTGTCAAAATTAAATGAAACCTAAAATTAAGAATGATAGTCATGTCTTTCTCTATCTTCTAGTTGTATATCTGTAAAAAAGTATGTGGGATTAAAGTGGACATTAGTCCTGTTATTTAATCAAATTTTATTTCAATGTCATTGGAATACTAATTATGGTAGAAAAGGAGATAAAGGTATGTGATAATATATCATGTAACAAATATGTATTTTTTAGATAATGGAAGAACTGCTTACAATGGTCTCACAATGTAAAATATTCCTGAAACTATTTGCTGTTATTTTAAATAAAGTGACCTATTAAGTTAGTAAAAGCAAAACAAATAACAAAAACTTAAACACTTTCTACCCAAATATTGGTATGAAAATGTTACCCTCATCGTCTTCTATTGTCAGTATCAATTAAAATAGCCTTTTACAGGAGAATCACTTGAACCCAGAGAGTGAAGATTGCAGTGAGCTGAGATTGTACCACTGCACTCCAGCCTGGGCAACAAGAGTGAAACTCCATCTCAAAAATTTAAATAAATAAATAAATAAAATAGCCTTTTAAGAATGCAATTATTAGGCAACCTCTTCAAAAGCCATGAAAATGTTTATATTCTTTGACCCACAAATTGCTTTTAGAAGTTCATCTTCTTAGGAAATATCCTGTTTTATTTGTATTTTGGTAAAGTTTGGTTTATTGCATGTAGGCCACTTGGACAAATGAATTTTGTGGTATATGTCACAAAATATGCTCTAGAACTACATTTCAGAATGTCTTAGAGACCTCTCTTTGTTCACAGAAGTTTAGAGAATAAGTATTTGTTGAATGGAGGAAGAAAGAAGTTCAGTTAGGGTAAAATCATATCTTCTCAGAGTCAGTCACCATTTGATGAATATCGATAATGATAGTGAAGATAAACGATATGTACTCAAAGGGCAAAACAAGATAAATCTGAAAGCTTGTATTTCAGTATCTTCATGACATTGGGAAAGTTTAAGGACCAAATTTTGAAGCTCTAGATATCAGAAATTGGTATCTGGGTGTATTGGGGCAATTCACAGGATGTGCGGAGGAGTGCCTATGTACCTGCCCCGTGGCTGTGTTTCTAAATGAACTAAAAAAGAAAAAAAAAATCCCCTTTTAAATACCCAGAAGCACTAACCCACATTTTGAACTAATTGACTTACTTTTTCTTAGGAAAGCTTAATTTAACTGACAGGGGCACATGGGTTTATCTGAATATTTAAAGAAGCCCTGGGATGGGTTTGTTCTATTTCTTTAATTTGATGCTGTAGATTCAGGCTTTGCACCTGATGGAAGGAGACTGCCTTGGAGAGGGGCAGAGAAGCAGGAAACATTGTGACCTGGTCGCTCTATTCTGTGACCTAAGTTTGCAGAGCCAGGGCATGATTGCTCCTAGGGGAAGACTCACCATTCTTCATGTTTAGTCTTCCTACAGCCTGTCCCTGGATTAGGATACTCCAGGGGTCACATGGTGTCATTACTCCCAGTGAAACAAACTCCCTTGACATTGATTGCATCTGCTTGTTTTACAGTCTTTCTCTATAGCCCATTCCCTTAAACTAAAAAGCGCAAAACAAAAAATGTGGTTTATCATTCTTTTCTGATATGAAAGCAGTGTTCACTGGCAAAAATTTGAGAAGTCCAGAAATCTGGAAATATACATTCATCATGTTTCTTTCTTGCTAAGGTTTAGTGAATGCTTACTGTGGGCCTGGGCTTTTACATTAACACTCTCAATTCCTTCTTCTCAGTATATGTGAGGGTTGTTCCTATTCCTATTTCACATGCGTAGAAACCCAGAGAGCTTCAATAACTTGCCCAGCGTCACAGAGCTAGTGAGGCCAGACTCTAGGTTACACACATTTTCTGAACAACTCATCAGACCAGGACCTTTCATTTCTATTTCCACTGCCCAGAGACAACCACCCAAATACATTTGGGTGTATTTCCATGAATTCAATCACATGCCATTTACCATTTAAGTACTACATACAGCATTTGAAAATCTGTAATTCAAAATATGTAATCAGTGGATTTTTGGCAAACTCTGCCAAGCACCTGGTAAGAGGCAAGAAGGAAAGAAGATTCTATCCAGAAACTCCCTGACTCCGAGGAGGGGCAAATTTTCAGTAAGTCCGAAATGGTCAATAGTGTTTCTTCTGTCAATAGCGTTTCTCCTGTCTTTCTCATGGTTATCTTAGTGCAATCTGGCATAGAAAACACATTAACTTATTCTTTTTTTTTTTTTTTTGAGACGGAGTTTCGCTCTTGTTACCCAGGCTGGAGTGCAATGGCGCGATCTCGGCTCACCGCAACCTCTGCCTCCTGGGTTCAGGCAATTCTCCTGCCTCAGCCTCCTGAGTAGCTGGGATTACAGGCATGCGCCACCATGCCCAGCTAATTTTTTTTTAATATTTTTAGTAGAGACGGGGTTTCACCATGTTGACCAGGATGGTCTCGATCTCTTGACCTCGTGATCCACCCGCCTCGGCCTCCCAAAGTGCTGGGATTACAGGCTTGAGCCAACATTAACTTATTCTTTATCCAACTCTGGGAAGTTAGTTGAACTGTCAGAGTTTGAGGATGAATTCCACTCCAGGTCTTTTTTTGCCATTCATATAGTGATACATACATAATACAGCTTTTAAATCGATGATCACTGAAATGCCCAGGAAAGTGTTTGCCGTGGTTACTGTTCCCAGTTCTGTGACACTTTGGATATTGTAAGTGCTTTTTAGACTTTAGCACCATGCTTTAGTGGTCAACTTGCTCTCTAAATTCACTATTAACTTTGCTTTCCTAGAATTGTTAGTTTTTAGATTTAGAGCCAGAAACAGAGATATATTAACTTTAGAGTGCATCCGAATTAGCTGAATTACCTGGAGAACTTGCTTAAAATATGATGATTCATGGGTGCCAACTTCAGAGGTTCTGATTTAGTAGCTCTTGGGTATGGCTCAGTGAGTGTATATTTTTAACACACAGCTCAAACAATTCTAATATTAATGTGACCACACTTCCAGAAACACTGCCTCTAAGATCATATGTTAAGCAATACCATAATTTCCTCTCTAGTAATCATTCTGGAGTTATAAATTCACTTAAAAATTGAATGCAAGTTGTGAAACCTCTTAAGAAGATGCGCGCGCACGCGCACGCACACACACACCCCAATTTTGCCTACCATTTCAGCAGGGATTGGAGTCAAGCCTGCATTCCTGAAGCTCTGCTGCTACCTGGTCTCCAATACCACTTTAATACATATCCTCCCCTGGTCAAAACATCATCATGTCTCCTTTCTTCCTTCAGTTTCAAGTCCAAACTTCCAATAGTCTTGCCATACTGTCTAATTTCTTGACATACTGTGTTTCATCTCCCTAATATGAGTCCAGCTCTCTGTTGGGGAAGACTGCAGAGAGTTCTGGAGAGCTCAGACGCCGCGAGGACATTTGGCTGGGAGTCCCCAGGACAGTGACTGTGGAACCTGAGTGTGTTTCCAAATCACCCAGAAGGCTTTTGAAGCACAGTGCCTACGTTTCTCAAAAGAAGACATACAAATGGCAAACAGGCACATGAAAATGTGTTGAACATCATTGATAATCAGAGAAATGCAAACCAAAACTACAATGAGATATCATCTCACCCCAGTTAAAATGGCTTACATCCAAAAGACAGGCAATAACAAATGCTGGCGAGGATGTGGAGGAAAGGGAACACTTGTACGCTGTTGGTGGGAATGTAAATTAGTACAACCACCATGGAGAATAGTTTGGAGGTTCCTCAAAAAACTAAAAATAGAGCTTCCATACAATCCAGCAATCCCACTGCTGGGTATATACCCAAAAGATAGGAAATCAGTATATAGAAGAGATATCTGCACTCCCAAGTTTGTTGCAGCACTGTTGACAATAGCCAAGATTTGGAAGCAACCTAAGTGTCCATCAACAGATAAATGGATAAAGAAAATGTGGCGTATTTACACAATGGAGTACTATTTAGCCATAGAAAAGAATGAGATCCTGTCATTTGCAACAACATGGATGGCACTGGAGGGCGTTATGTTAAGTGAAAGAAGCCAAGCACAGAAAGGTAAATATCCCATGTTCTCACTGGAGATAGAGAATAGAAGGATGGTTACCGGAGGCTGGGAAGGGTAGTGGGGTGGTTGGGGGAGTTGTGGGAGGATTAATGGGTAGAAAAAAATTAGAAAGAATGAATAAGACCTGCTATTTGATAGCACAACAGGGGGACTATAGTTAATAATAATTTAACTGTACATTTTAAAATAACTAAAAGAGTATAATTGGATTGTTTGTAATACAAAGGATAAATGCTTGAGGGGATGGATACCCAATTTTCCATGATACCATTATTATGCATTGCATGCCTTACCAGAATATCTCATGTACCCCCAAAATACACACACCTACTATGTACCCACAAAAAAGAAGAGAGAAGAAAAGGAGTGCTGGGTTCACCCCCAGAGTGTCTGATTCAGCCAGTCTGGGGTGGAGCTGAGGATGTGCATGCTTTCGGGTGATGATGATGATGCTGGTTCCCGGACCCCACTGTAAGAACCACTGGCCTAGAAGAGGCAGATACACATCCCCAGAGGGAAGAGTCAGCATGGCAAAAGAGGAATGGAGGGGCTAGGGATCACGGGTGTGGAGCCTGGTGAGCCTCTCTGGGTCCATTCAGGAGGGCTAGGGGGTCAGAATCTTTTTTGTGGCTCCCGTAAAGGGAGGAGGGCTTTTAAATGGCCTGAAGCAGAGTGGGCTCAACCCTAAAATATCAACTTCCTTTCCAATGGGGAAATTCCTCCTCTCCCTTCCACTGATCTAAATTGTTTTGATTCTTTAAGGCCCAGCTCCGAATCCTATGTCTCTAGGAAGGCTGAAACAGTGACCTTCTGCTGCAGGATGCAATGGCCAGGCCCTGTTGCCAGCGCCCTTCACTGGAGCACTCTCCCTTTGGTTGCAAGCTCTCAGGGCTGCATTTGGCTTTTCTTCCTTCTACTCTCGCTCCTTGGGGTTCCTTCTCTTTGGGAGGCTTCACATCGCACGTGATTCTCAACATTGGCTATAACTTAGAAACACCAGGGGAGCTTTTAAAAATTTAAACACTGCAGAATAATTTAAGAAACAAATGTTAGCCCTTGCCACCTTCCCCCTACCAGAAAAAAAAAAAACAGATAAAGAAAATGTGGCAACATTTTTTTAAAGTGTTTAACATAGGTCACATGGGTGTTCATTCTCTCTGCTTTTGTGTATGACAAACATTCTCACAACAAAAATATGTATCAATGCCAGATCCCACCCCAGATTTGTTAAAATAAAAGCTACTGCAGCCACTGTGAGCCCCTCCCCGAGAGCTTCTTGTATATGCTTTGGTTTTCTGTTATTAAATTACTTCTTTTTAATCCGTCATCAGGCCTCTCCTAGACTGCAGTGGTTCTTGCCATTGGCTGCATGTTAATATCACCTGGAGAACTTGCAAAAAATACTGATACCCAGGTCATTTTCCAAAAGAACCACATTGAATAGGTCTGGGAAGTGGCCTGGCCATGGGGAACTTTTCAAAGTCCTGCAACTTATTGTAATGTGCAACTAAGATTGGGATCCACTGCCCTTAGACTGGCACCCATTCACACATGTCTATTCAGGGGTCCTCAATATCAGGTCTGGCAGGGGGTGGGACACAGTGTTCTGGCTGTCTGTGAACCTACAGAAATTATATGCAAAATGTTCTGTAGGTGTACATCTGTATATTTTTGTAGAATTAAAATCCATGGCTTTCAACAGAATCTTAAAGGAGTCTGTGACACAAAATAG
Source organism: Aotus nancymaae (assembly GCF_030222135.1). Taxonomy (NCBI): domain Eukaryota; kingdom Metazoa; phylum Chordata; class Mammalia; order Primates; family Aotidae; genus Aotus; species Aotus nancymaae. Next base: position 50,162,411 of record NW_026988432.1, on the reverse strand, counting down.
TTTAAGAAACATTCACGTGGGTGTAGAGCAATAATCATATGCATCCTCTATTGTTGCTAGAAGGGTAATAGTACAGTCTTTTTAGAGGACATTTTGGCATAACTATCAGTGGTAAAATGCACATCCCTTTCAACCCAGTAATTCATTTCTAGAAATGGGCTGCACGCAAAGATATATGTACAAGGGTGCTCTTGAAGCATTATTTGTAATAAAGAATCACTGGATACAACCTAACTTTAGAGGCGGATGGTGAATAAATAAATTATGTCTCATCTATTCAACAGAACACTATTTATAGATATAAAGAATAATGTATGTTCGTAGGTGCTGAGTGCAATGGTCTCCAAAACATTTTATTAAGCAAGTAAAGAATATTAATGAAAAGTAGAAGCCCATTTGCTGAAAAAAAAAAATCCCTGACCTAAAATGATACATACATATTTAACAAATGTAACCGCAGTGGAGAAAAAAGAAAACACATAAAATCATTTACAGTGGTGATTTTGGGAGAATAGAGTGGCACTGAAGGACTTTAACCTTTGTCGTTTTTTTTTTTGAGAGCCTTGCTCTGTCACCTAGAGATCTCGGCTCACTGCAGTCTTCACCTCCCGGGTTCAAGCGATTCTCCTGCCTCAGCCTCCTGAGTAGCTTGGATTACAGGCATGCACCATCATGCCTGGCTAATTTTTTGTATTTTTAGTAGAGATGGGGTTTCACCGTATTAGCCAGGATGGTCTCGATCTCCTGACCTCGTGATCTGCCCATCTCGGCCTCCCAAAGTGCTGGGATTACGGCGTGAGCCACCGCGCCCAGCCCAGGACTTTAACTTCTTATACTCCATACTTTGGTATTGTCTGAATTTTGCACCATGAGTATGTGTCCCATTATTGCTTATTTAATAGGAAGTGGGTCCATGAGCTGTCATCTCTGAACTCTGTCCCCATGGCCTTCATTGCTCTGTTGAGTGGCCCATGTCTCCAGATGCCTATTATAGATATACGTTTTGGGTCTCTCTGCATGTCAAGCAGGACCTCCAAACCCAGTAAGCCTAAAACCAAAACAATGATCTTCTTACCACCCCCACCCTCTGTTCTAGGTGTTTCTGTTACAGTGCCTGCCAAACCTCAGACCTTTCTAAGGACGCTGCCTTGCTCACAGCCACTGATGAAGGGACAGATCTGTCAAGCCAAGTGGTCTATCACATAACCAGCAACTATAATGGACATGCCCAAGGATGAGTCCCTGGGCAGCCAGTCTCTGGGCTAACTAGAAGGCTGGATTGAAACTCCTGAACCAGTCTCTCTGTTTCTAGGGATCAGAATCAGAGTAGCTAGCCAGTAGTTAGAAGAAAGGGGACAGGGCCACAGAAGCAGCCTGGTCCCATACTGGCGTGAGTACCTGCTGAGGGCCTGGGGCTGTTCTGTATCCAGACCCACTGTCTGGCCTCCAAGGAGTCTCACTCCCCTAGAATGCTGATGATGGGTTTGAATGAGGTTCCACTTCCTTTTTCATCCCACCACATCCCTGCAGTTAATCATCCCTGTCTTAAATTTCTCTTGCTTACAACCAAGAAATCTTAACTATGCCTTTGCCCTCTGCCCAGGTGCAACTCCCAAATCTCAGACTCAGAGAAAGTTACCACAAGTCACCCTGTATCCATAACTGAAACCTGGACAATATCCCATCCTCCTTCTCACTCCTTCTCAGATTCCACTGAATTGTTTGTTTTTGAGATAGGGCTACCCAGGCTGGACTCCAGTGGTGCCATCTCAGCTCACTGTAGCCTTGACCTCCCAGACTGAAGCAACTTTCCTATCTCAGCCTCCCAAGCAGCTGGGACTACAGGCACACATCACCATGCTCAGCTAAGTTTTAATTTTTGTGTGTGTGAAGACTGGGGGTAGTGGGGAGGCAGGGTAGTCTCCCTATGTTGCCCAGGCTGGTCTTGAACTCCTGGGCTTCAGTGATACTCTCACTTCAGCCTCCAAAGGTGCTGGAATTACAGGCATGCGCCATCATTTTTAAATCCATCTATTATGTCTTCATCCAAAGGTTGATTAATAGTCTTTTCCTTTATATTAATATGCTTGGGCTACCATTAACAAAATACTATAGACTGGGTGGCTTAAACAACAGAAATTAATTTTCTCACAGTTCTGGAGGTTGGAAATCCACGATTAAGGTGTCAGCAGGGTTGGTTTCTGGTGAGGCCTCTTTTCCTGGTTGTAGATGACCTCTTCTCTGTGTAAGAGCCTGGAGAGAGAGTGCTCTCTAGTATCTCTCTCATCTTAGGAACACATCAGTTCTACCAGATTAGGGCCCACCCTTATGCCCTTATTTAACCTTAATTACCTCTTTAACAACCCTATCTCCAAATAGAGTCACACTGCGGGGTTAGAGCTTCAGCATGTGAATTTGGGAGGAACACAGTTTAGTCCACGACACTCTCCAAATCTGCTCCTCCTGCTTTTTTTCCCATCTCTGCAATGCACCCAAGCTAGGAACTCCGTAGTCCCCTTCCTTGCTCCCTCTCCTTTATGTCGAATCCGTCTCATTCGGTTCGTGCTCTTCAGTTCCAATGGCATCACACTAATTGAGGCCACTTCTGCTGTTTAGTGATGCAGCAAACAGAGTAGAAGGTGAGACTGGAGGCAGCACCACCCACGGGAGCGTGAGCAGCCTGCAAACATGTCCAGGCTGAGTTTAGTCTCTGGTCCTTGGTCCTCTGTATCCTTTAACTTAGACTATTGATGTAAGTTTCTTTTCCTTAAAAACCAACAAACCAAACTATAACATACTCCCTGCCTAGTCCTTTACGGGGGTCCACCACTCTCCAAAAGCAGCCTCACCCTCCAGCTACCTCACCCTCCAGCTCTTCCTTGCAAACACTTGTCTCTCATCCTACCTTGGCTCTTATGCCCTTGGCCACACTCTTCATCTCCTGGCTCCACAACTCAACTCCCAGTGATCTTTTGGGAATGGTTTCACATGTTACTTTCCTTGGAAGCATTCCCTGACTTCAGCAGGCCTGGGCTTCCCCTTCTCTATAGCAAGAGAGTGCAGCATAGTGGTAAGCGTATGGGCGCTGGCACCAAACAACTTGGATTCCAATTCTGGCACTGCCACTTATGTGTTATGTGATCTTGGACAAAACGCTCACCTTCTTGTTTGTAGAATAGGGGACTGCTGTGAGGACGAAATGAGTTAATATGGATCAAGAGCTTAGACGAGTGCCTGTTAAGCGCTCATTCATGTTAGCAATCACCATGATCCTGCCTTGGTCGCGTCAGCCACTGAATTGTGAGTCTTCCCATCTTAGCTCAAGTCCTCTGAGGCACCTTCTCTGGCTCTGTATGGCAGATCTCTCCTTTGATTTCCCAGCACTTTGGACAGACCCATGTTTTAGAAGTTGCATGTACTGTAATTCCTATTTTTCTTCTTAACCAGACTCCTTAGGCTTCATTCAAAGAGAGGTGCTTATTTATTATTATTATTATTATTTGCATTCACATTGCCTAGCACAGTTACTGGCACATAGAAGGTATTCAACAAATGTTGCTTGCATGTATTGTAATTGTGAATTTACATGCCTGTATCACCCATTAGGCTGTGAGCTCCTTGTATCCATTCATTCTTTGCACAAGGAGAAGGACTGGAGTGCTAACTCAGACAGGGCATAGGCTTGGAGCCAGATAGCCTCACTGAAGTCAGGCAGTGCTCCTTTCTGGGTGTGTAACCTTGAGCAAGTCGCTTTTCCAGTCTCATTCTGATTAACTCAATCCATAACCACAGCCTGGGATCTAGCCTCACTGCAGCGTGCCTCGTATCTGGAACATCAATGCCCATCCATGTCCCAGGCCTTTCTCCAGACAGCTCCCCTCTGCCTAGGATGCCTTTCCCTCTTACACACTTGATACAGTCCTAGTTATCTGTTAGGACCCAGCTCATGCATGTCTTTGAGGCTTTTAGAAAGCCATCTCTGACCTTTGTCCTACGGTAATACTTCTATATTATTTTATTATAATAATGTCTTCCCAGCAAGGCTACTGTGTGTGTGTGTGTGTGTGTGTGTGTGTGTGTGTGTAAGAACAGTTTCAGGCTGGGCACAGAGGCTCATGCCTGTAATCCCAGCACTTTGGGAGGCTGAGGTGGGCAGATCACCTGAGGTCAAGAGTTGGAGTCCAGCCTGACCAACATGGTGAAATCCCATCTCTACTAAAAATACAAAATTATTCAGGCATGGTGGTGCATGCCTGTAATCCCAGCTACTCAAGAGGCCGAGGCAGAAGAATCACTTGAACCTGGGAGGCAGAGGTTGCAGTGATCCAAGTTCGTGCCATTGCACTCCAGCCTGGACAACAAGAGCCCAACTCCATCTCAAAACGAACAAACAAACAAATAAAAAAACAGTTCCAAAGGGTCATAAACACAGCCTGCAATATGTATTCAAAGCTAGGCAAAAAGGAAACACCACGAAGCATCAAAGAAAAGAGATACTTGACTAAATCCTAGACTAAAATGATGTTAGTCAGGTCTTCTAAAAAGTTAGACCAACTTTTCTTTAAAGAGTAGCTATTATGGATAAAATGAGAGGGAAGGAGATGAAGAATTCACTAATATTGGGAAGATCCTTTGAAGGCAAAGACTGCAGGGCCAGAGTGCTAAGGTGTCGGATTACTATGTAATTAGGGATCAGTTTCTGTTCCAGATCATCTCTATCTCTGGCAGAGTATCCCTTAATTTTTGCAAACAATTGAATTCTTTCATTCGTAACCTTTCCCTTTATATGGAGGTGGTTCTGAGGAGATTCATCAAAGAGCTTGGAGATCATCAGCTGAAGCAGGTTGTCTTTATATACCATGTTATGGAAATGAAATCTTTATCTCCCTTTCTGTTTTTAAAACAGGATTTAAATTCTGTCTTTGAAAATGAAAGCCTTCCCAGAGTATATACTCTGGAACTTACATTTCTGAGAGATATAAACCCATCAAGAATGCTCAATGGTACATTGATAAGTTTTTCCTTTTCACCTGCAAGAAAGAAACTTGTATTTCTTTTTTAATGACTTTCATTTTGTGGGCATTAGTTTGATTCTTCTGGGTCCTAACTTACTTTTCTGGATGAATTAGACTGTCTTTAATTTGCTGCTTGATGCTTGTGTGGGAGTGAGCCATGCTTTGTTTCCAGAACTTCTTCCCTGTGGGATGTTGAGGTGTTAGTGCCAATTTTTTTTTTTCAAAGAAGGATGGAAGAGTCAAGTTTAGTACTAAGGATTAACTCAGCAGTGGTTGCTAAACTCTTTGAAATCATTAGATGAAAAGCAAAAATAGATCTGTACTAAGTATATATATCATTGTTATTTTTGTTATTATTGTGGGGATTTTCCATTCAGAAAGTATATTATTACTGGATAATTTTCTCTCCAGATTTATGATGTTAAGTTTTGTTTAGGAAAAATGTGTTTCTTTGACAAGTACTTTTTACTTTTTTTTTTTTTTCTTTCTCAAGATAACTTTCTTGTCTTGGTAGAAGCTGAACCTTATGGGATTCATTGTATTCAGGCACTATTTTCAGTGCCTACCACAGACCCCAGCACACAGTAGGGACCGATTTGTTGAACTGAATTGAATCTAATGGCTTGCCATTTTGAAATGGTATCACATAGCTGTAATTAAATATTGTTTCCTCATCGATGAATTTCATGCAAGATTTTGGCATTTTTAAGCATTTTCTTTTTGAAACTCCAATTCTCCAGGTTTCATGGTCTGTCCAAGGGTTCTAGCACTGTATCTGTGACCTAGGTAGGGAGAAGGAAGCCAGATTCCATAAGGACAGTTTCTGCCCAGGCTTCTGCCCCGTGTTTTCCCTGGCTGTACTTCCCACCCCACCAGCCCACACCTGCACTGCAGAGGCAAGGGACCAGTTCCACCGAACACCTTCTGGCCGTCCTGAAATAAACCGACAGAACTTGCCACTCCCAGTACACCACCAGCCTCTGAGTTGGTTAACAATTCGCTGAGAAGACAGCTCTAGAATTGTTTCTGCCTACGAAGGGTGAGGATGGGTATATGTAAGAGATTTCCAACTTGACAAATCCATTTGAGAAGGCTGAATTTGTAGTTTGAGGAGGGAGTTTGTTCAAGGAGCATCTGTATGAACATTCTGCTGGAGCAGCCTGTGGGCCGAAATCCACAAGGCTGGCACTTCAAGGTTCAACTTGATTCTACAGGCTCTGTGGTTTCATCCCAAAGTCACAACCCACACAACTGGCATTTTCCCTGGTGGCTTGGATTAGACAATAATCTCCAGGCTCTACTTCCGAGGCAAGATCTTAAAAAAAAAAAAAAAAGGGTGGGGGATGGGGACAGATAGGGAAGGGATTGCGATGTATATATCTGTTCACTTCTAGTCAGGGATTTGTGCTCCAATGTCCCTGGGTTGGTGGAGGCATCAGCCTTGAGGGTGGTGCCACAAAGGGCTGTTCCCTGAGACAAACAAGCAGGGAGGGTTGGTTTTCTTAGCTGCATGTGGCTCTCTGGGAGCTAGGGAAGAAAGGAAAGGGAAGGACTCTTGAGAGGCTCCTGTCCTGCAAACCCTCTCTTTGCCAGTGGAGTTGAGATACTGTCCACTCTTCTCTTGACACTAGTTGCCTACTCTTCCATCAATTACATTTTAAAGAACTATAACCAAACACCACCAAGGTCTCTATCTTTGAGGATTTCTGCTAATTGTTACATTCAGATAAGAAATCCCCAGGCATTTCTCAGTGTTTCCAGAAATGTGTTACTAATTCAAAGGTGCTGAAATCCGAAGGTTATTTACATACAAATTGTGTAACAACCACTCTGGAATCTATTTGCAATTCCAACATGCTTTCTTGAGAGTAAGGTAATTGTGTCTCCATCTTAGGCATGGTGTGGGGCTGAGAGGGAAATGCTGTTGTTCTAGAGGCAGAGATTAGTGCTTTTTTTTTCTTTTTTTTTTTTTTGAGACAGAATTTCGCTCTTGTTACCCAGGCTGGAGTGCAATGGCGCTATCTCGGCTCACCGCAACCTCCGCCTCCTGGGTTCAGGCAATTCTCCTGCCTCAGCCTCCTGTTTTTTTTTTTTTTTTTTTTTGAGATGGAGTCTTATTCTGTTGCCCAGGCTAGAGTGCAGTGGCATGATCTTGGCTCAGTGCAACTTCTGCCTCCCAAGTTCAAGCAATTCTCCTGCCTCAGCCTCTCAAGTAGCTGGGATTACAGGCATGCACAACCACATCCGGCTAATTTTTCTATTTTTACTAGAGACAGGGTTTCACCATGTTGGCCAGGCTGGTCTCGAACTCCTGACCTCGTGATCTGCTTGCCTTGGCCTCCAAAGTCCTAGGATTACAGGCATGAGCCACCGCACCAGGCCAAGTGCTTCCTTGAAAACGTCTACTGTTATAGCAGATAGAAAACTGAATGCACACTTTGCAGAAGATTGAGATTTCTTTTAATCTATGTAAAAAAGCAGCTGTCCCTCTCCACTTGCCCCCTCTCTTCTGCCATCGAAAGGAGGAAAACAACAATGAAATTATATTTTTCAGAAAAATATTGTTTATGAAATCAAAATCAAGATGATCAAAGTCTCATTTTTGTAAACATTCATAGGATTTTAATTTAGCACAACATTTTAGATATTTTTCTTCTCTGGCCATTGGAAAATTCATTTCCTACCCATTGCCTTCTACCTAATGAAGCATGATTAATAGATTCCATAAGGTGATGTTAAATGAAACCCCACACACAGCAAAAGTAATATAAGTGGAATTATCAAGAGGGAAAGAGTGGAGTAGTTAACAAATATAAATGGATGAGCTCATACAATTATTTTTAAATTTTTTTCCAAGCTAGGGTCTCCCTGTCACCCAAGCTGGAGTGAAGTGGCACTTTTAGCTCACTGTAGCCTTGACCTTCCTGGGCTCAGGTGATCCTCCCACCTCAGCCTCCTGAGTACCTGGACCACAGGCACGCACCACCACACCCAGCTAATATTTGTATTTTTAGTAGAGATAGGGTTTCACCACATTGCCCAGGCTGGTCTCAAACGCTGGACTCAAGCAATCCACCCACCTCGGCCTCCCGAAGTGCTGGGATTATGGATGTGAGCCACCACACCCAGCCTCAGCCCATACATTTTTTAAATGATTTCTTTTCCTACAACATAAAAATAAAAAATGAGGTAAGTTGTATAGACAGTCATTTACATAATCATTGCATCTAAAACCATTACACTGTAGAATAGTACAAATAAAAAATAAAGTAATTAACATGATCCAGGGAGAGCTTAATCAAGGCCAACACTCTGTTTGCTTCCTGTTAATTTGTAACTAATTTGTTGCTACTGCTATACTTTTGATACCCAGCTTTGTAGACTGCAAGCAAAATACTGGAAGCTCAACAAATTGCTCTGATATTTTTTGGGCTAAATTGACCCTTGTTGATACTGTTGAAAATCTAAAGCTGCATTCTGAATGTATTTTCTTTGCGAAAATAAAGATTCTTTTCTTTTCTTTTTGGTTTGAGCATAACAATTTAAAAGGAAGGAACAGGAATTACTGTTTAATATTTTCTTTTTCTTTTTTTTTTTTTTTTTTGAGACGGAGTTTCGCTCTTGTTACCCAGGCTGGAGTGCGATGGCGCGATCTCGGCTCACCGCAACCTCCGCCTCCTGGGTTCAGGTAATTCTCCTGCCTCAGCCTCCTGAGTAGCTGGGATTACAGGCACGCGCCACCATGTCCAGCTAATTTTTTGTATCTTTAAAGAGACGGGGTTTCACCATATTGACCAGGATGGTCTCGATCTCTTGACCTCGTGATCCACCCGCCTCGGCCTCCCAAAGTGCTGGATTACAGGCGTGAGCCACCGCGCCTGGCCTTACTGTTTAATATTTTCAAAAGGCAATTAGTCTGTTAACTGATCCCACCTCTATTGCATAAGTAGCATCTTAACAAAAGAACTGAGCTAAAGCACTTGTAATAATAATATATAACTTAATAATAGGACCTTTGTATGGTGTGTTGGAGTTTACAAAGGACTTTCATGTGTATTATCTCATTTAAACTTCACAACAAAAAAGGAGGAAGTGCTATTAGTATTCTACACTTGAAACAAGTTGAGAGCATTTAAACAACTTGCCTCCAGATAACCCAGGTATTAAGATGCAGGGCCAGGAATTGAACCCTGGGCTTATATCCCAAATCCTGTATTCCTTCACTATACTTATAGCTGCCACCTAAAAATTGCAGAAGTACTACATGGGGCTCTGAGAAATAATCTTAGTGCTTTGGGCAGAGCTTCTCTCAGTAACTGATAAAACCCACTCAGATCCCTTCCTTCCTGACAACTCACAGCTCAAATGTCATGGAAAAGAAACACTTCCTACCTCTCTCGCCTTTCTCCCGCCCCCGACAACACTCTTCTATTCAGGCTGTCAGATTCATCTTGCAAAGCATTTGGGACTCAGGGAAGGGGGGGTGCACATTGCCTTGATTCTCATGACAATGACAACTAAACTGTTACATTAATTGTTGAGGGGGAAGAAAGGGTACAGATTATTCACAAGGAACAGCTAATTCCCAGCTTACCTCGGGTTATGAAATACCTGCTCTAACTTGATCTTAACCCTCTCCTAGCTCAGACCTGAAATCATCTACTGGAATTTAGTTTTAGACAGAAAGACACACAGCTTATAAAGCTATTCACTGCCAGATAATTAGGAATAATATATCATCTAAGAAACTGAATAATTAGATATCAGCGGTCAATTAACTAAAAGGTGACACAGAGCTGGCACCAAGGCCAACCAAAGCCACGCAACACAAGGGTATGGGGGAACCAAGGGTCCATGAGTAAGAATAGACAGTTGGTTTGCAGCAAGAATTTATCTTCTCTGGAACCAAAGATCCTTGACTACACTACTGAAAACAGACTTATATTAGCAAAATCTTGACCAATAATACAAACCAGGCTGTGCTCACATGCTAGGTAGTAAAGAAACTGAGCTGCAAATAGGGAGAGCTAAATACAGCTTGGAAAAACACAGGTGGGCTTCACGGATGAGGAGAACTTTGGGTTACCCTTTGGGGAGTATTTGGTTAGGCCATTGTTGATCTCATTCTGAGGAGTGACACAGAAATCTGTGTTATGGGAATATAACCTTTTTTTTCCTGTTTGTTTTTTTTTAAAGAAATAGGATCTCACTATGTTGCCCAGGCTAGTCTCAAATGCTTGGGCTCAAGGATTCTCCCACCTTGGCCTCCTAAAATTCTGGGATTATAAGTGTGAGCCACCATGTCCAGTCATGAATATTGATTTTTTAAAATGTGCAGGGGAATTTGGAGGAGGAAGATGCTTAGAAGGACCTGAGACGAGGAAGAGCAAAATCTGAGGGACACTGCAGAGCACATTCTAGAATATGTGATATACACATGGATTGAAAGGAATCCAACAAAGACATCCTCAACAAGGGAACTGGGCTCTAGCTCGACCACTTCTGCTAATTTGTTATGAGACCTCTGACTTGAGGCAAATCGAACCTTTCTGGACCTCAGTTCTTTCATCTGAAAAGTAAGTTGCCTTCTTTTTCTAGCATTAAAAACATTCTTGGGTCCTGGCCTGGTGGCTCACACCTGTAATCCCAGCACTTTGGGAGGCCCAGGTGGGCAGATCACTTGAGGTCAGGCATTCGAGACCAGCCTGGCCAACATGGTGAAACCCCATCTCTGCTAAAAATACAAAAATTATCTGGGTGTGGTGATGTGTGCCTGTAGTCCCAGCTACTTGGGAGGCTGAAGCAAGAGAATCTCTTGAACCCAAGAGGCGAAAGTTTCAGTGAGATGAAATCGTGCCACTGCACTCCAGCCTGGGCGACAAGAGTAAGACTCTGTCTCAAAAAAAAAAAAAAAAAAAAATTATGATTTTAACAATTCAAACCTTAAGGACAGGGGAAATCATGTTTTAGTTGAAAGAAACAATGAAATTTAGAAAAAAAGAGCTGCTCATTGAGGGATTGTATAACTCTATTTTGTATGAGGATGCTCTAGCCATACTCTGAGTATAACACCATTCTATCTAAGGATGTTCCAGTTTTACTATAATCATAACTCTCTATTATTTTCTTTCTTTCTTGGAGACAAGGTCTTGCTCTGTTGCCCAGGCTAGAATGCAGTGGTGTGACCATAACTCACTATAGCCTCAACCTCCCAGGCTCAAGCAATCTTCCTGCCTCAGCCTCCCAAGTTGCTGGGACTACAGGCATGTGCCACCATGTCTGGCTAATTTATTTTTTGTAGAGTTGAGGTTTCACTATGTTTCCCAGGCTGATCTAGAACTCTCAGGCTCAAGAGATCCTCCCAGCTCAGCCTCCCAAAGTGCTGGGATTACAGGCATGAGCCACCACACCTGGCCTCTATTACTTTCTGAGGATGTACTGGTATGCAGATGTTTCTCAATTTACCTCCCGATAAATCCATTGTAAGTTGAAGAATTGTGTTGAACCATCATAAGTTGGGGATGTCTGTACTCTGAGTGTAATTCCATTATTCTCTAAGAATTCCTCAGTCGTGTGTAGCTCTATTATTCTGTGAGGTTGTCTAAGTCATATACTGAGTATAACTCAATTAATCTCTGAGTTTATTTCAGGTACTTCCATGGTTCTAAGAATATTTTCGGCCAGATAACCACTTCCAAATACTCCACTTGTATTTCTGTTGCTAATTATAAAATATTTTTACTGGTAAATAGCCATTACATCTAAAATTCTTCCGCTTTTTCTTCTACAGAATGTAAAGGCTTAATGGGAGATTTCTAAGTAACCACTGAATATGAAAAAAGTCTTTCTCTCACTAGTTAGAGGGTAGAGACCGAGTCTCCATTCATTTCTGCATTAACAGGCACCAGTGTTGTCCCTTGCACATAGCAGACCAGTAAAAGTTTTTGAATGGGTCAGTAAGGAAATGAATGATTGAGTTCCAACTCTCCAAGCTTTGGAAAAGCTGCCATAGCCTTATCAAACAGAGAAATAATCAAGAACGCTCCGTATTGCAGTTAAAAAAAATACCCATATCTGGTTATACAGTTGTCCCTCGGTATCTGAGGGGCATTGGTTCGAAGATACCCTCCCCAGCAGGATACCAAAATCTGAGGATGCTCCAGTTACTGATATAAAATGGTGTTGTGTTTGCATATCACCTACATACATCCTCCCGTGTACTTTAAATCATCTCTAGATTACTTACAATACCAATACAATATAAATGCTATGAAAGTAGTTGTTGCACTGTATTGTTTTTATTTGTGTTACTTTAATTGTTTTATTTATAATTAGAATATTTTCAATGTAAGGTTGGTGGACTCTGAGAATGTGGAACTTACAGAGAGTCAACTGTATATAGATATTCTTGGATCATGAATATAATATGGTGACTGTGCATAGTAACTGGCGTTCATACTGTATGTAATCCATTTCAAATAGCCATTCCTTAAAAAGAAAGAAGTCACAGGGTAGCAAATGCAAGCTTTGCTAAAAGGTGCCTACAATATATAATGTTCCATGTTGCTTCTTTAGACGATGGTATGAAGTGTTTAGTGCAGAAATCAAGAAGAACAAATTAATCTATTGAGTGAATTTATTCTGTTTGAATGTGAGATAGTTCATGATACTTTATTCATTAAAGAAAAAAACTGAACGTCAGGCTAGTGATAAGGTTTTTTTTTTTTGTTGTTTGTTTGTTTGGTTTTTGTTTTTAATTTTTTGAGACAGAGTCTCACTTTGTAGCCCAGGCTGGAGTGCCGTGGCACAATGTCCTCTCGCTGCAACCTCTGTCTCCCAGGTTCAAGTGTTCTCCTGCCTCAGCCTCCCGAGTAGCTGGGACTACAGGCGTGCACCACCACGCCTGGCTAATTTTTGTATTTTTAGTAGAGACAGGGTTTCACCGTATTGGCCAGGCTGCTCTTGAACTCCTGACCTCGTGATCCGCCCACCTTAGCCTCTGAAAGTGCTGGGATTACACACATGAGCCACAGTGCCCAGCCGGTAAGGTTTTTAAAATTCTTGGCTGTCACCATAACAGAATGACAAATGAGATTTCTCTCTGTATGAGAAAATTAGGTAATTTAAGGAAAGTGAAAAGTCTCAGGCATGGTACATGAGTCCGATTATATCAAGTTCTTCGTATTAGTTTCTGGTGGTATTTTATCAGGGCCAGAGTTATCAGAAATGCTACGGGATGTGAACATCAGAATGACTATAACATAATGATCCTATTAAAACAAACAAATCAGTGTGTGGGGGTTACGGCAATGAATGAGGCACTCGGCTGCTTTCAATGCAGGAACTGCAAAGAAGACTGTGGGGTTACACCAATGAGCCACTTGGGGTGGTGCTGTCAAACATTCCAACAATTACTTATTCAGGAACAGCCCCCACCATGGTGGTAAACCCTGAGATACTAAGTAAATTAGACCATGAGTTGGGTGAGGAGCTCCCATGTTTGCAGACGAGAGGACATAAAATCTCAAGATAGTTGCAGGTCAAACTAGTGTAGGAGTTGAAACAATGCTGTAAAAACTCAAGTAAACAAAGGCCCTCCTCAAAATGGCTTAGGTTTGAAGGAAATGACTTCAAGTATATAACTGAGTTAATGGATATAGACCATGTATTTATAGTCTGATTTATAGTCTAACCCTACAGACTCAATAATGGTCTATTTCTAAGATACAGACCATGGATTTATAGTCTGACTTATAGTCTAACCCTACAGACTCAATAATCCCTTTTTATAACAAATATTTAATAACAGCTTCCCATCCTGCAATGTAATTCATAGATGATATAACCTAATTTCACCTGTAATCTCAAAAATCACTATATAGCGAGGTACCTGGAGAAGTCAAATTCATAGAAACAAAGTTAGAATGGTGGATGCCAGGGGCTAAGGGTGGGGAGAATGAGGAGGTGCTGTTTAATGGATAGAGTTTCTGTTGTGCAAGGTGGAAATTCTCTGGATGGATGACGGTGATGGTTAGTACAACAATGTGAATGTACTTAAAGCCACTGAACTATATGCTTAAAAATTGTTAAGATGGTAAATATTACATGCATTTTACCACAATTCTAAAAATCATGATGCTGCTCTACTTATAAAAGAGACATAAAGGGCAAGTCATTTATTTGGAATTAATACAAACAACAGAATGTTAATATTTGGGCACAACTATGCCGGAAGACGAGATATGGTGGTGAGAAGCTGGTTATCTCCGGAATCACCATGAATGTGTGTGCTACAAACCCAGTCGGCTGTAAGTGCCTTTCCAGAGAGCAATGCTGCTGTGCACAGGATTTGCCAAATGGTGGTCGACTCAGAAAGTTCTACAGAAAGGAAGGCACAGTTTTGTCTATATGTATATGGTAGTTGCATTTTTTTCTTTAAAATCTTGCAAAATATACATCGTGTTTATTTGTAAAACAAATTGAATTCATAGATAATTCTAAGCAGATTTTTCACCTACAGACTGGGTTGGAAGTGAAAGTTGTGAAGGACACAGGATAAGTTTTTGTGTTTCAAGACTATTCCTTGCATTTGCTGGACATCTCCTATCCCTGGTCCCTGCCCACCAAATCAGTAGCACCCCAAAGTCATTGTGACAACCAAAAGTCCCCCCAAGTTTCTATCAAGCCCCTTCTTGAAAGCCACTGACATGTGCTGGCCATGCTTTGTGCCCCAGGTTCAGGCACCCTCTCAGTGCTGGTCAACTCCTCATTCCACTATGATTTCCTCAGTCTTGGAGCTGATAGTTTGTCTCTTATTGATTATAATTAATAAAAAAAAAAGACTTTTAACAGTGCTGCCTAATTAGCTGAAAACCAAATAATATAGTATCTTAAATAAACACAATCTCCTCTTTTATAAACATACAACTCCTTTTATAAAAGCTGACAAATAAGTGAGCTGATGTCAGATATTTCTTCTAAATATTAGCCCTCCGTGCGCATTGCCATGGGACTCGTGATGCCCTTAGGTAGCACGGTATCCTCCAGCCATTCGAGAAGGATTAACTTACACTCAAAATGGGTCCCAGTTAACACATACTTCTACCGTGGTCTTTTCAAACACACAAAAAGTAATTCTCAGAGTGCAAGGGCTTTGAGGGCAGGTCTTTGAGTGCCTCCCACATAGCTCTGAGCACGGAATGCACTCCAATACATTATCTGTTGAACTGAACTTGTCTGTGTAAAGATATTCATGATAACTACCAACGTTAATTAATCAAAACTCACTAGCTTCAGTCCCTCCAGATAGCATTTTAATGTACTATATTTCACTTTCAAGTATGTCATCTCACAATTGATAAAGAGAAATGTGAGTTGTGGTGAAGATCAAAAGTTTTTGCACAGGTTCTTCTTCCGGTGATTTTTATGATAGATAAAATGAAGAACCTGGAATCTGCAGAGTAATTATGTTTGATAGCTTCACGTCATCATTTATTCATTCCCAGGATAAAACTGTTTCTCCTGGGCCCTACGAGAAACAAGTTTGGCTAGGACAAGCAACCCCCAATTATAGTGATATCTTTGCTGTGGAAAAAAAAATAAAATAAACGTGTAATTAAATTTTGCAGGTGCAACAATCCTGCTACCACGAACCATGCAGGAAATCTGTGAAATTATCCTGAGCAATTTTCTCCAGTGTAATTTGGAAATTAGCCCACCTGGAGACATAAACCCACAATTTCCTCTGCCATTGTCTTATCACATTCATCTTGTCTTAAACGCTGAGCCTCCTGTTGCAGAAAGAAACAGGTTTGAACACCCGAATCTCAGCAATGGAGTAGAATATTTCAGAAGTTTGAATTCCAGACCCATTGACTTTCACGGTGGCTTTAAAAGACCATAAAAACCAACCGAAAGTACTGCAGGGCATAAACTAACCTGCCAGCAAAGCATCGCGAGTGGTGGCAACTCGGATACGCGTGCAGACTTGAAAATGCAGAGCGCCGCGCCAAAGCCTGCGTTCCTGGGAAACCGCACGCAGCGTCTCCCAAGAACTTGGTGTGCGTGCGGGCAGGGCTCGGGAAACAAAGCGTGCGTGCGGGCAGGGCTCGGGAAACAAAGCGAGTTCATGCCAGACTCTGCGACCCCCGGACAGGGCCGTTTCTAACTTTCCTCTCTGTCTCTCCAGGAGTGGAGGGAGGGGCTTGATCCAGACACCAGAACAAAGACAGCCAGGTCAGAAATGGTGTGGTCTGTTTCTGCAAGTCCCGGTCTTTGTGACCCGGGGAAATGGCTTAGCCTCTAGCTTGCCAGCTAGAAAAGAAAAGCCTTTATTTGCTCAAGTGCTTTGGGATCTTCAAAGGAAGACTCTGAACTATTATTCAAATATTTGTACATCATTTAGGCTGTGCTCTTCAGACCTCATTATGATCCCCCAAACTTCCCAGGGAGTTTGGATCACCCAGAAACTTTAGCATGCCATCTTCTCTTCCTCCTCCTGCCATCCCTAAAGCCTCATTGAAAGCACTGATCTTTTGATTATTGGAGCTTCTGAAACAGAGCCAAGGATGAGGCTTTAAGTGTCAACGGCGACAATATTCGGTGTTACCTTGTTATTAGCATGCCTTGCTTGCTTTTTTACTTCATACAGATGCTTACCCATTCCAGACACATGGACGTGTAAGTAAATACATGTACTCACAGAAGAATACACCCCATACATGCCTTGGCACTCCTATGTCCATACTCCTGTGGATAGATAGCATCGCTTCCAGGAAGCTTTGCTAACAAACTGCTCCACTCACTTCAGTAGGGGTAGATGTCCCTTTATAGCCCTCCCCAAGTTCTTACGCACACATCTGTCACAGCACTTTTCACCGTGCCACGTAATTGTGTGTTATTGTTTGTTGTACCATTTGACTACAAATTATTTGAAGACAAAAACTGTATTGTTTATTGCTGTTTCTCCTGTGATTAGTACAATACATAGCTCACGGTAGGAATTCAGTGCATATCTGTTAAATGGATGCATGGATATGGGTGCTCAAATGTGTTCCCATTCATCCACTTCACAAACATATGCTGAATTTCTATCGTATAAAATGTATAAAAATACATTTTAAGGCCGGGCGCGGTGGCTCACGCCTGTAATCCCAGCACTTTGGGAGGCCGAGGCAAGTGGATCGCCTGAGGTCAGGAGTTCGAGACTAGCCTGACTAACATAGCGAAACCTGGTCTCTACTAAAAATACAAAAAATTAGCTGGGTGTGGTGGCAGGTGCCTGTAATCTCAGCTACTCGGGAGGCTGAGGCGGGAGATTCACTTGAACCCAGGAGGCAGAGGTTGCGGTGAGCTGAGATTGCACCATTGCACTCCAGCCTAGGCAACAAGAGTGAGATTCCTTCACACACACAAAAATTATTTTTCATGTATTTTTGCGAGTCTCTTGGCTTCCTTAATTTCTTAATCTTTGCAAGTTGCTTTTAAGCTTTCAAGAGTTAAACATGCTCCTGGTAGCCATTTCAAACAATTCAGAAGTAAATATAGAGGGAAAAAAATGAGTCTTTTAAAATCATTCCTCATCAATCCTACTCCCTTTCTCCAGAGAAAACCACTGTTAAAGCCCTTCTTCACATTTATAAACACATATTTAAATATAACAACAAAACTATTTTTAAAAATGGGGTCATATTTTAGGATTTGTTCTGTCTTGCCATTTCTACTTAATATATAACGTATCTTATTTTATATATGTAGGCTCAGAATATTTATTCATTCAGGTATTCATCTACCTATTTATGTATTCATTATTAAAATGTTCAATGCACTTGTTTAAAAAATTGAACAGTGCAGAAGGTATAAAATGAAAAGTAAACCTGCCTTGGTCCATTATCACTCTTTTCTCATTCCATATTGCAGAGGTAAACACTTGTAACCATCCCTAGTTTTAGTAGTTCTGGTGGTTATCCCCACAACTATGAATCATTTCTTGATTTGTCAACATTAGATAGTATCTGTCAACTCCTTGATAAGTTGAAGAATTTACTGGTTTATATTTAGTTATCTTAGTGTTTACATTAATAACTTTATATCAAATACTATATATTCCATCTTGTCCCATCAACCTTACCTGGAAAATGCCGTACCCTGCTATGTGCTTTGCAGATGTGAGAACACCTACACTCTCCCTCCACTTCTTCAAACTTCTCTCAGCTATACCATCCATCACTGTCAAGGTTTATGATATTTACATCTGGGCTTTAGTAGTTTCCATTTATTCTGTCCAATGCCTCTGCTTTTGGCTTCTAGAAAATTTTTGAGATTTCTTATCTGTTAATGATACCTCCTTTGTTGTTAATGTTTTATGAATCAATTTTTTTCAGAGTGTCTTTGTTATCATTTTGATGGGGCTTAGAGAGGGGGTAGAGATAAACCCAGTTGCTCATTGTGGCATCTTGAACAGGGCTTTCCTTTTCTTTTCAATGTGATTATTTCTTTCAGATAAATTCATGAGTATTACTTAAATTTTTTTTTTTTTTGAGACAAGGTTTTGCTCTGTCATCCAGGCTGGATGCAGTGGCTCAATCATAACTCACTGTAACCTTGAACTCCTGAGCTTAAGGATTCTTCCTCCTTAGCCTGCTGAATAGCTAGGACTATGAGAGTGCAACACTATGCCTGGCTAATTATTTTTAGATTTTTTTTTTTTTTTTTTTTTTTTTTAGAGATGAGGTTTTGCTATGTTGTCCAAACTGGTCTTGAACGCCAGACCTCAAGTGATCCTCCTGCCTCAGCCTCCCAAAGTGCTCGAATTACAAGTGTGGACCACCATGCCTGACTGAGCATTTCTTAATTTTGATCACCCATAAATACAACAGTGTCTGTGATCTGAATTGTGTTGGGAGGAATTTAGGGATTTGGGAAGAAATCAATGAAGATGATTATTTTGGGCCATCGCTGTAACTCACTGAGTATTTTTCTATTTGTCCCATCTTCACCTTGCTTTTTTTTTTTTTCAGGGTGGAGTGCAGTGGTGTAATCTTGGCTCACTGCAACCTCAGCTTTTGGGGTTCAAGCAATCCTCCTGCCTCAGCCTCCTGAGTAGCTGGGACCACAGGCGTGTGCCACCACGCCTGGGTAATTCCACCTTTTCTCTTAGTAAGCAGTAATATTGACATTCTTCTATAAATGTTTTTGCTCTTCCATAAATCACTTTTACAGACTTTGGTAGTATATTGTTGTTTATAAAAGAACTGAACTGCCTTTAATGAAAACATTTTTATACTAAAATTAAAACTCTATCAAGGATTTAAAATTGCTTGTATCACAAACTACTGTCAATATTTGTTCCTATTTCTCTTCCCAAGTGAATAGTAAGTTGCTTGGAGAATTATAAAGAACTTCCAAGGTTGCATCTTATTCATTTTTTTAATAAAATTGTACCTAGCAAATTGTATGCCATGTAGTTGGTGTTCCATTAGGTTTCCTGAACTCAACTGAACCAACCTTGGCCATACCTGTGGATTCTCCATTGCAGACTCCGGGCTCTAAGCCATGGGAATAGTATGACTTTACCCATTTCTTCCCTAGGTGACTGCATGAAGGAGCCCTTGACATGCCTGTGAAACTCCCTTTTAATGATAATTATATATGACCTCTCTTTCCCTCCTGTACGCCAATATTAAATGCACCAGGGAAACTGATTTCAATTACAGTGGATGTCTTACCCCTTCCGGTTGATCAAATTACACATCCACACTTCCGTGGAGGTTATCCAGTGTAATTCTTAGTACTGGGGAGCGTGAACAGGGTACCAATTACTTAAGAAGTGCTCATTAGGAATTAGAAAGCAAATATAATTACCACATGCCGATTGCTTAGGAAATAGGAAGGCTTCTCAACAAAGCCAGGCTTATTTTACGTGTCCCATATAGTTCCTACAGGATGTGTTTTTACCTGTTGTTTTTTTTTTTTCAGTCCACCAAATACTGGATGCATATACAAGATGAAGACTTAAGAAATAGGAAATGTACAGACTGCAAACTCCTTAATTGTCTCACTCCACTGTATCTCCAGCTGGTGCTCTAAACATACTTACTAGATCTTTCTAATATCTATAGTAGAAAATAAGTTAATTTTACACAGTGTGAGCTTTTTCTCACCCTCACACACACAAAGCATCCAAAGTTTTGAATGTTCAGGTAGCTGTCCAGTTAGTGTTGTCTTACACACTTGGGAATCAAACGTATTTGGTGATTGGTTAATTGCTTTATTTTATGCATGACCTTAGGAACAAATTAAATTAAATAACAATTTTGCAGATGACTACAGAGGAAACGAAAGTTACAGGTTTTTTCAATAATTGTCATCTGGTGAGTTCCACCTGGTTTAGATAAAGTTAATGTAGGGATTTCTGTGCTGCTTCCCCTAAGAGGCTTAATTTCCTTCTTAGAATTTAGTTGTGTTCTCTTAAAGTATAAGTCTTACATAGAAATAGTTTGAGAAAAAGTCAGATTTTCCATAAATTACATACAAAACCCCGGAAGTTATTTCCCATCATCAATTTTTCCTATTTTCATTTCTTGTTAGCATGCAGAAATATTTAATAATGAAGAAATAGTCCATAAGTGGCCAAGCCGCAGCCTGGGAACGGTAAGTGGCACTTAAGAAGGTTTTTATTTTGACTGTAGCTAGAAGGGAGAAACTAAAGCCATTTCTTCAGCTGGGCACCCTCTCTTGGTGCTTAGGTCTCCCATACATTGGAAGGAGCCCCGTTTATCCTTTGAGTCACAAAGGAAGAATAGGATGATGAAACTGTGAGCTACCCCCATTTTTGCCTCATCTCCTCTATCTACTTAGCTATGTGGAGAAGTTGGCCAATGGTAACCTAGTCCTTGAGGATTCTCTCGGAAGCGGTACGTTCCATTTTTAGTAAGGCTTTCCATGTTTCTGAGAGTTCAGGCTCCACCTGCCCAAGTGGGTGACTTAGAAAGAGAGGTGATTCATTGAGTCAGCAAATATCTATTGAGCACCCACCCTATGCCAACCCTCGTTCCAGACTCAGGCTAGGCAATGAGTAAGGCAAAGGTCTTGCTCGCTTCTGGCTGGGGAGACAGACAAGAATCACACAAATGCATAATGTGATGTCAGGTGTTCTGAGTGCAGCGACAACAAGGACAGTAGGGTCAGTGGATACTGAGTGATGGGCAGAAGGCGCTGAGCAGTGGGCGTGGCTTGCATCTAGTAAGGGAGCTTAGGACACTCAGTGTGATATTGGAGCTCAGTGTGGTTCCCTGGTGAACCTGGCACCTTTATCATTCAGTCAGATCTAAATTCTGATAAGGACAGGGCACACTCTCTTTACCAACACAGCTGGGCAAGCAGCTCTCGGCCTGCCTTAGTGTGGAGCCCAAGTATGTGATTTTTTATTAGTATTGTTATCACCTCTGTCGGCCTTGGCAGTGAAGTTCCCATTGTTTCTAAATCTGATTTTAAAAGAAGCCACAGAAACTCACATACTAGAGGATACAGGGAGGCAATGTGGCAAAATGGCTTAGAGCAGGGGTCAGCATACCATGGCCTGAAGCTAATCCAGCCCACCATCTATTTTTCTAGGGCCCATGGGTCAAGGATGTATTGTATTTTACATTTTTTAATGGCTGGCCAAAAATAAATGAATAAACACATAAATAAATAGAATATTTTGTGACATGAAAATTTTATAAAATCCAAATTTTAGTGTTAATACATAAAGTTTTACTGGAACACAGCCATGCTCAGTTTGAACATGTAGTCTTGGCTGTCTCGTACTGAGATAGCAGAGTTAATAGTGGTGATGAGATTGGATGGCCCACACAGCCTAAACTATTTATGATTGGCCCCTGGCTAATAGTATGGCTTGTATTCAGCAAGGAACTGGGTATAACATTTTGGCATGTGCTGGAAAAATATACTATACAAGTATGAAAAGTAATTAGATTTCCATATGGATGATGTCTGTGATAAGTAAAACAAACAAAAACAATTTGAGTGTAATACGTTTGACTTCTCTAAATATCCCACTAGGACATCAGTTCCGTAAGTGCAACCTTGGGTCTGTTTTGTACACTTTTTTGTTTTTAGAGATGGGGTCTCACTCTGTTTCCCAGGCTATTGTGCAGTGGTGTGATCATGGCTCACTGTAGCCTCGACCTTCCAGGCTCAAGCAATCCTTCCACCTCAGCCTCCATAGTATTACTGGGAGGGTGGGACTATAGGCACACACCATCATACCTGGCTAATTTTTAAACTTTTTTGATACATGAGATGGTATTATGTTGCCCAGGCTGATCTCAAACTCCTGGACTCAAGAGATCCTCTTGTCTCAGCCTTCCAAAGTGCCAGGATTACAGGTGTGAGCCACCACACCCGGCCTTTGTTCACTGTTATATCCCCAGTATCTAGAACCTTGTGTCCCCTGGTATAGTCTCAATGAATATTTGCTGAGCTGGACACAGTGGTACATACCTGTAGTCCCAGCTACTGGGGAAGCTGAGGCGGGAGGATTTCTTGGGTGCAGGAGTTCAAGGCCAGCAAGACCTCATCTCTAGATAAATAAATACATACATATTTGTTGAATGAATGAATATAACATAACACCTAGGGAGCTATATATATAAAATATTTACAAATTTGATTTCATAAAAATTTAAAAGATAAAACAATATAATTTTTACATGGCCAAAACCATTATAAGTAAACTTGGCCAACTAATGATAAACTTTAAAAAAGTATCAAGGGTCTATTCCTTAATGAACTCCTACAAATCAATAAGATCAACAACCCTATAGAAAAGTGTGCAAATATTCATTCCTGTAATCTCATCACTTCGAGAGGCTGAGGTGGGTAGATTGTGTGAGCTCAAGAGTTCAAGACCAGCCTGGGCAACATGGTGAAACCCTATCTCTACCACACACACACACAAAAATTAGCCAGGCGTGTTGGTGTGCACCTATGGTCTCAGCTTCTTGGGAGGCTGAGGTGGGAGGACCACTTGAGCCTAGAAGGCGGAGGTTGCAGGTAAGCCAAGACCATGCCACTGCACTCCAACCTGAGTGAGACCCCCTCAAAAAAAAAAAAGTGAGCAAATAATAACAGGCAATACATAGAAAGTAACTGCAAATGGCTCCTTAAACCTATTTAAACATGACCAAGCTCACTCATAAGAGAAAAGCAAATTAAACTAAATGAGGTGCTGTTTTTCTACTTCTCAGCTTACGAGAACACAATGTACTAGTGAAATTGTAAACTGGCAGAACTTTCTAGGGAGTACAGTTTGGCAATATCTAACCAAAATTTAAAGAGCATATACTCTTTGATCTGATTATTCTAATTTCAGAAAGTTATCCTATAGAAATACATTTGAAATGACACAATTGCATGAGACATTGCTTCCAATCCCAAAATGTGGTAAATAATTTAAATGTCCATCAATAGGTGAAATAAATTAATGTGCAGCCTGCAAGATACCATGCAGCTCTAGAAAAGAAAGAGGCAGCTTTTCATGTATAAATATGGAAGGATCTCCAATGTATGTTAAGTATGAAAAAATATAATGTGCAAGTATAGAATAATACCATTTGTTTTAAAAAAGATTTATATGGAGTTCTTTGCATAGACTATCTTTAGAAAAATTACAGAAGAAACTGGTAGTAGTGGTTGTCTTTGAGAAGGATAACTTTTACAAATATAATTAATATTGAAATATAAACATATGAATTCAATTTAGAGAAAACAATGAGTATAAATAGAAAAATCTGAAAGAATATCAACAAAATTACAAGGAATTTTCACTTTTAAGTTGTATATTTCTGTAATGTTAAATAATAGGTAGATGGTAATTTTTAAAAAGTATGATGGAGATAAAAGACCAAAAGTAGGCTGGTGCAGTGGCTCACACCTGTAATCCCAGCACTTTGGAAGGCCGAAGCAGGTGGATCATCTGAAATCAGGAGTTCCAGACCAGCCTGACCAACATGGTGAAACCCTGTGTCTACTAAAAATACAAAAATTAGCTGACTGTGGTGACGGGAGCCTGTAATCCCAGCTATTTAGGAGGCTGAAGCAAGAGAATCGCTTGAATCCGGGAGGAGGAGGTTGCAGTGAGTTGAGATCATATAATTGCACTCCAACCTGGGCGACAGAGCAAGACTCCGACTCAAAAAAAAAAAAAAAAAAAGGAAAAGTTAGCATGAGCTTTCATTCAGAGATATGGGTAATAGGACTTACTATGACAGCTACTAAAACTACCAAATCATTTAACAAATGTAATCTGGCTTCATGTGTGACATTACTCTATGCAAATGATACTATTTTATGTACTCTGTTTCACCTTATAAGAATTCAAAAGCACTTGGCCATACATAAGTTCCATTAAAGTGGATAAAAGTTTATTTCATCTGATGCTGCTATCATCTAAATCTTTATAGCACAACAAAAATACAATGAGATCACTAATGAGTTATTTCAGCTATTGTTTTGATTACATATATTAACAGGTGTTTTAGGAAATTTAAAAATATCATTTCTGCTTAAGAAAAGCTGTCCAACTTCTCTGTCTAACAAAACACAAAATCAGCTCCTAAGGATGCTGGAGGAAGATCATGACACTCTCTGTAATGGCAGCTATTTTCTTTTAAGCACAGGACAGCCACCCAGTTTCTCTGTAAATGAATGCCAGACATTTCTCGATTTTGAGTTGCGCCCATTGTTTTGCATCCTCAAGTTAACATCAGTCCACAGAATAAGACATAAATCCTGTATAGTGGCCTGTCTTTGTATTTTCCAGAATCCGTTTGGGTTTTGCACCAGCCCAGAAGGTTTGTGTATTTGAAGTCATTTCTTATATGAAAGACCAGGGTTCTGAGGCAATATTGGGATTGGAGTGAGGGCTTTGATGGCTCATCAGGTGTGCTGGGAATATCCAGAGCAGACATTTCTTGGTGTGGATCCACCATGTTGTCCATATAGTAGCCACTAGCCATGAAATGTTGCAGGACAAATTGAGATGTTCTGAAAGTATCAAATACAGACTGGTGAAGATTGGGGGAAAAAAAGGTAAAATATCTCACTAATCATGTTTTATATTGATTACATGTTGAAAATAATTTTTTGATGTACTGGGTTAAACAAAATATATTAATAAAATTAATTTCATCGGTTTCTTTTAACCTGTTTTTATGTGGCCGCTAGAAAATTTAGAACTATATATGTAATTTGCATTATATTTTTGTTAGCGCTAAGTTAGGGGATTTCCTATTCATTAGCTCTTTCAGTCATTCATTCAACAACTATTTATGAGGTGATTACTATGTGCCAGGCATTGAGCTGGGTCCAGGAGGTATCATGACGAATGAGGCACCTCCCTGCCTTTACGGGGCTTTCATTTTAGTGCAGGAGGAAGATGAGAAGTGCTGAGACAGGTATTCACAGGGTGTTTTGTGAGTTCACAGAAGGGGGCTCCTGACCGCAGGGTGTGATGATGG
Source organism: Aotus nancymaae (assembly GCF_030222135.1). Classification (NCBI taxonomy): domain Eukaryota; kingdom Metazoa; phylum Chordata; class Mammalia; order Primates; family Aotidae; genus Aotus; species Aotus nancymaae. Next base: position 50,136,874 of record NW_026988432.1, on the reverse strand, counting down.
AGGCTGAGGCAGGGAAGGGTTCCTAGAGTAGGTAAAGTATAAACTGAGTGCTGAAAATGGGCAGGAGTTAACTGCATCAGGAGAAAAAGGAATACGAGGGGAAGGTGTTGGCAGGTGTGGATAGCGGCATGTATAAGACTCAGAGGCAGAGAGACGGCAGCTCCCTGTAGGAGGAGCATATAGTCTGCTGGAGTGTGGGGGTGAACTGAGGGACCGTGGAGGTGGCAGGTCTAGATGGCAAGGAGCCCTCCTTCTAGGTGTCTCCTGCTTCTGACTTTGGGTGACACGTCATGAGCATTCCAGGCCACCCTTGCCCTGGTCTGATGCTGCCCCCTGATACCAGGCTGGAGCTTGCTTTTGGGAGCCAAAGAGAAAAGTGAACTTAGCTGGACCCCTAACTGCCCCCCTGTTTAGCCAGGACCTCCGTCTGTCGGGAAGGTACATTCCTTGTTCATTTCGGCCACCAGCATACTTTTGGTAACCAATATCTTTTAACAAACACATTTTCAATTATGGAAAGATCATTATCTGTCTATACTGGTAATATACTTAAGGCCTAAAGTTACCATCCAAATGGAATTCTCTATCTGTACAAAGAATTCAGAGTTTGACTAAGGCATTGTGATAAATACTAGAGTCAGAAGTTTTTGTTCAACTATTTAATGAGCGATTTTAAACAAGGTAATTAACATGCAGGGGCCTCTGTTCATTTTTAATGAGAGGTTTCAACTCAGTGATCTCTAGTTTTCTTTTAGTTTTAACTTTCACAGAGTCTGGTAAATGGTGTGCACACTAATAAAGAATTATGTAACTAGGAAAAGGCCAGATACAATACCAAGACGGCAAAAATGGGAAAATGGGATTTCATTCAGTTTAACCATCCAAGTCAGAGAACTAATTATATATTTTGCCATTACTATTCAAAGTCTCATATTTTATTGAATTATGCTGTGTGACGCATCTAATTTTTTTAAAAAACAAAATTGGCAAAATGAGAATAATAAGCACCCTTTGGACAGATTTTCCCTGATAATAATTTTTAAATCTCCCTAATATGATTAACTATAGTCAAAACTTAAAAAGTACATACATAGCGAGACCCTGTCTCTATTCAAAACAAAACAAAACAGATTCGTTGGGCATGGTGGTGCATTCCTGAAGTCCTAGCTACTTGTCAGGCTTGAACCCAGGAGTTCAAGGCTGCAGTGAGCTAGGATTGGGCCTCTGCTCTCCAGCCTGGGCCATGGAGGAAGACCCTGTCTCTTAAAAAATAAAAATAAAAAACAAACAAACAAAACAAACCAAGCAAGCTTTGTTTTACTGTATTTCGCTTTACTGCATTTCAGAGATACTGCATTTACTACAAATTGAAGGTTTGTGGCAACCCTGCGTCGAGCAAATCAATCAGCGCCATTTCCCCAACAGCATGTGCTCACTTTGTATCTTTGCATCATGTTTTGGTAATTTGCACAATTCTTCAAACTTTTTATTATTATTATATCTGTAATGGTGATCTGTGGTCAATGACTTGATATCGCTATTGCCATTGTTTTGAGGTGCCATGAACTGCACCCATATTACACAATGAATTTAATCAATAGGCGTTGCATGTGTTCTGACTGCTCCACTGACAACCTGTTCCTCAGTCTCCCTTCCTCTCCTCAGGCCTCCTATTCCCTGAAACATAACAATATTGAAAGTAGCCAGTTAATAACCCTACAATGGTCTCTAAATGCTCAAGTAAAAGGAAGAGTTGCAAGTCTGAATTAAAAACTCGAAATGATTAAGCTTAGCGAGGAAGGCATGTTGAAGGCTGAACTAGGTGGAAAGCTAAGCCTTTTGCACAAGTTATCCAAGCTGTGAATGCAATGGAAAAGATTTTGAAGAAAATTAAAAGTGCTACTCCAGTGAACACACAAATAACAAGAAAGCAAAACAGCCTTATAAGGAGAAAGTTTGAGTGGTCTCGATGGAAGACCAAACCAGCCACAACATTCCCATAAGCCAAAGCCTAATCCAAAGCAGGGCCCTAACTTTTTTCAATTCTATGAAGGCTGAGAGGGTGAGGAAGCTGTTGAGGAAAAGCAGGAAGCTTGCAGAGGCTGTTGGTTCATGAGGTTTAAGGAAGGAAACCATATGCATAACATAGCAGTGCAAGATAAAGCAGCAAGTGCTGATGGAGAAGCTGCAGCAAGTTATCCAGAAGCTCTAGCAAGCTCTAGTTCTTCAATAAAGGTGGTTACACTAAACAACAGATTTTCAATGTAGATGAAACAGCTTTCTATTAGAAGCAGACACCATCTAGGACTTTCATAGGTAGAGAGAAGTCACTGCCTGCCTTTAAGGGACAGGCTGATTGTCTTGTTAGGGGCTAAGGCAGCTGGTGACTTTAAGTGGAAGTCAGTGCTCATTTATAACCCTGAAAATTGTAGGGCCCTTAAGAATTATGCTAAATCTACTCTGCCTGTGCTGCCAATGAAAAACAAAGCCTGGATAAAAGCACATCTATTGGCCGGGCGTGGTGGCTCAATCCTGTAATTTCAGCACTTTGAGAGGCTGAGGTGTGTGGATCACCTGAGGTCAGGAGTTCGAGACCAGTCTAGCCAACATGGTGAAACCCCATCTCTTAAAAAAAAAAGCACATCTATTTACAGCAAGGTTTACTGAATATTTTAAGCTCTCTGTTGAGACCTACTACTCAGAAGAAAGATTCCTTTCAAAATATTACTGCTCATTGACAATATACCTAATACCCAGGAAGGCCGAGGGAGATATACAAAGGAGAGACTGATGTTGTTTTCGTGTCTGCTAACATAACACCCATTCTGTAGCCCATGGATCAAGTAGTAATTTTGAGTCTTATTATTTAAGAAATCCATTTCATAATGCTATAGCAGCCATAGATGATGTGATTCCTCTGATGGATCTGGGCAAAGTAACCTGAAAATATTTTGGAAAGGATTCACCATTTAGATGCCATTAAGAACATTTATGATTCATGAGAGAAGGTAAAAATTATCAATATTAACAGGAGTTTGGAAAAAGGTGATTCCTACCCTCATAAATGACTTTCAGGGATTCAAGACATCAAGACATCAGTGGAGGAAGTAATTGAAGATATAGTGGAAATAGCAAGAGAACTAGAATTAGAAGTGGATCCTGAAGATGTGACTGCACTGCTGCAATCTCATGATAAAACTTTAACAGATGTGGAGTTGTTTCTTTTAAATGAGAAAATCAAGTGGTTTCTTGAGGTGGAATCTACTCCTAGGGAAGATGCTATGATCATTGCTTAAATAATAACAAAGGATTTAGAAGATGACATAAACTTAGTTGTTAAAGCAGCACCAGGGTATGAAACAACTGACTCCAATTTTTTTTTCTTTGAGATGGAGTTTTGCTTTTGTTGTCCAGGCTAGAGTGCAATGGTGTGATCTCAGCTCACTGCAATTTTCACCTCCTCAGTTCAAGCGATTCTCCTGCCTCAGCCTCTCGAGTAGCTGGGATTACAGTCGCCTGCCACCACACCCAGCCATTTTTCTTTTTTTTGTATTTTTAATAGAGATGGGGTTTCACCATGTTGTCAGGGTGGTCTTGAACTACTGATCTCAGGTTACCCACCTGCCTCAGCCTCCCCAAGTGCTGGGATTACAGGCGTGAGCCACTGCGCCCAGTCTGTGGGTAAAATGCCATCAAACAGCTTTGCATGCTACAGAGAAACCTTTCATAAAAGGAAGAGTCAATCAATATGGCAAAATTCATACTTGTCTTAATTTAAGAAATTGTGACTGGGTATGGTGGTGTGCACCCGTAATCCCAGCACTTTGGGAAGCCAAGGCCAGAGGATGACTTGAACCCATAAATTCAAGGTTGCAGTGGGTGATGATGGTGCCAGCCTGGGCAACAGTGTAAGATTTGTCAAAAGAAAGAAGGAAAGAAACAGAGAGAGGAAGACAGAAAGAGGAGGGGAAGGGAGGGAGGGAAAGAGAGAAAGGAAGGAAGAAAGGGAGGAAGAAACAAAGGAAGGAAAAGGAAAGAAAGAAAGAGTGTGAGAGAAAAAGAGGGAGAGAAAGAAAGAAGGAAGGAAAGAAAGAAAAAGAGAGAAAGAAAGAAAAGAGAAAGAAAAAGAAAGAGAAATCGCCACAGCCACCCCAACCTTCAGCAGCCACCATCCTGACCAGTCAGTAGCTGTCAACATTGAGGCAAGACCCTCCACAGCAAAATATGATGACTTGCTAAAGGCTCAGATGAACATTAGCATTTTTAGCAATAAAGTATTTTAAATTAAGGAATGTACTTTTTTTTGACATCATGCTATTGCACACTTAATAGACTACAGTGTAATGTAAATATAACTCTTAATTCACTAGGAAACCAAAACATTCATGTGACTCACTTTATTGTGTTGGTCTGGAACTGAACCCTTTGAGGGCATCTCTGGACTAAATGTCAATAAAAGTGTGTTATAAAAATATAAAATAAGCGAATCAATCTAGCACAGTTCTGATACAATAGATTTTCCAGTATCCTTGGAGCATTTTCTAGCAGCCATCACAGAGTGTTTGTGTGGAATGTTCTAGATTCCACTGTGGAATATAGAGCACTGTGCTGAGAAATACTAAAACAGCATAGTAGAGAGCAGTAGTTCTCAAACTTTTTGGTCTTAGGATGCCTTTACATTGGTAGAAGTTATTGAAGACCCCCCAAAAGCTGTCATGGGTTGTATCTATCAATATTTATCATCTAAGAAATTAAAATTGAGAAAATACAATATTTATTTTTAAATTCATTTAAAAATAATCAAACAATTACATGTCAGGATACACAACATACTGTAATGAAAACTGCCTATATTTTTTAAAACAAAAGATTTAGTGAGAAGTGTGTGCAAATCTCTTTAATGTGTGGCTTAAGGGGCGACAGTTAGATTCTCATATCCACTTCTGTGTTCAACCTGTTGCCATATCACGTGTCGTGTGACCATGTGACCTCTGGAAAACTCCACTGTACAACTGTGGGAGAATGAGAGTCAAAGAGACAAATGATAGCTTAGTATCATTGTGAAAATAGTTTTGACTATCACAGACTCCCTGGATAGTTTTTTTAGGAACCCCAGGGGTCCCTGGACCACACTGTGAGAACCTCTGGAATACAGATTAGCTGAAAAGAATTTGTACTCTGTGGAAAACAAAGTTTGAATACAGGAGTTTATCAATAAGTATGGAATAGTGACAATTCTGCAGAGTAATAAAGAGTTGGGTGCAGCTTTGAACGGTGGCAATTGCCCAGGTAGCAGTTGCCATTAGAAGCAAGGTAACCGATGTGTGCAACACCTATCATCAGGGGCCCAGAAGGCATTTTCTTGGAGGCTGGGCTGTGAAAGAAGCACAGTACAGAGAAAGAGAAGCAGACTTGGGAGGAACTTTAGGTTATCTGGAGTTTGCATGAGATGGGAGACAGTTTGCAGAGCCGAGAGGTTCTGGAAGGTTCCTGATACCCCACTGGAGAGATCATCCAATCCATTGCTTTTCACACTTTCTAAAAGGAGCAGAACTTCTTTTTCAAAAGAACCTAACACAAAGCCCTAATATATAGAGAAGTGTGTTGCTTTGGTTGAAGCAGGGAAGGGGTCTGTGTGGCCTGGCTTACTGAAGCGTGAACTCAGATCCCTAAGCTCCCAGGAAGAGTGGAGGAAAACCACTGATCTAACTGTAAACAATTAGCAGAGCAGGAATAAATCCTCTCTAAGGTTCCCCCTCCTAGGCCTATGTGTGTGAGGATGGAGGATATGAAGGGAGATACCTGCATGAGGCCACCACATAATTAGAGGCTTTGTCTAGACCTGTGGCTATGGGATAAGACTTGGGGGATGACAGGATGGTAATATGAATATGAGGGCAACAGAGAGATAAGACTCAGGCCTGTGACTCAGATTTTCAGTCTTGGACCTTGGGTTGGCCATTGGCCACATGAAGACGTTAGAAAGACTGAAGAATGAATAACAACGTTAATTGAGCATTTATCATATGCAAGGCATTCAGTTAAGCACTTTCCACAGATGATCTTGTTTCATCCTCATGAAACCTCTGTGAGATTTTATGACTTTCCACATTTCATGGAACCAGAATTCGAGAAATTAAGTAACTGGAGCAAAGGGGCATAGGTCCCAGTGGTCAAGCCACGCTTTCTGAAATTCTCAATATAAAACCAGTTATATAAAGTCTTTCAGACTTTAAATAAACTTGAAAAGGGCTACCAAAGGCATCACAACAATGCTTTCAAAGCGTGTTGGCCAGTGCGGTAGTTACCGTCAATGGCCTAGCCGTTGGTCACTCTCCTTTCTTTCTTGCTAACAGAACCCCGCCTTTATTCAGGTATCTGGTGGCTGTGTGTGTCATGGAAGGTTAGAGCCCTCCCTCACCCCAGTGGGTCAACCTTGACTGGTGTAAGTGCAGCAGGTTGATTCGATCCCCTGCCAGAAATGAGCACACAAGGCAATTCTGGCTAGTGAGACAGAAAGAGAAGTTTACTGGGAGACTGTTACTATATGTGCCTGCTGTTAAAGGGATGCATGGGAAGAAACGGCATCTTCTCTGACTTCATGAAGTCATAACCACATGTGATACCCAGATTATCGGCAGCCACCTTGTGAGCACGAGGGGAGTCTATCTGAGAAGGCAGAACTGAAAGGCAATGCTTCTGTTGTTAAGTTGATGAATTAGTGAATCCTGGAATAGCCCTGTCTCTATACTTCAAAAGTGAATGCATTTGTATTTTACTTTTTTGAGAGAGAGTCTCACTGTGTCACCCAGGCTGGAGTACAGTGACATGATCTCAGTTCACTGCAACCTCTGCCTCCTGGGTTCAAGTAATTCTCTTGCCTCAGCTTTCTGAGTAGCTGGGGTTACAGGCATGTGGCACCACACCTAGCTCTTTTTTTTTTTTTTTTTTTTTCATTTTTAGTAGAGATGGGGTTTCACCTTCTTGGCCAGGCTGGTCGCAAACTCCTGACCTCAAATGATATGATTCGCCTGCCTTTGCCTCCCAAAGTGCTGGGATTACAGGCATGAGCCACTGTGCATGAATGCATTTTTCTTATTTATTAGAAAAGTATTAGACCATTTTTGAGTCTCTTATTATTAGTGGCCCAAAGCATCTTAAGCAAATTATTACTTACGTTGCTCTATCTATTTAGAAAGGCAGCGGATCAAGTAACACCTTAAAACCCATGGTTGTTTTCTTTTCGCAAGACTTCTCTTAGAAATTATAAACTTAACCAGGCCTTCTTTTCTGCTCGTCTGGTAGTTTTACCTGCTGAAACATGAATAGCTATCTGCAGAGCAATGTTAAAAGGTTACATGCTGCAGCTGCAAATAGTCACTTATTTAGGCTATTGTTTATGTTCCATTATGGGTGAAAACTGCCTATATGCATTTTTGGTATTTCTAACTCCAGAAATCGGGATGCATTACACACATAAAGTGTAACATTTTAACCTGTGTTCAGTAGATTCTGGCTAGGTCCCACATTGTATCTCTTACAGGGACTAATTTTAAGTAAAAACCAATGATTTTTTCTAAAGGTTTCCATGTCTAATAGTCCTGATGGTTAAACTCCAAATCATAGCTGCTTTGTTTGACACACCAGGAATGCTTATTATTTATTATATACACTCAGGGGAATATGAAGATTGATAATGTATATGAAAATCACTGATTTTTTTTCTGCAATTGAGTCAAGTCTTGCTCTGTTGCTCAGGCTGGAGTACAGTGGTGCCATTATGGTCTGAACTCCTGGCTTCAAGCCATCCTCCTGCCTCAGCCTCCCACACAGCTGATACTACAAGTGTGTGCCACCACACCAGCTAATTATTATTATTTTTTCCATAGAGACAGGGTCTCACTTTTTTGTCCAGGTTGATCTCAAACTCCTGGCTCCAAGCCTTGGCCTACCAAAGCCTACTCCTGCCTTGGCCTACCAAACCCTCGGGATGACAGGCATGTGCTACCATGCAGGGCCTGAAAATACTTTAAATAACTAAATTCTTTTCAATCTCCTTTACCAGTCTTTTAAGGATAATTTCATCCTTTCAGGAAGGGTGACCGAGGATAAAAGATAAAGCATATTGTTCAAGGTCTCCCAACTAATAATAATGACAATAATAAAAAGGCCCTCAGCTGGGATTAAACCACAAGTCCATCTTCCTACAGAGCCACATCCCAAATTCTGTTCAAGGTGTGGGGATTTCCCTAAGGCCTCACCATGACCACCTTCCTGCAGAAATTGCAGTACATAGTAAACTGCTCAAAAGGCGTGCAGAAGGAGAGGGTAGAAGCAACAGACCTCCATACTCGACATAGACAGAGTAAGCTGTACAAATTCTCTAGTTACCGTTAAGTCCTGTCTAAGGCAATCAAATAAAAATCTTGGGACACTGAATGATCTAATCTGAACCACTGAACTTTATATTCCTCTTAGTATGTATAATAAATAAATAATTAGCACTCCTGGTGTGTCAAACCAACCAGCCATGAATTGGAGTTTATGGTCAGGACTGTTAGACATGGAAACATTTTTTTAAAATAGTTTTTGTGTAAAATTAGTCCCTGTAAGAGATACAATGTGGGACCTAGCCAGAATCTACTGAACACATGATACAACACTATTTTTAACATTAGAGCATAAAATCACACACTTTCTAAGTAACTATAACTATTAGTTACTTTGTTAGCCTAGTAACAACTTCTGACACCGGGGCATATTCATGAAAGCCTTTACCATGTGTAATAATGGCTCACACAGAGCCTTCATCACTACATGGTAGGAGTACAAATTATGAGAATTACGGTCTCAGTCCCCATCTCTTAAGAGCAGAATTGTCTTAAAACCCATCCTTGAAAAAAAGATTTCTTATAATAAAAAAACTTAGAAACAGTTTTTTTCCTTTACCAGAAAAATAATTTAAATCATCTTTCAAATTATTTAATTCTTCTGCAGTGAAGTATATGAAGACGACAGTGAAATGGCAACATATGCTTTGCTGAGAAAAAATGTGAAAAAGAAAAACTCAGAATTCTGCAGTTGCCTTGGGATTGTTCATTTCTAATAGTTCCACAGCTACTATCACCAAGCTGTAATGGCTCTGTGGCCATCATTCCATGTCCACCAATCTCTAGTTGTCTCCCCAGCATCTGTTCAGGGGGTTCTACCCTGCATGCATACTCACCTCTATTCATCCCAGCCTAATAAACCATCACCATCCATGCTGATGGCCCGTCCAACATGAGCCCCATATGTTCTTGCCCTTCTCTACTCCAAAGAGCTTCACTTCCATCCAGTTCGGCAACCCATCCCCACGGCTACATCCTTGACTTTGTCTTCACTGGGAAGTGCTCCAGCTCTGAAAGCTTAAGCATTATAATCCCCTTTGCTCCGTAACCTCCCATTTTCTACCTTTCTTGTGTCCCTGGAAGCAGCTAATCTAATGGGGAAAAGGGAGCAGGTTTTAGAAGCAGAGATCTGGGTTTAAATATTGGCTCTGCCATTCAATGACTGTGTGACCCCAGGTAAATGACTTTATACTTCTGAGCCTTATATTCTTTGTAAAAGAGGATTTTGCAGGATTGTCAGGTGGGCTGCATAGGACTGAAAGCACCCAGCAACACAGCTGATGCTCAGTGAGCTAGTTTCTCCCCTTCCCTCCCTCTTCCCTCACACCTATTAACTTTATTTCAATCTCAAAGAGAATGCGGGTCTTTCCAGTCTCTCGTCCCCCTCTGGGCTTCAGGGTCAGTCATTTCATTTCTCTGATGTTCCACCACATGGTTCAGGTTAACACCAAGCCTGGAACAATGCACCACTTCCATGCCTCACTCTTGCTCTTGGACGGCCCAGAGCATTTAGCTTGCCAGGGAGGCCCTGCACATTTCTGTTTCTGAAGCTTCTCATAAATAAAAAAGAAGAGGAGGAGGAAGATGAGAAGGAGGAGGAAGATGAGGAGAAGGAAGATGAGAAGGAGGAAGATGAGAAGGAGGAAGATGAAGATGATGAGGAGGAAGGTGAGGAGGAGGAAGATAAGGAGAAGGAGGAAGATGAGGAGGAAGAGAAAGGGTGAGGAGAAGGAAGGTGAGGAGGAGGAGGAGGAAGAAGAGAAGGAGGAGGAGGAAGAAGATGAGGAGGAAGACAAGGAGGAGGAGAAGGAAGATGAGAAGGAGGAAGATGAGGAGGAAGAGAAAGGGTGAGGAGGAGGAGGAGGGTGAGGAGGAGGAAGATGAGGAGAGGAGGAGGAGGATGAAGAGAAAGAAGAGAAGGGGAGGAGAAGCAATCAAACAGGATTATAAAAATAGTGGAATATTTTATGTTTATAGGAAATACCCCAAACCCATCCTTGATTCCTTCACTTATGTGGAAGAAATCACATTAGCATAACAAGTGGCATCATTTACCATCTTGGTGAGCTTGAAGGAACTGGGCTTGTACAGCTCCTCTTCTGCCCTTCAGGCATTTCTCTGTGCTCTTCTACTTCATAGTCTAGAAGGGTTGCTCCTTCCTTCTCCTGCTAGGGAAGGCCTAGGTCAAGAGCTGCCAGTGACTGGGAGGAGAAGTTAGCCTAAATCAGTCAAGTATTAGGAAGATCACTTGTCTGCAGATGTATGCTGCATTCTCTAATATAAGCTTATTTAGTAATAAAGGTAAACTTCTGGCATTTGTGTACAGACTTATTTCTTAATTGATGCCTAGAAGTCAGGTGGAGGAGAGAAGTGATTTTTATTGGGTCTCCTTAAAATCCTAAAGTTTATATTTAACAAATTAAGTCTTTTAAAGTTAATAATATAGTGCATATTTAATTGTGCTGTTCCTATGACAGAGAATTTAAGACAAAAATCATAGTAGGCCGGGCGCGGTGGCTCAAGCCTGTAATCTCAGCACTTTGGAGGCCGAGGCGGGTGGATCATGAGGTTAAGAGATCGAGACCATCCTGGTCAATATGGTGAAACCCCGTCTCTACTAAAAATACAAAAAATTCGCTGGGCATGGTGGCGCGTGCCTGTAATCTCAGCTACTCAGGAGGCTGAGGCAGGAGAATTGCCTGAACCCAGGAGGCGGAGGTTGCGGTGAGCGCCATTGCACTCCAGCCTGGGTAACAAGAGTGAAACTCCGTCTCAAAAAAAAAAAAAAAAAAAAAAAATCACAGTAGACCCTAGGTAAGATGATCCGGGTAACTGCAGCACAAATGCATTGTAATCAGAGAGTATCTGATTCTTTTAAGCCTGTTAGTGGATCCACAGGCCCCGTGATGGCTGATTTTACGTCAACTCGGCTAGGCTGCATTGCCCAAATGTTTGGTCAACCAACAGTATAGATGCTGCTGAGAAGCTATTTTGGAATGAGATTAACATTTAAATCAACGAAGCAGATGACCCTCCATCATGCGAGTGGGCCTCATCCAGTCAGTGGAAGGCCTTTGGAGAAAATATTTAGGTCCTCAGGAAGAGGGAATTCTATCTCCAGGCTGTTTTTGGACTCAGGGCTGCAACATCAGCTCTTGCTGGAATTTCTAGCCCACCCACCAGACTTGCAGATTTGGGACTTAGCAGCCCTCACAATCATGTGTCAATTGAGATTTTTGTCCTTTATTCTACTAGTATGGTATACGACATGATTGATTTTCATGTTAAACCAACCTTGCCTTCTTGTGATAAATCTCATTTGATCATGGTTTCATATGTTGCTGGATTCCATTTGTACTGTGTTGAGAATTTTTACATCTATATTTATAAGAAATGTGGGTGTAATTTTCCTGTCTTGTGATGGTTTTATCTGATTTTGGTATCAGGTTAATACTGACTTCATAGTATAAGTTGGGAATTATTCTCTCCTCTTTCCTTTTTTGAAAGTATTTAATTATTAGGCCAGGTACAGTGGCTCATGCCTGTAATGGCAGCACTTTGGGAGGCCAAGGTGGGTGGATCACAAGGTCAGGAGTTCAAGACTAGCCTGGCCAAGATGGTGAAACCCTGTCTCTACTAAAAATACAAAAATTAGCCAGGTGCAGTGGCAGGCGCCTGTAATCCCAGCTACTAGAGAGGCTGAGGCAGGAAAATCACTTGAACCCAGGGGGCGGAGGTTGCAGTGAGCTGAGATTGCACCACTGCACTTCAGCCTGGGTGACAGAGCAAGACTTCATCTCAGAAGAAAAAAAGGCTGGGCACAGTGGCTCACGGCTGTAATTCCAGCACTTTGGGAGGTCAAGGAGGGTGGATCACGAGGTCAAGAGATCAAGACCATCCTGGCCAACATGGTGAAACCCCGTCTCTACTGAAAATACAAAAATTAGCTGGGCATGGTGGCGTGTGCCTATAATCCCAGCTATTCGGGAGGCTGAGGCAGGATAATTGCTTGAATCCGGGAGGTGGAAGTTGCAGTGAGCCAAGATTGCGCCAGAGCACTTGAACCTGGTGACACAGCGAGTCTCTGTCTCAATTAAAAAAAAAAAAGTATTTAATATTTATGCTTAGGCACAACAGGCAAATGGTATAAAATACCAAAGATTCAAAAGTGTTTTTAGTATCAGGTTAAGTCATCCAGGTCCCTCTTCCAGAGTCTCATCACGCAATTCCTCTCTCCAGAGATAAAGATCTATATCCATTTCTTCCACAGGCATCAGGAACTTATCAGCTACATGACAGATCTCATAAACTCCCCTTAGAGACCTGTTCCTCCTCTTGGGTTAATAACATCATGATCCACGTAAACTTAAGTTCTCCTTCCACAGCTGTATCAATTCAGCATAGGCTCAGCTTTGAGTAACAAAGATTCCAAAGAACAAAGAGCCTAAATATGAGAATTGTAGTTTATTTCTCTTTCATTTAATATTACAAATCAACAGTAACCAAAACAGCATGATAGTGGTACAAAAACAGGCACATAGACCATGGAACAGAATGTCTTGTGGTTTCCAAGCTTCATTCATGATCTGGCCGTAGACCACTGTTATAGCTGTAGCCTCTGTCTGTCCTTCTCTACTTGAACTTTTTACTCAAGCCATACCTAAATCCTGTTATTTCCCCCCAAATACATCATATATATATTATACCATATATATGAAATATATATATATTTTACGTCTTAGTAACTGGTAGATCAATCACAAAAATTGTTTACCCTTTCCTTTGCAATGTGACTTTTGTGAATCCAAAGGCATCTGAGACAGGTCCCAATCAATTTAGAAAGTGTATTTTGCCAAGGCTAAGGACATGCCTGTGACACGGCCTCAAGAGGTCCTGACACGTGCCCAGGGTAGTTGGGGCGCAGCTTGCTTATTATATTTTAGGGAGACACGATACATCAATCAATACATGTAAGACTTACATTGGTTCAATCTGGAAGGGTGGGACAGCTCAAAGCAGGGGATTTCAGGTCACAGGTAGATTTAAAAATGTTCTGATTGGCAATTGGTTGAAATAGTTATTATCAATAGAGAGAAATGTCTAGGTTAAAAAAGGAGTTGTAGAGACCAAGCTTTTATCATATAGATGAAGCTCCAGGTCACAGGCTTCAGAGAAGTTAGACTGTAAATGTTTCTTAAGGTCTGTGTTGATGTTAGTGGCAGTTGGCTTTTCCTGAATTTCAAAAGGGAGGAGGGTATGATGAAGCATGTCTGACTGCCCCTTTCCATCATAGCCTGAACCAGTTTTTTAGGTTAACTTTGGAATGCCCTTGGCTGAGGAGGAGGGGTTCATTCAGACAGTTGGGGGCCTTAGAGTTTTATTTTTGGTTTACACTTTGTAGTTCCTTCCATCAAGAGATGGGTCTAACACTCCACTCTTTGAATCTGGGCTGGCCTAGTGACTTGCTGGGCCAGTGGAATATGTGTGAAATAACTACATCCCAGTTCTGAGTGAGGGCCTAGAGGCCTTGTGTGCTTCAGCTATCTTTTGGACCTGTCTCTGTCATTAGAACAAGCCTGAGCTAGCCTGCTAGACAATGAGAGGCCAAGTGCAGTGCTGCACATCATCCCGGCCAAGGCCAGCTCTGACCATCCAGCCCTTGGCTGACCTGCTGGCCAACCTCAGCTCTGTGAGCCAGCCCATTCGAGATCAGCCGAGTCAGACTCAGATCAGCACAATGGCTTAGCTGACACATAGACTCATGTGACATAAAGAGTGGTTGCTGCTTTAAGCCAGCCACTAAGCTATGGAAGTTCGCTATGGAACTAGATCAAGGACACAGTGCTTTTGCATGTGCTATTCCCTCACCTTAAAATGCCTATTTTTTTTCGGTTTAGTAAACTCCTAAACTCACCTATCTCTCTGGACCCAGATCAAATATAATCTTAACTGGAAAAGTTTCTTGTCCCTATCTGGGCAGATCTAGCCACTTTCTTTCTTTCTTTTTTAAGAGACAGGATCTTGCTCTGTTGCCCAGGCTGGAGTGCAATGGCAAAATCATAGCCCACTGTCAACTCTAACTCCTAGGCTCAAGCAATCCTCTGGGCTCAGCCTCCCCAGTAGCTGGGACCAAGTCACCAAGCCAGGCTAATTTAAAATGTTATTTTTAAAGATGGGGTCTTGCTGTGTTGCCAAGACTGGTAACTTTGGCCTCAAGTGATACTCCTGCCTCAGCCTCCTGAGTAATTGGGATTACAGGCATGAGCCACGTGTCTGGCTAGACACTTTCTTTGACTAACCTCACACCTCTATTATAGCATATAACATATAGATACTTGTTCACACAGCCATTTCTTCTTTTGGCTGAGCTAGCTGAGGGCAAGGACAACCTATCCTATGATGTGCACAAAAATATCTGTTGCATGAATGAAAAAATCAGTTCTAGGATGTTAAGCATACGTAATTCTTTCTCTTTTATTCTCTTTCTTCCAAACAATAAATATAGATTCTTATAATGCCTAGGTCCTTCCTTCTATGATACGTCCCTACTCACCCAAATTTCAGTCATTAAGCACATATTGGAAGATGTGTTTACTCTCTTTTTCCTTCTCATGTGTGGCTTTTAAGCCCATGCAGTGTCATATTTTCATTGATTGGTAATTTCCCATATTGAGTAGTCATGTTACTGCTTGAAGTTTTTCAAGTTATTTTATTTTATTTTTTTATTTCATTTACTTTTTGAGACAGGGTCTTACTCTGTCATCCAGGCTGGAGTGCAGTGGTCTGATCTCGGCTCACTGCAGCCTCAAACTCCCAGACTCAAGCGATCCTTCTGCCTCAGCCTCCCAAGTAGCTGGGACTACAGATGTGTGCCACCATATCAGGCTAATTTTAAAAAATGTCTTTGCAGAGTTGGGGTCTCACTCTGTTGCCCAGACTGGTTTCAAACTCCTGACCTCAAGCAATCTTCCAACCTCAGCCTCCCAAAGTGCTAGGATTACAGGGGTGAGCCACTGCACTTGGTCTGAAATTCTTAGTTTCTCAACTGTTTGATTTAGTTTCCCATTATATTCACCACTACTCTTATAAATAAATTTTAAAAGTTTACCTGTTTGCTTTTAATTTTTAAAATCGTCCTTTGAATGCATTGCTTCCTTTTAATGTTACTATTGTCAGCTTCCTTAAAAGTGATTAAAAGCCACTCTGTTTGATCTCTTGTCTTACCTGCTTCACTAATTTTCTATTTCCAAGTGAGAGTGGAAATGGCTGAGAAAATTGTTCTAACCACAAGCTAATTGGCAACTAGGTGGGATCTTGTGACCTGTGGTGTTTTCCATTCTTTAGTTCACCCGGTTTACCTAGAGCTTCATTTGTTATATGCCAGTTGGACATGGCTCAAGCGTCAGTTCTTAGTGCAAAATGCTATTTGTGACAGAAAGGACCTGAAGAAAGGCACAAAAACCATTTTTCTGCTCAATGTAGCATTCCCAAAAGGAGTCTGGGAGAGCACAGCAGTCCATATGGGACAGGCTTGGCGGGCTGCTCCCACCCTAGGCACTGTCACCCCCCAGCCTGCTGCCCCCTCATTATTCTTTGTTGTATTTGATGTGTCAGTCCCAAAACGTCTGAATATATAATTAATCACCTCCTAAGTCTTATTGTGCACAGTGATGCTTACCAATTTATATATATATGTATATATTTTATTACGTTTTAGGTTTTGGGGTACATGTGAAGAACATGCAAGATTGTTGCATAGGTACATACATGGCAATATGGTTTGCTGCCTTCCTCCCCATCACCTATATCTGATATTTCTCCCCATGTTATCCCTCTCCAACTCCCCACCCCTCCACTGTCCCTCCTCTAGATCCCCCCAACAGACCCCAGTGTGTGATGCTCCCCTCCCTGTGTCTATGTGTTCTCATTGTTCAAGCTTTACCAACTTTATATTGAACACAGTATATTTGATTATTTTGAAGAAGAAAATCCTTTGGCAAGAAGTGGACTATGTCTTTATTGCAAGGCCTGATTTCATCAGAAAGCTCTTCTGGAACAAGCCAATTGCTTCTGATGTCAAACTTAGCAATCATTTACATAATAATACAACAACAATAACATTTAATTCCTTTCATCAGACCAGATTGTAAACACTAATTAGTTATAGTTCATTGTATTCTAGTGGAGCTCGGTAAATCATGATGCTTGCTTTATAGATATTGAAACGAAGACAAGAGATTAGTGGTGCTTGCCCAAGGCTGCAGAGGACCGATGTCAAAATTGAGGCTATAACTCTTGCGTCCTGTCCACTAGACCTCTTTGGATTTATAAGATGAAATGTTAAAGTAGTACCAACACCTCATATAATGCAATGAACAAGTCCTGCCATGTCAGCCATTGCACTTCATATGATACATTTAAATAAAAATCCCTTAGCATTAAATATTTAAGAAGAAAAAATTTTAATGAAAAGAGTAAACATCTCAAGTGCCTGGCATTAATGCATCATGGCCTAATTCTCCCTAATGGGCTGTGATTTTAAAATGAGTTCAGCTCCTGCCTCACTGATAGAGTCCACTGCCACTCTGGGCAAATTAGGCCAATACGGATGAAGCAAAAGATTTCTTGCTTAAGCACCAAGTTCAGCCTTCAGGAGGTTAATGGGGCCATATTACCAGGTGATGGACCACCATGTTTAAAAGTGGTATCTCAATAACAGCTCAAAGGACGGAGATGACTTGCTGTAAAGTTCTTTGCTCTTTAAAATTCTGAATACAATTTACTTTTAAATAATTGATTTTTTCCCCATTAAGACTGTTTCTCAGAATGGTCTGGAAACCCTGCCTTTGAGCTCTAAAAGGGAGTTCGGATTGACTCCAATGCTAAGATTGTTAACATGTCTGCCCATCTAACTACCAACAGGATTTTCTGTTTTCTCAACGACTGAAACTACAGCCTTCAAATTCTGGAATGAGAAAGAGCCTAGAATATAGCTTTTACAAGTATAAAGTCAATTGTATTTCATCTGGGATCATTCATTTAAATTCCACAGGCTCCAGTGACAAATTTCTAAAATGCTTTTGCCAAAAATGAGCTAAATTTTTGCCATGAAACACATAAAGTGAGTCAACTTAACTGATTTTGGTCTGTGATCTGCAAAATGGGGATATTTGCACTATACATACCCATTTCATGAATATCTTAACTGAAATACTGAACATTTAACAACTCATTAAAAATGCTCCATTCAAAAATTTATTTACAGAAGCCAAGAGAATATATTTACAGAAGCCAAGAGAATAAGGCATTATCTCATGATGTTATGAGACTAAATCTAAGATGTGGGTACATCTATGGTGTCTGTCCCTATCTATCTTGTAGGTCCACTTTGAATTACTGTTTTTTTCTTTTTTCTTCGTCAGCAGATTCCAATTGAATGACTTTTTATACATAGTGTGAGGTATAGCTCAAACTTCAAATTTTTGCTTATGAATAAACAATTTTAAGTCTCATTTGTTGAAAAGACTCATTTGGCCAGGCTATGCCTGTAATCCCAACACTTTGGGAGACCAAGGCAGGTGGATTGCTTGAATCCAGGAGTTCAAGACCAGCCTGGGTAACCTTGTGAGACCCCATCTCTACAAAAATAAAAATTAAAAAATTAGCTGGGCATGATGGCACATGTCTGTAGTCCTAGCTACTTGAGAGGCGAATGCAGGAGGATTGCTTGAACCCAGAAATTCAAGGTTACAATGAGTTATGACAGCGCCAGTGCACTCTAGCCTGGGAAACAGAGTGAGGTTCTGTCTAAGAAAGAAAGAGCGAGAAAGAGAAGAAGGAAGGAAGGGACGGAGGGAGAGAGAGAGAGAGAAAGAAAAAGAAAGAGAAAGAAAGAAAGAGAAAGAAAGAAGGAAAGAAAGAAGGAAGGAAGAGTTTATCTTTTTACTACTCAGTGGCCTTTGTCAACAACCAGATGCTTGCAATTGTGGGTCTACTTCTAGACTCTGACAAAATATCGCCATTATCCTTATTTTTGTTCTTTTGTACTCAATACGTCTTTTTTTCTCTGGCTCTTTTAAGATTTTCTTTGTATATCTGAGTATGAGCAATTCGATTAGGACATGTCTTGGTGTTCCTTGTTCATGCTTCTTGTCTTTGGGGTTTATTAATCTTGGATCTGTGGGTTTATGGTTTTTGTCAATTTCAAAAGTTTTTGGTCATTATTTCTTCAAATATTATTTTTCTATCTGGCTCTCTCTCTCCTTCTTTGGGAGCTCTAATTATGGGTATATTCAGCTGCTTGAAGTTGTCCCACATCTCACTGGTGCATTTTTCCTTTTTAAAAAAATAATCTTTCTCTTTCATTTTGAATAGCAATTGTTGCATCTGCTGTTAGTCCCATTCAGTGTATTTTTTTACCTCGAACATTATAATTTTCATCTCTAGAAGTTTGATTTGTCTCACTTGACTTTTTGGACACAGGGAATACAGTTGTAATAACTGGGTTTTATTTGTTTGTTGGTTTTGTTTTGAGACACAGTCTCTCTCTGTCACCCAGGTTGGAGTGCCCTGGAATGGTCTTGGCTCACTGTAACCTCCACCTCCTGCGTTCAAGCGATTCTCCTGTTCCAGCCTCCTGAGTAGCTGGAATTACAGATGTGTACCACCACACCCAGTCACTTTTTGTACTTTTAGTAGAGACAGGGTTTTACCATGTTGGTCACGCTGATCTCAAACTCCTGACCTCAGCTGATCCGCCCACCTCGGCCTTCCAAAGTCCTGGGATTATAGGCGTGAGCCACTGCGCCCGGCCATAATAACTGTTTTAGTACCCTTATCTGCTGATTTGACATCTGTTAGTTCTGGATTGGTCTTGACTGATTGACTATTCTCATTATAAGTCATATTTTCCTGCTCTTTTGTATGCCTATATCTTTAATTGGATGCCAGACATTGTGAATTTTACTTTGCTGGGTGATGAAGACTTACGTGTTGCTATAAATATTTTTGAGATTTGTTCTGGGATGTAGTTAAGTTACGAGTTTTTCTTTTAAGATTTGTTAGGTTGCTTTGGAGTACGGCTTAGCTAATTACCCACCACTACTGAAGTAAGACTTTGGTTAGCAATCTACCCAGTGCATTGTAAATTACAAGTTTTTCCAATCTGGCTGGTAGGAACGGCATTCTCCTGGCCCCATGTAAGCACTGGGCAGTTTCCTCTCATCCTGTTGAATAATCTTTCCCCTGACTTGGATAGTTTCCTTACATGCATGTGCTGATCATATTCTGTTACATAATGCAGGGAACCCAGTGCAGACCCCAGGGCTTCTCTCTGTGCAGCTGTTTCTGATACTCTGACTTGCAAACTTCCGCAGCCTTGGTGTCCCTGGACTCTTGGTTTGTCTCTTCAATTCAGGGAGTCTACCAGGTTCTCTCTGGGGTCCCTACCTATTTTGGGTTGAATTGTTCCCCTTCCCAAAAATATGTTGGAATCCCAACCCCCAGTACCTCAGAATGTAACTGATTTGGAAATAGAGTCTTTATTGAGGTAATCAAGCTAAAATGAGCTTATTATATTGGGTCCTAATCCAATAGGACCGGTGTCTTTCTAAGAAGAGGAACATGGACAGAGACATGTAGAGATGGAAGACCTCGTGAGAACACGGAGATGATGGCCATCTACAAGCCAAAGAAAACAGGGCACCCAGAAGCTAGGAAGGAGGCATGGAACAGGCTCTCCCTCACAGCCCTTGGAAGGAACCAGTGCTGCTGACATTATGATTTCAGACTTCTGGCCTGCACAACTGTGGTCAATGAATTTCTGTCACGTAAGCCATCCAGTGTGTGGTACTTTCTTACAGCAGCTCTGGCAAACTGAACACAGCTTCCTTGCGCTATAGCCTGGAAACTCTTCAGGCAGCAAGCAGGAGCAAGCATAGGGCTCAGCACATGTGTTTCCCACCTCTCATTCTTTCATTGCTTGATGTTCACTGTCTTAAAAACCAGCGTCAGGCTGGGTGAGATGGCTCACACCTGTAATCTCAGCACTTTTGGGAGGCCAAGGTGGGTGGATCACCTGAGGTCAGGAGTTCAAGACCAGCCTGGCCAACATGGCAACACCCCGTCTCTACTAAAAAATGCAAAAATTAGCCGGGCGTGGTGGCACACACCTGTAATCCCAGCTACTCAGGAGGCTGAGGCAGGAGAATCGCTTGAACCCAGGACGTGGAGGTTGCAGTGAGCTGAGATCACTCCAGCCAGGGCAACAGAGCAAGACCCTGTCTCAAAAAAAAACAAAAACAAAAAAAAAAAACAGCGTTGGTTTGGTTTTTGTCGTTTCAGGTGGAAGGGTAAACGTGGCCCCTGTTATTATTGCTTCATGGCTGGAAGCAGAAGTCCTCGCTCATTTGATTTTTAATTGTACAGTGTCAAGTGTCACTGTTTCAATTCTGGGACTATGTCTTGGTTTGCCAATGGGATTATAAATTTTGAGACCAGAGGCCTTTGCACCAACCACAATGCCTGAACTTGTGCCCTGCACGAGATCCGAGTGCAATACGTATCTGAGCTAAACAGTGTATTTTTGGTTTTTCAGACTCAGCACACTGAGGATTGACTTATGATGAAAAATCAATGGATATGAAATTTCTTATTCCACTTGGTATTTTTGGTGTGTGAAAAATAGCCTGAAACTAAAATATTTTAGTTCCTATCTTGTTTTCAAAGAAGTGACACTCTGATGATTTCCTTTTTGAATTAACAGTCATGTACCTGATAGCGCAGAGCTGGGGGAGAAATTCTTGGGCCCAAACCATGCAGCCTGTGAAGTAAAACAGCCTATCACTGCTCATCTGGATTGTCTACCGTCATTTTTGTCCGTCTCTCAGTTCTTTTCAAGGAGGAAGGTAACACAATTGGTACCTAGGCTTTCCTTGACTTGGTGTGAAAGCAACAGGAGAGAATCACACTTTTTGGTTACATTCTGGAGGTTCAGACTAACTCTGTTTTTGTTGTTGCTGTTGATTTGTTTGTTTGTTTTAGACAGAATGCAGTGGCACGATCTTGGCTCACTGAGATCGGGCCACTGAACTCCAGCCTGGTGGCAGAGCGAGATTCTGTCTAAAACAAACAAACAAACAAACAAACAAACAAACTTACCTTCATTTATGTTTTTGTATAAAAATGAACCCAACACTTTCTTGAGGAAGGCTCTTGATCTGGTTACACAGACCAAATGAATTCCATGCAATCAGAAGGACAGAACGTGACTTGGGACACAAATCATAACACCCTCCCCACCTGGGAAGGGAAACATTATGGACTTATGGAAACCTTATAAACCACAAAGCTTTGTAAATAACTGCCCCCTCTCTTCCCACCCCATCCAACTCAGCCCAGTCCTGAGGCTTAGCGAACTGAATGACTGGTTCTGTGGCTCCCAGCTGCTCAGTGGCTGAACCAAACCCGTGAGTCAGGTGAGAGCTTTTTCTGCTCCTCTCATTTCTGGGGCAAGAATGGGTTATGTCAGGACTACTGGAAAATAAAACTGCATCAATGTGGACATTTTGCTAGTCTGTCAGATTTACTCAGGGTTTTAAGGAAGGAGTCCATTGATAGAGAAGAGGATGGGAGACTTAAATAATTTAAGAAACAAGTAGTACTGAGCATGTTGATGTTCAAATGAAGATCTCTTATGAGTAGAGTGCAAAATCAACTTAGGTCTTAAAGCTGGAACAGGAGATGTCAAAGAAATACCTGTTTTGGGTGGTCCCCTCCAGCCTCAGTATCCTGTCCCCTTACCATACTGGTCCCTTGAGAAATTTGAGATGCAGTATTTTTCCCTGTTCTGATTAGAATGTGAGCACTTATCTACCTATTTTTAAGTGGGCATGTTTTTGTTGGTTGGAGACAAAAGAGAATTCCAAGGAAAGGACTTGGACTCTAAAGAAACACTACAGCACTAGCTATAGAAATTGGGATCACTAGTGTTTTTTTTTTTTTTTTTTTTTTGAGACAGAGTTTTGTTCTTGTTGCCCAGGTTGGAGTGCAATGGCACTGTCTCAGCTCGCTGCAACCTCCACTTCCTGGGTTCAAATGATCCTCCTGCCTCAGCCTCCCAAGTAGCTGGGATTACAGGCGCCTGCCACCACACCAGCCTAATTTTTGTATTTTTTGTAGAGATGGGTTTCACCATGTTGGCCAGGCTGGTCTCAATCTCCTAACCTCAAGTGGTCCGCCCACCTCGGCCTCCCAAAGTGCTGGGATTACAGGCGTGAGCCACTGCACCCAGCCCACTAGTGCTTTTAATTGTCATGGGAGACCATTTTTTTTTTTTAGTTTTTCTTTTTTTTCTCCTCTTTTTGTAGTTGGACCTCAAGTGCTGAGTTGGAATTAACCATACTCCACAGTACATGGCTCATCATCATGGATCTGTGATTGATTGATGGATTGACCAAGTGCTTTAATCCCCATTCTCTCCCCTAAATTTCCCAACCACAAGTGACCTTCCTTATGGTTTTTTAACATTTATTCCCTCGTTTCATATGTTATTACCAGATGCGGATTGCTGTTTTCTATGCCCATTTCTTTTTTACTCTATACAACTCCTTCAAGGCCCATCTATGATACACATTTACATCTAATCCTTTACTTTTATATACATACACATATACATATACGCATACACACACAGACATATAAATATTATATCTATATAATATATGTATTTTTTTAAATTAAGCGACAGAGTCTTACTCTGTCACCGAGGCTGGAGTGCAGTGGCACAATCATAGGTCACTGTAACCTCAAACTCCTGGGCTCAAGTGATCCCCGTGCTTCAGCCTCTTGAGTGGCTGTGACTACAGGCATGTGCCACTATGCCTGGCTAATTAAAAAAATTTTTTTTTGTAGAGACCAGGTCTGGTTGCCCAGGCTGGTCTCAAACTCCTGGGCTCAAGTAATCTTCCTGCCTTGGCCTCCAGGGTGCTGGGATTACAGGCATGAGCCATGGCACCCAGCCTAATCCATTACTTGTAATGCAATCTAGACCTCCACCTGTTTTGCTAATCCACTCTCCTGGTGATAGACAGAGCTCTTGCCTTTTGGGATGCTATTTCAAAGAGAACAGGATGCTCAATCTAGATCAATAGTTTTACATATAAATTCAATTTTTTTGTATTTCAGTAATGTCGAAAATAAGCAATACTTGCCATTATTGTTATTATTGACCAAATAAACACAGAACTTTGCCCAGACTGTTAGTGTTCTCTGCCTGATCTTGATTTGGTGGAGTAAGGAAGAGAAAGGGGTGGGAATTTCTGGGTATGTCTTGCTCTGCTCACTTAACACCTATGAGTAGCGGACTCATGCATTTTAAACAAATTGGCCATTCCAAGATAACCTTTCCAGGTCACTTCTCCAGGCTAAGTCCATTCAAAAATACTGCTCAAAAAACAGATTACGTCTTGAGTACTGTTACATTCGGGGTCAAGGACTAGGCATTGCAGTAGTTCACCGAGCTAGTTACGTCAGCCAAGAGGAATGTATGCTGTCAACTGCTGTACAAAGATGTGTATCATAGCTGAAGCTTCTCTACGTATCTCTCTCTCATGCCGTGTTTGAGAAGGAGAGGCTCTTAATAGGCAGGGTAACTAACAATTTAGCTTTTGAAATATGATATGGGAAAATCAGGATAAGCAAGAGTCTTTTGGTCTGTTGGATACTATTATTGAGCTGAAAATATGAGACACTAGAGGGAATAATGTTTTATAAATGATGAGAGGTATTTTAAGTAGCCAACAATATCGTTTTAATGCATTTAATTTTTCAAACTATGCCACAGCCTCCTATGTGGTAGAGAATGGTTTTGGCATGTATAATGTGGTGTCCAGATCACCCATATGTTGGTTATAATTGAACCAAACGTTGGATAGAGAAATAAAAGAGTGTGGGTGGAAGAGAGAACTTAGTTAAATGTATTTGTTTCTATCCCCGAAACTGCAGCTGTGAGCTTGGTGTTAAGCAATGAGAGGGAGAAGGAAGGAAGGAAGGAAGGGAAAAAAGGAAAGAAGGAAGGAAAAAAGGAAGGAAGGAAAAGAGGGAAGGAAAGGAAGGAAGGAGGGGGGAGGAAGGGAGGGAGGAGGGGAGGAAGGAAGGAAGGAAAGAAGGAAGGAAAAAAGGAAGGAAGGAAAAGAGGAAGGAAGGAAAGGAGGGAAGGAAAGGAAGGAAGGAGGGGGGAGGAAGGGAGGGAGGAAGGGTAAGGGAGGGAGAGGGAAACAAAAAGAAGGAAAAAAAGCAAGACAGTGGCTGTGACTACAGGACTTAAAAGTCCATGAACTTTTAAGCTATAACCTTCTCAGCGTAGTACAAATAATTAGTTCTTTGTTGACTGGTCGTGCCTATGCCTAGTTATCAAGGCGGTGTTAATGAGGAAAAAATGCTGAACTTGGGTAAATAAGATGACCTAGGTTAAAAAAAAAGAAGACTCTGCCACTCAAAGCCATGTGACCTTAAGCAAGTCTTTTTATCTTCCTAAATCTTATTTTTCTCATCTGCAAAGTAGGCAAGACAATTATCTTACAAGTGGTTGTGTGGTTGTGCAGACTCAGTGGGAATGCCCTTAGAAATTGTCAAGTGTTGTTCAAGTGTGAGGGTTCAAAAGAAAATTTACCTCCAGGAAGTTAATTGAATGAATTAGGAGATGTATCAGCATATTGAGTTATGTCAGTACTTTTTTAGGATAAATTATAGTTTCAGAGAACCCTGCCAAGTGGACTAGGGCCCTCGCTTCAGGAACTAGGTACATTCCACCTACCACCTACCTACTCCGTCTTCAGAGAAGCACAAATCAAGGACTGAAGAAAACAGAATAAACAATGCCTCTCTCTTCATTTTTCTCAGACACCCAGATTCTGTGATAAGGATGAAGGTGAACGAAGAAGGACCTTAAGGCAAGACTGTTTCCAGATTGACTTTGTGGGCCAATTTAATTTACAGTTCTGTAGATGGCTTGATGTGCTGCAAATCCAATTAGTTTCAGCTATTTTCCAAATCAGAGTTGTTATTATTTAGAATTAAAGTAGCTGCATTTTTATTGGTACTTGGAAAATTCAACTATTTTCCAAATCTGGGTTGTTATTATCTAGAATTAGAGTAGCTGCGTTTCTACTGATACTTGGAAACTATGCATAGATGAACTGCATTTGTGGTTGGATATTTCCCTTCACAAACTGCAACAATCATCTGTCCCCGTGTTTCTCTGAGAATAAGTAGTTGGCATTTTACAGTCCTCCGTGGAAGGCCAGTGTCTATTTCTCTTTGCCTATAGAAGGAGGCTTTGCCTTCCCTGGAGTCTTCTGCCTTCTCTGGAGTATTGCACAATTCTTGTCTATTTGGCAGAATTAGCATGATTGGTACTATCCTAAGTGTCTAATTTTGAGTACTAGAAAAACAAGTTTAGCTTAGATATACGTTGTATATAGATGCCTTTGTTGCTTACAAACTCTTGAGAATGTCTTGCCTGGCTAAGTAGGTATCAAGCTTCTTCTGTACAGGAGCTATAGTAGATGCCACTGGTATACCCACTCCGTACTCCCTGCTAGAATGTGTCTTAAATGATGATCTCAAAGTATTGCTCATTTCTTTACTTGACTTTGTAAACAGATTTCACTTCTGATTGTAAAAAGAATATATGCTCACTTTTGGCAATAGAAAAGTAAAAAGAAGAAAAGGAAAAAGTTCCATAGTATTACTTCCCAGTGAGGCCACTAATAAATAACATTTTGTTGTGTGCCACTTGCTTGTCTGTGGGGCTGATACAGATGTACTGTAGCTGACACTGCGGGTTGTCTCAGAATAGCCATATCTCTTTATTTTCATTGCTATCAGCACATGGTTTTGTGTTGGCTTCCATAGCCAAGTGTTTGAGGGAGGCTGGCTGTTGACAGCTATGCAGGTCTCATTTTACTAGGCCAATGATTGCTTCAGGTCTGGGCATTGGACGAAACCTGGGCACTGGGACCTGAGGAGAGGTCTGCAGGCAGTGGGGCCTTGTAAAATGGAAGCACAGGAAAGACGCCCCTTCTTCACTGGACATGACTCTAGAGTGTCTTAAATGATGATACAGTCTGCATCCTTGGACTGTAAGGGATGCCACTGCAGAGTGGACAGATGAAGAGCACACTTGTTCTTGAGAAGCCACCAAATGCACCAGCTCCAAAATGCTGCTATTGGGCTTCCTGTTATGTGAGATGACAAGTGGCCTTGTCATTTAAATCACTTTCAACTGCGTTTCCTGTGACCTTCAGCTAAAATCATCCTAACTTCCGTGGCGTTCTTTCCTCAGTAGTATATTGTGTCCACTTACCTAGTCATCGAACAATCTTCACAAGGAAACTCTGCACAATGGTACTTGCTATTTGCTTGTGTCCCTCCTCACAGGTCCCTGAGCTCCTCAAGAGCAGAGATGAGGGGTGTTTGTTTGTTTGTTTTATGGTATTTCTTCTGTCTCATGATCAGACCTGAACGCAATGTCTGACACATTCCACAACTAAGATTCTGTGGAATGAGGGAATTGATGACTGAATTCCTTATTGTGTCTAAAAGGCCCTGCTAGTAGGTGACAAGCATTTATTGAGCATGACAGGTTGTCCTCACTGTTCTCCAGGGAGCTGGCCTTTGCATGTGAGTTTGCATTTGCTGAAGGTAAATCTCAAGGAAAAAACTATAACATGTTAGTCTGACACTTTTATGACAGTGAGCAAAATTGCATTTTTTTTTGAGACAGGGTCTTGCTCTGTTACCTAGGCTGGAATGTAGTGGTGCGATCACGGCTAACTGCATCCTCCACCTCCCAGGCTCAAGCTATCCTTCCACCTCAGCCTCCTGAGTAGCTGGGAGGCGTGCAGTATAACACCTGCTTAATTTTTGTATTTTTTGTAGAGACGGGGTTTCACCATGTTTCCCAGGTTGGTCTCAAACTCCTGGGCTCAAGCGATCTGCCCACCCCGGCCTCCCAAAGTGCTGGGATTATAGGTGTGAGGCACTGAGACCCGCCTAAAATTGCAAATTTGATAGCAATTTTAAAATAAAAGATAAGGGTGGTGGTGTCGCTTTATTCGCGGCATCACAGTCATCCTCAAACACTTGAAAAGAATTCTTTCAAGCTACGCTGAAGAATTTATTTCCTTGGGGGGATTAGAGGTATATGTTTATCTTTTTTCTTTTCTTTTTAAATATAGGGGTGCTACTTACTTGGATGAAAGTGGTTGGATCCCCTGATTGTTGCTCCCCTAACCTCTCGTGCTTCCCATGTCACAAAAAAATCACTCCAACGACTACCTGATCATGCGCATTCCCTGCTAGACCAGAAGCTCTGTTAAGTCAGGGAGGACACTTGCCATCAACCCTGAGATTGGCACTTTCTAGTTGTTCCACAAATACCTGTTGAATGAATGATTAAAAATTGGGGCGGTGAAATTCATGTTTGTGCAAAAATCTTGGCTATCCAGGAGCTGAGGCTGTAATGTGGACTATGTGTGGAAAAAGGAGACAGGCAGGGGCGACATTCGGGGAGAGGAGGGAGGCGAAGGCAGAGGAAAAAGCCCTACCCCAGCCGTCCTAAGGAAATGTACTAAGAGGAAACTTGCACAAGGGGGCAGAGCAGAGCCGCAGTGAACGCCAGCCTGTTGGCTCCTTGGACTTCACTAATGTTACTTTAAGAACAGTATGGGCTAATACGGAGTTGGGTTGAAAATACAATTTGTCTTGTTAAAAGGCACTGGAAGACCCAAATCCTTCTTTCACAGTCTCATCATGCATTCCAGAAAACACATTTTTTGTTTGGTTAAATAGGAACAAAATATGCATTTGAAGGTCCTTGCGTGCTTTCTGTGGGCTCTTTAAAGGAGAGTTAAATTGGTTCCAGAAAGGAGCCAAGAAGTTCATGGATTTCTGACAATTCACCCCCAAGGCTTGACCTCCACTTCTACACTGAATACGGGCTAATGAAAGGGCGCTGAACTGGAATTGAAAAAAGATGGAGTCTAGTCCAGGTTTTCTCTCTAACTAGCTGTGTAGCTTCAAGTCATTTAACATCTCTGGGACATATTTTTGTTATTTGCAAAACGGAGGGACTTAGTAAGGGCATTTCTCAATACAACACAACTACAGTTTGCAAGCTGTCTAGATTCCCTACTGAAGATTGTAGAAGAAAAAGAAAGAGGGTGAGAAGGGCCAAGAAGAACCAAGTTGTAAGAACTCAGGAGAGGAGCAGAAGAGGAGGTGAGAAGGCTTGGGTTGGGAAGAGGTACCTCAATTTGAGAAAACACTGGACTAAGCCTTCTTCAAGCTCTACATTCTGAGGTTCTGCTACTTCCTACTTTGTATCTCCATTTGGATATCTGCCATAGGCTCGACTTGCTCCACATCAAAGTCATTATCTTCTCCCCATAAACCATCTCTTTCCCAGGGTCCATGCCTGCTGGTGGGTAGTACACTGATTATCGCCTACACCCAGCCCTGCAGTCCTTGCCAGCCATTGTCTGTGTTTCCTGCCATAGAGCTAAATTCTGGTGAGGGAGACAAATACATATGCCCATATAAACACTGATGAATTCCATGAAGAAAGGAAGGATTCTTTTAAAAAATGTGCATATGCATGTGAAATAAAGAAAAGAGCCTAGTTTGGGTGGCAGAGGTCTCTCTGAGAAGATGACATTTAAGTTGAGATCTGAAGCAGAAGCCTACCAGATGGGTAGGGGTGGAGAGGGTAGCGGGGGAGGTGGTGGAAGTGCTTTCAGGGGCTCTGGGGCTGCAGAGAGTGCATCAGAGGGGACCAGGAGTTGAGAAAAGACCAGCGTGATGTGGAGGTAGTGGACAAGTGATAAAGGGGCAAGACGCAGGGGAAGAGGCACATAGGGTTCTTCAGGCCAACCAGAGAATTGTTTTATTCTACGAAAGATGGCTAGTCATGTTTTATTTAGTCCTCTTATTCATCATCTATATGCAATCAGTCATCAAATCTGGTTAATATGTGTTGAACATCTTTTCTGTCTCTTACATGTTTTCATTTTTAATGTCTGGTCTGGGCCTTCACCTCATGTGTAGACAATCTCTTCATTGGCTTTCCTGGCTCTAGATCTCTTCCATCTCCCTGGCTATCCCTCCTACCTGGTCCCCATCCCTAACATTTCTTCTCACTAAATCTGCAAACTGCTGCCAACTGATATTCCTCAACACTTCTTTCATTCTATTATGCCACCACTCAAAATCTTCCATAGCTTCCTATTGCCTATCAAGTAATGATTAACTCTCTTTCCTTAAGAGGTAGCCCCATTTTGGCTGATGTGGTTTGGCTGTGTCCCCACCCAAATTTCATCTAGAATTGTAGTTCCCACAATCTCCACGTGTCATGGGAGGGACCCAGGAGGTAATTAAATCATGGGGGCAGTTACCCCCATGCTGCTGTTCTCATGAGAGTAAGTTCTCAAGACATCTGATAGTTTTATAAGGGGTTTTCCCCCCTTTGCTTGATACTTATCCTTTCTGCCACCATGTGAATAACATCTTTGCTTTCCTTTCCACCATAATAGTAAGTTTCCTGAGGCCTTCCAAGCCCTGCAGAACTGTGAGTCAATTAAACCTCTTTCCTTTATAAATTACCCAGCCTCAGACAATTCTTTATAGCAGCATGAGAACAGGCTAATAAACTGGTATCAGTAGAGTCGGGTGCTGCTATAAGGATACCTGAAAATATGGAAGTGTCTTTGGAACTGGGTAACAGGCAGAGGTCAGAACAGTTTGGAGGGCTCAGAAGAAGATGACAGGAAAATGTGGGACAATTTGGAGCCTTCTAGAGACTTGGAGGGCTCAGAAGACAAGAAGATATGGGAAAGTTTGGAACTTTCTAGAGATTTGCTGAATGGCTTTGACTAAAATGCTGATAGTGATGTGGACAATGAAGTCCAGGGTGAGATGGTTTCAGATGGAGATGAGGAACTTGGGAATTGGAATAAAGATGATTCTTGACTGGAAGGATCCAAGATGGCTGAATAGGAACAGTTCCACAGTGCAGTTCCCAGCAAGAACAATGCAGAGGGTGAGTGCCCACCACATTTCGAAACAAATTTTCACTGCCCACAGACCAGGTGGTTCCTGGGCTGAAAAGCGCCACGAGTTTTCAGCATGGTAGTTTCTGCCAGCCAGTGCTGGCTTGGTACACAAAAACTCACACAAATCTGGGTGGCTGTTTCAACTGGCACCTGGAATGCCTGGGAGACAAAGCCACCCATTCAACTGAAAGGGAGGGGGCTGAGACAGGGAGCCAGGTGATCTGACTTGGTGGGTACCACCCCCACAAAGACCAGCAATCTGAAATGCTCTGGATTGAGAGTTTTGCAGCAAGTGCAGCTGGACCCAGGACAGTCCAGCTCAGTGGGGGGAAGGGGGACCACCACTACCGAGGCAGTTCACACAGCAGCTAGGCATAGCCTGTGCCAGCTCAGCAACACCTCTGCTGGCAGACTGTGACTAGACTACTCTGTGTGGGGCAGGGCATCTATGAAAAAAGGCGGCAGCATGACAGGAACTTATAAATAAAGCCACCCTTTCCCGGGACAGAGCACCTGGGAAAAGAGGCAGTTATGAGTTCCACTGCCGCAGACTTAAAAGTACCTGCCCAGCATCTCTGCACAGAACAACGGAGCTCCCAGCACAGCACTTGAGCTCCTATAAGGGACAGACTGTCTCCTCAAGCAACTCCCTGACCACCTTATACCCAAAGAGACACCTCATAAAGGAGAGCTCAGACCGACATCTGGCAGGTACCTTCTGGGATGAGGATAGCAGAGGAAGAAACTGGTGGCAACCCTTGCTGTTATGCAGCCCCCACACGTGATCCCCAGGTGAGCAGGGTCTGGAGTGGACCTCCAGCAGTCCTGCAGCAGAGGAGCCTGACTGTTAGAAGGAAAACTAAGAAACAGAAAGAAATAACTTCATCATCAACAAAAAGGATGTCCACTCAGAGACCCCGTCTGAAAGTCACCAACTACAAAGACCACAGGTAGATAAAGCCACTAAGATGGGAAGAAACCAGCATGAAAAGGATGAAAACACCAAAAACCAGAATGTCTCTCCTCCCGCAAAGGATCACAATTCCTCAGCAGCTAGGGATCAAAGCTGCATGGAGAATGAATCTGATGAATTGATAGAAACAGGCTTCAGAAGGTGGATAACAACAAACTTCTCAGAGCTAAAAGAACATGTGCTAACCCAATGCAAAGAAACTAAGAATCTAGAAAAAAGGATAGATGAGATGCTAACTAGAATAAACAGCTTAGAGAAGAATATAAATGAATTGATGGAGCTGAAAAACACAGCATGAGAACTTTGCGAAGCATACACAAGTTTCAATAGCTGAATCAATCAAGCCAAAGAAAGGATATGAGAGATTGAAGATCAACTCAATGAAATAAAATGAGAAGTCAAGAACAGAGAAAAAAGAGTGAAAAGAAATGAACAAAGCCTCCAAGAAATATGGGATTATGTGAAAAGACCTAATCTACGTTTGATAGGTGTACCTGAATGTGACAGAACGAATCCAAGTTGGAAGACACTTTTAGGATATTATCCAGGAGAACATCCCCAACCTAGCAAGCCAGGCCACCATTCAAGTCCAGGAAATACAGAGAATGCCACAAAGATATTCCTCAAGAAGAGCAACCCCAAGGCACATAATTGTCAGATTCACCAGGGTTGAAATGAAGGAAAAAATGCTAAGGGCAGCCAGAGAGAAAGGTCAGGTTACCCACAAAGGGAAGCCCATCAGACTCATAGTGGATCTCTCAACAGAAACCGTACAAGCCAGAAGAGAGTGGGGGCCGATATTCAACATCCTTAAAGAAAAGAACTTTCAACCTATAATTTCATATCCAGACAAACTAAGCTTCATAAGAGAAGGAGAAAGAAAATCCTTTATGGACCAGCAATTGCTGAGAGATTTTGTCACCACCAGGCCTGCCTTACGAGAGCTCCTGAAAGAAGCACTAAACAAGGAAAGGAACAACCAGTACCCGCCACTCCAAATGTATCAAATGGTAAAGACCATTGACACAATGAAAAAAAATAATAATAATGGGAAAAACATCCAGCTAGCATCAAAATGGCAGGATCAAATTCACACATAACAATATTAACCTTAAATGTAAATGGGCTAAATGCCCCAATCAAAAGACACAGACTGGCAAATTGGATAAAAAGTCAAGACCCATCGGTGTGATGTATTCAGGAAACCCATCTCATGTGCAAGGACACACACAGGCTAAAAATAAAGGGATGGAGGAAGATTTATCAAGCAAATGGCGAGCAAAAAAAAAAAAAAAAAAAAAAGCAGGAGTTGCAATCCTAGTCTCTGATAAAGTGGACTTTAAACCAACAAAGATCAAAAGAGTCAAGAAGAGCTAACAATCCAAAATATATATGCACCCAATAGAGGAGCAGCCAGGTACATAAAGCAAGTTCTTAATGACCTACAAAGAGACATAGACTCTCACACAATAATAGTGGGAGACTTTAATACTCCACTGTCAATTTTAGATCAACAAGACAGAAAATTAACAAGGATATCCAGGACTTGAACTCAGATCTGGACCAAGTGGACTTAATAGACATCTACAGAAATCTCCACCCCAAATTCACAGAATATACATTGTTCTCAGCACCTCATTGCACCTACTCTGAAATAAACCACATAATTGGAAGTAAATCACTCTTCAGCAAATGCAAAAGAATGGAAATCATAACAGTCTCTCAGACCATAGGGCAATCAAATTAGAACTCAGAATTAAGAAACTGACTCAGAAGTGCACAGCTTCATGGAAACTGAACAACTGGCTCCTGAATGTCAACTGGATAAACAATGAAATGAAGGCAGA
This sequence comes from Aotus nancymaae, assembly GCF_030222135.1. Taxonomy (NCBI): domain Eukaryota; kingdom Metazoa; phylum Chordata; class Mammalia; order Primates; family Aotidae; genus Aotus; species Aotus nancymaae. Next base: position 50,103,555 of record NW_026988432.1, on the reverse strand, counting down.
AGTAAAGATGTTCTTTGAAACCAACGAGAATGAAGACAAAACATACCAGAATCTCTGGGACACATTCAAAGCAGTGTCTAGAGGAAAATTTATAGCAATAAATGCCCACATGAGAAGCGAGGAAAGATCTAAAATCAATACGCTATCATCAAAATTGAAAGAGCTAGAGGAGCAAGATCAAAAAAACTCAAAAGCTAGTAGAAGACAAGAAATAACTAAGATCAGAGCAGAACTGAAGGAGATAGAGAAATAAAAACCTTCAAAAAAATCAATAAATCCAGGAGCTGGTTTTTTGAAAAGATCAACAAAATAGATGACTAGCAGATTAATAAAAAAGAAAAAGGAGAAATATCAATTAGATACAATAAAAAACAGATAAAGGGGATATACAATCAGTTTGTATTCTGATTCCACAGAAATACAAACTACAATCAGAGATTACTACAAACAACTCTATGAATGTAAACCAGTAAACCTGGAAGAAATGGATAAATTCCTGGATACTTACACCCTCCCAAGCCTAAACCAGGAAGAAGTTGAAACCTTGAATTGACCAACAACAAGGGCTGAAGTCGAGGCAGCAATTAAGAGCCTACCAACTAAAAAAACTCTGGGTCCAGATGGGTTCACAGCTGAATTCTACCAGACATACAAAGAGGAACTGGTACCATTCCTTCTGAAACTATTCCAAATAATCCAAAAAGAGGGAATCCTTCCCAAATCATTTTATGAGACCAACATCATCCTGATGCCAAAACCCGGCAGAGACTCAACAAAAAAAGAAAACTTCAAGTCAATATCCATGATGAACATAGATGCAAAAATCTTCAATAAAATACTGGCAAACCAATTGCAACAGCACATCAAAAAAGCGTATCCATCATGATCAAGTAGGCTTCATTCCAGGGATGCAAGGCTGGTTCAACATATGCAAGTCTATAAAAGTAATCCACCACATAAACAGAACCAAAGACAAAAACCACATGATTATCTCAACAGATGCAGAGAAGGCCTTTGACAAAATTCAACAGCCTTTTATGGTAAAAACTCTCAATAAACTAGGTATTGAAGGAACATATCTCAAAACAATAAAAGCTATTTATGACAAACCAACAGACAATATCATACTGAATGGGCAAAAACTGGAAGCATTCCCTTTGAAATCTGGCACTAGACAAGGATGCCCTCTCTCACCACTCCTATTCAATATAGTATTGGAAGTTCTAGCCAGAGCAATCAGGCAAGAGAAAGACATAAAGGGTATTCATGTCGGAAAGGAGGAAGTCAAACTGTCTCTATTTGCAGATGACATGATTGTAGATTTAGAAGACCCTATCATCTCAGCCCAAAATCTCCTTAAACTGATAAGCAACTTCAGCAAAGTCTCAGGATACAAAATCAATGTGGAGAAATCATAAGCATTTCAATACACCAATAACAGACTAATGGAGAGCCAAATCATGAGCAAACTCCCATTCACAATTGCTACAAAGAGAATAAAATACCTAGGAATACAACTAACAAAGGATGTAAAGGGCCTCTTCAAGGAGAACTACAAACCACTGCTCAACAAAATAAGAGAGGACACAAACAGATGGAGAAATATTCCATGCTCGTGGTTAGGAAGAATCAATATTGTAAAAATGACCATACTGCCCAAAGTAATTTATAGATTCAACACTATCCCCATCAAGCTACCAATGACCTTCTTCACAGAACTGGAAAAAAACTACCTTAAACTTCATATGGAACCAAAAGAGAGCCTGCATAGCCAAGACAATCCTAAGCAAAAAGAACAAAGCTGGAGGCATCACGCTACCTAATTTCAAACTATACTAAAAGGCTACAGTAATCAAAACAGCATGGTACTGGTACCAAAACAGAGATATAGACCAATGGAACTGAACAGAGGCCCTGGAGGCAACACCACATATCTACAACCATCTGATCTTTGACAAACCTGACAGAAACAAGCAATGGGGAAAGGATACTCTGTTTAATAAATGGTGTTAGGAAAACTGCCTAGCCATGTGCAGAAAGCAAAAACTGGGCCCCTTCCTGACACCTTACACTAAAATTAACTCCAGATGGATTAAAGACTTAAACATAAGACCTAACACCATAAAAACCCTAGAAGAAAACATAGGCAAAACCATTTAGGACATAGGCATAGGCAAGGACTTCATGACTAAAGCACCAAAAGCATTGGCAACAAAAGCCAAAATAGACAAATGGGATCTAATTAAACACCAGAGCTTCTGTGCAGCAAAAGAAACAATCATTACAGTGAATCCGCAACCAACAGAATGGGAAGAAATTTTGGCAATCTACCCATCTGACAAAGGGCTAATATCGAGAATCTACAAAGAACTAAAACAGATTTACAAGAAAAAAATAAACAAACCCTTCCAAAAGTGGGTGAAGGACATGAACACTTTTCAAAAGAAGACATATATGAGGCCAAGAAACATGAAAAAATGCTCATCATCCCTCATTATTAGAGAAATGCAAATCAAAGCCACATTGAGATACCACCTCATGCCAGTTAGAATGGGATCATTAAAAAATCTGGAGACAACAGATGCTGGGGAGGATGTGGAGAAATAGGACCACTTTTACGCTGTTGGTGGGAGTGTAAATTAGTTCAACCATTGTGGAAGACAGTGTGGCACTACCTTGAGAACCCAGAAATAGAAATTCCATTTGACCCAGCAATCGCATTACTGGGTATGTACCCAAAGGATTATAAATCATTCTATTATAAAAACACATGCACACATATGTTCATAGCGGCACTGCTTACAATAGCAAAGACCTGGAACCAACCCAAATGCCCATTGACGATAGACTGGACAAGGAAAATGTGGCACATATACACTATAGAATACTATGCAGCCATAAAAAATGATGAGTTTGTATTCTTTGTAGGGACATGGATGAATCTGGAAACCATAATTCTCAGTAAACTGAAACAAGAACAGAAAATCAAACACTGCATTTTCTCACTCATAGGCAGGTGATGAACAATGAGAATGCATGGACACAGGGAGGGGAGCATCACACACTGGGGTCTGTTGTGGGGGGCCAAGGGAGGGACAGCGGGAGGGTGGGGAGGTCAGGGAGGGATATGGGGAGAAATACCAGATGTAGGTGATGGGGGAATGGAGGCAGCAAACCACATTGCCATGTGTGTATCTGTGCAACAATCCTGCATAATCTGCACATGTACCCCAGAACCTAAAGTACAATTTAAAAAAAAAGATGATTCTTGCAATGCTTTAGCAAAGAGACTGGCAGCGTTTTGCCCCTGCCCTAGAGATTTGTGGAACTTTGAACTTGAGAGAGATGATTTAGGATGTCCGGTGGAAGAAATTTCTGAGTCAAAGCATCCAAGAAAAAGCAGAGCATAAAAGTTTGGAAAATTTGCAGCCTAATGATGTGATAGAAAATAAAACCCCATTTTCTTGGGAGAAATTCAAGCCAGCTCCAGAAATTTGCATAAGTAAGGAGGAGCCAAATGTTAATCACTGAGACAAGGGGCAAAATGTCCCCAGGGCATATCAGAGATCTTCCCATCATAGCCCTTCCCAACACAGGCCCAGAGGCCTAAGAGGGAAAAATGGTTTTGTGGGCAAGGCCAAGGGACCCTCTGCTCTGTGCAGTCTCAGGACATGGTAACCTGTGCCCCAGCTGCTTCAGCTCTAGCCACGGCTAAAAGGAGTCAAGGTACAGCTCAGGCTTCAGAGGGTGCAAGCCCCAAGCCTTAGAGGCTTCTATGTGGTATTGAGCCTGTGGGTACACAGAAGTCAAGAATTGAGGTCTGGCAACCTCCACCTAGATTTCGGAGGACATACAGAAATGCCTGGATGTCCAGACAGAAATTTGCTGCAGGGGTGGAGCCCTCATGGAAAACTTCCACTAGGGTAGTATGGAAGGGAGATGTAGGGTTGGAGCCCCCACAAGGAGTACACACTGGGGCACTGGTCAGTGGAACTGTGAGAAGAGGGCCACCATCTTTCAGACTCCAGAATTGTAGATCCACTGACAGCTCACACCATGCTCCTGGAAAAGCCACAGACATTCAATGCTAGCCCATGAAAGCAGCTGGAAGGGGGGATGTACCCTGCAAAGCCACAGGGGCAGAGCTGCCCGAGGCCATGGGGGCAGAGCTGCCCAAGGCCATGGGAATTCACCTTTTGCATCAGCATGACCTGAATGATATGAGACACAGAATCAAAGGAGATCATTCTGGAACTTTAAGGTTTGGTGACTGCCCTGTTGGATTTTGGACTTGTGTGGGACCTGTAGCCCTTTGTTTTGACCAATTTCTCCCATTTAGAACAGGTGTATTTGCCCAATGCCTGTACCCTCATTGTATCTGAGAAGTAACTAACTTACTTTTGATTTTGCAGGTTCATAGGCAGAAGAGACTTGCCTTGTCTCAAATGAGACCTTGGACTTGGACTTTGGGTTAATGCTGGAATGAGTTAAGACTTCAGAGGACTGTTGGAAAGGCATGATCGTATTTTGAAATGTAGGGCCATGAGATTTGGCAGGGGCCAGGGGCAGAATGATATGGTTTGGCTGTGTTCCCACACAAATCTCATCTTGAATTGTAGTTCCCATAATCCCCATGTGTCATGGGAGGGACCCAGTTGGAGACAATTGAATCACGGGCGTGGTTACCTCCATGCTGTTCTTGTGATATTAGTTCTCATGAGATCTGATGGTTTTATAAGGGGCTTTTCCCTTTTAGCTTGGCATTTCTCCTTCCTGCCACTATGTGAAGAATGTGTTTGCTTCCCCTTCTGCCATGATTGTAAGTTTCCTGAAGTTTCCCCAAACCTGCAGAACTGTGAGTCAATTAAACTTCTTTTCTTTATAAATTACTCAGTCTTTGGCAGTTCTTTATAGCAGTGTGAGAATGGACTAATACATTGACTATTCTGTTGTAATGTCCTATAACATTTTTTCTTCATACCACAAGAAGAAGCCCCATTCATATATAAGATCCCAGTCAAGTTTTAGTTTAGATGATGCGGTAGGGGTCTTTTCCCTCTCTATTCCCTCTGCCTAACAAAATCCAGCATTTCCTTCTGGTTTCCATATCTTTCCACATAGTCCACCCTGGCTTAGCCAGACCATATATTCCCCTTCCCTGGCTTCAATTGTTTCTTTGGAGAGAGCATGCAGAGTGGCCTAAATCATCAGGTCAATCAGAGTGCATTTGAGACTTCTGAATCTAAGAACAAAGATGCTTTGTGCTGGATAATATATGGATAGATGTGAAATCTGGAACTGCTCTGGTCATTTTGCCACCATGAGGTTTAGGCTGTAGCTAACTGAGGAAACCACAGTGAAGACATGGAAAGACACTGGATCCTTCTTAATGGAACACTGAATTTTACCCTTTTATTGTTGGAGCCAACTTGATTAGGATTTCCCGTTGCTTGCGATCAAGAACATACAACCAGCTTAAGCCTATGCCAGGCGCAGTTCCAGAAAAGTCCTTATTCTCACAAAGATAACCTCCTACTACAGGACTTGAAAGAAGCGGACCAAAAACCAAGAAATAAATAAACAAGATAACTTTATCAGTTGGTAAGTTCAATGAAAAAAACAAAACAAAATGATAGAGATAGCTTGGTTAGAGGGACAGCTACTTTAAATTGGGGAGTCAGGGAAGGCTTCCCTAAGGAGGTAATTTTTTTTTTTTTTTGAGGCGAGGTCTTGCTCCGTCACCCAGGGTGGAGTGCAGTGGTGCCATTATGGCTCACCACAACCTCCAACTCCTGACTCAAGTAATCCTCCTACCTCAATCCCTGAGTAGCTGGGACCACAGGCACGAGCCACCATGCCTAACTTTTTCTTTTTTTCCTCTTCTTTTTTTTGGTATAGACAAGGTCTCTCTATGTTGCCCAGGCTGGTTTTGAATTCCTGGCCTCAAATGATCCTCCCTCTTTGTCCTTCCAAAGTTCTGGGAATATAGACATGAGCCACTGTGCCCAGCAGAAAGTAATATTTAATAAGAAACAGGACCTATCCACAAGCAGATGAAGGGGAAGATTTCAGGCAAAAGGAACAGCCAGTGCAAAGGCCGTGTGGTGGAAAATTGCCTGGTAGATTCCAAGAACAGAAAGGAGCCACTACGGCTGAGCAAAGGTCACGAAATAGTGAATAATGGTATGAAATAAAAGGCATGGAATAATGATGCTTGTTCTTCTTTCGTAATTATATTCTCCTCTTTGTAAACATCTTTTAAAGACTTCAAGGCCTAACTTATGCTCTACTTCCTTCTTGAACTCTCCCTGACTGAACTAAGGATCTCTCCTCCTGTGTACTGAAGAGTTCTGGGCTCTCCCCTCCTTTGCACCTGGAAACCGGAAATTGGAAAGTAGTTCCCGTGTATTGTCTTCTACAGCCTTTGATTTTTTTTCTTATGATTTTATTGCCTTTCCTCAATTTGATTCTAGCCTTTGGGACAGTCTTCTGGGTTTTTTTGATGTGCCTGTCACAAAAGCTTAATGCCAGTAACCCTAACTGCTGTGAAAACATACCAAGCTTCTAGATTTACTGTCTCCCTACCAGGGTGCATTTGAAATATTAGATTGAACCATGTACAACTGTCATTCATTGTGGGGTCAAAAATATCAAACATCAGCATTGTTGTATGGCTCAACACACACTAAAACATCATTTTAAATGACACTATAGTTCAACTGTGCAACTAATTATCTCAATGCATTGGTCATGGTTCCAGAAAAATTCTCTTTTTGGAACCTGACTCCTCTGAGGAAATGCTCTGTTGTAATGAAGCTATGTATCTTTGGCCACCTGACTGTCCCTGATATTAGTTGTGGGCAGCAAATAATTAAAACAGCAACAACAAACAACACTATGCAATTTCGCATTTGTTTTCATTTAGCCTTAGATGCTGCATTTGAATTTTATGATGACCTTAGTCAAGAAATTCCTGGCCACTCTTAATAGAAGCCATGACTGTACTTAGTTATCCAGAAAGAAGAATCACCTGGTTCTTGCTGTAGGAACTTGGTGGTGGAATCGCTTTTCCATGCCTGACTGGAAGAAGACAAGCCAGTGTCCCCAGCGATCTGTAGGCTGCTGGGAGGTTGCCTTGGCCCCCATCCCACTTCCCACCACGTGATCTGCCAGGAGTGGTGAAAATTATATCCTTCCCTGGGCCAGAGGCCCTCCTTTCCCTCCAAAATGGTAAAGTGGCCATATAATTTACTTTTGTTTTACAAGTCTGTGTTCTCTATGTAAGACACTTATTTCTGAGTTAATTTATTTTTCATCTAGATTAAAACATTTATGTAAGTCTTTGGGCTTCAGTTTTCTCACCTGTAAACAGGACCTGGACTAAATGATTTCTAAGGTCATTTTCGGTGACAGGCCATGTGGTTGACCAATGACACTTTCATTGGTAAGATGTTAATACACTTATAATATATACACACACACCCCCACACACATATACATGCACACCTTTTTTCATAGATCTGAATTTTGATCATAATTCCCCATGTACCATTTCCATGCAAGTTTCTTTTAAAGAGTGGAAATAAATCTACTTATGGGCAATTCACATTTTGTGAACAACTTCATTATAGCTCAACCAAATTTCTTCAAACATGCCAAAGGCACTAAGAAGGACAACTTGAAAGTGCTAAAGGAAGCAGTTTGCATTTGGGAAAAAAATAAAGCAAAAAAAAAAAAAGTATCTGAGTGATTTCTTAAGTGGTGAAATCCCCCTTTTTTGCCCTTTTTCTTAAGTTTTAAAAATAGTCTAAATGAAAACTTAACTCAACTTTCTACAAGAAAATATACCTTTAGGCTGAGAGACAGCATTACAAATTTCATCCTGAAGAATTATTTTTGGGGAAAGGGTATGGGGTGGAGTTATAAGAGCCTGAAGATAGAAGCTTCTAATTAAATTGGCCTCTCAACCAGAACTGCAGAGTCCATGCTATAATCACCACAATTCGGTTTAAATCTGGGACAGAATGATAATTTTGTTAGTTCAGAGGTTTTTAAACTATGGTTCATAACTGCTGGAGAGTTTCTGATTACTTTTCTGGGTTCTGCAAAACGTGAGTATTTGCTGGGGGACCAGGGGACTTTTAGTAAATGAATAAACAGGAGAGATTTCACAGTCTCAGGAAGTTTAAGTGGGTCTCAAGATGATCAGGAAGTGCTGGAGTTGTCTTTCTGGCTTTGCAGATGGCAACAAATCTACAACAAATTATGAGGGAGGGAGTGTGGAGGGTTTTCTTACTTATGCTGATGGATTTGCCTTTATTCATCTGCACCCTCCATCCCAGTCGGTGTGCAGTGCAGGCCTGAGGAAGAAAAGCTGGTGATGGGAGCTGTAAAAGGAGAAAAGGGTAAAATTGGGCCAACCCATGACCTTGGCCTCTGCCCTGCAAGCTAACCGAGCTAACCAGCCATAAGCAAAACAGATCATTCACTCCTTAATTAATTCAATAATATTGATTGAATGCAGTAAGTCAGGTGCCAGCTGCAGGGGATACCGAGGCAGAAGAGGTAGACGAAGCCAGAAGTTTACGTTCGTAAGGGAGCCGATATTCATGGATAAACATGCAGGTGATATGTTAATTGCAATTGTAAAAAGGGCTATGACAGAAATGTTGAGGCTTACTGAGAGCACAGAGCACAGCAGCTGGGCCTACTTTGGGCAGTGGGCCCTGTGAAAGGGACAGTTACACTGCAATCTCAAAGACGAGGAGAAAAATGGACTAGGCAAGGTGTTGTGAGATCAGCATTCCAGTCCAAGGGACCAGCATGTGCAAAGTCCTTGATTTAGGAAAGAGCTTGGCCTTTTTTTTTTTTGAGACAGAATCTCGCTTTGTTGCCCAGGCTGGAGTGTAGTGGTGCAATCTCAGCTCACTGCAACCTCCACCTCCTTGGTTCAAGCGATTCTCCGGCCTCAGCCTCCCGAGTAGCGGGGATTCTAGGCGCCCGCCACCATGTCCAGCTAATTTTGGTATTTTTAGTAGAGACGGGGTTTCACCATGTTGGCCAGACTGATTACGAACTCCTGGAGCTTGGCCCTTTCAAGGAACAAAAAAGGAGCCTCATCTGTCCAGAGCAGTGGTTTCCAAGGTGTAGCCCACAGAACCCTGGGGTCCCTTGAGACCCATGCTAGAGATCAGCAAGGTCAAAACTGTGTTTATAATAATACTAACGTATTATTTGCTTTTTCACTGTGATGACCTTTATCTGAATGGTGCAAAAAGAGTGATGGTAAAACTGCTGGTGCCTTCCCGCTAATATAGGCAACAGCACCACACTGCCTGAGTGATCGTTGTATTTTTCACTGCTGCACACCCTCAGTTTTTAAAAAAAATCCAGTTTCACTGAAGAATGTTCTTGATAAAGCAGCACAAATTGTTAATTTTATTAAGTTCCTTAAGTATATGTCTTTTTTTTTTTTTTAGAGACAAGGTCTCACTGTCACCCAGGCTGGACTGACATTGGCACAATCATGGCTCACTGCAGCCTCAAACTCCTGGGCTCAAAATATCCTCCTACCACAGGTTTCAAAGTAGCTAGGACTATAGGCATGCCACCATGCCCAGCTAATTTTTTAAAAATATTTTGTGGAGATAGGATCTCGCTATGTTACCCAGGCTGGTCTCAAATTCCTGAACTCCTAAGAATTTGAGAGGTCAAAGTGATCCTCCTGCCTTGGCCTCCCAAAGTGTTGGGATTATAGGAATGAGCCACTGGGCCCAGCTCACATGGCTGCTTAGTGTTCTGTGTTGCTGACTGGAAAGTATGCATAAAGCATTTTTGCTGCATACTGTGCTGTGAAGATAGTCTCAAGGAAAAGCACTTGTGTGGCTGAGTTGTGAGCTGCGCTAGCCACTTTGTCATGGAACGCCATTTTATCTGAAAGAACAAGTGGCAGACAAACTATGATGATTGAGACTTGGGTAATTGGCAGATGTTTCCTTGACTGAAGGATACTTATCAGCGAAAGGAAAAGAACTGAAGCTCTCAAGTGAAAGCTTTAGAATTTTGGAAAACTTGTATCTGCAAACTGAGACCTTAATATCTTCCCAACACTTATATATGCTTTTCTGGTAAGATTGGTGGTGATGCTATTCTAGTTACCTGGCAGACAATAGAATCTCTAATTTTGCCACTGAAATTTACCAAAATCTCCTTTGTGAAAAACTGTATTTCATTTATAAATAAAGATAGTGGAATTCTAAATAGAATAGAATCAAGCACCTTATCAATAAACCACGTAGGGCTTATTCCAGGAATGCAAAAATATTTTCATAGCAGGAAATTAACCTATCATTACACCCATGTATCACTTAACTATGGACATATGTTCTGAGAAACGCATTATTAGGCAATTTTGTTCTTGTTCAAACATCACTTAAATAGAAGAAAAACATTTCTTAAAAAACCTCCATCAAATCCACGACAACATTAAAACCATTTCATTTAAAATCAACATATAGGCTGGGCACAGTGGCTCACACCTGTAATCCCTGCACTTTGGGAGGCTAAGGCGAGCAGATCACTTGAGGTCAGGAGTTCGAGACCAGCCTGGCGAACATGCTGAAACCCCTTCTCTACCAAAGATACAAAATAATTAGCTGGAAGTAGTGGCTGACGCCTGTAATCCCAGCTACTCAGGAGAAGGAGCCAGGAGAATTGTTTGAACCCAGGAGGCAGAGTTTGCAGTGAGCCAAGATTACACCACTGCATTCCAGCCTGGGCAACAGAGTGAGACTCTGTCTCAAAAAAAAAAAAAAAAAAAAAAAAAAAAAAAAATTAAATAAAAAAAATAAAATCAACATATAGACAGGAAACTTTGCTCTGACCATTACAATTTGACTTTGTCGTGGAAGATTTAGTAAATGCGATAAAAAGGAAGTAAACAACTGAAATAAACACTTGAAAAGAAGAAATAAGTATTTTTGCTGATGATATGAAAATCTAAGAGATCCTGAGTTTCTAAATAAAATTAGAATTAATAAGAGAATACAAGAGTATGAGGATATAGGATAATGAAACATATTATTAGCTTTTATCGATTCTAATAAGCACATATAAATGGAAAAGAGAAAAATCCTCTTCATAAAATAGTGAACAAAAATATCTAGGGATATAAGTAATAATATAGCTACATCTAAATGAATAAAATTCAATCATAGTACAGGTCTCAAAACAAGGTCTGAACAAATGGAAAGATATACCACGTTCTTGGATGTGAAACGGAATATGTCATAAAATTATCAATTCTCCCAAAGAAATATATAAATTTTATGTAATTACGATTAGAATTGCAACAGTCTTGGGAAGGAGTGAGGAGGATAAATGGATAAAATGATTTAAAATTTCATAAGGAATACATTTATTCACTTGAGAATAAATGCTCAAGAATAGCAGGAAAATAATAAAAAAGAACAGTGAAAGGGGAATTGCCTTACTGGACATCAGATAATATTATAAAGCTGTTATGAAGTAAATATTGTATTGGTATGAGAATGAGAAATAGATCAGTGAAAAAGAGAAAAGAGGATGTAGAAATGGTCGTGGATATGAGAATGTAATATATATCATATATCAAATATGGGAGTTCAACTTAGTGGGAAAATAATAAATTATTTTAAAAACAATACAGGCTGTCCCTCTGAAATAAAGTAAAATTAAATCCCTATCTTATACCATGCACAAAAATACATTCCCCAGAGAGTAAAGTCCTAACTGTACACAACAAGACAAGATAAATTACTGTAGAAGGAGGCTTCACGTATAATCCAAGGACAAGGAAACCTTAAGACCGGAAAACACAAGAGGCCATAGAAAAAAGATATAGTTGACCACATCGTAAATGTGGTATCAACCCATAATATACACAATTATTATTTGTCAATTAAAAATAAAATAAAATAGCTACCCCCCAAATGTGTACAGTATTAAATATTCTAAGCAAATTCAAAATGCAAATGGTAGATTTGGAAAAAATACTTGTAACCCAAACCACGAACAATGTACTTATATCATATAGAAACAGATTTTATAATTTGGCAACTCAACAGAAAAATGACGAAGGGATAAGAAAAGGCAGTTTATAGAAGCACAAAAGCAGAGAGTCAACAAATGTACAAAAAGATGCTTGAATGTACGGTCGTTAGGGAAATGCAAATTAAAGTACTAATGAGACATCGTATCATGCCAAAATTAAAGACAACTAAAACATGTATTACAAAGTTGAAATGCAAATTGTACAGCATTTTGGGAAAGTAACGTAGCAGTATCTATTAAAATTTGAAATATACATACTCAGAAGAATAAGCAAACTGTGATATATGCATACAACAGGCCACTCAGCAATCAAAAGGATAGAACTATGCTACACTCAACAGCATGGTTCAATCTCAAAAACATGCTGACAAAATAATCCACATATAAAAGATTCCAGACTATATGATTCCATTTATATCGAATTCCAGAACAGGAAAAAGTAATCTACAATATTAGAATATATGCATCAGTATTTTTAAATATCTCATTATTCAGGGTGGCAAGAGAGTGGGGGAAAATGAATCCTCATTAGTACAAAATGGGAAAATGAATCATGGCAGCGCACCCCTAGACTAGCATACTGCAAATGAAGAAGAAAAGAATAGAGCTACACCGGTTGGCTTGGAGGGATTTCTATACGGTATGGTTCATAATTGAGTGCAGAAAAGCATTTACGATATAATCCATTTTGTGAAACAATGATCGCAACCTCCGTATCAAAATGTGTACATATGTATATGCATGTGTGTGTTGTGGTCTGTACCTCATTATAGAAATACAAAGGAAAATATGGAAAACACCTATCAGGCACGTTAGCATGGGCTACACGTGGAGGGGAGGGAAGGAAAAGAGGAAGGAAGGGGCATTGAGCTAAAAGACTGAGCTAAAAACAACAGTGTGTATGATATGATTACATGTGAACATTTATATAATTAAAATTTATATTTATAGAGGATTACTCAAGTAAATGCTGTCAATCTTGTAGATATTTTAAATTTGGATTCAACTAGAACTTCAGAGCTCTGTAATTGGACTACATCATCTTGGTCCTTCTTTATCTTTACTGAATTGAACTTCAGCCCTCTCTATTTTACAGAGAAGAAACTAAAACAGTAAAGCTGAATTGACTTGCCCAAATGAACACAGCTAGGAATTGGCCAAGCATGGATCTGAATCCGGGCAGTCTAACTCCACAAACCACACAAAACTCTGGGTATTTGCTGAACGCCCTCTGAGGCTCTAGCAGAAAGGAATGAGGCAAAATTTAAGGGAGTGCCAAGAGACTCAGAAAGCAAAAGAAACAGCATTTAAAAAACAATAAAATTAATGTTGAAAACATCCACATTGAACAAAAACATCAAAATTTTCAATCTAATCCCAGCTGCCTTGGAATCTTGTCTTTATTAACTTTTGATCTGTTTCTAATTGTAGCTTTTTGTATTAATTTTTATTTCAAAAAATATTGCATTAAAGTATTATTTATATCAGTTTCTGAGTTTTTTCGTGTCCCTTAAATGTTGTGCTGGACCTGCTTGCCGCCATCATTTGGCCAGCAAGTGACACTAAGCAAAACCTGTGTATCTCAAAGGCTCAGATTTCTCTTCCACAAAGTGGAAACGATAAGTGTTTCCCTGCTCACTGCGCCCACAGGACTAGGGTGAGAAACTAAGACGATACGAACACAAGATTGCTAGTGCAACAGGCATATTCTTGCTACTGGAGTTGCTCATGAATGGATAAGCAAGTTGAATTCTCAGACCTGGTCGTGCTCCTGCACGCCTGGCGTGCCCACACCCATGGCTGGAAAATCGCCTGGAACCTAATGTGTGTTTGAATGGCAGCCACAGGAACCTTCCCCCATCATGCCCCCTTTTCCGCCGTTCCGAGCACGTGGTGCAAGAACGGATCTCTTAAGCTAGAGCAGTGCTTCTTTAACTTAACTGCAACATAAATCCCCCGGGGATCTTGTTAAAAACCGCATCAGTCAGTCCAGGGTGGGGCGCAAGGGTCTGCATGTCTAACAAGCCCCAGGTGATGCTGAGGTTACTGGTGCACAAGCCACACAGGGCTTTCAGGACCGAGGAGCCAGGCTAGACGCTTGGTGAATGAATGGATCAGAAGGACTGTGAAATGCCCCCAAATAATGACAGCCCTCTTCACGCCAGGAACTGTTGTGCACAATCCTTAAAAGAGCCCTGGGAGCTCTCTGGGCTCGGATCCAGTTCGCGGAGACATGGCCAAACGTACCAAGAAAGTCGGGATCGTCAGTAAATACAGGACCCGCTATGGAGCCTCCCTGTGGAAAATGGTGAAGAAAACTGAAATCAGCCAGCATGCCAAATACACTTGCCCTTTCTGTGGCAAAACCAAGATGAAGAGACGAGCTGTGGGGATCTGGCACTGTGGTTCCTGCATGAAGACAGTAGCTGGTGGAGGCTGGACATAGAATCCCACGTCAGCTGTCATGATCAAGTCCACCATCAGAAGACTAAAGGAACTGAAAGACCAGTAGACGCTCCTCTACTCTTTAAGACATCACTGGCCTATAATAAATGGGCTAATTTATGTAACAACAACAACAAAGAGCCCTGGGACATAGGTTCTTTTATGAGGAAGCCCCTCAGCCCAAGACCACCAAGAACACACTTCTAGTCATGCCAGGGTAGATTAATTCAGCTTGCTACAGTAAGTGAGGGCACACACCAGGAACTGCGGGAGGGAGTGGGAGGGGCTTACTAAGGGCTTATGCTGGGAGAGTCTAAGGAGGGGTTAAGGAATGAGTGGACAGTTTTAGACTGAGTGCAATCCAAGAGCAAGGGCGATTTGACGACTGGGGCTATCATCTTGATCATTTCTCCAGGAGGGTGGAAGATTGAAGTGGGCTAGGACTGCCGTGAAGAGAGAAGCAGTAGTCAGGTTAGTCAGAAGAGGGGGGAGTTTATGTTTGCGGTTGCAGAGGGACCATCTCTCTGTTTCATGGCGGTCTGGTTGCTGGTTTGTTCCTACAAGATCATGGAGGGACCCTGTCTGATGACTGTTTTTATTTATGTGAGTGACGGTTATGTTCCCCTAAGAACATCACAGCTAGCATTGTCCTTTGACCTGAGCAAGCTGGGACTCTGTGCCTCTCAGGGCTCCTCACATTGGAGCAACTTCCTGGAATTTTCTGGATCCCTCCCTGCTGCCTGAGACTGGCCAGAGCTGGCAGTGCCATCACACCAAGGTGTTCTGAGTCCTGACTGAAACTTTCATTTCTCCCACTCAGAGCGCTCTCTGAATTTCTATTAGATTGGTGAAAAAGTAATCACGGTTCTTGTTATTACTTTCAATGGCAAAAGTTGCAATTACTTCTGCACCAACCAATATCTGAGCATAGGGTCACTGGATGCCCTTAGGACTTCACACCCGCGTGATCACCCATGACCCTGTGTCTGGACACGTCTTCCAGGAGGGCAGCCTGGCAAGTGGCTTCAGCTGCCAGAATGGTCCTGCCATGCTTTAGAGAAACCCAAACTGTTCATACAGATGGGCCCCCATGAAAGTTATTTGCCTGGGGCTTGGACATCCAACAGCTGGACCCCATTCCAACCTAGCCAGCAGTTACTGGAACTATTTTCACTTTGTTGAATATTATCATTCTCATTATACAGAAGAGGAAACTGAGGTTCCCAGAGGTTAAGCAACTCCCCTGAATTCCACAGCGGAGAAGCGGTGAAGTGGGGATTCCCACTGCTCTCACCTGCCGCAGTTCCTGCCATGCTTGGCTCACTCCAGAGCACCTCGGAGAGCTTCAGACCCCTTGTCTGTGCTCCATCTACCGCTGACGCTACCAAGGCTGTGCCTAGTTTTCAAACTGTTTAAATTGTTTTTTTTTTTTTCCTGCGTGGTACTTGGAATTCTCCATGCGTCTCCCATGTTTTGCTCTTACCCCCCTTCCTCCTCTTGACTCTATGGTCTCTGGATTGCTTCTGATTAGGCGCCTCCCATTCTCCTTCTGAACCCCAGGCCAGATTTGCCACAGGACAAAGGAACACTCCAAAGTGTAAACTCTGGCTTTATGTGAACCCCAGAGACTGAACAACGAAGAAAGTTCTGTCAAATGGCAGGAGGACTATCCAGATTGCTGGGGGTGGTGCTGATGTGAGCTGCGAGGAGGAGGCGCTGGGTGTGTGGGCAGAAATGTGCAATGTGTTAAGGCTTCTATTATGGGGTCAGCCCACCTAGTGTGGTCACCCTCCCCTCTGCCGATTTCAAGAGCTGGAGACAGAGGGAAGTCGGGCCATGACTAAGAAGCCTGGCATCCTTTCAGTGGAGAAAGGTAGCCCTGTCACTTCAGTGGGATGAGGCCTGTTTCTTGTTGTTGCAGAAGATTCCAGGACACAAAAGTATTAGAAGGCATGTCTGTGTGAGTCCAGCGGTCGGCCCACCCTAGAGGCAGTGTCTATATTGGGAGGAGCCTGGTCTTTGGGGTCCACTGACTCGGGCTGGAATCTCAGCTTTGTCTGTTTTTCAGCTGTGCAGCGCTGAGAAAGTTATGTAAGCCGTGCCTCTTTCCTCATCTGAAGAGTGGAGATGATAATGCTTTCCTCAAAGGGTTTTTGTGAGAATTGAGTAAGAGGGTGTCAGCAGAGTCCTGGCACCTTGTGGCTATTATCATTTTTGTAACGTTAGACCATCTTAGCAAGGACAGTCTGAATTCATAGGCTGGCTCTCCTGGGTGTCACTTCAAAAACGAAGGGAAATCTCTCCCATATATAGTTTATTTTTTAAAAAAATCAGTTGCAAATTAATCATCTATCAGTATATCTGGGTCTTTTGCACTCACTTTACATTTTCAGCCTGTATCATACCTGCAGGTAATAAAGTTCAAAAGCACTGCAGCTTGTTATGTAACAGAGCATTTTTCATTTATCCAGAAACTCCCACACTCCGCAGTTCAATGTCAAATCAGTCCAAGTTCATTCTATTCATAACCTTCAGAACTTCCTAGAAGACACTTGAATACCTCCTTCCCTCCTTTAATATTTTATTTATCTCTCACCCAAGTTTTTCCAGTAGTTAAAAAAAAAAAGTCTTAAAATACAACTGCAAGACTATTCCAGGCCTGAACACAGCTTACAATTCATTTTTTAACCTCAGCATTTCTGTTCTGAAGGCCAAGAGATCTGCTAGCTGTTCAGATGTAGCAGCAGCCGCAGTGGAGGAGGTTTGGTTAGCAGCCCTCGTTTTGGGGTCAGTTGTATCAGGTTTGAATCACGTCTCTACTGCTTCACAGTTAGCTGTGTGACTATATCTCACGTTAGGTGGCTATGACATTAGTATTGGTCAAAGAGGCTGGTGGGAGTCATTGGGGGTGTATGGGGAAGTGTGCTCGGCAAGGCAGCAAAGGGTATGTGGCCAGGAACAGGAGCCGTGGGAGCTCTCGGTGCTGTTTTCAGCGGCCAGTCCACCTGAGAACAAGACCTTGCCCCTTTTGATTCAACTACAGCCAACTGCATCTTTACTGACTTTCTGTTTTTGTTTTAAGATGGAGTCTCACTCTGTCACCAGGCCAGACTGCATTGGTGTGATCTTGGCTCACTGAAACCTCCACCTCCTGGGCTCAAGTGATTCTCCTGCCTCAGCCTCCCGAGTAGCTGGGACTATAGGCATGCGCCACCAGGCTCAGCTAATTTTTGTATTTTCAGTAGAGATGGGGTTTCACCATGTTGGCCAGGATACTCTTGATCTCTTGACCTTGTGATCTGCTCACCTTGGCCTCCCACGGTGCTGGGATTACAGGCATGAGCCACCATGCCCGACCTTTACTGACTTTCTGACCTCCACACATTATTCATTTTGCATAATATTACTGCCCATATCTGTTTCTAAAATGTTGCTTTTATCTTGTTGTCCTCAAAAAAATCTTGTAACATTCCCTCTTGCTGAGTCTTGTTTTTAGAGCCCTGCATGCAACAGCGCCCCTCCCTTCTTTGCCTCCCCATCCTCTACCTCTCTTCAAACCTCGGAGGATGCTACAGATGTTTAGAGATGCCCACAGGACTATGACCCAGCCTGCAGACTTAGGGAGCTCTCGGTCTTGGTGAGCAACGCATGTTGCCCCAGAGTCCCCATGGGAGAAACACCTCCCCCCAGAAAAGCTGGGATCCGAACCATGGAGGAATGCTTGAGTCCAGGAGTTCCTAGTATGAACAGAGGTCTCGTTGGGCAGTAGTGAAGTAGAGGAGCTGAGAATCCCTGGGAAGTAAGGACACAATAAAAAGAGAAGATGATGCAGGACTCAGCATCTGGAAGCCAAGAGGCCTGGAGAAGGTGGAGCCTGGAATGCAAGTGGGGCAGTGGGAAGAGTCGCCAGCATATCTGGCTGAGGCCAGCAGATGCAGGGCTCCCTAGGCCGGGCCCAGGGCTTTGGTTCCTATCTTGTAGGCAGTGGGAGGTTACTGAACATGTTTAAACAAGGATGTAACATCATGTAATTTCCAAAGAAAAGATCAGTTTAATGGTTGTAAAAGAATTTCATGGGTATTACAGAGAATTGGAAAAATATAGAAAAAAACTAGAAAATAAAAATCCTACAGCCCAGAGTTAAACATTATTGTATAACAACAGAATAATGATAAACATGATGGATAACATTACTGCATTCTTATTATCTCTCTCCCCCGCCCCATCATAGCTACTGTGTAATGGGTGCTAATTATGTGTCAGGCTCTGTTACAAGGGCTTGCTTTGTTTAATCCTCACAACACCGCTGTGCTGTAGGTCAAATGCTGATTCCCATTTACAGATGAGGAAACGTTCAAAGGCTGGGTCACATAGTTGGAAGCGGCAGCGTAGGACTCTAGGCCCAGACAATCAGCTCCAGCACCTGTATTCTGAATCCCTGGGCCACACTGCTGCGTGGGGGTCACACAGCATAGACTCAATACACATGAGTAGATGAACAGTTTTGTTCAAGATAGGGTTTGGCCTCCTAATATTCTGAACTGGGTTGTCAAAAGAGAATTTTTGTAAGAGCAGGAAGGAGCTTGTGTTGGTGGGGAGTGGTTTGCAGAGAGGAAGTAGGAGGGACAAGCGTGGTGGCCACAGCAGGGGTCCAGAGAAAAGAGGTCTAAAGGATGAAGTCCAGTGGTCCAGAGGAGAGAGGGTAGATGAGTGAGTGTAGAGAATGAAAGTGTGGCTGAGCACAGTAGCTCATGCCTGTAAACTGCACTTAGGGAGGCTGAGGTAAGAGGATTGCTTGAGTCCAGGCATTCAAGACCAGTCTGGAAAATATAGTGAGGTGTCATCCCTACAAAAAATTTAAAAATTATCTATGCATGATGCCACCCACCTATAGTCCCAGCTACTGGTGGGGCAGGTGGTGGGGGAGCTGAGGTTCCTGGGAGCTGAACTTAGGAGATCCAGGCTGCAGTGAGCCGTGATGGTGCCACTGCATTCCGGCCTGGGTGACAGAGCGAGACCCTGTCTCTGAAAAACAAACAAATAGGAATGAGAGTGAGAGGGGATGGGGGCATGGATACAAGAGACTCTCAGGGGGCAGGAATGACCTTGATGAGCCTGTGTGTGAGCAAATGCACATGCACCGTGATGCACCTGCACACACGTGTGTCTGTGTGTCCAGGATGGATTGAGGCAAAGCAAGGAGTCAGGAAAATCATGGGGATTCTGTACTGAGCACCTGAGCACTTACCGGAGGGAGAAACGTTTAGGAGGGCAGGAAGGTGACAAGGTTACTTTGGGACCTTCTTAGAGTGTGCTGTCTGTGAGGCGGGGGCGTGCACTGGGCAGGTAGACACATGCAGAGAGCAAAACAGAATGGAGTCAGCTGCACTGATTTGTTCTGAAGTCAAGGAACATGAGGTTCCCTGGGAAGAGTGGTCAAAATAGAAAGAGGAGGCATCTGCGGAGGAAGCTTGGGGACATAGAGAGGACAAGGATGGCAGAGCTGGATGGTACTGTGGGATCGAGATCCGAGAGAGTGGCCAAGATCCCAGAAGCAGGGTGGATGGGAACAGGAAAGGGGGCTGCATTTGCGGTTTTCCTCCCCAAGCTCCTGTTTCTGCCAGACTGATTTCTTACTCGCCTTTTAAGATTGTTTTCACCTGCAGTTCATCTCACTGTCCCAGCCTGGCTTGCTGTGTGTGTATCTAAGGCCTGTATTTACCCTCACCTCCTCCAGGAAACCTCCCCAACCCACTGGCTGCTGGGCCTCGCACTCCGTTCAAGTTCCCTAACCCACTGTCATTTACCACGTTTCTTCCAAGATTCCAAGCATCTGGGGGCAGCGCCTTTGCCTTCCTTGCAGCCCCACGGTGCCTGAACACAAGGTGCAGATTAATTGGTTGCTTGTAACCCACAGCATAGAGTGTAATATTTTACTTGTATAGTTTGGAATTTTAAAAATATTCTTTCTCTAGACACCAGAAGCTCCTCTGCCCTTTTTAGCTCAGTCACAGCTTTGTGAATGCTTCCCATGGCATATTCTTCCCTGTTGGGCTAGCATTTTGCTACTCTTCACAGGCAGCCCAAGAGTGAAGTTTCACCTTCTGTTCAGTTTCCTTTTTTCATTTCCCCACTGGTCTCTATCACAGTAGGCCTCCCACCCCATCTTGTCCCCAAGCTATGACAACCCCCATCCTAGAACCCCTGGTGCAGTCCTCCTGGCATGCCATATTTGCCTAGCTGTTTAACTCTTTGTAAGTATTCATCGATCTGATGGGATTAGGTGGGCAGAGCCTGCTCCATGCCCCTTTTCTAGGGACAAAATCAGTGCCTAAAGTAACATTTCAACCATCCTTCTAGAAAACTCTAACGGCAGGTATCAGATCTTGAGATGAGCTTCACCATTTCACCTCGAGTTCCTTCAAGGCTCATAGGTTCCATTTAGAGCCAGAAGGAATCCTCACTCATGGACACATGCATTTGTGTACATACATGTGCATATGTATATCAATATGATGAGGACCAGTAATAATTATACTGACAATGGCATTGATGACAATGACCACCGTTTTCTGATCACTCACCACACGCTGGGCACTATGCAAAGTGCTCTACAGATGTTGCTCTATTTATTCCCCCCTTCCTTGCTTGACACTTTCCCACACCCTGTGGAATCTTGGGCTTAAGTCACTGCAATGCAGGGTAGGTTTTTTGGCTTTCTTTGTGGGGAAGTGACAGAGTAGAGCCAGGAACTCTTTGTAATCAGTGCAGGGGCTTTGGAGGGAATCCACAGCAGTGGAATTGAATGTCCTAATCCTAACTCATCACTATGTCTTATCATCTCTCCTCAGGGAGAGTGACCACAGCTCTGGATGCAAGACGTCAACTTGGGGAAGCCATGACCCTTGTCCTCTCCCAGCAATCGGTGCCTCTCGGGCATGTCCTGTGATCATATTCCACTAAGTTAGCAATGGTTGATGGGATTCTAATTAATTAATTAAAAAGAAAATACAAACGTTTAGGAGGGAAAAATTTCCTGAGAAAGAATAAACCAGCTTCTCAATTCAGATTTTCAGTCCTGCTTAGGGCTATTACCATTCAGTAGGAAAGCGGCAGGAAACCGACAGTGTTGATGTTGAAAAATACAAACCAGAGCATTAACTAATCCCTATTTCCCTAAGTCACTCAAAAAAACAGTTAAGGAAGTAAAAAAGG
Organism: Aotus nancymaae; assembly: GCF_030222135.1. Classification (NCBI taxonomy): domain Eukaryota; kingdom Metazoa; phylum Chordata; class Mammalia; order Primates; family Aotidae; genus Aotus; species Aotus nancymaae. Next base: position 50,081,805 of record NW_026988432.1, on the reverse strand, counting down.
GAATTTCACAGAGAAATATGTTGGATTCAGTGACAGGCAGAGATTACATTTGGCGTCTGAGGTCAGTTAAGTAGCGTGAAACAGTGAAAGACTGCAGAGGTTGCGATCCCAAGAGAAGTTAAAAATAAAACCTTTTAGAACATGTTCCATCCTATGTTTTGTAATGCTGTCCCATTTTGAAAAGGCATAAGAATGCACTAAATGAACACACTAGAAGGAAACGTAATTTGAAAAGTACAACCTGCGGGGAGGGGAGGAAGGCGGAAGGTGTGAGAAGCCAGATGGCGGTGGGCGGGAGGGGCGTGCGCTGGCGTGAGCAGGGGGGCAAGGGAAGTGGAAGCAGGAGGCAGGGAGGTTCTGTCTTGTGTTGAAGGATGGTGTATTAGTGAGTTCAGGCTGCCATAACAAAATAGCACAGACTGGGTGACTTTAACAACAGAAATTTATTTCTCACGGTTCCTGAGGCTGGGATGTCCAAGATCAAGGAGCCGGAGATACAGATTCTGGAGGGGCTCTCTTCCTGGCTTGCAGACAGCCACCTTCTTGCTGTGTACTCACACAGCCTCTTTTTTGTGTGACAGCAGAGAGAGGTTGAGCTATCTGGTGTCTCTTCTTATAGGAACACTAATAGTATTGAATCAGGGCCCTACCCTTACAAACTCTTAATTACTTTTAATTATGTCCCCAAAGACCCTATCTCTAAACACAGCCACTGTGGGGTTGGGCTTCAGCATATGAAATTCAGGTTGTTCGACAGATGGTTTTAGGCTACAGGAAGGGGCCAATGGAGAGGGGAAAGACCAGACACTAGGAGGGACAACAAGAAAGAAAGAGATTAGTGAAGCCATGGTGGAGACTTGGTGTCAGGAGTAGAGGGAGTGGACCTCTCACTACATCAGGAAGCAAAATTATCTGATAAGTGGGGATGAGTTTGGAATTTGGGAAGAGTAAAGAGATCTAGAACAGCCTCGTGGGGGATGAAATAAGAAGTTAGCTGGGCACTGCCAGGCCACATCAAGGGACCCACTAAGGTGAGCTAATGTGACTGCCACCCAGAGATCAGCTTCCATGTCACCTCTTTATGGAGGTCACACCTGTTTAATTTTTTTGCATAGCACTTAATCCTATCTAATTTGGTTCTCATCCCCACTCCGCCTAGAAAGTACACTCTGTGAGATCTTGGATTTTTTGCCTTGTTTATGCCTGTATTTCTAAGGCCTAAGGTAGTGCCTAACATAGACAAAGTCATGCAAATACTGGCTGAACAGATGGGTGTTGTAATGGCAGCAGGAAGAATTATGTGACAATCCACTGGTGCCACTCAGGACCCCAGGATCAAAAGTGAGGAAGAAGGAAGGTTATCCAGGACCGACTGTTGGCAAGACAGAAAGGACAGAGAGGTCTAGGTGATGAAAGAATTAAAGATCGTGGCCGGGTGCGGTGGATCACGCCTGACCAACACGGAGAAACCTCGTCTCTACTAAAATTACAAAATTAGCCAGGCGTGGTGGCGCATGCCTGTAATCCCAACTACTCAGGAGGCTGAGGCAAGAGAATCACTTGAACCTGGGAGGCGCTGGATTGCGCCATTGCACTCCAGCCTGGGCAACAAGAGCAAAACTCCATCTCAAAAAAAAAAAAAAAGAATTAAGAGTAGTATTAAGCATGCTATGGAAACAAGAATCCACTGAACCCAGGCTGAGTAAGGAGGGAGAGGTGACAAGGAAGACAGGCAGTGGGGTGAGTAAAGAGGAAGCAGGGGCCAGGTGTAGTGGCTCACACTTTAATCCTGGCACTTTGGGAAGCTGAGGTGAGCAGATCACCTGAGGTGTGAAGTTCAAGACCAGCCTGGCCAAATGGTGAAGCCCCTTCTCTACTAAAAATAGAAAAATTAGCTGGATGTGGTGGTAGACTCCTGTAATCCCAGATGCCGCGTAGGCTGAGGCAGGAGAATCGCTTGAACCCAGGAGTTAGAGGTTGCAGTGAGCTGAGATTGCACCATTGCACTCCAGCCTGGCAACAGAGTAAGACTCTGTCTCAAAAGAATAAAAAAAAAAAAAAAAAGAGAGAGAGAGAAAGATGTAGCAAGGAAGGGACTGCAAATGGCCTCGAGGTTGAAAAGCAGGCTTAGTGAGAACAGTTGGAGAATAATATACTCTGGTCAACAGAATGCCAGGAGTGAAAGATTTTTGAGCTGCAGAGATGCCAAGTGATGCAAATGGCCAAGCTGTGTCTGTGGCAGTGGGTTGCCCACATGAAGCAGAAGTGAGAGGTACTGAAGGTTAGCCCATCAAGGCACTGCAAAATAGGGCAGGCTTCCCCAACGTGTGTGTTCCAAGAATAGTAATTCTGAGAGTTAGATGGTACTGACAGAATAAAGGGCTCTGTGGTCAAATAACTTCAGAAAAAGCAAGTTAGAAAACGGATTCCCCATATTGCAAGACTTCTACAAATCTTCAAAATATTTAACAAGGCCTCAAAAGAGGGTATCATGTTTCCCAGACTTATTTGACTAATGAATCCTTTTTTTTATTTTTTTATTTTTCAGACATAGGGTCTCACTATTGCCTGGAGTGAGACCCCATCTCAAGAAAATAAAGTGCAGTGGTGTGATCATAGCTCACAGTAGCCTCAGAGTCCTGGGCTCAAGTGATCATCCTGCCTCAGCCTCCTGAGTAGCTAGGATTACAGGCACATAAATCCTTTTTTTTTTTTTTGCCTCTTTGAGACAGATTCTCACTCTGTCACCTAGGCTGGAGTGCAGTGGTGCTATCATAACTCACTGCAGCCTCAAACTCCTGGACTCAAGTAATCCTCCTGGCTCAGCCTCCAGAGTAGCTGGAATTACAAGCACATACCATCATGCCTCATTATTATTATTATCATTATTGGAGAGATGAGGTCTTGATGAGGTTTGATACCCAGGCTGGTCTCAAACTCCTTAAGTGATCCTCCCACCTTGGCCTCCCAAAGTGCTGGGTTTACAGGCATGAGCTGCTGTGCCTAGCTGTGTGAATCCTTTTTAAAATTTCCCTCCAGGATCATCTCTAGGGTCTACTATTCCCCTAGAACAGGGGTTTTCAAAGTGCAGTCCCTGGGACAAGGGCATAAGCATCCATTGAGAACCTGCTAGAAATGCAAATTCTCAGGCCTCATCCTAGAACTACCTAATTGGAAACTCTGGGAGTGGCGCCAGAAATCTGTGTTTTAACAAGCTCTGCAGACAATTCTGATGTATATTAAAGTTCGAGAACCACTGATCTAGAAAATACTTTGGGAAGGCTGATTCATATTCATAATGGAAGAGACTACTTGGTAAGGGGTTGGATAAGTCTTTCATATTAATGCTGAAGCCATATAGTAAGACTGCAGAAGTGAAATGAAGAAAAATATGAGTCCAATAGTAATGTGCAAATTAAGATTGCAATATTTAATACTAGCCTAATTAATATATCACATCAACATATTAACAAAAATGATATTGGATTGGCTATTCTTTTGGATTACTCATGCTGTTACATCCCTCTGCTAGCATGGATCAAGAGCTGACTCCTTTCTAACCTACTTTGTCAAGTTGTTAGCGGGAGCAGGAGGGAGAAAGAAAGAGAAATGAATTTGAAATGTATTTCCTTTCTCTTCTTTTCTCCATCCTTTGACAGAGGTACCAAAAAAGTAATTATGAGGCCAAAAAGCAGACAACAGTAAAAAGCAAAGAGAGAAGATAGATCATATGTAACTATATCATCAGCTCTTGAATTACCAAACTTATCAGAAGATATAATTTTCAGGTGTTAAAAAATGTATCTGTCATGCTCCTTAGCAGAATAATTTGGAGATGTTCTTACCAGACATTTATAGTTTGCAGAAGAGCTGTCAAAAATAACTCAGCTATATGAACACTTCAACTGTACAATGAAAAAAAAAGTGTGACTCTAAAAGGAATCTGGGTGTATGTTTTCAAAAGTAAAATCTGAATCTTAGCCTAAAATCTAAAATGCATTTTGACTCAGTTTTTTTCAGAGGGAAAAAGAAAGACCCCTTGAACAATTATGCATAGCTAAAATATTGAGCTTTTTAAATGATTTGAACTTTAGCTAGAAATGTTTCTAATGCACTTAGACATAAAAACATCAGAAGGCAAAGAATAGCATATGCAAAGATTTGCATGAACACAAAGGTTTAATAGGAAGAAAAAAAAGAAAGAAATTTCTTAAGGTGGAAGTGTGCAGTATTTCCATTGTCTTTCACTTACTCTACCCTGACTCACCTTGCAGCAATATACATGATTGGTCAGGTCTCTGTGACTCCACTGGTCTTGAACTCCTGTGGCTCTTTCTACTCAGTGGGAATGAGCTAGACTGGAGCAGGCCTAGATCAAAACCTGTTTTTCCTATAGAAAACCACCTGCACTTCTTATAGAGATAGACTGATTTACGCAACCTTTGAATGATTCACATTTCAGATATTTTGGATGTTTGAACTAAAATATGCTCAGCCACTAATAAAGGCTGAATTCGGCCGGGCATGGTGGCTCACGCCTGTAATCCCAGCACTTTGGGAGGCCGAGGCGGGTGGATCACGAGGTCAGGAGTTAAGACCAGCCTGGCCAAAATGGTGAAACCTTGTCTCTAATAAAAATACAAAAATTAGCCAGGCGCGGTAGAAGTCACCGGTAATCCCAGCTACTTGGGAGGCTGAGGCAGCAGAATCAATTGAACCTGGGCGGTGGAGGTTGCAGTGAGCCGAGATCGTGCCACTGCACTCCAGCAGGGGTGATAGAGTGAGACTCTGTCTCAAAAGAAAAGGCTGAATTCTGAAATTTTGGCCTTGTTTTGAGAGTTGTCTCTTCTACCAAACCTCATTTGTGCAGACTCATAAGGTAGGGTCCAAAGTTATTAGACTCTAGATCCTACAACCTGTCTTCCATCCCAGACTTAGAATGGCATTTCTGATCAGGGAGAGACCGAGGAAGTTCATACTGCAGGTTAATTTCTTTGACCATTGTGAGTTCCCCGGAACTCACGGGCAAAGGAGCAGGCCCTCATAGGTGATGGCCATTTAACAAATCACCTAGTTTTTTTTTTTTTTTGGAGACAGAGTCTCGTTGTTCTGTTGCCCAGGTTGGAGTGCGGTGGTGTAATATCGGCTGACTACAACCTCTGCCTCCCAGGTTCAAGTGATTCTCCTACCTCAGCTTCTCCCGAGTAGCTGGGATTATAGGTCTGAGCCACCATGCCTGGATAATTTTTTTCGTATTTTTAGTAGAGACAGGGTTTCGCCATGTTGACCAGGCTGGTCTCAAACTCCTAAGCTCAGGTGATCCGCCTGCCTCGGCCTCCCAAAGTGAAGAGATTACAGGTGTGAGCCACTGTGCCGGGCTTTAAATCACCTAAATCTTCTTACCTCTTCATCAAATGATGATGGTGACTCTTAGCAGGGGAGGCAGCGCTAAACAGGAGTGGAACCAAACCGAATCTCTGCGGGCCATTCACCATTTCTGGAAATGGCTGTGAGGCTATGAACATCCAAGGTCCCCTGATGAAAATTTTGAAGAGCAAGACAATTTAAAAAATTGTTCACATACCTTGTCATGTACAATGGGAGCATAAGCCCCATATACTCCAACTGCCGATTTCTCTTATCGCTAAGTCAATTACAGAGGGAGTTACAGAGGGACCCACCCTTTAGCACTGAAATAGATTGCAGTCTTGTCATTAATTTGTATCCCTGTATCCACGTGTAAATTAGAGCAGAAGTAATTACACCTCTTTGGAATTACTTTATTGTGTTTCTTTATTATGTTTCTGAGTGGGCACAGAGTAAATATTTTTTCCTCATTTGTTAAGATGAGGAAGGTCATCTTTCCCACCTTTATAGAGAACCTGAAAATACGAGAGGAGTTAAAATATGTAAAGTTCCTAGCATATGGAAAGTGCTTAATTATTAGCTATTAGTAATTACTAATCAGTATTAGTAAGAGGCAGCCACATCTAGAGACTAAGAGCAAAGACCGGAAGCTTGAATGCACAGTTCAACTCCTGGCTCCGCCACTCACCATATGTGACCCTAGGCAAGTTATTTTATTTCTTTGCACCTCCATCTCCTCATCTAAAACATGGGAATGCCAGTAATATCACCCTCTTAGGTGATGGATGAGGATTCCATGAGTAATATCTTGCAAAGCCCTTGAGAAAGTCTGGCACTTAGAAGCACTGTATTGGTGTTACATACTCAATTCTTACAACAACCCCCTGAGGTGGTTTTCCTCACTCACATTGTATAGATAAGGAAACCAAGGCTTGGGGGTCACACAATTAACAGTGGGTCTCTATTTCTAACCATCAGAAGACCAAGTCATTGCACAAGCCCACATAAAAGGTCTTCGCATGGGTCTTTAGTAGCACACGACACTGTTCCATTCCCTGGCAGCCCATGACTGCCTAAGACTGGGCATTATCTTTACTAGTATACCTGATCAGTTTCGGCATCAAGTGCTCTCAACCCAGAGCCTGTGGTAGCATGGTAGACGCTGGCGGCTGACAGCACTTTCTTCTGTTTATTTGATTAAATGCACAGGAAAGCAGGCCTCTTATGGGTCATATCTCTGGGAAACTGGCAGTAAGTGGATTGCATCAGATAACAAGGTCTACTTTCTCCCTCCTCTCTGCCCCACAGCCCAGGAAGAAACAGGCAGCTCGGAGGTGTTCATCCTTCCGGCTGTCCCCGTTGAGCCTCGGTTATTTCGGTGAAGGAACAAAGGCAGTTTTGTTTTGTTTTTTATTTTTTGACGGAGTTTCGCTCTGTCACCAGGCTGGAGTGCAATGGCGCGATCCCGGCTCACTGCGACCTCCGACTCCCGGGTCCAGACAATTCTCCTGCTTCAGCCTCCCGAGCAGCTGGGATTACAGGCGCGTGCCACCATGCCTGGCTAATTTTTTGTATTTTAGTACAGACAGGGTTTCACCATGTTGGCCAGGATGGCCTCGATCTGCTAGCCTCGTGCTCCGCCCGCCTCGGCCTCCCAAAGTGCTGAGAAAAGGCAGCTTTTTAAAGCTGGCTGGGTTTTCCTTTTGCAGGAGAGGAGGCAATGGTGAGAAACTAATAGCAAGACCAGAGGCGATTCCCAGTTTATTTGCGAATGTGTGTCACTGCCATCTGCTGGATGGAATGGGTATCAGACCGGGTCCCATGTTTCTTTGCAGTGTTAATAGGCAAATTCAGTGATTCCCCTTGTGGGGGTTTAGAACCTAGTGGTGTATTTGCATCATTTCATAGCATAAGTGTCTGTAGATTTCAGAAATCCCATGACAATTGTGCACAGTAAGACCTCCATGTGAGTAATCAGAAGGCAAAACAGGACTATCTTTGAGGCAACGTCTTAGCATCAATACTTCCCCAGATCAAATTTGATCTGTTCCCAAATGATTGAGCTAATTGTTTAGAAAAAGTCCATAACCAGCAGGCAAGGGCATCTGGCATAACTTGGGTCCTCTTGTCAATGGCAAAAAGGACTTAGAGGGAAGTGAAATCAACACTTGGCTTTATTCTTGTGTTCTCTGAAATTCTGTGTTCATGTATCCAACAGTTATTTATTGAACACTTATCTGTGTGTCAGGCACTGTATTAAGGAACTGAGAAAGCAAAGGTGAGTAAACACAGTCCCTACTCTTAATAATATATGGATATTTTTTGAGCGCTTATTTTGTGCTAGGCATATACGTCCTGTTACATCTCATTTTATTCTCTGAACAACTCTAGGACTATTATTATCTCCTTTACAATGATCTCATATTATTATTTCATTTATAGTTCAGAAGACTGAAGCTTAAAGAGAGTAAGTAATTTAATCAAGAAAGTATAGCACAGACTCCAGAGATGAAGTCAGGTTTGCATACGGGGTACTGAGAGTGGATGGGAAGATCAGTACCATGGACCAATGTAGCTTTTTCTATCCCCCACCCCGCACTGCCACCCCGACACATAGAAAGTCTGGGTCTTTTGTTTACACACATTTTCTGTTCCATTAGCTACAAATTCCCAGCAAAGTGAAAATGTTACAAAAACAAGTAAGTGATGATAGCAGTAGATGCTTTGGAAAGATTTATCAGGAAGAATATCCCTTCCTCTAGCCAGCATTCGAAATCTATCTAGTTAACATGCTCTTCAGTTCATAACTCTTCTTAATAGCAGCATTGGTGTTGGCAGCAAGGGCTAAATTGTTGTCAGTTCTCATTGGATAGAAAACAAATCCCTATTTTGACAGAGTACTTGTGAGTAAACGATTTGCTCAGCAAGAGGTAGAGACCAATTCACATGTTCTGATCACAACAATCTCACACTGTTTTTGGTTTTTTCTTTCTCTCTTGGCTTAACAGTCAGTGCTGCTGTGGTACAGACACGAGGGCGAAGAGAGGAGAGGAGGAATGGAAGCTGGTGTCAGAACAAGCAAGCCCTCTTAAATAGTATGTCCTGGACAGAAAGGACTATGGGTGTAGATGAGACGGCAGAATGGCTAACAGGGGCTAATGGCAGGGTTTTAGTCAGTCAGCTGAGTTAGAAGCCCTGCTCTGCCACTGGCCTAGTCTTTGACTTTAAACAAGGCACATAACCTTTCTAATCCTCCAGGCAAGAGGAGATACAGCTGCGGTTAGGGTAGGGGAAATACTGTTGGAAGAGTCTGAGATCTACTTAGAAGGGAAAGTTGGCCGGGCATCGTGGCTCCCACCTGTAATCCCAGCACTTTGGGAGGCCGAGGCGGGCAGATCACTTGAGGTCAGGAGTTCGACACCAGCCTGATCAACATGGTGAAACCCTGCCTCTACTAAGAATAGAAAAATCAGCCGGGCATGGTAGTGGGTGCCTGTAGTCCCAGTTACTCAGGAGGCTGAGACATGAGAATCACTTGAACCTGGGAGGCAGAGGTTGCAGTGAGCCGAGATTATGCCACTGCACTCCAGCCTGGGCGACAGATCAAGACTCTGTCTCAAAAAAAAAAAAAAAAAAAAGAAGAAGAAGAAGAAGAAGGTAGTAAAGTAGTAAAGTTTACAGAACCTAATAAAAGGTTGGGTTGGCCATAGGTGAACAAGAAGAGAGAAGTGCCAAGTGGACGCCAAGGTTTCAGGCACGTTACCTAGGGCAGGTGCAGGTGTATAATAAGATGGATGCAGAATACTACTTGCCTCACAGTCTTCTTCAGAGCGCTCAGGGAGGTAGGTATTCCATATCACCTCTGCTACTTTTTCCCTAAATCTTAGCCATGGATGTTACCAGTGCCTGAGGTTTCAGAGCCAGCTGGGATAAGGTGGGACTGATGTGGACCTAGGGACTGAGGCAGCAGGGGCCAGACTTGGGGTGGCTCCTCCAGAGTAAGTGCCCTTTGGGGTTGCTCGATACTACTTATTTCTACTTCAGTTTGACACACTCTTATTTTTCCTCTTAATAATCCTATAAGGTAGGTTTGAGAGATGGCATCATTCCCATTTTTACAGAGAAAAAGGAATAGGCCAAAATGACGCTTGTTTTTCCAACTGGCGTTTGCCCTCAGGGCCATCCACATGAGAATCACCGAGAAAAGTAGCTTATGGAATTGCATTTGTACATCAAACCCCTATGGAGAGAGTGATATTCTAAGTGTTTTCAGTTGAGTGATTTGCATCATTGTGTCAGTTATTTGTATGTAAACGGACTTTTTTAAAGCGTCCAACCATTCATTTTATAATCATTTGACATGTTGATAATATTTTAACACAATTAATTTGCACTATAAAAGCACAGGTTTGTTTCAGAGGGCTCAACACAAGCCCACTTTAATGATGAATTCCAACTTAGTCAAACTTGGATAAATGGAACCACATGGTACAACTTCATAAAGGAAAAGGCATTTGGATAACAGGATAAAAAGAGCAGGCAGATGCGTGCCTGAACACTGCAGGCACTCCAGACCCAACTGTTGAACAAATGGAGGGATAAAACAATGACTAGATGCTCTGGTTCCTTTGTGAATGTAGTTACATCGGATGTGAATGAGGCTTCTCACTGCTACTTAATCTGGCTATTAGAAATAAAGTGAAAGATACAAAATCCACCTGGGCTTCAGAATTCCCATGTCTATTCAATTAACATGCCTGAAACCTTGGGGTCCACTTGACAGTTCTTTCTTCTTGTTCACCTATGGCCAACCCTTTATCAGATTCTGTAAACTTTCCCCTCTAAATAGATCTCAAACCCCTTCCATCAGTGTTTCCCCTACCCTAACCCCCGCTAGATTTTCTCTTGACTGGATGACTGTAATAGCCCTCCAAGGGCTACACTGCATCCACCTGGGTCTGTCTAACCACTTCTCAGAGTGTCAGCAGAGTTATCCAAACACCAATCTGATTACGTCACTGCTCCGCCTCTCCATCACATTGCTTGTAGGGTGAAGACCAGGTGCCTGTCCCTGCAGTCTGGTCTCCCATCAGCACCTTCTCCGTCTCTCAACTCCAACCAGGTAAGCCTTGAGTTCCTCCCCCTTTGCTAACGCCTCTCCCACCTTGGTAAAATGCTGTCCCTTCTTCTCTTTCCTTGGAACTTAGTCTCTGTTCTCTCTCTTGCCCAGGCCCCTTCATCCTTTAGATCTCAGTTTGTGGCACTTCTGACCCTGATCCAGGCCATTTTGCCCCGCTTTAAGTTAATGCTATGGGAACCCATATTCCTTTTCCTTCAAAGCACTCATCTCTGTCGGTTGTTCAGTTATTCAATGAATGTCTGCCTCTCTGTCTGGACTATAAGCTCTAGCAGATTGGAGGCTCTGAATGCTTTTTCTCACCATTGCGTCTCCAGCATTTAACATAGTAGTTTTTACACAGCAGGCACAAATATTTGTTCAATGAATGAATGGACCTAATGAACACAGGCTTGTTATTCTTAAAGGATGATCTCTCTGTTTTGTTTTCTGCAGTTATCTCAAACCAAACTCATCAACAAGCAAAACGTTATTTACATCTAGCACGTTTTTATGAATGAAAAGCCAGAGCGAGTTGTGTCTCACTTCTGCATGAGTAAGCTATTAAAATAAGCATACATGCTTGCATCCAAAAATTTCATTTTTATTCCCAAGATAGTTCATTCTAAAGATGGAGCAAATAAACGCTCTGTTTGCTTGGGAAATTATAAACTGCGATCCAAAAGAAGGTTCAGAAATGCAGTTTAATAAACAACTAAATAAAAGCGTTGGTGAACTGATGGTTCACAACATCATTTGAATGACTCAAAAGCAATGCAAATGGGAAAAGCTCTCAGCTAAAAGCATCACATCAGAAGTAGGAAACTATCATTCTGATTCAGAAACATTAAGACGAGAAAGTATTTGTGCAAGCAATTGTTACTGCTAAACACAGAGCTAAATGGAGGTTTAATTTAAGAAAGTTCTCAGATAAAATACATCTGTTACTAATTACTCTTACATTTAAAAACAAATTGCTTTGGATTAATAATTTGATGCCAAAAGGTCCATAATGCATTATTCAATGCAAATCGAATAGTATGCTTTCATCATCATCTAGTTGAAGTCCTACTGAAGTTACTTTCCTAGTACTTAAGTGGTATAATTTGTCCAATGATCACTGAAGCCTACCCCCAAAAATAAATATCTCACATCAGAGTAAGTTGAATGGTCAGAAAATAATTATTACTTAAGTATGAACCAAGCTATTACTGTGCACCCCTACTATGCAAGCCCAGCAAAGAATTACAAACACAAAAATCTTACAGCTAGAAGAGAGACCTCTAGTGTGTGTTGGAGAACTTTATATTGTGCTCCAGGCATTATTAATACAGCAAAATCACTGCAGTCATTTTGCATACGGTGGTGGGAGATTTTTGCCAAATATCTTTCACACTCAATTCATTTCAAAATTTCTTCCCGGCTAATGTGTGACATTTTTGCCTCATTAGTTACGATCTTCTTACAAACATAAGCCTAACCCCATGAAGTTTTCTCAGTGATGCAAAGTTTTAAAGTTTCATAGTCACCTTTGCAACCTAATTAGTAAACATTTAACCTACTGTCATCCTAACAACCGCTCACAATTCTTTCCATTCAGGCAGCAGCGGGACTCCTGAGTCAAACTGTTGGAGTCAGTGTGTAGTTTCCTGAACATCAGCCCCTCGTAGTAAGCCAAATGCCACACAAATACAAACACGAGGAATAAATCGGCACACTGCCCATTATCCAGGAGACAAATGGATCCACTGCTATTTTAAATTCACCAAGTAGGCTATTAGTTGCCACAGATTCCCATAAATGTAGGTGAATTCCTTGATGTAGAATCAGATTTAATGAATCATTCTCCGGCATCAGCCTCAGCCTTTTAAAATCCTTTATTTTCTCCTTTTCCACATTAAAAACACATTTGAGATACACACAGAAAATGTTTCTCTAAAAAAAACGCACACATACACACAAAACAGGAGGTCTCTTAAGGAGTCTACTGCTGAGAAGGTAAAAGCATTTTGCTCATTTTTAATTTGCTAAAACAATCCAAGCATGCTTGGTACCCAGAGGGTATTCTCAAATAAACTTGTATCTCTAGCTGCCAGCTTAGTTGATTGAAAACAGAAGGCAAACGTTTCTTAAAGAATATGTTAAACTGTTATGTCTCCCAGTACCACCCAGGGTACACACACACACACACACACACACAGACACACGCACACACACAGCACAGTCAAGGATTTGCTTGAAATCAGCCAGTTCTATGATCTAAAAGGTAATGCTTTTGTACCAAATTACTCCTGCCTACTGCGGTGCACCTTTTAGCGAAGAAGCCAGTGCAACTGGGATCCCGGACAGTTCTCGCGTGCCGTTCTCCACGTACAAAGCCAACGGCCCCATTTGCAACTTTGCTAACTTAGTTGGCTTCCGCCCAGCAGGCCCCCGAAGCACAGTCACTGTGAAACCGTTTTGATACCAGAAAATCATTTCCACGACAGTGCAAGTGTTCGAAAGCACAAAGGCAGACACTGTCTACCCGCGACAGTTCGCAAGTTGCGGTGGCGGCGCGGCTGTGCGGAGCGCGCGTGCAGGTAAGGGATTCCTGCACCACAGGTCTGCTTTCCTCTTCCTGGAGGTTTTGGGGCTCGACCTCACTTTAAATGCGAATTCACCGTGACGCCCCCCCCACCCACCCCGCCCCGTTCTTTTTCCGGGAGGCGCGGACTCTGTTTTCCAGCCAGGTCCCTCTTGGGGGCAGGAGAGGAAGCAGACTTCACATTTCAATAAAGAGGGGCCGCGGGAGTGCGTGGGTGGTGGGGTCGGCGAAAGTGGTTGGGGGGGGCGGGAGCTGGGGGGAGCGGAGGAGGAAAGAGGTCAGAAAGGATCCAAACTGCATCCCTCCCGCCCACCTCTGCGCCCCGAGCGCTGGTTCAGACGGCGGAAAGCAGAGCCGGGAAACTCGGTCCCTTTAAGGGAACCTAGGCCGCTAGGAGGGGAGGGAAGGATCGGCCTCCGGACTCCGCGCTGCCGGCCTCGCAGAGAAGAGGCGAGCGCAGCAAAGCCACAGCCATTACCTGCAGCGCTCGCATCCTGCCGCCGTCCCAGCGCCGCCCCCACCCCGTCCCCGCCTCCCAAGGAGACTTCTAATCCCGAGCATGTGCCGTGCCCTCTATCCGGGGAGGAGGTGGGAAGGAAGAGGAATGAGAGCTTTTTAAAAATAAATGAAACGTTTGCATCCAAAAGAGGGAGGGGGGGCTGGAGATGGGAGGGAGTAGGAGGGGGCTTTAAAGGCGCCCGGGTGGGCGGAGGCGGCGAATCTGGATCAGCCCGGCCCGAGACGAACAGCGCCGGGCGCCGGCCGCGGCTCACAAAGGGGAGCGGCGCGGTCCCGCCCGGGCAAAAAGGGGAAGAAAAAACCGCCCCGGGCCCCAATCCGCTCGGCAGCCACAATGGCGTCTTTCACGGGGCGTCCGGGGGCGCCGCCGAGCTGCCTGCGAGAAAGGGACAGCGGGCTCCCTACCCCGGCAGGCGCGCAACCCCGGGCGCCACCGCCCCTCGCGCGGCCCGCAGGGATGTGCGCTTGGCTCGGGGCGCCCCCGCGGCGGCGGCGGCTGCGGCCGGGAAGCCGCGGCGCTGGGCGCTCTCGGCGGGGCCGCTTCGCGAGCGCGGGGCTCTGCGCCGGGGAAGAAAGGGACGCGCGGGGCTCAGGGGAGGAGGGAGGGGCTCGGGGAGGGCGGGGGAGAGCCGCGGCGGAGCGGTGGCGGGGGAGGCTGGCGCGCGGAGTGGCGGGCGGGCGGCGCTGGCACGGGCTCCCACAGCCGCGGCGGCTCCTCTCCAAGATCCGGAACCCGACCCAGAGATCCGGAAACCCGGTCCCGGCGCGCGGGCTCCCGGCCCCCGGTAGCGGTCCCGGCCCCCGGTAGCGGCCCCGGCCGGCCGCACTCGCTCCCCCTGCCCGCTCCGCCCCGCTTGCGTCCGCTCCCACTGGAGGAAGAAAGCCGAGAACCGGCAGCGGCAGCCCCGGAGGAGGCGGCGGCCGCTGCCCCGCCGCAGGTCCGAACGGATCCCGAGCCGCCCGCCGCGGCGGGCGGCGTGTGTGCGAGTGTGCCGCGCTCTCGCCCCATGCCTGGCACATGCGTAAAAGCGAGTTGCGCCCAAAGTCCCAGCCATACCCTCCTTAGCAAATAATAACAAACCCAAACCGTCAGATCTTACCTGAAACATTGAAGCACAAAGTCTCTTTCCAAGTCCCCTTTTCCTTTTCCTCTCCCCCCTTTTCCGATTTCTCTCCCAGCGATCTGCTCGGCTCGCCACACCAGAGAGAAATGCAATAGCTTGGCTAAGGTAGACAGAACAAAATACAGAGAAGAGTTGCTCCAGGGCTTTGAAACCCCTCAAGGCAAGGATCAGGATACAATTAGCTCATGCCTCTACCTCTAGTCTAAATCAATCTCCAAAATAAAACTTAAAATTAACTGATCACAGGGCAGACAATTGATCTCCTTCAAAAATAAAGCTCTACATATACGTATAGAGAAATATACATATAGGAAATTTTTTTCCAGATTTTTTTTTTTTTTTGGTGGAAAAACAGTCTCATTCCAGCCTCCAACTTGCTTTTCACCCTCCTCTTGCACAGAAAAGCTGATTTTAATCGTTGTGATTAGTTTTGATGTAACGTTTCCGCGGGCGATTTCTGCAAATGGATGGAGTGTTTCTTTGCCAAAAGAGGGAAAAGCAGCAGATGATGATAATTATAAGGATTGTTGGTTGTTTCTTTTTATTTGTGTCTAGGGCTCTCTCTTCACTTTCTCAAGTTGACCTGACATTGCTGTTACACTAAGGTCGCACAACTTGTTGATGAGGATCATCGCCCTGTCTGATCAAAGGATAGGTGAAAATTTGGCAATAGATCAGCACATTTTTGGTTCCTTTGGCGACATAACGTCCCAAATGACGTGGATAAAAATAAGCACATGCAGTCTGCTTTGCCCCAATCAAGTCTGAATCAGCGCCTGAGGGTGATACACAAACTCATTTCAAATGTTCAACCATGCAGAATTGTAAAAAGATTGAAGGAGTGACACCGCATTTTTTTAAATGGCAAAATTAAAAGAAAACAAAACCCACATTAGGTGTAGCCAAGGACCTACCATTCAGATTTATTTGATCAACCTTCTGAAAAAACCTCACCTCCTCCCTTCTCTTTGCTTGCCTCCACCTGGTGTCTTTTATAGGGGGGTTTGTATAATTCCATTATTTGACGGAAGTGCTCAACCGAGCTAGAAAAGCTAACATAAACATATTTCTCCAGATTACTACTCTGGTTCTGACCTCCCCCACTCCTCATCACTTCTTCCTCTCTGGGTCTTTGTTCAAGGAGATTGTGCCTGGGCCAGTCGTTATCTTAGTTCTTTTTAGTTAGGGTTGGGTATTCGGATATAAACTCAAGGTTCACCTCCCATTAGTGTTATATCCTTGTAGGTTACTTTTTGAAATGGTATGTTTTTGAGCACTTCACAGTTCATTAATTCAAAGACTTTGCTGACATTTCTTATGAAAAAGATCAGGTTATATGGCCAAGGATACTAAAAAAAGAAAGAAAACACCCTAAATAGAACCAGACATGTCCTGCAAATACCTGCAACTGGCAGCATTTCACAGGTAGTATTTTTTGACCATCATTTTTCCTTTAAGGTAAGCAACTGCTGCAATACCAACAGAAAAGGGAAGGGCCAAGTTTTTAAAAAATAAGTAGAATCAATCAGATTAGCGCCATAATACAGAAAAGATTAACATCAGAATGAGAACCAGGGGTGTTGGCAGATTTTTTTTTAATGTAACAAGTTTATATTACATGAGTATCTTTGCACATTCTTTTTCTCTCTCCCCCACACAAGGTTGATAGACTCTGATCTGCAATGAAAATTTTTAAATGTCTACAGTCCCTAAATTCAATGGAATAAAAACTTTGTTCTTGCCCCTAAATGGCACTAAATGTTAATATAGGAGAATGTGAGAAGAAAAGAGACTATGAAAGAAATATCCCCAATCACTGATATGATGACTGAATACATTAATGGTGTGGCCTAAAGTGACTTTTAATTAAAAACAAACAAAAAACAACCAAGTGTCACATAGAGAACCATACATCATTGTTCTAGAATTTTAGAACTGGAAAGATCCTTTCCAGGCATCTAGTCGTTTGGCATCATTTTATAGATGAGGAAACAAGCAGCTTGCCCAGTGTCAGAAGCCAACCATTGACAGGGATCAGCCACAAAAGGCAGGACAAGAAGAAAGGTGAGTGATGTTCCTCCACGAGCCCTGACCTTGAGAAGCTGAGCGCAGCATTCTAAATTTTATTGACATGGCTTGAACCATACTTTTGAAATTCCCTTTTTGAGATTGTCCTCAAATCCCATAGCACAATCTACCAGATATCTTTGATGGCAACAGATTTTTTGATCTCTGATCATCGGGGACAACAACACAAAATATTATTGCCAGGTCTAGATAGTAAGTAGATGAGAAAGATAGTTTATGCTACTTAGAGTTAAAAAAAAGAAAATAGGACTAAAAACAGGCCAGTTTTTTTCTTATTAGTTCCTGAGAGGAATATAGACAGTTCTCAAAATATTTTAAGCAATGAAATTATTACTGGAAAGAGGACTTTCCTTTTTAAGATAATTGCTCTGAAGGGAATACTATTCATTTGAATGAATTAAGTTCTGAAATGTACATTTGTAAGACATTTTAATATTCCAGAATGACGTCGCTTACAAAAAGATGATCTTTTGAAACATGAGACCATTGAGATTTTAAAGTGATTCAACCTGTTTGGTTGATCTTGAACTTGTAGTAATTCCAGTGGCAAATAGGCTGAAGGTAAATTTTCATTTTATTGTTGTGGGGAATCTTTATTTTCTTGCATTTTGAAGGGATCTGAAAGTTGACGCTGTATAAAATATTTTAAAAATTTATTTTGTTCCATGCAATACAAAGAAATGAGTAAACTTCATGACCTTTAAATCAAGAGTGATAACAATTTATTTTAAATTTTAAAATAGGCTGTCAGTGAAATAGCATGTGAAAAGTCAGGTTCACATCTTGCCAAGTATGAGACACAAACTTAACAGACTTCAGTCAGCCTCTGCAATCATAAAATGACCTGAAAGTACTTTTGTACCTTTTTTTTTTTTGAAATGGAGTCTCGCTGCAATGCCCAGGCTGGAGGGCAGTGGCGCAATCTTGGCTCACTGCAACCTCTGCCTCCCTGGTTCAAGCGATTCTCCTGCCTCGGCCTCCTGAGTAGCTGGAATTACAGGCGCACACCACCATGACTAATTTTTTAGTAGACTGGCTGATTTTTGTATTTTTAGTAGAGACAGGTTTCACCATATTGGCCAGACCGGTCTTGAACACCTAACCTCAAGTGATCCGTCCACCTCAGCCTCCCAAAGGACTGGGATTACAGGTGTGAGCCACCACACCCGACCTGTATTTTTATCTAATTAATAATCTGCATTTTGTGGTGTCTATAGCACTTTTTTTTCCCCCAATCTTTAAGAAATTGGGGAAAAGAGTATATTCAAAATCCACCTAACCTCCTTTTTATATAAATAATTGGAGTGAGACCAGCAACCTAACAACCATTAGCCACACAGAAGACAAGGGCAATAAAATTGTCAGCAAGAAAACAATCAGGAAGAAAACTGTTTTCTTTCTGTTTTCATCTTCCAGGGTCTCACTGTCAAAATAAGTTCTACCAGTTTTTAAAGGCAGAAAAACCGAGACAGGATATTTTGAATTGAAACTAGCCGCTCAGCTGAAAAAGGTTAGCACTATGACTGTTGTGGAAGAGAAAACGAGACGTTCTTTCAGGGAAGCAGCAGCCTCCCTTCTAATGTTAGCATGGGACAGCACATTTGGTTGCATCACAGTCACTGAACCCTCAGAGGTCAAGTTCCCACAGAACAGCACGGTTTTGTCCAGGATGGCCCTGAGGTACATTCGTGGTGGCAATTTGACAAGATGTGGACATTAGCTGCTGAGATGAAATGGGAAATTGCAGAGCCCTGCACTGAAGCAGTCAGACACTCAGATCCCATTTTAAAGTCCCATTGCACTTTCCATCAGGAAAAAGAGAGAAGCAGCTCCAGTGCTTGGGCTCAACCTGGGTGTGCATAGATATCACTAGCTGTGGTGAGGCTGCCGCAATTTCCCCTACCTGCTCACTGAACGACAGCATTTTCATCACTGCTCCGGCAGGGTCCACCTGTGACTACCATGAGAGGCCCTGCCACACGGGAAGGCAAATTATGTTGTTTTATTTAATCCCTGGGTCAGTTTTGTTTTGTGGGAAAATCACCTGTTTTTTATCAGCCAACCTGAAACCCCCTATAATTCGGTGGAATGTGCACATTTTCCTGGAGTTGAATAGAAGCATTAATGAGCTCAAACAAAATGGGTTTGTGATTCCTGGAATTTGGCCCCAGCCACCACCTGTTTATAATTAGCCTCTGGAAAACCTATTAGTTTCCTGTATCACTGTCAATATTGAGGTTGTAATATCTCATCTTCTGAGAAGGTAAATCTTCTAACAGTTGCAGATATGCCAATGGGCATATTTCTGAAACAGAGATGTGTACCAAGTCCTTGTATTGAGACCTTTAAATCAATGTGCTCTTTTTTTTTTTTTTTTTTGAGACAGAGTCTCACCCTGTCCCCCAGGCAGGAGTGCAGTGGCGAAATCTTGACTCACAGCTCACTGCAACCTCCACCTCCTGGATTCTAGCAATTCTCCTGCCTCAGCCTCCTGAGTAGCTGGAATTACAGGTGCATGACACCATGCCCAGTGAATTTTTGTATTTTTAGTAGAGACAGGGTTTCACCATGTTGGCCAGGCTGGTCTTGAACTCCTGACCTCAGGCAATCCACCCACCTCGGCCTCCCAAAGTGCTGGGATTACAGGCGTGAGCCACCGCACGTGGCCCAATGTGGACTTTTATCAAAGTTTCTTCTCTGGTTGTCTAATGTGAACATTAGTTATAATCTCACATTATAAAACAATACAGATGTATGAAGAAATAAAACCCAACTGTGATTGGGTACCCTGACTGCCGTTTTTTTATAGTCTTAGTCAGTTGAGAAATACATTTGTCCACAAGGAGGTAAATGTGTGAAGAAAGTTGTGAAACATCTGTATTCATTACTGGCATTTGAAATTCTTTGCTGGATACTTACCTTCTGTATTTTAGATAAATAATTACAAGAAGGTTTTTATGACTCTAATTGAGTTACAATAGTAATTCTGCCACCTTAACTTGTGATGTTACCTGATCCTTAGTTTCTTTGGCCATAAAATATGAATGAAAATATCTATTTCGAAGGGTTATTTTGAGGTTAAGTGGGATAATGCATGGAAAGTGTCTAGAACTGTGCCTAGCACACACTTAGTTCTCAATAAATGATAGCAACTATTATCATTTTGGTTTATGGTAGTTGAATAAATCACATGGTCTCTAGTGACGTTACTATTTAACAGCATAGAAGAAGAATGTCTTTGCAATGGGAGCGCTTAATTTATCAACATCTCTGTGGCTGATCTTTTTCAAAGATAATAACTGAATCTCGTTTTATTATTTCATCTAGAAATTACATAGACATCTCACTTTTTCACATGTGAAATAATGGGGTGAAATGAGATTTTCTCCAAGGTGAATCCTAGCTATGAAAAATCTTATGTTTGTGACGCTGCTTACTAGCAAACACACTTGCTTTCTGTTCCTTTGAGGATCCTTGATTTTGACAAGACTGCCTCACACATATAAAACAATTAATTAAGCATTATGTATAATTGCTCGTGAATTGCTCATGAACCTCTTTCTTCATAATTATTTGTTTTTGCCTTTCAGGAGGTACAAAATCAGTGTAAGCAAACACTTCACAAAATTTTAAAAAGAGAAGATGCAGTTTTCAAAATAGGAAGAAATAAACTTCAGGGCTGATTCAAATCTCTCAGAAATAATCCAATCAATCAATCATATCATACCATCCTATTTTCTACATTCTCCAGTCTATATAGTAAATATATTCTTTGCTAAGCTTCAGACCTTATCATTTTCAGATTATTCCATGTAATCTGTTAGGCTATCCATTTTAAAGCGAGTGGCTTTTTAAAGAAACGTTTAATAAGATAAACATTTCCTTAGATATTTTGTACTAGTTCATATTCCAGTGCCTCCTAGTAAACTCTCTGGCACTGAAAGGTACTTCTGTTTGCAGTGCATGTGTCACATGCACAGCCCATCCAGTACAGAACCACTTAGCTTTGCTTCACTGTTCTACTGTCTGAACCAAGGCCGTTCATGAGAAACCCCGTAATACAATTGCGGCACCTCCGGGGCACCATATACATTTATGTAAGTTATCTCTTCTTGCATCCTTTGGGTGTCAGAACCTCTCAGCTTTGCTAACCATAAAAAATCTGCCTTAAGCATATTACTAACTTTAAAACTTTGATGATATGGATGTCATATTTCAATTTTTAAAAAACCTTTCCCTGCTCCACCCCTGAAAAAATCCAATAAAACTTATCCAATGGAATCATGCTATGGTTAAACACATAAAATGTATTTAAAGGAAAAAGAATTGTGAATATACTATAGCCACCCCCCAAAACAAACAACCCAACCTCCCCGCCGCCACACACACCCCAAAGGCCAAGAACAACAACACAAAATCTTGTCAATGAGTAATAATTAAACAAGAAACAAGGCCAGGCATGATGGCTCACGCCTGTAATCCCAGCAATTTGAGAGCCAAGGTGGATGGATTACCTGAGGTCAGAAGTTCAAGACCAGCCTGGCCAACATGGTGAAACCTTGTCTATACGAAAAATACAAAAATTAGCTGCACATGGTGGTGCACCTCTGTAATTCCAGCTACTTGGGAGCTGAGGCAGGAAAATCACTTGAACCTGGGAGGCAGAGATTGCAGTCCGCCAAAATCACTCTACTGCATTCCAGCCAGGACAGAGCAAGACTCTGTCTCAAAAAAAAAAAATAAAGAAAAAAATAAAGAAAAAGAAACAAAGTATTAAATCTGCAAACTGTAGCAAGAGCCACTGTAAACAAATAGCTACTGGTAGCAAGAATCTGTGCACTTTCTTTAAAGTTATCAGGAGAGAAAGCAGTTTGAGGGTCTTAATGAGTATTAGCCTGATGAGTTAAAATGCACACTGGGAGATGGGAGCAAATTGGTAGGAGTATTCAATATGGACATTTAAATGACTTCAGCATTATTTTTACTAATAGCATTAATAATAGTAGTGATAAGAAACAATTATGACTGATGGAACAAAACTTCCATTGCGTAAAGACCATCTGGTTCTGAGAGTCAGACATGAAAATCTGAAATTAAATCCTCAATCTGTCCCTCTAAGGTTGCTTGGTAGATAATGAATATCTTAATTTTTTAAAAAAGAAAAAGAAATCTATCATACCAAACGTACAGCAGCTCCTGCTGAGAAAACAAAGTTAGTGTGTCTATTTCTTATCTAATCGTAGATGTCCCTAAACAAAAGAAAGCCTCCGTGAAAGGGCTTGCAGATAATGGTAGTAACTCATCAGCCTTTTATTTTTATTTATTTGGTTTTTTTTGCATTTATTTTTATTTATTTGTTAATTTTTTTGCATCTGAAGATTTTGATTGATAAAACATTATTATACTCCTATTATTCCTTATTTTCCCAAGGCAAGGGCAAGCATTACTGCAGGTTTTCTTCCCATAGCAAAGCCTACTTAAAGATGTCTTTTGGGGCTGGGCATGGTGGTTCAGGCCTCTAATCCCAGCACTTTGGGAGGCTGATGCGGGCAAATTACCTGAGCTTAGGAGTTCGAGACCAGCCTGGTCAACATGGCGAAACCCCGTCTCTACTAAAAATACAAAAAATAGCCAGGCATGGTGGCTCGTGCCTGTAATCCCAGCTACTTGGGCAGCTGAGGCAGGAGAATTGTTTGAACGCAGTTAGGCCAGGTTGCAGTGAGCCGAGGTAGTGCCATTGCACTCCAGCCTGGGCAACGAGAGTGAAATTTCGTCTCAAAAAAAAAAAAAAAAAAAAGAGAAAAAGAAAAAAATGTCTTTTGGGGAGAGAAGAAGCTAAACCTTTGGTCTTCTACAACACATACATAGTTTAAAACTTATCTTGCCGGGCGCGGTGGCTCACGCCTGTAATCCAAGCACTTTGGAGGCTGTGAGGTGGGCAGATCACCTGAGGTCGGGAGTTCAAGACCAGCCAGACCAACATGGTGGAACCCCGTCTTAAAAAAAAAAAAAAACAAAGAAAACTTATCTTTATGTAGTAAAGACAGGTATCAAAGAGAAAGCATCTAACTCAGAAGCCAGAAAATGGCCCTTATTAATATATATTTGGTATTTTAGTTTTATTGACCCTACCCAGGGTTTAACTTTTCTAACTTTTGGATTTTCTGGCAATATCAAAATAGAGTGGAGACAGAAGGACAAATATTGTATGATTCCATTCATATAGGGTACTTAGAATAGTCAAATTCATAAAGATGGAAGGTAGAATAGTAGTTACCTGGGGCTGGGAAGAGGAAGGAACAGGGAGCTATTGTTTAAGGGGCACAGAGAATTTCAATTTGGGAAGATGAAAAAGATCTGGACCTGGATGGCGGTGATGGTTGTACAACAATGTGAAGGTTGTACTTAATGCTAGTGAACTGTGCACTTAAAAATCATTACAATGAATCCCAGCACTTTGGGAGGCTGAGGCAGGCGGATCACAAGGTCAAGAGATCGAGACCATCCTGGTCAAAATGGTGAACCCCTGTCTCTACTGAAAAATACAAAAATTAGCTGGGCGTGGTGGCACGCACCAGTAGTCCCAGCTACTCGGGAGGCTGAGTCAGGAGCCTGGGAAGTTCAGCCTGCTTGAACCTGGGAGGTGGAGGTTGCAGTGAGCCAGGATTGTACCACTGCACTCCAGCTTGGCGCCTGGTGACAGAGCGAGACTCTGTCTCCAAAAAAAAAAAAAAAAAAAAAAAAAAGCATTACAATGGAAATTTATATCTATATATGCCACAATTAAAAATGAATACATTATTCAAATATTAAATAAGTGAGGGGGGGAAAAGTACAATATGGTAAAAAGACAAAGCAAGGCATCTAGTTCTCTGATTCTCTTCTTAATTGGTGTTACTTATGAGTTTCACCTGGTCACGATGGCCCACTAAGAAGTGGGGCAGAAACTCCAACACCTCGTGTTGACCATGTCATCACATTGAAGACCCAGCGTGAGTAAGAGCTGGGACTGATCACCATTCTTTGTCTGGCACAGCTAAAATGCCCCATTAATTGCAGATTCCTTCATTATGTTATAAAAAGTTGGATATTCTGAGCCAAATCAAATCGCTGGAAACTGCCGAATGGTGTGTCTGGGTACTTGGAATTATGTAGGCAAAACAGCCTGGTGTTTGACAATATTTTGGACATACCCTATGTGTTTGTCATTGTGTAGATGGGAACATGTACCTGAAAATACAAAATCTACAACAGCTTGCAGATTCATAAAATAATGAACTAAACTGGTTATTTAGAATCATGAAACAAAATCCTGTTTTTACTTTTCTTTGAGGTTTGGATTGGGTTAGAGATAGCCACAGCCTTGATTTTCTTACGTAATTTCTCTGACCATCTAGAGATGCCCGATCTGTCCATTGAGACCTACCACTGGTCTCATTGTACTTGCTATAGTTTTATTGGTGCTCTTTTATTTCCTGAAAATAGATTTCTTTTCTCTCTCTTTCTTTCATCCTTTATTTTTTTTTGGTTGTTCTGGAAATAATAGCAAGAGAACCTTTTTTTTTTTTGAGACGGAATCTTGATCTGTTGCCAGGTGCCAGGCTGGAGTGCAATGGTGCGATCTCAGCTTACTGCAACCTCCGCCTCCCGGGTTCAAGCAGGCTGAACCTCCCAGGCTCCTGCCTCAGCCTCTCGAGTAGCTGGGACTACAGGCGCGTGCCACCATGCCCAGCTAATTTTTGTATTTTTAGTAGAGACTGGGTTTCACCATGTTGACCAGGATGGTCTCGATCTCTTGACCTCGTGATCCGCCCACCTTGGCCTCCCAAAGTGCTAGGATTACAGGCATGAGTCACCGCACCTGGCCAAGAGAACCTTTTTAATTTTAAAGAGTAAAAACACATCTTTTCACTGCTTCCTTCACTTCCTATAAGGGTGCCGCTCTCTGATTTTAGAATCTATTCAACCTAAAAACTGACGTCTATTAGCAGTTCACCTTTTATTATTTTTTGTGAATTATTTGTAAGGAAGATTGGTGCTGATGGCAGAGTGGCCTGTCATAATCATATTTAGAGGCATACCTTTTCTAGATACTGGTATATTCAACTCATCCTCCTCGAAATGTGTCTTGGTTCTCATAGAAATGCACCAGCGCAAAAGCACTAAGAAGGTTTTTCCTTGTGCTTGATCTAGAAAGAACTAAGCCTATGAGAGAAACTTAAGAAAAATGTAAACTTGATAATGAATAAATTAAGGGACAAACACAAGCCCAAGCAGTCTGCTTCTCTGCAGGTTTATGGGTAGTCGGGTTGGGGTTAGGCAGTGGAGAATGTGCAAAACCACTTCTCCCTTTTCTTCTTTGAGTTCATAGATGTCACAAGTTCTCACTGTCATTCCTGGAAGAACCAGAAAGTAAATTAAGATGATAATGTTAAGGCTGGGCACGGTGGCTCATGCCTGTAATCCCAGCACTTTGAGAGGCCGAGGCGGGTATATCACCTGAGGTCAGGAGTTCGAGACCAGCCTGACGAACATGGAGAAACCCTGTCTCTACTAAAAATACAAATTAGCTGGGCATGGTGGAACATGCCTGTAATCCCAGCTACTTGGGAGGCTGAGGCAGGAGAATCACTTGAACCCGGGAGGCAGAGGTTGCGGTGAGCTAAGACCTTTGCACTCCAGGCTGGGCAACAAGAGTGAAGCTCCGTCTCAAAAAAAAAAAAAAAAAGATAATGTGCACATTTAGACAACATGTTAAATTTCAAAGTGTCTTGACAC
Source organism: Aotus nancymaae (assembly GCF_030222135.1). Taxonomy (NCBI): domain Eukaryota; kingdom Metazoa; phylum Chordata; class Mammalia; order Primates; family Aotidae; genus Aotus; species Aotus nancymaae. The sequence continues at coordinate 50,056,226 of NW_026988432.1, read as the reverse complement.
AGTTTTGGGTCAATATTTTAATCTCTGATATATTTAGCCTTTGCTAGTGCTGACATTATTTTACCTAGTCCTGCTATTTTCCTGTGGTAATGTTCGTTTTTTCTAACACTCCTTATTATTCAGACAGAGACAATGAGAAGTTATATTTATACAACTTACCAAACACTGTCACCTCTTCATTTTGTTCTTTTACCCAGTGTTGTTAATCTAATTGTATTGAAGATGAGGAAAGAGAAGGAATGATTTCCCCAAAGTCATGTAGCAGAGGAGAAAGAGCCGTTGTCTGACTCCAGGACCAGTGCTTTTTGTACCAGATGAAACCTTGCATTTGTGTTATTCCTAACTAGTTATGTTGCTCTCAAGTCTCTCTTTTGTATATCCATCTCTGGCTTCCTAGACAAAAAACAGGCTCTTGTAAGAAGCATATATAAACTGAAACAGTGAATAAACTTTTCACATAAGTTGTTCTATGTTGCAAAAGTCAGTAAATAAAGACATCAAATCAGCCAATTTCTTTATCCAAGGAGCTTTATCAAGCTCCTTGTTTGAAGGAAGAAACTAGTGACTTCTTCCTCCTTCCTCTCCTCCTCTTCCTTCTCTTTCCCTTCTCTATGAAGACGCTGACTCTTGTTGTTGTTCTGATGTCATACCCGTGGTAAGGGCTATTGAGATTCTATGATGATCTCTCTGTAGACAGAGCTTGGTTCCTGGGAGGAGTTAACATGCTCATTCATTGGTATGTTAACTCAGATACATCAAACAAGGTGCAGCTCTTTTTTACAATTAAATTAAATTAAATTTTAAGTTCCAGGATACACGTGCAGGACATCCAGGTTTGTTACACAGGTAAATGTGTGCCATAGTAGTTTGTGGTGCAGTTCTTTAGAAACCTCAGTAAGACCTTTGTCCTGTGAGTTAGCAGGGAAAGGGTGGCTTTGCCCCAAAGGAAAGGTAACTATTCATCATGAGGTTGAGCTATCTATTGCCCATACCCACACCTGTTTTGTTTTTTTTTTAATTTGACACAAGGAAGGAGGGAGACAGGGAGGCAGACGGGTAGACAAGTGTCAGAAGATACCTTTTCCACACTCCCCTGCTGATTAATATGCCTGCACCACCAGGCTGGGTCATAATCCCTGTAACTTAGCTTCGTTCACAGGGTCCAACGCAGGATGCCGGGAAGCCAAATGGACATAGATAGGACTGGAGAGAACAGAACACAGGTCTCCATTCTTTGGACACCCCATCCGTATTCTATTCCCATTTTTTTAAACTTGCATACATCTTTCTTGCCCTTCTCTGTGCCTTTCCACATCCTCTGTTGGTGATAAATAAAGGGAAAGGTGTTTCCCAATGAAAGCAAGTTCTAGCGGAACGTCTTCGCAGCCTAATTAGCTGGCTCTTAATTTTGAAGAATCTTGACTGTGTCTGTGTCCTCATTAGACTAGGAGAACCTAATGGGGGTGCTGACATTACCTCTTGCAGGCAAATTACATGGATAAGACAGCTACTATCCTAAGTAAACTGTCCACTCTTTCTCTAAGTAATTACTTTCCCAAACTTCACATCAGTGAAACTTGAACCTTTTAGAAGATAAACGCCTTGCACTCTCTGCCCAGTTGTACATTACATGTGTCAAATCACAGAAAAAAATCTCGAGGTCTAAATTGAACACTTCAAAGTTAGAAGCTTCTCCCAGTGTTTTCTTCCTGTTCTCTGTCTCCATATGTAGTTTCATATTGATTATAGATGTAGATACACACATTTCCTTTTGACGAAGAAAACGGAGTTTGCTCCTGCAAATGAAAACAAATTCCATTATTTCTTAATGACTCTAAGTTTTCCCAAACTGAACTGGACCCTGCAATGGGTAGTCAGGTATTTGCCTCTGGCAGAGGCCACTATGTAATACATTAGGGCGAGAGGGAGGAGAGCTTGTCATACGCGAAGCCATTGTACCATTTTATATACAACAGGAAATATCTCCCAGGCCCCATGGGTGGTCTAATAGCCTAAAGCATCAGAATTGATTACCCTTGGCTTGCTTAATTCCAAATGTCCTTGATAGTCAACAAAAGACCTGACTGATGCAGAATTCTTAACTCCCTGTCCACGGCTCAGCACTGTAGTAGTGGTTGTCTGGACAATAAGAAGAGATGTCTGAAAAGAGTATGAACCCGAGCCACTGACTTAACATAGAAACCAAGTCAGTCACCCATTACACTCACATGTGTGTTATGCAGACGGGTTGCTTCTCCCTTTCACAAGCAGGAAGATGTGAACTGCAAAGCAGGCAGGCAGAGACTCTACTTCCTAGGGCATAGACTTATTTTGCTGATAGAAGGGCCCTGGCCCTCAGTAGGCTCCTAACAAAAAATAAGATAAATGTAAAAAAATTAAAAATAAAATTTGAAAATAACATTAAAAGATTAAAAATAAAAACCATATATTCAATGGTTTCTCTCTGCTCTTGGAGTAAAGACCAAAACCTCCCAAGGGCTTGCTTCATCTGGCCCGTCTCCCTCTGCTCTCTCATGAAGCTCCTTTCTCCCCACTCTGAGTAGCCTCTGCTGCTCCGACCACCTTTAGCTCTTCCAGCTCAGCTCACTGCCTCAGGGCCTTTGCACGGGACGCATCACCTGTAAGTAGCACACTCTTTCCTTCCTCTCGCTTAGTAATGCCTGTTCATCCTTCAGCTCATGAGAAAACCTTAGGGAAGGTTTTCTTCCCTTTGTGACCAGATTAGTGTTCTCTGTTATAAGCACTCATAGTTCACTGGACTTTTTGAGTATTAATCAATTTGCGAGTATTCCTTTATGGGATTATTTAATTACCGTTAGCTTCTATAAGGAGGAACTGCAGTCATGCACCACAGAGGGCATTCCCATCAATGAGGGACCACGTATAGAGTGATGGTCCCATAAAATTATAATACTGTACTTTTACTGTATTTTCAGGAATGTAGGTAACAATCCCATGTAGATTTCTAGGACTTCAGCCCTAGAGAGGCTCACTGAGTAAGTTTAGTGTGTGATGGTGAAAATCTGTATTCAAAAGCATCACCTAAATATTGGTCTAGGTTGGGCATGGTGGCTCATACCTGGAATCCCAGCATTTTGGGAGGCTGGGGCAGGCCGATCACTTGAGGCCAGAAGTTTGAGACCAGCCTGGACAAACAGCAAGACCCCATCTCTATTTTTAAAAAAACAAAGGAAGAAACACTGGTCCACATTACTTAGAGGAGTAACCTTTAGAGAGCACAGCTGAGTGCATATTCTTCGTCTGAGTACTTTGTATTGTACTGTTTATAAGAGGTAAGGAGAGGGTCTTGAGATTTCCCTCGGGATAAATTCAGTCCTTTGTGGGAAATGATTCTCCACAACCACCTTTTAGTTCTAACCTAGAGCCAATAGATGGTAGCTTTGTTTTATTGAGAATTCAGGAAAATATGAGTCAGTGGTTCACGGCCACAGGATAGGTGCTGAAAGAAGATAAGAGGACAAACCAATGGAACCCTATGACCTAGCTATGCAGCTCCTTCTCAGACATCTGAAAGAGGTAGTGTGGTACCGTGAAAAGAACATCAGGCAAGGCCGGATGCGGTGGCTCATGCCTGTAATCCCAGTGCTTTGGGAGACTGAGGAGGGTGGATCATGAGGTCAGGACTTCAAGACCAGCCTGGCCAGCATAGTGAAACCCCATCTCTACTAAAAATACAAAAATTAGCGGGTGTGGTGGCACACACCTGTAGTCTCAGCTACTTGGGAGGCTGAGGTGGGAGAATCACTTGAACCCAGGAGGTGGAGGTTGCAGTGAGCCGAGGTCAAGCCATTGTACTCCAGCCTGGCGACAGAGCAAGACTCCGTCTCAAAAAAAAAAAAAAAAAAGAACACGAGGCCAAAGTTGGTCTTACCATTTACTAGCTGCACAGCCTTGCTTGCACGAACCTTTTGGGCATCAGTTTGCTTGTATATAAAATGGGGAGGAATTAATACTTACTTTATGGTGGTGTCAGAGGGATCAGATACAACATATATAAAAGCCCTTGGCACATAATACACGTGCAAAAAATGTACACATGTACGTATATATGTGTGTGTGGTAAATTATGTGTATCTTGGGTTTCAAGGAAAAATCCAGATTATATATTATTTGTTCTATTATAAAGCCTTGCTTAAAAAACAGGTAATAATCTCTGAAACACAGATTTCTGTTTTTTGTTTGTTTGTTTTTGTTTTGTTTTTTGGGATTGTGTGAATTTGAGTGGAAGCATTGTCACATCTGTACCTTCTTGCTTCATTCAGGCAAGGAGCTGAAAGAGAAATTCTGTATCTTTAACTTATCTGCTACCTCTCAGGATAAAGAAAGCAAAACACCTCACATTCTCCAAAAATTTTCCAAGTGTTTATTAGCATTTAACTTCCCAAGTACACATCAGAAATAGAATAGTTGTAGCCAATGAAATGTTTACTGTCTAGTTAGGAAAATGATGTTTTATATAGGAAATCATCAGAGAACAAGACCAGGTGGTATGCAAACCATTACTAGCTCACATTTCTGAAGAATAAATGATCATTGGGGCTGGGGTTATCTTGGAAAGCCATCATGGAGGCTACCTAGGGTAGTATTTGAAGGTGGGCTTTGGAGGCAGACAAATGGGGATGGGTCCCTGCCCCGACACTGGTGTTTTTGAATCCTTGATTATCTCATATGTGAAAAGAGGAAAATGATATTTGCTTCTTAGGGTCTGTAAAGATTACACAAGATAACACAGAGACAGAGCACTGAGCACAGACACTAGCACATAGTGAAAGATCACCAAATTGGATATATGTGTGTGTTTCTTCTTAAAAGTGAGTCTTAGACAATAACGGATATTGTCAAGGTCATGGGAAAATTGGAACTCTCATACTTGCTTGTGGGAATGTGGGTGGTTCAGCTACTTTGGAAAACATTTCACAATTCCTGGAAACATTACACATGAAATGGTTCTATGACCCAGTAATTCTGCTCCAACAGAAAGAAAACATAGGTACAGATAAAACCTGTATGTGAATAGTATAGCAGCATTATTCATAATAGCCAAAAAGCAGAAACAACCCAAATATCCATCAGCTGATGAATGGATAAACACAGTGTGGCATATCTATTCAGTGGAATATTATGCAGTCAGAGAAAAGAGTGAAGTACTGATACACGCTAAAACATGGTGAACCTTGACAACAAAGGGAAAGAAAGAAGCCAGTCACAGAGACCACATATTATTTTGTTTATGTGAAATGTCCTGAATAGGCAAAGCTTCCATAGAGACTGAAAGTATATTAGTGGTTGCCAGGGGATGGGGTGGGTAAGGAGAGACAGGAGAGAGAAGGGCAGGGACTGCTAATGGATCTAAGGTTTCTTTTTGGGGTGATAAAAATGTTCTGAAAAGCCGGGCGCAGTGGCTCACACCTGTAATCCCAGCACTTTGGGAGGCTGAGGTGGGCGGATCACCTGAGGTCAGGAGTTCAAGACCAGCCTGTCCAACATATAGTGAAACCCCGTCTCTACTAAAAATACAAAAATTAGCCGAGTTTGGTAATCCCCGAGTTTGGCTCACACCTGTAATCCCAGCTACTTGGGAAGCTGAGGCAGGAGAATCACTTGAACCTGGGAGGTGGAGGTTGCAGGGAGCCGAGATTATGCCACTGCACTCCAGCCTGGGTGATAGAGCTAGACTCCGTCTCTCAAAAAAAAAAAAAAAGTTCTGAGATTAGAGAATGACAATACTTGCACAGTATTGCAAATGTACTAAATGCCACTGAACTATACACTTAAAGTGAGTGAACTGTATAGTATATGAAGTGTGGTTCAATAAAGCAATAAATAAAAGAGGTGAATCTTAAAAGATGTGGTATTTAGATGGGCGGAGGGGGCAGAAGGGCAGAGCAGAGGGAAAATGGACCATGTAACCCAAGTTTGTGACCATGAATTTGTGGGAATGCAAGAGAACGTTCACACTGAATAGTGTGAGATGGGGGCGTGGTCCTGAGGTGGGTCACTGAAGGTTGAAAGATAACCTCAGAGACAGCCCAAGACCTCCTTGGGGTGGTAGAAAGGACACAGAAAGTCAAGCTTTCCAGACTTATCAGAGAGCAGAACATGGATGGACCCAGCAAGGGGAAGAATAATTGGAGGCAGGAGAACTGTAGTAGCTTCTGATTAAAAATGGAGATGCAAGGCCCGGCATGGTGGCTCACGCCTGTAATCCAAGCACTTTGGAGGCCAAGGCTGGCGGATCACCTGAGGATGGGAGTTCAAGACCAACCTGACCAACATGGTGAAACCCCATCTTTAAAAAAAAAAAAAAAATGGAGATGCATTTGGGCGCAGTGGCTCACACTTGTAATGCTAGCACTTTGGGAGGCCAAGGCAGGAGGATCGTTTGAGTCTAGGTGTTTGAGGCTAGCTTGGGCAACATAGCAAGACCTGGTCTCTACTTTAAAAAAAAATGGAGCTACCTCTTTAGATGTTTGTGTTCATGCTTTTGTTGGGTTCACAGTGATTGCGTTAGTCGGGGGTGGGGTGGAGGACTCATGAGGGTCATGGCTGGGCTCCTTGTAGCTGCAGTGTGGGGGTCAGGGCATGTGATCAGCTGTCAAGCGTGGTTGGAACAGTCCCGTTTGGGCTGCTCTGTGAACATATAGAGAGATTCCATCTTCTCTCACAGTACATTTTGCTTTCTGTAAAAATTGTCCTTGGGGTAGGAAGATCCTCATTTTCGGTACAGAACAAACACAAATATGATATTTCATATTTTCTCTGCCATTTTCACCCTTCCCTGTAATTGGAAACTCTTGCCCCCAGTCTCACCTGTAGGATTCTGTCTTCAAATGTAGAATTCTCTTCTCCTCAGCAACCCCTCCCTGTCTGTCTCTTTTTTTTTCCCCTTCCAATTTTCATGATCTTTTATTTTTCAGTTCTTTTGATTAGTGATGGTAAAGGAAGTAGGGGAGAAGAGGGAGAGGACTCTTCTGTTTCATTAGTTTCTGATAAAGTGTGCAGTTTTTAAAGGCTGCTTTCATAAATCTACACACTTTCTGTTGAACAGTCTTTCATTTACCTCTTCCTTTCAGACTTTGGTTTTGTGCTCAGAGGCGTTCAGACCTTGTGCACCTCCACATGGCGTCTGAAGTGCCTCCAGCTGATTCTGAGGGTTGAGCTTTTCTTTACCCTTCAGCTTGCTATTAACCATTTTCTTCTTATTCCTGGAGTATGCTCGTTTCCCTCAAGTTCACTGCTGCGGACTTTCTCTTGGGAGTCACCCCCAAGTATAATATCAAACCCAGCTTGTGGGGTGATCTAGCTGCCCAACGCAGCTCTCATATACTCAGACCCCTCCCTGTTACATAAGACAAAATGAATTCTCTTCTCCTCACTAGTAGACACTCACCTAAGTTGCATTTAAGTCCGGGTTGCTTATAAAGCATCAACATATCGCCTCCCCTAATTGCACCTAGTACGTCTCATAGGAAAAACCTGATCTCTCTTTGTTGTTCTAATTACAGTTAGTGTGTTAGCAACTCTAGTTGTTGCTCAGTGACTAGATGTACGCATATTTCTTTTTAAAATCAGAGTCTTTCGGATGCTGGGGATTTGAAACCGAATGGCTTTTTCATTTTTGTAAGTTATTTCCGCAATGAGACACATACAACTTGGGTTGTTGAGGTTCGGGGAAAGACGTGGAGGGGCTTCAGGGTGCTTGTTCTTGGGTAGCAAAAGTCACAGTAGGTTACTACTCTTGGGCTTCTTGGAGAGTCTTCCTCTGTGGGGATCCGCCCTCCCTCCCTTCCTCCCTCCCTTCCTCTGTATTCTTTCATTCCTTTCCTTAGGAGCCTGGCAGTTGCTCTTGCTTTCCCTTCAACTAGAAGTGAAGGTTCTTCATCATTCTTAGGTTGTCTTTCCCCTTATCTTTCTTTGCTGTTTTTTAAAATTTATTTATTTATTTATTTTGAGACAGGATCTTGCTCTGTTACCCAGAGCTGGAGTGCAGTGGCACCATCATAGCTCACTGCAGCCTCAACCTTCTGGGCTCAAGCCGTCCTCCTAATTCAGCCTCCCAGGTGGCTGAGACGACAGGGTGTGTACCACCAACACCTGGCTAATTTTGGTAATTTTTTTGTAGAGAGAGATGGGATTTCACTGTGTTGCTGGTCTCAAACTCCTGGGCTCAAGTGCCCCACCTGCCTCATCATCCCAAAGTGCTGGGATTACAGGCGTGAGCCAACGCCCGGCCTCTTCCCCCTTATCTTCCCAGTCATCTCTCCCCACCCACTGCATCCAGGCTTCACTTCCTCTGTAGTCATCAAGGTAAGCTTCAAAACCAACCTCTGCTTGTGACTCTGAGTCTTTACAGATGTCATTCTTGTTTCACTACTTTTCAGTCCAACAGAATAGCTCAGCCCCGTATCAGCCAGCAAGTTCCTTTCCCTCTTTCTGTCCATTCAAAATACATTACAGGCCAGGCACAGCGGCTCATGTCTATAATCCCAGCAATTTGGGAGGCCAAGAAGGGCAGATCATTTGAGGTCAGGAATTTAAGACCAGTCTGGCCAACATGGTGAAACCCAGTCTCTACTAAAAATACAAAAATTAGCCAGGCATGATGGTCTGTGCCTGTATTCCCAGCTACTCAGGAGGCTAAGGCAGGAGAATTGCTTGAACCTGGGAGGCCAAGGTTGCAGTGAGCCAAAATCGTGCCACTGCACTCAAGCCTGGGTGACAGAGAAAGACTCCATTTCAAAAAAAAAAGGCCAAAATTTATTTAAAATATTTAGAATTTCTTTGAAGTTCTTAGGGCCTAAGAGCATTAGAACGTTCTGGAAATTTTGCAGTTAACACTTGGGTCCAGTACAATATGTAATATAGCTGTGAACATGACCTTGCTCCTAATTCCCTAAAAGTCAACCAGATGTCCCTGCGCTTGTTCCTAGAACTCCTGACCCCAAGCAGCCTCCTCCAAACCGTCTCCTATCCTAGACTTCTGGGGCTCTGAGAATATTGTTGTTCATCACATCCATTCATTAATTCATCCATTCATTAATTCATAAATACCTGGAGAAAGCCCCACGAGGGACTGTGAGGTGTATAAATATAAGACCTGAATTATAGTCTCAGGATGTTCCTCGTTCCAAGTCTGTTAGGGTAGGGACCTAAGGACTGCTGGGAAAGGAACAAACAGGGATTTAGAATGAATATAATTGGTGGAAGGGTGCGGGGAGAATAAAAAAAAAATGAATATATTTTTCCCATCATAAAACAGCAATGGTTCTGTTTATGTCTCTTGCTAAACTTAATTCTGTATTGGCTTAAGTGCAAGCTTGATCAGAGATACTTGTAGAGGGACTCTTCCATGAGCTCTGGTCCTGTTGTACAAATTGGTCTCTAATTAAGGAAGAGTTTTCCCCTAAGGGTTGTACACACAATCTGACTCTATTAATTAGTTTCTGGGCCTTTGTTGCTATGAACTTTGGCCAGCCTTTCACCCCCATCTGCAAACACACTCTGGGAATCCCACACACCCACACTTTCTGGGTGAGGAGGGATATAAGTGGCTCCCGTTCAGGCTGCATCTGACCTAGCCCTGTCCCTCAAGGGTCCTTCCCTGTCCAAGTGAACAGAAGGTAAGACTCCTAGCCCTGGCCTTCTCCTAACCACAAAAGAAAGTTTCAGTTTCCTGAAAAGTCTTGTACTCCCTCTCATTGGAATCACTCTTCTGGATTGAGATTGGAAGGGAAATGAGAGTGAAAATGTCATAGGAGCCAGAGCTTTTCCACCTTGACTGTGTCATTAAGCAATACACTCTACACCATGGAATTTAAGATGCCATCAACTTTAAGACATAGCGTTATTTTATGTCTGATATGGTTTGGCTGTGTCCCCACCCGAATTTCATTTTGAACTGTAGATCTCATAATCCCCACATGTTGTGGGAGAGACTGAGGAAGGTAATTGAATCATGGGAGTGGGTTTTCCTCTACTAGTCTCGTGATAGTGAATAAGTCTCATGAGGTCTGATGGTTTTATAAAGGGGAGTTCCCCTGAACAAGTTCTCTTGCTTGCTGCCATGTAAGATGTGCCTTTGCACCTCCTTCACCTTCCGCCATGATTGTGAGGCCTCCCTAGCCATGTGGAACTGTGAATCCATTAAACCTCTTTTCGTTTATAAATTACCCAGTCCCAGGTACACCTTTTATTAGCAGCATGAGAACAGACTCATACAATGTTCCACAGGAAAAAAGAAAGCAGCCAATTAAACTATGACAATAATTGATTGAAGAAAATGTGCATCCTAGAATCAATGAAATCTGTAGCACAGTGATTACACATACTGGAGTCAGGCTGCTTGGGTTTGAATCTCTGCTCTGTTATTTAATGTTTGACTTTGGGCAAGCCATGTAACTCCTGTGCCTCAGTTTCCTCATCTGTTGGGATGACTCAGAGTAGAATTTAGTGGCATGATCATAGCTCAGTGCAGCTCCAAACTCCTGGGTTCAAGCAATCTTCCTGCCTCAGCCCTCTTGAGTAGCTGGGACTACAGGTGTACCCAGTTAATTTTTTTTTTTTTTTTTTTTTTTTTGGTAGAGGTGGGGTCTCACTATGTTGCTCAGGCTGGTCTCAAATTCCTGGCCTCAAGTGATCCTGGTGAACATTTTTTATTTTGCCACTCTGGAGGTCAGAAATCTAAAACTCAGAATGTCAGCAGGGCTGTGTTCCTTCTGGAGGCTCTAGAGAAGAATCCGTTTCCTTGCTTCATTTTATAGTTTCTAGAGGCCACCTGCGTTGCTTGGCTCATGGCCCCTTCCTCAAATCACTCCAGCCCAGTTTCTTGCTTTTATTGTCACATCTCCAACTATTCACTCTGATCCTCCTGCCTTTCTTTTATAGGAACCGTTCAGAGTATGCTGAGTCCACCTGGGTAATTCAGGATAATCTCATCTCAAGATTCCTGACTTAATCATACCTGCAGAGTCGCTTTTTTTCCATGTGAGGCAACATTCACAAGTTCCAGGGATAGAATGTGTGTATTTTTGAGGGGCCATTATTCAACTTGCCCCAGGCATGATAAAATTTGCATTACAAAATTTATGGAAGAGGAGAGAATGAAGTAAGGAAGACCAGTTAAGTGATTAATACTCCAGATGAGGGACGATCAGGTCGTAAACCAAGACAGTCACAGTGGGGAGAGAAAGGTAGTCAGATGGCAGATGTTGGGAGGTAGATTTGTTCTCAAAGCGTTATTCTGAGCACTAGGATTTCTGACAGGCCCCCAGGTGGTACCCATGCTGCTGGCTTTTGAACAATAGCTTGAGAGGGAAGGTCCTGGGGAACACCAGCCTTCAAGGGGTGTCAAGAGGAACCCAAGGCCAGGTACATTGGCTCACACCTGTAATCCTAGCACGTCGGAAGACTGAGGTGGGAGGATCAATTGAAGCAAAGAGTTCAAGACCAGCCTGGGCAACATAATGAGATCGCATCTCTACAAAAAATAGAAAAAAACAATTAGCTGGGCATAGTGGTGCATACTTGTAGTCCCAGCTACTCGTGAGGCTGAGGCAGGAAGATTGCTTGAGCCCAGGAGTTCTGGGCTGCAATGAGCTGTGATTGCACCACTGCACTCCAGCCTGGGCAACAAAATGAAACCCTATCTCTACAAACAACAACAACCAAAGGAAGATGAAGAAAAAGAAGAAGAGGAGGAGGAGAAGGAAGAGGAAGAAGGAGAAGAAGCAGAAACATAAGAGGCAGAGACCATAGCTTCTGTGTAGAAGTATCCCCAAGACAGGATGGTGTTCTGAAGCCCCCAGGGAAGGAGAGGATTTTAAGGAGAATGTGGTCAAGAGAGGAAAAGGAAGATGCTGAAAACTGTCCAAAAGATTTGGCTACTAAGTCACTGGTGTCCTTAAAGAGAGCAGGTTTGGTAGGGTGGTGGGAGCTGTACCAAAGTCTGTACCATTTTGCTCTACCTTCCCTGAATAGATTCTGTTCAGCTATATTCATCTAAAATGTGGGGCTGGGTTACAGAGAGGGGCAGAGGCACAAGGAACACTCCCTCTTAACTCCAGCAGCAGCTGTGCTGTCACGGGAGCTCAAAGCCATGTCATGTAAGTTTACGGGCCTGTTCGTGGCTCTGGATATGCTGCCATCTCCACCTGTGAGCTTATTTTGGGACATGCAAAATATTTATTTGCTAAAGTACGCAACAGCAGACAGCATGAAATAATGGGCCTCATGAATGTTCTACACCTGCAACAGCAACTCAAAATATCTAGCTTAGTGGGCTGAAGGAAGCAGGGCGCTTCAGGTGAAGACTGATGTCCGCTTGCCTACTTATTCAGTTCGCTCTTCCAGGGGTTCCGTCAAGCAGGATTATTTTCTTTTGGTGTTATATTCTTTCTTATCTTTTCCACCCTACGCATTAAAAGCAGATTGTGTTTTTGTTTGTTTGAGGTGTACACTGACCTAAAGTTACGGCATTGCAATTTGGTCATAAATTATAATCCCACAATTTTAATAGAGGCCATGCCTCTAAGAATACATTAATGATTGCTGGTTTGTCTTGATATTCTCTACGTAGATGTTCTTCTGTCTGTCCGTACATCTAGTCTTTTAAAACAGCATGGTTGCACATTTGTTAAGGTATAAGAAGGTCTAACTTGTTCTTTTCTGTATATGACCTACCAACTATGACCTTACAAAGCAGAAAGGAGATATCTACAGTATTATGGTGAAGATTTGTGCAGGAAAATACTCTGAAAGAATGAAAGTGGAAACTGGAAATCCACTGGCTCTGTTTCTCTACTGTTTTAAAAGGAAACAACCACTTAAAACTGGACTTTCTAAAAGGAAAAATTAAGTAAAAATAAAAGCGAATTTTAGTTTAGGTTGTGTTTGCTCATTTGCATATTCCCTTTTTCCCATTTGTTGGAATCAGAGAAAAATAACAGTCCTCTAACCTTTTGACTTAAACACAATTTGGTATTTTAGTTGGCTCCTTCTTTGATTGTCAAAATTTTCCTTAAAAAAAAGAAACGATTTTCTCTACCCACTTTGAGATTGCTGTATTCAGTTCTATTCCACTGGAGTGGCATTTTAAAAAATTTGATTTGACGTCACAATTACTCTACCATTAGAACACTGAATTCAAACAATCATTTCATTTCATTTTATCTGCTTCATAGACGATCACCAAAAAAATGCAGTAGTCATCAAGGCCTTCTTGGTATGGCTGGTGAGTTTAACAAACAAAGAAAAGTACACTGAGATAAGTAAACGGTCTGTTTGTGATATTTGTATTGTCGCCAGGCTGAAATAGAGAAATGACGAGAGGAGAGTAGCTGCTACTACTGACTGGAAACAGACAACGTTGGACACAGGGTTCTGTGAACTCCATCTGGGCTGGCTCTGTCAGTCCCCGTCTCTCTGGGAGGTTGGGGTTATTATTCTCCTTTTCTAAAAGAGAAATCTGAAGCTCAGAGCAGCTAAGGAAACTCTTCCAGGTCACAAATACTGTATATTTCATTGAATTTTTGATGTCATTGGTTGTACTGATTTATGTACCATGAAGTAAGAAAGATATACCACCACAACTATAGCACAGTAATTGTTTTATTCCTTAGAATTTTTATTGCATACCTATTGGAAAAGTTTCTTGGCTACGCTCAGTGGCTCATGCCTGTAATCCTAGTACTTTGGGAGGCAGAGGTGGGCGGATCACTTGAGACCAGCCAGGACAACATGACGAAACCCCATCTCTACGAAAAATACCAAAAATTAGCTAGTCATGGCTGTGCACACCTGTAGTCCCAGTACTCCGGAGGCTGAGGTGGGAGGATTGTTTGAGCCTAGGAGGTGGAGGTTGCAGTGAGCCAAGATCGAGCAACTCCACTCCAGCATGGATGACAGAGTGAGACCCTGAAAAAGTTTTTAAACTTATTTTGTCATGGATTTCTCTCATATACATCTCTTGCGAGTATGTAATAAGGCAAGTATAAATGAAATAAATCAGTTATTTACAAAACTTCACAATCGGAGTCTGACTCTTCTGAATTATTTTCCAACTTGGAGTCATCAAGTTTGTGTTTGGCTGCACAGGATCATCCTTTTTGCCATCGAGAGTGCTGGTGATGTAGCATTTCCTAAGAAAGGTCTCCACTCTTATCTCCAGGATTCACTCCCCAGCCATTGTGGTTTCATGCCTTTGTACAGGCAATGACAACTAAGGCTGACTGCTGCTGGCTGACAGCGATTGTGGGCTGTAGTATGACTTCAGAAATATTCAAATGTGAGTAAATATATGTCTTTAGGTTGAAATTTAGGTCTGTGTATCTCTTAACTCACGGACAGAAAAGAGGCTTGTACCGTTTCCATTCCCATCATAGCGCAGGAGCAGGTGCTGGATTTGATCTGAACTCTGACTTCTGCTCCTTACCTTTCACTCAGATGTTAGTACCACCTATTTTCCCTTTCAAACCTCGGATGGAGGCAGCTTGGTGAACCTTTGGGGGAAAAGGAAAATTCAAAACCAAATGAAGAACTTTTTCTGGTTGTTGCTGTCAAAAACTTCCCTGATGATTTCAGCGGAAGTTCTCTGGAGCAGACAGTTGCACAAACATCTGAATCAAGTGTGTTCTGTCAGAGTCACCAGAGTGTGAAGATTCTGCTGTTTGGTTCTGTGCAAAGAGATTGGTTAAGAAAATTGTGAAGTATCCCAGATGCAGGCGGCTGTCGCTCTGACGAAGCGACTGTATTGAACTTCCTTGGGATGCCCGCCTCTAATTGCTGCAGCTATAACCACTGCTTGTAGCCAGGGTGGGCTGAAAAGTACCACAGTCGGCTGTGGAAAAAAGCCTCATGTCCATAGGTTTTAGAGTGGAATCCATGTCATCATAACTGAATTGTAGCACATAATTCAGTCTGCTTGGATGGATGCCCCCTTTGCCTAACACTCAGGAAGCATCACACTAAAAGAAGTCATCTAAGATGCTCATGTTTTGTGCATGAAAGTACATCTGTACATACTTTCCATTTGCCCTTTTCAGTTTTCTTTGAGCACTGGAGTTTGTTTATTTGTTTTGTATTTTGGCAGCTGGAGACCAAGATATTTCTTTTCTGTGCTTTCTCCAGCTCTTTTTAGAGTTTAACAAGTCAAATACAAAACTCAGGGGAGTTAATAAGCCTCGTGATGGTATTGTGCATAGCATCACATTATTGATTGGATATACTGCATTGGAATGCTGTAGAAGAGCCCCAGACCAAAAAATTTCAGACGCCTGAAGCTTTGAGTTTTCCAATTAGGCTGAAAGGTTCCCCTGATAACCAGTAGTGCTGAAGCTTTTAATATTGTTTAGCTCTATCAGTTATCAGCAACATTTTCTAGTTATGGAGGCCAGAGGATCACTTGATGTCAGCAAGGTAGCTCATCTAATCTACTTGCCCCCTTTCTAATCAAGTATTCTATCTGGAAGAAAAGAAATTTTCAGTTTAACGTAAGCTGATCATAATTGGGAGCAAATGCTTCTTTCCCTTCTTCTATGCTATCTCCTCCTGTGCAGTCTATTTTGCATCCAAAGATACATTTGAAAGTCAAAATCCCTTAGAGCTAAATATTCTAAACTGACAGAAGAATTTCTAGTGGCACACCAGCCTAGAGCCATGTTTTTATGAGGACATCACTTTCTATTTCTAAGCTTCACCATGCACTCTTGCTTTCTTAGTGCTGGGAGCCATGCCACATCAGCTTGCCTCCCTCTCAGCTTTTAATGTTTTTTTAATGGAGTCCAGTTTTCCGCCTAAGTTATGGCTAGCTTTCTGACAAACCATCAGACATCTAAGTGACCATAATGGAGGTGTCCAGATGTGACATGGGAAAAGGCTATGGCTAACTTCCGTGCCTTTAAACAAAACCATATTATAGCCATTCATTTTTACCTGGCCACTGGGTTTGCCATAAAGTCTAAAATGGGGCTTAAGAAAACATTTTAAAAATTAATATATGATACGAAGTCTTTTCTTGTAAGCCACAAGCAAAAGCAATCATTCTTAAATCTGCCTGGCATGGTGAGTATGCTGCCTGTACAGTGAAATAGCAGACAGGAGTGCTGCATGTTTTTCTGAAGCAAAGGATTGCTCAGGTAGCAATGAAGTTAGTTATCTAATGAAATAAGGCAAATGCACTTTGCAGATACCCAGTGGTTTAGAAGAATTTAGGAAAATAATTGTCAATTAAAAATGAATGGCGAATCATTGGAAATGCAAATTCATCAGGGAATATGGGCATTTCTATGATGAAGGAAGAAATATATCCTCTTGAAAGTCAACACTTTAGATGGCTTTATCTATACAATTTGGAAGACATTTGCAGAGCATTTGGTAATTAAATATGCCCTCAGCTGGGCAATAATGCCTGGGGTTGTCCTGCTGGGAAATAAAAGCTAAGCATTCTTGCTATGCCTGGGTTTTGAATTTCTGCTTGGAATCCTGTGAGTTGTCTGTGATACTGGTTATGAGGTTGTACAATCTATACAATAATGTGAGTAAATCAATCTTTACTAAAAAACAAGCAGAATTCATTTTCCTAGCTTCTCAAAAACTGGCTCTTCCTTGACAATCAGATTTTAGCTCAACATCTCCACCTACCCAAGGAAGCCTTTCCATCCATGTTAGCCCACCCTATCTGACCACGTTCCTTTATTTTTATTTCAGTGATCACTGTCTGAAATGGTTTTCTTCATTTGTTTGCTGGTTTATTGAATGCCTCTGCCAAGGAGAAAATAAAGTCCTTGAGCGCAGGATGTTAGCTGTCTCCTTCATGTCTGATTTCCCAGCTCTTACAAGCAGTGCTGGCACATTGTGGGCTCTTCAATAAGGGAGGTTACATGAATGAATGAATGAATGAATCAATGAATCAATGAAATAGTGCTGACTAGTATATAGCTCCAAAGGGAGTTATAGAATGTTAGATAGCTCATAGGCTTGGTATAAGATATGGACATACATGGAGTCTAAAATGAAGCCTAATGAGGGCAGGAACTACCTTTATGCCTGAAAAAAATCCCCACAACATCTGATATTTTACACTGTTGGGGACTTATTAATGGGGATTACTTGAAGAGGTGACCTGGTGTTGTAATTCATGCCAGCAAGGATATAGGGATGTACTGGGGGCCACGTTCAGGAATCACAAGCCCACAGTAAGTCACCTGGATTGATAAGGACTGTCCTCTCCAGTGTGGGCAGTTCTGTTCACCTGAAATTCCTTGAGTAGAGTCTTTTTCTTAAACAAAGAATAGAAAGGTATTTTTGCCATGTGATTAATATTTTGGGTGCTTTCTGTTAAACCAATCCTTGCCTTTACATAGGTAAAAATTGTTCTTACCAAAAAAGCAGTTTGGCTGATGGAATCTGAGATTCATTAAAAAGATTAGTAACTTAAAAGAAAACAAAACCAAGAAACTTCTTTGAATTTGATGTATTGTATAGGAAGGGGCCTGGTTTGATGTTGCCCAGCTTAACTTTTATCCAAATTGCCCTTGAGGAATGTTTTTTAATCGGATGCGTTTTTATCAGTATCTTCTGAAGTGACATTTTTTTTTCCCTCTTTTTACAGGAGGGTAGAGTAACATGGAAAGCAGAAAGCAGCTTTTATTCACTCCAAGGACAACTAACTCACATACAACGAAGGGCAGAATAAGTCTCTAGGTGCATAGATTAGCCTCAGGGTGTCATGGGTGTGTGTCTTACTTAGGAACCTCTTTAAAAATAATTACCTTGTGATTAGTATCTGATGCTAATGGTATATTTTCATTTAAAAAGTCTGAGGTCTTTATTTTCTGAGACAGTGAATGAACTTCTTTTCACCTTGTTCCTGGCTGTTTTTCCTCCATTGCCTTAATAAAGACTCAGGTTCATAGGCATATACACTTCCTTGCAAATGGGAAATTTTCTAATAAAACAGTTTTCTCTTTCTATTATAATTCCAGTTGAGTGAAATATAAAATATTTACTAAGCCTCTTTTTTTATTTTTAAGGTATATATTTTCTGGGTAGTATATGCACTTAAAAAAGGAATGAGACTGGGCGTGGTAGCTCACGCCTGTAAGCACTATGGGAGGCTGAGGTGGGTGAATCATGAGGTCAGGAGTTCCAGATCAGCCTGGCCAATATGATGAAACACTGTCTCTACTAAAAGTACAAAAATCAGCCGGGTGTGGTCGCATGCGCCTGTATTCCCAGCTATTCAGGAGGCTGAGGCAGAAGAATCACTTGAACCTAGGAGGCAGAGGTTGCAGTGAGCTGAGATTTTGCCACTGCACTCCAGCCTGGGCAACAGAACGAGACTCCATCTCAAAAACAAACAAACAAACAAAAAAAGAATGAACATTTTCTTATGGATTCTATTTAATGCTTCTGTTTAATATGGTTACCAGGGGAAGCCCATCTGGCGGAAGGATTTATAGTTTTAACTAAAATGTGAGAAATGGAGATAAAGACACATGATAGTGTTCTTTCCAGCCAGAGCTCATTAACACAGTTTTGGTCATGTTCAAAGACTTTTAAAAAATGGGTTTGGAGACAATTTTGTGTCCAGTCTTTAATCACTAACCACAGCGTGTTTCTCCCATCACTTCCGTGATTCCCAGAGGTTAGCATATAATGTATGGATCATGGCAATGGCTGCATTGTGGGCCACATATAAAAAAATTGTAATCAGTTGCTTTGATGTCATAAAGTCACAGCCTATAATCTAATATCAATGTGATAGGATAGGAATTGTCAGGCTATAGTTAGTTATTGGCTTAAAAAAAAATAAAGCATCAACAAAATCTTCTAGCGAGAGACATATATGTTAAAAGACTATTTGGGGAAAAAAATGAATGTAAATCCTTCCTCGTTTGAGTGACTTCTAGTAGTTCATATGTTTTCTAAAATAAAAATGTATGGAAAATGAAGGGCATTCCATGGAAGTTGGTAGGGTGAATATCTAGGGTCCTCATAAGTTCTGGCCTTCTGGAGTTTGTCATTAAAGTGTGGTTTTATGATTCCTCCAAAAAAAAAAAAAAGGGTGGGGGTAAGAGAAGTGAGAACCCGGAACAAGGGAGAGAGGAGGAAGAGGATGGGCAACAGTAATACGGACGCACTGGAGACTCATCTGTAAACTGGGGAGGAAATGGCTCCCGTAAGAAGTTTGCATGTAATATTTATCTGGTGCATTCATATAACATCTTGACTTAATAAAAGAAAAAGAAAAGAAAAATGAAAGAAGAAGTCTGCAGCAAGACAATAAAAAGTTTCCTCCTCACACCCACAGCCTTAGGGGTTTTTCCTTTGAGCCTCAGAGCTTATCCCACTGAAACTCATCAATTTTTGCCTTTATGCTGGAAATGCCCAAAAACATTTGAAGCTTCACAACCACCCCTTGGGGTGAGAAGATTTCACAATGCCCGCTGAGCCACACAGCCTGTCCCCAGGGAAGGCCAGGGGGCCAGAGGGTAAGGGAGAGAGGCATTCTTTCTGTTCCTAGGCAGGGATCAAGTGCCCTTCCCCTGCCAGTCTGCAAACAAAGAAGTCGACCTCAAAGCTCTTGCCCCAGCGCGTGACCTCGGGGGCCAAAGGCAAAATATTTTATCTCTGGGTCCTAGTGACATAAGCTCCTCAGGCTCTGCAATTGTAGTTTATGATGTGACTAGAAACCTTTGATGAAATGACTATTGCCTTCTATTTCTCTGCCCAGACATTTATTATTCTGTATATTTTTGAGGGCTGTGGGAAACTTTCATAACCAAAGCCTGAGCCAGGCTAAAACTTGTTCTATTTGGAATCTGTAATGAAGTCAAAACATGGCCTGGATTTTCTGAAAGGCTCCTCTGGCCGCCTGTAACAGCCCCAGGGCACAATCAGACAGGGATGGAGAAGGCCTGGGAGCAGATTTTGTTACCAAGAATAGGACAGAACAATGTTTGCCTCCAAAACACTAGGGCTGCTATTTACCTTCTCAGCTGGAAGAAGGGAGACATAAATGCATTATTGCACATAAAGTGTAAATACCAGTTCTTTAATTTCTAAATTTTTAGGATTTTATTTTTTGTTAACTCTCCCTAAATAAAAAGTCAGGGAGAATTTTTAGCATAATTGATTTCCTGAATGAGGGAAATAAATCCTTCATTTCAGAAGTTTTGACCCTCTAAAGTGCTGTTACTTTGCCTAAAATGGCAGTATGGATTAGGCAGAATAAAAATTGTAAGACGTTTCCAGGTGATTATGGGGGTTGAAAATGCTTCCATCTGTGTGCTGTGTGTGTTGGCAATGTCATTATTTCAGGGAACTACTAAGAAAAATCCAAGTCTCCCTTTGTTTGGATGTAAAACTTCATCTACTTTTCAGAAGCTCTTCCAAATTATTTACTAGCCCGAGTCTGCTCCCTCAAAAGGAGCCTCAGTGCCTAACAAAAGTGGTAAGTTGTAAAACGTAGGTCCTAATTTTTACTGAAGTCAAAGGTTAATAGTAAAACGGGGGGTTGATCCCTTACTGTTTCAAGTTAATGTTTATTTTTCACCATCATTTAAAGAATTTTTCAGGCCCTTATTTCACTGCTGAAAGCAGAGTAAGAGAACTCAGATTTCATGCCCCAGGGCTTGAATGAGGGAATAAAAACAGCACAACATTTGCATCTATTTAACCGTCTCAGTTCTCAGAGTCCCCTCTCAGTAAGAGGGGAGAAACCGTATCTCTAGGTTAAATGAAGCTTTTCTGAGATATTTGCCAAAAACACAATTCAGAGAAAGATAATCATTGTCAGAAATGACCTAGGAAGTCAAGGCCTTATGATTGAAAACACAAAGCTTAGAAAGGTGCATTCTCTTGCTTCTCTGCCTGCCCGGATATCAATGAACATCAGCTAAAGGTGGCTGAAGAACCAATTTCATGCATCTACTGTACGAGGAAATGAACTGAGCCAAGGGCAAAAATAAAATTATACAAATGTTATTATAGACTAGCCTGCTTCTGTCCTAGTTTAATTCAAATTTTAGTGCTGCAGGCTTTGCTTCTGGCAGTAGCCTTCCTGAATAAATCAACATTTGCTTACATCTAAATTATTAGGGAAGCATGTGACTTTGTTTATTGTATAAATTATACGCAAGGTTAAAGCATTAACTGTTCAACTGGCTTTGTTCAGTCACCTCTCCAACTCTCCCCAAAATCGTCTCTCCCCTAAATAGGAAATAAAAATCTGAAACTACTAATTGTTTTCTGACAAACCAAATAACAAAGCTGCATTATGAACCTGAGGTTATGGATGGAGAGCTGTTAGGGGTGTGGCAGCAGACAGTCTTGGTGTTGAGGAAAAAGAAAGGTGCTCTGGCCCAAGAAATTGTTCACCTGAACTCTGATGGGGTTTCTGCACAAAGGGAAATGGTGATCTGGTAAATACTTGGTTAAGTTGATTAAGGCAGCCAACCAAATGGGATAATTTAATACAAAACTAAAGAAAGCCTCTTGGCTAGGATTTCAGTAAGCAAGGAATTTCAAATTATATTGCAATGTTGGACCCAAACATTTTTATTGCTTTATCTGCTAGAAAGTTAGACATAGGCTGGAAAATGTGCTTCGGAACAATGATTTGCTTTTTGTTTGTTTATTTTTCTCTCTGCATGTCACTGTGAAGTGACTCCTGAAAGACCATCCATACGTGTTCCGGAAATAAGCATGGGCTTTGGTAACTAGGCAATTTGACTTTCTAAGTGTTTAGACAAGCCGAGTATCAGGTGTGTCCTCCTATGAGAACGTCCAATTTAAATAAACATCAAGCGTTCAGAGTAGACAAATCCGAAGGTAATTGGTTGCATTACAAAAGGTTCTTTCTATAAGATCATCCACAATATGCTTCTTTTTATTGACCTTTCCCACAGAAATAATTTGCAAAATTGTAATTAAATTCAATCTTTGCCAAAAATATATGTTTCTTTTTTCTTTTCAAGACTCTTTGTAGAAACTTTGCAGGTCAGAAGATTTTTGTATAGAATGATCTTTTCCAATCAATTATTTAAATCTAAGGTGTGCTCAAGAGGAGAATCAGTTTCCCATTCAACCGCTTAGGATTCTTTGTCTCTGTGTCCTAAACTGGGCTTTGAGACCCTGGACAATGATTCTTCTAATCTGGTCAATGGACCACCTGCAAGTATCACCCAGGAGTGGAGCCCACGCATCTGCTCAGTAATGTGACTGGGCTGCATGTGGACTAACATTCGAGAACTACTTTTGCAGAGTCTAATATGGAAGCAAACTGTGTCATTCTCTCTACTCCCACGTGCTTTGCGTCATCTCCTAGTCATTGTGTCCTGGAGCCCAGCCCAAAAGGCTTACCAATCCCTGCCCTGCTTTGTGTTGATCAAGAAGGGGATTACTGGAGCATACTTCCTGACTCAGTGGTAGATCTTGATTTGTATCAGGCGTTTATGAAAAATTGCCACACATAACTATAATTCTTTTTGAAATAACTTATATGTAAAATTAAATTGCTTTCCACTCAATCAATATCTGTAAGAAATAGCTTTTTAATTTTTTTTTTTTTGAGGCAGGGTCTCACTTTGGTGCCAGGCTGGTTTCAAACTCTTGCACTCAAGCTATCCTCCCACTTCATCCCCCATGGTAGCTGGGACTATAGGCATATGCCACAACGTCTGACTAATTAAAAAATTATTTTTTGGCCGGGCGCGGTGGCTCATACCTGTAATTCCAGTACTTAGGAGGCTGAGGCGGGCGGATCACTTGAGGTCAGGAGTTCGAGACCAGCCTGGCCAACATGATGAAACCCCATCTCTACTAAAAATACAAAAAAATTAGCTAGGTGTGGTGGCAGGCACCTATAATCCCAGCTACTTGGGAGGCTGAGGCATAAGAATCACTTGAACCCAGAGGCAGAGATTGCAGTGAGCCAAGATCACGCCACTGCACTCCAGCCTGGGTGACAGAGCGAGGCCCTGTCTCAAAAAAATAATTTTTTTTTGAGGCAGGGTCTCACTCTGCTGCTCAGGCTGATCACAGACTCCGGGGCTCAGGTGATCCTTCTTGCTCAATCTCCTAAAGTGCTGGGGTTACAGGTGTGAGGCACTGTACCCACCCTTAATTAATTAATTAAACGGGAAGCACTGAAACTGTCCTTCTCCTCTTTCTCTTGGGGAGGAAGAGAGGATCATCAGGGGTAAGTGGCAGCTGCAAGAAAGCAACACCCACACCCTGAAAGTACTGTCTTAGAAGCAGCTTTTTAATTGCAGCATATCAGAGTGAAAAAAAAAACAAAACAGAGATGTTGGAATCAGACAATCCTGGTTTCAAATCAGTTTCATTGTTCATCCTCTTGCGATGTTTTGCAAGAAACAGAATGTCTCTGTGTTCAGTTTCCTTGTCTGTGATATGAAATACATTGCAAATATGCTGAGTGTTGAGAAAATAATGAACAACATGCAAGGAGTATTGGGGATAGGTAGCTACTCAGTAGATAATGGTGATGATCAATATTCACCATCGACAAGTAGCTGTGGAATCCACAGACGGGGGCCATAAAAGGTTAACCAGTGAAGTGCTGGGATGCTGTTGCTGAAGAAACTTTGGAAGGTTCCTGGTATGCATAGATTGGCCTCAGCCTGAGAACTGTTCACTTCCTGCCCAAATCTGGGGCCTGTCTCCTTTTCCAGAGTTCCCTGAGAAAGGAGACAAAGAAAGTACAGGCAGACATCATCGAGGGCAGCTGCTTTCAGATAACTTCTGCAGTTGGTATTTTTACAGAGACTATGTGTTGTGATACATAAATTTACCTATAAATTAATGTGATGAAGACTTTATACATGAAATGTGAACTCTGGGATACTGACAACAGATAGGCTAATGATTCTGTAGGCTTTTTGGGGGTTCTCTTTGATTATTTATTTGCTGTTTTATTTTATTTTATTTTTGACCAAGTCTTGCTCTGTCGCCCAGGCTGGAGTGCAGTGGTGTGATTTCTGCTCCCTGCAACCTCCGACTCCCAAGTTCAAGCAATTCTCCTGCCTCAGCCTCCTGACTAGCTGGGACTACAGGTACCTGCCACCATACCTGGCTAATTTTTTGTAGTTTTAGTAGAGATGGGGTTTCACCATGTTGGCCAGGCTGGTTTCAAACTCCTGACCTCAAGTGATCTACCTCGGCCTCCCAAAGTGCTGGGATTATAGGCATGAGCCACTGCACCTGGTCATGATTCTGTAGTATTAATAAAAGTTTTTCCAGTTCCTCAGTTGGGCACCATTAAATGCCGGGAACAATACTGAAGATGACATTTTTCTAGTGACCTAATCTGGCAGAGGATAATAGTAACCTTCCCAGAATGGTGTCTTAACAAGTTTTCGTCCTGCTTGGAAATGTTACACTATCCATTTGCAAGTATGTTTTGTCATTTAATTATCACATCAAGCCTATGAAGTTGGTTTTATTCTTAGCCCCATGGTCCTGGGAATACTTTGGAAGTGGTTACATCTGAGTCATGGAGAATGCCCATGGAATCACACATTGTGTGAAATAAGTCTTCATTGGAGAGATGTACTATTTGTCTTTTAGTATCCATTTACTATTTTTAAGGTAAAATGATACTTCAAATTCCATCTGGGGACCCACCCTCTCCCACTCTTAGGCCGCACAGTTTAAAAAGCATCACATCCATTCTTAACATTCTCTTTTGTTAGAGGATTTGGGTCATTCATCCACCATGTGACCCAGTCAGAATGAGGCACAAAGAGACTGTTGTTTTTTCCCCAGGGACTTCAACCTGGAAGCAGGTGAGTTGATGCTACTGTTGCCACCTTGCCACCACAGGTAAATCAAATAAGGCTAATGAGTGGAGGAACACAGAGCCCACTGAGAGGTGAACAGAAAATGGGTCTTGATGACATCATTGGAGCCTAAATGAAACTGTTCCTGAAGAAAGTCCCATCCTGGACTTTTTACCTATGTGAGCCAATAAACTTTCTTCTGCCTTGAGCTGCTTTTGGTGGAGTGTTTTTTTGTTTTGTTTTGTTTTTTCATTTTCGACAGAAGAGAATTGATTTGTTTTGGCTGTGTCCCCACCCAAGTCTCATCTTGAATTGTATTTCCCATAATCCCCACATGTCATGGGAGGGACCTGGTGGCAGGTAATTGAATCATGAGGGCAGTTTCCTCTAAACTGTTCTTGTGATGGTGAGTGAGTTCTCTTGAGATCTTACGGTTTTATAAGCATCTGGCATTTCCCCTGCTTGCACTCACTCTCTCTCCTGCTGCTGTGTGAAGAGGTGCATTCTGCCATGATTGTAAATTTCTTGAGGCCTCCCCAGCCCTGCAGAACTGTGAGTCAATTACACCTCTTTCCTTTATAAAT
The DNA here is from genome assembly GCF_030222135.1 of Aotus nancymaae. NCBI lineage: Eukaryota > Metazoa > Chordata > Mammalia > Primates > Aotidae > Aotus > Aotus nancymaae. The sequence goes on along the minus strand of NW_026988432.1, from coordinate 50,030,803 downwards.
TACCCAGTCTTGGGTATTTCTTCATAGCACCATAAGAACGGACTAATACAAGAGTCCTAACTGGAAAACGATCTCTTTCTCCCCACTCCATGCCATAGTGAACTATAGACAGAGCTTGTCTGTTGGGTGGCTATTTTGCAAACCAAGGACAAAATGGAAGACTGGCAAGTCGTGGGCAGTTTTATGCTCAGAGATAATGTAAAATCTCCCCAATGTAGAGGGCATTCTGCAGGGATTCTAGTTATATACTACGATAGTTGTTCTTTCCATCTTAAAATCCTGATTATAGCTGGGCATATAAGCAATTTTTTAAAAAGACTTCATCAGACTCTTGTATCTATCATCATGTGTCATGAGGCCAGATTTCTACTTCAGAAATGGCAGAGACATGAGCTAAAAAGATTCTGGATCCTTAGGGACTTCAGGGAGCAAGCCATCTTATAGCCCTGGTTTGCCAATATTTGAATTCTTCCTTGAGAAAGAAATAAACCTCTGTCTTATTTAAGTCACTGTTATTTTGAGTTTTTGTTAGCATCAAGCTTAATCCTAATTAAGACTCCCTGATGGCAGTTCCAAGAATATGTTTTACAAGAAATTATTTTCTCAATCTTTCTTAGACTACCCATGAAACTGAAAATGAGTACCGCGAATGTATGTAAAGTCCATATGATGTTGATATATTCTTTCAATATATATTATATAAGCAATTGCAGCAACATCCAAGTTAGATTCAGTGCAAACCAAAGTGACCCAATTCTTCCTATGTGCTGGGTGCTGTGCTAGGCCAATGAGATTTGTCAGTGATAAAGGTGTGAATTTATTTTTTCTTTCCTTAACAAAATATTTCTTTTATAAAATTCTGTACTCTTTGACTAATAACCCTATTTTTCTCTCCCCCCTGGTGCCTGGCAACTACTATTCTACTCTCTGCTTTTATGAATTTGATCATTTTATATTCCTCATGTAAGTGGTATCATGTAGTATTTGTCCTTCTGTGTCTGGTTTATTTCATTTACCATAATGTCCTCCAGGTTCATCGATGTTGTTGCAATTGGCAAGATTTCCTCTTTTGTTCTTTAAGTCTGAATAGTATCTAGTGTAGGTATGTGCCATATTTTCTCTCTTTTTTTTTTTCATAGAGATGGGGTTTCACCATGTTGGCCAGGCTGGTCTCAAACTCCTGACCTCAGGTGATCTGCCCGCCTTGGCCTTGCAAAGTGCTGGGATTATAGGCGTGAGACACCATGTCCAGCCTACCATATTTTCTTTTCTTTCTTTCTTTTTTTTTTTTTTTTGAGATGGAGTTTCATTCATTACCCAGGCTGGAGTGCAATGGCGCGATCTTGGCTCACCGCAACCTCCGCCTCCCGGGTTCAGGCAATTCTCCTGCTTCAGCCTCCTGAGTAGCTGGGATTACAGGCACGCACCACCGTGCCCAGCTAACTTTTTGTATTTTTAGTAGAGACGGTGTTTCACCATGTTGACCAGGATGGTCTCGATCTCTTGACCTCGTGATCCACCCGCCTCGGCCTCCCAAAGTGCTGGGATTACAGGCGTGAGCCACCGTGTCCGGCCCCTTATTTTCTTTATTGATTCATCTGATGATGGACATATAGGTTATTTCCATATCTTGGCTATTGTGAATAATGCTGCAATGAACATGGGAGTGAAGATATCCCTTCGAGATCCTGATTTTCCTTTTTTCGGATATCTACCTATCTAGAAGTGGGGTTGCTGGGTCATATGGTTGTTTCATTTTTATTTATTTATTTATTTTTGAGACAAAATTTTGCTCTGTCACCCAGGCTGGTGTGCAGTGGCATGATCTCAGCTCACTGCAACCTCCGCCTCCCAAGTTCAAATGATTCTCCTGCCTCAGCCTCCCGAGTAGCTGGGAGTATAGGCATGCACTACCGCACCTAGGTAATTTTTGTATTTTTAATAGAGACGGGGTTTCACCATGTTGGCCAGGCTGGTCTCGAACTCATGATCTCAGGTGATCCACCCACCTTGGCCTCCCAAAGTGCTGGGGTTACAGCCATGAGCCACCACACCCAGCCATCATTTTTAATTTTTTTGAGGAAACTCTATGCTGTTTTCCAAAGTGACTTACCAATTTACATTCTCACCAACAATGTACAATGGTTCCCTTTTCTCCACATCCTCATAACAACTTGTTATCTTTTATCTGTTTCTTCTGTAGTAGTCATACTAACAGATGTGAGGTGATAGCTCATTGTGGTTTTGATTTCCATTTCCCTGGTGATTAGTGATGTTGAGTTCCTTTTCATATACCTGTTGGCCATGTGTATGTCTTCTTTGAAAAATGTTAAGGTCCTTTGCCCATTTTTTTTGCTATTGAGTTGTAGAAATTGTTTTTATATATTGGAAATTAACCTTGATCGATATATTATTTGCAAATACTTTCTCCCATTCCTTCTGCTGCCTTTGCATTTTGCGGATTGTTCTCTTTGCTGTGCAGAATCTTTTCATTTTGATGTAATCTCATCTGCCTACTTTTGCTTTTGTTGCCTGCCTTTTGGTTTTACATTTTAAAAAATCACTACCGAGGCCAGTGTCAAGAAGTTATTTTCTGATGTTGCCTTCTAGGAGTTTTACAGTTTCAGGTCTTGTGTTTAAATCTTTTTTTTTTTTTTTTTTTTTTTTTGAGGCGGAGTTTCGCTCGTTACCCAGGCTGGAGTGCAATGGCGCGATCACGGCTCACCGCAACCTCCGCCTCCTGGGTTCAGGCAATTCTCCTGCCTCAGCCTCCTGAGTAGCTGGGATTACAGGCACACGCCACCATGCCCAGCTAATTTTTTGTATTAGTAGAGACGGGGTTTCACCATGTTGACCAGAACGGTCTCGATCTCTTGACCTCGTGATCCACCCGTCTCGGCCTCCCAAAGTGCTGGGATTACAGGCTTGAGCCACCGCGCCCGGCCGTGTTTAAATCTTTAATGCATTTTGAGTTGAGTTTTTGGTATGGTTTAAGATAAAGGTCCAATTGTCCAATGTGCATGGAGATATCCAGTTTTTCCAGTAACATTTATTGAAGAGACTATCCTTTCCCCATTGCATATTCTTGGCACCCTTGTCAAAAATTATTTGTCCATTATGCATCAATTTATTTTTGCACTCTCTATTCTGTTCTGTTAGTCTATATGTCTGTTTTTATGCCAGTACCATAGTGTTTTGATTACTGTAGCTTCATAACATATTTTTATTTTATTTTGATTTTTATAGAGACAGGGTCTCACTATATTGGCCAGGATGGTCTCAAACTCCTGGTCTCAAGCAGTCCTCTTGCCTTGGTCTCCCAGTGTGCTGGGATTATAGGCATGAGCTACCACACCTGGTTTGTTACATATTTTGAACTCAGGAAGTTTGATGTCTTCTTCCAGTTATGCTCCTGATAAAAGTGTGAGTTTTATACACAAATTTAATTTTCAGTCTAAAAATCAATTAAATCATACATTCAAAGATAAGGTTTTGAGGCGTTTTAGGAGAGAAATGAGAAGCAAGGTGCTAGGCATATTGTAGTTGGATGAATGTTGTTCATAGGGGCATGGACACTGAAAGCCTCTGCTTCACAATAGCTATGGTTCAGATGCTATAGGGCTGAAAATAATTAGTTAGGGCTGAAATTAATAAACTACATAGGAATCACTGGATTAAATTCTATTTGTTTCACAGAGGCACTTCACATTGCTAGGTGACTTTGAAGGAAAGAAAGTATTTTTCAGCTTTAAAATTAGAAAAATTAGTGGATGTTAGGCAATCTATGGAAAATTTTGAAGTAATTATTAATAATTTCTCAGTAGTAGGTAAATTCAAATGTTCATTCCCATGTTAATAGATATGGAGGCAGAAAAGACAAACTAAAAATGATCATGGGAGTGGTATTGGTGGAAACTGGGAATAACGTTCATATACTTTAGCTTGGTGACTACCCATCTACCCACACATTCACAAATGGGAGTTATTGATAGGTCTGATTTGTTTGGTTGGTGAATGTCATTTTCCAAGATTTGTTGAAATTCCTAGAATAAATAAGTGTTTTGTCAGGTGTGATGAATGCAGGGAAGTAAGAGGAAAACAAGACAACATAGATGTATCAGTTTTCTCTTGCCGTGTAATAAACTACCCTAAATATTAGTGACTTAAGACAATAGCGTATGATGCTGGAGGTTGACAATTTGGGCTGAGCTCAGCTGGGCAGTTTTGATCTCATCTTTTTCATGTGTCTTTTGCAACCCCGGGTGACTATGTGCGTCTTCTGGGAGTTGACACCTGTTGGTTGATATACCTGGACTTTCTTCCACGTGATCCCTCTAGAAGGCTAACATGGATTTATTCCCATAGTAGTAGCAGAATTTTAAGAGAAAGTGGAGCTGGGTGTGGTGGCTCAAATCTGTAATCCCAGCACTTTGGGAAACTGAGGCAGGCAGATTCCTTGAGCCCAAGAGTTCAAAATCAGCCTGGGCAACATAGTGAAATCTCGTCTCTACAAAAATTACAAAAATTAGCTGGTCATGGTGTCACAGGCCTGTAGTCCCAGCTAGTCAGGAGGCTGAGGCAGGAGGATTGCTTGAGCCCAGGAGGCAGAGGTTGCAGTGAGCTAAGATCACGTCACTGCACTGCAGCCTGGGCAATACAGCAAGACCCTGTCTAGAAAGAAAAGAAAAGAAAATAAATAAAAGGAAAGGAAAGGAAGAAAAAGAAAAAGAAAAAAGAAAGAAAGAGGACACATACAAGAAAGGTATTCTAAGGATTGGTTTTGATCTCATCTTCTGTTCCTTCCACTGTAGCTACTATAGTTTCCAAAAAACGATAAGACAAGTGTTTTTGACAAGAGGAGCTGCAAAGTCACATTTCAAAGGGCATAGATACAGGAAAGGGTGTGGCGTGGCCATTTTTCAATCAATCTACTATCATGAACAGTATTAGGAAGCTGAGGGAAGATGGTCTTGATTTGTTGTTGAACAAATATGTGGAGAAGTAGGAAGAAATAAAAAGAGGATACAGGCAGGGAAAAAAGAAGGGCATCAAAGAGCAATGGCTGGTTAAAATGTGATACAAATAGCAATAGGGAACCCCAGAAGACCCTTAAGCAAGACAGAAATGTAGACGAAGCAGAGGGCATGTATAAACATCCACAGAGTTATAGGAGACTTCTGGCTGAGGGCCTGGCAAGATAAGTAGAGCGTTTGTATCTCTGGGTTTCTGAGTTAATGATGCCAGCAGTCTCTGGACCAGCCAAATTGTGGTGGATTTATTATTTACATTACAACTGCATTGTAAAATGAAAACATATGTCTATATTTTCAGTGCTTTGACGATATCATTGAACATGCTGTAGAATTTTGTATCCAATATCAGGATGCAATTTCCCTATCAAATAAAATTGTTGTTTGCTTTCTGTACTCTATATTGTTATGGAAATGTCACAGTTTATCAGCTACAGTGAAGCCAACTGAAATGAGTAGGCCACATATTATACAAGCTGTTTTCTCCTACCCCTCTGAATATCCTGATTCCCTATTTATGCTAATATTGTTTTATGCTAATAATGTACTTTTTTTTGGTCTGTTGTGATGCCATACAGCCTGATTCATAGGAGAAGCACAAATGTTTTAAAGCTCTATGGTGGAAATGAGAGTGTTCTGAAATAACTCTAGCCGGAAACACCTTGGTGGCATCCTCTCGTTTCACTTTTCCTCCTGCCTCTGTTGATAATGCATTGCTGAACGCAACAAATAAGAAGTTGCTTAGGGCCTTTTTTTGTTCCTGCTGACCATCAGAGTAATAGTAATTTAATGTGCAACTGGATAATGTTGGGGGAGACCCCCTTTTCCAGGAGCAATTGTCCCCCTCCCCCTTTTTAAAATTGCAATGTGACATCAGCTAGTACCTAAATCCTGTTAACAGATAATTTTATTATATTTCCGAGTTCCAGACTAACAATATAATAGGGTGTGTGTCCCCTTAATGGCTGTGATGCAAGTCAGGCAAGCCCAAAAATTTAAGGTCTTAGCCTGGAGAATTATTGTCTTTGTCGGGGAAAGAATTCAATGGCAAGCTGGAGGTGTGAAACAGCAATCTTTTACTGAGTAGTTCTCCTTGCTGAGCAGGGCTAACTCCTAGGCAGTAGGCCTACAACCTGCAATGGAAGGACTGTTGGCAACTGTATTTCTACCCACTTTCAATTACGTGCAAATTAGGGGAAGGTCAGTGCAATTTGAGGGCATGGGTTATTTAGAACTTTCTAGGAAAGGGGTAGTAACTTCCAGCTCATTGCCAAGGAAGAGGGTGGTAACTTTCAGGGCGTTGCCATGGCATTTGTAAACCGTCCTAGCACTGGTGGGAAGAGTCTTATGCTGACAGGCAATGAGGGCAGCTAGGGATCCGTTTCCTCTCCATCTGCTGAGTCTGGCGTTTCTTCACTTCATCCCCTTGGCCCCTTGGGATCTGGAAATGAGTGCTGCTGGTCTCCTACCTCAGCTGCATGTTTTGAAAAATATACCGCTTCAGAGTTTGGGAGCTCCTATTTTCTCAAAAAGTGGTCTTCAGGTCTTGTGTCCATTTTCTCATTTTAATTTGTTGCCTCCCATTTGGCTGACACTGGATTCTGAGCAGGGGGGAAGGATCAGCTGGCAAAGCAAGGAAAAGTATAGTGGAAGGGTCCTTCTCTGGTTAGGGGTTTAGGGGATGGTTGTTTAACCCGTAAGTGTGAGAGATTTTGTAAAGAAAATATTCAGAAACTATCCGCCTGTGTAAAATAATATTTAAAAGAACAAATAAATGTTTCTGGTAGCATGTCTTCATTATAAAGCCATGTCAGTTCATCCTTGTGGCTGAGAGCATGACCTTTGAAGGTAATTTCCACCTCTTCTAGCTGCATGACTGTGGGCATATATGTTAAACTTCAGTCAGTCCTGGTTTAATAATAAGTCATAAGAATATGTCAAAAGTTAAATTAATAAATGTATTTGGTGCACAGTGCTTGGCATACAGTAAGCACTCAGCACTGGCATCATCATCATCACCGTTGTTGTCATTGTTGTCATTAACCAGCCTCCTCACATCTGTTTTTTTTTTTTTTTTTTGAGATGGAGTTTTGCTCTTGTTACCCAGGCTGGAGTGCAATGGCGTGATCTCTGCTCACCGCAACCTCTACCTCCTGGGTTCAAGTGATTCTGCTGCCTCAGCCTCCTGAGTAGCTGGGATTACAGGCATGTGCCAGTATGCCAGGCTAATTTCATATTTTTAGTAGAGATGGGGTTTCTCCATGTTGGTCAGGCTGGTCTTGAACTCCTGACCTCAGGTGATCCACCTGCCTGGGCCTCCCAAAGTGCTGGGATTACAGGAATGAGCCACTGTGCCCGGCCTCTCACATCTATTTTCTTATGCTGGTATTCAAACTCCATCAATCATATGATGCTGACTAGTAGGTACTAGGTACATAGGCCCTCAACAAGTTTATGAGAAACAGGTAATGAGTGAATGAATCTATCCATCATATTGTGATTGCAGTGGTGCAGTGGGGTGTGTGTGTGTGTGTGTTGTGTGTGTTTGAAAGGAGGATTCATTAGCTGGGCATGATGGTGAGCACATGTAAGTCCCCACTACTCAGGAGGCTGATGTGAGAGGATTGCTTGAGCTCAGGAGTTTAAGCCACTGCACTACATCCTGGGTGACAGAGCAAGATCCTGCCTCAAAAAGAATAAATAAATAAATTACATATAAAGGAGGATTCACCCTGAATATGTGGATAAGTGCTTTTGATGACCGTAAATGGTGGAATGACTAGTCACAAAAAACTTTGCACCAGGGATTTATTGATGTTTCTGAAAATCCTGAATGGAAAACCAATAACAAGTTTATAAAAGCAGCATTGCCTCAAGGCACCCAGGCCCTCACTTGGCTTGTCTCTGTCTCATCTCCCAAGGCTGCCCCGAGGCTCCCCCTTTGGAATTCTAGGGCTCAGAGGAGTCTAGGTGAAAACAAATGCCCTAAAGAAATATTGCAATTAATGTCTTTGCAGCCTGACTGTTTTAATAATGCTTTAAAAATTGTTTGAGTAAAGGGCAATGTTCATAGCTAGAGACTGAATTTCAGGCAGCACATACATCACATATTTCCAGACATCTCGGCTGTCACTACCTCAGACATCTTGGCCATCGCTACCTCATGATAATGCACCCTGCTTTTCAGGGAAGGAATCTGAGGAAGGTTGGGCATGGTGGCCCAGGCCTGTAATCCCAGCACTTTGGGAGGCCAAGGTGGGAGGATTGCTTGACCCCAAGGGTTTGAGATCACCCTGGGCAACATAGTGAGACCCTGCCTCTAAACAAACAAACAAACAAACAAATAAAAAATTAAATTATCTGGGAATGGTGGCACATGCCTGTAGTCCTAGCTACTTGGGAGGGTGAGTGGGGAGGATGGCTTGAGCCAGAGAGGTCAAGGCTGCAGTGATCATAGCAAGATTCTGTCTCAAAACAACAACAACAACAACAACAACAACAAAATGCCTTCCCAAAAACACTGAGGAAAACCCTAAAATTATGAATTACAGAAAGCATCAAGGTTGTGTTCAAATTTACTGAAGTCTCTGACTTTCCACACTCTGGTCTCTAATCAGCCTCTTTCCCAAGACTTCCCAGGGTGTTAGCTTCTTCCTAATTGGTGCCTTCTCCTCAGTGCCCCTCCTGAAACAAGCTCCTCTTGCTTTTAGTGACCTCTCTCCTTTCCCTGTTTAAATCCTATCCGTCTTTCAAGTCCTAAGACAAATTCTGTCTCTTGTAGGATATAGTTTTCTACAACTCTCTCCCTTATTTAGATCCACACTGTGTAGCATTTAATTGTTCTGTGTTAGCTTTGTCTTCCTAAGTAGGTCACGTTCTCCTTGAGGGCAAAGATTATGCTTTAATTTCTCTTGTTTCTCACTTGGAGAGGCTGGGAGTGATAGATACATAGTAGGTGCTGATTAAATATTTGTTGATTGATTCCCTGCGAAGGGGTAGCTGCAAACTAAAGTTAAAGCACTAAACAAACCAAAGCAGTGATCTGAATCTCCCTTTGGGAAGATACTCTTAGGGGAATGGAAAAAATTCTTCAAAGAGCCTTGTCAGCTAATGTTCTTTGAATGCCCTTCTAATGAGATATCAGGTGGAGGGGTTGTGCAGGGCTGCAGGAGCACTGTTCTTTCTCGTAGAGTTTGGAGTCGGCTACCAAGGACATCCCAGGGGAACAGGGACTCTGGGGTACAGAGGCATGAGGGTAGGATATTAAACAAAAAAGGAAGTGAAATGCTTATACACTCATGTCTACACCCAAGAATGTGTAATGCACGTCTCTTACCCACAAACCAGAATAAAGAGAGGTTTGACCCTGCAGCTAGAAAATAAGAGTGAGAGTGAGAGGGAGAGAGAGAAAGAGAGCGAGAGAGAGCCCGAGGCTCTTTGAGGTTGATAATTTTCTCTAAAGCTGGGGAGGGGAGAGCTGATAAAAAATGCTTGTTTGCACTTAGCAGCATGAAAGGTGACTGAGAATTAGCCTATGCCTCTGTGCCTAGCCTCTTTATAATGTACTGAAAGTTTCATAGCTCTATTGAGGGCAGAGACTGGGCAGGGTATAATTCTTTATAAGACTAAAGCTTCGGGGCTCTAAGGAAAGAGGAAGGGATGAATGAAAGGCACACTAGCAGGGTTAGGATAAATGGGTGCAGGAGGAGAAAAGCTGCTTCTTCCTCTTCTCTGGATGAGTGGATGGAGGGCTGTGTGAACACACACACTTCAGAATCTGATGATGGGTAGTGGCTGAGGCCACTCATACAAACATGAAAACCACTGCTATGAGTTGATGCACATGCATTTCCGAGAGCTCAGCAATCTTACTATACATAGGGAACAGGAGGTGCCATTGTTCTGGAATTGGAGGCATGGGCTCACTGTCTTGCTTGAGATATTTGAACCAGCATCATTTATTCAGCTAAATATTCAGTAAAAGGGGAAAGTCAAGGAGTCTCAGGTTATGGAAATCTGATACCCTCCAACAGAAATAGATATCAACTCTAGTCTTAGAGATGCTGGTTAAAAAGTAAAATGATTTGGTGGCCCATTGACTAACTTTTAGCAAGACTGCTTATACATAATAAAGATTGCTTATCTATAAGATCTTAGGAATGGTCCCTAATGTGGATATTACCATCCTTAAGTGGAATTTTAATTTCCACTCTGGGTCCAAAATATTTCGTTTCATAAAATAATTTCTTTGAAGTGATAATGGAACATATGAAACACACACACACACACACACACACACACACTCTTCATCTGTCCTCTTGGATCTTTGACCTTTGCTTCTGCTTAAAATCTCTCAGGATGGTTTCTGTATCTCTTTTTGGGGCATGTTTGTTCCCTCTGCAGATGAGCCTCAACCACAGGTTCGTAAATATTGTAAACCACCTGTGTCCCACAGGCATAGCTGGGAAGACTGTTGGATGATGCTAAGAAAGAAAAAGCAGATGAGGAGAAGAGGTTAGGACATTTTTGATGGGAAAAAGCCATAACCGACGTCTAGATGGTTGAATATGCAATAAGCTGCTGGCTATTGCCCTGAGTTCCCAGCGGATATTCATAGCACGTAATATTCCAGGCAAAGTACTAGTTTGGTTTCACCCTTACTCTGCTTGGCAGTCCAGCAGTGCATGGGTAGGGGAGGCCTCCGCAGCAGAAGACACTTTCAGATGTGCCTTTTCCTCACTACTTACATTGAGAAGGAAGAGGGCAGAGCAGAGTAGGATGGAGATCTAAGAGCACAGTGCACGGAGGAGAGACGGTGAGAGACAGAACCCAGCCCCAGTCACTCTCCTTTATGACTTCCAGGGTTTGCTAGTGCCCCAGTTCACTCAGGGACCCTCTCAGAGAATGTGTGAGGTCATCCCTTTTCCAACTGTGTAGTCATGTGAGGCTGAATTTTCTTTAGCTACACCAGTAAAACAACATATTGCAACAAAGTGAATGCAGAAGTGGATATGAGAACCTAGCTGCCTTTTCTTAACGTAGGTGTTAAAGAGACTTGCGAAAATGCAAAATAATGTCACTCTTCTCATAAATTTTTTGCTTTGGAAAATAAAGTTTTTTAAATAGAATAAAAATGCTATTTATGTTATCTATGTGTTTTGTACCTTAGCATGTAATGGGTTTATTGTTCTTTTAAAATAAATATCTACATGAATATTTAAAGTTTTCTTTTAATTTCTCAATCTTTTTTTCTTTTTTTTTTCCTGAGAAAACTTGGGAACCATCTCTCTGTCTCTATCTCTTTCTTTTTCTTGACCGACTCTTGCTCTGTCGCCCAGGCTACAGTGCAGTGGCACAATCTCAGCTCACTGCAACCTCTTCCTTCCATGTTCAAGCGATTCTCCTGCCTCAGCCTTCTGAGTAACTGGGATTACAGGTGCCAGCCACCATGCTTGGCTAATTTTTATATTTTTAGTAGAGATGGGGTTTTACCATGTTGGCCAGGCTGGTCTTGAACTCTGTGACCTCAAGTGATCCACCCGCGTCGCCCTCCCAAAGTGCTGGGATCACAGACCCACTTTAATTTCTAATATTGTTACTAATAATCTACATAAATAAAAACTCTTTGGGGCTCCCGATAATCGCTGAGTGTAAAGTGGCTCTGACTGGAGTTTGAGAACCTCTGCCTAAGGAAGAGCATACGAATTCCAAAACTGTGACAAGAACGGCGATCCTTAGAGAAGGTGGATTCATTTCAGGGACATATTAACTGTAAAAAGATCGACTCTTCCTCTCTGACCCAACAGCCTGTGTCTGCTCCTAGGTGCGAGTGTCCTGGGAGAGGCGCGGCTGCATGCCTGACAGCGAGCTTCCTTCCTTTATTTCGCAGCACTGTTTGATCACAGCATTTTCTTCTGCATTGATGTGAACACAAGGGCACCACCTACCTCATGTCTTCCTTCTGCCTGTGGATGTCCAGATGAAGCACTCCACACTCCCTTGAGCGAGATAAACAAGGAAGATGTGTGCTTAGTCCAGAGGTTTCATCAAGAATGAAAGCAGAGACAATAACGTTTTGGTCTTGGTTCTCCTGCTGGCTTCAGAATGAACATAATTAAGATGACTAATGATAAACTCAGGCTGGAAAAATGAATAATTGTAGGTCATGTTGCCATGAAGTTATGAAGAAAAAGAACTCTTCAGATGTATACATGTTCCTGGCCACTCTGCTTCTTAGGGTGGAGTGAGAGGACTGCCCGCCTGCCTTGCCTGTGAAGGAGGAGGTGCAGCCACACAGATAAAGGTGGTCTGAAAGGAGCTCGGCTTTATTTGTTCTGGGGCCAGATGAGCTTGCAGATCTGCAAATTCAGAATCTGGCTGACTTACCACCCAGCACAGGTGTCTCTGGAAAAAGCTGGCCACCACCCCTGGGTAGACCCTTTCACCAGTTAGCAGAAAGGGAGGCACTAAGTCAACATCACCAACTTATTTTCCCTGAATTTCTCAATTAGATTCTTTAGCCTTTCTTTGCTGGCAAGGAGCAAGAATGTGCAGAAAGGCAAAGCATGTTAAAGCTGGTGCAGCCCCCTCTGCTTGGAAGGAAGCTCAAGAATAAGGTACAAGTCTTATTGCCAAGCACATGCCTTCATTTGTCGAAGGGTCGCTAAGCGCCTGTCTGTGGCACTGACCTAGTTACGGCTTCTGAAAGAACCTGTCTTGAGCAGGGAGCTTCAACTGGGCACTGGAGGAGCCGGGAGGCAAAGGACCAGCCTGTTTGCTGGTTAGAGAAATCCAAGGCTGATATCAGAGCTCACATGATAAACACCAGGCAAGAGGGCTCACCATGTTGGCCAGGCTGGTCTCAAACTCCTGACCTCAGGTGATCCACTCACCTCAGCCTCCCAGGGAGCTGGGATTACAGGAGTGAGCCACCATGCCAGGCCATGGTCCAGCATTCTCGAAGCTGGAGGGTATCCCTCCTCATTCCAGAGATGGGCATCAAGGTCAGCCCTGGAGCCATGAGCTCCTTACATACGTGAGGAACTAGAAAGGGGCGGTGTTCCAGACAGTTGTCTTGCTTCCTGGCTTCCACTCTCGCAGCCTACCTCTGGGAGCCAGCAGGGTAAGATTGAGTAAGGTTTGCTAACAGGGCCAAAGATAGAGTGATCAGAGTTGTGTTTCAGAAGGATAATATGTTAGGTACCTACTACATGCTAGATGCAGGTACTAATCCAATATTGTACCTGGATCGTTAAGACTCCAGCTTCCCAAGACCCACCCCTTTCTGGGGGACAGAGTTAGGGCACTCGGCAATCTTCCTCAGCATCCATGGTAGCTTGGCTGCTGCCATTGTCTTTGTTGCAGCTGTGGCTGACCCTAAGCTTCTTTGATGTGGGTGTTCTGCTCTGTTCTTCCTGTACTTCTGTTTCTTGTGTGGCTGCCTTTCCTCGTGGCCAGTCCTCTCTTAAGCACCGCTATTCTAGGTCCAGCATTCTTATTTATTTATTTGTTTGTTTGTTTATTTTATTGAGATGGAGTCTGGCTCTGTCACCCAGGTTGGAGTGCAGTGGTGCGATTTTGGCTCACTGCAACTTCCATCTTCCTATTTCGAGTGATTCTCCTGCCTCAGCCACCTAAGCAGCTGGAATTACAGGCGCCTGTCACCATGCCCAGCTAATTTTTGTATTTTTTAGTAGAGGTGGGGTTCATCATATTGGCTAGGCTGGTTTCAAACTCCTGACCTCAGGTGATCCACTCACCTCAGCCTCTCGGAGAGCTGGGATTATAGGAGTGAGCCACCGTGCCAGGCCATGGTCCAGCATTCTCAAAGCTAGAGGGTGTCCCTCCTCATTTCAAATAATTATGACTCTTGGGTGATCAGAGTGTTGCTTATTGCATTTTTTAGTGGCTTCTGCCAAGATACAGAACGGGTTCTCCAGAATCAGAGCAGCTGGATCTGTAAAGGGCACTTTTTGGTGGAACAGCAAGAATTATTGAATTCTTCACTCACTTTGAATCAGGGTCTGAAGGTGGATCATGTGTAGAGTGATCGCATAATTTGTGGTCCTAGATGAGAGAATTTTGAGAATGAATGGAAGTGCCATGAATAATGACACCAGTACAACAGGGTTCCCTGAGATTGCCTTTCTGTTCTTCCCCACATGTGCCTGATCTTTTTAGGAGTAGTATTCAGTGATTAGTCTGACAGTTTCTTCTTCACCCTTTTTTTTTTTTGGCTTAAAGACAGAGTCTCACTCTCTCACCCAGGCTGGATTGCAGTGGCGCAATCATAGCTCACTATGGTGGCTCTGGCCTATAATCCCAGGACTTTGGGAGGCTGAGGCAGGTGGATCACCTTAGGTCAGGAGTTCGAGATCAGCCTGGCCAGTATGGTGAAATGCTGTCTGTATGAAAAATACAGAAAAATTAGCTGGGCATGGTGGCGGGCACCTGTAATCCCAGCTATACGGGAGGCTGAGGCAAGAGAATTGCTTGAACCCAGGAGTCAGAGGTTGCAGTGAGCCAAGATTGTGCCACTGCACTCCTGTCTGGGGTGACAGAATGGGACTCTGTCTCAAAAAAAAAAAAAGAAAAAATTCCTGGGCTCAAGCAATCCTCCTATCTCAGCTTCCTGAGTACTTGGGACTACAGGCAAGCCACCATTACACTCAGATAACTTTACAAATTTTCTGTAGAGATGGGATCTTGCTATGTTGCCAGGGTGGTCTTGAACTCTTGAGGACCGAAATCAAGCAATCCTTACACCATGGTCTTTCAAAGTGCTAGGATTATTGGTGTGAGCCACAGCACCCAGCCTGACAGTTTTCTTATTTTCACCTAGGAAAACCTAGGAAGGCATCATGTGAATCCCACTCCTGCTAAACTGCTTTGATAAAATAAAAATAGTAGCTAACATTTATATAGCACTTACCATATGTTAAACACTGTTCTATGTGTTTTGCATTTGTTAACTTATTCAATCTTCCCAATCCCATGAGATAGGTATTGTATTTATATTTCCCTTTTACAGATGGAAAAATAGGAACACAGAGGTTAAATAGCTTGTCTAAGCAGCAGAGCCAGGATTTGAACCCAAGAGGCTCCAGAACCTGTGTTTGTGAACACTGTACCATGCTACCTCTGCCCTACAGCCTTAAAATTTAGTTTCAACCAACATTTATTGAGGACCTGCTACATGCCTGGATGTGTGCTGGGTACTTGTGGTGCCAAGTCTAATGGACATGATGCCTGCTGTGGTTCAGTTCCCCATCAGGGAAGATGAATGAGGCCCACCCTTGTACTGGGGAAATAATCTATAGGGTGTCCTGGGGGGAGGGCCAGCTATACTATCACGCAGATTTATATTCAGTTCATGAGTTATCTTATTTGGATGGTCATTGCAGAATTACCTTAGTTCTCAGTCCTTAGTCTTCACGTTATGGTGTGTCCTTTGAACCCATAATTAAAATCTTTCAATCAGAGGCAATGCTCCCAAAGCAATGTGCACTATTTATGAAACTACCAAGGGAATGTTCTCAATAGGCAAAGAAGGTTAATCAGAGCACACCGGTGGCTTCGTTTGTGACTGCCTCCTGGCACCCCCATGCTGTTACCCCCGTCTTGTTTGGGGGTACACCAAACATCTTGCTTTGGGGACTTTGCAGAAAGAAGATGGGAGCAGAATCTCCAGGGACAATGTTTTTTCAATTTACTTCCTTAAGAAGTATGATGTATAGGATGGCGATGTGCAATTCTGACTACCTTAATACAGTTTCCTCTAAGAATGCATGATGTTGAAACATAGTTGTTTGAATAAAACAAGGGGAAGGTTTTCATCTTGGCGAGGTACAAGGGCTTTTTTTTTTTTTTTGGCATGAGCACATCTGTGAGAAACAGAGTGCTTATTGTTCTGCATGTCAGGGCTCTGTGCCGGTCAAGGAAATGCTGATGAAGTACTTATGCTCTGTGGAGGGGTGAGGAGTGGGAGGTCCTCATGAGACAAGAAGAGAGCAAATGGGTAACAGTGTTTATTTAGCCTGCCCTTTGAGACAGCCTTCCAGTAATGTAAAGGCAACGGTGTGTGTGTGTGTGTGTGTGTGTGTGTGTGCATGCCTGTGTGTTTAAAATTAGAAAAATTATAGCAATGAACAGGGAGCACTCATGCCCTGACCATTTCCAGTTCATGGTATTGTTTGCCTGCTTTGGTTCACATCATGCTGCCCTGTGTACAAAAGACACAAACATTCCCT
The DNA here is from genome assembly GCF_030222135.1 of Aotus nancymaae. Lineage (NCBI taxonomy): Eukaryota > Metazoa > Chordata > Mammalia > Primates > Aotidae > Aotus > Aotus nancymaae. Next base: position 50,014,524 of record NW_026988432.1, on the reverse strand, counting down.
GTCTCATCTGAGATGGTTTTATTTGAAAACTTTGAAGGAAGTTAGGATGTTAAAACTGTGTGTTTCCAAATAGGGCATTTCTCAAGCACGGTTTTCCCTAAATGAAGTATGTAGTGTGTTGAAGCTAACCTGTTAGCAAACCCAATTGATCATTGTTCGTTGAGTGCCCATCTGATTAGGGTCCATGTATTGATCACTCAGTAGGGGTTAGGGATTGGCTGGTGATTAAATGGATCACACCAACTTATATCAACTCACAGAGGTGAGTGATGGTGAGCCACTTTACAGATAGGGAGAGTGAGACTCAGAGATAATAGATTTTTCTAAAGTAGTAGATCCAGGATCTAAGCCCAAGCAGGTCAGGCAGCAAAAACTTGTCAAGGGACTACCATGTTTTTTCCTGTGCATGCTGAAGGGACCCCTAGATGAAGTTCCCACAGATATGTTCACATTCAAATTGATGAACTTTACACCTGGGATTGGAAATTCTTAGAGAATAGGGTGGTGTGTGTGTGAGAGAGAGAGCAAGCAAGAGAGACAGACAGAGATTTGATAATACAGATTAAACATAGTCATAAATCTTAATAGATTTATTCTCCACATTTTTTATTTTATTTTTGAGGCAGGGTCTAACTCTGTCGCCAGGCTGGAATGAAGTGGTGTGATCATGGCTCACTGCAACCTCGATCTCCCCAGGCTCAGGTGATCCTCCTTAGTAGCTGGGACTACAGGTGGGCACCATTAAGCCCAGCTAATTTTTTTTTTTAATTGTAGAGACAGGGTTTTGCCACATTGCCTAGGCTGGTCTTAAACTCCTGGGCTCAAGCAATCCTCTCGCCTTGGCCTCCTGAAGTGTTAGGATTACAGGTATGAGCCATCTCACCTGGCCCTCCACATTTTATTATAAAATTTGTCATGCAAACAACAAAGTTGAATGAATTATGTAGTGAGCACTTATATACAATGGAGCTTCTGCTATTAATGTATTATAGCTATTTTTCTCTAGCTATCATTTATCTATAATCTATCTCTTTATCTATTCATCTCTCCATCTATGCGTCTGTATTTCTGATGCATTTCAAAGTAAATTGCAGACATCAATACACTTAACAAATACTTCATAACACACATATATAACTCAAGTTCAGTATACATTTACAGTTTTTTTCTTTTGATATAAGATGTACATGCAATTAAATGCACAGGTCTTGAGTTTATATTTACAGAGTTTTGATAAATACTGTGTAAGTCAAATTTCTCTCAAGATATAAAATACAACTATCACCCCAGAAGCTTCCCTCATACCCTTTCCCAGTCAATTTCTGCCTCTCCCCAGCCCCACCCCTCCAGAGACAACCACCGTTCTGACTTTTCCACCAATGACTCTTTTCATGTGAGGCTTCTTCCACTTAGCATAATGTTTTGACATTTATCCATATTGCTGTGGGTAATGTTGTTTGTTCCTTTTGCTTGCTGATTGATATTTCATTGTATGAATATTCTATAGTTTGTTTATTCATTTTTTGTTGATGGGCTTTTTCTAGTTTTTGGATTTCATGGAGAAAGCTGTTCTGAATATTGTTGCATAAATCTTTTTGTAAAGATATGTTTTTGTTGTTCTTGGGTAAGTGCCAAGCAGTAGAATAGCTGGGACAAAGGGTAGATGTATGTTTAGTTGTATAAGTAACTATCAGAACTCGTCAAAGTGGTCCTGCCTTTCCAGTCCCATCAACAATGCATGGTGTTGCTCCATGTCCCTGTCAGTGTTTAGAGCTGTCTGTCCTTTCAAATTTAGCCATTCTGGTGGGTGTCTAGGTAGAAAATTGAAGTTGATGACAATGGCAATAGTTATGATCGAGTGATAGATACGTCTCCGTAGCAAATTATAGTCAATATTACTTAGATTTTACTTGGAGGCTCATCATTTTGGCTGTTGGGTCTGCTCTTAGCTCTCTAAGTACCGGCTCTAATGTTTTCTGATTGACAGATGGAAGTGCTCCCGGGCAGTACTGATTTTCAGCTGATTGCTCCTACTACAATCAGCTCACTTAGGGCTTCTTTGTGAGTCTGGATGCTTAGCTTTAACCCTTTGACACTTCTCCGCTTTACTTCTTTGTCAGACAAACTTCTTAGGCCAGATTGCAATTTCTCTTCTTTTTCAGAGTTTTCACCCGGCAAAAGGTTGATGATTTAAATGTCAAAAGAGGCAGACTCCAAATAAAATGCTGAACAAGCAGTTTTGAGGACTTAGACCTTTCTTTCCTGCCATTGTTACTGCTCAAGCCTCTTCTGATTCCCAGAGAACGGGATGGGGAAAATGAGGTAGGGGATGGAAGGACTGGCCTCTGCTCTTACGTGCGCAACTATGCCTCTGGGTCTCATGTTGATTGAGTGTCTTGAATTTCTGGGGCCTGTTTCCTCACTTGTAGAACAGGGAGGCTGGAACAAATTAAATTTAGGGCTTTTTGTCTTTCTGAAATTTCAAAAATAACTTTCTATTTTGTTAGAAGCTAAGAAATTTCTTCAAGCTTGAAGGTGAAGTTATTGCTTTAAAAAATTATGTGATTCTTTAATATTTCCTACACCTTCTCCAATGGCTTGATAATAACCTGATATATTCATGGAAACAGGTCTCACTTTTCTATTTTGATTTAAGGGTTTCCTTAATTATGCCACTGACTGTTTTCACATGCTGCAGTTTCACTCTGGTAGGATTCAGCCTCAAACTGCAGAGGTAAGCTGGTATTTATTTTACAATAGCTCTGGGATTCTTTCAGACTGGGTGTTTGTACTAGACTCATTGATTTTTCCCTCCACTTACATTGTCATTCTTTGCTATTCAGTTGTATTTTATAATTGGGTGGTGGCCGTAAAGAGAAAGAAGAGTGTGAGAAACGAGGTTTTTAGGTGGGTTGCGGTACTCTGTCTGTAGGCAATCATTTTGAAGCAGGAAGGAAGGGGATGGGAATAGCTAGAGAGGATTGGCTTAAGGGGAAATAGCCCAAATCTCAGTTCAAACAAGATAAGGGTTGAAGAGATAGAATCTACTGATAAAAGTGTGTTCTCTCGCACTGCTGCTAATGCACAGGAGCATTAAATGTATGGGAGATTTTCTGGGGTTATTCCCTGCAGTCTCAGGAAAAGAAAGTATCCCGGTCACAGAGGAGACCTTCAACTACAGACAAACCACAGTGCCCAGATCCTCCCAAGCTGTAAGGTTTCAAGCACAAAATTCTTGAGCAAACACACCAGGTGCCTCTCTGCGTTGATTGTGATTTTTGGTGTTAAAGAGAGAGCATTGCAGATGACGCTGAAGGTCAAATGAAGGTGGAGAAACCGCAAAACAGCACGACACACCACCCAACTGCAAGCTAATTGGGAAGGAAATGGTTTCAAACTGACAGACTGTGGCCTGATAACCGAAATCTCATAGGGACAAAAGGTTTGTGTCATTTAAAGGGGTAGCTTTGCCTATTTAAATTGTGCAAACAAAAGAAATGAAAACCCCCTCCTGGGATGGGAAGTTCTATTAGCAGATATTACCATCCTTGCTTTTATGCCCTCCTGTGTCACAAGCCCTGAACATGTGCTGCGTGTCCTCAGGCATTCATTGGTTAATTTACTTATTCAAAGTAAGGCAACAACAACAAAAAAGCAACAGAAAAATCCCAAACAAATTACATACTGGGGCACAGACAGCATTAAGACGCAGTGCACAATTTTGATATGTGGGCTTTTAAAAGAAATGTGTTTGGTCTGAAATGGTACATATGTTAAACTCTGGAGAAAGTAAGACGGCTCCTACCGTGGTTCTTCTGGGAATTAAAAAAAAAATTGATGACTGTAGTGAGAACCAGGGGTATTTGATATAATACCAGGTACTCCATTGTGGCCAAAAATGGCCAATTTGGGCTTGACTTTAATCATTGTTCCAGTAAAGGCCACGGGAGAGGGACAATTTTTCTATCATATGGATATGGTAGAAGTTAATTATATACTTAATTATACCCTTTGGTTTTGAAGTTTTTATAGAATTACTTCCAAAATAACCTTGTGTAATCTATTCCCTTATGTTTTAAAGCTGAATTGTAATGAGTGAAATAATACAAAATATTAATACTTCGTGCATTTAGTTGGGTCTTCAAAAGAAACCATTTGACAAGCTATGATGACGGTACTTTGGGGTTGGCAAGGCCTACGTTTTGCTAATAGGAATATTAAAGTCTAGAAAGATTAATGAACGTATTCATGTCATAAAAGAAGCTGAGGTAGGGTTCCAACCAACCTTTTCCTCTTGTTTCAAAGATTAATTAATGAGTTTTTTTCTGTCATGACTCTGATAGTACCCATGTATTTATTTTGTGTATCTTAATGTATTTAGTTCAGCATCTGTGATATCACAATATTTATTTCGTTTGATGAACAAGTACTTGTGTTTAAAAGAAATAAATATAAGCCAGAGTAAGAAAGTTGTAAATCCACAGTTACTTCCCATTTTATGTTTCCGAATAGAGCATTCTTTCCAGAGCAATGCTACTACTAATACTCATGAAATTAAAACAACCTTGAAGTAAAAAAAAAAGAAGACTTGTTGCTACTGTAAAAAAAGAAAAAAAGAGACAATTTCCTTTGTGATTTATCTTTATTACTTAATCATTGCTTCATGAGATTTCCCAAACTTGAGAGCATTAGAATCAAGAAACCCAAAGTAATATGTAACATTTATTGTATTTAAAGGACTTTCCCATCCAGTTTAGCAGGCATGACAGGTCCAGGGCACTTATCAGACAGCTCTGGTCCATTTGAATTTATCAGTTGACCTACAGAACATTTAGAAACATACCAATGATTGGTAAGTAAGCTCTTCTTAGGTAGCTATGATTTGGATGGCTGGCATGTGAATGCTAGCATTTCCATGAGAAATAAGGCTTACTAGGCAAATTGAGTTTTATTAAACTCTCATCTCTGAGATGAGTACCAGCTCTACATGTGAAAAAAAGAGTTATTTGAGGGAAAACTTTCCTGTCCTAAATTTCTCCCCTACCAATTTATCATAGTAGCAGAAATGACTAGTATTCTCAGCCATTTCTTTGGTTGAAGGCTCTCTGTCCAGAAGGTCCCTATTAAAATGCAAATATGTTACCCTGAAAGGGCTACTCATCAATCCATTTGCACTTCAGGAAGGATTAGTTTATCAGATCAGAGGAAAGAAAACAAGACCCCAAGGAATAGGAAATAGAAAGCCTAGTCTGATTGGAAAAGGGGCTGGATAAGGTATTTTCAACAGGCCCTTTGCTGTCTTGACTATGGGCCTTTGTGAATTTATCTTCTATTCCTTTAAATACACCCTTGCTGCCATTGAAATTCAGTTCTGCCTCAACTGTCCACTTCAATTCTTATCTTTTCTCTGCAGTATTTTCTGAGCTGCCTAGGAAGAAGTAAGCTCTCCTCCATCTGAATTCCTCATGTTCATTACCTGTATCATTCATTAATCAAATCTTGTCTTTGGGCTGGTGTGATGGCTCATGCCTGTAAGCCCAACACTTTGGGAAGCAGAGCTGGAAGGATCTCTTGAAGACAAGAGTTTGAGGTTGCAGTGAGCTGATTGTGCCACTGCACTCCAGCCTGGTTGACAGAGCGAGACCCTGCCTCGGAAAAAAAAAAAAAGCCAGGTATAGTGGCTCATGACTGTAATCCCAGTGTGGGAGGCTGATACTGGAGGAACACTTGAGCCCAGGAGTTTGGGACCAGCCAGGGCAACACAGTGAGACCCCCTGGCCCTCTTTTTAAAAAATTTAAAAAGCCGAAAAAGAGAAAAGAGAACAAAAAAACCATTGTCTTTGTTGTAGATATTCTTTCATTTGTATATATCTTATTCACCAACTTTATAGTCAGCTCCTGGAGTGCTCAGGAACCAAGTTAGTGATGTGAGAGGAGAGGCTAACTTGGGTGAGAGTGGAGAGCAGCGACTGCTGCCTGTTCCTGAAGCATTCTGGGTTCTGTCACGATGCTTTTACCTGTATTCTTCCCTTTGCCTCTTCCCTTTGGATTAGTGGCTTCCTGGCTTTGGTTTTGGTTTTAATGTTCAGGTAGTCCTTAACCCCTTGACTCAGAGGCTACACACATTGTTATTCATCAAGTCCTGAATCACTGCAGGGCCATTTTGCTAGTAGGGTGGCTGTTCCTCTGTTCTGGTAGGCAGGTCTGTGCAATGAATGGATGCAGGTACCAGTACCATTCTGGAAATCACTATACGTCTGGCTCCTTGGTCATAAAAAGGGATATTCTGGTTCTAGCAGGACACTAGGTATCAGGTATCAGGCTTGCAGATCAATGCTGTGACAGAATCGTATCACTGGAAAATAATCCAACTTATGGTTAGCAGGTGTAGCTACTCAACCAACCCAAGACTTGGTTAAAAAAAAAGAAAAAGTAGGCCGGATGCGTTGGCTCACGCCTGTAATCACAGCACTTTGGGAGGCCGAGGGGGGTGGATCACCTGACGTCGGGAGTTCGAGACCAGCCTGACCAACATGGAGAAAACCTGTCTTTACTAAAAATACAAAAAATTAGCCAGATGTAGTGGCACATGCCTGTAATCCCAGCTACTCAGGAGAATGAGGCAGGAGAAATGCTTGAACCCGGGAGGCAGAAGTTGCAGTAAGCCGAGATCATGCCATTGCACTCCAGCAAAGGCAACAGGAACAGAACTTGGTATCAAAACAAACAAACAAAAAAAGTGAAGAATGGGGACCAGGAGACAGGAAGATCAGTCAGCTGGTTGCAAAATTCTGGGATGCAGTAAGCTCTGATAGGAAGCCTGTGTTGTTGATGGATTATTTTAAAAATTTCTTCCCTGGGTCATATGGCCATGGCCCTCTTCAGCTGATTATATAGTAGGGTGTTGATACCTTATTGTAAGGCCGGCTGCCTCACTGAAGAGCCAAATGGACACACTTATCTCTCTGTGCTGGCTCCCCACACCTGCTCCTATCTGGTTTCTCCATGCAGGCTCCACACGCCCACTCCTGCATTCCTCACTCAACTCTTCCAAAATTTAAAAAGCCCACGGAAGATTTGTCCAAAGGCAGTTTAATATTAACCTCCCCAGCCAGTCAGCCTACCAATGAAACTGTCTGCTCTTTGTTTCCCTAACAATCAATCAAATCTCCTTACCAATAAAATTGTCTGCTCTTTGTTTCCCAATGACCAATCAGCCCTGAGAAGCCCATTGCGACTTCTCTGGCCCCTTCCTGAACCACAGAACCTTGCCCGGGAGCTGAATAAATTGGATTCTCATTTTTTCTCACTGGCCTCAGTTTCCTCATTTTAACTCGGCAATATACCTTACACTTATAATTCTTGATAGTATGTTAGATCAGTTAAGATTGTTTGGTCGCATGCAAGACAATGACTTGGGTAACCTAACTAAAGAGAACATTTAAGGGCTTTGTAAATAAAAAGCCTAGGGATAAATTTTTAGATGCAGCTTAATCCAATACTCCAAATGCCATTAGAACCATCTCTCTCCCATTTTCACTTCTCCTTTCTTCTGGGTTGATATTATTCTCAGGCCCAAAGATAAACACCATCAGTGTCTGGCGTGTGTGGTTCTTAGAGCACATGTTTGTATAGCAGAAGGAAAATACTCTTTGTCACTCTCTCAATCTTCATAGCAATCCCTAGAAAGGGTTCTCGTTGGTCTTACTTGGGCCACATGGTCCTCTCTGCCGATAAGCCAGCCTGACTTGCAGGTTTACCATTTGCTGAGGACAGTGTTTTCTTTTGATTGACAGCCCTCCCAGAACTGCAGGGAATAGGGAAGAGGCAGTCTTACAAAGAAAATGATACAGGGAACCAACAAACTAGCAATGTCCAAATCACCCCACAAATACCTTCACTTCATAGGCACTTAACTAATGTGTGTTGATACTGATGATGAAGTATTTGCAGGAGAAGGAAGACTAGGGATCCAAAGAGGGGGACTCTGGGCATGTGGGGGCACATGAGGGTGCCACTGGGGGTGTGGGAGAGGTCAAGGGCACTGAAAATGAGAAAAATTTTGCTCCAAAAGGAGGCTGGGAGCTAGGCACAGTGGTTCACACCTATAATCCTATCACTTTGGGAGGCTGAGGTGGGAACTCAAGACCAGCCTGGGCCACAGTGATGCCTGTTTCTACAAAAAGCCAAACCAACCCAAACCAAAACAACCAAAAAGAGGCTTAGGTGAGGAATGTTGCTCATAGTGAAGATCCAACCTGTTTTATTTCACACTCTTGCCTGTGGCTGCCGCTGACTGACGGGGAAGTATTTGCTGAGCCAAATGACTCTATAAAGATAACATGCTTTCCAGCAATTTCCTTTTTGGGAGGATGGGGTGACATGGCACACTTTCTGGTTTTGATGAATCACCCCAGATAGCAGGAAGCTTTTGTCTGCTTATATACTAGATCAATTTCAAGGTCTCAAACTGTGTATGATAATTAGCAATGCAAACCTCCAGAGAATCATCTCTTACTCTAAAGAAAATATTGTGTGGACCTAGTAGAGTATTCTCATAAGCTTTATTTTTCCTCACCCCTTTACTGAGATCTTTTGGTGTCCAAGAAGCCACTCTTTAGAAAGTAAAATCTGATGTTGAGATCTCTTTATCAATAAGTATAAACCCAATGATTGTAGAATTTTCTTCTATGTTTAATGGCCCTTTATTAATTAGTCTTCAGTATCACAGAGAGAATGAAAATGAGACTATAGTTCTATGGGAGGAAGAAAAAATCTCTGTTGGGACAATGTGAGGTATTGAGACGCTCTCCTCCTCCTCCCCCTCCCCCTCTCCCTCCTTCCCCTCCTCCCCTCCCCTCCCCTCCCCTCCCCTTCCCTTCCTTCTTCTCTTTTTCTTTCTTTTCTTTCTTTCTTCAACAGACTTTTGCTCTGTCATCCAGGCTGGAGTGCAGTGGCATGATCTCGGCTCACTGCAACCTTTGCCTCCTAGGTTCAGGCAATTCTGCCTCAGCCTCCTGAGTAGCTGAAATTATAAGCATGTACTACCACACCTGGTTAATTTTTGTATTTTTAGTAAAGACAGGATTTTGTCATGTTAGCCAGACTGGCCAGACTGGTCTCGAACTCCTGACCTCAGGTGATTCGCCCGCCTCAGCCTCCCAAAGTGCTGGGATTACGGGTGTGAGCCACCGTGCCTGGCCTCACTTCTCTTCTGTTGGAGATCTCAGGGAAGTGAACACTTACTCTTCTCCCCCAATTAAAAGTAAGAGTAACAGAGCAAGACTCCGTCTCAAAAAAAAAAAAAAAAAGTAGGAGTAAGTTCTGGAATGGGGTGAGTCCCCATGAGTGTGGAGCCAATCTGGAGGAGAGTAGAGACAAGAGATAGAGAAAGGGACACTGAATCTTTGGTGACATTTTTTGAAGCCCTGATCAATCCTTCCTAGAGTCTACTTCTGTGTGCTAATTATGTCCCTTTTTTCATAAGCTAGTTTGAGCTGGTGTTTCTCTTACTCCCAATCAAGAGTTCTGATAGTCACAGCTTATAACAATAGCCTTCACCCATGAAACAGATGCTACAATGGCAGGAATGGCTTCATGAGATAAGATGGCTAAGATAAGCATTTGAGGGCCAGCATTTACTTGCCCCTAATGATACTCTTTGCTTTTTCTTGACTTTCTTTTTTTTTTTTTTGAGACGGAGTTTCACTCTTGTTACCCAGGCTGGAGTGCAATGGCGCGATCTCGGCTCACCGCAACCTCCGCCTCCTAGGTTCAGGCAATTCTCCTGCCTCAGCCTCCCGAGTAGCTGGGATTACAGGCACGCACCACCGTGCCCAGCTAATTTTTTGTATTTTTAGTAGAGACGGGGTTTCACCATGTTGACCAGGATGGTCTCGATCTCTTGACCTCGTGATCCACCCGCCTCGGCCTCCCAAAGTGCTGGGATTACAGGCATGAGCCACCGCGCCCGACTTTTTCTTGACTTTCATATCACTAGGGTTCCATTCTCTGTGAATCTGCAAAAAAAGACCTTAATTAGTGAATTTCACATCTAGGTTGCGGTGTGTTCAGAGAGGACTGGGCTTGGCGCAGGTGTTAGGAGAAATGTATTTTGGCTGTCTAGAGTGTAGGATTTCTACAAATAAGAGCTGACTCTGCAGAAGCAGTGTGCTGGGTTAAAAAGAGCCCTGGGCAGGAGGCAGGAGAGAATGGGGTTGTGCCTCTATTAGCTTGTGACTTGGGGATAAGGAAGTTAAGTGGCTAGGGCTCAGCTTTCTCGTTTATAAAATGAAGGGCCTGAGTGAAATAATCCGGAAGATCCTTCCAGCTCGGAAGATGTATGACTTAATGAATTGAAGCACCCAGCCGGGCCTTCCAGGGGAGTGAGAGGCTTCTTAGCCTTCTGGGATGCCTCTATTGTGGACGTCCCCTTCGAAGGAGGTTTTCAGTTTGCAGTAGTTCACTTTAGAATGGGTAGGCTGAGTGGTCAGGGGCTTTACATCTGCATTCAGTAACTGCTTGATTTTTAATTTACTTTAATTTGTATTATTATGTTTTTCATTTTTTGAGGCAGGGTCTCATTCTGTTACCTAGTCTAGAGTGTAGTGGTGCAATTATACCTCACTGCAGCCTCCAACTCCTGGGCTGAAGCCCAAGATTAAGTAGGCAGCTGCTATTTTATGAGAGGAGAAAAAATTACTCTGGGTGAACCCCCTTCCCTCATTCATTAATTTGAGGCAAAGAGTCTGAAGGGTTAGCTTATTTGAAAGAGCACTAAGACCTCTCTGAAGTCAAAAAGCAAGTGACTGCCAAGGGCCCCTGACAGTTTGCCCAGGGCCAGCTGAGGATAAGGACAGATAGCTGGGAGCTGGAGAGACTGTTACCTCCGGCTTCTGGGCTCTGCTGAGGGCTGCCCTCCCTGCACATCCACATTAGGAATGCTGGGTACCCCCAGAGTGAGCAGTGGAAGCAGCAGGAGCTGGCAAAAGTGCTCTTTGAGGAAGCTTTTTTTTTCTTTTATTTTGAGACAGGGACAGGATCTCTCTGTGTCATCTAGGCTGGAATACTGTGGCGAGATTGCATGATCATAGCTCAGCTCACTGCAGCCTCAAACTACTGGGTTCAAGTGATCCTCCTGCCTAAGTCTCCTGAATATCTGGGACTACAGGCATGTGCCATCATACCTGTCTAATTTTTAAATATTTTTTTACAGAGATGGGGTCTCACCATGTTGCCCAGGCTGGTCTCAAACTGCTGGCCTCAAGTGATCCTCCTGCCTCTGCCTTGCAAAGCACTGGAATTACAGGTATGAGCCAGTATATCCAATTCTTTTGTTTTTTCTTTTTAAGGATTGTGTTTCTTCTTCTTCTTTTATTTTGTTTGTATAAATTTAAAGGGTCGGCCAGGCATGGTGACTCACGCCTGTAATCTCAGCACGTTGGGAGGCTGAGGCAGGTGAAGCACTTGAGGCCAGGAGTTACCAGCCTGGCCAACATGGTGAAACCCTGTCTCTACTAAAAATACAAAACTTAGCTGGGCATGGTGGCACATGCCAGTAGTCCCAGCTACTCAGGAGGTTGAGGCAGGAGAATTGCTTGAACCCAGGAGGCGGAGGTTGCAGTGAGCCTAGATCTCACCACTGCACTCTAGCCTGGGTGACAGAGCAAGACCTTGTCTCAAAATAAAATAAATAAATAAATAAATAAATAATAAAAAAGGTACTGGTCAACATGGTGAAACCCCGTCTCTACTAATACAAAAAATTAGCTCATGGTGGCGCGTGCCTGTAATCCCAGCTACTCAGGAGGCTGAGGCAGGAGAATTGCCTGAACCCAGGAGGCGGAGGTTGCGGTGAGCCGAGATCGCGCCATTGCACTCCAGCCTGGGTAACGAGCGAAACTCCGTCTCAAAAAAAAAAAAAAAGGTAAAGGGTACAAGTACAATTTTGTTACATGGATATATTGGGTAGTGGTGAAGTCTGTAACCATCACCCCAATAGTGTACATTGTACTCATGGTTCACCCCACTCCCACCCTTCTGCATCTCTAATATCTATTATTCCACACTATATGTCCATGTGTATACATTCTTCTTTTTTTTTTTATGGCTGAGTATATTCCATTCTGAGGCTCTTTCTGGGCTGTAACTCTCAGGGAGGCAGGATACAGGATCCCCACCAGCATCTTGATTCACCGCAGCCCATTCATCTCACTTTTTAAATTGAGATTTAATTTCCATATTGTGAAAGTCACCACGTTAAAGTGTACAATCCAGCAGTTTTTGTTTATTCATGAGACTTTCCAACCATCAGCACTATCTAATTCCAGAACATTTTCATCACCCCAAAAAGAAATCTTGTACCCGTGAGTAGTCATTCCTCCTTCCTGCCCCGGCACCCGCTATTACTTTCTGTCTGTGGATTTGCCTATTCTGGACTTTCATGTAAATGGAATCATACAATCTATGGTCTTTTGTGTCTGGCTTCCCTCATGTTCATCCATGTTGTATGATATATCAGCACTTTATTCCTTTTTATGGCTGAATAATATTCCTTTGTATGAATATATCACATTTCACTTATCCATTCATCATTTGGTGGACATCTGGGTTGGTTCTGCTTTGGGGCTATTATGAATAATGCTGCTGTGGACATTTGTGTACATGTTTTTGTGTCAATAATGGTTTTTATTTCTCTGGGTACAGTCCTAGGATTGGGATTGCTGGTCCATGTGGTAATTACGTTTAACTTTTTGGTTTTTTGAGACAGAGTCTCACTCTGTTGCCCAGGCTGGAGTACAATGGCTCAGTACAATCTCAGCTCACTGCAACCTCTGCCTCCTAGGTTCAAGCGGTTCTCCTGCCTTAGCCTCCTGAGTAGCTGGGATCACAGGCATGCACCACCATGCCTGGCTAATTTTTGTATGCTTAGTAGAGACGGAGTTTCGTTATGTTGGCCAGGCTGGTCTTGAACTCCTGACATCAGGTGATTTGCCCACCTTGGCCTCCGAAGTGCTGGGATTACAGGTGTGAGCCATGTGCCTGGCTTAACTTTTAACTTTTTAAAGAACTGCCAAACTCTTTTTCACATCATTCATCTCTTTTTAACTGCAGGGGCACAAAGAAAAATTGAAATTGCTGTCATCTTTGGCTGGAAAGGATGGTGCTATCATGTTATTTTTTATGTATCTCTCTTATAGCACATTCCTTGTTCTCTGAGGTTATAGTCAATAGTGAGTGGGAAAGAATTTCCACAATGAAATTGGAAAGGCCTTGTAACAGTGCCTGAAAATCTCTAAGTCCTTTGTTTTCTTATCTGTAAAATGTGCCCGGGATCGCTGTGAGTTGTGAATAAGACAGCAGTCATAGAGCTCTTAGCAGGGGCCCAGTCTGAGTGGGAATTCACTCAATGCTATGCTCCTTGACCTTCTCCAAGCAAGGGATGGTGTCTTTGCTCTCTGCGTGCTCAGCACCTGGCAAGGGTCCTGACACTAAAGAGCTTGTTCAATGGTTGTTCAATGGATGAATCCATGATGAGGGGATGTATGAAAGCATCCATGAGCAAGAAAATGTCTGCATGTAGTAGGTGTTCAATAAATGTCAGGCAATGGGATGAATGCATTAAAAAGAGCATTAAAACTGCAGAAAAAAAGCTATTCTTAAAAGAAGCTCCAAAGAGAAATAATTTTCTTGGCATTTGGGAGACTCTGCCTAAGATCACTCATAGGGAACATATGTGCAGCTGTCTCTTCCGCTTAGAAATTAATTGGTCTTTATTCAAGCTTCTGTCTGTCTCCGTAGAGAAGGAAGTGCCTTCTTCATTTTGTGGAGTAATAATCACGTGACATTTTCCTGTCTCTTATCACTGGGAGCTAAGTAGTGGGAGAGCCAGAGAAAGCCTGTCTGACCTGTCTGAATGATCCTGTTTGCTGCTTTTATGCCCTGGCATCCCGGGCCATGCTGGGATGCCATTCTGGACATGCCAGGGACAGCTTGGCACACAAGGAGATAAGACAGTTTAGTTTAACACAAATTGAATGATTCCAGCCGCAAGTCCCAATCAAAGAGATTTACTGTGTTTTTAAAAAGCCATGCGTGTTGACTTGACTAGTGAAAAGATGCATGGAGACTGCACCGAGCAAGGAGCCTTACAGGAACCATTAAATCAATGTGGCCACAGCGTATCTTAGTTGTGATTCCTCAGAAATATAAATCAACCTTGTACTCTGAGATTAAGATCCCTCTTCAGATAGCTGGCACTTTTAGGAATGGCACAAGTTTTTGTTAAAAGACCTAGATGTATCAAAAAGAGCCAAGGCAAATTTCCATTTAGGAGCAGGAATAATTTTCTCTAGTGTGTGTACGAAGGTCAGGCAAAGTGCAATTATTTATGTAACTCAGGCAGAAGCATCCTGTTGAGGGGAGGGTGAGAAGGAGTGGGGGGATTCTGGTTTCTTACAGATGGTCTGTCCTTATTGATCAGGTTCAAATGCTTGAGTCCCTGTTTCATTTTCTCTGGGAAGAGGGGACTCACTTATCAATTCACCACAAAATACATAGCATAGCATGGGTCGGGCATGTCCTTCTGGCGACAAGCAGCTCGTATGCTGGGCTGATGGTGAGAACGAGGTGTCTTTTAGGGGAGCTTTACGGGCTGTGTTGGATGATCTTCATGTGTAACTCCTCTATGGTGATCTTTTCTTATGGGGAGAAAATGTGGAGCTGAAGGTGAAACAAACTGCTCTTTGTCCAAGAAGGTGCACTTTTGTAAATAGCACTTCAAATTGAGTGGGTCAAAATGGAACATCTGCCTGGCATTGGAGTAGGGAGATGAGATTGTAGGTTCACCAGGGTTTTAATTTTTTAATTTTTATTTTTTGCCTCTTTTGAAGAGCTCGCATTGTTTGACCTTGGACAAGTCTCTTCATTTCTCTGGGGCTCTGTTTCTTCTCCCCAGTAAAAGCATCTGACTAATAGTGTTTTCCAAACTGCTCTGTGAGAAGACCTAGGTTTTGTCAGATAATTCTGTGGCAGCTGGGGATGGAATTGGAGGCAGGTGGATGGGGCTCCGGAGCCCCAAACTCTCCTTTACAGCAGTTTTGCTTTTCCTAATTCTATACATTAGCATTCATTCAATGGTGTTATTTGCAAAATGAGATAGCCTACTAAAAAATACTGAAAACTCACTTGTGTGTCTCTTCAGTTCCTTTTTCACTTTAAAATTTAGAACCCTACATCTCTAGCTGTTCCCTGCTCCCCAGGTTCCTTTCTTTGTGCTGGGGGAGGCGATTTGCCAAAATGAGGCTGTGGGCCTACCAAGCCTTAGCTCAGTGTCACTGTGAGAGCCCATTTCTCTAATTCAGGACCTGCTACAAATGCACATAGGCTCAACCCACGGAAGGGGAGCTGAGGAGCCTACCAGCTCTCATTACAAGTTTCACACACTCTGATGACCTCATTGAGGAATAGGTGAGTCTCTGCATCTGGCTGTTAAGTCCAAAAACCCAGAAACTTGTAATTCTTTTAGATTTCCTAAAAGAAATGTCTCACAAAAGAGGCCTCCAGAGTGGTACAAGCAGGCTATTTTTTTTTTTTTTTTTGAGACAGAGTCTTGCTTTGTCGCCAGGTGCCAGGCTGGAGTGCAGTGGCACAACCTCGGCTCATTACAACCTCCGCCTCCCGGGTTCAAGCAATTCTCCTGCCTCAGCCTCCTGAGTAGCTGGGATTACAGGCGTGCACCACCACGCCCAGCTAATTTTTGTATTTTTAGTACAGACTGGGTTTCACCATGTTGGCCAGGATGGTCTCGATCTCTTGACTTCATGATCCGCCCGCCTTGGCCTCCCAAAGTGCTGGGATTACAGGCCTGAGCCACTGCGTCCGACCGAGCAGGCTATTTTTTTGCTTAAAATATATTGCCTGATAGCCTGAAGGCCGGCTCAGGAAGAGGGCTGGGGAGGCAGGGCAACATCCTGTAACTGGCTGCTTGGTGTGTATGCTAATGAAGTGACCATCTGCATCAAATAATTATAAGTGGTCTCCCCTGACTGATCTCCATGTGCTGACACAGACTGAGAGGAGGCGTCCCCTTTATGGCGGCTGCAGCCTGGGGAGGGGAGGCTGGGGAGGAGATCATGTGTCCTCCTCCACTTCAAGGCACACAACCTGCTGAGTGGACAGGTGCTGGCAGTGTGATGTCCATGGGCAATGAAGCCTGTCTGTCCTCTGAGCTGACATCTATATCTCCGTCGATCTGGATTTCAAAACTGACACAACATAAGGAATGTCACTCTCTATTACTCCATATTCACATTCGTCTCTATTGCACTGGAAGTCCTCTGAGCAAATGTCTTGATCACAACTGCCCTCTTCCTTCAGCTGGATGGGATAAGCCACCGCAGTGGGGCAGTGGTGTGTGTTATCAGCCTCTGGTTGTGTCTCCTGATCGTGGGTGATGTCCATGTCCAACATTGGCTAGAATGGTGAAATGATCGCACATTGGTTTTGGGGTTTCATAATTCTGGCCATGTCCAGTTTTTTCCTTTGTGAATGAAACAGAGTTGGCAGTTTGACCTGATATTTGCATGCCTTTGTGCATGGCAAGTTTTATTTGTTAACTTTCAAAATAGTTGATGTCACTTTGGAACCTGGACACCAGCACAGTGCAAGTATAACTCAGCTCTGCCCATGCAACTCACTCTGGTCTCAGGTATTCTGACTCTGGCTCCCTGACGATTCTTTGGTACTTTCTCCTGTACTGAGACACCTCTGGCAGGGCAACTGACTGGGCAGACACCATCCAGTGAGCGTGCGTGGTGGAATTTTGCGCAACTAGAAGCAGAGAACCTGCTTCTACTTGCTGAGAGGAGCTAAGAAAATCTTTTGAGCTTTTGAATTTGTGTTTTATGACTGAGAGATGATGTCAAATGTACTTCCATTTGTGTTTTAAGTCAGAATTTTAGAAGGCCACTGCAGGGGAGGGGCTTTCTTATGTACTGGATGGCAGTTTCATTGTTTTTAAATGAAAATACATATAGATACATTTATGTTCCTTTAAAAAACAGAAAATAAGAAATAAAATCTTTTATTTATATCTATTTATTATCTGTCTATCTATTTGTCTAGCTATCTAGCTACCTCTATCATCTATAAATCATTTTAAATATCCAGCACTGATATACTTTGTCGTTCTAGGAAAATACACTTTAGGACTTTTCTGGGACGAGTGAGAGACCTCAAATTGGATATACGTAGACTAGATAAATTTATTAGTGAAAGACTTAAATTCTTAATGAGAAATTTCATGTTTGACTTCCAACTCAGTCGAAATAGCACACTGGCTTTAATTATAAACCTTTTATTTGCTTTCCCTTTGCACAGCTCCTTTATGTCATTATTTGAAAGTAGGCTCTGAGAGGTACAAGAAGGTGGACTAAGCACACACAGTGTTCCCCTGTTCCAGGTCCTTAGAAATGACAGAAACACATACATGTGCATACATACATATACATATATGCACACACACATGTTCATACATACATATACATATATGCACACACACATGTTCATACCTACATGTGCATATATATGTATTCAGAGACTAGAGTAGGAATCTTCCCATGGACCATAAACTGTGAAGAATCCTGGCAAGGAGCAAAAGACAGAATCAGACTGAAGAAGAAACTGAATCTGAGATGCTCAGAGAAGGTACTCTTTTTTTTTTTTTTTTTTTTGAGATAGAGTCTCCCTCTGTCACCCAGGCTGGAGTGCAGTGGTGCAATCTCGGCTCACTGCAACCTCCACTTCCCGGGTTCAAGCAATTCTCCTGCCTCATCCTCCTGAGTAGCTGGGATTGCAGGTGCCTGCTACCACGCCTGGCTAATTTTTTGTAGTTTTAGTAGAGAAGGGGTTTCACCGTGTTAGCCAGGATGGTCTTGAACTCCTGATCTTGAAATCCGCCTGCCTTGGCCTCCCAAAGTTCTGGGATTACAGGCGTGAGCCACTACGCCCAGCCAGAAGGTACGCTTTGTTAAAGGTGGAGGTGGAGGACTCTTGAGGCAGGGGAGATTTGGAGGCAGCTAACATTCCACATGCCCATCTGGTGGTAGGGGATGGTTCCGAAAGGGAAACTCAGGCCTTTTCTCTCTACTGCCCATATTTCCACCGCAGTGTCTTGAATAGGCACAGGAGACTAGCAGGGTCTACCCAGCACAAAATGAGTAGAAATTTGGCTGCATCTTATTAATTTGAGCATTGTACTTTAGTAAACTGTGTAGTTCAGGATTAATTATAATTGTTTCTTTTTCTTTGTTTGATTTTATATTTTTTGTTTTAAGAAATTGGCTTTTTTGAGGCATAATTTATATGCAAGAAAATGGACCAATTTTAAGTGGACAATTCAATAAGTCACTTAATTGTAATGTAAACGTACAATTCTGACAAATGTATACAGTGTGTAACCACCACAGCAATCATGATAGAGACGTAATTCTTCAGAAAGTTAAACATAGAGTTCATCATGCAATCCAGTAATTTCATTCCCCTGGGGGTGTACCCAATTCAAAACATGTTCACGAAAAAACTTCTACACAAATGTCTGTAGCAGCAAAATTTATTGCCCCAAAAAGTTCTCTTGTGCTGCTTTGTAGGGATTCCTCTCCTCCTACCTCTTACCCATATCCATCACGGATTTGCCTTTTGTCAGTAGAGTTTTGTCTTTTCTAGAGTTTTATTTACATAGAGTCACACAGCGTGTGGTCTTTCATAATTGGTTTCTTTCGTCTGGCTTACGTTTTTAGATTCATCCATATCATTGTGTGTCATTGGTCTGTTCCGTTTTATTTCTGAGTAGCGGTCCATTATATGAACATACTGAGATTTGTTTATCCGTCAACAGTTGATGGACGTTTGGATTGTTTCTAGTTTTCGGTTCACGGGAAGGTTTTGAATGTTAAATCTTGCATTTCTGGGATGAATGCTATAAACATTTGAAAGTACAAACTTGTGAAAATGTTTATTTTCATTTCTTTTGGATAAATACCTGAAAGGGATTGCTGAGTCATAGAGTATGTGCATTCTTTAAAAACAATTTTTAAGCTGTAGTCCAGTGTGGCTTTACCATTTTGTATTTCTACAAGCAATGTACGATGGATGGTTCCAGTTCTTCCACTTCCTTGTCATCATCCTCATCAGCATACATCCTAGTCAGCATAGTTTCTTAAAGTTTAGCCATTTTATGAGAGTGAAATGGTATCTCATGATTTTCATATATATTTCCTTAAAGGCTAATGATGGTAAATATCTTTCCTATGTTAATTTACCATTTATATATCTTCTTTAGTGAAGTGTTTATTCTAATTTTTGGTCCTTTTTTTCCAGTTAATTTTTTTTTTTTTTTTAAGAGAGACAAGGTCTCACTCTGTCACTCAGGCTGGAGTGCAGTGGCGTGATCATAGCTCACTGCAGCCTTGAACTCTTGGGCTCAAGCGATCCTCCCACCTCAGGCTCCTGAATGGCTAGGACTGCAGGTGTGCACAACCATGCCTGACTAATTTTTAAATTTATTTTTTATTTTTATTTTTTGAGATGGAGTCTTCCTCTGTCTCCCAGGCTGGAGTGCAGCGGTGTGATTTTGGGTCACTGCAACCTCTGCCTCCCAGGTTCAAGCAATTCTCCTGCCTCAGCCTCCCGAGTAGCTAGGATTACAGGCCTCAGCCTCCTGAGTAGCTAGGATTGCCAGCTAATTTTTTGTACTTTTAGTAGAGACAGGGTTTCGTCATGTTGGCCTGGCTGGTCTCAAACTCCTGACCTCGTGATCTGCCCACGTTGGCCTCCCAAAGTGCTGGGATTACAGGCATGAATTGGCCTCCCAAAGTGCTGGGATTACAGCACCATGCCTGGTCAATTTTTGCTTTTTTATTTTTTGTAGAGAAAGAGTCTCACTTTGTTTCTCAGGCTGGTCTCAAACTCCTGGCCTCCTCCTGCCTCAACCTCCTAAAGTGCTGGGAGCACAGGTGTGAACCCAACTCTGTCCTGTTTTTAAGTTGGTCTGTCTTTTAATTATTGAGTTTTATATATACAAGTCCTCTATCTGATATATATTTTGCATGTATTTTCTCCCAGTCGGTGTGAAAAAGAAATCCACCTTGTTCCTGATCTTAGGGTGAAAGCACTTAGTCTTTCACCATTAAGGATACTGTTTGCTGTAGGCTTTTTGTAGCTGCTCTTTATCCAGTTGAGGAAGTTTCTTTCTATTTCTAGTTTGCAGTTGCTGAGAGCTTTTATCATAAATGAATGTTGACTTATGTCAAACTCTCTTTCTGAATCTATTGAGATGAACTTGTGGCTGATCCTTTTGCATTTATTAACATGATGATTACATCAATTGGTTTTGAATGTTAAATCTTGCATTCCTGGGATGAATTTCACTTGGTTATAATGTGTTATCCTTTTATGTATTGATGGATTTAATTTTCTCAAACTTCATTAAAATTTTTTAATGTTTATGTTTATATTTATTAAGAAAATTGGTGGTAGTTTTATAATATGTTGTGTGGTTTTGGTATTAAGGTAATGTTGATGTCATAAAATGAAATGGGAAGCATTCTCTTCTATTCTGGAAAAATTGAGTATAGAATTTGTATTATTTAATTCTGAGATTTTGGAATAATTAATCAGTGAATTCTTTATATGAGGTTTTCTGGAGTTTTCTTCATATAAAGGTTTTAAACTATGAATTAAATTTACTTAATAATTTAATTCTTTATTATGAATGGGGCCATTCAGATTATTGATTTCTGCTTGAATGAGCTTTGCATCTCAAGTAATTTATTCATTCCATCTAAGTTATCGAGCTTATTAGCATCAAATTCATAATATTCCCTTACTATCTTTTCAATAGCTGTAGAATGTGTAGTGATGGCCTGCCTTTCAGTCCTGATGTTGGTGATTTGTATCTTCTTTTCTTTATTTTTCATCGGTTTGGCTAGAGTTTTTTCAATTTTATTTATCTTTTCAAAAAACAGCTTTTGTTTTCATTGTTTTTCTGTTTTCATTTAAATTAATTTCTGTATGTCCATACAGACACAAATGAACACAGACTTGTTTTATAGCCCCCAGTATGATCTATCCTGGTGATTGTTCTAGGTGCACTCAAAAAAGAATATACCCTCTGCCATTGTTGACTGGAGTGTTTTATAAATGTCAGGTCAAATTCATTGATAGTGTTGTTCAAATCTTCCATGGCTATACTGATTTTCTGTCTACTTGATCAATCCGTTACTGAGAGAGGAGTGATAAACTCTCCAACCATAACTGTGGATTTGTTTATTTTTCCTTTGAATGTTGTCAATTTTTCTTCACATATTTAAAAACTCTGTTATTAGGTACATATATTTAGAATTGTTATGTCCTCTTGATAAGGTGATCCCTTTGTTATTATAAAATATCCTTATCCCAGGTAATAGTCTGTGTTGTAAAAAGCTACCTTGTCCGATATAGTCACTCCAAATTTCTTTTGATTTGTGTTTTTATGTATAAAATTTTCCATCCTTTTGCTTTTAACTTAGCCATGTCTTACTCTCCACCCTGCCTTGCCCTGTCCTGCCTTTCCCTTCCTTTCCTGTCTCTCTCTCTCTTTCTTTTGACAGGATCTTGCTGTTGCCCAGGCTGAAGTGCAGTGGCGTGATCACAACTCACTTGTTGGCTTATGTGATACTCCCACCTTAGCCTCTTGAGCTGAAACCACAGGTATCTGCCACCATGCTCATCTAACTTTTTTGTAGTTCTTTCTTTTCTTTTTGTTCTTTTTTGGAGAGACAGGCTCTCCCTTTGTTGCCAAGGCTGGTTTCAATCTCCTTCAAGCAATCCTCTCCTCTCAGTCGCCTAAAGTGCTGGGATTACAGGTATGAGCCACCATGCCCGGGCTAGATTAATTTTTCTATGGTTTCATTTCACCTTTATTTTAGCTTATTAGCTGTACATTTCCATTTATTCTTATTATTTATTGGTTTTAACATTCTCATCTGCTAGTCCCATCATTTCTGTTATTTCTTTGCTTGTTTCCATCATGTATTGATTTTCTATTGCTATAGAACACGTTTCCTTGCTTCTTTTCATACCTTGTAATTTTTAAAAAATCAGATATTGTACATTGTAAATTTGTACTGTTACTTGCTGGATTTTGTTGTATTTTTAAAAATATAGTTGGATCTTGTTCAGGTGCGCTGTTAAGTAACTTTGGATCAGCTTTTCTTTTTGATTTGCTTTTACACTTTGTTAGGGCATTTCCACAGCAGTCTTTAATCTAGGTCTAATTTAATCCCATTGTTAAGGCAACACCCTTTTGTGGATCCTACCTGATGCCCCATATTATGAGATCTTTCTGACTTATGAAGCCAGATCAAGTTAGCTGGGTTTTTGGAAACCATTAAGGATGAATTAATTTCTGGTAACTACTTTGTCTGGTGGAGTACAGATTATTTCCAGCCCTGTACAAGCTTTGGAAATTATTCTGTATATTCATTTCTGGTGATTCTTTTTCTCAGCCTCTGGCAATTTCTTCTCCTTCTCCTCTTTTTCTTCCTCCTCTTCCTCCTTCGTCTTTGCAATTGCAGATCAGTACTCAGCCAAATACTTGAGGATATACCTCTATAGATGCTGAAATTCTCTCTCTATATATATAGTCCTTTTGCTCCTGCTTTCTCCATCTCTCAAGTTTTAGCAGCCTTGGCTTCTCTTATCTCTGGTCTCTGACTCTGCAACTCAGTAGAACTGCTGGTCTGTGTTTGGATTCATCCTCCACTGCCCTGCAGCCTGAAAATGGCTTTCACCAATTGTAGCCAGTTACTATCCACTTGACATCACAGTTTCACATTGCCAGTTACTTAATGTCTGAAAACCAGTCATAGGTTTTGTTCTGTTTTCCTCTTGTTTAAGGCAGAAGGATAAATTCAGTTCCTGTGATTTCATCTATAAGCAGAAGTTGTCTTATGTGTTATTTTCTCTTGTCAAAAGCATTTTAGAGTTGGAAAGTAACAAGTTCAGAGGAAATTTAAAGGCACATCCTTTATCATCCATCTCTCTGCCTCCAAATAGAAACTTCAATGTAACCCACTTGCCTGCCACAATTCCAGGACTTTTTAAATTTGGCTGTATTGACAAGTAAATTGAAAATAAAAAAGATAGGCTGGATCTGTTTATTACACACTGAGTTCTTCAGGGATGTATGCTGTTTGCCTCTAGGAACATCCCACAGCACGGCCTGATGCTTCTGAGGACCTACAAGAGGTGGCCCTGTTTTTTGGGTTGACCATTTTACATTTGTTTTTCAGAAGAATGAACATTAGCACTTACTCCCAGTGCCTCAGAGGATCCTCTCTGAGAATATGTCTGCTGAAACACTTGAGTGACAGGTACCATTAGTGGTATCAAAAAAGCTCAAGAAATTTGATGTAAATTCTCAAAAACTTACATCAAAGAAACACTAAGGGCAAAGGGAAGTGAATGTGTCCTTTTGAGTTGAAGCAGCCTGGTACACATTTTGTTGAAATTTCATATTTTCTACTAAAAATTCATGAAGACATCTATGGATTTCACTGTGTATGCTTCAGATTTTGAAACTGTATATTCCTAATATCCAGTGGCTGAATGCACCCTAATCTCGGCCATTCCTTGACCACTGCACAGTGAATTTTTAAGAGCTGGCCTATGCAAACCCCACTATACTTTGTCAACCACATGTGGGATTAGGCATATGTTTTACTCTTTCTCCTTCCATCCTTAGCACTACAGAAGAACAGGAGCTGATCATTTGTTATTTCAGTTTTTGAAAGTTGGCCACATGTGCTCTGCTGGCTTCATGAGTGGATGTCTTCTCCAGGGCGAGATTATAAATAGGGTGGGGCGATTAGGTCTGGAAGGTCTCTTGCATTTCTTCCAGAGGCTGGTCCAGTGCTGGAGACAGAAAAGGCATTGGGTTTTTAGTGACTTACGAAGCTGGGTCAAGTTAGCTAGGAGTTCTGGGTTTTCTTGAAACCACCAAGAATTAATTGCTTTCAGTTAACTACTTTCTTTGAGTGCTGCTGTACAGACCTCTCTTCTACTTCTCTGCTCTTAGCTGGATGGATGGGGTGGCAGGAGAAGGAGGGGGATTAGGGGATGGAATAGATAGTCAAGACTTTTTTTTTTTTTATTGCATTTTAGGTTTTGGGGTACATGTGAAAATCATGCAAGATTGTTGCATAGGTGCATACGTGGCAGTGTGATTTGCTGCCTTCCTCCCCTTCACCTATATGTGGCATTTCTCCCCATGCTATCTCTCCCCAACTCCCCACACCCCGCTGTCCCTCCCCTATTTCTCCCCAACAGACCCCAGTGTGTAGTGCTCCCCTCCCTGTGTCCATGTGTTCTCATTGTTCAACACCCGTCTATGAGTGAGAACATGTGGTGTTTGATTTTCTGTTCTTGTGTCAGTTTGCTGAAAATGATGGTTTCCAGGTTCATCCATGTCCCTATAAAGGATGCAAACTCATCGTTTTTGATGGCTACATAATATTCCATGGTGTATATGTGCCACATTTTCCCTGTCCAGTCTATCATCGATGGGCATTTGGGTTGGTTCCAGGTCTTTGCTATTGTAAACTGTGCTGCAATGAACATTCGTGTTCATGTGTCCTTATAGTAGAACGATCTATAATCCTTTGGATATATACCCAGTAATGGGATTGCTGGGTCAAATGGAATTTCTATTTCTAGGTCCTTGAGGAATCGCCACACTGTCTTCCACAACGGTTGAACTAATTTACACTCCTACCAACAGTGTAAAAGTGTTCCTATTTCTCCACATCCTCTCCAGCATCTGTTGTCTCCAGATTTTTTAATGAACGCCGTTCTAACTGGCATGAGATGGTATCTCAATGTAGTTTTCATTTGCATTTCTCTAATGACCAGTGATGATGAGCATTTTTTCATATGCTTGTTGGCCTCATGTATGTCTTCTTTTGTAAAGTATCTGTTCATATCCTTTGCCGACTTTTGAATGGGCTTGTTTGTTTTTTTCTTGTAAATCTGTTTTGGTTTGTTGTAAATTCTGGATATCAGCCCAATGTCAGATGGGTAGGCTGCAAAAATTTTTTCCCATTCTGTTGGTTGCCGATTCACTCTAATGACTGTTTCTTTTGCCGTGCAGAAGCTGTGGAGTTTGATTAGGTCCCATTTGTCTATATTGGCTTTTGTTGCCAATGCTTTTGGTGTTTTGGTCATGAAGTCCTTGCCTACGCCTATGTCCTGAATGGTTTTCCCTAGGTTTTCTTCTAGGGTTTTTATGGTGTTAGGTCTTATGTTTAAGTCTTTAATCTATCTGGAGTTAATTTTAGTGTAAGGTGTCAGGAAGGGGTCCAGTTTCTGCTTTCTGCATATGGCTAGCCAGTTTTCCCAACACCACTTATTAAATAGGGAATCCTTTCCCCATTGCTTGTTTTTATCAGGTTTGTCAAAGATTGGATGGTTGTAGATATGTTGTGTTGCCTCCAATGCCTCTGTTCTGTTCCATTGGTCTATATCTCTGTTTTGGTACCAGTACCATGCTGTTTTGATTACTGTAGCCTTGTAGTATATTTTGATGTCCAGTAGTGTGATGCCTCCCACTTTGTTCTTTTTGCTTAGAATTGACTTGGCTATGCGGGCTCTCTTTTGGTTCCATATGAGGTTTAAGATGGTTTTTTCCAGTTCTGTGAAGAAGGTCATTGGTAGCTTGATGGGGATAGCGTTGAATCTGTAAATTACTTTGGGCAGTATGGCCATTTTCACAATATTGATTCTTCCTAACCATGAACATGGAATATTTCTCCATCTGTTTGTGTCCTCTCTTATTTTGTTGAGCAGTGGTTTGTAGTTCTCCTTGAAGAGGTCCTTTACGTTCCTTGTTAGTTGTATTCCTAGCTATTTTATCCTCTTTGTAGCAATTGTGAATGGCAGTTCGTTCTTGATTTGGCTCTCTTTAAGTCTGTTATTGGTGTATAGGAATGCTTGTGATTTTTGCACATTGATTTTGTATCCTGAGACTTTGCCGAAGTTGCTTATCAGTTTCAGGAGATTTTGGGCTGAGATGAGGGGGTTTTCTAGATATACAATCATGTCATCTGCAAATAGAGACAATTTGACTTCCTCTTTTCCTAATTGAATACCCTTTATTTCTTTTTCTTGCCTGATTGCTCTGGCTAGAACTTCTAGTACTATATTGAATAGGAGTGGTGAGAGAGGGCATCCTTGTCTAGTACCAGATTTCAAAGGGAATGCTTCCAGTTTTTGCCCATTCAGTATGATATTGGCTGTTGGTTTGTCGTAAATAGCTTTTATTATTTTGAGATACGTTCCGTCGATATCTAGTTTATTGAGGGTTTTTACCATAAAGGGCTGTTGAATTTTGTCGAAGGCCTTCTCTGCATCAATTGAGATAATCATGTGGTTTTTGTCTTTGGTTCTGTTTATGTGGTGGATTATATTTATAGACTTGCGTATATTGAACCAGACTTGCATCCCCGGGATGAATCCTACTTGATCATGGTGGATAAGCTTTTTGATGTGCTGTTGCAATCGGCTTGCCAGTATTTTATTGAAGATTTTTGCATCTATGTTCATCATGGATTTTGGCTTGTAGTTTTCTTTTCTTGTTGAGTCTCTGCCGGGTTTTGGTATCAGGATGATGTTGGTCTCATAAAATGATTTGGGAAGGATTCCCTCTTTTTGGATTATTTGGAATAGTTTCAGAAGGAATGGTACCAGTTCCTCTTTGTATGTCTGGTAGAATTCGGCTCTGAACCCATCTGGACCTGGGCTTTTTTTGGGTGGTAGGCTCTTAATTGCTGCCTCGACTTCAGACCTTGTTATTGGTCTATTCAGGGTTTCGACTTCTTCCTGGTTTGGCTTGGGAGGAGGCAAGTGTCCAGGAATTTATCCATTTCTTCCAGGTTTTCTAGTTTATGTGCATAGAGTTATTTGTAATAATCTCTGATGATGGTTTGAATTTCTGTGGCATCTGTGGTGATATCCCCTTTATCATTTTTTATTGTATCTATTTGGTTATTCTCTCTTTTCTTTTTATTAATCTGGCTAGTGGTTTGTCTATTTTGTTGATCTTTTCAAAAAACCAGCTCCTGGATTTATTGATTTTTTGAAGGGTTTTTTGTGTCTCTGTCTCCTTCAATTCTGCTCTGATCTTAGTTATTTCTTGTCTTCTGCTAGGTTTTGAGTTTTTTTGATCTTGCTCCTCTAGCTCTTTCAATTTTAGATCTCTCTTTGCTTCTCATGTGGGCACTTATTGCTATATATTTTCCTCTAGAGATTGCTTTAAATGTGTCCCAGAGATTCTGGTATGTGGTGTCTTCGTTCTCGTTGGTTTCGAAGAACATCTTTATTTCTGCCTTCATTTCATCATTTATCCAGTCAACATTCAAGAGAAAGTTGTTCAGTTTCCATGAAGCTGTGCGGTTCTGGGTTGGTTTCTGAATTCTGAGTTCTAACTTGATTGCACTGTGGTCTGAGAGACTGTTTGTTATGGTTTCCGTTCTTTTGCATTTGCTGAGGAGTGATTTACTTCCAATTATGTGATTAATTTTAGAGTAGGTGTGATGTGGTGCTGAGAAGAATGTATATTCTGTGGATTTGGGGTGGAGAGTTCTGTAAATGTCTATTAGGTTTGCTTGGTCCAGGTCTGAGTTCAAGTCCTGGATATCCTTGTTAATTTTCTGTCTTGTTGGTAGTCAAGTCTTTATCCCCCGTGTGCCCAAGGTAGAGGAAGAGGCCATGCTGTTATTTCTGCTAGCCATCCAAATGTCTTTGTGTGGTAAGGAGAGCTGCAGTCATTGCTTTCAATTTACTAATGGGAAACAGAGACCCAGAAGGGCTGAATAATTAGTTCATGATTACTTGGGTAGAATTGAGAGAAAGAGAAGACAGCTGTCCTAATTCCACTGCTCCTGCCATTGTGCTTCCTGTGTGGTCCAACAACTCAACGAAGTGACATTTGCTCTTTAAAAAAATGCAGATTTGCCTTTCTAAAGGGAACACATTTTATGAAGTGGATAAATGAATTTAAGATATTTGGCCAAATCAAGAAATGAGGAGAAATGGTTAGCGCTCTGAGCACAACACAGTGGTGAGTTCCAGACAGCTCCCCCAATCGCCCTGACCATGAGCTCCGCTTGAGCCTTCTTTCTTTTGGGAGGAAATCTCAAATTGCATTTATCCCAGAATAATAGTTAGTGCCCTTGCAAAAAATTAGTCTTCAGAATTCCATACAGAATGGGTTCCTCTTTATTTCCCCAGCATTTTAAAGGTGTCACTTAAAAAATCGTAGGTACAATCTTTGGTGTGAAGTAAGCTGGTATGGTTGTGTAGATTATGCACCATTCCATAATACAACTACTGTACTAATGTGGCCTTAGACACCTGAGATCCACACTGCATGGTGGTTTCATGATTAAAAAATGTTTTTGACATTTAGCGAAAGGCAAAAATAACAACTAAACCCTAAAAACGCCTTTTGATTCAGACTTTTCCATGGCCACTGTTGTCTGTGTTCCATATCCAGCAGGCAATCAGTCAAGGTGTGTGCCTCTAAATTCTTCAAGGGTTAAAATTCAACATCTGGCACCTAGTAGCAAATGAGAAATTCAGTTGCCTTCTCTTAGACTGTCAGTCTTTTATAAGCCTACTATAAGACCAATACTTCTCATTGCCAGGCCAATCCTAAACTATTAAATAGAGGCTAGTATTTGAATTAAGATTGTTATTGTAATCTTTCTAAATTTTTAGATGGCTCTCACTAGATGTGTTATCCCAGCTGGAATGCAGTGGTGTGATCTTGGCTTACTGCAGCCTTGACCTCCTGGGCTCAAGTGATCTCCCTGTCTCAGCCTCCCGAGTAGCTGGGACTACTGGTATGTGCTACAATGCCCAACAAATTGTTGTGTTTTTTTTTAGAGTTTTACTATGGTGTTTCACCATGCTGCCCAGGCTGATCTTGAACTCCTGAGATGAAGTTATCTGCCTGCCTCTGCCTCCCAAAGTGTTGGGATTACAGGCGTGAACCATTGCACCGGCCTTATTGTAATCTTATACATAAAAATGTAGGGCTTGGTTAAGATTAGGGGAATGCCTTGAGCTTGGTTCTTTTTGGGGAGGCAATATTTCTGTTGTAAAAATCTACCCCAGTATCACCAGGGGGAACAATCTTATACTCAGGAAGATACAAGAGGATTGTTCTTTGGAACTGGGCTGCCCAGTGCAGTCCTCATTGATCACCTGTGTTACTGAGCACCGGAAGTGTGGCCTATTTAGATTGATAGCCCTGCAGTGGTGGGTTAGATCTTTTCCTGCAGTGGTGGGTTACTTCTCATCATCAGAAAAAGCAGGACCCAAAGGGGAGTGGTCAGCTAAGCCAGACATAAAGCAACAGGAGGACTGAACTCACTAAGTTTGTGGACTCTGAATTCTGAGTTTGGCTCTGAGCTGTTGGTGAACATGGTCAACAGCTCACCATTTGAGATTTCTTTTTTTCTTTCTTTTTTTTGAGATGGAGACTTGCCCTGTTGCCTAAGCTAGAGTGCAGTGGTGTAATCTTGGCTCACTGCAACCTCTACCTCCAGGGTTCAAGTGATTCTCCTGCCTCAGCCTCCCAAGTGACCAGAATTACAGGCACCTGCCAACATGCCCAGTTAATTTTTGTGTTTTTAATAAAAATGGGGTTTCACCATGTTGACCAGGCTGGTCTCGAACTCCTGACTTCAAGTGATCTGACCATCTCAGCCTCCCAAAGTGTTGAGATTACAGATGTGAGCCACCACACCCAGCCCACCTTTTGATATTTCTTTGGGATATATCTGGGTCTTTACTTTCTAAACTAATGCTGTTTAATAGAAATATAACATGAAACATATATATAACTTTAAATTTTCCTGTAGCCATGATAAAAAGGGAAAAAGAAATAGATGAAGGTAATTTTAATAATATATTTAATTCAACCCACTATACAGAAAATATTATTGTTAAAAAATGTGCCAGGTGTGTGTGGCTCACACCTGTAATCTCAGCACTTTGGGAGGCCAAGGTGAGAAGATATTTTGAGGCCAGGAGTTCAAGACCAGCCTGAGCAAATAGTGAGTCCTCGTCTCTACTAAAAATAAAATAAATGAGCTGAGTGTGGTGGTACTAATTCTAGCTACTTAGGAGGCTGAGGTGGGAGGACTGCTTGAGCCCAGGAGTTCAAGGCTATAGTGAGCCATGATCATACCACTGCATTCCACCTGGGAGACAGAGAGAGACTCTGTTTCTGAAATAATGATAATAATAATAAAAGTAATCCATCAGTGTAAAACTTATTGATGAGATATTTGCATTCTTTTTCTTGTGCTAAGTCTTTGAAATCTCTGTGTTTTATAGTTACAGCATATTTGAGGCTGGACCAGTCACTTTTCAAGTGCTCAAGACCCACATGTAGGTGTATAGGGTGGTATAGACATTTTGACTTTAGTCTTCAAATAGGCAAGAGGAAGACATACTGGAATCTAGAATAAAGGAAAAACACTTCATAGTTATATTCAAGTTGATTACAGATTATACTATGATATAAGTATGGACCTCTAAAAATGTTATAAACCTAGACTGATGTATATGTCTAAAATCTAACTGGAGGTACAGGGGAAATAACTAGTTATCTATTGATTACCTAAAGTATGCTAGGAACTATGCTTGTTGCTTGACACATATCATTTTACTAAATCCTCACAGTAACCTTATGACTGTTATTATTGGCCCCATTGAAAATTAACAAAATTGAGATGCAGAAGGAGTAGAAGCTTACCCAAAGAATTACAACAAGAAATCAATACTAGAGCTAGGATCCTACCTGAGCCTCCACTGCCTAACTGGGTGACATAGCTCCATTCATTCTGAGCTCCTAGATTACCCCATACCCAAGTAAATTTAACCTTCATTTGACAAAAATATTTGACTGTTAAGCCCTCTAAAACAAATCAAGAAACCATGCACACCATATAATTTTCATTTGTAGTTTTTATGTCTAAGAAAATGTGAAGAAAAACAAATACATTCCTCTTGTGAGTAAATAAATAGATAAATACATGGGTATAAAAACAGACCATATTTTGTGGATGACAAATACTATGGACATACTGCTTATAGTTAGATGCTGTCATTGGATGACATGGGGCAAGCTTGTCATGTGTCTTCTGATGTCTCCCTTGTCCTTTATCAACTCACCTCCTTACTGATCACTTTCAGAGTTTCTTGTATGCTTATTGGCGACCGAATATCCTTCCAATCAAGTTATGTAGAGTCTAGGAAACACAGTTCTGAAATTTTATCCTGGTTCATTTGCTAGAACTCTGGCTTTCTTCTTTTTTCCCCAAATAGTTTTGGTTTCTTATACATTAATCAGGACCATTTTCCTCATTGGAAAAAAACCTGGCAGGAGCTGTGGTGGCAAACTGGCATGGTGGGTGGCTCTGAGGTGGGGCGCATGGTGGATGAGGACCTCTGGCCTTTGAAGGATTTGGAGAGAAAGCAGAGATTTCAGAGGAAAAACAGCAAATCAAACGAATCAAATAAGATACAAATGAGCACCAGGCCATTTTTGTTGTAGAAAGTTGGGTACTTGGGTTTTTTTTTTTTTTTTTGTATATTTTGTAGAAATGGGGTTTTCCCATGTTGCCCAGACTGGTCTCAAACACCTGGGCTCAAGTGATTCACCCACCTTGCCTTCCCAAAGTGCCAGGGTTACAGGTGTGCACCACCGTGCCCAGCCAGGTACTCTTAAGTGATGAACAGACATGCCATATTTAGTTGAATATCTTCAAGAGAGAAGCATACACTATAGAGCCACAACCTCTGAACAAAAGCTCTCTTACTAATTTAGAGAGCAGCTTTACCCAAGTGCCTTCCCCAGTACTTCCCTAAGACTTCAAGGGATGTTAAAATTCAAAGCCCTGGTTGCATCTGGAGACTAAATGTAAAGGAATGTAAACCGTTTTTCCTGGTTACAGAAAGTCTCTCTCTCTCTGAATCACATTGGTCAGGTTGGATTCCTCACTTCTAGAGAGATGAATAAACCCATTCTGGAGACTTTCCATTTGTAAGAGACTAAAGCAACACAAAACGTTGAGTGTTTTCTAAAGATAGCTAGCACATTTAACTCTGAGACTAGGTGGAAAAGAACACTGCAGTGAGCTACAGAGTTTTTGTTTTTGTAATGTTTTAAAAATTGAGAGGGAATGATGAAAACACAACTAAAGACAAGTTACTCTAACTAGGATTGATAAGAACATGCATTAGGACATGCTTATTTTGTCCTAGATGTGATTGCTATTTTAGTATTGTATGTCCTTGCTAGTCTTGCAAATATAGTCTCTCATGAAGAAAATAAAAGCCTAGACAATATGACCCCCATTCAAACCAAACTGCCATGGTGTCTTTGGTGTGTAAATGGAATTACGTTCTTTACAGCAGTGAGTTTTAGTCACGTGTACCGGGTTAGATTGATTGTCAAATTTGGGGAAGGGAAAGAATTTCCCTCTGGGGTGTACTAGCAATTATTTTTCAGTTGTTTTTGCCCTGCCCTGGAGCATGAAGCCAATATCATTTTTAGGATCAGGTGAGTTTATCCAACATGATCAATTTCCTGTGATTGTCTGCCACTGTCATGGGGGGAGGGGAAAGCAGCTCTCCTTGATCACTTTGACACTAAAAGCTGTCATTTGGAAATTGACCAGGACATAAAACTCTGGGCCCCTAATGACAACCACAAAAAGATCAAGAGACTAATGAAGTCATGGGGAGAGTCGGGATAGTACAAAGCAGGTTACCCTAGCTCACGCCTTCCCTGCTCCCTCTAATGAGGTACAGCACTGGGTAACTGGTGTCAAGTCATAATGCATCTTGCCTCTAGAGTGTTCTGTCAGGGCCCTAGGAGTAATGTGACATGACAGATACAGTGGAAGATAATGAGTCAAATTCTCCCTGCTGTTGAACATTGCTCGATAGGAATTGCAGGTGCTGAAGAGGGCTGCTTACTCACCACTTAGAGGAGCAACTGGGCTCCGTGGCCACATCTGGACAGGGGGCCTCATTTGGCAATTTCTTGGGTTTGCTGGAAACTGGGCTGAATCCCACGGGTGAGACTGTCCCCTCACTAATTCCAAGAGCACTTTATCTGCTGCCTGGAGTTTCAGTCTTTGGCTTTATTTCTGTCCTTCGGACATTTCTGCTTACTGGTGCCTTCCGTCTTCTTCCCAATTTAATTCAAGCCAACAAACACTTATTTAGAATTTATTATGAGCCTTCTAATCGTCCCTGCTCCTACTCTCTTGCCTGAACGGTCCACTTGCCACACAGCTGGAGTGACCTTTAAAGAGCACGCTGGTCACCTGCTTAAAAGCCCCTTCAAGCCTTGCAAACTCTTGCCTTCACTTTTTAGGTTTTCACGTGATGCTGTGTCTCCTTAGCATCTCGAACATGTCGTCCTGCTCTCCCATCACTGTACACTCCAGCCACGCTGGTTTTCTTTCTGTGCCCTTAAATATCACCCAACCCTCATTCCTGCTTAGGTGCAGCAGGGCTTGGTGTCATGGAGACTAAGAGATGAGAGTTTCAAGGAGGGCAGGAGCCCTCCTTGAGAGTGTTGAGAGTGTTGAGAGTGACTGATGTTGGTTGAGAAAATCTTGCACTAACTTTGGGAAGATGGAGGTGATTAGACCCTATGACATTAGCAATTTCTATTGTGGGATGGATGCCTCATGGTAATGGGGGAGCAGAGAAAAGGAAGGAAGGAAAAGGAGGCTACTCATTCAAGAAATTTTGCTACGAAGGAGAGCAGAGAATTTTGAAATAAAAATTGATTTTTATTTAGTATAGACAATAGAGCATGCTTATACGCTGATGGGCTACGTTTGTGGAGAGTCTTGGAGATGCAGAGGAGAAGTGGTTACTATGGACAGAAAAAGAGAAGGGTGAAGCAGAGTGTGTGCACAGTATACCACGCACAGTACAGTCCTCCTTAGTAACAGGAGAGAGGGCAGAGAGCATGGACAGAGATAAAGATGGGTTGAAACATTTGTTTGGGGAAGACAAAAGAATGCTCCTCTGATGGCTTCTATTCTGTCAATAAGCATGAGGCAAAGTCAATTATGAGAGAGGGAATGAGGGAGGGTTGCTGGACATTTGAGCAGAAAGGAAAAGTTGTAAATTATCTTTTTAGGTAGACAGGAAGTGACCTAAATAGAGGAGTGGAGCAGGATTTCCCAGCAGAGTTGAGCACCTACTGAGACTTGTGGTCATGCATTTAAAGAGAGAATATGGTGTGCTCTTCCCTGGAGTAGCTTCTCTAAGTTTGAAGGAGGTCTGTGAGCATGGTGGAGAGCATGGGTGTTGAATCAAGTGAGAGCGGGTTTGAAAACTGGCTTTGTTTCTCACTGGTTATTGGGTTTTTGGAGAAATTATTTAACTTTCCTTAACATTAGTTTTCCTATACATAAAATGGAAATAATTTCTATTATTATTATTATCAATTACATCCAGTAGACTGAAGTCAGCCCTCAGAAACTTGCTCCAGGTATTGTCTTTCTTTTTTTTTTTTTTTCAAGACAGGGTCTCACTTTGTTGTCCAGATTGGAGGGTAGTGGCATGATCATGGTTCACTGCAGCCTCAACCTCCCCAGGCTCAGGTGATCTTTCCACCTGTGTAGAGATGGGGGTTTGCCATGTTGCCCATGCTGGTCCTGTACTCTTGGACTCAAGTGAGACACCGACCTCAGCCTTCCAAAGTGCTGAGATTACAGGGATGAGCCACCATGCCTGGCCTTGACTTCTTAATGAATGCTAACTGCTGGTAACTCAAGTGATTGGAGGGAAAATTCTGGAAGTGTAACAAGAGACACAGTAATGTTCTTCAGTTTTTTGCATGTTAGAGATTGCAGAAGTAACATTCCCAGGATACACAGCAGAATTAGGACTATCTTATGCTCTATGATGGGCAAAGGTTTTTCTCTAGCACTGAAGACTAGTAATAAGCACTACATTCCTTAGAAACTAAAAAACAAATGATACGGTTTGCGTGTCCCCACCCAAATTTCATCTTGAATTGTAGCTCCCATAATCTCCATGTGTCATGAGAGGGACCTGGTGGGAGGTAAGTGAATCATGGAGGTGGGTTTTTTTCCATGCTGTTGTCATGATAGTGAATAAGTTTCACCAGATCTGATGGTTTTATAAAGGGCTGTTCCCCATACATGCTCTCTTGACTGCTGCCATGTAAGACGTGCCTTTCTCCTCCTTCACCTGCCGTGATTGTCAGGCCTCCTCAGCCATATGGAAATGTGAGCCCATTAAACCTCTTTTTCTTTATAAATTACCAAGCCTTGGATATTTCTTCATAGTAGTATGAAAATAGACTAATACAATAAGCTGGTATTTCACTCCTTTACCCCTCAAAAAGACATGTCTAATTGACTTCCTTTTGAATTGCTGTCTAATTTGATTCTCTTTATTCATATTCAATCTGATTCAACCTGCTTTCTATAAATGAAAAAGAAGGATGAGGTGAAGCTGTGGAGGGAAACCCTATGATATTGGAAAGCAAGAGAATTAAGATTATTGAAAACAAGATAATTAAATATCTTAATTTGCAAAAACACATGAAGAGAGTTTCTGGAGGAAAACATCGTTGAGCTGCTAGGCAAGTTAGGTATGACTCTCCAGTCATACTCAAGCTACTTCAGAATGTATGTGTGTGTGTGTGTGTGTGTGTGTGTATATATCATGCACGTATACATAGACATAGATAATATACAGAAAGAGACCAGTTAGTAGTGTTAATACCCACATACCCATTATCCAAATTCTGCACCTGCTTCCTCCACTTCTACAGTATTTTTAAGAGAATCTCAGGCATCATATCATTTTATTTGAAAAGGTTTGTATGGTTTTCTGAAAGATAAAACTATTAAAAACACACACAACTATATCATTATCATACCCAAGAGATTTAGCAGTAATTCCTAATATTACCAAATATCCAGTAAGTGTTCACATTTCTAGTTGTCTTAAAATTTCTTTTCCAATGTTTTGGTTTATACTGAATTTATGCTGCTACTTTCAATTCAAATTTAGTACTACAGTGTTTTAAGTTCTCTTGTTTCATCATTCTTTATAATGGAAGTATTTTTGGTCAGTTGGAAATATTAAAATGGAGAAGGTTAAAGTGGAATTCTATGAGCAAGGACAGTTGACTCTTTAGGGGGCCCCAACCCCAGGGCCATGGACCAGTACCAGTCCAGGACCTGTTAGGAAGTCGCCGCACAGCAGGAGGTGAGTGGCAGGCAAGCAGCATTACCACCTGAACTCCTCCTCCTGTCAGATCAGTGGTTGCATTAGATTCTCATAGGAGCCTGAAGTTTTGCATGTGAAGGATCTAGATTGTGTGCTCTTTATGAGAATCTAATGCCTGATGATCTGAGATGGAACAGTTTCATCCTAAAACCATCCCCACCACCCTGTCCATGGAAAATTTGTTTTCCATGAAACCCATCCCTGGTGCCAAAAATGTTGGGGGCCACTGCTCTACATGCCACCCTTTGGGCGACATGAACTTTCTGATGATGCAGAGACTTCATGCAGTTAAAGATTCAGTAATTGAGACTGGAACTTTATGGTTCATGGGATGATAAAAGCAACAAAAAAGGGAAGTGCACCATTGTCACAAAGAAACAAAATTTATTTTGAGAGCACTGGAAATTTTGCTGTAACTAATTCATAGTTCTGCATAATTTTACATTTTGGAATAATGGGAAGTCAATATAGTAACCATATTAATAATAAAGCAACAATTAACCAATATTAAAACCAAAAGGAGGCCAGGCGCGGTGGCTCACGCCTGTAATCCCAGCACTTTGGGAGGCCAAGGCGGGTGGATCACGAGGTCAAGAGATCGAGACCATCCTGGTCAACATGGTGAAACCCCGTCTCTACTAAAAATACAAAAAATTAGCTGGGCGTGGTGGCATGCACCTGTAATCCCAGCTACTCAGGAGGCTGAGGCAGGAGAATCGCCTGAATCCAGGAGGCAGAGGTTGCGGTGAGCCGAAATTGCGCCATTGCACTCCAGCCTGGGTAACGAGTGAAACTCTGTCTCAAAAAAAAAAAAAAAACAAAAACAAAAAAAACAAAAGGTGCTCCTGTACTTATGTGAATGAGTCTTTTTTGATTAGTTGATTTTGTTTTGAACACTGATGCCACTTAGTTTTAGTATTTAGTCATTTTTATGGAGTATTTCAACAATGGTCAAAAATGTATAGCAACATTGTAGTCAGGTCAAAATCAATACATAAATAATATTTACAAAAAAAAGCATTTGGGGAAACAATCTGCTTCTGATCTTAATTGATTTCATTGCTAAGGTTATTCAAAAAATATCAGACTATCCAATCAGTTTTTATCAGACTTTGAGAGTGCTTGGTGATATATTCAGCCTCTGCCAGCAGTATGACTTGAATGAACAATTATCTAAAAATTTAGAAATATGAAGAGTACTTCTGGAAAGAAAGATAAAAGGAAATTGCTTGGTGTATTGAAGTTTTTATCCTTCACATGCCTTCTCTGTTGGCTGCTAAGACTCCAGACTACATATTCAGCCTCAACCTGGTCTTTAGTATTCGTATATCCTTAGCTGGGGACATTCAAGAACTCCTAGTCCAGTGCTCCTAGACCCAGCATGAGAGAAGCTGGCACAGCACCTTTCGCGGTGTACATGCTCAATTATCCACTGAATATGAACTTGACCATACTATCGGTGGCAGGCCTTTGGTTTGAGATGGGATACCTGGAACTTGTAGAACAGTATGGGGTGTGTGCCAGGTTGTGTAGGAAAATACGATGGGGCAGGACAAACAGGTTCCCTGCCCTCCTGGTGCCTATGGTTTTATGCTTTGTATGTTGCTCCTGAGTCTCGATTTTTATAATCTGCTGAAACATCTTTCCCATTAGGGCTCCTGTTTTGCTTTGTTCTTCCAGTTCCTTTCTCAGGGATAAAAGTTTTACTCCTGAACCTCAACCTGGTGTCTCAGTCCCTGGAACTCTCCAATAGATGTCTCCGTTGGCCTTTGATAAAAACATCATCTACTCCTGAGATTTCCTTTTGTTTTGCTCTGTGAACCCTGGGCCTCATGAGGCATTACTTTGGGAATTAGCCATCCATAGACCTTCTGCTTGCTGGACTGCATGCCCCTCCTGGCCCCTCTGACTGGTGTTCTGACCTCTCTGGCTGCAGGTCAGTGCACCAGGGCCAGCCATGGCCTGAACTAAGATAGTAGTGTGGAGGAGGCAGAATAGTGTGGAGATCTTTCTCCTTAAACTCAGTTCTCTCTCCTTCTGATATATACATCACCAAAACATATGTGGATGACAGTTTGAAAATTCTGATAGGGAATTCGCTTTCCTTGTGTTCAAATAATGGAAATATGGAGACTTCCTGGCTCTACCACTTACTGGTTTTGTGACCTTTGGCAAGTAACTTAATCTTTCTGTCCCTCAGAGACCTCATCTATAAAATGAAGATAATAATAACATTTATCTCACAAGACTGCAGTGAGGATTAAATGAGATAATCCACATAAGGTGCTTAGAATGTTGTCTGGCACATGGTAAATGCTCAATAATGTCAGCTATTACTATTGTCATCATTCTTATTAGTCAAATGGATTAGATGCTGGTTTAGTTTTCCTTTAGCTATTTGGCACTCATTCAAAGCAGCTGAATGTCTCTAAAATACAAGCTTTTGGAGAAGAAAACAAAAGATTTGCAATGCTGATATTGATGTAAGATGAGAACTGACACTGGGTTTGGCAACACAGAGGCCGTTTGCGACCTTCACAAGAGCAGTTTTGGTGGAATAATGAGATGAAAGCCCAGTTAAAGTGGGCCCAAAGAGAATGAGCCAGACCCCACAGAGTTCAGAGTCAGAGAAGGCCCCAGCCAACTGTCACCTGGGCTTCAAGTAGTGCTGCTTGTCTTCTCTGGCCAGCCTGCTCCCTGGCTCTCCCTGGGTTGCAGACCTACACCCTGTGAGTGGACAGAGGAAGCATCACTGTGATATCTTTCTACAATTTCTTCCTTCTTCCTTTCCTCCTTTGGTACCTTCTCTGCCTCCGGGTACCCATTCAGAAAACTTCTCCTAGAAGGTTTCCTTCCGTTCAACACAAACCCATTCATGCAGATAGATGCCTAGAGATAAATTTACCAGCCATGCCTAGATATGTGCCACCTTGACAGAAATCAGTCCTCAATTTCTGTCAGGATAGCTGACTCATGGCCTTCCACTTGGCAGTGGCCCAGTTGGGGATAAATCATCTAGTGATTATAGACCAGATTCCTCCTCAGGCTTTACTTTTAACCTTCCCAACTTCTTCTCATAACAAATAGATATTTGTTTAGGTTTTCATCCCATGTCAGTCAGGATCCCTTTCAGAAAGGAGAAACATATTTGTTCTTTCTTTCAAAGGTTAAGAGAGAAAAAGGGAACACTCAGGTAACCAGAGATCACTAATAGCTAAAAACAGCTACCACACCTAAGTTTGCAGGGACAAAGGGAAAAAGTGAGGTTACCAGAATCTAACAAGTCAAGGGACAGCTCAAATAAGACTCAAAAGACATTAAAATGTAAGTTCCTGCTGAAGCTACATGAAGGTAGCCATCTTGTTTTGTTTTCTAATAAACTCCAAGTTCCTGCCACATAGTAAGTCCCAGCAAATATTAGATGAAAGAACAAATAGAAAAGAGAGTTTTGTTGGGGTGTTCTGTAATAAAAAATCTCCTCAGTCTTCTGAAACAGGCATCAGAGGAAAAGATCGCATCTTTCTTCCAGCTGCTGTGGCATGTCAGTGTGATGTCTGGAATGGCTGCTGCCATTTTGTCACCATAGGAAAAAAAAAAAAACTTGGGTTGATGGCCTTTTAAAAAGCCGAGTGGAGAGATGGAAAGAAGATGGATCTTTTCTTAATGACATTTTTGTGTTACTCAATCAAACAGCCCCTGAAACTTATCTTCCCACTAGACATTCCAATTCTAAGAGACAACAAAGCCTCTGGTTATTTAAAATAATATCCTGACTTATGCAGTGACCTAACTTCCATTTCTCTGGTGGCTGGTTTGGTTTCCACTTAGCTGCAAGGGTGAGGCATTACTTTGGGAATGAGCCTAGTGATGATTTAACCTTGGCTAATCCGTTATATGCAAACTTGAGTCAGTCCTACAGTTTGACCAGGAATGGGAGTTTCTCTTCAGGGAGCTGTATCTGATTGGTTGAAATCACTTAACCCAACTGTCCCATAGAGAAATAAGTACCTGGCACAATGTTCATTACACAACAATTTCCCTTTCCTCCTATTTGGGGCTTTGGGTTCAGAGTGATCTCTGGTAGTTGGAACTGGGACCAATTTCCAGAAAAACTTAGGCCATGAATTTCACTCTCTTTTAAAATCTGGGCTGCTTTTCATATATGTATATGTACATACACACACATATACATATATTTGCCACTAAGGCAGCATTATTCTTGCATTTTTCATTATTTTCATTTAGAGGGCTATCATTGAAGGCATGAGGACATTTCAGTTAGTACAAACTTGGAGTTTATTTGTTTGATTTATTAAAAATATACCCTAGCCTGAGGGTCTCAGGGTGTACATACAAAATACTTCAATTAGATTCAAACCGGCAACTAAAATTTCCTGTTAAGAAATTGAAATATCTAAAAAAAAAAAAAAAAAAAACCCAAACACACACAAAGAAACCCCAAACCAAAACCCCACCAATATGGAATGCAGCAGAAGTACAAGGAAGGGCCTGGTGCCATTGCTTCAAGGCCAATAAGCTGACAGGCTGGTGACCCGGGAATGGGAGGGAGTTGCCAAACCAGACTGGCCTCGTGTGAGCTGAGTGTTTGCTCCATGATCTTGTAATTTAAAGGGCACTGGCCACCCCACTCTCCAGACCCACTCTCCAAAGTAGCAGCAAACAAAAGACCTTCATTTTATTCTGACACAGTACTTGAAACCTTCTTTGGGCTTAGAAAAAGAAAAAGTAGAAACTTATCCAACCTGGATCAATTAAGGAGGGAGGTCATTAGTCATTAATATTTTAATTATAAATTAATAATTTTCTCCAAATACTCTGTTGAGACCAATCTTGTGAGTGAATGGACATTTTATTGAAGGAAGAGAGAAGGAAATTTGGGATTCTGGGGAATGACAGGGCAAGGCCTTGGTGGGGTGGTCGGGTGAGTTGGGTGGGTATTCTGTGGCATGAGAACATCTGCATTGAGGCACTTTGAAGGCATCAGGGCAGTGCCAAGTATGGGAGAAAATTCCCCAAATCTCTACATTGCGTTCACTTGCCAGTTTTGTCTATCACGGAGTTAAAAGTCCTTCCAAAGAAACTCTGTTGGATCTTTGGAGGTTTAGCTGGGGGACAATGATATGAAAGCTGTAGCTTATTTTTATTGTTATGATATTTCAGAAGATGAGAACTAATCTCTAATAATCCTTAATACTTGGAATAGAACAGTGTTCGGAAGCAAAGTGAGATTGGCCCATGCGTGCATTACAGCCGTGGTTCTCAAGCGAGAATCACCTGGAGGA
Source organism: Aotus nancymaae (assembly GCF_030222135.1). Classification (NCBI taxonomy): domain Eukaryota; kingdom Metazoa; phylum Chordata; class Mammalia; order Primates; family Aotidae; genus Aotus; species Aotus nancymaae. The sequence continues at coordinate 49,972,822 of NW_026988432.1, read as the reverse complement.
CTTGCTCACACAGTTTCTGACTTTAGAAGGTCTGGGCTGGGACCTGAAGTGTAGGGCATTTCTAACAAGCTCCCTGCTGAGGCTGATGCTGCTGGCCCAGCGAGGACACGTTGAGCCACTGCAGTAGAGAAAATGACCTGGAGGTTAGCTTCAAGCAAAGAATATTGCCAAGAATGACAAAGGCGAGGTTAAATTTTACAAAAAAGATTGGAAACTTACACTGAAATGACGTGCATCTGCATATTAGTTTATTAGGGCTTCCATAACAGATACCAAAATCTAGGTGGCTTAAAACAGCAGAAATGTATCGTCTCCCCATTCTGGAGGCTGGAAGTCGGAAACCAAGGTGTTGGCAGAGCCATGTGTTCTCTGATGTCTTTAGGGGAGAACTCTTCCTTGCCTCTTCTAACTTCTGGTGTTTTCTGGCAATCGTTGGTGCTCCTTGGCCTGTAGACAGATCACTCTGGTCACATGGCCACCCTCTTCTTGTGTGTCTTCCCGTCATCTTCCTTCTGTGTGTATGTGTCCAAAATGCTCCTATTTTTTTTTTTTTTAATAAGGACACCAGTTATATTGGGCTAGGGCCACTCTGAGGGCCTCATTTTAACTTGATTACCTCCATAAAGTGCTGTTTCCCAATAAGGCCACATTCTGAGGTACTGGGGGTTAGGACTTCAACAGATCTTTTCTGGGGGAATTCAGTTCAAACCACAGCAATCTGTTTAACCATGACCATTTCCCAGCTTCAAAATAAAGCATTGAGTTCTATATGCCTTTGGTACTATGCAAAATAAATTAATTAGATACAGGAATGTCACACCTAAGGCAGGCTTTGTTGATGGCAGGAGATATGGTAGAAAAACATACACAATTTAAGGAATACAGCCAGATTGCCAGACTTTGAGTTCTTCCTCTGTTCTGTCAGAAATGGTTAATTGCTATGTTATATGTGATACCATAACATTTTGCACATACCTTTATTGTAAAAGTGATTACATTCTGTTATAGCTGGTTATTTGCATTAATCTCACTAGACTGTGAGCTGCTTGAAGGTAGGGACTTGTTTAAATCTTATTTATATTCACAGGGCCTGGCACATAGTAGATGCTCAAGTCGGTGAAGGAAGAAATTGACTAATAAGTCCAGAACAGCCTGGGATTTTGGCATGTGTTTTCTGGTGTCTCTGCCAGCCCCTCAGGTTGAGGAAAGTGAGAATGTACAAGTGGAGAGACCTATGGTGCCGCCAGAAGCCACCCTCCGCAGATGCTAAACTTCTTTGAAGTCTCATTTTCATTTTAAAAATTAATGTAGATTTTGCATTCTACTCCATAACACATCCGTGTTTATTTTAATACAGAAATTATGTTTCAGATGACTTAGATAAATTCCTTAATTCCTTTCCCCTCATTCCACCCATCTTCAGTTTGAGAAAAATGGTCACCCCTGGGAGATCAACCATGTTTATCTGATGACTATGTACACTACACCACCTGGCACTCTGGTTGGTACCCACTAAAAAGCCAAGGAATAGAGAGACACAGTGGGGTGGGGGCGAGATGGGCATGTGACAGAGAACAAGGAAGCAGGCGCTGGGCAGTGAAAGCTCTCAGGGAGCTGATGAAGCTGCCAAAGAGGACAGGAAGGGCTCAGGCACTGTTTACCTTGGAGAGGGCTGGGTGAGCCTAGGAGCTGGTGTCGCGGGGTCAGTGTGACTTCAACGTAACTGGTAGAGCACTGTGTATCTTCTTCCTCATCTCCTTTTTCTTATGGCGGGGGGAAGTAGGGACAGAAAATAAAGCAAAGGAGAAAACAAGGGAATAAAGAGCACTTAGGAGGGCCCTTGGGAGACTTTGAAGTATAGGGGATTTTGGTTGCAGAGGCTTTGGAGACTGTCAGGGCTGAATTTCTTAGAGCCTAAGTCTTGCTGCCTCGGGCAATGGAAAATGGCTGTAGGTTTCCAGAAATGTGTGGGTAGTTGAAAATAATGAGGAAAACATAGTCTTTGGTAGTGATATGGAGAATCTACTGGAGAAGAAAGTTGTAACGTCCAGATACAGGGGTAACCAGGGAAATGCTCTATAGCTGCAGGTCCAGGGAATATCAGAGGGACAGCGCAGCTCCTAAGGACTTTTACTGCAGGACTTGTCTCTCCCAACACAAGCTGTAAGCATTTCTCTTCACTCATTAACATCGCCTGGCTTATGATGTCTACCTCCCAAAAGGAATGTGCTTCTGTATATTTATGAGACATTTACTTGTAATTCACCAAAGATTTTGGTTCTAACTGCTCTGCTCCTGCAAATCAAGGAATAGCATTAACACATCAGTTTATCATCAGATAGCTTGGAATGACCCTTTCGGAAAGAAAAAGAAAATTTTAAATCATTGTTTTCTGAAAGGGCAATTAGAAGACCACATTTTTTTTTTTCTCTGAAAATCTGGCACAAGGAATCTGATGTTATCGAACATTTTAGATGGCTTTGCAGAGGGTACCATTTTACCCATGTAAGGCATCCATGCAAATCGCCTAGGTCAGAATTGAAAAGAAATCAATGTAGTTCTTAAAGAAACCACATTATGAGGAAGAATGAGAATTAAACAGAAATTTGGAACCCATCATGTGACGTCTGCTGGCAGATGTGGCTCATGCTGTTGGATGCGATTCTGACACTCTCTGTGGTAGGGCTGGTTAGAACTTAAAGTGTTTTATGGGTCATGAGACGTTTTGGCTCTGTCTGCAAAGCTGCCCTAAGGAATTGTGTTTTTATGCCTTAACTGTTCTTTCCAAAGCTTACTTTTCACTAAGAGTGGGCAACCAGAGAGGTCTTTGTCCAAATACATTACATAATCCCTCCAGGAAATGCCGTGACAGTGTATAGTTGATGAAATGGAAACCCTGGTACAGTGACCTTTCTCCCAGATATCCTAGGACATACTTCATGCTTCACTAGGCAAACATCCCTTCTTCCAAACTGGATTCAGTTCTAAAGACTTCTTTCCTTGCTGGGGGCCAGGAGACACAATAGGGTGCAAAAGTATGAAGAGTTTTTTTTCTTTTAATAAAATTATCTAATATTTCTACAAGCTGGAAGTGCACACGCATTGCATGGTTAAATAGAGTTGTGCCAAAAAATAATAACCTAGTCCTTGCCCCGAGGAGGTAACGGTATGAGTGATGCAATTCAAGGAGAAAGGAAAAGACAGTTTATATTGACAGTATCTTCCCATCATGTTGCTGTATTTTGATGGTGGTTTTTTGTTGGTATACTAGTTAAGAAGGATAGGTAGGGCTATTTTCTGAAAGTTACTTTTATTATTTTTTCTCTCTCTGGTTGTTCACTGTGCTATATTTGTTAACCTTCTTTTTGTGAGAGGCGTATAAAATGCATGATCTGATTCAGGCAACATTTATTTAAGCATGTTAACTTGGTGTGTATTTACTGATGAAGCCTCAGGGCTGATCAGCAACACCAGAGGGGGAAAAAACCCCTTCTTGCTTCCGGGGACTGTTACTTTAAGAGTAATTATCCTGCTAGTAACGATGATAGTGATTAGCATGAGTGCTTACTTTGAAATGACAATAGAATCTGTGTGTCCTTGAAAATTTTAAATCCTATAAGAGTCATCCAAAATAGATAAAACTAAGAGCCTGGTTGTAGTTGTTTATTTGTGGCTAATTGGTGAACTATATTCTCTCCTAAGCAGAAAAAAAAGACAAGCTGTCTCTAGGATACTAAAAGGTCAGAAAGTTCCAAGCCAATTTTCCTCATACTTGGGCAATGCACCTGCTCTTTTAGAGGATAAAAATGATTTCAGCTCTACAATGTTGACAAATTATTTTGTTACAATATGACTCAAATTTATATAGATGATGCATGTGCAATGAAAAATAATGGGTATTTTTAACAAATAATTGAGTGCAGGATTGCATATATCCTTATTAGATAAAAACTGCTGACTATGCTCTTGAAATCTTTTATATGTTTATATTACTTTTTGTTGGCTTGATCTACCAACTATGCAGAGAGGTATATGTGTTAGTTTCTTGGGGCTTCTATAACAACGTCCCACAAATTTGGTGGCTTAAAACAATGGAAATTTATTTTCTAACAGTTCTGCAGGGCAGGAGTCTGGAATCAAGGTGATGGCAGGGCTACGCTCCCTCTGAACAAGATTCTCTAGGGGAGATTTTTTTCTTCCCTCTTCCAATTTCTGGTGGCTCCAGGCATTACTTGGCTCATAATTTCAGTCATTTCCTTCATCTTCACACAGCTTCTTCTCTGTGTCTGTGTCTTGTCTTTTGTCTCTTACAAGAACACTTGTCATTGGATTTAGGGGCCACCTAATCTAGGATCATACCATCTGGAGAGCCTTAATTGAATCATATATACAAAGTCCCTTTTCCAAATAAGACAAAAACCACACACACTTAGAGGATTTAGACATATCTTTTGTGGAGGGGGTAACTGTTCAACCCACTACAATGTATTCTAACTTCCTACTGTGCCTGGTAGTATGCCTCATACCTCTTCCAATTTTTATTTTATGTATTTTGGGAGATATGTTATTAGGTACGTGTAGGTTCAGAATTTTTCCCCCGATTAATTTCTCATGTGATGACCTCCTTTATTCCTCCCAAATATTTTTGGTTTGTTTAATTGCTTTAAAATTTAGTTGTCAAGGAGGGAGAGGATCAGGAAAAATAACTAATGGGTACTAGGCTTAATACCTGGGTGATGAAATAATCTAGACAACAAACCCCCATGATGTAAGTTTACCTATGTAATGTACCTGCACGTGTACCCCAAACTTAAAATAAAAGTTAAATAATGTCTGATATGAATATAGTTTTTTCAGCTTTCTCTGGGCTGCTCTTGTATGCATTATTTTCTATCATTTTATTTAAACATTTTGTAATTGATTGTCTTTAGAGGTGTATTTTACACTTGATCTTAGCCAAAAAGCAGAGAAGCAATTAGAGTTGTTTTCTGAAAACAGCTTGTAGTTGGGCTAAAATCTTTTAAAAACTTATTCAAAAGTAGAGAATACAGTACAGTGAACCCATATATGCCCATTACCCAGATTAATCAATTACCGTAACTTAATTATATTTACTTCCCTTAACTCTTTAAAGATATTCCTTTGCAGAAGCATGTTAAAGCATGTCCCAAACATCATATTTTATCATATGTACTATGTGCTTATCTCTAAATAATACATTTTCTTTCTTATATAACAAAATACCATTATCACATCCAGCAAAATAAGATCCTTTTGGTGTCATGTAATAATACCCAATATATAATTTAATTCCTCTAATTTTCTTGTGCTTTCTTTTTTTTTTTTTCTTTTTGAGACGGAGTTTCGCTCTTGTTACCCAGGCTGGAGTGCAATGGTGCGATCTCGGCTCATTGCAACCTCCGCCTCCTCCTGGGTTCAGGCAATTCTCCTGCCTCAGCCTCCTGAGTAGCTGGGATTACAGGCATGCGCCACCGTGCCCAGCTAATTTTTTGTATTTTTAGTAGAGACGGGGTTTCACCATGTTGACCAGGATGGTCTCGATCTCTTGACCTCGTGATCCACCCTCCTTGGCCTCCCAAAGTGCTGGGATTACAGGCGTGAGCCACCACGCCCGGCCTCTTGTGCTTTCTTATGGTTGGTAATTTGTTTTTGTTTTTTTGAGATGGAGGCTTGCTCTGTCACCCAGTCTGGATACAGTTGTGCAATCTCCGCTCACTGCAACCTCTGCTTCCTGGTTTCAAGTGATTCTCCTGCCTCAGTCTCCTGAGTAGCTGGGACTACAGGCACATGCCACCATACCTAGCTAATATTTGTATTTTTAGTAGAGATGGGGTTTTACCATATTGGCCAGGCTGGTATTGAACTCCTCACTTCAGGTGATCCATCTGCCTCGACTTCCCAAAGTGCTGGGATTATAGGTGTGAGCCACTGCGTCCAGCCCTATTATGGTTGGTAATTTAAATCAAGAGCTAAACAAGTTCAATGTATTTAATTTGTTATACTTCTTAAATCTCTTTTAATATAGAACAGTTCCTCTTTCTTTTCTTCTATGCTATTGACTTGTTTCAGAAACAAGTTAGTTTCTTGTAGGATGCTCCATGTTTTGTATTTCTGAAGTCTGTGTTTTGCTTTGTGACATTATGTGTCCTGTTCTACAAGCCACTATATTTCCTTTAAATGGAAAAATCCAGTCTGAGAGTTTTTGTTTTTTTTTTTTAACTGAGGAGTTTGATCCATTTAGATTGGTTGAGATTACTGATATGTAAAATTTATTTCTACCATCTCATTTTGTGTTTTCTAACTGCCTGCTTTTTCTTTGGTTCTTCTTAACATCTATTCTACTTAAAAAAAAATTATTGTCGGCCAGGCACGGTGGCTCACGCCTGTAATCCCAGCACTTTGGGAGGCCAAGGCAGGCTGATCACGAGGTCAAGAGATCGAGACCAGCCTGACCAACATAGCGAAACCCTGTCTCTACTAAAAAATACAAAAATTAGCTGGCCGTGATGGCGAGCGCCTGTAGTCCCAGCTACTCGGGAGGCTGAGGCAGGAGAATTGCTTGAACCCAGGAGTCAGAGATTGCAGTGAGCCGAGATTGTGTCACTGCACTTCAGCCTGGAACCTGGTGATAGAGTGAGACTCTGTGTTCAAAAAAAAAAAAAAAAAAATTATTCTCTTCGTCTTCTTTTAAACACTTGATTTCTATTCTTTCAGTGACTATTCTTCAATTTTTTAAATGATAATTTGACCAGACAGAATCTACAGTAGTCAGTATCTTTATTGTTTTCTTTAAAAATGCAAAGATCTTAGAATGCTTTAAAATTACTCATTATTACTATGTTGTTTCCCTTTATTTTGTTTATAGTCAGAGCTGCTTAAATTTCTATACATGTTTATCAATTACTTTGCTCATCATTTCTTTTATTTTGAAATTTTATTATTATCACTATTTTTTGAGGCAGGAAATTGCTCTGTCACCCAGGCTGGAGTGCAGTGGTGCGATCATAGCTCACTACAGCTGCAAACTCTGGGCTGAAGCAATCCTCCTGTCTCAGCCTTGTGAGTGGCAGGGATTACAGAAAGGCATTACCAATCTGGCTAATTGTTTTTTGTTTGTTTGTTTTCTTTTTGTAGAGACAGGGTCTTGCTGTGTTGCCCAGGGTGGTGTCAAACTCCTGACCTCAAATGATCCCCCCAGTTTGGCTTCCCAAAGTGCTGGGATTACAGGCCTGAGCCACTGCACCCAGCCTCATCATTTCTTTTAAACTTAATTATGTGGGGGCCGGGGAGGTTGGAGTCCTTCTTAAAGCAGAAATTTTTTGATTGAGGGTTTGTAAATAAATCCTTTTAATCCTTTTAGTATCATTTAACAGACAAATATATATATCTATTAAATTATCTATCTATCTATCTATCTATATCAATACCATCACTACTGAATGGTAGTTTAGGTGGGTAAAGAATTCTAGATATTTTTAGTACTTTACGGAAATTATTTCATTATCTTCTGGCCTCTACTTTTGTTACTGAGAAGTGAATTGCCAGTCTGAATGTTTTTCTTTTTAGGCTCATCTGTTCTTTTACTTTAGTTATGTTTATGATTTTCGCTTTCTGGTTTTGCAATGGTATATTATATCAAAGAGCATTTTTACTTAGTCTGCTTAAGATTCAAAATTTTTCATTTGAGAAGACATGCCTTCAATCACTTTGGAGAAATGCTCAGACATTATGCTTTTAAATATTGCCTCTCCTTGATCCTCTATTCTTTTCTTCTAAATTCCTAATAGATTGGTAAACATTTTTATTCTCTTCTAAATGTCTTAATTTTTCTTAATTATATTTAAAAATATCTATATTTTTAGGACCTATTAACTTACTCATATCGCTCATTAATGTTTCTTTTCAATTGCATCTAATTGGTTCTTTAACTCATCCATTGAGTTTTTAATTTTAGTATGTTTTTCCTTAGTACTTCTATTTATTTATTTTTCAAAACTATTTTTTGTTGTATATATTCTTTATTTGTTTTGTGCTTTTTAATGTCTTTAATCAGCTTAAACATACTTTTCATGTTAGCATTGAGATTATTATTTTATTAGTTCTAGTTCTAGGGCACACAATCCTGTTGTGTCTGCTGACTTTCTCTTGTAATTTCTTATTGTGGGCTCATTTTATATATGACTTACACATTTTAAAGTGAGAATTCTGTGTGACAAAGATGAATAACATCCTTCCAAAAGGGATTTGTGTGTCTTCTGCAAGGTGCCCCAAAGTTATGAACAAGTATGTGATATTTTATTGGCTTGGGATTTCCCAGTCCTTGTGAGTAGCAGCATTCAGACTTCAAACTCATCAGGGGCTGAGACCAAGTCTTCTGCTTTCTCTTAAAATGTTTTTCCCTACACAGAGCCAAGGCAGAGATATTCTTTGTTGGGTCCCAGACAGCCCACAGAGTTTTTCTAGTTTTACTTTGCCAGAATTGCAGCCCTTCAAGACATGACTTTTTTTTTTAAACAGAATCTCACTCTGTCACCCAGGCTGGATGGAGTACAGTGGCTTGATCTTGGCTCAGTGCAACCTCTGCCTCCCGGGTCCAAGCAATTCTCCCTGCCTCAGCCTCCCGAGTAGCTGAAATTACAGGTGCCCACCACCACACTAGGCTAATTTTTGTATTTTAGTAAAGACAGGGTTTTGCTGTGTTGGCCAGGCTGGTCTTGAACTTCTGACCTCAAGTGATCTGCCCACCTTCACCTCCCAAAGTGCTGGGATTACAGGCGTGAGCCACCGCGCCTGGCCCAAGATGTGACTTTATGTATGAGTTACTCTTCCAACTTTCTACATTCTATAACTCTCTATTCATTATAATACCTAAACCTTTAGCCTTCACTGCCTTCAATTAGTCCCCTTCCTCTATCCCACCCCATGCTCATTCATCAGCCTGAGTGTTTGCCAGAATCAAGATTCAGTTTCACTTTTATTTCTAGTTTCAATAGGCCTCTCTCCCTCTTTTTCTTCTTTCAGAGCTCAACTATTTGATTTTCATGCAGCATGTCTAGGTGTCTGCAGGTGAAGGATTTCCCTTGTGTATGTATGTGGATGTGTGTAAATGGTTTGTTTGTTTGTTTTTTTTTTCAGAGATAGGGTCTTGTTTTGTTGCCCAGGCTCAAGAGATTCTCTGCCTCTCGAGGATCTTGGACCACAGCAACTTGCCACTGTGTCCGGCAGGATTTCAGCTTAAATCTACCTTTTTCTAGGCTTATTGAAATACCAAGATCTTAAAAAAAAAAAAAACAAAAAAAAAAAAACCATGTGAATGAATCTGTGCATGTGTGTTTATATGCATGTACCTCTCCTTTCTTTAACTATTGGGCAATCCAGCACAGGGCATGCTGTGTGGTGTTAAAATTCTCTTATCATGTCATTTCTAGATCCTATCTTAATGTGATTTCTTGCAAACTTGATCATCAACATAAATGCAACTGGAGACATTAACGTTACATGAAAGTACTCTGTTACTATGCAGTTATCCAGGTAATACCAGGTATGCTTATGCTGATCTTTAAAAGAGTATCAGAATGGAAGTATGAAATGAAAAATAATTCCTGGAGAGATCTTTGGATTCCAGAGTATTTGTCTCATTGATGGACACTAGTGTCAGAAAAACTGCCCTTTGGCTTAGTCCCCAGATTTATAACTGGCCAGTTTTAGGAAATATTCTCTTCTCCAGGTTCAACATGGATACCAGTTCTTGTGGGAAGCCTTCTGTAATTTAAAGGTTTAAAAACATTATACTTATTGGTATTTGTCAGGGTTCTCCAGAGAAACAGGACATATTTGTATAGACAAATATATACACACATATATTTATATATGTGTACATATGTGTATATATTTGTGTACATATATGTATACATATATGTGTACATATATACACATATAAATACACTCTGTGTGTACATATATACACACATATATTTATATGTACAGAGAAAGAGAGAGAGGCAGAGAGAGAGAGAGAGATAAAGAGAGCGAGAGAGAGAGATTTATTTTAAAGAAGTTGGCTCACAGAATTATGGAGGCTTGGTGGGTCCAAAGTCTGCTAAATCAATTGGAGTAGGCTGGCAAGCTGGAGATTCAGGGATTTGCATTTTAGTCCAAAAGTGGTCTGCCGACAGAATTTCTTCTTGCTCAGGGGAGAGCAAGCTTTGTTCTATTAAGGATTTCAGCTGATCAGGTGAGGCCCACCCATATTATAGAGAACAGTCTGTTTTGCTCAAAGTCCACCAGCTTATTTATTTATTTTTTGAGACAGAGTCTTGTTCTGTCATCCAGGCTGAAGTGCAGTGGTGCAATCTCGGCTCACTGCAACCTCTGCCCCCCAGATTCAAGCGATTCTCCTTCCTCAGCCTCCTGAGTAGCTGGGATTACAGGCATGTGCTACCACACCTGGCTAATTTTTGTATTTTTAGTAGAGATGGTTTTTTGCCATGTTGCTCAGGCTGGTCTTGAACTCCTGAACTCAAGCAATCCGCCGGCCCCAGCCTCGGCCTCCCAAAGTGCTGGCATTTCAGGTGTGAGCCACCACACCCGGCCAAAAGTCGACTAGTTTACCTGTTAACCTCAACCAAAAAGCGTTTTCTCACAAACACTCAGAATTCTACTTGACCAAATATTTTGGCACGCTGGCCAAGCCAAAGTGATACATAAAAGTAGCCATCACAAAAAACAAAAACAAAAACAAAAAGTAGCCATCACACGGACATTGTAGCTTTGTCTGTTACTTGGTTAATGGTGTGTTTTCGCATCTGCTTCATTTCCTAGGCTGTCACCATCTCCAGGGTGGACACTGTCTGAAGTGTCTGGTGTGGTTCCTGGAGTTTAGTCACTGCTGGATATATGGTTACTTGATGAGATAATAGCAAAAAGGGAAATGGGGTAGGAAACAAATGCCTTTTTGTTATCTGACTCTGGGAAGGCATATGTTTTCTAAATTCTTAAAAACATTTATTTGCAATTTGTAATTACACAGCCTATACCTGTTTCAAATCAGATACTTCTGATACAAAGAACCTTTAGTGAGGGGGCTCCATGTGCCAGGTCCTATACCAAGTGCCATCTTGTTTCTCATTGGCCACAGAAGGTACCTTCACAGATCAACAAATACCCCCTTTTCCTGTAGAAAGCGTGGGGCATGGCAGGGCGCAGTGGCTCGCGCCTGTGATCCCAGCACTTTGGGAGGCCGAGGTGGGTGGATCACGAGGTCAAGTGATCGAGACCATCGTGGCCAACATGATGAAACCCCGTCTGCACTAAAAATACAAAAATTAGCTGGGCACGGCGCCTGTAGTCCCAGCTACTCGGGAGGCTGAGGCAGGAGAATTCCTTGAACCCAGGAGGCGGAGGTTGCGGTGAGTTGAGCTGCACTCCAGCCAGGCATCTGGCGACAGAGCAAGATTCTGCCTCAAAAAAAAAACAGAAAAAGAAAGGGTGGGGCATGATTCTTTGTGGTCCTGTTTGATTCTAAAGCCATCTAACAACATTTCAGGGATGAATTTAGGGTTTTGTTCTGTGGAGGTTGGAAAGCAGGACTTGAACTTTTTCATCTCAAGTGCAGGTAACTTTTAGCTACATGCGTGGCAGATAGAATTGTTCCAAATAAATCCCATGCAGTTCTTCAAGTTGCTGAGTCTGCAATTCCCTGTCTTCTTTGCGGTGGTCCCTTGTAGAGATACTAGTCTGTCTAACTGTTGTTATGAGCTGAATTCTGTCCTCTCAAGTTCATGTATTGAAGTCCTAACCCCCAGTAACTCAGAGTGCGACTGTTTTTGGAAGTAGAATCTTTAAAGGGGTAATTAAATTAAAATGAGGTCATTATGATGGGCCCTAATTCAATATTACTGGTGTCCTCATAGGAAGAGGAGATTAGGACATGGATATACACAGAGCAAAGGCCACGTGAGGCCACAGTGAGAAGGCCGCCGTCTGTAAACCCAGGAGAGAGGCCTCAGAAGAAACTAGCCCTGCTGCCACCTTGATCTCACCCTTCTATCCTCCAAAAATGTCATAAAATACATTTCTGTTATTGAAGCTACCAAGTCTGTAGAATTTTGTTATGGTCGTCCTAGCAAACCAATACAAGTGTGTATTTTTCCTATAAATTTGTTACTTTTTAAAATTTGTTATTTTTACAATCAGATTCTTCATTGTTTTTATTCCTTTTGCAGCCAAACTTGATCCCACCTGGGTTCCCCGTCAATGCTCTCATAAAATTGGTGTTTGGATCAGAACTAAAAAGTTGAAACAAGTCTTAAAGTCAAATAAATCTTAGCTTCCAACCCTTCCTTACCACTGAAAATGGCTACAGGGTTTAGGATAAATTTAAGACGCATCCAGCACTAGTCTGTATTCAATTAGCAAAACCACATGAGACAAAGGGAATGTCCTGCTCTCTTTTGCTGGATGACTCGTGTATAGTTGAAGGTGCCCCTGAAAACCAATCTGATGGTTCAGAACTGGGCAAGCATCATTTAGCTGTTCTCTCTAACTGTACATTGTACCCCAGTCTTTGTAGCTGTTTACAGAAAAAATTAGTATGGCAAGTCAATGTGATTCCATTGACACTGCTGGAAATCTGAAAGAAGATGACTCACTGGGGCAATATCTTTGACCTTCTACCAAATGTAGTACTTTTGATTATTGTTAGTTAATTTAATGTGAACCATAAACAGGTTTTCTTTCTTCTTTCTTAATGGACTCTATCGTGTACTTTAGAAACATACAAGAAATGTATGATCATATGTTTTAAGAATATATATTTTGTTTTCTTTCAATACTTAAGTACAGAAAACATAAGAAAATAGCTTCTTTTTTTCATCAAACATTAAGCTATATTTTATATTTTAGATTATCAAGTTTACATAAGCAGTGTTATGTGTTCACTCCTGAAACTCTTATTCATAGACAAAAGTCTACTTTTTGCCTTTTTCCCCCAACTTCCTGGCTCCTCTTAAGCATCAATGAAAAAGTATCTCTTCCTATCCTTGATCAAACAGCTTAATCTTCCCCTGCCTACGATTTTCAATTATACTGGCTTTGAAAGGTCTGAGGACATTGCATTAAAGACACTGCAAACAGTCTAGCATTATTGTAAGCTGGGCAGCCTCAAATCCCACATGAAGTCTAGATCTCAATTTATCATAACCCCTGGGCATGTCTACATTTTCTATAAACAAATTGGAATTGTTTCCTCTTTTGATCTGGATATACTAAAAAAGAAATCTCTGATTTTGGGATAGAAGCCTTTTTTTTTTTTTTTTAGTTAGGGGAGCCTGTTCCTGATAAAAAGGAGGGATACGGAGCCCACCAACCCTTGTGTAAGTTTCCCGTCTCTCTCTCCTTAGCTGACAGAAGAACTATAGAGACTTAACCCCAGGCCTCTTTTCAGTTTAATTCCCATGGACATCTCCCATGATGGCAAAGACAGCTGATAGGAAATCAGAGATGAAGCAATATTAAGTGTTACCCAGGGGACCTCTCATTTGGCGTTAAGAACGAATCACCTTTAGCCTCTCTTTCCTCCGTCTCCGACACCTGCCAAGTATTGCCTGGGCTGTCAGTAGCTGGCTGGCGTGTGTGCAGGGTGGGAGCTTTGTAAGCATTTCCGCTCCTTCTCCTTGGTTCCAAAGCTTGTTTATGTTTCCTTACTTTTTCATCCAAGGTGAACATGAGCTGTTAGGCAGTGCTCATGAAGCAATTGTTTGGCTTGTATACAGAAATTTTCTCACATTGTTGCAGGACCGATTTTCTCCATGCAAAGCACAAAAAAATGCTGTTCAATACACTTTCTTCTTTTCTCCTTGTACAGTAAATGAAGGATTCTTGGATATTTATCCAAAGTTTTGTCACACTGAAAAGAGACGACTGCATTGAGGTGATACCCCAAAGGGAGCAGCTTTGATGCAAGAAAAGCAAAACCCTTTTGTTTCTTGGGCTCATCAGAAGGTACTTCCTTTAGATCAGAGTTGGGATGCATGCACATTGCAAAAACTGGAATGAAAAAGGCAAACCATTTTTACTCAACAGAATTCTCTGTACAGGTCAAGGAAATGCCAAACTTAACAGATGTCTTAGACTGTGCCCTGCAGGTCAATAAATTAGAATTTTGTTGAACCAGGAAGAGGAAGGAATTCCAGGACTTCAGGTCCCCAAATGGAAATGCCCCTTAGGACAAGTCTAAACTAGGGAAATAGCACTGGAGCTCTTCCAAGTCAGTTGGCCCAGTCTCATGTAACTCATTTCTGGGCCCCCAAAGCTGTTTGTTCAACTCTGCCTTCTACAACGCTACAGTGTCAAAGGGAGTTAATCATTAGCAAGTGTGAATAATGTCAGTGTAACACAGTATGATTGCAGTTCTGTCTGTTTTGACGCAATTCTAAGCATTTGTCAGAGTTTACCAAACAACAAAAAACACGACCACAGAATTTTAAAATAGCATGAAATTTGGGGAGCAGTTAATTCACTTTCTAGCATTTTACATTGCCATTCTCATTGTTTTCCTAGGGGAGAGTGTTGGCTGAGGCCTTGCAGGTGATGTAGTATTACCGACTGGCTTGGTATAGTCTGATTCAGCTCAAGTTAGCTTAATGAGGCTCATCTCCAGAGATCCAGGCTTTGGAGAATGATCTAAAGGTTTAGGTGTAGGGTCCTTAACCTCCCCATTTTCCTTCTTTGTCAGAGCCACAAGTACTGCTATAGAATTAATATGGACCCATCTGTGACCCGGAGCCTATTAGGCCTCCTGCCTGTCCCCTGGGCTCAGGATCATGAGTCCAAGCCTTCTCTTTTGACTGGAACTGCAGGGGCCCTGGTCCTGAAACTCTGAGGTTGAGAATGGGATGTAAAGCCATGTACCAGCAAGCATTGAAGTATGAGTTTTTCTTGGGCTCATCTGAGTTCTGGATGAAATGAGAGTTATCATCCTAAAATATAATCAAGAATTCCAGCGGGCACCCAAAATGGATGTCCAGTTTTAGAGGCGTGGGCTTGAGGAGGCACTCAGCCAAGCTCTTCCAACAGCAGCTGAGTCCCAGGCCCTGGAGTGCCTCTGAAAACAGTCACATGTTGTAACTGTGATCATTAGGACGCTCTTCCAAGAAGGTGCACAGACAGACTCCATCTTTTCCTGGGATCAGAGCCTCTCAGACATGCCTTTCTTCAGTTCACACACCACTATTCATTTGCCTTGCTGCTCAACCCAGAAAGTCAGGGCACATTAGGTCAGTCACCAAATCCTGTACCCTAAGATTGCCGATCATCCCTCTGTTCTCTCTTCCTGCTGCCATGGGCTTAGTTTGGTCCTTGTAATTTCTCTCTTGGATTCCTTTTAGTTGGGCTTTATGACCCTCAAATTCAGTCAAGATGTTGCCAGAGTCCCGTCTTTAAAATGTAGAATTGCTCCAAGTACTCCTTGCATGTTCAGACTACCCCTTTCTGGTGGAAAAAGCCCAGCCCTTGGATCCAGCCATTGCTTCCTAATTGGGGCTTTATTTTCAGCCCCATTTCTGTTTTTTTTTCAGCCTCACAGTACATAGCAGAGCTTTATGTGTCATGGACTTTCACACCTCTTGGCTTTTTCAAGCTGTCCCCTTTACCTGGGATACCCTTTGCTCGTGGCCCCCTTGAACATTCCATTTAGGAACTGTCCTTAGGAAGCTGCTCATTGACTCCCATCCTCCCTCTCCTGCCTCCTACCCACCACCTCGAACTAAACGGCCGTCTTTTGTACTCCGTTAAGTCTCAGTCTATTGCATATTAAAGGATTTGATTCAAAATGTCTTTCTTAGCTAGATTGCAAAATGAAATCATCCTAACTTGGTAGTTTTCAACCTTGCTGCACTTGGCAACTGCCTGGAGATCTGGTGATCTGGTGAAGGGAAACTGACTCAGCGGAAGAGGAACAAGTCTGTCTGGGAGCTTTCTCAGGAAAACACCCTGGGTCCCACTCCCTAAGGTTCTGACCTACATGGTGTGGGGTATGGTAGGATCTCAGGGTTTAAAACTGTTCATGAGGTGATTCTAATGTGCTTTAAGTTTGCGATCCTCAGTTTTAACAGAACCCACCTTATTAAGGATAAACAGATACATTTGGTGTTACAGATACACTGGTGGTGTCTTTCTGACATGCTTTGCAAGTTCTTCCTCTATTTCACAATCAAAAGCTTTTTAATTTTTCAAATACAGGCACCAAATACAGTAGAGAATTGAGCCAAGCATGAAAGAAGTTCTTGATTCTGAACTCACTGTAGAATCATTACTTAAGATGGATGCCTGGACTTGACCCTAGAGCTTAAAGAGCACATGAACTTCTCTGCATTACTCTGGATGGCAGCCTTAACAAGCCATCATTGCTCTTTGGGGAGAAGGGTCTTTTGTCTCAAAGATTGTCAGGAGAGAAGGATGGAGGGATATTGGGAGAGCAGAAATAAAAGAAGTGGGGAGGGAGGAAAAAGTACATACGACACTTAATGGGAATATTACCAATAACAGATTTCGGTTCCATTCGGTACCACTGAAACAAGTCGTGGGAAACTGCTTTAACTTCGTGCTTCTTAGCTACTGATTCTTGCATTTGGTAATAATTGTGGTGAAAAGGAAAATCCAAATTTGCTTTGCACAGTTTAAAGATTTTTATCCTTGGAGAATCTGGTAGAGGAAGGGAATCAGTGGAGGGCCTTCTCATCTCACTCTTGGATAAGATGCTCAACTGGCAGCCCGACACTAGTAGTTCAGTGGCAAAGCCAAGCTGAGATGCTTTATTCCCTGTTAGTATGTCCCATAGCGCTCTTAATAGCTTGCCTTGGTGTCAGAGAGAAGGGGGAGAAACAAATGTTTCCTTTACACTCCCCTCTTAGAAAAACAGAGTCGGTGTAGCTGGTTTCAACTTGCTACTGTGGATATGGCTTGTCCTGTCTATTCAAATTCCCCCCACCCCCTGCCTAATTCATTGCAAACATACTAGGATACTAGAAAGCAGCAAATGAAATGGAGAGTCTAGTTTTTAAACCATGAATTTCAGAAATGTAGTATATGGGGACAGAGTGTTATGTTATTCATTTAAATAAGAGACACAGCCAGACAAAGTACAAATATAAGAACTCCTCTGAATTTTGTATTTTCTTGAGGCTCAGTTGTTGAGGATAGCATTAAAGGAATGGTGAGCACATGTGACCTTTTCGATCATGAAAAGTTTATGAGACATATGCCTTTTTAGATGGAGCTTACTGCTCTAGCTTTAAGAAGGTACAGGGTTTCTATCCCTTGATGATGGAAAGGTGTCTTGGACTCTGCTGTTTTCCAGCCAAAAGCTTACTTTTCTAACAATGCAGTGAAGAACTTTTATTATCTTACATCACATTGATGCTTTTCACACTGAAGTCCACAGGGGGCGCCCTCTTTGAGCCCTGTGGCTAGCTGGTGCTTCTCTAGTGCCTGGCCTGAGAGCAGCACTCAGTAAAGTCTTGTTCCTCCCCCATCCTTTCCTTTCTATTTTCTTTTCCATGTGACGGTACCTCTAGAATAACTGTGCTTCTTATATTCCCAATACGAGGGAGCAGTAAAGATTACCAAGGTTTTCCTCTGTTTCTCCTGTTTTTAAACACCCTATGTAATAAAGAAAAACACAACATTGAGCAAACTTGAATGGGTGCCTTTTAGTCCTTATGTTTCCTATTCTATTTAAATATTGCACTACATATTTCCAAGATGACCTATAGTAATCCCCATCTCCTGGTATTCATTGCCTGTGTAATCTATACCCATTAAGTAACTTGCTTTTAATGAGTAGGACATGTCAATCTTGAGAACATATTACAAGAGAGTGTGACTTCTGTCTTGCTAGTAGATCCTCGCTGATGGCTTCGTGAAGCAAGTTGCCATGTTGGGGAAGACCACATGGCAAGGATCTGAGGGCAGCCTGAGCTAATAACTATCTGGAAATTGAGATTCTTCATCCAATAGGCCAAAATAAATCAAATCCTGCCAACACCACATATGTGAGCTAACAAGCAGATTCTTCCCGAAGTAAGCTTTCAGATGAGACCCTGGCCCCGCTTGAGTCCTTGATTGTAGCTCTGTGAGAGACTGAGTCACAGAACCCAGCTGTTGTGCCAAGGTTATTGACACACAGAAACTGAGATAACAAATATGGGTTGTTTTAAGTGGCTAAGTTTATGGCAATTTGTTACACGGTAGCAGATAACTAATACAAATACAAACAATAATATAGTATTGTCATATATAATTCCTTTATTGTTATAGACATTTGGTTTCTCTTACCTCTATAAAATGTTGATTATTGTTATTATTATTTTGAGACAGGGTCTTACTCTGTCACCCAGGCTGGAGTATAGTGGCAAGCTCACTGCAGCTTTGAGTTCCTGGGCTCAAGACATCCTCCCAGCTCAGTCTCCCTAATATCTGTAATTACAGGCATGCACCACCATGCCTGGCTAATTTTTGTAGGGATGGGGTTTTGCCATGTTGCTCAGGTTGGTCTCCAACTCCTGGCCTCAAGAAATCCTCCTGTCTTGGCCTCCCAAAATGCTGGAATTACAGGCATGAGCCACCAGACCTGACTGATAAAAATGTTGTAATAAAATTCTGGAGAGGAAAGAGATGACTCTCTGTTTTTTTTTTTTTTTTTAAAGACGGAGTCTCACTCTGTCACCCAGGCTGGAGTGCAATGACATGGTCTCGGCTCACTGCAACCTCCGCCTCCCGGATTCAAGCGATTCTATTGCCTTGGCCTCCTGAATAGATGGGACTGCAGGTGCATGCCACCACACCTGGCTAATCTTTTGTATTTTTAGTAGAGATGGGGTTTCACTGTGTTAGCCAGGATGGTCTCGATCTCCCGACCTCATGATCTGCCTACCCCGGCCTTCCAAAGTGCTGGGATTACAGGCGTGAGCCACCATGCCTGGCCAGAGATGGTATTTTATGTGCCTTGGCATCTCCCTCAAAGTATTTAGTAAAGACTTTAAGGCTTTTTTTTTTTTCCATATAGTAAATGCCATTAAATATTTTTTGAATGAATCAGTAAAGGTGTATTTTTCTTGATGTTTTCAAAAAATGACTTGGATTCATGCCTTCTGATATTTGGCATATCTGATTCTGCTATGTTCACATAGTTAAAAGGTTCATGTTTATTTTTTCTTCATCAATAAAGAAAAACTGTCCACAAAACATTATATATATATATGTGTGTATATATATATATATATGAATTTGGAGAATGATTAGTTCCACTTGTTTGCAGGTTTAAGAACCGTATTGAATATAGTTTAGAAAGTGGGTGAAAAATATTTGACCTACAGCTTCTGGGTCCTGATTATTTTTTGACTGCCTTTGCCCGCATTTTTCATGCTACTTGCCTAAAAAGATGATGCATTGTAGTATTGACAAATCTTTTCTTTTGGCTGCTGAGATCTGTGTTAAGAAAGACATATCAATTACTAATTAGTAAGACCTAGTCAAATTGGGGGGGAACCCATGAAAATATAAATACAAAAACAACAAGCCATATTATAATTAACAGTTTGCTTTTTTCTGACCCCCTCCACTTTTCAGCACATCTTTTTTAGACACAGATAATAACCATGTGGGAGGTGAGAGGAAGGTCAGATTGGAGGCAGCCTTCCCACTCTTCTTTAGAGGAAGTCATCTTTGTCTTATCTTTCCTTCCTTTATAGCACAAAAAGTTCTTAAAAGATAATGCTGTCTTCCCTGAATGGCTTCCCCATTCCTATTCCATTGTGGTAGCATTTTGGGTCTGGACTCTGGACTTTGAATTTATAGCTGTCTTGTGTTCTCACTCTGGCAGAAAGACATCCTCTCCCTCAGGCACCTTGCCTCTTAACTCACTGCTTTGAACTACAGCCATATGGGTATGTGATCAATCTGTCCTCCTCCAGAAATCCAACCAGGGCAGGCAGGGGAATCCATCTGGACCCTCTGTAGCTCTCAGAGAGGTCGGAGAGAGCCCATCAGGTCTGAGCAGGCAGTAATTGCCCCCAGGTGTAGCCAGGGACCCCTCTTCATCTAGATGGCTCAAGATACACCATCCTGAACCTTGGCCCCTGACTCCATTCTTTCCTGATGGGTAGAGGAGGGTAAAGTTAATACTTACAGGAGTATTGTATTTCCAGTTCTTAACTGTGCTGCCTGTAAGCATGGCACAAGAACTACACGGGCAAACAAATTACTGAATTTCAGCAAGACAGTTTAGCAAATTCTTTTATGAATCTGAGGGAACCTGTGGATTGGGTGATTCTGCCTTGAGGCAGCATTGTCAACCGATGGACCCACTAGTTCCTGAATCCTGCTGACTAATAGATCATTGTCAACTTGCTAGACCTTTGAAGAAGGTCTGTATTTAATCTGTACTATTCAATGTTTGTTATCAGTAACTTGGATGAGATTATTCATGACAAGCTGATCACCTTTGTTGATTTTGTGAAACTGGATGAGCTTCGCAAAGCTATTGAATGACTGAATACAAATCCAGAACTATTAGAACAGTGGGCGAAATCTTACATTACGGTCCTACACTTGGATTTAACACACACACTTCTTAGTACTATTTGTTCTTGTTCCTCAGACAAGGGAGGATTGTATTGTATGCACTGCAGTTGTATAGAAGGCAAAATGGTATTGTCTTGGGGGAGATGCCTAAAGCTGGCCAGGCCATTCAACAAAGTAATATCCAAAGAGGTTAGGGAGGCAGAGAGCATTTGGCTACAAAGCCAGCCAGATAGGGATCTGTTGACAAAGAAGTCTTGGAGAGGGTGGGGGAGGCAGGTTGTAGGCAAAGCCTGGGGCAGTTCCTGTGCTGATGGTTGCTGTATTGTTTTTTATCTGTTGAGATGGCCTTAGGCATGGGTGGCGAGGGAACAGTTAAAGGCATCAGCCAGGCGTGAACAAACATAAATACAGAAAGGGGAAACTGTGTTTAGGAGTAGCATGCAGAAAAAAGGCTCAGGGACTTGAAAGCCCGATGTGAGTCAATATTAAAATGCACTTGCCAAAATAGCTCATTTGATCTTTGGCTGCACTGATAGATGTCCATAGAATTTGTAATGAGTCTTGGTCTGATATCACCCAGTGTACTGAGTTCAGTACTGGGCACCACATTTCATGAGGATTATTGGCACACCAGAAGGGAGCCAGAAGAGAGACTTCTTTCATTCATGAAGTCACCAAATATTTGATGAACACCTACTAAGTGTCAGCTGCTTTCCTAGGCACTGGGGATCTAGTCACAAACAAGAGAGACAAGGTCCCTGTTCCTAGTAAGCATCGGTTCTAGTGGACAGAGAAGTAGCAAAGTTGTACAATAAATACAATCATTATATATAGGAATAAATCTATGAAAAATAAAGTAGGATGATGTGCTAGAAAGTGACTTAATGGTAGGGAGATGGGAATAATGTGCTTATTTAAGAGTGATCAAGGAAAACCTCCCAGAAGAGCCGAGATCTGATGAATGAGTAAGAGGTAAGCATAGAAAGACCCAGGAAAATAATTCCACAGGTAGAAGAGACAGCCAGTGCAAATGCCCTGTGGAGGGAAAGGCTTAGAAAATAGAAAGGGGGCCAGTGTGTCTTGGAAGCAGTGAGCAGTATGAGAGCAGGGCAGCAACCCTAGGTCAGAAATGCAAGGTAGGGTTGGCTAGTGCCAAGGACTCTAGTGATGTGGTGCAAAATGATCCCATTTATTGTATTTTATTACACAATCGGGTACACAGCACTTACTGTGTGCCAAGCACTGTTCTAAGTTCTTCGCAAACATTAACTCATTCATCACCATGAAAATTATGGTTGTAACTGATAATCAAATTGCATTTTACAGCTAAAAAATCTTTTAATTTTTATTTTCCAATTATTTCATTTGAAACATATAAATGAGTCAGATTAAAAGGGCTTTTTAACATGGTGACTTTATATACTTTGAATGCAAAGCACAGAAAATATGAAAGAAGGTGTCCAAGAGTCAAATCCTGTGTATTTTCATTTCACTCTTGATGTCATTTGTTTGAGCAATAAAGAAGGAACAGAGAATATTTAACCCAGAGAAGATGTATCTTCGAGGTAATATATCTCTCTGATACTTCTCCATGGTATCATAGAGATATGATACTATCACCATGTTTCAGTATTTGATCGGCTGTGCACAGTGACCTGTAACAGCTGACCAGAGACCCTGTGAGTCCTCTTTTCACACTGGTTAGGGTCAAATATTTGCTGAGTTATTGTTTTTTTAGTTGTTGCTGTTCTTTTGTTTTGTGACAACCTCAACGTATTAGAGAAATGCTTAAAATCTTTCCAATTTGTGGTTTTGGTTCTTAAATTAAGGAGGAAGGAAGGAGTGCAGCATATACAAGCATGATGCTGCTCTCATTTATTTATTAAATTAACACATATTTCATTGAGTACCTCTTCTGGGTAGGACTGTGCTTGGTGCTAAGGTACAGAGAGATGAATGAAACAGATATGGTTCTTGCCCTTATGAAGCTTACACTCTATGGGGAGAGACAGACAACAACCAAGATAAAAGCACATATCTATGTAATTTCAAATCTTATTAAATGCTAAGGAAGCAATGAAATGCGTTTTTGTTATCTATTGTGCATTATAATTCCCACCGAAATTTAGCTGCTTAAAACAACTACAGTCATTTATTTTGCTCACATATCTGCCATTTGGACAGGGCTCAGTGGGAATAGCTTATCTCTGTTCCACACAGCACCAGCTGAGGTGCTTGAAGGGTTCACTTCCACGGTGGCTCACTCATGTATTTAACACTGGTTGTCATTTGGAAGCTCAGCTGGGGTTGTGGCTGGGGGCCTCTTTTCCTCTCTACTTTAGCCTCTCTGTGGGACTGCTTGGGCTTCCTCATAGCATGGTGGCTAAGTTCCAAGAAACTGTCAGCCTTTTTAAGTCCTAGGTCCAGAAATGGACAGAATCACTTTTGCCATGGTCTGTTGGTCAAGTAGTCACAGAGTTCACCTAGATCCAAGGACATCTAGCCCAAGAGTGGTCATAAGCCGACTCTCGATTAGAAGAATGTAAAACAAAAAGTGTGGCCATCTTTGTTCTATCATAAGCTGTTATTTCATAGTTTCTATCTTTAAGTCTACTGCTCTAGTTTTTTTTTTTTTTTTTTCCTGCAGATTTCCCCTATAATTATGAGTTATCGACATTGGCTTATAGATGCTGGCTTAGCTGTGAGTTTAAGATATGACAGGTTCACGAAGATTGTTAATTAGCAGATTATCATGTTTCTCTGTTGATTATATATTTTCTTTAAAAAATCTCTTTATTAAATAAGAATTAAAGAGCAGGATACAGACTATGAATCCCTGTGTAAAATTAAATATGAATTCTGGGTATTTAAAACTTTATAAAATCAATAGGCCCTTAGTTAAACTTTGTTCCATCATCAGGTTCTGAATCTTATGGGGTTCTTACATGTCCTAGGATATCATAGTCATGTCCCACTTCATGTGGGACGTGTCCTTTCGAGTTATTCAGTTTTCACAACCAAAAATGGAGATACTACTAACTTGAAAGGTGTTTAGGAGGATTTAACAAGCTACCTTAAATGAATCACCTGTACGCAAAATAATTACTCATTAGAAGTTACTTTCCTTTCTCCTTTCCAGGCTCTGATTACTTTGTGTCTTTCTTCCCTCAAGGCAAACTGGTCAAGAGAACAATCAGTTACCTGGTAGCTATTTTTACCAGCCCTTGCTTCACTTTCTCCCTCAGTCATTGACTGATTTGGAAACCTTTGGGGCTAAAATGTGATATTTCTGATTCACACACACACACGTGTACACGGACATGACATTATTTCTCTCTTTGATCACTTAGCAGTGAGACAAAAGGTCTAGCTCACTTAAAAACTTGTCTCTGAGTTCTGATACAGTAAAAACTAACCAGAGAAAAGTAAAACACATTTGATGAGAAATAGGAGATTTTAAGATGGATACACATGGTTTCTTCACAGCAGCAGACACTCCCCTGATTATCTTTCTTTCACTGGTGCCCTTGACTTTTCTACCTTATCCTCAACCCTGCTCAAAGGAAGCCATCAGGGGTAGAGAAGGGAAGCCCTTTCCCTGGTTCAAACCGTAAGCCCTGCAGATCCTCCTGTGTATCCCTCTGTGCAGCCTGGCTTATCCATTCCGGGAGGTTTGTTTATTCCTTCTATGTACAAACCGACGGATCAGGAGAGAGAAAAGGAAGGAATTACCTCGGATGGCTGGAGCGGAGAACTAATGAAGGGAAGACTCCAGGGCTTTGCCAGTGGGGCATCTGGCCGGAAAATCTGTGGATGAATCAGCACAAGTGGATGCTCGCTGTTATAAAAATGGCCCAAATCACATATTCTAGTGATCGTTGTTGATGGTATCATATTAAAAGTGAACTGCTGTGGAAGAATGCTAACTTTTATTGGTGCGTGAGGTGTAGGAATCCAGAGACATTCGATTGGGTCTTTTGAAAGCAAAACACCAGTCTCCAGACACGTTTTAGTGTCAGCATTCAGTCCTTCACAGCTTAGGCTATCTCTGTGTGCTATTATAAATTGATGTCATTACAAAGATGTTATAATACCTATCTTTTCCCCTAGAATCGTGAAAAGGACTATCCTTTACATGGAATTGGATATTAAAAGCAGTTTCTTATCCATGTGTCCTAAAGCAATAAATGACATCCATGATTAATTAGTGCATGGGTGATTCCTGGAATGCTAATTGTCGTTCTGTGGTTTAAAATCACAACCTGAGGTTTTCTTTTTTGTCTTTTGTCCCTATGTGACTCTGAGTAGCCAAATTTAAATATCGTTTGCTCTACATGCTTGACATAGTTTATGTGGCTAGCAATTATGACTGCCAAATATTTTACATTGTGAAGCCAAATGGCAAAGTCACACTTACAGGGCGCAAAAAGGAAATCAGACATCAAGCATAATATTACACATTCAATAGAGAATGAGAGTTAAGGACATGGCCTGTGGAGTTGAACTGACCTGAATGAGAACTCAGCTTTCTCATTTAATGACTGAGTGCCTTACATAGTCATTTAACATCACCAAACCTCTGTTTCCTCATCTGTAGTATTGAGATAACAATGATAATGACCTCATTAGGTTCTTACATGGAATAAATGGGACAACCCATAGAAAAGGTTTAGCATAGTTCCTGGCACAGAAGGACTCAGTAAATACTATATATTATTTGTGCAGGAATAGATGTGGTGTCTGCAACTTTGCTAGATAACCTTGGAGAGTTAGCCTTTTTTCCTTCTCTATAAATTCTATTCTTTCTTTCTTTCTTTCTTGAGACAGAGTCTCATGCTGTCACTCAGGCTGGAGTAGAGTGGCATGATCTCATCTCACTGCAACCTCTGCCTCCTGGGTTCAAGCGATTCTCCTGTCTCAGCCTCCCGAGTAGCTGGGATTACAGGCACCTGCCACCGCACCTGGCTAATTTTTAAATTTTTGGTAGAGATGGGGTTTCACCACCTTGGTCAGCCTGGTCTTGAACTCCTGACCCCATGATCCATCCGTCTCGGCCTCCCAAAGAGCTATTACAGGTGTGAGCCACCATGTGTTTCTGTAAGTTCTTATTTGCTTATTTGTTAGCATTGCTGATTGGATTCAGTACCTGTTAAATACTATCTTGTATTGGTATTTGTCTTTGCATATGTGTCTGATTGTGCCAAGTCCTCTGTTATGTGTTGGAGGGTAGGGGCTGTGTCCCATATCTCTTTATTTCTATGGTGACTTAACTGGTGGTTTGCACACTGTGTGTGCTCAATGTTGATTGATGATAATGGTGAGCAAATCATAGTGTGTGGTGGAAGCAAATGACGATCAGAGATTTCACTTTCATGTGCATGAGAAAGCTTCAAGTTTGCAGGAAAAAAAACTCCTTTTTTCTTTATGGCTAGACACATCACCCTTCCTCCTGGACAGTCACTTTACACCCTCTAACTTTCACTGGATGAAACAGGCAGATGAACAGATGTAAATATTAATATGTCATAGCTACTGGCAATACAACTCCAGATAACTGTATATACACATTTTGGGGTCAAAAGACTTAATTACTGTAACTTTTGGACAAAAGATGTTCTATGAATACAGAGCTTTTTAAAAATTGTGGTAAAATATACATAAAATTTACCATACAAACCGTTTTTAAGTATACTGTTATCTGCCATTAAGTACCTTACTGTGCAAACATCAGCATCATCCATCTTCAGAACTTTTCATATTTACCTGCTGAAACTCTGTACCTGTTAAACACTGACTTCCCCTTCCCACCAGCCCCACTCCACAGCCACTGGCAACATCATTCTACTTTCTATCTCGATATGTTTGACTTTAGGTACCTCATATAAGTGAAATCATACAGTATTTGTCATGTTGGGACTGGCTGATTTTATTTAGCATGATGTCCTTGAGGTTCGTCTATGCTGTAGCAGGTGTCAGAATTTCCTTCTTATTTAAGCCTGAGTAATATTCCATTGGGTGTATAGACCACATTTCGTGTGTGGATTCATCCAGTGATGACTCTCAGGTTGCTTCTACCTTTTGGCTATTATGAATAATGCTGCTGCAAAACGTGGCTATCTATTTTTACAAATATGGCAGTGTATTAGGGTTCTCCAGAGAGAGCACCAATAGAATATAGATAGATAGATGGATATAGCTTCAGATAGATAGATGAGAAGGGATTTATTAGGGGATTTGGATTGTATGAATATGGAGGCTGACAAGTCCCATGACAGGCCTTCTGTAAGTTGGAGACTCAGAGATGCTGCTAATGTGGCCCCATTCCTGTCTATAAACCTCAGAGAACCTAGGCTGGGAGCAGGGGTTGTGGGGAGGTAGGGGTCACTGGTGTAAATCCTGGAGTCTCAACATTCAGCTCACTGAAAACACCCTCATAGGCAGAAAGAACGCTTTACTGGTTCTCTAGGTATTCCTTAATCCAGGCAAGTTGACACCTAAAATTAAGCATCACAGGTAGTGTAGACCGTGATTATGGGCTTGCTTGTGTAACTCTCAGGTTCATGCCTTTCATAGAAGGATTAACGCTGGCTACCATCCTATAGTGATACAATTTTGTTTTCTGTTTTTCTGCATGTGTCACTACGTGAACTATTTTCTGCTTATGGGGACTGGTGTCTACAGCCTATGTGAGTATTGTGGATGTGCTTCTGTTTCAGTCTTCTTTTTTGAGAGAAATATTTGAGAAGAGGGCTTACTGCTTAAAATTAAAGCTTGGGATTTAATTTTGAGTTGGATTTGCCCAAAAAAGAAAAATGTAAAAAATGAGAAAAAATTTAAGCAAGCTACACTGATACACGTCTCAGACACATCCTGGAAAAACAGCTTCCTCTGCCCCATGCCAGGCTACATGCTGCCATTTGAATGGGTATCAACTTCCTTGTTGTTTAGAAGGAAAGGGCCCTGGGCTGGGCGCAGTGGCTGACACCTGTAATCCCAGCACTTTGGGAGGCTGAGGCGGGTGGATCACGAGGTCAGGAGTTCGAGACCAGCTTTGCCAACATGATGAAATGCCATCTCTACTAAAAATACAAAAATCAGCCGAGTGTGATGGTGTCTGCCTGTAAGTCCAGCTACTCAGGAGGGTGAGGCAGGAGAATTGCTTGAATCTGGGAGGTAGAGGTTGCAGTGAGCCAAGATTACGCCACTGCACTGCAGCCTGGGCAACAAGAGCAAAACTTCATCTCAAAAAAAAAAAAAAAGGTAAGGAAGGGCCCTGGTGGCACTCATTCTGTGACTTGGTGCGCATATGGCAGACCCAGTGCTGTCATAAAGAATTCAGTGATCCCAGACCTGATTTATTTTATTTTTAAATCTGAAGATGAGGTTCTTTTGAGGTAGGAAGTTCTGAGCACCAGCGTTTGCAGATTATCACTGCTCAGGGCAGAAACACTTTCTTGTTCAGGGAAACCTTCTGAGTAGAGTGAGCCTCCTCTCCTCCTGCTGGTGAGACCAGAGAAGTGTTTCTAACATTGTTGAAATGAAGCAAGATTATCCTCCTTTTGACCCTGTGGCAGCATCTGGGGTCATCTTCTGTTTACTGTGTATTTGCTTTTGACCTTTAGTAGGTCGTGGTGGCATATCCCAAACAAAGACTAGGGAATAAAACAAACAAACAGAGGCAAAACAAAATAGTCTTTAATCATTTCCAGGTATCACCACTCCACATGGCAATGTGAATCTCAGCTTATCAGGTGATTTTATTTGAGAAGCCAACTGTGTTCTACATAACTTACACTGTCACCTGTCACATTGTAATATACCTAGTATATTAGTCCGTTTTCACATTCCTGTAAAGAACTGCCTGAGACTGGGTAATTTATAAAGGAAAGAGGTTTAATTGACTCCCAGTTGTGCATGGCTAGGGAGGTCTCAGGAAACTTACAATCATGGCAGAAGGGGAAGCAAGGCACCTTCTCCTTAAGGCACCAGGAAGGAGAGTGAACACAGGAAGAACTACCAAACACTTATAAAATCATCAGATCTCGTGAGAACTCACTCACTATCATAAAAAAGCATGGAGGAAATCACCTCTATGATTCAATTACCTCCATCTGGTCTCTCCCTTGACACATGGGGATTATGGGGATTATAATTCAAGATGAGATTTTGGGTGGGGACACAGCCAAACCATATCACTTGACAAGTGTCAGACACCCATGGTGCTTTTTTCCTGTGCTCCTCCTTCTTTCATTTTCACCTTAGTGGGCTAAGGCACAGGCCGTGCATCAAGGTGCATTTTGCAAAGGCTAATGGGGGCCCAGGAACGCTCATGCAGCCTGTCTGTGGGGATAAAGAATAAGATTGTATACAGGGGACCTGGAGGATTAATGCCTGTCACATGGAAGGCCCTCCATCTGTAGTTATTGGAAGACTAAATGAATGAAAGAGAAGCATTGTTGTGACCACAGATATAAACTGGCAATGAATATCTAATATTAATTCCATTGTGCAGATGAGGAAACTGAGTTATTGAGATAGTAATTGATTTCCATAGGCTCAGCCAGCTGGCTGCTGTCTTGTTAATGTCAGAAACAAGACCAGACTTTATGCTTCCAAGCTCAGAGCCGAAAGTGTTTGTGCTAGATTTATGCACTTGCTGACCCATTCCTGCTGATGGCCACTTTGATAAATCATTTCAATTAGAAACAGATGTTATCGTGGTATACATGGAGATAGGTCTCCCTGAGCTTCCAAACAGTGTAGTCGCTGTTTTATGGTTTCCTGTCTGTGTGTGGGTCTTTATTTGTACAAGTCTCATAAACAAACAAGCAAACAATAGCAACAAAATTAGCTGTGGTAGCATTTAAGTTTTCAGGAGAAATTTTTAAGTATAAAGACTTGAGTATTTCCCCAGAGATCATGATCAGCCTGGTTGGAAAATGAGCAGAAAAATGAAGAGCTTGGTTTGTTGTACAGAGTAATCAGAGAGCACTCACATAGCAATGGTAGTTTCTGGAAATTTTGATCTGGAAAACAATAATTAAAAATCTTTCCTGCTTTTACAACATCTGGTACTAACCATCACATTCTGGGAATCTTGACTTGCATGCAGAGAGTTTCTTAAATTTCTTTCTCATTTAGTATTCATATTTCCCATTTAGTATTCACATGGCTTTTATTTTCTTATAATAATTTCCTTTTTTTGATTATATATTTAATACTAATATAAATTTTGCATGAGTTTGGGGAAGATCTGTAATGGCATAAAGATAAAATTTAAAAATCACTTATAATTCATTATTCAGAAATACCAATTTTTAATATTCTGATGTATACCCTTTTATTCTTCCATATATTTTGGGTCTATTTTTTTTCAGAATTAGAGGATCGATTATACATTTTGTTGTGCAATCTGCTTTTTTTCTTACTTAAAGATATTTTGTGGAAATTTCTCCATGCAATTGAATATTCTTCTAAATACAGTTTTTTTTAAAAGGTGGCACAGTTCTAATTTGTAGATGTACCATATTTACTTAGCCATTTCTTTGTGGTTAAGTTTTAATTGAATTCTGACTTTTATAGTTCATATGCATATGGATAATATAGCATCTATTTTTATATCTATAAACTTTCTTCTAGAAATACATGTAGTTTGAGCAGTAAAGTATCTGATCTGTATTTGGGATTACTCTTTCCCCCGGGACCTTGGAATCAGAGCAAAAAATAAGAAAAAGAAACAAGATAATAACAAAAGTTGGGGCAAGTCAGTATTAGTTGAACTGTAAAAATTCTTCCTGCCTGCCAGCCTGCCTTCCTGACTCCCTCCCTCCCTTGCTTTTATAAATGCCTACTGTGTTTCAGGCATAGTGCTAGCCTTATGGAAGAATAATAAGCAAGTGCTAGTTCCTACTTTAATAAACATATCACAGAAAGTGGAAGCTGCAGATGTGTCTAGCATTTTACTATGGGAGAGTGGAGGTAGATGGTCCCTGAAATTATATTAGCCTTGTAGGAAAGGCAAAGTAGGTGATTGCTGAGTTGTGATTTGAGGGGTGCTGCTTAAAGGCATGTGTGTTTGTGCATATGTCCACATGCTTCATGGGTGACCAAGGGCATGCAGTAGAGAGAAAGTGGGTTGGATGAGTTGAGTGCCACTGACTCATAAACTGGGAAACTCAGTGCTTCATTCTCAGTTCACGTCTGAAAATAATAATAATATTTTTAGCTTATTTTTTTCTTTTTAAAATTTCAATAGTTTTTGGGGTACCCATGGTTTTATGTTACATGTACAAGTTCTTTAGTGGTGATTTCTGAGATTTTAGTGCACCTGTCACCCAAGCAGTGTACACACTACCCAATATGCAGTTTTTTTGATCCCTCACCCCCTCCCAATCTTCCTCTGCTGAGTCCCCAAAGTCCATTCTTATGCCTTTGGGTCCTCATAGCCCCACTTATGAGTGAGAACATATGATATAGTTGGTTTTCCATTCCTGAGTGAATTAACTTAGAACAGTGGCCTCCAGCTCCATCCAAGTTGCTGCAAAATACATTATTTATTCCTTTTTATGGTTGCGTAGTATTCCATGGGGTATATATACCACATTCTGTTTATCCACTGGTTAGTTGATGGGCACTTAGGCTAGTTCCATATTTTTGCAATTGTGAATTGTGCTGCTATAAACATGCATGTGCATGTGTCTTTTTCATATAGTGACTTCTTTTCCTTTGGGTAGATACCCAGTAGTGGGATTGCTGGATCCAATGGTAATTCTACTTTTAGTTCTTTAAGGAATCGCCACACTGTTTCCCATAGTAGTTGTGCTAATTTACATTCCCACCAGCAGTGTAAAAGTGGTCCCTTTTCACCACATCCACACCAACATCTATTGTTTTTTGATTCTTTATGGTCATTCTTGCAGAAGTAAGATGGTATCTCGTTGTGGTTTTAATTTGCATTTTCCCAATGATTAGTCATGTTGAATATTTTTTCATGTTTGTTGGCTGTTTGTATATCTTGAAAATAATTATCAAATACCTACTTTGTGGAATACAAAGCTGAAATCCTGTGAAATTCATTCTTGAACCCACATGTTCTATCATATTGCAAACTTTTATCTCATTCATTCATATTTACTAACCAAATTGCAAACTCTTAACACCAGAAAAGTAAGTAAAGACAAAGAAGAAGCAATTGCTCCCAGCTGGCTGCCAGTTTCCTGCTTCTATTCCCAGATTCTCTTATCCCTTCAGCGTACTCCCTGTTGGATTGGATGTGGCTGATGCGTAGGTAAAATTGGACCATATCTTGTCATTATTGTGTCTCTGCTGACAGAAGTCATGGGATCAGATTGGGTCTCAAGTGTTGTCTGATCAGGGAGATTGCACCTTATTTGGGTTTCTGGTCTCAGTCTCCCAATTGGAGTGCAGTCCTCCTGCCATGCCCATTTCTCCCTTCTCTCCACACCCCCATTCCGAGGCTCCTGTCTATCAGAAGAAGACAGGATTCCTACCAGCCCACGAAAATTCTTAATTGCAATGGGGACTTCTCTCTTGTTGACTTTTTACTATTAAGATCCTCATCAAAGTCCTAATCAATAATAGAGCAGGGGATTATCTTGTGTAGGGTGACATGGTGTAGTTAGACTTGGGGACAGAAATATTTTGTAGCCATGTCTTATTGTCCAGCACAAAGTTATCTTTTATTCAGACACTCAAAACAAACATTCCATATAAAAAGAACTTGCTAACTAAACATAAACACACTTAGCATATGAGGGGAGATAACCACGCTCTTTAGTCAATTTCTCACGTACTGGTAGAACACATATTTTGAGACAGAGCTATATACATGCTAATAGAAAAATATTTTAATTATAGGCTGGGTGTGGTGGCGGGTGCTGTAATCCCAGCACTTTGGAAGGCTGGATTTCTTGATCCTAGGAGTTCAAGACCACCTTGGCCAAATGGTGAAACCACATCTCTACTAAAAATACAAACACTAGCTGGGCATGGTGGTGGGTGCCTGTAATCCCAGCTACTTGGGAGGCTGAGGCAGGAGAATTGCTTGAACCCAAGAGATGGAGGATGCAGTGAGCCAAGATTAAGCCACTGTACTCTAGTCTAAGTGATAGAGCGAGACTCTGCAAAAAAAAAAAAAAAAAAAAAGAAAGAAAGAAAGAAAGAAATTATAATTATAAATCTGGAAGTGGTTTAAAATTTAGCTTTTCTAAAATTGTGACTTTTTGGGCAATTCAAATGTATCATAAATTGTGAGCTAATTTTTAAATTCCTAGCTAACACTTGAAAAATACTGGGGTTTAGAGAGGTTAAAGTGTTTGCCCAAGGTTACACAACCAGTAAGTTCAAAGGAGGGAATTTGAAGTCTAAAGTATTCTTAACCAATTTGCATCTTCAAAAGACATGTTTAGTGAACACCAATATGTCATGTTATTTCACTTAGTACTCATCACAACCCTCTGGGACATTGTTCTTCTTTTAGTAATGAGGAAACTGAGGTCCTAAGGGATTAAGAGTAGTGCTCAAGGTACATGTTTGTTATGTGACAGATCAAGAGAGAGTCTAACCCAAGTCTGTGTAACTCCAAAACCATGAAATCCCAATGCACCTTAATTCTTTCTGGAGCTGATATGATTGGAAATATGATTTGTTTCTAAAAAAATTTACTTCTACTTCTGCTAGTTTTTCAGACTTGAGAAATCACTAGAAATGGGAATAAGTTGGATTTGGGTAGGGAGGGAGGAAAGGAACCAAGTAAACTCCTAGCAGAGGCAGAGGAAGGAGATTTTTTTTTCCTAGCTCAATTTTCAAATGATTTTTGAATCTTTTTTGTTGTTGTTGTTTCAATCAAATTCAGAGCATGCCCCATTTATTTGCAAACCTGGCTGGTATAATTTTTGTCATAGTAATTCACGTTTTCATAATTTTCATTTGCGATTGAAAAATGCTCTCGCACAGCATTTTAAAATAGCAGGCAAACCAGCCTCAGAGCTCTTTCCCTGGGAAGGGTGGAGGTGGGGGTGGGGAGCTCTTCTCCTAGAGGACAGAAAGGCGGAGTCACTGGAGCTCCGACACCGGAGAAGATCCCAAAAAGTAGGACACCCCGGAGGGTATTTGGCATATAACAAGGTTGAGCTAGATCCCAATCGAAGCAAAATCAAAGCAGCCTGGCCTTACATTGGAGATGGGAGTCTGCCTGGAGCTGACAAAGCCCAGGCTAGGCAGGGCTTAATGACAGGAAAGGAAATGAAGACATTCCTCAGCTCTCCTTCCACCTCCTTTTTTCTCAGACCCAAAGATGCTGTATCAAATTTCATGCTAGGTGGAAAGAACACATATGCTGCCTGCAGATGCCTCTGCTCACAGGTCATTTTGGCCCTGCCTGAAGTCAGTACTTTAAACGCATCCTCAAAGGAAATCCTAAAGGAGATCATTCCCCTGCCAAAACACATATGTGTGGACAGCATATACGCATTCATTCTGGAAATGAGGAAGCCGTCAAGGAGAAGTTTTGCTGGGAGTGCACAAAAAGCTCCTGGCCATGAGACCTGAGAGAGCAAAGTCCTTGCCAACTGATGCTATGGGGAAGAGAGAATGCTTCATGGCCCAAGGAGTAGAATCTTGCAGCCAGCTCTGGAAGGGTTGGCCAGGGTTTCACATAGGAGTTTGCATTCTTCAGGCAGGGCCAAGTAGTTGGCATCTATACAACAAAAGCATTCCCTAATGGGAAGCTACATCTTTGGCTTCTTTGATGTATGCCTTTCTATGTCTAGGTTATCCTAAAGATTTTATTAGCTAAGGCAATTTTGTAAAAATGACAACAACAACAAAAATGAAAAAACAAAAAAATAACCAAGCAAACAGAAGAACAATAAGAACAAGGAACATACTATTGTGTTACACACACATACACACACACGTACACACACCCCCACACCCCCACACCCACCCCTACTTAACCTTGTAACCAGAACCCAACAACTAATATCTTAGTACTTTCTTAAGCTGGCTCTTGCATTCAGAAATAATTTTACCTTTGACTAATCACATTTTGAAGTTATTCTTCATGTAAACCAGTGATTTTCAACCTGGGAAGCACCAGGGCTTTGTATTTAGATATTTTGATTTAATTGTTCTGTAGCAGGTGCCAGGCTTGGGTGTTTTTACCTGCCCCCTGCATGGTTCTGATGTGCAGCCAGGGGCTGGGGACCTTGATGTCCGTGGAGAAGCACCACACACTGCACCTTCCTCCCCTGCTTCATGAATCCTTCTTGATATTCCTAGATGAAAGCCAGAGCAGCAGGAATCAGAGTTTAAGCCACATGATGGTACGCTCTTAAGATTGTTATTCAAGTGGATTCCTTGTGTATTTTACTGTCACACTTTTGAGATACAGGAAATCCTTTTGACCTATTGATTTTGCAGAGCAGGCTTCCAGAAGTGTTAAGAATGCTCTGGAGGTCCTATGTGACTGACACAGTAATCTTGGGGCTTAGCAGAATACACTAGCCTCTGGCTGTGACATCCACAGAAAACTTTCCCCCATCAGGAGACACACATCTGAGAGAACACACTGGCATCTTTTCATTCACCTGAAAAATCAGGACAACAAAAATGTAATCTATGTGTGGATGGATTTCATGCTCTGGGAGAATCCTACTGGTCATTAATTAGTCTTTTCACATTACCGTCATCACATTGTGCTTCCTATTTTTTTGCTGAGGAGGTGGAAGATCTTGGATTACTTGGTCAGAGTTATCTACTTATGATTAGACCAGTCAGTTCATAGTTTCTGACTGTAGTGAGTTCACTTCCCTTGTAATGAATGCTGGCTCCTTTTCAAAGCCACAAAGAGAAATGATTTTTGACTTAAGGACTGAGAAAATAAAAAATATCTTTAGCTCTTAGGATATTATTTCTGACTAATTTGTAATATCCCAGGAGTCTGAATAGAACTTCTTATAGTAGGATTCCACATTTAAAAAATGTAGGAGGTAGATATATTCTATTTATTATCAAAGAAAGTATTTAAATAATTGCCTTTCAAAGGATTAGTAACTAGATGACAACACTTTCAATATATTATCTGGGTTCTTTGAAAACCTTATAAATTTGAGAAAAAAATCAATATAAATTTTCTCAAAGATACCCTAAAATCTATAGTTCAGTTTGGACATCTTAGCCTTTAATTAAGCAAGCAGCATTTAATTTTACATATTCTCAAACTATAGTTCAGTTTGAATGTTTCAGCTCTTGATTAAGTAAACAGCACTTTATTTTAAAGTACTATTTATTTATTTAAAAACATTTACAAAGTTCAACATTCCAAAAGGGCAAATGATTAAAAGTTAAAAGCTTTTTGCTCGCCTGTCTCCCAACCACCCAACCTTCCCTTCTCCAATTCAAACAGTGCTACAGTTTCTTGTATAGGTAACCTTTATTTATGCTACATTTAAGTGGAATTGGATAAGGAAATAGATTATTCTCACTGAAAGCCCAGAAAACAAGTTTTGATAGAAAATGAGGGAAAAAGGCAAGTGGCATTATTTTTATGAAGTACAGTAGTATTTACTGCCAAATTACTTTCCAGAATGAATCTCTGTTAATCATTACCCAAATATAATACCTCCTCAGTAGATGTTGAGAAATATTTGCTCATTTAATTGGCTATTGGTTGAGTGACGTCGTCCTAACACATCATTTGGTCTTGATTGTTTTCTTCTGTTTCCACATCCTCTGTGAGATTCTAGAATTAGGTAAATTGGGTGGTGAATTAGGTCAATGGTGGCTCATGTCTGTAATCTGAGCACTTTGGGGTGTCAGATTGGGAGGATCGCTTGCACCCAGGAGTTCAAGGCCAGCCTGAGCAACATGGCGAGACCCCATCTCTACAAAAAAAAGTAAAGAAAATTAGCCAGGCATGATTGCATGTGCCAATAGTCCCAGCTACTTGGGAGGCTAAAGCTGGAGGATGACTTTAGCCCAGGAGTTTGAGGTTGCAGTGAGCTGTGATTCTACTGCATTCTACTGCTGGAAACTTCATTCCAGCCTGGGCAAAAGAGTGAGACCCTTTCTCTAAAAAAAAAAAGAAAAAAAAGTAGAATCAGGTAAGCTGGCCCTCCTTACCTTTGATTTCTCTATTGCCTATAACCAGCCTATTACCCTCATTTGACTTGAAGACTGGAGTTCCCGGCTTGCACCTTCTCACATGTGCAATTTGGATTCACAGGTGGAACTCCAGGTCGTATTCATGGTGCTGAGCAACTTGGAGCACTTTCTCCTGAGATGTGGGGCAGGAGAGAGCTGAGGCACTTTTCCTGCTGTGTTAAGAGCTGCCTCCTACTTTCCCAGCAGGAAAGAGAGCCCAGTTGGGGTGAGAAAGCAGTTTTTTAGCTACTGCTGCATGTCAAATAGGGCTTCCTATTGCTTTGTTTACCCTATTGGCTAATTCTATGATTTTAGTTCCAGGAGGGTTTTGCCAGGTGGCAAATATTCTAGGTGACTGGGAAACAGCAACACCATAGCAGAGAGAAACAGTGCAAGGCTCTGTTTCCACCAGGACAATGCTAACTTGTATTCCCTATCATTTTTTCCCTCTTTGATATTTTTATTTTCAAAAACCCAGAAGAATGCATGGAAAGGGCTATACTGGACAGGTTGAAGCTGAGAAAGCAGTTTCCTTAGCAACTGTAGCCATATGAAAGGCTGGCAAGCCTTCCTTGTCTCATTTTTCATTTCATTTTCTGCAGTTCCTGAAAAGAGGTCAGATGCTCTGTGTTAAGTTCACATTGCAGTTTTGCTTGTGGTACCTTCTGTACCAGAGCCAGGCAAGGCAGATAACTGTACATGTTACTGACTGCTTCTGTTTATTTCAGTTAGAAATGAGCACATGCACACAGTCACATTTTGCAGTTGGTTTTCAAAGAATCACAGAAGACTTTTTTGTGAAAGGTTCAAAAACAAAAGTATAAAAGCAAAGACCACCTATTTGCAGGTTGTTGGTCTTTAATGAGAGCTATTCTGATTTAAAAATCATATTCGAATATTCTTGGTAATGGCAGACAGAACCACATTAAAAAAATTCAAATCAGTCCTCCACGAATATGATGCCTCTTCTAAAATTATTTGCAAAATCTAAAATGGAAGTTTTTGGTTAACGTTTCTAAATTCAATTCAACAATATTTGTTGCAGCTCTGATTCACTAAGAACTGCAGGGCATAAGCAGATGTGATAAGATGGTCTGTGCCCTCAAGGAATTTCAAATTTAGTCCTGGGAATAAGACAAATACAGTGTAATTACGACCACAAGGAAGAAAGTGACAAATGGCGCAAAGCAGTGGTTATCGACCTTGACTGCAGGTTGGAATCACCTGGCGAGCTTTAAAAACACCAGCACCAGGATCCTTCTCCTAGGGGTTCTCATTTCACTGGTCTGGGGTACAGCCTGGGGATTGGGATTTTAGAAAGGCTTTTCAGGTGATTCCAATGTACAGTTGAGGTTAAAGGCCCTAGTGAATAGTGTCCAAGAAACAGTTGTTGCTGGGGTGAGAAATTGTTTACTTTCAGGTAACATTTAAGAAAGGCCTTGAAAAGTGGGTGTGAGTTCAACAGGCAGAGAAACTTGGAAGGGAAAGGAAATGTTTGCAGAGGAGAAAAAGCATGAGGTAAGCCACGAAGTGTGAAACAGGGTGGGTGGGTGCGTGGGCATTTAGGGAACTGTGAGCAAACCCCCTCCATGTGAGTGTGGAGTATCCGTGTCCAGGAGAAGGTGAAGCTTCGAGGCAGATTGAGAAATGCTGAGGTGGGTAAGGTAAAAAGACCCTTAGCTGGAGGCAAGACTTGGTTCAAATTTGCTTTCTTGTTTTTAATTGTGCCTTGAGATCTCTGGTGGTTTGAGCCCAGTCGTGATTGGGGGAAGTCAAGCAGAAGGGAAGACAAGGAAAAGAGCTTGTTTATGGGAGAAAAGGATGAGTTCAATATTTGACAACATCACTGTAGTTAGGCGGAATCTTGGAGGTACTTTGGTTAGGCTCCTTTGTTTTCCAGTGGAGGAAGCCCTAGGGGGAACTGACCTAGGACAATTACATGACTAGTCAATGGGTTATTGTGATTGCAAGGTTGGGGGAGTTCAGGTGGAGATGTCCAGCAGGCAATTGACAAACAGGTGTGAAGCTGTAGAGAGAGGTCAGGGATGAAGATATAATTTTGGACTTACTTTCAATTAGGTAACAAGGACTTGGGGGTGAGAGAGGAATATGGAAAGAAGAGAGAAAGTGATATTTAGAAGAAAAGAGAACTTGAAAAAAGAGGCATAGAAACATCAGAGAAATAAGAAGAGACTCAGAATAATTTAGTGGTGCAGAAGTCAGGAAACAGAGTTTTGCAGAGGAAGAATCAACATCCAAAAGACTGGGGAGAGACTGCCGGCATGCAGGCAGAGAGTCCCTGGGATGAGCGGCTTGAGTATAACTTGTGACACCATTGTGCGATGGTGGGTGAGAGGTAGATGTTAGGAGTGACACATTAAGGCGGCTGAGGAAGATGCTATGAGTTTTCTTCATGTGCTGGATGACCCTTCCCCAATTCTTACATTCAGTCATTTTTCATCAATTAAAACGCAAAGTGGTAGTGGTGAAAAACAGACGATTTTGCTTTCTGAGGAGCAAACAAAAGCCTCCAATTTTAAAATTTCAATTAAAATCAATGAAAAAAATGACATTCTGTACTACGAGCTTGAAAATATAGAATGAATAGCTTAAAAACCACCATAATTAGGTATCTTTCCAGTCCGAGACTTAGAATTAGACCTGAGTCATTTACAAAGGAATACCAATGGGTGGGGTGTGAATATGTTTATAGATTTTATGTATTATATTGATTGATGAGGAGAGAGAGAGGGGAAACGTAGGGTGTTGCAGACGGTACAAATGAAAAGACTCTAGATTTTCACTTTGAGGAGGGCAGACAGCATGCTCTAAGCTGTTGAGTGGCTCTGCTCAGCGGTGAGAAAACCCAAAGGCATTGTGCCTCCCAGAATCCCCCTCGGCTGCCCAGAAATAGAGAGTTAATGAACAGGGACAGACGCTATCAACAAAAGAAGAAATGCTTTATTTATTATTCACTAATCTCCAGGGTCCCTGTGCTATTCAGAATTAACATGCTCTCTGGAATAATGGTTTAACACCTCCTGGTTTGACAGAGCTGTGCTTATCCAAGTACGTGCAGCACTTTTTTTCTGA
The DNA here is from genome assembly GCF_030222135.1 of Aotus nancymaae. Lineage (NCBI taxonomy): Eukaryota > Metazoa > Chordata > Mammalia > Primates > Aotidae > Aotus > Aotus nancymaae. The sequence continues at coordinate 49,932,964 of NW_026988432.1, read as the reverse complement.
GAGCCAGGATGGAGCATATGATGGAGCCCCTGACTCTTTCAGCCTTTGAAGGGCATTCACTTCCCATTCCTGCCCCAATGTGAGAATGATCTCATAGCATCACTGACAAGGGCGGCCTTCTCTTATATGTTTTTAGTGTTAAGGAGTTCACCACCTAATAAGGTAGCCCATTCTGTTTTAAGTGATTTTATAACTTTAGAAAGTTTTCCCATAGATGAAATTCTTTCTTTCCATAGCATTCATCTTGTACCTGGTCCTAGGGCTTCTCTCCTTCAGATTCCATCATTTCCCTCAAGTTTTCCTCTATTAACTATTGAATTTGTACTCTACTACTACAGTCTTCATATTCATTCGCTTTATGATATGGAAATAAAACCTTAAAAAGTCATAGCTTATGTACTCAAAATTCTGTCATATGATGACCAGGTCCATTGGGGTTATGCATTCCTTTAAAAAGTCCTTGAAACCAACACAATGTTGTTAACTTCATTTGCTCATTAATGCTGGCAGAGTCTAGAATCCTCTTAGAACCTGGATGGAATGCTCTATTATGTGTCTTTGACAAGCATCTTTCTGAGCAGGGACTTCCCTGCTGTATGTCAGTCTATGTTGTGAATGCAAAGGCATCACTTTCTTCAGTGATGAGCTAGGGTGACATCTGGGCTATCAGAAAAATGTAACAGTTATCACTTACAGAAGCCTGTTTGCAGCCAAATCACAGAACTTCTAAACAAACAAAAAATATCTCATCTTAGGGATGGAAGTTTTGCTATTTTTTTTTTCCAAGATAGCCAAGCACCGTAGATGGCCACAAGTGAGTCTTTGACAAATTCCTGCTGAGTTTATTTGAGTGGAATCTCCTTCTTGTCTCTGAATTAACATTTTCCTGTGGAGGTACTGGTAGAGGGCCTCCCCACAAAACAAGAGAGATATCTTTTGACAACTTCTTCTTCTATGAAGGGTATTTGGTTTCTATAGTATTTCTTTGCAAGACGAGGTCAAGAATTCTGTGTTAGACATTATTTGAAACAATTTTTTTTGGGGTAATTGATAATACAAATAAGAAAACTAGGATAATCAGCAGACAAATTGGATCAGGAAATCTATGCTAGCATCTTACACAGGGCAGCATAAATGCCTACAGTTCAATAGCTCAAATAATCAAAATGCTTACCTTTCTTATCTGGGTTCTTCAGAGTCCTCAGGATATCTGGATGACTGCTTTCAGTTGTCACATTTTTGTTCCTTAGGGAATTAACATTGTTATTTTTGTCCACAATGACTAAGAGATATGCAAATAAATCACAAATGATTTTTTTCTGTACATAGTTTTTCAGGGCATTTTTCCCAACTCCTCTTACATAACTTTAAATATAGTGTGAATTGAGGTGAGACCAATTTAAATTATAGACACCATTCTCGTCATTTTAACAAATGCCCTTATCATATCCAGCTCTATTACTTTTACCGTGACAGGCAGTCCGTGCTAGTATCTCTTGGCTCACGTGGACTCCGTGAGTTACGCTTGGGTCCCTGTGTAACAGATTGATTTGTAAGTCCCTCTCTGTCCCTTCTCTTCAGTCAGTCTACTTAATGACTCTTCCTCTTGGCCTTTTTTAGTAAGGCATTTATGTGCATTAATGGTAGAAGCTTTATGTACAAATAAAGCTTGACACATTTTTCAAGTGTTGGGTTGGTATTTAGTGGACATCTTGATGTTTCCTCTGTAGATTGGAGGGCTGGCAATTTTACTGAAAGCTCAATGCTTGGAAACAAAGCCAATGGCAAAGTGCCTACCCCTGCCCCGTCTCCTTAACTTTTGTGGTTGAAGTGCAACTTTTCCTACCATTTTAATGAAAGAACAGCTCAGTAGGTGCCAGGCTTCTAGATGCCAGGGTGCTTGGAAGGGTGAGCTGAAGGAAAGAGAATGAAGAGGTTGTGTAGATAGAAGATGTTTGGCATCTGTAATTACGTAAGAGAGAGGAGAAGTAGGTGAGTCTGGAAAGCAGAAATCTGAGGTTTTTCGATAAATTAACAGTCTCTCTCTGTTACTCTCTCTCTCTCTCTCTCTCTCTCTCTCTCTCTGTTGCTTTCTCTCTCTCAGTCAAATTTTGTGGTGGCAACTCATTCCTGTACCGGGGTGTGACATGTAGAATCCAGATGTTCTTGAATCTTCATGTGTAGAATTAGACAAGTTTGGGGGAGAGTCAAAGGCCTTTTTTCTAGGCCTATTTCCAATGCTATTTTTTCCCACAAAGCATTCTCTGATTCCCTTGAAGATGGACTCTCTTTCTCTTGGATCTCCAAGAGCATTCAGTGTCTCACTTAGCCTTAGAAGTTGCTCCTTGTGAGTTTGTATCCCTTCTGAACTGTGTGCTCCCTGAGGGTGGGCCTGAACTTGGCATGCTTTTGTGTCTCCGGCTGCCCTGAGTGTGGAAGACACTCTCCCAATGCTGGAGTTGAATTGGAAGGACGGAAACTTGAAAGACTGAGAGAGAAGAGACGTAGGCTTTAAAAACATCTGTTCTTTCCTTTTCAAGAGCAGCAGATCACTCCAGGGGCCACCGGAAGAGGGAACCGACTCTGTGTCATGACTCAAGGAAGCTGCTATTTTGGTGGAGGGCGTGGCTGCAAAACTCTGCCAGGAGATTTTTACTGAAATATCTTCACAGGATCCTCGGTGCTTATGGGCACAGCTAGGCTCTGAGGAATAGGATAACTCTGTTGCGTTATTAGCAAATATTTGACCTCAAGGTGCCAAGGATAGGAAGGAATAAGGCCTAGGGGGATGAGGCCAGGTACCAGGAAAATAGGTGAGTCCAGTGGGCATCTTGTGTGTTTCAGGGTTGTGACACCCTTCTTTCTCTAGGTGAAGCTCCAAGATTGAGCAGGTGACATCATCTCTGATGTCATCTCCTCCTCCTTTACTTTCTGGCCCCCTTTCACCATATTGATTTGTGATCTTCCAAATGGGAACTTTTATGTCATCCATCCCTGGGCTTAGCTGGGTGCCTAACATGGAAGGCACTGAATATGAGCTTAATGAGCCAATCTGTCACACCCTGTTACGATGCTTGCTTTCATGTGTGTTCCAGTTTGATGTATCCATCCTCCCATCAGACTCTTCAAAGTTGAAAGTAAGTTCAAAGACTCTTACTTTTTAATTTCAACATTGCCTAACACAACATCCTTTTAAAGGACAACAATAATACATTTTAAATAAAATTACTGTTTCAGACGTATTTTTGTATACTAATTTTTAAAATAAAGAAAATTTCATTTTTAATGTTTTATTCTATTACTTTGTACTTATAAATATTTTTGTATAAAAAATGATAGATAGTGGCCGGGCACGGTGGCTCACGCCTGTAATCCCAGCACTTTGGGAGGCCGAGGCGGGTGGGTCGCCTGAAGTTAGGAGTTTGAGACCAGCCTGACCAACATGGTGAAACCCCGTCTTTAAAAAAACAAACAAAAAATGATAGATAGTTACAAAGCTTAAAAATAAATGGAATGCCCATAGTCACCACCCAATCCCAGTGTTAGAATGTTACTAAAACTCCCTTCCTGTGTGTTCTCTTACTCCAAACTCTGCTTCTGTTCAGTGGGTAACTACTCTTCTAACACTTATGATTATCGGCCCATTGATTCCTCCTAAATACAGTTTTATCTCAATGTATATATTCTTGAACAATATATTGTTTAGTTGCATTTGTTTTTAAATTCTATTTAAAAATTCCCATCATTTTGCATGTAGATTTCTGGTGCTTTCTTTTCCTTGCTTAAAATTGTTTCCAAATGTATTGATGTTGTGGCATGTAGCTTATTAATTTTCACTGCTACATAATATTTCATGATATGGAAATATAATAATTGTTTATTTCCCTTTCCTGTTGACAGACATTTGACATGTTTTTGCTGTTATATTTGGCTGGTATGAAACACCAAATCTGTGTATGAATTTATTTGGTGTATATGCATTTAGAAGCAGGGTCTGTAGGTATTCAACTTTGCAAGAAAACGTCAAACTGCTTTCCAAAGTGGATCTACTAATTTTCCTTGAAGCCATCTATGAAATTTCCCCACTGATCTGCTTTCTCTATAACCCTTGGTATTGTCAGACTTAGCATTTTTTTTTAACAGTCTAGTGGGCACAAAATGACATCTTTTTATGTCTGTACTTAGGTAAAGCCCCCAGATTTAGCAGGTGACATTGTCTCCCCTCCTTTGCTTCCCAAATCCTTGCAACCACATTTATTGGTTATGTCCCAATAAAGAGGCTTTATCACATTCATCCCCGGGCTTAGCTTGGTGCCTGACATGGGAAGACTTGTTGATCTGAGTTTACTAGAGACTCCACAGAATTTGGATCAACAGAATCTTAGAGCTAGATGGGATTTACAGAATGGAACATCTGAGAAAGCCCCAAACCAGACAGCAGGAGGTTGGTGTGTGTTCTCTCTTTCTCTTTCTCTCCCCCGTTCTCTCTCTGTGTGTGTTCGTTTGTATATATACATATAACACAGTTGTGTGTGTGCAATTGTGTCTTATGGAGAACAAGCATATTGACATGTTGATATTAACACAGCCCCTATGCAGGAGAGGAGAGGACAGGATGAGGACCATACAGACTGACAGATTTGTTCTCTTGTGAAATGGTAAAAATGACTGCTCTGCTGGAGGGACTGTGGGCTCTGGGGATTGTTGCCAGTTAGAGAGCATTATGCAAAAGATGGGAGAGTGTGTGAGTGAGAGAGGTATCTGTGAAAAAAGAGTGTGAGTGAGAGAATTTGCTGGAGTTTGAGAAGTCTGTAATCACAGATTTGGGAAGCTAGAGAATTGGAGCGAAGAGGAAAGAAGATACTAATAATATTGCCAGGACCTGGGTATTCTGATCCTCTTTTAAGATTCATCCATAAATAAAATAAAGAATTTTAATCACCAAAGTCCTGTTGGAGATTTAGCCGCATTTTCTTTAACTTGTCAAAACTTTGTAATGGAACCAAATGAAGTTCATTCAATTTTAGATATATATTCACACATATCCTAAAAACCGTAACCACAGTAGTTTGAAAAATATCATATGTTATTATGACCATTATTACCAAATATTTCACTTAAAGGATAAGATATAAATGCTACAGGCCCAAAATACAGTGAAGACTTGCCATTTTAAACAAAATATCTCCTTATAACCAACAGTTCTCTTTCAAAACATTTTTCAAAATATAAAAACGTAATATCTGCTTGATGGATATTGTAAACCAATAAAAGGCAAATAAATAGAAATACTCTTATACTGAATCTCAATATTAGCTTTTGGTTTTAGGTGCAATATAGTTATTCTGATGGGCAAAATCATTCAAACCAATTTTAATGTGTGTGCAATTATAGCATTCTACTCTACATGTTGATAAGACTACAGTTGTGTTTAGCTAGGCTAAGAATTCAGCTGTGTTTAGCTGGGCTAATGTTTCCATTGTCAAACCTGCTAATCAAAAAGCCAAGTTTTAATGACATTTGTCAGCATTTTCTTAGGGACTAAATAGGTATTTGTTTACTTATTTCATGTGATATATTTTTTAGAGGTACTCTTACCATTTCTGGCCTTAATATGAAATCCTTATATTGTACACCAAGTAATACATTTAATGAAAGACCAAATCTATTGGATATTTGAACCGTTGCATTCCATGTAAAATGTGTCTTTTTAAACCTATAACAGACGTTAAAAATATGCTCAGTCAAATTTCTTGGGGCCTCCCGTGTCAGCCTTCCTGGAATCCCTCGAGATGCGTCGTCTTAGATATGATCAGATGTGCTCTCAGGGTGAGCTTTTCTGTATTAAGAGCTCCCTTTTTATTTATAAAGTGTCGATACTGTAACACAGGTCCTATATCCACCTGGATGTCTGACCTCCACACATCCTAGAGTACCCTGGCTTCAGAAACTCCATTTTGCTGTAGCAATGCCCTCCTTTCTCTTCACAGGCAACCTCTCTTGCCCCTCCTTCTGACAATCTGCCAGACAGTCACCGATTTTTCTTTGCTGGCAATGCACTGTTACCAGTAATTGCAGAAACCATTAATAAAGTGGGTGGGAGGGGGGCGAGGGGGAGAGGGAAGCGAGACACAAAGGGAATAAGTATTGTACATAGCCCACAGGCTTTTCCCTCCCACACATATGATGCACTGTTGTTCCCCGCCTCACGTGGGAAAATGTTGTCCTGCTGAAAATACACCTTAAAGGCAGCTCTGCCTCAAAGATATCACATATGCATATTAATAACACACACTTTGTAGTGCCTAGAGTTGTTTTTAATGAAGCAAGCTGAAATATACCGGCAACTTTCTCATCTTCTTCTGAGAGCTGCAGTTGATCCATAAGGGTGGGTTGGGATGGCTTCTGCCCCCAAAAGAAAGATGAGAGAGGCCTGGCTAATAATTCTTTATGACAGAAATAGAGAGGGAAGGAAGCATCACTGGGTGAAATGAGTCCATCTTCCAGAAAGACCGAGGCTTTCGGAAGAGTTTTAGCACAGGCCATGCATGTCAGTAAAAGTAAATAAAGGTCAGTGTAGATGAGAGAAGGACCTGGAATGGAAAGCCAGAGGAAGGCAGGAAGATATTTGAGGAAGAGGCTTTGTGTGAGGAGGCATGAAGTTTCCTTTAACCATGAGATGATGATTTTTCCTCTTGCCTGATGCTCTTCCATTTTCTTAGGGACTTAACTTGCTTATTTAAAGTGAAGAAATCACCTCTGTTAGCTGGGCCAAATGTAAGCTTGAACTTTTAGGGACAATATGGTATATTCTGCCTATCAAGTTCTCACTCCCTCGGGTCCATTGCTCTAAAGAACAACTGATTCTTGGGGGTTTAGCCATGAGCAAGACTGAGTAATTGATATTTGGCTTACTTTTATTAGATGAGCCCAAGAGGCAGGTATGATTTTTCTAAAAGACTTGGCTCATTTGGTTAGAACATGATGCTAATGAGACCATTATCTTGGTCTCATTTTCTTGTGGTTTAACTTTGCGGAGAATAAATTTCTTCCATGCTCACAGAGTTTACTCACAAAGAGAAATAGTGTGGCCTGCTCAAGACAAAGCCATCATCACCTCTGGGAAACCAAATGACAGAGCCTAAGCTGGTCCTGTGTTTCTCACACCTGTTCCTTGTTTCCATTCTGGGAAGAGAGGGTTAGTGACCTGTCACAGCTTGCTTCGGTAGGCTTCTAATATTCTCCATGTCTCTAGACTCTTCCCACTCTAATAATCTTACACATGGGGGCCAGGGGCAGCCCTACTCATGCCATCTTCATTAATGACCCTGAAGTTAAAACCCAATGCCTTTGTAATTAAAGCTTTCTGTGTTCGATCCCTGATTTCCCTTCCCATCTTGACTCCTCATCCTTTTTATCATTATTGTTGCACTCAGATTGCATAACCCGTTAGCCCTCAGATTTTCTCCATGTTTTTCACCTTTGTGTTTATTCTCCTGATGTTACACCTGGTGGAAACACCCTCTCACCAATTATCTCAAATTTTTTTCATGACATGGCATTGTTTAAGTGTCACCAGTTTTAGAGTGGGCACAGTGGCTCACACACACCTGTCATCCCAGAACTTCAGGAAGCTGAGGTGGGAAGATTGTTTCAGCTTAGGAGTTCAAGACCAGCTGGGGCAACATAGTAAGATCTCTACAAAAAATTTAGTCAGGTATTGTGGTGCTTACCAGCTAACCCTCTCTTCCCAGAATGGAAAGAAGGAACAGGTGTGAGAAACACAGGAACAGCTTAGGCTCTGTCATTTGGTTTCCCAAAGGTGATGATGGCGTTGTCTTGAGCAGGCCTCACTGCTTGGGAGGCTGAGGTAGGAGGATCACTTGAACCAGAAGTTTGGGGCTGCAGTGAGCCGTGACTGAGCCACTGCACTCCAACCTGGGCAACAGAGTGAGACCCTGTCTCAAAAAAAAAGGAAGAAAAAAGAGAAAAAAGTCACTAGTTCCACAAAAAACTTTCTGTTCTCACAAATGGAGACAAACTCTCCATCTTTTAAATGTCTCTTGTACTTGGTTTTTACCTCTTTTAAGACATGAGTTGTATTTTTATATAATTATAATCATTTTTTATTGAGTACCTAAAGTGCTAAACATTACGGTACATGGTAGGTTGAATATAAACATTTGTAATCTCCTTGTATTAGTTAAGGTTATACTAGCTTCTCTAACAACCCCCAACTTTTAATGATTTAACATAATAGGTCAATATGGTGTTACTGGTTAGCAGGAGGCTCTTCTCCAGATGTTGATCCAAGGACAGCATTAGTTTAATCTAGTTCAGGTTTTTCTACCTATTTTATTTATTAGTTATCTATTGCTGCATAACAAATCACCAAATCAAACTTACTGGCTTAATAAAACACATTATTTCACAATTTCTGTGGCTCAGAGATTTGAGAGAAGTTTAGCTGGGTGGTTCTGCCTTTAGGATTTCTCATGAGGTTGCAAACTGTTGGCAGGGGTTGTATCATCTGCAGGCTGGACTGGGGCTGGCGGATACATTTCCAAGGTAAGTCACTCGCAATACCTTGCCATGCAAGCCTCTTTACTGAGTGTCCTCATGGCAGGGCAGCTGACTTCCCCCAGAGTCAGAGATGCAAGAAAGCGTGAGATGGAGCTTGTCCTTCGTGACCTACTCTGCAAAGTCGCACTCTGTCATTATTTCTGCAGTCTATGTGTTAGAAGCAAGTCACTGAGTTTAGGTCACACTCAGGCAAGGGGAAATTAAACTCCAGCTTTCAAAGAAAAGTATTTCAAAGGATTTTGTACCCTTTTTAAAACCACCACACCCTGAAACCTTCCATGCTTCCTTCCATTCTGTGGGGCTAGGCAATCTCCTAGGGCCTGCATTCTTTAGCTTCCCGCAGATGGAAGATGAAGAAAGCATGAAGACACACCATCTTCTTAAAAACACTTGTCTGAAAATGACACTTATCACATCCATCCTCATTCCAGTGATGGAATATACATATACAGAGTGTCATATGGCCAACTCTGGATTTAGAAGGTGGCTGGAATATGTTGTCTCTGGCCAGACAGCCATTTCTTGGTGGCAACACTCTTAAACTTACACCCTACCCCAAATGTTAATTTCTTTAGGGCAGAGACTGTCTTGTTTTTCTTTGTATTCTTTATTCTACAGATAGCAAAGGCCTTGTGCAGAGCCAGTGTTTTTTTAAATATTTCATGAAAGAATGAATACATAAGTAATGGGATGGTAACATTATTTTTCTGTGTATTTCAAAAGACAAACCCAGGCTTGCTTCTTAACTAGAATACACACAACTGTGCTACTCAAATTCTATTTACAACTCGGCTCTGGCCTGTGTGTCTATGCTCAGAACAACGCAGGCATGATGGTTCTCTTGTTATTTCTTATGAATTATTTATCTTCCCCCCTCTGAACTTTCTTCAAATGGCACATTGCAAAGGACTAGTTCTTTACTAAAGAATATTACATAAAGGCAAGAATGTTCAAAGCTTCTCTGCATCACTACACAAACAATTCAAGTAAGATGCTGCCAAATGCCAAAGTGATGGGATCACAGGGTAGCAGAGATAAGAGGTAAATTGTCATAGCAACCAGAGGACCTTGGTTGGAATGACTGCACTCCAACTTAAAAGGAAGTTTTAAGAGCTTAAATACACACAAAGAAATGGCTAATTTCATAAAAATGTCATTTAAAAACAAGAGAATCTCTTTAAACTTTGCTGAGTGAATATAATTTGGAAAAAGTGTAATGTGGAAAAATGCCAAATCTGGGCATTAGTGAGGTTTTACCATAATAATTAATAAGAGCAACAATTTTTGTTCATTATTAAATACGTGATATTTTTAAGTTTAAAAAAAATAAGTTATTCATTTGGGGGTTGTGATGGTAACAAATGCTTAATGTAGATGAATTGAAAATGTGGAAAAGATAAGAAAGGGAATTAAAGATAATCTTACCACCCAGAGTAAAGCAATCTAAAAAATATTTTTAGTATATATGTATATATGTTCAATCATATGTGCATAAACAAAATTGAGATTGCTTGTATATATTTCTTTTGGTATGTTGGCTTTTTACTTACATTATCGCACAAACATTTTCTCACATCTTTAATATTCTTCAAAACATTACTTTCCATTATTTAGATATATCTTAAATTCATCTAATTACTTCTATAATGTTTGACATATTGATTATTTTCATATTTGGGGTAGCATAATTTTGTAGCCAACACTATGAATGGACAATATTTGTCTCATAATACAGTATTAATGAGTGTTTGATAGACACATTAAAAGACGCAAATATTTCTGAATATCTCTGATTATTGCTATGTTCCTAAAAATGAATTATTATCTATTATTTTGAAATTTTTTCATTTGTTTCTCAACTTAGGTTATTTTTATTTTGCCATATGCAGATTAACTCTTTTATTTTTTTGGTTTATTTTTCATTGTACTTTGTTAAGTTTAAGGTCCACAGTATGATGTTTTGATATACATATGCATATGGAAGTGATTGCTACCATCAAGCAAATTAACATTTATTAACATCTTCATCATCTCATAGAGTTTCCTCCCCTCCTTCCTTCCTTCCTCTCTTCTGCCTTCCTGCATTTCTGCCTCCTTCCCTCTCTCCCTCTCTCTTTCTTTGTGGCAAAAGTATCTAAAACATAAGCTCTTAGGAAGTTTTCCATGTATAATACATGGAAATATAATATTATTATATTATAATATTATTAACTAGGGTCCTCATGCTATACATGAGATCTCTAAAGTATTCATCCTACAAAACTGAAACTTTGTATCCTTTGATCTACATCTCCCTACCACACTCCCAACCACCATCACAACTATCATTCTTTTCTGTTTCTACATATCTGATTTGTTTTTAGATTTATCTGGAAGATCTACTGAACTGTGCTGTGAGCATTTGGAATAAACTTGGCTTCTAATACCTAGATTATGGACCATTTTATGTAATGGGGGAATAATAGTTTGCAAAACATGTGTGAGGGAATTAGAACAGTCTTGCGTAGCCTCTGATAAGTCCGCAGCATCTGCTGGTAGCTGTGGTGTCTTCTCTTACTGCCCCAGACTAAAGCTTCCATTTGGAAGAGGCTTCATATTTGATGATACCCTCTTCTCTCCATTAGATCAGTTTGGTCTCCACGTCAACTCTATGAAGTCAGTAGGGCCAGTCGTATTGACCTTATTTTATGGAAGAGGAGAAGAGACTCAGTTTGTGACATTAAAGTTCAGTCCAAGGATCTGAAGCCTTGCCTGGCTTGTCTATTTCTAGAATACATGCAAAAAACTCTGGGACCCTGTTGCATTGGCTCCTGCTTCCCAAAACAACCCTTCAAAATTTTTTTTAGACAGAGTCCAGGCTGGAGTGCAGTGGCGCCATCTCGGCTCACTGCAACCTCTGCCTCCTGGGTTCAAGCAATTCTCCTGCCTCAGCCTCCTGAGTAGCTGGGACAACAGGCCGGTGCTGCCACACCTGGCTAATTTTTTTGTGTTTTTAGTAGAGACAGGTTTCATGATGTTAGCCAGGATGGTCTTGATCTCCTGACCATGTGATCTGCCTGCCTTGGCCTCCCAAAGTGCTAGGATTACAGGCATGAGCCACTGCACCCGGCCTGAAGGCTAATCTTTTTAGATGTTTGGCCAGTTTTCTATTATTAGGAGGTTCAACAAACTTAACTTACTGTCATTTTTGATACACTAAGATTTTAATTTTGTCAGTTGGAGCTATTGTTTTCAAACTAACAATCCTTTGGGAAAGGGCTGTGATACCTGTTAACTTTTCCTTTGTTTTCAGGATGAGAGGGAGGAACAAAGATGCAGCATGCAGTTCAGAAAATCCTATTGATTCTTTGTCTTTAGAATGTAAAGCAAAATATTACAAAACTATTAGGAAGACAGGTTAGTATCACCAGGTCACTAACGTGTTAAGAAATGTACCCCTTTTCTGTCAGCCTCTCATAAATGTCAGGGAAGACTTGTGACCACTCAGAGGTTCACTAGTGGGATTTCACACTCAAATCCCCTTGGAGTTCACCATTAATAACTCCTTATTGAAGCCTCACATTAGGCTTAAAGGATGCCAAATGAGTATGTAAATTAGACCCAATCATTTAAAACTAGGGCTCTCGGGAGTGGAGCAAGATGGTGGAATGGAAGTCTCTGCTGATCATCTCACTGCCCCCATCCCTGCAAAGACAACAATTTAACAACTGTCCACACACAAAAACCACCTTCAGAAGAACCAAAAATTAGGTGAGTTCTCACAGTACCTGGTCATGTCACTGAAGGAGGCACTGAAGAGGTGAGAAAAACAGTCTTGAATCACTGATGTCACTGCTCCCTCCTCCCCTGGCAGTGGTGGTGTGATGCAGAGGGTGTTTGCACGTGCTCAGGAGAGGGAGAACACAGCAACTGTGAGCACTGGACTCAGTGCTGCCCTGAGGGTAGATGAAACTCAGCTGATGCCCGCCAATGGAGGGAGCATTTGGGCCAGCCCTACCCAGAAGGGAGTCACCAATTCCAGTGGTCAGAACTGGAGTTCCCCACAAGTCTTGCCTCTGCAGGCAAAAGTGCTCGGGGGTCTTAAGTAAACCGGAAACACAGTCTAGACCACAAGGAATGCAACTCCTAGGCGAGTCCTAGTGCTGAATTGGGCCCAGGGCCAGTGGACTTGTGGGGGGTACATGACCTACTGAATTAGCAGTTGGGGTGGCTAAGGGAGTGCTGGCATTATCCCTTCCCTGATCCCAGGCTGCACAGCTTGTGGTTCCAAAAGAGACTCCCTACCTTCCACTTGAGGAGAGGAGAGGGAAGAGTGGGGAGACTTTATCTTGCATCTTGGATACCAGCTCAGCCACAGCAGGATAGGGCATTGGTTAGAGTTATGAGGCCCCCTTTCTAGGTCTTAGCTCCCAGATGATATTTCTAGACACACCCTGGGCCAGAAAGGAAACTGCTTCCTTGAAGGGAAGGACCCAGTCTTTGCAGGACCTATCACCAACTAACTAAAGAGCCCTTAGGCCCTGAATAACCAGCAGCATACTTAGGTACTATGTCGAAAGCCTTGGGTGAGACTCTGAGGTTTGCTGGCTTCACATGAGACTTAGCACATTCCCAGCTGTGGTGGCTATGGGGCAAGACTCCCTTTGCTTGAGAAAAGTGTGGGGGAAAACTAAAGGGAACTTTGTATTGCATCTTAGGCACCAGCTGGGCCACAGAGGGGTAGAGTACCAAGTGGACTCTTGGGATCACTGATTCCAGGACTTGGCTCTTGGATGGCATTTCTGGACCTGCTCTGGGCCAGGGAGGAGCCCACGGCCCTGAAGGGTGAAGCTGAGGCCAGACAGCACTCACCACAACCGACTGAATAGCCCTTGGGCCTTACTTAAGTGAATGTCACTGGTAGTCTGGCAGTACTTTCTCATGGGACTGTGATGGCAGTGGCCATGGGGTGAGGCTATTCTGCCTTTAGAAAGGGTAGGGAAGAGGGGGAAGGACTGCATCTTGTGGTTTGAGTGCCAGCTCAGCCACAGTACAATAGAACACCAGATAGACTTCTAAGGTTTTTGACTCTAGTCCCTGGCTCCCAGATGGCAGCCCTGGACCCATTCAAGGCCTAGTGAAATTTACACCCTGACGGAAAGGACACAGGCCTGGCTAGTTTTGCTACCTGCTGATTGTAGAGCTCAGGACCTTGAGTGAACATAGGCAGTAGCCAGGGAGTGGTTACAGAAGAACTTGTGCAAAACCCACTGCTGTGTTGGCTTCAGGTCTGACTCAGAGCAGTCCTCATGGTGGTGGCCACAGGGTTGCTTGTGTCACTCCAACCCTAGCCCCAGGTGGCTCAGAATAGAGAGAGAGTCTCCATTTGTGTGGAAGAAAGTAAAGGAAGTGAACAAGAATCTCTGGTAACCCAGAGAATTCTCCTGGATCTTGTCCAACACTATCAAGGTGGTACTTCTACAAGTCTGCAAGAAACACAGCATTACTTGGCTTGGGGTGCCCCCTAAAGCAAATGCAGCTTAGATCGTAACACCCAAGTCTTTTTGAATACCTGTAGAGCCTTCCCAAGAAGGATAAGTACAAATAAGCCCAGACTGCATAAATTGTGAAAAAATGCTTAACTCTTCAATGCTCAGACAGAGAAAGATCTTCAAGTATCAAGACTGACCAGGAATGTATGACCTCACCAAATGAACTAAATAAGTCACCAGAGACCAATACTGAAGAAACAGAGATATGTGACCTTTTATACAGAGAATTCAAAATTGCTTTTTGAGGAAGCTCAAAAAAAATTAAAGATAACACAGAATGAATTCAGAATTCTATCAGATAAATTAGCAGAGAGATTGAAATAACTAAAATGAATTAAGCAGAAATTCTGGAGCTGAAAAATGTAATTGGTATACTGAAGAATGCATCAGAGTCTTTTAGTAGCAGAACTGATCAAACAGAAGAAAGAACTAATGAGCTTGAAGACATGTTATTTGAAAATACACAGTCAGAAGAGAGGAAAGAAAAAAGAACAAAGAACAGTGAAATGCTTCTACAGCATTTGGAAAATAGCTTCAAAAGGGAAAATGTAAAGAGTTATTGACCTTAAAGAGGAGGTAGAGAAAGAGAAGGATAGAACGTTTATTCAAAGGAATAATAACAGAGAACTTTGCAAACCTAGAGAAAGATGTCAGTGTCCCCATACAAGAAGGCTACGGGACACCAAGGAGATTTAACTCAAAGAAGACTCTCTCAAGGCATTTAATCAAACTCTCAAAGGTCAAGGATAAAGAAAGGATTCTAAAAGCAGCAAGAGAAAAGGAACAAATAACATTCAATGGAACTCCAATATGTCTGGCAGCCAACTTTTCAATGGAAATCTTACAGGCCAGGAGAGAGTGACATGACAAATTTAAAGTCCTGATGGAAAAAGCTTTTACCCTAGAATAGTATATTCAGTGAAAATATCCTTCAAACATGAAGGAGAAATAAAGAATTTCCCAGACAAACAAAAGCTGATGGATTTCATCAACACTAGGCCTGTCTTATAAGAAATGCTAAAGGGAGTACTTTAATCAGAAAGAAAAGGACATTAATGAGCAATAAGAAATCATCTAAAGGTACAAAAGTCTCTAGTAATAGTAAGTACACAGAAAAACACAGAATATGATAACACTGTAACTATGGCATGTAAACTACTTTTATCCTAAGTAGAAAGACTAAGCAATGAACGAATCAAAAATACTAACCACAACAACATTTTAACACATAGACAGTGCAATAAGATACAAATAGAAACAACAAAATGTTAAAAAGTGGGGAGATAAAGTTGACATAGAATATTTATTAGTTTTCTTTTTGCTTTCTTATTTGTTTGTAAACAGTGTTGTTATCAGCTTAAAATAATGGGTTATGAGATAGTATTTGCAAGCCTCATGGTAACCTCAAACCATGAAACATACAATGGATACACACAAAAAAAGGAAGAACTAAATCATATCACCAGAGAAAATTACCTTTAGTAAAAGGAAGACAGAAAAGAAAGAAAGAGGAAGACCACAAAATAATCAGAAAACAAATAACAAAATAGCAAGAGTAAGTTCTTAATTTTCAATATTAACATAGAATGTAAATGAGCTAAGCTCTCCAATCAGAGGACATAGACTGTCTGAATGGACAGAAAACCAAGATCTATTCATCTGTTGCTATAAGAAACACACTTCACCTGTAAAGACACACATAGACTCAAAATAAAAGGATGGAAAAAGATATTCCATACCAATGAAAACCAAAAAAGAGCAGGAGTAACTGTACTTATATCAAACAAAATAGCTTTCAAGATAAAAACTATAGAAGTGGTAAAGGTTACTATATAATGATAAAGGGATCAAGAAGGTATAACAATTTTAAATATGTATGTCCCCAAACATATATATTTGAGTGCTGGAACATTGAGATATATAAAGCAAATATTACTAGAGCTAAAGAGAGAGATAGGCGCCAGTACAATAATAAGTAGAGACTTCAACACTCCATTTTCAGCATTGGACAGATCTTCCAGACAGAAAATCAGTGAAGAAACATCAGACTTAATGTGCAGTATAAAATCAAATGGACCTTATAGATATTATAGAACATTTCATCCAAGGACTGCAGAATACATATTATTTTCCTCAGCACATGCATCATTCTCAAGGATAGACCATATATTAGGTCACAAAAACAAGTCTTAAGATTTTCAGAAAAACTGAAATACTATGAAGCATCTTCTCTAACCACAATGGAATAAAACTAGAAATCAATAACAAGAGGAATTTTGGAAACTATACAAATACATATAAATTAAACAATATGCTCCTGAATGACCAGTGAGTCAATGAAGAAATTAAGAAGGAAATTGACCAATTTCTTAAAATAAATGATAAGGGAAACACAATATCCCAAAACATATGATACAGCAAAAGCAGTACTAAAGTTTATAGCTATATGTGCCTGTGTCAAAAAAGAAAGACAAACTTCAAATAAGCAGTCTAATGATGCATGTTAAAGAACTAGGAAAGGAAGAGTAAATCAAACCCAAAATTAGTAGAAGAAAAGTAACAAAGATCAAAGCAGAGATAAATAAAATTGAAATGAAGAAAATAATACAAAAGATCAATAAAACAAAAAGTTAGTTTTTTGAAAAGTTAAACAAAATTGACAAACCTTTAGCCAGACTGAGAAAAAAAGAGAGAAGATCCAAATATATAAAATCACAGGTGAAAAAGGAGACATTACGACTGATACTACAGATATTCAAAGAATCACTAGTGACTACTATGAGCAGCTATTTGCCAATAAATTGGAAAATCTAGGAGGAACTGACAAATTTCTGGAAATATTCAACCTACCAAGATTGAACCATAAAGAAATTTAAAACTGGAACAGACTAATAAAAAGTAATGAAATTGAAGCCATAATAAAAAGTTCCCCGGTAACAAAAAGGCCTGGAACCAATGGCTTCACTGCCAAATTCTATCAAAATTTAAACAACTAATACCAATCCTACTCAAACTATCTTGAAAAGTAGTGAAGGCTACTCAAACTATTTTGAAAAATAGAGGAGGTGGGAATACTTGCAAATTCATTCTGTGAGACCCATGTTACCCTGACACTAAAAACAAAGACACATCAAAAGAAAATAAGAAAGAAAGAAAAAAGGAAAGAAAGAAAAGGAAGAAAACTGAAAACTGCAGGCCAATATCTCTGATAAATAATGATACAAAAATCCTCAACAAAACACTAGCAAACTGAATTCAACAATACATTAAAAATATCATTCATCATGACCAAGTGGGATTTATCCCTGGGATGCAAGGATGATTTGACATATGCAAATCAATCAATGTGATACATCATATCAACAGAATGAAGAACAAACACCATATGATCATTTCAATTGATGTTGGAAAAGCATTTGATAAAATTCAACATCCCTTCATGATAAAAACCCTCAAAAAATGGATATAGAAGAAACAAACCTCAACATAATAAAAGCCATATATGACAGACCCACAGCTAGTATCACACTGAATAGGGAAAAACTGAAAGCCTTTTTTCTAAGATCTGGAACATGACAAGGATGCCTACTTTCACCACTGTTATTCAAGATAGTACTGGAAGCCCTAGCTAGAACAATCAGACAAGAGAAAGAAATAAAGGGCATTTAAATTAGAAAGGAAGAAGTCAAATTACCCTTGTTTGCAAATAATATGATCTATATTTGGAAAAACCTAAAGACTCTGCCAAAAAACTGTTAGAACTGATACACAAATTCAGTAAAGTTGCAGGATACAAAATCAACATATAAAAGTCAGTAGCATTTCTATATACCAACAGTGAGCAATTTGAAAAAGAAGAAAAAAGAAATCCCTTTTACTATAGCCACATATAAAATTGAATACCTAGGAATTAACTTATCCAAAGCAGTGAAAGTGCTCTATCATGAAGACTAAAACACTCATGGAAGAAATTGAAGAGGACACCTAAATAAATAAAATCAGAAAGATATTCCATGTTTATGGATTGGAAGAAAAATTTTGTTAAAATGTCCATATTACCCAAAGCAATCTACAGATTCAATGCAATCCCTATCAAAATACCAATGACATTCTTCACAGAAATAGAAAAAAAAATCCTAAAATTTATATGAAAGCACAAAAGACCCAGAATAGCCCAAATTATCCTAAACAGAAAGAAGAAAACTGGAGGAATCACATTACCTGACTTCAAATTATATTACAGAGCTATAGTAACTAAAACAGCATGGTACAGGTGGAATGAAACATATAGCGTTTATATGGTGAAACTTCTGTCACCATATAAAAAATCAATAAAAATAGATTAAAGACTTAAATCTAAGACCTCAAACTATGAAATGGCTACAAAAAACATTGAGGAAAATCTCCAGGACATTGTTCTGGGAAAAAATTTATTGGGCAATACCCTACAAGCACAGGTAACCAAAGCAAAATGGACATATGGGATCACATCAAGTTAAAAAGCTTCTCCACAGCAAAGGAAACAACAAAGAGGCAACTCACAGAATGGGAGAAAATATTTGCAAACTTCACATCTTAACAGGAATTAATAACAAGAATACATAAGGAGCTCAAACAACTCTTGAGCTCCTTATATATTCTCTATAGGAAAAAAATCGAATAACCAGAGCTCTCCATATGAAAAAATCTAATAATCTGATTAAAATACGGGCAAAAGGTTTGAATAGACATTTCTGAAAAGAAGACATACAAAGGGCAAACAGGCATATAGAAAGGTACTAAACATCCTTGATCATCAGAGAAATGCAATTCAAAACTACAATGAGATATCATCTCATCCCAGTTAAAATGGCTTGTATCCAAAAGACAGGCAATAACAAATGCTAGTGAGGATGTGGAGGAAAGGAAACCCTCGTGCATTGTTGATGGGAATGTAAATTAGTACAACCACTACAGAGAACAGCTTGGAGGTTCCTCAAAAAACTAAAAATAGAGCTACCATATAAGCCAGCAATCCCACTGCTGGGTATGTACCCAAAAGAAAGGAAATCAGTATATTGAAGAGATATCTACACTTCTGTTTGTTGCAACACTGTTCACAATAGCCAAGATTTGAAAGCAACTGAAATGTTCATCAACAGATGATTGGATAAAAAAGTATAGTACTTACACAGTGGAGTACTGTTCAGCCATACAAAAGAATGAGATCCTGTCATTTGCAACAACATGGATAGAACCTTGGGTCATTATATTAAGTGAAATGAGCCAGGCACAAAAAGACAAACACTGCATGTTCTCATTGATTTGTGAGATCTAAAATGCAAAACAATTGAATTCATGGAGATAGAGAGTAGAAGGATGATTATCTGAGGCTAGGAAGGATAGTAGGGGTGTGGGGAGGAGGTGGAGGTGGTTAAAGGATACAAAAAGAATAATTAGAAGGAATGAATATGACGTAGTATTTAACAGCACAACAGGGTGACTAGAGTCAATAATAATTTCATTGTACATTTAAAAATAACTGAAAGAGGTTTTTTTTTTGTAACACAAAGGATAAATGCTTGAGGGATGGATACTCCATCTTCCATGATGTGATTATTATGCATTGCATACCTGTATCAAAGCATATTTTGTACCCCATAAATATATATACCTACTATGTGTATATATTTATGGAGTACATGAGATGCTTTGTAACCACAAAATTTAAAAATAACAAATTAGAAATAAAAACAAAGTAAAATAAAATCAGGACCATTGATCCTGATGATATGCTAGATGTATCTGGGGAAATTAAAAAATGCTCATGTCTAGGCTCTACCCTTTATAACTAGAATTTCTTGAAGTGGGAGTCAGCCAAGCAGCGATACACAAGGGCAGTGCTTTATAACAAGAGGAAGGTGTGAGTCACCCTGTTGAAGATGCATACAAATGTTTGAGGAACACAGGTCCAGAAACTTCTAACCTTCCTACCTGGGTTTTAGATACTAAACTATCCCCCTTTGAGTTGTTGTTATACATTTATTGTCTGTTATGAGAAGTGTCTTTGTTGACCAAAATTATAATAATGAATTTATCAAGGACCTGAATTTAAAAGTCCTGAAGTCTAAGCTAAAAATAAAAAGGTTGGAAAGAGAAAAAAATCCCAAGTCAGACCCCAAGAGTGCCTTTGACGTGGCTGACAGTTCATAAACCCAGAGCCAAAGGTAAAGGCTTTTTGAGCTCATTTGAGACACAGCTTAGGCTCCAACAGCCTACTCTTCCTGTCTGGAAGGCAGGAAAATAAGCTCTGGCTTGAAGAAGCACACAGCAATGAGATGGTCAGCCTTTTCCACCATGTCCTCTGTGTCTTCAGCCTCTGTGGCTCACCCAGGCCCTGGTAGCCTAAGGCTCTTTCAGGAAGGTGGGTAACAAATCGAGTTGGGCTGCAGACAGCTGCAGGCAGAGGCCATCGCACAGCACCTTAACTCCCTTCTCCTACACCCCTTCCTCTTACTTATTGGTAATACCAGCCATTATTTCTAACCTAGATATTATTTTTCTTAAATGTAGTTTCTCCTGCCTTTGAGAACATGGCATAAACATTTATTAATATGTGGCTGTGATGTCACCATGGATCTTGCATATGTAGGGTAATTTGCTTGGATTACAAGACATCCAGAATCTAAAAAATGACTGGTAGTGATGTGAGCATTTAGCCTTTTCCAGTGTGGCAAGGGAGAGCTGAAAGTGAAAGGATAAAATGCCAACTTACAGTTAAATTGCTTGATTTTATGTCCTTTGAGCTCATCATCTTCACCACTTTGAGGCACCAGATTTAATGCCATTACGATTGCTATTAAAGCAATTGCATAGATAATCCTCCAATAGAAAGTGAATATCATTATGCCTCCTTTCACAGTTTTGCTTTGATGATTCCTTGCCAAAAACCAGCCCTATCACCCTCTTGGTCATCCTCCATGTCCTTAAACTTAATTTTTTAAAAAATGCATTTTTAATATATTTTAATTGTATATAGCTAAGATGCACAACATGATATTTTGATATACATATACAAAGAGAAATGATTACTACAGTCAAGCAGACTAAAATGTCCCCCAAAGCAAAATTTTTATAGACACATATACATCTAATATATATATATATATATGTGTGTGTGTATATATATATATATATGTGTGTATATATATATATATATGTGTGTGTGTATATATATATATGTGTGTGTATATATATATATATATATATATCCAGGATGGCTTATGCAGAAAACATTTACTTTCAACACCTGCCAAGGGGTGGAGCTGCAGAACCACAGACGACCAGTGGAGGGCTTTTTCTGTCCCATCAGACAACATTTTTTTTTAAATGATTTACAAATACCCACCTTCCATTACTTTTCCTGATGAAGTATGGTATTGGATTTTTAGCCCTTTGTTTTTTCTGGTAATTTTACCCTGATTCTAAAAGTGGTGTAAATTCCTTAACAGTTCACCCCTGTCACGTAAGATCTGGGTATAGAGGGCATACTTGGGGGCACCGCCTTCAAAGAACACATCTTGTTACGATGTGTGCGTAAAATGCAAAGAAGAAATAAGTGGCCAGAGAAAACGATGGTGCAGAAAATGTGTTTCTTAAAGAAGGATTGTTAACTTTAATGTTTAGTTCTAAAACCCTTGCTGCGCCTTCACTTAACAGCTAAAATATAGTATTCAGGGAGAAAAGGAAGGTGTCAGGAAATTTACCTGAAATTCCTGGGTTTGAAGGAGCACAGTCAATGAAGCCCAGCCCGTTTTGGGTTTTATATTCATTAAACATAGCAATGCACTGATACATTTTTTAAGCTGTCATTACATCTAGTTGATGTTTAATCTAAATTTTAATATTTAAAAGCATACTCAGGATCTTCATTAGAGCCATAAAAATTCAAGCAGGGCTACTGTTTGGGACTGTAACAAAGCAATTTATACACTTATCATTTCCCTTAAATTAGAGCAAGGAGAAAAATTTATATGTTTTGAAAAGTGCAATCAGCCACTTAAATAAGAAAGCAACTGGTGTCACCATTAGGTGGCAGGCACACTGCAGCCAGCCGTCACTTAGGCTGGGTAGAAGTGAGCCAGGACACCAAGGCAGAAATTCTTGGTCCCTTTCCTTGACCTTTCTTTCAGTCATTTAAGCTTGCAGAAGACAATGTGCATGGAAACCAGCAGCAGGCATTTTAATGCACCTTTGACACTTCGTTTCAACATTTGATCTTCAGCTGCGTGGACTGCTCATTCAGCTTTTCTTTGCCCTCCTGTGGTGTCTGAGCTGGCTGGCCTCTGCTGCGTTAGTTCTTTCAGCTGTAGGATTTTCATCACCATGTGCATGTCAGAACCTGCATTGGGTTTGGACTGAAGACTCTCTTTTGTATTCGCTCCATTTCCAGTGGGTCAGGAGAATTAGCGTAATGGGCTGGTGTGTTTTGTAACAAATACGATTCTAGAATTCCATCCTTGTCTTCTAATGTTTGTGCGAAAAGTAGAAAAGAATAGTGAAAAAATGAAATCATGGTAATTGCTAGGACCCTCAGTGTTTGCTAATGTAATACTTTTCCTTTAATTTTGTCCCATGACGTGTAACCTTTACTTTCTCAGGTCACACTGGCCAGAGGGACAAATTGCAAAGTGCAGTTAACAATCATAAGGGGGCAATAATGGTCTTTGGTTCCAGATCCTCCACCCAGAAGAATCTCAGGGCAAAGTCCCTGAATTCCCCACCCCACTCCTGACAGTTTTTGGCAGCACAGGCTCTTCTCCTTGGAGACCATTACAGTTTCTTTTTATTATACCTGGCACTATACACTCTGATTTCTCACCCAAAGAAGAGACACCTGTGCTGCCCACGCTGGCCCTGCCTCTCCTGCTGTTATTAATATTTTGTTGAGCCCATCACTCCTATGGCAAAAGGTACTCTTGCTGGGCTCCCAGCAGGAGGCTGACCTTGGACTTTTAGTATTTTATAGTTCTCCCACCCTAGGAACTTGGAATGCTTTCCCCTGAAGCTGAATTGGAGAAGATTTAAGTAGCATGCTTATGATCAAATCCCAAAATGTTTCTTTCCTCCAACAGGCAAGTTATACTCCAGAATAAAGCCCTGAACTCTTGAATCATGACCTATTCTTCCTCTAGCTGTTCAGCTTGGGTTCAGATACTGGCCTTTCTGTTTCCTAGGAGTGTGGCCTTGGATAAGGTAACTTCTCTCTGCCTCAGTTTTCTCATATGTAATATAAGGGTAATTGTAGGTTCAACTTCTGAGGTTGCTGTGAGGATTAGATGATTTAATGCATGTCATGGGCTGATAGTGCCTGGCTCATAGTAAGCGCATAACCAATGTCAGCTATTAGTATTATTAGAAAATTTTGATCTATATATTCCAGGGTCTGACCACTAGTTTCTATTTTTTTCAAAGAGGTAATAGAGATTTCCTGCCCAGGGTCTCTGATGTTTTGCCCCAGTATACCAGAATGCTAGAACAATGTGGGAAGCTTTAAATTGCTATCTCCACCCTCTCACCCCTCATGCAGGGAAGTTCCATGAAATAAACATGTTTAAAAAAAAATAAAATTCTGATAGGAAAATTACAATTGACCTGATGCCAAGACTGGCAAGTAAGAGTTAAGCCCTCAGAGTTTGCTTTGTATTTAAGGGTCTAGTTAGACATTAATGTATTTATATTTTAGCTATCACTCTCCCTTTCTCCTTCTTAAAGTTTCCTTTGGGGAAACTACCTTCCTTCCTTCTCAGCCATGTGAGATTAGGTAAGATTTAACCTACCCCTGGTTCCAGGGTGACCCCCGATTGGCCAATGTCAGGACCATCTCATCTGCTCTGGTCCTGTGATTGGCTCAGTGAAAGATCTGTCACAAATCAGGACCATAGAGACCTGAGGAGATATTTGCTGGAGTTTCTGGGTAAGAAAAATGTAGCACTTCTTCCAAATGCTATAGGAAGAGACTCCTCCCTTCCTCTGGCTGAAGAAACCTGAGAATGTGAGATCTGGAGTGTGGTAGCTTTAGGAGCAAGTCAGGTCCACGGAGAGAGATGGAACTTAGCCCTGGCCAATATCTTTCCAGCTGCTGGATCCAAACTCACCGCATCTTCCTCCAGCCTTCTCAGCTACAACTCAGCAAATATCCTTTATTAATTTAGTCCGAGTTGCAGGATTTTCTTTGTGTGTGTGTGTTTGTCACTTGCAGCATAAACTGTTGGTCCCTCCTGAAACCCTGCATTACAGTTAAAATATTCCTATGGAAAACAGAAACCCTTCATGATTTCAGAAGATGAAACTTGAAAACTATTCTTGCTATCTCATTTGGATTTAGACGCCTAAAATGTTAAAAATTTCAAAGCTTTGGGTACTTACATATGACCTCCCTTGATGTACAAACCCAAAGTGGAATCATCTGTTAAATTGAATTTCCAGAAAAGGGTTCCATCTATCAATTAGGAAATGGCCTTTTTTTGCACTTTACCAATTTATAGTAATTGAGTGGTTGGAGCATAGCAAGTGCTCATGGAATGTTTAAGAAGTGGAGTTTTCTGGTTATACTTGAATTTCTGATTAATTGAAAGTTAATTAGAAACTCTCCCCCCACCACCTACCATTTTCTCTCTTTAGAAAATCTTTGTAAAATGTATGAGTGCACTTTCTTTCCTTAGTAATTACAGTATAGTGAGCATAATTGCATTTTTGATGATTAAGAATTTTACAGTGCCTGAGGGTTGCCAGTCAGACTATAAATTCTTTGTACAATATTTTACATGGAGAAGTTGCAGGAAATTGGGCTAAATATGGATTGATCCTGGGACAGTCTCTAGCAGTTTATTTTCTAAAAACTTAAATATCTATTAGTTTTTGTTGTCCTTTAGATTTTTCTACAAAAAAATTGTTTTTTGTGCAAAAATGGACCAAATTCCTACTTGCCGGATGCCCTGACATTGACATCCCTCATTCCTTGAATTTACAGTCACTGGTCAACCTGCACAGTCAAAATTAATTCTAACATAACCTCCTCACTGAGACTCCTAACTCTTGAGCCCAGGAGTTCGAGATAAGCCTGGGCAACATGGTATAACCCTCAAAAGTAATCAGAAGTCCAAACAGCTAGATTCTGGATAACAAAAAATTTGCATTGTTTTTGATTAAATCATTGGAATGCTGGTATCAGTAATGGTACAGTGAAATTATTCATGTGGGGCAAGATTGGAGATGTGCATTATGGGAAGGGTGGGATAAAAGAATCTGACAGCATTAGCAGTCTCAGTGAGGAGGTTATGTTAGAATTAATTTTGACTGTGCAAGTTGACCAGTGACTGTAAATTCAAGGAATGAGGGATGTCAATGTCAGGGCATCCAGCGAGTAGGAATTATGGTCCATTTTTATCATGTTTCTTTTGTGTAGAAGTGGCCCTTCATGTTCGGATTTTCCTATATCTCATGGCCGAGGTCACCCTTGGTGGGTTAAAGTAGAGGTTGACGTAGAGGGAACACATCAGGCAAGCACACATTGTTCATGGCAATCTTTTCTCTAGATTCATCTTTTTGAGTCTCTTTCACCAGTAGACGGATAAGCTGGAGGTGATTCAGGAATATGGGATCAGGGACATAAATCCTTCTGTTCCCATCAAAGATACGATTAACAGCTAGAGTCAGGGATCTGAAGGGGATGCCACACCCCATGTAGTTATCCAAGAAAGCGCAGGCTAACCATTAGTGTGTGAGCAGGGATGGGAGGCAGAATTGTTGGTCAAATCAAGAGGATGTGAAGTGCCAGATGGGCGTCCAGGAAGCAAATATTAGGTTGTGGAACAAGGAAAATCCCTGGGTGGGTCCCAGCAGATGGTAGTGGGTCCTCCTGTTTGTCTCAGTACTCTTGAAGTCTCAATTCCTTTCTTTTTAACCCTTCTCCCAGTGCCGCCTCATCTTCGAGAGGTGATATTTTGGCATGGTTCAGAAACTGGCATTGGACAAATTAAAAGTTTGCTTTTGTATTGTTTTCCAACAAGTTTGTCCTTTACTAAGGTCATCTTGAAGTGTTGCTCTTGTTGACCTACTGTCTGCAGGGCATGTGCTTTGAGTTGTGCATGTAGTAGTGAAGAATTAAACTTGAGTTAGTGAAACTCTCTCACTAGTCTCCCCGGTGAATCTGACTTTGCATCTGTAGAAAAATTATAGGGGTTTCCCAGAAGACTGTATTTCCTGGAAGACTGATGAGATTGAGAGAGTTCATGACCAGGGTACTAACTCCTCTTCATGCAAAGCAAACTGTTTATTTTCTTCTATTTTAAATTGGGTTTAAACCTCAGTCACTTCTCATTAGCATCATTCTATGTATGCTCAGTTCAGTTATAGACAAAATATTTTACTACAAGCCAGTTCAGCCACAGCTGGAATGAGCACTGTGAGGATGACATGGATGAGTTAGATAGACTCCAAGATCTCCCGGGGCTCAAAATCTCACAGAGACAGATAGTGATTCTAACATGAGAAAGTCTGTGAAACATGCCATAATGAAAGTATGAATGGATTTCATTGAGAGAAATAAAGTAGAGAGAGGACATTCCAATTAGGAAGATGCCTTGCAGTAGAAAGAATTAAAATCAGTCCTTGGAGGAGGTATAGAACCATAACAGGCATGGCCCACACTCAGGGCATTTCAGGTGGAAGGGATGGCCCAGATGTATGCACAGAGGCTGTAGGATGTAGAGCCTGCTCTGGAGCAGATAATAATCCAGTGAGGTTGGGCTAAGCATATGTGGAGGTCAGGTAAGACAAAGGAGTATGGTTTAAGTAAGATTGGAGGTGGAGGCTGCTGTGTGATCATGGATGGTGTGACTACCGCAATAGAGGAAGATGAAAAGTCAATCATTGTTTTTTAACAAGGAAGTTGATGAGATTATTAGGTTTTAGAACGATGATTCTGGGGGCAAGGTGGAGAGTAGGTGGCATGGGTTAGGGTGGACAGGACAGACGAGCTGGAATATCCAGTCAGGAATGTACAGCAACTATTCAGATGGAAGCTGATAAGATCATGACCTAGGAAAGTAATCATAGGAAGGAAAATGAGGCCATGGACTTGGAAGATGTGGGGACCTATGGAGAGGGAAGTATGAATGACTCTGAGGTTAAATGAGATTGGGAGCATAAGGGAAGTAAGAAAGGAGAACAAAGTTTACTTTTAATAAGAAGATGAAGGCCAAGCACGGTGGCTCACACCTCTAGTCCCAGCCCTTTGGGACACCAAGGTGGGAGGATCACTTGAGCCCAGGAGTTTGAGACGAGCTTGGGCAACATGGTGTAACCCTCTAAAAAACATTACAAAAATTAGTGGTGCATGCCTCTAGTCCCACCTACTTGGGAGGCTAAGGTGGGAGGATCGCCTGAGCCCAGGGAGGTGGAGGCTGCAGTGATCCGGGAGCATGAAAATACGTCAGCCTGGGTGACAGACTGAGACCTTGTCTCAAAAGAGAGAAAAAAAGATGAATAGGATTTTTGAGTATGCTGAAGTTTGAGTGTGTACATGTTCAGCCTGAGAGGTGAACTTGCTTCTTGAGAGCTGGGATATGTCTCATTCGCCTGTGTAGCCTTAACACACGGCAAGGCATTTATTTAATTATTTGTTTATTCATTTATTCATTCAACCAATATTGATTAAATGACTACTCTGTATCAGGACCTGGCGTATAATAGGAACTGAATAATTGTTTGCTTAACTGAATTAAACTAACTTTTATGGATCCTTACCTAGTTAAGTTGTCATTCTATTGAGAACTTCTACTTGGTAGACTTTATTTAGTAGGACCATTAGTTTAATGGGGACTGGGTGAAGGAGTGGAAGCATAATGAGAACTGTTTCATAGGAGGGGGAGCTAATAACCTGTATCTGCAAGGACCGGATCGTGGGGTTACAATGGGAGTTCAGTGTGCCTTCTGCTGTGTCCCCACCTTTGAAGCAGGCAACACAAAAGCCTTGGAGAACTTATTTACAGACATTTTCCAAAAGCAGGGGGAAGGATGGAATGGGCGAGTTGGATGAGTCACTTAGGTATTTATGCCTAAATCAGAAACCTGTACTTCATAAGATTAACCATCTTTATGTTTCTTTTTTTTGTATCATTTGTGTATTTTCTTCATATTTTTAAGCTACATTTTTCCTTAGGTGTGGACATTTTTCAAAATTTCAGTCTGTCTTATGTGAGTGAAGGAAAACAAAGGCAAGTTTAGGTGATTCTTTTCTATTTGGGGTTGGAGTTTTATGTGGAGAGTAACATACTATGGAGACTAGGTATTGTGGTGTCAGAGTCCTGAAAAGGGAATATGCACTAAGGAAAGTTTAGGGGAAAAGTTAGGCTCTGCTGCACAGAATCCTTTTCTGTGAGAGAAGTTCTTTTCCAGAGGTCTCTTCTTGGGCATTGGAGATGTTGTGTAGCATGGTAATGGGAGTCAGGGCGTTGGATGGGAGTAATCCTGATACCGATTACATGTACTCAAGCAAATGATTCATTCCCTTTAGGCTTCCATTTTGTCATCTGTAAGAGAGAGAATTATACCTGATTCACCTTCTTTTTCTTTTTTTTGAGATAGAGTCTCATTCTGTCACCAGGCTAGAGTGCAGTGGCATGATCTCGGCTCACTGCAACCTCCGCCTTCTGGGTTCCAGTGAATGTCATGCCTCAGCCTCCTGAGTAGCTGGGATTACAGGCACCCACCACCATGCCCAGCTAATTTTTTTGGGTATTTTTAGTAGAGACAGGGTTTCATCCTGTTGGCCAGGATGGTCTCGATCTCCTGATCTCATGATCTGCCTGTCTTAGCCTTCCAAAGTGCTGGGATTACAGGTGTGAGCCACCATGCCCGGCCGATACCTGATTCACCTTCTAACATGTTAAATGATTTGCCTAATTGCTGTGTTATTTTCTGTCTCCCCCTGGAATGTTCTATAAATAAAAGTGGGGCAGGAAGTTTTATTTGCATTGCTCCCTGTGTATCCCATGTGCTGGGCACATGGTTACCTTGGAGGTAACTTCAAGGCAAAGGATGTGGGGGCAGTGGGAGGAATGATTGGGGTGGTAGGAGGACAATGTGTTCCTGAAAACCAATGGAGAAAGGAGTTTCATGAAGAAGATGATAACAGGGCTGGATACTGAGGAGAGACAAAACTGAAAATCCAAGGATAGGTCTTTGGATTTGGTAATTAGGAGGATACTGGTACCTCAGAGAACCCAAAAGGCCCTGGGGAATAGCAGAAAAACTCGATAGTCAGTGATAAGAAGGCTACAGAGATGGAAAGATGTGGTGACGGTGAGTTACAGCTACCCTTTCCAGAAGCTCAACAAAGCAGAGGAGTGGGATGGGACTTCATCTTGATGACAAAAAAGGTTCAAGGGAAGAGTTGTATTTTTAAACCAAAGAAGGAAGATGTCCAGGGAGAGGGAGAGGTGGAAGATGTGAGGAGAGGCAGTTTTTATTAAGTACCCAAGGAGGGAGAGTGTGAGATAAAATCCTGAGGGAAAAGGTTACTCTTGGAGGACACGTCTGGTTGAATGTGATTAAAAGGGAAAAACCACGCGAAGTAGGGAGATTGGAAGCTTAAGAGAGAATAATTAAAGGAGTTCAAACCGAAGTATCTAGCAGCTCAGTGAAGTAAGTACCAGATAATGTGGCTGTAGTTTGGTGAGGACTTGCAAAGGGTGGAAAAGTTTTCAAAGAGCTATGTAGAAAATCTCAATAGGGATCAGTAATTGATGAAATGGCTCAGCGGACAGAGATGAGGTGGAATGACATGGGATGGACATGCTGCAGATCCAGTCTACTCAGTTATATAAATTTCCCCCTCAGTAATGCTCTGTGTTCCAAATGCGACTCAAAAGCAGAATGGCTGACTTGAAGAATGTGAAATTAAAAACGAGGAGGGAGGGTATGAAGGTGGGTAAATGGGTCCTGGAAAACCACCATCCTATTGAAAGTGTGACTGAGAAAATGGACAAAAGTAGTAGAGGATTCAGTGATAATATAAAGATTGAGGAATTGAAAGCCTTGAAGACAAAGACTAGATTAAGCAACAGTGAGAGGGATGGGAGAGGCGTAAAGTTAGGTGTGTTTATCTGATTGAATCATTCTTTTTGTTTTCAGGAAAGAAATGTGGAAGTAATGAAGTTGGAATTTATGGATTACTCTAACAAAAAGCAGTCTTTTGTACTTTTTGGCACACAAATATGTGTACTGTTTCTGGGTGATAATAACTTATGGTTAGACTAGAAAGAGCTGAAGAAAGCATTTTTCTACATTGATGTTTAGCAATGAGAAGAGGGAGGTGGGGAGTGGGGGTGCGGGATAACGTCAGTCCTTGTCTCAATCATTGTGATCATGGAAATTAATTGTTGGGGAGGGAATCTCAACTGAATTTCCCCTGAAGCTCTTTTCCAGAAATATGCTAAGCTATAGCAGGGTTCATTCTAGT
The DNA here is from genome assembly GCF_030222135.1 of Aotus nancymaae. Lineage (NCBI taxonomy): Eukaryota > Metazoa > Chordata > Mammalia > Primates > Aotidae > Aotus > Aotus nancymaae. The sequence continues at coordinate 49,902,346 of NW_026988432.1, read as the reverse complement.
AGCTTTTATTTTTTCTTTCCTTGTCTGTAGCAGGAATTAAAAGAAGTGCCTTTAATAGAAAACAAGATGCCATCTTACTAGTCGTGGTATCCTAAATCTGTTAGCTTTGAATAGGCTAAGTGGTTACCAGTGATTCTGATATGCCTGACATTGTCCAGTCACATTTCCCCCAGCATTTAAGGAGGTGGTCCAGGTAATATGCCTCTTTTGACTTTGGTAAAAATTAATAGTGTAATGCCTAGTCTGCCTATATCTAAAACCCATCTACAAAACAGTGATAAAGCAGCCCATATTCTCAAGGTAGAGGATACAGGTTCTGTCCAGCAGCCATTAGGTGGTGCTGCCTAACCAGCATTCCCTTCCCTGTTAGGTCACCTACATGAGTCCTGTTGCCTTTATTGTGGGTACAATGGCGAGTATTATATAATTCTCTTACAAAAGGTGGAAGTGGCTGAAATTTCTCTGTCACCTCTGTAAGACTTATCAGATACTCTTTTTCTCTGGAGAGTAGTCAATAGCTGCTCGAAGGAGGCAGCAGACAGAAATTGCTGCTCAGACTGAAAAACAGGCATTGATATTTGAATAGCACTTTCCACTTTACAGAGAATTTTCACATGTCAGAGTTCCTGGAATATTGGTGGTAAGCACTCACGACATTTTTCGAATGAATAAATGGAGTACTGTAGGTATAGGAAATTAATTCTATGTTGACTTTTGATAAGATAGCAATTACATCAAAGTTAGTTTATGAAAAAAGGTGGATGTTTCTGAGACAACATGCATGACTATTGATAAATATGACACATAATAACACTGACTCTACTCATACTTATTCTATTGCAGGGCTGTTATAGAAGTTACCTTATAAGTAGAAAATTGAAAAACAGTAACAAGAAGTTTTGATTAAGAGCATATTCTCGGGCTCTCCTTATTTCCAAATGGTGCCTTCATTGAAGAATTTATTCTCCATTATATAGCTATATATATGACTTTTCTTTTTCTAGTTTCAAAATTGTGTTTAATTGACAAAAATTGTTTATATTTATTATGCACAACCTAAGTTTTGAAATATGTGTATGTTGTAGAGTGGCTAAATTGAGCTAATTAACATAACATTACCTCACATTGTTATTTTTTGTGGTAAGAACACTTACGATGGACTTTCTTAGTGATTTTCAAGAGTATAACACATTGTTATTAACTATAATTACCATGTTGTTCAATGATATCTTGGACTTATTTCCTCCTGTCTGACTGAAATTTTGTATCCTTTGACCAACATATCCCCAGCCCTGACTCCCACCCCAAACCCCTGGAAACCACCATTCTACTCTCTGTTCTGTTAGTTTGACTTTTGTAGATTTCACGTATCAGTGAGATCGTACAGTATTTGTCTTTCTGTTCCCTGCTTATTTCACTTAACATAATGCCCAGGTTCATCCATGCTATACCAAATGACAGCATTTTATTCTTTTTTTTTTTTTTTTTTTAAGACTGAATAGTAGGCCAGGTGCGGTGGCTCATGCCTGTAATCTCATCACTTTGGGAGGCCAAGGCGGGTGGATCATGAGGTCAAGAGATTGAGACCATCCTGGTCAACATGGTGAAACCCCGTCTCTATTAAAAATACAAAAATTAGCCAGGCATGGTGGCGCATGCCTGTAGTCCCAGCTACTCAGGAGGCTGAGGCAGGAGAATTGCTTGAACCCGGGAGGTGGAGGTTGCGGTGAGCCGAGATCCCGCCATTGCACTCCAGCCTGGGTAATGAGAGAAACTCCGTCTCAAAAAAAAAAAAAAAAAGACTGAATAGTATTTTATTATGTATATACTACATTTTCTTTATCCATTCATCTGTTGATGAACACTTAGGTTGATTCCATATGTTGACTCTTGGGAATAATGCTGAAGTAAACATCAGAGTGCCAATGTCTTTTCAATATACGGATTACATTTCCTTTAGGTATATACCCAGTAGTGGGATTGTTGGATCATATGGTAGTTCTTTTTAAATGTTTTAAGTAACCTCCATACTGTTTCCATAATGGCTGTACGAATTTACCTTCCTACCAACAATGTGCAAGGACTCTATTTTCTCCACATCCTCTGCAACACTTTTTATCCTTCGTCTTTTTGGTGATAGCCATTCTAACAAGTGTGAGGTGATATCTTATTGTGGATTTAAGTGGCATTTCCCTGATGATTAATGTTAAACCCTTTTCATACACTTTTCGGCTATTTGTATGTATTTTTTGATAAATGTCTATATTTTTTATACCTGTTTTTTTTGAGAGCTTTAATCATGGAAGGATGTTGAACTTTGTCAACTGCTTTTTCTGCAGTTATTGAGATGATCATAGGTTTTTGGTCTTTCATTCTGTTAATGTGGTATATCACATTTATTGATTTGTGTATATTGAATCATCCTTGCATCCCAGGGATAAGTCCTACTTGATCATGGTGAATAGTCCTTTTAATGTGCTGTGGTTTGCTAGTATTTTATTGAGGATTTGCATCTATGTTCATCAGGGCAGTTGACCTGTAATTTTCTTTTCTTGTGTACCTGTTTGCCTTTTATTTTTTTAAAACCAGGGTAATAGTGATCTCATAAAATGAGTTTGGAGATGTTCCCTCCTCTGCAAACTTTTGAAAGAGTTTCAGGATTGGTATTAGTTCTTAAAATGTTTGGTAGAGTTCAACAGTGAAGCATCAGGTCCTGGGCTTTTCTTTGTTGGGAAACATTTTATTACTGAATCAGTCTTCTTGCTTTTTATTGGTCTGTTCAGATTTTTCTACTTCTTCATGATTTAGTCTTGATAGGTTTTATGTGTCTAGGAATTTATTTATTTATTTCTTGTAGGCTATCTGATTTTCTGACATAAAATTGTGCATAATAATCTTTGTATTTCAATGGTATCAGTTGTCATGTTTTCTCTTTCATTTCTGATTTTACTGGAGTCTTTTTTCGTTAGTCTAGTTAAATGTTTTCTGAGTTTATCTTTTCAAAAAACCAACTCAGAGTTGTTGATCTTTTCTAATTTTTTTCAATTCTCTCTTTCTCTCTCTCTCTTTTTCTTTTTTGAGATGGAATCTCACTCTGTCATGCAGGCTGAAATGCAGTGCAGTGGTGCAATCTTGACTCACTGCAACTTGTGCCTCCCAGATTCAAGCAATTCTCCTGCCTCAGCCTCCTGAGCAGCTGGGATTATAGGCACACACCACCAGGCCCAGCTAATTTTTATATTTTTAGTAGAGACGAAGTTTCATCATGTTGGCCAGGCTGGTCTTGAACTCCCAATCTGAGGTGATCTGCCTGCCTGCCTCTGTTCTCTCTTTCATTTATTTTTGCTATGGTCTTTATTATTGTTCTTCTTCTTTTTCTAGTTCCTTGAGTCATAACATGAGGCTCTTTGAGATCATTTTTCTTTTTTTGTATGTATGTGTTTATTGCTATAATCTTCCCTCTTAGAATGACTGCATCCCGTAAGTTTTGCTCTGTCTCAAGATATTTTTAATTTTTCATTTAAATTTCTTCCTTGACCCGTTTGTTGTTAAAGAGACTGTTGTTTAATGTCCATGTTTTTGTGAATTTTTCAAGACTCTTCTTGTTATTGATTTCTAGTTTCATAACATTGTAGATATAATTTCAGTCTTCTTCAATTCATTAAGACTTGTTTTTTTGGTTTAATATGATCTATTCTGGAGAATATTTCATGTGTTCTTGAAAAGAATGTGTATTCTATTGCTATTGGATGAAAAGTTCTGTATATATTTGTTAGGTCTGTTTAGTCTAGTCTAAAAGTTATTGTATTACAGTCTATCTCTCCCTTCAGATCTATTAGTATTTGCTCTATATATTTAGGTGCTCTGATGTTGGGTGCATATATATTTACAATTGTTGTATCTCCTGTATAAATTGACTCCTTTATCATTACATAATGACCTTGTTTGTTTTTACAGCTTTGACTTAAAATCTATTTATCTGATATAAATATAGCTACTCTTGCTCTCTTTTGGCTTCCATTTCCATAGAAGATCTTTTTTCATTCTCTCATTTTTAGTCTATGTGTCCTTAATGGTGAAGTAAGTCTCTTGTGGGCAGCATATAATTGGGTCTTTTTTGATCCATTCAGCTACTTTGCATATTTTTTTGATTAGAGAATTTATCCATTTATATTGAAGATAATTATACTACTGCCATTTTGTTAATTGTTTTCTGGTTATTTTAGATATAGATACAGATCCTTTGCTTCTTTCTTCTTCTCTTGCTGTCTTCCTTTGTGATGAGGTGGTTTTCTCTAGTGGTATGCTTTGATTTCTTACTTTTTGTCTTTTGTATGTCTATAGTACATTTTCACTTTGTTGTAATTATGAAGCTTACATAAAACACTTTATAACAGGCTATTGTAAGCTGATAACAACTTTGATTGCATATATAATTCTTTACTTTTATCCCACCCCACCCCCAATTTTATGTTTTTGATATCATAATTTACTTATTTTTGTATTGTGTATCCTTAAATTGTAGCTTACTATTTTGTCTTATTTTTTGTTATATTGTTATTTTAAATAAGTTTTTTCTTTAAACTGTTATAGTCATGATATGTTATCTACACACCACCATTACTGTATTAGAGTATTCTGAATTCAACCATGTACTTTTAGAAGTGAATTTTATACTTTTATGTGCTTTTAATTAGCATCACTTTGTTCCAGCTTGAAGAATTCCCTTTAGCATTTTTTATAAGGCAGATCTGGTGGTGATATACCTCCTCAGCTTTTGTTTGGGAAAGTTTTTATCTCTTCATTTCTGAAGGACAGTTTGCCAGGTAAATATTCTTGGTTGGCAGTTTTTTTTTTTTTTTCCCCTTCCGCACTTTGAATATACTGTCCCATTCTCTCTTGGCCTATATGGTCTCTGTTGGCCTATATGGACTAGTAGTTCACTGCTAGTCTTATCGGAATGTATTTATTATTTCATTCTTTTTTCTTTCTGCCTTTAGTATTCTCTTTGTATCTTTGAGTTTTGACAATTTGATTTTAATTTGTCTTGGTGTAGACTTGTTTGGATTGAATCTGACTGAAAACTGTTGATCTTATTTTTCCTTATTATTTATGTCTTTCCCAGATTTGAAAAGTTTTATGCTATTATTTCTTCAGCTTTCTACTTCATCACTCTCTTCTCTTTCTTTAATTCCTATAACTTGAATATTTGCTCTTTTGATGCTGATACATAAATACTGTAAGCTTTCTTTATTCCTTTTCATTGTTTTTTTTTTCTTCTCTGACCATACATTTTCAAATAATGTGTCTTTGAATTTTCAAATTCTTTCTTCTGCTTTATTGATTCTATTGTTGATGCTCTCAATTTCATTTTTTATTTCATTCATTGTATTTTTCAGCTTTGAATTTGTTTGATTTTAAAAAATAATTTCAATCTCTATTAATTTTCTCATTTTGGTCATTTATTATTTTTCTGATTTTGTGAAATTGTTTCTCTGTATCTTCTGGAAGTTTGCTCAGCTTACTTAAAACGATTCTTTGAATTCTTTGTTGGGCAGATTGTAAGTCCCCATTTCTTTAGGGTCTGTTACAGAAGCTTTAATTTGTTTCTTTGGTGAGGTCATGTTACCTTGATTGTTCTTAATATTTGTGGTTATGTATTGGTGTCTGTGTATTTGAAGAAGTAGAGACTTATTCCAATCTTTGCAGACTGGCTTTTTCTGGGCAAACCCTTTACCAGTCAACTCATCCACAGTCATGTGTGTGTGGTCTGGAACCTGGGGCTACTAGTGATCACCTGGCCTTAAGGCTAGCCTGGAGCCTGTCTGGGAGAGTTGACCTGGTACTGGGGCCTGTCCAGAGCCTGGGGACACTGAAGTCAGCCTGGAAATAGGGTGTACTTGGGGACTAAGTCTCCCAGGCAGGCCTGGAATCTGGGATATAGGATCTTCCCTGGTGCCAAGGCAAGTCTGGAGGCTCAGCCTGCCAGGCTGGCCTGGAGTCTGAAGCCATTGCTGCCCAGTGTTGGGTTTTACTAGGGCAGGCTCAGGGTTGGAGTCTGAGGCAGAGTCTGGTGCTCACTTTCCTCTCTTTCCCCCAAACGAAGGGTACCTCTCTTGATTCTGTGCTGCCTGGGGTTGTAGAGGGTGTCATGGCTGGGTAATGTGAACTTTCCTTCCCACCCTCTTTTCTTTTTCTTTTATTTACTTATTTTTTTGAGATGGAGTCTTGTTCTTATCACCCAGGCTGGAAAGCAATGGCGTGGTCTTGGCTCACTGCAACCTCTGCCTCCCAGATTCAAGCGATTCTCCTACCTTAGCCTCCTGAGCCTCCTGAGTAGCTGAGATTACAGGTGTCTGCCACCATGCCCGGCTAATTTTTTTGTATATTTTTAATAGAGATGGGGTTTCACCATGTTGGCTCAGCTGGTCTCGAACTCCTGACCTCAAATGATCCGCCTGCCTCCACCTCCAGAAGTGTTGGGATTACATGCATGAGCCACCACGCCTGGCCTACCTTCTTCAACACATCTTTTCTGTGCTACACCCAGGTAGTGTAATCACTCAGTTGGTTTCCTTAGCTCTTGTGAAGGTATTTTTATGTGTGAATAATTGTTCAAATTGGTGTTTTTGAGGGGTATGAGCACTGAAAAGTACTATTTTGCAGTCTTTCTTGAGTCTTTTCACTTCCCAGTCTACATATACTGCTCTCAAATGATTTTGGGGAGTAGGCAAGATAAAAAATTCCTGAATGCAGTATGCACAGTTTCTTTTACCATCCTGAGAGTGTTTTTATTTATGCATGAAATTCACAAAATTTAATTTAAATAAGCAATGCACCTTTTTAAGATATTCTGTGACTGGCTTCTAAAAACTTCTCTATGGGATATCATCTTGGGAAGGAAATGTAATCTTTGATATTCTAGCTCTCAATTCTGAAATGCACCTGATAGGTATTTTAGCCTGATGTGATTACGAACTCCAGGAATTGTTTTAGGCAGTTTCTTCTTTTGGGGACCCTGAGAGATTAGGTGGATTCACAAATTCTTGTATTGTCTTTTGCTGGGGCTTGCTGATTCTATAAAAGGAACCCTATTGTGTCTAAGGTTCTTCAAGTTCCATTCTAAAAACACTTGGAATGGTGGAAGTTGTGGTTCATACCCAGAGTATTCCTAGGAAGAGTAACATAAAATATCTTTGAAATTTGAGAAAAAATACTAAGATATCACAAAAAGAAAGTATACTATCTGACACAATTTGAATTATGTAAATAAGAAGTAGGAAGTATTCCTCATCCATTCTTTCTGATATCATTCTCCATCAGAAGTAGTCCTTGTTAAATATGGTATATATCCCTTCCAACTCTTTCCTATGTTGCTATATTTCCTATAGTTCTATATATCTTTTTGCCCATTTTCCTTTGCATATGCAGCACACATACACAACAATTTTCTTAGTATCTTTTTAAAAAAATAAAAATGGCTATATAATATTCCACTGTGCAGATGTATCACAATTTATTTCACCTTTTTTCTATTGATGCTCATTTTTGTAATATTCACTTTTTCTTGGCTACGTATGCTGCAGTTAACATCTATATGCACCTGTCTTTGTACTCTATGGACTTTTAAAATTGAAGATGCTGTGTATGAGGGAAAAAATAATGACATAGTACCTACTATTTAAGCTCACTCAATATTTATGTCTTTATCAATATTACATTGTTGATCACCCTTTGTAATTTTGTGCTATGGTCAGAGGATGACCAATGCTTCCAGCTCTTTGAGGTACCTCTGGTCTAGGCTCTAACTGAACATAGGTTTTAAAACCCTCTATTGATAGAGAGTGATGGTGGATGTGGAATAGTTCATAACTCCCTACAATTTTACATTCTCCCACACCTCTTAGAATTTTTCTCTGAGAATGTTATGTAGTCATTACTTCAAGAAAGCTTTAGCTTTTCAATTGTGGCTGCATGTCTCTTTTCCTTGTTTTATTAAAAATAATATTTAAAAAACAATGGCTGGACATGGTGGCTCATTCCTGTAATCTCACTGCTATGGGAGGCTGGGGCAGGGGGATTACTTGATCCAAGAAGTTCAAGGCTGCAGTAGGCTATGATCACACCACTGCACTCCTGCCTAGGTGACAGAACAAGACCATGTCTAAAAAAAATTAATTTCTTTATAGAAAACATGCCATCTTTTTCTTCCACATCTTCCCTTTCTTCCTCTCTCCCCATCTCTTCCTCCCTTCCTTCCTCCATTCCTTTATCCCTCCTTCCTTCCTATCTTCTTTCTACCACCTTGAGAACACAACTATATTTATCAGTTAAACTTCCCATTTAGAATGCTTGCATTGGAATTACATTTTGTGAAGGAAATTCTAGTTTAAAATCAAAGTAAGGAAGTGGACAATATGCTTTATTCTCTGATATCTCTTTTTTGGCAAGCCAGGATTGATGGAGTCCCAGGTGGTTATCAGCTCTCAAAAGTGAGCTGTAGTACAAGTGCATTCTAATATTTCCTGTTAGAACTCTGCTAAGACAAAGATGACTGTGTCTTATGGCAGTAAGCTATGGTGATCCTGGAAATTTTCATCATAATGGTGTAATTTCAAGGTGGCTCACCTTTCATGGTGATCTTTTTTAGAATTTAGAGAGAAAATAGTTTGACAAAGATGGTAAAGTTAAGATAAATGATTGCAGTAATTCTTGCAATTAAATATCACCAGAGGGATGATAGAGATATAAAAAAAGAAAGCATCCTGAGACGAAGGCAAGAAAAGTAAGGCTGTCTTATAGTATCCACATTTTAGGAAGTGTTTGCATAGAAGTGGTTTAACCTGGATATTTTCTAAACTGAATATCAAATATCTGTAACCACATCATAAAAATTTTCTATTTATGGGGAAAATTTTAATTTATGAAATTAATTAGGTTAATTAATTGACAATTAGCTACTTAAAAAATTTTCTAATGTGTCACTGGCACATATATCTGACACAGGGACATATATTAGAGCAAATACATCAACTTCTTCTCTGATGAGTACACTGATTAGATCATATATGGTTGACCTGCTCCAGTTACCTTAAGTTTAAAATAACAAGATTTGGCTCTGTTAATCATTAAAGGTGGCCCATTAGGTCTGGCTACTTAGAAATCTATTTGTGGTTGAGGCATTTTTCATAGTAGTAGCATGAAATCTCAGGACCATTGTCCAGGCTCTGATCATCTATAGAGAAATAGTCACAGCTTCTCTGCATGAAAAGAGTGAAGCATGTTGCCATGTTTTGTTTTCCAGAATCTAAGGTATAATAAATTACACCAAAGCAATTATCAGTGTTCCTGATCCTGTCTGTGATTTGCCTTTATTGTTTTCCAAGAGGAAGCCTCGCACATGCAAAACCATATGCTCTATCACTTTTCAAGTTGTGATGTCTCATCTGGGAGTGATTTGAGCCCCTGCCCCTCAACATTTCTTTTATGACTCCAAGGCTAAAAGACCATATTCAGTCTTACTTTTATTACATCTTTTGGAGGAGGCACAAAAACAGCTCTTAGCAGGGGAAGGAATTGTATGCTATCTGATCTAGAAACAGATGCTACTGATTGGGAAGATCACAAGCAAGGACATACATAGTCCTGTATCTTTAAAAGGAAAGATGGCCCTGACAATAAAAAAGGAGAAACTACCTCAATATCATCCCAAAATATCATTTTATGTGTAACAAAATGAAATTACTCCTTTGACTAAAATAAAACCCTTAGTGGATCACCCAATCAAAAAAGTCAGTTAACATAGAGAAACGTAAAAATAGCTTACACAAATATTATGTGCTGTGGCTCATGCCTGTAGTCCCAGGACTTTGGGGGGCTGAGGCTGGTAGATCACTTGAGGTCAGGAGTTGGAGACCAGCCTGGTCAACATGGTGAAGCCCCATCTCTAGTAAAAATACAAAAAATTAGCTGGGCATGGTGGTGGCCTCCAGTAATCCCAGCTACTTGGGAGGCTGGGACAGGAGAATCCCTTGAACCAAGGAGGCAGAGGTTGCAGTGAGCCAAGATTGTGCCACTGCACTCCAGCCTGGGCAACAGAGCAAGACTCCATCTTAAAAAAAAAAAAGAAAAAGAAACTCATAATTATATACCAATTCACCAACTTTGTGAAGCAAGAAAAGGCCTTGTCCTTGAGTTTATATCTTTTAATTAATGTTCTTCATTGACTCTCACAGACAAGTGACACCCACACAGCATCACTGACCATGTGAAACTTCAGTTTCTTAGGCGAAGGAAGAACTTACAGAAACTTACAAAGCAATCTAAAACTACTATTCTTCCCATTTTGAAATGATTTGATTTCTTCTCTCAATCTTTTATGGTTGTCTTGCTCAAACTTAAGATGGCAGTGTTTTTTTTTAAGGTGAGTCGACTTTATAGTCTCTTTTTAAAGCATTTGATGTGTTTTTTTCAGAGGTAGTAGATCTTTTGTTCTTCATATTCATAATTGCTTTTAATAATATTTAATGAAACTGCATAGTGACAGTAATAAGTACAACTGCCATTACTGGATTTAGAAATAGAAATCCTCGGCGGGCGCAGTGGCTCACGCCTGTAATCCCAGCACTTGGGGAGGCCGAGGCGGGTGGATCACGAGGTTAAGAAATCGAGACCATCCTGGTCAACATGGTGAAACCCCGTCTCTACTAAAAATACAAAAAATTAGCCGGGCGTGGTGGTGCGTGCCTGTAATCCCAGCTGTTCTGGAAGCTGAGGCAGGAGAATCACTTGAAACCGGAAAATGGAAGTTGCAGTGAGCCGGGATCGCGCCACTGCGCTCCAGCCTCGCGATAGAGCGAGACTCTTGTTTCAAACAAACAAACAAACAAAAAAAAACCCTCACGTGTTGCTAGGCATACAAAACAGGGTCTGGGACAGAATTGTATGGATATACAGTACTAGTGAGGGGCCTAGCAGTTGTGAGAATTTGGTATTCCATGGTACCAACTAGCAGGTTTTATAGAAGACAGAGAGCTCCAATCAATCTTTCCTACTTGAATAGCGGCTGGTGAAGAGATCGTTTCTGACTAATTATCATCAAGTATGAAGGTTCTTGTAGGTCAACAGCTGTATCAACATACAGAATGGCAGCCCTTCGATAATGCCCCTTGTCTTTAAGTAAATGCAGTTTAAAATCCTTTAAAATCCAGTGTTGTTTTGCATATTCAATGAATCTATTCAGGCAATAGAAATGTATAAATCAACAAAATCTGCTTATTTCAAGACTTTTGAGTAGATGGCATCTCAAATTCTGTAGCTCTTTCACATTTATTTTTCTGTTCTTTTTTCCTAAAAGAGATATGCATTATAAACAATGGGAAATAGCTGTATTCAACAACAGTTAAACAAAAAACCTCTCGGTATAATTTAATGTTGGAAATCAATACTGTCTGTCCCCGATTGAATTGAGAGGTGAAGATGAAGACTTTTATTGCCCCAGGTACACTGGAAAATGTTGTGATGCCTGCGAGCCTGAAGTCAGCCAAAGGCTATCTAGTCACTACATGTTTTCATTCTCCTAATAGTCCTTGGCTTCAGGCTACTGCCTGCTCTGCCTAATGACAGGGCCAACCTTGACCAGGAGCCCTCTGAACCCTCCCCAAGGGGCTCCTCGGTGCTTATCCACCCTCTGACATCAACCTTCAGAGTATATGAAGTAGAAATCTTAATGAAAGAAGGGAGGACCGAGATTTTCCTGTGTGCTCATCTGGCTAAACTCCTAGCATTTTATGATTATATTTGATTTTTAAGTCATCCTGAACTGTATCTGTAGCTCTGCTCCCTTTTATCTTTTCTCAGCATCACAACCTTTACTACAAAGCTTATTTCAAGGGAAAACTGTTAGAATTCAAATCACTCCTGTTTCACGCTCTTCTGTTTGCTTGGGATTCTAGCTGACAAGATGTCCTTCAAATGATTGCTTTTAGTAAAATCAAAGTGACTTGAGGACCAAAAACTTTGATAACTGGATATGTGTTTTAGATTACTTCAGGGTTCTTCTTGCAACTTGGCTGGATAAGTGTGAAAACAGAATTGTTAGTGGTGAAGAGGGCTGAGGCCTGTGTTCTAGATTGTTCGCAGAATTCTAAATCAGCACCAGGAGAGGGCTCGGAGGAAGCCATCACTCTGTGAGACCTCAGAAGCAACCTGGAGCCAGGTCTGTGGTTTAAGAATGTTTCTGGCCGGGCGCGGTGGCTCAAGCCTGTAATCCCAGCACTTTGGGAGGCCGAGGCGGGTGGATCACGAGGTCAAGAGATCGAGACCATCCTGGTCAACACAGTGAAACCCCGTCTCTACTAATACAAAAAAAAAATTAGCTGGGCATGGTGGCGCGTGCCTGTAATCCCAGCTACTCAGGAGGCTGAGGCAGGAGAATTGCCTGAACCCAGGAGGCGGAGGTTGCGGTGAGCCGAGATCGCGCCATTGCGCTCCAGCCTGGGTATCAAGAGCGAAACTCCGTCTCAAAAAAAAAAAAAAAAAAAAAAAAAAAAGAATGTTTCTAAACTAGTGTGATGGCTATTTTTGTTGTTGTTATTGTTGTCAGATGCCTTGGGGCGTCAACAAATGAGAGTGGGTTCTTGTCTGTAGAGGGTTTTTTCTTTTTAAAAACAATGTCTTACTTGAAGTGCTGTGTCTTTTTGGAGATTTCCAGGGGTTATTGCAGGAAGGGTAGAAGGCTCCCCCCTCCACACCGGGCTGACCCTCTGGGTGCCACCTACTTCCTGGTCTGCAGACCCTCTGAAGCTGGTTTTCCGGCTCTAGTGAAAGTGACTTCTCATGGCTAGAAAAGGCATTGTCAGCACAAAACTCTTTAGTTTTGTATCATGCTGCCTTACTCTTCTTTCCATTAGGATGAACAAATGTTTTACAACAACTTGCCAGGTATCCACCCATCACCTATAATAAAAACACTGAGCACTTACTATGGACAAGGCATGTTACATATGTGCTTTCCTTTAATCCTCTCAATATCTTTAGTAATTTCATCATCCTTCTTCTATAAAGGAGAGAAATGAGGTTTAGAAAGATGTCACAGTTGGTAAAGTGACAAAGCTGGGACTGGATTTAAGTGCAATTCTATCTGGCTGCTTAAACTGGCTTTTACTAAAAGACATGTATAACTCAGAGTGTCACTGGGAAGAATTAGTCTGTATTATGCACTTTGAGTTAGAGAACTGTAAGCACATAATATTCCCTCTAACTTCTTAAATTTCTGGGAAGAAGAACAAGATAAAAACATGTATACTTTTAGTTACTGTATTATTAAAAGATTAGCTTACATACTGCTGACCAGATATCATGCCTCTACCATCACAATATACTGATTCAGGAAAAGGATGAGAAATGAGTAGCTATTGTCTCACATGTAGGAAGAATGCAGAATGGAGAACATTCTACACTAACACAAAGTATCAGCCCAGGAGAAGGGAAGACTATTCTTGTTTGTGAAGGAACTTCTAGATCACTGATTATTCTGTGTATTCATCTCTGGTGCTTATGGCGAGCTGTGCTTGATGAAGCTACCATATGCAGGGAGGTCCCCTGGGGTTTGGGCACCATGGCTGGAAGGGCCTAACTCACCTTCCATGACCCAGCTTCTCCGGGGCTTGCTCCCGTGCACATGTAGACAGGCTGGCTATCCCAAGAAATGAGAGTGATTCTCTTTGCAAGTTTTAGTAGTCAGGGTGTGGCCTAATCAGAGAATAATTTCATATATAATTATATAACCTTGTGATAAGCATTTTTAAACAACAAAAATACCCCAGAGACAGAATTGTCAAGCTGAAAAGCAATCCAGATGGATTTTCTGACCTCTTTCTGCACCAACATTTTCTTTATGTTCTTGGAAATAGCTGGAGAGGTTTTTATAGCTGTTCAGATTTCAATCCTGGGACTCAGAAAGTTTCTATATTGTGCCTTAAAGAGCGACGTGTGCCACTATTATAACTTGAACTGCTCTGGACAGCTGTGCAGATGGAAAAGAACTACCATGCTCGAAAGATTTTCATTTTGTTGCGTACATTCCTTGCAGTGCAGCTGGTCTGAATTCTCTCTAAAAAGATGGTGTGCAGCTGTTTCTCTGAGGCAGATCCTGAAGGCAAATACCCATCACCCCAAATACCCATCGCCCCAGCATGTCCTTTCCTATCTTGATAAGTCATTTTGTCCTTAACTCTGTTGTGTATAATCATGAAACATTGATATTTATCTGAATCTTCTTTGGGATACAATACACGAGCTCATTCTCAGAAGTTCCAGGAACACAGCATTCCATCGTAAAAGGTTTTCTGTGTCTCCCACCCCCTCTCATTTTCGCAGTTTCCATGGCAACATTTGGCTCTGACAGCACCTCCAGGATTATTACTATCATCACAGTTATTTCTTCTGATTACTATTGTTGCTTATTGTCATCAACATCATTTTGACTGTCGGTTAGTCAGATCCTGATCCTAAACACCTGGCCTCCGGGGAATGCTTCCTCAAAACAGTTGAAAAGTTAAAAAAGGAATGTAAATCCCAAGAGATTACCAGTGGTGCAATTATCCTACATCAGGTTTATATTTCTCTTTTAAAAAATTTCCCCATCAAGTCATTGTAATCCTTTCAGAATATACATAGATAAGTTTGTCATGATACCAAAAGAGCCATGGTTGCTGATACTGCTGTTTTGTTTTTAGAGAAGGAATGTGTATGTGCGTTTGTGTGTGTGTTGGTGGGTTGAGGGGAGAATTATGAATCTAAAGCTTTCTAATATTGCTAAAAGAATTTTTCATGAAATGTTGGAAACTGTTTAGAGATGAACAAAATAGTTTAAGAGACTGTTATCCACTGATTTTCTCTTACCTGCTGTCGACCCTGTGAGCCTCCTTGAGGCTCAGTGGAGAGTAGGCTTCCTTTATAAGAATTACTGCCTTATGAGTTAGGGTAACACTGGGACGCCCTGTGCTTTTCAGATCGACTTAAACTTGGCTGGAAACACTACCTCCGAGGCCATGAGAATCCAGAAGCCTCATTTTAATTTCTGCAAGTTTCTACAGTTGTCTTTTTGTGTATCCTTCTGTCTCTGGGCTCCTGCATGGATGCTGGCTGCTCTGCTAGGTTTAGTGAAACCCTAAATGCAGAATTTGTCCTCTGTTAGCTGTGTTTAGAAGAAGCTCTTATATCAAGCTAGCCTGCCCTTTCACACTTCCTCTCCCTCCTTTTCTTTTCCTTCTCATCCTTCTTTCTTTCTCCCGCTTTCACTTCCACCTTCCTTTCACTTTTTTGGGAGATGTTGACGATTTGGTGGGTCACTGGGAGGAGTCACATCATAGGGCACAGCCTCCCCCCTCCCTGCCCCGGTCCGCTAGCTCCACCCTTTCACTCCTGTTCTTCCCTTTCTTCCTGGCATATTGAAGAATTTCTCCTTTTTGTCTCATTTAGGGCAGCCATCCCTGAAAGGGATTCCAGATTCTCCACTTTGTTTTATTCTGCACTTAGATATATTTGTTGCACCTGCAAATCAATTTCATAAACTCTTTCTCAAAGGGGAAAAGGACAAAACCAAATGTTCATTTATGTTTTGGTGGCACCAGAGCTCTCACTGAATGCTTAAAGCCCTGCCTTACTGCCTCCTGGTCACTGGGAACATGATCTCAATCGCTTCTAGGAACCTGGCAGGTGACGTACATGAGTCGAGAGGATCTGGTGGAAGAGGCAGTGTGGAGTGACGGACAGTGTGTGTGTCCAGAGTCACAGTTCACACAAAGGGACCACAAGCAACTGGACTCCAGCTGATGGCTGCCTGTGAGGATGGAGGTCCAGTGTGGCCTCATTTCCTAATTTTTAAGAATTTAGAGATCTAATTTTTATATAAAATTTCCCAAAATGTGAATCTTGGCAGCTATTTTTCAAAAAAGTGTACAAGATGATATTGTGTTGGTTACCAAACTATGCAGGAGAGACACGCTGAAACCACATTGGAGAGACACACCTAGACCACGCCGGAGAAACACACCTAAACCATGTGGGGGAGATATGCTTAAACCACGTGGAGAGGCACACCTAGACAACATGGAAGAGACAGACCTGAACCACCTGGGGGAGACAGACCTAGCCCACTGCTGTGGGGTTGCCTCTTCTGCCCAGGACCTTGGGCAGGAGGTTTCCTGTCTGGTTCCAGTTTTTTTTTTTTTTTTTTTTTTTTTTTTTTTATGAAACAGGATCTCTTTCTGTTGCCCAGGCTTGAGTGCAGTGGCGTGATCTCAGCTCACTGCAGCCTCCGCCTCCCAGGTTCTGGCAATTCTCCTGCCTCAGCCTCCCAAGTAGCTGGGATTATAGGAGAACACCACCAGGCCCAGCTAATATTATACATATATATATAAAAAATATTAAAATATAAAAAATATATTTGTATTTTTTATATTTTTGTATTTTAAATATATATTTTAAATATATTATTTTAAATATATATAAATACATATTTTTAGTAGAGGTGGGGTTTCACCATGTTGGCCTGGCTGGTCTTGAACTCCTGACTTCAGGTGATCTGCCCATCTTGGCCTCCCAAAGTGCTGGGATTACAGGTGTGAGCCACCACACCCGGCCTGGTTCCAGTCTTTCTCCTCCCCTCTGTGATGCGGTCCTTGCTGATGCCCAGCCAGGTTGGAATATTTTCTGCATTAGGAGAAGCTTCAAGGGATCATGGGGTTTGAGGCCTGGTCAGCTCCTCGATTCTAACTCAGCAGCAGCAAAGTTTGTAGCTGAATGAAACGCAAACATCACTGCCAGCCGAGGCCTAGATTTTTGGCTACATTTCATCCTGCCCCAGGGCCAGGATCCACCTCTCACTATCTCTGTCTTTCAGTTGCTAGAAGAGATTGCATTCTTCCCTCCACATCTTGGTCCATTGTGAGAAGAAAGAATTTAAAAGCTTAAGTTATTTTCCTTTTCTCTTTCTCTTGGTGACAGGTCAGCTCAGCTCTCAGTGTGTTGTTTTTAACCTTGATTTCTAAAAGATCAGAATGCAGGTCTCGTTAAGCATAAAATTCATCCATAGGTGCCCATTCTATTTTTCTTTTGAGACCGAGTCTTGCTGTGCCACCCACGCTAGAGTGCAGTGGTGCGAACATGGCTTACTGCAGCCTTGAACTCCTGGGCTCAAGTGATTCTCCTACCTCAGTCTTCCAAGTAGTTGGGACTACAGGCACGTGCTACCACACCCAGCTAATTTTTAATTTTTTTTTTTGTAGCGACAGGGTCTTGATATGTTGCTCAGGCTGGTGTTAAACTCCTGGGCTCAAGTGAGCCTCCTGCCTTGGCCTCCAAAGTTCTGGGACTACAGATGTGAGCAACACCTGGCCAGAGTTCCCATTCTTAGCACAAGCTCCAAAATTTCTGTTCTAGGGTCCCAGGCAATGCCTTGCCATTTCTGGTGCCTGCGCCTCCCACATTGCAGCCCGGGAATTACCGTGGTTGGTATGGGGGTGCAGTGCCTTGGGTGTGCCCAGCCTCTACATGGGAAGCACACCGGTGGGTGCAGTCTCTCAGGCTCTAACCAGAGTCTAGAATTTGGCCTGTGAGCCTTTTGATCAGAGGCTTGTTAACAGACAAGCAATTCCTTTCAACATTGGAATATTTTCCGGATAGGAAAAGGAAGCCCACTGTCAACATGCCTGGTGTGCTCAGTGTCTCTTCGTGGCCCACACAAAGGCCATGGATTCCCTGGAGAAACAGATTATCAATGTAAATACCTTTTCTCTTGCCAATTCACAAACATTTACTGAAGACCTGCTATCTGCTTGGCATTAGGAAGACACACTTCTGGAGCATCAATAGTGCTTTTGAGGAACTCAAGGTCTAGTGTGGGAACAAACACGTAACCCAGCAAGTTTGTGCAGACCAATGAAGACAGCATGAACAGCGATGAGAAAAAGCAGCCCTCGGATAAAAGTTCAAAGAATCTGCTTGGCAGAGGCAGGGTGGAGGGACCACCCCCAGGTCGAGGGCACAGAGGCCTACACTTGGGTGTGGAGGTGGAAAGAACAGTGCTTGTTCTGGAAATGCAGTTTATGGTTAAGGAAAATGTTGCAGAACATGTGTCCAGAACCCCCGCAGCCCTGAATCTCTCAATGAGTGGCAGCCCTGGATCTCTCAATTAGAGACTCTCCCCAGGAGAGGCTGGCTGGCGTGAAACTGACAGGATAAGTGATTCATGTTGCCTATTCACTCTCATTCTAAGACATTCATACTCAGCGTGGAATGCTGGGTGAAGCCATTTTTACTATTAACTATACATTAAAAAAAATTTTAGTGCCAATTCATGTAATTGAATTAGTGAAAATTAAGTGAAAGAATGATTCAGCTCCAATGGAGAGATCTTTGTCAAATACCAAAGAACACCTACAATGTGTACATCAGTGCTATTCAAAAACTCAGTTTTGAGCTGACTACCATTTAGCTCTGAAAAGTTATATAAGAGAGACACACTCAGGCATTGGAAGCACCATAACGTGAAGGTTAACAGCTTGAACTTGGATGTGGCAGACACCTGGACTTGAATCCAGGCATTCTCCCTTAATAGCTCTTGGTGCTGGGCAAGTTAATCTTTGTCTCTGGTTTTCACTCTTGCTCTTGTTCTGTCTGGGCTTTTTCATGCTTCCTCAGGTCCCAGAGCCTTTTCCTCCTCCCCCTTCACCTACTTACCTCCCACGCAACCTTCAGATAGCATTTCAAATGCCCCTTCAAAATGATCATGAAAATGATATCATAACACATTGTGCCTTTTCTTCAAGCATCTCTATTGTAGTTCTGTTTAATCTATGATTAATTTATGCATGCCTCCAGCATTACCCTGTTTTGTTTGGGTTTGGATCATAGTCCTGAAAGACACAATCCTGAAAGCCATAATCCCGAATGTTGAAATTCTGAAAGACCAAACTCCCAAAAGTCTAAAATCTGTAATGTCTAAAATCCTGAAAATCACAGTCACAGGAAATGTGAATTTCAATGGAATCCCCGGACCATAATGACAGATTTGGAATTAGGTGTACTGAAAGCTACTAAAGGTGAATTTCTAGTTGTTAACAGTGAAGTTTTGTCTTTCCCATTCAGCTCAATGCATTTGATGGAAAATTCAAATGAATGGATTGGTTATAAGATATAGCAAGGACAAAAACTTTAGTTTAAAAATTTTTTATTTTTGAGCATTGGCATTTCTTCCCCCTGATGACATTGCAGGAACTTAATAAATTAAAGCCAAATTTGGCTGAAGACACTGGAGAAGTTACTGACTGGTTAGAAAATAATCATATGCATGGTAAGATAAGAAGACACTTAGGGAATGGTGTTGCTGTTGGATCACAGTATTGTTTCCGATACATTTGTCTGTATATGAGTGCATGTAAAATGGATTTCTGCATGCCCCAAACAACATAGAAGCAGAGCACAGAAGATGGGAAAATTCAATAGGAAGGCTGATGTCGATGTATATCAAGTTATAGAAGAATTCCAGAAAGGGCAGAGCCATGTAGACGATGAATGTGAACGTATTCACTGAAGAGAGTCATGTCCTAAAAGAACGAAAAAGCAAAAAGCAAAAAAACCAGATGTGGATGCAAGACTTCAAAATAAAGTTAATGATTGTGAAAGTTGATCAGCTTTTGTGGACTAGCTCTGTGCAACTGCCCGTAATTTATCACTGTGATACACTTTAAAAAATATGTATTATTTTCTAGCTTTTATCTTTTTTCAAATTGTTTTCTACTACTTTAAGTCGTCAGCATTATTTTTTACAATTTACTATGCTATGTATTTCATCTTTGCATCATTTCCATACTGGAGCTATAAATTGAAGACTTTCAGAGAGTTCTCATTCATTTTATGCATTTCTTTTTGCAAATTTAACTCCACAAGGTTTATTGTTACAGCACTGGCTTTGTGTGTAAACATTGTGTATGTACATAAAAACTTTGAAACTTCTTCAGTAAATGAAGAGATGTCCTTTTTGTCCATCTACATTTGTGAAAGATAAGATTTCTTGAGCTCTTTGCTCTTTGGGTGATGTGTGGTGGTGATGTGGTAGCAACCCATCACAGGTTTTGATTGATTTCTTCAGAAGACTTAGGTTGTCTGTCATAGTATTTCAGCTGACTGTAGTTATAAAGCTGGGTGCACACAATTATTGTAGTGATATGCATGTGTACTGGTATAAATTTTTTTACTTTATGGTAGATATAGGCTACTACATTTCTTCTTTTGACTTGTTATCAGAAATTTTAGAGCTAAATTTAGTGCTGAAGTGCAGCAAATATTTCATCTCTGACTTCGTATTTTCAATCATCCTTCTCTCGATATTCTTTGTTATTTCTTTGTCCTGTGTACTCAGATATCTATTCTAAAACTTGAATATTCACTTATCTATTTCTTTATGAATATGGTTTATCTGCTTATGACTATTATACCCGTGTGACTGTCATTGGTATACCTGAGTGTTTATGCTTGCAAAAATATTATGTTATTATTGCCTCTTTTATTATGTAGAGTGGCCTATGAAGTATTCTTTTATGTTTTTATGTTTCTCAAATAAAATCCCTTTTAAAAATGTAAGTAAATATAGTTAAAATCATTTTAAAAATTATTTTTCCATAATAATATTTTCAGGATTTCAACATTTGGAACAATGGTGTTCATAATTGTGTCTTTTGAGATCATTATTAGCTCCTGTTTTATCACCACTGTGGCCCAGTTTAGTATAGTGTTTGTCACTAGAAGGTATGCAGTCAATATTTTTGAGTGAATAGGTAAATAGATACCTCCTTTGTAAGCTTGATTGAGGGCTGCCTTGTATAATGCATCTAAGCTATTTGGCACAGTGCCTGCTATATAGTAAGCATTCAATAAATGTTGAGTTTAATAATGATTCCTTTAGGTTTGCTATTCTCTACTCCTATAGTGGACTGAGTAATGAACAATTTGTGTGTCGTTAGCTAAGTTCCAATGGTTCTATTAGCTAAGTTTTAATAGTGAAAATGCTTTAAGTTCAATATTATGCCCTTGGCTCTTTTTGAGTGTTGATTTAAGAAATGGAGACTTTCTGGGTCATCTGTGGAGCCGCTGATGAGGATTTTATGCACAGTGTGGCAATTCGGAGCAGGGGTTTGAAAGTAGATTGCCTGGGACCAGGTTATTGCTGCTTCATTTGAGCTGTAACCATGAGTGAATTATTTCTCTGTGCCTTTGTTTTCTAACCTGTAAAGCAGGGGTAGTAATCTACCTTTAAGTACTGTTATGAGGATTAAATTATTAATACATATGAAGAGTTTAGCAGAGTGCTTGGCACGTAGTAGATATTCAATATATGTTAGCTATTATTTTATAAGGACTCATAGGACAAATTATTCCTGGAATTTGGTACAAAAACTAAAATAGTAACTCTTGAAGAGCTGGTATAAATATATTTTACTTTATGGTAGATTTAATATAGGCTACTACATTTCTTCTTTTGACTTGCCAGAAATTTTAGAGCTAAATTCAGTGCCAAAGTGCAGCAAATATTTCATCTCTGACTTTGTATATACAATCATCCTTCTCTTGATATTCTTTGTTATTTCATATCTTTGTCCTGTGTACTCAGGTATCTATTCTAAAACCTGAAATCTACCTCAAATCCTTTTAGGAAGCGGGCAGGGACACATATAATAAATGTATGAATTCCATAATAATAGAGTTAGAAAGAAAACACATTTTAGGTGATATTTGCTTCAGATAAACTGTGTGTGATCCAAAATTTTCCCTGTGATCCTGGGTAGACTGCTTCACTTCTTTTTGAATAATAAAAGCAAATTCAGTGTTCTTGTGGGAACCATTTATTATGGAAATTCTAATATAAATTATGTTCCAAATGCTGACTAGAGATTGCAAAATTTTGCTGGAAGTATTTGAAAAGTTCAAATTATTTTCCACTATTCATATCATAGCATCATAATGTTTTAGAATAGGGTATAATTTGTTTACTTTTCATGTTTCACTTACTGTGAACAATAAGAGTCCTGACCAACTTAATTTTATGTTAATCAAGTTTCAATTTCTTTTTTTTCTTTTCATTTATATATTTTTATTCAGAAATGTTTATATAAGTACAAGGAAACAATTTTGGAGACACTAAATGTCATCAGTTATCATTAATTTATTATGAAAGAGAGATATGGAAATTATTTACATGATGAAAGATTTCAGAACTTCAGTGGAATGGGCAGCTTCACGTTGATGCCATTTCAATAGTGACTTATTTCAGTCTGCGTACTTTCCAAGAATGTCACCATCTCTAAATAGGAAATAATCCTTGTCATCTAGAACTACTTTGGTGCCTCCATATTCTGAGAGAAGAACTTTATCTCCAACTTTCATGCTAACTGGTTGAATCTCTCCACCCTTTCCTTTAGAACCCAATCCAACAGCGACTACTGTTGCTTGCAATACTTTTCCTTGAGATTTTTCTGGAAGCATAATGCCTCCTTTGGTTACAGTTTCAGCAGCACTCCTTTCAACCAATACTTGGTCAAAGAGTGGGAGAAACTTTTTAAATTCCTGTCCTGCCATGACTCCCTCCGCCCCAGACTCGTACTCTGCTCTGGCCAAGTTTCAATTTCTTTTTATAAATGAGACTTTCTAAATTGTATTTTTATAGAATAGTGATGTTGGGCAATCTCAGCAATTGGGTATTTCATTTGACTCTCTACTCAGGGTAACACCTAAACTACTTGAAATAGTAGTTTAGCAGGGAATAGTATTGAGCAGGAAAAGGAGAAGCAATTGACCATTTGTTGCGTAACAGCCCATTGGGGAAAACCAGTAAAGACTAACCCATTCATTCATTCAGTCTTCAATCAGTAAATATTTATAGATTGTCATCTATGTGCTATGCATGTGCTGGATTGTAGAGACACTCTGATTAATCCTTATCCTTAATGAGTTTTATAGACTAGCAGGTGGAGACAACAGCAATAAAATAAAAAAGAATTTTGAAAATGAACCCCTTCTGTCTTTGTTTTGATTAAGACATTGACATAATGGACATGAGAAATCAAAGTCAATGTGAAACAAGTTTCCTGTGACATAGGATTTCTATTTGGACCCTTCATCCAGATGAAGGTTGTACAAGTCTGCAGAGCAGAAAGATGGGTTTGAGGAAGATTTCCTTGGAGGAAATGATATTTAGGAGCCTCTAATTTTCTATTCAAAGGGGTAGGGTGGGAGGAGATCACCACATTCTTTCCCTCAATCTTTTAATAGGTTCACTTGGAAAGCTTTCTGCAGGTTTTAGGAATTGGGGGAACCTTGCCCTGGGGTCTCACTCTTCCTTGGGAAATCCAGAAGGTGACAGAAAGGATGACAAGCTGCTTTGATGCTGCACAGGGATCACCCTGGGTGCCTAGAGTTCACCAGAAGACGTGTGTGAGTGTTTTTCATGGAAGAAAGGGCCGAGCTGGAACCATCTTAATTCTTGATGCGGACCAAAGGGAGAGGGCTGATGGTAGGACTTAGAGATCAATGCATCCCCTTATCATCTTGAGAACTGCAGGTAACGAGAGTCCCTAAGGATGAGAATTCCAAAAAATTAAAAACAGAACACCAACCCATGAGGGAAAGAGTTCCGCTCTAATAATTTGCTAGACCCAGATAGCTCAAAGCCACCTAACCACTATTTTTATTTGTTAAATCTGGCAACTCTGTTTGCTTCCTTTCCTTCCTGTCCATAGCTGAATGAGCTGCTGTCTAGTGTGAAAGAGAAGAGTAGGGAAAGAGCAGAAGCTGGTCACACCCCTCCCTGGCAGCAGGCACCTGCCAGCTGTAGGCCTTAGCAAGGGAGAGAGGAAGAATTCTTAACTTTGAAGAAATATCGAGGAGTTGTTTAATATTTTGGGCAGAACACATTCCAGTTAGTGAATCGAATTTTGTGAATTGACGTGATCATAGGACTGCCGTTTTCATGTAAGCAGAAAATGATGGGGATCCACCAACTTTCCTTATAGAGATAGAGGAGATTATCCTCACTGAATACAAGTTTACACAGATACAAATAGACAAATATAAATTTGCGTGTTGGTTTCATCCACACCCACATCCACATATTTGTGGGAGGAACACAAGGTTTTAACAGGGGGCACATTGGAGAGGCACTTTTCCTGGGTTCGGGGGTTTCTTAGAGGGAGCAACATTATTCCAGGAGCAGAAGAGATGAGAGGATTTCTGTGCAAGGTTGGCAAGTTAAACACTTTCACTCCCTCCCAAGGTCTCCATAAAACAACGATACAGTGAATTTTTAAAATGTCTTAAACCCTAAAGGATGGGAACAACGAAAAAGGAGGCAATAACTGCAAAGTTCTGTAAGCTAGAAAGTAGGTGGGTGAGTGGTGAAGGACCAGAGAGAACTGAAGTCTAAGCTAAAGTTGAAAAAGATGAAATCAAATGCACTTTCCTGCTCAGGATTGACAGCTCAGAAATAAGTAGCACATAGCACTTCCAAAAGTGGGGGTGCTTAGAAGGACTAAAATGAGGAGGATTGATGCAAAGTTTTGAAGTACTCAGATTTCCAGATCACCTTGCCAGCTTCACAAAGCCAGGCAATAGATCTTCCCAACCCTGACAGAAGAAGGTGGATTTATTTTTTTCTAGAGACACTGGGCTCAGTTGAAGATGGAGATACCATAAAAAAATTAGGAGATTAAGTGCACGTATATAAAACTGGATGTTGAAAGTATCTCCTAGCTGCCTTCCCATGTTCAGCTTCCAGATGTCTAGCAGCCAGGCCTTCACCTTCCATGCAGGGAGCAGAAGGTCTAGTTGAAGAATCTGACCAGCCCGCAAGCAAAGACCTGCAAATATTGACATAAAGGCTTCCCAACCTTGATGGCTGGGGGAACTGCCCAATCAGTTACCCTAAAGTTCACAGTTCATAAGTTCTACATACACTTATGCTTGGAGGATTTGGTCTGCCACTTAAATGTGAGCAGGGAAGGATAACCAGATGTCTGAGTAAAGCATCTAATAGAGTGCAAGAAGCCCAGTATCTGAATAACAGAAGCTCTAGAAGAGAGAGAGATAAAATGCAAAGTGGGATGTAAGGATCAATTCAAGTAAATATCTCAGAATTAAAGAATTCGAGTTCTAGATTGACAGGCTCGCTGACTGCCTGGCAAAATTAATGAAAGAAAATAGGCCCAAGACATATCATTATGAAATTTCAATGCACTAAAGAAAAAATATGAGAGAGAGAGAGAGAGAGAGAGAGAGAGAGAGAGAGGATCCAGGATTAGAAAGATAAATGGCATCAGATTTCTCATCAGTTAGAAGCCAGAGGCCTTCCCAATTTCGATACTCAGCAAAACTACAAATCAATTTTCAGGATAAACAAAGAAGGAGGAAAGTAGAGAATAAGAGAAACACTTGAGAGGGGTAAAAGGAATCCCCAAGATGATGGTGACGGGAGATTCTAGGATGACAGATAATTACAGAAGCTCCGCCAGTCCAGGTTGGAGCAGGAAGGCTGTCAGAGAGGTTTCTTTAGGAAGGTGAAACTGATAGAATACTTGCTATGTCCGAACATTAAAAGAGAAAAGGATTTTCTCTTTTAACGTTTGGCCATAGCAAACGTTCTATCAGTTTGACGAAGGATTTGGAAGTTGAACTGATAGATACATAAAAAATTAGGAAAACAAAAATTAATATTATTATTAACTTCAGGGAAAAGAAAAACTCAAGCAAAAAAAGCAAAGAAACCAGGGTTAACTGCATGGCTCAGTGTGTATGTATATATTTGTGTGTTGGAAACAAGGGAGAGAAACACAATAAATCTTCTTCTTTAATAGTGTCAAGTCAATAGATAAATGTCTAAAACCCAGAGCTAACAAAATCAGCAAGTGGCAGCACAAATCTGTTATTTAGAAACATAGAGGTAATTACCAAAATATATAGTTAAAATAGGTGAAAGTGATTGCCTTTAGGGGAGGAGGGAAAAATGAGTGGAAACAGTAGGGCATTGTTATCAGTAGGCCAAACTTTGCAGAACTGTTAAGATAAATTCTGTATAAAAGAACTACTTTTTTTTGAAAATGGGAAAGTTCAGGTGATGGCATTATGGTGATTAGGTCAAAGTCCTTGAGGTGGGGGTGGGGGCAGGAGAGAGAGAAAAAGAGATAATAGCTCATATGAAGAATCAAAAGAAGTTCAATATGAGTGTGATGGGCAGAGGAGTGGTAGGGATGATGAAAAGGGCAGAAATGAGATATTAAGCTAGAGATTAGCAGGGTCTAGATCATGAATGGGCTTTAATTTTATTCTAAGGACAATGAAAATCCAAAGAACATTTTCACATTGAAGAACACCTTGACATTTAACTAAGAGGAAGCTCAAATAAAAGTAGCTTAAACAATAAAGGATCTCATTTTACTATGTTTTATCATATAACAAGATGTCTAGGCTGGTGACTCACACCTGTAATCCCAGCACTTTGGGAGGCTGAAGTGGGAGGATTGCTTGAGGCCAGGAGTTTGATATCAGCATGGGCAACACAGTGAGACCCCCGACCTCTAGAAAAATAGAAAATAAAACTGATCAGTCATGGTGATGCATGCCTGTGGTCCTAGCTACTTAGGAGGCTGAGGTAGCAAGATCACTTGAGCCCAGGAGTTTGAGGTTACAGTGAGCTAGGATTGCACTGCTGCACTCTAAACTGGGTGACAGAGTGAGCTCCTGTCTATTAAAAAATAAATAGGCCCAGTGCAGTGGCTCACTCCTGTAATCCCAGAACTTTGGGAGGCTGAGGTGGGCAGATCACCTGAGGTCAGGAGTTTGAGATCAGCCTGCCAACATGGCAAAACCCCATCTCTACTAAAGATACAAAAAGTAACCAGGCATGGTGGTGCACACATGTAGTCCCAGCTACTCAGGGAGCTGAGGCAGGAGAATCACTTGAACATGGGAGGTGGAGGTTGCAGTGAGCCGAGATTGTACCACTGTACTTCAGACTAGGTGACAAAGTAAGTCTGTCTCAGAAAAAAAAAAAAAAAAAGCCTAGAGGTAGGGTGGTTAACTTGGCAGCTCTGTGGCAATGTAAAAGATCAGGATCATTTCTTTTTTCTACCTTCCTCTTCTCAGGTGCCAAGTATGTCCCTCAGAATAGCTGCAAAAGCCAGATATTGCTTTTTCTTTTTTTTTAAATACAACAGCATCCAAAGGGTAGAAACATCCATATGCTTCTGTATCAATTATTTATTACTACACTGAAACCTACCACATCACAACTTAATGCCCAGAAACAACTACCATTTTATTACTCATGATTCTGGGACTCGGAAGAGTGGGCTGGGTTCAGCTGAGTGGTTCTTCTGTTCCTTCCTCTTAGACTCTCATTCACCTGCAGTCAGTCAATTGGTGGCTCAGCTGGGCTGATGTTGGTTCTAAGATAACCTTACTTATAGATCTGGGGCCTCAGCTGCAGGGTTGAGGCAACTGGCTTCCCTGCTTCATGTGGTCTCATCCCTCAGTTGACTAGCCTTGGCTTCTTCACATGGCAATCTAAAGCAATGTTCCAAGGCAATGAGAGCTCAAGCTACAAGATTTTGTGGGGCCTAGTCTCAAAATCCCATAATACCCAGTTGGCTGCATTCTGTTGGTTGGAGCAAGTGGCCAGCTCAAATTCAAGGAATTAGGAATAGGTTTTAACCACATGATGGGAAAAACAGCAAAGTCATATTTCAAAGGTACACACACAAAGGAATGGTATACATTATTATGGCCATTTTTGCAAATAAACCTATCAGAGTCCCCTTTTAAGTAAGAAATATTTTCTTAAATCATACTCAATGAGTTACTCTCAAGCCCTTTTCTAAATCAGTCACTGGGAAGGACAATAAAGTTATTCCCTTTGAGTAAGCCTAATAAGGATTGACTCCCTGGGACTGAGAACACATCTTTCTCTTAAGCAAAATGATTCTTGTTGCAAAGAAGTATGTGTGTGGGATCTGGATGGAAAAATAAATAGTATCTCCCAGGTTTTACTAAAGGAAGGTTATTTCATTTTCAAGAGATAACCTTGATTGCAGTGTGAAGATGAATTGGTGTGAAGGAAAATTGGAGGCAGGTAGATCAGTTGCAGGGTTTCCATTATGGTTTGGCTGTGTCCCCACCCAAATCTCATTTTGAATTGTAGTTCTCATAATCCCCACATGGCATGGGAAAGACCCAGTGAAAGGTAATTGAATCATGGGGTGGCTACCCCCATGCTGCTCTTCTCGTGATAGTGAGTGAGTTCTCAGGGGATCTAATGGTTTTATAAGGGGCTTTCCCCTCATTCCTTGGCACTTCTCCTTCCTGCCATCATGTGAAGAAGGATATGTTTGCTTCTCCTTCTGCCATGATTGTAAGGTTCCTGTGGCCTCCCTGGCCATGCGGAACTGTGAGTCAATTAAACCTCTTTCCTTTCTGAATTACCCAGTCTCAGGCAGTTCTTTATAGCAGAATAGAATGGACTAATATAGTTTCCGAATCTCAGCACTATTCACATTTTAGGCCAGATAATTCTTTGTTGGGAGTGGCAGACTGCTCTTTATACTGTAGAATGTCTGGAAGCATTGCTGCCATCTAGGTACCAGAAACTCACTCTGAATCGAAACAACCAAAATAGTCTCCAGACATTTTGGAGTATTTCCTGGTGGACAAGGGACCCTTTCCTGAGAACCACTGAGCTTGGAGGCTAATGGAGTTATCTATTGCAATGTCCTGAACCAAGTTAGAGAAAATAAGCATGGAGGCAAAAAGAATTTAAGAGGTCTTCGATTTGGTAAATGATAGAATTGAAGACTTCGTATACAGTTTTTAATTTTAAGTTTGAAAAATCAGATCAGGCTACAATGGACCCAAGAATTCAGGTGGCAAAAATCTGCAGAGCTGAGTTTGCCCCAGTTTGTCCCAGCCTCACCATGGCTTTCTTGACTCCTTTCCATTGCCTGCCTACTTACCCCTGAAGGAATTTGAGCTTAAGACCCCTGCCTTGGTTGAAGTTTTCTGGTCTTTGAAATAGATTTAAACATGAGAAGCGTTACTATCTAAAAGGCCCCACATTATATCCTGTTTCCCTCTCTGACCCATACACTTAAATTGGACCTCTTAGGTCTCTTTTAATATCATTCATTTACATTCTGGTTCTAAAAGTATCACAGGTCCATTGTGGAAAACAGAAAATACAACATGCATATTATCCCCAAATCCTATAGTCCTTTTGGATTTTGTTTTAGCTTTCCATATACCTTGGAAGTGTGATGAGGACTCACATACCACCGCCAGGAAGGAGACAATCCTCTCTGTCTCCACTGGGTAAACTTTATCCCATTTCTTAAGCCAGATCCCAGGATATTTCAGGACGAGAGCAGAGAGTTTTTCCCCTAAACATCAATGGAAGAAAATTAAACAAGCTGTATTTTCCTCTTTGCTTTTGTGCATTTTAAGTCCATCATTCTGGGGGTTGCTAAGAACGTTTCTGAAACAGTCAAAAGTTCAGACAATTAAGTGGTTTTTCACATTAAACAATTCAATAGTTAGACTTTATTACCCCTCATGTCTCGTAGTGTTTCAAGAAAACATTTTCCATTCATGTTAACTTATCTCAAATTATTTTAAAAAATGAACCTTAAGTATACTGTTTGTAAGTATGTGATAAAGTTCTTTTAAAACTGCTTGAATAATAGAAAAAACATGACATGCCTCTTAGAAAGCACAATGGACCATAATAATGTGAGGGAGAACAGATAAGAATGGATGTAATAGTTAGAATTAAATGACGTCTGACAATTACTTTCAATTTGAATGGAGGTGAAGAAAATCAGAGTTACAATAGTCTTGTGATTAAACTTTGATGAGATGAAAATGTCATTGTTTGATGAGAATTTTTTATTAGAGTTCAAAGAATATGAATGATTTAACCACAACGTACTAACACCAGAGGGCTGAATAATCTATATATGAGTTTCTCAAGTCTTCCTTACTGCAGGTCACTGGAGAAATCTCAGCTGCTCTCATTCCTCAGTTCTGTGACTGTTTCCATAATATCGGCTTTTGGAACAACAAGATAAAACTCAAGTCCTTTGTGATAAGTTTTGACATTGAAATCTTGGAGTGGCTTAATATGGTGAAACTTTTCCAGGAGCCAAGTGCTAAAATTCAAACTCTTTTTTTTTTAAATAAGTAAATTTTAGAGACTGGATTTCTTGAGAGAAATGGAGAAATCCTGCTTTTATTCTGCGTTCATTGATGAAATCAAGATTCTGCATTTATTGATGTAATCAAGTGAGTCTTTTCATTTCATAAGAAGAATCTGTTTCCCTTTAAACGGACATTTTGACAATTAAAACTGAGATATGGGCTTAAGTTTGTTGAAGACAATGCATAGCCCAGTTCTCTTTGGGGCACTAATTACAATATAGGATGACAAGTACATGCTGACTTAGTACAGGGATTTTTCTCTGTACAAGGGCAACTGCTGTCTTAGTGATTACTGCTCTCAGTCGGGGCAGAAGAGCTGGGACCCCTTTTCCACCTACTTTGCTGCTACTGAGGGATGAGTGCTGTCCTTCCCTCCCTCTTCTCTTTTCCTCTCTTTCCTTTCTGGGGGCCTCAAGTTTAAAAATAGTTTTCCACAGTCATTGGTAGTACATTTCCATGTTTTAAAAGATTTCTTTTCTTCTGAGAGTCTGAAGTTAAAATGTTTGGGGACCTAGGCTACAATCCAGTAGTTCGAAAATAGGATGGTGATAGCTATGTTCAGTCCTATTTTTATAAATGCAAATCTTTGTCCTCTTATTGAAAGAAAGAGAAAGTACTGGCAATAATCATTCTCTCCAGTCATTTCCCCCAAAGCTGTTGGAAGTGTTACAATGTTACAGTTTGGCCCATTCAAACACACACACACAAACACACACACACACACACACACACACGCCCCACTTTAATTTTGATTTATTTTTTAAAAAGTCATCTTTCAACTCTCCAGGCTGATCAAGGGTAAGTGAGTAAACACTAGCTCAGATTAGTGCTAAGCACCATCTTACTGATTTCCTTATAAAACAAGATAGATAAATATTTAATAAATTTAACTTTTTAAAAGTTGTGATAGATCTTCGAACAAAATAGGCACTCAAGCATATATGAATCAGGTGATTAATAGGTAAATAAGGATTAAAATACATGTTGACAATTGAAATTGAGATGAGAGCTTAAGTCTCAAAGAAGGGCAGAGAGAAATGACCACATTAGGTAAATTAAAGACTAGCAAGGAAATCTGAGCTAAAAAGTGGAAGGCGTATCGTATAAGAGGTTTCTATTACCGTCCCCCCTCCCCTGTTCACTAAAGAAAGAGTTTAACTGGCCATTCAAAGTCCCTTTCAAAAATACTTTGTAAGTTTAGCTGATTTATCTCTGTGGCATTTGTACTTTAGTGTTTAAATCTTCCTTTAGAGGTGGTCAAAATGATTATTAGAGATTAAGTCGGGAACTACTGAAGAGTTCCAATGCACTGCAATCTCTGTTGGCTATGAAAAAGTCAAAGGCTTGGAAAAGGCAGATAATGAAAGTTGGAACTAGTGGAACCCCAAAGTACCACAGGTAAGAGACACACAGGCTGTGACTAAGAGTAGAGATCGACAGAGAGATTGCCTGGGTTCAAATCCTACTTCTATGGCTTAGTAGCTGTGTGTCTTTGAACAAGTTACTTACTTTCCTTAGACTGCTGTTTTTTTCTTTTCTTTTCTTTTTTTTCTCTTCTCTTGTCTCTCCCCTCCCCTTCCCTCCCCACTTCTTTCTTTTCTTTTCTTCTTTTTGAGACAGAGTCTCACTCTGTCGCCCAGC
Source organism: Aotus nancymaae (assembly GCF_030222135.1). Lineage (NCBI taxonomy): Eukaryota > Metazoa > Chordata > Mammalia > Primates > Aotidae > Aotus > Aotus nancymaae. The sequence goes on along the minus strand of NW_026988432.1, from coordinate 49,870,408 downwards.
CTGGAGTGCACTGGCACCATCTCTGCTCTGCTCACTACAGCCTCCGCCTCCTGGGTTCAAGTGATTCTCCCATCTCAGCCTCTTTAGTAGCTGGGATTACAGGTGTGCGCCACTATGCCCAGCTAATTTTTGTATTTTTTGTAGAGACAGGGACTCATCATGTTAGTCAGGCTGGTCTCCAACTCCTGACCTTAAGTAATCCACTCACCTCAGCCTCCGAAAGTGCTGGGATTACAGGTGTGAGTCACCATGCCTGGCCTAGACTACAGCTTCTTTACCTTCAAATGGGAATAGTAGCCGGGCTTCCCTTATAAGGCTTCTATGAGGAATAAGTAAACTTGTATAAATCTTGAGTAAGTGATCAAAAATAGAAAGCTATTGTTATTATTCATATTGAAATATGGAAGATCTTCTCACTAACTTTGCAGTTATCCTCAGCTGTCTTTTCTAGACTAAATGAAATATGTTTTGAATAGTGGGCTTTATAATACTTTTCTAAGGATAAACCAACCAAAAATTTCCTAAATTATACAAAATATCCTAAATTAAACCCATCGTAGCAGTCAATGCTATTCTCTTATTTGAGACCTTTTCTAAGTTCGGTAATACTTAGTCTAGCCCTGTAGTGCTTACTTTATTGCCCTTTGGTGATATTGACATGAGGTGTTCCCATAGTATAGATACATTTTTATTTTTTTGCCACTTAAAGGAAACATGGCTAATGGGAAATTACGCTGATATATGAATGGGAGAACCTTGTGTGATTTAGGGGAACTATGCAGGGATTGGGATTAATTGGGATCTGTGTTCCAGTTTTTACTTTATCTTTAAATGTATCTTTGTATCTTTTCATAGATATAATTTACTTAATTTCCTTCACACTTGGTTTCCTCATCTTTGGAAATGGGAGTGATAATAATGCTTGCCCCACAATGAGCTTCAAATATTGAGTCATGGAGAATAATATTTATAAATTCAAAATTCCTATATATGTGCTCACAATTGATAATTATTATAATCCATTCCTTTCTCCTCTTCCCTTCATACCCATGGCTGATGCTTTCATAATTCTGTAACTCTTCAATGAAAAGTAGTCCTTGAAAAGATAGAAGGAATTTCTGTCATCCATTCATCCATCATTTATCATCCATCTATCCATCTATTCATCATTCATCCATCCATCCATCCATCCAGGCAGCCATTAATCACCATCCATTCACCCAATCATCCAGCCATCCATTCACCTATCCACCCGTCCATCTATCTATCTTGCATTTATTGAGCACCAGCCATGTGGTATGCAAAAAGGTTACAGACATCCTCATCATTTCTCAGAGATTTCTGAGCATGTGGAAATCGAAGAACTCAACTCAGCTTTTTAGAGTTCTTAATATTGCCTTAAACCCAAAGATTGAAGAAGTGACAAAACTGAAAAATAGTAAGAATTAATTTAGGTGACATTGTTTTGGACATTTTCCAAACGGGATAATTATCCAAAAGCAAGCTGACATTTATATCTGTGGCTTTCTATGCTTGTTAAAATACTTCTTCTTGTTTTTTTTTTTTTTTGTGCTGAAGTACTCACTGAGCTAAATTTCATCTAACATCTGGCCATTGTATAAATATAGCAATGAAAACATGTCTAGTTGCCTGCACATTAGGTATAAATTTTAGAAATCCGATTAGTGTTTTATTCTTTGTGTGCATTTCCTTTTTTCTTTAGCGTTTGAGCTGATTTTGGACTTCTACCTGGAACTATAAGAATTCAAATATTTAACACACATCTATGCAGCAAAAACCAACTAGATTGAATAGTAGTGTTTTTAACATTTCCTAAGGATTGTTAAGACATTAATTAATTTCTTTCTTTATCTATTCAACAAGCACTTATTGAGTGAAAAGTCAAGCCTCATCTCAGTGCCACGGAGTGGAGGTGGGAGTTGGGAAGATACAGAATAAATAAGACAGAGTCTTAGCCTTTAAGGACTTTAGAATCTAGTGGAGGAGCCAGACACCCACAACCAATGATTTCACTACAGTGTGACCAATGCTATAAGTGAGGTACATGTCCACCTGGCTCCTAAGGCATCACTCACCACTCACCTGATGGGTTGTACACTACATACATGATTGTCTTCAGTCTTCCACTGAGAGTGTATAACCTGTCAAAATTGAGAAGCCCCTCAAACCAAGAACCCGGGGGGTTAAACCAGTACTCACTGAGCCTACATTATCCATCTGGGTAGGCAAAATCTGCCAAATGGCCTGAGGACGGATCATTTATTTAGCAATACCAGTCACAGTTGTTTGTGTCTTCACTTTTAGATTCACTATAATGATAGCTGATATCCAATGGTTTGTTTTGCATAGATGTGGACATTTTGAATTCACTCTGTACAAATACAATTTTCACTCTCTGTATCAGGGCATCCCACAGTGTATACTCTGCAGGCTTTCAAAAAATGCATTTGATTTCATGGGCCTACCATCATTTCCTTTGGTGTTGATTATACTCAAATATCTAAACTTCATGATCATTCTAAAGGATGATCTTAAGATCTAACTACAAATGAATTTTTAACTTCATTAAACATGTTTACCTTTTAAAACATCCAAAAGTTTATTTTCACAAGCTTAGTAATACAAGATGCAACATAATTTGTGAAAATCACCCACAATGCTAATACTTTAATATATTATTCCAAATATTAGACATTTCAGTTTAAATCTTTTTAACATTAGCTCTAATGTTGGAATAACATTTAAGTTAATAAATAACTGTGAATACAACCATATGTTCAGTCTATTCTTCCCAGTTTATCCTAAATGACAATTTTATTGTGATTTGGGTCATAAAAGTGATAAATAATTGTTTATATATTTTCATAAATTGCATGTTTATTTAATTAATCCTGAAGAGAATCTAGAAATTCATTCCAGTGGATTACATAAATTAGGTGTATTTTTTAGCTCTTTGCTTTTTAACATGAGTAGGTCACACTGTAACTGCTCTTAAATTTAGTGTTCACTGCACATAACATTTTTTGAAATGTATTTTCACAGGGTATAGGTAGTCATTTGCAAAAATGGCCCCAGTTTTTGATCCTTGAATTAAATGTCTTTCATTTATTTCAAAGAATTATGGGTTTCAAATGCTGCTGCTCCTATGGGGCAATCTGTAAAGTACTCAACTCACAACATTTATGGTAAAGAAAGACTTTTGTTACATTACACTTTCCAAATAGTAACCACATCTTCCTCATAATTTTCATGTTATAAACACATTAGGAAAGACAGAATTACTTTTAGGTATAAAATGTTCTGAATTTGCCTATTCTACAGTGCTTATAATGAATTTATATTGGCTTTTCTATTGTTCGATAAGGTTGTCTGCTCCCTCAGACTGCCATCTTCATTTGTCACAAAGGCAGTTTCTCTGTGAAATGTTCGTAACATGTGAGGTTGGTGTCAACATGCTGCAATCAGAGGAGGCCTTCCAGGATTCATCTTAGCATTTGAATTTACTGCTGTATTTTGGAATTTTCCTGTCATTATTGAGTTTAAACCAATACATCTGTTGTCTGGTTTCATGGTCTGAGAACAGTATTCTGTGCTCTTTGGAATCAGATCTCTAATAAATAATATAGCTCAATTTCATCACATATGTTTTCCAAAGATTTTTAATCTCTTTCTAAAATCTTCAATACTGAGCAGCAGCTCTAGCTAGCACTTATGCGCTGCGTTAGGAAAAGGCTCAGATAGTGAAAAGATAGTATAAGGGTTTAGGAAAAGAATCAATGGAAGAAATAAAGTGTAGGAATCTTAAATTTTGGCAACTATTTAGGTCCAGAAAATATTTTCTTCCCTTATAAAAGGTTAAGGCTCTTTGAAGAAAATGTTATTTTCAACAATGGAAACATACATTCTAATTCTGGTCCCTAAGTTTTCAAGAAAGCCTGAAAGCTTAAAATAGGACTCTTTCCCTTTTGTACTCTTTTGACAAACTATATACGTTTTCAGTATAGAGACCACCTTACAATTTTGGGGTACTTATACTCTTCCTTAGGGAAGAGAGAGTTGGCATTGTTTCATGGCTGGGTATAATTCATTTATGTCTTCCCAGTTTTTCCTCTCTGATCTCCTCTCTGTGTATCTGTCAGCAGCGGTCTCCTGGGAGCAGCACTATGCACTTCATTAATAAGAAGGGATTAAAGAAAAAAGCCTCAGTCTCCTAATACACTTGGATAATTTGGTGCCATCCACAAGGCGATAGACCCCTGCTGCCTAGATGTCATTAGAAAGGTACAATTTCATTACTTTTTACTGGCAGAGCCTTGAGTCAAATACAAAATATGTTGTCTCATATGTAGGGGAAAAAAAAGTGCTAAAGCTTTCATTCACTTCATGCCCCTAAAAATAGTAGAATGCAAAAATATATTTTATGTTTCTCACATTTATATTGCCTTCCTTTAGTAATCCTTGAAATCATGCTTCCTATTAAATATTGAGCAAAATAAAGATTAAAAGAAAATTATTTATATTCTTAAATCCCAAATGAGATTTATATATTTTTATTAATTAACACACTTGTTTTGAACACCTACTATGTGCCAGGCTCTCTGCTATCTACTAGAAAACAAATTACAAAAACATCATTCACTTTTTAACACTAACTTATTGAATGTTATAATTGGAAGTGAGTGTATATGAAATAAACCGTATGGCAGAATAAAAATGATTATAAGCCAGTATATTATAAGTGTATTCAAAAAATCTGTTTAACACTTCCTTGTTAACCAAACTTATTTTTAAACTGACATGTTTGCTGATGGTTGATATTACCTTTTGAACTGAACCACCCTGATTTTAAGCCTCTAAGTGGCATATTGTGCAAACATTTGAAAGGATGGTGCAAACCATGTTTGGGAGATTTGCATCCTAGTTTCTCTAGGTGCCGTCCCAGCCAGGAAGTAACCACTGATGCAGTGTGTGGTGTGGCCACGCCCCCTGAGAAAGGGGCCTGGGATTTAGGCACCTGCGGTATGCCAATGGCACTCCCAGGCATAACACTGGTGTGATGACTCTCTGGGAATCTCACACATCACTCTTTCCTAGCACCGAAGAGAATCAGGTTTAATAATGGTCCATTATCTCACTGCCACAGACACATAACTGCCATTAACACTAAAAACTGACACACAGTTGGAACCATGCTTGAGAGAAGACAGCCCTTGATCATCAGTTATTTACCAGTCACTCCTTGCAGTGATGGGTTTCTGCTTTACTTCTAATAGCTTTTGTTCGGTGAAATTGACATTTGCAGCTCTTTGTCTAAGATAATGGCTAGACTAGACAGTTAAGATGACAGAACCTGGGGTTTCTGGAGAACATTCTACTGACAAAAGGCAAAGCAGGACAGAAAAACAAATTATTTTGACAAATAAATGAGTCAGTAACAAAAATACTTAAAAAATGTGTTGGGTTATGAACAATATATCCAGAAATGAAAGACTAGTTGTCTAGTAAGCTTTGAATACAGAGTGATCTGATGTCTTCACCCTTTTATTCTGCAACCATCTCGTACCTTGTCTGTCAGGCATTTTAATTCACTCAAATATCATTACACTTGGAGTAAAATTATCAACAAATGTTATAAGAAGTAAGAGTACAGAGATTGGGACAGGGAAGGACCATTTTACGCCTTCTAGAGTGAACAAAGCTTAGTAATCAACAAAAAGCCAGGACTCAACTAGCAAAGTTCTTGTTATCAAAAATATGTCTCAGCTAATGTTTAAATATAGACAACCAAAGTTACAAACAAAAATCCCCAGTTTTGCCAATAAATTTTTTTTAAAATAAGCAAAGTGATAAAGGGATTAAAAGCTTAGATTGTTAAACTTGTGTGGTGCATTTGAGGTTGTGCACTGAAAACAGATCAACCATTTGATACCAGAATACAGATTTCCTTTTTGTTTGTGATTTTTATATGATGGTAACTTTTCCTCTGTGTCTACAAGATTTTGCGAGTCTGCTTGCCTTGAATCTCAATAGGTGCCCTTATGATTTGGGAAGCGTTTCTGAATATTCTTTTCAAATTTCTGGGCTTTAGTTCCACATTATCTTGGGCATTGAGGAGGAAGAAGAAATATTATGAATTGAAGTTAGAATTTAAACTTGGGTATTTGTAATATAAATGGAAACAACTAATTAGCAGTAACACTTGCTAATGCTCTTTTGCTGAGGTAGCCTATAAATCAGGGATTGCTCATAAAAGAAATCATTATATTTTCTCTCTTGAATGTGCATGACTGGGATATACTGTATTTTGCCATTGTTAAACTCAATTTAACAGAATACATAATCAAATAAGAATTGACCATACCAGTATCTCAGTAGAGGAGAAATAAGCTGATAGACATGTCTTTGAGTTCTCTCAGGCAAGACTTAACCAAATCTTGACACACATTTAGAACTGGTTGTTAATGAACAGTAACTAGATAAAATAGAGATATATTTGCGTAAGGATATTTTAAAACTATTTCTTTTTTTCGATTTGAAATTCACAATAGGTTTCTTTCTTTCCTCCTTGCTAAATTATGAAATACTTATTGTTTAGACTGAGTAATATGACATGAAACAACAAACCTGCACATGTCTAATTTATAACAAATCTGTTTCCTTAATGGGTGGAAGGAAATCTGAGGACAGTTCTAAGGGGTCTCGTCTGCTTTCAGTGCGATCTTCTAGTCATACTGAAGATAATACCTCTCCGGACTGGTCTTTCCCCTTCTTCTCCTCTCCCCGGTCAATGTCAATCACATGCACCACTCCAGGTTTTAGAATCAGGTCATCCGTCTCTACCTGACTCCTGTTGTCCTCTACCTCCATGTAGCTTCCTTTTGTTTGCTGGGCAGCTTTGCTGAAGGCTTCTTTAAAACGACGTTTGAGTTCAACATCTGGACAGAAGATGTACTCATAAAGGCCGCCAGCGAGGACAGCTCCTATGATAGGGCCAACCCAGTATATCTAAGGAAAAGATGGAAGAGGATAGAGTATAAGTAGAAAAAAACGATTCCATTGGCAGCTTATGAATGTAGAATCTAGCTGGGTTAAATTAAGAGTGCATTTGTGTCATGCATCCAAAAGAGGGGAATTGGAGAGGAAATAAGAAAACACACCAAATCTTCATCAGAGATCCGTAAATTATTAAACAGCACAGAAAACAAGAAAGAACTTTTTATCTCCTTTCCTCTTTTCATTAATTATGTTCTTTCCATCTTATGATAATCCTTAATATAAAGATAGCTCCTCTTTGGCAGTACTGCAAATTGAGTGCACTAAGAATTCTTTAAACGAAAATAGGAAAAAAAAAAAGAATTTCTGGAGTGTCCTCTTCTTTTCTCAATATTGCCATCTCACACTGGTTTCCTGCACCATCATGATTACAACACAGACTTTATCTTTTGGGGATTCAGTTATTCAGGTTAGCATGATCAAAGCCAACCCAGCTCCACCACTTAGAAAATCTGAGTGCTTGCATCAGTTACTTAACTTTCAAAGCCTTAATTTCCTCATCTGTAAAGTGGGGATTATAATAATACAAACCTCATGGGGTAAAAAGATTAAGTATAATAATACTTGCAAAGTACTTAATAGTTTTTAGTTCATAGTAATCTGCTCCATTCCAGGCTTCCAAAAATTGGTGATTTGATTTAAATGAAAACCTCATGTGTTCATTACTGTGCAGAAAGCTTTCATCTATGTTGTTCTTACAATGGTGGCTTGGTGAAAAAACATGAGTTTATGGCTAGTTGAGAAGTAGCAATTCCATAGGACTTCAATAAATGGAAATTAGTATTATATATTAATTATGCACCTAGAACAAAGTTTTGAGTTTGAATGAACTGCAGGCATTTGCTTTAGAGCACATGTGTTCTGTAGAATATTAGACATTTATTTAACAGATGCACTTGGGCGACAGAAACCCTGTTTGTTGAGCACTGTCCCTGAACCAGCCATACTTAGCATTTTTCTTTTATAATCTCATTTAATTCTAACAATAACCTATGAGATAAATATTATTATTCTTCCCATTTTATGAAAAGAAGAGTGACACTCTGAGAGGGTAAGAAGATGCTTAAAATTTTATGCTTAGCAAATGGTTGAGCTGAGATTTCAGATCTGTCTGACTTCAAACCTCTCATTTGAGGCTGAGCACAGTTTCTCATGCCTATAATCCCAGCACTTTGGGAGGCCAAGGTGGATGGATTGCTTGAGCCCAGGAGTTCAATTCAGCCTGAGCAACATGGTGAAACCCTGTCTCTACAAAATACAAAAAAAATTAGCCAAGCTTGGTGGTGTGCACCTGTAGTCCCAGCTACTTGGGAGGCCGAGAAGGAGGATCACTTGAGCCCAGGGAGATTGAGGCTGCAGTGAGCCATGATCATGCCACTTTACTCCAGCCTGAGAAACAGAGTAAGACCCTGTCTTCAAACAAAAAACAACAAACAAATAAACAAAAAACCCCAAACAAGCCCAAAACAAAATGAAAACCTCTTTTTTGAAACACTGTTCAAAACACTGTAGTATACTGTTTTCAACTATACTACACACTCATTTGAAAAAAAAAACATGATGGATGCTGTTTTGTTTAAAACAGCCTCTGAAAATTAATCTCAGTTTGCGTCCTCATTGTAAGAGTTAAAGAAAATTCGAACTTCAGCTGAGGCTGAAGACATAACATTTACAGGGAAACTGTTGCTAGAGTGGCTGGAAGAATCCAGTTCCTTCTCTTGAACATGAAAGAAACCATATGAGCCTTTATCTTCTCTATGCCCTTTTGAAGGAGAAATGGGAGCCCTCCTCTAAATGTCTTTGCTCTTTGTTCCTTTAGTAAGGTCTCATTAGACATACACTACTCCACAAGCTACAAATCTCACAAGGGAGACTAGAACAGCAAAATAATTACTACCCTTTCCAAAACATCTGTGAATACAATACCTAGCTGCATGTTCTCAAAAATAAACAAATCTCAGTGTCAAGTTGCTATTTCAAAATGAAGTCATATGTACTTTAAAGAATCTTTATTGCTAAAAATCTACAAAATGTGTAAAAGAATAAAGAAAACAAAAACAATATCATTACAATATACAAAAATAATATTTTAATGTTATTCCTAATCTATCTACCTAAAATACACTTTAAATTAGTTCTAAATTTCATACAACCATTGCTACAAAAATGGACATTCATTTTTAGTAGAATTAAGTTTGCTATAATATAACACGGGGAACCTTGATTTAATCAATAATTAAGAATTTTTCTACTATTTAAAATTTAACTAACTTACTGCAACTGACAAGTAATTCATAAAATATATTTTCATCTACATTTTCAAGTGCTCATAAATTTAACTAAAAGTTGTTAATGTTGTTAATTATAAAACAGTTTCAATTTAATAAGTTGAAGTGAAAGTTGTATTTTCATTATAAGATGATGGCTGGGTGCTGTGGCTTACACTGCAGTCCCAGCACTTCGAGAGGCCAAGGCGGGAGGATCACCTAAGGTCTGGAGTTCCAGGCCAGCCTGGCCAAATGGTGAAACCCCATCTCTATGAAAAAATACAAAAATTAGCTAGGTGTGGTGGTGGGTGCCTGTAATCCCAGCTACTCAGGAGGCTGAGATAGGAGAATCACTTGAACCCAGGAGAAGGAGGTTGCAGTGAGCTGAGATCACACCACTGTACTCCAGTCTGGGTGACAGAGCAAGACTCCATCTCAAGAAAAAAAAAAAAAAAAAAAGATCAAATACTACTCACTAAAAATTTCCATTTCTATTAATGTGGTAATATTTTTTGAGACATAAATGGAGGTATCTGTGGCAAAATGACTAGTCTCATGGATGGCACTGTTGGCCAAGTCTTGGTTTGAACACTGACTCTCATTCTGTTATTTAATGGTATAGATGACTTTTAAAGATTTGGTACGTTTTTCTCAGAAGTGAATGCACATAGCAGTGGTGCATTTTCTTGTCATTTGCAGCGTATACCATAGATGGCTGGCTGTGACTAGGTTAGTAATCACTGCCCGCATAAACACAAGAGACATATTCTGTTATATTCATGAATTTTTAACAGTTGTAAGTGATACTCGCAGTATATAAATTATAATAAAAGCTAGCCTCTTTGAAGCTGGCTTACAGGTCTCATATTTTTATTGGTTATTATAAGTTAGCATGTTAGTGGCCTTCATAGCTGCTGCATTACTTATTTAATTTTAAAAGATTTAAATTCCTTTGCTGTAGAAAACAGCTAAAACAATTATAATATTTTGAAATGGACACTGCTATTCTCTGGAAGCATCACCACCACATTAATAGATATTTATTTATAATAGGTTAGGCTTGAGACTGAAAAGTGAGCCTTTTCTGCGAGTCATTTATTTTTCCAGTTATGGTTATGGTGATAATAGCATAAACATTTGCATTATTTGACACCATCTGCAGTTCAAATACTTGCAACTTACACACTATTAATTGAGTTTATGCATTTGTAAATGAAAAAGGGTAACTATCTTTGCTATGGGCAGCACTTTCAAGTATTTCATTCATTCTTTTTATTTTTTTGCAAGTTTTTTTTTGTTATTGCTGAGACTACTTTACTTTCAATTATTTAAACACCATATTACCTACACCATGCTGACTTTAACTTGTTCCACATAGGCAACCTCTATATACAACGTATTCTGCTGCAATCTGTCAGATACAGTGTCTAAAATCATGCTTTAAAAAAGGAAAAGACTATTATTGAAGGCCTAGAACAGATAGAAGAGATGTTTTGCAGCAGATCTGTGCTAGTCTTTCCCTAGTCTTTATGAAAGATGTAATAAAGTGAAGGTCAAAGTTGGAGAAATCAAGAGAAACTAGTAAGCAAAATAATGAAAAACAAAAGAGACCCCATAGGTAATTGTCCTCAACTGTAGAAAGATAGGAACTATCAATATGAGGGTTACCCAATGGTTTTCCCAGTTTCCCATGATAACGGCAGGTCCAAAGGATCGGGCGGGATTCATGCTGGCTCCAGTATAATTGATCTATAGGAAACAAGAAAACAACTTCAGACATTGCTGAAACAGGGCTACTAGTGAGTATCATTCATTGAAATTTGCTATCATTTTTCACTTAGAAGAACCTCAAGATTTTAGCAGCTATATCAACATTCTCATTGCACAGTTGGAAAAATTATAACCTAAAATGGACAGTCATGGTTGGATACTAAAGAGCCACTGCTATAAAACACATCATCTTCAGGCCAGCTACAGTGAGGATAAATGAGATGGGATTGATCATTTAAATGGACTTGGAAACTTACTGCAAATAAATGTCCAATTGCAACAGAAAATCCAATTGCTAAAGCTATTGAGCCAGTGACATCAGTCCGTTTGGAATCACAGCTGGCAAAAATAGTAAATACCAATTGAAATGTGATTATCAACTCAACCAGGAGACCGTGACCAGCGGTAAGATTTCCATGAACCTAGAGAAAGAAAAATATTCCATCAGAATTGAAGCAAGAGTATTTTCGATGAAAATGTATTAATATCATTGTGAAAGGCACAGTTTATCTCCGTAAAAAGCAAAGGTAAGTCTTTTATCCCACCTTCAATTGAGACCTTCCTTCTCTCACCCCCCCAAAAAGAAGGAATAAATTTATATTCATTTTGGGTCATTACAGATAATTACTCTTGTGATGACCAAGCAGGAGTTTGTGCTGAATGTCCTTTTCCACAAAGGAAGCAAATTGTGCCACTGCAGCACTTAACTTGTAAAAGAATTTCTTGAGAGCCTTGTAATTTTATAAGGCAATGATTAAATCCATTAATTAGGTTTAAATTAATTAATATATATTTCAATTAAAATTTAAGCCATGTTTTTTTTTTTTTTTTTTTTTAAATCAGCCCTGGTGCTGAGCTAACAATTGATACTCCTAGTCAGCTAAGAACAAAATGAAGATCAGATGTCTATTTTTTTAAGTGTAACCCTTTATGTAGATCATTTTACATCTTATGAACATGACAAGAAAATAGTTTTTTTCTGCTAGTGAACATTTGTTCATTGTAAGAAAAATGCATTAAGCTAAATATAAAGTCAATATAGTCACTGGAATGAGAGAAGGAGAGGAAAAACCAACACAATTTTTGGGCCACCTAGATTTTGTTATTTTTAAGGAATTCAAGAGCAAACAATGATTTCCTACAGATATACCTAAATGCTGTCAGAATCAATTTTCACTCTATTAAGAATCATCAAAAATTCCCTAGGAGTGAATTAGCTATTTTAGGGATGTCTCTCATGCTACCAAGGCATCATTTAGCAAAGAGTTTGCAAGAGGCTTGGAGTCCTAGTTTGAATATAGCTAAAGACCCTACCATGGTGACCCCCAGGCCTCCCACCACACTGGGAGGTGTGACCAGGTAAAGGATTCCTGCTCCAATGATGGCCCCCAGGCACTGGGCTGCGATGTAGAAGACAGACTTGGCGATGCTGATCTTCCTGGTGCACACCATGGCCACAGTCACTGCAGGGTTGATGTGGCCACCGCTGATGTGGCCGAAACACTGCACCATGGTTGCAATGCTGAGTCCAAAGCAAAGGGAGATGAGAACCATGTCGACTGGTAAAGGCTTTTCTGTTCCACCCCAGTTGATGGTGGATCCCAGGCTGAGGAGAACAAAAATAAGCATGGCCAGAAATTCCGCCGTGACTGCTTTCCAGAAAGCTTGAGTCCAGACCCCTTTGAAAGCCACCATGATGTTCTCTCTTGTACACAAAGGTCCACACTTACTGAAAAGAGAAACAAATCAGCATCAGAAGCCACTACACCCAGGTTTATGAATTTAGGTGAGGGGAACAAGGCTTGCCATCATGGGTTCCTGCGGACAGGGACTGCCAAGCGTAATTTGTGCACCAAGAAAGAATGCTTCTGGAAAAGCTCTTTCATGAATAGTCAGGAGATTATTCTAGTCTCCTTTGATTTAATATTCAAAGATCATCCAATTTCACTGGAAAATTATCCAAACTGTCCCTAGAAAGGGAAGTGTCTAAATCAAATTCCTTAGAAGATTAAGAACAAAATATATTTACCTTGTACTTAACCTTAGAGCAAGTTTTTAAGTTTCAAGTACATTTTCTATGCCACTTATATTTTGAACATAAAGCATTAAAACAAGGTTTGGGAGGTCGTTTCATCTTTTCTAGCTTTGCACTGATTGCTTTGCAATGGCATTCTGAAAATCTCCCCCTCCCCGCAGACTCTGGATTAAGGGGAAGCCTTCTAGGAAGTCAGGGTGCTGAAGCCTGTCTTTTGAGAAAGTGAACTCATTGAGGGGAGAGGAACTTCTGGTAACTGGCGTCGGCGACGGGAACAGGCCGGGCCTCAGCTGGGACAGCGACGCTCCCTCCCTCTTCCGTGCGCCAGGACTGAGCAGGCTGCCAGCGGGAGGAGCCCTGGAGCTGAGGCCGCCCAAGGGACACCACGCACCGCCCAGATCTGGGCGCAAGGCACGGGGACGTGTCAACCTCCGTCCCCAGGGAGCCTGGTGCGCCTCTCAGGGGACGGAGCAGTGGCCGTTCCCGGCCCCGTGCCAGGCTCCCGGGCGGCGGCCAGGTGCACACACACACACCGCAGCGGCCCCGAGAGCCGGCCGGCCGGCGCGGTTGCATCCTGGCCGCTGGAGCTGGGGAGAGATGGGGGTGGGGATGTTTTTAGGGGAGGAAGGGCAGCCTCTCCTCGTGCCCGACGCTCTCTCACCCCTTGTCTTTGACCGTACCGCACAGATAAACCTGCCAAAGGGAGCCTGGGGGCTGGGGTGTGCCAGCAATGCCCCGGTACCCTTCCTGCCTTCATGGGGCAGAGCTGGGGAGTCAGGAAAAGGGGGTGTGGTCAGGGAGACCTTGGGCTCCTGAGCAGAAGGCTCTATGGAAAACGGCTTTTCTCTAAGGTCTTCTTGATGGCTTTGTTACATGGGCTTAGAGGACCACGTGTCTCACCTTGCGGAGCTTCTCGGGGGAGGGTGGTGGGCAGGCAGTCTGGAGAGGGAGGACGCTTTCTTCCTCCAACAGATATGCCTTTGGAGCAGAGAAGGGTGGTTTGAAGATACTGATGCCAACTGCTAATTCTGGCATGAAATGGCTAGGATTCTCCTTTTGGGGAGGAGTTACCCCAGTTATCCTATTATCTGAGACTTTTGCCCTTGTCCTTTGCCTGTGATACTCATGAGAGCCAAGATGTATGGAGAGCAGTTACCCGAGAATCTAATTGCAGAGGACCGTGTAAGGGGTTAGGCGAGAAAGCCAAGTACTTTAAGAGATTAGGATTATTGTGGCTTTCCCTTTCACAGATTATGGGGCCCTCATTTCTCCACGTCACTTAACGTTCCCGGGAGCCTGCTTTCTGCACGGGTAGTGAGGAAATGCAGTGCCAAAAACGGTGAGGGAATGCTCCCTTGACCTTTTGAGCTCAGCCTAGCCCTTAGTTTGCTATGGGGCTTTGCTTTAGAGAGAAACCCTTTTCTGCACAAGCCCCGGTGGCAGGAAGGCTCTGGGGAGGGGGGGCGAGGGGGGCGAGGAGTGGCCAGCCACATTCCACATCCTAGTCATCCCCTGCCCCAGTGAAGCAAATCTCAGAATTACAGTAAACGCCAGGTGGGATCACAAGGACATCATACTCTCTAGAGGAAGAGAATGTAAAGAGACAAAAACGGTACTTGGAATGGGGCAGGAAGGGAATCCTGGAGGAGATGTTAAAAATATTCCCAAAGAGGGTAAACTCAGAAAACTCACACATCGAAGTTAGGAGAGTCACTTCTGAACTCACCGGCAGCTCAGGGCTGTAGCCGGGATAGCAAAGGGGACAAAATGCGATCACAGGTGCTGTTGTCTGTGGTCAGGGTTGGTGGGGAAAAGGAGGAGGATAAAGCAGGAGGCTAAGGAAGCTGGGTGGGCAGGAAACGTCCTTTTCAGTCACGCAGGAGACACCAGGAGAGATGGGATCCAGAGAAGGCCAGCCTCCCTGCCCTCGCCCTTTGCCCCTCACTTCTGCCATTTCCCGCATTCTATCCCTGCTTGGTCTCTCATGCACCTGTCTACCTCTCCAGAGACCTAATTTAAGAACTCAGTTGCTCTTTCAGCCTGAAATTTTCATCAGCCAGAGGAATTTAAAACACAGTGCGAAACACCAAAACAGACAAAACAAAAACATACTCTTTAAGAGTGTTTTTAACGTCTTTTTTTCTTTTTAATCCACAAAATCTGATCTCCTTCCTAGGCAGATGGACCAGCCTCAGTTGGCTGTGAACCCTGAAGTTTGCTGGCAGCATATACATATCTCTGGCTTTCTCACCCCAGCGTCACCCATAGCACCCTGTCTTTATTGTCAGTGCTACCTTACATGTTCACACTCACTGGAAATGATCAACACAATTTGTTTTGCTTCTTTTGTCCCAGAACAAAGGGGGTTTGTTGATGTGATCCGGTTGTACCGAATCGTACGCATTACTTTCTAGCTGAACCTCAGCCTCATCCACTCCAGGACAGCCGAGCATCTGGTTGAGTAATTTTTCTGATGAAGCATACTATAGCTAGGTTTACCTCCATAGGGTGATTTTCCTGGGCTTTTGCAGATCTCAAATATATGGAGGATTTGGCTAAAAAGCATCCCCTTTCTTCTACCTTCTCTATGCCTGTCTTCTGAAAATGCCCAGTACTTGGATTGAAAAGAACCACCCACCTGCCCCATAGCTGCCTTCTAGATTTTGCCTATGAAGGCACAAATATCTGTAATAAAAGAGACAGAGTTTCATCTTTTGGCCCTGAGCATTGTTCCCTTAAGGCAAAGAAGGACTTACCCCCACCGCCTTGCTGTGGGTCTGTCACTCATGCCTTCCCCAGCCAGAGTGCAGCTCTCATTGCCTGCCGCGCAGCTCCCTGTGTGCTGGGAGTCAGATTACGGCCACTTGTCTGATTGGGTTTTTGGAGTGTTAGGGGTGGAAAGATTCTGCACCATGTGGCAATCGCTAAGTTATATTTGAACTTGAAATAACTTTTCTGTACCTGATCACTGTAGACACAGGGCATTTCAGGAATGCAAAAACATTTACTTATATTATGTTTATTTATTTTTTAGCCAGTGATTTTTGAAAATGAAGATTTCCTCAAATCTTTATTTGAATTCTTCCTACCACGAAGAATTGTTAAAAATTTGTCTTGTTTGGTTATATGTTGTAGTTGAAATTGGGCAACTATTAGAAAATGAATTTGTTATTATCCAGCAGTTGAGATGAATTGAGATAGAGACTTCAGTGGATTTATTTTTGAGCTAATGAGTTCTGTTTGAAGTTTTTGATTTGAGAAGAAGCATTTGAGCACAATATATAACTGCAGCTTCATTTATAGCACAGGCAGCACTGATTTGGACAATAAAAATAAGGAAACATAGGAAATAAGGCTGCTCTAGGGTGCTCACCTGACTGTTATATTAATAATTTGGGGGTAAGAAGTATCAAATTTAAAAAATATCGAGGCTGGATGGGAATGAAATCATGGGGAACTGTAGGTAAATGTAACATCTGGAAACCCGGGGACAGGAGTGATTGTATAATTTGCGGGTCCCAGTGCAAAATCAACGTAGGACACCTTGCTAAAACATTATTAAAATTTCAAGATTGTGACAGCAGAGCATAAATAAAGGCTGGGTGCTTCTAAACGCAGGACCTTGTGCAGCTGTGCAGGCTTTATGCTTATGAAGACATCCCTGCCTAAGGAGTCTGGTGAACTCTGGAAGGTCTAACCATTAGCTACCTGCATCACCATCTCATTATTATTTTTTCTTTAAATAGACATTAGGTGCATGGGATTGGAATAATCAGAAGCCCTGATTTATGACACTCGTCATCACTCGTGCATGTATGGCACTCTTATTTTCTAATAGTTAATTATAATGGCTTTTAAATAGTATCATGAACATCTATGAACCCATCACTCAACCCAACAACTAGAACGATGATAATAACTCACAGTACCTATGGATGCCTCCCTTTTCCCGCTTTCTATTTCAGATTGGATTTTTTTTTTCCAGAATGAAGTATGAAAAAAAAGAAATAGAGAAGAGAGAAGAAAGACTGTTATACTTTTAAACCCAGCTGCAGTTTTGATGTTTTGTTGCTCTCATTTGTGTACTTTGAGACGTGGGGATGGGTGAAGAGCTCTCGTTAGAAAGAGGAATTAAAGATTTGAGTGTGACTTTCAGAGGAGCACTTTCTTAGCGTTTCAAGCATTCTCAGCTAACCAAGATTGAATTTAAGTTCTTAAGAATATGGTTGTACACTGATTATTGTACATCAGTGGTTTCTACCTTTAATATGCTCCTTGAAAGTCAGAATAAATTCTGATGGGAGGGGCAGGGGAAATTTATGTGAATCCACAAAGAACACTTAAAACATTTCATATTGATTCTTAAAGCTGTTTACCATTTGGATTTTAGAATGAGATTTAAAAAGTGCAAAATGTTTGTTGCAAACTGGAAAACTGTGACTTGCTAGGCAGATGTGCTAAATGTAATTACTCTGACCCTAAGAAATTTGAGTCAGAAGTGTTTTGAGGGCTGTGAAGCTAAGGCGTCATGCAGCCATATTTAGGTGCTTCCTTGTGAATGAGTCCTGTGGGCAGATCCCCAGGAGTCTACACAGTGGGGCTCCTTAGGGCTGCTGGTCTGGTCGGTGGGTGGACATTTCCTAGGTCCACTCTTCACAGGTTTTCCTAGGCTCGTTAGCATTCTGTGCACAGCCTCGGCAGTTCCAGTTACCATTTTACAAAATGCCAGCGAAACTTGGTTACCACGGTTTCTCAGACTCTTTCCCTGTTTTCTGGCTGGCTGATGCGTTGGCAGTGCAATCCCTAAGGGATGACTGTTCCCATCAAGGAAGGGGCCACCCTCATTGGCACCAGCTCCTACACTTATTAGTACTCTCAGCAGAGTACCTTAAAATTGACTGGAGATTAACTCTTCACCTACCAGAGGTAGTTTTTCCTATTAAGTATTGCTAATGATCTTTTTTGTATTTGAGATGCTACTACTGATCTTCCTGTGATACTGTCAGCTCTGTGTAATAGCCAGCTACTTATATGGCTTTTCTGTGGACTAGGGGCAGAAAGTTCCCACAGGATTGACTGTGGCCTTATATGCAGAATGCGATGATGGAGGAAAGCAGCTATACTGCGCTTGTGGTGTTGGTGGGTCCCCAGGAGGTGGGAAGGTCTGGTGAATATGTGTAATACCTTCTACGCTGAAGTGTTTTGATGTGAACCTGGATCCAAGTGAGAGTTGGAATCTAATTTTTTCCTCCACTGGTATGTTTAAAAGGGCCCAATTCATTAAAAATTGAATAACAATTTATTAATTAAATCTTCTTAACTTTCTCACTGTATACTGTTATGATCTTTTGGGGGAGGATAGTTACATGGCACATTGATTTAAAATTTGTCTTTCTTTGGGAGGCCGAGGCGGGTGGATCACGAGGTCAAGAGATCGAGACCATCCTGGTCAACATGGTGAAACCCCGTCTCTACTAAAAATACAAAAAATTAGCTGGGCATGGTGGCGCGTGCCTGTAATCCCAGCTACTCAGGAGGCTGAGGCAGGAGAATTGCCTGAACCCAGGAGGCGGAGGTTGCAGTGAGCCGAGATCGCGCCATTGCACTCCAGCCTGGGTTCCAAGAGCAAAACTCTGCCTCAAAAAAAAAAAAAAAAAAAAAAAAAAATTTGTCTTTATGCCAGACCACCTTGTGAATCTTTAGTTCAATTGCCTGGTGAAGTTGTGGGTCAGTAATACATAAGGAACCAGAGAGAAGCGTAAGTGAAAATGACAGGCACTTAGCAAACACTAGCTAATTGACACACTTTGTTTCTGCATTTTTAATCTACTACACCATACTATTTTCCTTGGGTGCTATTGTATATCTTTGGGATTTGTGGACTCCTTCTCCCTTCCTCGCCCTCAGAACTTTTAATATTTCTTCATGTGTTCAGAGATTGAAAACTGAAACAAAAGCACTAAACATGCCAGCAATGCCTCAGTACCAGACGGGAAGTGTCTCCAGGCTGGTAGGGGCAGATTCAATCGCAACTCATAAATCTTACTTTGCTTTTCATGAATCTGAGCATCATGAATTCCCCCAGAGCACTTATATATCAGTATGTTCATTAAAAACAAACAAAAAAACAGAACAACAACAGCAGCGGCAGCCGCAACCACAACCATCACGATGAAGAGCTTAATGGGACTTTGTGCCTTTTTCAAGGAGGCTGTACCTTATGGTTATAATTCGGGGTGGCTTCCAGAAATAGAGTTCACCACTGAAAGAGTAAAATAAAAATCATGATCAAATAACAGCAAGGAATCAGAGTATTTAACTTAGCTTCCTGTTCCTTAGTGAGGTAAATTGGAGGAAACCTCCCTTTCCAATGGTTGTTGAATCTCTCACAAACATGAAAATCTCTCTCTGTGCCCCCACACCCCATGGATCCAGGTTTTCATGTTTGGTATAGCAGGCACATTTTTCTTGATTCAGATCCAGGCAGATTCTGCTTTGGCGGGGGAGTTGTACTCTGCTGACATTTAAGGCAGGAATTCCCTGGGAAAATAGTCAAGAGATTCTTTTGGAGCTGCTGGAAAAGCTCCAAAGGGTTTAGGGTTCCCCTCTCTAGGCAAATAGGGAGAGAGAACAGGAGGGAGGGAAAGAGAAAACAGAAGGACTTTATTGAGTGACTGTATTTCATCTGAAGCTGGTATAAAAAACCAGAAATGTGGTTGGATGACTGGATACTTTTCTTACACCTTATCTCTTCCCCAGCTAATATGACAGCTCAGAGTCTGGTTGGGCATTTTAAAAAAACAGCTCACACTTCCATAGTAGACAATCAGTTCTCTGGGAAGCAAAGGACTTTGGGATTTAATGGGGGGGACCAAAATGTTTGAAATGGTTAATTGTCTGAAAGTAGCCTGTACTAGTAATTGTTTTAGAATTTAAGTTAAATTCAAACATATGAAAAATGCAGCCAACATTTTGGTGACCACTGTCATCTACAGTGATCATTATGGAAGGGCTCAGAGGACCCATATTTTTAACAGACTAACAAAGATGTTTCCAGCTTCAAGGACAGAAAAGATGTTTAAAATCCTGTACGCATGGGGTATGACAGGCAGAGTAGGCCAAAAAACTAGGTGGTTAAAAAAATGCTTTCAGAATAATGCTAGAAACAGAACACTTATTAAAGGAGCAGAAGTGTCCATAATCTGTGACCACAAAAAGGAATGACTGACCTCAACAGTCAAGTTGTTTAGAAATGCCCTTGGGTGACCTTGCTAATAATTCAGACACTTTCTCTTTTTCCTTCCTAAATAATTATACATCCTTCTCTTTAACCTCTGTACTTTTTTTCCCCACATTCATACAATCAGGAAAGCACATCTGAAATTCACAAGGCCTTAGAGGTGTCAAGTCTCTGTTACTGGTTTTATCTTTCCTGAATGTTCTTATCTCTTGCTGCACTTTGGCCTGTATTTCTGCTGCAGGGAGTATGCTGCGACCACACCTTGTCAGGTCCCACCTTGGAGCCAACTTCGGTGATTCTTTTATCCTCAATCCCTTTCCCTTCTCTCTCTGCCACAGGATTCTCTGATTCTTCTTTAAATGATCCTCAGTATTTATCTCCTTCATGAAACCTGCTTGTGGCACACTTGCTTGGTTCTAGTCACGTAAGCCCCTAAACAACCTGAAAGCTTATGTGATTCTCTGCATTTATAACTGGGTAAAGTATTGACTCATTCACTGGTGTTTTGATGCTGCCTTGTATCTCTTTTAAAATATAAACTGTAGTTATGGGAATATATGTCCTATGAAATTTCTTACTGTGTTGATGATGATGATGATGATAAAGTGATGGTAATGATTTTGTTGACGATACCATTGTGTAGTGGAAGGAGAAGGGTACGAGTTAGCAATCTTGACTCAATCATTTACCTTTTATTGGCTGTAGACCTTTGACCTCTTGGAGCTCTGTTTTCTTCCTCTGTGAAATGGAACAGATGATTATCTGTTCTGTGTTTTTGCAAATTTATAGGAAATCTATAATGCCCTCTGTGATGCTTTGGTTTGTTTGACCCTTCTAAGTCTCGTGTTGAAATCTGATCCCCAGTGTTGAAGGTGGGACCTGGCGGGAGATGTTTGGGTCATTGGGGTGGATCCCTAATGGATGGCTTGGTGCCATGCTTGCAGAAGTAACTGAATTCTCACTCTTAGTTCCCATGAGAACAGGTTGTTGAAAAGAGTCTGGCATCTCTTCCTCCCTCTCTTGCTTCCTCCTCTCACAGTGTGCTCTCCCACATGCCTGCTCTGCTTCCCCGTCCACCATGAGTGGAATCTTCCCGAAGCCCTCCAGAAGCAGATGCTGGCGCCATGCTCCTTATACAGCCTGCAGAGCTGTGAGCCAAATAAATCTCTTTTCTTTAAGAATTGCCCAGCCTTCGTTACTTCTTCATAATAATACAAAAATGGGCTAAGATATCCTTCTCACCTCAGTCTGGTTTGGGGCCAACTTTTATATACTTCCATAACAGTTTGGGCTCCCAAATCCGATCGTAGAATTGTTCCTAGCATGCTGGAATCACTTGTTTACTTTTAACTCTGACACTGGCCTGTGATGATGGCAGTGGTAATAGGGAACACTCTCTTAATCATCTTACTAATTAATTAGTCAAATTGTAAAGATTAAAAATAATTGTGTAATAAACAAGTGAGTATGGCTCAAATAAGGCAGTATCAGCAGGAATACTTTGCAAACACCATTAATAAATGTAAGGATGATGCTGAGGCTCATAATTTTATAAAAGGCATTCAAGCCGGGTGTGGCAGCTCATACTTCTACTCCCAGTGCTTTGGGAGGTTGAGGCAGGAGTATCACTTCGGGTCAAGAGTTCAAGACCAGCCTGGGCAACATAGAGAGACCCCCATCTTTACAAAAACTTTAAAACATTAGTCAGGTATGATAGTACGCACCTGTAGTCTCAGCCACTGGGGGACTGAGGTGGGAGGATCGCTTGAGCCCAAGAGTTTGGAGCTGCAGTGAGCTATGATTGCATCACTGCATTCCAATCTGGGTGCCAGAGTGAGACACTGTTGCTGAAAAATAAACAAGTAAATAAAAACGGCATTTGCTTATGGAGTTAAGAAACTTATGCACATCAAACCTTGAAAAAAATCACGTATTCTTAATATTATCCAAATTACAGAATTCAGTGATAAATCTTTTCTAGCATAGGTAAGGACTTAGAACCAATAGCATGTTGATGGATGCATATTGCCTTTTAAATAAGAAGTTAGGTAACTGTAGAGTATTAACATTAATGATAACATTTCATAAACTTCAAATGGGTATAGATAATTCCATGGCTACATTTTAGAGTGTAAGGCAGAAGTAATACATTTTAAAACTTTACTTTGTTTTAAGGATTAATAAAAAATATCTTGCAAATTTTGTTAAAAAGTAAGATTAGTATGTCATCTCCTCGTTGGCTTCTTAACTCTTTGTGGTTGATAATAAATGACATTACTGAGTACTGCTGCGAATAACACTGTGGAAAATTGATAACTTGGCAGAATTACGGTCTCTAAAGTACAGGTGCTCCTCCGTGTCACCCGGCAATCCTGCATGGGTTCAGAGTGATCTTTCTCCCTCTCCAGTCAGAACCCTTGCCGAGACAGAAAATGACTCTGGCTTCCCTAAGCAAAGGAAACTTTATTGAAAGTATATTGAGGCTCAAAGAATTGTGGGGAGGATGGAGAACCAGTTTGCAAGTGGCAACACCCCAGGCAGCTCCAGAAGCTGGAGGCAGGACCTGCACGTCGGCTGCTGGGATGGATGGCCTACCAGCCTTCCTCCTTTTCTGGCATTGCTGCCTTCAGAAGTAAAATCACAGAGATGAGCATGTGATACTGGGTCATGCTCACCAGAAGACAGATGACTTCCATAGAGGGGGAGAGTCCCCAGGAATTCTCCTCCTCCCAAGGCCACACTCTGTGGGTGAGAGGTAATAATGATGGCAGCTCTTTTGTATGATCTCGTTTAATCCTTAACACAACTTTTTGAAGGAGATACTATTGCTATCCCCGTTTACAGGTACGGAGACTGAGGTAGAGAGAGATGACAGACTCTGCTTGAAGGTCACACTGCCAGTGTACAGTGAAGCTGGATTTGAACCATGGCAGTCAGACTTCAGAGTTCTTGCTTTTCATCACTTTAGCATGCCTCCTCTTCCAAAGGACTCTGGGATGCAACTCAGCAGGCAGCTTGACACAGGCAGCTGAAAAATAGCAAATGCCCCTTTGCACTGTTCTTCCACCTGTCTCCCTTTACCCCAGTTCTGCATATAACACACGCCTCATTCTTCGCTGGGAAAGTAGAGGCTTTCCACCCAGCACTCTGTCTGCTCTCTTTCATCTACAAACATGACCTCCAAAGTTTCTATAGCCAAAACAAAATTGTGTATGTTCCCCTCCAAATCAAATGCCATCTCCATTCACCCAGCTATCCCAAGCCAGAAGGTGAGGAGTCATTCCTGACTTCTCCCAATCCACACTCCGAATCAATCACAGGATTCTGCCCCTGTCATCTCATAAATATCTTTTGCATTCATCTCCTCTTTTTTACCCCATTGTCACCTTCTTAGGTCAAACCTTAATGATTTACACTTGGATTATTAGCCTCCCAGAGGGTCTTCCTCCCACAGCCCTGTACCCCTCTAACCCATCATCGCTGCAGAAATAAGCGTTCTTTTTCTTTTTTTTTTTTTAAGTTTTATTTTCAGACTGAGTCTCACTCTGTCACCCAGGCTGGAGTGTAGTGGCGCGATCTCAGCTCACCGCAACCTCTGCTTCCTGGGTTCAAGCCATTCTCCTGCCTCAGCTTCCTGAGTATCTGGGATTACAAGTGTGTGCTACAATGCCCAGCTAATTTTTGTGTGTGTATTTTTAGTAGAAACAAGGTTTTGCCATGTTGGCCGGGCTGGTCTCGAACTCCTGGCCTCAAGCTATCTGCCTGCCTCAGCCTCCCAAACTGCTGGGGAGTAAGCTTTCTAACACACAACCTGAAACTGATTTTGCGACTCTCTGGCTTAAGATCTTTCAAAGGTGTTGCTTGTTTTCCAGGTAGATTTCAAACTGCTGAGCCTCGCCATTTGATCATTGGCTGCAGGTTCTCCCCACACTTGGCTCCCACCATCCTGACACCCACTTTTCTCTCTAGTTACACGGGACTGTATTAGTCAGCTCAAGCTGCCACAACAATGTACTATAGACTGGGTGGCTTGAACAACAGGAATTTTTCTTCTCACAGCTCTGGAGACTGGAGATCAAGGGTAATTTGGTGACTTGGGTTTTTCCTGGGGCCTCTCCTTGCTTGCAGGGGGTGCCTTCTTGCCACGCCCTCACATGGCCTTTTCTCTGTGTGTGGCCTTCCCTGGTATCTCTCTGCATGTCCTGATGAGGTCTTCTTGACATCTGAATTTGGGGGAGGACATAATTCAGTGCCTAGCAG
The DNA here is from genome assembly GCF_030222135.1 of Aotus nancymaae. Taxonomy (NCBI): domain Eukaryota; kingdom Metazoa; phylum Chordata; class Mammalia; order Primates; family Aotidae; genus Aotus; species Aotus nancymaae. The sequence continues at coordinate 49,845,762 of NW_026988432.1, read as the reverse complement.
GGACCTGTCTAACAGAAGTCCTGGAGCTTCTCACACATTCTTTCTTCCCTTCCCTGACTAGATAACTTACATCTCATCCTTTAAAATTCAATTTAAGTTTCACTTTTTCTGTGAAACCTTTCCTGTTCCTCTAATTTTATTTAGATGCTGTTTCTCTTTTTTTTTCCCCCACAGCACCCTTCCAAAATAGCTTCATACCTCCCTATTTCCAAGCATGTAAATATCTGATCCCCTTCATATCTCTCCCCAAAAGATGTGAGTTGCTCCCGTAAGGAGGTATAAGAATCAAAGGCCTTTATGACCAGTAATGGATGACTCGTAGGAATTGTACACAGGGCTGCTTTAGTTATAATTACATATAGGGTTGTGTTATAATTATATGCTCCATAATTAATGGTTGTACTTTGGTCTTCTTTTGAAAATAGAATAAGTTTGTAGAAAAATTGTCTAATTTCAGAATCATTTCATAAAATCTTTTAACAAGCACAGAATCCTATACTGTTTAACTGGTTAGACTAAAAAACTAAATTTTGATTTCAAATGGGAAAGACTTCTTGAGAAACAATTTAATAAACCAGGAAAGTACTGACATAATGAACTACGATTTGTATTAATATCTGAGAGTGATTGGTACAATAGAACATTGTAACAAAGTCTGAACAGTTTCATAGGCACATTCAGTATATACTTTATATTTTTGTTGTAATCATTATTTTGTGAACAGTCTTTGTAACTGAGAAAGGGGCATATGAAAATCACCTTATAAACTTTCAAGAGCAATGTGATTCTTTTTTTTTGTTGTTGTTAATAATTCCACTTTAAAAACGAGGAATTGTCGTGTGGAATAAATGAAAGAACTCTATAGTGCCTTGATAGTACCAACACTATACCCTTTGAAAGCACATTACATTGGAGATCTCACAGAATAAGTATAAAACCTCATATGACCTTTTCATACTGCACAACATTTTGAGTAGCCAAAGTGCTGCCCCAAGTGACTTGTGGCTTATGAGATGTTAGGGAGGCCAAAAGAGATTGCTGGAATCAAAGCTCGTGAATGTCTCAAGGCCTCTGCCTCAGCTGAGATCGTTAGGCTCAAATGCAGCTGAATATGGGAATATAGTTCCTCAGACATTTCTGAGTATTGTTTCATCCCAGGAACCTTTCATTTTGGTGAAAGGAGAGCAAGTGCTTGCATAGTTGATAGGATTAAAACTCTAATGGTTAGTTGTCTGTCAAAATTACATAGTAGTAGAAGACATGAACTATTTCCAGAGTTTGGGTTCTGAAGATTTAGCTCTAACCAATGGAATTTGTTCACTCCGACAAGGAAGCTGAACTTAGATTTTTTTTTTTTTTGGTTGGATCACATCCTCACTACATAATACATTAAGTCAATGGGTCATATTATATACTTTAAAAGAGACAGTGAAACCAGATCTGTTTAACCATTTTTCCCAGTAAAATTGTTTGTTCTCTGAAGCTAAAGGTGGCAAGGTGGTTACTTACAGTGAGCACCTCAATCTTGATCGAGGTGTGTGTACTGTGTACAATTCCTAGTGTGCTGTCCATCTAGTAGAGTTAGATTTCAAGATCAACAGCAGAAGCAGAATCGAATAACTGAATATTTATAAAATTAGAAGATAAAGAGTGGACCTAGAAACTAATAAAGTATTTTAGGACACATTAAAACATCCAGAAATAAATTAGTTTAAATGTTCAGTCTGTTACCTATGGCAAAACATTAAAATTATTGAAATGTTGGGAGTGGACAGGCAGGTGTTTGAGATACCAATCTATTTCTGTATGGTTGAAATATTAAATAAATAAGAAATTAAATACATATTGCAAATGCTGGTTGATATTATCATGTTCAGTGTTCCTGCCCAGCTGCTTCAGCAGGGTAGTGGGCATAGATTTGTTCACGATTCAGGATTACTCACCCCAACCTGGGGGCTCCGATGCTGCTCTGTCTTCCCTCTGCATGGCTCTGATAGGTACCCCAGAGCCACTCCACAGGCTGCTCAGCCTCCTGGTATCCACTACACTTTCTTCTTATGTTTAGCCAGTGATTTCAACTCCAACATTACAATGAAAACAAACCTTCGAAGGGAAGTCCTTCAAATTCCTGCCACCAAATCTAAAAACGTCTCCACATCTGTCTTATCCCCTCCTCCTCTGTTTCCTATAGGAGAGATATCCCTCCTTTGTCTCAGATGAATTTCTCCACTTCTGTTCTGGATCTCACTCTCTCCTACCTCCTCTAGTGCCATTCTCTAATCTAGCAGTCCTCAAATTGAACTATATGTGTTGACACCATACCGGGAATTGAAACAGAAAAATTTAAAAATATGTTATAATTTTCTTCAAATATCAAGAATAAACCCAATATATGTTAATTAAATTGAACTTTTATTTATTTGTTTGTTTATTTTTTAAGACAGGGTCTTGTTCCGTCACCCAGGCTGGAGTGCAGGGGTGCCGTCATAGCTCACTGTACTCAAGTGATCCTCCAGTCTCAGCCCGAGTAGCTGGGATTACAAGCATGCACCACCATGCTAAGCTAATTTGCAAACTTTTTTTGTGGGGACGGTGTGGGGCTGGTCTCGCTATGTTGCCAGGCTGGTGTTGAACTTCTTGTTTCAAGCAATCCTCTTGCCTCACCTCCCAAAGTGCTGGGACTATAGGTGTGAGTCACCATGCTTGATCCTAAATTGCATTTGTAAATAAAAATAAAGGTAATCTTCAAAACAAAAACAATTAATGGGAAGAGAACATTGTTTTACATTTTTTCAAATCTTTTAAGTCTTATTTAGTAGAAGACAACTGGATTTCTGTATACAATCTATTGTGAAATAGTTATTTAGTTGAAGTATGATAGAGAGTCCTGACTCATACACATATATAGTTGGACAAGGGAGGACTCTTTTAATAATCTGTTCCAATAACTGTGGATATTTTTCTTTGATACTATACCAAAATCCAACAAGTGGTACTTTCTTAAAGGCTAGCTGCAATGTGAAATCTGAAAGCATATTAATGAATTTTTCATACCTTGTTATCTTAAAATTCATTCATCTATTTATGCTTTGAACTAATTTTTTACTAAGGCATGCTTTTTAAGACTATCCATGGTCTTGCAAAAAATATTGGTTGACTGATTTGTGCAGACCATCCAAGTGTTGGGATATTTTATTTTATAACATAAAAAATACCATATTCATTAATATTATGACCAATGACATCAGAAAATTTAAGCATTGAGAGCTGTTAAACTCATAAGGCTGATCCAGATTTTCCAAAATTGTGATTTTTGCTTAAAAGCTCAAATATTAATATTGGAAACAAATTCCATCAGTTTTTCCTGAGATGACAGGCTCATTTTGCTTATTTCAAGAAAATATCTTCCAAACATCCAATTTGAATAGCCATGGTTTGTTAGCCATTCTTTGAAGTAAAAATAATATTTCATGAAAAAAGGGGTTAGTTCAACTCACAACTCTATAGGCCTGAAAACAGCCATCATGCTTGGTCTACAGGAGAAGCGCTTTATATACAGTTTTCATTTTGTCATGTAGAACGCTAAAAAGATATGAGCTATCAATCAAGATTTAATAAGATTAAAATTTGTGTGCCTCACCAAGAACTTTCTTAAATGAAACTGGTGTTGATCTTACTGTTTTTTGGTGGTGAAGAGGATAATGGCAGCTGTGACAGTGTGGTGACTCTACCTTGATTCATGCGAGGGGCCGGCGGTTGTAACCACTGCTATGGTTTGAATGTGTCCTGCAAAATTCATGTGCTAGAAACTTAATCCCCAATGCAACAGTGTGGAGAAGTGGGACCTTTAAGAGGTGATTAAGACATAGGGGGAGAAAATGAATTAATGCCAATACTGAGGGAGCGGGTTAGTTATTGTGGGAGTGGATTTCTGATAAAAGGATGAGTTTGACTCCCTTCCTCTCGCTCTCTTGTGTTTTCTCACTCTTTAGCCTTCCTCCGTGGGATGATGCAATGAAAGAGCCCTCGCCAGATGCAAGCCCCTTGATCTTGGACTTCCCAGACTCCAGAACTGTAAGAAAAAAAATTCTCTGTTCTTTATAAATTACCCAGTCTCAGATGTTCTATTATAGCAGCACAAAATGTACAAATACACCCACCATTGCTTTTGCGTGGACAATACAAAAGTCACATGATAAAATAGGCAAATGCCATCTTATTATTATTATGAATATAGTTTGATCTCTCAGCTTCCCTGGAAAGGTTTTTGGGACCCCTAGGGATATGTAGACCACCCTTTGAGACCCCTAATCTAATTGATTATCTCCTTTTTTTATATCTTAATTCTCTAATTCATATTGGGTCTCTATCTTTTAAGCATGCTGATGTGTCTCCCATCTTAGAAAAAAAACTTTAAAGGTAACTCCAAGTTGTCTACCAAAGACCGTTAAATCTATTTTCCCTTTACAGTCAAATGTCTTTAAAGAATCTTCTCTACTTATTGTCTCTGCTTTTCCTGTCTTCCATGTTTTCACACCCCTTGCAATCTCTTTTCTGCCCTTGTCTGTTTCTGTAAACTGCTCTTTTTAGGTTCCAAGGGCCTTTCCTGTCATGTGACTCCTGGAAACATGCTCTGGTCCTTACCTTCCTTGACCCTTCTGCAGCACCTGACTCCTCTGACCATTTTGTTCATCATAATCTGTGCCAGGAATTATGCTAAGTGCTTTAAATAAGATAGCTCATTTAATCCTCGCAGTAACCTGGTGATGTAGCTAGCATTGTTATTCCATCTCATAATTTAGAAAACTGAGAAAACTGACCAAGGTTATACAGGTCACAAGTAGAAGTATACAGTCTCAAGGTCAGCTCTCCATGACCTCAAATTCAGAGGCCTTCACCACAATATACCCCCTTTTTGAAACAATCACTTTCCTTTCCCACAGTACCACTCTCCAGGTTTATTTTCCTTCCTCTCTAGGTCTCTGTGGTCTCCTCTGCATGTGGAAAAAAAAGTACACTTGTCCCATGTTCTTCCTTTGCTTAAAGCAAAAGTCTTGGGAAAGGTTACTTAACTGGCCATGGCTAAGTAATGGGCACACCCAGCCCCTGCCTTTGCCTTGCTGGGGAATGGGTGGTTTGTATCCTTTGGCTCTGGAAGGTACCCCTAAGCCTGTACTCAAGGGACTTGCTCAAGACAAAAGAATAATTGGATGTTACTTCATTCAGAACTGATAAATGGTCACTAGGATTTATTCTTCTCTTTCTTCTTTTTCACTGACTCCTACTCATATTTTAAGACTCAACTTAGATACTGCTCTTTCCCAGAAGCCTTTCCTGACTTCCAAATTTGGATTAGCTGTGCCTCTTGGTGCACTGAGCTTCCTCCCTTGTGGTATTTTGTCTTGTGGTGCATTGAAGTTGCTGGCTTACATTTCTTCAATGAGTTCTAGCTTTGAGATGGTGAGCTTGTGTCTGAGTTTCATTTTGCACTCCCAGAATTCCACCTCCAGGGCCTGGAATATTGTTGTCCTTTAATATTTGATGAATAAATAAACATGCTGGGTGTGAGGAATGCATGGGACCTTTCTGAGGTGTGTATCTGGAAGTGGTTAATGGGGAAAGGTCACCACAAGAGTAGTCTAAAGATTTTAGGATTGTTTTCACAGAAATAGTGTTTGAAGTTATTGGAATGAATTAGGCACATGGAAGAAAGAAGAAAAAAATGCCTTGGGGAGTGGGAAAATGAGAGTCTGTGAAGAACCCTCAAAAACACGTGGGTTAGAGATGAAATTCATGTGGCTGCAATGCCGTGGAAACAAAAAGTGGGAAGTTCATAAAATAGGGATACCCTGGGGTCCAACATTTGCAAACACATTAAAGGGAATAAAGATTTTTAAAATGCCATGTGATTTTGAAATTATGAAATAATTTGGTGGTTTTTAAAAGAACTGTTGCAGTTGAATAAAGATAAAAATCAGGGAGTGAGGAGAAAGTGGATAGTGAAGAAGTCGAGGGTGAAGGTGAAGCATAATTTATAGCTCGGTGGTTCTCAGCCAGGTACACACCTCAGATTCACCTGCACGGATGTAAAAATCACTATCCCTGGCACCATTCACAGTTTTCTCATTCAGTAGATCTGGAATGGGGCCCGGGATTCTGTAATTTTGAAAAGCATTATGAGTGACTGAACCTCTGCTTGAAAATCTTTAGTGTATATCCATCACTTTATTAGTTTGGCTGGTACAGTAATGAAGAAAGTAAGACTAGGGGAAGTGTTATGGGCTGAATTGCATTCCCCCCAAATTTACATGTTGAAGCCCTAACCCCCAATGTCACTGTATTTGGAAATAGGTTCTTCAAATAAATAATGAGGATTAAATGATATCAAACTGGTGGGGCCCTAATCTAAAAGGGCTGGTGTCCTTGTAAGAAGAGGAAGAGACACTGGAGTATGCTCGCTCTCTCTTTCTCTCTCTCTCTCCCTCTCTCTGGACACTGAGAAAGCAGCCATCCACAAGCTAGGAGAGAGGTCTCAGCAGAAACCAATCCTGCTGGTACCTTGATCTTGAACTTCCAGCCTCCAGAGCTGTGAGAAATAAATAGCTATTGTTTAAACCGCCCTGTTTTAGTGAGCTTGACTAAAAATAAGGGAGAGAACTTTATTTCTAGGATACTGGAATCTAACCAAGTAAGAGGGAGAGAATGAGCTGATAGCAGTGGATAGGAAAAAAACAAAATGATTGAATAGAAAGGTACAGCTGAGAAAGCCAGAATCTAGAAAATATGAGAACTGGGATTACAGAGAAGTCAGCCTTGGAGAGAGCCACGTTATAGCTTTCCTGTATATTTCTTCATTTGATCCTCCTAAAGGCTCTGAGATAGGCAGATGAGGAAAATTGATTTCATAGGGGCCAGATTTGTACAGTTGTGAACTGGAAGACCTACAACAAAGAATGTGTCCAATTAGCTTTTCCTAATGAGCTCTCCTTCCACAGCATTTCCCAAACTGCTTTCATTTCTGTGCCACCTTCACCATTTCTGCCATATTGAAGTCAACTCCTTACTAATATATTTTTGTGTGTGTATGTATATGTGTGCTTGGATGTGTGTGTGTGTATCAACACACATAGTCAACTCAGATTTTTACTCAACATTAACCTATGCAACAATACCAAAGGTTTGACATGCTGGTTATATTTTTATAATGCATATTAAATTCAATATATATACTTTCAGGAAAATCCATTCCATGTATCACCTAAGGGCATCTTGCATACCATAGTGGCCCATATGCTGCCTCTATGATGAGGAATGACACTGTTTTTGAGAAAGGAGGAAATAAAAAGAGGATCAGGAGAAAATGCCTTATATTAAGATGGAGATGAAGATTTGTGTGCATGTCATTTGTAGGTGATAAAAGGTAGTTAGCACCTCAGGCAATACAGATCAAGGAATGTCGGATAGGGCATCACAGAAATCATTAGAGAATTAATTACTTCAGAATGGAGGTTTTACATTTTTCAAGTGGTGGCTTGGGCTCTGCTGTCTGTTGGTACATACCCGGCAGAGCAGCAAAGGATGAAGGCAGCAGCAGTCCTGGCCTTAGACCTCGGCACCGGGGACTCCTTCCCTGGGTTCCTGTTTGAGGATGCTCTGTACCTCCCCGGGGTACGCCACCTTCTTTCTTGGGCACATCCACACTCTCCATAACTGGGACCCTGGAATTCTCTGTTCTCAGAGCCTGGGCCTGTCTCTTCTTTTGCATCCTTCTCCCCACCTGAACTACATCGCCGCTATCTGCCACCTTAGGTCCCAGTCATGGCCAATAGATAGCTGATGGCCAATAGTTAGTAGGTGTGTGCATGTGGACCTTGGCCTGAGGTGTCCACACACCTGTATGCTAGGCTCCTTGTGCTGCAGAGTAGAGCTATGGATGGAAAGAAAAGGGAGGGACCCAATCATGCAAATATTAGGAAAGAATTTGATTACCCCAAACTCAGAGAACTGAGCAAAAGAGAGAGATGCAATTCCCAGGGAACAGGAGAGACCGTTTAAAGAGAGCATGTCCTGCAAGTGCCATCCTCTGCACATATTCACCACTGTGTAGTAGGAGTTAGAATTATCCACAGCTGGGCAAATACTGTGAGGAAGACTTTAATTAAAATGGGGCTGGGCCGGACGCGGTGGCTCACGCCTGTAACCCCAGTACTTTGGGAGGCCGAGGTGGGTGGATCACGAGGTCAAGAGATCGAGACCATCCTGGTCAACATGGTGAAACCCCGTCTCTACTAAAAATACAAAAAATTAGCTGGGCATGGTGGCGCGTGCCTGTAATCCCAGCTACTCAGGAGGCTGAGGCAGGAGAATTGCCTGAACCCAGGAGGCAGAGGTTGCTGTGAGCCGAGATCGTGCCATTGCACTCCACCCTGGGTAACAAGAGCGAAACTCCGTCTCAAAAAAAAAAAAAAAAAAAAAAAAAAAAAAAAAAAAAAAATAGCTGTGCATAGTAGTGCACGCCTGTGGTTGCAGCTACTTTGAGGTGGGAGAATCCCTTGAGACCAGGATTTCGAGGCTTCAATGAGCTATTACGACACCACTGCACTCCAGCCTGGGTGACGGAGCAAGACTCTGTCTCATAAAAGAAAAATAAATAATAAAATGAGAACCTTTAACAAGCAGACCAAGAGATGGAGTGCTGTGTGCAGTTAGTACCAAAGACTAGATTCATAGAATCCTAACTGTGGCCATTTTGATACAGACTGAATTGGAAGAGGGCAATGTAGAACACAGAGGAAGAAAAGGAACAGGAGCGGAAACAAGGCAGCAAAAAGGCTCTGCATGAGCTGTGCACGGGAAATGTTCCCTTACGTGCACTGGGCTAAGATTTTCACCAGTTCTTTAGGAAAAAGGGAAATGGACGTTAGCATTGAAATGACACCGAGTATTGTTGGTTTTTGGTTTCAATCAGATACACATGTGTTGAACAAACTCTATCTTTTATATATTAAGGAAGGCACTGGTGTTAATGAAATAGTGTGAAAATAAATTGCTGTGGGAATCAGATGGGAGAGGGGCTCCGGGTGGAGAAGATTTAACATAGAGATTTGGAGTAATTTGTTTGGAAAATGTGCTATGGAAGGCACATAATATAAATAAGAAGGTTTTGGTTAGCTAGCAGTACATTTGAAGCTACTGCAGTTGGGAGGAGGAGCAGGACGAATGGGTGGAGGGAACTGGGTCAAGCTTGGCACAGTACCCGCTTGAATATTGAAGTGGCTGGCCATGCCGCCTGGGCTAATTATCATCATCATAATCACTAACAATTTTTTTTGAGCTCTTACTATATGCCAGTTTCTGTTCTTAAGTCTTTAAATGGATCATCTCTGGGCTGGGTGGGAGGCATGTGACCGTAAGAGAGTTAGCAAGCTGTGTAAGATGGAAAGGCAGGCAGAGTGATTCCAAAGCTTGATAAAGGTTCTAGAAATTTGTATTCAACTGCCTCAATGAATACTGAACGTAGATGAAGTTCAGTATGAGAAATTTAACTTTAAAGACTTAGAAATTCCAAAATTAATATTGTTAAAATGTCTATACTACACAAAATCATCTATCAATTTAATGAAATCCCTATCAAAATCCCTATCAAAATTTCAATGACATTTTCTCCTAGAAATAGAAAAAAAAATTCTAAAATTTGCATGGAACCATAGGAGACTTTGATTAGCCAAAGCAATCTTATACAAAAAAGAACAAAGCTGGAGGGATCACACTATCTGACTTCCTAATATACCACAAAGCTATAGCAATCAAAACAGCATAGTACTGGCATAAAAATAATGTATAGACTAATGGAACAGAATAGCAGTCCCAGAAATAAATCCACACGTTACATACAATCCATTGATTTTTGACAAAGATGCCAAGAATACCTAATGAAGAAAGGACAGTCTCTTTAACAAATAGTGCCGGGAAAACTGGATATCCACATGTGGAAGAATAAAGATGGACCTTCATCTCACAACATACACAAAAATCAACTCAAAATGGATTAAAGACTTAAATGTAAGATCTGAAAATGTAAAACTATAGAAGAAAATATAAGGGAAAACCCCATGATGTTGATCTGGGTAGTGATTTTTTTGGATATGACCCCAAAAGCACAGGAGATAAAACCAAAAATAAACAAATGGGATTATATCAAACTAAAAAGCTTCTGCCCAAGTAAGGAAATAATCAACAGAATGAAGAGACAACCTATGGGATGGGAGAAAATATTTGTGAACCATATATCTGATAAGTAGTCAATATCCAAAATATATTAGGAAATCAAATGACTCAATAACAAGAAAACAACCTGATTTACAAATGGGCAATGGATCTGGGTAGATATTTCTTCCAAGAAGACAGAAATGGCCAATTGCTAAGAATGTAGATCTTAAGTGTTCTTTTTTCAAAGAATAAGTATTTGAGATAGAGGTATGTTAAGTAGCTTAACTTAGCTAATCAACAACATATAACTATATCAAAACGTCATGTTGTACACTATAAATATATACAATTTTTACTTGTCATTTAAGGTAGACAAATTTTTAAAAATGAAACAAATAAAAAGATTTGACAATTCCAGAATGAATGACTGTGATAAAATGTAGTGATCTTCTTGAAAGGTCATTAAAGTTGATTGAATTATTTTGGCTATTTTGGAATATTTTCCATGTGGACTTCTTTGGAAGCAGGGTTGTAAATAAGGTCATCCCTGCCTGTTTTTAGGGATGAGAAATTAAACTTAGTATTTTTAAAGTTTGTTCTGAGTTGGGCTTCCACTGGTAGAAAAATAAATGAGAACTTGATTCCATTATTTAGAATTGAAAAAATAGATTTTTAAACAAAATAATTTGTCTACTTGTGCTGTGGTGGAGAAGTCACAGTGTCTGTGACGGTGTTTCCCTTATCATGTGAAAAACAATCCAACTCAGACTGGGTTAATTTTTCATTTGGTAATATGGCCATATAAGGGAAGCAATCATTTCAAGATCTTAATTGGCATTTATAATTACTAACTTTTACACTTAACATGTGTAATGGAATCTGGAAAAAGATACAGATTTTAGTCTGCCCGGCTTGTTTGTGGGTATAGAACAATCTTAACTCAGGTATTGTGGAAGTCAGTGGGCCATGTAGGCAGAATCTTCTATGAAGCTGATTGTTCATGCACAGCAAAACTCTCTTTCAATTACTGAAATCAATTTTTTCCAATGCCTCAAAGCGGGGAGGATTCTGAGGCCTTTGAAAGCAATTTATCATTTTATTTCTTTGCAAACTGACACATCTCGATGTTTACTTTGTAACAGAAGAGCTGATTTAAAGCAGTGTGCTGCTAACTAAGCCTCGCTCTCTCTGCCTACCTCTCCCTGCCTCTGCCACCCCAGATTCTATGGCCCTCAGTACTGTTCTGTGCCATATGTTAGAATCCCAGAATGGCATTCTAAATAGGAGACAGGCAGCAAAGTAGTAAAAATTGAGTGAATTTATGATTTAACTGAGAAGATTCTCTCCCCGGTGTTCTTTTCCCTAGTAAATGATTGTACGGATTCCTTTGTTGATTTGGTTGCTTGGAAAGTTCTAAGAATTGAGGAAATTGCTTTTAAAGAATTTCCATTTTCTACACATGTAGGTCACCTACTCAAAATCTTATGTCCCAGTTTAAATTGTTTTCTAACTAATATGTTACACTTCCCCCAGTAATCCCTCAACTATAAGAAAAATGCATTTTTTTCTTCTAGTGATGAATAGTAAGTTCATTGCATTTCTCAGAATATAAACATTGATAATTGATAACCTCCACACATCTCCCCAGTCTTCATGTCTGTATTATTAGCTTAATATGGAAAGCCTGTGAGTGTGTGTGTGTGTGTCTATAATAAAAGAGAAACCTATTGTGCTATATGAGAGTTTCCAAACAACAAGTTTTGCCTTGTGAATGATAGTTTTATAGTACTTTCAATGATTAAATTTATTGCTATTAAAAATCCATATTTAGAAACCTTCCTTTATTATTATACTTTAAGTTCTGGGGTACAAGTGCAGAACGTACAGGTTTGTTACATAGGTATACATGTGCCATGGTGGTTTGCTGCATCCATCACTCCGTCATCTACATTAGGTATTTCTTCTAATGCTATTCTTCCCCTAGCCCCCCACCCCACTATCTCTCATCTAGCCCCAACCCCCTGACAGGCCTAGGAATATGATGTTCCCCTCCCTGTGCTGTTAATGCTAAAACTTTAGTTACAGCCTCAAGTTTGAACCCCCACCTCAAAAAAAAAAATTCATCCCCTGAAGGCTGCAAAAGTGTGTAAAATATGTTTGGAAAAATACATCTTGGCCAGCCATGGAGTGGAACGGAGAGCTGGTGAAGATTCGTGACTGAGAGGAGAGGTCCAAGACGGTACCTTCCCTGGGTCATGGTCAAGGTCAGCATGGCTCAGATGGGTGATGCCATTTTCTTCTTGTTCTCATAACATCCAGAAGATGTGCTGTCTAATTAGCAGTTTTGCAGAACTGCTACTTTGGTTCTCAGGGAGTGCTCTAGAATATATTTACATAATGAGAAAAATGTCTTGAGCATATACTGTGTGGCCAGCACTGTGCCTGAGCCCTCTTAGCTTCTAGATGTGAACTGTAGTTATAGTCTCATGGCTGAAAGTTGTTTTGTATTTCAGTCTTTTCTGCCATCTGGTTTTTAAAATGTTTTCCTTTTCAAGAAAATCATGGAGAGAGGATCCAAGATGGCCAAATAGGAACAGCTCTGGATTGTAGTTCTCAGCCAAAACGCAGAGGGTGAGTGATCACCGCATTTCCAAAAAATTTTTTACTGCCCACAGACAAGGAGACTCCCGGGTGGAAAAGCACCACGAGTCTACAGCGCAGTTGTTTCAGCTAGTGCAGCGAGTCTCCACACAAAAACTCACACAAATCTGGGCTCTGTTTCAACTGGTGACTGGAACACCTGGGAGACAGAGTCACCTGTTCAAGTGAAAAAAGGGGGCTGAAACAGGGAGCCAGGTGATCTGGCTCAGCTGGTCCCACCCCCACAAAGACCAGCAATCTGAAACGCTCTGGATTGAGAGTTTCACAGCAAGCACAGCTCGACCCGGGATGGTCCAGCTCTGTGGGGAGAAGGGCATCCGCCATTACCGAGGCAGTCCACCACTACCGAGGCAGTCCACCAATACCAAGGCAGTCTGCCATTACTGAGGCAGACCGCCATTACCAAGGCAGTTCTAACTATACCGCTATAAACAAAACTGCAAGTAAGTTCACACAGCAGCTGGGAAGAGCCCACAGGAGCTCAGGAATGCCTCTGCTGGCAGACTGTAACTAGGCTACCTCCTTGCTGGGCAGGGCATCTCTGCAAAAAGGCAGCAGAATGACAGGAACTTATAAATAAAGCCCCACCTTCCTGGGACAGAGCACCTGGGAAAAAAAGGCAGTTATGAGTTCTGCTGAAGCAGAATTAAATGTACCTGCCCAGCAGCTCTGAACAGAACAATGGAACTCACAGCTCAGCACTTGAGCTCCTCTAAGGGACAGACTGTCTCCTCAAGCAGCTCCCTGACCCCTGTATAACCAAAGAGACACCTCATAAAGGAGAGCTCAGGCTGAGATCTGGTGGGTATCCTTCTGGGACAAAGATGAGAGAAGAAGAAACTGGCAGCAACCCTTACTGTTCTGCAGCCACTGCAGGTGATCCCCAGGCAAGCAGGATCTGGAATGGACCTCCAGCAGTCCTACAGCAGAGGGGCCTGACTGTTAGAAGGAAAACTAAGAAACAGAAATAAATAACTTCATCAGCAACAAAAAGGATGTCCACTCAGAGACCCCATTTGAAAGTCACCAACCACAAAGACCACAGGTAGATAAATCCACAAAGATGAGAAGAAACCAGTGCAAAAAGAATGAAAATACCCCAAACCAGAATGCCTCTCCTCCTCCAATGGATCACAACTCCTCACCAGCAAGGGAACAACGCTGGATGGAGAATGAGTCTGATGAATTGACAGAAACAGGCTTCAGAAGGTGGGTAATAACAAACTTCTCTAAGCTAAAAGGTCATGTTCTAACCCAATGCAAAGAAACTAAGAACTTTGAAAAAAGGTTTGATGAAATGCTAATGAGAATAAACAGCTTAGAGAGGAATATAAATGAATTGATGGAGCTGAAAAACACAGCACGAGAACTTCGTGAAGCACACACAAGTTTCAATAGCCAAATAGACCAAGCAGAAGAAAGGATATCAGAGATTGAAGATCAACTCAAAGAAATAAAATGATAAGGCAAGATTAGAGAAAAAAGAGGAAAAGAAATTGTTGAACAAAGGTCCAAGAAATATGGGATTATGTGAAAAGACCTAATCTACGTTTCATAGGTGTACCTGAATGTGACGACGAGAATGAATTCAAGCTGGAAAACACTCTTCAGGATATTATCCAGGAGAACTTCCACAATCTAGCAAGGCAGGCCAACATTCAAGTCCAGGAAATACAGAGACCACCACAAAGATATTCCTCAAGAAGAGCAACCCCAAGGCACATACTCATCAGATTCACCAGGGTTGAAATGAAGGAAAAAATGCTAAAGGCAGCCAGACAGAAAGGTTGGGTTACCCACAAAGGGAAGCCCATCAGACTCACAGTGGATCTCTCAATAGAAACCCTGCAAGCCAGAAAAGAGTGGGGGTCAATACTCAACATCCTTAAAGAAAAGAACTTTCAACCTGGAATTTCATATCCAGCCAAACTAAGCTTCATAAGCAATGGAGAAATAAAATCCTTTATGAACAAGCAATTGCTCAGAGATTTCATCACCACCAGGCCTACTTTACAAGAGCTCCTGAAACAAGCACTAAACATAGAAAGGAAAACCAGTACCAGCCACTCCAAAAACGTACCAAATGGTAAAGAGCATTGACACAATGAAGAAACTGCATCAACTAATTGGCAAAACAAACAGCTAGCATCAAAATGGCAGGATCAAATTCACACATACAATATTAATCTTAAATGTAAATGGGCTAAATGCCCCAATCAAAAGACACAGACTGGCAAATTGGAGAAAAAGTCAAAACCCATCTGTGTGCTGTATCCATTAAACCTATCTCATATGCAAGGATACATAAAGGCTCAAAATAAAGGGATGGAGGAGGATCTACCAAGCAAATGGAGAGGAAAAAAAAAAAAAAAGCAGGAGTTGCAATCCTAGTCTCTGATAAAATAGACTTTAAACTAACAAAGATCCAAAGAGACAAAGAAGGGTATTACATAATGGTAAAAGGATCGATGCAACAAGAAGAGCTAATGATCCTAAATATATACGCACACAATACAGGAGCACCCAGATGCATAAAGCAAGTTCTTAACGACCTACAAAGAGACTTAGACTCCCACACAATAATAGTGGGAGACTTTAACACTCCACTGTCAATATTAGACTGATCAATGAGACAGAAAATTAACAAGGATATCCAGGACTTGAACTTAGACCTGGACCAAGCAGACCTAATAGACATTTACAGAACTCTCCATCCCAAATCCACAGAATATACCTCTTCTCAGCACCACATCACACCTACTCTAAAATTAATCACATAATTGGAAGTAAATCACTCCTCAGCAAATGCAAAAGAACAGAAATCATAACAAACAGTCTCTCAGACCACAGTGCAATCAAGTTAGAACTCAGAATTGAGAAACTAACTCAGAACCACACAGCTTCATGGAAACTGAACAACTGGCTCTTGAATGTTGACTGGATAAACAATGAAATGAAGGCAGAAATAAAGATGTTCTTCAAAACCAACGAGAACAAAGACACAATGTACCAGAATCTCTGGGGCACATTTAAAGCAGTGTCTAGAGGAAAATTTGTAGCAAAAAATTTATAGCAAGGAAAGATCTAAAACCAACTCCCTATCATCAAAATGGAAAGAGCTAGAGGAGAAAGATAAAAAAAAAAAAAAACTCTAAAGCTAGCAGAAGACAAGAAATAACTAAGATTAGAACAGAACTGAAGGAGATAGAGATACAAAAAAACCCTTCAAAAAAATCAATAAATCCAGGAGCTGGTTTTTTGAAAAGATCAATATAGACAGACCACTAGCCAGATTAATAAAAAAGAAAAGAGAGAAGAATCAAATAGATGCAATAAAAAATGATAAAGGGGATATCACCACAGATTCCACAGAAATACAAACCACCATCAGAGATTACTACAAACAACTCTATGCACATAAACCAGTAAACCTGGAAGAAATGGATAAATTCCTGGACACTTACACCCTCCCAAGCCTAAACCAGGAAGAAGTTGAAATGCTGAATAGACCAATAACAAGGGCTGAAGATGAGGCAGCAATTAATAGCTTACCAACCAAAAAAAGCCCAGGTCCAGGTGGGTTCACAGTCGAATTCTACCAGACATAGAAAAAGGAGCTGGTACCACTCCTTCTGAAACTATTCCAAACAATCCAAAAATAGGGAATCCTCCCCAAATCTTTTTATGAGACCAACATCATCCTGATACCAAAACCCGGCAGAGACTCAACAAGAAAAGAAACCTTCAGGCCAATATCCATGATGAACATAGATGCAAAAATCTTCAATAAAATACTGGCAAACATGCAACAGCACATCAAAAAGCTTATCTATCACTATCAAGTAGGCTTCATCCCAGGGATGCAAGGCTGGTTCAACATACACAAGTCTATAAACGTACTTCACCACATTAACAGAACCAAAGACAAAAACCACATGATCATCTCAATAGATGCAGAGAAGGCCTTCAACAAAATTTAATGGTACTTTATGCTAAAAACTCTCAATAAACTAGGTATTGATGGAACGTACCTCAAAATAACAAAAGCAATTTTTGACAAACCCACAGCCAATATCATACTGAACGGACAAAAACTGGAAGCATTCCCTTTGAAATCTGGCACTAGACAAGGATGCCCTCTCTCACCACTACTATTCAATATAGTATTGGAAGTTCTAGCCAGAGCAATTAGGCAAGAAAAAAACATAAAGGGTATTCAGTTAGGAAAGGAGGAAGTCAAATTGTCTCTATTTGCAGACGATATGATTGTATATTTAGAAGACCCTATCGTCTCAGCCCAAAATCTCCTTAAACTGATATGCAACTTCAGCAAAGTCTTGGAATACAAAATCAGTGTGTAAAAATCACAAGCATTCCTATACACAAATAATAGACTTAAAGAGAGCCAAATCAAGAACGAACTCCCATTGACAATTGCTACAAAGAGAATAAAATACCTAGGAATACAACTAACAAAGGATATAAAGGACCTCTTCAAGGAGAACTACAAACCACTGCTCAACGAAATCAGAGAGGACACAAACAGATGGAGAAACGTTCCATGTTCATGGTTAGGGAGAATCAATATCATGAAAATGGCCATACTGCCCAAAGTAATTTATGGATTCAACACTTTCCCCATCAAGCTACCAATGACCTTCTTCAAAGAACTGGAAAAAACCACCTTAAACTTCATATGGAACCAAAAGAGAGCCCACATAGCCAAATGAGTTATAAGCTAGAAGAACAAAGCTGGAGGGATCACGCTACCTGACTTTAAACTATACTAAAAGGCTACCATAATCAAAACAGCATGGTACTGTTACCAAAACAGATATAGACCAATGGAACAGAACAGAAGCCTCGGAGGCAACACAACATATCTATAACCATCTGATCTTTGACAAAACTGACAAAAACAAGCAATGGGGAAAGGATTCCTTGTTTAATAAATGGTGTTGGGAAAACTGGCTAGCCATGTGCAGAAAGCAGAAACTGGACCCCTTCCTGACACCTTACATTAAAATTAACTCCAGATGGATTAAAGACTTAAACATAAGACCTAACACCACAAAACCTTAGAAGCAAACCTGGGTAAAACCATTCAGGACATAGGCATAGGCAAGGACTTCATGACTAAAACACCAAAAGCATTGGCAACAAAAGCTAAAATAGTCAAATGGGATCTAATTAAACTCCAAAGCTTCTGCACAGCAAAAGAAACAATCATTTGAATGAACCGACAACCAACAGAATGGGAAAAAAATTTTGCAATCTACCCATCTGACAAAGGACATATATCCAAAATCTACAAAGAACTAAAACAGATTTACAATAAAAAAAGCAAACAAACCCATTCAAAGTGGGCAAAGGATATGAACAGACATTTTTCAAAAGAAGATATGTATGAGGCCAACAAACATATGAAAAATTGCTCATCATCACTGGTCATTAGAGAAATGCAAATCAGAATTACATTGAGATACCATCTCACGCCAGTTAGAATGGTGATCATTAAAAAATCTGGAGACAACAGATGCTGGGGAGGATGTGGAGAAATAGCAACACTTTTACACTGTTGGTGGGAGTGTAAATTAATTCAACCATTGTGGAAGACAGTGTGGCGATTCCTCAAGGACCTAGAAATAGAAATTCCATTTGACCCAACAATCCCATCACTGGGTATATATCCAAAGGATTATAAATCATTCTGTTTGTTATAAGGACACATGCACACAAATGTTCACTGCAGCACTGTTTACGATAGCAAAGACTTGGAACCAGCCCAAATGCCCATCGATGATAGACTGGACAGGGAAAATGTGGCACATATATACATGGAATACTATGCAGCCATAAAAAACAAAGAATTTGTGTCCTTTATAGGGACATGGTTGAACCTGGAAACCATCATTCTCAGCAAACTGACACAAGAACACAAAATAATCAAACACTACATGTTCTCACTTATAGGCGGGTGTTGAACAATGAACACATGGACACAGGGAGGGGAGCATCACACACTTAGGTCTGTGGGGGTGGGGGACTAGGGGAGCATCATACACTGAGGTTTGTAGGGAGTTGTGGAGGGATAACATGGGGAGAAACGCCAGATATAGGTGATAGGGATGGAGGCAGCAAACCACACTGCCATATATGTACCTATACAACAATCCTGCATGTTCTGTACATGTACCCCAGAACCTAAAGTGCAATGAAATATATATATATATATAAAGAAAATCACAATTACCTGTATATGTAAATTTTATTGTTAAAGATGAGGACTGATCTTTTGACTTTATTTTGGATCATAGGCTTACAAAGCTTTACTTAAGACTTCATAGTAAGTAAAGGCCCATGACTGATTTGTAGAATCACCGAAATTTGGATATCATCTAGTAAGACTCTGCTTTTCAAAAGATGAAACAGACTCTTAAAGAAGTTTATTGTTAAATGTCGACAGTTGTGTGTGTGTGTGTGTGTGTGTGTGTGTGTGTGTGTATGTGTTTGAGATGGTGTTTTGCCCTGTTGCCCAGGCTAGAATGCAGTGGCATGATCTTGGCTCACTGTAACATCTGTCTCCCAGGTTCAAGCGATTCTCCTGGTTCAGTCTCCCAAGTAAGTGGGATTACAGGTATGTGCCAGCACACCTGGCTATTTTTTGTATTTTTAGTAGAGACAAAATTTCGTCATGTTGGCCAGGCTGGTGTCGAATTCCTGACCTCGGGTGATCTGCCCGCCTCGTCCTCCGAAAGTGCTGGGATTACAGGCTTTAGCTACTGTACCTGGCTGACAGTTGTGTTTTTAACTTGAATTTTATACTCTATTTTTTCATAAGAATTTTTATTTGGGGTGCATTTTGATATTTGAAGATCTAACATTTGGTGAGTATAGATTGCAGATAATTTACCAGATTTGCACAGCAAGTAATAGAGGACAGTTTATTCCTTCTTAGTTTTCACTTGCTCTTCTTCCACATGTGTTAGCCACTGTTAGCTCCACCCCAGACGAGATAGAGTTTCTCTTCTGTCTGAGCATGAATTTGCTAGGAGCCATGAGATAAGTTGTTTCTTAGGCCACAGTTATTAAATAAATTTCACTGAGCTTAATTTATGAACAATGAAAGTAAAACCAGAATGTTTTCTTCCCAAAAGATGAGCGCATGTGAAACAGTGGGAAACACATCACCTTTCAGGTTACTAGTGTATGTATAGTGGCACGACAGGACCAAGGTTGTGTATTATAGACAATAAGTGAGGAAGACATAGCTGAGCTGATTCTAAGATCAGAATCTGGTGATGTGTTAATTGAACGTGTGTAACTTGGCAGTTGGTTTCTTAGTTTACCCATTCAGATTACTTATCCTATTGAGGAAATGAAGATAGAAAAGATAGGTGACTTTATTATATGTTACACTGATGCTTTGGATTAGAGAGTGTGGGTTGTATAAAATATTTTAAAATGCGGATGGGTAAGTTTTAGACTGGTTAGGATGGCTACATTAGAGAATCCAAGGCAATGTCTGCCATTATCTTTACAACACACTCTGATCTTTGTGTGTACCTTGTCATTATGTAAGCTGCCTACAGGGCTGTGGTAAGTCATGGGCAGGGTTTAGGAGAAGTGTACATGTCGAGAAACTAAATCACATTTGGAGAGGAGATGTAACAAAGGTAGGGTTCAGAGGTTTACTGGAGACAATGACAAATTTGGAATGAAAACGTTACTCTTTGTTTAGCATTCAAGTTGGGAGTTTGCCCTGCAAGAGACAGTCAACCACTGACTTCGCTTGAATGTACTTGGAAAGGGAAGAACTTAAACCAGCCATGAACGGGAGAAGAATGCCAGGTTTTCTGGAAACATCGCCAAAACCCAACAATTTCTCAGAAATTTTCAGTGGCGCCAGGGGGGTGTTTGCATTTCAATGGAAAAAGTTCTGAAAGCTCTGGAAACTATTCCCAGTTTTACTTTCCCATTGAAAGGCAAAAACCATTGCTGTAAATAAGAGACAGAAGCACTTTCTATGACTTTGTTAAGAGTTAAGAAAAGGGACCTCTGGAAAATTTGAGTTGTCCAACCCTTTGTCACAGAGCCAAGATAAAGTGGTCCAAGTCATAATGGCAACTAGAAAATAAAAGTACTGTTAGCTTTAAGACAAAAGTACTCAATGTCTGGAGCCACTTCCCACCAGCCCGGGCTTTAAAAGACTGAACTTTCTATAGTTAAAGAGATATAGTTGCAGCTAGATTGCAATAACATAATGATAGCTCTCTTAAGTACATAATTGTTGTTAAGTATTTAATCTTTTCACACACTACAAATACCTTGTTGGGTTGCTTAGGGATTACAGTACTTATGAGAAACAACCTTTGAGAAGAAGAAGAATACTGTTTCCATTTAAGCTTTAGAAGAATTTTAAGTAGATCTATAGTAACAGTCAAAAGTAGAAAATCCACCATATAGCAAACAAAATTATTTTTGGTCTAATTCTACCACATAACACCTTGAAGGCAACACTGTCCAACAGAAGTATACTGTGAACCACATATGTAATTAAGATTTTCTACTTGCTACATTAAGAAAGTTAAGACAAACAGGTAAATTATGATTATGTTTTTTATTGAGACAGAGTTTCACTCTTGTTGCCCAGGTTGGAGTGCAGTGGCATGATCGCACCTCACTGCAACCTCTACTTCCTGGCTTCAAGTGATTCTCCTGCCTCAGCCTCCCAAGTAGCTGGGATTACAGGCATGTGCCACTACACTTGGCCAATTTTTATTTTTAGTAAAGACAGGGTTTCACCATGTTGGCCAGGCTGGTCTCAAATTCCTAGCCTCAGGTGATCTGCCCACCTCAGCCTCCCAAAATGCTGGGATTACAGGCATGAGCCACAGTACCCAGCCTAAAATTAATTTTGATGCTGTATTTTGTTCAATCAATATGTCTCAAACATTATCATTTCAATATATAATCAGTATAAGAAATTAGAAGTGAAATACTTTACTTTTTATCTTACTGTATGAAATTTGTATTTTATGCTTATAACATCTCTCCATTTGGATGCTAAGTTTTCATTGGAAATACTTGATTTGTATTCAGATGTCTTAAAATTTATGGTTGAAAAAGTAGATATATAAACATACTTAAACATTTTCTAATAATTGAAATGAGTAGCAATTTTTAGTTTTAAACTCATTAAAATT
The DNA here is from genome assembly GCF_030222135.1 of Aotus nancymaae. Classification (NCBI taxonomy): domain Eukaryota; kingdom Metazoa; phylum Chordata; class Mammalia; order Primates; family Aotidae; genus Aotus; species Aotus nancymaae. The sequence goes on along the minus strand of NW_026988432.1, from coordinate 49,823,686 downwards.
AAATAAAACTGAAAATTCAATTTCCCGGTTGTGTAAGCCCCTTTTCAGATCCTCAGCAGCTACGTGTGGCTAAGTAGAACTGTGTTGAACAGTGCAGCTCTAAGAGGTTGCTAAATTAAACTTTTATTATTCTGTAATTTTACTCTTTCAAATATTAGCTAACCAGATGAGCTTTTGAGAGTGACTAATGCCCCCTTTATTATGCAAAGACATTTTGGGGGGAATACAGATTGTTCTGGGAGCTTCGGAGGTCATTTTTCCATATACTGTTAAGTGTGCATATCTTGCTAGAACCCTTCAAACCTGAGCAAACTTTGCATATGGGAAGCAGTAAGTCACTTGGTGGTGGGGTTTGGGGAGAGGAGGATGAGGAGGTGAAGTAGAGTCAGCAGAAGGAGGAGCATTTTTCAACCAGGGTCAGAAATGTGAACACTAATTTTCAGGCAATAGCCATATATTTTCTTATTATTACAATAATGATTACTGTAAAAAATTAGCAACATTCAGATAAGCCTGAAAATATAATAGAAGCCATCCATAATTCCATCACCCAGAGATAACCACTTTTAACACTGAACACATTTCTTTCTAGTCTTATAAATTTATTCCAATTAATAACTGCTTTCTATAGTGGTTTCTATCACTTCACAGATCCCTGAGGGTCTCTGAGACATTTTCAGCGGATCCATGAGATCAAAACTATTTTCAAAAGGACTGAGAAGTTATTTCCCCTTTTCACTGTGTGACACTTGCACCGATGATGCGAAAGTGATGTAGACGAAACTGCTGGCTCCTTAGCACTAATCAAGGTGGGAACACTGAATTCTACTAGAAGTCATTGCATTCTTAAACACCACACACTTAGAGTAAACACACACACACACAGACAGCCCAAACCCCCAAAGACAAAAATAACCCGCTAGTTTTACTTAAGAACATCCTTGGTAAAGCAGTACAATTGTTAATTATATTAAACCATAACTTTTGATGACTCATCTTTTTGTATAGTCTGTGTGGCAAGTGAAGTCCAAATGAAGCACTCCTGGTTCATATTGAGGCATGATGGTTGTTTTAGGAAAGACACTTATGCAGTTATTTGAGTTGTGAGCTGAACTAGCAGCTTTTTTTTTTCCCAAGGCATATCATTTTTACTTAAAAGAACAATACTAATAAACAAACAGAGTATTCAGACTTGCATATTTGGTGGACATTTTCTCAGTGATAAATGAAGAGAGCCTGTCATTTCAAGGATAGCAACTGACAGTATTTGTTGCTAATAGTAAAATTTGATCTTTCAACCAAAATGTAGAAGTTTGAAAAACTTGTATTTGCCTCCATGAACTTGATGGCTTCCCAAAACTTAAAGACTTTTTAAAAAATGAGATTTACAATGATGGTAACTGATGTGATTTTTTTGATGTTACATAAAATATGTCAATGTTTGGAAAATCTACAAAACTCAGAAAAGCTAATATTCTCCCAAATGATAAATGCATTGTGTTCAAAATCATTCATGAATAAAAGATCCTTTCAGAGTATGAGATAGATGGACTTTAACCTAATAGCATAAACATTCATTTACATGGTTTCAAATTGCATATTGCAACTAGCATTTAAGAAACATTGCTTTTTGAGTTTTGGTGTAGCATTAAAGAAGAATATTCACAATTAGCTGGAAAGGCTATTAAAATACTTTTTTTTTCCAGCTCCAAGTTGTGTGAGAGTAGATTTGTTTCCCTATTCTTTAATCAAAACAACATATCACAATAGATTGTATAAACGGATATGATGTGAATTCAGTTGTCTTCCATTAAGTCAAACATTAAATAGATTTGCAAAAATATAAATAATGACTCTTATTTTTTGTGGATTAAAATATTTTTTCACAAAACATGTAATTTATGTTAATTTAGTTGATTGATTATTTTAGGTACATTAATACATATTTTAAATTTTTCTCAGTTTTAATTTTTAATGTGGTTTTAATAGATATAATACACATAAGCAAATATCTATCACTAGTTAAAATACTAGAAATTATTGAGGTCCTCAATAATTTTTAAGAGTTGTGAAGAGGTTCTGAGATAAAAAAGTTAGAGAATCACTGCTATAAATAGGTCTAATCTTAGGTGCCTAAATCCCCAACTCAAGCTGACTACAGGCAGGACAAATAAACAGAAATGCAAGAATCTTACTGTTTTTCAAAAACGTTATCTCAGTACATACACATATTTGAAAATGTACTTACAACATTTAAAACTGAAATCCTACTGTACATACACACTTGTAATCTGACTCGTTCCATTCATTATGAACACCTTTTATTTTTTTCAATTTTAAGTTCAGGGGTATGTGTGCAGGATGTACAGATTGTTACATAGGTAAACATGTACTATGGTGGTTTGCTGCACAGACCATCCCATCACCTAGGTATTAAGCCCAGCATCCATTAGCTATTTTTCCTGATGCTGTCCTTCTCCCTACCCCCAACCCTCCTACAGGCCCAATTGTATGTTGTTCCCTGCTATATGCCCATGTGTCCTCATCATTCAGCTCCCACTTATAAGTGAGAACATATGGTATTTGATTTTTTGGTTCCTGTGTTAGTTTACTGAGAATAATGGCCTCCAGCTCCATTTATATCCCTGCAAAGGACATGATCTCATTCCTTTTTATGGCTGCATAGTTTTTCAGGTGTATATGTACCATATTTTCTTTATCCAGTCTATCATTGGTGGACATTTAGGTTGATTCCATGTCTTGGCTATTGTGAATAGTGCTGAAATGAACATATATGTGTATGTATCTTTATAATGAAATGATTTATATTCCTTTGGGTATATACCCAGTAATGGGATTGCTGGGTCAAATGATATTTCTGCCTCTAGGTCTTTGAGGAATTGCCACACTGTCTTCCACAATGGTTAAACTAATTTACACTCCCATCAGCAGTGTAAAAGTGACGAACATTTTCTTATGTCATGAAATAGTCCTCTCAAGTTGGATTTGTGAAGGTTGTATAGTATTCTACTTGTCAGATGCAGCTCAGTTCATTTATTATGTCTCCTGCCATCAGCAAGGTTTAGTCAGGAGAATGATGTTTATGTTTTAAGAAAGTACTCTAATAAATACAGGGAGAATCAGGGGGAATTGTTAGAAATATCTTGAGGAGGACCAATTAGGTAGACACACTGATGGCCTGAGAAAAAGCAGTGACCTTGGGATTGTGCAGGTGAGAGTACATTAAGGTGGACAAGTGAGTGAGAGGGAAGAGAGAGATGTATGCTCTATTATGCATTTTTCTAGTGTGGAGATCAAAGGCCTTTGGTAAATCCACGTGGCAGTGTTCAGTGCATTTTCTGTTCCTTCAAAGCAGTGCATGTTTCATTCATTTTAATTTTGAAATACTCAATATTTTAATAACTGTTTACCATAAAATGTGGAGTTTACATGTAAATGTCTTCATTTGTATTTCCACATGGCTTCTTTCAACAAAGGATTTGAAGACAAGTACAGTCACAAGCAAAAATGGTAATATAATATAAATAATAATTAATAATAATAACTGCAGTAGATAACCAGATTGGCAACACAGCTTTATCCCGAATTTTCAAATCTTATAGCTGTCATCCAGAAAAAAATTTATAAAACACTGGCTTCTATTTTGTAATTTTTAATGTAAAGATAATTGTAGCTATTTCAGATTTCTTGTGCCAAAAAGTTATTATCTTAATTTTTTAAATAAAGATTTTATAAAATGTGTACCTGCTATGTCACTGATAATGTCAGGAACCGATAGGTCAGGACAGGCATTTTAGTTACTTATAATAATATTTTAAAAATGATTCTCAATGACAATAATTGAATAATCTAAAACTAACTTTAATTGAAACCATTATTTGCTGGAAAAGAACATCAGATTTAAAATATTTAAAAATGTATTTTTACTTTTAGAAGTATAATACTTTGTATGTAATTTGAAATAAGAATGAATCATTGGTAGCAACATTAGTTTGCTATAAAAGTCAAGTACTCAAAAAGTCAACTTGTAAATTTATTGTTTCATTCATGCATGTATTTACTCATCCTTAGAATGTTCTGTGATTTAATTCCTAAGTTATATTTCAGATTCTGGTCTAAACATTTACTATCTGAAAGTGATAATACCTTTCTTTCATTCATTTATACTTATTCATTTATTCATGTAATTATCACCATTATGACATTATGACTTTAAACAAATAGTTATCTTTTAGGTCAATTAAGAATAAGGAAAGATTTTATGTTCTTTTTCTTTTTCTCCAGTGCTCTCCCTTTGTTTATGAATGTCCATGTTTCTGTATATAGCATTTTCCTTTTGTCTGAAGAAATTCTTTTAATATTTTTTGCAGGGTAGATTTGCTGGTGATTAATTCCTTGGTTTTGTTTGTTTGAGGAAATCCTCCTGTTTCACTTTTGGAGAATAATTTCACTGTATATAAAATTCTAGATTAAAAAAATAAAATATTCAATTCCATTTGCTTGCTCACATGGTTTCTGATAAGTCCACTATAATCCTCTTCTCTGAACCTCTGTAGATTAGGTGCTTTTTTTTCCTTCTCTGACTTCTTTCAAGATTTTTTCTTTGTCTTTGGTTTTCTGCAGTTTATATCATATGCCTAAGTGTAGCTTTTGGTTGTTTTTGTTGCTTTGTTTTGGTATTTATCGTGCTTGATGTTCTCTGAACACCTTGGATCTGTGGATTAGTGTCTATCATTAATTTTGGAAGGTTTTTGGTTATTATTTCTTTATATATTTCTTCTGCCACATTCTCTTTCTGATATTTCGATTACATGTATTTTATACCTTTTAAAATTGTCCCACAGTTCTTGGATGTTATTCTGTTTTTTTTCTTTTTATTTTAACTTTTTGCATTTTAATTTGGGAAATTTCTGTTGATCCATCTCAAGCTCACTGATTCTTTCCTTGGCCATGTTGAATCTATCGATGAATTTATTAAAGACATTGTTCATATCTGTAACAGAGTTTTTTATTTCTAGCATTTTAAGAAAGTTCTTTCTTAGAGATTCCATCTCTCTGCTTACATTATCCATCGGTTTTTGCACATTGTCTATTTTTCCCATTAGAAACTTTAACATATTAATCATAATTATTTGAAGTTTCCTGTTTGATAACTCCAACATCTGTGTCATCTGAGTCTGATTCTGATGGTTGCTTTTTACAGACTATATTTTTTCCAGTCTTTTGGCATGCTTTGTAATTTTTTTGTTGTTAAAATCCAAGTATATCATATCAAACAATAGAAATTAAGGTAAACAGGCCTTTAGTTTGAGGATTTATATTTATCTGGCTAGGAATTGGGTTGAGTTTAACGTTTGCTGTATATGTAGGTGCCAGAGTCTTCAAATTCCTCTAATGTGCTTGTTTTTGTCTCTCTTTGGTCTTCTCTAAATACTCCTTCTTAGAGAGAAACTGTGTCCTACAACTCTTTCAGCTGTTATTCATTGTTATTCTACTAGTGTGGCGTTAAGGTATGAAAGGAGAAGCATTCTATAGTTAAATCTGAGTTTTTAAAATTGGCCTGTATTTTGGGGCTGTGACCCTCACAATAATATTTTCCATTGAGGTAGCTTCCTTTCCACCCTATCTGTCCCCTACTCCCTTCCCTGGTTGCAGCATGTTCTATCTATTAGTAGTTCTTGAAATTCTGGTCCCTATTGGCCATTTCCCTCCTCTTCCCCTCAACTCTTTTTTTTTTTCTTTTTTCTTTTTTCCCAGGCAGTGCTGAAGAAACCCTCAACTCTTAAGTAACCATTTCCCTCCCCCTTCCCCCAACTGTTAGGTGGGTCAGGAGGTCTAGAGGGACTGGAGTGGGAGGAATGCACTTCCTCAGTAACAATAAAGGTTCAGCAAAGTGCTTTCCCTTTCAAGGTAGGCCTTTATTATGGAGAAATCTCTTGGTGTGTTTCATAATGATAACTCTTTTCCTCATGCTAGAGCCGTATGTGTATCTTCACCATGAAAACTTGATGAGGTTCCTGGAGGTAAAGCCCACAAAAGTGTGGGACTTCCCTAAGACTGTGGTCTGCAAGGACTTTGTCATTCCCATGCTAATCCACACTTAGCCTCTAGCAATTTGTCAAACATCTCAGTATCCTTGCCATTTTATAGCCTCGGCAGCTTCTGTTCCAGGTAAGCAGAGGTGACAATCTGCATGTGACTGTCTCTCTAGATTTCAGGGCTGCAGTTTTCTCTGTAACCCCATGTCCAAGGAAGTCTTTTCAGTTTGTCACCTTCTTTTTGTTGTTGTTATAAGGTTGAGAGTGACTTTTTGTTGTTGTTTTAAGACTGAGATTTCAAGCTCTTTACACATTAGAGCTGAAACCAGAAATACGTTCTATTTTTGTGAAAAAGATACATTCTACAATTGTACAGTGCAGTGTTTCTACAAATATTACATAGGTCAAGGTGGTTGATAGTGTTATTCAGATCGTCTATGTTTTTACTGACTTTGTTTGGACTAAATGTTCTGACAATTGCTGAGAGAGGAGTGTAAGCAATTTCAAAATCAAGTATAATTGTGGAATTTTCTTGCTATTTTTAGTTATGCCAATTTTCGCTTCAAGTCCTGTCACTTGCTGGTTCTTTCACATGAAATAGGCCACTTTATTTCTTGAAACTCAGTTTCCTCATTTGAAAAATGTGAATAATAATATCTACTTCCTGATAATATAGATGTGCTTAATTTCATTTTCTTGAAATAATTTGACTTGAAAGCCTTTGGTAAACTGTAATTTCTATGAAAGTATAAGGCATTATTGTAAAGGAAACAGATCCTTGAGGGTTATCTCAATGATTCACATAATGTTTTTTTCAACATCATAGATGATACGAGTTACCTTTCCCCAATTCCCTCTAGCTAAGAGTGCAAACCTCTTATTTAAAACTGTCCCATCCTGTAAAATGCAACCATACGTTAATTCAAACACCCACCTTCTCTAGCTCAGGTCACAAAACAAAAACAAGATCCCATCACTGGACAGATTGGTGTCAATGAGATTCATAGTGTCCAACTTCTGTTGAGCATTCCATATATCAATCAACCTATCTCTGTGCTTTCTTCTTTTTTTCCTTAGTGGCTATTCCAAAACTTGCAGTATGTTCTTTCTCAATCTCTGTGTTGCATTTCTTTCCATTCAGTTGTGTAAAAGTTGTTATTTCTTTAGTTTTCTGTAGCATAATTTAATTGCTTATCTACCAATTCTGAGCAAACTCAGTCATTTAGGATTTTCTCAGCATTTCATAGATGATAGATCATCTCCGCCAATTATAGGGATCATTCTTTCCCACCTTCCTTTCCAAGGTGACCTTTAACTGCTGGGCAGCTTAAATTGCCTCATCACCTCTGGGTAAAAGTGCCTACTTCAGGGTCTTCCTCTGGCCTGTGTTGCCACCTCTGAGCTGTCCATAGGTCCACTGAGTTCTCTGGTTGCTGATGCCTGTCATTGTTCTGGCGTCTTGGCAATGATTGTGAACACATCTTAGTGTCTCTGGTCATTGGTCTATGTGTAGAGTCTTCTTTACCCCTGAGGGCTCCTTAGGTTCATTGCCTGCTCTCTGCTGCTTAGTGGGGCAGATAGCACAGTGTCTCTGTGGTGACTTGTCTACCATTCTCTGGAGACTGAGAGCTGTCTTGGGCTCTATTTGCCAGGTCTGCCTGCCTACCTATCATTGTGGCTCTTTTGTAACTCCCACAAATACTTAATAATTGTTCAAGAATGTATATAGGTAAAGGGAGGCATTATTGCTGTTAAAACTGCTTGCCAGCTTCATGGAGATAGCATGAGACTAAGTCATTTGGATTGCTTGTTGATAAAAGACTTCCCATGGGATTTCAGAATACCATAAAGAAATGTTTTATTTTAGCCACATTTTAATTTCTCTATAGTAAAGCAAACCACAGATGGAAGAGTCACCTGTTTTTAAGGTTTCATCATTGCAAAATCTCTTGCTATTGGTTTTTGTTTTTACTTTTTAGAGCTGAAAGGAATTGAGGCATAACTAAATCCTTCCTTTGTGAAAACAGGTCCACTGGGGGAAGTGAATTGTACAAAATTAGATACAGGTTAGATGGGACCAGATCTATCAGTCAGCTCTCAGTCTGGAGTTCTTTTTTTTTTTTTTTTTTTTAAGACAGTCTTGCTCTGTCACCCAGGCTGGAGTGCAGTGGCACAATCTCAGCTTATTGTAATCTCCGCCTCCCAGGTTCAAGCAATTCTCATGTCTCAGCCACACAAGAAGCTCGGATTACAGGCATATGCCACTATGCTTGGCTAATTTTTGTATTTTTAGTAGCGATGGGGTTTTGCCATGTTGGCCAGGCTGGTCTTGAACTCCTGGCCTCAAGCAATCTAACCACCTTGGGCCTTCCATAGTGCTGGGATTATAGGCATGAGCTACCATGCCTGGCCATCTGGAGCTCTTTTGAATTCATTGTAGTCTTTCTTGGTTTCTCTCCAGTTCATTTTTCATACAACTGCCAAAGGCATCTTCCTGGGGCACTGCTTTGAACATGTCACTTTCCTATTCAGAACTGCTGTGCATCCCTGTGGACCACTAACTAAAGCAACCAACTCCTAAACCCAGCAATAAATCTAATCTGTTCCCTCAACCTACCTAAACCTTCTTTTCCCTACTCACACTCCAACCAATCTGGAATACTCCCTGTTATCAGAAGCCACTCTTTCTTTCAAAAACACTCTGTGCTATCCTGTTTTCTCTTTGCCTTTAAAGATCTTCTCTTCCTATTCTTCTACCTCAGTAGGAACCCAACTCAAGTCTTAAGATGTAGCTTGAATGACATTTCACATTTTGTAAATATATTATCCCTGAATTCCTCCATGTAAGAATGTAATTCTCAATTCTTTTCTCTCTCTCTCTTTTTTTTTTTTTTTTTTTTTGTTGAGACAGTGTCTGGTTCTGTCCCCCAGGCTGGGGTGCAGTGGTGGCAGGATCTTGGCTCGCTGCAACCTGTGCCTTCCTAGCTCAAGCCATCCCCCACACCAGCCTCCCGAGTAGCTGGGACTAAAAGTGTGCACCACCAAGCCCAGCTGGTTTTTTGTATTTTTGGTAGAGATGAGGTTTTTCCATGTTGCCCAGTCTGTTCTTGAACTCCTGAGCTGATGCAATCTACTTGCCTTGGCCTCCCAAAGTGCTGAGATTACAGGTATGAGCCATTGAGCCCAGCCTCTCATTTTATAAAATTAATTTAAAACTTTTTTCAGTGTTGTTGTTTAAAATTTATCACAGTCTGAGGTTTTTTAAAATTTGTATTTTCCCTTCTAAATTGTATGATCTTTGATACAGGATCTTATTCATATGCCTGTCTTTGATAGAGTTTGCATGTACAAAGAAGGAGCTAAATAAACCTTTTAAAATTCAATTAAATATAGTGGAAAAACATTTAAAAATCAGCACAAGCAAAGCTAGAATTATGTACATTACACTTAATGTACATAAGTGTTATGAGAGAGTTTAGTACCTTTATTTTCTCTGAGTTTTGTACCACTAAATTACTCAGAAAAAACCAGATGGTTCATTTTTAGAAAGATCATCTTAAATTCAAATTTATCTTCAGATTTTAGAGAATAGGAAAAGGCTTTCAAATATTCCCATGAAAATGAAAGGTAGACTGTTACTTTTTATAAGATGACTTTAGTCTGACTTATAGTTAAGAGGCCAGGCTAGATGTCTTTGGATCTCCTGTCAACTTCTCTGACTCCTGGCCCAAGTATACATTTAGTTCCATGACAAAAGGCACAAGCTTCTCACAAACTCACTTGTCTCGGCAAAGTTGGAGGCTTGGAGACAGTGAGAGATGAGTGTAGGTTCCACTTTGTCCTTGCTCTCCTCCACTTCCTGTCTGTCTTTCCTCCCCAATCACCTCCCCTGCTTTCTTCCGAACCACTCCAGATGCAAAAGCAGCAGCCGTGCATAGACTTTTTAACCATCTCCCACAAGGCACAAGGTCAAATCCTTCTAATAAATTTCTTATTACATAATGGTCTACTCTCCGATCAAGTTGAAATTAATACAAAATTTGGTACTGGAGGAACAGAAACAAAACGTCAAAGATGGGTTCTCTCAGTTGACTGGCTTAGCTGGAATTGGTTCTTTTAACTGATTAGATTTAAAGGCATCCATAGGACTGTTTATAGTGATAAAAGAGGCACTAGGAGTTTATCATATTCAGTGGCAAATGTTTAATTAAATTTTCATCTGTAATCAAGGGCCTAGAGAAATTATGGCTTTAGGCAACTAAGTATGTGCTGCCATCTTAGCAAAAATAAGGAGCACAGTGGGGTTGGTTGATTACTTCTAAGTATGTTAGATTACTTGGAGGAAGAAAATGATGAATTCAGTGCATTAAATTTCCAGCTCAAGCATAAGGGAATTGAAAGTTTCTGAGTGGCCCCTACAAAGAAACTCTTATACTCTGTAGCTCCAAGGCTGAGATTTCAGAAAATCAAACCCAAAGTCTGATTATGCTGGTGACTGAGTAACAAATTAAAATGAGTTTTCAATTTCATGGACTCTATTATATTAAATAAAACATTGATTGGGAAGGAGAAGGATTAAAAAAATTGGGTTGGAGAAATATGGGCATAGTCTCATGAAGCGGAGAATGGGGGCCAGATCTTGAATTGTAAAATTCTGTTGACACTCCTATTATAGATGCAGCCTTTCTATCCCATCTGAGGAGATTTTTAATATTAGTATTTACCCCTATAGAAACTCAGGGAATATATATGGGAATGGTTTCTAGAATGTGAGATCAAGGTAGAAGGAACATATCTGGCTGAAAGAGATCAATACAGGTAGTAGATGACTAGGAGTAGTCGTGAGAAGGTCACTGCCACTTTCATAGCAGGAGTGATCTTATATAATCAGCCTGCCATCAAGTGGTGAGCAGATGCTGCTGGGGAATGGGAATGGTGCCATATTACAGTAGGGGTCAGGGTGGAATGCCAATCTATTGTTGGCAGGTTTGACTCTTAGCAGTCGCCCTAGCTGGCTATGTCTTGAGGAGCAGAAGTATAGTATCTGAGACCATTTATAATCTCCATTTATGTCTCTATATTTCTGAGACCGTTTGTAATCTCCATTTCTGTCTCTATACCCATTTTGTTCATAAGCCCATTGAGACAGCAGCCAGGCTAACAGCTTCTCCAGTGCCCATAAGATTTTCTCCTTGAGCTTAGGTGACTTCTGACTCCCATTGCATCATCTGCATCGTGGAAGCTGGGGCTTCAAGGTGGCAAGAGACTGACACAGGTGCCATTTTGTCCTGGGGTTACATCTTACCCTAGTCGGTTCTAGTTTGCTCTTGCTCTCACCCACTTCCCATCTGGCTTTCTTTCCAATTGCCTGCCCTGCCTAGCACCAGATACATAAGCAACAGCCATCCATAAACTTAGAGGTTCACACAATTGTATAAAGCCAAAACCCTATAAAAATCCCTCATTCAATTTCACTCCTAGTGGTTCTTCTCTCCTAATCAAACCTTAACTGATACAGTGCAGGGGATCCATCCCAGGGAGCAAAAGTGAGGGATAAGAAGAGTGAAGCAGGAGAAGAGAGAGTAGATTTAAGGGTTCATCATTTAGCTGACTGCCACTCAGGGTGTTTAATCGCCTGATACTGAGGGGCTGTCAGAGCAACTGGAAAAATACCCCAGTATCTCAAAATAGAAAACAATTTATCTGCTAGCCTCTGTTTTCTTTTAATAGAAGTTTACCCAATGGGATGTTAACATCCCCACAAAATTTTAATAGGAAAGCCCTGGGGTAAGACACAAGAGTCAAGCGGTACATGCATAAAGGAAGGTGCTGTCAGCTTGGGCCTGCATGAAGTTAGTGGAGCCCAACCATACAAAGCTGGTTGCTGCAGTGACAGGTGAAATAGGAGGCATGTAAGGCTGAGACCTGGAGTGGTGTCTGTGATGTGTCTGATACTGTCCACCCCTTGTGCTATCCAGATCTACTTCTGCCCTCCATTGTATTGTTCCATACTACAATATAAGCTTCCATTTTTGTTACAAAAAGTTGCCTTCACTTTTTATTCAAGAGGGAAGTTATAAGTCCAATCAATCACAGAGTGTCCTAAACCAAAATTTCTAAAATAAAACAGAAGTTTCTCTTATGCTGGAGCTTGTCCCCATATTATAATAAATATTCACCATCTCCCTCCTCCATCATCCATTCTAGATCTCCACCCCAGCCTGGACTTGCTGCAGAGCCCCTCTCTTTGTCTGGATCTCAGTTAAACTGGCAGCCTTCTCAGTGACTTCCAACATGAGTTAGACAAGTATTATCAAGTGCAGTATTTGCTACCTTCAAAATCTAAAGAGGCTCTTCAAGAATTGAGTCCCTTTCTTAGTGGTAGAAGGCGTGAGGTATAACAACTTGTCATTTACTATAGATAGAATACTTCATATTTTCTAGACTGCCAGAAGCATATCTCCACAACTGCCATACTCCTCAGATTTTCACTGATGTAGCAGTCTTCTAAATTTTCATGCGATTTATCTTTCATTCTGTTGCACACATGTATCTTCCTAGGATATAAGGGGAACTTGCCATTTTCTGTTCTACAGGGCAAATTAGCCTAATGTTACCAATATGGTAAGGTGATGTGATGATTTGCAGAATGTCAAGACAATCAAGGTCTCTATGGATAGTACGACAACAAAAGGCAACAGAATTTACATAGCCTGGAGCAAGTCATTAAGTATTCTGTCTCCTCTGTGTAAAGGTGATCACGTTTGATATTTCCTATTGAAGGAGAAGAATGCTTTCGCTAGCTCAAAATCCACAAACCAGATGTCAGAGGCTGTGTAGATTTGTTACAGCAAAGACACCATGTTTGGCCAGCTGTCACTTGTTTCAGATTACAGTGACCTTTGAATAGGACTGTGATGGGGAGCATCACCTTTGCATCTTTTAGAACTAATCTAAAACTCCTCTTGGGGTGTGTTTTTGCTTCTGATTTAGTATCCTGGCCAGGGGTGGAAGCAGTTTCAGGGAATTTTACTTGTCTTTACCTATTAAAATGGTCCTGACCAATTATAATATAAAAGGACCAATGTGAAGATTCTGCCACTTCTGAGTATATCTATCCCAATTACAAACCCAGAGATAGAAAAAAAATGGTCCTGACCAATTATAAGGGGACCAATGTGAGGAGTCTTCCACTTCTGAGTGTATCTAGTCCAATGACAAACACAGAGATAGAGGAAATAAACACAGAGTAGGACTGTGAACCCACTGAACTCACTGAAAATCAGACATAGGTCGGAATTTCATTTATCGCCAGATCTCCATAAACCTGCACTCTAACTGGAGGGTCATGATGGTGTTTTGGGTGCCTAGGTATCAGTTAGTTCAGACTTTATAAAGTCTGGGTATTTCCCCAATAAACAACTACCCTAACAAATGGTGGCAAGTCCCTTTTTGAAAATATTGGGTGAATATTTATCATACATTCTTACAGGAGTTGTGAGAGTTCTTTTTTAAGGAGACATGGCATTTTCTTCAACCAAAAGGCTCTGGTTGTAAACCAACATAGGTCAGGAACACTGGTGCGTGAACATCTATGATTTTCCACTGAGGCAAATTATGTCACTGTCTGTTCTCTTGCTCTCAACTTTTTATTGCATAAATTAAGCAACACTCTGGTCAACTGGTCAGTTATCTCAGCCTTAGATACAAATGATCTATTAGCCATTGCCATAGATCCCTACAGGTCTAGTCTGTTCATTATAACTCCAGTCTTCTTGCTCATTATGATAACCACATCTACCTTGTTGGATAAAGCCAAGTGCACACCTAACTTCTACCATTCCAGAATCCATCATCCTTGGTACTATTACAGAGCCCTGTTCTGTTACAGCATCTCCAATAGTCAGTTTCGCCCTACAGAAAAAAATCTATTGAGCTAAAAAAATTCTAGAGTCACCCCTCAGTGCATTCCATATTGCCTCAGAGAATAAAATATTCTGTGGCCCATCCTATCATAGTACAGTGGTAGGTTCTAGGACTTTACATATTCAGTCCATTTCTAACATCTGAATATCTTGAGACTTCTGACCCCTGTCTCAGTACTGCACCAAAAGGCTCTGGTATCTCCACTTCATTTTCCATAGACCAATGTGATGGCTTGAATGTCATCCCCAAATTTCATGTGTTGGAAACTTAATCTCCAATGCAGCCATGTCAAGAGGTGGGACCTTTAAAAGGTGATTAGGTCATGAGGGCTCTGCTATCACAAATGGACTAAAACTGTTATCATGATATTGGGTTAGTTATTGCCAGAGTAGGTTCCAGATAAAAAGGATGAATTTAGTCCCCCTTCTCTCTTGCTGTCTCTTGCCCTTCCACCTTCTGCCATGGGATAACACAGCAAGGAAGCCCTCACCTGATACCAGCACCTTGATATTGGAATTCAGACTTCAGAACTATGAGAAATAAATTTATTTTCTTTATGAATTACCCAGTCTGTAGTATTATGTCATAGCAATACAAAATGAACTAAGACAGTCCACCATCATATCTAACATTCAAGGAGCCATCCCAACCAACTATTAAGATTTACTCCAGAAGTTCTTGCGAGAACTTGAGTCCCAAACATGGTAAATATCACCATGTCAATTACATTAATATTTTGACTTGTCTCCATTTATACAACACCTTCAAATTTTACTCTCACGTGCATTGCCCTGATGGCTAATGATATATATTGTTGATGTCTTACAATGCTTTTAGCAAGCAAACCAGTTAATTTCAGAACTCTCCCTCTTGGGCTTATCCTGGTTATCAATCTGGAAGTAATGAGGGAAGATATTGAGGAAAGCAAACATTATTTTATGAAGTGCCTGCCTCAGATATGGTTTTGTGTGATCTCCATGGAAGGTGAAATTGCTTTTCTCTGGCAAGGGGAATAGGGCTGCTTTTTCCAGTCTGGATATTCAAAGTTCTCAGACTCTCTTATCTAAAGGACCTCCATCCTGGGTTTCAGTGTCCCATTTTCTTCTGATCTCTGTGTTCACCTTGACCCAGAGCATCTATGGAGGCTGTGCACTCAGCTCTGCCACTCTACAGTTGATTCTGGGCCTGATTTTCCAGTGCAATCCACTCTGCTGCTTCAGGAGTTGAGAGTCCACTTGACAGCTGTTAAAAGGCTCTGGCTTTAACATTGTACTTTGTGTTAGCAATAGGCCACTCTGAGCCTATCATTTTCTTCCTTCAGTGTTTCAAATACAGTAAAGAAAGCCAACTCACTTCATAATCCTTATAGTTATCCAAGTCCAGACTCTGCATATTCCAGTGACTCACCTTCCACTTGAAACTCATCCTGACTAACCACAGGTATCAACTGCAGCCTTTGTAGCTGGGATCCCACTCCTTGCTAGGGGTTCCCATAACTTCACTCTTGGCTCCAAATGTTGTAGCCCAGTCTACTGGCTTGAAGAGTGTCCTCTTCCCCTTGCCAAATTCTTGGCTACCTAGAACCTCAGAAGTCACCCTTATTTGCAAATAGGGTCTTTGCAGATGTAATTAGTTAAGATTAGATCATACCAGATGATGATGGGCTCTAAGTCCAGCAACTGGTGTCCTTATAAGAAGGCCAAGTACAGAGTCACAGAGCTAAACAGGGAAGAACACTATGTGATAACAGAGGCAGAGCTTGGAGGGATGCAGCTACAATCCAAGGAACACCAGGGATTGCTAGCAACTACTATAAACTAGAAAGCATGAAACAGATTCTTCCTCAGAGTCCCTGGAAGGAATCAACCTGGAGACACCTTGGCTTCAGATTCCTGGCCTCCTGAACTGTGAGAGCATAAATTTCTGTTGTTTTAAGCCATTTAGTTTGTGGTATTTTGTTAGGCCAGCCCTAGGAAATGAATACACCCAGGTTCCCAAGAAAGCAGCATTTGAGGCAGAGAGCTTAGATGTGGTTACTCCTATGTGCTATTACGCCTTACATGCTAATACTTCTGTATTAGGAATCAGGAGAGTGCGTCCGGACAGTGATCAGGGAAGAGACAATGGCCAATGTGAGGATGTGATATCTAGCTGGTTGCCTTCAACTACAGAACCACTGGAAGAAAGAACATTAACGATGTCTTTATACTATCTATTGGAGAGAGAAAGGAGGAATAATATATCCACATGGTCACTTTTCCCTTGATTAAAAGTTTACCCATGGGACATTAACTCACCTCCACTTAATAGGTGCACATTCATTGGCACTGTTTTCATCAGGGATGTCTGAACTATGGTAGTCTGTGTGTGGGAGCATTATTCAGAGAAGAGAGAGGAGGAAGAATGCACTAGGAGCTCCCTTCCTTGATCTCCAATCTCCTGCTGTTGTCTTTCATTGTCTAAACCCAACTAGAAGCCAGCTGCATCAGGGGACTTGGAAATAGAGCCTACAATTGTCCTCTGATTCAGAGAAAGGAGAGGAAATGGCTCTCAGAGCGAGCCGGCCAGGAACAGACACAGCACGCATGGTGGTATGAGGAAAAGTGCAGGGTGGTGACTTCTGAGAATCTGTCCTGGCTGCCTCCAAGACAGCCTACTGGTTTGTATGCTGTGCTGTCTTTGTCTTTGTGGCTGACTGGGCAGAGGGGCCAACTGCCTGGCAGTATGTATTGGTCCATTTTCACGCTGCTAATAAAGACATACTAGAGACTGGGTAATTTATAAAGGAAAGAGGTTTAATTAATTGACTCACAGTTCAGCATGGCTGGGGAGGCCTCAGGAAACTTACAATCATGGTGGAAGGGGAAGCAAACATGTCTGTCTTCACATGGTAGTAGCAAGGAGAAGTGCAGAGAGAAGGTGGAGAAAGCCCCTTATAAAACCATCAGATCTCATGAGAACTCACTCACTATCACAAGAACAGTACAGAGATAACCACCCCCACGATTCAGTTACCTTCCACCAGATTCCTCCCACAACATGCGAGGATTATGGGAACTATAAGATGAGATTTGGGTGGGGACACAGCCAAACCATATCATTCCACCCTGACCCCTCCTAAATCTCATGTCTTCACATTTCAAAACAAAATCATGCCCTTCCAATAGTCCCCCAGAATCTTAACACATTCCAGAATTAACTCAAAAGTCCAAGTCCAAAGTCTTATCTGTGACAAGGCAAGTCCCTTCCACCTATGAGCCTGTTAAATAAAAATCAGGTTAGTTACTTCCTAGATACAATGCGGGTATAGGCATTGGGTAAATACATCCATTCCAAATGGAAGAAATTCGCCAAAACAAAGGGACTACATGCCCCATGCAAGTCTGAAATCCAATAGGGCAGTCTTTAAACCTTTAAGTTCCAAAATGATCTCCTTTGATTCCATGTCTCACATCTTGTTAGATCTTATTAGAACTCACTATCACAAGAACAGCATGGAGGTAACCACCCCCATGATTCAATTACCTCCCATCGGGTCCCTCCCATGACATGTGGGGACTATAGGAACTACAATTCAACATGAGATTTGAGTGGGGACACATCAAACCATATCACAGTCCTCATGGCTGAGGACTATTGGGCCAGTGGTCTACCTCTTCTCCTAAAGCTGCCTTATGCAGGGTACCTGGAGAAGGTCCACTTATGAGACTCTAAGCTCTTAAATACTATTTCCATTCACCACTGAGTGAATAGAAAATCAGAAATTAAGGTACTATTTTATAGACTTCATAAAATCACTTGTACTAGTGGAGGGTTGGTTGGGGTTTTATCTTGTCATGAGTACAAGGTATTAGTCATGATGAACCTCATTAAGTTTTGTGGGGAGGGGTGTACCAAGGTTCAGTAGATTACATGAGTGAGGAAGCATGGCAAAGCCTCTATAGGCAAGCAATGCCTAGAAGGAGTGGTACCTGTTCTACAAACTCCACACCAGAAATAGACACTGCCCATCAGAAGTTCAGCAAGATGAAGCTCTGGATCCAGAGGGACTGCTGACCAACTGTGTGAACAGAATAGTTGTTCTTAAGCCTTTCTCCTGCTCCTTTCAATTATTGGGTAAGTTCCACTCCCACATTAATGCCAAGTTAAATTACACTAGTCAATGCTTTTGGTCAACATAGAGGTCACCTTTTAATTTTCCCCAATCTTTTCTGCTATAGAGCAAAGCACTAATACTGTCTTGGCTTCTGTTGCTGTAATGCAGTCTTTAGGAATTAGTCTTAAGTAAATTCTGGTAGAGTAACTCCTGTGTAATCCTTTTCAGTCTAGCATTTGCCAATGTCTTAGAAAAGAGGAAGACTGAAATTCAGAGCTTTGTTCATTTAGTCAGTCAACATAGTTTACTGAATGTTGACTACATGCTTGAGGCTGAGAAAGACAGAAAAAAACCTCAGAGACACTCTCCCTGACCCAGAGAATCAGCTCATCTTGCGGTGGGAATGTAAGTTCGAATGAATAAGCCTGATCTGTGGACCAGGAAAGGCTTTTCTGAAAACAGTGATGTATTAGATTGTCTGATAGTATTCCAGACCCAGGGAGCAGCCTATGGAAAGGTCCTGAGGCAGAGAAAAGCACGGCTTATTTGAGGAGATAAAAGGTCATCATGGTCAGGGTGTAGAGCTAATGGAAAGAAAAGGATTGAAGATGATTAAAAGAAGTAGTAATTTTTAGTTTACTTATTTGTTTCTATGTTTGGCTAGGAAACCTGCTCTTCTAAACCATTAATTTGATTACAAAGAATCCACACTTGACAGCCTCAAATTCAATTTGATGTATGTACATTTATTGAACAAGACATGATTCCTGCCCTCAGGTAACTTAGATTCTAACAGGAAACATAAGACACTTTTTCATAGTATTATAATACAAGTCAGAATGTACCTTAAGGGAAGGACACAGTGCCACATGAACACAGGGGCAGGTGTGCCGGATTTGTTCCTACATTTATTTCTTCAACAAATACTTAACTAGTATCTTCTCTGGGGTTGCAAGGATGAACAAGACACCAACTTTAACTTCAAGGAATTGATTCTGCTAAGCAAGACACATACATAAATAATTGGAATTCTTTAAGCACAAAGATAGAAATATGCACAGGCTATGATGAGATAAATCAGTAGTTTTATTTTATTGAGCACTTAGTAAATACTTTACATGCATTTCCCATAGCCCCCTTACTAGGTAGTAGATGTTCTAGCCTCATTTTTCAGATGAGAAAACTGGCACTGAGAGAAGTTAAATCAGTTTCAGGGGTCTCAACATTTGAAAGTTGAGGATATGGAATTCAAAGCCAGTTCTTATTGGTGACAAGCCCAAGGCTCCTAACCATCCTACGTAGAATCCTGCTTCCCTATTACCCATAGTGCTCAGAGCAGGTCATGTCATCTGTGCCAGGCAGAGGTGAGGAATACCTCCCTGAGCTGAGTTTAGGGATTAGGAAGTATTGGGGAGGTGAAGGGGGGTAGGTGGGTGCCCAATAGAGGGAAAATCTGAGTAGACCCAGGAGGTAGAAAACTATCCAGTGTTAGGGTATTGTGCCCATTCTAGGTTGTTGGAGATAAAGCTAGGAGGCAGAAATTGGCAGGAAATATGCCTGGAGAAGGATTGAGATCATGCAGGATGTTGAATGTATAGTGGGAATCAGAACTGGATGACAGGAGACAAGAAGGAGTTTCAAATGGGGAAATGCCAGACTTTGGTTTGCATTTTAAAGTGATTACAATGGAGGATGGCATTGAGGGGAATGAGAGGGGAGAAAAGTTCAAGATTATTGTAGTGTTGCAGACAGAAGTGAGAGTCTGAACTTAGTTATTAGCAAATGGATGGGAGGAGAGGAGAAGCTTGAGAAAAAGGCAGACAGTGATGTTAGTGGGCTTTCTGAATTCCTTGGCTGCAAGGAGTCAGCTCAGGGAGAAATCAGGGTTGACTCCTGGGTGCCTAACTTGGGAGATGGAATAGATGGGTGGTGTTACCACCAAATAAGGAGAAAGCAGGTTTGAGGGTTAGGTGATGAGTTCAGCTTTGGTCATGTTGAGTTGGAAGCTCCAGTGAGACATCTAGAAGAAGTAGTCCCATGAGAAATTGGAAATCTGAATCAAAATTCATGACAGACACATGGGCTAGAAAAAGGTTTTGAAACCATCAGCCTAATAGTGGAGTGAAAGCAAGGAGAGTGGAAGAGAGTTCCCAGATGGAGAGGGTGGAGTGAGCTGAATGTGGGATGGTCATGAGGGGCAGGCAACTCTTGGAAGGGGCACCTCCGTGAAGGTCCTTAAAGAGGAGAAATGGACACTTCAGGCAGTGTGAATAGTGTGAGAAAAATAGGGGAGGAAGCAAGGGGTGTTTTCAGAGAATGTAATGGTTCAATGTGGCTGGATAATAGTGGATTTGATGCAGATATCAGGTGATTAACCTGGGAATGGGTTATAGTCTTGAGAGCTTGATGACAGGCAATGAGAATGGAATACTATTCAGCCTTAAAAAGAGAGGAAATTCTGGTACATGCTTTAATATGGATGACTCTTGAGGACATTATGCTAAGAGAAATAAGCCAGTCATGAAAAGACACATGCTGTATGATTCCGTTTATATGAGGCATTTTAAGTTATCAAATTCATAGTGACAAAAGGTAGAATGATGTTTGCCAGAGCTGGGGGAGGGCAAAAAGTGGAGTTATTTAATGGGTACAGAGTTTCCATTCTTCATAACGAAGAAAGGTATGTGGTGGGATGTCGTGATGGTTGTACAACTATACTTAATGCTGCTGAACTGTACATTTATAAATGGTGGCCGGGCGCAGTGGCTCATGCCTGTATTCCCAGCACTTTGGGAGGCCAAGGCAGGCAGATCACAAGATCAAGAGATTGAGACCATCCTGGCCAACATGGTGAAACCCTGTCTCTACTGAAAATACAAAAATTTTAGCTGGGCATGGTGGCACACACCTGTAGTCCCAGCTACTCGGGAAGCTGAGGCAGGAGAATCGCTTGAACCCAGGACATGGAAGTTGCAGTGAGCAGAGATCATGCCACTGCACTCCAGCCTGGTGACAGAGTGAGACTCCATCTCAACAAAAAAGGTAAGAGGCAGTGTGTGAGGGTTATGCCTATAATCCCAGCACTTTGGGAGGCCGAGGCGGGTGGATCATCTGAGATCAGGAGTTTGAGACCAGCCTGGCCAACACAGTGAAACTCTGTCTCTACTAAAAAAAAAAAATACAAAAATTAGCTGGGTGTGGTTGTGGGCTCCTGTAATCCCAGCTACTCGGGAGGCTGAGGCAGGAAAATCACTTGAACCTGGGAGGTGGAGTTTGCACCATTGCATTCCAGCCTGTGTGACAAGAGCCAAACTCCGTCTCAAAGAAAAAAAAACGAAAAAGTATAGGGAGGGATTGGAAAATATTCATTAAAGGATACCAAAAAATGGTAAGATGGTAAATTTTATGTTATGTGGATTTTGCCACAATTAAAAATATCAAAAGGAGAAATAAAGCAAAGAGAAAAGTAGTAATTTTTAAAGAAAGAAATAAAAGAGACAGGGCTTCTATTCAGCGGCTATTTCCAATAGTTCTGAGGAGAGCCAGTGTGGCTAGAATTGGGTAGGTAGCAGCGGAACTGTTCGTGGAACCATCGAAAGGGCTGTGTTTATATGTCAGAGTCAGTCAAATGCTGGCAATGTCATATGGTTCAACCTAATAGAAAGGCAAAAGGAGACAAATCCTTTAATGAAGTTCAAGAAAATGTACATTCTTACCATTTAAGTTAAATTGCAAAATATTTCCTGGGGCACTTGCTCTCAAACTAATAACCCAAATAGCAAATATTTTCCATTTTCAATCATCTTAGGTCAATTTGAAAACAGCTTTTTATTTTTTATTGGAGAAACCCATATAGTCTTCACTTGTTCAGTGTGAAGCTGAGTTGCCAAAATTGCCTTCAGTACACATTTGTCTTTTGTACTTCAAACAGAGGAGAGTTTCCATTTCCCCATTTCATTCTGAAAGCTTTCAAAAAGTTTGGGCAGTGCCCAGTGCTGTCCCCATAACTCACTTCATCATTTCAGCTCTAGTTCTTGCACTTGGCAGACTTGGGACGCCAAGTTTCTGCTTCAGTGCTGATCAAAATCCCACAGACGACTTTGGTACCAATATCCCATCGACAATTCTCCGAGCTGAGGGTTCTTAACTTTTCAATATAGTGACAGAATGAAAAGAGCAGTTTTCTTACCACCTATAATCAACCAGGGCTTTAAAAATTCACACACACACAAGGCTCAGACTCTGCTGTCTCAGAAGCACCCCAGGAGATTGTTAAAAAGGAAATTTCCAAGTGGTTTTCATAGAGACTCTGATTCTATATGGATGGAGTCCGGGAATCTGTTTTTAACAAAAATTAGGTTAACTCTGATACAGGTGGTCCATACACTGTTTATTCAGAAATTGGTAAGTCAGGGCTTTTTTTTTTTTCCTAAGGATAATTACAGTCAAACTAATAATATTGTCCTTTTAAGTTGGTAGATACTCTAGCATTCTGCATACATTTTCATTTATAATGTAGTACCTCCAAAAATCATTTTTCTAAACTTTGGAAATATTTTCAGCAAATGAATGCATAAAATGAGATACTGTGTATTTTACTGCAAGTTTCCTACTATTTGAAGACAAAAGTCATGGTTATCCCTTCCATGGGTTGTGTTCCTGTTTTCTCCAGCTCTCTAAGTATTGAAGGGGGGGAGGGGAGGAGGAGGAGGAGGAGGAGGAGGTGGTGGTGGTCGAGGTCAGAACATTAAGAAGCAAAGAATGTCACTGGGGGGGCTACAGTCACCCAGATAATAGCAGGAAATGGGGTAGAGATACATGTTATGAATCAGAAAGAGGAATCCTCAGAGAAGGCTGGGAAGCAGGTAATTTTCAGAGTTGAGGAGGGTGGGTATACCTTCAAAACAGAAGAGATTTTTGGATGAAGGTCATTAGAATAGCAGTCTAGAGGCAGCAGTGGGAGCCAGTTTCTGTCCCTAGATACTAGAGCTCCAAGAGCCTGGGAGACTCGTTGCTGCTGAGGGAGGTGGGAAGGAATGTTGTTGCCAGGGGGACCCAGTGGCTACGACAGAAAGATGCCAAAAAAAAAAAAAAAGGTACTGGATTTCTCCCAACATCTTTGTCATTGGTCAAAAGAGACTTCCCCAAACAATGAAATACTGTCTGGAGATCCTACTGGATATGAGACCAAAGGGCAAGCAGCATTATGAGCAAGGATACAGCAACCCAGAATGGGATAACCTCACTACCTGCACAACACAAGTATGGTCAAGGAGAATGTTCAGGAGTTGATTTCCTTTGGAAGCTTGGTGGGGGAAGGAACACACACTTCATAGCAGGACCTGAAAAGTGGGGTGCTTAGGGGCCAGGCAAGTAAGGTGAATGAGTGATGGTGGCTTAGTGAAGACTGTGAACAACTAGAGATCTCCAGTCTCATCTAAAGGGACTGACCTCGCCTCTGTCCAACTATTTTCAGGTGGGCATACAGGATGTAGGGCCACAAATCTCCCATCATTAAAGAGGCCCGATGTTGGCAATGAATTCAGATATTAAGTAAAATGCACTGTCGGCCAAAACAGACATGTTTGTATATAGATCTAACCCATGGGCTGCCAATGTATGGTCTCAGCTTTGAAGCCAGATAGATGAGTTATTAAACCTCTTTGATACTCAGTTTTCTCATTCATAAAGTGATAGGTGGAAAAATACTCAACTCTGATTTTTTTGGAAGTTATTTTTGGAAATGATTAGACTTACTCTTCATTTCATTAAATGGATGTATGTAAAGTATTTTTCCAACGTCTGCTACTGAGTAGATCCTCAGTGAATGGCTGTTATATTAACCAGAATCATGCATTTTTTTCAACATTTTCTTCCCAAAACAATCAAGCAATGGCCTCATCTTAAAAATGTAAAAGATTGCTGTGTCTGCAACTACCCTCCAGGTCAAGACACGACTATTAGTGTAGAAAGGGTGTGTGGCGGCCAAGCACAGTGACTCAGGCCTGTAATCCCAGCACTTTGGGAGGCCGAGGAGGGCAAATAACCTGAGGTTGGGAGTTTGAGACCAGCCTGACCAACATGGAGAAACCCCATCTGTACTAAAAATACAAAATTAGCCGGGCATGGTGGTACATGGCTGTAATCTCAGCTATTTGGGAAGCTGAGGCAGGAGAATCACTTGAACCCAGGAGGTGGAGGTTGCGGTGAGCCAAGATCGTGCCCTTGCACTCTAGCCTGGGCAACAAGAGTGAAACTCTGTCTCAAAAAAAAAAAAAAAAAAGTGTAGCTTAACTCCCTCCTTCTCTCAGCTGCCCTGCCCTAGCACCTTCCTTTCAAATTCTCTGGTCCTACAGATGCCTGAAGGTCACAGGCAGAAATATGCAAACTCTACACTGAAAGAAGTTGTACAGGAACCTTTAAACAACAGCATCAAAATCATCTGTTTAAGTAACGCCTTCCACTGAGTGCTTTGCTAGAAATGGTACAAAGTGAATTCAACAGACACAGTTCCTTTCCTCTTGGAAGACCTAAAACATTCCAATGATAACAATAGATGTTTTATATTCATATGAAGTGAGATAAATGGTACATGAACAAATAAATTAATGAACCTCCCAGGCAAAAAATTTGAGGAAAGGGATGCCTGCATTTATTGGTAAGAGAATAATCTGATGTGTGTTACACCAGGGGAAAACCATGTTGCCTTTTTCTGCCGATCAGAGAGATCATGAAGAGATGAGATTTCAAAATGGAATAATCTCAAGAGATTCCTTGGTGAGTTAATAATAAATGAATGTCCAGATATATAGAGAGGGGAGCATTCCAAATCTAGTGTGAGACTTGAGGGGAGATGTAAGGATGGAAAAAGATGACTGCTTAAATGGATTTAAATACTTTTGCCTGGAAGCATATGATCCTGGTGAAAAATTAAGATGTGACTGACTAGGAAATTTGAGAATGACATGATATGAGGCAATGTTCTGTTGAACTCCCCAGACCTGGCCTTCCTCAGGTAGTGTCCACAGGCTGGGAAAAGTCTGCCATCTTCTAGCAAGAGCTTATTTATTTTCACCTTGTTTCACGGTGTTTTTCAGCTGGTTTAAGTCAACTTGCTCCTCTATTCTTTTCAACAGTCTTCCCATGTAGGCTTAGGGTAATCTGACTACAGATCAGTAGTAGGGATGGAGACTTAAGAAGAAGGGACAATGCACAGTTGCTCTGTTTCTGGCAGGAGTGGTTCTAATAGGAGGTCTCACTGTGTGTGACCAGCTTGCTGAACCATGACCATCTGCAGTGGCTGTCAGGGACCCATGCCGGAAAGTTTGCCTGGACTTTCTTCCTCTTAGATTCTGCTTATCCTTGACCACTCTTGTAGCTGTCTGGAATTGCTTGTCAAAGAAATGATATTTTGTTTTCGTAAGGCTAAATTTGTTCCAGGGACTTTTTTTTTCATTTTAAAAACATTGTGTCCCATGATTAAGTAAGGATAAAAAAAAAAAAAAAAAACATGTGGGGAGGAAACCTAATTTCTCCCAAAATCTTTGAACCTGTCAGTTTAACTCAGCAGGAATAAAGAAATAAGCTGATTTGAAATGTGTTAACTAACTAGCTAAACACACACACAGACACACACACACACACACACATCCATATTTGTATGGAAAAAATTTCAGGATTCCAATATATTATTTTTACCTCTAGCTCTTCTGAATAGAGGTAAGGGAAAGCAAAAGTATTTGTTTATTTCTAAATATTCTAAGCAAACAGTTTGGTAGTGGTATTTGCTGCTTGGCTTCATCCTGGCTTCTGACCTACTTATCAACCGTGTCTCTTTTGGCAGGTTACTCAGCCACAGTCTGCTTTACTTTCCTTTATTATAGATGGGAAGGGAGAGGGCTACATAATAGTACCTGTCTTAGACTGGCTATGGAGATTAAATTAATGCGTGTAGAGAACTTGAAGAGTGCCTGTCACCCACTAAGTATCGAATAAATGTTAGCTAGGATTACGAACATTATTTCTGTATAATGATCATGGTTGAGATTGAGAAAGTATGAACCTAAAGGTAGGACTAAATTGAATTAGGCTTGGCCTAAGATTCTCAGGTGGTTGAGCTACAATTAAACGCTTTTGGCCAATCCTTTTTCAAGTATCAGAGCATCTTGGGAGGGTTAGCCCTGGGCAAAACTTCTGGCTCACCATTCTCCTTGAAGGCCTAGAGGCTGGGATGCCCTGAGAGGCCATATGAGAACGTTCAGGAAGGAGACATTTACTGTAGTCCTAGCCTAATCCTAAATTCTACTAATTCAGCAAGTGATCTTTTCTTTCTTTCTTTTTTTCTTTTCTTTGAGATGGACTACTGCTCTTGTCACCCAGGCTAGAGTACAATGGCATGACCTCGGTTCACCACAGCTGCCTGCCAGGTTCAAGCGATTCTCCTGTCTCAGCCTCCCGAGTAGCTGGGATTACAGGCATGTACCACTCCTGGTTAATTTTGTATTTTTAGTAGGGATAGGGTTTCTCCATGTTGGTCACGCTGGTATCGAACTCCCGACCTCAGGTGATCCACCCACCTTGGCCTCCCAAAGTGCTGGGATTACAGGTGTGAACCACCACGCCCCGTTAGCAAGTGATCTTTTCAAAGGGCACTCTAATATTCAGAATTCTCTGCATGTTCTTATATATTCCTCCTGGTAAACACTATACATTTTAGGAGATTAGAGTAATAATGTATACATGAATAAAGTGTAAAAGCATTTTTCCTCTTTCTAATTAAAAATAACATCCAAATAGTTCTTGAATTAGAACTACTAATTCCCTAATAATATTAATAATTTTCTGCTAGAGAATGTTTTATAGACTAAAGTTAAAGAATTTAGCAAGTGGGCTTACACTTCCATTGAATTAATGGAAATTTCCAAATGTTTGAGAAAATCCAAAAAATGTTACACACATTTCCATTAAAGTTTGTGGCAGTTTCTGGGCACAATCACATTGATATTACACATCTATAGATAGTTTACAGGTTACATAACTGTGGTTTTGGATTTAGTTGCCAACTTGTTACCCTGACAGTAAATCCAGACAGGGGAATCACAGAGTGAAGGGGCCTGCCCATCGTGTTACTGCTGCCTATAAAAACAAATAGGGTCCTTAGGGTTTAATTAGAGGACTTATAATTGCACCTAATGTTAAAATGGGAACTTTGGACATCTGGAAGATGAGTCTGGATTTGGTCACTTGCCTTTAGGAATTAAATTCATGAAATTGTGATGGTCCAAAAGAACAGTGGTGCTCCCATCTGGGTTTATGCAGAATCAGAAATGACAAAGGTGAATGTGAGCTGGTCTGCAAAGCCAAGTAAGTCAGGAGAGAAAAATAGAGTTGGTTTTTACACTCACAAGTAATTCAGGGTGATGACTGGCTTCTTCGGCCTTAACATGAAAATAAGTCATCTAAAATGAAGAAGAGATACATAAAAAGTTTGTTCTTACTTGGCAAAAACATGCATGGCTTCTGGAACTTGCAACTACACAGGATGTCACTCGGCATCAGAGAACCATTTAGGAAAAGAAGGACCCATGGTGACATGGGCTTGTTGGAAAGGGTCAGGAAAGGAACATATACAGCAAAAGGTACATAACAGCTTTCCCTAGAGAACGCCCAGTATCATTTTCTTCCTCTCATCCCTCTTCTCCATCATCAAAGCCAAGCAATTACATAGTTCTGCATTCCACCCTGCCCAGTGCATTACAAATGCCAGTAGGAGAGGTAGGACTGTTGTTTCCATTTGTTTTCTTTCTCAAGCTATGAAAAGTTATTTGTTTGTTCCTTATGTAGTTTTAGGAATATCTGTGAGAAAATTGCCTTTATTCTTTATAGCAGATTTCATAGAAAACAAGTTTTGTGTAGCTTAGGAATAAAACTTCAGGCTTCTTGGAATATTTTCTATTTTCTCTCTCCATAAAAAGATAATTTCAATGTCCCTAAGTTACTAGGAATCTACTCTACATGGTGTAGCAAAAATTTAAATTATGTAATTTAGATTACTCCAGAGTAAAACTCCTTAAAAACCGAGAGCACAGCTTAAGTGTATGGTCTAGAGGCAAGAGTTAATGGCATGGAAAAGTAGTAAAAGGTTGGATTAGAAGGTTTAATACTTATGATCTCTCAGCCCATTGCAGTTTACTCACTCCTTAGGAGACACAGATGGGACACGGCAGGTGTGTGTAAGGAGCGAAGCAATTCATGAATACTCAGCCATGAAATAGAAAATCAAAATGAAATAAGTATGACTGTAACTATCTTGGTCTATTAACATTCAAATATTAATACCTACTGTTCTTTGAAAGCCATTACTGAATATTTACTGATAAGAAAAAATGATAGCTTAGGAAGAGGAAGATGTTCAGGAAAATCATTTAAGCAGGGTTTGAAAGATGTGATTTTCTTAACTCAGGGCAATAGTCGACCAATTAAAGTAAGTTTCCCATCCAAATGTTTCTCATGCAAAAATGATCCCTTTTTCCCAAGGGATCTAATTTAGGATTCCTTGGAAAAAAATTCCAAAATGCATTACAACTATTCATAAGAGTGACACATGGACCTGTTTTTCCAAGGACTTTAATTTAATATTTGAATGCAATGGTATTTGACTTTGTTACTATAGATTATGTAAACTTGAAAATACCTTAATTTGCTTATGCATAAGCATATTAAAAACATTTCTAGGGGCTCTTGTTATGTTTATTCTCTAGAACATAACCTATCTTTGAAGTGGTATATTAGTTTTTAAAAAGTCATTCCCAAGCTGAATAATTAAACTGAAAACAAAAGCTATTCTTAGGGTGGATTCCACATATAAAGCTATGCACATGATGCTTTGATTCAAATAATATACTTATAAAACTCTGTTACTGTTTGAGTTCCATATTCAGAATGGCAACTTTTGTTTTTGATGATTATTCCATCCTGAAACAATTTTCCCCCTGCCCAATTAAACCAGAATTAGGAGCACATTTATATCTGATGAGACTTAAGCTTCTCAACTGCTTGCTTCAGAAATGTAGACCTTTAGTGCTTGTGTTCATTTTATCTCTTTGTGGAGGGCTCAAAAGAAAACAGAATCAATTCCCTTAAGGTTTTCTGGAAGAGGAAGGTTGCTTTTGTTGCTTAGATCTTAGCATGTTGTGCATTTTTTATTGGCTGTTGAATATAAAAAGCCACAGCCTCATCTGGTTTTTCTGCTATATTCTCATATTATAAATCACATAATGCCTTTCAATCTAAAGTAAAATGCCTAAATCCAAAATATCACTACAAAATGGATTTATCATTACAGTTGATAGAAAGATTTCCAGGGTGTAAGAAAACTATTCAACAGTTTGATTAATATGCCACAGACTGCTAAAAATATATTCATGCATTTTAGACAATAACTTCCAGCATATAGACATACACTCATGCTATTTTAGATCCTTTTTTCCTACCATTGCAAGAGGCTGCTTTAGCTAATGCAACAGCTGGCTAGGTTATTGCTTCAACAATATAATTCATAATGCAAAAGCAGCTCTCTTCCAAACATTTTAGAGCAACTCAAGTTGTTTACATCTCCTGTAGGTGATTTTCCTATAACTTTATGCCAACTGGTGTCATACTATTTGGTAAAAATCTACATTAAATCAAGACAACTGCATTTAGTCAAATTTCTCTCATACAGAGAATTATAGAAAAATTATAGTAGCTGATTTGAGCTCATCATCATTAAGTACATACAGGGTTTTAGAAAATGAATGTAAACTACAAAAATGGAGTTGTATAATTAAACATTAAATAGTCCAAGTAATAAAAGTCATAGATTAATTGTCTCTCAGTTCTAGTCAGATCCTTTAAATACTGTCTCACGACTTGAGCATTGGTTCTTTCATCGGAAGAGTGCCTGTCCTTAAAGTTGGGAAATTTCAGCTCCTTTGGAGCACCAATCATCTGTAAAAAGTAATTAGCATCTTCTTCCAAAGTTTCAAATTTCCCTACAAAATCATAGTTGATCAAACATGGATAGCAGAGTTTGCTGACCTTTTCCCAGTGAATGTCCATTCCTACTGGACGGTGGGAATCCAGCAAATAGTGGATAAACTCTTTGAACTTGACTCCAGATCCGTTAATTAATGCTTCTTCACAGGCATTTGGTCGATATTTCTTGATAATTGCCCTTCCGAATACTGGATGGTAATAACTATTGGGATGTTCAAATTTGTCCCTAAAGGCTGATACTAATCTTTCCATAGGATCACGAACAAATACAGCTTTGGTGTAAGTATTTAAGCGGGTATATATCCCTTTTAAGTCAAAGCTATCTAGCTTCTTCAAATGCTTCCCATAGTGGACAGCATCATGGGAGATGTTGTATGCAGATGAAGCCAATCCATTTAGTACCATCAGAATTCTTTTCCAATTGGAACAGCCAGCCTTCGGAACCTCACAATATAAGATTTTGTGTTTATCTTCTACATAGATTCTGGACACTGTATTAAAAAGATGTGACTGATGATGACTCACCCCACCGTATTTCTTGCAAAACTCCTGAAGGAAAGACCTTCGTTTCTCTTGGGTCTCATCAGTTTTCTTCCATTTATTATCTTTAACTAAACTTTTGTTTAAAGGGTGAATGTCCACTGGCCAATTCATTTTGCTGAACTTGTTGAAAAGAGTCTTAGCTCCTTGATGTTCTTCAATCCACTTTTCTGTTGGTGACCCTGTGGTGTTACTTAAAGCTTGATCCCTTCCTTGTGAATGACTGGTCTTCGTTAAGACCCTAGTAGATCTCTCAGAATTGAGTAGAAGATTTTCCCTTTTCTCTCTTATATCCTCAGGCATGTGAAACTTGGGGTTCTGTTAAAATAAAGAAGGAGAAATGTTGAAAGCACAATTCACAAGTGTGGGTATACTAGATAAGGAACTTAGCATATTTGTTTAAAAATGCTATTGAGGAGAGCATATTTCATATAAGCTGCCAGAACAATTTAGCAAGGCATGCTGAATACACATTTTGTAGTGAGCTTCTTCACAGAAAGTGTAGCAATGAGAAATGGTATCTATAGGATAGAAAGGAAAGGGCCCTGGACTTTTGTCCTGGCTTTACCTGTAATGCAATAGAATGTAACTAAAACATTCTGAGCATCTGTGACTCTTGAGATATTAATAAGTATGTCATCTTCAAGTACTGTTTTAGTTAGTGCACCTGAATGTAGATACAAAATGGAGCTGTTTTGAGATGGGAACTTTTGTTGTTTTTAGGGAGTACTCTGTAATGCACAGAATAGTTCAAAATCATACATTACAACTTAAAATTGTGGCAAGGCTAATTATAAATCCTGATGACCACTTCAGTTTTCTAAGTGCCTGAAAAAAGTCATATTTTTTTCCTGAGAAAATGTTTTATTTTTCTAAATGTATTTATTATAATAATTTAAGAATTTATTATGATTTTATGATTATAGTACACAATCTCATTCACACATGAGACATTCCCTCTTTCCCAAGTAAAGAATGATTAAAAATCTAGAAAAGTCTACTTGATGTCCTGCTGGCAAGATAACTCTATTTTTATTCTACCTCGATATTGAGGTAGAATAAAAATAGAGTTATCTTGACAGCAGGATGACTGAGTCCATTTACTACGTACTGTTCATCTTACCTCATCTTTCCTACAACTCTCACAGTAAAAGAAGACATGGAAAATGGGATTTACAAGGTAACATCCTCTGGGAGGGATGAGAATTTTAAGGACTTTGGCTTTTACTTTGGGTAAACTAGGGAACCTTTGTAGGGCTCTGGGCAGAAAAGTAACATGATCTCACTTAGACTTGAAAAGGATAGTGTGGAGATGACTGGACAGGAGATATACATATAGGGTTGTCAGCATGTTATTGGAAAAGTAAATGAATAAATGCTGTGCTGTGGGCATGATACATGGTGTCATCAGCCTAGAGGTGGAGGGAGTGTTGGGGAAAGTGTCTGAGGAAATATAAACATGATTACAAATATATATGTATATGATATACATGATTGCATATATACATATATATATACTATATATTTGTGTACACACACACACAATTTTTAACCACTGTATCCTCTAAAATGGTCTATAGCCTATAATAATTGTTCTCAAATTTTTGTGGAATGAACAAGTGAATGAATGAATGGAATTAGGTCTTCAAGGACAATTAGTAATTTTCTAGCAAATTAAGCAATAGAGCAGAGGAATGAAGCACTTGTTGATGGAGCCAACTCCAGACACCATGGTTATTCCACCAGCTGAGCTTGAAGGGGGCTGCTTTTGTCTAGTGCAAGAGGACTGTGTGAATAACCCCCGATCACCAGATGCCAACTTGTCTAGGCCCGTGTATTAGTCTGTTCTCATGCTGCTAATAAAGACATACCCAAGACTGTGTAACTTATAAAGAAAAAGAGGTTTAATGAACTCACAGTTCCACATGGCTGGGGAGGCCTCACAATCATGGCAGAAGGTAAAGGAGAAGCAAAGGCATGTCTTATATGGTGGCAGGCAAGAAAGAGCGTGTGCAGGGGAACTGCCCTTTATAAAACCATCAAATCTCATGAGACTTATTCACTATCACGAGAACAGCATGGGAAAAACTCACCACCATGATCAGTTACTTCCCACCTGGTCCCTCCCATGACACATAGGGATTATGGGAGCTACAATTCAAAATGAGATTTGGGTTGGAATACAGCCAAACCATATCACCCCCTGAAACAGCCACCCCAAATCTTCCATACCATTGGACCATCTATTTGGAGTTTTAACTCTAAAACCATTTGTCTGCTATCTTCTCCAGAGACTGCCAGGATGACTTCAAAGCCCTATATCCTTCTTTACTCTGATCAGTGATTTGTAGTACATAAAGTTGTTGCTGAAAATATAAAATTTGACTGTGGTTTGAAAGATCATAGGGTTATGGGTACACATGCATGGAAAGTACTTAGCAGAGGCCAAATATAAAACTGCCATAATATTTCTACCATTACTTCTTCTGCTATGACCACTATAAATAATAACTACTCTTATTGTTGTTTTAGCAGTAGTAGTAGTAGTAGTAGTAGTAGTAGTAGTAGTAGTAGTTATAGTACTTTAATTCCAAGGACCTGTTAAATTCCAAGGTTTCCCATGTGTTCATTATTATTCAGATGGTAATTTGCATATCTCTACATATGCCCTCACCAGTTCTCTTCTCTGCTTCTGATTGTCAAATCAGAAACAAAAACAAAGTCCACCTTTTCCTGTGGCCTCTAGACCTTCTGCTTTGTGGCCATCAAATTCCCCTTTAATCTCCAGGGATTTCTGGAATGTTTGTTTCCCAAGACTCTCTCTAAATGAAACCTGGCTGACTCCCAGCACTGTGTGTCTCTTGCACTTTCTCAAGTAGATGAAACTTCATTTCCTTGAACTACTTGTCTCACCAGCCAGAAGCTAGGGAGTGATTTCCCTGCAGCCCATGGCTGCTTCCAGGACAACACCCAGCAAAGTCTCCTGCTTCTGTGAAATCAGTGTGTCCTCCTTAAGTCTCCCTTTTCCCTCGCCTGTTGTTGTCATCTGCCTTTACCACTGATTTGTTCACTTTACATACTCCAGCTTCTAACTCAGCTCCTTCATTACATTTAGTGACTTTGATATCCAATCAACTCTCAGTTCCTTGACCACCTTGTTTTTTATCAGAGAAGCTCTCCATTCACATCAGCCTTGGTCATCACCAGAGCCTGTACCATTCCCACCATCTCTCTGATCACCCTTGTCTAACTTTCCAGCTCAGGGTTGTTTCCTGCTTTGCAATTCTTTGACCACTTTTCACTGTTACCCAGGTCTTAACATCCAGCATGACTGGCTCTTCATTCGCCAGCTCTCAGTTGGAAAGTCACCTCTGTAGAGAGGCTTTACCTATCCATCCTGTCTAAGTTATTTCCCTCCCTTCCAAAATATTTCCTCTAGCACCCTGCTTATTTTTCTTATAGCACTAATCAGAGTGAGAAATGATTTTATTTATTTACTTCTCTGTTGTCTTTTCTCACCCCACTCCACTTCCATTGCACTAGAATATAACTGCAGAGAGGTCTTATCTTTCTAGCTGTCTATAGTACCAAGCACAGTGCCTGGCACATAGAAGATGAACAATAAATAATTATTGAATAAGCAAATGTGCTTATAATTTAATAGTAGTCTTCTAAACAATTGTTTTATGACCTTGCTGAAGAAAATCAACATTGATCAAATGGTCAAGTTAAACTTGGATAAACAATTGACCAATTCTTGTTAAGGTGATGAGAATCTGTGTTTAAATAAATCTTTGGCAAAAGAGAAAACAAATAAAACAGGCATATGGAAAACTGCTCATAGTAAAGTAGATGTGGAGGCTTTGAGTCTAACCTACCTGCCAAATCAGATCGGTTCAAAGTCACTCAATGCTGTCTCCAAACCAATTGAGGACTTGCCAGCAATCTGGATTCCCAGGCCTTACTATAGACACTCTGAATCAGAATTTGTAAGTGTAAGGATGCTGACTCTAATTTCAACAAGATCCCCAGGTACTCCTGTGGCAGTCATAGCATTTGGGGACTACTGGACTAGAATATAAGAAAAGAAAGTATAAAAATAAGGCATAAGCCCTGAAAAGTTTCTTTCATCCTATCCAGGGAAGAAAGACCTCAAATGTAGTGGACTTGAATATTTTAGTAAGAAGAGAAATAATCTGGATGTAGAGTAGGAATGTCACATGAGCTCTCATGTAGACTAGATGCAGTGTCCTTCTTGTTTATCAATTTCTCTTTGCTGGAAGTCTTTGATCCCCAAGTAACTTTCTAATGACTAGTTTAGCTGGGGAGATAACTGCATGAAGAAAAGGCTCACTACTCATTATCAGTTAGTCTCCTGCTAGTTTATTGAGTGCCAGTAAGTTTCCTCTAGTCTAACCAAATCGGGATATGGGAAAAGGGTTAATTCTCTAAAGTAATGGCACCAGCACCCCACAAGTGTGGCCGCCAGATCTTCTCCCGGAACCCCTCACTCAATGTCATTCACCTTATAAAATCTATTATTAGGGTTTGATGACATCCCTCCCAACCCCCACCCAACTCCATTTCCTTCCAATCAAAGCAAAGACTCCAAGACTAAGGGGGTTGGATTACTAAAATCAAAGCTAATGACATTTCAAATTTAAAGCTTATACCAACAAATTCCCATCATCATTGTCATCATGATAACAACAATAATAAAAGAGTAAAATCTTACATCTCCATTTTCCCTGGGACACTTTATACTGATTGTCCCTAAGGCAAACATGTATAATGAAGCTAAAATTATCCTGCTGCCTTCAAGAGTGGCTCCTCCTGTGTTCTTTTCCATTTCTGAAAAAGTCCTATTACTTTCCTGTCACTCACTCACAAAATCTGAGAGATGCTTTAACAATGGGAAAGCAAATTGGCTATTTTACATCTCATAATGCTTCTTTTTTTGTGTCTTCCTAAATTTATTACCTCTTAATTGGATATTCATTATCCTTCTAATTAGTCTCTCTGCAATTTTTACTAAATTGGTCTTCCCCAAACATTTGGTTTTTTATTTCTTAACATTTTGGACTGGATCCTCTAGTATCAGTGAAAGTCCCCATCTTTTGCTGGCATTTGCAGCCTGGTGCTGCTGGGCCTCTTCTTCTTTTGTTGTTTTGCTTCTCTTTTAACACATGCCCTGTCCTCCACTTGTTTTTATCTGAGCTCTCGGCAGCCCCTACTCATGGTCTCCTCTCTTCTTGGGACTTTCAAAATCTTCTAGTTTGATGTAAAAATCCTACTTTCTCAATGAAAACCACCCAGGTCTCCAATGAGTGATTCTACTCCCTTTAAAATGACTGTAGCACTTAGTCTGTACCTCTCTGAGGGAAGTATTTTTATTCCAGCTTCCATGGTTATTTGATTGTTTCATTGGAAAAACTCTTTTAACTGCAGCTAAATTATAAGCTAGGGTGGAAAACTATAGTTTTCCATAAATACCTTTAAAGAGTAGATATTGCAGGGTTAGCTGAAAGATATGTAACTACAGATTTTAAAAAATAAGTATCTAAAAAAGTTGAACGGAAAAAATGCATGGAATGTTCATCAAGTCTGCAATTAATTTGAGGGCCTAATTCTTTTTTTTTCTTTTTTTTGAGATGGAATCTTGCTCTGTTGCCTAGACTGGAGTGCAGTGGTGCAATCTTGGCTTATTGCAGCTTCTGCCTCCTGGGTTACTACACCCAGCTAATTTTTATAGTTTGAGTAGAGATGGGGTTTCACCATGTTGGCCAGTGTTGTCTCAAATTACTGACCTCAGGTGATGTGCCTGCCTAGGCCTCCCAAAGTGCTGAAATTACAGGCATGAGCCACCAAGCCTGGCCAATTCTTTTCATTTTTAAGAGTTTCTGTATCAAGCATATCTCCTCTGTGAATTCTTCTCTGATTCTCAATATGAATTATTCTTCCTTTCTCCCTGTCAAAGTTGTTGAGCACCTCCTATACATCAGGTGCTGTGCTGGATGCCAGAGATGGTGGGATTTATAAGACAAGGGCGGTCCTTACTCAAATGGAGTTGGTATTCTCATAGAGAAAAACATATTAAGCAAATAATTGCACAATTAATTAATCTACTACCATAGTGGCAAAGGCTCCAGCAACATGCTGTTGGAAGCTGGGAGACCAGAAATAGAGGTCCAGGATAAGAAGAAAGGACTGGTTCAGTTTGAGTGTTAAGTCCTCTGTTCAGTGATTTTTATTTTATTCTAGGTAGTTGTTAGGGTTAATTGTTTAGGTGATGATCTCTTTATTTTAATTTCATTAAATGTCAGTGTGTAGTCTTATAAATGTCTGTAACTCCCACTAGCATCAAGAACACTATCTTGCATTAATAACATATGTTTGAATTTGACTGAAGCAAAGAAACAATGTCATTCTTGTACTGCCCCTTATTCAGACAACAAATTCACATTGGTTTTATACTGTTGATAAGTGTTGTATATTTGCAAGACCTTATATGCTATTGTGGATCCTCTGACCACTACATAATTTGAGACTTTGATTATTCATTCATCCCATGCACATACATTGCACTACTACTGTTTGTTGTTTTAAGCATTATATAAATAAGGATGAGATAGACAAAATTTGTAGCCCCTCAAGGAAGCCAAAGTTTAATTGATCTGATGTAAAAAATATGATAATTATATAATAAAAGGATGTATCAGATATTTGGAAAACAAGAAGTGCATAATTTTTCTGGAGAAATTTTTGGGGCAAATTTCACAAGGGAGGTGATGCCTGAGATGAGTCTGGGAGGATGACTGGGAAGCTTCCAGGTGGACAGGCCTGGGATGGGAAGGGCTGTACATCCTGACATTGAGAGTCTGCTCAGGGGCCAGACTCAGATGACAGGGAGAAGCAGGTGGGGTTGGGCATCATTCCAAAAGGGCCTGGGCTGATATAAACAGTCAGACTTTACCACATATATGATGGGGATTTTCAATAAGGTTGTGACAAGATTCATGACGTAAACATTCTGGTGGCAGTGGGGAGGTATGCCTGGGGGCAGAGGGATCTTCTAGAAGATGATTGTAACTGTCCATCAGGAATCATTAGGAGAGACAATGGGATAAGAAAGAAGATAATGGGGTAGGAAAGAAGAAAAAGGGAGTTGAGACAAACTTAGGGAACTGCTCAGATTCAAAGTGTAAGGGTGACAGAAGTGTAAAGAATGGCTCCCCATTTCTTCTCTGAGAGAAGAAATAGAAGTAACAGTTTTTATAGGGGCCCTGGGGTGGGTGGGGCATTCACTATCTTCAATTTCATACCTCTTCAATTTAAGGTACCTTAGAGAGCTGGAGGTAGATAGCAGGACTGAAAAGCTGAGAGTAGATTCAGGAGTTGTTGACTGGTGGAGGTGCATCTGGATTCATGGGCCTTGAAGGCACTGCCCAGGGTGTAATTTATAAAATTCCTCTTAATAATGTATCTTTTGTGATTTACGTTGAATCTAGATAGAAGTGCAGTTATATTTCTTCACACCATCAAGGAGACTTAATTGTCTCTAGTCATTGATAAGATAAATGATGGGAGAGGGTTGGGTGCTCAAAAGTCAGTGTGTTCTGGGGACACAGGTCAGTGTGTCTCTCCCTGTTCCCTCTGTGCCACAGCTACTCCTCTTAAATCTTGATTCAAGGCCTTCAGAAGCTGATGGCATAGTTATGAGAGGGGTGAAGACTGACTGCATTTCCAGCAGACCCTGAGGACAATTAGGAAGAGTGTGAGTATGGAGTCCTAATAACCAGTGCCCTCTGCCCCATCTCCTTCTCCATCCTCACCCTCTACCCCTCCACCTTCAGTTATTCATTGAACATGTGTTTTCTGCGCATGAACTGTGCACCAGGCACTGGGCTGTGTGTTGGCAGTATAACCAGGAAGACAGACTTGGTCCCTGATCTTATGGGACATCCTTGGGGTTAGGGTGGGATAGGGAGATACAAATAAGAAAACCAAGAATTATCATACTTATGGGAGGTAATGAGATGGAGAAAAAAGTTGGTGCAGGAAAGTGCAAGAAAAAACCTGGTGCAGGAGAGCATGAAAGACAAATCCTGGCTCGCAGGTGAGGGAGGATATCTGGGAGAAACTGTGAGCCAGACAGAATAATTTCTGTTTCCTGTCTCTGTGACTTATTTCCTCTCTCTTGAATACTATTCTCCATTTTGTTTGCCTAGTTAACAGGCTAGGGCATGGAGCAAGCTGGATTAATCACTGCATCAAACAGAAAAGGAGATACAGATAAGCTTATTTTACAGATGAAGGACCTGGGTTCAGAGAATTTAAATAACGTGCCAAGTTAACACAGTTATTGCTAGAGCTGGTGTCTCAAATCTCTGTCTTAGTCATGTCTGGCTTTTTCCAGCTGCATCGTATATCAAGTAACCTATTCCTTGTTTAATGCCCATTAAATGAACTGATGTCAGGAAAGCACCAGGCATATGCCTGTCACAAGAGGGTATAGTAGTTAAAAACATGGATTTTTTGAGTCAGACAGAACTGGTTTTATGTCCTCTTCTGTCATTTTCTCTCTGGGTAACCTTGGTTATCCCATTTTGTTTTTCTGAGCTTCAGTTTCCTTATCTGGAAAATGAAAACAGTAACAGCTTCTACCTTGTAGGGAAGTTGGATTATAGGAAATGCATGTAGAGATTGTTTAATATAAATATTAGATATTTTTATTGATTTAGCCACTGAATATTTATTGAGTAATTTCCATATGATAAGCAGTTTTTAGTTAAGTATTTGTTTTCTACTCTGCTTTTTTCATTTCTTTCTCCTCTTCCTTCTGTCTCATAACACGTAGCAAAGTTAAGTGTTCAATGGCAATAAAATGCAGTGGGGAACAAAAGAGAAGACAGTTGAGAGACAGGTAGAAATGGGAAACAGAAAAGATAAAATTAAGTGGACATAAAGGCAAAGAAAGAAAACAGAAGAAAAGAAATCACAATGATGGGTAAAAGGAAGAACAGTGAACACTTGAGGATAGTGGGTAAAGAGAGAAACTCCTGAATTACAGTCTTCTCCAAGCTATGAGCTTTAAAACACTTAAACTGCTAAAAACACAAAATGGTTGTTCTGTTGTGAGGCTATTAAAGTTGATCCAACAAGCTAATTTCTTTGGTCATCTTGGATCCAAGGATTGAAACTATGATCTTATTTGCCAATTCCGTCAATTTTTGGATTTAATTCCTATTTTTTTCCACTTGAAGCCAAACAAGATTAAAATATGAGGACTGAGGATGTAACACAATGTGAATGTCAAGGAGAAGTTTCTATTGGAAATAGTGCTCTGGTTTGACAAGACCATCAGAAGCTGAAAGCAGACATAACCTTAATGTATATAAGTAGATAAGGCTTCTCCCTAAGGGGTTCAATATGCTTTTATAGATTTATCATTCTATTTTCTTTCCAAGTTTTATAGGAAAAATAAGATTATTCTTTTGTTTTCAAATTTACAGATAAATACATAAAGATAGACCAGTGTAATAACTTGTCCAAGGTCACTCTGTAAAATGAATGGAGGAGTCAGGAATGTCTTCCAGCTCTCTAATTCTAACCCAGTAAACACTAGTTAGCAGAATATCTTGTTTTTTAAAGAAACTCAAAACATGACATCATGAGGAACTGCAACTTGATAAATGAAATACATTCAAAATGTTTGACTCTCACTATTTTATTTCTTACATTTGTGTCTGTGCATATCAAATGTGGATGGGAATAGCAAAATACAATCAATTATATTTGGCATGAAAGAAGTAGAATAAGTTGTTGTTTTGACTATTAGGATTTAAACATTTCATTGGAGTTTTAGGTATCTAATAGCTTTGGGATATGGCTCTTTAATATTTCCATGTATTTAGCTTTCTGAAATTAGTATTGGTCAGCCAGCCTCCCCTCCCTTTGCATTTCAGGTTAATGCCAACGATAATGTGTGTATCCAAGAAGGTTATGGAGGAGCAATGGAGGGGTGCACCCTGACTCTGACACCTTGTTCTAAAGAATACAGTTGCTAGACAGAGTTCTTGCTCTTGTTCTCTGGAATGTGGTGGAAAGGAAGGAAACAGCTGCCCTGGGTTGCAATTCTAAAATAGCAAGTTTTCTTTGTGTGTGTGTGTGTGTGTGTGTGTGTGTGTGTGAGAGAGAGAGAGAGAGAGAGTGAGATGAGCATGGGTTGGCAAGAAAAATATTTTCACAGGCAAGGGGG
The DNA here is from genome assembly GCF_030222135.1 of Aotus nancymaae. Classification (NCBI taxonomy): domain Eukaryota; kingdom Metazoa; phylum Chordata; class Mammalia; order Primates; family Aotidae; genus Aotus; species Aotus nancymaae. The sequence goes on along the minus strand of NW_026988432.1, from coordinate 49,782,771 downwards.
ATGAGTCCATAAGGTGACACTGGAATAGGGGATTGGTTAGGATACACCAGGGGCCCACAGCATGGGTCATCTGTGGAAATAGGAGTTGGGGTGCTCCCCTGGGATGGAGACTGGAAGTGCAAGAGAGAAGCAAGTTGTTGTGAGGTCAGCAGCATGGGGGCTGGGTAGACCTTCACAGTATGAAGAACATCAGCTGTTGGGTCACATCACCCAGGTCCTCCACCTATTAGGTGATTTTAGGACAGTGTCATCATTTGTGGCTTCCTAGAATGAGACCTTGAGTCAAGGGGTTGAGAGCAAGTTATTAATTTAGTGTTGATTCCAGGAAACACAGGCAGGAGAGTAGAGAACTGAGGAGGGAAAGGCACAGACTATAGGTGAATTATCAAGCAAGTTAGCACAGTGGGAACAGGAGCTGAATTCTACTGAGGAGCCCTCAGAGCAAATGTAGACCATATCTCCCCGGAGTTATTCCACACAATCCTATCAGCTGTGGTTGAAAGTTTCTGTGGGGAGAGATCTGGTAATTCCAGTCTGCTCTACAGGCAAGCAGGGTGGACTCACTCAGAGTCATAGGTGTGGGTAGTTGGCTAGAAGTCTGGCTAGAGTGCAAGAGAATGTTAAGACATGAAGAAATATGGGAAGACACAACTGGCCTCTTACAGAGAGTCCATTAACATTCTTGAGTCTGTCTTCTCATTTTTAAAGTGGGAATTCCAAGAACTATTTTGGAAATGTTGAAATGTAAGTGATGGCATTTGCTGGGATCCAGGACCCCAAACACTCTGTCTTACCATAGTAAGAGATCCCAATTCTGTCTTCCTATATTCCTGTATTCTTCCTTTGGAAGTGTCCATGGTGGATGTTTGTGTCTATGCACACAAATAAGGCTGAGAAAAGGAACACCCTACAGCTAGATGGAACCCTAATCCTGCTGAGCTAAGACTACACAGATTTGTGGGAATTCTGTTGCTCAGAGAAGGCAGTCCTACCTTTGGGCAGGAGGCCTCTTTGGACCCTTAACCAAGAGCCATGCTAAAATCTCAGCCCTCTGATTCTCAAACTCTGATACTGGGAAAAGATGAGTCTTTTTGAGAATTAACTAGATAAATGCAGTTATAAAGTACCTAGTACAGTACCTGACATATAGTGTCTGCCAGTTTCTCTAAAATGTGAACGCATCCTATCTCTGTGCCTTTCTTCTCTGATTTTCCTTTCTTCTCTGATATTCTGGGCCTATCATCTATAATGCTGCCTTCCCAACTTCAGATTAAAATGACCATGGGAACAGGCCCTGTGTGCATAAGCGGTGATAGAAGTGGATGCTAATTCAATTAATAGTATCCATAGGTCAGTGGGCAACCGATGAGGGGACCTGGAGCAAGAGACTATCCAAGTGGGTAGAGAGTAAGTAGCTAAATCAATGCGTCCATCTCCCTTTTGGGCTGTAGACCGAAATATATGGAGAGTGGACAGTTATTACGGGGTAGGAGGAGAGAGAGAGAAAGAGAAAAGAGGGGCTGGGTGCAGTGGCTTATGCCTGTAATCCCAGCACTTTGGGAGGCCAAGGTGGGTGGATCATGAGGTCAGGAATTTGAGACCAGCCTGACCAACACAGTGAAACCCTGTCGCTGCTAAACCTACAAAAATTAGCCAGGCATGGTCACATGTGCCTGTAATCCCAGCTACTTGGGAGGCTGAGGCAGGAGAATCGCTTGAACCTGGGAGGCAGAGATTGCAGTGAGCCGAGATTGTGCCACTGCACTCCAGCCTGGGCAACAGAGCAAGACTTCGCCTCAAAAAAAAAAAAGAAAGAGAAGAGAAGAGAAGGCACAAAAGCAGCAGAATAAGAGTCTGAGAGAGCATCTGAGTCAAGATAAGGTGAAGCTGGGGGCTATGACGTAAGTGACAGCCCTTTTCCAGGAAGCAGCATATACCTGCCCCAACCCTGCTCAACACCCCAGTGCCTATCAGTCCAAAGCCACTTGAGTCCTGGGAGAAGCATTTCCAAGCATGAGAGTAGTAGGGGCACTGGCAGGAATGCATTCCATTCGTCTCACGAGATTAAGCATCTGCTGGTCCCAGATCAGATTGCCCTGTGTCAGCACTTTTGAGTGACACACACGCCCCTCTGGCTTATGTCACTTGCATAGTTGACAACTCAGCTCTACTCAAGGCAGCTCCCCAAAGCCTGGTCTAACCCTCACTGGAGAGCAGGCAGCTCAGACTTTGGTGCTACCATGTGTTACCTGGGTCCTGTGTTAGGAAGAGAGATTGCCTCTGGCATCAGATCATGCCATGGGGATTCTGAGTCCATGCCAAGTGGGGTTTATTTTCAGGATTTCATTCTGAGAAAGAATGAAAAGGAAGAATATAGGACTAAACTAGCAGGAAAGCAGAAGGACAGAAGAGAAGAGAGGAGTCAGGTGGGTTGTCATATGATGATGTCAGAGTGAAAAGAGCCCTAATGAAACTAAGTGAGCATCAGATGGATATTTGCAAGATCTATGTACGCATGCATTCAGATACATTTTATCAATTTTATTTTTAAAATATTATTTCATTAACTTTAAGTTTTGAAGCTTTTGGGGGGTTTCCAAAATGGGTTACCTATCCTAAAAACAGTTGTACTTGATTCAAGATGCCAATTAAATGGGTATTGGAAGCAGCCATGGCCATAGCCTCTCCTTGTGTTCTTTGCCAGGGCAGGTATAAGCTGTGCTGATCCTGACCTTTTGGCCTGAGGATGGAAGTCTTTAGTATCCTTACAACTTCACTCCCAAGAGCTGGTGTAGAATGAGCTCTTCTGGCCATGGGAGGATCGCAGAGGGGTGCCTTCCACCTGCAGCCCAGCCTCAGTAAGTGCAACTGTGCAGTTGGCAGAGGGGAGGGAGCTGGGGGCATGCCACCCCTTTCTGTTACTTCCTGTAGGCATAGCCCAAGTCCCAGGAAGCAGAGTATACCCAGGGTGGGGGGGCTGGGGGGAGGTGAGAGGAGCTGTTTCTTCCCCCACCCATTACCTACTAGTCCAAAGCCACTTGAGCCATGGGAACAGCAATGCTAACCACAATAGCTGTAGGGACCTGGCAGGTGACTGGTGATGACATTGCAATGCTCTTTTTTTTAAAATTTTTTTTGAGATGGAGTCTCACTCTGTCACCAAGCTTGAGTGCAGTGGCACGATCTCAGCTCACTGCAACCTCCACCTCCCGGGTTCAAGCAATTCTCCTGCCTCAGCCTCCCAAGTAGCTGGGACTATAGGTGCATGCCACCACACCCAGCTAATTTTTGTATTTTTAGTAGAGACAGGGTTTCATGATGTTGGCCAGGATGGTCTTGATCTCTTGACCTCGTGATCTGCCCACCTCGGCCTCTTAAGTGTTGGAATTACAGGTGTGAGCCACCGTGCCCGACTTGTAATGCTCTTTTACATTGAGACACTGATGGACAGGAGTCTACCTAGTCCTCTCTAGAGATACAGATATCATAAAGCAGGCAAGCGTAACTCTCTAAACATTCTTCAGATGGTGTATCATCACCTCCTTCCCTCACTACAATTCTGTAATCTGTACCTTGGGAGGAACAAACACATCCTGTTGCACCTTGCCCAGAAATAATATCACAACTTATTAACTCCATCTACTCCCACACAAGGGATAACAATTGTCCATAGAAGGGATAAGGAAGTTGCGAGTGCCATACAGGGAACTTTCCTAGGGCCTTCCATCATTTTAGGCCACTATTAACTCACCTATAGCCAGTACTGTAGCAAGATGAAAGTCTATGGATTTGGGTACCATACCTCTGTAAAAAACAAGGAAAAGACTTGCACTTCTGGATTAATTTACAGACCTGTGGGAAGACCCTCTTGTCTCACCTGTGACTCAGACTGTATTTTGAGATTCCCAAATCCCTGAGCCTGCTTTGTCCTGAGCAAAGAGGGTTGTCTTTTTTCAGTTGGCAAGGAAGGTCCATTTGTTTGTCTCCACTCCTGCCAGGGCTCACTCTCCTTCTGTTACGGGAGAGCTCCTGAAGCAAGGCTGGAGGGGGAGGCTGTGTGGTAAGAGTGGGTTTAGAATGAGTATGAACTGAGGGCTTCACATGCATTATGTGCTGCACAAATTAATTGAATTTAATCCTCACTCCAGCTCTGACAGGTGGTTGAGATCATATCTTTATTAAACTTGCTCAGCGTTTTATAATGGGCAATTAATTGCTGGAGTTGGGATTAAAATCCAGTCTTGTCCAGCTCCAAAATGGTATGTTTCTCGCTACCTAACCAATCCTTGCCTCTCAGTGACATCACATCTCTAACTACAAGAATGTTTCCTTGCTATCAGATCCAAGTGAATACAATCCTTTGTACTGAGTTACCTTGAGGAAGCCAAATGTGCCTGAGTCAACTCTAGTTAGGATGAACAAGGACATCATACCACCTTTGGTTGCTTCAGTTCTCCAATTTAAAATAATATATGTTGGGTACCAAGAACTGATGCTCTACTGAACAATCACAAATATTTGGAATGATCAAAGTACTACACTCTTGCTCCTGGTCTTCAGAGCTACCTCTCTCCCATTTCCCAGGTTACTGGGCTGAACTGGATGTGGGACATGCATCTCACAACCTATGGTGGCTCACAGGGTCTTTTGCAAATTGGTCTATGCACCTGTAGATTCCTCCAGGTGTCCTCCTCATTCTGAAACAATGATGTAAGCCAGCACTGCCTGGACTTTGAGTCTCTCCTCAGGTAGCACAAACCACACAGTGATTGTGATCATCTGCTCAGCTTTGATGACAGCCTTGCGACAAAGCTTTTTATCTTCACGGCATCTTTATCTCCTCTTCTGCCTCCACACTACTGTTAGAAACACATATGCCTAGACTTTGTGGTTATGGGGTGATCATAGCTTCACTCCATCCATGTTGGTTTTTTCAAGACAATTTATTTTAAATCTTGTCATTTTCACAGCTACAAATCTGGGAGAACGAGTCAACACTTGTGGAGCTGTATGTGGGAGCTGGATCAGGGTGAAACAGGGCAAGCTGAAGGTATACTTCTACCCTGATAAACTCTCAGGAACCAGCCAACCTGGTCCCCATGGCTTTTTGTCACTGAGATGCTCACTCTATAATGCCGTCTCCATGGTGATTTATACATTGATGAAGAATATTTATTTCCTGCCACCAGTAAGAGACCACCTGAGTGTTCAGTTGCAGCAACTTCAACTCCTCAGACGCATCAGTAGCATTGTCTTCTCTGGGCCTCTCTTATAGAATTCATTTTTAGCAAAGTCAAGTTTCCATATTCTAGGTAGTAACTTCTCAGATGGATGGTCAAAAAGATGGAAGCAAAACATTTTCATGTACTGCATTTCAGTTACTTTCTCTGGGGTTCTATCACCCTTCGGGTGGTTGTCTCCACAATAACTGGTGTCATTCTACTCCATTAATCACATTCCCCTACCTTTATCCAGGGACTTTTCTCTTCAATGTCTTCTTCAAGGTATTTCTACTTGCCAGCCCTGAGCTGTTTGTTTCAGAATGAGGACACCTGGAGGAAGCTACAGGTGCATAGGCCAATTTGCAAAAGACCCTGTGAGCCACCATAGGTTGTGAGATGCATGTCCTACATCCAGTTCAGCTCAGTAACTTGGGAAATGGGAGAGAGGTAGCTCTGAAGACCAGACTTAGTACATTTGTAACCTCCATCCATGCTTGCAGCTGTCAGTTGCTCTTAAATCAGCACTTTTAACCCAATCAACCTCAATCACTGGGATAAGATACCCAGCTGAACAACTTGGAGTCACTGAATCAATCTCTTATCTGTAAGAGATAATGATGCCTACCCAATGGAGTTCTGAAAAATATGTAATGCCTGACATGTAGTGTATACTCACTAAATGTGGCTTTTAACCATAACCTTTATATTTTTGCCAAGAGTATCACCTTTCTGCAGCAACCCTGAGAACCTCGTGCTAATTGTGTCTTAGATTGCTCATTCCTATCCTATATTTAGACATTAGATTCCATTCATTTTCCCCTGGAAATATTCATTCTCATCATCAAGATTTTGCTTAAACATATTTTGTTTTCATATCCAGATTATCTCAGCTGGAAGAATTAATAAGCAACACATTAATTCAAGAAGTATTTACTGAGCACCTAATATGTGCACTATTTTCTGGTGTTGGAGCTAAGGGGCAAATGACTCTGACAAGTCTCTGTTCTCAAGGTACTTACATTCATGTGGGTGAAGATAGATAACAAGGAAAAAGTTGGACAGACAAAAAATTTAGGTGGTGCCAATATGATGAAAACACTAAAACAGAGTGATGCAATAGAGGATGTCAGAGGGAGAGTGGGAGGTTACATTAAATAGATGTCCAAGGAAGATCTCGCTGAGGAGAAGCTACTAGGGCTGAGATCTGAATGACAACAGGGGACCCAAGAGCTGGAAGCAGAGTGTTTTGAACATGGCCAATGGGTGCAAAGGCCATAGCACGTGAACGGGCCTGGCCAGGTGGAAGGACAGGGGGCAAAGCTGTTGTGGTTGCCCTGTGAGTGCAAACGGCCCAAGATGGGATGAAAGAGGAGGTCGGGACCACACCTTATAGGAATATCAGATCAGGGTCAGGGCTTTGGATGTTAGCAGGGGTGCAGTATAAGCCATAGGGAGTTTTAGACAGGTAAAGAAATAATTCACATTTTCTAAAGCGTACACTGCCAGCCAAGTGGCAAACGACTTGGGCCTGGTAAGAGTGGGAGCAGCAGGAAACCTAAGAGGCTGGAGAGAGACTGGTGGCTGGTACCAGTGGAGATGGAGCCAAAAGGAAAATACAGGATATAGTTTCAGGAAAAATTTCATACCGATTTCCTGAGGTCATTTCTGAACTTGAGCATTTTTCAGTGCTGCTACATTGTGTTTCCTGATGAATCAAGTCTAAATCACTTCAGTTTTCAAAGCACTCCGTGATCCTTCCCTGAACACTGTAGTTTTCATTGATGATTGGCTTTTTCAAACTCCCATGTGATCCATACTGTATAATTAACAAGCAAGCAAGGAATAACACACCTTCTGCTATTCTGTGCGGTGTTTCAGGTTTTAGTCTTTTCTTTCAAGATAGAAAACTCCTTCAGAATAGGGACTCTGCTGGCACTTTCTACTTCCTCCAGAGCACTTAGCACAGTTCTGTACACAGGGCACATGTGGAAATTGCTTATTGATTGATTAAAATCATACATCACTGGCATTTGTCTCTTCAGTATTTCTCTTATATGAGGAAGGGTGATTATCTGTCAATATTCATTGCATCATTGAACCAATGTGCAATGCATTAATCATCACTGAGATAACCAGATGAGGCTTTATTGTAATCTCCTTCTATTTTGCTGAGATAATTTCACTTGCTTTGGAGTTTATGAGGCCATAAGTGGCTCCCATCTGTTGATGAACATATTTCTAAGAGTCATTTAGTCTCAAGTATGGAATACTTGAGGGGAAGTTAAATTGTAACTTTTATATTAAGTGTCATCTTAGTAACAGAACCAAAATTGGAAGCATGTGTTCAATTTTGGTTTTCCATTTTCAGAGCTTTAGGTCAGGCAAAGAATTAATTCCATTTGTTTACAAAGTAGATTATGCCTAATAAAATCTCTTTCTTTTGTTTATGGTCACATTTTAATCAATCCATTGCTTTAGAAAATTAGAGAATTCTGATTGGCTAATCATTCAACATAAGTAAATTACATTATTCCACATCCACAGAACACTGGCCTAATTGCATTATCCAGTAATTGTGTGATGAAATATCCCCTTTAATACATTTTGAGTAGGGCATATACCAGTGATGAAACAGGGAGGAATCTTGTTTATTCCATCCTTGTTTGATGATCGACCACAGAATGTAACATAACACTTCTGTGTATAATAACTTTTTCCACGTTAAGGTTAATAAAGACAAGGTAGTTTTCACTGGATCCTTACTGGTACTCTGAATTTTCACTATTTGTCTGCATTTCAACAAGTGCTACTTTGTCAAATAAAGCTTAAATAAAATTGGTTTCAATTTATGCATAATAAAAGGAATGACTGGCAACTTTCTCTAGTGGGAGGTGGAAAACTCTCCAGGGTGCCTTCCTTCACTCCTGAGGTTCTGGTGAGCACCAAGGAATATTACCTCTGCAAAATGCAGACATATGCAAAAGGATACGTCTAATTTAAGGGACGTCTGTGGATAGATATTTGAGGGATCTGCCCTAGGGGATGCAGACCTCATATACAACACGGATTCCTCAGAAACGGCTTGGTATTGATGATCGCTGTTTCTTAAAATACAACTCTTTTATGTCACCGAGCAACTTTTATCCAAGATGATTACTCAAATACTTCTTTTGCATAAAGCCAGAAAGTATCAAGTTTTCATTTGAGTCCTTCATTCAAGGTCTTTATCACAAGAAGAACGAATAGCATGGGTAAAATAGTTTAAAGGTAGATAAAAAAAATACTGTATTTTAGAATGCATATTCAAAGATATTCCAAAAAAGACTGTATTTTAGAATGCATATTCAAACATGATGACAAGTAGGGTCTATGGCTCATTCTGGCCATAGCTTTAGCCTATGAAGTGAGTGAATGTCTTTCTACATGGAGGTGTTTGAGTTACTGAATACTGCACACTCTACTAATTGTGCTTTTTGCTATTAGAACTTGGCTACTGCCTTTCGTTACTATGTGTTGAGAGAAAAATCTCACATGATGATGCTAACCATTTTGCTAATAAAATATGCTAAGCTGAAACATTTCAGTTACTCAGTTCGTCTTCTGATACAGATGTTAGCAAGTAGAGAAGGATATGATTTGAAAAACTCAACAGAAAGGAGGAAAAAGATTATGAGAAAAAGATTAACTAGAAAATTATTCATGGAATGTATTTCACCAGCCTATTGGGTGTTAGCATCTTAGGTGGTGTGGTTAATGTTAATTTACATTAAGTGGTAAATTAACTATTTTTATTTTTCATAAATGCCACATTGTCAGTAGTTTCGGTATTCCACATTTTCTCACATGGGTACACCCACAATGACACTGTTATTACTAACAATCAAGAACCTGTAAGAGAGTTTTTAGAAGTAAGGTACCTTTCTAAAAAATACAAAAACAAGAGAACATTTTAGACTGAAAATAAAGGCCTCTACTTCAAAGTCTCATTTTATTTCCATGATACTTCTGCCTGGGTTCTACCAAGGAAAACTGGCAGTGGGCTGCAGATTATACCAATGTATACTTTTTCCCCCTCCCAGTTTTTAATCTCTTTTCAGGCGACAAATAGTTTTCTCTTAGACCAGATTCACCTGAGTTTTCACTTATTTAATTAAAAAAGTAATTTACTGCTCAACAGGGACCCCAGAGTAAGTGTATGCTCATCTTTATTGTTAAAACACTTTGAAAAAAGACACACCACATCATAAATACCGTATTCCAGGGTCTCAGAACAGACTGCTTTCATATTGGTGTCAGAGTTGGGGGGTTAATACGGGTGGTCATAAGTGAGATCATTTAATTAATAGAATAAATTCCAGAAAAGGTGAGAGTGTAGTATAAGGGTGAAGAGAGAGGAATTCGAATGAGATACACCTGGATTCGCATTTGAGCTCTGCCACTCACCAGCTGAGTGCCTTTGAAGAAAGATATTTAAAGCAGCCCAGAATAGAGGCTGGTTGCTCACATTGTAGATAGCATTGGATTGCCTTATTTAGTTCTGGTGTGACCATTCATGCGTGATCTTGGACAGACTAATTCGCCTCACTAAGATGACTCTTTGATTTATTCCTACTTCACAGGATCACTGTTGTGAGGTTTAAGACAAACAATTTAATGTAAAATTTAGCATAATACCTACACACATAAAGCTCATCAAGCATTGAATAATAATGCTAGCCTTACTATTATTAATGTCATGCTAAATGTGGCAGGACCTGAAAAATTTCTAAACCTGATTTCAAGCCCGAGTTTCCACCTGTGTAAAGTGGCAATTAAAATCCTGGTCCTCATAGGGTTGTTGTGACAAATACATGAGCTATGGAGCACTGCGTGATTAGCACAATTATTGATGGCAATTATCAGAAGCATTGACCGCTTGAGTGAGAATTATCTGCATATTTGATTGCGAATAGTTCTCATAGTGTTTATTCCAACCACTATTTTCTTCTTGGTGATCATGCTTTTAAAACATCTGAGGGCCGTTGTCCCAGCCTTGCTTTGTCTTGTCAATCTATACACGTTTTCATAGATACCCTTCACATTTCAACTGTCTTGGCTTCCAATGAAAGAGGCAAAGCCCAGCACTTTGACGTTTACACTTAAGTATTTTCTAGGTAGATGCCATCTGACCTTTAAAAAAGACATCTTTTATAAATTCTTCTTTGTTAACCACCATTAGTGTCACCACTTTTCGATCCTTTCAGTCTTTCTTTCAAGATTTTTAAAAAGACTCATAAATTGGATAGCTTTTCTAAAAGTGCAACTCTCTCAATTCTGAGGGCAACCTTAAGAGGGAATCAGACATGTGGGATCTTTACCAGCTCCGTTAGTGCTGAACTTGCAAAGAGAAACTATCTTGAAGTCAAAATTGTCTCCTTGAGTGCATGGCCATTTTGATAAGAATAGTGCAAGGTAATGTAATCCCACTTTAAATTTAGAAGTTCTAAAGTTCACACTACACTGAAAAGTCATCAGTGAGTGGCACTGCCATGCTTACATTAGAGGAAAGAATCAGGTGCTCAAGTCTCGAACCTGGCAAACCAATCGGCAATATGGATATGGACATAAGGGTAAAAAGATCCAGATCTCCCTGCCCTTCGATTCTTTCATTCCCTGACTGTATGACCATTATTCATAATGAGCATGTGCAATCTTGGTTTGTTCCTTCTGTTTTTAATTTAGATCCTTACCTGGGAAGGGAAGGAATGATACCTTGTTTCTGCCTGATAAGAATCAATGACACAGCAGGTTTGAACATTCCTGTGTATACGGAGTAGACTGTCTAAATTTAGCAGCCCCTCTAGCTACTAGAATAAGAATTTAGTGATCTGAAGAATTTACATTCTGCCAGTAATTGACTGAGTTGTTATGATATGCAAGGCCCAACATTGGACACAGAAAGGAACCAAACATGATCTCTTCCCTTTAGGGCGATATTGTGTAGTCTCAAAAACCATGCTGGGATATAAATGATTAGAATATAGGGTAGAAAATGTAAAATTCTATAGCAAAAGGGCAGAGAAAATAAAATGGGGTCACAGAAGAGAGTGAGATTATTCTTAGCTGTGTGATAAAAGAAAGCTTGATGGAAAAGGTACTATCTGAGTTAGGACTTATATGAACAAATTTTGTACATGCAGAGAAGTGGATTAGTATGTGATGAAACAGTTTTATAAAGAACCAATAATTTTATATAAAGGAATAGAATGGGAAATAAGACTAGGAAGGCGGGGAGAATCCTCTCCAAAGGAGTACAAGATCCCAAGATTCCAAGCCTTTGTATTTCATACTCAAAGGTTAGAAATATTATGTATGGCTTTCCATCAGAATCCCATAATGAGTTTTTGAAATTGCAAATGTCTGAGCAGGATTCTTCCCAACATTTGTGGGGCCTAGAACAAGAGCATGAATGGAGGCCCACATACTGTATGTCAATCTATTTCAAAGTTTTAAAGGAAGCTACACCCAAGACCCGGTCCTTGTTCCTGTCCAAGGGACTGCTCTGGGACTAGGAGGCTTTAGGAGCCCTGCTGTCCCTCCAGGCCATCCTGCACTAGAGGCCTGATTGGTTGCTTGGACCTTCAGGGGGAGGACAGAATGGACTCTGGACTTAGCCTGGGGACTTGTGGGCAAGACCTGTGTCCCATCAAGGATGGGAAATGACTCTGTCCTGGTCTTCTAGTTAATGAGGAGAACAGGTTCTCCTACCTCATGTCTTACTTTTCTAATTCCAGATTACCAGGAGGTTCTAAGCACCAGCTGAAACTATGCTCACCCACTCCACACCCGCTCCCCAAGCAGAGGGGAAGGTGGAAGTATGGTTACCTGGGAACACAGTCTGACTATATATCCTCCCACTTCAGGGGCTATTGGGTGGCTATCTAGAAACTAAAGCATCCCCTCTTTCTTTGATTTCACAGGGCCCACACAGCCCGATCTCTCTCAATAAGGGAATTTCACTCGTTTATTGGCCTATCCCCTTTGCCCAGATAACCCAGTTCAGCTGCTATGTTCCTCTCCATATTTTGTGTACTCTCAATTGCTCATGAAACTTTAAAACATGAGGCTGAGAAAGAAAACTATGTCTTTACACGGCTGTGCTTGTGGTCCTTGGAGACTCCTAAAGCCTGTGACCTTTCTTGGTCTGGTCTGAGGGTTGTGCTGTGTCTGAACCCAAGTCTAGAACTACTGACCCAGAATGCCTTGAGGTTGGGGTTGGAGATGGGGTCTTGGATACATGCTAACAAGTTTCAGGGGTGACTGTAATGCCCAGGCAGGGTTAAAATCACTACTAACAATGGGGCAGGTTTTTCTGCTTAGTGCTTATTTTTCAGCAAGATGATATTTTACAAAGCAAACTGGAGCAGAATGGAAGATGAACAGAAAGGTGGTAAGGCTAACACGAGAGCCTAGGGAAATCACTGAGCAAATGAAATGAGAGCCTGGATGAAACAGGGGCCATGGGTGGAGGTGAGGAGCTGGCTGGGAGAGGTCCACAGGAGATTCCATCAGAAGTGCCCAGTGCTCAGAGGGAGAGATGGAGTTGAGGATGACTCCGAGGCTTCCAGCTTGTTATGGGTCAAATTATGTCCCCCAGACAGATATGCTGAAGTCCTAACTCCTAGTACCTAAGAATACAACCTTATTTGATAATAAGGTCTTTGCAACTGCAATTAAGTTAAGAGGAGGTCATTGTGGGAAGGCCCTAAGCCAAGATGGCTGGGATCCTTATAAGAAGGGGAGGGACACATAGCGAGGGCAGCCATGTGTCCACAGGGGCAGAGAGTGGAGTGGTGCGACTGTAAGCCAAGGAATGTCAAGGGTTACTGGCAAGCAACCTTTTTAGAAGCTAAAAAGAGCAAACAAGAATCCTCCCCTACAGGTTTCAGAGACAGCATGGCCCTGCTGATACCCTATTTTGGATATGAGACAATGTATTTCCATTGTTTTAAGGCACCTGTTCGTGGTACTTTCTTATGGCAGCCCTACGGACCGAATACAGCGCTTGCCCTGGTGTTGCCTCTCTCTGCACTGGGTCGTCAGTGAGGGCAAGCGTTTCTCATATATAGCACCTGTCTATGAATGTTCTCCACAACATAGACATCCTCTGCACCAGAAACAGAGCCCCATATTTGGTGTCCCTCTCTGTCATCTAGCTGCACAAACACAAGGTATTAATTCACTGTGGGTTTCAATTATATGCTATATAAAAAGGCATAAACATAAAAGATTTCAATTGTCTTTTATATAGTAAGGCAGTTTCTAAAATTTAAATTAAGATTTTTACATTCAGTTTTTCCATTCTTGTGCTGACCATGTTTTAATTTGATTTTGAAAGCATTTTTGGTAATAAAGTATTATCTTTCATCTAGCATTGTAAAAATTATTCAGGAAACCTACAGAAGATTTCATCTCTACAAGTAACATTTTTCAGATAGGAAATTATTGCAGCATTGAACTGCCAAAGAGACAGCTGAAAAAAAAAATGGGTCATGCATTCATCCTATTCTAGAACAGAGGCTGCCAAGCAGTTCACTGCTCATTTTTGTCCTCTTCTCGTAAACAAGCTGCGTTAACAAGTTACTTTTAAAAAGCATACTAATTTCCCCAGTGAATTGCACAGGAAAGAATCCAGCGTTCCCTCCAGAGGACTCAAATAGTTGTTTGTTCTCAGAGCTCAGGTGTGGTAAAATAGCCGTGGGCTAAACGCACAGGCTGGATATTGGCCAGCAGGCTAGAGCTTCCCCTCCACTCCGGTTCTGATTTCTCACATTGGTGCGCAACTTATCGCCTGCCTGATGTGGGGGAGGGGGAGTAGGAATAAAGACTTGATTTTCAATTTCAATTTAATTACACAATCTATAGTGCCTAGTGGGAAGGATTTAGGGGCAAGATTAACGCTCAGTGGTGCTCCATTTTGCCTTTCAAGAGCCAAATTATTTTGGTGGCATAGTGACTTTATTTCTTGACTTTTTGCTAGAGTTTATATAAATTAGAGGTATAAGATATCTTTTTGAATTGTATTGCCAGTGTATCATTCTTGAGAGTGGGAAGAACTTCTCTACTTGGGAGAGGAATGAATAGAAATTTCATTGTAGGATTAGAAATACAAGCTAGTAGACAATGATTGAATGAGACGACGATCTGTTCTGAGAATGACTATATAATTAAAATATTAAGACCTTTCCCTCTTTAGTTAAAATCGAAAGAATTTCACTCTCTTATTGAGACTGAAAACCATTACAATTTTATCTGACATCAGATCAATATTTAAGATGAATAAATATTTGGTGTTCTAGTTTGGTGTCTACATATTTTGTTAGTTTTGCTAAATGTAAAAAGAAGGAAAAACAGGAAATGAAAATCTACCAATCAGAAGTGACCTTAGTATAGTTTTTGACCATCTGCTTTAGGTTGTTAAGTTAGTAAGGGAAACAGGTAGGTTGTTAAGGAAAACAGTTATCTTTATAAGGAAAAGTGTTCCCATATGATTTAAATAAATACAAATGGCAGCAGTAAACTTTACTGGCTAACTGTTGCTCAGCCTCGTGAAACCACTTGAGTACATACAAATAATAGAAAATGCAATGATAAAGAAACTAAGTTCAAAAGGCAAATAAACTATTTGAAATGGCCAACCGATTTTGCTATTTCACAATGATGGCATTTTCAAGTATTAAGAGAGTTGCTACTACAAGTCAACATGTACAATGGTATTCAAAAGCAAAACGGCACCTGATTAATTTTTGGCTACTGAATTTGCAGAATAGTATATTAGCCAAATGGGATCACTATTTTGAAATCTTGATGAGTTACAGGGCATCTGGCACGGATTAGGTAAAGGCAGAACTTTATTGGGATGGATTGACAATGGGAACTAGAATTCTAATTCCTTCTGGAGTACATTTAGAAGGTTGAAAAATGCACCTTTGACTGGTATAAATGTAGATTTACCACCCTTCTCTTTCATAAGGGTGAGTTGCAATTTATGCCAGAGAAAGGAAAAAAGAAAGAAAGATACAGAAATTTGTATCTATGGGTGAAAGCATATTTCCCCACAGGTCAATGTCTGCATTCTCTGAGTCTAGTGGCACAGGCAGGGTGTGGAGAAATTGTAGCTAAATAAGCTGGCCTGGGGAGAAAGTAGGCAGGGTGGGGCAAGATATGCTTTTATGGAAGGCCCTCCTTGGTTTGCTTGTGTGGCTGCAGGTCTCAAGCTCCTAAAGCAGTTCTATAGAAGGACAATACCTACCTAGAAATACAAAATTAGATCACTAAGAAGATGGGATAAGAAAACCATGAAGCAGACAGGAAGAGGCTGGCCAACTGTGAGTAGAAACAAAAGACCAGAATGAAAGGTCAACTTGTGGTATATAAGGGGCCAGTTCTTAGCTGTTTGGGAGGCAGTGACTTCTAGCTTATTAAACGAAAACCTGAGAAAATTATGGACAATCACCTTAGTTAAGGGAAAAGTAGATGGAAGTATCTATTTGCTGCCATGAGAGTATCAATGCAGAGGTCACAATATGATCAGAGAGATACTTGCAAGTTAGAACGGGCAGAGTCTCATTAGTCTACTGTTTCCCATTTGTGTAGGATGTGGCAGGGAAGGACTGGGCTTGGGAGGAGAAAAGAAAGTGCATGATCATCTACATATGACCAAATATGTTTTTTTCTCAGAACCAATAACATATATATTGCTCATAACTAACAACTAACATTACCCCTGCCTTTTTTACATTTACACGTTTAATTATTAACATTTGAAAAAATATTCTATATTAGAGTTTATGAGAAGTGAGAGAATACCTGGTTGGTGATATGTTCCTGGATTTTTTCTGTACTCACTGAAAGAGAAAGCAAAGAGAATTTTTATATTAAAGCATGAAAATGAATAAAATGCGTACTGATCCTGCTCTGTTTACAGTAAATACTTCCAAAGCAGTCATGGACTCCCTGAGCAAGGATTTCTATCACAATGTGGATGTTTACAACCACTTCAATAATTGGGGAAAAAAAGTCAAACCCTAAATGAATTGTGTTAGGCAAAAATATCAGAAAATAGAATAGAAATCCAATAAGGGTGATACCAGCTGAATGTATTAATCTTTCACAGAGAAATGATGAAGAGATGAAAAGGACCGAAGAAAAATTTGAACAACAGCCAGTCAAAACCAAGTTTTCCAAACAATGACAACCTATTGAAGTATAATACTAATACTGAGCTCAGGGAACCTTGAGAACTAGACAAGGAGATCTGACGTGGCAGATGGCAGAAGTGCTACTTTAAAGAACATTTCTTATATGGGGAGTGATAAAGGCATTAATATACTTGGCTGTTTATGGTATTGCCAGAGATTGAAGTACAACCCAACAGTTCCATAAATTGTATCTTGATAAGTATGAGAAACAGAGTAATGAATGTTTTTTATTTTTGAGTAGTGTTCTATGTATGACAGGTAACCAAGGGACATAAAAAACAAGGATTCTAATATAATGAACCTCAGTCATTGTGAAAATAGCCTGAAAGTAATCAATGTCATGTATGTCTTAAATAAAGGAAAATAAAATCCTTAGTAGTAATAAACAAAAACAAACCATGAGAAAAGAAAAGAAAGAAGACATTTTGTGGCATCACAGTTATTATGTGTTTGTGAACACCTCAGTGTGTTATAAATATGTTATTAAATGTGTTCCTTTTAAAAAACAAGCTTTAAGTTTAATTGAAATAACTATTGAGTCAATGTAGTTGTAAGAAACAATGCAGAGAGATTTCTTGTGCTTTTTACCCAGTCTCCCTAATGGTAACATCTTGAAAAACTATAGTACAATATTTCAACCAGGATGTTAATATTGATACAGTCGAAGTAAAGAGTATTTTTCCTTACCACAAGTATCTCCCCTTTTGTCCACTATAGCTACATCATTTCCCCTCCATGTCCTCCTTAAACCCTGGCAACCACTAGGTTGTTTTCCATTTCTGTCATTTTGTCATTTCAAGAATGTTATACAAATGAATCATAAAGCATACAGCCTTTAAGGACTAGCCTTTTTTCACTTGGTATACTTCTCTGGAGATTCATCCAGGTTGCTGTGTGTGTCAGCGTGGTTGGTTTCTTTTCATTTTTGGGTAGTATTCTACGGTATGGATGTGCCGAAGTTTGTTTAGCCATTTACTCAAGGAAGGATATCTTGGTAGTTTCTAAGTTTTGATTATTATGAATAAAGTTGCTATAAACATTTGTGTACCGGTTTTTATGTGAACATAAATCTTCATTTCTCTGGAATAAATGTCCAGAAGTGAAATTGCTGGGTTATAGAATAGTTGCAGGTTTAATTGTTTAAGAAACTGCCAAACTGTTTTCAAAAAAAGAAGTCCCAAGTGAAACTTATTGGTCAGTTAGTCAACCAATAATAAGTATACTTAAAAATTTTGTTAAGCATTCAGTACCAAGCTAGGAGTCATATGAGATACAGGAGAAGTGTAAGGAGCACAGGGGAAATTGAATGGTGATGCTCAGATGTGGGCTATTTGATGGTGTCATTGTCAGGAAATGCCTGTTGCCCAGGGCCAGTCTCAGACTCTCCAGATAATAAGAACCAATTTTCTTCATTTTTAAAAGGGCAATGCTCAATCAGATACTCTTGATATGTTTTAGATTCCTTTTGTCAGTTTATATGCAAAATGTTTAAAGAAGACACAACATGGTTTGTGGGAAAAGCTTGGCCTTTTAAATTACAGATCACTGGTGTTTAAATGTGGGCTCCCTAAAGAAGTGACATTTGAGTCAAAGCCTGAAAGATGATAAAGGAGTTAAGTTGACCGAGAAAAGGGGGAGGAACATTAGGAGGAAGAACATGTGCAAGGGCCATGGGATAGGAGGGAGCATGGTGGGTCCCAGGATAGAAAGGAGGCCAGCATGGCAGGCATGGAGAGGTGAGCAGGGCATAGTGTGGGGAGCTGCACTGGCAGGCAGGAAACACTGCAAGGAGGTCAGATAGACGTGGGCCATTTTTGATCCTCTTAAATGCAGTGGGAAATCAGCCATTAAGGGGATTCAGGCTAGTGCATGGGTAGTGGCATTAGAATAGCATGCACAGATTTGCATTTCTAAAAGACCACTCAACCCTGGTTGGTAACTGAAACACCGACTCCTGGGGTGTCAGGGGTGGTGGCAGCACGACAAAACCTTAGTTTTGTTTCCTTTGGGACCAAGGGAAATCTGCAGAAATTGAAGAGACAAATCAGGGTAAAACAATAAAATATTCATACCCTAATAATGCAGCAACCTACTGAAATTTAGAAAATGGAGTAAAGGACAGCCTGGTATTTAATGACAGCTCTGACAATTACTAGGCATTTGAACTGGGGCTAGTTACTTTAATGCTCTGGCTTGTTTGCCTATCTATAACAAAGGGTTAACAATATCTATTTCTTCCCAGATTTGTGAGAATTGAATGAAATAAGAATGAATTTTGCAGGTAAAGGATAAGAGAGGGGCACTCCAGGTAGTTGGGGCAGGACGAATAAAGAAATCTCAGGCCGGGCGCGGTGGCTCAAGCCTGTAATCCCAGCACTTTGGGAGGCCGAGGCGGGTGGATCACGAGGTCAAGAGATCAAGACCATCTTGGTCAACATGGTGAAACCCCGTCTCTACTAATACAAAAAAATTAGCTGGGCATGGTGGCGCATGCCTGTAATCCCAGCTACTCAGGAGGCTGAGGCAGGAGAATTGCCTGAAGCCAGGAGGCGGAGGTTGCGGTGAGCCGAGATCGCGCCATTGCGCTCCACCCTGGGTAACAAGAGCGAAACTCCGTCTCAAAAACAAAAACAAAAACAAAAACAAAAAGAAATCTCAGAGGCAGGCAAGAGTAGGGTGTGTGTGGGTGAATCACGAGAAAGTCTGAGTGGCTTATGTAACACATGCATATACTTTAGCAGGTTGGGAAACAAGAGGGAAGGAGCCCAGCCTTGGGAGGGTGTGACTTGGGGTGAGACTGGAGGCTTTGTGGGCAGAAGGAGGCCAGCAAAGGTCTTTCAGATGCGGATGAGGTGGCCAAAGCAGTTCTGGAGAAAGATGAGTTGAGTGGTGGTGTGGAGATGGATTGCCGGGGTAAGAGAGGTGGGTGGCGAAGAGAGCAATGAGCATGTGCAGTGTCCAGGCAGGAGTGGTGAGGGCTTGAGCCCAGGCAGCTTCAGGTTTCTAGTAGGGAATCTGGCAGATGATAGCATTATCAAAGATAAAATGAGAACACAGCAAGACTTCATCTCTGAATTTAAAAAAAGAAAGTTAGCTGGGTATGGTTGCATGTGCCTGTAGTCCTAGCTACTTGAGAGACTGAGGTGGGAGGACTGCTTGAGCCCTCAAGTTCAAGACCGGCCTTGGGAACATAGTGAGACCCTGTCTGAAAAAAAAAGATACAATGAGAGAAGGAAAAAAAAAGTAAGAGGAAGTTAAGTTAATAAGCGAGGCTTGAGCCTGTAATAAAGATGAAGACATCTGTAGGTTACAGAAGCTGACATGACAATTATGGTAGATCAAATAATGGCCCCCAACATGTCCACATCCTAATCAACCTGTGAATACGATACCGTTCATAACAAAGGGACTTTGCAGGTGTGATTTAGTTAAGGATGTGGGAATGGGAAGCTTATCTGGACACATCCAGCGTAATCATAAAAGTCCCAATAATAAAGGGGCAGAAGAGTTTACCACAAAGAGAAGGCAAGGTGGCAGTAGCAGCAGGTGTTGGAGTGATGCCATTGCTGAAGGGGCTGTGAGCCAAGGACAGTGGGCAACCTCTGGAAACTGGAAAAGAGAAGACATGGCTATCTCCCAGAGCCCTGCAAAGGAATGCAGCCTTGCCCTTGTCCTGATTTTAGTCTGGTGAGGCCCATCTGAACTCTGACCTCCAGAATTGTAAGATGCTCAAATTTGTGTTGTTTTAAGCCACAAAGTTTTTGGTGATTTGTTACAGCAGTTAAAGGAAATGAATTCAAACAAGTTCTCTTTCTCAGCGGTTCCTCAAAGGACAGGGAGGAGAAAGCACACTGCTGCTGAGTAACTGCTGTGTCCTGGGTCTGTGCGACACGCCTCACAGACATTATGTCCTTGGAACAACCCTGAAAAGTAGAGATTATTCCTCCTATTTTTTTTTTTTTTTTCGAGACAGAGTCTTGCTCTGTCACCAGGCTGGAATGCAGTGGCGTGATCTCAGCTCACTGCAACCTTCGCCTCCCAAGTTCAAGCAATTATCCTGCCTCAGCCTCTCGAGTAGCTGGGATTACAGACATGCCCCACCACACCCAGCTAATTTTTGTATTTTTAGTAGAGACAGGGTTTTGCTATGTTGGCCAGGATGGTCTTGATCTCTTGACCTCGTGATCCGCCCACCTCGGCCTCCCAAAATGCTGGGATTACAGGCGTGAGCCACCGCGCCCAGCCCCTCCTATGTTTTTCAAGATCATGTGACCAGGGCTCAAATACATGCAGAAACTTGTCCAAATTTTCATAGTCTATGGGTGAAAGGATGGCCAGCATTTGAAGGAACAATGTAGCTATTCTTAAGGCATAGAAAAGCTAACCTTTATTATATGAAAAAGACACAGGAACATGCAGGTTTATAGCAGCACAATGCGCAATTGCAACCGACCTAAATGCCCATTAACCAATGAGTGGATAAAGAAAACGTGTTTTTTATATATATATATATGGACACACACACACATACACATACATATACACCGTGGAATACTACTCAGCCATAAAATGGAATGAAATAATGGCATTTGCAACAACTTGGATGGAGCTAGAGGTCATTATACTGTGAAGTAACTGAGGAATGGAAAACCAACTATCACATGTTCTCATTTATAAGTGGGAGCTAAGCTATGAGGACACAAAGGCATAAGAATGAGATAATGGACTTTGGGGACTCAGGGGGAAGGATTGAAGGGGGGTGAGGGATAACAGTACATACTGGGTACCATGTATACTGCTTAGGTGATGAGTGCTCCACAATCTCAGAAATCACCACTAAAGAACTTATCCATATAACCAAGAACCACCTGTTCTCCAAAAACTATTGAAACACTTTTTTGTTAAAGCTGACTTTAAGGATACAACTAGTCTTGTTTGTCTCATATTTGGGTCTTGTCCCTCTAGCTTTTGGTTAGAGGATTAGAAAGGGAGAAAATAAAAACATTTGATAAGGTTGTCTGATTGGCAGAGTAAGTGGAATATAAAAAGAGTTATTCCAAATTTCTTAAATTTTAGTCTCATGATGTCTTCACAAAACAAAGCAGAATAAACTGCAGAGGGAGGTTGTGGACACTGTTGGCTCATCTTATGATGAAGGTGGTGTTGAGACACTTCTGTGCATTCATGAGCTTCAGAAACACAATCTGTTGAAACAGCCCAAACCCACCATCATCAACATGCGTCGGGGAGGACCTATTTCTCTAAGATTTATAATTCCAGGACAACTGCCTCAAATCCTCCAAACTCCGCGGTGGGACTCGCTCATTCTTCTCATTGTAAGTTGTTTGATTAATCACCTCCAACTGACTAAAACTCCAGGGAAAGTTCTTTTGCTGCCTAAACAATTTAAAGCAGTGGTTCTGAACCTCTTTCAGGTAACAGGCCCCTTTGAGAATCTAAGAGCAGCTATGATTCTGCTTTTCAGAAAAATGCCAATGCACAGAAAAAAGGGAAAATGGCGGGAGGCTGAAAGACCTTCTGCAGCCATGCATAGATCTGCAAGAATCTATCTGTAGCTCAAAGCCTTTTATTTTTTTTTTGTTAAGGAATTTGGAAAATACTTCTTTTCTAGGCACCTCAGTAGGAACTTTATTCTCTCAAACCACAAATTTGTAGTGCCTTACATAAGAAATTACAATTAAATCTACATAAATCTTTTACTAAATAAAGAATATTCATGGCTTAGATTTTAAATTGCATTTACAGGTGACGAAAACTTCTAGGCCCAAACAGTAACAGTGAAGCAACTACTGCTGGAAGGAATGATGTACCATGTGTGTCTTAGACCTCAAGAGCAGAGACTTCAGGGTAGAGAACACCATACACATCACCTCCAGAGTACGTTGCTGGGACCCAGAGGAAGAGCAGGACACTTGGTGAAGTGCATGCAGCCACCATCTGCTCTCCTTCACGTAATGCTGCAGAGCCTACTGGAGCTGTGCTACTCTGAGATGAACTAGAGGTGGGTTCCTCATCGCATTACATCACACTCTCTCCCATTGTTAGCAATTAGGCAAGGGCTTTAGCGACAGAGAGGCATCCACTGATAAAGACAGAGAAATATTGGAACAGCAAACAGGAAGCCATGTAGACATTCTTATTTCTTCATTATCAGAAACTTCCATGTCATAGCAGGAGAGCCAGGGATGGACTTCTCCTCCCAAAAGCTTAGTCCACAAACTTCTGTTGGCATTTGCACCAAATTAGGTTCCCTGGACTTCTGGCATCATCTGCTGGACTGAGATCCAGCCGTCTTTCCAGGGTGTTGAAAGCCTTTATTTTACGATCCCCATTGTGGATCTCAACTCCACCAACTATGTCTTCAGGCAGGTAGGACTCCTGGTCCATTGGGACATCAACAATTGTTTTTGGTGGCAATTTTGTACATAAGGATTGCCTTTTGCACCATAGCTTTTACCAGAGGAAAATCTTATTTCTTGCAATGAACAGTCATTTGGGGCTCCAACAATTGGTACAAACCCTGGAGGACCAGTCCATCCAGCAGCACCTTAGTACTTGGGTGTATCTTTAATAACCTTGTGAAAGTCTACTTTGAACCATAGGCTCTGTGTGAAATAACTTCTCAGATGTAGTCTTCTCTGGATAAGTTACTAGTCCCTCAAAACTACAGACTCATTAGCTGTGTAGTCATTTTCTCTAATTTAAAGAACTAAAAGTATAAGTTTAATATATTATAGTATAGCATATTCATTCCAAACAATATAATACTTTCACTGTGTTGGATACCTCCTAAGTGCTGGGCATGCAAAGATGATACACCAGGGTGCCTGCCCTCAAGAAGGTCAGGGTCAGATGGCAGAGACAGATAAGTGAAGAGAAACAGCAGTGCCTCCTGAGAAGTGTTTTCACAGAGTTAGGGATAATATGTTGTGGGAACACAGAGGGGGAACAACAATATGATTGGTCTTGGGGAACAAGTAGGTTTCCAAGAAGTATGCTGCCATTAATCACTGCTATACTCCCTTTCAACTCATGCAGAAATATGTTATGAACAACCAGAGACCACAATTTTAATTGATGTATTATTAGCCTTTTACTTCATGGAGTTCAAGAATATCTCTTGGATATGGATATCTAAATATCCGTATTGTACTATCTGTTGCATATCTCTTTTGCATGTTTGAGCAAATTCTAGAGATATGGTGAGTTTAAGAACTTAAAAATAAGTTCGGGGATAGAATCTTCTTTGTAACATAGGAATCAGAATAATTAGAAGGTGGAATTTGAATTACGTCTTCAAAAATGGATAAAAGTTAGGGAGAATAATGGCAATGACTACCCTAACTAGGGGAGAGGGTTTAGAGGGAAACAGCATTGCCCAGGCAGGTTTGGGTGACCTGAGAACAAAGCAATTGCTTTATGTTTAAAGCAGTAGACAACTTGAGGGCAATTATGTTTTTTTCAGCAGAGGTGGGTTATAAAGGAAGATTAAACTGGTAAATAAATTGCTCAGAGTAGGAGGAGAAATTGGAGAATACCCAGGGGGCGTTGGTGGGATGTATAAACTAAGTGATGGGTTAGGGCCTAGACTAGGTAGAAATGAGAAGGAAGATGAAGAAAATCAAAGACAGTGTGTTGAAGAAATGTTTGAGAGAAATTGGTAACAAATGGATACAGGGAATGAAGATTAGAAAGAGTCATATATGACTTCATTTATTCATTTATTCAAGAAATACTGTTTGATCAACTGCCAGGTGTCATATATGGATGGATACTAAGTTCTGGAGACTCAACTGTGAACAAGACCATTGCTCCCAATTAGCCTGCTCTTTTCTCCCAAAGAATTGGTTGGCTCTGTTCTCTACTTTTCCATGACATTGTCTCTTTCTGTATTATAATCTACATTAGGCATGACCCCTTCTGTAGTGGTGCTTGAACTGTTCTGAAGGTGCTACATGTGAAGTCTTGAAATGGGGCAAGGAAAAGGAGATGAGATTATGAATCTATTCCTCTTTCCTGGGGTGCAAATATGCCAATTATATATCTGCACATGTAGGGTAATTTCATATTCTAGAACTGTGGAGTTCTGGAGTATCACATTCCCCCCTTTTCCCTATCAAAGAGTATTTTAAGAAGCAACTTGATAATTGGGGAAAGAAGGCAAATAGGGTGATCTGAAACAGGGCAGATTTGGTCATTCATTGAATTGGAGCCCTGTTCTTACTCTCAGAGGAGCATAGAGATGTAGCCATTGCTTATGAAAAGGACCAGGAAATAGCTCAAGGGGCCAATGACTCAGAGAAGCCCATGGGCAGCAGGACAGTGTCTCAGTGTCTTCAGAATATATCGACCTTTCATGCTGTCTATCCACAGCCCCCAATTTGTTAAGCCCATCAACGTCTCTCTCCTGGATTACGATGTTAGCCTTCTAGGGTCTCCCAGTTGCCACTCTGGCTCTCTCCAAATTCCTTTCTATATCTTGTAGGCCTTGCCCATCTGCTTCTTGCCCGCCATGTCTACAACCTCACTTTGCTGTCTGTTTCCCTTCCTTTCTACCCACCATCTACTTTGGCCTTATGTTCATTTCAGGTCCCTTTTGGCCTCTGGTCTTTTGCACATGCTTGTCTCTCCAATTTTGCAGATCTGGCTCTTTCATATTTTTCAAGTCTCAATTTAATATTAAGATCTCAAGGGTTCTTCCCTGGTCACCCCATCTCTTCTTGTGATTCTTGATCTCCGCCCAATATTTGTTTCTTTCATAGCACTGATCACAACTTGAAATTATTTTATTTGTACATCTGGTTACTTTTTTGCTTGTTTCCTATTCTATAATGTAAGCTCCTTGAGGTCAGGGACTACAATCATTTTGTTTATTGTATCCTAAGGACCCAGCTCAGTGATACTGAGATCACTATCAATGATTCCATAAATATATATATTGAACACCTAGAATATTCAATATATATATTGATCTCAGTGGTTAAAGCCTTGTACTAGCCTCCAACATATTGAGGGCAGCTGCTTCTGGCCCTTGTCTGCTCAGGAAAGGAAAGGTACATGGGATAAAAATCACTAGATGGATGATATTAGGGCCTGAGTTTAACTGCTATGAATTCTGGACCATATCAAATGCTTTATTTTGTGAAAGCAGCCCTTTGTATATTCATTTCCAATTGATTTTCCAAGATGTTTAAGCATCTTAGTAACAGCAATTATACCAAAGTTCTTTTTTGTGTGTTTTACACACTTATACCATCACAGTTCTATATTAGGAATACAATGTGCTCCAAATTATGGAAACTGAAGTGAAGGACTGAGAGTTAATTCTAGATAACTTCCAAGATCATGATTTGCAATTTTCCTGATTATTAACCATATTATACTTGTCCTTTTAGTTTGAATTTATCCAAATTTCTACCATTTTTCCACTGAACTACTATTTACTAAAATAGTTATTTTTTCTTTAGCACAGCTATGGTAAATATGCGTACTTTCTTTTAATTGCTTTGTGCAGTGTGTGTAGCAAGGCAGCCTTGGGTAGGCTGGACAGCACAAGCGTAGGCTGAACTTGAGAGCCCAGGCACTAGAGAAGAATCCAAGACACAAACTTGGGGTGTGTCTGGGGATGACAAGACAGGCTGGATACAAGTTTCCTTGGCAAAAGGTCAGAGGGAGTCCAGGATTCATGACATCTGTCCAAATAAGGAAGATGCAGGTGACTAATGGTAGTAAGGAGCATATCCATGCTTTGGAGGGACTTGGGTACCAGGTCATGTACAACTCAGGCAACAAGGCAGGAGCTCAGCTGCTGGGGGCCTAAAGGATAAAGCAGGGGCTGATTCAGAAGGTAACTGGCCAGTCTTCCAGTGACTGAGGTCAGGCAGTCAGTTGAGGATCAGGGGGACTCAGGAGCCACATAGTTCATTTCTGTGATTTATACCCATTTAAATATAAGAAAAAATAACCTCTTCCCTTGAGCTAGTAAAACTCTAATAAATTAAAATATATAATTATACTACTTTTGTGGTCCTAGTGGTTATGATTGGTGCTAACGATAATGTTTGTCTCTTGCTTTTGGATAGCCTTAGCCTGGTGGAGATGAAAATGTTCTCTGGACTATGCAAGAAAAGAGGAGGGAATCCCACTTAAGTGGGATTCTCAAAACTAAGTCATTCTCAAATTTATTCAAATCATACTTGAAAAGGAATGAAATTTAGGGGGATACATTTTAACTATATAAGCCTTTACTAATAAAAGATTAAGAAGTATGTGGCTTAGCATCTTTTAATTATTTTTTTCTAGCAACTTGAATATACAATGTTTGAAATCTCTGGTTGGATCAACATTATTTTGCTCAGAGGTTTGTGGACTTTGCATACTGATTCTTTCCTGTTTCCAAGTACATTTGCTTTTAGGCTATTTTTATTCACTTTAAAGGAATTTTAATAACTTTCTGTTGACAGCATGGACAGCTGGTCTTGAGAATTAAAGAAAATTCACTTGCTGACTGAGGAAGGAAGTGACATCAATGAGCTTCTAAAGTCAGCCCAGGGGGGATATTGGCTGGTGAGAGAGTAGCCTTTCATTGCACTGTATTTATCGAGCGTTGCCTTGAGATGCAAATTGCTGTATCAATCAAACCTGTGGTGCCTACCTCCAGCCAACCCAGTGCAAACTGAAGGAACAATGCCCTGAAACACTGAGAATAAAAAGGATGAGGGGTGCAGGAGCCCAGAGGCTAAGTGAATTACGGAGCTCAGAATGCTCCCTCACCAAGCCTATACTTCATTCTCTGTCAAGCCTCAGTTTCTTTGTCTAGAAAATGAGTTTGATGGAAACTGTTGGTTGAAGTCAGTCTGTTTCTTTGACAGATGGCTAAGACGACCATGTACTAATACAGATAGTGTAGACAGGCTATCTCAGTACATTTGTCCCAAAGAGAGCTATCAGTTGCTTTTTATCCCCTGCTGAGAGCTATTTAGAAACAGAAATTTTTGGCTGTC
This sequence comes from Aotus nancymaae, assembly GCF_030222135.1. Taxonomy (NCBI): domain Eukaryota; kingdom Metazoa; phylum Chordata; class Mammalia; order Primates; family Aotidae; genus Aotus; species Aotus nancymaae. The sequence continues at coordinate 49,755,285 of NW_026988432.1, read as the reverse complement.
ATACATAGCTACTACCCTGATCCCTTATTTAAAAAATCTGTGTTCATCGTTTATACTGTGAAAAAAGCCAACCATCAGATCTGGACTTTAATAATGACATAGTAATCACAACTATCATCGTCATAATAATAAATGACAATTCTTATTACCATCAGAGAATCTTCTTCTGGAGTTGCAGTTACCTATTTTTCAAAGATAGCTGTGGTGTGAGTAGATTGTGTGTGTATGTGTGGGTTTTGTCAGGTGAACAGGCAGGTATGTATGCATACACTCACACCTGTGCAAAAGAAAGGCAGAAAAGTGCCTAGGTACATTTTATGTTTATGAGATGAAAAAGTAAATTCTACTTATTTATTTTTGAGATGGAGTCTCCCTCTGTTGCCTAGGTTGGAGTGCAGGGGCGTGATCTTAGCTCATTGCAAACTCTGTCACCCGGGTTCAAGTGATTCTCCCGCCTCAGCCTCCCGAGTAGCTGGGATTACAGGTGTGCACCACCACGCCCAGCTAATTTTGTATTTTTAGTAGAGACTGGGTTTCACCATGTTGGTTAGGTTGGTCTCAAACTCTCAACTTCAGGCGATTCACCCATCTTGGCCTTCTAAAGTTGTGGGATTACAGGCATGAGCCACTGCGCCTGGCCTAATTTTTGTATTTTTAGTAGAGATGGGGTTTCACTATGTTGGCCAAGTTGGTCTCGAATTCCTGACCTAGTGATCCCTCTGCCTCGGCTTCCCAAAGTGCTGGGATAACAGGCATGAGCCACCTCACCTGACTCTCAGATTTTTCTAGTCTTGACTTTGCCAGGCTATATTATATCTGGCAAATTACATCACCTCTGACTTTTGTTTTGTCTTTATTGCATAACAACAGGGCTATAAATACTAAATTTGCTTATGGTTGCTTATGTTCTTTGACTCTTAAAAGAATGAGGTGTAATGAAAGTTCCCATAGAATTGGCACAAATGAAAAAGAAAGGAAGTCTTGCAAACATCATTCTGGATATCAGCTCTGGGAGGGAATTCATGACTAAGCCCTTAAAAGTAACTGCAACAGAAACAAAAATTGAGAAGTGGAACGTAATTAAACTGAAGAGCTTCTGCACAGCAAAAGAAACCATCAACAAAAGCAGACAACCTATAGAACAGGAGAAAATATTTGCAAAATGTGCATCCAAAAAAGGTTGATATCCAGAATTTATGAGGAACTTAAACAATTGAACAAGCAAAAAACAAATAACCCCTTTAAAAAATGGACAAAAGACATGAACAGACATTTCTTAAAGGAAGCTGTCAGCAAACAAGAAAAAACGCTCAACATCACTAATTATCAAAGAAATGAACATCAAAACGACAATGAGATAACATCTCATGCCAGTTAGAATGGCTATGACTGAAAAGTCGAAACGTAACAGATGTTGGCCAGGCCATAGAGAAAGGGAATGCTCATACACTATTGATGGGAATGTAAATTAGTTCAGCCACTGTGGAAAGCAGTTTGAAAATTTCTCAAAAAACTTAAAACAGAACTTCCATTCAACCCAGCAATCCCATTACAGGATATATACCCAAAAGAAAAGAAATTGTTCTACCAAAAAGACATATGTACTCATATGTTCGCTGCAGCACTATTCACAATAGCAAGATGTGGAATCAACCTAGGTGCCCATCAACAGTGGATTGGATAAAGAAAATGTGGTACATATACACTATAGAATACTATGCAGCCATGAAAAAATGAAACCATGTTCTCTGTAGCAACATGGATGCAGCCAGAGGCCATTATCCTAAGGAAATTAATACAGGAACATAAACCAAATTCTACATGTTTTCACTTACAAGTGGGAGCTAAACATTGGGTACACATGAACATAAAGATGGAAACAATAGACACTGAAGACCACTAGAGGGATGAGGGATGGAGAGGGGAGAGGGTTGAAAAAATAACTATTGGGTACTGTGCTCAGTACCTGGGTGATAGGATCAGTGATATCCTAAACTTCAGCATCACACAATATACCCAGGTAACAAACCTGCACATATATCCCCTGAATCTCAAGTAAAAGTTGAAATTATATTAAAAAAGAAAGAAAGGAGTCATGTTTGGTATGGGAACCTGGAAAGACTTCATGGAAGAGACAGCATTTGATCTGGGTAGGACATAACAGAAGTAGATTAGGGAAACAGTATTTCACCTGGAAGGAAAAGCATGAGCAAAAGCACACCAGGGAATGAATGTCTGAGTGGATAAGGAATAGTAAATAGTTGTGCTGAACTTAAAGGTAGTCTGTATATTGGCAAGTAATAAGGAAAGCAAAAATTATATGATGCACCAGTATCATGGAGGCCTCTAAACACTTAAAGAAATATTTTTGATAAATATTTGTTCAGGGAGTCCTAGAATAATTTGGAGTCAAAGATTGATCCAAATTGTGCCTTAGAAAGATTAACCTTGAGGATGGGGGATCCAGGCAAGGAGATGGAAAAGTGTAGATAAATGTAGGGCACATTGTATGAGTAAAATGGACTTGATAATTCAGGTTGAGGGTTAGTAGGATGGGGAAAAAGGGAATAAAAGAGGAGCAAGATTTTAAGCTTGGTTACTTGGGAGAAGATGCTATTAATGGAAAGGTAGAAATAAGAAAACAAGTTCAATTTAAAGAAGTAAATTTGGTGAGTAACAGAGGAGGGAAGATGATAAGCTCAGTTTAGCACTTATTTGGTTTAAAATACCAGTAAAACATCCCGTAGGAGGCAGAAAACAGATATCAGGAAAATACCAGGCACTCTTCTGCAGAGCAATGATGGGGAGAAGACAGCGTAGATGACTCTCGAGTTGAAGGGAAATAAATATCAAGATTTGAACTTTGGAAAACAGTTTATTTTACTTATATTTGAATAATTTGATGCTGCCTTAGATAATGGAATGCAAATTTTACATCATCCATAGTGAATAAGAAGATACCCTTTATCTAAGCTACCACAAGGATTTATACTAAGGAACTAGCAAATTTGAAGTTTGGTGTAAGAGCTTAAGTTCTCACTGGTTGTGGAGGTAAAAGGCAATTGAAAGTTTTAGCATAAGAAAATTAGACTGATTTCCTTATTTATTAAACTGAGGCTAATGAATGTTTAGAATTTATCTGAGAACAACCAAATTAAATATTTATGCCTAGTCGTCCATTATTGGAATGCTAAGCATATGGGAGTTATTTATATCCTACTGCTCAAAGTAATTGCCAAGGTCTGATTGCAAAAACTCAAAAAATTGCAACTTCTGGCATAAATGGGTTAAGGGCAGAGCTGAATCTGGAACACTGATTTTGGTAATGGTCAAGAGTGGGGCCAAGCAATCAGAATGTCTGGGTTTGAATCCCAGCTTCCCTACTCTCTGACTGGGCAACCTTGGGCAAGTCACAACCCCTCAGCTTCCCTGTTTGTAAAATTAGGCCAATAAACAAAGGTATAGAGTTGTTTTTGATGATTCAACACGTTCACATATGTAAAAGACTTACCATGCCACCTGGCACCATTAATGACTCCGGGGCCAGTTCTCTTTCCCTTGTATTACAGGATTACCCAACAAAGAGTAAAACCCAATTGTTTACAATCCAAATGAAAGCTAATTTTGAAAAATAAAAACAAGTTTCAAGACAGTTATGTATACTATTTTGAAAAGACCAGGGAGTATGGAAGAGAATTAGAAGTGATATGTATCTTTAATGTCAAAAAATAAAAAAGTCAGCCGGGTGCGGTGGCTCAAGCCTGTAATCCCAGCACTTTGGGAGGCCGAGGCGGGTGGATCACGAGGTCAAGAGATTGAGACCATCCTGGTCAACATGGTGAAACCCCGTCTCTACTAAAAATACAAAAATTAGCTGGGCATGGTGGCGTGTGCCTGTAATCCCAGCTACTCAGGAGGCTGAGGCAGGAGAATTGCCTGAACCCAGGAGGCGGAGGTTGCGGTGAGCCGAGATCACGCCATTGCACTCCAGCCTGGGTAACAAGAGCGAAACTCCATCTCAAAATAAATAAATAAATAAATTAATTAATTAAAAAAAAAAATAAATAAATAAAGTCACATTTAGATGATTAAAAAATAGTCAAGAACTTTAGCTTAGCCAAATAAATAAAAACTAAAATGCTTGGAATCTTATTTTTACCTTAAGGCATATCTGCACAGACATTACTCTAGATTCTATTCTTTGTCTGTTTCCCAGACTGCCAACCAGCACAGGAGGAAGACTCCAGCTGCTTCCCCTGAGTGGAGCAATCCAGCTGAGTTGGAGGCAGCAGAGACTTGCATGGGAGAACTGGGGGGCCCAGGCCTCTCTAGTGAGCCAGCTCCGATTCTCATGCAAACATGCCTTAAGAAGAAAGGTGTGGGCCAGGTGAGGTGGCTCATGCTGATAATCCCAGCACTTTGGGAGGCCAAGACGGGTGGATCACCTGAAATCAGTAGTTCAAGACCAGCCTGGCCAATACAGTGAAACCCCCGTCTCTACTAGAAATACAAAAGCTAGCCAGGCGTGGTGGTGGATGCCTGTAATTCCAGCTACTTGGGAGGCTGAGGCAGGAGAATCGCTTGAACCTGGGAGGCGGAGGTTGCCGTGAGCTGAGATGGCGCCATTGCACTCGAGCCTGGGTGACAAGAGTGAGACTTCTCCAAAAAAAAGAAAAAAAGATAGAAAGGTGTGTAGAGTTTTCTGTTTTACCTTTTATACTTCTTAGAGTAGATTATGATATGGAATCTAATGTTTTAGCATTAAGTTCATATTCTCTTTAAATTCATATTCTTTCCTTTAAATTCATTATACTCTAAAATACTGAGTTTTATTAATTCCTTACTACGTTTTCAGATTCTATGTACTCGCAGCTTCTAATTATCTCTAGTTACCATGCAAAGCCTTAGTATGGAGCCAGGCAAATTCAAATCACACAATCAATCAATGATAGACAGGGGAATCTCATGATTTCCTATAGCAGACTTCACATACTTATTAGAACTCAATTTCCCACTATACCTTTCTTTGGCCTTTAGAAAGTAGTGAGAAAGTCTATTCCAGCTTGTTTTTTAAAAATCAAATTGATTTTTGAGGTGGAGTCCCATTAGGATTTTTTTTTCCTGGAAGCAACGCCCCCTAAATTGCCAAACAAGTAAATGGGACAATTGATTTTTTTTCTTCTCAGCTAACTTTTAGAGTATGAGGGACTACAGACAATAAATATGGATGTTGTTTGAATTTTCTTTTTTCCATAGATCAACAGTAGGCCATGGAAGGCAAGAACTAGCTGAAAGGATTGTTCACACAGTGTGATTGTTAGTTTCCTAGCTCTTTCTACATGAGATAAACATACCTCCAGAGAGTTTGTTTAGATAGCACAGATGAAGGTTCTGTAGAGGGAAGAATCAAAGGCTCTGCCTTTTCCAAAAGCCCTCTGTGTTTGTGGGTAACCCTGTGGCATGCGGTGGGCCTGTGGTTCAGGCAGCAGAGATCAAATGTAAACAAGCAGCTCTTTGGTGGCTCCATGTGGCACCCTTTTTCCAGTATCAACCTACAGATGTTTTCCTGTACAATCCCAACAGCAGAGGGAGGCTCGTACATTAGCTACTTTTATATAATTTCCCTATATTTAGCATTTTGGGTATTTTTACATTTGTTTGCTAGTTTTACATTTCAGATATCCTAAGTCTAATTCTAGTTCCCTTTAGGGGTAGGGGTGGGATGGCTTTGCAGGGGTAGGGGGTTTCATAAAATCAGTTCTGTGATGAGAATCTATTAATTTTTTTGCTTTTTAAAAAACAACACTCCAAAAAGGATAGAAATGACAACATTGAATGTGATCTATGATTATACCATAGAGAATTCTTCTTTAACTAAATTCTTATTTTATGTAATTAATATTAATTAGGGGAAAAATCAGTTAATATTCATTAGAATCAAAGTTGATTCCTAGCTTCTTGCTTTTTGTAAACAATATTTTTTCTTTTGAAGCTATTATTTGACTTTGCCAGAAAATGTGTTGACCTTTCTGTTTCACAATGGTAACAGGATAATTTTATCTGTTTCCTTCTATTTGGAAAATGCATACCTTTGTCACTTTTGATTGTTACTATGAAAGTAATAACTTAAATAAGTAACCTAAACCCATAAAGTAATAAACCATTTTATGCATGAATTGCTATATGATTTTCTATTTTAAAATCTCTGATTCTTTTTCTTTTTCCTTCAAAGAACAGAGAATATAAAACTTTAGAGTTTTATGTTGTAGGCAAATCCTAATTTCACTAGAGTGCTATACTGAATGTTAACCTCACTGCAATTCTCTTTACATTTAAATATACTCAAGTTTTTAGGAATTTAAGATGGTAATTTATGTCCTTTCACTGCCTTGCTCAATCTGTCTTTCTCTCTTAACTAAGTTAGGTTAACACTTGTTTGGTAGTTTGAATCACGAATCACTTTGATTAAGTTCACTACCTTTAAAGAATCTTCTTTTTCATCTGTTGGGAAATCTTTGCTATATAAAAAAAACTGGTTATAGTAGCATGATGCTGGCTGGTTCTTGGTTCAAATAACCAGATAGATAGTGCTCCCTCTAATAATAGTGACCCTGAGAAGGGTCCCTTTCAGAAAGCAGTCTATGAGCACTGCTTTTCATTTTAAATGACTACCTAAGGTTTTCCCCACTACAAATCAGAGAATGTATGGACTCTAGATAGGTTTTATTGATTAGCAACTCAGTAGTTATTATAAAAAGTAAATGCAATGCTCTTCACTTTAAGCAATGTGGAACTTAGAAATCTGTAAACATTTCAGTGTAGCAGTTGTGTTGAGAAGATTTTCAGAAGAATCGAGGGTTGGAGACAGAAAACAAGCTAGAAGACTACTGCAGTGTTCTTGAGGAGAGTAGAAGAGGCCCTGAGAGGGCAAATGGTATTAGGGTGTAAAAGAGAGACCCATTTTAGAGATGTGCAGGAGGTAAAACTGGCACCTGATGGGTAAATGAAAGGGAGAAATCAGGGCTACTAGCAGGATGGAAGTGTGATGTCTACCTAGATGGTGGTGCCATCCAAGAGGCAATTTTAGAGGGATTTTGTTTATGGTTTTAATACCTGCAAGACATCTAAGGATGGAAATGTTGAGAAAGCAGATGAAGACATGAAGCTCCAGGAAGCTGTCTGTTCTGCAAATGGAGGTGTGGAAGTTATTGGAGTACTGGTGTTAATTGACATGGACAATGAATAATATTACTCAGGGAAGATAGATAAGGTTCGAAGAAATAGAACTGAAGTATGATCAGAGGACGAAGAATTCAGAAAGACAAAAGAAAAGAATGACTAGAAAGGAATAAGAAATTTAACAAAGGCAGAGTGTCATGATATCAAGGAAACCAAGAACTAGGGATTATCTACTCTTACACTGCTGGTGGTAGAAGCATAACCCCTTGGGAGGAGAATTTTTCAATATGCAATAGAATTACTTATGAACAAATTTGCCCTTTGATTCAAACCCTTTGACATCTATTTCCAGTTTATTCTGAAGATATACCTCCACAATATAAAAACATACCTGCACATGGTTGTTCATTACAGCATTACAAGTAATAACTGAAGGCTAGAAACAACCCATTAGAAATAGCTATAAGTACATTCACTCGATGGATGTACAGTGTTTAATTATTTAAAAAGAGTAAAGTAAAACTCACTGAGTTAACAATAGGTTTATGTCTATGTCTATGTGGTTATATTTAAAACAGAAACAGAGAGAATAAACTAGAGACTAATGAAAATATTCATGGAGAAGGGTGTAGATGTATAGAGTGAGGACCTGTCTGTGAATGAGACTTCTTTGAGGATACCTCTTATATAGTTCTGACTTTGGAACTATGTAAATACTTTATGTATACAAAATACAAAATAAAGTGAAAAGATAAATCTTAAAATTGAATACAAAGAAAAACAAATGAACTTTCTATTGGGAAGATAAGACACTATATAGAAAAACATAATTTTGAGTAACTGTAAACACATTATTTTATTTATCTTTATGGTTTATCCCAAGAATAATAAGTACTATAATGAAATTGCATGCATCACTTGGTAGATTTATTGTCAGTAGTAATATTGGCATTCTAATTTTACAACTATCTTAAGGATATTGTGGAATAAAGCAAATAAGTAAGGATATTGATATTATTAATTTTAGGAACCAAAATTTTCAGTATAAGAAAAAAGAGAAGTGACAAAAGCAGAGAAGTTTTAAATTTCAATTGGAAATATTAATATGAAGTCATTATTCAGAAAAGCAAACACCCTAGTAGCAATAAGCACACCTAACACCTAGATCCTAGTTTTCACCTATTCCCATTAAAAGAAACCAGGGCTCCTCAGAGAAACTGATTCCAGAGCTGGAGCAAGGAAAGGATATCTCTTTTTGTTGGTAATCCAAAGTGCTCAAAAACTAATGAGGTTGTATCAAAAGGACAAAGGAGCTAGCTTAAAGAGTTTTTCACTGTCCATGTTAGTAAAATACACTGCATAATTAAAAATCAATGAGTTCATAGTGTTTTTACATCCCAAGAAAAAGGGGGAGAAAGGAGAAAAAGGGAAAATTTCTTACTAAACAATGTTATCTAATAAATGTAGAAGAGATAACAGAATTAAGAAAATATATTTTTAATTCCTAATGCAGTAAATGATTCATTAATGGATTCTAAAGTAGGATATTACCATCATACAAAATATGACTTCATGGATCTCTTCATAATTACAAAAGAAAAATGTACTTTTAAAACACAGAGATCTGTGGCCAGTCATGGTGGCCCATGCCTGTAATCCCTGCACTTCGGGAGACCAAGATGGAAGGATCACTTGAGCCCAGGAGTTTGAGACCAGCCTGGGCAATATAGTGAGACCTGATCTTTACAAAAACCTTAAGAAATTAGCCAAGCATGGTGGTGCATCTCTATGGTCCCAGCTACTCAGGAGGTCGAGGTGGGAGGATCACTTGGGTACGGGATGTGGAGGTTACAGTGAGCCAAGATTGTGCCACTGCAGTCCAGCCTGAGTAACACAGTGAGAATCTGTCTCAAACCTCCCCCGCACCTTCATAAAACCACAACAAACAACAGAGATCTCTTATTCACACTTTAAACAAAGTGATCAAATTTGGCACCATTAATATGAAGTGAGTGGCAACATATAACATGAAGTAGACATCTTACTGATGAGGTATCAGTACTGGAAGGTTCATCCTAGTTTCTAGGCTGAGCTGCCGATTTACTGAGCAAAGGAACAATTTAAGCTATGCCCTGAGGAAACACTGAAAATACAGGACATCCTAAAAGACAATTTACCCAGACTCCTAAACAATTCAATGTCATGGGGGTTGGGGGGAAGTCTGGGGAACTATTTTAGATTATGAAAGAATAAAGAAACATAAAAACCAAATTCAGTATTTGAACATTGATTATTTTAATAGATTTTTTGGTTCAGGCAGAAAATAGTTGTAAAAGACATTCTTGGGACAATTGGAGACATTTGAATATGGAATTGATATCAAATGATGTAAAATTACTGTTACTTTTCTTAGATGTGAAGATGGTATTGTAATGTAGGAGAATGCCCTTATTTTGGAGGGAAATGATCTAAAGAATTTGGGAGGGAGATGTTATGATGTCTACAACTTACTTTTAAATATATACAGGAGCATACACCAGGTTGGGAGGATTGAATTTAAGGCAAAATGGCAACAGTTGGGGAACCTTGGTGATGGCCACACAGGTGCTCATTGTACCATTCTTTCAGACTTTCTGTAGGTTTGAAAATTTTTATAACGCAAAGTTGAGGGAAAAAAGAAGAGAGCAATCAAAGTGTTAAGTAAGGTAGGGATAAGATGTGGGAGGAAAAAGTCTCTTTTTTAACCAGTGGTGAGTTTAGTTAGAAAACTTTTGAAAGAACGATGGGAGCTGAAGCCAAATGTCAGTGACTGAAGGAGAGAAAATGGAAATGGGAAGGACAGACCCCACCTACGGGAAATCAGAATGAAAATGGGGGGCAAGAGATTGAGTTCATGTAAAAATATCGATGGAACCAGAGAAGTGAAAATAGCTCTAGACTGAAGGCAAGGAGCCTGCTGAAATGAAGAGGTCGAACATGCCGGAGAGATAGTGATGGGAATGTTCAGAAACGGGTCCTTGGTGGTGGGTGAGCAGTATATCCAAGGCACAGGCTTGGCTTCAAACTGGAGAAGAAACAAGCCATCCTCTTATCTTGGAGCACAGGAGGGTAGAGGTGTACAGCGAGCTTATAGGGAGGGTGGTAAAGTGAGAGAGGGCATGCCTGAGGCTGGGAGTTCCTCCAAACGTCTGTAGCAAGGCAGTCTGCTGAAAATGAGAAGAGTGAAGATGAAGAGAAGGCAGTGAAAGGTTAGAGCGATCATGAATGGGAACAGGACTGTTAGGCCACTGGGTGCTGTAAGGGCCCTCTTCGTGTTGAAGAACATGATTTCAAAGTGGCCCCCATCAGTAGATCGTGTCATTTCTCCATCTTTCTAGAAAGGTGATGTGAAAATTCAAGGGTGCAAGGAGTTCAGTGGTCCTTAAGAAGCGGAAATCTGATGATGGACTATGAAGCCTGGCCAAAGATGAAGAAAATACAGGAATGGCTGGATAGAAGGCCCAGAGACACCTGTCATGTTGAAGAACAGTTAGGTGAGTGAGAAATGCCCAGAGAATAATAATAGCAAGGTAAAGGCAGAGATTGGAATCTCTGAAGTTTAGTTTTGAAATAAAGCAATTACAGGTGAGGGTCAACTTGTGGTTATGGAAACTGGTGGCTGGAGTGGAACATAGAGCATGTGGTTGTACTGAATTTTCTCCAGAACCATACATCTTTAGAATTTCATTAAGTGTAGGCTTTATTCCAGTTTCTACCAGAAAAAGTTGGAAGAAATTTTTGCCAGTGTGGAATCAAATTTTGGTTTGCTGTCATTTTAAAAATTGCCTTACTCAATTTTTTTTCCTTCCTCCTTTCTTTTTTTTTTTTTTCTTTTTGGAGCAGGGTCTTGCTGTATTGCCTAGGCTGATACAGTGGTGCAGTCATGGCTCACTACAGCTTCAAACTCCTGAGCTCCAGCGATCCTCTTTACCTTGGCCTCCCAAAGTGCTGGGATTATAGGTGTGAGCCCCTGAATGTGGCTCAATTTCTTTTAATCCAACAAAGAGACCTATAATAGATTCAAAAGGGAAGCATAGATTCCCTTTCTAAATTTATTCTAAGAAAATCTTGAGGGGCATACATAAAACAGAGCCCGCGTGTGTCCTCCAGGCTGGGTAAGTGAAACCTAACAATGTAAGAGGCCCTCAGCAGAGGACTGGCTGAAGAAGTCACAGCAAAATCTTCCAGGATGGGGCTGGGCATGGTGGCTCACATCTGTAATCCCAGCACTTTGGGAGGACAAGGCAGGCAAATCACAAGGTCAGGAGTTCAAGACTAGCCTGGCCAACATAGTGAAACCCCATCTGTACTGAAAATACAAAAATTAGCTGGGCATAGGAGTGCGTGCCTGTAGTCCCAACTACCTGGGAGGCTGAGGCAGGAGAATTGCTTTAATTCGGGAAGTGGAGGTTCCAGTGAGCCAAGATTCTGCCACTACGCTCCAGCTTGGTCAACAAAATGAGACTTCGTTTCAAAAAGAAAATCTTCCAATGTGACTTACGTAGCCAGTCAGAAATGATGATCTGGATATATTTAGTGAAAAAAATAAGTTACAGACGAGTATATCTATCATGAACCTATTTTTATTAAAATGTATATATTTTATGGGAAACTATAAACGTCTGGGTGATAGATAGATGAGTGATTTTTTTTCTTTTTCTTTCTCTGTACATTCTAGTTTTCTACAAGTTGTGTTATGTGTGCAATAAAGTCTGGATTTCAAATGAATTGAAAATGTAACAAATATACCTTTACCATGGTTGTGTTAAAAATTTTTTATTGTCCTATTTATTATTACTAAATAAATGTTTCTTTGTTGTGAAGAATCTAGAAAATACAGATAAAAGAAGTAAACTACTTGTGATCCTAACACCAGTAGGTATGACCTGCTAACACGTGTGGTACACACACCCTTTCACATACTGTATTTTTCTTTTCAAAATTGGTATCATCTAATGTATAGTCTTAAAAACTTTTTTGTTCACTTAAATAATCTTTGCATGCCATTAAATAGTCTCAATCTATATTGTTTTGAATGGCTATGTAGTGGATTCTTTTTAAAAAAATACCAAAGCTTCTTAACCTTCTTTTAGAGACGTTTAAGTGATTTATTGTATTTTTTGGGAAAAGGAGGCCTTACTATATACAACCGTTAGTAGTGTCCACATGAATAGAGAGTTGGTGCAAACCATGACTATTTTTGCACCAACCCAATATCTGTGCACACAACCTTGACCCTTAGGACAAATTCCTGGAAGTAGAATTGATGGATTAAAGAGTTTTATGAAGTATCTAATGCTTAAAGTGTCTCTAAATACCTATGTTCCAGCACTCTGTTAAGTCTGATTTTTACGGAAAAGTGCTAAGTTTTTAGGAAACATGCTATTTATGCAACCCCGTGGTTTTGACTTTTTTTTTTATTGCAGAGCTTGAGAGGTTGAACATTTTAATATGTTTACACAGCATTGATATTTCTTCTTCTATTCATCTCTAGTTCCTTAAAAAAAAATTTATTTTAGAGACAGCATCTTTCTCTGTTGCCCAGGCAGGAGTCCAGTGGTTTGATCATAGCTCACTCTAAACTTTGACTCCTGGGCTTCAGCAATTCTCCTGCCATATCCTTTCGAGTAGCTGGGATTACAGGCATGAACCACCATGCCAGGCCTTTTTTTCTAATGGGATATTCCCTTCCTCTTAGTAATAATTTTTGCCCATCATATGTTTTATGAATATCTGTCCTAATTTGTCACTCATCTTTACTTGTTTACAATGCTTAGGGAATAAAAGGATATTAGAGCAATGGCTAGTATTCAGTAAGCGCTTACAACATACCAGTAACATCCAATACATTCTTCACTCAGTTCTCCCAGCACTTCTGTGAGATAAGGCGATTGCAGATGCTGAAGACTGAGGCATTACAGATACTAAGGTGCCTGGGATCACAGCTGGGAGGTGATGAGCTCAAGCCCCACTTCTGAGTCTACATCATTTCTTTTCTGGTTTCTATTTTCAGTGTCAAGCTTGGAAAGGCACAGATCTGTGCAGCAATTAAAAATAATAAGGTCAAATCTGTATGTAAGGCTACAGAACAATACCTACATTGTATTTTTAGAAGAATGTGTATAACTAATAAATTTTTTAAAGTACATATAATTATATGTAAAGAAGTCAGAGGAGATCTACTTTAGCACTTTGTTATATGTAGGTCCTGGTGGAAGAGGAGTAATAGTTACTTTTAATTTAAGCACATTTGTTTTTTCTTTTTCTTTTTCTTGAGACAGCAAGTCACTCCCTTGCCCAGGCTGGAGTGCAGTGGTACAATCATAGTTCACTGCAGCCTCAAACTCTTGGGTTCAGGCAATCCTCCAATTTAGCCTTCTAAGCAGCTGGGACTACAGGCCTGCGTCACTGCCCCCAGCTAATTTTTTAATTCGTAGAGATGGAGGTCTTGCTTTATTGCCCAGGCCATTCTCAAACTCCTGGGCTCAAGCAATCCTCTTGCCTTGGCCTCCCAAAGTGTTGGAATTACAGGTGAGAGCCACTGGACCTGGCCAGCTTTTGCTTTTCAAAACTTTTTATTAGGAAAATGTACTGCATCAATTTAAAGAGAATGAGGTTTCTGTTTTGGATAAGAAACATGGGTGAGGCGTTGAATATGTTTTTCGGTTTTGCACATTAGGACAAGCATTCCTTCATTCATCCACTTGTTCAACCATTCATATCTGGTTTGAAAGTCTAGTTTGTGTTGGTCTTGGGCTGGCTACTGGGAACACAAAGGCAGAAAGGTATAATCAGCCCCTCCTCTCAGTCTGGCAAGGAGACACACAGGACAGCTTCCATGTGAGAGCTGCTGTAAGAATAAGGCAAAGTCCAGTCCCTGCTCAGGGGAAGAGGGCCAAAGTTGGCCTGGGAGTGTCAGAGAAAACTGCCAAAAGGCTCCAGCTTTTAAACTGTGACCCAGCTTACTGAATTTTCTCTTTCCAGTTCCCGTAACTGTTCACACCCCCGGTCTCTTTCTTGTTACTAATCTGGGGTTACTATACTATCTTCTGTGGTCTGCTCTCTCTAATCCTATTTCAAATTATAGTCTCTCTTTTTTTTTTTGAGATGAAGTCTCACTCTGTCACCCAGGCTGGTGTGCAGTGGTGTGATCTCAGCTCACTGCAACCTCTGCCTCCCGGGTTCAAGTGATTCTCCTGCCTCAGCCTCCTGAGTAACTGGGACTACAGATGGCCGCCACCACGCCTGGCTAGTTTTTGTGTTTTTATTAGAGACAGGGTTTTGCCATCCTGGCCAGGCTGGTCTTGAACTCCTGACCTCAAGTGATCCACCCACCTCAGCCTCTCAAAGTGCTGGGATTACAGGGGTGAGCCACTGCGCCCGGCATTATAGTCCCTTTTTATATAATCTTTTTAAAACTTATCTCAATCTGAATGTGGCCTGTTTCTCTTGGGACATTTACTGATAGTTGGTGCCTTTTGCCTGAAGACAGGTGCAGTTGCTGGGAGCTGGCAGAATAAGGCTGGTAGCATGATAATGGCCTGGGGTAGTTTGCTTATCACCTGGGGATTGAGATCCAAGGCTGCTGCAGGAAGTATCTCACAGGTATCTGGTATAAATGGGGAGAAAATTGGCAGGTGGTAGGTGATGGTAGATGGTGTGTTTATGAGTCAGGTGGGACAAACTGAAGACCTCTAGAAATCATTTGTGAGATGAGATGAAGCCAGAGAAACAGTTTTATATGATTTTTGAGTGTGTGTTTGAAACTCTGAAGCTGATATTTTCTGAGAAACACCCATTACTTAGATGGGAAAATTGAGGGTTCAGTAAGTTATCAATTTACCCATTTAGTCATTCATGCGGCAAAAACTGAGGACATATTATGTACCAGGCACTGTATTAGGCATGGAGTGAATGAAACAAACAAAAACCCCTTCCCTCATGGGGCCACATTTGAACCCAAGTAGGGCTGCCTCTCAACATAGCGTTCTTTCCACTGTCTCAAGCTGCCTTCTATTAAGCATTTGACAAATCTCATTTTGCCAAAACATGACATGATGGGCCCACTCCTCTGCCACTTCCTGAGACCATGGGCTACTTTTGCATCTTTTCTTCTAGATGTGCACTTTCAGCTAAGCTTGGCAGGATCTCCAGACTCCTAGAACTCTGTCCTGGTAAGTCATCATCAGGACTAATCACAAACACTAATGTTGGTGCTTATTACTGAGCCGTTGGGTCTGTTTTTAAGAACACAAAGAATGAAAAGATTAGCTGCCTACAAGCTCCCCCATCTGTTCAAATGGAAAAACTTCACAGAGTCCTAGGGTGCTGGGCAGCGCAGATTCCAGCTTGTGTTTTTAAGAACGATTAAAAAAAAAAAAAGGACTGGGTGCAGTGGCTCATGCTTGTAATCCCAGCACTTTGGGAGGCCAAAGCGGATGGATCACCTGAAGTCAGGAGTTTGAGACTAGCCTGACCAACATGGAGAAACCCCATCTCAACTAAAAATACAAAAAAAAAAAAAAAAAAAAAAAAAAAAAATTAGCCGGGCATGGTGGTGCATGCCTGTAATCCCAGCTACTTGGGAGGCTCAGGTAGGAGAATTGCTTGAACCTGGGAGCCAGAGGTTGCAGTGAGCCGAGATAGCACCATTGCACTCCAGCCTGGGCAACAAGAGTGAAACTCCATCTCCAAAAAGAAAGAAAGAAAGAAAGAAACAAACAATTATTTCAGTGTCTCTCCAAATGAAAACATCTATTTCACCTCAAAGAATATTTTGTAGCAGTAGAATGTCGTGAGTAAGATCACAAACTTGGGTGTCAGTGAGACTGGGTTCCGGTACTAATTCTTCATTTTTGTAGCCATGTGACTTCAGGCAATTTCCTTAGCATCTGCAAACCTTGATTTAGTCTTCTAAAATAGAAATTATCAGAGACAATCCCTACCTCATGAGATTTTCATGAGGACTAAATGATATAATGCACGTTTCATACTTAGAGTAGTACAGGTCACATAGTAAGTGCTCAATAAATATAGTCTTTATTGTTATATGCATTACCTCTTTCACTTACCACACCCTTAAGAAGGAAAGAAAAAGTGATTATGTAATCTAAATATCTGTAGCCAGGGAAGCAAAGTCATAGTTTTATAAGAACATTTTTGATTAAAGAAAAACCATAGACATCTAAAATAAAAAATAGAAGCAGAACCCTAATGTGGCTAACACAAATTAGACAACACTTATAAAAGTTCTAAAGCTTTATAAAAACTGGAGACTAAATAGAAATCCACATAATTTCCTTTATTTTATTGCTCATATCTAACTTAGCCACTAGGAAATTAGTGCAGAAGAAGAGAGCATGAAGCAACCAAGATGAGGAAGAGGTGACATGAGGGACAAATACACAGGGAAAGGGGGACTCTGGGAGGCCTTTCTGCCTAGTGGTCAGAAGGAAGGCCAGATGGCAATGGCAGGCGCCTTAGACTAGAAAATAAGAGGCTCTCCTCTTTCTCCATGTGCAGAATCATGATTTATTTCTTTCCTTCATTACTCATAGTTGTCCAAAGTGAAGAAATTCTTGGGAAGCTATTATGAAAACTATTTACAACTGAATGCACTGCCAATTATAAGCATTGGACCAGCATTACTTGGGTTTAGAATTTGAGCTGACTGTGAATGGATTATGAAACCATGTGAGTGTCCCTTGGTTGGTGCGTCATAGCCTGAAGCTGCACTGTGTGGCTTGCAATGTGTTTCATAAAAATATTCGACTGAGGTAGCAGGTACAGGTGCTGGTGGCAGTGTTATTTCCACTTGCAGGAGCAGTCTAGCTCAGTAGCAGTGCAATCAGTTTATAACCGTGTGAAGATTTGTGTATGAGAACCTGAGTGAACTGACAACACATTACTGATTTACTCCACTAATGTCCTGTGCTTTTTATAGACTAGCACTGCTGGGCAGTGGGCCATCTGGCTTGCCCTTTAGTTTGACCTGGCCTGTACCATGGGTTTTGGAATCTGCCGACCTGAGTTCAAGTCTGAGCTCTGCCACCATTAGCTGAGCAACACTGGGTAATTTATTTAACATCTCTAAGCCACTGATTGCAAACCAGAGAGATGTGATAATAATCCAATTTACTGCATGGAGTTGCTGTGAAGATGAAATGAATAATGTGTGCCACGTATCTGGAAGAGCTTAACACATGCTCACTCCCATCTTCACTCCTGCAGCAACAGCAAAAATCATCTGTAGAGGTAACGATAACAAGATCTTATTTTAGTACCATCAGATGCTGAATAAGCTCACAGGGATCAGAGCCTCATAGTCAACTGGTATGTGAGGGACTCAGGAAGAAAACATTTCATAGGCAGACAAGAAAGAGTGTCAAAGAAGTAGATATTGAGGAAAAAAAAAACTCTTTGGAACCCTGACTACCATCCAGTGAGATGAGACTGACAATTAGAATAGATATAATATGATCCATGCCTCAGTTTCTATGCCTAATGTTATACAGTTTGGCTAAGAGTGCATAGTTTATTCATAATGCTGCTTTTATTTTTCTCAACTAATTGCTTTTATTTCTTTCTAAAGTCTCTGGTAATTCCAACTGATAGACTCGATCATTTATTGTCGAAAGTGTACGTTAGGAAAATTCAATCTTGTTAATTTTTAATAGTAATTTTTTCTGGTGTGTTAAAAAGGTGGGATACTATAAAAAACTATGCTTTATATGACAGCTCTTGTAAAAAAAATCTAGGACAAAGTATAATTGAAAATATTCTTCCATTTTTTCTAAATAAATCTCTTTTAAATTCTTGGAAAAGATCAGGCACAGCAAAAGTGAGTTAAAGCCTTAAAAATATGTTATTGTTGTCTTAGACCCCTAAGCAGAAATATACATTCATTTTAAGTTGCAAGAATAATAATCTAGCTCTTTGGGGATTTTAAAAATTTCATTTTTTTGCCATAAATGATTTTGAAACAAGGCAGGAATATAAATAATACATATAGTACTTCTGGATTTAAACATCTTTGATGAAATGATGATCCTGGCTGGGAATCTCCCTCTCTCATTATACACATGTTCATGTGTGCATATGCATGTGTATCTGTGAGTAGCTGTTTAGAATTGTTCGGCCTTCCAACGGATTGGTCACAGTCCTTCCTGTCATGGCAGTCTTCTCAGTCATCCTTCCAGCTTCCTAGCTCCCCTGGCAGTGGTGGAGAGGATCCCAAGCTGCTGTCAACTGAACAAGTGAAGGAAAGTTGGGTATTTTAAGGCACATGAATTATTTTAGGATTTCTGGTTGTCCCTGGCTAAGTTTTTGACGATTACTGGAGATAAGAAAACAAGACTTAATTGTTACTTTCTTTAAAAAAGAAAAAATACAACAACAAAAACTCCTGCAGAGTTTCAGAAGATTCTGGAAATTGACATGATTTCCTAATGTTCCAGTTGGTAGCTATCTTGGGCTGGCCTGAGGACTTGTCATTTCCATCTCAGGATAATCAGGCAGACACATACGCTTTTTGGGGGATAGGTCAAAACACGAGTGTGACTGAAATATTGAGGGCTTTTTTTTTTTCCTTTTGTGAAATTCTAACAGTAATCATATTCCTCATAAAAAAGTTTCCAATATTGAGAGAGTATAAGGCGAAAATAAAAAGGATCACTTCATTCCTAGTCACACCCCCTATGTCTTTAAAAGCAAGGAGACAAATATAAAGATCTTTGTATCCGCAATGAAAACTTTCTGAATGTTATATAAGAAGCTACTTATTAAGAGAGTGCTTATCTAACATTCTGAAGTTTTTGTTCCATATACAAGGATTTTTGTATTTGTCTTTTCGCTTTTTACATGTGTAGGACCATGCTGTAGATGCTCTTCAGCTATGTCTGCTTTTGTTTTACAGTATATTGTAAACATCTTTTTGTTGGTCTCTATAGATCTACCTCATTGTTTTCAATAACTGCATTGTACTCCACTGAATAGAAGTCCTATAATTTTGTGGGCAGATAACTATTGTATGTGTTTAGAAATTTCTCACTACAAGCAACTTGTCAATGAACCTTCTTGTAATCTTTGTGTACTCATGCAACTATATTCTATAGGTTAAATTCTTAGAAGTGGAATTATGTGAACAAAAGGTGTGTTAATGTGGTTAATATTGTATCAACTTGATTGGATTGAATGATGCTAAGTATTGTTGCTCCTGGGTGTGTCTGTGAGGGTGTTGCCAAAGGAGATTAACATTTGAGTCAGCGGATTGGGAAAGGTAGACCCACTCTCCATCTGGGTGGGCACCATCTAATTAGCTGCCAGTACAGCAGGAATAAAGCAGGCAGAAGAAGGTGGAAAGACTAGACTGGCTAAGTTTTCTGGCCTTCATCTTTTTCCCATGCTGGACGCTTCCTGCCCTTGAACATCAGTCTCCAAGTTCTTCAGCTTTGGGCTCTTGGACTTACAACAGTGATTTGCCAGGGGCTCTCAGGGGTTTGGCCACAGACTGAGGGCTGCACTAAAAGCTTCCCTACTTTTGAGATTTGGAGACTTTGGGACTGGCTTCCTGGCTCCTCACCTTGCAGATGGCCTACTGTGGGACTTCACCTTGTGATTGTGTGAGTCAATTCTTCTAATAAACTTTCCTTCATATATACATCTATCCTATCAGTTCTGTCCCTCTAGAGAACCCTGACTAATACAGTATATAAATTTAAATTTTTGGTTGTTATTGCTAAATGACCATAAAAAGGTAGTATATATTTACGCTCCCACTGACAATGTATGACCGTTTGTTATTTTACCCACACCCCCTATCCTTTAGCATTGTCAGACTTTGAAATTGTTGGCATCGCTATCTTATGGTTTTAGCCAGCATTTAAACAAATTATGAGTGAGGTCGATGTTCTCATATTTACTAATCATTTGTGTTTATTTTTCTATAGCGTGTCCATATTCCACACATCTACTTTATATTTATAGTAGCTTTGTTGCACATTAAAGATATTAGATATTTATGTGTCAAATTCTAAATGATTTTAAACTCTGCTGTCTTTTGAAGTCACGATTTATCTTTTGTAGGTGTGTGGATATCTTTAATACATATATATTCATTAAATATTCTACTATGGTGCATGTATTTCATGCCATTCTTAGAAAGGCTTTTCTCAATCCACAGCTGTTTTTTAAAATGAGCTATTTTCTTCTATGACTTTTACAATTTTGATGATTTCTTACCTATGCTTAAAAATTTGACACATTTGAAATTTATTTTGGTGTAATGCTTGAGGAAAGGATCCAGATATGTTTTTCTTCCAGATGGCTGGTCAGTTTTGCTCACAATATTGATTGAGACATCTTTCTTCTACTGATTAGTTACACAAAATCCCCATATGTGGTCATCCATACTCACTCTGCTCCACTGACCATTCTTGTTTGAATTTATGCAGTCTTATTTTAACATACTTTACTAGCTATTCTTCCTTTTCTGACTCTCTGACTCTCTCTCTCTCTCTCTCTCTCTCTCTCTGCGTTAAGCCCTAATAATAAAAGGATAGAAGTCTCTAGACAGGTTGAAGGTGACCTTGGGTCATGAGTATATATTTGGCAATTAACCTCCCAGATAAAGATGAGTTTATTCCACAAAATAGTTCTTGAAAGCCTACTGGGCCAGGCACTATCCTGGGCTCTGCAGACACAGCAATGAACAAGAAAGAAAAGGTTCCTGTTCTTGCCGAGCTTACATTAGAGAGTTGGGGAGGGGCATACAAATAATAAGCAAATAAACAAATGTATACAGTCATATTGTGCCATGAAGTGAAATGAAGAAAATAAATTAGGGTGATGAGCTAGAGAGTGAGGGAGGAGGGAGGTATTTTAGATAAGTTATTTGGGGAGGATTTTCTGAGTGACATTTGAGCATAGCCTTAAGTTAAGCTTCAGTTTATCATATCTAATTTCTTTCTAAATAGCTTGACCTTGATACCTTAGTGTCTAAAATAGAATTTGTTGTCTTTCCCTTAAAATCTGTTCCCCTCTGGTCTTTGCCGTTTTGGTCAGTGTTATCATTATATTTCTTAGTCATCCAGACCCTGACATTTTGGGGCCATTTTCTTCTTTCTTTTCTTTCCTGCATGACCCATTGGTAGATACACAGCACCTTCTCCGGGGTGTCTCCAGCATGTCTCTCTTCCTTGGCCATGGCCATTGTGTGTGCTTAAAATTGCCCACAGTATGATTTTCATGTCTGCCTCTAAGCCAGTGGCTCTGCCTCTAGTGTCTCCCGCTTTCAACCAAGACTCACCCTGCTGTGAGGTTAAGCTTCTAAAATACAGATTTCTGACCAAAATCTTTGAGCTGCTAATGGAAAATAGTTTTACTTATAGAATGAAACAGTAGACTGCTTTATTTCAGATTCAAGATCTTGCAAAATCTGAGCTCTGCTTAATTCTCAACTCTTCTTTCTAAATGAACACTTCCTATCTGCCAGGTACAGTTCTAAGTGCTGTATGCATTGATTCATTTAGTCTCCACAATAACCCTTTGAGGTAGGTACTATTATGATTATTATCATTATTTTTGAGACAGGGTCTCACTTTCTCAGCCAAGCTGGAGTGCAGTGGCACAATCTGGGCTCACTGCAACCTCTGTCTCACGGGCTAAAGCAATTCTCCCCCTTCAGTCTACCAAGTAGCTGGGATTACAGGTGCATGCCACCATGTCTGGCTAATTTTGTATTTTTTTGTAGAGATAGGGTTTCACCATGTTGCCCAGGCAGGTCTTGGGCTTCTGGGCCCAACTGATCCTCCTGCCTCGGCCTCCTGAAATGCTGGGATTATAGGCGTGAGCCACTGTGCCTGGCTAAGGTAGGTCCTATCATCATAATTGCCACCTTACAAATAAGGAAACTGAAGCGTGGAGAAGTTAACTGACTCGTGTACAGTCATGGAGCCAGCACATAGACATCCAGCATCGCAGTCGAAGAAATCTGGCCTCCACTCATGGTGGTATATGTTACCTTCTAATGTTCCAAGATCTATTCCTGCTTGTGTGTGATTGAATGTTGTTCCTTCTGGCAAAAATCCTCTTTTCCTAGCTCTATTTTTGCTTGTCTGTGTCCTCAAGGCCCAGCTCAGGTAGCCTCCTATCCCCCTCCCTCATCAGCCTCATCTGCATTAGCGGCTTCCACCCCTGAACTCTCAGGTCAGTTTTAGGATGTATCACCCACTACTACACAGTAGTACAGGTGATTTTGAACACATCTTCTATTTCTGCAACTAGATTGCAAACAATGTTAAGGTAGACACAGTGGCTTATTCCTCTGGGGCCCTAAGAAAGACCTAACTTGCCTAGTAGGTACTTAATGTTGATTGTTGACCAGGTGAATCATAGAACCACTCAACGGAATAAAGCTTGTATCCAGATATTGGTGACAACTTTAATACATTTACATTTAAATTATCCTTTGTAAAAATTTAAGGATAAAGACAGAGAAATTCACTCAACACACACTTATTGAGCACATGCTGTGCACCTGGCATTGTCGTCGTAGTCAGGAGGCATCCCTGAACAAATGAGACACAGTCAGAATACACTAGGTTGTGTTGCAGTAACAAACAATTGCCAAGTCACAGTGGCTTAAAAGCAAAGATTTGTTCCTTTATCCTACTCTGTGTCCTTTCACGGCTGCCAGAAGAATCATGCTCAGATTAATCACTCAGGGAGCAAGCCCAGTGGAACACCCTCCGTGTAGAGAGGTGCAGGTGCTGTGTCAGAGGGAGGAAGGGACATGGCAGATGTGCTGGCTGCAGAGCTCTGCCCACAGCAGCAGCACGCACCCCTTCTGCTCCCTTTCTATTGGCCAAAGCAAGTCACACAGCCACGTCCAACTCAGGGGGGCAGGGAAATCCACTCCTACGCTAGACCTGGAAGGACAGAGTGCCCATGGCTGTGGATAGCTCCCACAACTCCCCACAGACAAAGATTTCTGCCTGGTGGAGCTTATTCCAGACTCTCAAAGGGGGCACAGAAAACAGGTAATAGACACGATAGGTAAGTAAATGGTAGGACATGTTAGAAGATAACAAGTATTATGGGAAAAAAAAGCAAAGCAGGGTAAGGAGGCTGTGGTGCAGGTGTGGCAGGGGTGTGGAGGAGAATGGGATGTTCGTTAAGATGGTTACATTGGGCTGGGTGCCGTGGCTTATGTCTGTAATCCCATCACTTTGGGAGGCTGAGGTGGGAGGATCACCTGAGGTCAGGAGTTCGAGACCAGCCTGGCCAACATGGTGAAACCCTGTCTCCACTAAAAACACAAAAATGAGCCAGGTATGGTGGCATGGGCCTGTAGTCCTTGAAGGAGATGACAGAGTTGGCCATGTGGCTATCCTGGGAAAAAGGTTCCAGGCAGCAGGAGCAGCAGTGCAAAAGCCCTAAAGCGGGAGAGAACATGGCCGTGTGTTTAGGAACAGCAAGGAAGCCAGTGTGGTGGGGCAGATGGGGACGGACAGAGTTTGGGGCCTGAGGCCTTGGGGATTCCAGCTTTTCCTCCAAATGGTACAAGGAGGCATGGCAGAATTTGAGGCAAAAAAATAACCCGATTTCACTAACTTGATAAAGGATCTGTGTTGAGAATGGACTCTGGGAGGGCAAAGATAGAGGCAGGGCACGGCGGCGAGCAACTCAGTGATCCAGTTGAGAGCTGAGGGTGGCTCACCCGGGGATGGCACTTTTCCTTGCCCTGGGCTCTGATTTCAGATGTCCTTCAATCATGTGTGTTTTAAAATGCGGTTTTGGCTTCAAACGTTGCATGGCACTGAGAATGAAATCCAATTTCTTCCCACGACCCAGAGCACGGCCGAGCTTCACCCTCTGGCTTCACCCCCTGCCATCCTGCTCTTCGTTCACTGACGCCAGCTACACTCGCCTCCTTTTGGTCACTTGATTACAACAAATTCTTCCAGCCTCGTGAACATTCCCTTTACCTAGAACATGTTCTCTTTTTTTTCATGTCTTAGCTCAAATGTCTCCTGTTGGGAGAGGCTTTCCCTGACCTCAAGGAGGCCTCTCCTGCTTATTGTTCATCTCACCACTCTGTGTACTTCCTTTATGGTGGTTACTGCAGTCTGCAGTCCTGTAGTTTATATAATTCCTTTTCAGTGGTCTGTTTCTAACTGCTAGAATGTAAGCTCTATAATCAGACAGCTGGGATTGGCTCTGTCTTGTTCTATGTGGAAATTTGTGTCTAGAGTAGTACCTGGCAAAACTAGGCACACAACAAGTGTGTGTATGAACAAATGAATGAGTCAAGAGTCCCAAGGGATGAGAAGGCATCAAGGAAGCAAAGGTATAGAACAGTGCATAGAAGGCCCCAGGGTTCAAGTAGTCTCATAAAAACTGGAGAAGGTGGTGCTTTAGATCAAACTTGTCCAACCTGCAGCCAGCAGGTGGCATGTGGGTCAGAACGGCTTTGAATGTGGCCCAACACAAAATTGTAAACTTTCTTAAAACATGAGATTTTGTTTTTTGCATTTTTTTAAAACTCATCTGCTATTGTTAGTGTTAGTCTATTTTATGTGTAGCTCAAGAGAATTCTTTTTCTTCCAATGTGGCCCAAGGAAGTCAAAAGACTGGACACCCCTTTAAATGGGAAAGTGGTTTTTTTTTTTGTTTCTTTCTTTCTTGAGATGGAGTTTCGCTCTTGTTGCCCAGGCTGGAGTGCAATGGCACGATCTCGGCTCACTGCAACCTTCACCTCTTGGGTTCAAGCAATTCTCCTGCCTCAGCCTCCTGAGTAGCTGGGATTACAGGCATCTGCCACCACACCCAGCTAGGGAAAGTGTTTTTTGAACCCTGAAATGGGTACCATCACTCTGAGCATGCCGGGCCCTTATCATATTCTAATGACCTGGTTTTTGTATCTGTTTCCCTGACCAGGGGCTATGTGCTATTCTCCCTTTTATCCCTGGTACCTACAGGCTCAAGAAATATTTTTTTGCGCCAAACTATACTGACTGCTCGTGTGTTCAGACTCTCATGCTGAGCTCTCTAATTAGATCCTCATTAAAAATAAAATCTTATCATGAATCTTGTAGGGCCTTCATGGAAAAAAATTGTGCATGCCTGCCATGATATTTTGGACACACTGAGATGTTTTTAATCAAGCCACCATCTGGGTCATACATTCTGGTAACTCTATTTTATTGTGTTCCATCCATTTATGGCAGCCTCACACAATCTGAAGTATGGTATTTGAACTATGACCTATAACAACTCAGGGAGATGCCTATTTCCTTCCTGCAGTTTTAAGATCCAAAGCAATTTGCAATGAAAGAAATAAGGGACTAATAAGATGAAATGCAGTATTCAGGAGTGGACAGTGGACATGGGCAGGCATGGCAAAGATTTTTAACTGGGTGAAAAACTACGAGTAACTGAAAGAGGTGAATGCAACACTTTATTCACTATCACAGATGTTCCAACACAGGTGGAGTCCTAAATAGCAAACATTTTGGATGACAGAAGCATGAAAAATGTGAAAAAGGAAGAGGGAAGTGGAGAATAAGATGTGAAGTATGTTTTCTCTATCTTATAACTGCTGTTGAATTGGTTTCTTCTAAAACCCTATCAGTGACTTTAGCTTTAGGTTATAACTTTATATCCGATTTTTAAAAATTAGTTTCCTTATGTTTGCATGGTGCTTGGCAGCTTGCAAATACTTCCATCACCTGAAATTTCACCTGGTCTCCCAACAACCATATAGTAGGCAGAGTGGGCATACTTCTTTTCTTTGATTCTTTTTTTGTTTTTGAGACAGTCTCACTCTGTCACCTAGACTGGAGTGCAGTGGCCCTATCTCAGCTCATGGCAACCTTTGCATCCCAGGCTCAGACAGTTCAATTCTCCTGCCTCAGCCTCCTGAGAAGCTGGGATTATAGGCACATGCCACCATGCCTGTTTTTTTTTTTTTTTTTGTATTTTTAGTAGGGATGGCATTTTACCATATTGGCCCGGCTGATCTTGAACTCCTGACCTCAAATGATCCACCTGCCTCGGCCTCCCAGAGTGATGGGATTACAGGCATGAGCCACTGCGCCTGGCCCAGGCATACTTATTTTCATTTCACAAATGAAGAAAGAGAGGCTTGGGGCTCTGGGCACCTTGCTCCAGGCCAGAGAGCTGTTAATCGGCAGAGCTGCAAACACGGGCCTTTTGCTAACACACTTACTGTGTCCTGCCACCCTGACTTTGTTGTTTAAATCTACTGTTTTGTTAGATAAGGTTCTCCTGAGCCAAGATTTCAGTTGCAAGTGATACAGTGAGCAAGTGCTTCCAGGAGAAGCCAGTGAGGGTGGGGGAAGAGACATAGGGGAGGGGAATGAGGCCACACTCAGCCTGACTTTTCTTTTTACTCGTGTAAATGTACAGTATACAAGTATAATTTTGTTACATGCACACATTGTGCAGTAGTGATGTCAGATTTTAGGGTATACATCACCCAAATAATGTAGTGTACTCCTTACATAATACCTCATCATCCGCCCCCACACTGCCCCCACCACTCTGAATCTCCACTGTCCATCGTTCCACACTCTAAGTCAATCTGCACACATTACTTAGCTCCCACTTAGAAGCGAGAACATGCAGTATTTGTCTTTCTGTGTGTGACTTGTTTTACTTAAGATAATGGCCTTCAGTTTCATCCACATTACTTCAAAGGACATAATTCTATTCTTTTTAATGGCTGAACATATATATATTATATAACTTTTTAAATCTTATCATTCATTGATGGACACTTAGGTTGATTTTATATCTTTGCTGTAGTTCCACCTGATTTTTGAGGGAGGGGCACTACAGAGCATAAATTACATACATCTCAGAATTTATTCACCTTGGGGCAAAGGATTTGGTCTTTTGTATTTCCACATACTTCTGTTATTGGCCAGTGAGCAGGAGGTGTCCCCCACCACAGGGAGGAGCCAGGAGAATAAGAAGGACCCATTGCACCCAAGCAATCGCCTCACGGGTGGGAGTGCCAGCCTGTTAGCAGCAAAGCACACTTGGAGGGGCTCCAACGATGTACTCCAAACTACGCTCAACAGGAGGACTAAATAAGTGGGATAAGCAAAAGCAACTTAGAATTTTTAAAATGCTACCTGAGTATAAGAAATCGTTCTATTCTGGTGCATTCTTAGGGCAAATGGAGTCATTCCAGCACCTTCTTTGAAATTGGAATCAGATATACTTACAGTAATCTGACTCTCTCCCTTAGGAATCTGATATGAAGACACTCATTTAGAAAAAGGAGTTGTGGCCAAGGCTGGATATTGTTTCACTGAATTTACAGAATTAATTCTTTTAACTCATTCTGTTCAGACAAAGGATCAAGCCTGGCGGACAAGTGATTTAGCCCCAGGCCACAGAACCTGAACATGAAGTCAGGTCTCCTGACACCCAGTCCACAGTCCCTTCCAGTCCCTGACTGCCCAGCATTAGGAAGTGATTTTGCTTTCTAGCTGGGCAAGACAGGGATCCAGAGGGGAAGAGGTGAGGGAGACGTTCCTTTTTTTCACTCTGATCTTCAGCATTTTTGGAGCCCATTCAGACATGGAGAGAGACTGAATCTCTTGAATGCTTTACAAGTCCTTCTCTACCATGGATGGACGCTCGCCAGACAGGAAGGAAAGCACTCCTGTGACTTATTTGTAGAGACTGCATGATGTGACAAAGTCACATTGAATTGTGGGAAGCCATCAGGCCACAGTGAGGAAAGAAAGCAAAGGACAGGAGACTGCTTTGCTCCTGAGATGGCCATCACAGTGCCAATTGTGATCTGAAGGCCCTCAGAGTTTAGTAGAAGGAAAAAATTCCATCTCCTTGCATCCTTCTTTAAGGAGTGCCTGCCTAGTCCAAGGTTTTCCATTTTGTTTCTTTCTTCCTCTTTTATAAGGAATGATGTTATTTGAAGGAAAAACGTGAATGAGAGATGAAGGATCTGAGTGGTCTCACGTGCCTTGCCCGGCTCTTTTATGGACTGGGCACATCCTTTGTGTAAAATTCATGGAGTCATTCTTATGAGAAGTTTAACATCATACTCTATTCTATGATCTTAGATTTCTAAGAGAAATGTGCATCTCTAAAGAAAAAAAAGTTACTTGCCAATATCTAAAGCCTTTTAATTTATACTGAAGCTGAAAAAAAAGAAGGTTAAACAAAACCCAGATGGAAGCTGTCTAAATGCTTGGGTTAGAAAGAAGATTGGGTCAAATACAATAGCAAGTCCTAAAGCAATAGCCTGCTGCAGGGAGTACAAATCTATCCGCATTTAGTCTAAATGTAGAGTGACCTTTCACTACCAAGCCTTGAGCTTAAAGTTGGCTGCAGCTATTGGAAATCATTTCCAAAGGTCATTTGTAAAAAAAGAAAAAAAAGAAAAAAAGAAAAAAAAAGAAGTAATATGGATTTAAAGATACCTTCCATACATGTAGAAAGCCAAGTCTGCCATGCTAGTCAAAAATAATATGGGAGAAATCATTGTTGGAGTGATGAGTTTTGAAAACAATCTAAAAGGTCTAGGGCTACACAGATAGCAATTTAATTTTCTTTCCTTATCCATTAGAATTGTTCCTGTGTGTATCGCTAAGCTATTTACCAATACCATATTATAAACATCCAAAAAAGAATATGCATTATTACACTTAGAGGGAATTACTGAGAACCATTTACTCTCATTAGATCAGGGATATTACACTGAGGCCAGGCAGAGAACGTTCCCATGAGCAAAAGTCTGACTCTCATTCCAAGTGGTGACATTTATATGCAGTGTGTCCAACATGTCATAAGAAATTTTTCAAAGGGCATATATAGCTGAAGTCACTAGGGCATGATGCGTGCACCACCTTAATAAGTTAAAAAAAAACTTCATGGGCTTAGCAGGAGTACAGAAATACTCTTCTGTTCATCAGTGAATGCTAAATGAGTCCCCTTTTTAGATGCAGGCAGAAAGAGAGCAGGTTTGTGCATGTGTAAGAAATAAGACATGCTTTGATGATTCTCAGAGACATTTGCGCTTTTCCTGTGTTTTGTTTCTCCCAAAGTAAAATTTTGTTTAAAGTGGAAAATTGATTTATTTTGCTTGGAATAAAACAGAAATTCATAATAGATTGTTCTATTTCATTAGAAATCTCTTTGTCTCAAAAATTTTCTTTTTACTTTTCCCAACTAACCCGTTTCTTTTCTTTTTTTCCCGTGTGTGTGTGTGTGTGCGTGTGTGTGTGTGTGTGTGTATGTGCTGCTTTTCAGAGTAGATTCCTAAGGACAATGATGATATCGATTTAGATGCTGTATTTAGGACCTGTATGTGTATTAAATTTTAAATCAGAGTATTGAGAATCTTTTCATTCACTGCCACCCCCGACAAATGTATGGAGCGTCTCTCCTGTGCAGAACTCTCCTAGCCACTTGAACCCACTTAGATGAAAAATAAGACATATCTTCTGCTCTCACAGATATTTGTCTGTTTTTGTTAGCTGAAGACAGAAGCGCCTATCATGTGAGTTTTGTGATGCAGAGGAATAAACACACGTGCAGAAAAACATCTGACTTCCAATGTTGCTTCTAACATTTGCCAGCCTTGTAACCAGAGGGAAGAAACTTCATCTAAGTCTTAGTTTCTTCAACTGTAAAATGAGAACAAATAATATCAGTCTTCCCTACCTCATAGGGCTGTGGGGAAAATAAAATAAAAGTAAACATTACGAAAATGCCTCATAAATTTCAAAGTGTTATGCAAATTCAAGGCACTAATGCATTGAGTGAATGGCCAACTCAGTGCCGACTCAGAGCTGAGCAGGGTGGGTTCCCTACAAAGGGACAAACCCAAGGGAGAGTCACGACCATAGCCAATAAGAATTTTCTAGGTGACTTATGTGACATGGCCTGTATCTGTGGTTTTTGTTGTTTGCTTTTCTTTTTTTTAGGATTGTGGCAAGTATGTCGGGTCACAGAAGGGGCTTTTATCCTTGGGCATGTTACCCTGTGCTATTGCCTTTTGGAAATATGCCATCCTATTTTGTTGTGAGTTTGAGTATAAATAGTTCTCTTATAAAATGTGAACACTTTGTGCCTTTTATCTTCCTGCTGGCAATCCCGTGCATCTTTCTTTCATTATACAAATAATAATGTTTATAATAGAATATTTGGGGAAGGCCAAAAAGGAGAAGTGAGAAAAATATCACCCATAAGACAATCACTATGAACATTAGTTTATTTCTTCACTTTCTTTTCTTTCTATGCATATATGAGAAAAAACTATATTTGGTTTTGCATAGTTGTGGACAAAGTGCAGATCCAATGTTATAGTCTGCTTTTGTTTCCCACATAACGTAAAATAAGAAATTCCCTTTATTTCCATTTATTTCTTTCCTCTTATCATTCAAAACTCATGTTCTGCCCCATCTTCTTTTGCTAGCTCCCCATGTTTTGCTGATTTGATTTACAAAGGCCCCATCAGCATTCTAATGACATGTTTCTGCCACTAGAATCCGTCTCTTCTTCCTCTAAGAGTTAATTGAATTGTTTATATTTCTCATTTTACCACAAGCTCCTTCAAGTAGGAGCCATGTCTATTTGACTTCTTGTACACAGAGACCAGATCAGTACTTGGCATAAACTGCTCAAGAAATATTCGTGGAATAGACTACCAATTCCTATGATAAATTCCTAGCAAAAATCATGTGTGTCTGCCCTCTAGACCACTGAGTTGATAAACTGTAACTTCCTTAAAAATACCTCAATTGCTGGTTTCCAGTTACTACACAAATTGTTACTACACTACTATTAACATTCTTAAATGTATTTTTTCTGTGTTTCAGATTGTTTTTAAACTTAAGATTCATAAAGTAGAAATTCTAGGTCTCAATATTTTTTAATGACTTTTGACACGTATTTTCCAATTTCAAGAACTTGGATCTACTTTCACCACTGTTAACCTATATCCCAGAATTCATCAAGATAGAACAGATACTCCTTCCTCCAGGAAGCCTTCTCTGTTTCCCTAACTGCTCTACCTATTAAGCTTAGGTGTGTCTCCTCTGTGCTTCTATATAACCCTTCACTATAGAGTTAGGATGCTTTGCTATGGTTATATACTTACTCATCTTTCTTCCAAAGAAGACTGTGAGCTCCTTTAAGGGAAGAATGTAATAAATTATTACACTCCCTAGTGCCTAGAAGTATAACAGATTCTCAGTATATTCTTGTTGACTGTAAGACATCAGTACTTAATCCAACTATATAATAAAATTGACCCATGAATGAGGATAATAATGGCAATGATTATATACCAAACATAAATTGGAGGCCAGAGAGATGAATAGGCTACTAATGTATTCTTTACTCTGGAAACTTTGATAGAATTAATGTTCAATACATGCTATAATGCTCAATTATTCAACAATTCACACACTGGAATCAGGAAGTTACACAACACTGAATTTTCCATTCTCTATCAGCCTGCCTTTACTCTATTTTATATGTCAGGTTTCCTTCCTCTAAAAATTCTTAGGGTTTACCACTTCAGCATGCAGATTCAATTACTGGTAGTGCTGCCTAAGGCAAGCAGTCCTATCAGTGCTAAATCTGTTAAAAAAGAAAGTCCACACTTTTCTTGGGGAAGAAAAAGGTTTTATAATTTATAACAGTTCATAATGAATATTTTACCAAGGGCAGAAAATGAGCAAAGAGGTATGAAAGAGGCTACAGGATGATTTCCTAGCAACCCATCGGCCAAAATGAAGCCGAAATACGCTAGGTTCTAAATCCCAGTGCACGAAGAATATGTAAAAGTGAAGTGATCTTAAAGAATATATGCACTTTTTTTCACTTCTTCAGTTTTTCTTCAAAATGCTGATCAATAATTATCTATATAGAAATGATCATTAGATACGTAAGGAGAGTTTTAGGATGTTGATGGACCACAGGAGGCTCCTTTTTCTTATATTCATTTTCTAATAGCAGAGTTGGATTATTGCATTTTTTTTCTAGTTTCTCAACTTAAGAAGTAGATTGGGAAATTATAATTGGTTACAGACTCAATTTTACATGTTAAATAAAGGCTTTTGGTTTAAAAAGATATTGGTAAGAAAGAGCCAAGGGTTTCTTTCTACAAGGCCAAAAACCATAAATTTGTATAACCAGACAAAGTTCTTCACACCTAAATACCAAGTTATAAAAAATCTTGCTCCTAACTGATGTAGACATGATGCTTACTCTTCAGGGTGAGGTACCCATCTTTATTCCATTCACAAAAAATAGCCACTCATGTCTAGCATCCATCAGTGTGTGAATTCTTGACTTCCTTAGCTGCAGCAAGTATTTGCTAAGTGGCATGTTCAAAACAGAGCTGCGTCACTCATTCAAGTGTTACTAATTTCCATTGTAATGAGCACTTGAGAATGAACAGTAAGTTCATTGTTCAGGAATACATGTGCAATCCTGCTGTTGATCGCCAATAAACATGAACTCATTTTCCAACCCTCAGAGCTTGCCTCTGGCACATGGACTTTGGAGGTATGATTTCTGTGGGTAATTATCCCACTTTGCATGTGTACAGTGCTTTGTAGTTAACAAAGACTTCCATTACATAATCCAGAAGCGGAGGCCTGGCAATTTAATTATTACTATTAAATTGAAAGCTAACTGTAATCATTTCTGACAAGTTCCCTATCTTTGTCAGCAAATTTAGTGGGTTGAGTCAACTTACTAAGTTGAAACCAGTCCATTTTCCTCCATGCTGTCATTGCCCTAGTTGAAGTTCTTATCAACTCTCTCTATCAGCTGCAATATTTCTTCTAACTGGTCTTCTGTATCACAGTCTCCCATCCTCCCTTTCCCACTTCCCAATAAATCCTCCACACAGCAGTCAGAATGACCTTTAGAAAAGCAAATCTATTATGTTATTTTCCCTCCTTAACGTCATTTAGTGGCTTACAGCTGCCTTTAAGATAAACTACAAAATTCTCCAGAGTAAAAAGACCCATGATCTAGCCTCTGTCCAGAGGCTGAATTCAGAGTCCCTCAACACTGAAAAGATGACAGCGATATACTTTCTACTTCCTCATCCTTTCATCCACAAGTAATTAAGAAGGGAACAAACTGAAACACGAAACACGTATGTATGTTGTAGTTAAAACAGTTTCTTAAAACAGTCCTGATTACAAAATTCTGGATAAATTGATTAAACTAAACTTCTCTTACTTTTTTTTTTCGCCTCTGCTTTGCAAGTGCCCCGAAGAATACTCAAACTTTGCCAATTGAGTGATCTAGAACTGAGCTGTTTCTCTAGGAAAAACAGTCAAGCAAACAAAACAGTAGCAACAAAAACTCAACATATGTCACTAAGGAATCTTTTAGTTCATTCAGCCTCACTTACAGTAAATTCATTGTGCGTCAGGCACTGTTTCAGACCCTACTGGGGATTGGAGATACACAATGAATGGGATACTATTGCTGGCTTCAAGGAGTTCACAATTTAGAAGCTGTGGGGATGAAGGGTTATACAGTAAAGATTTTCCAGTCTTTCCTCGAACATCTGAGGCAACAGGTATCTCTGTGTTTCTAGCCTCCTTGAAGTCTCTGTTCACTACATCTTGTTCCATGACTCCACATGATGGTCCTTCAAGTATTTATTCATTTATTCAACTATTAAGTCATTCCTTTCTCACATGATAATTCCTCAATAATAAAATTGAATAAAATACATTTATTCAAAAAATTATATTGAACACCTACTATATGCCATACTCTGGGAATTCAATGGCCCTTGCCTTAAGCTCCTCATGGTTTTGTGGCAGATATAGACAAGCAGATAGACAATTACAAAGTGATGTGACAAGAAGAAGGACTGAGGGACTGAATCCAGACCTCTACGTGTGTGAGCATCTGTGTAAGGAGAGGGAGAATCTGACCTCTGTGCAAGTATTAGCCAGGCAGGCTAAGAATCATAGCGGGAGTCCAGGAAGAGGCACTGTCAATAAGCAATCACTGGTTGTACAACCAAGCACAGGAGGTTAGGGGAACCCTCTGTAGAGAGTATGATTGGAGAAAGTATAGGCCCTAGACCAGTGTGTTTCAAATTTAAAGGAGATCAAAATGCTCTGCACAACTTATTAAAACAGTTTTCTGGGTCCCCGATAACTTGAATGTCTCCACCAAATCTAATGTTAAAATGCAATCCCCAGTGTTGGAGAGGTGGCCTGTTGGGAGGAATTTGGATCATGGGGTTGGATCCCCTCATGGCTTCGTGCTGTCCTTGCCACAGTGAGTTCTCATGAGATCTGGTTGTTTAAGCGTGTGGCATTTCTCCCCCAACTCTCTGTCCCTCTTGTTCCTGCTTCTGCCATGTAACATGCCTGCTCCTTCTTTGCCTTCTGCCATGAATATGAGCTCACTGAAGCCTCCCCAGAAGTCAAGCAGATGCCAGCTTCGTGTATAGACTAGAGAACTATGGGTCAATTAAATCTCTTCTGTTTCTAAATTAGCCCACCTGAAGTATTTCTTTATAGCAAATGCAAGAATGGCCTAATATAGTCCCATCCTCAGAATTTCTTATTTAGTAAGTCTTAGGAAGGGGACAAGAATTTGCATTTCTAAGAAGTTTAGGTAATGCTGATATTATTGATCTGAGGAACCCACTTTGAAAACCACTGCCACAGGCAACTACACAAGGAACAAATCACTAAGTTTTATATATAAAAGTTATAAGTGCCCCATGAGTAGGTAACAAAGCTTTGCAGTTATTCAAAAGTGGATAACTTCTGCAATTCAGTAAACTGTTAGTGAGTCTTGCTATATTCAAGAAACTGTTCAACGCCCTGTTCTTTTCTAGGGTCAACCCCTCTTCACTCCCACATTCCCAGTGGTTTCTAACCCCTTTACAAGCTTGTTTTTTCACCTCGAAAATAAAAATGTATCCTTTTTGCTGACATTGACTTAAGATAACCTTAGGCGAGGTTGGAGTCAAGACCTAAGCTCAAAACCCAAAGTTACACCTGACTAGCCATGAGCTATGGAAATTAATTTAACTCGTTTAATTGTAACTTTTCCAATTTATAAAATGGGAAAACACTTATAGGGATTTTATGAGGATAAAATGAAATATCAACTTGCCTAGTGCCTGAAGCATAATCAATGCTCAAAATGTTCTAACTCAAAAGGGATGGTCTTTTCAATTAATTATGCTGGACCAACTAGTTATTTCTATCTTAACTCTCACTTCCCAAACAAAAATTGATTTTGGATAGAAGGTAGAACTATTTGAGATAGGCAAACAATAATGCTTTTAGAAAAAAACAAAGGGCAATATCTTCATAAATTTGGAGTCGGCAACACTTTCTCAAACAGGGTACAAAGGAACTAACAATAAGGGAAAAATCTGGTAAGGTCGACTACATTAAAATTAAGATTTTTTTTTTTTATTATCCAAAGACACCATTAATAGAATAAAAGGAAAATTTACCAATAAGAATAAGATATTATAATACATGTATCTGACAAAAGAATATATAAATAACTCCCATAAATCAGTAAGGCAAAGTCAATCTCTCAGAAAAATGGCAAAGAATTTGAAAAGGATCTTCATAAAAGAGGATTACAAAATTATCAAAAAAAAATTGAAAAGCTACTCACTCCTTCATTACTCATGAGGAAAAGAAAAAGTCTATACTGTACATACTCATCAGTATAGCTAAGATGCAAAAGTACACAATGCCAAGTGTCAGTAAGAGTACAGATGAAAAGAAACTCCCATACACTGATGGAGGAATATAATTTGCATAACTATTTTGGAAAACTTTTCAGCAATCAGTATCAACCAAAGCCAAGCATATGCCTATCCCAGACCCAGAAGTTCCACTTTTAGTTCTACACCTACCAGAAAGACATGCATGCACATGTTCACCAAAACATATTTATTTAATATTGTTTATAAGAGATCCAAACTGGAAACAACCCAAAGATCCAGCTAGAGTAAAATAGATAAATATATGTGGTACATCAACATAA
The DNA here is from genome assembly GCF_030222135.1 of Aotus nancymaae. Classification (NCBI taxonomy): domain Eukaryota; kingdom Metazoa; phylum Chordata; class Mammalia; order Primates; family Aotidae; genus Aotus; species Aotus nancymaae. Next base: position 49,719,003 of record NW_026988432.1, on the reverse strand, counting down.
GAGAAAGCCACACAGCAAAAAGAATGAATGATCTACAACTACATGCAACAACATGGATGAATTTCATAAACATATGATTAAGCAAAAGAAGACAGACACTATTCAATTTATACAATATTCTAATCCAGTCAAAATAAATCTATGTTGCAAATAGACTTTTGCTTCTGATCAAGATGGAGTAACTGGGGCCAAATTTATTCTCTTGCCAAAAGCAACAAACCAAACAAATAAATTAAGACAAAATAGAATTAACTACAGTTTGCATGACATTGAACAGCAGGAAAAGGTGAACAATAATTTCTGAGAGATAGTAAACAAGCAAGACAAGCCATGTGATTGTCTCAGTTTACCAACTTGAGTTCTCAGGTTGTAACATAAGGAGAGAAAACTGCAATAGAGCCCAGAAAACTCTTTAAGTTTAAGGGACGAATATGAGAATCCATGAACAATGTGTCTAGAGTTCTCAAGACAAAGAACCAGAAAGGTGCATGCAGTTCAAAGAGAGAATGCTGAACATCTGCTGAAGCTCCCCACTGGGTATTCAGCAATTTCTGATGAGTACATACATATGTCATAATGACCCAAGGCAGGGAAAGAACCTGGATTAGAAAGGATTAGAGGGCACAGTGCCTGGCACTTACACAAGGCTGGGAACAGTTTAGTTGTATTCCTACCAACTAAACTGGAAAAGTTATAATTTTTAGGGCATTGAGTAGATGCAAAAATCTTCCCAATGTTCAAGAAGGTCCTGCCTCAGTGTTAATATTAATTAGTCCTAGACTGGTCACTGCTTTAGATCCATCTAAATCATAAAAACAAGAACCAAAATTATCAAACTGTTTCCAAGTAATTAAACTACATACTGGTATAAGTCTTGAGAAAATTTCTAGGAATACAAAAACATCCAACATAAAACAGGATAAAATTAACAATGTCTGGTATTCAATCAAAGGTTACAAGGTTTGTAAAAAAGCAGGAAAGCAAGACCAATAATAAGGAAAATAAATAAATCAACCAAACGTAAACAGAAATTACACAGAGGTGAGAATTAGCCGACAAGGATATTTTAAAGAGTTACAACTATGTTCAGTTATAAGTATATTCTGTATGGCCAAAAAGTTAAGTAGAGACATGGAAAACACAAAAAAGACATAAATTAAACTGTTAGAGATAAAAACTAGAATATCTGGGACAAAAAATTATACTAGATAAGATTAGTGAAATTTAAGGCATGGCAATAGAAATTATCCAAAACAAAAATACAGAAAAAAGATACAAAAGAAGAAAAGAGAATTAGTGATCTGTCAGACAACTTTAACCAGCCTAATATTTTATAATTGAAATACCTGAAATGAGGAGAGAAAGATATGAAAATCTGAAAAATAATAGCTCAAAATTTCATACTTCTGATAAAAACTGTAAGTTCAGAGATCTAAGAAGTTCAGGAAACCTCAACCACAGAAAATCTGAAGAAAACTACATCAATGCACATCACAATCAAATTCCTCAAAATTGAAACAAAAAGGAAAATCTTATAAACAGTCAGAGGAACAAAAGACATGTTTTATACTGACGAACAAAATTAAAGATGGCAGGATTTCTTGTTGGAAACAGTGCAGGTAAAAGACCTTTAAGTAACAGTTCTATAGTACTGAAAGAAGACCACTTGTCAACCTAGAATTTTATATCCAGCAAAAATATCTTTTAAAAGTAAAAGTTAAATAAAGATGTTTTGGGGCATATAAAAGTTGAAATAATTTACAGAAAAATAAAAAGATTTCTTTAGGCAGAAGGAAATTGATACTGGATGAAAACTGTGTTTATACAAAGGTATAAAAAGCAGTAGAAATATTAGCTATATGGGTAAATGCTGTGGTTTGGATATGATTTGCTTGTCCCCATCAAAATTTGTATTGACATTTGATAGCCAACGTGTCAGTGGTGGGAAATGGGGCCCTGTGGGAGGTGTTTGGGTCATGGGGGCAGATCCCTCAAGAATGGCTTGGTGCTATTCTCATGACAATAAGTTAGTTCTAGCTCCAGTAAGATTGAATTGGTTCTTGAGGGAATGAATTAATTCTAGGGAGAGTAGGTTGTCATATAACCAAGACATCTTTTAGGTTTTGACTCTCTGCATGTGTCTGCTTCCCCTTTGACCTCTCTGCCATGGTTTGCAGCACTAAAGCCCTTGTTAGAAACCAGTGTCATGTGCGTGAAGTCCCCAGCCTGCAGAATCATATGCCAAATAAATAGTTTTTCTTTATAAATAACACAATCTCAGGTATTCTGTTATAGCAACATGAAATTGACTAAGACAGTAAACATAAAAAACTGAAAAAAAGTTATTTAAACCTTTCAAAAGACAACTGACTAAGCAATAATAATAATAATATGTTGTGGGATATATGGCATATAAAAGTAAAATACATGACACCAACAGGGGGTGGGGGAAATGGAAGTATCATAAAGCTTTTATATTATGTATCCAGTGGTACAATATCTGCTATGGTCTGAATGTGTTCCCCCATCACCTGCAAACTCATATGTTGAAACCTAACCCCAAAGGTGATGGTATTAGGAAGTGGGGTCTTTTGGGAGATGATTAGGTTATGAGGACAGAGCCCTAATGAATGGATTCGTGCGCTTATAAAAGAGACTTCAGAGAGCTTCCTTGCCCTTTCCACCATGTGAGGACCCAGAGAGAAACTGGCAGTCTGCAACTTGGATAAGGGCTTTCACTAGAACCTGATCATGCTCAACCTGATATTGGACTTCCCATCCTCTAGAACTATGATAAATTAATTCTATTGTTTATAAGATACCCAACTTATGACATTTTGTTATAGTAGACACAATGGACTAAAATGATATAACTTAAAGTAGACTGCTAAAGTTAATGGTGCATATTTACTCTATAAGAATGACCAAAAAAAAAAAAAAAAAACCCACAAAGAGTTACAGCAAATAACCAAACAAAAGAAATAAAATTGAATAATTAAAAAATCAATTAATCCAACCCAACAAGAAGTCTGACAAAGGGAGCAAGGGAACAAAGAAGATATGAAACAAATAGAAAACAAATGGTAAGGAGATAGTGTTTAAATTAACCATATCAATAATCACATTAAATATAAATGGTGCAAACATGTCAATTAAAAGGTATTTATGTTTATTGGATAATAAAAGCATAGCACAACAATATTCTGCCTTTAAAAGGGCACTTCAAATATAAAGACAGAAATAAAAGTTTGAAAAAAGATACACATCATAACACCAGTCAAAAGAAAGCTAGGGTTCTATATTGAGCCAGGCAAAGTAACATTCAAAGCAAAGAATATTACCAGGTATAAAGAAGGTCATATTATAACAATAAAGGGTCAATAAGTCATGAGGATAAAACAATGCTAAGTATTTATGTCCCTAAAAATAGAGGTTCAAAATACATGACACAAAAACTGATAGGCCACCAAGGAAAAATAGTCAAACCCATAATTGTTGTCAGAGAACTCAATACCTCTCTTCCAATAAAGAACAGAACAAGTAGGCAGATACTTATCAAAGCTATAGTAGACTTGAAAAACATTATTAATCAAACTGTGGTGGTTCATGCCTGTAATCCCAGCACTTCTGGATTGCTTGAGGCCAGGAGTTCGAGACCAGTCTGGTTAATATGGCAACCCTGTCTCTACTAAAAATACAATAGTTAGTCAGGCGTGGTGGCAGGCATCTGTAATCCTAGCTACTTGGGAGGCCAAGGCACAAGAATTGCTTGAACCCAGGTAGGAGTGAGCCGAGATTGTGCCACTGCACTCCAGCCTGGGAGACAAAGTGAGACTCAGTCTCAAAAATAAATAAGTAAATAAATAAAATTTTAAAATAAAGAAAAAGGTTCATCAACAGGTGAATGGATAAACTCATTCTGATATATTCAACACAATGGAAAGCTACCCAGCAACAAAAAAGAGTGATCTATTGATACATGCCACAACCTTTATGATTCTCACAATAATTATGCAGTGTTAAAGAAGCCAAATGGAAATGGATACATATTGTATGATTCAATTTATATAAAACTCTAGAAAATGTAAAATGACCTATTATGACAGACAGCAGATCAGTGATTGGGGTGGTAGGGAAGAGTCAAAAGGGACACTAGGAAACTATTTCTTTCAATATGTGCAATTTATTGTATATTAATTACACTTCAATAAAGCCATTTTAAAAGGCTAATGGCATGGAGCTGAGTGTTAGTGACTGGAAGAAGGCTGGAGGGATTTTGGGGTGCAAGTAATTCTTTGTTGCTTGATCTGCATGCTGGTTACATGAATGAAAATTTATTGGGTTGTTAGGATTCACTTTTTTATAAGTATGTTATGCTCCCAAAACTATTTTGCTTTAAAAGTTATATATGTTTCACATCCAAAAATAATCTGTAGTCAATGGCTTTTTGGTAGTGAGCCTTAAATCTCTCCATCTATTAATTAATGGCCTTAGCATTTGATCTGTATGTTTCATATCATGCCTCACTTTCTCTAGCATGCTGTAGTAATTTAGGTGTATGCTGTGTCTTCCCTGCAAGACTATGTGTACCTCATTCCTTTGTGTTTCATTCTTCATGCATCCTGCAGAATCTGTCTAGTATCTTGCTCATTATCAGTGATTGAAAAGTGTGTTTAATAAAGGAACACAAATTTATTGAGGAAAAGAAAGTTCTAGTCCATTGCAATCCCATGTTCCTTGCCTTGTTACCTTTTCACAGTTTTCTTTTATTCTTCCTTTCCCTTCCTCCTTCTGCTCTTCAGGCCTATCTTATTTTTCTTCAGTATGCTTGCTGCCTCCCCAGTGTGGCTGGAATTGAGTGAGAAAAGAAGGGAGGAGAAGGTAATAAGGTCAGAGAGAAACTTGGGGCTGAGTTCTGGCAGCATGGGGATAGGGATTTGTAAGATTGTGTGAAATGGGGGACCTATGCAGTCTCTGAACCTACTTAAATATTAAAATGACCACTTAAACATATCTGTTGGGATTTGATGGTGGTGAGTATATGACAAGAGGGAAAGAAAGAGTATATGACAAGAGGGAAAAAAGAGGCTATGGCATAATCCAAACAAGAGATGATGGGGGCTTAGACTAGGGTAGTAGCAGTGATACTGTGGACAAGTGGCGCTTGACATTTTGAAAGTGGAGTCCTTTTAATTCTCTATGGGATGAAAGAGAAAGAAAGGAATCAAAGATGATTCCAAGTCTTATTGCTCAAACAGCTGTAAGGAAGGATGAAATTGCCATCAATGGCCATGTGGAAGACTGTGGACTCACGGGAAGAAAACCAAAAACATATTTAGTTTGGACATATTATGCTTCTTAGACTTTTAATAATAAATGCCAAATATGCGGTTGGATATGAATTTGATGATTAACAGCATGAGACTAGATGAGGTTACCACGTTGTAAGAAGGGAGGAGGACAAAACAGCATTGGGCTACCTCCATGTTAGAAAAGTAGGGAAACAGGAGGAAGCAGCAAGGAAACTCAGAAGCACCTGCCAGTGAAAGCAGGAGGTGGAGGTGACTTAGATGCCAAGTGAAGACAGTTTTCTGAGGAGAAGGGAGTAATCAACTGTGTTAAAGGTTTCTGATGGGTCTGATGAAGATAAGGACTAAGGCTTGACCGCTGGGTCTAGGAATAGGGTGTTCATTGAAGACCCAGAGCAGTTTTGTAAAGTGATGGAAGTGAAAGTCCCTGTGGAAGGGCTTTGAGGAGGAATGGAGAAGAGCAATGTTTGAAGAACATTTCTGCAAGAGGCAGGTTGGTGGGCAGTTGTGAGGGTAAGTAGCGTTAGAAGAGAATATTGAGGATGGGAGGAAGAATGGCATGTTTGTGTGGTGATGGAATGATCTGGTGAAAAAAGGATAAATTGATGTTGTTATTTGTCATTTATTTTCCTGTTCATATCCCATGCTGTTCTTATGTTTGGGGACCCCACCGTTGAAGCTGAGCCCACACATCCCAGATTCTCACTTTCTCAGAATCCACAAAGACAGGGCACAGGAACATGAGACTCTACCACCAGACACCTCCACCCCTTGCTCTGAATTAGAAGCGAGTGATATGAAGCACGGATCACACTGCATCCTTTCTGGAAACAGATGCTAGTGAGACCTCAGGCATAGAAAGTTTGAGAAAAAGAAAAGTGTTATGTTTTCCTTTAAAGGATTTTATAATCATTGAGGGTGGGAACTGACTCTCTCTTATTTACCATTGAAGCTCCTGAGCCTGGCACAGTTCCTGATGCCAAGTAGAAGCTTATTAAATAGGTGATGAATAAATAAATGAATACAGACTAGCTTTACTTAGTTGGTTGATTGATAGAGTGTAAACAAATTCACTTCAAAGGTGTACTTCAATCACTATCCCTTGTTTAGTGGACCTTAATCAGCCTTAAAAAGACAGAATTGAAGGTAGGATTGCTTTGAAAAAAATTTTTTTAAAGGAATGTGATTTTGTGCACCTTGATATCAGACCTTACATTTGGTATTGGTAAAGTGGCCTGTTTAACATTTCACATGATGCATTAATACTAGAAAAGGAGAACAGGACAGAAAAATGAAAAACAATAGCATTTTTTTCTTGACCAATGCAATGGCATTAAACCACTATAATAGTTTTCAATAAAAAGAACAAGAAGAGAAATAATTGTGCTTGAATTTAAAGTAGAAAGTTTTACTTATATACCTTGTAAATACACTGTAAGTCAAGTTTCAGTAAGTATTCATTTGCAGGTTCTTTTGTTTAGTTGAAGTTTTCATTTCCTTATAATTTGCAGGCAGACACCTTAAATGCAGCTCAAATACTTAAACACATCTCATAACTTCAAACTACTCATTAAGAACATTCGTCTACTAGGAATGATAATCACCACCCTCCTCTCCCCATGTTGCTGTCGATGGCAACCAATAGGAAGGAGTGGGAGGGACACCTGATGGTTTAAACAGTCTCTCGTAAATTCTAGAGGATTCCAGTCTCACACTATCCACATAGAGCTCTCCATGGTTAATCTTGCTTAGCACTACAGGTGTTAAATCTGTCTCAACCCAAAATATTTCCACTTCATAGTAAAAATACTTGGGTACCATAAGCTTTTTTAAAAAAAAAACAGAATGGAAGAATCACAGAAATTAAAGAGAATTTAAACCTTAAATTTTATTACCTGGAAAAAAATCAGAACTTTTAGGTCCAGAAATGAAGTGGTTTTAAAGTGGTATTAGTAAACTAATGTTGATGACTGTCTCATAAAGAATAACGAAAGAATCCAAGAAATCTTCTTTATCTGTGAATTTTTATGTTACCAACCTAGAGCCAAGATTTCTGTCAAGCCACAAGTATTGCTACTAAGACACTGTAAAGGCAGTTTAATATTATCTTAAGATAAATGAGGAAACAATATGATAAATGAGTAAAAAGAAAGACAACTAAAGAAAGAAAACCAGAAAGACTATATTCAATTTAACTGTTTTTTTTTTTTTTAGAAAATTACACACAATCCTAAAAATGAAAGAGTTATAACTACGTGGAGGAAACTAAAAGCAAAGAACATTTACTTTGTTCTGAATCCAGCCATTTGGAAGCTCTGAACTGAGATTGCACAGAGAGATTCTGATCATAAAACAACTAGTTGTATTAGTTTGCTAGGGCTGTCATAACAAAATGCTGGACTGCGGGCTTAAACAGAGATGTATTCCTCATGGTTCTGGAGGTTAGAAGTCCAAGGGCAAGGTGTCGGCAGGGCACATTTCATTCTGGGGCCTCTCTCCTTGTCTGGAGAATGGCCCTCTTTCTCTTCTCCCCTTGTCTTCACATGGTCTTTCCTCTCTGCCCCAGCATGTTTGATGTCTCTCTTTGTGTCCAAATTGCCTCTTATAAGGATGACTGTCAGAATGGATGAAGGCCCACTCTCAAGGTCTCATCTTAACATAAATATCTCTTTATAAGCCTTATCTCCAAGTATAGTCACATTCTGAGGTGCAAGGGGTTAGGAATTCAACATATACATTCTGGGATCACACAACTCAGTTCCTAACACTAGATTTCAGAAAGATTTTATACATCAATGTATATATTTAAAAGATAATGCTAGAAATGTGTTTTTCATTTTTATTTTCTCTTATAATTTTTCTGAGGACTAAAGTGACCTAATTCATAATAGTAATGATCAGCCAAATGCTTACTCTGTGTTGCGTGTGTGTAACAGAGAGAAAGACAAAGAGACACAGGGAGACAGAGCCAGAGAGAGCGACTTTCTCAGTACCTTTTCTCAATGCCTTCTCTCTTTTGATTTCTGATAACATTTTTGTTAGATAGCCTCTCAAATGACTCTCAGTGGTCTGTACCTCCTGTTATTCATGCCCTTGTGTATTCACTTGAGTGTGGGCTGGATTTATTGATTTAGTTTTTTTGGGGGGGGGCGGACAGGGTCTCGCTCTGTTGCCCAGGTGGAGTACAGCGGTAAAATCTCGGCTCACTGCAACTTTCGCCCCCTGGGTTCAAGCAATTCTCTGCCTCAGCCTCCTGAGTAGCTGGGATTACAGGCGGACATCACCATGCCCAGCTAATTTGCATATTTTTAGTAGAGATGGCATTTCACCATGTTGCCTAGGCTGGTATCAAACTCCCAACCTCAAGTGATTCACCTGTCTCAGCCTCCCAAAAGTGCTGGGATTACAGGCATGAGCCATTGTGCCTGGCCTGGATTTATTGATTCTTTTCTAATGAATAGTATATAGCAAAGTGACAGGACATCACTTCTAATTTTAGTTTGTAAAAAGATTGTGGCTTCCATCTCAGGTGCCTCTCTCTTGGAATGCTCACTTCTAGGGAAAGCTGGTGGCCATGTCACAGACAACCCTGCAGAGGGGCCCATGTGGCTGAGATGGAAGCAGAGCTTGTGAGACCTTCCAGCAGCTACATGAGTGAGCTTGCAGGTAGCAACCCTTAAGATGACTGCAACCTTGAGGAAAACCCCAAGGTAAAACTTCCTAGCTAAGCTGATTCCTGACACACAGAAACTGTGGAATAATAGATGGCTGTTGTTTTCAGCTGCTAAGTGTTGAGATAATTTGTTATGCAGCCATTTGATAACTAATAAAAGCTTAGCCTGCAAATGTCAGGCCAAGATTTCCTTTTCAAGCTGTAGCCTGGGATATGTGAAAAATAAGCAAGTGTTTTCAAAAATCAGTTTCAGAAAACTTTCATTAACACCTTTAAATTGAGATGAAAAATCTAGGATAAAAGTTTTCAGCACAATAACAAACCTGAAAAGAAAGATTGCTCTGCTCTGTCTTTCTATTAGTAAAGCAAAATTGTGTATTTTAATGTAAATGATTTACATTTTAGTTCTATAATAATTTAGTTTAGGCTGAATTTTCAAAAAAAATCAGTAGCAATTTTAGTTTCCCTTTTAAGGAGAGCCAAAAGTTCAAGAATCACAAAATTAATAGTGTCAGTAATATTAAATTATATAGTTAATATGGAATGCCCATCTAGATGACAGAGCCAGATTCTTTATTCATTGCTCACACATCTTGTAGGCCAGGAATTATGGGTCTGGTCCAGTTTCTGAGTCCATCATGATTTGCTTCCTGTGGTGCTTAGGCGCCTGCCCTGTCCATCCCAGATGATGTGGACAGGCCTGGGTGATACCCCTAAGGGGTAGCTCATTATGCACCGTTCTTACACTCTCATTCTTTGACTTATGCTCTTATAACATACCCTGTAAACATGACTCTAAGTCAGCAACATTTTTTTTTAATTGGAAGGCTTTAGACACAATGATATAATTTAGATGCTTTGTCCTGTCCAAATCTCATGTTGAAAGATAACCCTCAATATTGGAGGTGGGGCCTGTGGGAGGGATTCCTCATGAATGGCTTGGTGCTGTCCTCATGATAGTGAGTGAGTTCTTGAGAGATCTGGTTGTTTAAAAGTGTGTAGGATCTCCCCTATCCCTCTCCCCATCTCTTGCTCCCACTCTCACCATGGGATACCCCAGCTCCCCCTTTGCCTTTTGCCCCGATGGTAAGTTTTCTGAGGCCCTCACCAGAAACAGATACTGCCATCATGCTTCCCTTACATCCTGCAGAACTGTGAGCCAATTAGATCGCTTTCCTTTATACATTACCCAGCCTCAGGTATTCCTTTGTAGCAATGCAAAACCAGCCCAAAACAAATCAGGATGTGAGGGAGAGGAAAGGCCTGTTCTTCATCAGTGCTTTTATAATCATTGATTCACAGTTAGGGTAGCAATGCTTCCATACAGGACAAAACCAAAATCCACGGGTTGGAGAGGCTGCAAGGCAGGAAGGAGGATAGCTGCCCCAAAGGATATTTGGGGAGAACATCCTTTGGGTCAGTTTAATAATTTTCAGACAGGCTTGAGGACACAGACTCCAGTTAAAGCACTGCCTTGGATTTCTGTCCAAAATACTCTCTTCTCCCTCTACAGTATGCATGTAAGTGAAATGCATGGCTGTGTGCATATGTGAGTGTAATCTAACAACAGATGTTATATCTATGTGTATATACAGGTACCTAAACTATGCCTAATCTCTTAATTTGACTCTATGCTACTTGTCAGAGAAAACCAGTAGAAAATTTATTGATTTGGGCTGTATTTCCTCTATTGTCAACAATAATCCTTTGTATTTTAAACAAATGTCCCATAATTATCAGAAAAATATACAGTATTTTTTGTTAGTATTTTAAACATCTTAGCACAATGAGTCATAACATGGGTCTTGAATTCTGACCTCCTGAGTTCCAATTTTGCTTTACCACTTGCTAGCTACATGCGTGGATTGTTTCATTCTGTGAGTTCCACCTTTTCATTTTTAAAAGGGGATAACAGCAGACACCACTGACAGGGCTAGAGAGTGCTTAGGATCCACACACAGCTATTAATCAATACATGTTAGTGATCATGCAGAAAGGTGGAACAACTTTCTTAAAATAAGTAATTCTCCAGTATATAACTGTGAACAAAATTCTAAGTAGAGAAAGTGTTATTAGTAGTAGTATAATACTTAGCTATAAAACAAAATGTTCCAGTAATAGCTATATTATCTATTATAAAGCACAATAGTTATAATGCAATCCATCTTTCTAAGCCATCTGTGAGGATTTGGTTACTTCTTCTTACATAATCTCATTTAAGAGGATCCCATGGGATGGAATTAGAGGAGAAACCACTATGTAATGATGAGATCACTCTACACAATGCAAGAGTTCTTGCTAAGCTGCATGTAAAGGGTGTGTCTTGACTTGCATCTTAGACAATAATTCCATGGGAAAGAGTTCGGCAAATGGAGTTGGAAACTTTTGATAAGGAAAGGGTTAAGATAACTGTGATCCTGTAGCCTGGTGGCCATCCCACGACCCCACCATAGAATAGCACTCAGAATTTATCTCCAACTGCTAATCACTTTCCCTTTATAATAGCACATAACCACTTTACTATACTACCTAACAAGACATTTTGGGTAATATCACTGTCTTCAAGGCCAGAATAAGGCTCAGCCATCATTTTTCTGGCCTAATATAAATTTCTGCCACAGGCTTCTAGTCAGGGTCTGCATAGGACCAGTTAGGTATACTCTCTGCCTTTAATTTTCTCCATAAAGCACACAGTTCTAAACCATAGCATACAACCTGGAACTATGAAAAAGCATTATTTTTATTTTGAATTCCCATTCTGCATAGGTAGTTATTTTGCGTCATTTCATTCTATCATCAACAGAAGGAGCAGCATCAACCCTCATAGCCAGCTGTTGCTGGAGGGCCCAACACCAAATCCCAGCTGAAGAACAGTTTCTCATCTTTTGACATGCAGCATATAGTGATGGGCATGGAGCCCTTCCACACTCCCCACAGTCCGACTTGCCTCTCCATTGTGCCCTCCTGGTACCCCGCTCATATTTTATTGTGGCACCTATATCACTGGGTCTCACTCACTAGTTTGCACTCCTGTAGCCCCTCTGAAGGAATAAACCCTGTGCCTCTTCAATCCCAGCATCTGATACTGAGTTAAACACAAAACAGATATGTAAAATTTTTTGATAATCAATGAATGGACAAGGAGAATGAAGACCATGAAAGATGAAATAAAGAAATGAAAGTATTAATGAGAGTATAAAGAAATCCAGATTGGGCTGGGTGCGATGGCTCATACCTGTAATCCCAGCACTTTGGGAGGCTAGGGTGAGTGGATCACTTGAAGTCAGGAGTTTGAGAGCAGGCTGGCCAACGTGATGAAACCCTGTCTCTACTAAAAATACAAAAATTAGTCAAGCAGGGTGGCAGGTGCCTGTAATCCCAGCTACTTGGGAGGCTGAGGCAGGAGAATCACTTGAACCCAGGAGGCGGAGGCTGCAGTGAGCTGAAATTGCACCACAACACTCCAGCTTGGGTGACACAGTGAGATTCTGTCTCCAAAACAAACAAACAAACAAAAAACCAAAAAAACAAACCAACCAAACCAAACAAAAACAAATACATCCAGATAGACCATTATGTCTTAGTGTTCTTTTTCATTCACCCCAAATGGGAAAGAATTTCCTATCAATGCTGGCAGTCTCTGACTATCATGTGGCAGCATCCAGAAGGACATTTGAGGCCATGCTCTTTCCCTGAGGGGACAGTGAGGTGCATTGTCCATAGCACTGATGGGTTTTTCTCTGGGTAGCAGGAGGTTCCATGATTCCATAGCCCCATTTCCTTTTAAATCATTCTGGTTATCATTTCAGTTGAAAGAATTGGAGCTACTTTTCACTTGGGAGAACATAATAAAAAGCAGTTATTCAATACTAAATTAGGATGGACAGCCTTTCTCTTGGGAAGAAAAGCAATAACAGATCACAATAATGAGATTGTGCAACACGCTTTGAAAATGCTTATACCACATTTATATGAAACAGTATTTGCTTACACTTCAGATATAGCTGTCGATTTATGGTTCAGAGCCATGGAGCAGGTAATAAATATGACTATGACAACTTTCCGAAATCATTTTTATTACTTTTTAAAAATAAAAATACTATTTGCCTGTTCAATTCATATTCCATTATAGCTTCTAAAATACTCAACTTTGGATATTCAGAATCAATTTTGAAAGGATTTAGTCCATAACACAATAATTCATTTTTCAATGTAAATAGCATCATTGATGCAGTGTATTCTAAAAACTCGTGTTCCAAGCATGATATTAGATTTTTAGTCCGTATCATTGATATTGACTTTACTGGGTCTCATAAAATGCACTTCCAAAAGTAATTACATGTTTTGTAAGATGAAACTCAATACTTAGTTTTAAATTTAAATAGAACAAACAAAAATTTTAAAAGTTCATGTAACGAACACATTGGTGAAAAAAAGAATTTCACTATATTATATCATTTTGTATATTCTGAGAAAGTTATATTTTTCTGTTAAACTTTCTAAATTTTAACAAATAAGGTCAAAATTACATGCCTTTCAGGGATTTTTAAGTATTATAATGTATAAAATGTAACAGTTGGTCATAGTAAAGTTATTATTATCTAAATATTAAAGAAAGTCTATGGATAGAATAAAAATAAAAACAAGTACATAGAATTAGTTTAGTTGGGTACTTAGATGTTAACTGAGGGCAGTGCGTAATACATAGCCAATTATTTAGTAGCTGTTTATAAAATACATTGGTTAAAATAGGAGGGAAACTCCTTAAATACAAGAGAACCAAGTAATAAAAATGCAAAAGAAAACCAGCTTGATGATGTGCACATTCAACTCAGTAACATATTTGTAAATGCAGAGACCCAGGCTGTCTTTGTCAATTTTTGGGGTCAGATTCCAAATGATATCTCCAACTCCCTCTTACCCCATCCCTGGTGGGATCACATTACAGATACTTACCAGTTTCCAAGGTTGTGCAGATAGCTAACCATGCCCCTAGATTCACTCCAGACCTCTGAATTCTCTACTCACATCTGCTTTGATCTTAGTTTCCATATACATAACCGTGGATTTGTTGGACATTTGAGGGCTTTAGCAACTTCAGCAAGAAAAAAGTATAGACATAGAAGAGTCTTTCAAGAATAACAAGATGAGCTAAGTGGCAGAGGTGTTCACTTATGAAGGGACTTTCCAAAATTTTAGTCCGGGTATGCCCTGTTTTCAGAGAACTCAAATGTAGGGAATCTAAAATAATATATCTATTCTTTCAAAATTAACTTATTGGGCAAGTGATATATGGCCTGGAAACATGGAGATGAAGAAGCCCTAGCCTAGCAGTCCACAGCCTAGAGAAACAGTCTTAAAGCCTTTTTCATTGCACAGCACTTTCTCTCTATAATTTATTTATTTTGTCTATCTATGTATCTATCTATCTCTCTCTCTATCTATCTATCCATCCACCCACTCATCCATCCATCCATCTCTCCTCTATCATATACCACCATGGTAGAATATTTTGATCTCATACAATTTACCTCTACCCTAAAATAGATATTTAAAAGGATAAAGAATACACACAAATGACATCTTCAACTCCCTCCTACGACATCCCTGGAGGGATCACATTTCAGATACCCACTTGGGTTTCCAAAGTTGTGTTTATAGCTAACCATGCTCTCTAGATTCACCACAGACCTCTGAATTATCTAATCACATCTGCTTTGCTCTTAGAACAAATGGAAGTTCTAATCATTTCTCCCTAGTAGATGATCTTGCATACCCCTTGGGATATGAGCAACCCACACTGGAGATCACTTCCCCCAAAGATTATAAGGCATGTGCACAGATAAAATTAGAAGGCATAGAGATAGAAGCAACTAACTCACTAGGGGAACTGGAAAGACTTTACAGGGACAGTAGATTTATAAATAGGTTCTTTGAAGAATAAGGAGGATACAAAACACAGTGTAGGAAATGATGATGTGTGTGCATGTAAGATTATGTACTGATCCACTGATCTTTTCTAAGGGAATAATAAAAAGCCTGAGTGACTCTAGGACTGGACATTAAACTTGGTAGATCAAGAGGAGGAAGAGGGAGGGCTGCTCACACTCCATGCCCATGGAGTGCTGAGATGCTGCATCTAGTCCAAGAATGTATTTGGGTGAAGCATGAAGCATTAGCAAGAGAAGTATAAAGAAGTTTGTTTTGCAAACAATTTTTATTGCTTTCCTAGAAGTGCTTTTACTTTCAGACTATTAAAACAAGCTGAGATTTGGATGTGGAACTAGTTAGGAGAGAAAAGAAGGTTCATGGCTTAGTTAGGTTGGAGGCTAGTTGGCCTGCCTCTAACTTTGGCTTGCAAAACCTTCATGGAGCTTGGAATAAAGGCATTATTTAAAAAAAAAAAAAAAAAAAAAAAAAAAAGAGCATGCCCTTGCCTGATTCTGTTTGCTGTGCATACCCTTCCTTGGAGCCCTCAGAATGCATGGTGGGACAGAGCAGGGATAGGACAGGACTGAGTTATTGAGGATCTCATTTCAGAAGAGCCTACTTATTTATGAAAGAAGTTTACACTGGGTAAAAGGTCAACACAAATGTGGGCTATGGATTGTCACACTCAGGTGAGGAATGGCATAGAATCAGAAACACTCATGGAACAGAAGACCTTTACCAGGAAGACAGGGGGAAAGTCAGAGGGAACAGTGGAATCATGAGATAACAACCTAACCTCTAAACTCAGGGCCAAGCATATATAGAACATTTTGTGAATTTCAAAATGCTACTCCTGTAGAAAGACAATTTTTTAAAAAAGTGCCCACTCAAGATTGACGAAGTGAAAAAAAAAAAGGCACATCCTCTGGGTGGATGAATGAGAAAAAGTCACCTCTTCCTTTAGGCTAATTCATGCTGGGCCAGGGCCCATAGCTTGATTCACCCTGCAGTGCACAAACTGCAGAATCCTACCTGGAGGCCTGCACCATCCTTAATTTTTTTTTTTTAATCCATCGCTCACTTGGAAGGCTACAATAGCATTGCTGTTTCCTTTATTGCATTATGTAGCCTCCTGCAACAAAAACTGAGCTCTTTGCCATTGTGGATCGTCTTGATATTAGTAGACAATAAGAAGCGAATGCAATATAGCAATGTAATACAGACCTATGTCCTTGACTCATGATGGATCAGCTTATGATTTTTCAACTTTACAATGGTGTGAAAGCTATACGCATTCAGTAGAAATTGTACTTTGAGTACTCATTTAACCATTCTGTTTTTCACTTTCAGTAAATTATTCAAAAAATTACATGAGATGTTAAACACTTTATTATGAAATAGGCTTTGTGTTAGATGATTTTGCTTAACTGAAGGCTAGTGTAAGTGTTCTGTAGGCTAGGCTAAGCTATGATGTCTGGTAAGTTAGGTATATTAAATGCATTTTCGATTCACGATGTCTTCAACTTGTGGTCGGCTTAATGAAATGTAACCCTATAATAAGATGAGGAGCATCTGTATAATACAGTTCACAAGAAAAGCAAATATTCTATCTTCCTAGGAGAAGTGTTAAGAAATTATGCAATACTAAAGTAATGACTGTGTGAATAAACACATAAATTATGAAGTTAGGTCAGCAGAGTAGTTTCAAGTGGGAAGAAAAGTTAATGGCAGAAATGTGAAAAGATGAAAGTCTTTTACTAATTTAAACAACTGAAATTAAAATTAATTTATCTGTACATTGTAACCCAACCATATGGGTTAGCTAACTAGATAGAAATCTTATAATTTGACCTAGTGTTACATAAGTAAAAAAAAATTTAACTGTATTCTGAAAATAATTTTAAAAGAATAATTTTGTGATAACTGGCATTGGAAATAACATTTGTTGTTTGTGTGAATGAAAAGTTTATTTAAAGGTTGAGGGCAGAGTGAGGTGCTAAGAGTGGCTTATTGAAATCAAAGCTCTAGAGTAATCTGCATAATAATTATCCTAATCATTTTCCTACCAGAAAACTGATGATGTGTAGACTTTCCCATGACCACATGGTGAGTCAGGGGAACAAGGAATCAAATTCATGATTCCCAGTCCCAGACCACCATTTCATTATTCAAGAAGACCTAGATCTACCACTCATGGGAGGTTAGCCCAAAGCTCACAAACTAGGTCGCTGGGTGAAGTGCAGTGAAGCTTTCTTTGTTTCAATTTACAGGATGAAATGATGGGCATGGACCTGGTAAATTGTACTTGCAATTATTTTCTTAATTATAACTGCAGGGTAATTTCCGCAGACAGGGTGCATAATATAGAAAGATTTTTTCCCCCTCACACTAAGGAGTAGGGCAATTGAAGGTCTTCCATTTCTGCTATAAGGTTTTGTGGGGATATCTGATAGTCCTTACATATGGCACTTCGTGATTTTTTTTACTTTACAACTCCTGCACACGACAGCCAAAAGAAATGGTGGATTTGGAAAAGAAAATCAATTAAATTGGTTGTTGGGTATCACATGGACAAAAACAAGCTTTTTGGGTTTTTTTTTTTTTTTGCTATACTTTTTACTTTTCAATCTATGGGTTTAGTCTTGTATATACACCATGAAATATGTTTTTCTGCTTGATTGTTTCCTATAAAAGACTGTAACGTAAGAATGTGTTATTTGCTCCAATTTTTCTCCCCATTTACTTGATCAGTGTGAGAAACTATTCTCCTCTAGCCTCAGATAACATGTTATCTATTACCATCACGTTTAAGTAAAACAGAGCCTGGAAACACATTTTATTGATTTCTTATGGAAATAGGAATATGAATGTCTGAAAAGGAAAAAAAAAATTACTCACAAAACAGGGATAAAAACCAAAACCAGAACTCAGTCTCACACCTAATGAAAGCAGAGAAGAACAATAAAGCAGAACACAACTAGGCATAATGGGAGGAAGAACGGAAAGAAAGATAGGCTTGTAAAAAGGAAGAGCAAATTACTGCGAGCAACAGAGGGAAGGACAATTTCCTCAGGGGAGGATTAAGGAGGAAAGAGAGGCCAGAGAGAAAGCGATGAAAGGACCAAGCAGGGCGAGGGCAGTAGGGGGCTGGTGGTGGAGGTGGGGGAGGGGGGGTCGCTCAGCTGTTCTTTTCTGCCTTTTTTCTTTTTATTATGTTGTTTTTCTTAACAACACATTTGTGCTTCCAGTGGTAAAAGGCAGATGGAGAGAAAAGATAAGATTTCTCACTTCAAAATTGTGCCCACTTTAAATGGTCCTTTTTCTCTAACCCGTTTGGCACCTAACAATAATCCATCAAGAGAGGTGCTGAATCCTTATGTTGATAAACATATTTTTTCCCTCTCTTGTTAAGACATATGCTACTAATTGTTTTATTTCAGAAAATACTTTTGGCAATGCTGATTTCATATCCCTAAGTGCCCCCTAGTGACAAGGTCCAATTTCAAAGTCTCTTTCACAGTAATTTTGTTCTAACAATTTCCCTTTTCACAGTACAAATGTGGCTATCGTAGGGATAAACAATCCAACTTTTGATCAATTTATTTTAATTAGGCAGAGAGGAGGGTTTCTTGAGTAGGTCTAGGACACCATAATAAATTACTGTTTTTCTTTATAAATTAATTTATAATTGGAAAAATTCAATAGTCCCTTAAAATAAAAGCAGGACTTCCCAAGTTATACTATTAACAAAATTAACTATTGAAATGTGATTAGTCTTGGTCTCCTCTCCTCTGTTATGTGAAGATTCAGATTCCTGACATGGTTTCTTTTTATTCAGCCTGTGAAACAACAAAATGGCAGCACAGACATGAAGAATGACAGGCTGTACTTTTCCAGTTATGATTTTTCTCAATCACTTCTGATATTCCTATAACTCTAGCATGAAACCTAGACACTGAAACAATAAATATTTAGGCTTAAATACTGATTAAGTGACTTGTGTGATATGGGCATATTATGTAATTTCTTGAAGCCTCAGTTTTATGTCTGTAAAATGGGAATACTACTACTAATAATAAAAAGATTATTGTGGGGATTCGATGAGATATTACATGTCAAGCTTTTAGCAGCATATCTGCGTATATTTAGGACTTAATAAATGATAGTTATTAAAATGCTCAGCCCAATAATTTATGTGTCTTTTCTTCTCTCTTTAAAAATATTTGGTGGACCCAATCTTAATACTTTGAAGCAGAGTCACAGTAACCTTTAAATAGAATGTGGATAATGTTTACTTCTAATCGATGCTATTTTTAGATTCTCTTTAGATCCTAAGTATGCAAGAGTTTAACTAGAACATTCAACAAATCCAGTCCTGTTGTATCATATTTAGCAAATTGTCTATGAATTTAAACATGCAAGCAGAAGATATTATGCTTGTCTTTGTATATTGCTTTATACATTAAAAGATCCTTGAATGTATTTTCTTCATTTTATTGATGAGGAAACTGAGGCACAAAGGGGTTATATCAGTTGGTCTCCATGGGGGAAGGGGCAGCTTTCCAGGGGAGGCATCAACGTCTCCTGGGGGTGGTGGAGAAGCTCTTCCTAGCTACAAACCTCTTCTTCCACTAGGGGCAGGAGAAACTCAAGAATTGAACAACAGTTCTGCCCTTATGGTCCCTGAACCACTATTATTGATGTAAGCTGTTGAATTTCTTAGCCACTTTTGGGATGGAAACAAAGTTAGGGACTACTGGGCTAGTAACTGATTTTGAATGAGAATCCAGGTCTATTATATTTATATTCCCATAGCTGCACGAGAAGACTTACTTCTAATTCTTTATTCAGAATTTTTAGCTTCAACTATTTGTGGTTTTTCTCACTTCCACTACCAGTACTGCCCTAGTCTTACTTCCATCACCTTTTTACAGAGCTAGATAAAAGGAAAACTGATTAGCATGAAGTTAAAAGGATCAGTATGCCACTGGAATTTTCTCTGTGGTAATCAGAATAATAGATCTTAGCCTGTGCCCTAAGAGAGGAGGTCAGCTGCTCTAGGCTTTATTAATTTTTATTTATTTATTTATTTGATCAGGATCAAATGCTCATTGATGAATCTATTTTCAGAGACCTCTAAAATGTATACCCCAGGTGTGGGGAGGGTATGTTATATTCATAGAAGTCCACCAATTCTAATGAACTTGACACAAGTAAGTATTATGATTGTTCTAAAAACCTCCAGCAATGTATGGGTCATGAACTGAGTTTATAATAGTTTTCCCTGTCATATAAATTTTTATTATAATACTGTTTGGCCTGTGTAATCATTTAATTTCCATTCACTTGATTTCAAGTATGGTTGAGATGTCAGAGGTCACTCGTTGTTTATCCTCACAGTGTCCTAGATAGCTGTAACAATTGTTTGTTCCCAAAGCCCATTTCCCCTCTGCAGTTGCAGCTCTGTTTTGTCCTACCTTTGCTTGCCTCCTCCACCATTCCAGATTCAAATGATTTATGTGATTGCTTCTCAGTCTTTCTGGGATTGCTGCAGTTTTTATTTCTGTTCGACCTGTCATATAAAAACTGCATAGAATAGTCCAATCTCCGTGAGATGGATCAAGTCACAGACAGCAAAGCCAGGTTGTTGGAACAGCCGTGGTGCAGGTAAACTAGGCACTAGTG
This sequence comes from Aotus nancymaae, assembly GCF_030222135.1. Taxonomy (NCBI): domain Eukaryota; kingdom Metazoa; phylum Chordata; class Mammalia; order Primates; family Aotidae; genus Aotus; species Aotus nancymaae. Next base: position 49,698,405 of record NW_026988432.1, on the reverse strand, counting down.
AATGGGCAGAGATGGTGATCCTGTCATGGCAATATCAAGCATAGGATGAAAGTAGGAGAGAGCACATATTATGGTTTCAGTACTCCAGTCCAGTCCTCCTCATATGTGAGCATGTGTGCACGCACACGCGCGCGTGTGTGTGTGTATTCCATGGAACTTACTTAAAGCTCTTAAAATTCCAAATCCAACAGGCACAATCCCCACTCTGGTATCAATGTCTCCATGGTGGAGAAACTCACTGAAGTGTGGATTCACTAAAATGTGAATTGTTGACAAGGTTACCTCTTTGTGAAATTTTTCTGCTTAAGTATCTCGTCCAATTATAACTATTGAATAAAATGGCTGTCTCCTGCTTCCATAGCCAGTTAGAGATGGTGGCTGGGAGAGAAAGACAGAAACAGACAGCACGATATATATTTTGGAGGTAAAATTGATAGCCCTTAATTGAAAATGCAGACTGAAGAAGAGGGAAAGTATCAAGTCCTAAGTTTCCAGTGGGAGCAATGAGGTGACATTTACTGAATTGAGGGATGGAAGAGGGCCAGGTGTGAGGCAGGTAATACTAATGACATATCAATAGGCAGATGGTTACATGGCTCTGATGTTCTGAAGATAAGCAAGTGTAAAATAGACATTGGCTTACAGGAGCGGATGCAATCACTGTAAGAGGGAAAGAGGATAGATTAAAAAGCAAAAGGCCAAGCCAAGAAGAATATAATAAGTAAAATTCTGATAGAAGAAAAAAACTCAAAGGGATGGAAAAGGAACAGTCAGAGAAAAAAGGGGAAATCCTTTTTTTTTGAAGGAGAGGATAATAAGGTGAAGACAGGTCATGTCAGATGGACAATAAAGTGTCCTCTGAATTGAACAACACTAGCAAGAGCAAACCAGTGGGGTGGCTGGGACAGAGGCAGACTGGGGTGAACATGGAAAGAACAGGGTCTGGAGGGGGAAGGAAAGGGTATAGATAGGTCTTCTGAAATGCAAGGCTAAAGCAAAGAGCTATATCTAGAAGGGAACACAGGATTCAGGGAGATCATTTTTTGATTGATTTATTTCTTGGTGGGGAGAGAATACAGAGCATTGCAAATGCTGTCAGAAAGCATCCAGTAGAGAGGAGGTTAAAGACCCAGAAGAGAAAGCGAGTCACCCATCAGGGAGGTCCATGGGAGGACATGAAGAGATGGGACCCACAGCATAGGTGGGATGACTCACCACTGACAGGAGGTGGGTCCACTCCTCCCTTGTAAGAGGAGGGAAGGAGAAGGCAATGAGAGCAAAGCATATTGGTGTATACAGATCTGGTGAAGATATCAGAGATAGATCTCAGTAGGTGCCATCTGTTAACTTCTCTGGAATATGAGGAAGGTCATCCACTGAAGAGGAGAAGAAGATGGAGTTGGGAGATTAAATTTCAAACTTGAGGAGACATGGAATGGTTATTTCAGAGAATTGACCTAACTAAAGAAGTAATTTCGGAATGGTCAAGCAGTACTTTCAAGCATTTGTATTAATAACAACAATCAAGTAGTTAGATATGAGAGCATATCACATATAAATCTGAAAAGCATTATCTCCCCTCTTACACTTGGTCCCTCTTAAGCATGCTATATTAAAACCAATCCATTTAAATGGAGTTCTTTTTCTAGTTTGTAGTTTGCCACCACTTAATATATCTTTTGGCTTTGAAACATGTGTATTGAGCAGATGTTTCTTTAAGTTGACAATCCTTAATTGGATAAAGTGAAAATTAATTGCAAAAAGTGTTGAATGAGTTTCTTGCTAGGCTGAGAGGCAGTAATTCAATCAACTGCTCCCCCGTCCTCTTGTACCTATCTCTTTTCCCTACCTGTCTTGGTTCCTTTTTTATTCCTTTAGGGAGTGCTGGGCTCACAGAAAGTATTCTTCTGCCATCATCAGGAGAGCTGAATCTTCAGTGGTCCTTCGATGTGGAGACAGGATTGCAGCAGGTTCTTGGTTTTTCGGTTTTGTTTTGTTGTTTTTGTTTTTCTTTCCTTGTCCAAAATACCGAAACTTGGAATTGAAAACCAAAGGAATCACTTGGAAGTACTCTCTCACTCTTGTCCTGTGCTCTTCTCTCCCACACATATAGAAATATACCTCTGTATTTCAGGTAGGTTTTTGCCCTATACATCAAGGACTTAAAGAAGAAAAAGGGTCCTGTTGATTCTGCTTAAATATTTTGTTGCGGTTTGTAACAATCTCTAACTCTGATTCAGTCATGGAATCTCAAGTCTTTAATGTTGAAAAGGATCATAGAGACAGTTTCTTCTCCCCTCCAGTCTGGACCACACTCTATTTTATGGATGACAAAACCTACAGTGGTTAAGTGTGTGTCCTGAGGAGCCCATTCTGTAAAATTGTGACCTTAAGAGTTTTTATGAACATGACAAAGAACTCTTTCCTAGGAGGAGGCCAGGCATGTACATGCTCATTTTTCTAGCATGGTGTTCTGCACTCCTTATTGCTTAATGAACGCTGGATAATTTGAATTCGTTGCTCATGATCCTTTACTAAAAAAAATAAGCAAAGATCTTTGGATTAATGGAATTTGCCAAGTGATTGTCAGGCTAAGATCTGGGTCTTAGTAAAATTTCCTTTCTTTCAGTTCAGAGTTAAAATATTATAGATAGGTGGGTGAAGTAATGCCAGCAAGTATGCTAATAAATTTCTGACACATGGCATGCAACCTGTGAGGGCATTCCTTCACTTGGTCCTGTACTTTGGACAGTAATGAAGTAGAAAATTAAATTAAATAAGCTTTTATTATTCTGTGGCTCTGCTGAAAAGGGTACCATCAAATACTTTAAATATAAAACATATCTTCTGAAACAAAGCTTCTGAGTTCTTTGGCATTATTGAACTGTGAAGAAGCCTTCCTGCCATTCACTTTATGGCTTTCTTATCTTTTGCTTTTGCCTTTAGTAGAATCAAATCCATGATAAATTATTTGGGGTTTCATCAGAAATACACACCTCATGAGCCTTGGAGTTAAAACCAGAAGGCACAGTCTCTAAATTAAACTGGCAAAAGTAACAAGGGAATACTTTGGTTTTATTGTTTTCACTTATATCTAACTCTCTAACCTCAGTTTTCTGTGAAGCCTTATAAGTCTTAGACTACAATATTTCTAATTCTACTAGGTATTTTACTTAAATATAATTCTATCATACTAAGTAATCATTCTCCTTTATAACATGTCTGAAGGTATGTATTTTTGCATATGAAGTAAATTTATTTAAGATCACAAAATGATACTTGACAGCTGAAAGAGAGATCTCATATCCTTAACTTTTAGCCCTGGGGAGTTAAGGGAGGTCATTCTCATGGTCTATGTTTTTTTCCTCACTTTGACTTCCTTCTTTTAAACTATTATAATTCTAGTGACGAGAAAAAAAAACACCCCCCCGCCACTGTGTTCTTGTCTAGCATAAATCATTGGCCATACATGAATATTACATGACCTGAAGTAATGTTACATGACTTGATTTCAGGGTAAATCAAGACAGTTCCTATCTTATGGTCGACTCAAGTGATCTGATGTTCCACCAGGACAGAGACAGGGCAAGTGCAATGGGAGGAGTGCAGGGTCTGCTGCCCTACAGCCTCAGACTTGTTTCCTAACTCCTCTTCTTATACCTGTGGGGCTGTGGCTGAGGAGCAAAACTGCTGTGAACCTTGGGTTTCTCATATACAACATGAAGATAATAATGTCTTTGATATAGTTGATCTGAGGACTGCCTGAGATAGAGTTCCTGTCTCTCATTGTACTCAAGAATTAGTACCTATCATTACTGTGTATTTTGGCATCAGCAGAAATGTCTCAAGGGATGATGGGAAGCCCCATATTGATATCTGATTGGAAATTTCCTGATTGTGACTGTTTCTAAAGGGCTCAGGATGCCAGATGCAGAAGCTACAGTCACTTGCAGAAATTATGGCTATGAGCTGTCTCAAGGGCAGAAGGTAGAGAAAGGAAAGAGAGAACAGTGAATATGCTGAGCAGACCAGCCTTGGGTAGGCAGTGGCTGAGGAGTGACAGGTCTTCTGAGACCAGGGTTCTTGAGGTAAGGCCATGTATTCAGACTTCATAAAGGCCCCAGGTGATTTCTGACATGCAGCCAAGGTTGCAAACCCCCGGCATGGAGACAAACAATAAGGAGGACTTGAAGCCACAGGAAGATTTATCTCTGGGTCTTTTTGGGTAATTAGTGACATGAAAGTCTGGCCTGGACAATGTAGTAATAAAGTAAAAAAGAATGACAAAATAGCAAGCCTACAGTCATTTGCATTAATTTATTTAAATTCCTATAATAAAACACCACTGAAGTGACTTGCATTTTCTCTTGGTGAATGCAGGAATTATTTTAACAGAGTAGAGAGTGCTCATTGGTGTAAAGAGACGTGCTTCAAACAGTTCATAGAATCAGGCACACCAATGCCCTGAGTGCAGGGCCATGAGCGGAAGGTAAGGGATGCAGCCCAGGCAGAATAGGAGGGCCAAGGCCCCATGAAGAAAACTTTGAGCCATTGTCAGGCTGGGAAAAAACAGACAAGAGCAGTGCCGTGCAGTAAATCACTTGTTGAGGGGCCAAGTCGCGGTTAGTAGAGTGAAGGCTGCTAGATAGAGGAAATTCCACCAGGAGACTAGAGTGGCCACCCAGAACAGGGGTGGAAATTGAAAAGGGGACATATTTTAAGAGAAGACAATAGAAGTAAGCTCAGGGAGCCTCTGAACTTGAATTGCTCAGCTGTCTATTGTATCTATTTATCTTACTTAAAAAGGTTCCAAACTCTAAGTCTCAAGGAGACTAGAAGACATGAGTGAGTGAGCTGAGTATCTCTCTGGAGTTCCAGGCAATGAGCTAGGCTCACGGCTTCTGCTTCCCAGTTTCTCCTCTTCAGGGGAGTTCCCACGAGGCCAGCACGTGCTGGCCGCTGGTGATTCCTGACAATTCCCTGTACACTGGGTCCTAAGTTTAGATTGCTTGCTTTCTACTGTCAAGACCACCTTTGCCTTTGCACCTTACAACGTGGAAGTGAGTTCCTCTTCTTTTGGTGCACAGGCCCACATGTATCCAGCTGTGCTTCAGCCCATGCAAGCCTTTCTACAGGATACTGGGGAAGGGGAGGCGTACATATGCCCAACCTCTGATGCCAGTAGTATGCCCCCAGGTACATAAACTGACAAATACATAAGTACATTCCTACTTGTTAATTGTAATGTGTGTACTGTTGACCCTTGAACAGTACAGGGTTTAGGGGGGTGCCAACTCCCCTGTGCCATCAAAAATCCGAGTATAACTTTTGACTCCCCCCAAACTTAACTGCTAATAGCCTACTGTAGATTAAAAAGCCTTACTGATAACAGTTAACACATATTTTAATGTTATATGTGTTATATACTGTATTTTTGCGATAAAGTAAGCTAGAGAAAAGAAAATATTTTTAAGAAAATCATAAGGAAGAGACAATGTGTTCACTATTCATTAAGTGGAAGTGGATCTCATAAAGGTCTTCATCCTTGTCTTTACATTGAGTAGGCAGCCGAGGAGAGGAAGAGAAGGAGTTGGGCTTTCTAGCTCAGGGGTGGAAGAGGCAGAGGAAAATTCACATATAAGTGGATCCACACAGTTTAAACCCATGTTGTTCCAAGGGTTAACTGTAGTTCTTTACAGCTTACAGAGCACTTTGGCATGCAAATGGCAAGTATAAATAAACAAACGAATAAAAACAAAAACAAATGCCTGCAGTTCAGTAAGGTAGAGCAAGTTTTCCCAACTCACACAGACAAGATGTAGTGAACTTAGAACTCTAGTTCAGGTCATATATTTCCAATCTCAGAGTCCAAAATAAAGCAAAAGATATAGTGACAAATAAATTGAATTCTCAACAGTTTTGGACATGGGGCTAAAAATTATAGCTAGTGGCTAGAATATAAACTATGAAACTGGATATTAAATTACATCTAATTTAGTACACTGTACATAGGATCTAATTTTATATCCTGTGGCCTAACAGTATGCAAAATGTTAGGCTACCCCTATAGTGTATATATGTTGCCTCTGTCATATACCTCTGTCCAACCAGTACAATGGAGTCCTGCCTTCTCGATCTAATTCTTCCATTTAGTGTATGAGCTTGGGTAGGGACACTTAAACTCTGTCATTTGTGAAATAAAGGATTATATGATTCAACTGGTAATGGCTTTCATGACACACGCAGTGTATCCAGTAGCAACAAATGAAGTGGTATTCATAGTTTCTCATTCCATGAACTTGTGAGGTGCATAACATTTGCCAAGTCTGTGCATGTAACAGTAATAGCTAATTTTCAGAGCATGTTACACACACTGAATATACTCTCCATCTCAGAGCCCTTTACACACAACATTGGTAGATTCATGAATTACTATGTCATTTACCTTTCTACGATTGAGTAAACAGTGTTAATTTAAATATTCTTTTATAATTTGATTACTCGTTTGGCATGAAAAAATTAGGAAAAATAATTAAACAAGAAAGCCAAAGCTTGAGCCCAAGGCCCTGATCCATGACATGAAATTCAAATACACCTATGAGTATCTGAGCATACTTTACTCTTCTAACAACTTCTATGGATTTAATTCAAGAAAGGACTCCTTAGCTTAAAAAAATTAGCAAAGAGCCTTATTCAAGGTACTGTGCAATTAATATCATTATTGAGAATTTCCCTAGTTGCTTCTCTCTTTTGCATATATTAGCAGCAGGTGTTGTTTGGTATTTAACTTATTATATACATTTTGTTATGCCACTGAAGATCCAAAATTTCATTTTAAAGTTCTAATTACCTAGAATTTTTTAGATGATGTTTATTCCTTGAAAATTAATCTCTTGACACAGTGCCTTTCAAATAATAGTAATGTAGAAAATGCAAGCTAATTTGAATTTAATAAATCGATTCCAACTCTTTTAAGTAAAAGTAGGATAGGCACACCTTTGGTAATGTCAGCCCTTTGGAAACGTTGATAAATAAAATTTAAGTTCAATTGTGTTCATGAAATTAGAAAGCTATGATTGTGGTATTATCATAAATAAAATATGTGAATGCAACAAATATTAAATAATAAGATTCAAGAACTCTGAAACCAGGCCCTCATTCACAAGCCTACAAGAACATGTGCACTTCATTAAAGTCAATGGAGTGTACCCGTTCATCCTGGCATTATTCATAATTGAAACATTTCAATTGTAGTTAACACACACACAAAACTAATTTAAAAGTCAAATGAGTAAATTTGTTCTATGCGCCTATGTTCCAATTCCATGGTGATATCAACTACCACATTTAGCCTCAGGAGGTATGAAAAAACAGCTAATACAATAAATGGGAAACTTTTTAAGGAATTACAGATCTGTTAAAATGAATGCTTTTGTAACTAACTCAACAAAAATATATTTTATATCATAAAGGAGCCCCTCAAACTGCTCTATTACAAAACAGCCAAGCTTATCCACAGATTTACTTCTAGATTTTAAAAGCAGCAAATCAAAAACTGGAGGATTTATATAAGAAATAAAGTCTACTTCCTGAAAAAAAAATTAAATTGAACAGTGATTGATTGAAAAATATTTTCTGTGTAAACATTGCCCCAGAAAAGGGGGGAATTTTTCTGGTTTACATCTGGTAGGTTTCTCAATTGTAGCAAACACTATTCACAACACACTCTAGACATTTGCTTGACCTTTACTGCTGTGATACTGTTTTGCTTTCCCAGTTTCTGCCATTCTTTTAGGGTCTCTCTCTTTTCCACTTTTTCTTTTTTTGCTTATTTCTTTATCAATCCCTAGTGGGGGTCACTGAGGACTCTGCCCTACATCCCTTACTTATTCACTTCTACATTTAGTCTTTTGACTCTACCCATGAAGTTAATGATTTACTTCATGAATACTTGTTTCCATTTCAGCCTCTTCCTAAAACTAGGTTTTATTTATTGTCATTTGCAGATATCAATGTGATCCCAAAGCTAAAAAAAAAAAAGGTATTATCCAAAGCTTAAAAAAAAGTATTAAAATTCCTGGAGTTCCCTGCTAAGGCATTCTTGTAGCTGGTGTATTCTGGCTGTGCTGCAAGCTCAACCGCCTGGAATTTCATTCCCCATGATTAGTCATCCTGGCACATTTCTCCAATTTTTCAGTGTAAAGCAACACACTTTTTATTTTCCCAAGTTGTAATGATCACCAGAGAGGGAGTTGTGTGTGTGTGTGTGTGTGTGTGTGTGCAGACACTGTGCATCCTTGGGAGAGTGTGAGGGGAAAGGGACCTGAGAAGAGGAAGGCAAACACTGCCTGGACAGTATAGGGCATGGAATCAAAGAAGGGACACTGACTTTGAACTCTGCACCCAGCTCGTTCATCTGCCTGCCCGCAGTCTTGTTGTGAGCTTCTAGTCACACACGCCCTTGCTTCTCTTGGAGACTCTGTGTGGAGGGACATGTGCCAGTGCATGTGGATGTATTTCCTAATAGCAGGAAATAATAACGGCTTGAAAAATTCAAAAGTCACAGAGAGGGTCATGCAGGGGCTCCTGTACTCCAATAGACCAGGCTAACTAACTAAAGGGTAGAGGATTCCACACATGGTTTCAGGTCTTCTTTTATCACTCTGCATAATTTCTATGAATTATTTAAAACTCTTTTTAGTATAATTCTCTGCTTCTTGTTTCTCTGCAGTCCATATTGCCTGTCTCAGATTGATGGTGTATGTGAGATTTTGTGTCCCTTGCAAGGTCACAGTCTAAGTCCTGGACATTATTTTAAGACTTTGCTTCAGCCTAATCATGTAACACGTGACCTTCTACAAATTTCTTCAATATATGCGTGCACATGTACCTGATGTGGATCCTAAATTCAAACCCACTTGGTGAGCCTAAATTCAAACCCCCTTTCTGTCTCACCCTTCTACAGTCCTCTTGTCTTGAGAATTCTGATCCTGGTGATCCCAGCCCTGGACTATCAGTCACCACTTAACAAATGTAAGTTGCTTTTTGGGCACTCTAAACAAGAGTATTAGAACTCATGGCTCTTACCTGCCTAAGGATTTCGCCTTTGCTGCTTCTCCTGCACAGAGTGTTCTTCTCCACTGGTTACATGGTTGGGTCCCTCTTGATCCAAGTTTATGATTAGATGCCACCTGCACAGGCAGCCTCTGTTCCTGTCTTTACAGCACCCTGTAGCTTCACTGCAGAGAATCTAACAAAATAAAAAAACTACCTTTGTTTACTTGCTTAACTCTCCCCTCAGTCTAAACTCCCAGAGGTCAGGTACCTGGTTTGCTCACCACTGTATATCCAGTGTATAGCACAATATGGGTCAATAAACACTAATCAAAGGAAACAGTGTTAGAGCTTTCCTAAGCTCTAGGTAATGTTAAAACATTATCTTAATAAAGGTAGTGAGGGTGTTTTATAGATCTATACCTACATCAATCTCTATAGTGTGTGTGTATGTATATATTTATGTTGATATAGTATGCATATTAAAGACTTTACATATTTATAGATATACTATCTCTTTCTACATCTATATCTATGTTGATAGATATCTAGCATCTACATCTATGTTGATATAATACACATGTATGATATTAAAGACTTCATTTAAATACTGATTTACAGTGTTAAATCACTATATGCAATACATAATATTATAAGGAGAGTTTGATAATTTGCCATCATCCTCTTGCTGCAAAGGTGAGGATATAGAACAGAAATAGTACGTTCTGGCTCCCTGGACTGGAGTCCTTGCTAAAAGACAGTGAATAATACTTTAAAATCACTTGTAATATAAAGATCATTATCTGAAGTCATTATCATACACAGGACATTCAAACCTCACATTGAGATTTTCTAGTAACTTCAAGACTGACAATTTTAAAAACACTCAAATTTCTATTTCTACTTTATATTTCTCAGAAAAAAGAGAATGAACCAAGGAGACATTGGAAAATTAACAGTTAATCACAAATTTATGAAAGTAGTGAGACATCCCTGTGTTTTAGTCACTATAAACATACCTCTTTGTTTGCCTGCAAACTGTCCTTACTATTATTATTCCCAATTTTACAAGTTGCTATTACCACTTTTTGAGTTGTAGCAGAATACCTTCACAACCTTGGGGTAAACTTGGGGTAAAATTTCTTAGACAAGATACTAAACATATAGAGAAAACTAATTTATTATCTTTATCAAAATTAATTTTTTTTTGCTCATCAAAAGGCACTTTTAATAAAGTAAATACGCAAATACACAAACTGGGAAAATATTCACAATACATGTATCTGACAAAGGATTGCTAGACAGAATATATGAAGAATTCCTAGAATCAATGACAAGCAATCCAATAAGAATGAGAAAAGACTTGAACAGACATTTCGTAAAAAGAAGACATATAAACAGGCACAAATACATAAAAAAGATGACCAATATCATTTGCCACCAGAGATATGCATATTAAATCCACAAGTGACACCATTTCACAGTCACGATTGATGAAGATAAGGAGCTGGTGGAACTTTCAACATCACTGGTTGGGAGTTTCTTACAAATTCCCAAATGACATTTACCTACGGTCTAGCAATTCCACTCCTTGGTATTTATTCAACGGGAATAAAAACATATACAGACAGTCCTTGGCTTATGATGGTTTGATTTAAGATTTTTGACTTTACCATGAGTTTACTGGGACATAATTTCATTGTAAGTCAAGGAGCATCTGGACTTACAATGGTCAACTTATGATTTTTTTTTACTTTATTATGAGTTTATTGGGGTATTAAATGCATTTTCAACATACAATGTTTTTGACTTATGATGGGCTTCTTGGGACATAGCCCCATCATAAGTCAAAAAACATCATATTCGCAAACAAATCTGTACAAAAATGTCCCTAGCAGTCCTATTCATAATGGCCCCAAACTAAAAACAATTCAAATGTCAAAAACAAGATAATGGATAAGTAATTTGTAGTCATACAGTGGAATATCACACATCAATAAAAAAGAAATGAACAACCAATATACGCAACAATCTCAAAAATATTATGGCATGTGAAGGGGGCTTTACAAAGTACATGCTGTGTGATTCCATTTATATTAAGTCCAAGAACAGGCCAAGCAAAACTATGGTGAAATACGTAAGAAGTGGTTTCCTGGGAAGTAGTGAGAAGGTGGAAGAGGGGTAGGGAGGTAGGTGATGAGGTTTTGAATTGGAATTGACTGGAAATGGCAAAGAGAAAACTATTTAGGGTGTGAGATTCAATACCTTATTTTTGGTGGCTGGCATACAGGTGTGTACAATTCTCAAAATTTACTGGATTGAGAGAATACTTAAGATTTATGCATTTTATTGTAAATTGTACACACCTGTATGTCAGTCACCTTATTTTTGGTGGCTGGCATACAGGTGTGTACAATTCTCAAAATTTACTGGATTGAGAGAATACTTAAGATTTGTGCATTTTATTGTAAATCATACATCAATTTTAAAATTAAGAGATTCTATTATTTTGTTAAAAACCATATTACTGTACACCATTTGGAATATTTGCCTACTTTTTAGGCATGTGAGACATTTTTAAAATTCTTGTATTTTATAAATTTAACAACTGAGTTTATCAAGTATGATAACAACATTAATACACCCAGTTTCATTAATTTAAGCCTCAATTTATTCAAAAACATAAAGATTACAGAAACCAAAACCAAAAATCCTTGTCCAGAATCAAGATTAAATTTTCAGAGATGGGTGTCATTGCCACAGTATGCCAGCAAGGGGAGTAGTTACACTTTGAGAAGAGCTTCATCCCCATCACCACTGAATTATTCTATAGGGCACTTTAACAAGGCCCAAAAAATTGACTTTTGGGTATAGTCACGATAGCAATGACAGATCATTTTAATGCAAGAGAAAAAGATTGAAAACCTTGACCCTCTAGATTACTCCGAACCTCAATGTGAAGGAGAAAAATACTTGCAGATCAGCTTATTAAAATATTATGGTCATGTAATTCAGGTACCAGGAAAATATTTAAGAGAATAGCTAAATTAACTGTGGGGTGCCACTTTTTCTTTGCTAATTATTTCCATACAAGAATAATCATATACAGCCCTTTCCCCTACAAAAGAAAAAAAACCCAACAACTTCACAGTTTATTTTTATACGTGTGAGAAGGACAGCCCTAGTGTGTGCAGAATATACAAACTTGGAAAATTGAGGCTTGGTCTGAGAGTAGACAAGGCTGGCAAACAGTACTTTTTCTTTCCCTTGCAGGCCAAGGGCTTTTCAGTTGAGATTGTTGGGCTACAAATCTGAAGATTTATGCTGAATTTTTAAAAACAGCATCATGTTCATCAATTCTTGTAAGATTTGTAAGGCTTAATTCTCACAAAAGCTTAGGAAGGCTGCAGAAAAGTCTCTAACTATCCTTTCCTACCATCTTTGGTAATCCTGGATTTACAGAAAAGAATGTTCAGACTGACAATGGGAGACATGCCCCAGGCAAGCCGGAGAGCAGGGGAGTGGGCCTGCCAGACAAGGACACTTAGGAGAAGGGTACCTGCCCTCTTTATCCTCTAACCTTCATCACAACACCCTTGATTCTAACACCATAGTACCTTCTTCAGAGAAACTGAGTGCAGAGGATCTGGCAACATGTGTCCCAGAAAATACCCTGAGCCGTTCCCCATGTGAAGCTGGAGTCTTGACTTAGGCATGACAGCTGTCTCTCTGCAATCGGCAGTGCCTACGAATACGATGCACCTCCCTCCTTTGCCAAATGATGCAAGGACACTGAGTACAGGCAAACAATAGTCATTTTCAGGAACGGTGCCCAGGAGAAGGTGCCTACCAAATGCAAAGCTCTAGGGGACCAAGTGCCGGTGTGTGGACCCGCAGTAGCCTGAGAGGAGCAATTCTAGCTTTACAATCACATGGCACTGCAGCTTGGCACAAAAGCAGCCCTCTACTCCAAGAGAGAGTATGCTATCAACACGTAAAAAGGTGTTACCCTTGAATATGTGTATCCTTTTGCTGGTATATAAACACTGTCTCAAGATTTTCTTCATGAAATTCCAAGGAACATTTCTCAGTTCAATGACTCTAAGAAATGATTTTGAATTACTCTCCACTTACAAAATAGAGGAAAGGTATTTTCTTTCAGTTCCTATAAATGGAGGCCTAGGGACGTATAGGAGTCAGAATCAGAAAAGTCAAGTTTTAGACTCTGCTTTGAACACTTTATCAAGATCTCCAAACCTGAAATGCTAGTCTGGGCTGTATTCTTGCTGTCAGGGACCCACAGAACTGGTCCAAATCGAATACTGTTTCACTACATGGCAAAAAAATGAGAAAAACATGTTAATGACATGACACTGCTCACCTTTCCCTAATGTTGGCTTTACCACTGAATGGATGAGTCCTGTGTTCTTCTAAGTGGGAAATAAACCAAAAGGCCATATTCCGAGAGTTACTAAAACCTGTAAGATGTGTAAAGGATGGAAATAAGAGTAAAGAAGAACATACACAAAAAACCCAGAAATGAGAGACAAGTTGATTACAGGAGGAACCAGAAGGAGGGTGTAATTAGGGTTAAAGAAATAAAATGAATAGATGTTTGTCTTTGCATTTGTTTTTAATGAGAGGTGAGTTGCTTTCTTGAGCAGATCTAGAATGAAGATTGCATACACACCAGGCAGAAATAAAACGGGAGTTGTAGAGGGCACTGAGGGGGCTGGTTGGCATGACATTAGATTAAAGCACCTTGAAGAAAGGATTGATGTGCTTTTGTGGAATGGAAGAGAGTACCATGTCTGAAATTGTATTAGGAGACACATTATTTGGTTCTTCATACTCTGGGAAAGGCAGGGCTGCACTTTAGTGTGGCTTATGCTGTATAGGGAAGTCCCACCTGTGGGGTTAGGGGTGTTAAGGTGTCCTGGGGCAATCTCCACATTAGCAAGTTACCACAGCGGACTGAAAGAAATGTACAGGAAGCAAGGTGCTTGGAGGTGAATTTCATGTAATTCACGTTGGTAGTCACAGAAGAGTGGGCTTTGGGAGCCAAGGCTGAAAAGAAAATGCTCTGGGTTTCTCAATCCCTAATTAGTCTTAGGAATTGTCTTTTCATGGGAACCTGGAATTTTGTCTAATTGGATAGGTTTTTCCTGATGTTTCAAATATTATTCATGGGAGCTGTTTATATTCATTATCTCCAAAGATCTTGACTAGGAGCTAGCACCTTGCATTTGGTATATCCTTAATGAATAACCATTGACTGAGTGAATCAATCATGTTCCCAAATGAGGAATGTGTCTTACATTAATTAAAATGGAAGTCAATAATGTGCAAGAGATAGCCTATATTTCCTTTATTACTGCCATTTGGCAAATTGAGGATGAAAGCTCTAGCAGTTCAAATCTCTCTCAGAGGTAAGCTTAGTAACAATCAAGATAGATCTTGGCAAGTCTCTCTTGGGGTCCCCAAGGCTCACTAAACATTTTAAGAGGACGTTGAGCATTTTCCTAGTGGATGGTGAGAGAACTTACTTCCATGTGTGGGAGGAAGTGCAGTCTTGCCTGTTGCAACCAGCAAATTTTGGAATGCGGTTTAAACTTGGTGTTAAAGGTATGAGGGGCAGGTAGCATGCAGTCTGGCTCCTTTTTATTAATAGTTGGCCAAACTTTACTTCTCCATTCCATAGGAGGTGGACAGCTTTTTAAGTGTCTTATGTGCTAGGGAAGAATGAAAGTTCAAGTGGAAGAGGAGGCTGGGAATAGGCTGTATTTGGGATATGAGCCAAGGGTGGGAGGTGAGAGGGTAGGAGGGTCAGGCAAGGGTCTGGCTGGCCACTGTCCTACTCTGAGCAGTAGTGTCAGGGCTGGAGCTTAGCTGATGGTGAGAGAATATAACCTTGGAGACATCTGGATGCTCAATCTTTCGTGTAAGCCACTCACTTTCTTGAAAACAAAAAGTCATAGGACCACAGGCTGTGGACTCTGAATAGAAAGGGCATCATTCTGCCAAACCAGGGCTAAGGCCAGAGAACAGGGCCTCTAAAATTCTGGGATCTGCATTGGCCAACTTTTCCAATTGTCCCCTCAATGGCACTTGCTCTCAGCCACTAGTATATCTGCTTTAATCTACCTCAACCCCAGACCATCAACTCATTCATTTCAGCTACTCCAGAGTACATAGGTGTGGCTGTACCTGCAATCCCATGTTTTCAGGATGGACTTTTAATTCTGCTCAAAAACATTTTTCCATGTCTCTTTCTTGTCTTGTTTCCCTATTGCAGTTTTTTTTCTTTTGCCAAGAGACAAGCTCTTATTCACAGAAGAGCACACATGGTGTATATCTTATCTTTAATGTCTTAAGTAACCCATGTAAGCTATGTGCTGTTATCCTTATTTTATTTGTTTTTTTTTTTTAGAGATAGGATCTCACTGTGTTGCCCAGAGTGGACTGCATGGCTGTTTACAATAATCATCACACACTACGATCTTGAACTCTTGGTCTCAAGCAATCCCCCCACTTCAGTCTCCTGAGTAGCTGGGATGACAGGCACATGCCCCCATGCCCAGCTTATCCCTGTTTAATAAACAAAAGCTCAGTGACTCATCCAGCATGTGTTCT
Source organism: Aotus nancymaae (assembly GCF_030222135.1). NCBI lineage: Eukaryota > Metazoa > Chordata > Mammalia > Primates > Aotidae > Aotus > Aotus nancymaae. The sequence goes on along the minus strand of NW_026988432.1, from coordinate 49,682,718 downwards.
GGCCAAGTGTATTATAGTTTATAAAGTGCTTCCACATGTGTTATAAAGTCCTCTGACCTATGAATTGCATGTTATTATTTCCTCCATTTCACAGATGGAAAAATGGAAATTTACAGGGGTTATATGACCTCCCCATGTTGCATTGTTCATGGGTGGCTGAATTAGGTTTCAAACTTGTGTCCTCCTATTCTACATCCCATGTTTACTCACACTATAATGGCAAGAAAATGGAAACTCTCAGACATAAAGTCCCTCAAATTTCTTTATACCCACCTTTAAACTGATCTTAGTTTTTCCCCACCCATCCTTTTCTCTCGTCTCAGGAAGAAGCTGATTCTGTATTCCTAAAATTCTCTCCTGTGCCCTTGAGTGATCTTATTTATTTCCATCTCTTCACATTTCAACTCTATGCAAATGACTCTCAAATCTTTCTCTCTCTGAACTCCAATTGTTGTCTTTGACCACTTAAAGGGCATCTTTTCCTCGCAATATACATTTATGTATAGACCATATGCTACTCCCACATTCCCTCAGCTCTATACAACTAACTCTAAGTATACGTTGTTTTACTTGAGCAATACATGTGCTTTGATGTCTCCATGCTTTTGCTTGTACTGCTTGAAAGGCTGTCCTTCCTTTTTTCTACCATAGAAATTCTATTCATTCTTTAAGAATCAGTTCAAGTGTGATAACTATTACCTAATATTTTCCCAACTCTTCCTGTTCGATTTCATGGTGTATTCTGTGCATTTCTGAAGTACTCTGTTTATTGGGATAACACATTGCTTATCACATGACAAAGTCATTTGTCTCAACTTATGGGATACCAGCACAACAAAGACAAGGAGAGAATTTTATTTATCTCTACATCCTTTGATGCAATAAGCATGGCCCTTGGCTAAGCGTTTGTTGAATGAATAAAGGAATACATAAATGCACGGTGACTCAGTTACTACTTCAATTTGTCAACATACTGCAAGGAGGACATGATCTGATTTTGTTTTTTTTCTCTCACCTCAAATCTTTGCTATCACCCTGGGAATCTGACTTGCTTGCTTTGCAAAAATGTTGAGTTTTAAATGAAAAAAAAAAAAAAATTTCCATATGAGACCATGAAAAAGAAAATGGAATAATACATCATTTTTCTTGTAAATACACTTCTGTCATCTAGGTGATCAACATTACAGAGAAGCATCTGAAAATGAAAATTTATATTTATAGATTTTTAAGCTAATAAGAATTGATCTTCTTCTATTACTAAATACTTCATCCACATATTACTCAATAGTAAACTTCATTAGATTAGAATAATTAGTTTGGAAAAGAGAAGAGGAAGATCTAGCCTGAATTAGAGAAGTCAGAATTTATTGAAAGCAACATTGTTTTATCACTTTCAATACCGCTATCTGCCAATAATGTCTGTCTAAGGGGACATCTACTTAGTGATCTTAATAATCCTTATTTCACAGCTGAATCTTTTTGCCTAAAGACCACTGCATGCTAAAGCCATGAAAACAATGTATTCTTTTTATATTGGTTACAAATATTTCATTTCACTTAGCAAATCCATTCCTTGCAGACAATTCAAAGCTAAATTTCAGTTTAGTCTAGATCAAATTGTCAATGGTGTATTAACAGTATCTGAATTAATGAAGTTTTACTCTATTCATAGAGGAAGACATTTTAAAAAATAGACTATTGTGCAATGTGCCAGGATAGTGTTACTTTAAAAATAAAAATAGAAAAATATGTAAACTTTTTCAAATAAGGTAAACAACAACCTATATTAACTGAAATCAATCTTCAGAGCCTTTAGTTTCCTTTGTAAATTCCTTGAGGACAAGGATGGTAGTTTGCTTGTTTTCCTCCCCACCCTTCAAGACTTTATGTACTCCAACAATGCCACCTAGGCTGCTCTTTCTAGGAATGGTTATCATCACCAGAACAGGTGCTTGAAAGCAACACAATGAGGTTTTCAGATTTTCTACTTGTTGCTCTCTTATCTATAACTACCCAAGACTCAAACATTATGAGGAAGTTACTCACTGATTCTGGGTACAGGCCGCAAGTACTTCACTGGTCCCCATCCTGAAAAAGAAGGGGAGATAAATTCATATATTACTATCACATCCAAAGACATTTACAAAAATTCTACACAAAGATACCTCAAAGTTTCTAATATTTTATTCATAACAAGGAAAATTATGGGAAGGGAGAGGGTCATGAAATAAATGTGTCATCTTTTGTGTTTCTGGGCTGATTAAGCTTAGTGTCACTTATTAGGAAATCTGGCATTACCATCAAAATTTGCTATAGAAAAGCCTGGGCTTTGAGCCTGTACTCTTTGTGGGAGGGAGATGAAGCTGGGGACTCAGGGGTGGGTAGAATTGGAAAATGAGCATCACAAGAAAGATGATTTCCTTTGATTCTCAGCATCACCCCATAACAGATCAATGTGCTAATATACATTGGTGTTTTCACTTATTAATAAAATCTTTGTGCAAACTGAGTACTTGGGCTCAATGTCCTTGGGTGAAATTGAGATGGAGATGCCATGTGCAGCTCCTGGCATTGAGTATTAGTGGCCTACTGTTGGATGCCTTAGTTTGGGAAGCTTGGAAGAGTAGATGAACAGGAAGCTAGGATAAAAGAAGAGGGCTCTGAGGGAAGCAACCCCATAGATATTTAAATTATCCAGAACTAATGATAGTTTATTCTGTAGTAAACAGTGTAAGAAAGAAATCTTGAGGTTTTCCTTGAACCAATGATTTTTCATGGTGATTATCAAGGGCCTCTTTTTGCCAGATGAAGTCAGCCTATTGTAATAGTATATTTCTTCTCACTCAGTCACCTATAGGGAGAGGAGAGCCTCAGCTCATTCTGAGAACAATTTTACAGAGCCATAAGAATGCAATTACATGACTACTTAGTTTTTGGCTTTTTGGGTTACATGGTTCCATTTCTTTCTTTAAATGACATTATATATATAAATATGTGTATATATAAAATATATATTATATATAATACAACATATTGTAACACATATAATGTATGGTATACCATATATTTTATATAACTATAATGAAATATATATTATATAATACATTTACATATATTAACATATTCTATTCTATATTTTATAAATATATAGATAATGCTTTGCTCTCTGCATGCCTGTTAAAAAATATCTTTCAAAATATGTTGACTAAAACTTGAATGAATACTCAAGGATGGTGTGGCTTAAGCAATGGTAGGATTAATTGTCTGTCTTGTTATCCTGCCCCATTTAAATCACCTAGTGTGACTCATTTATAATATTGCTTTGTTAACGCTAATTGAGATAAAAATCTTGCTGGCACTTGTCTTTTAAATTATTTTTTAGCAAATTTCATGTGTGCCAAAAAATAGCAGTTTATATTTGCATTAATGATATGCTATTCTATTTTTAGAATGATTTAAAACATATATCCAAGGGCATTTTGAATTTTATTGTTATGAACTTCTTGGTATAAGGTATTGGCCATTCTACTTGATTTAGTAATATCTGTATTTTGGATGTAGGTATTTATGAGTCATTTATATAGCTCATCAGTAAATTACAGGTCCTTCAGTACAGCTGATCCCCTGGGGCTGGACCTGGATGTGTAATGCATTGCTCCAACCCACTTTATTGTAATTGCAACTCTATATTTACCTGTTCACCCAGGTAATGGTAGTGTGATTAAGGTCACACTGTCATGGCTTAGTGATAAGAACATTGTTTAGATTAGAACTCAAAATCTTCCTCCATACAAAATTGATTTTATCTGGCTTATTATCATTATTTATGTAGGCTGTCAGTGAATCAAGGAAGGAAATTAAGTAAGTGTGGAAAAGCTGGTTATTCAAAAAGTCAAATGCATGTGCTTTTTTATACCTTATATTCTGGTAAATTGCTTACTGATTGTATGAGAGATTGTTCTCATCAGACATTGCTTTTAGGCTATCTGACTTTTAATGATCAAGTCATTTCCTTAAACAATGTGGATATAAAAGGCTCTTTCTCCATTTCTATGATGGCTCAAATATGAAGGTTGCGCAAATCTAGCAATTTCTTAAGGGTGTCTGGAAACCTAATATTAGGACATTACAATGAGAGTACACTCAGGTATTGGTAATTCTACCCTGGTCTAGTGTGTCTCTCCACACATCACAGATGGAAGTATACTAGTTAGACAAATGCCTGTCTCCCCCACTATAGTAAACTTATTGAACACTAGGACGATCCACTCTAGTTCCTCTTTTTAACTTCTCTGAATCTAGTTTAGTCTTATGTATAAATATATATTGAATTAACTTAAATTTTTGAAAGACATATTTCTTTAAGGATAGGTTAAATGATAGGGAAATAAATACAATTTATTTTGATCTTTTGAATTGTCTCCTAAATAAAAGTGTCCTCTTCTACCTTCCAATAATAGTAATAGAGTATATAGCTCTTTAAAAGTTTTAACTATATCTTCTAAATTATTGTGATTTCTCTCTATATTTGTACATAATAAATACGTAGGTTGTTGGGCTCAGTCCATACAATCAATATAGACTGACTGACAAGCTACAAAATCATATATTAAATAGCTATGCATCTTCTTCCATGGTCAACTATGAAAATAACTTGAAACCCCAACAATAGGGATTGCTCACAAACTGAAATTAATTGGGTTTGGGCAGACCCACTAAAATTAATGAGTTTAAACCTCATATCCAGTATATCTGTTCTTATACTGTGTTTCCAAGACTGAAAAAGAATTAAGACTTAATTTAGTGGCATAGATAATCAAACAAAATAGAATCTTTCTCTTTCATCCTATAACTTATTCTGATCTTCATTGTTTTTTGTGGTGAAGCATGTTCTACCTGTTGAAACTTGGCGTAAACATCATAATAAGTGAATAGGTGTAGAGCTTTGATGAAAATTTAATTCTTTTAAAAATTAGCATTTCACTGACCCTTATCCTGAGGGTTGGAGAGCTTTGCACAGCACTGAGCCAGGTAGAGCTCACACTCAAGTGAGAGAATGCAAATACAACCATAGTGTACTTTTCTCAAAGAATTCAAAATCATTCTTCTGGCCACATGATAAATTAATTCAGTTGTTTGTTATCATCCTTATCTAACTGAGAATACAAGGATAGGAAAAGGTTAGACAGGTTCCTAAGGCTATGTGGCAGTTTGTTGTTAAAATTGAAATAGGGTTATACTTGGAATGCCAAGGCCTTATTTTCAATAACGAATCAGGATTTGTTTTTCCAGCTAACCTTGTAGATATCTGATTATCAATATACTCTTAATTTTATACACAGATATTTGGATGCAATGAAAAAAATCATCACAGTGAAATTTAGGCCCTTGGATTGCTGGATTTAAAAGTTTATTCCCAATATTTTCTTTAGAAATATTGATTTGGTCTCACCTTGCCTTTTTTTTTTTTTTTGCTTTTCTTTCAACATTGCCTGGATCTATGATTATTAAATCAATAATAACCACAATAACAGCTAACATGGATTGAATGCTTATTAAATACCAGATATGCTGCTGAGTGCACTATGTAAACCTTACCAAATTTAATATCTTAAGAATCCCATGGGAATACTACCAGGGTTTCTGCATATAGAATATAGCCAAATGTTTACAGTTCTTCATTTTCTTACATAAACTACACCCATAATCATCATCTATATTTCTCAGTTTCTGTTTCATTAAAGTAGATTGAGAACTTAAAAGCACAAAGCAGAATCCTTTTAGATTTGTTTCCCCCAATATTTTACTACTATCTTGCTCAAATATAATTCTATAGCCTTTTATTTTTAGTAACTCAACTTTATTGAGTCTTTACAAAACATTTTAATAGAAACAGCAATTCTCTTTTACACATCCATATGTTATTGATTTACACAATAATCATTGAATAATTACATGAATAAGCAAAACTGGCACAGCAGATCTGGGGACAAATACCACTGCCTCTTGGTCCACATATATCTTCACAAGAGGGATCAGAAGTTTTCAGGTGGGCTAGAGAGCATACGGTCCTGAACTGGCTGTGAGCATCAGTCAGTAGGATATACTAAGGGAAGGGAGAGAGCTGCTCAATCAGGCAAATCACATAGGAGGCCAGTAAAAATAACTTCTATTGTATTTGATAATTTATGTATGCATTTGATAAAAATGCATTATTCTGATAAAATTATTTAAAAGTTTAAAATGGAGAGGATCCAAGATGGCCGATTAGACACAACTCCAGTGCATGACACCTAGTGAGAGAGACGCAGAAATCCAGAGATCTCCTAGCTCCAACCTAGGTACTAGGTGCATTTCAAGGGGTCTGGTCCAATGGCGAGCAAAGCCCACTCAGGGCAGACAGAGGCGGGGAGGGGTACTGCTTCACCCAGAAAGTGCATCTGACTGGTGAGTCGGAGGCTCCCCCTCTGGCACTCTGGTCCAGATACAGCGATTCCCCCAAAGCCTTGGCAATACATAGAACAGGGGATCCTTGCCAGTCAAGCACTGGGAATTACAAGCATGGAGTTGAATAAGAGCCTGTGGACTGAGCTATTGCCCCCTCCCCCCGCCCAGAGAGAGAGGGAGCTGTAAGCAGGAGCAGCTGGGCGGGCCCCTACCCCATGACCGGAGAGAGAGGAAGCTGAAAGGGGGAGACAACTGGGTGTGGCTGGGTGGGTCCCTATCCTCCCCCACAAAACCCAGAGGGCTGAAGCTCTGACTCTAGTGGGTTGCGCAGCCAGTGCCACAGTCTGAGATGAACCCTGAATGATCTAGCCCAGTGGAGGAAGGGCACAACCCATCACTAGAGGGGTGGAACTGGGCTACATGTTTTAACAAAAAACACAGGAAGTCTATGCAGCAATGGGACGGTGTTCCTGACAACCCAGCAGCCCCTGCAGGTCAGCGGAAGAGGCGGGCCTAATCTCCCAGTATAAACAAAAAAGACACGGGAAGCTTCCCTAGTAACCTGAAGGAGTCCCTAGAAACCCAGTAGCTCCTCCATAGGCAGACAAGTGACCTCATCAAGCAGCTTCCTGACACCACAGCCAGGTAAATCGACAAAAATGGGAAAAACACAGTGCAAAAAAGATGAAACCATCAAAGACCAGAACACCTCTTCTCCTTCAAGGGATCACAACTCCTGAACAACACAGGATCACAACTTGACTGAGGAGTGTGACAAATTGACAGAAACAGGCTTCAGAAGGTGGATAACAACAAATTTTTCTGAGCTAAAGGAACATGTTCTAACTTAATGCAAAGAAACCAAAAACCTTGAAAAAAGGTTAGGCGAAATGCTGACTAAAATAACCAGCTTAGAGAAGAACATAAACGAATTGATAGAGTTGAAAAACACAGCACAAGAACTACGTGAAGCAAACACAAGTTTTAATAGCCAAGTGGATCAAGCAGAAGGAAGGATATCAGAGGTTGAAGATCAACTCAATGAAATAAAAAGAGAAGGCAGGACAAGAGAAAAAAGGAGTGAAAATAAATGAACAAAGCCTCCAAGAAATATGGGATTATGAGAAAATACCTAATCTATGCTTGATCAGTGTACTTGAATATGATAGGGAGAATGAATCCAAGCTGGAAAACGCTCCAGGATATTATCCAGGAGAACTTCCCAAGCCTGGCAAGGCAGTCCAAATTTCAAATTCAAGAAATACAGAGAACTCCACGAAGATATTCCTCAAGAAAAGCAACCTCAAGGCACATAATCGTCAGATTCACCAGGGTCGAAATGAAGGAAAAAATGCTAAGGGCAGCCAGAGAGAAACGTCAGGTCACCCACAGAGGGAAGCCAATCAGACTCACAGCAGATCTCTTGGCAGAAACCCTACAAGCCAGAAGAGAGTGTGGGCCAATATTCAACATCCTTAAAGAAAAGAACTTTCAACCCAGAATCTGATATCCAGCCAAACTAAGCTTCATAAGTGAAGGAGAAATAAAATCCTTTATGGACAAGCAATTATTGAGAGATTTTGTCACCACCAGACCTGCCCTACAAGAGCTCCTGAAAGAAACACTAAGCACGGAAAGGAACAAGTACCAGTCACTGCAAACGCAAACCAGTTGGCAAAGACCAAAAATGCAATGAAGAAAATGAGCCAACTAATGGGAAAGAAAATCAGCCAATAACAAAATGGCAGGATCAAATTCACACATAACAATATTAACATTGAATATAAATGGCCTAAACGTCCCAATCAAAAGACACAGACTGGCAAACTGGATAAAAAGTCAGAACCCATCAGTGTGCTGTATTCAGGAAACCCATCTCACATACAAAGACACACATAGACTCAAAGTAAAGGGATGGAAGAAGATTTACCAAGCAAATGGAGAACAAAAAAAAAGCAGGGGTTGCAATCCTAGTCTCTGATAAAGTGGACTTCAAACCAACAAAGATCAAAAGAGACAAAGATGGACACTACATAATGGTAAAAGGATCAATCAAACAGGAAGAGCTAACTATCCTAAATATATATGCCCCCAACACAGGAGCATCCAGATACATAAAGCAAGTTCTTAATGACCTAAAACAAGATTTAGACTCCCACACAATAATAGTGGGAGACTTCAACGCTCCACTGTCAATATTAGACAGATCAATGAGACAGAAAATTAACAAGGATATCCAGGACTTGAATGTAGAGCTGGACCAAGTGGACCTAATAGACATATACAGAATGCTCAACCCCAAATCCACAGAATATACAGTTTTCTCAGCACCACATTGCACTTACTCTAAAATTGACCACATCATTGGAAGCAAATCACTCCTCAGCAAATGCAAAAGAACAGAAATAATAGCAAACAGTCTATCAGACCACAGTGCAATCAGACTAGAACTCAGGATCAAAAAACATACTCAAACCCGCACAACCACTTGGAAACTAAACAACTTGCTTCTGAGTGATGACTGGATAAACAATGAAATGAAGGCAGAAATAAAGATGTTTTTTTGAAACCAACCAGAATGAAGACACAACTTGCCAGAATCTCTGGGACACCTTTAAAGCAGTGTTGAGAGGGAAATTTATAGCAATAAATGTCCACCAGAGAAGAGAGGAAAGATCTAAAACTGACACCCTATCATCAAAATTGAAAGAGCTAGAGGAGCAAGATCAAAAAATCTCAAAAGTTAGCAGAAGACAAGAAATAACTAAGATCAGAGCAGAACTAAAGGAGATAGAGACACAAAAAATCCTTCAAAAAAATCAATAAATCCAGGAGCTGGTTTTTTGAAAAGATCAACAAAACAGACAGACTGCTAGCCAGATTAATAAAAAAGAAAAGGGCAAAGAATCAAATAGATGCAATAAAAAACGATAAAGGGGATATCACCACTGATTCCACAGAAATACAAACTACCATCAGAGATTACTACAAACAGCTCTACTCATATAAACCAGTAAACCAGCAAGAAATGGATAAATTCCTAGACACTTGTACTCTACCAAGACTAAACCAGGAGGAAGTTGAAACCCTGAATAGACCAATAACAAGGGCTGAAGTAGAGGCAGCAATCAATAGCCTACCAACCAAAAAAACTCCAGGTCCAGATGGGTTCACAGCCGAATTCTATCAGACGTACAAAGAGGAGCTGGTTCCATTCCTTCTGAAACTGTATCAAACAATACAAAAGGAGGGAATCCTCCCTAACTCATTTTATGAGACCAACATCATCCTGATACCAAAACCAGGCAGAGACTCAACCAAAAAAGAAAACTTCAGGCCAATAACCATTATGAACATTGATGTAAAAATCTTCAACAAAATACTGGCAAACAGATTGCAACAGCACATCAAGAAGCTTATCCATCATGACCAGGTAGGCTTCATCCTGGGGATGCAAATCTGGCTCAACATACACAAATCCATAAATGTAATCCATCACATAAACGGAACCAAAGACAAAAACCACATAATTATCTCAATAGATGCAGAGAAGGTCTTCGATAAAATTCAACAGTCCTTCATGCTAAAAACTCTCAATAAACTAGGTATTGACGGAACGTATCATAAAATGATAAAAGCTATATATGACAAACCTACAGCCAATATCATACTGAACGGGCAAAAGCTGGAAGAATTCCCTTTGGAATCAGGCACTAGACAAGGCTGCCCTCTCTCACCACTCCTAGTCAACATAGTATTGGAAGTTCTAGCCAGAGCAATCAGGCAAGAAAAGAAATAAAGGGTATTCAATTAAGAAAAGAGGAAGTCAAACTGTCCCTATTTGCAGATGACATGATTGTATATCTAGAAGACCCCATCATCTCAGTCCAAAATCTTCTCAAACTGATAAGCAACTTCAGCAAAGTCTCAGGATACAAAAGCAATGTGCAGAATTCACAAGCATTCCTATATACCAATAACAGACAAACAGAGAGCCAAATCAAGAGTGAACTGCCATTCACAATTGCTACAAAGAGAATAAAATAACTAGGAATACAACTAACAAAGGATGTAAAGGTCCTCTTCAAGGAGAACTACAAACCACTGCTCAATAAAGTAAGAGAGGACACAAACAGATGGAGAAACATTCCATGCTCAAGGTTAGGAAGAATTAATATAGTGAAAATGGCCATACTGCCCAAAGTAATCTATAGGTTCAATGCTATCCATCAAGCTACCAATGACCTTCTTCACAGAACTGGAAAAAACCACTTTAAACTTCATATGGAATCACAAAAGACCGCACATAGCCAAGACAATCCTAAGCAAAAAGAACAAAGCCGGAGGCATCACACTGCTGGACTTCAAACTATACTACAAGGCTAAAGTAATCAAAACAGCATGGTACTGGTACCAAAACAGATATATGGACCAATGGAACAGAACAGAGACCCCAGAAAAAACACCACACATCTACAACCATCTGATCTTTGACAAAGCCGGCAAAAACAAGCAATGGGGAAAGGACTCCATGTTTAATAAATGGTGTTGGGAAAACTGGCTAGCAATGTGCAGAAAGCAGAAACTGGACCCCTACATGTCACCTTACACTAAAATTAACTCCAGATGGATCAAAGATTTAAACATAAAACCTAACACTATAAAAACACTAGAAGAAAATGTAGGCAAAACCATCCAGGACATAGGCATAGGCAAGGACTTCATGACTAAAACACCAAAAGCAATGGCAGTAAAAGCCAAGATAGACAAATAGAATCTAATTAAAATTCAGAGCTTCTGTACAGCAAAAGAAACCATCATTAGAGTGAATCAGCAACCAACAGAATGTGAAAAAATTTTTGCAATCTACCCATCTGACAAAGGGCTAATATCCAGAATCTACAAAGAACTGAAACAGGTATACAAGCAAAAAACAAACAACCCCATTCAAAAGTGGGCAAAGGATATGAACAGACACTTTACAAAAGAAGACATATATGAGGCTAACAAACATATGAAAAAATGCTCATCATCACTGGTTATTAGAGAAATGCAAATCAAAACCACACTGAGATATCATCTCATGCCAGTTAGAATGGCAATCATTAAAAAATCTGGAGACAACAGATGCTGGAGAGGATGTGGAGAAATAGGAACACTCTTACACAGTTGGTGGGAGTGTAAATTAGTTCAACCATTGTGGAAGACAGTGTGGTGATTTCTCAAGGACCTAGAAATAGAAATTCCATTTGACCCAGCAATCCCATTACGGGGTATATACTCAAAGAACTAAAAATCATTCTATTATAAAGACACATGCACACTTATGTTTACTGCAGCCCTGTGTACAACAGCAAAGACGTGGGACCAACCCAAATGCCCATCAATGATAGACTGGACAAAGAAAATGTGGTACATATACACCATGGAATACTACACAGCCTTAAAAAACGATGAGTTTGTGTCCTTTGTAGGGACTTGGATGAATCCGGAAACCATCATTCTCAGCAAACTGACACAAGAACAGAAAGCCAAACACCATATGTTCTCACTCATAGGCAGGGGTTGAACAACAAGAACATGTGGACTCAGGGAGAGGAGCATCACACACTGGGGGCAGTTGTTGGGGGATGGGGGGAGACAGTGGTGGGTGAGGAGGGAGGGGAGGTTGGGGAGGGTTAACATGGGGAGAAATGCCAGATATAGTATGCACCTAAAGTAAAATAAATAAATAAATAAAAAGTTTAAAATGGAAAGCCAAAGAGGAAGAGAATGAGTTTAGGTATCCCACCCAAGACTGCAAAACTAGTGGTGGAACTAGAATTTGATGCCTGAATTTGACCTCCAAGTCTAGTATTCTTTTGCTCCCTCCCCTGACGCCTAGGACAGAGATCACTGTGGTGAGTTGGGTATGCTGCTGCGGACCAGAAAGGGGGCTCAAGACAGTTCCCCTGATCAGCAGGAAAACAGAGCGAAAGAAGATAGAAGAAGCCAGAAAGTGATGAAATAGTCTTAGAAAAAAATACTGTTCTTGCAAAAGAAGAGCACATGATTCCATTTTCCTTGAGTTAACCCTTGTATTTCTTGGTTAACTGGTTCAAAACAAAAGGGGTTTTAGCAAACAAATTTTGCCTGTTGATCCTGCTAATAGAACTGGTGATAACTAAAACTGAAGAAAGCTTGAAAGGGCATCACATCTCTCCAGGAAACAATAATGACACAGAAGAACCCATAACTTAGTGGTCCCATGGGGAACCAAGGGTGGGATAAAGCTTAAGGAAATTTGTGACCAAAATAGCAATTCAAATGAAGTACAGTCGTCTCTTGTTATCTGTAGCGGATTGACTCTAGGGCACCCTGCAAACACCAAAATCTGTGAATGCTCAAGTCCTTGATATAAAATATGGGCATATCACTGATGTACATTCTCCCATATACTTTAAATCATCTCTAGAGTATTTATAATGCCTAATACAATGTAAATGCTCTGCACATAGTTGTGATACTGTATTGTTTAGGAAACAATGACAAGAAAAAGGAGTCTGCAGTTATGAAGTACAGACACAACCATGTTTTTCCCTCAAAATATTTTAAAACCATGTTTGGTGGTATCTATGGATGCAGAAACTGACATACACGAATGGCTGATTGTAATTTGAATCTCATCATCCACCTTTTTCTAATCTTTGGGCTTTACAGGTTTTATTTCCATCAAGTCTGTCTTTAGGTGATACTATTTAAGCACCAGTTTTGAAGAACTTCCTGGTCCTTTAGAAAGGATGATTTTGTAGTAGCTGTTTTAAAATGCCTCAGAATAGAATATTATGTTTCCCCATTAAGTATTAATGATTTGAGTTTATGTTAAATGCTTTCTCCATTTCTTCCCTTGGCATTTTCCAAGTTATTCCCTTCAAGAAGAAAATTAGAAAGGTACTCAGATTTCTATGACTTCACAAAGAATTCATAAAAAGGTCAAGCTTTCAATTGGCTATCCTTTCAATAAAATTATGTTAAATTGTTCAAAGTGTTTATATTATGGGCCCTCACTGTTATAGAATTTCAAAAATGGCTGTTTAGTTTTTAACTGATCTAGTTATAAAAAGTAATTATTGCCATGATGTGGCTGTATTGTGGTTGAGATTGAAAACTTTCTTTCCATAAAATAGGTTCCCACTTGAATATCTTTCTAGAAGGAGATTATAAGCCATGGGTTATTTGATTAACAAGAATAAACAAGTAAAGAGTATATGAGTAGATGGCTCATTTCATGATTTAAAGATTGTCAAATTAGTTAGTTAACTAAAAGGCAACACAAATTTAAAAGATGGGAGAGGCAAGACCAATGTCTGAATTAAGTGCTTCTTTTCAGGGCATCCTGCATAAAGCTGCGCCTGTGCAGAGGCAGCTTCCTGTGCACTGCTGGCTGCCGGGTGTGCTTGTCTGTGCCCCAGGCCCCCTATGCAGGAGAATCCAGCACTTTAGAGCACGCTTTGTATAAAATAGAGTGCAAATCAAATCATATTTGGGGAGCATCTGAGAGATAGGACTAGCTCAAGAGGCAGCCTCTAAAGTGAGAATAGCACTGAAAAGGGGTGGAGGGTCTGAGCCCTGGCCTGATTCTTCAGCCATCTCATGGAAACCCATTCATTCAGCTTCTCTGTGCCCTCATTCCCTCACCTTCACCTACACAATGCTTTAATGTCCATTTCAGCCTTGAGATTCTAGGAAATAGGGCAAAAAACAAACAAACAAATAAAAGACCCCTTCATTATCAAGCAGTCATCAAATTTTTCCTGTTTATATTGTATTTAATAGTCCACACCACCCCCATCCCATATGTTCTCATATATGCTACCTCATGTAATTCTCACAACAGTTTCTCAAGTATGGTGGGCTTACTGGCTGGCATGGCAGCCGGCCTTAATCTTGCCATACTATTTCTTTCTCTGTTATTTCACTCTCACCTATATTTGATTCAGTTCCAAATATTTATACAAGCTTTGCTTTGACCTCTCCTGAACTTCAATGTTGCTTCTCCAAATTCTAGCTTCCACATCAATGTCCTATTGTTGGATCGAGCGCAGCTGGACTTGAATAGAACTTACAATCCTTTTCCCCAAACCACCCACCCCTCTGAATTGCACAAGTGTCTTTTCTATGGACACTTCTTCCTGCCATTCAGGCATGCAGCTTTGACATCTCTCCGACTATCTCCTCTCCCCGACACTTGCTTCCAGTCACCTTGTGATCCTTTCTTTCTATATCTCATATTCATTCTTTTTAGCTTTTAAACTCTGCAGCATTCTGGCCAACGTCCTTAGCATATCAAAGTCTAGACTTTTACGACTGTCTCCAAGCTGGTATCCCTGGCTTTAGCTTCCATTTTCATCTTAATTTATCCAATGAATTGTTTTAAAAATTGTTTTCCCCATGCTAAACTCCTCTCCAAAAACCTTGATTTTCCTTTCACTGTTACAGGATCCAGTATAACTTCATTAAATACAAATCTCTGTTTCCCTGTGTAACTCAGAATTCTCTACAAATTCTGAAAGTCCCCTGAAGAGGCCACATCCATTTCTAATCCCCAAGCTCGAAACAGCTCTCATCCTTCTGTTTGAAAAAGTCATATAGCTTCTTCAAGATCTAAGATGGTTTCTTCTCTCAGTTTCAGAGTGGCTGTCCCCAAACTACAGTAGGCGTTGCTCATTGGGAGGAAGGCAACAGCACGGGAATGAGCAGCATGCCAGGCCAAGCCCTTTATATATACATGAACTCATCTGTTCTTAACCTCATCACACATGCATCATCACTGTCCCTACTTTAGAGGTGAAAGTGTGGCTCAGAGAGGTTAATAACTTGTCTAGGTCCCAGATTTGCCAAGTGCTGGATCCAAACCTTGGTGGTCTGGCCATAGAGTTTGTACTTCTTTTTTTTATTATTATTGCATTTTAGGTTTTGGGGTACATGTGAAGAACATGCAAGATTGTTGCATAGGTACACACGTGGCAGTGTGATTTGCTGCCTTCCTCCCCATCACCTATATCTGGCATTCTCTCCCATGCTATCTCTCCCCAACTCCCCACCCCCTGCTGTCCCTCCCCTATTTCCCCCCAACAGACCCCAGTGTTTAGTGCTCCCCTCCCTGTGTCCATGTGTTCTCATTGTTCAACACCCGCCTATGAGTGAGAACATGCGGTGTTTGATTTTCTGTTCTTGTGTCAGTTTGCTGAGAATGATGGTTTCCAGGTTCATTCATGTCCCTACAAAGGACACAAACTCATCATTTTTGATGGCTGCATAATATTCCATGGTGTATATGTGCCACATTTTCCCTGTCCAGTCTATCATCGATGGGCATTTGGGTTGGTTCCAGGTCTTTGCTATTGTAAACTGTGCTGCAATAAACATTCGTGTGCATGCATCCTTAGAGTAGAACGATTTATAATCCTTTGGATATATACCCAGTAATGGGATTGCTGGGCCAAATGGAATTTCTATTTCTAGGTCCTTGAGAAATTGCCACACTGGATCCACAATGGTTGAACTAATTTACACTCCCATCAACAGTGTAAAAGTGTTCCTATTTCTCCACATCCTCTCCAGCATCTGTTGTCTCCAGATTTTTTAATGATGCCATTCTAACTGGCATGAGATGGTATCTCAATGTAGTTTTGATTTGCATTTCTCTAATGACCAGTGATGATGAGCATTTTTTCATATGTTTGTTGGCCTCATGTATGTCTTCTTTTGTAAAGTGTCTGTTCATATCCTTTGCCCACTTTTGAATGGGCTTGCTTGTTTTTTTCTTGTAAATCTGTTTTAGTTCTTTGTAGATTCTGGATATCAGCCCTTTGTCAGATGGGTAAACTGCAAAAATTGTTTCCCATTCTGTTGGTTGCCTATTCACTCTAATGACTGTTTCTTTTGCTGTGCAGAAGCTGTGGAGTTTGATTAGGTCCCATTTGTCTATTTTGGCTTTTGTTGCCAATGCTTTTGGTGTTTTGGTCATGAAGTCCTTGCCTACGCCTATGTCCTGAATGGTTTTGCCTAGATTTTCTTCTAGGGTTTTAATGGTGTTAGCTCTTATGTTTAAGTCTTTAATCCATCTGGAGTTATTTTTAGTGTAAGGTGTCAGGAAGGGGTCCAGTTTCTGCTTTCTGCACATGGCTAGCCAGTTTTCCCAACACCATTTATTAAACGGGGAATCCTTTCCCCATTGCTTGTTTTTGTCAGGTTTTTCAAAGATCAGATGGTTGTAGATATGTTGTGTTGCCTCCGAGGCCTCTGTTCTGTTCCATTGGTCTATATCTCTGTTTTGGTACCAGTACCATGCTGTTTTGATTGCTGTAGCCTTGTAGTAGAGTTTGAAGTCTGGTAGTGTGATGCCTCCTGCTTTGTTCTTTTTGCTTAGAATTGACTTGGCTATGCGGGCTCTCTTTTGGTTCCATATGAAGTTTAAGATGGTTTTTTCCAGTTTTGTGAAGAAGGTCATTGGTAGCTTGATGGGGATAGCATTGAATCTGTAAATTACTTTGGGCAGTATGGCCATTTTCAAGATATCGATTCTCCCTAACCATGAACATGGACTGTTTCTCCGTCTGTTTGTGTCCTCTCTGATTTCGTTGAGCAGTGGTTTGTAGTTCTCCTTGAAGAGGTCCTTTACATTCCTTGTTAGTTGTATTCCTAGGTATTTTATTCTCTTTGTAGCAATTGTGAATGGCAGTTCATTCTTGATTTGGTTCTCTTTAAGTCTGTTATTGGTGTATAGGAATGCTTGTGATTTTTGCACATTAATTTTGTATCCTGAGACTTTGCTGAAGTTGCTTATCAGTTTCAGGAGATTTTGGGCTGAGTTTGTACTTCTAAGCTTTACACCACACTACCTATTGAAGCTTCTGTTGCTCTATAAATCCTTTTGTGCCACTTGTCTCTAGCACATGCAAGCTTCTTAAAGGAAGGCTCTTTGTCTCTATCCTCTGTAGCCTGTGACTAGCACACAGAAACACCCCATATGTGCAGCCTTAGAGGTCCAGGGATGGAGTTTAGCAGTAGCAAACCCCTGACAGTGTCTCTGTGGTTAAAACACATGGAGACATACACTTTCCTTCTTGATCTTTCCTATACTCTGATAAAAGTTCTGGCTGCATAGTTCATAGATCAGAAAAAGAGTAATACTACTAATAAAAATACGTGATACATTTCCACATTTCAGAATGTGGGCCAGATAATAAAGAAAGATCTTTCAATAGTCCAGCCTCCCTCCTTCCCTCTCTTCCTTCTTTTCTTCCTTCCTCACTTGCTCAACAAATATTTGTTTTATGCACACTCTGTGCCAGAACAATACACCTCTGGGTTTGTTATTAATGTTTTCAGCTGAGATGCTAAAAAAACAGAGCCAAGTGATATTGAGTAATTACCAAAAGCAACAAAAAGATTGCTAAAATGTATTGTGAGCATACCATCAGCCAGACATTGGGCCAAGTGCTTGGCAGGTATGATCTCACTTGATCCTTATTAAAACTCTATGCGATAAAAAGATTATTATCTCCATCTTATATATAAGGTGAGTAAGGTGAGAAAGGTGAAGGTCATAGGACTCCTAAGGGACCAAGCAAGGATTCTAGTTCAGGTAGTTTGAAATGAGAGCCTGCACGCTTACCCTTTACACTTGACTCCCACCAGGAGTAGATACAGCTTTGCAACATACCAGAGGCATATTTAAGGTTAGTTTCATATCCTTTGAAAATAGTTCCATAAACACTATCAGGGTACAACAGGAATGCCTCCACTATCATTTCACACTTTACCTGAAAGCAGGTGTGTGACTTTTAACAAGTTAACTTATCAGGGCTTTATTCAATTTGTTTGTAAAATCAGCACCAAGTAAGCTCCAGAATTTCTCCCAAACACAGATCTTCTATTATTCCAGAAAGGCAGCTGTTGGGCAGTAAGTGTTCACTAATCTTGGAGTCAGAACGAGGTTTCTTTGAATAGCCCCACACCCTTGTTATCAGTCCCTGTCACTGTGGTTTGTACCTATTACTTCCAGTTTGTCATCTGCTGTCCTCAACTGTCTGGAAGACAATCACCAAACCCAAATAATCATCTGGAGATGCAGTGACCTGTCCTTTACCCCGCCCTTTTCACACACATAGTTCAAGATCAAAGTCTCAATTTCTGAGTCCTTTATCATCCTGCTCTGTGGCTGTAGGTTTTGCTCTTTGGATGTGAGATTGCACTTATGTCCAATATTTCCTTGCTGTAGGTCCTGGCTGAAGAGGAAGTGCTACTTCTGATAAAATAACGCATCTGATTTGGAAGGAGATTTGCATCATTCCCTCCCTTCTCTTTTTCTCATTTTCAAGATTACTTTGCTCTCCAGCATGATACACATCGAGCTTTTTCTTTTGATCTGAAATAAAGTCTCTTTCTGTTTTTGTGCTAGGGGCCTTTTCTGGGTAATCTCATTCATTTTATTGGCTCTAATGACAACTATGTTAACACTGGTGACTCCCAAATTTCTGAACTGTATTTCTTACCTGAGCTTGAGGCTCAAATAAGAATGTGACTGGAGCACATGGCCTCAGGTTTTCCATGAACACCCAAACAGAACCTATCTAAATATGAAGTCCTCCTCTTCTCTTCCAAACATGCTCCGGCTCCTGTGCCACCTCTCAGGGAATGTGGCACTTAGTCACTCAAATCAGGTGCCTTGGGATTCCTCTTGCATTCCTCCATCACTTATATGTCATTGATAACAAAGTCCTGTCCATTCCTTCTTCAAACATTTCTCAGATCTACCCACTTCCCCATCCCCACTGCTCCTTCCCTGTTTCTCACCTAGATAATTGCAGTAGATACCCAAGAAGCATCATTGCTTTTGGTAGGAAACAGTCATTTCAAACTTAAGATAAATAAAATGGAAATCTCCTTTTATACTGAGCCTCCCAAATGGGTCCTCTTGTGTCTGCTGTATCTCAGTTAACAGTATTATTCACCAGCTTGTTCTCACCTTAAACCTGGAGCCATCCTTTATCTCTGTTTTCGTATCCTTCCACATCCAATCTATCAGAATGTGCTGTCAGTGTTACTTCTAAAATCCTTCCTAAATCTGACAGCATCTCATTATTTCTACTGAAACTACCTTGGTCTAGGCCACTTCATTTTTCTCTTGGTTTACTTTAACAGCTTTCTTAAATGGGCTCCCTTATCTCCACTTTTTTTTTCTAAAATCCCACCTGTGTCAGAGAACTTTAAAAAATCTCATTACATGGCTTAAAATTCTCCAGTGTTTTTTTTCTAAATGCAATTATCATAAAATCCAGACTGTTTCCCACAGTCCACGAGGCCCCACGTAAGCTGCATGCTGCCACACGCTCACCCTTGCTCATCACGCTCCAGCCACACTGACTTTCTTTCTTCTTCCTTCAACCCACCAAGCTTGTCCTGCCTCAGGGCCTTTGCACTCTTCTCTCAGACCTGTTCAGGGCTGGTTCCTTGACATCATTCAGGATTTAGCTCAAATGCCTCCTCCTCAGAGAGGTCTTCCTCTCCCACTCTGGCTAATGCGGTACCTGTGTACAACTCCCTAGAATTTAATTTTGTCTCTTCTGATGGGCTAATGACCATAGACTGATGAATATGTGTGTTCTTTTTTAACTAAAAAAGTTGAAAGTTGAAAAAGTTGAAGGCTTTTTTCTTAAAATAGAAAAATATAGGCTTACTGAAGCAGGTTATTTAAAATTAGAAGAAAAACAGTTTAAAATATCTTTTTGTGATACTGATTTCAATTCCTTTGGATATACATACCCAGAAAAGGGATTGCAGAATCATAAAGTAGCTCTATTTTTTTTTTTTTTGAAGAATCTCCATACTGTTTTCTATAATGGCTGTACTAATTTACATGATCACCAACAATGTATTAGGATTCCCTTTCCTCCACTTCCTCGCCAACACTTGTTATCTTTTCTCTTATTGATGATAGCCATTCTGATAAATGTGAGCTAATATGTCAGTGTGGTTTTGATGTGCATTTCCCTGATGATTAGTGGTGGTGAATCCATTTTCATATACCTATTGGCCATTTGTATGCATTCTTTTGAGCAATGTCTATTCAGGGTCTTTGCCCATTTTTAAATTGTGGTTTTTGTAGTTGTTATTTTTTCTATTAAGTTGTACATTTCTTATATAATTGCAGCATTATTCAAAATAGTCAGGATATGGTAACAACCTAAATGTCTACCAACAGATAAATTCTAGAGCTCTAATGTAGAGTATGATAACTATACTTAACAATACTGTGTGGTATATGTGAAATTTGCTGAGGGTAGATCATAAGTGTTCTCAACACACACACACACACACACACTTGCAAAAGGTAATTATGTGAGGTGATGGATATGTTAATTAGTGTGATAATGGTGATTATTTATGCATATATCAAAACATCAACTTATACATCTTAAATATACATAATTTTGTCAATTATACCTCAATAAATTTGGAAAAAATAAAAATAAAAATGCCATATACGAGATATCTATATTCATGTGTCAAATTCAAAAGTGCATATCCTTTCTTCCAGTGTAACAGTACATATGATATTTTGAATGCAGACTGAATACAGACACTGGATGATTCAGGTTGGTGAAAAGAAAGCAAGTTGCATCAGCTCTTCTGATGGGACATGAAAGAAGCAAGAGTCCTGCTTCATAGGCAAGTCTCAAGTTGAGGATAATAACTGGACTTCCACCTCTCCTGTATCTCCAGTTTCAGGAAAGAAAGAAGGATGGACATTTTTTTTAAAAAAAGAAGTATCTCTTGTTTGTCTAAACTGTCTGGAAGACACAAACTGATGTGACAATCCAACTAGACCTCTGGGAATACAATGTAACCTAGAGTTAAATAATGTAACCTAGAATTACATTACAGGGTTTCTATAGACGGAAACACAGAGGCACAACTGCTGTGTTTTGTTTTGATTTTGTTTTCCAACATTTTGTTAAGGTAATTTTCAAACACACTGAAAAGTTGAAAAGCTTCATTTCTAAAGATCATATTTCTCCCTATTTCAGGCAAAGCCAAGCAGCCTTAAAACTGCCTACCTGCTGAGTAGGACCAATATATTCTAAATCCCTAAGTGCCTGGGACAACGGACTGGGCCACAATATGATTTTTGACATTTTGGTTACCCTTTTAGTGTGCTTATGCCTGTAGTGAGCCGATCACTACTGCTAGATAGAAAGCGACTATTATTTTTTAAAAATTTATTTTATGGTAAGAACACAACATGAGAACCACCCTTTTAGCAGATTTTACATGTACAATTCAGTATTGTGAGCTGTAGGTATGATGCTGTCCAGTGGATCTCTAGAACTTACCAGGGGCTGCAGGGAGCGGGAAATGGGAGTTGCTAAACAGCTGCTATATTTTTGTTGGTTTAAAAAGCTCTGAACTAAGGTTTTTCTTCAAGTCTCCTTATGCCACTGCTGTGAAGAACATCTATGTGGTTATCAGGCACATTTGTTTTCTGTCTTTTAGATAGGTCTTTCATCAATGAGTATTGATTATTGTGTCACATAGTATATTGCTTATACAAATTCTGAAGTCAAATTGTTTTAAAAATCTAAATTAGTCACATCTTAGCCTTGGCATTTACATGTTTTTCAGCAATATGAGCTGAATGGTCTCTCATATCTGCCATCTTTATATATAAATCTGTTATTTTTCACCCAGAAGAGATCTTCCTTTGACAATTTCTCATGAGTAACAATAATGAATTTGATAATTTGCTGTTGGAAAGAGTATGATGCCAAACTTACACTGAACTAGATTCTATTGTGTTTATACTGAACACAATTCAGTGGTCTCTGAAAAGACAAACAAATGCCTGGGCATCATGCCTGTAATCTCAGCACTTTGGGAGGCCAAGGCCGGAGGACTGCTGGAGCCCAGGAGTTCAAGACCATCCCGGGCAACACAGTGAGACCTTGTCTCTACTATGAATTAAAACAACAATTAGCTGGGTGTGGTGGCACACCTTTCTGTCCTAGCTACTCAGGAGGCTGAGGCAGGAGGATTGTTTGAGTCCAAGAGATCTAAGCTGCAGTGAGCTGTGATTGTGACACTAGATTCTAGCCTGAGCAACTGAGTGCAGAATGAGACCCTGTCTCAAAAACAAAACAAAACCAAAAATACAAACAATGCAACATGATCGGAGGCACCTGTTCACTTATTTTTGCCACTAATAATCATATGTTATTTAAAAACAGGAGATGATTAAATCCATCTTTCAGGTCATTTAGTTTAGTTTCTTTTAATTTGTACAACCTCTCAAGGGCTTTGACTACTGCCAATTCTCAAGCCATTCAGGTAAGAAAGCACTGCTGCAAGGTATATATATTAAATGCTTCCTGAGAAGCTCACTGAAATTCAAACATTACCAAAATAATTAGGATACCAAGAATAGGACATTACTGGTACTTTAATGTGAAACCAGGACCTAATACATATATGTTGGGAAGCTGTTATTTAAATACTTTTGCTATGGAGTTATATTAAAAAAATTGATTCTCTCTCTTTTGATTCTCTTTTTTATAAAAAAGACAAGAATTATTTTTTCTTGTGTTTTAGATAAACACTACAAAAATTAGCTGGGTGTGGTGGCATGTGCCTGTAATCCCACCTGCTTGGGAGGCTGAGGCAGGAGAATCACTTGAACCCGGGAGGTAGAGGTTGCAGTGAGCCAAGATCATGCCACTACACTTTAGCCTGGGTGATAGAGCTAGACTCAGTCTTAAAAAAAAAAAAATAACTTCCAGCGAGGGTGCTTAGCTCTGCAGTGTCCACTATGGTAGCTGCTGGCCACACGTGGCTGTTGAGAACTTGCTGTGTGACTAGCACAACTCAGAAATTGAATTTTTAATTTTAATTATTTAAAATTTTACTTTAAAATCTGAAGTAGTGTAAAGTGTTTTTCCATTAACCATAACCTTATTGTTTTCATAGACTACATTTTTCTTCAGAGATTGCATCATGTAATCTTCTATTTTCTATTATAATACATATGCTCAGCATATCTATCATTTCTAGTGTCTAATGAATAATTTCTTATATTGATTGCATGCTGCAATAATAATACTTTCAATATCCTGACTTAAATAATATATCATTAAATTAATTTTTCCTACTGCATTTTACATTTTGAAATGCAGCTACTCAAAATGTAAGTTTATATATATGGCTTACATTGTACTTTTATTGGATATTGCTGATCTAGAAGAAAGCAACAGAGAGTAAAAAACGACAGCAATAATAAAATATATGCCAACACGTAAATAAATTATGAAATCTGGAGAGTCTTACAAATTTACTCATTCTTTTGGCCTAAGTTAAAATCTTGTAAAGTGCCATATGATCCAGCAATTCTATTTCTGGGGTATATACCAAAAAAATAGAAAGCAGGGTCGGAAGAGATATATTTGTACACCCATGTTCCTAACAGCATAATTCAAAATAGCCAAGAGGTGGAAGCAACCCCAGTGCCCACTGTTGGATGAATGGATAAATAAAATGCAATATATACATACAGTTGACTCAGTGTTAAAAAGGAAGGCAACTCTGGCACATTCCACAACGTGGATGAAATTCGATGTTATGAAATTAGCCTGTCACAAAAACACAGATATTGTATGATTCTACTTATATCAAGTACCCAGAGTAGTCAAATTTACAGAGACAGACAGTGAAATCATGCTGGCCAGAGACAGAGGGATGGAAGAATGGAGAGTTACTGTTTAAAGATTACAGAGTTTCAGTTGTGCAAGATGAAAAGATTTCTGTGAATGGGTGGCGATGACAGTTGCACAACAATGTGAATATACTTAATGCCACCTAACATTTTCACACATAAACATGGTTAAAGTGGTAGGTCTTATGTATATTTTACAATTTTAAAAAATAAATTAAAAAATGTTTAAACATCATATGACTATATTGCTCTTATTGCTCCAGAAAGATATAGTCCATTTCAAGCTACCATGAAGGCTAAGGAAAAATATTCAATTTAATGTAGTTCATATTTGCTTATCTATATGTCCTTGAATGAGCATTTTTAAATGGCAAGAAAGCTAGCAGATTAGGTAAGAAAAATGGCCAGAGAAAACAAGATAAAAGTGCATTAAATAAAGTCAGATTTTGAATGTGGTGTTTTGTTTGTCTCTGGATATCAGTGAAACAGAGAACTGTGTTTTCAGAGAAAGTGTGATAAAATTGCATTTCAGGGACATTTTGGAGGAGGAAAGGATTATATCTGACTGAGAAATATAGATCATTTCTATGCAGGGTGAAATGTATTAGAGATTTATAGTCATATTAATAACTAGGCCATAGTAAAGACGTGTAAGGAAATGAAGGTAAGCTAGGGCAGATGGCATTCAAGAGACATTTGGAAGGGACTCAAACAATGGAAAGATGTTCAAACAAAGGCATGGAACATGGTCAGGATCATCCCGTCCTTTAAATGGTCCAAATGGAAGCCAAGACACTGGGATCACTTCTAAGAACATTTAGATATGCTAGCTACACTCAATAATGTAGTAATTCATGGTCATCTATAACCTCTCAGTGTGAATTAATTAATCAGATCACTCAACTGCTTGTGAAAGAGACCTGTGGTTCTGGTGTCCCTCACAACAGGAACCTGCCTTTGTTGGCCTATTTTCCCACTAAGGCTTAGCCTTTCTTGGAATTCCTCCAACTGCCACTCAAGTCATAACCTCACTTCTGGGGTGAGTGGACATCAAGTGTTTCATGTTTCCTTAGAGTTTCATGCCTTCTCTGTTGTCCTACACAAGCTCTTATCTGGGGATTTTCAGTGAAATAATAGGACAATTTATATGATTGACTTCTGTACTGCATGGCTCAAGTGACATACATTCACTTTAGAAGGTTTTAAGTTGCACAGCATACAAGTATATCATTTACAGTTGATTAAAATGTTTGTGGTCATTTCTGTTTAAAAGAACAAGTTAGGCATCTGTTTCTTGCTTAGAAATAACCACCTCATTTTTTTCCCCTGTGGGAAAATCAGGTATGACTTAAGACTCCTTTCACAGGCCAGCCTGAGGATCTCTGATATTCTATTTCTGTGTGCATTTGTAATCCTTTGTTTATATAAATGACACTTTTAGCTAGTCAAAATATGCATTTACCCAGAAGCTTTAATTACGGGTCATGTCACCTAAGAGTGTAGTTACTGTCATTATTATATTGACTGATACAGAGCTAAACACATGTAGGTTGCCCTTTGATACAACTTTCATGATAAATTAGTTGATCATTCAACACATACTTATGAGCCTAATAGCATGGGCCTAATTTTGTCGAGAACTGCTTCATCTCATGCTGCCTTGATGAGATTTATTGTCTAGCTCTTGAATGTTCATTTATATTTGAAGTTACTTTCTATTTCAATTAAGAATTCCTTGTGACTTATATTTGTAATACTATATTTAATTGAAGATGAAAGTCTAAAGTAATTTTTGGCTAAAACAGATTATGAAATTATTCTCCATTTCCTCTTCTGGATGCAAGAAACACATACATGTTGTTTGTGAAAGAATCAACACGGATAAAAGTTTCTCTTTTTCAGTTACACAATGAGGCATGCTGTGAAATTTATTGTGAGGCAGCTGAAGATAATATTCTTCCTCTGCCACCTAAAGAAAGCATGTTTCAAGTCTCAACTGTGTGTAGATAAATCCTGTTCAGTGTACTATAATAGCAATCCAAATTAATCATTAAATATGTGGAGGGAATTTCAGGTAGTTGTGTTCATATCTGTAGTTTGACTATGTGGTGTGGCATGGCAATTTCTCCTTCATTAGCTACTTAGTATTTCAGATTTGTTTAGTTTGCATACACACATTCCTTTAAATCTACTGTTATACAATAAAATTTAAGGTATTTTAAAAATAATGTGGCACAGCTCTGTTGTTATTCATTCTCTATCATAAATTCGACTGGCTGCAAAATGAAGATTGTTTAAAAATAAAATCCGTAGGGCTTCTTCTAATGAACAGCCCAAGTGTAAGTCTTCCATTTTGTGGATGGGAAAATGCATCTAACAGACTTTATTTCATTCAACAATAAATATTGTTCTGAAACCATAAACCCAGAGAAAATTTGTTACCTTTTAAAATAGAATTCATTAACATAGTTCAGAGAGCCAGGTCTTCAGGAAAGCTGCTTAAAAAAGCAAACATGCTGGAGATGGATTGCCTGGAAGGCCAAGGCAGAAAACTGGTAGCTTAGAATTACAGGATGGAAAAATATGAGACTTTGTTTATACCACCCTGGGCCACTGGGCATAGGATCTTAGGAAAAAATATTTTGCTTCTTTTTCAGCAATCCCTTGGGGTCTGTGTTAGGCCAGATGTGGATCCCAGGTCTGGGTTCAAGACTCAACTCTGCCATCTATTAGCTAACCCAAGTGACGACCAAGTCACATAGCAGGGCAGTGGGAAATGCCCAGGCTTTGCTATCACACAGACCTAGATCCAGGGACACACTGGTCAATGTTTAAAACTGAATGGACCCTGATTTGTAGTGTTTGCCAATTTCCATGATGTAAATACTCCCACCATGGCCAATTTTAAGCTCCCTACATGACCTTACTGAATGCAGAGTTGGGAAGACAGGAGCACAGTCAGTTCTCTCCAGACAGCTTAATTAAAATGATATGCCCCTGATTTCCTTGCCTCCTGTCAATTTCTCTTCCAATCCATATTTCCACTGAGATTTTTAGAAATCTCTCTTCTGGAGAGACTTTTAGAAAATGCAAATGGATTCTATTGCACTTCATTAGCTTTCGGCACTTACTGCGTAAAGTCCAAACTCCATGGAATGGCACAGATGGTCCTTGCTGATTCTGGCGTGTGTCTACTGTTTGGCCACATCTCCCACCTCTTGTTTATGACTCTGCTCCAGTTTTATTAAATCACTAAACTTTCCCTCAATAGGCCACTACCTTTTCCTACTACCTTCATCTCTCTGGCAATTTCTCTTTCATTAACTACTTTGTGTTTCAAATTTGTTCAGTTTGCATAAACACATTCCTTTGGACAGCCAGCCATTTCCCCTTTTTTTTAAACCTGGTAAACTATTCCAATGCTTTCTTCAAGGATTGACTCAAGTGTTGCCTATTCCAGGAAGTCCTCCCTGAATTCCTCACGATACCTTGTACATCATTCTCTAAAAGGCACTCTTGACACCATGTTGTAATCATATGTACTTGCTTTTCTCCCTGAACTGAAAGTGAGTGAATTAAGGATATTTATCCCACATCTTATTTGTCTTTTCATCTCTGATGTTAACCACAAGTCCTGGACAATTGAAATATTTATCAAATTGAAAGTATAAATTTATAAATCCCTCAGATTCTTTCTCTGCCCCTTTCGTGGTACCTGAGTTGCTGTCAAGAAAAGCGCTTTTATAAGCTATGAACAAGTTAGGAGATAAGCATTTTAAGCTTGATTCTAACTGGAATAATGATTCTCAAAGTGAAAATGAAACATGTAAAATATTGCAAAATGCTGATGTCTAAAACGATCGGTTTTTCAAGGATAATAGTTTACTTAAATGTATTTGTCACAATGTCTTCTACCTGCTAACTTCATATATTTAATGTTGGTCACCAATAATTAAAACTATGACAAATTAGGTATTTCTCACTCTTAATTTTTAAGGTTTTTTGGATAGTAGATAGGAACTATGGCAAAAACACTATAAAAATGGAAATAGCATAGATAAAAATCATGCTAAATGTGCTATTATTTGTATTTAATAAATGTGACATATACTAAAGTGAACATGTTATTCATGCACAGATGGAAGATTTTATTCAGTATCTACTTAGCTATTGTTTTTTATCCTGAATGACTGCGTGTTCAATGTGTATTACAATTTTTTTAAATGGAGGTGCCATTGCTGTTGTAGAACATTTCCAAGAAGCAACACACTCAGTCTTTTTGAGTGTGTTGCATTTTGTAAGCAGCAAGGGACTGAGCTTGCAAAGCAAATGTTCTACATTTGCTAAATTTCCAATAATGAATTTCACTTTTTGAGTTGAGAAAAAAAATAACACTGTTCCTCTCAATGGGTAGCTTTTCACAAATTATGCAAATGAACAAACCATTTCTAACTTTAGGGATGCTCTAATGTCAGAAATGAAAAATATGCAATTGATTTCTCCATTCTGTCATCCACTAGGGCTATTCTTTCCATTACACTTAACTGAATTTGAAAGGGTTCTTCTCCTTGGAAATGTGTGAATATAGATTTAACAGATAGTGTTCCCCCTAGTTTACATTAGTAAGCATCCTAACATAGCTTTTTCTAAACAATAATTTATAATGCACTCTTCTTCACAAGAATTCTTCTTTGCATTTTATGCTGTGTTGCTTTCTAATACTGTGAATTCCATGGCCCCCAAAGAGGTCTTTCTTCTGATCAGATAAAGGTACTTCAAACAATGGAATTTTTACATCTATGAAATAGCTGATCTTTTGTAAAAAATTTTCTGGTGCAGAGAATCAAGGGAAAATAAAAAATCGACGACATCAGGCATTTGCATCCTCATATTTGTCCATTTATCATTATACCACCATATATTTTATAATATTCTTTACCAAGCCAAATCATCAAATTTAGTTTTGATATTTCTAACCATACTGTATGGATATGACATAGACTTCCAAACTTAGCATCACAGGGCATATGATTTAAATGGGTTTTCAAAAATGACAATGAATGATACCAAGTTATACATATTTTCTTGTGAGTTATTTCTGGCTTATGAAAATAGCATCATACGTGAATCAATAGCCAGGATTGCAATCAGTATAGAACGACTCTAAATAGAAGTCACTAAATAGACTACAGGACGGTTTTATTCCATAGTCTTAGCACCATCAGCTAGATGCTTTACTGAGAAACTCAGTCCAAACTAAGTTAGTGTAATCTTTGGAACATGATTCATTAGTTACATAATGAAATGTAAGCCACTTAAGTTTTGCTGACCCCAATATACATAGTAGAGACATTTCATTTAAGTGAAAATGGCAGTAGAATCATAGACACAAAATTAGAAAAAACTTCAGCAATGATTTAACCAAACTCTTCATGAATCTCTTGTCAATATTCTTTATGGGGGTACCCAATCCCTGCACATGTTTACAAACATAATCTCATTCTTTCCAGTCCTAGAGACGTTTCCTTGTTATGAAGTTACTTCTTATCCTAAACAAAAAGTGACTTCTGTGTAACTTTTATCTTAGTGGAAGACTCTTTAACAAAGAATTAACCTTATGTCTTGGTGGGTCCCAGTTTTAACAGGAATATTCTGTCTAAAATATTGTTTTCTAAATTTTTTTTGTTTCAATTATTATACATTTAGTGCAATAGGATAGGGTAGATTGAAAGGGCCCAGAACCTAATATTGGTCTTTCTTAGCCGGGAGATGGACTCAGCTATAAACAAGAGGGTGCGGGGTATATAGTAACTGAGGAGGCAGAACATAGAATCTGAGAAAAATAAACAAAGATGCAAAAAATTCCAAGCAGGATGTCAGAAATAGGAGTGTGCGTGATGTTTTTGGCATCTGAGCCACACACTTTATCTGAAGAAGCGTTCATTCAGGCCAGCACCACAGACTGATTGTAGTATTTATGACTATAAGGGCAAACAGCATGTTCCAATCTTGAAAACTCAGACTATCTTTACAAATGTAGATTTCTTGAGGGCATGATTTGTTGTCTTTTGAAATGATTAGGAGACCTCTATGATTTCCCTAGAATATGGGCTCTATCCATTAGTTATTGTAGACTTTACTCTCTCATAGAAATCAGGCAATTGACAAGCTATGAATCAGATAGGGCAAGTTAGTAAAAATTCCACTAGTAAAGGGAGTTTTCTCATAACCCTAGTGACTTGTGTTCCCTATCAAAGATGCTGTTGCCTTTAAGATTTTCCAATTGTTGAAAAGTGTTTTATTAAGCAAGTAACTGAACAAAGCATTACAATGACTAGCACTTTGTTTTGAAAAGAAAGGTTAGCATGTTGGGGTTACAGGAAAGGACAGGGAGTGAAGATGCCTGAGTTCTTGTCCTGCCTCTGTCTCTAACCTGGATCACACAGAATTTTCGAAGCCATGACTATGGAGAGAATCTAAAGAGGCATCAGATGTAACACTTTGGCCAATTTAGCTTTCTTCCAACTATGAATTTTCTTTAACTAAGAAGGCAGTACTTACAGCATCATGGCAATAGCATTTTAGAAGCTGTATAAATAATTTCCCCACAAGGAACAATAATGAAAGTAATCACACCTGTGAGGGAATCAGACACTTTCAGAAACTTGCTTGCCTTCACAATTGTGTGTGTGTGTGTGTGTGTGTGTGTGTGTGTATGTTCATGATCAGGCTTTAAAAGATTTCCAGAGAACACAAACAATAATATTTAACAGAAAATTTATACAAGTATTAAGTTGCCCACTTATCTGAAATGAATGCTAAGGTTAGGAAGGAGAACAGAGATAGGAGCTTATTCTGTTTATACACTTTTAGATTAAGATGGATCTTTGTCTTCCATTGACTATACTGACTTTTTGGAAACACACATAATACCTTATTACCAGACAAGAAATGAAGCTAAAAGAAGCTAGTGGATGGGAGTGATTGGTAGCTCTCACTTATCACAGGAGTAGTGGGTTGGTGGAAACTCGGAAAGGATGGTGGGAGTAGCTACACGTGCCAAGTTAACATTCTCTCGAATTGTTGGCAATTTCTGGGCATTGTGAGCTGGAACACTGCTCCTAGGCAAAGATTGACTTGGTAAATGAAAATCTATCTTGCCTCATAACTTTAAGCCAAAAGGCAAGAAATGGAAACATGAAAATGTAAAAACTTAATTTTGTATTAATTGGCAAAGATTGACCCCCTACTATGTGCAATAGCACTCTGCCAAAGCATAATTCACTTTTGAATCCATATGAATTTAGAAGTGAAGGCATTCTTAAAATTCCTCCAAAATATAAAGATGCTTATCAGTTAACACTGTCCCAAAAAACATCTAATACATAAGCAGTTTTAAGAAATAAAATTGAGATTCATAGTCATTTGGGAAAATAAACTGGTTGTCAACTATTACAATGTCTGTATTTTAATACTGGTGGTTGCAAGACTTACCTTTAAATAGATAATCATGGAAAAATTAAACAATATTCCATCTCATTTTCTTTTAAATGTAGTGATTGCATGAAAAGGGTATAACTGATTGATGTGAAAGTGAAAAGGCTAAATGTATGAATTTATTTTAATTAAATTAATATTGATCAGTTCAAGAACCATAAACTCTTACTTTTAGTGTGAGTTTTTGAATAATAAATTTACAAAATTTTAAAGGTGAAATGGAAATAAAATCAGGAAATAAAGCTGGAGTCCATTAGATAAAATCTTACCTGAAGTTACCTGAAGTTTTTGTTCTCCTCTCTTCTCCACTCTCCCTGAAATGAGAAGTGACAGAAAAGTTACAGCATGGAGCCATGAGAATATGATGAAAATAAGATGAAAGCCCAGTTTATGGCAATTTCCAAACACAATCACTACTTCAGCCACGTCCAATGTGCTTCTAGAGATGACTGGTCTCAGCCGACAGGCATGAGAACCGCTTGCAAACCAATTTATGAAAGTCAAAAATAAATAAGTATGCATTAAACGTGCTGTTGGGTTTTAAAAATCTTGTTAGTAAGAGTCATTTACTCAACAATAAACCTACAAAGGGCAAATCCCCATAGAAAGCACTATGGGGAAAACAGCTAAATAAGACTATGCCTTCTTACAACCCACTTGAAAAAATAGAAAGGACAGACAATACAACATGAAGTGAGATGTGCCTCAAAAGGTATAGAATGCTTAAAGATATGAGATGATGAAGCAGCTATTTTTTATTTTATTTCTTTTTGAGATGAAGTTTCACTCTTGTTGCCCAGGCTGAAGTACAATGGCACGATCTTGACTCACTGACACCTCTGCCTCCCTGGTTCAAGTGATTCTCCTGTCTTAGCCTCCTGAGTAGCTGGGATTACAGGTGCTCATCACTATGCTTGGCTAATTTTCTGTATTTTTAGTAGAGACGGGGTTTCACCATGTTGGCCAGGCTGGCCTCGAACTCCTGACCTCAGGTGATCTGCCCCCCTTGGCCTCCCAAAGTGCTGGGATTATAGGCGTGAGCCACCACACCCAGCTGAAGCAGTTATTTTAAGAAAGGAGGGGTGCTCATGAAGTTATGGAGAAAGTGGTATTTGATTTTGACCTTGAGATACAAATGGGATTTTAGAAATCTGAAATAGAGAAATGACTGATTCTTGGCAAAGGAAACAATATGGGCTAATTGGACAGGGTATTTCAGCAAGACCTTGCACACTTACAG
The DNA here is from genome assembly GCF_030222135.1 of Aotus nancymaae. Taxonomy (NCBI): domain Eukaryota; kingdom Metazoa; phylum Chordata; class Mammalia; order Primates; family Aotidae; genus Aotus; species Aotus nancymaae. The sequence continues at coordinate 49,649,785 of NW_026988432.1, read as the reverse complement.
CAGTGCATAGGAGGAGGACTATCCTAGAGGTCAGGCACAAGGTAATGAAAGGGTGGACTGAGTCAAGGCAGTGGGAATGGAAAGGAGGGAAGGCATGGATGCAAGAGACAGTGGAGAGGCCGAAATAATAGGGCCCAGCGATTTATAAAATGTGAGTTGCCAGGAAGGAGGAGAAGTCAGGATGTGTGGTTAGCTAGGTGACTTTGGGCATAGAGATGAAAGTTGGGGAAATGGTGTTATAGAATGTGATGGGGCTGGGAATGACACGTTCAGTGTTAGACCTACTGACTTTGAAGCACTATGGGGACCTGGAGCTTGTAAGAGGTCAGAAAATTTAACTATCTTAATATATATGCATCTGACATTGGAGGAGGCCTTTGTTGGAGCATCCAGGCTTGTAAAACAAATACTACTATATCTAAGAAAAGAGATACAGCCATACAATAATAGTGGGGGACTTCAACAGGCCGCTGACAGCATCAGACAAGTCATCGAGGCAGGCAACTAACAAAGCAACTGTGGACTTAAATGAACTTTTGACCAAATGGACCTAACAGACATCTACCATCCAGCAACCACAGAATACACATTCTTCTCATCTGTGCACAGAACATTCTTTAAGATTGACCATGTGCTCAGTCATAAAACAAGTCTCAATACATTAAAAAAATCCAAGTTGAAATTACAGATGCAAGAAATGTTCATCATAAGAAGACAGCTGAGGCCGAAGGAGTGAATGGGGCATAAAGGCAGGCAGCACAGAGGAGTAGGTAGAGGACAATAACTAAGGTAACATGACGGCTGCTTTTGTTTTATGATGTAGGTCCATTGGAAGGCAGAAGCAGCTGAGATCCAGGGAGCTGAACAAAGTGCAGAGTCCTGTACCACAAATCAAGTTTTAGAAGTATGGGGGTCTTCAATAGCATGTTGCTACTACTTGCTGAGTTAACATACTGTTGCTAGATTGTGAGAGAGTAGTTTTAGCAGAGAGTGGGTGAAGAACACAAGAGAGAGACTGCGAGGGCCTGGGAAGTAAGTGGGTGATAAGGAAGTGGAGCTGAGGATACAGCTTCTTTTCCTTTCTATCAAATTTGGCAGCCTCCAGATGAGTCGAATAAGTGATATGGGGCAATAGCTTGAATAGAAGTCAACTCAGCGTTTTTGCTAAGCTATGGAAAATGTAAGCATATTACAGACTTAGGTAGGAAACTGTGCAACTGGGTAATGGTGTGTATGAACACCACAGTGGAGGAGAGGACCATGGTTTGGGATAAGTGAGGGCCATCCTTCCAGCTGTCACTTTTTTGTCATCTATCAACATTCCACAGCTGGAGCTAGTTGCTGAGAAGTTAGGCCACATGTTGAAGCTAAATGTAAACTTTATCCAAGTTTTTCTACCAGCTCTTCAAGTCTTTTAAAATCCTAAAATAAAAGGTGAAAAAATGTACAATCTTCCCTTGTGTTGCTGCCAAAAGTGTAGAATTCATTTAACTGGCACCTTGATTAATGGCATGTTATATTCATTTGGGTGATTTCCAGAGGACTTGTTTGATGCAATTTATTTCAATGATTCCAACAGATAAATAACATGAAGAATCCATTTAAAGGCCTCGTTCATTACCAAGAGTGACAGTACACCTCCTCATTTAAGTTTTCCACTGGGCAAGCCAATGCCTACTGTTTGATTATTCACTTATGAATATTAGAGGCCTCGGACATTTTCATAAATTTAAAAAAATGGTATTCAAGGCTTGAATTGTAAAATATGTAAAGAAAAACATCTTTTCGGAGTGTCTTTAACCTATGTTAGAGTGAGTCACTCATTCTGAAAGTCGAAGGTGTATGTATTTGAGATAAATAATATGGTGTAGTGATCAAGGTGTCCCCAATGATTTCCATCTTTTCTTCTTTCAATATTCATGTCCTGTGTAATCCCCACTGAATTAGACTGACTGTGTAATCAAGGATTTTATGGAAATAATAGAGTGGGATTTTGAGGTTGGGCCTTAAGAAAATTGTGCCTTCCAGGCTGGGTGTGGTGGCTCACGCTTGTAAACTCTGTGCTTTGGAAGGCTGAGGCAGGAGGATCACTTGAGCTCAGGAGTTTGAGATTACCATGAGCTATGATTGCACCACAGCACTCTAGCCTGAACAACAAAGCAGGACCCCATCTCAAAAAACAAGAACAACAAAAAACTGTGACTTCAATCTTCCTTTCTTTTGGATCACTTTCTCTGGGGCAAGCCAGATAATATGCCGTAAGGACACTCAAGCAGCCCTATAGAGAGGCCGGCTCATGTGGCATGGAACTGAGGCCTCCTGTCAACAGCCAAGGAGGAACAAAGGCCTCTTGCCAGCAGCCACCATCAACAGGCATATGAGCAACCCATTCCCCAGCCCCAGTCAAGCCTTCAGCTGACAGCAGCTCTGGCCAACATCTTGACTGTAACCTTGAGAAAGTCAGACCCAGAACCATCCAGTTGGCTATTCCAGAATCCCCCACAGAAACCATGTGAGCTGATAAGTCTATTGTTGTTTTTAGCTGCTAAATTCTGAGATAAGTGTTGTATATATTACGAGTCTGTGATAATTCATCATTTAATATACTACACCTACAGTAATGCTAATTGGAGGCAAATCAATCAGTCACCCTGATTTTCTCATTTGTAAGGTGGGGAACAGGGCCTGCTTCTCTGGAATGCTGTGAGGATTCAACAATTCCCTATGGTAAGCTAGCAAGAAATGGACAAAATTTACATGAAATACTGGCATCTCATGTTTCAAAAGGGAGGCTGGAAGGTGCAACTTTTTTTTTTTTTTTATGAATACCTCAAGTAATTTTTTTTACGAGGACCTCAAGCAATTCTCAGCCCCTATGTTACATGAAAGGGCTTTGTAAACTGTAAAGTGCTATATAAATGCTACCTATTAGTTTTATCATAAATTAGTCCTGTTATAGGAATCTACTTGGATTTCTTAGTTACATATATGTATGTGTGTATATATAGGTGTTTGTGTGTGTATATACATATATATGTATATACACACACACACACAAACACCTACATATATATGTGGGTGTATATATAAATATATATTTATATATACACCCACACACATACACACCAAACATCAAATTAGAAAAATAAAAATTACATACTAGGATGGTATTATATTGATCAATGGACACAGAGATTGAACTGTTTAGATGGAGATGACCCTCTAGGCTTTCTTCTTTAGTATCTTTATCTTGCTCTGAATGGGTGATCTTATCTCTCATTCTCTCAATGTTCACTTTCCTCAAAATAGATGACTGTGACACTACATCTCTAGCTCCAAAATCTACTTAGGTTTTAAAGCCTCCTGGAAATCTCTACCTGTGTCCTCTACCACACTTCAACACATGCCCTTAATTTAAATAATTATAGTGCCAATTTCTCTAATGAACAGTGATGATGAGCTTTATGTGGCACATATACACCGTGGAATACTATGCAGCCATAAAAAGGATGAGTTCGTGTCCTTTGTAGAGACATGGATGAAGCTGGAAACCATCATCTTCAGCAAACTAACACAGGAATAGAAAACCAAACAGCGCATGTTCTCACTCACAATTGTGAGTTGAACAATGAGAACACATGGACACAGGGAGGAGAACATCACACACCCTTTTGAGGGGTGAGAACACGTGGACACAGGGAACATCATCCTGTTGAAGGGTGAGGGGAAAGGGGAGGAAGAACATTACAACAAATACCTAATGCATGTGGGGCTTAAAACCTAGATGACAGATTGATAGGTGCAGCAAACCATCATGGCACAGATACACCTATGTAACAAACCTGCACATTCAGCACATGTATCCCAGAACTTAAAGTTAAAAAAAAACGAAAAAGAGTCCATAAAAAATAATAATTATAATAATTATAGTCCCCTACAGAACCGCTCATCTTTGGTGCTTGCTCAGGCACCCAAACATAAAACCTAAGAACCACCAGCTTCTACCTGTTGCTCTTTCTTCCCATCTAATCTGTTCCTCAGTCGAATACATTCCCCTCTATCAGGCCTTTGAGATATATCTTCTCCTTTTTCACTGTCATCACCCTAGTTCATGAACTTGATATCTGTTCCTGGGGTTATTTATTTTCTGTGGGCTCCTAACTGGTTATTTATTTATTTTTTTTATTTTTTTTCTGTCCTTGTAATCCAATCACTCCTAAATATCAAGGTCTGCATTTCTTAATATAAAATTTATGACCTTGGACAATTTGGCCATAACTTTCCTTCTGCACCACAGAGAGGAGTTACCCATTATACCAGGAATTACACCTCCACCTCAGCTCCCCATTCACGCTGTTTATGCTTCTTAGAATGTCCTCTCACTTGGCTCCTGCCTATCAAAACCCTATTCAACCTTTAGAGCTCAGCTCAGCTGCCAGTCATGTGTGAAGTCTTTTCTTTTGGGCCAGCTCCCCAAACTCTCCATGCCCTTCAGCATGAAGCACTCTTCTTCTGTGCTCCTGTAGCCTTTCATTTTGCCTTTGGCAAAGCACTAATTCTTATTTGGGTTCATAATTAGTTGTGTGTTTGTTTTCCTAACTGGATGGTGGCTTCTTTCAGGACAAGTGGAGAGTCCCACATCTTTCTCTCTCCTGATGCCTAGCATCGTGCCTTGAACACAAATGCTTCATCTCACTCTGAAATGTTGGAGAACATGAAGACAATTTTAGTACTGCTAAAATGTAGTGAAAGTACAATCAAGAATAAAGCTTTTAGCAGGTATGTGTATCACAACTGACAACCTAGAAAACTATTATATTAGAAAAGTGGGTGATAAAATAATAGAAAGGCTTTCAGAATAATGAACACACATTCTGCCCTAGTTGTGCTTTATTTTATCACAGATACTAGTTTAAAAACAAAACATTAAAGTATGGTTTGCATCCTATTTCTCTTTAAACCTGGATGTGGCGCTCCACTTGTGAGGAATAAAAATGGACCATAACCTCATAAAAATTGAATTTGTAAGATAAAACTTTTTTTCTTATATAAGAACATTTATTTAATTGAACACTAAAGTTCCACATCTCATGACTATTTATCTATGTAAACTGAGTCTCAGTATTTTTTAAAAGCTATTTTAGACTTGAGGTTGTGGATATTGTTTCATGGAGAAACATTACATATATATCAATTTATAGTACATTTCAGTACTTCAGTATGGAAGTAGTCTCTTAATCACAGTGATTGTTTCTGATCTTTTCAAACCACAGGCACATAAATGGCAATTTAATGATGTCTCACCAATAAGGGGCATTTGTATTATAACTCAGTATCTCATGTCTCTTCTCAGGAAAAGGACATTATATATATATATGTGTGTGTGTGTGTGCACACGTTTATACACATTTATATGTACACTATATATGTATGTGTGTGTATATATATACACACATACATATGTATACTGTGTTTTCATTCTCAAATATAGTCTCCCAAAACATGTTCTCTCCTACTTGCTTCCATCTTTGTATAATAAAGTCTGTCGTGGTATCTTATGAAGCTTGCCTCACTGCACTACCAATTTCTCAGTAGCCAATTCTGAGTTTGCATTCACTTTCAGGCATTTTATCTGCCCTGCTCTGAGAGGTATTATTAATCACATCCTGTTGCTAGGATACCTGAGAATGTTCATTTATGTCTGATGTTTCTTTGGCAAAATGCACTATGAAGAAGGCACAGAATCATGACAATGAAAATTACTGTGCACATGCTACTTATTAAAAAAGGGGGGAAGAGCATAACCACCAGATAATATAATGCTAAATGCCATGAATTGTTTAATGTTGTTTTTGTTTTACCTAGATTGTAATGGAAAAAAACCCTGGCAATATTTTTGGATAATGAGAATCTGTAGTGCTTCTGTACTTCTGAGTTAACTAGAAAAAGTGGAAGGTGGTAGAGTTTCAGTTCTATTTATTTCATTGGGATTTAAGAGAGGAAGGAGCTTGAAATGCTTCAAATGCTTCCTTTATAGACAGGGTAACTAGATTATAGTGCTAGTTGATTTGCAGAGCCAGACCTAAAACCCACGTCACCACTATTGCCACGTTTAGCTATTTCAATGCAAGATTTTTGAGAAAAGTAGTCTTTGGGGTGTATAATTGGGTAATAATAGTAAAAAAATACCTTTATCAATATTTTAAAATAATTTCAAAATTACCTCTGTCTTGGGTGCTAGTACACCAAAAATTCCTGCTTATTGGTTGTCACAAGAGAATATGAATACATAAAATCCACCTAAATGCAAGATTTTCTTAGTCAATCTCTGCCTACAAGAAAAAGCATGATAGAGCAAAAGGAACTTGGATTTGAAGTTTGATGGACTACCTCCTCATCCTAACCAGGGATGCCTGTGAGCTACATAATCTTGGAATGAAGTCAAGAGTATCTTCTTATTACATGTGCTTTTTGTTCTCACCTCTTCTCTCTTTCATGTGTGTGTGCGCATGTGTGTGTGTGTGTGTACACAAGATTTGTTTGGGAATATTCATAAGCCATATATAATCAGTCTCTAGGTTTTAAAAGTTGCAGGAATAAATTATTTTTTAAAAAGATGTCTGCAGACTGCCTTTTCACTAGCTAATTATTGTTTATCAAATTATTTGTTTGAATGAAACAACTGTTTTTTTTTTTTTTTTTTAACTTCTAAATATCTAACCACAATGTTTCAGGAGTAAGAAGCCTTAAAGACCTTGAATTTTTCTTTTTGTCAGGTATTTATTTAGTACCTACTATGAGTTGGGCATTTTATTGACACTTAATTTTCCCAGGAACTCTACGGAGTAGATAAAAATGACTTTCATTTTCTGATGGTGGAGGCAGGCTCAAAACTTTTTTCACATGTATAAGCTTCCAGTTAATGAATGTCAGAAGTGGAATATAAATCCAGAGATTATTTTACCTTTTCTGTGCTTATTAGCTGTGGTGATTAAGGACACATTTGTAGAGTGGTGAAGAGCTTCGGTTTGTAGCTCTGCCACTTGATCACTGTGGGCTGTGCATGCCTTATTTAATCTAAGTTGAATTGTGTTTATCTGGAAATGGGGGTAATACAAGTACCTACTTCACAGGGTCACTGTGAGGATTAAATAAAATGATGTGTTTAATAATAATTTCTACATGTTTTTGAGTGTATGACACAATAATATTTATAATGCTCTCACTTTGGTGCCTGGGACATAGCAAATAGTGTATTGCTAGATGCTCCTCTTTATAAATATGCTGTATCAGTTAGTCCTTAATAGCATATAATAATTCTTTATATCCTTAAGGTCAATGACTTCTATTATGAATATTATAAAGTTAAGACTTCAGAAGTTTTTTGCTATCTTTACATCATCTTCCTCTCTTTCCTTCTTTTTGTTTCTGAGGAAGAAGGGGCTTCCCATTTTAGTGAATTTCCTTTCTCTCATCCTCACATCCTCTTTTCAGATACAAATTGGTTTGATGAAAAACAAATTTACATGTCAAAATTCTCCCCAGTTATGAGCTAAGATCATATGATTTTAGGATGCAGGCTTTCTGGCTTGAATCCCTATTCACATTTTGGAGTGATCAGCAGCTATGGACTGTCAATATTCTACTGTGGTCTGAAGAGAAAGGGAGAGCTGCTCTAGACCTCAGAGACCTCCCTGCCAGAACTTGTTCTCTTCAACAATTGGTGGTAGAATCTGGAACAAGTAACTTGGCTCTTCCAAGATTCAATGCTCTCTTCATTCAGATAAGTAAATACTATCTTCTAATAATTCCAAAAGAAATTATGCAAACAGGATGTGAGAGGATTTTACGTGCTGTATTGTAAGAGGAGGAACAGAGAAGTTTAACTGGCCCAATTTGAAAACCAAGTGGTCTGTAGGGGCCTACATAAAACAGTACAAACTGCATAGCTTCTGTGTGGTCAAAAGTATAAAAGAATAAGGAGTTTATTTTATAATTTCTGCCTGGATTCATGCTGATGTTGAAACACCAGCCTCTGCAGACATTGAGGATAGCCTCTGTATGGCTGTGAGTCCTCTCTGCCCTCCTGCAGGTTTAGATAAATTCCACTTGCTCCTGTCTGTTTCGATTTGCTTAGTTGATATGTTGCTAGGACGCTTAGGCAGAGAAAGCCATTATGAGCGCAGTGAATACTGTGAGCTCCAGACAGTGTGTACTGAGATACGAAAACTGGCCCTTCAGAAACATATCGATACAGATAGTTCTGGGCTTCTGAGGTCGGCCATCTGCCTTGGCAGGGCTGACTCTCCATCTGCACTCTCCAGCCCTGGGGTCTGCCATCCGGCATGGTGTGGAGAAAGCCTGAGAAGAACTGAATGCTCAAAGATTTGCAGGCGGATGACCTCTCTGCAAAGAAATAGTAAAATCAGTACGAGAAACAACAGTTTTAGGTTATCTTGGAAATTCCCAAGTACAGAATTTCTTTCCACTGAGATCTACCTGACAAGCAGATAATTAATGTGACAAACAACAGCCCCTTTTAGATTCCCAACATTGGTCCAACTGAATTAAATCTTAGAGTAAGCCTTTTGATATTCAGGATCTCATTCTGAGGCAGTCATTTCTTGGCAGAAATTTTTGGAAGACCTTTAGAGGTTGAAGTCAGACTGGCAATAGTAAATATCTAGTTATTGCCAGGTTTTAAATAGCTTTGCAAAATGGGAATGCTAGTCTTAATTACGTAAGCCACAGCTACTGACTAAAGCAGGGATGTGAGCATTTGTACTTTCCTCTGAGCATTGTACATGTTTCTAGTAAGTTAGGTGTGAGTAGTCACTTAAAAATAATAATGTAATATTCTAAATGTCTTTGGTGGGTTTATTATATTGAGAAAACCAGGAATGAATTACTTTGTAAAATGAAAGGTCTATTCATAATATGTTTATTCACTCCTGGGCTAGAACAAAACTGTAACACATTAAGTGGCAGAGTTTAGTTCCCTTCCCCTTGAATCTTTGCAGGCCTAGTAACTTGCTTAACCAATTGAATACAGCAGAAATTATGCTTTGCCAATCTCTAGGCTTAGGCCTTGAGAATCAGGCAGCTTCTACTTTCTGTCTTGAAAAATGTGCTCCAAACGCCATGTAGGAAGTCAGACTACCCTGAGACCACCGTGCTGTAAGAAAGCTCAAGCTAACCATACATGGAGGCCACATGGAAAGAGAGCTGCCTGAACAGTACGTGATCATCTCCCATGTGTTCCAGCCATCCCAACCCAGGGGCAATATACGTGGGTCAATAAACCATTGTAGAAGGAGATTTTCCAGTTCCAGTCACATCAACAAACGCTATGTAGATTTGAGACATACTGCCCTGCTGAACTTTTCCCAAATCCCAAAGCCACAAAACTGCAAGCCAAATATCAGTTTTTTGTTGTTAAGTTTTGTCATACTTGGTTACACAGCAATAGTTAAAACAATGCTTTTCTTTTTTTTTATAATGAGAATATTTATTGACATACATATCAATATATAATTGATTTTTTTTTCCTTTAAAGCAGGGCTCATCTAGATGCCTTCTTTCCTAAGAGAGTTTGCTCAATATACCTATAAGTATGTTCTATTATTCAGCATTTTAGCATCTAAAATTATCCCTTTTCATGGAAAAAATAAAACCTGTTATTAGGAGTGCAGTTAAAGCACAATTTCTATAGATTACTACATATTTTGTTTTATTAGAGTTTTACATTATTATCCTGTAAAGTGGAGTAAAAGTAAAGTGGAGAGTTGCCGGTGGTCCAGCACATCAGAATTTGTAAACCATCAACTGGGGTCCCCATTTGAAACAATGACACTAAAATATGTCATTTAGGCTTCAAAAACTTTACCATATATCATTAGAAATATATAGAAACCCTCTGAACTGAAACACTCAAAAAATTCAATGTAATTTTTGGTAAATAATTTAAAATAATCTTGTATTCCCTAGGTAGATATACTTCTGAAGGACCAATTAGTAGAATCTATAATGAATTAAGAGCTTTAGTAGTATTTAGGGTTAATTTTCTGTATGAAGGCAACGACGGGAAACATTTCATTAGGAAAGGTAATGATATGAATCCAATCAGAATCTATGCTTGTGAAGTCTGAGTTTTTTCACTTCAAATAGCAATTTATGTGGCTAACGAACACATGATCCTGCCTAGATTTTCATCTAAGGGAAACAAGGACATTTCATTGCTCTTTTTCCCCATGCTCTTAATCATCATCTCATTAGCTTGTGGAGAAAGCTGGTGGAGGCCAGAGGTGAGCTTTATTTTCTTTGTTGAGATGTCAGTACCATTTTTAATCCTGCTAGCCCGAAGTTTTTCCTTCTTTTATCTTAAAAATATCTCTTCACACTCTTCTTTTCCTTCACATTGACCCACATCAAAGGTTTGGGCCTTAGACATTCAGGGAAGCTTATATTTCAAGGACAGAAGGAAGAAAACAAGAGAAGTATGCTTAGATCAGTGGATATTGATTTATTGCTTTCAGGCATTGTAGTCTACTTTGTAATCTTGTAAAGACTATCCCCTGTAAACTTGGTTGAATGGTGTTTACTAGGAAAATTGTTAATTGCCTACTGCATTTTAGGTGTAGAAGAGGCTCTCCACCACTTGGGCACTTAGGAGAAAACAACCGGAGCAAATTTTGTTGAGTGCCTATTATGTGAGAGACAGAAAGATAGGCACTTAATGTCTGCAACGCTATTGTAAAAAGTAAAGAAGAAATTCACATCAAGGTTCAGAGAGGGGCCCTAGAGAAGAGTCTGTGAACTGGTGCAACTGATAGTGTCTCCAAGTGGGGGCTGGAAGTTGGCCTCTACCTAATAATAGAGATGTAGAGGAAGAGACAACTCCAGGAGTGAAGAGAAATACTGTCTGAATGCCTAAGGCAGCAAGCTATTTTCTGGAAAAATCTTTGATTGGTGTTCAGTGTCAATTGCTGACTTTAGAATAAGCAAGCCAGGCACTGGCACGGCGCAGCCCACCAGAAGGGCAGGAAGTAGGGTACTCCGGGAGTGGATGCAGGTGAACACCAGGAAAGAGAGTGGGAACATCAAAAAGAGGATTCCAACTAGATGCAGTCACTGGAAGCTAAGATTTGCACAAGGCTAAGAATTTGGCATTGTCAGGGAAGGGCAGTAACTTTCTGGCTTTATTTACTGTAAAAGACACAACTGAGTGCCTGTCCACCCACAGTCCTTTCTCCTCTTTTTTTACGTTGGTACCCAACCCTCTTCTCATATGACATGCATAAAACATGTAAACTAATCATCATGGTCCCCATCCCCCTTAGTTTAGGTGGTCATTTGACATTTCTGGCTAATGACATGGTCTTTTATTTATTTATTTAGAAATGAGGTCTCACTATGTTGGGCAGGCTAAACTCAAATTCCTGGGCTCAAGCGATCTTCCTGCCTCAGCCTCCCAAGTAGCTGGGATTACAGGCATGTGCCATCACATTTGGCTATAGGTGAGATGAATTCTGTTGAGGAACTTCATTAAAAGGTTTTTCTTGCCAATAAAAAGAGATGCATGGGAGAAACTATGTCCTTTTCCTTCAGTGCATGTTGTCACATCTTGGCACGATGCCTGGGATATGAGAACAAAACCAACTCACTCCAAGAATGACTGAGGAGAACACACCCCAAGGATGAAGTCACCAAGCCTCTGAATTAATGTACTATTGGACCACCCTACCTCAGGATTCTTGTTATACGTTATTTAACCTTTTTTGTTTATAAGTTAAAGATTTTAGTTACTTGTAGCTGAAAGCATACACAAGCCAACTCCAAAAATAATATTCAATGCTAAATACACTAGGAATAAACCTAAAAGAAAGAGCATTGCCTTTAAGACAGTTTCAAAAATTGTAGGGATGAGACTCTTCCCCAGCCAGGCACTGCTCTTTAGAGGATCCTCTCTTGTTCTCTTTCACACCCATCACTTTCACAGACGGTGTGGAGGGCCCAAGTGTCTGTCTATGGAGTCCACACCTTTCCTAAATCATGCACTGAATCCCTGGGATGCCAGAATTCTCTGACCTAACTCTGCTCAGATCAGATCTCTGGAGGAGGAGACCAGATTGCATTTCTGGTGTATAGGCTCTGAGGCCAGAGGAGTGTTCAAAGGATTTTTGGGGCTTTGATGTGTGTATCGATGGCCCCAATGCATGTGCATGAGGCACCTGGCAATGCTGGAGGGACTGTGATGAAGACAGAAAGAAAAGGGGACCTATGCCAGTTCTTGAGGAAAGCAAAGATCACCTGGTGGGCACCAAGCAGATAACCTGGAGATAAAACTCCTTATCTGAGGAATTCAGAAGTAATTAGACTTCTCGAATTTCTATACATTTCTGGAATGCAAGCATGTCGAAAGCCATTGTACAACCTTTGCTGACATCAAGGCACCAAAATATCCACAAATGTAATCATTTCTCATGACCTACATGACTAATAGGGTCCAAATCACCCTTCAGCTCCTCTGTTAAGGTCCACAAATAGCCCTAAGGAAAATCCAAACTGGCACACTCAGTCCTTTATTTTTTTCTTTTTCTTTTTTAAGATGGAGTCTCGCTCTGTCACCAGGCTGGAGTGCAGTGGTGCAATCTCGGCTCAGTGCAACCTTTACCTCCCAGGTTCAGGCAATTCTCCTCTCTCAGCCTCCCAAGTAGCTACAGGTGGAGGCCACCATGCCCAGCTAATTTTTGTATTTTTAGTAGAGATGGGGTTTCACCATGTTGGCCAGGATGGTCTTGATCTCTTGACCTCATGATCTGCCCACCTTGGCCCTCCAAAGTGCTGGGATTATAGGTGTGAGCCACTGTGCCCGGCCATTCCTCCCTTTCTGAAGCTGCACTCTACTGCAGCGTTCTTCCTGTCTAATAAAACTTTCCTCTTCAAACTTATACTGTTGTTGGTCAAGCCTTTTTACCACCTGAGAGCCAACCACTCTTTGCTGCCAGGGCTCTGACACCTCACCCAGCAGTTCTCTTGCCCCAGGCCCAGCAATTACAGGGTTAGGTGTATCATGACAAAACCCCAAGGGTAGTTCCTGGAAGAATGCACAGAGATGACTAGCACATGTGCGCTGTCTCACTAGATTCTCAGCTCATTCCCAGGGGAAGAAAGGGGGAAAAATTTTGTCCACAGTGTGTAAATAAGAAATGAAGACTTGGAGAGGTAAACTTGCCCAAGATTCCCTAGTAAACCTTAGATCCTGGATTAAGATTCAGGGCTTTTGCAAATCACACTTTTTACCACATATGCTCCCTCATATTTTTGTGATACTGGCCTAATTTATGTACAAAACTGAGAGACACAAATTGATTTAAATTATCCTTTTGATTTATAGTCTCCAGCTTCCTATCTCAAATACACCTAGCAAAACTTATCCCAAGGAGATAAAATACAAATAAATTAAATACAAGTAGCTTTATAAATGATCATGATCAAATTTATTGTACATTTTAAAAATTGAAGAAATTCTTTTTAAAAATCCTATACCGGTGTGAAGTAAATAAAGTAGGACAGAGTTAACCTTTCCTTCTAGCGTTATTTTATAGGATATAGACATGTGTATAAAATATTCTCTGAAGTCTTGTGGAAATGGGTCATTTCTATTCTTTTTCCTTTGTTGTGCAAAATATGTAAGTTTTTCCCTCCATAAAATTATCTGAACTGGTTGCTTACATAACCCCAATCTGTCAGTTTGATTTTAAACTCCTCAATTCATTATTTGCTATAGATTTTTTTCAAAAAAGTTATGAGGTTATTTACAAATGACATGTGTATTTTTTTATTGAAGTTTTATCCTTCAGTTGAAACAGTTATATTCAAATCTGGGTGATGGTGGTGGGGGTGGTGAAGGTGGGAGGCTAGAAGGGCTGTAAATCTTGTAGTATTGTGTTCCATCTTTAATGGGGTGGCTCTGGAAGGAGGAAAAGCCAATCCCAAATGTGTACAATCCAATTATGTTTCCAGGGACACCTAACAGGTATCTCCCAGAATCCTGAATACCTATGGGCTATACAGTGACTTTAAAAACAAACAAAAAACAAACAAACAAAAACCTCTGTTGTGACACTGCTAGAAATTATAGGTAAAGAAAAATCAGGTCTGAGTATTAATAGGCAGGCTGAACTTAGTTCTTAACATGCTCATTGGAAACCCTGGGAAAGTGATAATAGATAGACAGAGAAAAGAGTAATTTCAAAGGATGAAGAAAAATGTTATAAAATTCAGATCACACATTTGTAATACCTAAGCCTTACAGTGAAAAAAAAAATCAGCTTGTGAGCTCTGCCAACATTTTTCCTGGAGCCAGCATGATGGGGCCCAGGTTGCTGTCTCTGGCTTCCAACAATATCCACCCATGCAGGCAGCACCATGATTAATACAAGCAGAGCACTCTGTTCCGCATGTGTCAGAGCAGTGACATTTTTGAACTGGAAAGTACTGTTTGGGCTTTAAAGAAAAATGGCAAGGCTAGCTTCAACTCAAGGTAGTTCAAACTCCATATTTTGTTCTAGGCATTCCAATGATGCCCCCATGGATGGGGGAACTATTTATTTAAAGAATCATGGTGGGTGCATTTTTTTCCATTTAAAAACCTTTGACAGAATTCCATATGACAACATAAACATTTGAAAGAAATGTGGAGCACAGAGGTTCCTTCTGGTAAGCTGCTCCTGCCTCTGGTGATGATATGCTCTTTTGTTCTCTGGCTAGTCCCCAGAGACTTTCACTTAATCCCATATTCAATAGGACACTGCTTGGGGTGAAGCTGGCACTTCTTGGTACCGGCTTCACCCTACAATGAACACACAATTTGAAATAGATTGCCAGCAGCCCAGGGCAGGAGAGGAAGAGGCCAGACCCACTGGGCTATTTGTCATCTCAAACATTTCAAGCATCACAAGCCACCTCTTTAGCAGGGCACACAGGGATCTGTATCCCCTGGCAAGATGTTTAGTTTTGGTGCATACAAATAAGGTCTGTAATGTATAAACTTGAGGGGACAGAAAGAATAGCCACCGCCTGAAGCTTTTCTTCCTGTGTGTATAAGTGGCAGAAAACTCTTCCATAAACATCTTAATATTTTATCTTGAAGACTGGATAATGTCATGTAATAGAATTAAAATATATACATATTAAGGAAGTTTGCTGGGTAAAGAAGAGCTCACAGCCAGCTACATTTAGTTGGACTCTGGGCTGCTTTCAGAAGAATGTAGCAGGGTATTTTTTTCTCTCCAATTCTGGAGAGCCAAGAATTTTAGACCTTATTTTTTTTTAAATTCTGGAATCTTTTATAACCACTGTGTGCAAATAGATAGTATTAAAAGCACAAATGTAACAAGAAGGAAAGTTTGCTATCAAAACAAAACAAATGGCAGCCATTTTCTTTTGCCTTCTAGGGGAGGGGCAGAATGCCATCTCTAGAAAAAAAGTAATTCTTTAGGAAAATTCCCGGATTCTTTAAATATTCATTTTGGTTATGAAAGTGAGACTCCTGGTATAGTCTAGTTGGGAGAGAGAAAAGGAAAGGTCTAATAAAATAAAAGGATTTATAGAGTTGTTCACTGCTTTTTTAGGAGGGGAGAGAGATAAGGTTTAATGACCCTAAAAGTAGTAAAGGGAGAAATGATATAAAAAGAAAGGCCTCCCCCAGGTGAACAGATAAATATAGTGGTCAGTTGGAACCTAAAGAAGGATACAATCAATGAGAAATTCCGTTTTTCGGAAACAAAAAGAAAGTATTTAGAACCACAATACTACTTTCAATATTAAGTTATTTCCAATTCTGCATTATGTTGGATCCCATTCTATCAATCTTCCAATTAACAAAAGTCAGTTCAGCATTATAGTGCCTTGTGAGAGCAGCAAATGATATGGGCCATCCGGGGATTGATATACCTCAGAGAGTGTCTTGTTTTAGGAGGTAAAACAGAGTAGGATCAAGAATTTGGCATAAGCTGAAAATGAGACAAATGATATCCTGAAGAACTTATTAGCTCCCTGGTAAAGGTGGCATGTAGAGGGCACAGGACTTCACAGAGGGTGAGAAAACAGTCTGTTTATTTGCATCTTAAAAAATGGGTACCTCATGAAGGGTGGGTGACTTTTGGATCTGGGCAACAAAGTCAAAAGGAAAAGAGCATGCTGCAACATGGCTACTACTTATTTGCATACTTTAAGTTTTGATTGCTAGGAGTTAACAAGTAAAATGGGGAGAGGGCCTGCATTTGGACCCTCTCTCTTCCACGTATAGTAATGTGACCTCCACCAGTTGCTCTCCTCTCTGAACTTCATCTCCTCATGTTCAAGGTGGAAGCAATAATACTAAACTGTTAGGCTTATTATAAAAGTTAAAAGAAATGCTGACTAAATGACAAATATAAATTAGCAACTCTTAAGTCATAGTTAAATAAAAGTAAGTATGATTCTGTTTTTTAAATTTATTTTTTAGAGACAGGGTTTCCATATGTTGCCCAGGCTGACTCAAATTCCTGGCCTCAAGCGATCCCCTTGCCTCAGTCTCCCTCTCAAAAGTGTTGGGATTATAGGCATGAGCCACGACACCCGGCCAATATGATTGTTACACCTGTGAAGATGACACTAACCCCCAAAGGCCTAAGTCATTCACATTTCCTACATTAATTATTTAATGAAGTGCCTTAACTAGTTGGTGATATTTTAGCATTTATAATTTGACATAAACCTAGTTGCGGTTTTCATTAATTATACTTCACTATATAACCTAAATTATTTTAACTTCTTACATGTATTTATTTGGTTATTGAAAAGATAAGGTAAATTCTAAAATGATTTGCTAAATAGGAATCATTAAACTTTTATAAATATCATGACTTCTAGCAGAGTACAATGTTCAGTAAATATCTTTGTCTCACTCATGATTATTTTTAATAAGGCCTTACACTCTGTAGTGGTTTCTGTTTCATGTGTATGATCTCATTTGGTCTTGATTACTCTGATCTTTTTTTATTAAGATAGAATTATCTACATTCCAAACATTAAATTCCAGGAGTAGGAACCAATTTTTTAATTACTTTCTTGAAAGCAAAATGGTATGGTACCATTTATTATTGCACCACCCAATCAGTATTTTCATAGTTAGACCATAGTTTCAGATTCATATACTCACCTATGGGAATGTCACTCGTTGATAACTTGGCTGGTAAACTGCACTGACACTTTAACATAACAGACTTTTTTTTTGAAAATCATTCAGTTCAATTTTGTTTAGAAGATTAAGCATCTCTTTGGAGAGCAAAACACCCAGATCAAAACTGACACTGCATTAAATTTACAGGGCAATGCTTTCTGGTTTGGTAGTTATGCTTTAATAATATTTTGTGGCAATAACACACTGCTGTCTGGCACTTTCCTTCTCCTTAGAAAAATAAAAAGAAAGAAAAAAGAAAAAAGTAAAAAAAAAAAAAAAAAACTAACAAAAAATAAAGAGCTTTCCTATACTAGGGTCAAAATATTCAACTACTAACTCAATTCTGCCAATTTCAGTGGTGGGATAGTACCAAGATGTTTCTTTTTCATTTATCTATTTTTATCAAGCAGTGGACTGTTTTGAGGAGGGTTTGTGTTTTGCTTTCGTATCTTCGTTTTCCTATAGGCCATATGTACTCTTGTGTAAAGTAAGTTTTTAAAAAGGAGTGGTTACTGTGAGTTTCAGAATGTTAAACCTAATATATTCAGATTGACAGGGCATCTGATGATTCTAGGAGTGCCTGTCCAGTTTAGTTTATTAAGTCCCTCTGCCCCACAATCATTTTATTGCAGCCATAATAGGGGATGATCTGGGGAAAGGGTACCAAAACTCAAAGCAGATATTTAAAATAATCTGTGGGAAAACAAAGAAATCATAACTGCATATCATATTACTTTGGGAGCTGTTTTTGAATGATCCATTTTCCTCTTTCCCATAGAGTCCCCAAGACTGTCATAAACATTCCCTTCCTCAACTTTCACTCTCTGCTTCTCTTGTCTTGCAACCCTAATCATGCCCCTAAAAGGGAAAATAAGGTGCTGATTTTATTTCCCTATATTGATAAGAACCTATATATATTACAGATACTCAAGTGGAAATTAGAGAAAGTAAGAGGAATAAAGAGAGATGGAGATAATTTTTTGATGAAATCCAATTCCAACCATTTACTCCTAGAAATGGTTCTTGGCCATTGAACAAAGTTATACCAGTGACACCATATAAAACATTATTTCCTCTTATAAAAAGCAAAAAAACTGTATAACAACTTGTTCTAAAGATATTCTGCTCCTTTCCAATTCATATATGAACACTGTATGTAAATTAGTATCATTTATCCTATTTTCCATCACCTCAAACCCTCTCTTACCATAGCCTCAACATTCTTGTTCTCTTGCTTTGCTGCTTAACTTTCTGGTAAAATAACATCTGGGGATCAATTCAGCTCTTCACCTTTTCGTTTGACTGCTGAGTGAACATGCAGTACTCAACTGCACACATTCACAAATAAGATTCCTACTTTCACAAATATGCAACCAAAAATTCATAGTTTCCAACCCTAAACAGACATTTCATAGCTGCTGCTGCTGCTTCTATTGCTTCTGCTGCTTCTTTTCCTCCTCCTCCTCTTCCTCTTCCTCCCCCACTTTCTCCTCCTCCTCCTTCTCTTCCTCCTTCTTTTTAGAAGAAAACATCTTTCATGAAGCAGTGGCAGTGTCACATCCCTGTGACTGCTCCTGTGGTGCCCGGCTACCTCATAGGAACAGCAGCCTAGGGGCAGTTTTGCAGTCATATTTATACCCACTTGTAAAAACATGCATAGCTTCTCTTTTCTCCACAGACTTCTTATTTCACCACCTACCTGATCAGCACACCACCCTACTCCTTACTTTACAGGTAGAAAATAGGCACCCCTAAATGAGATTCCCATTCAGAGTTCTGCCAACACATTTCAGCCACAGAATTCTTATCTCATTGTCTTTGTTGCAATGGAAGAGATATCCCTTTCCTCTTTAAGGCTTCCCAGATTCTGCAGCTCCCCAAATTATTTCCTTCTTTTTTCATTCTCCACTGGATCCTCTCCATAAGTATTTTAAAATACCACATCCCTGCTGTATAATAACAAAACAAAGCAAATCCTCCCTCTACCCTACATTTCATTCCAGCTGCTGCCTTCCCTCATCCATTCATAGCTGAGACATCTGGGAAGTACCCATGTTCAATGTGTCTCTGTTGCTCATTTCCCATTCAGTCTTTAATTCACTGTAATTGTCTTCTGTGCCCACTACTCCAATGACTCTCTTCTTGTCTAGATCACCAATAATCTTCTTTTGGGTAAATCCAGTGAAATGATTTTCAATCTTCGTTTTATTTTATCTCTGACATCTCTAATACTTATCACTGGTGTCTACTGTTTTCTTTTACTCACATGATACCACTTTCTTTTGGTTTTCCTTTTACCTCTCTGACAAGTCCTTCTGTATTCCTTCATGTCCTTCTGTTGTTCATTCCTTAAATGTTGGATACTTTATGGGACTTATCTAGGGCCTTCTTGGTTCTGACCTTAAATTATCTCCCAGGACAACTAACTCCATTCCAATACCTTTAAATATCTTCTAAATGTCACTGACTCTCAAATCAATATCTCCAGCAAAATAGTTAGCTCCAATTATCCACTGAACATCTTCATATAGATGTCTATAACACTGAAAATGCAATGTACTCCTACCATGTTCACTATCTCAGTAAATGGCAAGAGTATCAACCCAGTTGCCTAAGCCAGAAAGGCAGGAGTTATCACTGGTCTCAGTCTTTGATTGAGGGTCTCTGGGGAATAAACTCTTTATCTTTGTCTAAAAATGTACTACTTTTTTCTAAGTCTAAAATGATAGTTTAGCTAGGTATAGAATCCCAGATTGCACTTTTTAAAAAATAACACTTTGAAGATATTAATTTATTGCCTTCTAACATCTATTGCTGCTACAGATTCATACTATCAGTTTAAACACATTTTTTTCTCTCTGGGAGTTTTTAAGCCTTTGTCCTTGGCATTCTGCAGGTGTACTATGCTATTTATAGGTGCAAAGTTCTTATTTCTATCATGTTTGGGACTTGATGTATTTATCTGCTCAGAATCTTTAATTCTGTAAAATTCATGATAATTATTACTTTGACTCTTACCTGCTGTATTCTCTCTAACTCTGATTAGAGACATGTTGGATTTCCTTGTTCTCTTTTAAATTAACTGAAATATCTATCTATAATTTTTTAGTTTCTCTCTGTTATTTCCTGAAATATGCTGTTCAAATTAGTAATTTTGAAAACTATGATTGGTCTTCTGTCCATTCAATTTATTAAATTTTATCTAAATAGCCACTTTTTTATTTTAAAATTTTATTTGGTTTTTACTTATACCATATGTCCTTTGTTTCATACTGACCTTACATTTTCCCTAGAATTTTTAGCTATTCTTTTATTTCTTTAAACATTTAAGATGTACTTGAAATCTTTTCATTTTCAGGTTCTTTGTTTCCAGTTCTTAGGGTAAAAACTCACTTCTGTATTATGTGTGCTATTCTCCCTTCAGATAATTAATATCATTGTGTAATTTTAAATCTTTGAATTATCCCCACTGAAAGATGGGGATAACTCTTTGTGGACATTACATACGTCCCTGGTTGTGGAAAATTTTCTAGAGTATTTTGTATTTGCTTCTGATGATACTCAGGTATTTCATCAATTTTGGACCATTTATCATTTTAATTTACCAATGTACAACTAGGGTAGTTGAATTTGTACCTTACATTTACATGGTATGTAAGTCAGAGGTTCAAGTTTCTTTGTATTCTTGTGGACTTTGGCTTACTTGCTAGTGCTGCATCTCTGGGACAGGAGCAGATTTCTTCCAGGCCCCTTTCACAAATGTGGTCATGATTTCACGTTGTCATATATATGAAGTCTGTGGCCTGGATTTCTCTTCAGACATGATATAAGAATGGTATCAGCTCCTCCTCTCATTTTTTACTTTTAATTCATTTTCTTTTCTAGGACACGAACATTTTCTATTATTGTTTCATGGTGAGCTTGAAAGCTTTTGTTGTATTTTGTCTGACATTTTATGTGTTTGGATTTGGGGAAGAAATTCCTTCACATCAGCTCAGGTTGCCAAATTGCTTGGAAATCCTTGCTTACTTTTCTTTAATTATTTTTCCCTTCCAGCAGATTCTAAGCTCTTACTACCATGAGCAGCCTAAATGGAAAGTGGTGTTAGGGTTAAACAAATAACTGTAGAATAGATAAAGAAATATGAATAAATTGATTTATGGAATTAGTACTGTTACTTATTGCTAACTTTTGGACCACCAGTTTTCTTATCATCCTATAATAAGGGCTGTTTGTGTTCTTTAATGTGCCCTATAATTCCTTAATATAATTCTGCAGTTCTACAAAGCAATAATACCGCCTGTGACATACTCTCTTAACCCCCTTTCTCTGGTTTGATAAGACTGTGAGACAATTGCAAATATTTCTAAAAATTTCTTTTGTAAGTCCTCAACATGGAAAAGTGAGAAAAATATATGACTAAAAAAGTCAGAATGAAAGAAAATTTTCCCAAAAACCCACTCTTTTTCCTATACTCATATTAAATACAAAATCAACACTCCTTCTTCACAAGCATAAAGTCTTGATGGATTGAAGATGCCAAGCATTATACAGATAGCACAATAAATCTGCTATAAGGTACTGAACATACTCTACAACATCTATTGAAACATAGGGGCTATATGCACTATAACTCCAGTTGCCAAATTCCTACTATATTAATTCATTGTGACTTTCTTCTGTTGCTACAATGAAAATTAAACAGACAAGTGAAAACCAATTTGGGGACTACCTAAACTGAATTGAGCACCACCAGACACAAATTACAGGAAAATGATACTGTTCTAATTTGAATATTAGTAAGCCAAGCAGCAGTGTACTCACATGCATTTGAACCAGAAAGAGGTTCAAAATGAACTGTTTAAAGAACATGAATTAAATAAGGCAGGAGAACATGGGTTATCACTTTAGCAACAGTACCTTAAACATGTTAAATGGTTTAAAAAGCAATAATTTCATAGGAAGATAATTTCTATTTAAATCACCCTCTATGCCACTGTTTGGCACATAAAAAGTTAATTCCAGAAAAGATTAGGATAATGTCCATTCAAGAATAAATCAGATAATGATGGTTGTCTTAAATTATATTTAGAACTCTCTTGTAGCTACTATCTGCCCTAAGTTTGACAATTAACAATGATACCAGTAAATTCATTTTTCAGAGCCATCTAATATAATGCACTGGGATTGAATCAGCTTCAGGGGCCCCACACTTAATGCTTTTTATAACATCCTTAATAACATTTGAACCAGAGCCCCTACATTTTTATTTTATACTTAGTCGTACAAATTATACATAATATAATTGGCTGACTGGGCCAAATATAATAATGCTGATCTCTATATCTGTTCAACAGGAAGCATAATTTTGATCGTGTTTCCACGCATAAAGGTCTGAAATGGCTCTTCACTGCCTACCAATGTCAAATAGTAGTAAATGTCAAACTTCTTAGCCTGGAAGATTTAATATCTTCCATTATATGGTTCCAATCTATGGTTCTATATTTAGTTTACATGATTTCACTCATGCATTTATTTAATGAAGATGTGTTTATTGAGACTTACCATATGTCACGTACTCTGCTAGGCCCCCCATTAACTGGGAACAAAAGAGGTTTGACCTTTTCCTATGTCACCCCCTGTGTTAGAGGTAAACTACAGAATTTGCCATTTCCCAAACACCCCTTGCTTTTCGTTGTCCTTGCTTTTGCCAGTTACGCAGGTCCACTGCTGGTTTGTTCTCAGGTTTATTCCCAGGTTCACAGGTTTATCCTACGTTGCTCTGTGTCAGCAGAAGCTAAATTTCCCAAGTTTGCCTGTACTGTTTGATAGGTTTGGTTAGTACTGGGTATTGATGAACCTTTGGAGGATAAAAGGAAGGGACTAGTCAGACAATCCTCTGTTGCTGACCCTCCAGCACCTCAAAGTGTCCTCTGGCCTCTCCATGGACCTAGTTCCCATGAGTCTTTCTCTCCCTTCATGATTCCAGCTTCCTCTGGCCAGCCTCTGCCAACCGGCACTAGCTTCTGGGCTCTGGGATTGATTTCCTTCCACTGTCCTTCCATCCCTGGTGGCCTCTTGCTCTTCCTGGAGTACCTTGCCATCCACTATTAGACTCCTCAGCTCTCTACTATCTGTGTAACCAGAATAGTTTTTCTTTCTCTGACTGAATCCTGTTCTTCTCAAATATGCCTCCTCTTTATCTAGCATTCCATCATTGATAGACATCAGTATTTCATTCACTCTTCAGGACACAAGTTTAATCTACCTTGTTATAAAGGTTTCCCGGGCTTCTTCCCCAGCCTTGAACTATAAAACTGGAAATGATCTAGACTTAATAGTTGAAATTCCTTAACAGTTTGCTTATAGTTCTCTTGTGATATTTAAAATGTTCTAACTCATTAGATATTTACTTATGTAGATAAATCTGCTGTCCTTGAGCACAGGGACACACTCTAGCATAAATGAGCAATCACACTTATAATGTGAGATTTATCCTAAGAAAATATTTCACTCAAAGAAGGTGCTCTATAAACATATTGTTGCATTCCTCTAAGTGGTAGGAATTTTTCCTCACTTCAAAAACTTTATTGTTTCTTTTGGAGAAATCACTAAAATATCTGTGTTATCCTCATAAATAGTGTTGAGAAATTAACTGCCAGGACAAAATGGACTGTGCATTATTCATATAGAAGTGACATTATTGCTAGCAGACATAGAAATAATGAGCAGGTATTAGTATAATAACAAAGGTCCTGGGGGGAGGGGGTCCCTATTTTCATGATTCCAAGACTCCATCAATTATAGACATCTTCACAACAAATTACTATAAATAGTCTCTCATCTTCCCGTTTTACTGCAGGTGTATATCTACAAAGGATGTATTTTATTATCAATTGGCCTTCTACGTATCTGCAGTCTCTTATATTAGACGATGATGCTGTTCCTGCTTACCATTGTGTATAAGTGTGGCTGTCAGGATGAATGTTGACTCAATAGCTTTTTCCATATTGCCCAGCATGAAGATTGTTCTTTGATTGGACTACAGCTGGGCTTTTGAGAGGCTATGACTGTTTGTAGCTCTAGATCTTAAACTAACAGTGAGCTTGTGAAGTCTCTGCTCCGAGAAAAGTTCTTCCTTTGTGGATTTCAATGCACCAGCCTCATTTCCTTGTATCTGCCACTTCCTAGCAGTCTGCAGTAAAGCTTTTTTGTTGGAAGCCAGGCTGCAGAATATCCTTAAATCCTTCCTTCTGGCATAATTGTCGGCATTTCCCTCACTTCAGCTTGCTGTACAACTAGGCTTGTCAACAACAATTTCATGATTTGTTAGCTACAGTGGACTCATGATGAACACTGAAGGCAGACTATCCAGTAGCCAAAGGGCTTTTTCTTAGCAACTTCTTGGCATTATTTACATTGCTGATGAAATGCTTTCAGTTAATAGGGGATATAGGAGGTGCCAGAGGTTGAAGTTGTAGGCTTGTGTGTCCACATGTGTGACCTGTAACAAAGTGGACACTCTGTCTTACACACAGACCAGTCCTCCTTGGCCAGATGCACAACCTCACTTGGACCGAAACCCATAGTACAAAATCCAGAAAATCAGATCATCCTGACAGATAGCTTCTTTCCTAACAGATACAAAAGGCTTTGTTGGTCTAATGTAAGCCTTGGCAAAAGATTTTGGTCCCATTTATGGCTTTCAAGTAACTGGTAGAATTAATGGATGCCTAGAAGTATACGCCTTTTTAAGACTTACCGGTCCAGCAGGGACTTCTCTTTCTGAGAAGTACAATCTAACTAT
Source organism: Aotus nancymaae (assembly GCF_030222135.1). NCBI lineage: Eukaryota > Metazoa > Chordata > Mammalia > Primates > Aotidae > Aotus > Aotus nancymaae. The sequence goes on along the minus strand of NW_026988432.1, from coordinate 49,624,751 downwards.
GGGCTTCTCTTTCTGTTTGAGAAGTACAGTCCAACTCTGGGTAGATCCCCTCAAAGTATGGGGGACAAACCACAGCATGATCACCAAGTACTCATTAGTTATGAAGAGTCTCAGGTTACATTTCAAGATCTACTGAATCAGAATCTGGACTTCAGCAAGACTTAAAGTAGTTTGTTTGCCCATTGAAGTTTGAGAAGCATTGGCTTAAATCACCAAGTGACTAGAGCAGAATCAGCACCAGGGCATCCTCTAATTGGCAATGGGAATTTTGTTCTTGTAGGTGAATATGTAGCTGGGTGAAGAAGCTGAAATTCACACTAATCTGCTTCACAGTGTCCTGAGAACTCTAATCACTGTGACATGCAAGGCCACAGAGGCTTGGAAGAGCAGAGCATATGTTCTGGAGGGGCGTTGCTCTAACTGCTTTACAGGGTGTAGTTATCCAGTTGGAATGATGACCTGGCTGAGGGATTTTCTAGGATCTCCTAAGGAGACTAACCCAGGATAAGAATGATGCCACCGCTGGGATAACAAGTTAAGCTAGTGCATTGGTAGTGCCCAGCTGATGGGTGGGGCAAGTGCTGGGTCAAAGTGGGAAAGTGAAACCCTTAGACTGAGGAGCCCAGACTGTAAAACACTATGTTACACACTGAGGTGACATCAGCAGAAAATATGTAGTCAAGATTAGGTAAACCTGCAGCGTGACCAGAGAGAAGATAGTGTAGCCTAGACAGGAAAGTTCCTGGGAGTGATGGAGAGGGGTCATCCAGGGGCTGATGCTGAGAGGCTGCTGCAGGAAGGAGAGTCAAGACAGCCATTCCATGGGATTGACATATTTAGTCGCTACTCCTGCCTCACTCTCTGTGGTTCCCCCACTTCCCCCGCAACCCCTTGCAAGAAACTATTTGTGGCTTCTGACATTCAGTAATACCTCTTTAAACAGTATTTTGCTTACTCTTTGTGACTATATATATATGCATGTGTGTGTGTGTGTGTACATATATATATATATAGAGAGAGAGAGAGAGAGAGAGAGAGAGTATATAAAGTAGTTCATTGCATTTTCTATCTCTTTGGGTTTACATTTATTATTTCATCTTTTCTTATTTTTCATAATCTTAGTTGCACCCTACAATTCTATGAGGAGGTACAGGCATCATTCATCTTTGATAAGTAACAACAGAGCTATAACTGAGACACAGAACAACTTGTCTCACCTAAAGTAGCCTATATCTGGCAACAAAGTTAGGAACAGAACAAAGATATTCATATTTTATCCTAGCACATTTGGATATGACAACTTGCTGTTTACCATGCACTTCAAATGTGTGAAACTTTATGAGACTAACATCCTTAAGTTATGAAGCATGGAAGCAACTTTCTCCCAAGAGATATGGTATTTTCAAAACTGTGATTTATTTTGGCCAGCTTAGCATGAAGGATTTCTCCTCAAATTCATTTTCTTTTTTTCTTTATTATTTACCCCAAATATCTGAATCCACATGAATACCATCTGTTGAGTAACTGACATAGTCTTTAATGGCTGGTATGCATTTTCAAACAAAAACAAAACTATAAAAATGTTTTAAGTTAATGAGAATGCCTTTAAAATCATTAGCATTTAAAAAATAATCTTGGGCTGAAAGGTTTCTGTGTTCATAATAGAGTTAAATAAAATGGAATCTACTAATGTTATCCTTCCTCCATCTGTCAAATTGTGACTTTCTCTAGGAGATGAGGATGACAAAATGTTCCCATTCTCATGACCACCTGTTTTCCCCTACCTGGCACTGACATAATGCCATTAGCCTGTCTAGGGTTGAGGGGGCTGATGTTGGTATTCTATTATATAAAACACATCATATTTCCTAGCTTTGCAAAAGTAACAAAGCTTAGACTTTATTTATTAATATATTGCTGAGGTTAGGATAGTATGTCCGTGTGTTAGATTATAAATAAATAAATATATATAATGTTAATAAAAATATTAACATATATAATTACAAAATATACATTATAATAATTATATAAATATATGATATATAGTTTATATATCTATATATCTACTACATAAATTTTATTTTATATATTAAAGAACAATAACATAAGATTTAACATCTATAATATAGTCATCAAATAGGAAAAATATAATGCTTTAAAGAAAATGTTTTTCCACTATATTTTTCTTTTTTATGTGTAAAAACTGGGAAGTATAGACTGTAGAATACTGATAAAGAAAAATGAAATGCTCCTAAATTGCTGCAGTCATTGCTCTCTGACTAGCATTTGACTAGCAATTGACTAGCATTGCAGCTCTTATGAGAGGGTTTTGTGGGTTGCTTTGTTTTTTTTTTTTTTTTTTTTTTTTGGCTGACACATTTTATTAGCTGCAAGGAGCTCCAGTGATGGGTTGATATTTGTCACGCTCAGTTTACAAACTTGTTCAACCAGATAGCAAACATACTAAATTTCCACTGCTTATGAAAGCAAAGTACTCAAGATACATACACACACACACACACACACACACACACACACACACACACACACAAAGAGGGAGACAGAGAAGAAAAAAGAAAGCCTTATTTTTAGAAAGATACTAAAGAGGGAAAAATAAAACAAATTCTAGGCTGCCAACTGGTCTTATCTGAAAGTATCATTCATTCTTACTTAGGCTCTGATTCAGTGTTGAGAAAATACATTCTGACTCCAAGTAGTCTGACATTCTTACAAAATTTACTTTATCCACTTGTAGGTGAAATTCATGTGAACACAGTTTATCAGATCATGGTAACATATAATATTAGACTGCACCAGAAATGCTTTGTTTTTAACAGAAGTTAAAAATCTCATTTGTCAGCATCAGTTACCTACAAGTGTCTCTTTCACACACATATTCCAACAAGTGCAAAACTTCTTATGCCTCCTATTAGACATCGAAAACATTCAGTCTTCTTATATATACTGTGTAAGAATGACTAAAATTGATTACACAACATTTAAACATTAAAAAATCTTCCAGATTTGGGGATATTTTGGTGGAACCCAAAAGAGTGTCATGAATTCCAGGATCTATGGAGCAAATTATTAAACTCTAAGAGCTCAAACTGTTTTAACACCTGTGTGATCCCCATGCCCCCTTGATCCAGGTTGTGATAAAGATGTGAAGTGCACAGAGCTGAAAGCCGAGTAGCCATTGGAGATTGTCCTGCCATAGTAACATAATTTACCATTTCATTACCATTGTTATCACATCCTCTGCTTCAAAGCACATGGTATCCAAGTGATAAATTACTGAATTTGACATTTCTCAACATTCATAAAGTAGTCTGATAAAATGAATTTGGTTTCCTTATCAAAATGTGCAATTTCAAGACAATAGGCTCTCTGAAGAGGATTAAATTCCTGAGAGTTTAGTTAAATGAGACATAATTAGAAATTTTAGGCTTTTTCTGATATGGGACAATTCCAGAAGCAGTAGCAGTAACTCTATCCTGTTTAATTTAATTTAAAGGACTGATTTGTTATTAATGAATATGTGTGTGTGTGTGTGTGTGTGTGTGTGTGTGGTATTTGTCTATTTTAGTAGGTTCAGTATTTTTCTAGCTTACTAAGCTTCCATTAAAAATTATTTTCAAAGGAGAAACGCTTTAGAATTCTTGGAACACTTCGGTGCCTGATCAATAAGCAAACCCTGGTATAGGTGTGGGCAAGTGTGGCAAGGGAGAGCCAAAGGAGTTCAGAATAAACTTCTCCAGTCCCTAAACCTGTACTTCCCTACCAAATCCTATTGAGAGCCAGCTAGGTTTTCATTAGGGTATATCTGAAAGAGTCCAGAACACACCATTCTATTCACAGCTTACATGAGGGACTCCTGGTTTTCCTCTGCATAACCTTGAGATCTTGCAACTTAAATTCTATTCAGCATATGAATCTTCTGTGTAAGATTTGAAATCCAATGTATTTCTCTTCATCCATGATCAGGTCAATAAAACGTTTGACAGAAAGCTTAGGATAGAGGTTGTTCCATATTTTTTGCACACGATGGGAAAAAGAGATGAGTGCTACATCCCCAATGAGGGCAAAGGAGCTGAACGGGGAGAATAATCAATCATTTAACCACACATTTAGCTCTTTAGAGAGGTGATCTGTCAAATGGACTCAAGTGGCTTTAATATATAGCAGAACTACAAAAATTGATCAGGGAGTTCTCACTCTACTAGAAAAGGCAGTCCATCTATGTTTTATACTGTGTTCTTTTAAGGTGCATAAAATTCTGAATTTATAGTTTCACATGGTTCATTTAACCCACCAAGCTAGAGTTTATTGACTCTGTGTGGAATCTTTGGAAGAATTTTTGTTATAGTCATTGGTGATGCTAGTGGGTTTTTCTTTCTTTTTCTTTACTAATGTTTAGAATCAATCACGTTGATGGAAGAAAACAATTATAATTTTAATTAGAACATAAATGAAAATCAAGGAAAATTCCAAATGGCTAAAATTTTAGTTTGAATACTCTTCAAATTCTCTTGGAATGCTTTAAGCTAGTGACTAAATGTTTAGACTTTAATATACTTGCATATATTTTTTCTACAATTTTTCTTTTCTGTATGTTCACTTAGTCTCCCCCAAAATGGTAGAAATGCATTGGTAAGAAAGAAAAATACCCTTTATATCTGAATCTTCCATAGCACTCAGTGCAGTGCTTAATAAAACCTTGTTAAATCAGAGCCTTGAAAAAAAGATTTTGTTTCTTAATATTGTGGGGGAGGGAGTCTTGGTCTAGATGTGTTTTTGCAACTAAGAAATAAACTTCTTTGGGGAATGTGGGGGAATGATAAAGTGATTTCATCTCTATGAATTCTGTATATCTTTTTATCTACACCTCTAAAATGTAACACTGTGAGGAAAACTTATAACTTGCTAATTATAAGTAGGTAAATAATGTATCTTGCTCACATAAAGACAGAAAAATATACAGCATTGTATTAATTTGTTCTCATACTGCTATAAAGACATAACTGAGACTGGGGTAATTTATAAACAAAAGAGGTTTAATTGGCTCACAGTCTGCGGGCTGTACAAGGTTTTGCTTTTGGAGAAGACTCAGGAAACTTAAAATCATGGTGGAAGGTGAAGGAGAAGCAAGCATGCCTCCATGGCAGGGGCAAGATGAAGAGAGCATGAAGGGGGAGGTGCCACACACTTTCAAACACTAGATCTTGTGAGAATTGTATCACAAGAACAGCAAGGGGGAAGTCTGCCCCCATGGTTCAATCACCTCCCACCAGGTCCCTCCTCCAACATTGGGCATTACAATTTGACATGAGATTTGGGTGGGGACATAGAGCCAAATCATATCAAACATGGTAAAAGGAATTCATTATTGTAACCATTACTGTTTCTATAAGAGAGAAACAGGGCAATAGAGTGTGATGTACAGCCAGCCTGCATGCTAACACATGAGTGGAGCCCATCTATTCTCAACTGAGGTTCACTATGGGCAATTTCTAAGTATCACCATGACCAGCTCTAGTCAGTCTATAAAATGCTTCATATTGAAATGTATAGTCAGTTCTCATTATTCATGGTAGGTTTGTTCTACAAAGCCTCTGCAAACACTGAATTAATACTGAACCACTGCACTTAAGGGAAATATATACGTATATATATGTATGTATGTATACATGTATGTCATATGTATGTATATATGATATGCATGTATGTATACATGTATGTCATATGTATGTATATATGTATATAAAGTATATATACACATATCTCAATAGATTATAATCTTAAATCTTAAAAACATCTTGTCCTAGTGGATCCTATTTTCTTTATTACACAAGAAAAAACAAAGTTCAGAAGCGTTATGTAATTTGCCTGAGGCTTCCCCACTAACAGGGATCAGAGATGGGACTCAACCTGTCCAGATGGCCCCCAAGCAGTCCTCTTGCACCACATTGGACTATCTCTTCCATTTCCATTCTCTAGGCATCTTTGTATAAAGAGCTGATGAAGGGTGACAGAGTTGGCCCTCTTTACCTCAGCTAGGAATGTGTGCATTTTGGACAACACAAATTTTTGCCACTCTGCACACATCCACATTTGACTATCAAAGTGCTGTAAATACTGATTTTGGGGTTACATATAAGGTTTTGTGATTTGCAGATATAGAATTCATTAATGACGTTTACTGTATTTGTAAATCTTGCATTGACAAAGGTCATTTAAAGTTATAACCAAATACTGGGTAGCTCAGTTCCTAAAGCCATGACCAATGTCCTGTACATGCTTGAGGTCCCACAGGTATTTGTCTCCATCAACAGCTTGTGGCAATGAGTGGGTGTACTCTGAAGCCCTCCTATCGTCTGCTAATGCCAGAACTGTTTATACTCTAAACCATATTTCATCCTCATTATCTACCAATATTTACCAAAAGGGATTATAGACTTTCTTCTTTGAAAATACTTGCAGGCTTACAATGCACCTGAAATACTGTCTTTTTACTTATGGAGCTAGTAAAACATAAATGGAGGATGAGATTTTGTGGAAACTTGAGTGAAAATTCAGATTATGATAATGCAACCAGTCATATTTTCTTAGAATTGTATTATAAAGTAAAGGATATCATTAGTTCAAGAAAGTAGCTCTACAATCACACTATCTAGAATTTCTCTTCACTATTTAAAAAATCCTCTTTGATAATATAATATTTTCTATTATTTTTAACTTTATCAAATGAACACAATCTACTGGTTGTTACATTAAGGATTCCCTGTATACATTTAAAACAAAATATTCTATATCTGCCATCCTAATACTATATAAATGAAAAATGTTAAAATCATGTCATGAACCTATAAAACATTTATGAATATTAAACATCATTAGTTTTCTGTTACTCTTATAACAAACAATCACAAACAGTGACTTAAAATAGCATGCATGTATTATCCTACAGCCTGGAGATCGGGAGTCTTTCATGTGTGGGAAGGGTTGTGCTGCTTCAGGAAGTTCTCAGGGAGACTCTGTCCACCCCTGGCCTTCTGCAGCTTCTAGAGGAAGACTATATTCTCTGGCTCACAACCCTCTTCAAATCTGGCTATCCCATTGCTCTCACTTGTGCTTTCATTCTCACATCTCCTCGGAATCTGACCCTCCCGATTCTCTCTTAGGAGGACCCTTGTGATGACATGGCGTCCACCTTGATAATTCAAAATAATCTCCCATCTGCTTAATCACATCTGCAATGTCCCTTTTCCATGTAAGGTTACACAGTCACAGGTTCTCGGGGTTAGGATGTGGGTATCTTCAGGGATCCTTATTCAGCCTACCACAAATGCATAATAGGTCCATGTTCTATATAGTGAGTTCAAAGATTATTGATGCATGGTCCTTGCCCTTAAAACCTGTGATCTAGGCAGGAGCTGGCAAATACTACAATGACCATAAAACAGGGCAGAAGAGCTTTCATGTCCTATGGAAGTTCAGAGAAGAGAGAGATGGATCACTAACTGAGTGAAAAATGGTTGAACCTGCATATCTCCACAAGGCAATATACGCCTTTGTTCATACTTGTCTCTTATCTGGAAATGCCATTTCCTCCTCTTCTATTTGGTTAACTCTTATTTATCCTTTAAAATTCAAGAGTCATTTATTTTAGGAGATGTTCCCAGATGCCCAAGCAGAGATGATACTTTCATCACATTGTTTTTTAAAAATACCTTTATATCTCTCATTAGAAAGAATGCTTGTTTTCTGTGAAACTCTTCCAGCTTTTTTTCTTTTACTTTTGTATTCTTTGGCACCTCATGCTGAGTTGCATAGAATAGGCATTCAGTGAATACTTGCTGAATGGTTTAATGTGGGTAGGCACTGTGCATAGAAGGCATAGGAGGCCAAATTTATCATTTGGTGTGTTGAGGATGTCCTGCAGAATGGGCAAGTGAGCCACCCACTGGCACTAGGGGCAAGTATGTCTTTTCAACTAATTAGGTATCAGGGAGATCTGGGGAGAAGTTGGGAGAAATGTTTAGAGAGAAGTTCAGAATGAAGAAGTTCAACTGTCAAGCCTGGGTGACCAGGCAAATGGTCATGTCTTTAATAGAAATGAGACATAAATATTCAGGGGAATTGCAGGTAATGCGGGGAGTGATCTATGTTTCACTTTAGGCTCCATGAATCTGAAGAATTTAAGGCAACAGCTCACTGACATGACCGACAAATAAAGAAATGGAATTTAGAAGAAAAATCAGGGTCATGTTTGGGGTTAGTTTCTCTAGGAGTGATAGTACAAGCCATAGGGATGGCTTAAAGGGAGAAGTAGACAAAAAGAGAAAAAGAGAAGATAAAACATCAGGGGCAGAATGTTGGTGAATATGTTCAGAGGGACCCTGGGTGGGGGTGCTTTTTAAAGAATCAATTCCAGCCTAGGCAACACAACAAGACTTCATCTCTACAAAAAATTAGAAAAAACAATTTTCTGGGTATGGTGGTACGTGCCTGTAATTCTAGCTATCAAGAAGCTAAGGTGGGATCACTTGAGCCCAGGTGTTCAAGACTGCAATGAGCTGTGATCATGCCACTGCACTCTAGACTGGGTGAGACCCTGACTCAAAAAAACAAAACAAAAAAAGAATCAACATCAGATGAAGGCTGGAGTAGTTCATCTGATGTTTCTCTAATCAAGTGTTCCCCTCTCTGAGCTGTTAGATGGTAGAAAGCAGTGCACCTACCTTATATTCCTGTTCTTTGAGTATGAAACTTGTCTCCCATCCCAACCCTCCTAGATGGTACATTTCTTGAGAGTGGGGGCTTTGTCTTTTTATCTTTATGTTTCCTGGGTGTTGAACTCACCTCTTTACATTTAGTATATTTATTAATTAGTGGATTAATAAATGAAAGAGCTGTTGTGGTATTTCTTTACTTCATAATATATGCAGTTTCTCCTAAAGTTTGCCTAAGGTCTTGGAATTTAAAAAAAAAAAAAAGTTACAAAGGAGCTTAAAAATACTGGGCATAGCCAGAAGCTAAAGGCACACCTTGTGCTAATTCTGTCTTGTTTGCAAAGTGGAACTGCAAGAAAATAGTTGGAATCCTGCTCAACTGAAATTTCCTGCTACGCGATACTTCTTAGGTTCAAGTAAAGGACAGAAGCCTGCACTTAATTAAAAATATAAACCGAAGCTTTCTATCTCCAAGATGAGACTTAATTCTAAAGTCACCTGTGACATGTTTATCAGCCAGCCTGACTAAATGTTCCCCCAAAGGGTAATTGATATCTAAGATACTAGAAATATAGCCCTAACAAAAGATCCACCAAGTCCCCCTAAAAATGTATCTTAAAAAACATATTAAGTACAAATGCATCCCACAAGACAAGATTTCAAAAGACTCAGGACAAAGGACATCCACATGTGTGAAGTTATTTACATAATGAAAATTTGCTTTTTGGTATTGTCAAAATAATAGATATTTGAGAAATTCATCAAACTGTTCCTATTTAATACTTAAAAGATATAATAATATGCTAACTTGGAGTTTTCCTACTACCAGATAATTCTCAGATTTAGCATTGATTTATCCAAAGGACAATATTGTACGGAAAAACACACAATTTACAGATTATGTTTCTACCACACCCAAGTGAGTACAAACTCCTCATAATGCTGTGTCCCACAAGTGAGTTCTACGACAACAACCATCCACCTGGCCCATCAACCTTTTTAGCTGCTTCTCCCATCCTCAGTGTAGCACTTACCCTGCCTCCACACTGTGCACAACAAAAATAAAAAAATAAAAGTAATGAATGAATTACACACTTCAGGAACTGGGATTAATTTTTCAAAGCAAGACAATTTCTTTCTTTCTTTCTTTCTTTTCTTCTTTCTTTCTTTCTTTTTTAAAGCAAGGCAATTTCTAAATAAAACTCTTGGGCAAAAATTTCAAAAGCTTCTCACAGTTGGTTTCCACTGTCATTTACTTGAAGTTTTATCAATACACAAAGAAAAGATAACTTTGGGCATTTTTCTACCTGAGGGGTCGAGGTGACAGTATAAGAGAAACACACTCAGCCTTTGATATGTCCAGTTGAAAGGGCACTCAAGCACAAGAAAACTTTCTCTAAATGCTTACTTTATGTGCTACATGCAGTTTGTTAGGTTTAAATCCCTGTAGGAATCAGGAGATTTTCACTCATCTTTTAGCAAATGGATATTTTTAAGGGTAAGACAACATCATGTTTCTTTGGTTGGTGTGTTGGATCTCATGTTTGACAGGTTGTTAAATTATAGGATATTGCTCATTTCAACCCAAATGTTGAAGGATTCATAAAGAAATATATAATTCATATGAAGAGATAGCTATAAGGAAAGGTAATACATTTAATCTGAAGAATGATATGTATATACAAGTAGACAGATGGATAGATATACAGATATATATACACATACTCATCAACTCCTATTTAACTCAATATTAAGCTTGTTTAAATGGCATTGGAAGGGAGGCAATGCAGTGTTCTTTCTAATTACCACTTATTCCCATATCTACAATTGTGAAGGGCTTATTAATTATTAAAATTTAATATCAATTATACTTTATGTTGTCATTAATTGTTCAAGGCACATTCTGCAGGAGACCCAAATCCATAAAAACTTTTGGTGGGAAGAAAATTTTACTTTTGTATTACAAGACTGATATTCTTTAACATATGATTTGATTGCCTCTGAACATGTTTTTTCATAAGATCAATTTAAAATGTTAATTTTTCCCTACATGTTATAAAAATAGGCCTCATAGCAAAACAGACCAATTTGCTAAATGACTAATTTATCCAAAGTGAATTCACTACAAACCAATTTATCAAATGACCAATTTGCCATTTTATCTAACGTTTTTTTCAGTGTTATTTTTTTCATGTCTTTTCTGTCTCCTTTTCCATTGACTTATTCCAAATTGGGTGAATATTCATTTAGCATGTTTCAAAATGCAGATGCCGAGAACTCTTGGAACTTTTCTAGTCTTCTCATGAGCCCCATTACACCTGGGTTCTTATGTCTATCCTTGCCTCTATCTGCAACAATCTATCCTGGATCTCATTTAAAATATTTGTGTAACAGTTTAACACGAGTGAATGTTGAATTTTATTGAAAGCCTTTTCCTTTTCGGCATCTATTAAGATAATCATGTAGTTGGTGTTTTTAGTTCAATTTATGCAGTAAATCACATTTATTGATTTGTGGATGTTGAACTAACTTTGTATCCCAGGAATAAAACCTACTTGATTATGGTGGATTAGCTTTTTGATGTGCTGCTAGATTTGGTTTAGTAGTATTTTGTTAAGGATTTTGTATCTATGTTCATCAGGGATATTGGCCCAAACTTTTTTGTGTGTGTTTGTCTCTGCCAGATTTTGCTATCAGAATGATGCTGGCCCCATAGAATGAGTTAGAGAGGAGTTCTTCCATTCCTCCCCCTCAATTTTTTGGAATAGTTTCTGTATGATTGGTACCATCTCTTCTTTATACATCTGGTAGAATTTGGCTATGAATCCATCTGGTCCAGGGCTTTTTCTGGTTGGTAGGCTTTTTATTACTAATTCAATTTCAGAACTCATTATTGGTCTGTTTAGGGTTTCAATTTTTTCTTGGTTCAATCTTGGGAGTTTGTATGTTTCTAGGAATTTACTCATTTCTTGTAGGTTTTCTAGTCTGAGCTCATAGTGGTGTTTATAACACTCTGTTTTTGTTTTTGTTTTTGTATTTCTGTGGGGTTGCTGGTAATGTCCCCTTTGCCACTTCTGACTGTGTTTGTTTGGATCTTTTCTTTTTATTCTTTATTAGGCTAGTTAGTGATTTATCAGTCTTATTTCTTCTTTCAAGAAATCAACTTTTGGTTTCATTGATCTTTTGTATTTTTTTGGTCTCAATTTTGTTCAGTTCAGCTCTAATTTTGGTTATTTCTTTTCTTCTGCTAGCTTTGGGGTTGATTTTCTCTTGTTTCTGTAATCCCTCTAGATGTAATGTTAGGTTGTTAATTTGAGACCTTTCTAACATTCTGACGTGGGTTTTAGTGCTATAAATTTTCCTCTTAACACTGAGTTAGCTATGTCCCAGAGATACTAGTATGTTGTACCTCTGTTTAAGTTTCAAAGAATTTTCATTAGTTTCAAAGAATTTCTTGATTTCTGCCTTAATTTCATTGTTTACACAAAAGTCAATCAGGAGCAGGTTGTTTAATTTCCATGAAATTATATGGTTTGGAAAGATCTTATTAGTATTAATTTCTATTTTTATTACACTGTAGTCTAAGAGTATGGTTGGTATGATTTTGGTTCTTATCTTACTGAGAACTGCTTTATGGCCAAGCATGGAGTCACTTTTAGAGTACATGCCATGTGCAGATGAGAAAAATGTATATTCTGTTATTGTTGGGTGGAGTTTTCTGTAGATGTCTGTTGGGCCTGTAATAACCAACAAAGAAACTTATGAAATGCGATTTTGGTCATAGACCCTGGCAAAGATTTTATGACAAAGTCTCCAAAAGTAATGGTAACAAAATAAAAACCTGGCAAGTGGGACCTAATTAAACTAAAGAGCTTCTGGGCTGGGCATGGTGGCTCATGCCTATAATCCCAGCACTTTGGGAGGCCGAGGGGGGTGGATCACGAGGTCAAGAGATCGAGACCATTCTGGTCAAGATGGTGAAACCCCGTCTCTACTAATACAAAAAATTAGCTGGACATGGTGGCGCGTGCCTGTAATCCCAGCTACTCAGGAGGCTGAGGCAGGAGAATTGCCTGAACCCAGGAGGCAGAGGTTGCGGTGAGCCGAGATCGCGCTATTGCACTCCAGCCTGGGTAACAAGAGCAAAACTCTGTCTCAAAAAAAAAAAAAAGAGCTTCTGCACAGCAAAATAAATGATCAACAGAGAAAACATACAGCCTACAGAATGGAAGAAAATATTTACAAACTATGCATTCAACAAAGGTTTATTATCCAGAATCTATAAGGAACTCAAACACATCAACAAACAAAAAACAAATAACTATTATAAAGTAGCCAAAAGACATGAACAGACACTTCTCAAAAGACATATAAGTGGTCAACAAACACGAGAAAATGCGCAAAATCACTAATCAGAGAATTGCAAATCAAAACCACAATGAGATGCCATCTCACAGCAGCCAGAATAGCTATTATCAAAAGTCTAAAAACAACAGATGTTGGCAAGGTCGTGGAGAAAAAGGAACACTTATACATTGCCAGTGGGAATGTAAATTAGTTCAACCACTGTGGGAAGAAGTTTGGAGACTTCACAAAAAATTTAAAACAGAACTACCATTTGACCTAGCATTCCAATTAATGGGTATATGCCCAAAGGAATATAAATTCTTCTACCATAAAGTCACATGCATGTGTATGCTCATTGCAATACTGTTCACACTAGCAAAGACATAAAATTAACCTAGATGTCTATCGATGGTGTACTGGATAAAGAAAATGTGGTACATATATAGCATGGAATACTACACAGCCATAAAAGAGAACAAAATGATGTCTTTTGCAGCAAACATGGATGGAACTAGAGGCCATTATCCTAACCAAGTTAATGCAGGAACAGAAAACCAAATACTGCATGTTCTCACTTATAAGTGGGAGCTAAATACTGAGTACACATAGACACAAAGATGGGAAACATAGACACAGGCCTACTTGAGGGTGGAGGGTGGGAGGAGAGTAAGGGTCTAAAAACTACCTATTGGCTACTATGCTCATTGCCTTGATGATGAAATAACCTGCACATAAAACCTTCATGACACATAATTAACCCATGTAACAAACCTGCACATGTACCTCCAAACCTAAAATGAGAGTTGGAAAGAAAAAAATATGTATTTGTATAATAGTTGAAGTGAATATGTCTTTTGAAAAATTACAATTCAGAGAACTAAAAATTTGGTGAATTGGCCTTTGCCAAAAGTTTGGGGAAATTTGTTTTCTGCAAATTGACTTGCAATCCTAAAACTATTCAAGAAAATGTAAGAATAGTAGCCATTTCTAATTGAGTGTTTCCTTTATACCTGGTATTTTATAAGCATCATCTCACTGAATTCTGACAGTAATCAGAAGAGGTTTCTAACAGATAAAGAATCTGAGAAGTAAAATAATTAAGTAATTTGTCCAAGGTTATAGTGTTATTAAGCAGCAGAACTGGAACTTGAATTTAGCTTATTTGATTCTGCAGTAGGAGTGCTTAATATGAAACTAAAACACAATCTGAAAGTGTTTTTAATAAAGGTGATACTTTTAAAAGAACACATACACATAAAATGATTTTTGATTTTTTTCTTTAGAGAAAGTGAGTATACAATATACACTTTCAGAGATTTAAAGCCTTAATGAGCACTCAGATGAATCAGATAAGATTCTAACCTGTTTCTTCAAAGGTCTCTATAAAGTAAGGTAAGTTGTCAGAATATGAGGTGTGGATAATCTTGCTTAACCCAAATGTGGCACTCTTACATGAGGTGGTTTCTTAAATTTTCTAAACAATTTTAAATGGAACAGAAAACAGTACCCTAAAACACGATTTATGTAGAACCACTTTTATGTATAGATATATGCAGCAAAAATTGAAGTGTGTGTTATACAGTCTTGAAAGTCAATCTATAAAGACAGTGGGGGCTCCTATGTTTTCTACTGTATGAATCTAATCATGTAATAATAAAACTGAACAGTTAGTGGAATATCAGAAAGTTTGCTTTCTTGAATTGGACTCTATTCTCTTTCCTAGAGCCTCTTCTAAAAATTTATGTTTATTGACATCAGAAACATCAGCATGAAGCTAGCAGGAAAAGAAGAAAAAAATACTTTAAAAGGTATCAGGAAGCATGTTTCTGTCTTGTCATCCCTGTTTATAGTATCTGTGACTTTCAGTACTCATCTGGACTCAACATTAGCAGAAACACTAGCAAATCACCTTTCTAACTAAGCTTCTTTGCCCTTTTATTGAGTCTCTTTGCCCCTTTGGATGGTTTCCGACTGTAGGTTGCAGTAAATTATTCAATCATTCATTTTTCTCCCTAATATGTACTGAGTACTTCCTTTTCATAAGCAAAGAGTACCAGGCATATTTCACCTCAATATTTTAGTAGATTCTGTTTTGTAAATCTATAACAATTGAAATATGCAGAATGTAACACATGGTGACTCTATCTTCATATATACCTGCCTCTGAGACCTCACTACATCACTAGAAACATTATCTCACAATGAATTGGAGGATTAAACTGAGTATCGAATAACCTTATTAGCTAACAATAACTAACCAGATAACCTTACTAGTGGGCTATCTTCCAGAAGAAGCTAATGCATACAACAGTCCCTTAGGGAATGGCCTTTGTGAAAGTGGCATCTGTAAGGGAAATGAGAGCCTGTCCCTACCCTTGTTGGTCCCAGACACTGTCCAACGTGATCTGTGTGTTAATGAGCAATCTCCCAACGATTTTGGGTATTTCAGGAAGATTATGTTTAAAATTCTTCATCACTTCAATTTCTTCCATTTGATGACTTGTCAAAAAGCCAAATGCTACTTTTCAAAGATTTGAAATTTTTGGATACCTATTTGTGTTCTTTAAGTACAATATTAGATTATATTCTCCCAGTTTACATTAGTGATTATTATCTCAACATTTTAGAATATGTAATATCCAGGATTTTGCAGAATACTCTGTGTATAGCTTTGGACTCCTCAGTAAATGAGAGAGGAATTTATATATGGCCATAGGAGAAAAATGTTAGGAATTAAAAGGTTGGAAAGGAAGAGACACAAAACTACCAAGAAAAGTCTTCTTTATATTCCCAATAATTTAGGCCTTTGTACCTCATACATTCAATTTCCCATATTACTAATATACTTAGTTACATTTGCATTGCATTTCCAATTATTATCACTTTTTTTAATGCCTGTGTGCTGGGAAACTTCCCTTAGGAATAGACAAGGACTATCTACTCAAGCTGCTAGTAAATTTAATGCCATCTTTGAGATAGATGCACAGATTTAGGGACATGTTATAGAAAGGAGCTGCCACATAGGGTTTCACAAACCCAGAACCTAGTTTACAATCCTCCTGAAGAATGCCTGGATCAATGAACTGTCAGCTCTTATCAGTCTGCCCTTCAGAACCTCTGTAAACAGAGAGAAGAAAAGACTACCCTTCAGTCACTGCTCAAAATAGTGTCATTATCTGATTTGATAGTAAAACATATAAGTTAATATCCTGGCTAATTTTCCATAGTTTCTAACTTTATACTATTTGTAACACTTAGAAACAATATTCCATGTAATTGTTAATGGAGTTCTATTTTTTCCTCTTTTTCTCTTTCTTTCCTTCCTTTTTTTTTAACCTAAGAGCCTGAGAGCTGATTGAATAATGCTATTCAAACATAAAAAGGTGAATGCTTTTACTTTTTATCTTCAGGTTAAGCCAGAATCAAAGGTAAAAAACCATATTGTGGAGCATGCAAATTTTAGGTTAAATATATGAAAAGGGATTATTTTCACGATGAGGGAATTAAAGTATGCTATGGAAACTAACTTTTTCCTACTTTTATTTGTGCCTTTTACAAGGGAACTATGTATATGTAGTGGAAAACTCTTATTTGCTGTAGACAACAGAGTGGACTGGGGGTAAACTGAGTGAATTGGGGGAATCATAATCATAAAACACTGAGATATCTTGATGGAACTGTAACACCTTATCACATTCACAGTAGGAATGTTAAATGGGACAAAAATACTGAATGCTTGAAAAAGAAAATAGAAAATCTTATTCAAAGAAAATCTTTACTCTCATTTGTTTATTGTTGGTGTTTTAAACATACCAAATAAAATCCCCTCTTTTATTAAAGATTAGAATAAATATTAACATCAGAAAATGTAAAAAGCCTTTCTGTCAGGTGATGACATCAAAGTGATCAAAATGTGTATGACTGAGTTCTCAGTTTTCATTACCAAATTGTTAAGATTTAGCAATTTCTTATGTATAACCATTTTTATATTGATAATAATGTACATTTACATGGAACATTAGCAATGTACATTATAAATGATGTTTCATTATCCCAAAAAGAGATTTCAGGATCTTGGAGAAAAAGCAATGGTCAGAAGGAATTTATTAAGTGTTATGTTCATGTAATAACAGATCTAAAGATTGGATATTTTTATTTCCATTAGCCTTCATGGCAACCTGACAAAGTTCAAACTACAACCCCAAATGTGTAATTCTGCACAATGTGGCTCTGAGAGTTTAGGTGACTCATCAAAGATTACATAGCTAGCAAGTGTCTAAGGCAGAATCCACACCTCTGTCTTTGTGATTTCAAAGCCTAAGATTCTCTCCACACATCATTCTGTCTTGTTTTTACAGACAAGATAATTGCACTCTAGTTAAGGTTAAGTGATCTGAACAATTTTTATAGCACAACTAAAACCTAAATTTTCTATTGCCACTATCCACAATCTATCTATTCAGTACGTTAAAAGACAGACTAATTCACATTAAAAATATTATTTTGGGGAAGATCTTCTTTCAAATGAAGTATTGTATTATACAAAAAGTTTAACTCACAACTTTCAGGGACATATAAAATGTGCAAGTTAGTTTCACACATTGAGTAAACTATGGGTAATTAGCAAGATGAGGGGTTTGTGAACTGTGTACCACATATTTGCAGTCAGGAAACAAGAGCTACTTTGAAGGAAAAGCAATGTATATTATAAATTTCCTCATCATTCTCTAATCTAGCATGAAGGCCAAAAGAATAATCTTCTAATGAAAATTAGGTTGATGCTACCACAAAAACACTTAAGTATATAACCTGCAGAACCCACAAGGCAACCACACAATAGAAACTACAAAGCAACTAGCTAACAATTTCACATTAGGTTCAAAACCTCACATGTCAATATTAACTTTGAATGTAAATGGTCTAAATGTCCCATCTTAAAAGGCACAGAGTGAAAAGTTGGATGAAAAAACAAGACCCATCCATCTTTTGTCTTCAACAGAGCCATCTCAAATATAATGACACCAATAGACTCAAAGCAAAGCACTGGAGAAAGCTCTACCATGGAAACAGAAAACAAAAGGGAGCAGGAATTGCTATTCTTATATCAGATAAATCAGATTTTAAAACAAAAACAGTGAAAGAGGACAAAGAAGGGCATTACATAAGGATACATTGTTCAATTCAAGAAGACTTAATTATTCTAAAAATATACACACCTAAAATTGGTGCACCCAGATATCTAGAACAAGTACTTGCAGTTCTCCAAAAGACTTGACAGCCACACAATGATAGTGGGGGACTTCAAACCCCACTGACAGCATTAGACAGATCATTGAGGCAAAAAACTAACAAATCCTGGACTTAAACTCAACATGTGACCAATTGGACCTAATAGACATATGCAGAATATTGCCCCAACAACCACAAAATAGACATTTTTTTCATCTGCACATGGAACATACTCCATGATTGACCACATGCTCAGCCATAAAACCAGTCTCGATAAACTAAAAAAAAATAGAAATTATACCAGTCATACTCTTGGACCACAGTAGAATGAAAATATAAATCAATATCAAGAAGATCTTCAACACCACAATATTACATAGAAATTAAACAACTTGCTCTTGAATAGTTTTTGAGTAAACAATGAAATCAAGGGAGAAGTTTAAAAATTCCTTCAAATAGATGGAAACAGACAGAGACACTACATATCAAAATCTCTGGGATGCAGCAAAAGCAGTGTTAAGAGGAAAGTTTTTAGTGCTAAATGCCTACCTCAAAGAGAAAGAGCTCAAATTAATGATCTAATATCACATTTCAAGGAACTAGAAAAACAGGAGTAAACTAATCCCAAAGTTAGCAGAAAAAAAGAAATACTAAAATTGGAGTGGAATTGAATGAAATTGAGACCCAAAAAATGCACACAGAAAATCAATGAAACCAAAAGTTGGTTCTTTGCAAAGATAAGCAAGATTGGTAGATTGCTAGCTAGATTAACAAAGAAAAAAAGAGGGAAGGTCCAAATAAGCGTAATCAGAGATAACAAAGGTGACATTACAACCAATACCACAGAAATACAAAAGATCCTTGGAGAGTATCATTGACACCTTTACACATACAAACTAGAAAGCCTAGAGGAAGTGGATAAATTCCTGGAAATACACAGTCTCCCAAAATCAAATCAGAAAGAAATTGAAAGAAACACTGATAGATCAGTATAGACTTACAAAATTGAATCAGTAATAAAAATTTCACTAATGAAAAAAAAGCCCCAGGCCAGATGGATTCTCAGCCAAATTCTACAAGATATACAAAGTGTTGGTATCAATTCTACTGAACCAATTCCAAAAAAATTAAGAAGGAGGGACTCTTCCCCAACTCACTCTATGAAGCCAGCATCCCTGATACCAAAACTTGGCAAAGACAAAATGAAAAAAGAAAGCTACAAGCCAACATCCCTGATGAACATAGGTGCAAAAATCCTTAACAAAATACTAGCAAACAAATTCAACAGCACATCAAAAAGTTAATTCACCATGATTAAATAGGCTTCATTCGTGGGATACAAGGTTAGTTCAACATACATCAATTAATAAATGTGATTTACCACATAAACAGAATTTAAAACAAAAACCATATGATAATCTCAATAGATGCAGAAATAGCTTTCAGAGTCCTTGAGAAACTAGACATCAAAGGAGCATACCTCAAAAAAATAAGAGACATCTATGACCAACACAGCCAGCATCATACTAAATGATCAAAAACTGAAAACAAGACAAAGATGCCCATTCTCATTATGCCTATTCAAGGTAGTACTGGCAGTTCTAGCCAGAGCAATCAGGCAAGAGAAAGGAATGAAAAGCATCCAAATAGGAAAAGAAGAAATCAAACTCTCTCTTTGTAGACAACATGATTCTGTATCTAAAAACACTAAAGACTCCACCAAATGGCTCCTGGAACTGATAAATGACTTCGGCAAAGTTTCAGGGTATAAAATCAATATACAAGCTCTTTAATTTGATTAGATCCCATTTGTCAATTTTGGCTTTTGTTGCAATTGCTTTTGGTGTTTTAGTCATGAAGTCTTTGCCCATGCCTATATCCTGAGGGGTACTGCCTAGGTTTTCTTCTAGGGTTTTTATGGTTTGGGGTTTTACATTTAAATCTTTAATCCATCTTGAGTTAATTTTTGTATAAGGTTTAAGGAAGAGGTCTAGTTTCTGTTTTCTGCATATGGCTAGCCAGTTTTCCCAGCACCATTTATTAAATAGGCAATCTTTACCCCATTGCTTGTTTTTGTCGGGTTTGTCAAAGATCTGATGATTGCAGATGTGTGGTGTTATTTCTGAGGTCTCTGTTCTCTTCCATTGGTTTATATATCTGTTTTGGTACCAGTACCATGCTGTTATGGTTACTGTAGCCTTGTAGTATAGTTTGAAGTCAGGTAGCATGCAGGCAACCTACAGAATGGGAGAAAACTTTTGCAATCTACTCATCCAACAAAGATCTATTATCCACAATCTGCAAGGAACTTAAACTAATTTACAAGAAAAAACAAAATTATTAAAAGGTGGGCAAATATTATGAACAGACACTTCTCAAAAGAAGACTTTTATGTGGCCAAAAATACAGAAAAAAAAAAAAAAAGCTCATCATCACTGGTCATTAGAAGAATACAAATCAAACCCACATAAGATACCATCTCATGTCAGTTAGAATGGCGATTATTAAAAAGTCAGGAAACAACAGATGCTGATGAGGCTATGGAGAAGTAGGAACACTTTTACACTGTTGGTGGGAGTGTAAATTAGTTCAACCATTGTGGAAGACAGTGTGGTGATTCCTCAAGGATCTAACCCCAGATATACCATTTGACCCAGCAATCTCATTACTGTATATATAACCAAAGATTACAATTCACTCTGTTATAAAGACACATGCACATGTACGTTTACTGCAGCACTATTTATAATAACAAAAGACTTAGAACCAACCCAAATGCCGATCAATGATAGACTGGATAAAGAAAAGAAAATGTGGCACATATACACCATGGAATACTATGCAGCCATAAAAAGAATGAGTTCATGTCCTTTACAGGAACATGAATGAAGCTGGAAGCCATCATTCTCAGCAAACTAACACAGGAACAGAAAATCAAACACCACATGTTCTCACTCATAAGTGGGAGTACAAAGTGGCTGTACTTCCCAAAGCAAACTGCAGATTCAACACCATTTCTATCAAACTACCAATGGCATTTTTCACAGAACTGGAAAAAAAAGACCATCCTAAAACTCACTTGCAACCAAAAAAGAGCCTGAATAGCCAAAGCAATCCTAAGCAAAAAGGAAAAAGCTGGAGGCATTACATTACTCAACTTCAAACTATACTGTAAGGCTATAGTAACCCAAACAGAATGATACTGGTACAAAAAGAGACACATAAAACAGAATAGAGAACCAAGGAATAAAGTCGCATATCTACAGCCCTCTGATCTTTGACAAA
Organism: Aotus nancymaae; assembly: GCF_030222135.1. Classification (NCBI taxonomy): domain Eukaryota; kingdom Metazoa; phylum Chordata; class Mammalia; order Primates; family Aotidae; genus Aotus; species Aotus nancymaae. The sequence goes on along the minus strand of NW_026988432.1, from coordinate 49,603,158 downwards.
GTCAACAAAAATAAGCAATAGAAAGAACCCCCAATTCAATTAATAGTGCTGGGATAGTTGGTGAGCCATATGAATGAAACTGGATTCCTACCTGTCACCACATACAAAAATTAACTCAAGATGGATTAAAATTTAAATGTAAGACCTTGAACCACAAGAATCCTAGAAGAAAACTCAGGAAGTACCATTCTGGACATCAGCCATGGGAAAGAACTTAAAAGTAAGTCCTCAAAAGTAATTGCACCAATAATAAAAATGGACAAGTGGGACCTAATTAAACTAAAGAGCTTCTACACAGTACAAGAACTATCAACAGAGTAAACAGACAATCTACAGAACAGGAGAAAGTATTTTCAAACTATGCATCCAACAAAGGTCTAAGATACAGAACTGATAAGGAACTTAAATAATTGAACAAGCAAAATAAAACAAATAATCCCACTGAGTAATGGGCAAAAGACATGAACAGACACTTCTTAAAAGAGGACACACAAGTGGCCAAGAAACATGTGAGAAAATGTTCCACATCATCAATCACCAGAGAAATACAAACCAAAACCATAATGGGATATCATCTCACACCAGTCAGAATAGCTATTATTTTAAAATTTAAAAAAATAGCAGATATTGGTAAGGCTGCAGAGAAAAAGGAATACTTATACACTGTTGGTGGGACTGTAAATAGTTTAGCCACTGTGTAAAGCTAATTCCTTTAATTGCTCAAAGAACTTAAAACAGAACTACCATTTCATCCAGCAATTCCATTACTAGCTATATATCCAAAAGAAAACAAATCCTACTAAAAAGATACATGCATATATATGTTCATTGCACTATTCACAATAGCAAAGATATGGAATCAACCTAGGTGTGATCAATGATATTCTGGATAAAGAAAATGTGATATATATGGAATACTACAAAGGCATAAAAAAGAATGAAATCATGTTCTTTACAGTAACATGGGTGCAGCTGGAAACCATTATTCTAAGCGAATTAATGTAGGAATATAAAACCCAATACGGTGTGTTCTTACTTATAAGCTAAACAATGACTACTCTTGGACATAAATATGACAACAATAGAGACTGGAACTACTAGAGTGAGGAGGAAAGGATGGGGCCAACAGTTGAAAAACCTGGGTGATGGGATAATTTGTACCTCAAACCTCAGCATTATGCAATATACTCAGGAAACAAACCTGCACATGTACTGCCTGAATCTAAAATAAAAATTGACAAAAAAGCTAAATAGGTGCTAGCAGTAAAGAAGGGAGCCAAGCAAGTTAAAATCACACACCTATGGAAGGAAGAATAAGAGTGGGTACGGAATAGTTAGGGAAAGGGAGGCATTGATTCTTGACTGACTGCTAGAGCACAGTGTAAAAATTCCCCTGGGTTTTTATGTATAAAATGGTATTCAATTTGAGTTTGCTTTGTTTGTGGTAAAATATGATGGATATGTAAATAAAAAATCAGTTCATGTATAAAAATGTAAAAATAAAGTTGAACAGCACTCAGTCATAACTAGAATTCCTAGTGTGTATATTATGTGGGCAACAAATAGGAAATCAGAATATGATAAGAAAATCAATATAGTGGCCTCAAATACCTTTGCCACAATTTTAGGTTTTTAAATAATTTCAGATAAAAATGAACAGGAAGAACTTACAGCATGTAATTCAGACAAGATGGTGTAGTCCACAGTTCAGCCTAATTGATTTTGGCATTTCCCATTGGTTGACACAGAGAAGACTGTTGCAGCCAAACGTTATCAGTGAAGTCAGTTGCATCTTGCTGTCTGTGAAGTACACTGCTTGCTTTATTTCTCCTTTTAAAGAATAATTTGTATATTGTCAAGAGAACTACAGGAAGCCTTGAGTCTCCAGCCACAGATAAACTCTTGTTCTATACACCCTAATCTCTGTCAATTTTATTAACACAGGAATCTAAATCCCAGAAAAGCCAAAATATAATTTATTTTCTTTGTTGTCAAGTAATTATTGCATTATTATTTTTGAATACCATAAAGTGAAGCTAACATATGCACAGAGGTAAAAAATATAATATTTTGGGCTTTAAACACTTTGTTCATACACAGTAGTTAACATCTCATGGGTGTTAACTACTATAAATGACATCTCTGCTCTCAGAATTACCAAGCGTTCTCACTACCACTGCAAATATGTTAATTTACCTTTCTGAGAAACTATATATCCTAACATATTATTGCAAAATTATATTCTTAGACTGAAGGTACAAAATGCTCTTAGTCATCATGCCAAATCAAAATCGCTCCAAATTTCTGTATGTTGAGTGATCAGGTGTCATTGCATTCAGAAATTAGACTACATAATTGTTCCTTCATAATTACTTATTAAGTAAATTAAAAATCACTGGAAATCACAGGTGGCTTCATGAGGGAAATTTATAAAAACTTTACTGAAAGGCACAGATAGTGAGCTGCAGCTGGGCTTCGGCATCATCCCCACTGACTGAAGAATTTTCCCAGTGTTGTGGTTTGTGTTTGTGTGTATGCATGGGGCCACGGGGTGAGGTCAGTGTTTCCCAAAGTTTGGTACCCAAGATGATATTAAATATACCAATGACCAAGTTTTATTTGAATAGATATATATTCATTTTAAAAGTTAATTAAACAATATAATTAGCATGTTAAACATTTTGTACTAATTTATGGATATCTTTGTTTAGGGTAAATGTAAGCATTTTTTAAGTCAATTCAAGGGAAAGTATTAGTAATTTATAGAACAGATCAATGGCTATGGCAAAATGTATGAAGATGTTGTGATGATTAAGGCTTAAGAAACAAGGCCTGTGATTTTCCCTATTTGGAGATTCATTCTATTTTGGCCTAGTCATGCAAACTATTGAAAATGGACTATTCTCAACTATAAAAAGGGTCTAAAATTATACTGCCATATTTACCCCATCCTAAATAATAAATTTTTCTATAAATATGTAGTATTCTTTATTGAGGAAATATAAAATCTTATTCAGTTAATAATATATAACAACTTCTTAGACAACCATAATATCACCTCAAAATTTGATATTAAGCTTTGCACAGATGAGGTTATTCACACATTAATCTTTGGATGAGATTGGGTTCCTTTGAGACATACTTGCCTCAAAAAGGCAGGTTCTCAATTGTAATATTTATTCCTGTGATTATCTGCCTAATATCTCCCTCTCCAAAAGGACTCAAAGCTACATTGAGGGCAGGGATTGTGTCTATTTTAGCCAAAGCTGAGACTCAACACTTTTTTTTTCTGTATTGAATTTTAAAGTACTATTTGTGACTAACTTAATGTGAGAAGGTAATATATTGCAATTATCAGCTTGTATAATGGGCCATTTGTTTCTCTTTGATAAGGAGACTCATTAATCTTAAAAATGTGATAGTAGCCAAATGTATTGTTCTTGTTGCCCAAGTCTTCAACTAAGTGTGTTTGTAGACAGTGAAAAAAAAAAAAAAAAAAAAAAAAAAGGAAAATGGCCACATAAATGACAAATAGAATTTTGGGATTCTTTGGCTTCAATGGACCTTAGAGACACCTTCTCTAACCTTTTCCCTTTATTGTTAAAATGAGTAAACTGAGGCATAGAAAGGGTAGGTGGTTGATTCAAGATGACATAACAAGATTGTAGAATCAGATCCAACACCTACATTGTCATTGCCTCAGGATGATTCCATGGTACTTGCTCTCCTTGCTGCACCCCAGTCCCGACTCCCTTTGTTAATGAGGAAGTGCTGTACCTGGTCAGTCTCTGCTAACCTCTGCCTCAGGGGACAGGCAGTGCCACTGGTTTACCCTCATTACTGGCTTCAAGGTGTGAAAGCACAAGGTTAATGGCTTAGTCAAGGTCTCTCTCCATGAACTCCTAAGACTCAATCAAAGTCAATGAAAATCTACTGTAAGAAAAAACAATAGTATCTGGCAATCCATGTTGCAAGTAACCAGCATGGTGCTAAGATGGTGACCACAAGAGCATACGATCAAATGAAGGGCTCTTTAAGGGGAGTTTACCAAAACCAGGTTATCCTCTGGTATCATTTACAATCAATAAGGATTACTGAAAAAGCTTGGACTCCTTCCATGGGAGAATATAGATGCCTTTGGCCACAAATGGCCTTTTGTGGCATAGATTTCTTTAAATCATCAACTGCTGGTCATTAACAGAGTCCAAGGCAATTAATTAATTGTAACCACCAACCACATGATTGGAATTAATGTTTTCCTTGCTCTCACATAGCTGTTTATAAATACTATAGTAAAGAGTCAGAGAAGCAAGAGGTTTATTACCCTGAAGTCCCTGAATATTGCAAGATTTCTAGGATTTACAGGTAATTTACTTATCAATACTACCTGATGGAAGGCGGTGGGAATTCAACTTATTTTAAAAAACTTTGAATGTGTTCTATGTTAAATGTGCATTAAATATATAATATGATATTTAAAATCTTCTATCATACTTTTAAAAACCCACTACCTGCTACCTTACCACTATCCCTGCCACTGAAACCACCACACACCAAACACCTACTAAGAGCCAGGCACTGCACTGGGCACCCAAGAAAAAAGCTTTGTATGTAACATAAGTAAATTCTACATCCTTCCAAGCTCATCTTATAAATTGCAAAGGCTGGACTGAATATATTCAAATACATAATCAGGGCATTGTGATTTTTCACAGTGTCTGAACAAGGAGTTGTGTGTCTGACTGATCTGAAGATGCAAAATTTTCTGTGTTGTGTTAATTTGATTGGTAAAGGTTCTATGCCTGTTTCTCATGGGTAGAAATTTTTTATTAGAAGTTGTTACTTTTGTTTTCTGTGACTAGTAATAAATCACCCTTAATGAAGACTCTTTCCGTAGACTATTATCAAAGTCAAATTTTGCTCAGGCAAGAAATACTATTGGGAGACAACTCAGCATATAAGAGTGATTCTTGAAACATGCCAATAAGATAGTCCGAAAACTACTTTGGTTAGTGATTCTGGCAGTGCATCTCTACACCATAAGCAACACCTTTGGCCAAGCTGTTATTTTGACTGTTTATTTCAACTTTGAAAAATGATTGATGGTGCTGTTGAGATATGCACTTTCCATAAAGTTTCAAATCAAATTTCATAGACTAAGATAAAGCTAGGGTGCAGTGTAATTATATCAGAACAAACGATTATATCCCAGAGATTATTTAGAATATGGCATCTTTCTTCTTTTCTATGCTTTCATTTTGATTCCTTGAAAAAAAATGAAATTTGTTTAGCATTTGAATCTGAGGAAGCAGGATGCCTCCTTAGTGCCTGGCTCATAGAAGGCACTCAAGACATACTTGTTAAATGAATAAAAGATGCAAATACTGGTCATTTTAAGCATAGGAATCATTAACCTTCCATTAATTTATGGAAGCGAAGTTTTATTCACATCTATTTTTCAGGGTTCCTTCTCTTTTCTTTTCCTCCCTTCCTTTGTCCTTTCTTCTTTTTCTTTCTTTGTTAGTGACATTTGAAAGGGAGACAGCATGTGAGGCATTAGTAAAATAAATAAATATTTCTTAAAAAATAATTTATTACTATGAAAAAAGATACATGGCCTTTCACTTTTCTTTACTTATCAAAGTTTATATAATAAAGACAGAATTTATTAATTTTGAAATTGTTCAAGTCTTTTTCCTCTTCCTCTTCTGAAACCACTCTACTTGCCTTAAAGAAAATAAAGCAATAAAGAAAATCTTTTTTTTTTTTTTAAATCAAATTCTTCTCCTTGACTTTTCTCTAAGAAGACTTTTGTCTTTGCCAGACAAATCTGAGGACTCATTGTGATTTAGAACCAGGAGAGTCTCATAATAAAGAACACAGAGAAAGGAAGGTGATCTGTAGAAAAGTTATGCACGTTTACTGAGAGAAAGTTTTGCAGGTTTGGCATATGAGAAATTCTGAATCCATTTTATAAACAATGGAGAGTTACTGAAGTTTTTGCCAGTGGTATCATGGGGACTTATTTTAGGAAAACAACTTTCTCAGCAGTATCAAAAGTGGACTAGGAAAGAACAGAGCTGGTGAAAGCTGGCTTTGGGTGCCTGTTTCAGTTCATTGTATAGCACAACTGCTGGGGTATCATCTTGTTCCCCACTTTTTACATAAAAACAGCAAAGACTTGTATTGAGAATTCTGTAAGAAGATAAGAAGAAAAGGAAAGGAACTTTTGAGAACTATTCCTATGTGCAATGAATTATACCTCTTTCATGTCCTGCAAGAGACTCAATTCAATATGGAAGTTCTCTTTTAATTTTTTTGGCTATTCCTTTAAATATTATATTATGCAAAATCTGATGCACATGTGATTGTGTTTACACATGCAGTTATGAAAACTTTTAAAAGTTTATTTGGACCAGAAATGTGCTTTGGCACTCAACCCCTCATACATACAATAATCTGTTTTTTTCAAATTTAAGGTAATAGTCAAAGTGGACAATTAGAATGAGATTTTAAGGTAATAAGGATGAAGTATCTTTCAAATGTAGGAAGTCTGCAAAATATGTATCCATTAGATACAAGTTATCAAATATATTTCTCTAACTTTTAGGATTCCAACTGACTGTGTAAACTTTCTACTTCTGGAAAGACAAGTGATTTTACTCATGAAACTAAACAATAAATCTAAATGTATAGAGGCAAATGTAACTTATATAGTTAGAAACTTAAATTTCTTAAAGATTTAGCAATTTAGAAACTTAAAGATTTATCAATGTATAAACAGCCAGGAAACTCAGTCAGACATTATTCTTAGTAATGGTCACCATCATCACCCACATCATTAATTGAATTATAGATTTTTTTCAATTGGTTTTATTTGCCTCTAAGGAAATAGTGACAGTCCCATGCTGCATGGGACTAATTCTAAGAGTAAAATTAGTTGAGCCTCAGATTTGAACAACATTATTGACTAAGGATCATTCTTCTTAGTTTCCCATCTTAATGATTAGCTCCATTTGAAAAGTAGCTCTCTACTTTTGTTAACACCATTATTGGAGTTGGATAAATTCACCTATTAGCCCAATCAAATTTTTCCTATATTGTTGTGATTGTTGTCTTAGCAACAGCTTCTTATTCTCTCAGACTTTGCACATGACCTTTGGAAAAGACATTTAAAACGTGTACTAAAACTTTCCCCCTTCTGGATTTTGTATGAATGATAACTTATTCCCAACTATGTTGAAATAAGAATTTATTTAGTATTTATAGTTTGTTTTCTGGCTAATTGTAAAAAATGTAGCGCTTATTTATATAACACATCATTTTACTATGTAATGTCTGTCAAAAAGCATAGATAATATTTTTCTTTCTTAATTTTGATAAATTCCACTATGAACAATTTATCAATCGCAGTTGACAAGTTAATCTACCTACTTACTACCCTATTTCCATAAAAAACTTTTTATTTACTTAGATCATTTTTATCAATAAAAAGGAAAATAATCCTAGCACTTTGGTTCCATATACATATCTCCCTAAGTTATATATGTGTACATGTGGGCAGTTGGGCACTGGAAGACAATGCTGGACAATCTGTGGCTGATATAGCTTAAATCAGGCATTAAATGAGGGAGTGGATTTCCATAGATGGGAAAGGCCATTTGGAAGGAAAATAGTAGAGAAGTGAGGAAGTATGGAAAATGGCAAGAGGAAATGAGACGCCCTGGCTGAATGGAGTATATGATTATGTAGAAGAGTAGTAATGTGGTCTTGAAAGGTAAATAGTGACTTTATGTCAAATTGTTATTAAATACTCACCATAGAGTAATGGAGAGTTACTGAAGTTTTTGCCAGTGGTATCATGGGGACTTATTTTAGGAAAACAACTTTCTCAGCAGTATCAAAAGTGAACTAGGAAAGAACAGAGCTGATGAGGGTTCCCTGGCTTTAGTTGCCTGTTGCAGTTCATTGTATAGCATGTCTGCCTGGGTATCATCTTGTTTCCTGCTTTTTACATAAAAACAGCAAAGACTTGTACTGAGAATTTTCTAAGATCTCATTGTCTGTGGGCCAATTCTGTCAGTTAAATGCTCTCTGGAATTACACAGATGCTGAAATACTATTGCTGATAGGCAGGCTTAGGTAATACACTGCAGCTGGAATAAAAGCCCTGAAAACTTTTGACTTGGTTGTGTGCTTCCTATCCAAGCATCTGTTAACAGCTCTGGAGTGCACATGGTCTTTAGCCCACACTTCTCACGGCATTGCTGAGGAGGAAAGACGGCTTCCACATCACCCTACAGGGCATTCCACAGAGATAGCCACAACTTTTCTGCATCATTTCAGGGTAAACTTATGAGGAATTGAAAAATATCTCCAGAGCTCTACTCTAATGGAATGTGCTTCCTTCTACTTTTTTTTTTTTTTTTTAAAGAGACGGGGTCTCGCTATGTTGCCCAGGCTGGAGTGCAGTGGCTATTCACAGGCGCAATCCCACTACTGATCAGCACTGGAGTTTTGACCTGCTCCATTTTCGACCTGGGCCGGTTCACCCCTCTTTAGGCAACTTGGTGGTCCCCTGCTCCCGGGAGGTCACCATATTGATGCTGAACTTAGTGTGGATGCCCGATCGGCATAGCGCACTACAGCCCAGAACTCCTGGACTCAAGAGATCCTCCAGCCTCAGCCTCCTGAATAGCTGGGACTACAGGCACGTGCCACGGCGCCCGGCTGTGCTTCCTTCTAAATGTGTTGTGTTTGGAGGATAAGAGTCTCGGTGAAGGGCAACTGTGGACAAGAATGAGGCAGATCTTGCAGATTCCCCATCATGTGCACTTCCGCTTTCTGTTCTAGTTACACTCAATCTCAACCCACGTTATTACTCAAGGCTTGTTTCTCTTGGTTCCCTGTCCACTTCTCCCGTTTCTCAGAGACAAGTCTTCTATTATTCTAAACAGTTCTCTTTGAAACTCCCTAATGTCAACCACCTGTCTACCTAGACACCTAACTATTATTGCCTGTTCCCAGAGTTCTATCTTGACCTATTCTACTTGTTTGCTGGGACACCCACTAATTATTCCTTACCAGACCTGCATGAGTCATAATCATGGTTCACTGCCTGTGTAGAACTCCCCTTACAACTGTGGCTGGAGCTATTTCCAAATACATGTCTCTGCTCAGATATTGTGTTAAGTCTCAAAATTCCCTGGTTTGGCTTTTTAAAAAATCATCAGTCAAGCCATTATTCTTTAGGACTTTTGAATATAAAATGATGCCAACAGGTATATTATTTTTTAGAAGTAAGCAAATTAGCTTTTTCTAGTGTGGGCAAGTATTTAAATGATATGCGAATAACAGTAAATGATTTTTCACTCTGATAGAGTTTTGCATGATAAATACAGGCAATCCCTTTAAAAGACAGGGTTTAGATTGCACATTTACACATATTGAAAGATAGATCGGGGCAGGAAGAATGAAAAGAAAAAAATGCATCCAATTAGAAATATGACATTTCTGTCCCAAAGAATTCTTTTCTCTTCAATATCATTCTATTTCACTTTTTACCAAGACACATCTGAATACTTGTAGACAAGTTGAAAGGGAAGGAAGGAGTCATGGAGATGTAAGAGAAATCATCACTTCTTATCCTACCAATCAGAAATCACCATTATTAATTACAAACATAACACAATGTAAAGATACACTTAGTGTCTTTCATATTGGGACACAAAAATCATTCTTTTTTTTTTTTTTTTTTAAATTCTGGTCCTTAACAGGACAGAGGGTGGGGTGAACTGAGACTATTTTTCCCAGAATTTTTAAACTAAAATATCTTTTAAAATTTGCTTTGGAGTTATTATATAACTGTTATTCTACTTCTCTATCCTGCGGTCCTTACTATACAGAACTGCACTGTCACAGATTGATGGATACATCAAAATATCACATGACAACTCTTAAGGCAGTAAAAGATAATTGTATGCTGAGGAGGTCAGAAGTCTTGAGTTGAATCCAAAATTAGATGCCAGTTGTGTTTCTAGCAAATCCCACTACACAGCTAGACTTATATAGAAAATAAGCAAAGCACAGGAAAGTAGATGATATTGCAATATCAAGAATTTGGGCCCACACTTGGGATGGCCTCTAGCCACCTGGGAGCTGGCAAATAAGTAAGTCCTTAATCAAAACACCAGTACTTTTTTTTTTCTCCCTGCAAACCCGTAGGACACAATCTGTTGGTTCTTGGGAGTTATTGTCTCTATTTTACCTTGTAAAGTGGTATTTTTCTATGGTATGAAAAAGCTTGGGTTATTTTAAATTGTGCTGAGGAGTTGTTCATTTTTGCTTTGGATTTTTGCGCAAAATACTGAGTGATATAGCTTCTGTCTTGAACCTAGAGAGGAAAGGGCATGCAGCAACAGTTGAAGACTACGCAAAGCCTTTGACTGATTCAACTGCGATCTGAATTTATATCATTGTTCGCTCCCAATGTAGCTGCGACAGCTTGTTTATTTCAAGGGAGCATGGGGCCGTGTGCACACTGACTGCTCTAGTGCCAGATCTAATTGGTGCTGACGCCAGCTGCTTGACTCCCACCACGATCTATCTGAATCTGTTCATCACTGCTGCTTCATTTATCTGACAGCGGCTCCTGGTGAATTATAAAATTGGTTCTGACAACATTTTTTTTTTAACCTCAAGGCTGTACCCGAGTTACCTAGGTGAGTTTGACAATCTGATGGCTCTCTTCATAATCAGGGATGGTTCAAGGCAGTCAGACCCTGAGCCCTTGGCACCATGGAGAGAAGCTAGGCCTATATGTCTTATCCATTGGCAGGATGGGAAGCTCTCAGATGAGCGGAGAAATGGGAAAGTCCAATTTCCTTTATTTAGGTATAAACAGAGTTGAGTCATTTATTACCAGGGTGGTCTGGGAAGGCAGATGGAGAAAGACAGAGCTTTTGTCTCAGGATTTCAACACATTAAAATAAATCCTACTGTAAAAGTGTAAAGAGTCAATGTAGAGTTCCTCACTACAGTGTTTTTAGCCTAGTTTTTTGTTTGGATTACTTCTGCCACTTGAAAAAAGGTTTGTTTTGCTAATTTGCTAGTTTGCTTAGCCTGGTTGCTTTCTTACTACTTAGGGGTCTGTGTATTTCCTCCTGTTTGACACTGTGTCTAGTATTTCCTCGTTTGCATGTGATGATTTTTTTTCCACTTACCTCTTTCTGTTCCTTTTGTAGTTTTCGGGTTCCCTGACGTTTCTGTATTAATTAGGATACTTTAGATTATAAAAACCAGAAGTATCTAACTCAAACTGGCTAAAACAATGAAGATATTTATTTTCTCTGAAAGTGTAGGTCTCAGATCAGTTACTATCTAGGCCACCTGTCATCAAGGACCCAAATTACTTCCAGTTCCCTGCTCTGGTGATCTCAGGCTTGGAGAAACGGTAGGGCTTACTTTTTTCTTTTAGCCATTCCTAGATGTGTAAAGTGATATCTCATCATGGTTTAGATTTGCATTTCCGATGACTAACGATGCTGAACATCTTTTATGTGCTTATTCGTCATTCATACGTCTTCTTTGGACAAATGTCTATTCAGATCCTTTTCCTGTTTTTTAATTGAGTTGTTTTTCATTATTGAGTTGTAAGTGTTCTTTGCATATTAAAGTTACAAGTCCTTTATCAAGTATATAATTTGCAAATATTTTTTCCCATCCTTTGGGTTGTCTTTTCAATTTCCTTATAGTGTCCTTTGAAGCACAAAGTTTTTTATTGTTGAAATCTTATTTACCTAACTCTTCTTTTGCTGCTTGTGATTTTGGTGTCAGAGGTAAGGAACTCATTGTCATGAAGATTTATGACTATGCTTTATCCTAAGAGTTTTATAGTTTTAGCTCTTACATTTAGGTCTTTAATTCATTTTGAGATTTTTAAAAAATTTTTAATCTATTTTATTGTACTTTAGGTTCTAGGGTACATGTCCAGAACATGCAGGATTTTTGCATAATTACATACATGACAATGTGGTTTGCTGCCTCCATCCCTGTCACCTATATCTGGCGTTTCTCCCCATGTTACCCTCCCCAACTCCCTACCCCCTGCTATCCCTCCCCTAATCCCCCCAAACAGGCCCCAGTGTGTGATGCTCCCCTCCTTGTGTCCATGTGTTTTCTTTGTTGAACACCTGCCTATGAATGAGAACACGCGGTGTTTGATTTTCTGTTCTTGTGTCAGTTTGCTGAGAATGATGGTTTCCAGATTCATTCAAGTCCCTACAAAGGACACGAACTCATCATTTTTTATGGGTGCATTGTGTTCCATGGTGTATATGTGCCACATTTTTCTTGACAAGTCTATCATCGATGGGCATTTGGATTGGTTTCAGGTCTTTGCTATTGTAAACAGTGCCACAATGAACATACGTGTGCATGTGTCTTTATAAAAGAATGATTTATAATCCTTTGGATATATACCCAGTAATGGGATTGCTGGGTCAAATGCAATTTCTATTTCTAGGTCCTTGAGGAATCACCACACTGTCTTCCACAATGGTTGAACTAATTTACACTCCCACCAACAGTGTAAAAGTGTTCCTATTTCTCCACATCCTCTCCAGCATCTGTTGTCTCCAGATTTCTTAATGATAGCCATTCTAACTGGCATGAGATGATATCTCAATATGGTTTTGATTTGCATTTCTCTAATGACCAGTGATGATGAGCATTTTTTCATATGTTTCTTGGCCTCTTCTATGTCTTCTTCTGAAAAGTGTCTGTTCATATCCCTTGCCCATTTTTGAATGGGTTTTTTTTTTCTTGTAAATCTGTTAGTTCTTTGTAGATTCTGGATATTAGCCCTTTGTCAGATGGGAAGATTGCAAAAATTTTTTCCTATTCTGTTGGTTGCCGATTCACTCTAATGATTGTTTCTTTTGCTGTGCAGAAGCTCTGGAGTTTAATTAGATCCCATTTGTCTATTTCGGCTTTTGTTGCCAATGCTTTTGGTGTTTTACTCATGAAGTCCTTGCCTATGCCTATATCCTGAATGGTTTTGCCTACGTTTTCTTCTAGGGTTTTTATGGTGTTAGGTCTTATGTTTAAGTCCTTAATCCATCTGGAGATAATTTTAGTGTAAGGTGTCAGGAAGGGGTCCAGTTTCAGCTTTTTACACATGGCTAGCCAATTTTCCCAACACCATTTATTAAACAGGGAATTCTTTCCCCATTGCTTGTATTTGTCAGGTTTGTCAAACATCAGATGGTTGTAGATGTGTGGCATTGCCTCTGAGGCCTCTGTTCTGTTCCATTGGTCTAGATCTCTGTTTTGATATTAGTCATGCTGTTTTGATTATTGTAGCCTTGTAGTATAGTTTGAAATCAGGTAGTGTGATACCTCCAGCTTTGTTCCTTTTGCTTGGAATTGACTTGGCGACATGGGCTCTCTTTTGGTTTCATATAAAGTTTAAGGTGGTTTTTACCAGTTCTGTGAAGAGGGTCATAGGTAGCTTGATGGGGAGAGCGTTGAATCTATAAATTACTTGGGGCAGTATGGCCATTTTCACGATATTGATTCTTCTTAACCATGAGCATGGGATGTTTTTCCATCTGTTTGTGTCCTGTCTTATTTCCTTGAGCAGTGGTTTGTAGTGCTTCTTGAAGAGTTCCTTTACATCCTTTGTTAGTTGTATTCCTAAGTATTTTATTCTCTTTGTAGCAATTGTGAATGGCAGTTCATTCTTGATTTGGCTCTCTTTAAGTTTGTTATTGGTGTATAGGAATGCTTGTGATTTCTGCACATTGATTTTGTATCCTGAGACTCTGCTGAAGTTGCTTATCAGTTTCAGGAGATTTTGGGCTGAGATGATGGGGTTTTCTAAATATACCATCATGTCGTCTGCAAATAAAGACAATCTGACTTCCTCCTTCCCTAATTGAATACCCTTTATTCCTTTTTCTTGCCTGGTTGCTCTGGCTAGAACTTCCAGTACTATATTGAATAGGAGTGGTGAGAGAGGGAATCCTTGTCTAGTGCCAGATTTCAAAGGGAATGCTACCAGTTTTTGTCTGTTCAGTATGATATTGGCTGTGGGTTTGTCATAAATTGCTTTTGTTATTTTGAGATACATTCCATCGATACCTAATTTATTGAGAGTTTTTAGCATAAAGGGCTGTTAAATTTCGTCAAAAGCCTTCTCTGCATCTATTGAGATGATCTTGTGGTTTTTATCTTTGGTTGTTTATGTGGTGAAATTACGTATATAGACTTGCGTATGTTGAACCAGCCTTGCATGCCCAGGATGAAGCTTCCTTGATCGTGATGGATAAGCTTTTTGATGTGCTGTTGTAATTGGTTTGCCAGTATTTTATTGAAGACTTTTGCATCTATGTTCATCATGGATATTGGCCTGAAGGTTTCTTTTCTTGTTGAGTCTCTGCCGGGTTTTGGTATCAGGATGATGTTGGTCTCATAAAATGATTTGGGAAGGATTCCCTCTTTTTGGATTGCTTGGAATAGTTTCAGAAGGAATAGTACCAGCTCCTCTTTGTATGTCTGGTAGAATTCAGCTGTGAACCCATCTGGACCTGGCTTTTTTTGGTTCATAGGCTATTAATTGCTGCCTCAACTTCAGCCCTTGTTATTGGTCTATTCAGGGTTTCAACTTCTTCCTGGTGTAGGCTTGGGAGGGTGAAAGTGTCCAGAAATTTATCCATTTCTTCCAGGTTTACTGGTTTATGTGCATAGAGTTGTTTGTAGTAATCTCTGATGGTAGTTTGCATTTCTGTGGAGTTGGTGGTGATATCCCCTTTATCATTTTTTATTGCATCTATTTGATTATTCTCTCTTTTCTTTTTTATTAATCTGGCTAGTGGTCTATTTTGTTGATCATTCAAGAAACCAGTTCCTGGATTTATTGATTTTTTTAATCGTTTTTTTGTGTCTCGATCTCTCTCAGTTATGCTCTGATCTTAGTTATTTATTGTCTTCTGCTAGCTTTTGATTTTTTTTTTATCTTGCTCCTCTAGCTCTTTCAATTTTGATGACAAGGTGTCGGTTTTAGATCTTTCCTTGTTTCTCATGTGGGCATTTATTACTACAAATTTTCCTCTAGACAGTGCTTTAAATGTGTCTCAGAGATTCTGGTATGTTGTGTCTTTGTTCTCATTGGTTTTGAAGAACATCTTTATTTCTGCTTTCATTTCATTATTTATCTGGTCAACATTCAAGATCCAGTTGTTCAGTTTCCATGAAGTTGTGCAGTTCTGAGTAAGTTTCTTAATCCTGAGTTCTAATTTGATTGCACTTTGGTCTGAGAGATTGTTTGTTATAATTTCCATTCTTTTGCATTTGCTGAGGAGTGATTTACTTCCAATATGTGGTCAGTTTTAGAGTATGCATGATGTGGTGCTCAGAAGAATGTATATTCTGTGGATTTGGGGTGGAGAGTTCTGGAGATGTCTATTAGGTTTGCTTGGTCCAGATCTGAGTTCAAGTTCTGGATATCCTTGTTAATTTCCTGTCTGGTTGATCTGTCTAATATTAACCATGGAGTGTTAAAGTCTCCCATTATTATTGTGTGGGAGTCTAAGTCTCTTTGTAGGTCATTAAGAACTTGCCTTATGTATCTGGATGCTCCTGTATTGGGTACATATATATTTAGGATCATTAGTGCTTCTTATTGCATTGATCCTTTTACCATTATGTAATGCCCTTTTTTGTCTCTTTTGATCTTTGTTGGTTTAAAGTCTATTTTATCAGAGGCGAGGATTGCAACTCCTGCTTTTTTTTGCTCTCCATTTGCTTGGTAAATCTTCCTCCATCCCTTTATTTTGAGCCTATGTGTATCCTTGCATGTGAGGGTTTCCTGGATACAGCACACTGATGGGTTTTGACTTTTTATCCAATTTGCCAGTCTGTGTCTTTTGATTGGGGCATTTAGCCCATTTACATTTAAGGTTAATATTGTTATGTATGAATTTGATCCAACCATTTTGATGCTAGCTGGTTGTTTTGCCCATTAGTTGATGCAGTTTCTTCATTGTGTCAATGCTCTTTACCATTTGGTACATTTTTGGAGTGGCTGGTAGTGTGTATTCCTTTCTATGTTTAGTGCTTCTTTCAGGAGCTCTTGTAAGGCAGGCCTGGTGGTGATTCAATCTCTGAGCAATTGCTTGTTCATAAAGGATTTTATTTCTCCTTCACTTATGAAGCTGGGTTTGGCTGGATATGAAATTCTAGGTCGAAAGTTGTTTTCTTTAAGGATGTAGAATATTGGCCCCCACTCTCTTCTGGCTTGTAGGGTTTCTGCCAAGAGATCTGCTGTGAGTCTGTTGGGCTTACCTTTGTGGGTAACCCAACCTTTCTCTCTGGCTGCCCTTAGCATTTTTTCCTTCATTTCAACCCTGGTGAATCTGATGAGTATGTGCCTTGGGGTTGCTCTTCTTGAGGAATATCTTTGTGGTGTTCTCTGCATTTCCTGGACTTGAATGTTGGCCTGCCTTGCTAGGTTGGGGAAGTTCTCCTGGATAATATCCTGAAGAGTGTTTTCCAGCTTGGATTAATTCTCTCTGTCACATTCAGGTACGCTTATCAAATGTAGATTAGGTCTTCTCACATAATCATTTCTTGGAGCCTTTATTCATTTCTTTTCACTCTTTTTTCTCTAATCTTGTCTTCTTGTTTTATTTCATTGAGTTGATCTTCAATCTGATATCCTTTCTTCTGCTTGGTTGATTCGGTTGTTGAAACTTTTGTATGCTTCATGACATTCTTGTGTTGTGTTTTTCAGCTCCATCAATTCATTTATATTCTTCTCTAAGCTGTTTATTCTCATTAGCATTTTGTCAAACCTTTTTTCAAGGTTCTCAGTTTCTTTGCATTGGGTTAGAACATCTTCTTTTAGCTCAGAGAAGTTTGTTATTACCCACTTTCTGAAGCCTGTTTCTGTCAGTTCATCAGACTCATTCTCCATCCAGCCTTGTTCCCTTGCTGGTCAGGAGTTGTGATCCCTTGAAGGAGGAGAGGCATTCTGGTTTTGGGTGTTTTCATCCTTTTTGCACTGATTTCTTGCCATCTTTGTGGATTCATGTACCTGTGCCCTTTCTAGTTGGTGACTTGCAGATGGGGTCTCTGAGTGGATGTCTGTTTTGTTGAAGATGAAATTATTTCTTTCTGTTTTTTAGTTTTCCTTCTAACAGTCAGGCCCCTCTGCTGTAGAACTGCACTCCAGACCCTGCTTGCCTGGGGATCACCTGCGGCGGCTGCAGAACAGTAAGGGTTGCTGCCAGTTTCTTCTGTTATCTTTCTCCTGGAAGGATACCCATCAGATGTCAGCCTGAGCTCTCCTTTATGAGGTGCTCTTTGGATATACAGGGGTTCAGGGGCTGCTTGAAGAGACAGTCTGTCCCTTATAGGAGCTCAAGTGCTGAGCTGTGAACTCTGTTGTTCAGTTCAGAGCTGCTGGGCAGGTATGTTTAACTCTGCTGCAGCAGAACTCATAACTGTCTTTTTTCCCAGGTGCTCTGTCCTAGGAAGGTGGGGCTTTATTTGTAAGTTCCTGACATACTGCAGCCTTTTCTCAGAGATGCCCCACCCAGTGAGGAGGTAGCCAAGTCACAGTCTGCCAGCAGAGGCGTTCCTGAGATGCTGTAGGCTCTGACCAGCTGCTGTGTGAACTTTCTTGCAGTTTTGTTTATAGAAGTATAGTTAGAACTGCCTCAGTAATGGCGTCTGCCTCAGTAATGGTGGACTGCCTCTGTAATGGCGGACTGCCTTGGTAGTGGTGGGCTGTCTCAGTAATGGCCGTCACCCTTCTTCCCACAGTGCTGGACCGTCCTGGGTCCAGCTGTGCTTGCTGTGAAACTCTCAATCCAGAGCGTTTCAGATTGCTGGTCTTTGTGGGGGTGAGACCCGCCTAGCTAGATCACCTGGCTCCCTGTTTCAGCCCCGTTTTTTTCAGTTGAATGGGCGACTCTGTCTCCCAGGCATTCCAGCACCAGTTGAAACGGCCACCCAAATTTGTGTGAGTTTTGGTGCAGAGACCCACTGTGCCGGCTGAAACAGCCATGCTGGAGACTTGTGGCACTTTTCCACCCAGGAATCTTCTGGTCTGTGGGCAATAAAAACTTGTTTGGAAATGTAGCGATCACTCACCCTCTGCATTCTCGCTGGGAACTGCCCTCCAGAGCTGTTCCTATTCGGCCATCTTGAATCGTCTTCCCCTATTTTGAGATTTTTACCTATGTGAGGTAAGGGTCAAATTTCTTGTTTTGCATATCAATATCCATTTATCCCAGTATCATCTGTTGAAAATACTATCTTTCTACATTGAATTGTTTTGCCAACCCTGTTGAAAATCAATTGATCATAAGTGGGAGGCTTGATTTATGAGCTCTCAATTCTAATCCACTGATGAATATATTTATTCTAAATCAGCACCACACTGTCTTAATTACTGTGGTTTTATGGTAAGTTTTAAAATTGAAAAATGTGATTCTTCCACCTTTATTCATGTTTTTCAGGATTGTTTTAGCTATTCTAAGTCTCTTGAATTTCCATATGAATTTTAGACTCAGTTTATCAATTTTGGCCAAAAAGGCATCTGGGAATTTAATAGGGAGTATGTTGAATTTGTAGATAAGTTTGGAGAGTTGTTGCCATTTTAACAATGTTAAGTCTTCTGATCCTTGATCATTGGATATCTTTCCATTTATTGAGGTTTTAATATCTTTGAATAATGTTTTACAATTTGAGTATAAGTTTTGCACCTGTTTAGTTAAATGTGTCCTTAATTTTGTATTTTATTCTTTATAATGCTACTGTAAATGAAATTATTTTCTTAATTCCATTTCAAATTGTTCATTACTAGTATATAGAAATGCAAATCATTTTTATAAGTGATTGCATCTTGCCACTTTGTTGAAGTCATTTGTTAATTCCAATAATTTTTTGGTGAATTATATAGGATTTTTCAAGAGATAGTTTCTTCCTTTCCAATCTACATATCGGACTTTACTTTTTACTCTACATTTCATATCAAATTTTGATGATTATTCCCTAAAATGACTGAAAATAGAAACAATAATCAAGCAATATATAAGAAAAATCATGCTATATTTAAATTGCTTGGATATTTAGAATAGAAAAAATATATCTACCCCATGTCAGTCCTTGTGCTAAGTGATTCCTTCATTTTCTAAATTAATAATCTTATTTTTTTAGCTTAATTGTAGGTTCACAGAAAAATTGAGCAGAAGATACAGAGAATTCCATATACCCTCTGGCCCATACAAGCACAACCTCCCCCATTTTCAACATCCCTCATTACAGTCAAACACTGGTTACAAATGAACATACTAAAGTGGACTCATAGTTTACATTGAGATTCACTTTTGGTATTGCCCGTTCTGTAGGGCTGATGAATGTATAATGACATGTATCTATCATTATAGTATCTTATAGAGTAGTTTCAGTGCCCTAAAAAATCCCCCATACTCTGCTGACTTATCCCTCCCTCTCCCCTAACCCTTACAACCACTGATCTTTTTACTGTCTCCATGGTCTTGCCTTTTCCAGAATGTCCTATAGTTGGAATCATACAGTATGTAGCCTTTTCAGATTCGTTTCTTTCATTTACTAATATGCATTTTTAAGTTTTCTTCATGTCTTTTCATGGCATGACACCTCATTTCTTTTTAGTGCTAAATAATATTCCATTGTCTGGAAGTACCACAGTTAACTTGTCCATTCACTTACTAAATGACATCTTATTTGCTTGCAAGTTTTGATAATTATGAATAAATAAATATTTGTGTACATGTTTTGCAAAGATAAAAGTTTTCAGTTCATTTGGGTAAATACCAAGGAGCATGATTGATGTATCATATGGAAACAGTATGTTTAGTTTTGAAAGAAAGTGCCAAACTGCGTAAGTGGCTGTACCATTCTGTATTCCCACCAACAATGAATGAGACAGCTACAACCGTTCTACATTTTTGCCAGCATTTGGTATTGTCAGTGTTTTGGATTTTGGCCATTCAATGGGTATGTAGTGGTGCTTTACTGTTTTAATTTGCAATTCCCCAATGACATACAATGTTGAGCATCTTTCACATGCTTACTTGCCATCTATTTATCTTCTTTGGTGAGGTGTCTATTCAGGTCTTTTGCCCATTTTTCAATGGGGTTGTTCATTTTCTTATTGTTGAGCCTTAGGACTTCTTTGTATATTTTGGGTAACAGTCCTATATTAGATGTCCTTGACAGATACTTTCCTCCAGTCTGTGACTGGTCTTCTCATTGCCTTGACATTGTCTTATGCAGAGCAGTTTTTAATTTTAATGAAGTCCAGCTTATCAATTACTTCTTCCTACACTATGTAATAAGTTTATAAGCATCTTAGAAATAGGTATTAGTAATTCATTTTACAGATGAGAAAACAGAGTTCAACATCAGAGAGTTAAAAATCCACAGATCGAGGAAAGATCTGAAACCAGGTTGTCTGGCAGAAAAGTCATATTTAAGGTACTCAACAAAATGCTTTAGAAAGAGATTTTAATAATTGAAAAATAATATCAATGACCATAAAGTCTGCATTTGCCTCTGGAGAAGGCATTCCATGGTGCTCCTATGGCCTCTGAGGCCATGCTCACCTATGCTGCCTTGAAACATCATCACTCCTCCTGGGTTGCTCAGATGGCTTCCTTTACTTAGCCACTGGCAAAGCTAATTCTTCCCAAGTAGTCCCGCAGTCTTGCGAGAATGGCCACTATTCCTCTAGCTTTTCCTTTTCCGCCACTCACTCTGACCAAATCAAAATCTCTGCCTAAATAATTATATAGTTTTCAAAAATAATAGAAGTGTTAATGATTTCTATTTAACAATTAATGATATTGATTAACAATTATGTTTTGTAGCCATTTATGTTGGCATGTATCCATTCTGATTTAGCAGTTTCCTTCTCCTTTTTCTCTTTTTTTTTTTTGTTTTTTTGGAACCAAAAACTATGTTTTTCTGTACCCAAGCATTTTCACAAGTCCTTGAAGAGATCACAGGCTCTGGGCATGGGTTGATTAGAGTTGCCTCTGGAAAAAAATTATTCAACCACATTTCATCTCCCCTTTGGCCCAGCATTTTTAAACGATTAACCCACCAAACCAAGTATGTTTGCCTTCTTGGTTTAATTAATAATGTGTACTTAAAACCTCACAGAATTGATATGTCTGGAAGCAAATGCAAAGGGATTTTTGTCTTCTACATCACTCAGCCACATTATAGAGAAAGGCGCAACATTCATGGGTCTTTTATAAGGTCTGAACTTAGCTTAATAGCTCACAGGTCTGAGTTCCTGGGATACTGGGACCTCAGTTTGTAGACTACTAGATAGGTAATATTAAAAGTCTGTTTCAGTTGTAACATTTCGTGAAAAAGCAACGACAAAATACTCCCAAGAAAATTATCTCTGTTTCACTGTAATTAGCTCTTGTTTCTCTAGCTAATGGCCTGATTACTTACCCCTCTCCAGTGGGTCTCTAGCTATTTTCACAGCTTAAGCCTCTGTTTATGTATATACTTATATTGCAGGTGATAACTGCCTACTTATCAGTTTTTTTGTTTGGGGTTTTTTTTTTTTTTTCTACTTAGTCTCTAAGTCTTTTCTAAGTTTCTCCTAGACTTTCTTCCACTCCTTTTTCTTTTGAGTGGTTCAAATTCCATTTAGAGTGATGTTTCCTTAAGCACTTATTCTAGGTATTGATGTTTTCTTAAAGGAGTCTTTTCATCTATTCAACAGAGAATGATCAAATATTAAGTAAGGGTCAGGCACAGTACAGCATGCTGAGAATACAATAGTAAAATATGGTCACTCTGTTACAGTTTAGTGTGGGAGATCAATATTAGACTGACTATAAGTCACACAAGTAAATGAATGATTGCAAAGTATGATAAATGCTATGAAGGAAAGGTATGAGGTGCTGTGAGAGAGAATATCCAGGGAACTGAATGGAGATGGGAGATGGAGGAAGGCCTCATAAAGAGAAATAGCATTAGAATGATCTGGAGGTTTTAAGTTTTACATTTCAAACTAGTACAAGTAGTTGTTAACCAATGATAAAACCATGCATTTTTCAATATTATTGGCAAGGAAACAGGTGGATATCTTTCAACTGCCTACATTACAAGTAAATTTTTGAGGTAGGTAAAGAAAGTAGTGGGTGAAGGAGAGATACAAGTACGTTACCATTTAACCTCTTCCCAGAATGCTCTTTCCTGATGACCCAGTAGCAGAGTTTCCTGACAAGGTTACCACTAATAATATCAGATAAGCTATTTTTCTTCCCTTGCATTTTACTGTTGCTTATTCTATGACTAAAACCCTTGGACCCTCTGCAATTCTGCTTCCTTCTTGTTCTTAAAGTTGGTGGCTCTTGAGCCTAATTACTTACCAGAATAACTTTGGCCATCTTACAAATTATAGGATTCCCCAACCAATTCCAGAACTCATGAACTGAAATGTCCCAAGGTAAGACCTCAGTAATCCACATTTTTACAAAAATGCTTCTCATGTGATTGTGATCTGAAGTAGGACTGGGAACCCTTGCCCCACTCCTAGTTGTGTGCTTTTGGGCAAATTATTTAGCTTCTGTGTGACTCAGTTTCCTCAAATGTTAAACAACAACAAAAAAGTTGGAGGAAAGAAAGTACATAATTACGTTAGTTTCAGTTAAGACTTGGGTAATAGTTCCATATTTGAAATCTAGGTCATTCTCTCTTCCTCCACCTCATGTAATTATGCATTCAACTTACTAATGAAGATTTGTCATATAGAACTAGTGAGAATTTCCAAATGAAGAGGTGGAGCTGAAAGAGAGTGAAGGAGAAAAAGTCAAATTTGATGCATGTGGAAGCAAAAGAGTATAGAAAACATCAGCTTTTGTTGAACAAACTGCTACTAAAAATGTTTAGGAGTGCCAAGGTTTATCTTTATTTTGGTTATCCTATGAAGAAACAGATATGAACCTAATACATCTCCAGTTTCACTACTCAAAGGAAGAAAAGAAGAGTAAAGGGAAAGCATTTTAAATGAGTGAAAAGACCAGCATTGCAGAGCTAGAAGGAAATTTGAACAACTCCCATCATAATAACTTCCTCATGTTTAGGTCAGGAGATGCATCTGGGTGGACTGAGGACCTTGGCTAAGGTAATGCAGCTACTAAGTAGATGCCAGTTAATGACCTATTTCCCTTGCTGAAATATATATCAATGAGGAAATAACATACAGATCAAGCACAGTTCTTATATTAGACACATTTCTCAGAATTCCCAACGTGGGGATTCTATCAGTGCTGAGTATTGTCTATTCCAACGATGCATGCAGAAACTGGAGAAATGACCACAGGATGGGTATGGGGACCATTGGATCCACGAGATGGAACTGAGCTGAAACCCCATTGATCGCCTGACCTCCATATCCCATACTCTGACAGTTATGTTTTGGCTTTCCCGTAAGTAGTGTCAATTCAGAGCTGGTACCCTGTAATCTCCCCCAAATCTGATTATCTTCTTTTTCCCAGCATACCATCACCCTAGTAAAAGGGCATTGTATTCAATAATATCCTGGAGAGTCTTTTGGAATTATATAGAGTTTTTTAAAATAGAAACTTACATTTATAGATAAAAAATCGTTTATAATACCATAAAGATAGATCATCATGCTGTGGGTTTAAATTCTACAGGAGCAGAAAAAAAGATAATTCTGGGGAGGGTTGAAGGCAATGGGAGAAAATGTCAAAAACCAGAGAAGATTTACTTTTTTCCCCAAGACACCTTATTAGTTCTCAGAATTGCTGGTGAGCAGTTTGCTCCAAAGTAGGAATAAATATTGTGGCAACAGAAGAGACCATTTTTATATGCCAACATCAAGAACATGGTCTGCTAGGGCCTGAGGAGATAGCCAGAGACTGGAAACAAGGCTACTCTTTGCAAAGCACCACCACCACAGCAAACCTGGGACCTCCATCTCATACGGGCCAAGCAGATTAAATACCACCCTGTCACATTTTCAAAGACACCCCTCTCTCAGGAATTCTTTCTCCTCTCTGCAGTCCTTGGCCATCAATGACTTTCATGAATATTTGGAGAGTACAAATGCAGACAGACGTATGCCCTTATGAAGTTATATGAGCCTTGCAAAGGAGCTGACAGAAAGGAAAGGCAACACAATTCTTTGAAGTTAATACAGTGATTCACGTTGTCGTGCTACTCACTGTACACATACAAATGTAACAACCCAAAGGGTCCCCAAAGTCAAAACTGAATAAATGAATATTTAAGAAATCCAGATGCTAAAAATACACCTGAGATCTCATTTTCTTCTTAATCAGAAATTGCTTCAGGGAAGAAGGCTCTTTACCTTCTGGAATCCAACATGAGCCAAGTTAACTTGGCATTCTGGCAGAAATCAAGGATAACCTGACTCTTGCCAATTGTAAACAGAGAGCATGAAATTTAAATTTCAGAGATACAGAGGGAAAGAGCTGCCTACCTGTTGCTGTGAATGAACAAAGACTTATGCTATTTAAATCTCAATGGGTAGTGCCAGAGTAAAATTTGAATTTGTTTGGATGATTTCAAATGCATACCTGCTTTTACAAGCTCAATCTAGTTGATGGAAAAACACTTCAAAAGGACCAGAGACAGAATTAAAACCCATTACATTTTCCCATTACCACTAGTTTTCCATTTAAGCACATCACCATTTTCCCATCAATTCTGGATTGCTCATAACTCTTCACAACGCTTCCAAAACTACAGCATCCTGATTTTTGGATATGGAGTTTCAGGTTGCAGTTATAACTTTTCCCTTAGCTTTAGTTTATTGGACACACCTTTGATTCAAAGCAAACCGGGAGTCTCTACCTAATTTTCTGCCAGTGGTTCAGTGAATAGAGTTCTGATTTCTGTTGATTATTGAATTGCTTCTGGGAGGGTCTAAAATACAGGCACTGACCCTTAATGTCAATCATAAAATTCTGAATCCAGAATTCTGAAGCAATTTCATTGTTTACAGTATATTTCTGGCAGAGTCATAATAAGCAGCCTGATCGCTTTATGGATTTGTCTCTCTCTGGAGCAAACTTAAAAGAAGGCTTAGTAAAACCTACATTGGTTTATTGAGGGTATGAAAGCTGGCTGCTACTCTGTTTCTTCCTGTTACTAAACATTCTTTGGCTTTATACATCTGAACAGAATTTTCGAATTGAGGATCTTTCTTTGTGCTATTAATTATGTCTTTCTTAGCTAATTATTATGTGATGGTTCATACAGAAACCAATGAAACATCTTATGATAAAATCATTCCTGTTTTTAAATATATTTCATATTATAAGAAATGTAAAATGGTGAGAGTCCTAATTTATACAAACTAGCAATTCACAGTAAATTAGTTATAAAAGTAATTTGAAAGCTGTTCACAAGACCATGAAATATATAAGTATTTATGTCTATTGTTTTTCATTTGCAAACAAGTATTAATTGAGACTTTGCCCATATGGTACCTGATAAACATTCTGGAATTCTACGTTTATCATTCTGATGTTTTTATTAAGAGTACTTTTAGGCATTTTCTACCAATTCTGGGCTCAGAATACAGACACAGCATGGGAAGCTGGGGAGTTTCCTTCTGTATTGCTTCATCTAAATAAATCTGAACCATTTTTTATATCAATTTTTGGCCTTCTCAATTTTTTGAAAAATTAATGAGAAAATTTCTCTATCAAAATTCTTACTAAAGAGATTCATACTAATTATGTAGCCGGCAGCCACCCACATATCAGTTAAATGTCAATGGAAAAGAAGAAAATAGCATCTGTACGGGATATATTTTGTTACTTCTCTGAGATGGATCCAAACAAATGGGAAGCTTCCTGAGAAGATAGCCATCAATGTCACTGATGTCAGCTCTCCCTCTGTATTCTTTTTTGTTGGCTTTTAAACATCACAAGTACTTTAAACAACTTTCTACTGTGGGTCACCTAGACAGGTTACCCAAGTGAGTTTAAATATTCTTTAAAACAAAGAAAGAGTAAAAGGGTAACATGGATAAAATAAGAGAAATAAGGAGTCTGGGTAACAGAATGAAAGTTTAATAACTAATCTGTATAGTAAATTGTATTTATTACAGAAAAAACACAAAATCATATTACACTAAAATTTAGCTACCTTTTCAGTAAAATACTGCATGATAAAGAAGTTTCGCAAGAGCATGTCGCTCTGACAGAGTACAATCATGCACTTTTCACTCCAGGAAATCAGATGATGGATTCTCACAGACACTCATAAAAAATATTTTCATGGTTACGAAAGTTGGAAGATTGATACATAGTGCCTGTGATTAAGAGAGAAGGCATACATCTGTATTTCTTTCCAAGATTTCTAACTTGATATTTCCAAATTGAGTTAACAAAATCCTACCAACTGTGCCCAAGGAAGACATATGTTAGGACAGAGGATGCAATGGTACAGCGTTCCCCTAGTGCCACCGTCACAGATCTCAAGGTCTAGTGGGTTGAATGTGGTAAGGATGATATTAAACAACACTCTGAATCTACCCTCATGAGGGCTTCAGCTGGGAGGAACAGAGAGCACAAGGGAGGGGCAACTTAAACGTTTGAGTAACAGGAACTGTTTGAGAGGCACCTGCAGAGGCCTAGGGTTGAGACGGTCAGTTGAGAAACTGAAAGTTTAGCACAGTTGGAGGTTTAGGGCAATGTGAGCAATGTGACCAGAAACGAGACTGAAGAGTTAGGCAGAGGACACATCATGAAGGGCCTTGAGAGCCCAAGTATGGAGTTGAGGTTTGTCCTGAGAGCCACTGGGGAGCCATGAAGAGCTTCAAGGAGGAGGATAATCAGGCTTCCAAGGTGGACCAGGAGGCTCAGTGTGGACAATGGCATGGGGACAGGGCAAGGTCATAGGGTGGGGAGGGAGGCTGCTTTAGGGGCTGCTACAGCAACTCCAGAAAAGGAGAATTGTGTCATAGACTGAAGCAGTAGTAAGAGCATAGAGAGAAGTAGACACGCTTGGGAGTAGCTACAAAGATCCTTTTGGATAGCATGTAGTTGCAGGCAGAGAGGAAGGAAGAGGAAACTGGAGGCATCATACATAGCAATAGTCTCAGGTAGGGCAATTGCATCACTACTGAATCCAGGTATTCTGGAGGAAGAATAGACTTTGGAGAGAAATTACGGCTTTAGGTTAATTACTGAGTTTGAGGGGTCTGGAGGCATTCAAGTATAGATGCCCAGGGAACAAATGGCACAACAAAGACTTGCAAGAGATGAAATTTCTACGTATGGGATCACACAGGGGATCCAAGTAGAGTGAGATGAAAGAGAATAAGGGTAGAACTCTGAAGAACATCAATATCTAAGGGATAAGAAAAGGAAATAAAGTAGTCTGAAGAGCAAACTAAGAGTGCAGCCAGAGAGCCGTAAGAAAACCGGAAGGGCCTGTCTTCATGGAAGTCAAGGGAAAGTGGCATGAAGTGGACATCACCAGTATCTAATGCGCACAGAGCTCAAAAGAGGAGGACTGAAAAGGACTTATTGGATTTAATGATGGGAAGGTGGCTAGGGAGAACAGGACCACTGGTTGATGGGGCAGACTCCAGTAAGTAAGGTGAGGGTGAGGACAGTCATAAAGTGGAGATGGTTATGATGCAAAATTATTCAAAGAAGTTAAAGAGAAGGGAAGGAATAAATTGGAGGCAATAGGGAAAATATGATTGAAAGAATTAGATATTTGAATTGTGCTTTATTTTTAGATAGAGGAGATTGAATTGTATATAATTACAGAAACGGCAAAGCAATACAGAAAAAAAAGATGATACAGGAGAAGAGAATACATAGAGGATGGGCAAGACCACGGAGGAGGAAGAAGCCCTTGGGAGCCAGATGTGAATAGAAGAATAAGGAGGAGGAGGAGGAGGAGAAGGAGGAGGAGGAGGAGGAGGAGGAGGAGGAGGAGGAAGAGGAAGAGGAGGAAGTAGCTGAGAGGGGAGCCAGACATGAAGATGGAAATAAGTGAGTCTATGTCTTGGTAGCAGGAAGCTCTGGGGTTTGGTGATCTGAGGAGACATGGGGAGGAGATGTGCTTAGAATGTCAAGGAGAAAGTAACATAAAAGCTGTCCTCACAAGGACAGAAAACCAAACACCGCATGTTCTCACTCACAAGTGGGTGTTGAACAGTGAGAACACATGGACACAGGGAGGAGAACATCACACACTGGGGCATGTCGGGGATTGGGGGGGTTAGGGGAGGGATAGCAGGGTTGGGGGGATTGGGGAGGGATAATGTTAAGAGAAATACCTAATGTAGATGACGGGGGGATGGATGCAGCAAACCACCAAGGCAAGTATATACCTGTGTAACAATCCCGCACATTCTACACATGTACCCCAGAACTTACAGCATAATAATAAAACAAACATAACCAAACCAAAACAAACAAACAAACAAAACAAAACGAAAAAAGACATTTCAAGAAAAGGAGAAAAAAAGCTGTCTTTCTAGAAAACAGGAGAGCAAAACCTCAATAGAGAACTTTGGAATACCAAGCAACATTAAGGACACATCAATTTATACTGGTACCAATCTGCCTTGTGTAATTTTCTATCACAATCTACAGTTGCCAGTCATAAAAACAGATAGCCTGACTGATCTTGGAGATGAAGTCATAAAATATAATATTTTGTGAAACACTGTTTATGAGGCTTCTTCTTGACCTGAGCAAAACACTCCCAAAAGAAGATTCCAAAATCATTAAGTGAATCCAGGAAGAGTAAATTTTTTCCCAAACATTCTGAACGTAGCAAAACAGAGAAGATTGGCCAGTCCATATATCTACTTAACTGCTAGAAAGATATCACTCCATTAATATGATAATCACTGGTTAAATGATTTCTGGGTTATACGTTAATTTCTATGTGACTGTGTAGTATGATTAGTGACCCAAAAGTTGCTTACTTCTTGGAAACTGGCAAAATGAAGTATCTAGAATTGCAATGGTCACAACCAGAACTAGAAGGTAGTGACTACCCCAAAGATCTGCTACATTGTGAATCATGGATAAACTGTTGGCAGCTTTCTCTTTTTCAAATCTCTCCTCCATTTCTTTCCATTGAATTCCTTTTTGGGGTCTCCAATGTTCTAGGCCCTGTGGTCCTCAGGGGGCTTTCAGTAAGGAAACAGGCAGGTATAAGAGCAAATGTTTACAACCCAGGCAGACTCATATAATAAGAAATGTAGCTAAAAGGTTGAGAAATAGAGGAAAGACAAGTGATTAATTCTGTCTGTTGGATTAGCTCACACATACACAAAATGTACTTTCAAGTTTCTATATAAAACTTTTAGTATTCTGTGACTTGGGGAAAAAGTAACAGACAGAACACTTAATGAAAACTAAGTTTCTTCTTTCATTTAAAAATGATCCTTATTTTCTTTTCAAGTTTTATACTTCTTTAGTCTGCGATGAACTAGAGATACTGTGCAACTTGCTACCAAACCTCTTAATTGCTTGGCTTATTTTTATTTTATTTTGAGTTAGAGTGTTGCTCTCTTACCCAGGCTGGAGTGAAGTACGGTGCAGTGCAGTGCAGTGGCATGATCTCGGCTCACTGCAATGTCCACCTCCTGGGTTCAAGTGATTCTCCTGCCTCAGCCTCCTGAGTAGATGCGATTACAGATATGCACCACCACACCCAGCTAATTTTTTTTTTGTTTTTAGTAGAAGATGGAGTTTCACCATGTTGCCCAGGCTGATCTTGAACTCCTGACCTCAAATGATCCACCAGCCTCGGCCTCCCAAAGTGCTGGGATTACAGATATGAGCCACCATGCCAGTCTTGGTTTATTCTTAAAAGATATGTTTGAAAAGAAAACCACAGTGAATTGTTCCAAAGACATTGGTTCTGTATTTCTGAACTTTGCCTTGAAGTCTGGGGCTGTTACAGTAGTAAGTTCTCAGCACACAGATGTTCAACTGGAGAACAGACACCATATTCTTGCTCCTCGTGGTGCATCTAGTTGCTAAACCTCCTAATTCTAGGTTTTGTAATAGCTATGTTCAAGCCAGTCTGGGAAATGAGCCAGTAATTCCAAAGGATCTTGAGCCCTCTTGGATCTCAAGAAGGACGGAAAGAAGAAAGCAAAGGTGGAGGAGAAGAAGGGGGAAAATATGGTGTGGAAAAATAGTTATCAGGAATTCTGTTTTAGTGCCAGTTTTGTTACCTAATGGCTATGCAAATTAAGCCTTTCAGTTGTTTCTCTTTAAAAGGAGGAGGCTGGGACTAGATGGTGCTTTAACATTTAAAACAGTTTATTTCTATTAGGAAAATTAGATAGTTTGGACTAGGTGGTATTACATTACTGAATCAATACTTGCTAACGGGACTTAACTTGCTGACTGCCATGAATTATTTAGTGAGTGAGGTCTTTACACTCATACTCAAAGTCCACACTAATGACCTAGTAATTATTTTAATCGATTTTCAATGAACTGTGAAATACTCTGTTGGCATACCAATAAAGTAAGAAACACTGAGAGCAGATACTGTGTCTTACATTTATATCTTTCAACTATAATTCTGAATAGCAATCAGTGTATCTAAAAAATAGTTCTGTGTATGTTTTATTAGAATTATCATTGTACGTGTCTACTATTTTAAGAAACCCTAATTTGGATTCATGTGAGCAGAGGAAAAGATATAATCTGGAAGCACAGAATATTTTAGCTGATAGGATTTTGGATAATATACAACTCAACCCGTTATAGCAGCTCTTAAACATGTAAACAAAGATACTACGCAACGATATTCGTAGCAGAATTATGCATGAGAGTAAAAAGTTAAAAACTTTAATGTGCATCAATTGGAGGATGTATATATAAATTGCAGCTTATTTATATAATGAGGTATTAGCTAGCAGTTAGGTAAATGACCAAGAGCTACATATATCAATGCAAATAAATCTCAAAAACCTACTGTTGAATGAATAAGCAAGCTGCAAAAGGGTAAATACGGACAAATACATTTTATATAAGGCTACAAATATGAAAAAGAAATATATGCATGTGTTAAAAATTATAGAGACATACAGGTATGTGGTAGTAAACATAAAATTTAGGATGGGGTTACCTCAGGAAGGCAAGAAAGAAGGTATGAAAATGAGAGAAGAAAAGAAAGCATAAAGTACAAAGATTTACCAATTTGTTCAAAGACACAAGGCAGGTTAGAAGTGAGTACCCTACACAATACTTTTCACTACAAACTACTAATTGGAGCATTAAATACTAATCCATTTTGGAGAGCTTCTGAGACTTATTTGTTAATATCTGTATAAACTTAAAATAAAATCCTACATCTCACATCAACTAAATAGACCCCCTCTTGGCCAAGGGGACACTAGAGAAACCTTAAAAAACTGAGTTCCTGGCCAGGCGTGGTGACTCATGCCTGTAATCCCAGCACTTGGAGAGGCCAAGGTGTGTGGATCATCTGAGGTCAGGCGTTCAAGACCAGCCTGGCTAACATGGTGAAATCCATCTCTAATGAAAATACAGAAAATTAGGTGGGCACGGTGGCGCGTGCCTGTAGTTCCAGCTACTTGGGAGGCTGAGGCAGGAGAATTGCTTGAGCCTGGGTGGTGGAGGTCGCAGTGAGCTGAGATTGCGCTACTGTCTCAAAAAAAAAAAAAAAAAAAACTACTTAATTTCCTGGCTATGATGAGAAACTGATTTTCCCTCCCCTTTTGGAGTTTAGACACAACTGGTCAGCATTAATTTTAAAATCGAGATCATAAGACTGACAGAACAGACTTCTTGTGGCAATAGATAACAAATTATAAATAAGACCTAAGGTCATGAAAGGCAGGGGTGAAGTCACACCTGCAGGCATTAATCTTGCTATACAGCATCCCTGTTTTAATTTAAAACATTCCTTTCTGTGAGTCCAAACTTTAAACAGAATCTTACTCCTTTAACCAATTGTAAGTTAAAGAATCTTTGAATCCACCTTTAATCTATAAGCCCTCACTTCAAGATATCCTGTATTTTCCAGGCACATCAATGTACACCTTCCATGTATTGATTTATGTCTTTGATTGTAATGCCCACCTCCCTAAAATGTATAAAACCAAACTGTCATCCAACTACCTTGGGACAATTTACTCATCTTGGGTTTGTGTTTACCCTGGGCTATGGTTACTTATTGGCTTGGAATAAGCTTCTTTAAAATATTTCACAGAGATTAGCTTTTTTCCATTAACATCTCCTTTAGACACAAAATGATAGTCACATAAAATTTAACATTGTAAGAGATGTTAAAAGGTTATTTTGTATAATTCCTCATTCAAGTTTTGACTTTTCTTCCCAATGTGTCAGCTAAATGATGATCCAGTGTTTTGTTCAAACAAAATACTGTATAGCAAAAGGAAAAATAAACTACAGATAACACATTGCTGATCTCAGTGAAGACATTTCAGGATATCCCTGGAGAAAATCCTCAGCCCACCCCAAACCAAGCAATTTAACTTCTGAATAATCAAGTTAAACACCAGCCTCACTTGTCTTCCTTAGCTTAGCTGAGCTTAGTTTTGGGGTGAATTTACTCAGACAGCAAAGACTTACTGATCATCTTCTATGTGCCGGGCACTATGCTTGGTGGTAGGGCACAGGAGTGAACAAGGCAGTACCTTTGGGTTTGTGGTGTAAAATGAATTTAAAACAGTGAGGAAGAATTGCTCTGTGCCATCTTCTGCTTTACCCTCTATTCTAAGAGGTAAACAGGACTAATGGGGCTCATTATGAGGCCACTGTGAAATTTAATAAGCCTTCTCTGAGACAGATGAGTGCTCACTAAGGGTAGGAAAGAAAATTAAGAAAGAGTAGGAACAGTGTTAGATCTGGGAGCAAATGGATCTAGGACCCCAACATTTGCTGGGGCTGCCTGTATATAACTCTGCTCCTCTCTTCCTGTCTGCTTTTCTTCTCTCTCTTGTACTAAGCCTAGCATCTTCAGCTGCTCTGGTCCACATAGTAGAAAACAGCTGAATAAGCTTCTGAGCTTTGCATTAGACAGTCCAGGTACTCAGTCTATATTCCAGGTCTCAAAAGCCAGAATCCCCAGAAAGGGAATCACTGGCCAAGCTTGGATCAGCCTCCCATCCCCTGGACAACAAATTTACAGGGCTCATGGTGTGTGGTACACTATGAACGATAGGTGTAGCATTGGCCAGGTACTTGCCAACACAACTAATGAAGGGCTACATTGTAATATGGCAGTTCCTGGTACTACTTTGTAGATAGCAAGTGCGTCATTATTTATATGTGCTCACAACCTATTGGGAGAACAAACACGTGAATATATTACTCATGTTAAATATCTATGTTGATGGGATCAACCCTGTTGCAAAGCTTGGCTGCTGCATGTTATTCAGGCTCAGAAGACTTTAAGCAACTTGACATCCATGACTCCTTCACTTATCGGGTATGGGGCAAAAGCAGGGGACAGTGCACAGGAATACAGGAGCCTCAAAAAGCTCGGGCAGAGAGTTAAGACAGAGCCCACAGAGTTGAGTTGAGTTGTAACTGGCTGAGTGAATGGAGGGGTTGGGGGTACATGGCAAGGTAAGGACTGAAATCTGCATCTGGAAGCAGAGGGAGCTGTGGGACACTGGTGACCAAAATACAAGTTTCCTGCCCTCAGGAAGCCTCCATTTTACTGGGAAATGTAGAGTATATGTGAACAAACAAAAGTAATTGTTACAAATTGAGATCAGTGCCATAAAGTAAAAAATTTTTTTTTGAGATGAAGTCTCACTTTGTCACCCAGGCTGGAGTACAATGGTGCGATCTCAGCTCACTGCAACCTCCACCTCTGGAGTTCAAGTGATCCTCCTGCCTCAGCCCCCGGAGTAGCTGGGATTACAGGTGCATGCCACCACACCTAGTTAATTTTTGTATTTTTAGTAGAGACAGGGTTTCATCATGTTGGTCAGGCTGGTCTTGAACTCCTGACCTTGTGATCTAACCCCCTTGGCCTCCTAAAGTGCTGAGATTACAGGTGTGAGCCACTACGCCCAGCCCAAAATAAAAATTTTAAGAAAGAATAAAACAGGTGCAGAGAGAGAAAACTTCTACTTTACATAGGATGTTTGGGGAAGGTATTGAAGCTGTACCCTGAAGGATTTGGAAAAACAAGCTGTGGAAATGGCCAAGGAAATGTGCTTTAGGAAGAGGGAACAGTCCTCGCACAGGAACAATCACGTGAAGGGAAGATGAGGTGTGGAGCTGTCCAGAAGTGGACAGTGGGAGCATTTGCTCATTTGATTTAAAAAATTGCTTGTCGCACTTACAGATATAAGAGAAAGTAGTTCAAATGAGTGACTTTTTAAAGAAAAGCAATTTTATTTCCCTGAGT
Organism: Aotus nancymaae; assembly: GCF_030222135.1. Lineage (NCBI taxonomy): Eukaryota > Metazoa > Chordata > Mammalia > Primates > Aotidae > Aotus > Aotus nancymaae. The sequence goes on along the minus strand of NW_026988432.1, from coordinate 49,568,682 downwards.
ATATGATTGACAGTAAACATAAAGTCCTTCTATGTAAAAAAAAAAAAAAAAAAAAAAGGCTTTGTTCTAGTTCAGGTATACAAAGATAACCTGAAAGAAAACATAATTTCAAAACAGCAACATCAGAATCAGGATGAATGGTCTGCTTTTTGGATCAAAAGAATAGACTCTCTCATCAGAGAGGCTCAGGAGAGAAGAATTGTTATCAATCCAGTCTAGAAATAAAACTTTATATGCCAAATATATGCTTCAGTGTAGAGAGAGAAAGTGTACTTAGTTTGAAGAAAAAAAAAAAGCAAGATGAAGTCTCCTTAGAAACACCAGATTCATGGACCAGAATCAATTATCTGACAAAAAGCAATAAGGTGGCTTTACTTTGCCTGAAATCAGAGGTTTGCTGCTACTACTTTTCATTTTCTTTCTTTCTTTTTTTTTTTTTTTTGAGACAGAGTTTTGCTCTTGTTGCCCAGGCTGGAGTCCAATGGTGCGATCTCAGCTCACTGTAACCTCTACCTCCCAGGTTCAAGTGATTCTCCTGTCTCAGCCTCCCAAGTAGCTAGGATTATAGGCGCCCACCACCACATCTGGCTAATTTTTTGTATTTTTAGTAGAGATGGGGTTTCACTATGTTGTCCAGGCTGGTCTTGAACTCCTGACCTCAGGTGATCCACCTGCCTGGCCTCCCAAAGTGCTGGGATTACAGGCGTAAGCCACCATGCCCAGCCTTACTTTTCAATTTCATACAAAGTGGGAGGGTTGAAATATAAGCAGGACTACTGATGTTTATAGTGCTTAAAAACAAACAAACAAACAAAAAACCAAGTACACAAGGCACCATCTATTTTGGCTAACTTGCCACTGATAATAGTATGCAGGATTTGAATCAATCCTTGACCCACTGAAAGGTCATATCACTGATCAGAAAGAAAGTATTTTCAGGCAAATTATGTTCAGGACCAGAGTCCTACAGAGCATGGATTGGTGGCAACAAGTTTTAAAAAGGTAAGACTATATCTATAAGATTCTCTTATAGGCTAGCAATGATAATTCATAGCTAAATTGTTGACTTTAGATGTTAATGCTAAATCCTAAATTCAGACATTGTACTTATTTGGCATGAATCAGAAAAAGACTGGTAGAAGTCAGGGAAAAAATCTAATTAGAATACAAGAAATATTTTTAAAAGTTTCTGAGTTCTGGGGAGATGGTCAAAAAACAAAAAATTTAAGTTAGACAGGGACAATTAGATCAAGACATTTACTGTACACTATGCTGGCTATAGTTAATAACAATATGTCATACTGTATATTTTCAAATTGCTAAAAGATTTTAAGTATTTTTACCAAAAAAATGATAAGTATGTTAAGTGGCTTGATTTGACCATTCTGCAAGATGGACATGTATTAAGACATCATGTTGTATACCATAAGTGTATACAATTTTTCCTTGTCATTTAAAATTTTTTAAATAACACAAAACAAGGAACAAAAAATGTTTTAGAGGGAAAGGAAGCAGTAGTGAACCATTTCATGTTGAGAATAAATACTTGTTTGAGAAGAGTATATTTTTCTGACTCCTTGGCTGGGTCAGCTGATCCATACTGCAGAAATATTTTCTGGGTTTAGAAATAATTTCCCTTTGTTAGTCTCACTTTATTGTTCAACTTTTTATAGCTTGAAACCTGTCTTGGTGAAAATGGAGACCTCAGATATAATGTTATTTACAGTCTTTCTCTTCTTCTGTCACCTTAATAAGAGAATTACAGTGACCACTCTTTTTTCTTCTCGCACATATCTTGTAAATGAATAAGAGGTAAGAGGAAGTGCCAACAAATCAGCCAAAGTCAATATCTCTGGGTCAGTGGCTCATAACCTTGGCTGAATATTAAAATTACCTGGGGAGATTTTAAAAATCCCCATGCCAGGGCCACACTCCCAGCCTGGCAAATTAGCATCTCTGTGGAGGAGGCCAGGAACCAAAATCAGCATCTCAAGAGTGTGGACTGAGGCATGTGTTCCTTAAAAGGTCTGGTCTTTCTCAAGCAGCTGGTGAGAACCACTGATCTAACTGTGCTTCTCTCACTTCAACATGTGCAGCAAGCACCTGAGATTCTTATTAAAATGCAGATTCCAATTCAGCAGGCCTGTGTGGGTGCTGACGGCTGCAATTCTCACAACTCTCATATGACGCTGTTGCTTCTGCTGCTTTCCACATTTTGGAGACAGAGACTCTGGATCAGGGCTTCTCAAAATATAATCCCTGGATCTGCAGCATCAGGGTCCACAGAGATCTTGTTGGAAATGCAAATTCTTGGGCCCCATCCCAGATCTAATGAATGAGTAACTCTGGGGGCGGAACACAACAGTCTGTTTTAACCAAACCTTCAGGGGATGCTGATGTACATTAAAGTTTGAGAACTACTATTGGATAATAGTTTTGAGTTTACTTGAGTGTTAGGCTTTTGAGGGACAATAAAGGAAGATACCATAGTTTATCCAGAGCAATGGAGAAGGCTTATTGCAAGGATACTTGCGGAAATAAGAGATCAGGCTTCACAGGAACCCAGGAAAAGTTGCACAACCAGGATACACGTGATGACCCACTGTGGCACAGCGAGAAATCCCAGGAACATGGGTGTGGTCTGGAAACCTGGAGTGTCATCGTGTATCTGGAGTGATTTCCCTGGCTGCCCACTGCCTGCCCAGTGCACTGTGTCTTCCTCTAGTGTCTTCTCTTAGCACAACGCTACAATGCTCACCATCTCTGCACACTGCAGGGTGGCTTAGTTGGAGTTCTAGAATGAGGCTGCTTGAATCAGAATTCTGGTTTCTTATTTGCTTAGCCTCAGTTTTCTTGTCTTGAAAAATGGGAATACTAATGGCACCTATCTTAGACTTGCGGGATTCAATGAGATAATTGATGTGATGTGTTTAGAGCATTGCCTGGGATCCAGTAACTGCTGCAACTACAAGGCTGCCATTCTTGTTTTTAAAAAAGTTTTTCAGTTTTAAGTAAACATGTAAAATCATTATCAATAAATAGCTAAAAAATTATTGGTCTCGAAAAGAAATGCTTAGAAGTTGTTTGGACAGATTATTGTAGTGTAGGCTACGTCGAGGAAATGGTTTCAGTTTGGAATGGCTGAAACTAAACTTAACTCTGGAAAATCTCAGGAAAATATATAATGTAAACTATTAGATGGGATCTGTACTAATTGTTACTGCTTTGCATATTTTAAATACGTGTATATAACTGTTCATTACTTGATAGAAAATTTTGTTATATATGCATATTTCTAACACAAGTTACACACAGGAATAGTACTGTCATATTTTAAAAGGAATATACAGTAGGTGTTATCATCCAGGCAAGAGTGACCAGATTGTCTTTTTCATGAAATAGTTAAGAAGTCTGGGTGACAGAGTGAAACTGTGTATCAAAAAAAAAAAAAAAAAAACTGGGATTTCATTCTCCATGAAAATGATAAGGCTATGATATGGAAGGAAGATGAGCCTCATGAAGTCATGAAGTGTCAGGGATACAGATAAGACAAGTTGTTAAGCAGAAGTTAAAATGCAAGTTCTCACTGAATATATGGATCTTTCTAAGGAAGTTGCTGTAAGATGAGTGGATGCCTTAGGAAGGAGTGAATTCTTGGTCCCCAGGAGTCTTCAAACACAGTCTATGTGGTAATTAGACTGGGATACTGGAAAACCAAGCAAAGCATTATTTATCCACCCACACAACAATACTATTGAGCACCTGTCACATATTAGGTTCCACGCTATGAAAAGGGGATACTGAGGGAAGTCAGGCAAGGTGTCTGTCCATACAGAGTTCACAAAATAGGAAAGGATACAGACAATAACTCAACAAATAATTAAGGAGGCAATTGCTGATTGTGATAATTTTGCTGAAGAAAATGAATAAGATGGAGATTGATTTATAAATATAATCAATATATAATTTATTATCTATATTGACTCACAGAATTGATTATATTGATTTATATACATAATTATATAGTCTATATATATATTGATTTATATGTGTGTGTGTATATATAGATCTATATCTATATGTATATCTATATATAGAGAGAGGGGGGGAGAGAGAGAGAGAGGCACTGATTGACATGAGAGTGACAAAGAAGGTGAGCTAGGCCCTGACAGGTGGGATGACAAAAAGGATCCCAGGCTCCCGAAACTATGAGCACATCCAGTCAGCAAAGGGCTTGCTTTAGCAGAGGAAGAGAGGCAGCTCTGAAAGCATGGTGAGTGAATGGAGAAATAGACTGGAGGCAGGCAGTGGCTAGAGCTCACACAGCTGTGAGCCCTGGGGAGAAGTTTTTGTTAAAGGAAATGAGATATGATTGAAACATTTTAAACATGGGAGTGATGTAATCCAAATTGTATTTTTAAAAAACAGGTGGGTTCAAGAGGATCTTTGAACTCTCATCTAAAGCTGAGATAGTGACTCTGTTGTTAGAGGGTCTCAATGCTATCTTATGGCACATACGAAACAGTTACACACCATGCCTTTTGGTATGAGTTCCACTTAGCACGAAGATTCTAACTACATAAAGAGTGCCAAATTCAAAACTTAAATAGTAACTGGGGGAAAACAACAAGACATTCTTGTGATTTATCCTAACCAGTCCTCATCATGGCTGCATCATACCCATAGCTCTCTGCCCTCCTCTGGTTTTCTGGGTCCTCTGCACGCTCTCACCTGCCCAGCCTCCACTTCCCTCCTTCTAGTGCTTCTAGTGCTTCTATCTGGTCAGCAATTCTATCCCTGAGGACTGACTGGGCTGTTTCTCCCATCCCCTGTCTCTTTTCTGTCACAATGGACTCCTCCTTTTGTCCCAACAGCTTGGCCTGGACTCTGGACCATTTTCTCCCTTACAATTCATTTAACTGTGGTCTCCTTGAGAAAAAAGATTATCTCTGGCTCGCTGTTATATTCCTGTATTCACCATGGTGCTCGGCACATCCAATTGTTAAGTCGTCAAGAAGTACTGCTGGATGAGTGATTCCTCTGCCTGTGGAGGCAGCTTGTATAGACACAAGATGCCCCTGGACAATGACCTTTCTCTCTATATTCAATCCTATCCTTCTCCTGCCAGCTTCTCCATTGGGAACCAGAGTGGCTCTGTGCTAATTAGCTTCTCCCAACTAATTTAACCAAAGTTGGATCTAAGCCTTCATTTTTTTTGTAACCTTAATCAGTCAAGGCACAAGCTTGGGCACAATTAAGTTTTCCTGAATTGTGGCTGAGTCTTAATTGTGGCAACTCAGAAAAAACAAGTTTGCAGATGTTCTGCGTCATTTCCAGGATAATAATAACATCTCACGTTCATTGTGCATTACTGTTTTTCAGGCACCATGCTGAGTGCTTTGCAAGTATTGTCTCCTTTCATCTTCACTGCAAACCTATGTGGAAAATATGACTATTCTCATTTTACACATAAGGAAACTGAGGCTTAGAGAGTCAAAGATATTTGCCCAGGGTTACAAAGCTAACAAATAAAAGATCTGAGATCTTCAAGATCCTTCTGAATGAAGAATTTGTACTCCTAACAACTATGAAAAAAACATAAAATAAAATTCGTAATAACATACCAACATACTGAAAATTAGCCCTAGGAAATAGATAAATTAATTGATAGTGATATTGAAAAAGGAGCTGGTATTATGGAACTCTGTTGCATAACTGGATATATTTTCATTTCTGTCATACAGCTTCTCTTTATGTCCAAAAAAATCTCTTTTCATTATCCTTTTACTAGCATATCAGAGCATATGTAAGATATTTTGAATTCTAAAGTATTTTATTTTAATAGAAAAAAAAACAAGAAAACCAGGGAGGCTTAGAAAATAGTGCATATCTTAGATTTGAAAGGCCTCAAATAAAAGACATGAAGAAAACTGAAGAGTTCTCATATACAACTGAAATATATGTGAGATCAAAGCCATTTAAATTTTAAAAACCAGCATTACTTATAGAAAGTCTCAGGAACCAAACCAGCTCATCTTTCAAAGTTTCTTTGAGTGACAGTTCTAAAGTATCCAAAAGACAGATTTTCCATTTTTTTAAACATAACATCAAAGCACATATTCATATATTTATTTATTTAAAAATAGATTGCCTTTAAAAATGCCTAATGCTTCCGATGTTATTTGAAACACATATTTTTAAAAAAAACAACAACATAAAATAATAGGTGTCTGCCTCCTTAGAAAATTGCAGAATTTCAACTCACAGCACTAACCTAGTATAAGGCAGAACTCCAGATGGAAGTCTTCTTGAAGAATATTACAGTTTTTCTTCAGAGACATCGTTATCTACAGGACTCTTGACTTTTACATTTATGCTTTTTGTCATGAGTAGTTTATGAAATATTACATAATTCATTTAAAATATATCAAAAATCAAGGAAAGCACTTCTATCAACATTACAAATAAGCTTTAAGAGAATAAGTGGTAAGTGTTTTACCACTCAGTCTTAAGCAAGAAAAATAATTTTCCAACACTTGGGAAAATTATGAACTCATGTTAAGATTTAAGCTTGTAAAAGAGGTTACACATCTCTGGGTTGCTTAATTTACCAATTTCAGTGATTTAAAAACATCTGTACTGATACTACTACATTTATAATTATATGCCTACATAATCCAACGTTTTGGTTAGGAGACTCTTTTAGCAATCCTGAGAATTAGGAAAACCTGTAATTAGCTTAGAGGTTTTGAAGTATAATTAGGATTACAATTTAATAACTTGTAACTTTGCACCTACAGGTTAAGTCATTTGAACTTTCTGAGTTTCCCTTGCTTCATCTGTGCTATACAGAATAATAATATTCACCTTTTTCCTTCATGGAGATGATACATCTAGCAGAGGCATGGAACTCATCATAACAGTACAATCTGGGTTCAAATCCAAGCTCTCCCCTCTGTACCAAGGCCTACACATATAAGGCCTTGGATATGCCCCTTAACCCTCTGGAGTCTCATTTTCCTCATCTGTAAATTTAGAATACTCACTTAGTAAGATAGGAGGATTAGAGAAAATTTATGTAAACATTTGGCACTTATTAAACTCTCCATAAATGGTAGCTATTCATGCTTATGGACACATTTGGTAAACTGCATTTTATATATACAGCATTATTAATCTGCTTCCTTAGATATATAATTTCTTACAGACTAAACACATTTCTCCCAAATAGTAGTCTATATATATGAATATATTTTCCCTTAAGTATTAAAATCTTGCTGTGATAGTCTTTTTGTGAAATTTGTTATGAGACCATGATATTAGCAAACTTTGAAATAATGAGATCTTTTTTTCTTCCTCTTTTGTTATATTTCAGTCTATATTCTTCAGTGAATTTTCAATCCATTCATTCATTCATTCTTTTATTCATTCATTCAATAAACACCTACTGAAGGCTTACTATGCTACAGGATCTATGCTAAGGGTTGTATTTCGGGAAGAATTAATCTATATATGTCACTACAGGTGCTTTCATTAAATAAGATAAGTTATTATGATAAATTATTTCAGTAGTATAGAAAAGTTAACATAATATAATAGTTTATATAAATTATAAAGGGAATTAGGAATATGTTTTGACAATATGTTATATATTCTCTAGAAAATCATTATATACAGCCTCTTTTCACAAAGGTTACTATATAAATTAAACAAAGTGTTGGCCAGGTATGGTGGCTTATGCCTGTAATCCCAGCACTTTGGGAGGTCAAGGCATGTGGATCACTTGAGCTCAGGAGTTCAAGACCAGCCTGGGCAACATGGTGAAACCCTGTTTCTAGAAAAAATACAAAAATTAGCCGGGTGCAGTAGCATGTGCCTGTAGACCCAGCTACTTGGGAGGCTGAGGCAGAAGAATCACTTGAGCCTGGGAGGCAGAGGAATTTAAAAATGGAAAAATTTTTTTAAATGATCATAGTTATAACTCAATATTAAATTGCCCTTTGGATAAGATTCTCAAGGGTTTTATAACTAGAATAACTTGAAAATGGACCACAGGGGGCTTCCGCCAAGATGGCTGAATAGGGACAACTCCAGAGAGCAGTTCCCAGCAAAAGAGACCCAGAAGGTGAGCGATCTCCACATTTCCAAATGAGGTACAAGGTTCAATTCAATGGGACTGCTCAGACAGTGGGAATAGCCCAAGAAGGGTGAACCAAAGTAGGGCGGGAGTAGCCCAAAGAGGGCTAACCGAAGCAGGGCGGGGCACTGCCCCACCCAGGAAGTGCAACTGGTCCGGAGGATTGGGGACCTTACCTCCTTGGCACACTGGTACAGATATTGCGCTTCCCCCATGACCTCTGCAACCCGCAGCACAGGAGAATGCCGCTGGGCTGAAAAGTGTGAGTTATCAAAACGGATCTGAGCAACAGCTCCGGTCTGCCTGGCATTGCCAGTTGTCAGCACAGACCTAGGTGGAAATTTTGACTAACACCGAGAACTCTTGCAGGACAGAACTACCTGTCCCCCAGAAAGAGGGAGAGTTGAAAGCAGGGAAACAGGTGATACAGCTTGGTAGGTCCCACCCTCACAAAGTCCAGCAAACTGAAGCCCTCTGGCTAGAGTTTTGCAGCCAGTACATCAGTTTGAACTCGACCTGGGATGATCACACTCAGAGGAGGAAGGACGCCTGCCATTGGGAAGGTGGGTCTAACCACACCTGTGTAAATAAAACCCAGAGGAAGACTACCCAGCAGCCAGGCTGAGCCTGAGACAATCCAGCAGTGCCTCTGCAGGCAGACAAATGACAGAATGCCTCATCAAGCAGCTTCCTGACAACTACATAACCAAAAAAAAAAAAAAAAAAAAATGCCTCATACAGGGGAAATAGCTTCAATATCAACAGAAATGATGTCCACTCAGAGATCCCATCTGAAATCACCAACTTCAAAGATCAAAGGTAGATAAATTCCTGAAGATGGGAAGAAACCAGGACAAAAAGGATGAAATTATCAAAGACCAGAATGCCTCTCCACCAAGGGACCACAACTCCTTACCAGCAAGGGAGCAAAATAGGATGGAGAATGAGTTTGACAAATTGACAGAAGCAGGCTTCAGAAGGTGGGTAATAACAAACTTCTCTGAGCTAAAGGAACATGTTCTAACCCAATGCAAAGAAACTAAGAACTATGAAAAAAGGTTAGACAAAATGCTAACTAGAATAACCAGCTTAGAGATGATAAATCACTTGATGGAGCTGAAAACCCACACGAGAACTTCGCAAGGCATACACAAGTTTCAATAGCTGAATTGATCAAGAAGAAAAAAGGATATCAGAGATTGAAGATCAACTCAATGAAATAAAACGAGAAGGCAAGATTAGAGAAAAAAGAGTGAAAAGAAATGAACAAAGCCTCCAAGAAATATAGGATTATGTGAAGAGACCTAATCTATGCTTGATCAGTGTACCTGAATGTGACAGGGAGAATGAATCCAAACTGGAAAACACTCTTCAGGATATTATCCAGGAGAACTTCCCCAATCTAGCAAGGCAGGCCAACATCCAAATCCAGGAAATACAGAGAACACCACAAAGATACTTCTCAAGAAGATCAATCCCAAGGCACATAATAATCAGATTCACCAGGGTTGAAATGAAGGGAAAAAATGCTAAGGGCAGTCAGAGAGAAAGGTCAGGTCACCCATTAAAGGGAAGCCCATCAGACACAGAAGATCTCTCCCCAGAAACCCTACAAGCCAGAAGAGAATGGGGGCCAATATTCCACATACTTAAAGGAAAGAACTTTCAACTTAGAATTTCATATCCAGCCAAACTAAGCTTCATAAGTGAAGGAGAAATAAAATCCTTTACAGACAAGCAATTGCTGAGAGATTTCTTTGCCACCAGACCTGCACTACAAGAGCTCCCGAAGGAAGTACTAAACACGGAAAGGTAAAACCAGTACCAGCCACTGCAAAAACACCAAATGGTAAAGACCAACGATGCAATGAAGAAATGGTGTCAACTAACCGGCACAACAACCAACCAGTAACAAAAGGCAGGATCAAATTCAAACATAACAATATTAACGTTAAATGGAAATGGCTGAAATGCCCCAATCAAAAGACACAGGCTGGCAAACTCGATAAAAAGTCGTGACCCATCAGTGTGCTGTATTCAGGCAACCCATCTCACATGCAAAGACACACACAGATTCAAAATAAAGGGATGGAAGAAGATTTACCAAGCAAATGGAAAGCAAAAAAAGGCAGGGGTTGCAATCCTAGTTCCTGTTAAATTGACTTTAAACCAACAAAGATCAAAAGAAACAAAGAAAGACATTACATAATGGTAAAAGGATCAATGCAGCAAGAAGAGCTAACTATTCTAAATACATATACAACCAATACAGGAGCACCCAGATACATAAAGCAAGTTCTTAATGACCTACAAAGAGACTTAGACTCCTGCACAATAGTGGGAGACTTTAACACTTCACTGTCAATATTAGCCAGATCAATGAGACAGAAAATCAACAAGGATATCCAGGACTTGAACACAGATCTAGACCAAGAGGACCTAATAGACATCTACAGAACTCTCCACCCCAAATCATAGAATATACATTCTTCTCAGTACCATATTGCACTTACTCTAAAATTGACCACATAATTGGAAGTAAATCACTCCTCAGCAAATGCAAAAGAACAGAAATCATAATGAACAGTCTCTCAGATCACAGTGCAATCACATTAGAACTCGGGATTAAGAAAATCACTCAAAACCACACAACTACTTGGAAACTGAACAACTTGCTCCTGAATGATGAATGGATAAACAATGAAATGAAGGCAGAAATAAAAATGTTCTTTGAAACCAATGAGAATGAGGACACAACATACCAGAATCTCTGGGACACATTTAGTGTCTAGAGGGAAATTTATAGCAATAAATACCCACATGAGAAGTGAGCAAAGATCTAAAATCGACACCCTATCATCAAAATTGAAAAAAGCTAGAGAAGCAAGATCAAAAAATCTCAAAAGCTAGCAGAAGACAGGAAATAACTAAGATCAGAACAGAACTGAAGGAGATAGAGACACAAAAAACCCTTCAAAAAAATCAATAAATCCAGGAGCTGGTGTTTTGAAAAGATCAACAAAATAGACCACTAGCCAGACTAATAAAAAGGAAAAAAATATAAGAATTGAATAGATGCAATAAAAAACAATAAAGAGGAGATCACCACTGATTCCACAGAAATACAAACCATCATCAGAGAATACTAAAAACAGCCCTATGCATGTAAAACAGTAAATCTGGAAGAAATGGATAAATTCCTGGACACTTGCACCCTCCCAAGACTAAACCAGAAAGAAGTTGAAACCTGAATAGACCAATAACAAGGTTTGAAGTTGAGGCAGCAATTAATAGCCTACCAACCAAAAAATCCAGGTCCAATCCAGACGGGTTCACAGCCGAATTCTACCAGACATACGAAGAGGAGCTGGTACTATTCCTTCTGAAATTATTCCAAACAATACACAAAGAAGGAATCCTCCCTAACTCATTTTATAAGACCAACATCATCCTGATACAAAAACCTGACAGAGACATAACTAAAAAAGAAAACTTCAGTCCAATATCCATGATGAACATCCATGCAAAAATCTTCAATAAAATACTGGTAAACTGAATGCAACAGCACATCAAAATGCTTATCCATCACAATCAAGTAGGCTTCTCCTCAGAATGCAAGGCTGGCTCAACATCCCCAAATCTATAAATGTAATCCATCACATAAACAGAACCAAAGACAAAAAACACATGATTATCTCTATAGATGCAGAGAAGGCCTTCAACAAAATTCAACAGCCCTTTATGTTAAAAACCCTCAATATACTAGGTATCATTGGAACGTGTCTCAAAATAATAAGAGCTATTTACAACAAACCCACAGCCAATATCATATTGAACAGGCAAAAACTGGAAGCATTCCCTTTGACAACTGGCACTAGACAAGGATGTCCTCTCTTACCACTCCTATTCAATATAGTATTGGATGTTCTAGCCAGAGCAATCAGGCAAGAAAAAATAAATAAAAGGTATTCAATTAGGAAAAGAGGAAGTTAAATTGTCTCTATTTGCAGATGGCATGATCATATATTTAGAAGACCCCATCATCTCAGCCCAGAACCTCCTCAAGCTGATAAGCAACTTCAACAAAGTCTCAGGATACAAAATCAAAGTGCGGAAATCACAAGCATTCCTATACACCAATAACAGACTAAAAGAGAGCCAAATCATGAGCGAACTCTCATTCACAATTGCTACAAAGAGAATAAAATACCTAGGAATACAACTAACAAAGGATGTAAAGGACCTCTTCAAGGAGAACTACAAACCACTGCTCAATGAAATAAGAGGGGACACAAACAGATGGAAAAACATCCCATGCTCATGGATAGGAAGAATCAATATCGTGAAAATGGCCATACTGCCCAAAGTAATTTACAGATTCAACACTATCCCCATCAAGCTACCATAGACCTTCTTCACAGAACTGAAAAAAAACCACTTTAAACTTCATATGGAACCAAAAGAGAGCCTGCATAGCCAAGACAATCCTAAGTAAAAAGAACAAAGCTGGAGGCATCACGCTACCAGACTTCAAATTATACTACAAGGCTACAGTAATCAAAACAGCATGGTACTGGTAACAAAACAGAGATATAGACCAATGAAACAGAACAGAGGTCTCAGAAACAATGCCACACATCTACAACCATCTGATCTTTGACAAAACTGGCAAAAACAGGCAATGGGGAAAGGATTCCATGTTCAATAAACAGTGTTGGGAAAACTGGCTAGCCATGTGCAGAAAGCTGAAACTGGACCCCTTCTTGACACCTTACACTAAGATTAACTCCAGATGGATTAAAGACTTAAACATAAGACCTAACACCATAAAAACCCTAGGAAAAAACCTAGGCAATACCATTCAGGACATAGGCATAGGCAAGGACTTCAGGACTAAAACACCAAAAGCAATGGCAACAAAAGACAAAATAGACAAATGGGATCTAATTAAACTTAAGGAGTTTCTGCACAGCAAAAGAAACAATCATTAGAGTGCACTGGCAAAAAGTGTTTGCAATCTACCCATCTGACAAAAGGTTAATATCCAGAATCTACAAAGAACTAAGCAGATTTACAAGAAAAAAACACACAACCCCATCAAAAGTGGGCAAAGGATATGAACAGACACTTTTCAAAGTAAGACATTTATGTGGCCAACAAACATATGAAAAAATGCTCATCATCACTGGTCATTAGAGAAATGCAAATCAAAACCACATTGAGATACCATCTCACACCAGTTAGAATGCTGTTCATTAAAAAATCTGGAGACAACAGATGCCGGAGAGGATGTGGAGAAAAAGGAACACTTTTACACTGTTGGTGGGAGTGTCAATTAGTTCAACCATTGTGGAAGACAGTGTGGCGATTCCTCAAGGATTTAGAAATAGAAATTCCATTTGATCCAGCAATTCCATTACTGGGTATATACCCAAAGGATTATAAATTGTTCTATTATAAAGACACATGTACATGTATATTCATTGCAGCACTGTTTACCATAGCAAAGACCCAGAAGCAACCCAAATGCCCATCAATAATAGACTGAAGAAAGAAAATGTGGCACATATACACCATGGCATACTATACTGCCATAAAAAAACAATGAGTTCGTGTCCTTTGTAGGGACATGGATGAATCTGGAAACCATCATTCTCAGCAAACTGACACAGAACAGAAAACCAAATATTGCATGTTCTCACTCATAGGTGGGTGTTGAACAATGAGAACATGTGGGCACAGGGAGGGGAACATCACACACTGGGGTAGGTTTTGATTTGCATTTGCCACCACCCCTGGCTAGGGGAGGGACGGTGGGGGGCAGGGAGGCTGGGGAGGGAAAACACTGGAAGAAATGCCTGATGTATCCGATGGGGGGACAGAGACTGCAAACCACCATGGTATGTGTGTACCTATGCAACAACCCTGCGGGATGTGCACATGTACCCTAGAGCTTAAAGCACAATAAAAAAGAAGAAGAAAATGGTCCACAATTAGGGACAATCAAGAAATCATTCTTCTGTTTTTACTTTATTATCCTTAGCAGTCATAAGCGATAGTCTATTTTTACCAATGGAAACCACTGGAATTTCACAAGAACTACATGTATAAATTTCTATGATATTCTAAGTCATTTACTTTATCTTTATAATCATTTTTAATAGTAATTGAGTGCCTCCAATGTGCAGCAATTGCAAACTGAATGACAAAAATACAACATGAGCATAGCAGGGATCAGTAAACTATTGCCTGTGGACCAAATCTGGCCTACCAGCTGTTTTTGTATATAAAGTTTTATTGGAACACAGCCTGATCCATTTGTTTACATGTAATCTATGGCTGCTTCTTGATATATTGGCAGAGTTGATAGTGGTAGAGATGGTATGGCCTGCAAAGATTAAAATATCTGTGATCTAGTCCTTTATAGAAAAGATTTGCCAACCCTCCTTTATAATAAAGGTGTTAAATGATTTTCGTACCAATTTTAAGTATCAACACAAATTAAGAAGGAATTAAAAGAGAGGTTGCTGTACATTCAGTTCCTTTTAGGCTTATGCCTGATGCTCCATGGACAAACAAGAAGTAGGATAAATGTTACACTTCTCTACAAGCAGTTCTTGCTGGACTATGGGGGCACTGCTATTCCCCACTGAGATAACAAAAATTCCCATTGGTAAGCCACCAAACAAATGCCTATCAGAGTTGTATAATCTTCCTTCCTTTTAGGAGCTGGGAATTTTAGCTTATGACTCATTTTTTGTTGTTGAAAATATTGTTGATTCATAATATATTAATAAGCATCACAACTAATTTAATTTAAAATAGCCATCATTGTTACAATTAAAATAGAAGGAAAAGTACACGTGTTACCTGTATGTTGTTCTTCAATCCAGGCTTGCAAATACATGAAGAGGAGTAGCCCAGCTACTCCAAATATCAGCACAGAGAGGAAGACTTGTTTGAGGTTCATGACCATTTCAGATGGCTGCATTTCTCCTCATTTCAGAATCTGAAGACCACATGATTTGTTTTCCTATCAGGCTTCAGTCTTTTCTTGTTCTTTAAGGGCCCATTCCATAAGGTAACCTAGAATTTTAAAAAGAAATCTACATTGTACATGTCTCCTAACATCAATTCTCAAATATCGTATAAATATGAAGTATTTCAACAACACTGAAGAGTTAATGTGCACAGTAATGCTATGAAGACAGAAAAGGCTGTAGTAGATGTTTCTAGAATGGCAATTTTCTGTTGTATACTTTATCTTATCTAAGGACTGTATTATCCTACAGTTAATGAGTAAGATTCTAACATTTAATTAGGCAAAGTCTGGCCAGACTTAAGCCCTCCTATACTGTAAAGTGTAATGCAAGGTTTGGGATAACTTAGAATAATTTCAAGTATAAAGAATAACAGAATGGGTTGTTAAAGGATGGGTTTTGAGAAACATGTTTGTAGAATTATAAGGAAAAATCACTTCATGTCTTAAGAATATATATATAAAGTTCAAAAATGCAAGGTATAATCTATGATTTTTCTCTCATATAAAGTAACAGATTTCTTCAATTGAAAGGACACATTTCAAATCCTTCAGAGGCATAAAACGATAAATATTAAAAGGCCAGGGTTCAAGGAACTCTCCCACAATAACATGAAATTATTGAAATCTACCTCAGATTACAGAAATCTACCTCAGTAATAAAGGGCTACTTTTAAAAAAATACTGAAATGACTTTCCTTTAGAACAATCTCATTTAATATAACATTAACCTTTTATTTTTTTAAAAAAAACACATCCATTTTTGAGAATCTGATGAAAATGTGAGCCCTTTCCTTAGAAAAGTATAATCACACACAAAATCTTGCATAAAAATGCCAAAGTGTTCATGTACCTTCACTGAAACCCACGTTAAAAATCCCTGTTCCCCAATGAGGACACTCGGATGCCGGGAGGGGAACATCACACATCAGGGCCTGCTGGGGGGTGGGGAGCAAGGGGAGGGAGAGCATTAGAACAAATACCTAGTGCATGCGGGGCTTAAATCCTAAATGATGGGTTGATAGGTGCAGCAAACCACCATGGCACACGTACACCTACGTAACAAACTTGCATGTTCTGCATGTGTATCCTGGCACTTAAAGTAAAATTAAAATTAAAAAACAAACAAACAAAAGAATCCCTATTCCGAACGAACTGCACAAAAGTATGCAGTAACTTGCATGGTGAGCGCACCTGGTTAGCAGCCCAGCTAATGGGACCAAGGTCATGGCTTTGTATCTAATGCTGGCCAGAAACCCTGGCTCTGTTCCTCGGCCACAGAACACAACTCCTCTGGGTAAGCTGAATAAATGTTTCTTCAATATGAAGATATCATACATATTGCAGCATCTAGAAGTTATCTCTTCTATTCCATTGCCTCAAAATCTTTGAGGAGAGTCTTTGAGGGAAAATATTGATTTTGCCTGTTTAAGAGGTGTTTGATGGGGGTGCCAGTTAAAAGTTAAAAACTGCTATGGGAAATTGCTAGTCTGTTTAAAGTATAATATTTAGCTATTCTCGGCAAAACCAATTTTCAGGGCTGGGCAAGGTGGCTCATGCCTGTAATCCTAACACTTTGGAAGGCTGAGGCAGGAGGATTGCTTGACCCCAAGAATTCAAGACCAGCCTGGGCAGCATAGTGAGCCCTGTCTCTAAGAAACATAAAATATATTTTAAAATTAGCCCAGCGTGGTGCCATGTGCCTATAGCTCCAGCTACTGGAGAGCCTGAGGTGGGAGAATCACTTGAGCCCAGGATGGTGGCAGCTGCAGTGAGCTGTGATCAGGCCACTGCACTTCAGCCTAGGCAACAGAGCAAGACTGTGTGTCAAATAAATAGATAAATGAAAATTAAAAAAAAACAAAACTGTAGCTGATAGCCATGATACCACATTTAACTCTATGATTCTAGAATTGCTCATCTCTTAAAGGAGCTCACAAAGTGACCTGAGAAATAAGAGCATGAGATGACTCAGTGGAAGCCCTCCTGTCAACCCTGAGTTCCTACAGTCCTTAGAGCTAGCATTTTCCTTGAGCCTGAAAGGTTGTGGCTGCAGTGAGTGGTGACTGTGCCACTGTACTCCACCTTGGGCAACAGAGCAAGATCCTGTCTCAAAAAAATACAAAACAAAAAACCAATTCTCACACAAATGGGCTTCAAAGGTAATGTAAGAGATCAGAATTAGAAGTGAATGTATTAAGTAATTAGAATGATTTCTTGATTAGAAAAAAAGTCATCAAATAGTTAAAAGTTTTTATGCAGAATGAGAAAAAATTCATGTCATGAATACTTCTTTTCCTTTTTTTTGAGATGGAGTCTCGCTCTGTCACCCAGGCTGGAATATAGTGGTGTGGTCTTGGCCCACTGCAACCTCCACCTCACGGGTTCAAGCGATTCTCCTGCCTCAGCCTCCTGAGTAGCTGAAACTACAGCTGTGAGCCACACCCAGCTAATTTCTGTATTTTTAGTAGAGACAGTGTTTTACCATATTGTCCAAGCTGGTCCTGAACTCCTGACCTCAGGTGACCTATCTGCCTCAGGCTCCCAAAGTGCTGGGATTACAGGTGTGAGTCACTGAGCCTGGCCTAAATACTTATTTTTCTTTATATATATACATTTTTTTCTTTTCTTTTTTTTTTTTTTTGAGACGGAGCTTCATTCTTGATGCCCAGTCTGGAGTGCAATAGCACAATCTCGGCTCACTGCAACCTCTAACTCCTGGGTTCAAGTGATTCTCCTGCCTCACCTCCCAAGTAGCTGGGGTTACAGGCATTTGCCACCACGCCTGGCTAATTTTGTATTTTTAGTAGAGATGGGATTTCTTCATTGTTGGTCAGGCTGGTCTGGAATCCTGACCTCAGGTGATCCACCCACCTTGGCCTTCCAAAGTGCTGGGATTACAGGTGTGAGCCACCGTGCCTGGCCTGATTTTTCTTGATAACTCTGACCTGGAAGGGGCCAGAGTAAGACTGCTTTCTCAAATCCACTTCTCTGAGTTCTGTGAGGAAGGGGAAACTGTTCACTAGTGCTTTTGAGGATCTTAGGCATTTCCTTGATTCAGGTAGTAAAGAAAGTTTTTAAATAAGTAGAAGAGCCGAGATCATACTGCTTATTTGATGGGTGATACTTTGCTCTTATGTTGAATCTAAACTAAAATATTATGGGCTTCAAAATACATGTAACAAAGAAAGTTCCCAAGGGAGATTTGCAGTTTGAGGTGTTCCAGATTGAATCCCTCGAGGGAAGCTATGAAATGAAGCCAGCTTTCTCTTCTCTTGAGGCTGCCCATTAAACAATGAACAGACATAATTCCCGGGTACATAAGAAGATTCAGATAGGAGGAAACCAGTTAAACAAAATCTAGTACTAACAAAGAAATAGTTGTTTACAAGAAGAAAGAGACTTTTACAATCTGTCTACATAATTAAAACTTATCTCACAAGAGAAAAAGCTAGAAGAAAACTCATAAATCAAAGCAGAGCCACAAACCCATGGGAATGGTGGGTGTAACAGCCAAAAGGAGTACTCCTTGGGGGTTTGCAGAGGAAAATTATTACCTACGATGCTGGAAAAAGATTAAGAATTTGCCCTTCCTTTCTTCAGGAGATGTTACTATCCTCTGACATATCCTCCTGGGTGAGAAAGCAGTAGAAAACCCATAATTGTTATTATGGCAGATGTGAGTAGGATTGAGTGAATAAAGCCACAAGGCAGAAAGGCAATCTGGTGTAAAATGGAGAGATATGTTTGATTTTCTCCCATCTCAGTCCATTAACCCAACGTTGGCGTTAGGAAATGGCTCTCATTAAACAAAGGTGAGGTGGTAGGAGCAGCAGGATTGCTTTAAGCAAATCTGAAGGTCAGCTGTGATGGGAAAACACACCTATTTGGAGATCATATATCTATCTTCAAGCCTGCGGAAAAAGTGCAGACTACTGGAGATTGAAATTACTTGGAATAATGCTGCTTTATGTACGAGCATTATACATTTCTACAGCCAAAGGCTTCCTGTATTTTGTATAACTCCTTCCTCTCCCTTCTCATAAACACAATATCTTGAGCTTAATAGGTACTTAACAACTTGTTGCATTGAACTGAATTTGGAGTTTCAATAACAAAATACAGGTAATTGATACTTTTTATAGTTGTATTTGTAAATCCTTAGTCCTAACCTCCAAACGAAGAAATAGGGAGAAATATTAAAAGATAGGATCTATGTTTCTTTGTTAAAAATATTTTTATTTGCATATCTTTTTATCTCTAACAATTATGAAAAGAAATATAATTATTTCATTCTGTCATCTCTTTTCCAAAAGTTTAAAAATTATTCTTTTAAATAATTGTGGCTACAAACAGAAGTATATGGGAATTAAAGTATAGCAATAAATTACTTGCTGAAGGCAATTTACATATAGGAAATTATGAGTTTCCCAGTTTAGCAGACATTTATGATTTTAGGGAAGTAGTGGTGGGTCAGTGTGGACCAAATGATGCAGGCAGTTTAGCATGACGAAACCAGGAGTCGGGGGCTTGCTGTTCCCAGATAAGCTTTGGTAGCCCCATTCTCCCACCTCCCACAGCAGCTGCACCATCCTCTATCTCTTTCCCACTCTCTGGGTAAACAGAGACCATCAGGGATGAACTCAACTCCCTCAGTTTACTAACACTCCTTACAAGTTTACCTTCATCAGTCCACATCCACACATCTTTGCCTCTGTCTCTGAAAAGCAAAAGTCCTCACTTTTGCCTCCATCTTTTCCAGGTTCTGGTGAAACACAACTCCATCAACACCTCCAGTTCAATCTTATCCTCAGCTTCTTTCCCCAGTGACTCCTTCCTCTGTAAAACCCTCCAGCAATCACCCTACTGCTATCATTCCTAGACAAGCTGCAAGACAGGTACTGACCTGACTGCCTCAGTGCCTTGTCTCCTGTTCATTTCTCAATGCACCACTGCCCAGGAGGTGGGAGAGGATGTAATGAGGACCAGAAGTTGTGTAGGGATTGAAATTTGTAATTCTGTATTTCATTTTTTTTGTTTTTTTCACCACGTATATGAATTTCCTGTTTGTATATCATACCCATTTTTCTTATTAATATGTAGTTTTCTATGCATTGGAAATAGTAATTCTTTAACTACATCGACATTACAAAAATCTTCTTGTCTGTGATTTTTATCTCCTCCCTTCCTCCCATTTTTCCTTTGCTGGTGTGGTTGTTTGGTTATACAGAAGTTTTAAATTCATTTTGTCATTAGTTTTCTTTTTTGATTTACCAGCTAGAGCCTTGAAAGAAAACATGAGATAATTAAGGAGAGCTCAATAAATTGACGCTTATAAAGATGTGGTCAGGGTTTAGGGAAACCAGGAAGGGACAGAAGAAGTACCTAGAGCAAGTTAACAGCAACAACTCCTAGTGGGGAAGAAACAGAGATAGAGAGCTATTCCTTGAACCCAGAGAGAGCAGCTGAAAGAAGGGTGGCTGATGGGAGCTGTTGCCCATTGTAGAAAGACGCAGACAACATGCTATAGCCAGGTATTAAGAGAACGAGAAGTATCACTATCCCATCCTCAATTTCTTCCTGCCCTTAGAACTTCTGTCAGTCACTACCATTTGTCAAACCCAACTAAGAGCCAGAGGACCAGGCAGCCCTTTGTTGCAGTCCCTTTAGCGAGCCTCTCAAGGCACAGGGAAGGGTAGGAAATGGGCAGTATCAAGCTTAGTTTGTGTTTGATGAATTTTCAGAGATAACATTCCTTATCTTCAAATCACAAAATTTGTCTATATTTGCTTTGAAAAGTTTTTAAGTTCTGTTTTATTATACTGAGTGCCTGAATCCACCTGGAATCTATTTTTTTGTGTGCTTTGTAACATAACCATTCCATATGGATAACTAAAGTCCAACTCTGTTTATTGAGTAGTTTATCCTTTACTACTATTTTTTAATGGTGGTTTTGTTATTTATCAAATTCCTATATATGTGTGTGTTTACATGGACACTGTTCTGTTCTGTTGATTGAATACTATACTGTATCTTTTTTTTTAACTTTTAAGTTCAGTAGTATAATACAGGTTTGTTACATAAGTTAACTCACATAACAGAGGTTTGTTGTCATCAAAAAATAACTAATGAGTACTATGCTTAATAGCTGTCACTCAGGTATTAAGCCTAGTACTCATTAGTTATTTTTCCTGACCCTCTCCGTCCTCCCAACCTCCACCCTCTGATAGGCCCCAGTGTCTGCTGTTCCCCTCTATGTGTCCACATATTCTCATCACTGAGCACCCACTTAGAACATGTGGTATTTGGTTTTCTGTTCCTGGGTTAGTTTGCTAAGTATAATAGCCTCTAGCTCCATCCATGTTCCCACAAAGGACATGATCTCATTCTTTTTTATGGCTGCATAGTATTCCATGGTATAGATGTACCACATTTTCTTTATCCAGTCCACCACTGATGGGCATTTAGGTCAATCCCATGTCTTTGCTATTGTGAATAGTGCTGCAATGAACAAACATGTACATGATTTATATTATTGGATATAGATAGAATGATTTATATTATTGGGTATATCCAGTAATGGGACTGCTGAAATTGTCTTGACAAACTATTTTCAGCTTTTTTTTTTAACGTGTTTTTCTGAAACCCTTACTAAATTTTGAGACCTTTCAATACACCTTACAAGGTTTTCAGATACTCTGCCATTTATTTTAAAATGTTCCTTTTTTCTTAAGCTGTAATATGGGTAAATTCTTCTGAGCCATTTTGCAACTTAGCAATTTCTCTGTCTTTATATCTTAGTGTTTATTTTGCCTGTTGTGTTTTTCCTAACACTGTATTTACTTCCTACTTATTTCATATTCACTTGTTCAAGTTTCATTTTTCTTTGCTTTTCAAGTTATATATCCTCTAATTGAAAATTATCCTTTATCTTATCTGTTTTCATATTTAAAATATATTTCTAAGTTTTTGTCAGACTGCAATATAAAGGTTAAATTTTGCTTGTTGTTTCGTGGCCTCTCTTTCATAGCATTATATTTATTTATGTTTTTTAAAATTCTGATGTTTACATTCATTTTAGTGAAAGCCTTTTGATTTTTTTTTCTTTTTCTTTATCTTCTTTTTCTCTTTGTGCACTTCCTTCCTTATCAAACAATTTTGCAGTTACCTCCAAAATTCTCTTTGGGCTCTTGTTCAGAGCCAAATTTTCCCATTGTTGGCTTGGTATCCCCTGACCTAGAATAACATTGGTACTACTGTAGACAAGAGAGCTAGGCTGGCGATTAGCTGGTTTTCCAGTGCTTCTGTCTGTGTCTGAGTCTGTCTGCTTCTCTAAGCCTAGCACATTCTAAACACCGCAGCTCCAGGTGGAGATTGCTATCATTCTTTTACTTCCACCTTCTTTCTCATTGGGGCATAGATTGCCACCTGAGTGGCTGTCCTTGCTTTCAATCAACAAGCCTGCCTCCCAGCTCCTAGTTAGGAGTTAATCTTCTAGCTGTTCCAGCAGTTTCCAAATTTAAAGCCTAACAGGCTTATAATTTCAGCTTATTTCACCATTTTTGTTTGTTTACTTCTGCTCTTGATTTTGAGTCTGATTGGGTCTTCTTGTTTTTTCATTTTTAAATTTTATCTGCCTTTGGTTTGTTTGGGAAGCAGACTAGAATATCCAAATATAAATTCACTTCTCTTTCTTGATCAGAAACCTTCACGTAACTTTTCAGTCCTAATTTTCTTTGTAAAAACAGGTCAATAAAATCTGCCCTTTGTATCCAACAGCTTTACAAGTAAGTAAAATAGAATGTGATGGTCTTTTAGAAAACTATAAAAACAGTATGAAATTTATTATAAACACCTTAGTATAAATTGGCTTAAGGGGTTTAGATTTTCATTTGATAGGCTTGGTAGGCACATAAACGTTCTGAAAATGTATTGTTTCTATCAACTATAGTGAAATTAAACTATGGTATGTAGTTTAATGATATTTAGTCAATTATGGGCATTGGTTTATTTAAAGGGACAGAAACAGATAGTCCTCATTTAAGTCATTGTAAAATATGTAACAACCATTGATAGTAAATATTTACTAAACTGTTTTTAATTAAACAAAGAATGTGACTGTTATCATTTATTTCATTTACTAGTTTAGAAGTTAAATATCCCTATTTTAATCTATTTTAATATTGTATAATTCCTGAAATTTTGTAATTATTTCTATATATTTTCACTCAATTCTCCATAAAAGTGGGATTGTTTAAACTTTTATTTTGAGATAATTTTAGACTCACATAGAAGTTGTAAAAATAGCATAGAGTGTCTGCACACCTTTTATCCAGTTTCCTCAAAGGATAACACCTCACATAAGCATAGTACGATTACGGAGACCAGGAATTTAACAATGGTACATGTGGCAAGCAGAATAATGAGCCCCCTGAAAAGGTCCATTCCTAATCACTAGAACCTGTGAATATGAGACATTACATGGCAATGGAGAATTAAGTTTGCAGAGGGAATGAAGTTTGGTAATAGGCCAGCCTTAACATAGGGAGATCATTCTGGATCATCTGGGTGTACCCATGTAATCAGTCTTGAAAAATGGAAGAGTGAGGCAGAGGAGGAAGTCAGAGTGATACGATATTAAGAAGGACTGGACTCATCCTTTGTTCATTTGGGGGATAGAGAAAGGGAAACATGAGCCAAGGAATGTAGGTGCCCTCTAGCAGTTAAAAAAGTCCTGCTGACACCTTAATTTTAGCCCCTGTTAGACTTCTGACCTACAGAACTGTAAGATAATACATTTGCATTGTTTTAAGCCACCAAATTTGTGATAATCTGTTAAAGAAAACGAACACAGTACAATGCCATTTGCAAAGTATCATTTTGAAGGAGGACTGGAACAATTGCTATGAATGGTCAAAATCATGCTGGGATTTTTTCACATATTTTTCAAATGGTTTCTCAGGTACAGTGTTTCATGGTCTATTCCTGTAATAACTCAGCTGTTCACTATGTTTTGTCATACAGAACCAGAAATAAATTCTTTTTCTAGACACTAATTTATAGGTGCTTCCTTATACACCTTGTTGCTTTGATTTTTCTCTATAATTTATTTAACAGGTATCTTCTACTTTTAGCTATTGTGATTAAGATTTAATTATAATTAAAATTTTTAACAAGGCAAGCCTTTGTCCTTATATTCTTTGCTTTAGAAGAAAAAGTTTTAAACTCATATTTTACATTCTAGTATTCAGTGTGGAGTCTTTTTTGTTCTTGTTAAGCAACAATAGCCTACCTTTAAAGACTGCACAAGACTAAAACCAAAGGACCTTGTACACATTTGCATTACAGAGTGGAAAAACACATAGGTTATTGCCAAATGATTTGTTCATCCCATCCCTTGTCTGCTTGTTTCCAATTCTAAAGATTTCAAAGTTTTAAAGAATTTCAAGGCATTAAATTTGGGTGAAAGAAAAACATTATATTTGACATTTGTTTAAACATAGTCACAAGAACATGCAGCATGGACTTACATGCCAGTCAACCATCATCAGGATCAATGTTAACCAACATAAGTTGAGAATCATTATTGCATTAAGTGACATGTAAAGTACATCTGGACTCAAGTTATATTTTATTAAAGAGACCAGTTAAGATAGAGGTAGAAGATTTTAAAGGGAGGCCTTTAAAAAATTTTTGGAGTCCTGGGATCTGTCTATGGTGGTATAAAAAAGTGGTAATTTGGGTGGTCATATCTAAGATAACTTGAAGGAGTTATCAGTGAGGGATGTGTCTGATGAGCTAAGATAACTATGGATTGGGTAAGTCAGTTAGCAAGTCAAATGAAATTATGAAGTTTTAGTTATGTCATAATTAAGAAGTGCTAAATAAAAACTCTTGAATAAAGACCATGATTGCGATCCATTGTGGTGTAACCAATAGAAATAAGCAGGTTACAAGCAAGAAGCAGAATTAAAGGATACCGAAGTGGATGCTATGTTGCTGCTCTAATATCCATTCAGCTCCTCTCTGTGGAAGTTACACGGTTTAGAATGGATTGCCCCCACCTCCAGCTCCAGCAATGGGCCTGAAATAGTTTAATCCCAACAGTGTAATCCTATGTTCTTTGCTAAAATAATTGGTTCAGTAATGATCACTTATATTAGTTTCCTATGGCAGCCATAAATTACTACAAATCTGGTGGCTTAAAACAACAGAAATGTATTCTCTTACAGTTCTGGAGGCCAGATTTCTGAAATCAAGGTCTGATTAGGGTCACACTCCCCTTGGAGGCCAGGTCAGAATCCACCTTGCCTCTTTAGGTTTCTAGTGGCTACAGGCATGTAGTTGCGTAGATCTAGACTCTGCCTCCCACTTTACATGGCCTTTCCTCTCTCTCTCTCTCTTTCTGTCTCTCTCTCTCTCTCTGTTTCTCTCTCTTTCTCTGTGTGTGTCTTCTCTTCTGATCCTTAACTTAATTACATCAGCAAAGGCTGTTTTAACAAATAAAATCACAGGTTCTGGGTGTTAGAATGTGGACATATCTTTTTGGGGTCACCATTTAACCCACTACACCAGGTGACTCAGGGCTTCCTAGGCTGCAGTGATTGCTTTGTAGGTGATCTGAGAATGAAGCTCAGAGCTTTAGTTGAATGGTTATGGGAAGTAATATTTTATCTCGCAGTGAATGTGAATAAGAAAGCATGTAGTTTCTGCTGTTTCTGGCAGCTCTCTGGCTGCCTTGATGGAAGCCAGCCTGAAAAATAAGCCAGTACAGAGGAGGCTCAGCTGAGAAATCTGCAGCAAACAGGAAAAGCTCTGACTGGACCCCAGCTAGACCCACCCTACCTCTGAATTTGTAAATTAAGCAAGCCAATAAATTTTTATTTCTCAATTTTATTATGAAGCAATTTTAAGATACAGTGAGGGAACTAAAGAATAAGTTATAGTTAGGGTACAGCAGTTTTTGCATGATAATCAGAAATAAATGAAAATAAATATGCTAACATTGCTTAAGCAGTTCTTATATTCTGGGTGCTACTACTCTAAGCATTTTATATTGATTATTTAACTTAATTTTCACAATAACCTTGTTTTCTTTTCAGACAAGAAATCTCATTTAACCACATGGTCAAATTCAGGGTTCAGGGAGAGATGAGGTTAAGAGGTACAGGTGGAGACAGAGCACCGAGGGCCTTGGTGGCCAAACTACGGTGATTACGTTTGTTCTGTGGACAAGAAGAATGAATAGATTTGTGCTGTGGACAAGGGAGTGGAATGATCAGCTTTGCTTTTGGGCAAGATCACTCGGACGAGGTGTGCAAGCTGACTGAAAATAAAGAAGACCACAGATATTCAAGCCAGCAGAATAGCCATTGGCCAGGGAATCACCAGAAAAGAACTATACTAGATTATATTCCAATAAAAAATCTTTGTGTCCTTTTGTTTATATGCACATCTTCTCACCTTGTTCTTGGAGGAGGTTTATCACAGTGGTTCAGTATGCAGATTCTGGAGCCTGATTGCCTGAATTCAAATCAACACCTTGACCACTTACTAGCTTTGTAACACAGCTCATTAAGTATTCTCTATGTGGTCGGGTATGATGGCTCATGCCTGTAATCCCAGCACTTTGGGAAGCTGAGGTGGGTGGATCACTTCAGGCCAGAAGTTCGAGACTAGCCTGGCCAACATGGTGAAACCCTGTCTCTACTAAAAATACAAAAAATAGCCAGGCGTGGTGGTGTGCTCCTGTAATTCCAGCTACTTGGGAGGCTGAAACATGAGAATCCCTTGGGCCGGGGAGGCAGAGGTTGCAGTGAGCCGAGATCGTGCCACAGCACTCCAACCTGGGCAACAGAGTGAGATTCCGTCTCAAAACACACACAAAAAAGGTAACCTTCATGTGCTTCAGTTTTCTCACATCTAGATTGGGGATAATAAAAGACCCTACCATGTGAGGCTGCTGCAAAATAAGTTAGTACCTGAAAAATATCTAGAAGAATGCTTTGTTCATAGAAATGATCTACAATGTTAAGAAGTTAATATCTTTATATTTCAGATGCTTAGCAAAGGGATAGGTACACTGTAGGTAATCAATAAGTCTTTGTTGAAAGATTGGATAGTTTTACTTCAAAAGATAGTCTATTTTTACTGTTAGAGACGTTTATTCTTTCAATTTGTGCCCATTCAAATCAATCAATAAACACCTATTAGGCCCATGTATGACTAAGGCCCTGTGCCAGACAATGTGGTAAAGCCAAAATGAATAAGATTTAATACCTGATCTTCATTAGAGAATATCTGAACCTATCTCTTTTTTTTAATTTTTTGATATTTTGCTCTTGTTGCCCAGGCTGGATGCAATGGCACAATCTTGGCTCACTGCAACTCTGCTTCCTGGGCTCAAGCAATTTTCCTGCCTCAACCTCCAAGTCCACCACCACACCGGCTATTTTCTGTATTTTTAGTAGAGATGGGGTTCCACCATGTTGACCAGGCTGGTCTCAAACTCCTGACCTCAGGTGATCCTCCTGCCTCAGCCTCCCAAAGTGCTGGGATTACAGGTGTGAGCCACAGCACCAGGCCTGAACCTATCTTTTAAAACTTGTACAAGTTGTTCTAGTTGAGCTTTCTAGAACAACTTATAACAAATCTGTTCTTTCCTTTACATGAAAGACTTTCCAATTATTGAAAACAATTATCTTGTCTACACTTAATCTTTTTTACTCCAGGATAAACAATAAATATACACAATTCCTTCAGCCATTTTGTATGGGAAATGGTTTAGGAGCATTCAATCAGTTTAATCATCCTCTCCAGACATATTCTAGTTTGTTAATGCCTTTCTTTAAATCCAGGGCTCAAAAATAGATACAATAATCCAAGCATGATTAAATGGACAGATAGTGTTATGAGAATCAACACCATAAAATGGTGGCTAAACTTGAATGCATCCACACATAAAATGGGAGAATAAAACAGGTTACAGGTTAGAGCCTTTGGGGATTCTTTCAGTTCACATGACAGGAAAATACAAGATATAAAAAATAATTCAAAGGAAAAGATCATGAAGAGGGAAACATATCATAAAAAAAGTGATTAAGAAACGAAGATAGGATATTATGCAACATGCATGAAAACAAACTTCATATACATTAATAAACAAATACAAGGAAAGGATTTAAGGAACAGTAGGAATTAGGGTTAACTATGAAATATGGCTCCCCTCCAAAAAAAAAAAAAAAAACAGTGAAAAAAGATGAGCCTGAAAAGATGATTTAGTCAGTGTGGAAAGTATTGAGAGAAAACCAAAAAGAACTGAAGGATTTTGAGGAAAGGAATTGGAAGATGAGAAAAATTTAGTATCCTTCCCATTAGTTTGAAATGTCAGAAAAGAAAAAGTATATGTGAGACATACTCTCTAAACTTAAATAAAAATAAGTTATTGTGGGTACTATATGTAGTCAATACTAATTCAAATTTACATTTTCTATTTCAGTGATGACAGAACATGAGTTTTTCATGCCAACTCAACAGAAGAAACTGCCTTTCAGGGGGATGTAGTATAATACATAAAATCGAATGAGGTTGGTGGGGTGTTGTGACTAAAAATGGTGAGATATTCCCAAAACAGGATAATGTAGGAAAAAGAGACAAGACATAAACTTTTAAAAGCTTCATAGTGTTATGTCTAGTTTCAAAAGATCTCAAAACACAAGTAAACAAAACCCAGCAGAATTTAAGAGGGAATAGGAAGCAGAATGTTAGAAAGTCATTTTGCTCTTTTCACACACTTTGTATAAGTAAAAAGTAGTCCAAATTTGAATATTAGACACAATATAAAACAGAATGGGTTAAGCTGGTTTTGAAATATAAATATTTACAGCAAAATAGCAACATCTGCACTTAGTGTCAAATAGTTAAGGTTACATCTATGCAACAAATTATTGTGACAAATAATTTATATAAAACGTTTGGCATTGCTCATTATTAAACAGTGTCTAGATATATTTTCAAATAAATATTTTTATGGTGAGATAACAAAACATAGATAAATACAATTGTTTTGGTTATGATCTAGATAAAGTGTGTTTATGTGTTGTCACCTATATATTACATTATTTCTAAATTCTCCCTTCTGCTCATCACAGTAACAATAAAATCCTTGTAGAAGTATTATATTTATAGAGAATCCTCCTTCCTTATGCCAGATAAGTTGATAGTTTTTTCTGTTAATGATTAGCAGACAATCAATACCTATTTGGAAGATTGATTTTTCTTCCTTCATTATATATTATCTAGGCATCTGATGTGTTGTTATTAGAGTGTGTCTTTTATGGAAAGAATAATACTGCTTCCCCTACAATAGTAAAATTCTATGGCTAACATAAAACTCTATAAAACACTAGAAGTATATGTATATTCTGTAATAAATATGATTTGTTTCTTATAGATAAAGTTTGTGAGCCAAGAACTCATTGCTAGCTTCAAGCAATCACATGCAAATATTTATTAAGTTCTACTATATGCTCCCCGTCTTTCCTCTCGTTTCACATTCTAGCCCATGTGTGGTTAGCCTGCAACCATTTAATAGAGAAATAGCATGGATTAAAACAGCAGAGGTCCTAATCTAGAAATCTAGGTTTAGAAAATAAAACTAAATTAAATCTGCAAAAATATCTACTGACAGGAAACATATAGGAAGCTCTTAAGGCATTTTCAGAAACCACACCAAACGGTTATCATATTAAAATTTCAAAGTAACTGCCTAAGGTAGTTATTGAAATAAATATAGATATATAGAGAAGCCTAGAATAATGTCAGCAAATCAAAGCAGAAATAACGTATAACTCTGAAAAATTAACATTCCAGAGTTAACATTCAAGCTTAAAATACAAAATACGTAAATAAAAAAAAACTGAATTGTGAAACTTGCAGGATTTATACTATAGGATACATAAAATTATGAATAATTAGTGATACTTTTAGTGTTATCAATATGTTGGTTAATTTTAGTTAATTTAGTTAACTAATCAATGAAGAGAATTTCAAGTGAAATGAGGGCATATTGGACTCATGCATTGATCTCTACTCCCTCCTCAAACCTCTCTAAAATGAAAGGAAATGAATTAGAAAAGAAATACAGTTACAAAATATAGATAAGGGAAGAGGGGATTTTACAAGAGAGATATCATAAAGTTTTATAAATATGGAATGCAGACAAAGGAGTGATAACTAATTTTAAAGATTATAAAAGCTGAAACAAAAGTTCTTCCATAGATACCAAGAAGAAGCAAGACCTTGTTTGCTATCAAATCCAGGAAAGGTAGACCAGGTTGCTCAGAAAAGGGAAGGCAAGAGAGAAGGCAATGGATTACCAGAAGAGAAGTAAGGCAAAGAATGGAGGGGAAAAAAAATAAAATAAAACCAAAAAGTTAAAATAACTATATGTTAGAGCCTCAGAAAGATAAGAGAAAATATTGGTTCCACCAAAAGAGGACAAGACCCTATACTTAATAAAAGACACGAAATCAGACAAAACAAGAAAAGTTTTGCAAATGAAAAATATAAACAAATGAAAAACTCAACATATGAGTTAAAAGATACGGTGATTCTTAGAAAGTAAAGCTAAAGAACAAAAAGAAAATTGAAGGGAAAGAAAAGCCAGGAAATGCGATTTATTTAAGAGATTCAACACCTAAGTAATAGGAATTTCAGACAGAAGTGAGAAAACAAAATGAAGAAGACCATTAATGATATAATCCAAGAAAATTTCAGGGAACTGAAGGACATGAATTTCCAGATCTAAAGAGATCCCTCTGAGTACTTAGCAAAATGGATAAAAAATAAATACACCAAGGGACGCTGTCTTGACATTTCAGAACACTGGTAATAAAAAGTTATATATATGTTGTTAGAGAAAAATGAACAGATCATTGGAGGAAGATCAACGATCAAAATGAAGTTGGACTTTTCAATAGCAACACTGGAATCTAGAATAAGACAATAGAGCAAGAATGCTTTCAAAATTCTCAAGGAAAACAATTATCACTTAAAATTCTATTAAATGCTACCAAATTCTATCAATGTGTCAGTCAAGCCTGTGTGTGTAAAATGAATATCTTCAGATAAGTTCTCAAAAGATCTACCTCTTGGAAAGCTACCAGAGGACATAACAAGGCAAGGAAGTTAGATCAGGGAAAGAAATGGGATGCAGAAACCCGATCTGAAAAAGGAGAGAGGGAGAAGAAAATTTAGATTGGTTGGAAGGATGACAGCTGTGTAACTGGTATAGAGGGCAAGCATTTCAAATTGGAGCAGAACAGATGCTTGGGAGACTATTTAGAAAGATAAAACTGGCAGACAAGATGATTTGTCTTAATATCTAGACAGAATATTTAGACAATGATGAAGAGCTTGCTTGGATAAGTGTTACAAACTTAGAACTTAGAGCAAATGAAAGGGTAAGATGCTATTAACTTCAGGGAAAACAGAAAATGCAGGAAAGGAAAAAAAGTTAGATTAAGCTGCACAGCTAAATCGTGGATAACATTTACATAGTCATGATAATGAAAGCACTGACCCTAAACAAAATGGCATCACTATAATGGAGGAATAGGAGGGTTGGAAGGACAGGGACATACATGTATGGTTGAATGAAGAAGAAAAATGACTAAATCGTCTCCTACTATGGTGGGAAGTCAGTAGATAAAGACTATAACTAAAGTATCAAGTTCAAATATAGCTATTGTTGAGAGACAAAAGTAAGCACCAAATATAAAAGTTCACACGACTCATAATAGCAGAGTCAGAATCCAAACATTAGCTTGTCTGTCTCCAAATTACATTGTTTCTGTGTCCCCTGCTAATAAAACTTCTGTAGTGATGAGAAAATTATGAAATTTATCAAAAATTTGTTTAAAATGAGCTAATTTTTTACTAGTTACCAAAGGGCTTGATTAAATAAATAAGTTAGTGCTACTATCTTAACATTCTAACATCAGAAAATAGTTTTACATCATTATTCCCACATCTAAGCTACTTACAAAAGTAGACATCAACACTGAAATACCACAACCACACAGAACTTCCTTTTTTAATGGCTACAAGTTCTTGCCCTCACAAAATATATCTTCTGAATTCCTGACCCCTTTGTGACATTTTACCTGCAGACCCTTTTGAAAGGTTTCACAATCCTGGCTTCCATAGTGGTGATCTTTGCTTTTTCGACCTTTAACAGTCTCATCCCTTTCTCTTTCTTCTGTCTTAGAGTTCTACCCTTCTTTCTCTTCTCTGTTTAATCCTCCGTAAAATGATCTTATTTCTCAAACACAAAATCTCAATCTACATTTCCAGTTTCAATAACTGATGTGTTCTGGTCTCATATTTCTAAATGCCTACTAGACATTTTCATTTGTATATTCCACCATTTCTCACACTTCTTAATTTGTCCAAATTTCTTATGATCACAAACAAGGCTCTTCCTGATCTAGCTGTTGATCACTTCTTTAGTTTTATCATTCACACCTCTCCCTCAAACTCTACTCTCCAATCAAACTAAACTATTTACATTCTTAAGAACTATCTGCATTCTTTTTTTTTTTTTTGTCTCTGGACACATGAACACTCTCTCCTTTCTTTTTAATATCCTCCACCAACCTTGGGCTGATCTCTGTTTGTTCTTTAGAACTCATCTTTGAAGCAGTGCTCATAGAATCCTCCATGCCAAGGACAGTGCCTTAGACAAGGTGAGTAGAACAGAAATACTTGTTGAATAAAAAAACAAAAAGACTCTTAGGTAGATTATCTATCTCTAGATAGTCTCTTCAGTTCAACACAAATAATGGTGCTTCATTCATCTTTCTTAAACATTGCTTTTTAAATATTTTTCCTTTGCCTGTGTAGGGGAGGCAAAATTTTTCGTCTACTGTTTTAAGGCTTTTTTTTCAATGGACCTAATCATTAAATTGGCTTAAGATATATCAACAGGAGAAAAACATACACATTTGTTTCATATAAGTTTTATTTGGCATAGGAGCCTTCATAGGGCAATGAAGACCTAAAGATGCAGTCAGTGATGAACATATGTACTGAATTAAACAAAGAATAGGAAATTAGGAGAATGTGAGAAGGCAAAGGAGCTAGGGGTAGAGTCCTTAATTCAGTGGAGAAATGGCTAGGAGCAAGAGAATTAGTCTATGTTTGTTTGCACAGAGTTTCCTGGGCCTCAATTTATTGTTCTTGATGATAGCAAGAGTGATGCTTTCCTTTTGGTATATGGAGGACATCCTTCACTTAGGAATTTCATCTCTTGCCTTTGAGAAACAGAATAAAGGTCAGAGTGATCTTTTTGCACCTGCTGCTTTTCAAATGCTTTTAGATCACCATAGTCAATTTGCCAGAGTGGCTTATTTTTAACTCTTCATCCAGGTCTTTATTTAAAGTAGAAAACTCTTACGTCTGCCTTTCGAGGTTCTTTGTAAAGTGGTCACTATCCCTTTGCAACCCAATGTCCTGTTGCCCCCAACATAAAGCCACCTTCTGGTGTACTGAGTCCTGGGCCCTCCACACTCATCTCTATATCCATCAATTTGTTTGTACTCTTCACTACATCTGTCATAGAACTTCTGTTCTGATTCTCAGTTCTAAAACATAAATGTCTCAAGGCCAATGTCCCCAGAAAGTCTTCTTGGAGTTACTCTAGCCTACTCTGATGATAGCAGCAATACTTAAGTTGTCATTCATCAAATATATTTTGAGGACCTATTATTACAAAGGCAGTGTTTAGGTATTGGGATACAAAAGTGAACAGAAGAAAAGAAAGAAGTTGTAACAAATTGAACGTATGATGATAAAGTGTGACAAGTGCTAAAATTAAGGGACAAGGTAAAGAATATTGGGTAAAGGGCACAGGAGACCTCCTTTGGACATTTTGATCAGAGGAAGTATCTTTAAGGAGGTGATATCTAAGCTGCGATCTGAAGTATGGGAAGGATCTAATCATGTACAAAGTTGTAGTGAAGGAAGAGAGGTTTCCAAAGAGTGAATCCCCTATGAAAATGCTCTGAAAGAGAAAAGAACTTAACACATCCTAAGAACTGAAATAAGACAGTATGGCTAGAGCTTAACGAACGAAAGCAAAGTGGTCTAGAAGAAGCTTGGAAAGATCGGCAAAAAGCCTATCAAGTCCTTGAGGGCAATTCTAAGGGGAAACAGATAGACATTGAATGGTTATAATCAGAGGAGTGAAAAGATTATACCTATGTTTTATGATCACTCCTGTTGCTGTAGGAGGAATGCACCAAGAAATGAAGAAGTTAATTAGGAAGGAAGCTGTTATAATCTACAAATACAGATAATGCTGATGACCTGGCCAGGTTATTACCAGTAGAAATAAGAAGTGACTGAATATGAAATTATTTTTTAAGATGACATTTATAATATGGGGATATTTTTGAAGGAGTAAATCAAGAGTTCAGTTTCGATCTTGTTGGATTTTAGATATTAATGAGAAAACCAAGTAGAGGTATCACAAAAGGAGTTGAATATGTAAGACAACAAGGTCTCTGTGGTAGATAGAATTATGAGAGAAACCTCAATAGCCCTCTATAATCCCCTCCTCTTGAATGCAAACAAGACCTGTAATTCACTTCTAGTGAATAGCATATGAAACAAAGTAAAAAAAATTGCAGAAATAATTCATGTTCTTAATAAGTTGATTTTGAGTCAATCTAAAGGGAGATTACCCTGGGTGAGGCTGACCTAATCAGTTTAGCCCTTTCAAAGAAGGTCCAGGACTTTCCTGAAGTTAGAAATGATCTCCTGCTGGCCTTGAAGAAGCAAAAAACTACATTTTGAACTTTCTATGGAGAGGGGTGTCCTCTAGGAGTTGAGGCCCTCAGTCCTATAGCTGCAAAAAACAGAATTCTGCCTACAACTTCAAGCTTGGAAGATGACTTTGAGTGTCAGATGAGAATAAAAACCCAGTCAACAGCTTGACTGTAGGCTTGTGATATTCTCAGCAGAGAATCCACTTAAGTTGTTCCCATACTCTTAACTCATAGAAACTGACCTAATATATGTACGTTGTTTTAAGCTGCTACGTTTATAGTAATTTATTATACAGCAATAGAAAACTAATACAAGCTCAAAAGACAGGTCTAGGCTGAATACATAAATTTAGAAGTCATAAGCATATAGGCAATCACTACACATTGATTACAAAATTAAATTTACTAGAAATATATTATAATTCTAAACGTATATGTACCTAATAGCATAGCATCAAAAAATATAAGGAAAAATTGATAGAACCATAAGAAATTGATAAATCTATCATAAGCATTTTAAAAATATACTTATTTCAGTATTTGATAGAACATTCAGACAAAATTAGCAAGAAAATAAGAATATTTGAATAACAGATTTAAAAACTTTACATCATGGGCACACATAGTATACTCTTTCCAAAATGTAGAAAACATATATTCTTTTCAAGCAGCAAGAAGAAAAACAAAACCAAGCCACATGTATCAGCAGTATAAGTCCATTTTTATAAAA
This sequence comes from Aotus nancymaae, assembly GCF_030222135.1. NCBI lineage: Eukaryota > Metazoa > Chordata > Mammalia > Primates > Aotidae > Aotus > Aotus nancymaae. The sequence goes on along the minus strand of NW_026988432.1, from coordinate 49,532,947 downwards.
CTCAAAGGCAGGCAAAACTAAACAAATTTGCTTGAGGGAGGTACATATGCAAAACAGGGGAATCCTTAATACAAAAATCAGGAGGCTGGTTACCTCTTGAAGAGAGAGAATGAGAATACAGAAGGTATAGGTGAGACAATTTTGAATCCCCTTTTATTTTCCTTACTCTGTTTCCCCTTGCAATAGGTGGGATATGAGCAGAAGTTATACAGACATCTTCAAGGCCTGGTCCCTAAAAACATCCTATAAAATCCTCACATTATCTCTCTTTCTTTTATCTGCAGAGGAACCAGGGGAGGACTTTGAGGCAGTAAAAGGTGGCAGAACTGCTAAATGGAAGTAACCTGGATCCCTGAATGACTGCATGGAGCCGAATTTCTTCACTGATCCTCACAGAATTGTGCCATGAATGTGAAATAGGCCTTTATTGTATTAAATGCCTGAGATGTTTGGTTGGTCAAATCTCCCCTGACTAATCTCCTCAGTTAATCTCCTCTGACAAAAGTAGGACACTTCAAAGATATTGGAAAAATTCTTTCCCTTTAGTGTAATAGTGAATACAGAGGTGTTTTTTTATTATTCTTTAAATTATCAGTATATGTAATTGTATTTTAAACATGAAATAAAATATTTAATGCAAAACAGTGCCAACCAGAACTCTGAAACTTCTGCTATTGATGAAGTAAAGGCTTTTTCACTCTACCTCATTTTTTTGAAATAAAACAAAAATACAAAGTATAAAAACCACTGTCAAGCATACCTGCTAAATTGTTTAAAATCTGGAGGGAAAAGAGAAGAGAACAAGAATCGACACATATACCCTCAAACCTTGAGCTGGATATAGATTTTTGTACAAATAATATCATAGTCCCAAAAGGCTGTCCAGCAAATCTTACCAGAACAGTGGGACATAAATAGGTTATAAGGAAGGTATCTGTTTTTCTACTGAAACTCAGAATAATTGGGGATGTCAGGCTGAAGAAAACAGCACACTCTCCTACGATTTTTATTAGCTATGGAGTGGTCTCCCAGATGAGGGTACTATGGGAGAAAACAGAAAGTCATGACTATGAAATCACAACACAGTGTTAGGGGCTTTGCATGTTTCCAACTTGAGGGTAAGTGAAATAAACTTGGTAACAGAGGATATTTTAGACAAGACCCACACTGGAGCTGTAGAATTCCGTGTACTATCCCACATCATTAGCTCCTCCTGCTATCCCACATCATTAGCTTCCTATAAGAATGGAAAACAGGGGCCAGGTGCGGTGGCTCACGCCTCCCAAAATTCCAGCACTTTGGGAGGCTGAGGCCGGTGGATCACGAGCTCAAGAGATCGAGACCATCCCGGTCAACATGGTGAAACCCCGTCTCTACTAAAAATACAAAAAATTAGCTGGGCACGGTGGTGCATGCCTGTAATCCCAGCTACTCAGGAGGCTGAGGCGGGAGAATTGCCTGAACCCAGGAGGCGGAGGTTGCGGTGAGCCAAGATTGCGCCATTGCACTCCAGCCTGGATGACAAGAGCGAAACTCCGTCTCAAAAAAAAAAAAAAAAAAGAATGGAAAACAATAAAAAAATGGCTTATAGACTAGAGACACAGGCAAGAGTAAAGGATGGACTTGTGGAGGATGTGGTCTAGGCACAAAAGAATTCAGGAGGTAGCATTGCATGAGTCCCCCTAGAAGAAACTCCTTGATCATAAACTCTAGTTATTCATAAAATAAACTAAAATACTCAAAGAGGAAAAGAGTAGTGAAAAGACCAATTTTGTGTACTGATTCCATTTAAATATAAAAATATGAAACATAATATAATAAAAATGTAACCAAAATCTAAAATGAGGAAAGGAAATTGAAAGATTCTATATATTACTTTTATTTTCTTAGTATACAGTAAAAATGACTTGGTGGGGAGTGTACAGTCTTAAGAAGTATTGTAAATGTACAAGGTTCATAAAGAGAATGTGGCTGTTTTACATTTTATTTTACTACAAAAGTGCTTTTTCTAAACTGGTCAGTAAATACCACAAAAAGCAAAAAACAACCACCACCTCCAAAAAAAAAAAAAAAAGAAAAACAGTTAATCAGTGAGTTCTATATGCAATAACAGGAATACTTCTCAAGTAATGATGAGGTATTTATTTATTTCCAACAACTATGATTTTCGGTGTAATTTTGCTTACTTCTGAAGACAGGTTTTATAGTTCTACTTTGCTATTTCTTCTGTGATTGCGATGTTTTAATATGTGTACAAATAGAAGAGCTTCATTCTCCATGGTTTTACTTGTCCTTTCTGAAACTTTAGGTATTAAATATCATGAATGAAAAATGGTTATGTACTTGGTCTAGAGGTCTGCATTCTGTTTGCAGGGGATTCAAATATACTTATAACATCTAGAATTATTCCCTAAGGCACAGTCTTTTACATGGATTTATTATCAAAAGGTTCCATTTGAGCAAAGTCTTATTATCATATTTGTATATTCAATAAAATTAGAGTACAAATAGCTTCCAGCTAATAACTACCTATACAAATTGTTTGCATAGCTATTTTCTTTTAATGTCAAATTCTGTATGGAAGTCTACCTTTCATATTGCTATAAATTCAAACAACTTTTAACTTATGTTATTCATGGTCTTGGTATTTTTTAAAAATATGTGAAATAAAAATGTATTAACAGTTTAACAAGATAACTACATAATATTTTACCCAGTTTTCTCGGGTTTTAAATTCTTAGTGGTATGAGTGTCCTTTGCCCTACCATTGATATCAGTATGAGTAGCATGGGAGTGGGAGGGATAAGGACATAAGAGCAAAGCTATTATATTATTACCTTTATTTTAAGATAATCCATACTTCTTAAGAACATGCTCCTTCTCCACAATAATTTGTTACTATTTTCTTCTTATTAAAACAATGTCAAGTTTAAACTGATTACTAATATTTGTCTTCATATAAGCTGAATATGACCTGTAATTCTTTTAGTAAGGAGATTCTATCATAGTGAATTTTAACCTCAATATGGTGTAGGCTGGCAGTATCGAGACCAGTTATTTTCTGATTTTTCAGAAACTCAACCTTCTTCTATCGAGTGACACCATTTCTTTCAGATTTTTTTGGAAACTTGAAACTCTCCCTCTTTGCTATTATTTATAATAATTTATCAACTACTACATAAAATATGAGGGGAAATAACTATCCATATTCTTATGTTTGGTTTATTATGTTGTACATTAAGATATAAGATACGTTGTATGTTAAGATATAAGAAGATCTACATGTTTTCTTTTTATCAAAAATACCAAAAAGCACCACTCTACTTGCTCTGATTATGTAACCATACATATCTTAAGAAGCCCTAAATGTTATCTTAGCATCATGCAAAGTATTTCTATAGGGACCTGATTAGAAATATTATATCATGGTTTTCTATCCAAGATGGCTGATTAGGAACAGCTCAGGATTGCAGCTCCCAGCAAAAGTGTGGAGGGTGAGTGGATGCTGCATTTCCAGATGGATTTTTATTGCCCACAGACCAGGAGATTCCCAGGTGGAGGAGCCCCACGGGTCACCAGTGTGGCGGGTTCAGCACCCGCGGCTATTTTGGCCGGCGCAACTGTTTTCGCCGGTGCTGCTGTTTGGGCTGGCACCCCGGCGTGACGGTTCTCCATACAAAATACACGGGTCCGGGCACCGTTTTAGCTGGTGATTGGAGCTCCAGGAAGGCAGAGTCACCCATTCATCTGATTAAAAAGGGGACTGAAACAGGGAGCCAGGCCAGGAGATTCCCAGGCAAAAAAGTGCCACGAATCTCAGTGCTGCTGTTTCAGCCGGCACAGTGGGTCACCACACGGGAAATCACACAGATCCCAGCACCTTTTCAACAGGCGACTGGAACACCTGGGAGAGAATTGACCACTCAACTAAAAAAGAAAAAAGAAAGGGGACTCTGAGGCAGGGAGCCAGGTGATCAGGCTTGACTGGTCCCACCCCCACAAAAAAACAGCAATGAGAAAGGCTCTGGATTGAGAGTTTCACAGCAAGCACAGCTGAACCTGGGACAGTCCAGCTCTGTGGGGAAGGGGCGTCCGCTATTACTGAGGTAGTTCACCACTACAGAGGTAGTTTGCCATTGCTGAGGCAGACCACCATCACAGAGAGAGTCTGCCATTATAGAGGTGGGCCACCATTGCTGAGGCAGTTCTAACTACACCAGTATAAACAGGACTAAAGGGAAGTTCACATGGTAGCTGGGCGGAGCCCACAGCAGCTCAGCAAAGCCTCTGCAGGCAGACAGTGACTAGGCTGCCTCCTTGTTGGGCAGGGCAGCCCTGAAAAAAAGCCAGCAGCACAACAGAAACTCATAAATAAAGCCCTAACTCCCTGGGACAGAGCTCCCGGGAAAAAAAAAGGTGGTTTATGAGTTCTGCTGCAGCAGACATAAATGTACCTGCCTAGCAGCTCTGAATGAACAACAGAGCTCATAGCTCAGCACTTGAGCTCCTATAAAGGACAGACTGTCTCCTCAAGCAGCTCCCTGACCCCCATACATCCAAAGAGTCACCTCATAAAGGAGAGCTCAGACTGACATCTGGCAGGTATCCTTCTGGGACAAAGATAGCAGAAGAAGAAACTGGCAGTAACCCTTATTGTTCTGCAGCTGCTGTAGGTGATCCTCAGGCAAGCAGGGCCTGGAGTGGACCTCAGCAGTCCTACAGCAGAGGGGCAAGACTGTTAGAAGGAAAACTAAGAAACAGAAAGAAATAACTTCATCATCAACAAACGGGACGCCCACTCAGAGACCCAATCTAAAAGTCAACAACTACAAAGACGACAGGTGGATAAATCCACAAAGATGGGAAGAAACCAGTGCAAAAAGGATGAAAACACCCAAAACCAGAATGCCTCTCCTTCTACAAGGGATCACAACTCCTCATCAGAAAGGGAGCAAGGCTGGATGGAGAATGAGTGTGATGAATTGACAGAATCAGGCTTCAGAAGGTGGGTAATAAGAAACTTTTGTGAGCTAAAAGAACATGTTCTAACTCAATGCAAAGAAACTAAGAACCTTGAAAAAAAATCTGACAAAATGCTAATGAGAATAAACAACTTAGAGAAAAATATAGGTGAATTGATGGAGCTGAAAAACACAACATGAGAACTTCACGAAGCATACACAAGATTCAAGATTCAACAGCCGAATAGACAAGCAGAAGAAAGGATATCAGAGGTCAAAGATCAACTCAATGAAATAAATGAGAAGGCACGATGAGAGAAAAAAGGGAAAAAAGGAATGAACAAAGTCTCCAAGAAATATGGGACTATGTGAAAAGACCTAATCTACGTTTCATAGGTGTACCTGAATGTGACGGAGAGAATGAATTCAAACTGGAAAACACTCTTCAGGATATTATCCAGGAAGACTTCCCCAACCTAGCAAGGCAGGCCAATATTCAAGTCGAGGAAATACAGGGAACACCACAAAGATATCTTCAAGAAGAGCAACCCCAAGGCACATAATCATCAGATTCACCAGGGTTGAAATGAAGGAGAAAATGCTAAGGGCAGTCAGAGAGAAAGGTTGGGTTACCCACAAAGGAAAGCCCATCAGACTCACAGCAGATCTCTCAGCAGAAACCCTACAAGCCAGAAGAGAGTGAGGGCCAATATTCAACATCCTTAAAGAAAAGAACTTTCAACCCAGAATTTCATATCCAGCCAAACTAAGCTTCATAAGTAAAGGAAAAATGAAATTTTTTGCAAACAAGCAAGTACTCAGAGATTTCATCACCACCAGGCCTGCTTTACAAGATCTCCTGAAAGAGGCACTAAACATAGAAAGGAACAACCAGTACCAGCCACTCCAAAAACATACCAAATGGTAAAGAGCATCAACACAATGAAGAAACTGCATCAACTAATGGGAAAAACAGCCAGCTAGCATCAAAATGGCAGTATCAAATTCACACATAACAATATTAACCCTAAACGTAAATGGGCTAAAAGCCCCAATCAAAAGACACAGACTGGCAAATTGGATAAAAAGCCAAAACCCATTGGTGTGCTGTATCCAGGAAACCCACCTCACATGCAAGGACACACAAAGGTTCAAAATAAACGGATGGAGGAAGATTTACCAACCAAATGGAGAGCCAAAAAAAAGCAGGAGTTGCAATTCTCGTCTCTGATAAAATAGACTTTAAACCAACAAAGATCAAAAGAGACAAAGAAGGACATTACATAATGGTAAAAGGATCAATGCAACAAGAAGAGCTAATGATCCTAAATATATACGCACCCAATACAGGAGCACCCAGATACATAAGGCAAGTTCATAATGACTTACAAAGAGACTTAGACTCCCACACAATAATAGTGGGAGACTTTAACACCCCATTGTCAATATTAGACAGATCAACCAGACAGAAAATTAACAAAGATATCCAGGACTTGAACTCAGACCTGAACCAAGCAAACCTAACAGACATTTACAGAACTCTCCACCCCAAATCCACAGAATATACATTCTTCTCAGCACCACATCACACCTACTCTAAAATTGACCACATATTGGAAGTAAATCACTCCTCAGCAAATGCAAAAGAATGGAAATTATAACAAAAAGTCTCTCAGACCACAGTGCAATCAAGTTAGAACTCAGAATTCAGAAACTAACTCAGAACTGCACAGCTTCATGGAAACTGAACAATTGGCTCTTGAATGTTGACTGGATAAACAATGAATGAAGGCAGAAATAAAGATGTTTTTTGAAACCAATGAGAACGAAGACACAACATACCAGAATCTCTCGGACACATGTAATGAAGTCTCTAGAGGAAAATATATAGCAATAAATGCCCACATGAGAAGCAAGGAAAGATCTAAAATCGACACCCTACTGTCAAAATTGAAAGAGCTAGAGGAGCAAGATTAAAAAAACTCAAAACCTAGCAGAAGACATGATCAGAGCAGAACTGAAGGAAATAGAGACGCAAAAAACTTTTCAAAAAATCAATAAATCCAGGAGCTGGTTTTCTGAAAAGATCAACAAAATAGACCACTAGCCAGATTAATAAAAAAGAAAAGAGAGAATAATCAAATAGATGCAATAAAAAACGATAAAGGGGATATCACCACATTTTCCACAGAGATACAAACCATCATCAGAGATTATTACAAACAACTCTATGCACATAAACTAGTAAACCTGGAAGAAATGGATAAATTCCCGGACGCTTGCATCCTCCCAAGCCTAAACCAGGAAGAAGTTGAAACCCTGAATAGACCAATTACAGGTCTGAAGTTGAGGAAGCAATTAAGAGCCTACCACCCAAAAAAAGCCCAAGTCCAGTTGGGTTCACAGCTGAATTCTACCAGACATACAAAGAGGAGCTGGTACCATTCCTTCTGAAACTACTCCAAACAATCCAAAAAGAGGGAATCCTTCCCAAATCATTTTATGAGACCAACATCATCCTGATGCCAAAACCTGGCAGAGACTTAGCAAGAAAAGAAAACTTCAGGCCAATATCCATGATGAACATAGATGCAAAAATCTTCAATAAAATACTGGCAAACCAATTGCAACAGCACATCAAAAAGCTTATCCACCATGATCAAGTAGGATTCATAACGGGGATGCAAGGCTGGTTCAACATACGCAAGTCTATAAATGTAACTCACCACATAAACAGAACCAAAGACAAAAACCACGTGATTATCTCAATTGATGCAGAGAAGGCCTTTGACAAAATTCATCAGCCCTTTATGCTAAAAACTCTCAATAAACTAGGTATTGATGGAACGTACCTCAAAATAACAAAAGCAATTTATGACAAACCCACAGCCAATATCATACTGAATGGACAAAAACTGGAAGCATTCCCTTTGAAATCTGGCACTAGACAAGGATGCCCTCTCTCACCACTCCTATTCAATATAGTATTGGAAGTTCTAGCCAGAGCAATCAGGCAAGAAAAAGAAATAAAGTGTATTCAAATAGGAAAGGAGGAAGCCAAATTGTCTCTATATGCAGACGACATGATTGTATATCTAGAAGACCCCATCATCTCAGCTCAAAATCTCCTGACACTGATATGCAACCTCAGTGAAGTCTCAGTATACAAAATCAATGTGCAAAAATCACAAGCATTCCTATACACCAATAACAGACTTAAAGAGAGCCAAATCAAGAACGAACTGCCATTCACAATTGCTACAAAGAGAATAAAATATCTAGGAATACAACTAACAAGGAACGTAAAGGACCTCTTCAAGGAGAACTACAAACCACTGCTCAACAAAATAAGAGAGGACACAAACAGATGGAGAAACATTCCATGTTCATGGTTAGGAAGAATCAATATCGTGAAAATGGCCATACTGCCCAAAGTAATTTACAGATTCAACGCTATCCCCATGGAGCTACCAAGGACCTTCTTCACAGAACTGGAAAAAAATACCTTAAACTTCATATGGAACCAAGAGAGCCTGCACAGCCAAGTCAGTTCTAAGCAAAAAGAACAAAGTGAGAGGCATCACACTACCAGACTTCAAACTATACTACAAGGCTACAGTAATCAAAACAGCATGGTACTGATACCAAAACAGCATGGTACTGGTACCAAAACAGAGATACAGACCAATGGACCAGAACAGAGGCCTCGGAGGCAACACAACACATCTACAATCATCCAATCTTTGACAAACCTGACAAAAACAAGCAATGGGGAAAGGATTCCCTGTTTAATAAATGGTGTTTGGGAAAACTGGCTAGCCATGTGCAGAAAGCAGAAACTGGACCCTTTCCTGACACCTTACACTAAAATTAACTCCAGATGGATTAAAGACTTAAACATAAGAGCTAACACCATTAAAACCCTAGAAGAAAATCTAGGCAAAACCATTCAGGACATAGGCGTAGGCAAGGACTTCATGACCAAAACACCAAAAGCATTGGCAACAAAAGCCAAAATAGACAAATGGGACCTAATCAAACTCCACAGCTTCTGCACAGCAAAAGAAACGATCATTAGAATATATCGGCAACCAACACAATGGGAAAAAATTTTGCAGTCTACCCATCTGACGAAGGGCTGATATCCAGAATCTACAAAGAACTAAAACAGATTTACAAGAAAAAAACAATCCCATTCAAAAGTGGGTGAAGGATATGAACAGACACTTTACAAAAGAAGACATACATGAGGCCAACAAGCATATGAAAAAATGCTTATCATCACTGGTCATTAGAGAAATGCAAATCAAAACTGCATTGACATACCATCTCACACCAGTTAGAATGGCGATCATTAAAAAATCTGGAGACAACAGATGCTGGAGAGGATGTGAAGAAATAGAAACACTTTTACACTGTTGGTGGGAGTGTAAATTAGTTCAACCATTGTGGAAGACAGTGTGGTGATTCCTCAAAGACCTAGAAATAGAAATTCCATTTGACCCAGCAATCCCATTACTGGGTATATATACAAAGGATTATAAATTGTCCTACTATAAGGACACATGCACACGAATGTTCATTGCAGCACTGTTTACAATAGCAAAGACCTAGAACCAATTCAAATGCTCATCAATGATAGACTGGACAGGGAAAATGCAGCACACATACACCATGGAATATCATGCAGCCATCAAAAACGATGAGTTTGTGTCCTTTGTAGGGAAATGGATGAACCTGGAAACCATCATTCTCAGGAAACTGACACAAGAACACAAAATCAAACACTGCATGTTCTCACTCATAGGTGGGTGTTGAACAATGAGAACACATGGACACAGAGAGCGGAGCATCACTCACGGGTCTGTTGGGGGAAATAGGGGAGGTACAGTGGGGGGTGGGGAGTTGAGGAGAGAGAGCATGGGGAGAAACGCCAGATATAGGTGATGGGGAGGAAGGCAGCAAATCACACTGCCACGTGTGTACTATGCAACAATCTTGCATGTTCTTCACATGTACCCCAAAAGCTAAAATGCAATTAAAAAAAAAGAAATAATATATCATACGTTTTTATGGTATGAGGAATATTTTAAATATTGATTTTGAAGTTAAAATTTTCCTGAAGAAATAAATTTTTATTTACAAATTTGTAAATATATTTTTTAACCTCATTTACTTTATGCCTCACATAGAACCTGCACTCAATGGAATTTGTTGACTAAACAGAGAGCTTTGTTTTTCAATATTTTTATACCTATGTTGTTGGGCTCTAAGTATCTGCTTCTAATCTGTAAGTACTAACAGTGCTTGCCAGTCTTCCTGAAGTTGTAGAGTTGAGAATCACACAGGATCCTAAATCTCACTGCGGCCCTGGCCAGATCTATTCTACACTGCAGCCCTGGGCAGATCTATTCTACACTGCAACTGCATTCTGCTAGGTTATAGACATTTTAGTGAGAATCATCAGTAATCTCATACTTGGTTTTGTAGGCGAGCACCAATGTTTAGGAAAGAGATGAAAGAATAAAACACATATTGCCATAGATGACTAATTTCCTTTTAAATTTTCTCATGTCAATAAGTTCTCATATATAGCGAGATAATGGAAAAAATTTATTTTATCTAATATTTGCAATATTATCATATTTAAGTATTATCTCCTATATTAACTGAAACATATTCTTCTAAGGATCACTTTTTCTTCAGTGTTGATATATAAATTATGGAATTATTACACAATGTTGAATGACGATATTTAGATACTTTAGAGAAGACACTATTAATTAAACAACTTTCAAACGTTTAAGCTCACTTCAATATATAAAAATTATTTTATCCTTTGGATAGCTAACTTAAAATCATATGATACTTTTTCTAATTTTTGTTTTGAAAAATGTCTAGCCTACAGAAAATTAGCAATAATATAACTAATGGTATATAATCCTCATCTAGATTAAAAAATTGTTAACATTTTACCATTATTATTTGCCTATTTCTCCCTCTCTTACACTTAAAAAATTTCTTTTTGCTGAACCCTTTGAAAGTTGCAGATATGAGATTTCACTTCTAAACACTTTCAAATATATCCTCTCCCTAAAGACACATTCTTCTATATAACCCCAATGTGATGATCACACTCAAGAAATTGAACAGGGATGTAATACTGTTATATGAGTTATAGCCCAAATTCGCATTCCTTCCATAGTCCCAATATTATCCTTTATAGATTTTTTTTTTCATACAGAATCTAATCAAGAAGGATGGATGTCTTGCAATTAGTTGCCAGGTCTCCTAGTCTCTGTTATTCCTGAACAATATTCCAGGCTTTTTCTGTTAATCACACTGACATTTTTAAGTATCCGGGCCAGTTGTATTGAAGAAAATCTACCAGTTTGGTTTTGCCTGATCATTTCCTCATGATTAGACTCAGGTTAAACATTTGTAACAGAATACTTTAGAGGGGATTTTTGTGTCATTCTTCATGTATCATAAAAAAAAATACATGATTTCCATTTCTATGACTTCTAGTGATGTTGTGTTTGATCATTTGGTTAGCTGGTATCTTTCAGACACCAACTGTAAAGGTACTTTCCCCCTTTTCAATTAACAAGCAATCTGTGGGGTGACACATAGAGATAATATGAATGAACATCCTGTCCCCATCAACCATTCACCCAATGGTGGATGATATTTTTTTATTACTTTTGTCATGGCGGTTGCAGAAAGGTGGCTCTATTATTCTATTATTTCTTTTAATTATCAGCTTATATTCTTCAGTGAAACAGAGCTTTTCCTTCTCTCCACCCAATCTGTGCATTCACACACTCTGGGTTCATGGATGCTTTTCTTATTCAATGCGCTCTAATCCATTACGTACCTTATTACTCTTTACGTACAAAGATCCCAAATTTGACCAGAGAGAGTCCTTTAAATCTGGCTATGTCCTTCTGATGTATCCCCCTCTTTTGTTTTTCAGCAATTCCTTGCTTTCTGGGACAAAATGTTCCAGAGTTTCCCCTAAACTCATTGAAGCAAGAATATTTTAAATAAAAACAGCTAACCCAACTCAGTTTTAATGCAGCATATTGAATTTAGTCACAAGTGTTAGCATAGTATCTAAAACATAGTAAGTGCCCATCAGTATGATAGATGTCTTCCTTAACTATTTTATACCTGGTTTGACGCCTTCGTGCAATTCTTAAAAATATAAACCTTTAATTTATAGCATAGACTTTCATATTACTTTTTGAATTTCACATATTTTTCTTTATTTTAATTTTTGTTCTTCTTTATTTTCCTTATTTTCATATGTGGGTCATATGACTAGATAACTTTCAGAGGATTTTCATTTTCTCCAACATGGTAAAATCTTAGACCACTTCTTAATGCCAGAATGTACACAAACAGCAGAGCATAAAACCCCCATAAACTAAAGCCTTTTAAAATTCCTGAAATTATCAAGGGATTTCATATGTCAAAGGAAGTAATATAAAAGCATGCCTGGGCATTTATTTACTTTAGGGGGATAAGAAATTCAACACACCTGCCATACTTTCTAAGTAAATGTAGCACCACTCAAATCACATCTAAATTATGGAGAGGAAAAAGAAATAGAAGAAAGAGGAGTAGAATATTTGGAGAGGTCACAAAGTATCATAGCTTACAAAATTGCTTTAATTTACTTATTTATGTATTTTTCATTAAAATGTAAGGGTGGGTATGTATGTATGTGTGTTTGCACATGGTATATGCATGTAACTTTGTACATGTGGAGTTAAAGATGTTCACTCAACATTTATTCGACAAATATTCATTATACTTCCACTCTGAAGCATGTGCTGTAGTATTTGGTAGGAATACAAGGACCATCAAAACTAGACAGACCCCTATCTTAGTGGTTAATTAATTATACAAATAAATGTGAATTTGCAACTCTTGATAAGTGCAATGGCTACAGATACATAAATGTGTATATATTTATATGTGTATTATAAAGGGATTTAACTCAATTTGGGGGAAGAGATGGCTCATTTGAGGAAACGACATTTGAGTTGATATTTTTAAAGTGTCAACTAAGAGTTAACTAGGGAATGACTGAGTTTGTGTTTTTAGGGGATGGGGGATGGGAGAAAGCTGGAATGTTAGGGCAGCTTGAAGAAAGCCAGCCAGCTGAAGCTGAGGAAAGAATGAAAGCATCAAAAGAGATAAAAGCGGAGGAGGCTGACCTTACTGGACTGCAAAAATCAGGCGCTGAGTTTTGGTCTTTATCTTAAATAAAGCAATGGTAATTCATTTAAGTGGTATTTGTAGTTGGAAGGGTGATAGTTATCATATTTGCATTTTGAAAAGCTCCCTCTGGTATTCCATTTGAGGATGAATTTGGGGTGAGGAACAATGCCAGGAGATCAGTCACGAAGCTATTGTTGTTTTCTACACAAAGGATGGTGAAAGCTTACACTTGTGTGATGGCAGAGGCAGATTTGTAATAAATTTTGGAGGTCAAAATCAAAGCCTTGGTAATGGAGTTGAAGGGAAGTAATGTCAAGATTAAAACCAGATTGGACTATGGGAACCCTGCATCTTTGAGGTGAGATGAGCAGAGATCATGAGTTTGATTTTGACATGTTTCATTTGATGTTTCTTTAAGATAGACAAGAAGAAATGCCAGATAGAGAGCTGGATCTACAAGTAGGCAATGTAGAGGGACTTTCTGAGCTGTGATTATGTGTTACAGAGTGTTCTGCATTAAATATATTATATCAATAATGTCAAGACATTCTTACTGGATAGTAGTTGGTGTATGTATATTGAGAAACCCCAAGGTGAATCAAAGGTCGGAGTTATTAGATGAACAAGCTCTAGGACCTCAGATTTCAGTTATTTTCAAATTCATTTCTATTCTAAATCCTGTTCTAATTCCCTGATCTGTAAAATCTCAAAAAATTACTTTGCTAGAGTTTTAGCAGTAGCAAGTGGTGTATTTATAGGTTGAAGTTACAAAAGTGTTCATGCAAGTGGAGGATTAGTATTTAAATTATTTAACAATCAAAACAATTTGGGCTCCAGCTACAAATAACCAGTAAGACTAAACCAGTGCATCTAGCTGAATGCCAGACCTGCTAGAGTAATAAAATCTCATTCTCTGATAATAAAAATTTCTAATTGAAAATAGAGTGCAAATATTAGAAGGTAAAAGGGTGTTGATAGTTACTGCTTTTTGTCCAAAAAATGTCAATAACACCTAAGCATTTTTTAAAATAACTTGGGAAATTAATCTTTTAGAAAAAAAAACTAGCCTCATTCTAACCTACTGTTCAAAGAATCCTGTGAAAAAACTAAATTAATTTAGATATTCATTTCTTTAAAACTGTGCCTATTTAATTTTAAAAGGTATTCATTAAAATATATAATTAACATCATTTTATCTAAATCCTTATGGACTATAGTTGCTTAAAGTAAGCTGGAACTATAGGTCACCGCTTTAATTCCATCTGTGAAAAGAAAAAAAAAAGAAAACAATAGAAATGACCACAAAATTAAGTGGAATTTTGGGCTTCTTGTTCCTGAAACTAATGGAAAAGTAAGTATTGCATTCTTCATTTGAATTGACAGTGTTGTCTTATTTGGTTTTCTCATTTTCACATATATCTAATAGAGGCTTCTGAAATTTCTTTCACCACATTAACTGGGTACATATATTTTTTCTTAACCATATTCTTTAGTGTTACAGAGTTCAGTTTAGGGTAGTATTTAAGTACTATCGTAAAAGGAGGCACTCTGAAAATGGGACAGGAATGTGTCATATCTGTTTACTCCAACAAAGAAGGTTTCCTCTTATATAGTAGAGTTAACAGTACAAAGAGGAAGGAGGGCTTTATTTTCACAAGCTTTCCCTCTATTCCATACAAAAATAAAAAGCAGAGTAAAAGGCAGATATTCCAATAAAATTTCACTGCCTATATAGATCTTTGTGCCGTTCAAATGAAAGAAGCACCTTATTTTCCTTATCACCTCCCCAATCCAACAACCTCAATTTCATCTTCTCTGAATTCCCATTGCACCACTATACTCGTTATTAGAAACTGTAACAAAAGTAAACCAAATAAAGTTAGGGGTCAGTCTGAGGTTGAATGTTGGGCCATTCAATTGACCAAGAAGCTTCCAGTAAGAATGAACAATACACAGCAAAACAATCACAGATCAAATTGTGTTCTGCACAATTGCTGCATCCTCTTTGTAGGAAAAGCTGCCTCTCCTGATTGGGTAAAACATGCCCTTCTTTGTAGAGAATATTGTGATTGTGTCAAAGCAATTTGTTGTTCACACACATACACACAACACACACACATATACTATTGACTTCAATCTCAAGTGCTGTGCTTACATTAAAAAGCTTCTTTCTTTAAAAAGAATAAGACACACAATGGTCTAAAAACACATAAGATGGAACCTGAGTGGGAAGAAATCTAAGAAAAAAATCACACAATTTAATAAATTCAAGATGCTGTAGCTAATACTGAAATGATATTTCATATTAACTCTTCATTTTCAAGAGCAAAACTTAAGTTACAGTCCAGTAGACAGAAGTTAGAAAGTTTGAATTTCATTCTCAATTTCTTCCTTGCTTCTGGGATCCTATACTTTCCTGTATGTTGTTTATATGAGTAATCTTCAAAATCCTCTAATCTCTCTGCAAATACTATATATTGCACAAAGAGAAGAGATGTTGGTGTGCTTTTAGGATGTCAACAGTGCACAGATTAAATACCTCTGAAACAGACAAATTCGGCCACACCCCTTCCCCTCAACTTCTAATATGCTAGCACAGGATGCATCTATCACAAGCAACAGAACAACTTTCTAATACAGCAGTTTATTTGGACTGTAATAGTTTTGGGGCTTTTACTATAAGCATACTTTATAGCACTGTGTTTTGTGGTATAACTTCCAGGATTGGACTAGTGCAGTTCTTTTTTGCATAAGCATGTTTCAGGGCATTAAAAATATAAGCCTTAATAATAACTCCTTTCCTGTTTTCTCAAAGCTTAAAATTATGTGTATATACATACATGGTTTCATAAATATTCACATATATACATTATACATGCATGCATATGTGTGTGATAATGTCTGTCTATATATAAATATATATACATATTTATGTGTGTATATATAGTTTATACATATATGTATACATATATATATATATATATAAAACATTCCACATATATATGTAGACTTTCAATGCTTTCTGGAGATAGACATTTAAGCAAAGTTAAGGCCTGAGACTATTAAAATATTATCTAGCATGTACTTCAGTTTGTCACCACTTATTGTCACCCAAAAAAAGACAGATTCCTAAGAGAAATGAGGACCAGAAGAAGTGAATTTTTGTAAAGGTGACAGTGACAGAAAAAGGTTAGAACATGACCTATGTGAGAGCAGTGAGGTTTGTAGTTCTGGTCCATTAGAGGTGGGGGACCAGTGAACAAATGGGATGGTCCTACTTAAAAGAAGTAAAGATAGATAGGTAGGGGCACGAAAAATAATCCATGCCTACATAAAAATCTTGGTTATCTGGCTCTATGGCTCTCATAATGGCAAATAACACCCCTACAGAATATTTTAGTTAGGGCTGGGTAGGGTCAGGGTTGTCACAAATTATTGGTGGGTGGGGAGGGGTTGGGGGTGCTATTGGCTTTTAGTGTGTATGTGGTGAGGCAGTCCAATTTAATGAAGAGTTTTTCCAAAAATATTTCATATAAAGTTTACATGTCCTATTGAACTAAATGTTATATCAACCTGTAGAATCTGATACATAATCATAATTAAGAATTTTATTTAAATTCCCACCAAAAGCCCAGCAATTTACAATAATGATAGTTTAATTATTTCATGAACTCCGTCTTCTAACGCTAGAATTGATAGACTACAATGTTGATAGAAATTAAACTTAAGACCAACTCAGCACCAAATCAGTAATTTTTATTTTGGAAGTATTTTACTTATTGACAATATGGTGAGTAACCTGCAGCTCTTGAAATAGAATTCACATTAGTAACAACATGAAAATGTTCTAGAAAGTAATTTTGGGATTTTAGTGGAAGCATATTAATGGTATTTACTCTCTCATTTGCAAAATATCATACTTTTACATTTTCTCCACTCCAAGAGTCTATCATTTGACTTTGCAAATTTTCCTTATTCCATTACTTCCTTCTTTCTGTTATGATATACAAATAAGTCTGGGTTATATCTCGACACTAGTTTAAGTCTATCCTCATTCTTTCACTTTCATGTACTTCCTGCACAGGATGCCTTTTGATGTTTTATTTGTCTTAAATTCAAATTTATTCATCATATATTCATGCAAGTGCTGATTTTACTATGTGTCTAGTGATGTTATCCCCAAGCATCAGTAGTGAAATACACATTTTATTACACATTACTGTTATTTTATTCGCTTTTAAAAATTACAGCTATATTCTGTAATTTTTATGATGCCTTTTGAAGATAATAAGGGGGTAACAAAATGTGTTTTTTAAAAAGAGGACAGAGTCCAAGAGGGTCAAGGATCATAGTCTGGTCCATGATGATTACTCAATGCATGAGAGAAGACAGCAAATCACAAGTCTTCTACATTTACCTCTGTACTGCTTCATTTCATGACTATCATGTATTAGCTGATCCCCTGATGGCCAGAAAGAGTTAACTCTCCAACCTAACTAATCTAACTTTCTATGAGGTAGCTGGATGAGGAGTCGGGAGTCCAGGTTTCTAGTTTCTGCTCTGCCACTACCACTGTGACCTTTAGCAGTTCATCATGATCACTGTAGGTCCCCATTATTTCTGTAACTGTAAAATGAGGACACGGGAATAAATTACTTTTAAGGTTCTTTCCAGCTCTATTAAAAAATGCATAATCTTGATCCTAAGACTTAGGCACTGATAAGAAGAAACGGATTCCTTTAATAAATGTATATAAAATTTATCCTGTGGGTCTCAATTATATTTCCAACCACAATATTTCTTTTAAAATATTCAGTCTAGTCAAGTCTTTAAAAAATGCCATGCCTTATAAAAAATGAAAATGTTTCCTCAAAAAAAAGCATTCCTACACTTTATGCAGTGAGCACATTTATGATGAGAACATAGTCTCTATTCGGAAGTCTCTATACATCTACTTTTCTATCACCATTTTCCTTACTTCTATAAAAGTTACAGTTTTGCTGTGAATTTTTGAAATACAAATGGTCTTATCTTATTTTCCAATCATATATTTTTGGCAGTTCTAACCTTCCACACAGAGATTTTCTAAATTCAAATAGTCCACAGAACTAATAATTCAACAAAATCTATGTCTAACTAAACACTGACTATAAACAAGATGTTTAATGCTATGTTATGAATCAGCTTCTTGCTCAAGTAACTCATCCACAACCAATTTTGCCCTAGTGCTTTTGAAAAACACAATAGAAATCTGTTAAATTAGCAGTCTTGCTGAACTTCAACTATTTTATCTAACCTGGTCCACTGTAACAATAATTGAGAGCTTCTCTTTGATGAAATGTGTTTTTGATTTGGAGTATAGGTACAGAGA
Source organism: Aotus nancymaae (assembly GCF_030222135.1). Taxonomy (NCBI): domain Eukaryota; kingdom Metazoa; phylum Chordata; class Mammalia; order Primates; family Aotidae; genus Aotus; species Aotus nancymaae. Next base: position 49,514,386 of record NW_026988432.1, on the reverse strand, counting down.
TCAAATGGACCAAACTCCTTATTTAGATGGCTTCTTGCTATTCCTTCTCTTGGAAAGGACATATTCATATCTAAGGCCTAGGAATGCCATTTAATGCCAAACACATATGTATGCTTTAGGAAAACACTTAAAAATGCAGTGCATTCATAGTAAGATGCACACATTAATACATTCTTATTTGGTTTTCAGGAGCACCCCATTATCACCTTTTAAAATATATTAACCACCTCTTTTACATGTAAAGTGGGACTGAATTTCTCAAACTTTGACTCTAAGACTTTTATTTTTGCTGGGAACATATCTAGTCCTTAACATACATTCGTTAAACTGGTATACAATCAAGTTTTGATCATCTTTCTGTGAATTACATATAATCTCCTGCAAAGTTTCATACCAGGTTTGCTTACTTCTGCCACCCAACTTGTTTCTGGGAAGGCTGTCCATCTTCCTCACCTCCCCACAAATGGGTTTTGGTGTTTGAGGTATGAAAGCTCATTTAAAAATTAACCTAAACACAACAAAATAATTAGAAAGACAACTTGCCCACAATAACAATGAAAATCTTTTTCAAACTAGACATGCAATACATTCCAAAGACAGACACAGATGACTTTTTAAATTACCATGATTTTACATTATCTTTGACTCTGTTTCTCTCATTAACATGAATAATTCAGAGTACTTACTATACATGGTGAAACCGTTTCCCCTAAATAATTCATTTTTAGTATACAGAAAAACAAGATGTAACATGTTCTTATGTAATATCCAAAGGCTTTAATTAGACTATATTTTTAAAGGCAACTTTACTTGCAAAATTATCTATAGTTTGGGTTTATTCTGTCCAATGCCATCCTTCTAAATTAGGAGAATCTTAACACTTTCAGATCAAAAAGCAGTATAGAGCAGTGTAGCTGGTGATAATTCCCCACTTTTTCTTGGTTCCTGATAACCTTCAAGTGCATATCAATTATTTGCAAAGTATGAAAAAGATCATCATTATCTTTTTCCTCAAAAAATATGAAAATGCTTTAGGATATTGAGCCTATATTTGAGTGAAGAGAATTTTCCTAATCTGCTGTCTATGCTAAAGGAACAAACTATTTATTATGTAACTGAGATTTGAATGATAAAAAATACTCTAATATTGAAGTTTTAATTAGAGCAAACACCCCTAAATGGGAAACTTTTCTTGGATAGGGGAACTGAATATCTCAAATTTTGCTTTATTGATGACACCGACAAAACAAACAATGTAAATCTATCTGCTGATTACATACCAACTCATCCAGATTCCCAAATACAAATATAAAGAACACTATAGAAGTAAACATGTTATTCATATCCTATCTCACATCCTTTGCCATTCATATCCAATATTTATATGGGCAACATTGTGTATTTCTTAGTTCTACCAAATTTGGAGTTTATAATATTAAGTTAGTCTCTTATTTTGTAAATTCTTTCTTGGAAGATGTTACACTCTCCTGGAAACCACACTAACTTTCTGAAGTCACAGGGCTGTTTAATGCACTGCTTCAGAGCATCAAATGTATCCTTGTGACCAGGAAGGAGAAGAAGGTCATCAGGAGGACCCTGCAGCTGTACTAATTTCCAGTTTCTGGTAACAAAAACGTGGTGGGAAAAAAGCAATCAGATTTTTACTGTAGTATACGCCAGCCTTGGCCAAATGCTTTGAAACTTTTAAAATGCCTTCTTTCATTGAAAATAAAAGAAGCAGAGCTTGTGGTGTAATAAGCCAAACACAACAGTTACTGAACTTGGGTCAACATCAGATACCATTACAGCTTTCAGGATGGTCATGGGAATGTATGGCATGAGTAAGTACATTTTGATACCTGTGAAAATAAAACATTGTGCTGTAAGTGAGTGGGAGAGAACAGATGGTTGGTAATGATTTAAAACATTTATGTTTTTGGACTATCACCAAGCCTCTGTATTAAAAAAAATATGGTGTTTAGTTGGTACACACCAACATCTATATGCAAGGTGCTCATTTTCTGGAGGACGGTACTGTAATGAAGGAGATAAAAGCCAAATGAGGGAAGAGGAACATTCTTCTTGTTTTCTGGAGGTATTCAGTGTGTGCTATTTCTTATTGACTACATGCAATCTAAATGTTTTCCATGTGATGAGAGGATTTTAATTTTTCCTCAATTACTAGTCCACTGTAAGTGCCTAGGAATCATATTCTGTTTGTCTGGTGTAGAACTGTAATATTGTTTTGTAAATTTGATTCACTTTGACTGAAGCTCTTATACCCTTTGAGCAATAATAAAAAGTGGTAATAAAAAGTGGTAGTTCCGGGTACTCTTGCCTATGAAAAACAATAGCATTCACCTTCTCCTCAAGCGGGTTGGCAGGCATATGGTGTTATGATTATGTACTAGAATTAGCAGGTACCAGGCAACTGAATCAGAAGACAGATAAATATTAAATATGGTCACACTGCAACTGGGTGTGTATATATGAGTTGAAAAGAAGCCCATGTCCTTCAAACTGAGAGGAATAATAATAGTGTAAACAAAATTGTGCAAGATAGATTAATGCAATACTGAGGTTAAAGCAAAGAAAAATAAACATTGGTAATCTCAATTATCAGAAAAACGGAGAAAAGGAGTCCTATTAAGCATCCACGGCGTTTTGATTTGGATCTAATAGCATGATGGGGGAAAAAGTCACACACACACACACACTGTATATTATTCACTTGCCATCGCTTTCAAAACCCTGGGAATTATGCAGGCACAGTTTGTTTGTGGGAGGGAGCTGGGGGTGGACCGCAGAGAGAGAAAGGAGGAAGGCCTGCAGCTCTAGACTTGGCACCTGTGAACTTAGTTGGAAATAACTCCTGACAGGCATCAACCAGAACACCTTCTAACAGAAACATGCGGATAGGCAGGATGTTCAAACGGGGCAGAAGAGGGAGCAGGTAACCGTGTGAAAGTAACAGCAGCAGAAATAAACACACCATTCCTTCTTTCCCCAACCCACGAGCAAAAAAGCCCCTCCTCAGATAGCCCCTCCCAACCCCTCTGCTCGGGCCAGGATCGCACCTAATTTCCCTCCCACCTCGCCCGCTGCTTGCACCGGAGCCCGAGCCAGGTCTCGGAGTTTGGGATTGACGCAAAGGAGGCACCCCCGCAGCAGAGATGCTCGACTTTCTGCCACACACGCTGGAGGACAGGACAGACTGGCAGCAGAAACTCAAGACTGCTCTTCCTGCCGTCCTCCTTTCCACCTCTGCCTGCCCCAAGCCGGGTCTGGCCCCGGAATCCTGGAGTCCAGGGTGCCCCGCTGGGGCGCAGGAATGCAGCTGAGGTAGCTGACAAGTTCAGGCGCCCGTCCTCCTCCAGCGCCCCCTCAAAGTCAGGATCCCCTCCCGCTCCCGCCCCCCACCTCCTGTCCTCCGTCCGCTGAAGTGAAGGGAAGTGGGCTGGAATACTGGAGGAGGGGGAGATGGGAAAAGGAAGATGCCTCCCGCATCCCCAGCGGCGAAGCACCTGGAAAGGTGAGGGCGCACGTTCCCGACCCCCAGAGCCCGCTCCCGGCGCGGATACCCAGCAGCGCCCAGTCCAGGGCCCCCCAGCCCCAGCCCCAGCCCCAGCCGCAGCCGCAGCCGCAGCCCCAGCGTAGTTACCTCACGGGCCGCTGCCCGGAGCCTGCAGGTGCTGCTGTTCCAGGAGCGCAGCTTCGGAGGAAACTTCGCCGCTCTCCGGGGCAAACTCCCGCGCACTCCTGGCCGCCGTGAGGTGGCTGAGAGCGGAGCGCGGCCCCGGGCGCGGGGGCAGCTCGGAGTCGGGCGCTCACCCTGGCCCCGGCCCTCGCGCGTCCGGCCGGGCTGGGGCTGCGGCGCCGCCTCCGCGCCCGCTCCCGCCCGCGCCCCCGCCCGCCAACCGGGCAGCTCCGCCTCCCACTTCTCTCCCTCGCGCCTGCCGCCCGCCCTGCCTCCTCCCGCTCTGCCTTTGTGGCTCTCTCGTCCCCTCTTTCCTCTGACTTTCTGGCCTCGCCTCCGCCGGCGACTCGCCCTCCCTCCCAGCCCCAAGTCCCAGGGCTCAGGTGCCACCCCACGCCCAGTCGGGAAAGTGATTACCCTCGCAGTTCCTTCCCAGTTCGCCCTCTCCTCTCCCCTGCCCTGGGGTCCTCTCCTAGATTTTCTAGAAACCCAGTCTTGAGGGAGACCTTCATGGGTTAGAAGACTGTCGCAAACGTTAACTCCAAAGTCAGAATGTGTTTTGCTTTACAGGCAGGAGATGGTGTTTGTTTGTTTTAATGCATCGATTATAATAGATCAATAAAGTGCTTGTTATAAGTACGGCTAAGTTCAGCAGCAGGTTTGCCTAAACCAGGGCTCCCTCAAAATGAGCGTAGTACCCGTTCGTAATATTCGAGGCCTAGGAGTTTTCTCAGGCCACGCATTTCCAAAATCAGACAAGCTGAAGTTGGCGGTTTTAAAGGAGTTTGCAAAGACCAAGACTACAATAACATTTTTTAAATTAGTAAAGGAAACACCAGGCTTTGGGAGGCCCAGGCGGGAGAATTACTTGAAGCTGTGAGTAAAAGGCTGCAGTGAGCTCTGACCCTGCCTGTGCACTCCAGCCTGGGCAACGGGCAAGACCTTGTCTCAAAAGGAAGACAGAGAGACAGAAAATAAAAAATAGTTCATTAAGGTTTAAAAATTAGTCCTAAACATTATGCTAGCAACAATATGACCAAACTAGGGCAAATAAAAATGAATGAATCCTTGATTGCTTATTATGCATTCAGATGATTTCTATAAATTAACAAAGAAAAACTCAACTTTTAAAAAAATCGTTAACTAGTTAAACCTACGTTATTATGACATTAGAATTTTGTTGCTGTTGCTGAAACTGAAATGTTAGCCTTATGCATTTCAGGTAGGTCTTATTCTTACTAATAGTTTAGGAATAACACATCTGGTAGTAGTGAACTTTAATTCACTGAAGAATTACCATTATAGGATTTGTTTGCTTGATTCTACTTTCTTTTTAAACACAGCCTGATTTATTATTCTGTCACAAGTGTTTTATTTTCATGTATTTTTAAAAATTGTGGTAAAAAACACATTTTTACAATTTTTAGTGTACAGTTCAGTCATGTTAGCATACATTCACATTGTTGTGAAATAGATCTTAAGAATTTCTTCATCTTGCAAACCTGAAACTTTATCCATCAAACTCCCCCTTTTCCTCTCCCCTCTAGCACTTGGTAATTACCATTCTACTTTCTGCCTCTATGAATTTGACAATGTTAGATCTCTGATATGATTAATATCCAGAATATGTAAAGAGCTCCTACAACTCAACAACAAAATGTCAAGCAACCTGATACAAATGGGCAAAGGACTTGAATAGACATAAGAGTTTAATTTTTAAAATTTGTATATCTACTGGTTTCATTTTTGTTTTGTTTTGTAGATTTTCTTATTTCAGCTTAATTGTACAGGAGTTTTAAAGTTATGAATGTCATATAAACATTATTGAAAATTTGGAAAATTGAAAAAAGTAAACAAATCATTCTACAAGCAAACCATTGTAATAAAATTTGCTGATTTATTATTAACTTTTAACCCAGAATCAATCCTTCATACAGGGAAGATCCTCATTCTCCAATAGGATAAATGTTTCCTGAGTTGAACTTTTAAAGAAACAAGCTAATGCTTCCATGCCTGGTAGGCAATTGATGAGTGCTCCTTGAATGAACTAATCATTTAACTTATTCACTCTTGGTTTGGTTCCCCATGTATCCATCCATGTTCTATGAATTCTTGGAGTTGGTACTATCCATTATATCACAGCAATGAGGAAATTCAGGCCAACCTTGTAATACATGAACTCTATCTTGGCTGCTGCAAGTCATACAAATTTTGTGGCCTGTGCCTTCTCAGAATTTGAGCAAGAATATCATTATAACTGTATTATTTATACATTGAAAAGTTTTAGTAGGTAACAGGGGAATTGGGCATGATCAGATCAACGTATTGAATTTGCTTCATTGATGAGCTACTAGACATTGCTAGTCCATTGTGGAATTTTCCAGCCTTAAGAATCTATTTTATTCACTTAGCTATCACAGTAAATCAAATACTTAGAACTGTGGCTGTCTTTCATTTCTACACCTCTGTTTAAAACTGATTTTAAAAATTTGAAGAATTACTGTTATAGGAAACTGAATTTTGTTAATATCCAAGTTGATGAATAAAGGATCAAAAAATTACCTAAAATGTATATCAAGCACCAGTATAAGATGCATCTTCTCATGGTATTTGATTAGGGGTTTTATTGTTAAGTGAAAATACCGCCTTTTAATTTTATAGTTAAACTAATTTAATTTTACACAGTGAATTATTTCTAAAACATTAGTTCACAGCATGTTTCTAAACTCTCCAGTCTATTAATTTTGTTTAGTTCTTTCAACTTCTTAAAATGTTTAACTATTGACTGTTTCTGGACAAGTGTGAAGCTTATGGATCATTGATCCTTTGATGAATAGGTTAGTAACAATTATGGTCATAAAAGTGGTTTCTGCATCAAACCTCAAAGTACATTCAACAGCAAGAGTGCCTTTACAGAAGGAAGACTTCATCATTCTCAGGTTCATTTGAAAAAGACACACAATGCTGATACCATTAGGCTAAGCACAACAAAAAAGTTAAACTTAAATTTGAAAGTATAACTAGTTGGCCGGGAGCGGTGTCTCACACCTGTAATCCCAGCACTTTGCGAGGCAGAGGCTGGCAGATCATGAGGTCAGGAGATTGAGACCATCCTGGCCAACATGGTGAAACCCTGTCTCTTCCAAAAGTATAAAAAATTAGCTGAGTGTGGTGGTGAGTGCCTGTAATCCCAGTTACTCAGGAGGCTGAGGCAGGAGAATCACTTGAACCAGGGAATCGGAGGTTGCAGTGAGCCGAGAACATGCCACTGCACTCCACCCTGGGTGATGGAGAGAGGCTCCAAGAGAGACTCCATCTCAGAAAAAAAAAAAAAAGAAAGTATAACTGGGAGTATAAAGAATGACCTCAGTGAGCTGCTCACAGAGATAAAAAATGTGTATAAGGAGGTCTGGGGTAGAGAGGTAGGAAAAGAATAGGAAAGGATACCTTAAAAGCAAACAAACAAACAAAAAACTATTATAAGGCATCAGCACGACACTGCTATGGGATAGTTCTTGCTATTTTTGAGTTTGTGCGTTTCTTTAATCATGCAGGTGTTAATGATGACTTGGCTTAATGAATGGCCAAAGTAAAAATTCAGCAGAAATGCATTTAGCACAATATGCTAGGTCATGTGGGTGTTGCAAATATCTCTAAACCATCTTATTTGTGGCTCCAACTATTGTTTGAGGGAAAGCAGAGATATATTTATCTGGAAAGGGATATTTTTACACAAGTCCATAGAGGATAGTCCAGTAGCTACAGTAGTTTCCCTTTATCTTATCTTGGTTTTATACTGTAGCATAGGAGTAAAACTAGAAAAAAATAATAGAATGTGATTTATGCTGATGCATGGTCAAGAACACAAGCTAGCCCACTGAACCAGAAGAAAAGAATGATGGAACTCTCCAAAGAGAAGATAAAACCCACCGTATCCAGATATTTCTGGGGAAATGAAATAAAAACAAACAACTATTAAAGCAAGATTTGGGCTGAGCACAGTGGCTTATGCCTGTAATCCCAGCACTTTGGGAGGCTGAGGTGGGTGGATCCCAAGGTCAAGAGATCGAGATCATCCTGGCCAACATGTTGAAATCCTGTCTTCACTAAAAATACAAAAATTAGCTAAGCATGGTGGCAAATGCCTGTAGTCCCAGCTACTTGGGAGTCTGAGGCAGGAGAGTCTCTTGAACCTGGGAGGCGGAGGTCGCAGTAAGCCAAGATCGTGCCACTGCACTCCAGCCTGGGCAACACAGCCAAACTCAAAAAAAAAGCAAAAAGAAAAAAAGAAGGAAAGACTAACTTAAAATCACTAGAGAGCTTCCATTAGTGCTATGAAATAGAAAGAGAACAGAATTTGTTCATATTAAGTTGGGCAAGTCTTCTCTCCCTGGGCTCAGTTTCCTCATCTGCAGTGCATGAAGTCATCGAACTTAGTAAGCCCTAAGGATCCTTCTGGTTTCAAAACTCCCATGATGTCTGATAAAGAACACTTATCTTGACAAAACTCTTGAAGTCATTTCCACCTTCACATACTGATTTATCTGTATAGTGACATTTAAAGTAAATTCTAATCAGTATATAAAAGTCTGATGTAGAATTTGTTCTTCTGTAGAAGAAATTAAAAACAACAACAACAACAAAATATGTGACTACAAGAGAGAAACAAAGGCCTGATTACCAGAAGTCAGTCTACAGGATGCAGAATGTGGCATTGTACAAAGTAGAAATTCCACTCTGAAATTTAAGAAGAAATCATTGTAACATCAGGAATAAATAGAAAAATGGTGAAAGCATTAAGATTTTCCAGTCGAGGAGAGATCTGGAAACGTAATGATTTACCTCCTGCCATAGCAAGCATGGTATAGCAAATTTTTTAATTTAGGTAGATCAGAATTATCGTGTGATGAAGACATAATTAAAAAAAGATTTGACTCTGTCTTTAACATTTTTTAAGGAAGATATTATTTTCTTAAAAATCAAGAAAAAATCAAGGACCAGATATCTATAAATAAAGCACAAATTAAGTGTTCAGAAGAATATTGGGGAGAAAAAGCAGAATGCAAAGGGGAAAATGCCTTATGGAAAGAGCATAGGAGTAATGGTAAATGAGGAAGACTATGACTCCTAAAGAATTATAAATTTTAAATTGTATGAAAAATAATACTGGCCAAACAGAAAAACTAAGAGATAACTGTAAGTAAATAAAAATGAAACAAGATGTGTTGCCATTATTATATATCAGCTGCCCCAGTAAAGCAATAATTCAAGGTCAAATAACTTAGAATAGCCAGCACCTAATAGTCTTGGTAAATAGAGCAGGTCAATAAATATGTATTGATCGGTTGATTGAATAAGAAATGCTTGCAATTATTTTAGGAAAATCAAAGTCACTTGGGAGGTTATGCATGTAATTTCTTAAACTAAGCAATAATAAATTCCCTTTCAAAACAATATAATATAAAACCTTTCCTAATAGTTACCTCTAAGTCCTAAACAATGAAATCTTAGAAAAGTTTTTATAAGATAATGTTTATATATAGCTAAACCTAAATTGGAAATAGATAAACTGTGGGAATATAAATGTGCTTCTATAGAAAGAAATTATATTTTATATCTTTGATGGTTTTTGATAGGTGGTTGGAATATGGAAAATTCTGTGTGAACAATTTACCAAAAAAATGCTATACTTCTCTCTAATCCAATATTTGAACATATAAATATTTTCCAAACTGGGTTCAGGTTTTGAAGATAATTATATATTATTTCAAAACCCTACATCAAAATAAAATTAATTTGAAATTGTCTGAAATAATTAGATGACTTCCATCCTGTAAGTTTGAACGCTGTCATGTCAAGGGATGAGATAATGATAGACCTTTTCTTACCAGATCTTTTATTAATTAATTCACCAAGCTTGGCCTGTTTAGTGAGTATAGACACTATGTACTGGTGGCTTGGATACAAAATTTAGCAAGATGTGATTCCTTTAAATAGTGAACTCAAACCACAGATCATTAAATTTAGAAGTGGTAAGCTTACAGGAAAAAGAAAGATCTGCTGGGAGTGAATAAAAGGAAAAAGAAAAAATAGCTTTGTGATTTCTATCAATGGTGTGCATGTGTGCACGTGTGTATGTATGTGCGTGTACTTGAAAAGAGAGAGAATGAAGGCAACAGGCAAGCTGGTAAGAAATTTGATGAAATAGAGAATATGTCAATGATGTATCCTAAGATAAAATATAGCATGTGAGGGCACAGAGTAATTCTAAATCCATCCCCGCCTCCTATGCAATGAAATATTTCCTCGTGCAGCACGGGGAGTACTTGTGATATACGACTCACCTCACCAAATCAAAATTGTTTCAGCCTAGAGGGACACAGGGCATGGTGACTGACTTAGCCTTTTTGAGGAAGGGATTTTGTTGACTGTTCAAAATGTGTTGTCCTTAATGGGAGGATTTTTTTTTCAAATAAAGGCAAATAATGATTTTTGAAGACTAATACATAAGATGAAAAATTAGTGTAAAAGAAAATTTGTACTCAGTAGTAAAATAAGTATAATATCAGCAGTGTTATTTCTAATGTTAATACTTAAAGTGAACCGAAACCGAAACCAATTCAGCTTAGTATCATTAAGCTTGTGTTTTGTATTTAGTTAGTTATTTACTTCTGAATCTATGTCTACATATAGCTATTCTAAATAACATTTGGATATCTGGTCTATTTAAAAGTCTTTTTTTTTTCCCCTTTTAATAAAATTTTTAAAAATCCTTTCCTAATATTTAGAAAAGAAGGAAAGTATCTATTAGATATTTACATCTTGTACTTAAGAGGGGTAATGACAGTGGCATTTAGAACTTGAAAGACTGCCTTATTTTAGAGGGAAAACAAAGATTCTATTTCTGGCTTATAATTATGAATCTAACCCAAATCTCAGTTACTAAGATAAAAATAAACAAGTTCAAGATACAATCTCTTGCTAAAGTCCATTCTTCAATATATTTCTCAATACACATGGCAACACCCAAGAATAAAATTTCCAAGGAGGAATGTATCCTAATGCAATTACCTTGGAACATTTTCATATTTAAGTTTATGAGAAATCATATATTTAGGTATTTACAAAATAATTTTTGAATTACTTTAAATAGCTCAATGAAATGACATCACTATTACATTAATATGACTCACTTTCTTCTTCTCTCTATCCTGTTGCTTCATGTTCTATGTACTAGCTAGCCATTGTTCTGGGCCCTTTAATTCTTGATTTTCAAATATCAATCTTATTTTGTAAAAAAATCTCCATACACAGAAACTCTGATATTGTAGTTACATTGTGATACAGCCTAATTTTTGATGTTGGTCACAAATTTTATAAGCTTTCACAGTGTCACAATTAATACCTCTTTCAAGCTTTCTTTTTCATCTTGATTGGAGGGACTGTTTAACAAATCTGCACATAGATATCCGATCTTCATTTTTTATACACGAGTGACTGCATTTCATGGAGTACTAAATCACTTCTACATTATGCAAATGCCAAGAAACTATAGAATTCTTGTGTTATCCTTTTTTCAACTACAACTAAAAGCAAAGGAATGAAATGCCTATTACCTCTGAACACCATTTATACTCTGGGTTAGGTAAGCAAATATTTTTCCCAGCACAGGAGCTGGCCCTTGTCTGTGGTTAATCTGTCTAAAGATTTTAATAGGAGAGAAAAATAAAATGTGTTTCAATGTGAAGAAGTAGCAAGAAGGAAAGCAAAGGTATCATATAAGAAATCTAGAAACAAATATGCCCCAATTGACAACTTTATTGTAAATGTGGTAAATATCAGGAATTAAAGCATGAAAATGGAATGTTCAACAGCCATTCCTTAGCCATGAATAAACTCTTAAATCATTTTTCAGATTAAATGCAGCAAAATGGCATTACTTTTAACCATAATGAGTTATCACAAGTGCTGAATACACAAATGACTATATCACATAGAATGAAACAGAAAAGCAGCAAAGAAGTGACCTTAATGCGTAATGAAAAAGTTTCAAGTTAGGGAAGTTAAAGAAAAGCTCAGTGTTTGTTATTACTTCTACTTTACTTGAATATTTTGAAGCAAGTCTGTTGATGAAAAGAACTAGTAAATATTTATAGATACCATGGCTATCTTAGGTAGTCTGTCATTTTAGCAAAACAAACATGGCCTCTGCTAAGCATTTGTTTTAAAATTTAAATTGTAAGCCTGATGCAGTGGCTCACACCTGTAATCCCAGCACTTCGAGAGGCCAAGGTGGTTGGATTGCTTGAGCTCAGGAATTCAAGGCCAGGCTGGGCAGAATGGAAAAACTCCATCTTGACAAAAAATACAAAATTTATCCAGGCACTGTGGTGCACACATGTGGTCTCAGCTACTTGGGAGGCTGAGGTAGGAGGATTACTGAGCCCAAGAGGCCAAGGCTTCAGTGAGCCATGATTGTGCTGCTGCACTCCAGCCCAGGTGACAGTGAGACCCTGTCTCAAAAAGAAAAAGAAAAAAGGAATTGAACTTAAAATAAGATCCATGGAAAAGACCAAATAATCTAGCATTTTTAAGCTATCTTCAAGATTTATAAAAGAAAACTATCTTAAGCTGTCTTCAAGATTTATAAAAGAAAATAAGCTACATCAACCAACAAGTGGATAAAGAAAACGTGGTGCATAGACACCATGGAATGCTACTCTGTTATGAAAAGAAATTAAATAATGTTTCTTTCAGCAAGTTGGATGGAGCTGGAGGCCATTATTCTTACTGAAGTCGTTTAGGAAATGAAAACCAAATATCATATACTCTCATTGATAAATGGGAGCTAAGCTATGGGGATGCAAAGCCAAAAGAATGATACAATGGACTTTGTGGACTCAGGGAAGGGGAAGGTTGGCGGGGGTGAGGGATAAAAGACTACATATTGGGTGCAGTGTATACTGCTTCAGTGATGGGTGCACTACAGTCTCAGGAATCACCACTAAATAATTTATCCATGTAACCAAGAACCACCTATACCCCAAAAAGTATTGAAATAAAAAATTTTAAAAAGCCATAGTTAGTAATTACTGAAAAAAAGAAATGGGCTAAAATGTAAAGCATCAAGTATTATATTGCATATATGTCATATATATGTGTATGTATATGTACATATATATAAGGAACCATTTCTTTTTTTTTATTTGTTTAACAAATATTTATTGTGCTTCTCCATGTCTACAGTGCCCTTTGAACATTACCACATAAACAAGAAAATCACCTTCATGTTGATTAATTCTAGCGGGAAAAGAAGAATACTTTTTTAAAAAATAAACAAGATAATACTTGTTTATTTATAAATAAACAATAGATAAAAGAAGAATTTTTTTAAATAAATAAGATAAATAAAGACTAAAAATTTTAATGAGGAGAATAACCAGGGTTCTATAATAGTAGGGGGAGAGGATACTAAGGTAGTAGTTCAAGAAAGAAGGCGATGTTTGAGCAGAATCCTTAAAGATGAGAAGTGGTAAACTAAGCCAAAAGACTAGGGAATGGTGTTTCAGGCAGAAGGATCAGCATGTGTGAGCATCCTGAGTTGAGAGACAGTCTGACATATTTAGGGAAAATGAAGGAAGCCAAATACTGTGACAAGGCGAGACACCTTGAGTTGAGGTTAAAGATGTGGAAGGGGCCCAGCTATGAGGGTGGCTGGGACAGGACATGGCATCCACACTTCATTTTATGTGTCGGGGAAGCCTCCAGAAGATTTTAAGCAGAGATAGTTAGATTTATATTTCTTGACAGTGGATGTCAATAGACAACAGTTGAGTTAATATAGTTTTTTTTTTTTTTTTTTTTTTTTGAGACAGGGTCTCGCTCTGTCACCCAAGCTGGAATGCAGGGATGCAATCATAGCTCACTGCACTCTTGAGCTCCTGGGCCCAAGCGATCTTCTCATCTCAGCCTCCTGGGTAGCTGGAACAACGAATGCATGTCATCCTGACTGGCTAATTTTTTATTTTAATATGTGTGTAGAGACAGGATCTCCCTATGTTGCCCAAGCTGGTCTTGAACTCTGGACTCAAGGGATCCTCCCACCTCATCCTCTCAGAGTTCTGGGATTACAGGCATGGCCCACCAACTTTTAAAGATCTCTTAAAATAGAAAAATTTCTCCTTGAAGAATGTTCTATATTTGAGCCTACCTCTAGGAGTGTGTAAATAATTATGTTATTAATCATCATGTGGGGTCCCCTTACGCCTGCATTATGCACACTCACATACATACACACATGCAATATAGCAAGTCAATTATTTCTGTTTCTAGTGTATTATTTTTAATGAAAATCATAAATCACACTGTTGGTTCATCATGAGATTCAGGATCGGCCTTATAATTAATTCAGGTGATCATTTGCATAAGTGATGAATAGATCTTTCATTTGGCTAAAAAGTGATCTGCAGATTGAAGATTTCTTATCATTTCTTTCCATTTTTATCACTGGTGTTTACACTAAAATTGTGGACCTCTTTGGACTTTTACACCTTGAAACAACAGTAATCTCAGAGACTTGGTTGGTTTTAAGGTTTGTTAACGAAAAGTCCCAGCTTGAGCTGCACACCCACAAAGGGGAACTCACAAACTGTTCTCTGATGACAGGAAACAGCAGGCCCTCATCCCACTGCCTGGTGGATGCTGACTGTGTTCCACAATATTTGGAATTATTTTCACTGTTTTACTGTTATTGTTTTAATCATGTTATAAAATTGTGGGCTGACCAAAAACTTTGGAGGCAACATAATTCAGGAGAGAAAATGCATCCTAGAGTTATATAGAAAATTTGTAGGCTTAAAATTGCAAGAGATACGATTTGCAATACTGAGGTACCTCTTTTTTTTTTTCTGAGATGGAGTTTCTGCTCTTATTGCTCAGGCTGGACTGCAATGGTGCAATCTCGGCTCACCACAACCTCTGCCTTCTGGGTTCAAGTGATTCTCCTGCCTCAGTCTCCCGAGTAGCTGGGATTGCAGGAATGTGCCACCACGCCTAGCTAATTTTGTATTTTCAGTAGAGAGGGGGTTTCTCCATGTTGATCTGGCTGGTCTCGAACTCCCGACCTCAGGTGATCTGCCTGCCTTGGCCTCCCAAAGTGCTGGGATTATAGGCATGAGCCACCGGCCCGGCTCTGAGATACCTCATTTTATCACTAATATAAGGGCTTTAAATTTCTTAAAGCTATAGCTTTAAGAAGTATATGAGGCAAAAATTTTTAATCATTTCATTAGAATATTAGGTTATTTTAATTCATTGAAACACATTACAAGACTTGTTCCAAGTTGGTGTTAGGACACGTTTCTCTCCATTTAGGCATTTGTCTTGGTGTAATGTTGAAAAAACCATTACAGTTTTCTAATTCTTGAAATCCTAGATCACTGCGATGAATTTTTTTCTCTTTGCCTCTCCACATCCAAATGGTACTCTCTTTACCCTGCTCTTTGTTGGAGTACAAATCTGCACAGACTCTATTCACAGATTTCCTTGCCTTCTGGCTTCTGGTTGGGTTTTGCTAACAGAAATGGTGGAGTTGGAGGTCAGAGAACAAAAGAAAAGAGAAGAGATATTTATTTCCTTGCTCTCAGTTTCCCAAGTTGTTGGAGAGGGGTGAGATTGGGGGATGGGACAAAGAGCTGAGATGCTCTTCCAAAGGTACTTTCAATAGCTGGCTACCAATGCTGCATCCTGGAACCACTCCCTCCTCTCTCAGGCCTAAGAATACTAACTCTGCAATCCCTTCAATTTCCCTCAGTAATCCCTGAGATTCTACACTATTCCTGGGTGACTTCCTTAAAACTCACCCACATCTTTACAAATAGCCCATTTATTAAACTTTTTCTCAATGTTGGACTCCTCTGTTTGCTAAACAGAAATCATAAAGATGGGTTCTACAGACCAAAGAATAAATATATTTTCAGTTCAATCACAGCATTTAATAAATGCACTTTAAGAGGCTAAGGTGAGGATTACCTGAGGCCAGGAGTTCAAGACCAGCCTTGGCAATGTAGTGGGACCCTCATTTCTTCAAAAAGCTTTTTACAAGTAACCAGTGTGGTAACATGTACCTGTTTTCTTGGCTACTTAGAAAACTGAGGTGGGAGGATCACTTGGGTTCAGGAGTTAGAGTGTGCAGTGAGCTATGATTAAAACACTGCATTCCAGGCTTGGTGACAGAGTGAGACCCTGTCTCCAAAAAAAAAAAGGTACAGGGTTTCATCCTGGTACATGTACTTAACCATTCATTTAATTAAACATATTTATTGTCTACTATGGTCTGGGTATATGTTTGGTGTTGGGGATATAAGGTCAGTGGGCCTCAAGGTACTGAGTATCCATTCAAGGCAATGCCTCAGAAGAAGCCAGGAGGACCACTTAACCTTGGGGTAGCAGGTAAGGAGAATCTAGAAAAGTTCCTACAGGGAGCAATTAATTTCAAGCATGAAGAGTGGGGATAGGGAACAAAGAGAGGGGATGAGAAGGAAAGTGGACTTTTTGGTCAGCCAGAAAAGTATCTACCCAGATCCAGGGGTGAGAGAGGGCATGGCATATTTGGAGAACAGAAAGCAGCTCAGCATGGCTGCAGCATAGTCCATGATGGAGTGAGTAATATGAGGTCGCAAATGTTACCAGGGGCCTTGCATGTGGTTTTTAGAGTGTGAACTTTATTCCAAAAGCAATGGGGAGAATGAGGTAATAAGCAAGGGATTAACACTTCAGAAAGCTCATGCTGTTTGCAGCATGGAAACTGTGCAAGGCTGCAGGCAGAGAAGTAACTGCACAAGGCTGGAGGCAGAGAATGAGTGAGGAAACTGACGCATTAATCTAGGCAAGAGATGATAGTGGCCTGGACAAATGTCTTAGCAGTCAGAATGTGAAAAAAGTGGAGAGAATGGAGAAATGTAATCTGTGGGAAACTTGCTGCTGGCAACACAGGTAATACTATATCAAACTGAACTTTAGAATATACATAGCTCTGCTTATCCGTGTTAAAGCTGAACTTTTAACTTTTCATAGCCTTTTAAGAATTTCAGTCAAGCATTTTCATTATGGCTAAAATAGCCTTTGTTAAGAATATTTTTGTTGACTTTATAACAATTTGAACCAGGGCCATCAATACAGTCTGCCCAAAGTAAATATTTCCTGGGTGAATTAATCAGCTGTCCTTTCTTAAAACTATGGTTTATAATATATCTTCAGTGATTATAGATTTCTATTATGTGTTTTTGCAACTTGCCATTATCTTTCTGGATAAATATTAGTCTTAAGCAAGAATAAAATATATTAGTTAATATTAAAATACAATTTACAACAGCTGTTTGTGATGAGAATATTGTTTCAGTATTGTATTCAACAAGTCTTCACAGAACTACTCTTTTTTAAAAATTAACAATTCTTGCAAATGCAATCTTTATAATCTTCAACACCTAAATATATCTTCCCTTATCTATTTTTTAGACAGTCTAGTATGCATTGAACTATGCATTGAAGTATTAAAATATATGCAAAGACACATATTTTAATCAGCAAAATTCTATGCTCAACATAAAAAAATTATTATCCTTTTTAGGACAAAGTAATATCATTTGCTAGTTTACTGTTTGTACACTGATTTTTCGCACAGATCATCACCTTGATGAGTTGAAAAAAAATTTCTCTAGTTTTCAGAAATATCAAAAACAGATAATCATCAAAAATATTTTTTAGATAAAAGGCATTTGGGGAAATAAAAATTTTAAACATGTTTTAAGATGTGACAGTAGTAAAAACCTTAAAAAAAAAAACACTTAAATTTGACCAGGGTCATTACTTTACTTTTACAAAGTGAATCCACCTCATCAAATTATTAGTCTCCCCAAACCTCAAAGATAATAGATTACTACTGAGAACTTTTATATCAGATTAAGCTAAACTGAACTCTTTGTAAATTTCTGTGATGTAGCTGGCATGAAATGATATATAGTTCCATTTCCAGTGTAATGTTCAAATGTTTATTGGTGGTTATTATATTTCCATCCACAGTTTCTCTCTCAAGCCTATTCTGGGTCATCTTTGTGTGTTCATAGGTCTCTAGAGAGGTTTAATCAGTGGATAACATGTTGTGTCCTTGATGACATTTTTCTCCTTATTTTTTACTATCCTAATACACTGGTAAGACACATTTATTTTTTCCATGTACTAGAAAAGAAAACTATTTATTTTTCTTGACAATTTTTTATCATTTTTCTTTTTCAGTGAATGTTTATGCCTTAAATACTTACATCCTGGGAGTACTAATTCATTATTGCCTTAATTCTTGAAAATATCAGTTTTCCCATATGTATCCTCTCACCCACATTGGTATCTAAAATATTTCCTGTTGAGCTGAGTACTTTCAACAATAAATGGTATTATGTACTCAATTAAAATATTGCTAACTTCTTTCTCAATGACTAATTATAACCTGAAATCTACACATAATACAAAATTATAGTTAATATATCAATTTTAGAAAACGCACAGCTTAAAAAATTCTCAAATGTATATATGTGTGTATATGTGTGTGAATACATACACACACACACACACATAAATATATATAGAGAGAGTCACATGCCACATAATGACATTTCAAAGACAGACCATATATATAACAATGTTCCTATAAGATTATAATACTGTAATTTTACTATACTTTTTCTATGTTTAGCATGTTTAGATACACAAATACTTATCACCAGATTACAGTTGCCTACAGTATTCAATGCATTAACATCTTACAGGTTTGTAGCCTAGCAGCAATAGGGTATATTATATAGCTAGGTGTACTGTAGTAGGCTATACCATCTAGGTTTATGTAAGTATGCTCTGAGGCTCACACAATGATGAAACTACCCAATGACATGTTTCTCAGAACCCATTGTTAAGTGATATATGACTGTATACACACACATACAATGGAATTTGTGAAGGAAATATTGTTTATTCCAAAGCTGTCAGTGAAAGCTTTTATACATTTAATAAATGTAAAAAACTGGTTTATTTTGAACATCTGGGTAGTAGACAAAGTCATGATTTCTCTTACTTTAAAAGGAAGTGTTGACAAATCATTATAAATGCTATAAGGCCTTATATGGAAACATTGTGGACTCAGATATGCTCCTTACATTATACTTCTTACCCTTTCACCATACTGCTGTCTTCTATATGTGAAGTCAGTTATGGATTCAAATTCTGGGCAATAGCCTTAAAAAGTAATCTGGAGAGGTCTTGGATCCAAGATGGCCGCTTAGGAGGAACTCGGGAATGCAGCTCCGAGAGAAAGCACAGAGGGTGAGTGGACGCCGTATTTCCAGACTGATTTTTACTGCCCACAGAACAGGAGATTCACACGCAGAGAAGCCACACGGGTCGCCAGCGCCGCTGGCGCCGCTGGCTTGAACGGCGCAGCCGCTGGGCCGGCACCCTGAGGCAACGGATCACTGTATAAAGTGAGAGAGTCTGAGTCCCCTATAAGCCAGCAAGGGGAGCTGAAACGGGGAGCCAGGACAGCGCCACGAATCTCAGAGCCGCGGCTTTAGCCAACGCAGCGGCTCCGGAGGCAGATCGGATGAGACGGTGTCCCCTCTTACCCAGCAAGAAGACCTGAAACACAACTGAAACCGGGACGGTCCAGCTCTGTGGAGGAGGGGCGTTCTCCATAGGCACCCTGCTGTTCTGTACCAAGGCAATCCGCCACTACAGAGACTCCGTCACTACAGGGGCGGGCCAACATAGCGGAAGCAGTTCTAACTACACCCAGAAGTTCACACGGAAGCTGGGTGGAGCCCACAGCAGCTTAGCGAAGCCTCTGCAACCTGAGTGTGACTAGGCTGCCACCTTGTGGGCAGGGAAAACAGCAACCGCACAGGGGAACATCAGAAAACAGTAACTCCCTGGGACAGAACACCTCGGGGGAAGAGCAGGGGGTTTATGAGTTCTGCCACAGCAGACTTAAAATTACCAAAATCAGAAAGACAACAACTACAAAGTCAGCAGGTGGAAAAATCCACAAAGATGGGAAGAAACCAGCGCAAAAAGGATGAAAACACCCAAAACCAGAACACTTCTCCTCCTACAAGGGATCACAACTCCCCACCAGCAAGGGAACAAGACTGGACGGAGAATGAGTGTGATGAAATGACAGAATCAGCTTTCAGAAAGTGGATAATAAGAAACTTCCGTGAGCTAAAAGAACATGTTCTAACCCAATGCAAAGAAACTAAGAACCTTGAAAAAAGACTTGACGAAATGCTAACAAGAATGGACAACTTAGAGAGGAATATGAGCGAATTGATGGAGCTGAAAAACACAACACGAGAACTTCGTGAAGCATGCACAAGTTTCAACAGCCGAATTGACCAAGCAGAAGAAAGGATATCAGAGGTCGAAGATCAACTCAATGAAATAAAACGAGAAGGCAAGATTAGAGAAAACAGGGTAAAAAGGAATGAACAAAGTCAACAAGAAATATGGGACTATGTGAAAAGACCTAATCTACGTTTGATAGGTGTACCTGAATGTGACGAAGAGAATGCATCCAAGCTGGAAAATACTCTTCAGGATATTATCCAGGAAAACTTCCCCAACCTAACAAGGCAGGCCGAGATTCAAGTCCAGGAAATACAGAGAACACCACAAAGATACTCCTCTAGAAGAGCAACCCCAAGACACATAATCATCAGATTCACCAGGGTTGAAATGAAGGAGAAAATACTAAGGGCAGCCAGAGAGAAAGGTCGGGTTACCCACAAAGGGAAGCCCATCAGACTCACTGCAGATCTCTCAGCAGAAACCCTACAGGCCAGAAGAGAGTGGGGGCCGATATTCAACATCCTTAAGGAAAAGAACTTTCAACCCAGAATTTCGTATCCAGCCAAACTAAGCTTCATAAGTGAAGGAAAAATAAAATCCTTTGTGAACAAGCAAGAACTCAGAGAGTTCATCACCACCAGACCAGCTCTACAAGACCTCCTGAAGGAGGCACTACACATAGAAAAGAACAACCAGTACCAGCCACTCCAAAAACACACGAAAAGGTAAAGAGCATCAACACAATGAAGAATCTGCATCAACCAAAGGGCAAAACAGCCACCTAGCACCAAAATGACAGGATTGAATTCACACATAACAATATTAACCCTAAATGTAAACGGACTAAATGCCCCAATCAAAAGACACAGACTGGCAAATTGGATAAAAAGCCAAAACCCATCAGTGTGCTGTATCCAGGAAACCCATCTCGCATGCAAGGATACACAAAGGCTCAAAATAAAGGGATGGAGGAAGATTTACCAAGCAAATGGAGAGCAAAAAAAAGCAGGAGTTGCAATTCTCATCTCTGATAAAATAGACTTTAAAGCAACAAAGATCAAAAGAGACAAAGAAGGACATTACATAATGGTAAAAGGATCAATGCAGCAAGAAGAGCTAACGATCCTAAATATATATGCACCTAATACAGGAGCACCCAGATACATAAGGCAAGTTCTTAAAGACTTACAAAGAGACTTAGACTCCCACACAATAATAGTGGGAGACTTCAACACACCACTGTCAATATTAGACAGATCAACGAGACAGAAAATTAACAAGGATATCCAGGACTTGAACTCAGACCTGGAACAAGCAAACCTAATAGACATTTACAGAACTCTCCACCCCAAATCCACAGAATATACATTCTTCTCAGCACCACATCACACCTACTCTAAAATTGACCACATAATTGGAAGTAAATCACTCCTCAGCAAATGCAAAAGAACGGAAACCATAACAAACAGTCTCTCAGACCACAGTGCAATCAAGTTAGAACTCAGAATTCAGAAACCAACCCAGAACCGCACAGCCTCATGGAAAATGAACATCTTTCTCCTGAATGTTGACTGGATAAACAATGAAATGAAGGCAGAAATAAAGACGTTCTTCGAAACCAACGAGAATGAAGACACCACATACCAGAATCTCTGGGACACATTTAAAGCAGTCTCTAGAGGAAAATATATAGCAATAAGTGCCCACATGAGAAGAAAGGAGAGATCTAAAATTGACACCCTATCGTCAAAATTGAAAGAGCTAGAGGAGCAAGATCAAAAAAACTCAAAACCTAGCAGAAGACAAGAAATAACTAAGATCAAAGCAGAATTGAAGGAGATAGAGACACGAAAAACCCTTCAAAAAATCAATAAATCCAGGAGCTGGTTTTTTGAAAAGATCAACAAAATAGACAGACCACTAGCCAGACTAATAAAAAAGAAAAGAGAGAATAACCAAATAGATGCAATAAAAAATGACAAAGGCGATATCACCACAGATTCCACAGAAATTCAAACCATCATCAGAGATTATTACAAACAACTCTATGCACATAAATTAGAAAACCTGGAGGAAATGGATAAATTCCTGGACAGCTGCCTCCTGCCAAGCCTAAACCAGGAAGAAGTCGAAACCCTGAATAGACCAATAACAAGGTCTGAAGTCGAGGCAGCAATTAAGAGCCTACCACCCAAAAAAAGCCCAGGCCCAGATGGGTTCACAGCCGAATTCTACCAGACATACAAAGAGGAACTGATACCATTCCTACTGAAACTATTCCAAATAATCCAAAAAGAGGGAATCCTTCCCAAATCATTTTATGAGACCAACATCATCCTAATACCAAAACCTGGCAGAGACTCAACAAGAAAAGAAAACTACAGGCCAATATCCATGATGAACATAGATGCAAAAATCTTCAATAAAATAATGGCAAGCCGATTACAACAGCACATCAAAAAGCTTATCCACCATGATCAAGTAGGATTCATCCCGGGGATGCAAGGCTGGTTCAATATACGCAAGTCTATAAATGTAATTCACCACATAAACAGAACCAAAGACAAAAACCACATGATTATCTCAATTGATGCAGAGAAGGCCTTCGACAAAATTCAACAGCCCTTTATGCTAAAAACCCTCAATAAACTAGGTATCGATGGAACGTATCTCAAAATAATAAAAGCTATTTACGACAAACCGACAGCCAATATCATACTGAACGGGCAAAAACTGGAAGCATTCCCTTTGAAATCTGGCACTAGACAAGGATGCCCTCTCTCACCACTCCTATTCAATATAGTACTGGAAGTTCTAGCCAGAGCAATCAGGCAAGAAAAAGAAATAAAGGGTATTCAATTAGGAAAGGAGGAAGTCAAATTGTCTCTATTTGCAGACGACATGATTGTATATCTAGAAGACCCCCTCATCTCAGCCCAAAAGCTCCTGAAACTGATAAGCAACTTCAGCAAAGTCTCAGGATACAAAATCAATGTGCAAAAATCACAAGCGTTCCTATACACCAATAACAGACTTAAAGAGAGCCAAATCAAGAACGAACTGCCATTCACAATCGCTACAAAGAGAATAAAATACCTAGGAATACAACTAACAAGGAATGTAAAGGACCTCTTCAAGGAGAACTACAAATCACTGCTCAACGAAATAAGAGAGGACACAAACAGATGGAGAAACATTCCATGTTCATGGTTAGGAAGAATTAATATCGTGAAAATGGCCATACTGCCCAAAGTAATATACAGATTCAATGCTATCCCCATCAAGCTACCAATGACCTTCTTCACAGAACTGGAAAAAACCACCTTAAACTTCATATGGAACCAAAAGAGAGCCCGCATAGCCAAGTCAATTCTAAGCAAAAAGAACAAAGCAGGAGGCATCACACTACCAGACATCAAACTCTACTACAAGGCTACAGTAATCAAAACAGCATGGTACTGGTACCAAAACAGAGATATAGACCAATGGAACAGAACAGAGGCATCGGAGGCAACACAACATATCTACAACCACCTGATCTTTGACAAACCTGATAAAAACAAGCAATGGGGAAAGGATTCCCTGTTCAATAAGTGGTGTTGGGAAAACTGGCTAGCCATATGCAGAAAGCAGAAAATGGACCCCTTCCTGACACCTTACACTAAAATTGACTCCAGATGGATTAAAGACTTAAACATAAGACCTAACACCATAAAAACACTAGAAGGAAACCTAGGCAAAACCATTCAGGACATAGGCGTAGGCAAGGACTTCATGACCAAAACACCAAAAGCATTGGCAACAAAAGCCAAAATAGACAAATGGGACCTAATCAAACTCCACAGCTTCTGCACAGCAAAAGAAACAGTCAATAGAGTGAATCGGCAACCAACAGAATGGGAAAAAATTTTTGCAGCCTACCCATCTGACAAAGGGCTGATATCCAGAATTTACAACGAGCTAAAAAAGATTTACAAGAAAAAAACAAACAAGCCCATTCAAAAGTGGGCGAAGGACATGAACAGATACTTTACAAAAGAAGACATACATGAGGCCAACAAGCATATGAAAAAATGCTCATCATCACTGGCCATTAGAGAAATGCAAATCAAAACTACATTGAGATACCATCTCACACCAGTTAGAATGGCAATCATTAAAAAATCTGGAGACAACAGATGCTGGAGAGGATGTGGAGAAATAGGAACACTTTTACACTGTTGGTGGGAGTGTAAATTAGTTCAACCATTGTGGAAAACAGTGTGGCGATTCCTCAAGGACCTAGAAATAGAAATTCCATTTGACCCAGCAATCCCATTACTGGGCATATATCCAAAGGATTATAAATCGTTCTACTATAAGGACACATGCACACGAATGTTCATTGCAGCACAGTTTACAATAGCAAAGACCTGGAACCAACCCAAATGCCCATCGATGATAGACTGGACAGGAAAAATGTGGCACATATACACCATGGAATATTATGCAGCCATTAAAAACGAGGAGTTCGCGTCCTTTGTAGGGACATGGATGAACCTGGAAAACATCATTCTCAGCAAACTGACACAAGAACACAAAATCAAACACCACATGTTCTCACTCATAGGCGGGTGTTGAACAAGGAGAACACATGGACACAGGGAGGGGAGCACTATACATGGGGGTCTGTTGTGGGGGAGTGGGGGGGACAGCGGGGGGGGTGGGGAATTGGGGAGGGATAGCATGGGGAGAAATGCCAGATATGGGTGAAGGGGAGGAAGGCAGCAAATCACACTGCCACGTATGCACCTAAGCAACAACCTTGCATGTTTTTCACATGTACCCCAAAACCTAAAATGCAATTAAAAAAAAAAAAAAAAAAAAAAAAGTAATCTGGAAGGTAAACTCTATAGAACTTGCATGATAAATGGATAGGTAAGAAATATTGAACAGTATTCTGTTGCTAGTACAACATCCATGTATTAGCTGAAAGTTCTATAGGTCAGAAGTCCAAGCATGGCCTGGTTGGGTCCTCTGCTCAGAGGGAAATCATACTGAAATCAAGGTGTTGGTCAGGCTGTATTCTCATCTGAGGCTCAGGATCCACTTTCCAGAGGCAGAAACCTGTTCCTTGTGGTTGTAGAACTGAGAGTCCCATTTCTTTGTTGGCTGCCAACTGGGGGATATTCTCAGTTCCAAACCAAGCACATTCTTTGCCAAGAGGCCTCCTCCATTTCCAAAGTCGTTGCTAATTTTGTGTGTGGAGGGGGTCAGGGTGGGGGAAGAGAGAGAGAGAGAGAGAGAGAGAGAGAGAGAGAGAGAGACAAGGTTATATTCTGTCACCCAAGCTGAGTGCAATGGCACAATCTTGGCTAACAAAAACCTCTACATCACAGGCTCAAATGATCCTCCTGTCTCAGCCTCCCGAGTGGATGGGATTATAGGCATGCATCACCACACTCTACTGTTTTTTGTAATTTTTGTAAAGATGAGGTATCTCCGTGTTGCCCAGGCTGGTCTTGAACTCCTGGACTCAAGCAATCTGCCTGTCTTGGCCTCCCAAAGTGCTAGGATTATAGGCATGAGCCACCATACCTGGCGCAAAGTCATCATTAATTCTTTATCACACCTCAAATCTCTCTGACTTCTCTCTCTCTCCCTCTCCCTCTCTGACCCCTGAACCCACATTTAAAAGGCTCATGTGATTAGGGCAGGCCTGCCCAGATATTTCCCTATCTAAAGGTTAATGGATTTTTTAACTAATTGCATCTGCAAGATTTTTTCAACAGCAACACCTCAATTAATGTTTCATTGAATAACTGGAAGACGGTGTTCGTATATAAGGGACTGAGAATCTTGTGAGCTGTCTTTGAATTCTGCTTGCCACAAACAGCAAATAGACTGAAAAGTTGAACAGCAAGTGGCTAAATAAGAAACATTTGAACAGCAAAGCTGATTGATTGTTGTTTTCAACCCAAATTTCTCCAAACTGATTGTATTTTTGTGAGCTGTAATATTATCAAAAGAGTAACCAGAGAATACAGGACTTCAAAGTAATAAAGTAAATTGGGAAGGAGAACACTAAGCCTGGAAGATATTTCTTTCTCTGCTAACATTCAGGAAGCTCAGGGGGGTCTATAAAGTCTTCAAGTCTTACAGGCAGTTTGTAGAAATGCTGTAGGTATTTCTGTAGAATGTATTTTGGAGAAGAGCTGCACAAGCTGCAATTCCAGATTTTGAGGCAAGAAATCCTAACAGGAATAGTTACAGCCTATAGCAATATGCATGATTCAGATGTGGAACTTTACAGTCCAAACTTCTAGCACTTCAGACAGAGGTTGAGAATGTTAAACAATTATGTCACTTTGGTAATAGTAACCCGACTGATTTACTGAGGAAGATCATCAGGCACATGGGCCAATGGCTGAGATACAAAATATGATGAGATGCCTCTTACTCAGTACAAAGCATGAGATGGATTAGAACAATGTCGGCCAGGCTTGGGTGGCTCATGCCTGTAATCCCAACACTTCGGGAGGTTGGGGGGGAGGGGTGGATCACCTGAAGTCAGGAGTTCGAGACCAGCCTGGCCAACATGGTGAAGCCCCATCTCTACTAAAAATACAAAAATTAGCTGGGCATAGTGGTGGGCTCCTGTAATCCCAGCTACTTGGGAGGCTGAGACAGGATAATTACTTGAACACAGGAGATGGAGGTTGCATTGAGCCGAGATCATGCCACTGCACTGCAGCCTAGGTGACAGAGGGAGACTCCATCTCAAAAAAAAAAAAAAAAAAGAAAGAAAGAAAAGAAAAAAAGGAAAAGAAAATCTATAGAAAGGCAATCCTAATCATGCAGTGAGAGGGGATTCCAAATCATAGGTTCCTCATAGGTCTAAGGGATTTGGTATAATTGCCTTAGATTTGCAATATTTTAATAAGGAGAACCACAAAACATTTGTTTTTTTGACCAGTTAGGTGATCTCATTCTTCCAGTAGCATGACTGACAATAACAGTGTGGGTCTAAATTGTATATATGAAGTTTTCCAGCTTGGAATAAGTACATTTGCATTTGATTCTCAATGTTTAGGGTGTTTGTTTGATACATCTAAGTCCCTGTGTATTTTATTAACCTTTGTAAAATTGGGACCCAGGGGATCTTGATGTTATGTTAATTCATGGTTGGAGGTGCCAATGGAACTGCATTCCTCTCAATCAGGTGGCAGCTGTGGGAAAGAGGAGTGCAGCTTGCACTGAGGCATCTGAATGGAAGATCTCTGCCTGGAACTAAGGGAAATAGAACACGAGCGAGAAAAGAATCTCAAGCTGTACTTTTCATGGCTGTTGTTCAATCTAGAAAGGAAGTGGCTGTTGGATGGGATTAAGTGGTAAGCCATGGCCGCTGCTGTCCTGCTTGTATGCCGGGTAATAGAACACCTCAGTGCCCACGCAGCCTTCCCTGGGGCAGATCGAGTGCTGACTTGTATTTTCCTTCAGCCAAGCAGCCTAAAAACCAGCCAATCCAGGGCTGCTGTGCCTCTGACCTGGCAGTTTTCTCACCCCCTGCATCAGGTAGCCAGGTCATTTCGCCTGTCTCTCTGAACTCTGGTTTCTGTACTGCTTGGTTTGAGGTTTTACAATTTTTGCTGTTGTTGTTTTAATCAAAGTTCCTCTGAGCCCTATACTGAGCCTGAATCATCAGTTTTGCCTAGCTCTTATCCAAAGAGTGCTTCAGCAGGCTGTGGCAGAGTGCACGGTGAAAAGAGGCTATGAGTCAAACACCAAGTGCCTAGAAGATAAGGCGGAGGCAGTAATGAGAAGAGATAGCATAAGGGAGGTAGTGACAGAAGGTATGTGGCATGAGCTTCAAAGAGATCCAGAGTATACATGAGGAAGAACAATGTTGCTTTGAAAACTACATATATTTTATAGGCCAGTGTATAAAATAGACCATAGTATAAAATCAGTCAGCACATCTCAGAATGGCATTATGTGAAATGACCATCACGGTGGGGGTACCAGTCCTGAGCTTACACTAGACGTTTCATTTTATTAGTGCATCTAGAGCTGATAAGAGCATGTGCTTGTGAAAAGGAGAATGTTACTGTATGTATTTTAACAAGAAATAGAGCTGTCCATATAGAGGAGAACAGAAAGCTAGGAAAATTATACAAGGTAATTCATACAATTTTCAGAGAGTTCTTTAGTAATTACGGAAAGAAACAAAAGGGTACATTTTGATACTAACTCTCCCTATGGCTAAGGTCCGCCATGCTGGGAGAGTCAATGTATCCATCCATAAAACAAAGACATCAGCCTGACAAATATCCCGAATCACAGGCTAGAGTTTATCAGGATGCCCTCTTTCCTAAGCTGGGAAACAAATTATTATAGACACAGATACAAATTTTATATTTTGTCTTTTCCCCATCTCTTCATCCATCATCATTAGATTTTCTTCCTGAATTCTATGAATACCACCTTCTTTTACTGACTTATCATTTATTATAGATAAATTAATATCATTGATTAAGTTCCAGCAACCTGTTTTACCAATTGATCCTGGTCATAAACGATAGATACACTTATGGGTGCTAGATGAGTTGTTTCCCACACCTCCTCAGCTACTCATTTTTAGTCTATCCCCATGTTCTGGGAGCATCTTACTATTTTCTTCCAAGTTCTGGCACCAGTTATGTTTTGTTTGGTTGGAGAGTGAATTATATGGTCTACAGTGCAAGCTGAATTTCCAACAACTATTTCTTTTAATGTATTCATAACATATCAAACAAGTTTATCTTGCAAGATAATGTGACCTCTGGGAGCTCAACCATCACTTAATCCCAGACATCCAGGTGTTCAGAGAGAACAGACATCTAAGTAACTGTTAGAAGCTTCTTCAATGAAATTAAGCTTTTCATTTTAGAGAAAGAAAAATACTTTAAAGATAAGATATTTAAACAAACAAACAAACAAATGAAAAATATCTAGCTTAATATTTTACATGTGTTTGTTTTAAGTGACTTATCAAATACTTACAGCTAGTTTGTGTTATCCCCACGTGGTATCTTGGAAAACCTCTCTCTCTCTTTCTCTCTTTCTCAATTTCTCTTTCTCTCTCTGTCTCTCTCTGTCTTTGACTTCAAAGTAGGATTGAAGGATATTATCAGAAGTCATAGGAGTACATGTGTACTGATGAAACAGCTGAGGGCAGCAGAAAAACAAGGGAGGAACATTTGCTCATGAAATTAAAATTCAAGTAAAGGAGGAAAATAAAACAAAATGAATCAAGTTTTTATTTTCATTCACACAATCTCTCTCTCTCTCTCTTTCATTGCAATCTATTTATTGACAAAATTTGGTGACTGACAAAGATTGGTAAGTATACAAATGGTTGGAACAAATGCCTCAGGATTCTGATAATCCATTGAATGGTATTGATCATTCTTCAGCCTTTCATATATCTTTTTCCTAGCAATATGTAAGCTGACATATTTAACTGTTTTCCAGTTTACCCAATGCAATGCTTCTGAGTTAGAATTTTTCTTCCACTTTTACAAGGGAATAAAGATATTTTATATGCTAAAAAAACACCCAATGTTCTCACTGTGGTATATACTGCATTCTAAACACATGTATATATCTTGCATCATTATTTTGTTCTAAGTATTAAATAGAATAAACAAGCGCAAAATTCCATTTTGATTTTATATTCTAATTTTTCATAATTTTATTCACACAAGTATTTAAAGTTGGTTTTTCTCATATTATATTTCTGGATCTACCACATACTGATTTTCTCATGCAAAAGAAAAATTAAAAGGAAAAATCTTAGTGTTTTCTCTGTTTTCCAGTTTTAGCAATAAAAGAATGATTCATTGAAAAGAAGGGCTACAGGTCAGGTAGAAATTTTCTTTTATCTTTTTCTTTTTTTTTTTTTTTTGAGACAGAGTCTCACTCTGTCACCCAGGCGTGGTCTCAGCTCACTGCAACCTCTGCCTCCCAGGTTCAAGCAATTCTCCTGACTCAGCCTCCTGAGTTGATAGGATTACAGGCATGCACCACCATGCCTGGCTAATTTTTTATTTTATTTTATTTATTTTTTTTTTAGTAGAGACGGGGTTTCATCATGTTGGTCAGGCTGGTCTTGAACTCCTGACCTCATGATCCACCCGCCTCGACCTTCCAAAGTGCTGGGATTACAGGCATGAGCCACTGCATCTGGCCAGAGATTTGTTTCTTATAGTTCTGGAGGCCGGGAAATCCAAGACTAAGGTGCCAGCAATGGTGTCTGGTGCTGATTGTTCTCTGCTTTCAAGATAGCACCATCTTACTGTGACTTCACATAGTACAAGGCAGAAGGGCAAAAGAGTGCTCCCTTAAACCCTTTATAAGGTTAGCCCTTTTGTCATTAATCCCAGTAATAAGAGTGGAGTTTCTATGATTTAATCACCTCCCAAAGGCTACCCTCTTAAAAGGAATAGTATTGGGGATTTAGTGCCAATATCAGTTTTTAAGGGGACATCATCATTCAAACCATAGCAGTAATTAAGTATGGAATTAACTCTTCATTATTAAGCCAGGGAAATTTTAATCAAACAGATAGAATAAATCAAAATATCAAAATGAACAAGATTGAAAGAAGTTATCGGTGCCTACTAATCCTTTAGCACAATTTCTGCTGCCATTTCTTGGAAGCAGTAGAGAACACTTCTTTTAGTTTTAGACATGTCCTAGAAGTCTTAGAAATCAACTGATAAGCTTTTGTTCTATGCACTACTAATGACTACATTTTAAAAGAAGCTGACGAACTATCTATAACCAAGGAACCATGTATCCAATTTCCCAGCTTTCCTCCAGGAATGTTCACTGCTTAGTCAAGGGAGACACAGCAAGAAATCAGAAGCCTACTTGGAAAATGGATCTCTAGGGCCCTAAATGACTACATGTTCATGCCTTGGACTGATGTCTTTCTGAGGTATGGGAAAATGCAGAAGCTCCTGAAGACAGGTTTCCAGTGGAATCAGGGTTTCCTCTATAAAATTAGGAGTCTGATGTAGATCTGGCAAAATTTGCCTAAGAATTCCAAAAGGGAAATAGAAACATGGCTACATTGCCTCCTCTGGGACATCCAAGTGAATGACCTTGGACCAGACTGCAGTAACAGTGCATGTTCTTTTGATGAGTCTCAACTAGTAATGAGGAACCTTGGGAAACCTCTAGGTAAACTTCCTCATTTTACAGAAGAGGAAACTTAGTCCAGGTTACATCCATTTCTAGTGTGTGTACCACATACACTTCACACACAATCATTTCAAGAATATTCATTTATGTAGTGACTTTCATGGAAATGGTTGAAAACTTTATTTTTAAAAAAGCCATACTTTTCTACAGGATTTGTGCAATTTAATACCACATTATTGAACTGTTTGAACATCTACAAGGTAATTTTTTATATTAGTGAAGTTAAGGCTGTTATTAATTCATTGTTTAGCTAAAGCTCAGAGTGTGTCCTTGAGAATAGAAGATTTATTTCTTGAAGAGATACTGACTTTCTATTAAAAACATGTGCATTATTAGATGGAAAGTTTATTTATTCAAAATAAAAAATATAATGTCTAAACAGTGTGGTTGGAAATTATTCTCTCATGTGGACCCAGGAAGAGGCCTGATTTCATCAACAATAAAGTAAGAATTGTAATCTGAATCTACCATAAAATGACTATTGAAAAAAATAGTATCTCACTCATATATAGAGGTAAACATGCTGTCACTAACTGCCCTGAGGCTCTGTTGAAAGCCTCTTCAAGAAAGTCATTCATAACAAAGATAAGTTGTTTGCCCAATTTAATTAGAGAAACATTTAAATACCCATTAACCACTATTGAATAGTAAGTGTTGCAAAAATGCAAATAACATTTTAGCAATTAGGTTTTAAATCTTTGACTGACAAAACAATGAAGATGTATCTTTTCTACAGAATTCCCTGTACTTGAACCATCCCCCACCCCAATACACACACACACACACACACACAAACACACACAAACACACACACTAATGCCCTGCAAAGGAAAAAAAGAAATGTGAATGCCACTCTTCTTTGGAATTCTTTTCTTAAAGGAAACAAAATTTTATAAATGGGTGTTAGGGTTTACGTATGCAAGCAGATTGACATCTTTATATTTTCTTCCATATTGAAAGAACCAGAGAATTCAGGACTTTTACAGTGGCACACACTATATACATTTATTTACAGGATGTACCGATAGTGGTACAGATATTATTTCATCTTCCTGAAGTTTTCTCATCCCAAGATGATGAAAGAATTTTAGCATTCTGATCTGGATCTTCCACTACCCCCTCAAAAAATATCTGTACAAACATCTAAAGTTAAAAGGGCAGTCAAGAAAGGAGAGATATCTTACTCATGCAGTGAGCTTTTGTGTCAATGCTAAAAGTTGCATTGCATTACTTATGGAAAAAAAATCATAGCTGCAATTTCAGAAAAATAAGTAAAAAATTACTGAGTTTGTTGAAAGCCTATTTCAGAAAATAAAAGTCTAGAATTGTCTTTTTGAATTTGAGAATCAGAATCAGGTTGAATTTTTAGAACTATTGTTATGATGATATTACTAATAGTCTAATAACCCAATGCATCAGCAAAAACTTATAACAAATGGACAGGAGATTACATCCAAAACGAAGTGGATAGATGCTTTTTGAAATCTTGTTGAAGCTATATGAATTGTTCTGCCATGCATGCCTGACAGCTCTGCTTCTAGGAACAGCCAGTGTGGCCAAGCATAAAGCTATCCATCAGAAAAGGGCTAATTATTTAATTAAAAGGAGAAGCTTTACATGACTGCACCATTAACTTGATGATGGTTGAGTTAAACACAAGGCCAGATGCTTTTGTGTTTGTTGGTTGTATTTGATTTTCATGTTTGTTCATTGCCATGCTTAGCATTATTGGACTGCTACAGTCAAGAAGATAAAATCCTTTAATACTCTATTTAGAAGTACAGAAGACAAAGCTTGATCAATACTTTTTATGAATCTGTAAAGTATTACAGCACAGCATGTTCCTACAGACTATCCCCTGGTGACATGGCTATATTATTTTGGGGCCAGAGGCCAAGCAATATTGAAATCCTGCTTGAATTCATCTTCTACAGACCATAAAAGTGACAAGATCCCCAAAGATTTACATTTTTTTATGCTATAGATTAATCAATCTTGCAGGTGGAAAGAGAAGGATTTTGGTGTGTGTGCTATAGAGTATCTTTTCAGCCTGAGGAGAATGTAAGAAATTAATTTCCCTTTTCCAACAGAAGAGGATAGTGAGGGCAACTCGTCTAAGTCAAAGAAAATGCAGTTAAAGTTACTTTTTGCCAAAAGCTTTTTGATAGATTCTGACAATGATGTCAACAGCGACATAAAGAAAAACTTCTGGAATGCATAAGTTTACGGAAAATAATTCTTTGGCAACAATAAGATAGCAGGTGATTTTTTGTTGCTCTTGTTAAATTCAAACTCAAATACTGATTCATAAATGTGTGCTCAGAATTGTTACTAATTGCAGTATTTATGTCTGGCATTGTTCAAAATGGGATTCAGGCACATGATTTTTATTCCCAAAACTATTATAGAATTTGTTAGAACAGATATGTCCAAATTAGCTTCATTCATTTAAAAACAAGTTGTCAAATTTTTCCATATTTATCCTCTAAAAATAGAATTGTTATTTTTTCTAAGGACTTTATTGATTATTTAAGCATAGTAGCAACTAAATTGTTTTATTCTCTGCTTTGGACTGTCCTTTAGCATAAAAATACCACTCACAATTTCAAAAAGTCATTGGGTAATTTACAGACTATGAATTTATTCTAGAAGTGTTAAGTATTCTGTTCCATCAATTTAAATAAGTAAAGATTTTTCTCACAAAGAGTAAAGATAATGGAATATGCATTTAAAATTTTAGATAGTTTTAATTTATTAAAAAAACTTAGAAGTACAATTTAGCAATATCTATGAAAAAAGTACATACAGCCTTTAACAGAAATTCCACTTGTGGAAATTTATTTTATAGGTATACTCACACATGTAGATATAGTTTCACATGTGTGAAAAGATTTGTCTTCAAATTATTGACAGAATAACCTTTGTAATAACAAATAATGAAAAATATCTAAATGTCAATCCTTAGTACACTTCTCAAATATAGTCTGTTCCAACTATATTTTGGATTACCATGCAATGGACATACTGATGTACTGACATAGATTATCAAGATATTGTTGGGCAGATAAAACATGATAGAGAATAATGCCTATCGCATGTTACCATTTGTATGTACAGAAGGGAGGGAGGGAGAATATATGTTTATATTTAATGTAATCTCTGGAAAAATATATTTGAAACAATACAACTAATAATAGGGGTAAGGGACAAGGCAGAAAATAAGCATTGGAAGAGAAGGACGGGAGGAGGCTTTTCTCTTGTCTCACTTATAATTTTTTATGTTTATGATTGAACCTTGTGAATATGTTTGGTAGGCAAAAATTAAATAAATAATTTTTAAAATAAAAAAAAAGGTGAATAACATATACACATCACCTGTAAGGGGACCAGCATTTGTTGGATGAATTTGGTCATTGATAATTCAGCATATTTTGTGGAAGATGCTGTCCCTGCCTGTGCCTGCTCCAATCCCCCTGGCTTCATGGCTTTAGTATGAGCCACCACTTTCAACCATCAGCATCTGCTTCAGTCTCCGCTTTACCTTATTCTGGAGCAGGCCAGAAGTACTGGAGAATTAATCCCCTACCTCGGAAGCACCCTGTAACCAATCATTGGAGAGGGTGGTGCAGTCCATACCCCAGCTCGCCATCCCTCAGGTAGATGGCAGTGAGATCTGTGTTCTACTCTGGAATTAAGCGATATCGCTGAAGACGGTGACTTACTTGATCATGCATCCCTTCTTGGCTGCCTTCCTTTTTCTCTCTCACTTCTTCAGTCCTTCACTGATGCTCCCTGATGTTATCTTCAAAATAAACTACCTGCACTCCAATACTCATTGCAGGGGTTGTGTCTAGAGGAACCCAAATTAAGATAGTTGGTTGGTGAAGTGGTAATTTCTGGTGTGCCAGAGCATCATCATATGAAGACTTAACCTGTGGAATGGGATAGAGATTCAAGGGGACAAACTGGGCTTGTGAAATATCTCTAGCATTTTGAGAGACAAAGGGGCAATGATAATTGCAGATTGTAGAGTGAGTTGATTGTTCATAAGATTAAATAAAGGACTAAAGGAAGCTTTTCATCACCAACTGCTATCTCAAGGCATGGTGAAATCCAGAAAGTCTCTGTGGCAGTGTTTAGAGGGACTCTTGTCTGCAGTTAGAAAATAGCTTGTGCTACAAAATCAACCAAGGATGTGATGTTACAAGTATTAGCATTACACAGAAGGCTAAATTCATGGTGTTCTACAGTCAAATAAGAACTCTGATGAGGAAAGATTGGGACCTAGAGACCTGGGCTGAGAAAATCAGAGGATGTACTTGGGTACTCTGTACCTGTGTCATGGAATCCACAGGGCTAGGAGAAGTGGCACACTGCCCCTTGCTGGAAAGCAATAGCATCCTCCTGTGTGAAGACCATGCAAAGCCCATACCTTATACAGATAGCCCCCAAGGTGATATTAATCTCCCTCAAGATCTGCTCCTACCTCTCCTTGTTGTTTCTGAACTAATAACTAGGGCCGCATCACAGCATGGTCTACTATGGGAAAAATAGACTATTTACCAGAAAAGTCACAGGATCTGGCTAAAATGTACCAGGATGAACCAGGAGAACATGCCTGGGAAGGGACTGTGAGGATGCAAGGCTGAAGTGAGGAATGGAATGTAAGAATGAATAAGGGAGTTGATTGCCATGGGGTCACTCTCTCCAGACTGAGGATTTAACATTCTGACAAGGATATCCGTACTGCTGAGATGTCTTCTTACAGCTTTGAAAAAACAATGGCAAACCATAAATTAAGTGCCTTTGCCAGAACTTCCTTAGCAGAGTATTGAGGATTGGTCAAGAAGCTAAGAAACCTGATCATGCTAAAACAAATATTAATTAGGACATATTATTTTCACCAATTGCCTGTATAGATATTGGGAGAGCCCAGAGAACACTTCTTTTTCTAAAGCAGTAGAGACTGCAATGCTGAAGGGGCAATAGCATCACTGAGAAATTCAGTGGTGTCTACTCTCTGTATGAACGATGCCCAGTAAAATACAGTATACAATATTTGGGATATGCTTATGTTAAAAATATTACTTGTTGGAGAGAGATCCAAGATGGCCAACTACTAGCAGCTCAGGATTGTAGCTCCCAGTGAAAGCACAGAGAATGAGAGGACGCCACACTTTCAGATGAATTTTTGTTGCTCACGGACCAGGAGATTCCCAGCGGAGGAGCCCCATGGGTTGCCAGCATGACTCCTGTGGCTGGCGCGGTGGTTTTGCCAGCGCCCTAGTGCAGCAGTTCCCGGTGCAGAGTAAACGGGACTGGGTCTCCTTTTGGTCGACGTTTGGAGCTCTGGGAAGGCAGAGTCACCTATTCAGCTGATTGAAAAAGGGACTCAAGAAGGAAGCCAGACCAGAGATTCCCAGGCAGAGAAGCACCACAAATCTTAACGCCACTGTTTTAGCTGGTGCAGTGGGTTGCTCAGATTCCAGTGCTGGGAATCAACAAGTTGGATGTCCACTTAGAGACCTAATTTGAAAGTCGGTAATTACAAAGACGACAGGTGGATAAATTTACAATGATGGGAAGAAACCAGCGTAAAAAGGCTGAGAATACCCAAAATCAGAATGCCTCTCCCTCTACAGGGGATCACAGTTCCTCATCAACAAGGGAACAAGGCCTGATGGAGAACGAGTGTGTTCCAATAACAGAATTAGGCTTCAGAAGGTGGATAATAAGAAACTTCTGTGAGGTAAAAGAACATGTTCTAGCCCAATGTAAAGAAACTAAGAACCTTGAAAAAA
Organism: Aotus nancymaae; assembly: GCF_030222135.1. Lineage (NCBI taxonomy): Eukaryota > Metazoa > Chordata > Mammalia > Primates > Aotidae > Aotus > Aotus nancymaae. Next base: position 49,477,273 of record NW_026988432.1, on the reverse strand, counting down.
GGTTTGACGAAATCCTAATGAGAATAGACAATCTAGAGAGGAATATAAGTAAATTAATGGAACTGAAGAATATAATACGAGAACTCCGCGAAATATGCACAGGTTTTAACAGTTGAATTGATCAAGCAGAAGAAAGGATATCAGAGGTCGAAGATCAACTTAATGAAATGAAACAAGAAGACAAGATTAGAGAAGAAAGAGTAAAAAGGAATGAGGAAAGTCTCCAAGAAATATGGGGCTATGTGAAAAAAACCTAATTTATGTTTGATAGGTGTACCTGAATGTCACGAAGAGAATGAATCCAAGCTGGAAAATATTCTTCAGGATATTAATCAGGAAAACTTTCCTAACCTAGTAAGACAGGACAATACTCAACTCCAGGTAATACAGAGAACACCACAAAGATATTCTTCAAGTAGAGCAACCCCAAGACACATAATCGTTAGATTCACCAGGGTTGAAATAAAGGAGAAAATTTTAAGGGCAGCTAGAGAGAAAGGTCAGGTTACCCATAAAGGAAGCCTATCAGACTCACAGCAGATCTCTCAGCTGAAACCCTACAAACTAGAAGAGAGTGGGGGTCAATATTCAATATTCTCAAAGAAAAGAATTTTCAACCCAGAATCTCATATCCAGCCAAACTAAGCTTCATAAATGAAGGAAAAATAAAATTTTTTGTGAACAAGCAAGCACTCAGAGATTTCATCACTACCAGGCCTGCTTTATAAGAGCTTCTGAAAGAAGCACTATACACAGAAAGGAACAACCAGTATCAGTCATCCCAAAAACTCACCAAAAGGTAAAAAGTGTCTCCATACTGAAGAATCTATATCAACTAATAGGCAAAATAGCCAGCTAGTATTAAATGACAATATTAAACTCACAAATATCAATATTAATCCTCAATTTAAATGGATTAAATGTCCCAATTAAAGACACAGACAGGCAAATTGAATAAAAAGTCAAAACCCATAGGTACACTGTATCCAGATCCATCTCATAAGCAAGGACACACAAAGACTCAAAACAAAGGGTTGGGGAAGACTTACCAATCAAATGGAGAGCAAAACAAACAAACAAAAAAACAAAACAAAACAAAAAAACACAGGAGTTGTAACTTTTGTCTCTGACAAAATAGACTTTAATAGTTACAAAGACTAAAAGAAACAAAGAAGGATATTACATAATGGTAAAAGGATCAATGCAACAACAGGAGTCAATGATCATAAATATATATGCACCCAATATAGGAACATCTAGATACTTAAGTTCTTAATAACTTATAAAGAGACTTGGACTCCCGCACAATAATAGCGGGAGACTTTGACACCACATTATTAATATTTGACAGATCAACAAGATAGAAAATTAACAGGGACATCTATGATTTGAACTCAGACCTGGAACAAGTAAACTCAGTGAATATTTATAGAATTCTTCACCCCAGGTCCACAGAACGTACATTTTTCTCAGTATCACATTACACCTATTTTGAAAGTGACCACATAATTGGAAGTAAATCATTCTTCAGCATTTGCATAGCATTTCACAGACTTAAATAAAATATTGGTTGGCTGTTTATTTGTTATTTTCTTCCCTTATTCCTTCCCGTCTCCGCTGTTAAGCACAATTATCGGCACAAAAGAGGTTTTTAATACCTATTATTAGATTGCATTCCAGCCTGGGCATTAGAGCAAGACTTCTGTTCTCTCTCTCCCTTTCTCTTTCTCTTTCTTGCTTTAAAAAAAAAAATTACTTGTTATCTGAAATTCAAATTTAACAGAATTTTGTGTGTGTGTGCATGTATGTTTTCTTTTTTGATAAATCAGATGATTTGATCATAGGCCAGTGCTGATGATAGGAAATGCCACTATAAAATAGGCTCTATAGTGTCGCAGAAGATGAAATGATTTCAAAACAATAAAGACAGGTAGTTGCCCTTCATCATCGGAGGAAAGGTGAATGAAATTCTGGAAAAGGGCAGCAGCGCTGGGTTAGCAGCCAGGCTCTGAGTAGCAAGGATCCTTAGCAATGGCTAATAGACCATGGTATTCCTATGAGCAACATAAATGGGCAACCAATGAGAGTTCTGTTTAACCATGATAACCTGAAAGGATCAAAAGTGGGTGATTTCGCTGCTGCAACTGAAATTTTTGACTTCTTGCCAAGTTTCTAGACCTAGCCAATTCTTACATCAAGAGCCCATTAATCTAAATGGAGGCCAAATTCTTTTAGGGAAAACTCTGAATTACCACAGCAAGCATCAGGAAACATCCCCCAACTCTTCCTCAAAGGGACCTGCTACCATATCCAGAATATCTGAACACAGGTAAGAGGAAATACCCAAATCCTTTTAGGACTGCTAGACATAGCACTTGAATGAAACTGACATCAGAGAACCCAAAACACCAGCATGACCCCCACAGCAGGGAGATGAGTAGGGAGTCCTACAGAAACCAGGTGAAAAGTGGATTCCTGGACTGAGTCTGTCTCTCAGTGGGTTTAATACACCCACACAGCACCCGGATCATTTCCCTACACTGGGAGTGTGTAATTGGATTTGATATGCTTAGCGGGTGGCAGAAACCTCAACATGAGCCTTTGATCTGTGGAGTAAGAGCTATAAAGACAGGAAAGGCCAAGTAGAAACCACTAAAACTGCCACTTCCCTTCTGGCCAGGAGAGGACATTAGAAACAAATCTGCACCTTGGAAGAAAAAGGCAAGATTAGAGCCATCCTTTAAACTTATTAGCCATCCTCATTAGGTCTATTGAATTTATCAGTCTCCTATGGTGCCTCATGCTGAATGACAAAAGACGACTGTGAATTCAACGAAGTGTTAACCGCAATCTCAGCCATAGTGCCAGATAGGCTCTCTTTACAGAAAAGGCATGTTACTTCTGATCTGGTAATGGAATTTTTTTTCAATCCCCATCAGAAAGGAGAACTGGAAGTTTGTATTCACTTGGAATTGACACTAGTACAGTAGTAAAAGTCTCAACCCAGGGCTATGTTTACTCTTCCACTCTTCTTCACAGTGCAGTCCAAAGAAAACTTTATCATCTGAATGTTAAAGCTTCATTGCATTGATGACCTTTTGTTAATTTAACCTGAGAAGTAGAAATGAGCAAGTACTATGTACATTCTTATAAGAAACATTCACGCTTGAATTTAGAAGAAAAACCCTTCAAATATAAGAGGTGGGCTACAGAGTGAAGTTTTTAAAGAGGTCCAGTTATTCAGGGCAAGTATTACATCTTGCACCTCCCTAGAAGGACGCACAGTATTTAGTAGACCAGTTCCAATTTTGGAGATAGCACATACTGCACTTGGTGCCAGGTTGATTACACAGGGCCCTCCTCATCCTGTAGGGCAGTAATTCATGCTTCTTTGGACTGAAACATGTTCTGGATATAGGTTTGTCTTTCTTCTCCACAGTGCGTCATCCTGCACTACTTTCTGAGAGCTCACAGAATGCTGGTGCGTTACCACAGAATCATATATAACACTGCTTGGATGAATGAACCCACTTTATGAGGGAGGAGGTGTGACAAAGAGCACATAATCATGAATTCAGCAATCTTTCCTATACACCACATCAACCACTAACACAGCCAGAGAGAAAATCCAAATGGCCTCCTTAAGATACAACTTTTCTTTCCTTGCCTCACTTACCCAAGTATGTCCTGGATCACCTCCCAGATAAACTATTCACCCTGGACTCCTTCAGTGAGGGCTTGCTTCTGGGGCAGCCAAACTAAATCACAGTATAATAACTGCCTGGGTTTTTGTCAGTTTGTTAATATCAATTCTTTCTCTTCTAAGCATGCCTTGTTCCACTCCATTTACTGGGCTAGAATAGCAAAACATTTGTCTGCAGCCAGCATACATCAACATTTCCCATAGACAACAACTCTTAGGACACAGAATTTATTAAATTTATGTGAGACTCTGAACTTCGCTTTCATTGGGTCTAGCCTGATTTATTTTTAGTGCCTTAAGCCCATGCTTACGTCCACAGGAAAAAGCACATTGTAGTAAATTAGGCGGGTTTTATAGGGGGATATAGATAGTATTGAGTTTGAGTCTGACTAACTTACTTTATGGCAATGAAGGGTGAGTATCATAAACTCAGAGCTAAGTTTGAATATTATAAACTCTGAAACAAGTTTCATTCCCTGTACTCTGAGAATATAATATGTATTTTGTAAGTCTTTTTGGAATGTTACTCAAAACAAGTTCTTTCTTGCCCAGCACATAATGTATCCCTAATGAAAGTTAATTTTTCTCTTACAGTTCACCCTAGCTCTGTGTGTAAACACCTTCTTCTAATTTTCTTTTTTTTTTTTCTTTTTTTTTTAATTGCATTTTAGGTTTTGGGGTACATGTGAAGAACATGCAAGATTTTTGCATAGGTGCATACATGGCAGTGTGATTTGCTGCCTTCCTCCCCTTCACCTATATGTGGCGTTTCTCCCCATGCTATCTCTCCCCAACTCTCCACCCCCCGCTGTCCCTCCCCTATTTCCCCCCAACAGACCCCAGTGTATAATGCTCCCCTCTCTGTGTCCATGTGTTCTCATTGTTCAACACTCACCTATGAGTGAGAACATCGGTGTTTGATTTTCTGTTCTTGGGTCAGTTTGCTGAGAATGATGGTTTCCAGATTCATCCATGTCCCTAAGTTCTGAGATTACAGGCATGAGCCACTGGGCCAAGCCAGAATCCAATGGTTTTTTAAAACTAAAACTCATGTGATAAAAAATAACAACAACATGAAATAGCATCTACATGTAAGTCATCACCATAATAATTTCAATTTAGTACTAGTACAATGGCATATATATCAAATGCATATAACATTTACTCCACTCTCAAAACTAACAAACAAACAGGAAACAAGGCTCAGGTAACTAAAGAGTTAGAGGAGTGCTTTTCTTTTGATGTGTAGAAAGCAAGAGCTTCACAGGTACATCTAATATTCAAACGCTTGACTCCTTTCAGATTTGTAGATAAACCTACACCATCACTTGTTTGGCTATGTTACTACCTTCACCCTGTTAGTGTTTACCTAGTCACATGGGACAGGGAATATGGTCATATACAACTCCGAAAGGGCACATACAAAAGACTTCAGTAGCTTGAGGTCTCATCAGCCTGTACTCCCTCCCTGCCTTGACACTATTATTTCTCAGACAACTGGTGCTTTATTAATTGGGTTTTGAGGCTAGAATTTAGGACCATGAAATATATTTTTTGGATCAAGAATTCAACCATGTTTCTAAGACATGGATCTGTTGATGGCTAACCTAAAAAAAATTCTCTAAGAATGAAACAGATGCTTAGCCTCTACAGGGAGAAGAGCAATGTTGTCCATGGAAGCAAACCTGATTCATTCTCAATTTGGGGGTCAGTTCCAGCAATTGTTATTGTCGGATTCCCCACCCCCACCCTTGCCGCAGGGATCTGCTGATCATCTAAAATATCTTTGGAGGGCCAGCTCGTTTCCATACTTCAAGACTCAGAGCCCTGTGAACAAAGTCTGTTTATCTCCATAAAGATCTTATGTAAACAGGAGAGAATTTACATCTTAGTTGTTTTTAAGAGAGCTCATGAATTTGGTGAAGTAGCTTTTGGTATAGGGAAAGCAAATGTTATCACAAACTAAGGGAATCTAGGCAATTTCCTTCTTTTGCTTTCTCCATTATTGAATACATTTATTTATAATTCATTAAGCACAAAAATCTCTTCCTTGCCGCTCTTGTACATTCCTGCAGAGAATTCTGAATGCCATAGTGGTGATTAAGATATTATAACTACATAAACAGCATAATGGCTTCCCTTCATGAACAAATAATAACTGAATTTGGTTTCCACATAATGGTAGTACTGAGTTCTTTTAAAGAATTCTGCTTAGGAATATTGAAGACAAAAATTGAATACTTATGAAATAAGGGAAAGTTGAAAATCACTTATTTTTGTGATTATTAATGTTATTATTGATTAAAATGGTTGGAGTTGAATCATTGGGAAGTCTTATTTTTATAAATAGCATTCTTTTACCATATTAATATACTTTCTTCAAACTAAAATATTTACAGTGTAATAAAATTTTTACAATGTAACACAATTTTTTAAAAAATGTACTCCACCTCTTTGAAATATCAGAATTTTTCCATATTTGCAAACTTGCAAGGGTGTATAGTGTAACTGCCCAATGGATTCTTTCTGTCCACTGCACAAGCAAAACGAATTCTCAGAGAACACGGCATTGCCATAATGAGAGAGTTTAATTGAGGTGAGGCCAGCCACACCATGGGAAAGATGGAATTATTACTCAAATCAATCTATCGAAGGCTCAGTGGTTAGGGTTTTTCAAAGACACTTTGGTGGGCAGGGGCTAGGGCATGAGGAATGCTGATTGGTTGGGTTGAATATGAAATCATAGGAGACTGAAGCTGTCCTCTCCTGCTGAGTTGGTCTTGGTGGGGCCACAGGCGCAATTGGCAGGTCCAGATGGAGCCATGAGTAGTCAGGCATACAAAAACCCTGAAAAGAGATCTCAAAAAGCCAATCTTAGCTCTTCAATAGTGGCATTATCTGCAGCAGTAATTGTGGAAGCTGCATGACTTGTGACCTAGGGGAATAATGTTGGTGATCACAGCAGAATTCAGGCTCCTGTATACTCCCAACCTGGTGGTGGCTCATTAGCTTTACAAACGCTTTACAAAAGACTTTTGGGGAAGGGCTATTATTATTTAAACTGTAAGCTAAATGTCTCCCAAAGTTAGCTTGTCTTAAACCAAAGAATAATTAAAGACAGCTTTGAAGGCTGAGGGCAAGATAGGGGTTGGCTAGATCAGATTTCTCCCATGCCATAATTTTCTTACTGCTATAATTTTGCAAAATGGTTTCAATGGTATGGTGGTCAAAGGCATATTTTGACCACCATACCATTATTTTTTTGTAGAGACGGGGGTTTTGCCATGTAGCCCAGGCTGGTTTTGAACTCCTGGTCTCAAGCTATCTGCCCATTTTGGCTTTCTAAAATTCTGAGATTACAGGCATGAGCCACCACACTGGCCTGTTGGCCTTTTCCTGATTGGTGTGTAGGAGCTGTATTTGATTAACATAATTCAAATTAAAATATAAATCCTTTGTTGGTTAGGTGTCTTGCAAATGCGGGACTGTGTTAGAGGAACTTCCAGGCTTGGCTAGGGACTTTGTTCCCAGTGCTGGGATTTTGCAAATAAAGTTTTAATTGAAAAACAGCCACACTCATTCATGTACATGTCGTCTGTGATTGTGCTGGCACCAAAGAGTTGAGAAAATGTAACAGGGCCCATGAAGTCCACAAAGTAGAAAATATTTATCATCTAGCCCTTTACGGAGAACAGTTTGCCAACTTCTGCTATATACTATGAACACTTCAGCATTTGAAAATTCTTAATAACTGTGTAAATTATTTTCCTGTTATTAAAGGAACAATAAGTAACTTCAGAAAAAAGCTGCTGTCATACTGAGTGAGAAGGGTTCCCAGAGTGGGAAAACCAGAGAAGGAAATCTCCTCTCACACCGAGTGAGAGAATACAGAAAGATGGAATCCAGGAGAGGAAAGACAGCTTCCACACTGAGTGGAAGGGAATTGAGAGAGAGAGAGAGATGGAGTTTAGGAGAAGAAAAGCAGCTTCCCTGAGGGTGGAAGGGGATCCCAGAGGGGGAATATCCACTGGGATGAGGGAGACAGGGACTTTAAACCTGGGAGGAAGTCCCTCCTTCTCCAAGTTCCTTGGTCAATGAAAAGAGTTCCCTTAAACTTCCGCTGGAGTGATTGACCTTTGGTTCTTCCCAATTTAAAACAGAGACCGTTAAATCTCCTGGATGGAGAGAGATGGGAGAGGGGAATGGCACTGGGAAGTTCTTACCTTTAAACCTACGCCCCCTTTGGACCCAGAAAGAGAACACATTCCCTCATTATCATATAACTCCTGTAGTTTTAGCTTCATCATAGTAATGTTTTCTCTCTTCTAGAAAGGAACAGCATCAGGGCACATTGAGGCTCAGAAATTTATATTCCAGGAAGATACCTAGTCTTAAGAGGTGCACAGGAACAGAGAGCAGATCCAAAGGTAAATTGCTCATGAGCTCTAAATTGAGCTGGGTTAAAATATTTGGGATTCGAAAATAATGCAGTGTGAATTATGGAACAACCCATAGACATGTGAAATACTTGAAAGAATACTGAGTTTTGGAATGTTCACCTTAAGTCTGAGTAAAGATCTGTCAAAAATCTGTGCAAGAAGCATAATGTTAAATTATTCCAATGATAAAGCCTGTCCTTTTTGCTTCATAGGATAGTATTTCTGGTAGAAAGGATTCTCTATATTAAAACTGGAGAAGACATCATGAAGAAGGCCAGAAATGCACTGTTTTCCATAAAAATATGCCAAGTTTCAGTGTGGCAATCTGTGTAGGAGAACATTTGTGCAGGAGACATCTCTATTGGAGAGGTTCGATCATCACATTGCTTTCACCGTTGACTGATATTTTGAGAAATGAGGCATGTGGCAAGGAGAAGCCATGCTATGGCTTTCAGGGGCCAAATGAAATGATTCACTTCAGGGCACTTCAAAATAAAAATAAAAGTACAATATAATTTAGGCATAGATCATTCCCGAACTAATTTAATTGCTTATTTCTTTAAAGCAGACAACCACTTGGAAGCAGTCATAACAACAGCAATAGCAAATCAATGTTGGTGGGCAAACTAAGTTAAATATTAACATCTAATTATATACTGTCTTGGAAGCAGCTGTGAGTTTATTTATTTCCTTTTTAGAATAGTTTTAATAGTTTATAAACGTAGCATGCATCTATTATCTTATCCTCACCAAAAACAGAACTATTGATTTCTACTAAAAAAAACATAAATAAGTACATATCTCTAAGGCTTATTGGAGTTATCTAGTGCTTCTATCGAATATATTACTAAGAACCATCTTTGAGAATTTTTTTCTGGAAAAGGCTTCCAGTACTTCAAACTGATGTAACAGAAAAATCAAATTACATATATGTTTAGGTATTTGTGTATTCTCATCAAAAAACTTGATCATCCAGGCAAATGTATGAACCATAAATTAATTAGAAGTTAATGTAAGTGTCCCCTGACTCCAGCGAGCACCTCAACTCTTAAGATATTTTTCAATTTCATGTTTAAAGACACAAATACAATGGGATCAGATTTTCCTCAAACCAACAAATACAGCACAACTCCTGGAACTAAGGATGTTTTACAGATACATAGAAGAGGAGGCTGTCTAGGCAAACTGAATTTCAGTCTTTGAACCAAAAGCAGCAGTCTTGAGAAGATGTTTACCTGCTCATTTTAAGTCAACTCATTTTCTTTCTTTCTTTTTTTTTTTTGAAAGAAAGAAAAAGAATAAAGAAGAGGAGGAAAAAGGAAGAGAAAGAGAGAGAGAGAATGGGAGTATTGCTTTCTTGCCCAGGCTAGAATGCAGTTTAGTAATGGGTATTGAAAACCTCTTTTATACCAATAATTATACTTGATGTAAACAGGAAGGAATAAGGGAAGAAAATAACAAACGAGCAGCCAACCAATATTTCATTTAAACCTATGAAATGCTATGCGATTACTGAGGAGTGATTTACTTCCAATTATGTAGTCACTTATGGAATAGGTGTGAGGTGGTAATGTATGATTTGTGTATTTGAAGTGGAGAGTTCTATAAATGTTTATTAAGTTTACTTGTTCCAGGTCTGAGTTCAAGTCCTAGATGTCCTTGTTAATTTTCTGTCTCGTTGATCTATAAAATCGTTAGCTCTTCTTGTTACACTGATCCTTTTGCCATTATGTAATGTCCTTCTTTGCCTCTTTGGCTCTTTGTTACTTTAAAGTCTACTTTATCAGAGGCGAGAATTGCATCTCCTGCTTTTTATTTGTTTATTTTTACTCTCTGATTGGTTGATAAATCTTCCTCCTTCTCTTTGTTTTGAGTCTTTGTGTATCATTGCATGTGAGATGGGTCTGGATGCAGTATAGCAATGGGTTTTGGCTTTTTATCCAATTAGAATATATATAACTTTAATACTAGCATTTGATGCTAGCTGGCTGTTTTGCCCATTAGTTAGTGTAAATTTTTTGTTGTGTTAATGTTCTTTTCTTTTGGATATATTTTTGGAAAGGCTGATATTGGTTGTTCCTTTATATGTATAGTGCTTCTTTCAGAAGCTCTTGTAAAGCAGGCCTGGTGGTGGTGAACTCTCTAAGTACTTGTTTGTTCGCAAAGGATTTAATTTTTCCTTCGATTATAAAGCTTAGTTTGGCTGGATAGGAAATTCTGGGTTGAAAGTTCTTTTCTTTAAGGATGTTAAATATTGGTCCCCACTCTTTTCTGGCTTGTAGGGTTTCTGCTGAGAGATCTGCTGTAAGTCTGATAGGTTTCCCTTTATGGGTAACCTGACCTTTCTCTCTGGCTGCCCTTAGTATTTTCTCCTTCATTTCAACCCTAATAAATCTGGCAATTATGTGCCTTGGGGTTGGTCTTCTTGAAGAATATCTTTGTGGTGTTCTCTGTATTACCTGGAGTTGAATATTACCCTGCCTTGCCAGGTTGGGAAAATTTTCCTGAATGATACCCTGAAGAGTATTTTCCAACTTGGATTCATTCTCTTCATCACATTCAGGTACACCTATCAAACGTAAATTAGGTCTTTTCACATAGTCCCATATTTCCTGGAGACTTTGCTCATTCCTTTTTATCCTTTTTTCTCCAATCTTGTCTTCTCGTTTCATTTCACTGAGCTGGTTCTCGACTTCTGATGTCCTTTCTTCTGCTTGATCAATTTGACTGTTTAAACTTGTGCATACTTTGCAAAGTTCTCGTGTTGTGTTTTTCAGCTCCATCAATTTGCTTATATTCCTCTCTAAATTGTCCATTCTCGTTAACATTTCGTCAAACCTTTTTTCAAGGTTCTTAGTTTCTTTGCATTGGGTTAGAACAAGTTCTTTTAATTCACAGAAGTTTCTTATCACCCATGTTTTGAAGCCTGCTTCTGTTATGGGAACACACTCGTAATCTATTAAGCCTTGTTCCATTACTGATGAGGAATTGCGATCCCCTGTAGAGGGAGAGGCATTCTGATTTTGAGTATTCTCTGCCTTTTTACGCTGATTTCTTCCCTTCATTATATATTTATCCGTCTGTTGTCTTTGTAATTACCGACTTTCTAACTAGGTCTCTGAGCAGACGTCCAACTTGTTGATTCCCAGCGCCGAAATCTGAGCAGTCCACATCTGGACTGCGCCAAATCTGTTTTGCACCGGCCAAAACAGCGGTGTTAAGATTGATGGTGCTTTTCTGCCCGGGAATCTCCGGACTCTGCACCAAGAACTGGCGCGCTAAGGCGCCAGCAAAACCGCTGCGCCGGCCACAGGAGTCGCCCTGGCGACACGTGGGGCTCCTCTGCTGGGAATCTCCCCGTGCGTGAGCAACTAATATTCGTCTGAAAGTGTGGCGTCCTCTTGTTCTCTGCGCTTTCACTGGGAGCTAGGAGCCTGAGCTGCTAGTGATCAGCCATCTTGGATCTCTTTCTTTAAATATAAAATAAACAGCTTTCTCAGGTGTTTTTAAAGTAGGCCTATACAACTATATGTGTATAGTTTCTTTACCACTATCCACTGAGGATATCCAGTGAAATGAGAAACATGATCCCTATCATATAAATTTAAACAGGAAGCTCTTGCTTTCTGGGAATGAAAATCTAATATTATAATACAACATAACCCAGGTGAAGATGCTCAGTGTTAGGTGATTTTGTTAGGTTTCTCTTAGTTCTCTCTGAAACTGGGGATATGTTAGAAAGAGGCAATGGACATAAAAACACATCTTATAAAGTTCAACTTATTAAAAAGAATTCAGAAGTAAGATTATTGTAAAATGTATGTAAAAATAATCTGTAAGGTTATTGCCATAAATCCTATATTAATTATTAACTAATTAATGATTTGCTAGAACCTAGGATTCTGGTAATATTAGCTCTGCTGTAAAACAAATGCCAAGTGCCTTCAAAGGAATTACTACTTATGACAGGAATAACACATATTAAAAAGAAAAGAAAAGAAAAGAAAATGATATTTTACATTCTTCTCAGTGGTGAAAGTCCGGTAATTGAAAATTAGCCTTGTATCATGTGGATAGTTCAGTTGTTAGAGAGCCAGAATATATATTTCCTAATAATATGGATCAAAGATAATACACAGTCCAGTCACTCTTGACTAAAGGAGTCTGACATTTTCTTCTTAAAACTTGAGGGGAAAATTGATTGACTTAAGTTTTTTCTTTTCTTTTTCCAGGGGAAAGATTTGTGGTGTGTGAGTGAGATATGGCACTTTAGTGCTCTGAACACAATGAATCAGTGTGGTGTCCTAGTCAACACTTTTCTGACCATTTGTTAGCAGGCTTTTTTGGAGATCTTGTAGCCATTCCACCCCTACAGAGTCACAATAAATTACAGCTTGCCATTTTCAAATCTGCTTTCGGGTATTAATTCAGTGGCATTAGCATTAAAATACTTTTGTTCAAGATAAATGAATTAAATGTAAGAATGATGAAAAAATATTATAATCCTCTAGTTGTAGAATAGGCCTCGCTTTAGATTCAAGATCAGCTGACATCAATTTGCCCCATTAGCTGCCGGAGACAAATTGGTCAAATAGCATTTGACTAACATTATGAGATGACAGGCTCTCTTTAGTGAATTTGATTATATATTCACTGGCTATTTGTATGTTCTGCTTTGTTGGTCTACAGATTACACGTGTAAGGTATAATCACACAATATAGAGGGCACACATTTTTCTCTCGCTGATTAACCTTTCTTTTCACATTTCTCAACATGGGTAATGAAATCAAAGCAGAAAGTGATGAATGGTGAATGGTTACTTCTTACATAGACTCATGTGTCCTCAGGTATTAATATAATCAGCATGAGTTTGTAGGCTGTGAATTTTCAAAATGGCAGAACAAAACAATGTGGAGAAAGTAGACTTGGTTAAACCTAATTTTTTCTCCTACAATATAACACTGACAAACCAAATACCATCAAATCCAACTTCTGTTTCATTGGTACACTTTGCTTGATTGCTTTTCAAACAATCAGAGTAGAATTTTCCTAGATTAACCTAGAAATTGAGAATCTCCAGAATCCAGGAGCATATTTTTGCACTTTTAACAAATATTGTGATGTGTGGATAATAAAACTCACTAATTTGGGACAAATAGATAAATCTAACATAAGAGAATCTACATTAAAAAATAAGACTGCCACATATACATCTCCAACACTGCATCCATGAAAAACAATCTACTCTTTCAAACAAGCTCAAGTTTCCTGTGGGTAAGTCTCACTGCTTTAAAATGACTTTTTGGAACATCTATGAAAGCACAAGAAACACAACTAGCTATTGGGAGGAATAGAAGTCTGACAGGTGATGGAACATTACCAGAGTGTCTCTAAATTTGAAGGAACATTATAAATCATCTAGAATAATTATTTTCCAAACTTCAGTCATTTAAACACCACCCTCACAACTTTGCCTATCCCTATACCCTTCTTTTTTCATCTGTATAAATTTAGAGGTTGCAAGTGCAGTTTTGTTACATGGATATACTGGGTAGTGCTGATATCCTTCTTCATTAGTTTCCTACTGCTGCCATAACAAATTGCCATAAACTTGGTAGCTTAAGCAACATGGATTTATTGTTCTGTAATTCTGTAAGTCAAAAGTTGGACATGGATCTCATGGGCTAGAAGCACAGTGTTGGCAGGGCTGCATTCCTCTCTAGAGGCCATAGGAAAGAGTAGGTTTCCTGGCCTTTTTTATCTTCTGGAGGCCACCCACATTCTTTGGCTGGTGGCCCCCTTTATCTTCAGAGCCAGCAACATTGCATCTTGTTGACTCTGCTCTCCCAACATATTTTTCTAAGCACAGCTGAGAACAGTTTTCCACTTTTCAGAATTCATGTGATCACAATAGGCACATTTAGGGAATCCAAAATAATTTTCCCATGTCAAAGGTTCTTAATCCCATCTGCAAGATTCTTTTTGTCATGTAAAATAACATTCACAGGATCTGGGGGTTAGGATGTGGACATCTTGGGGTGTGGCACATTTTTTGCTTTCTAAATCTTCCAATATAAGCTATGAGACATTTTAATTTAAGTTGACTTATATACAGAAATTTTTATCGTTGCTATAAATGGAAAACTAAAATTAGAATAACTTCAGTGAAAGTAGAACAATAGTATCTGATCTGGTTAACTGGATATTATTGTCCACTGCATTCTAGAATCTGTTGCTCTCTTGGTTGAAAGGTGGGTTAGCATGTTTGAAAAGTATTATAGCACCAATCTGAGGCTTTCCCTTAGGCAGTAATGGAAGAAGTGAAACTATAATTGAAAAGGGAATTGAAAAGTCTCATTAGGAAGGTCAGTGATTTTGAATGCTGCATCCATGGAGTTCTAAAAATCATATCATGACACTCTAATAGTTCATTTACCATTAGCAATGTATGTCCCACATTCTGAGAAGCTCAGAGGTAGTGATGCAAGTCACTATTGGTGCAAGAGATGCCTGGGTAAAACCCTTGTCACATGTCCATCCAGAAAATTGTCAGGGTATTTTTGGCCGGGCAAGTGCACTCATTAAGTCAATTTTTTAAACGTATAAAGGCATTACATATGGTGTTTCATGTGCGGATAAATGTTTCTCTCTGGAATTTCCCACCATTTATCCTAGTTTGACACTCTGCAGCAAGGCAGAACTGGTCAAATTACCCAGCAGAGTAGACAGAGAATAGTTTAAACCAGAGTATCAGAACTCAAGCCACAGGTCTGCCACTGAAAGAGTTTTGGAACAAGTCTATATTTTTTCAGGCTAAAAAATGGAGAATAGTATAATAATATTAATACCAACTACACAGGACTTTTGTGATGCTCAAATGGGCTAATAATGTGTAATCTTTTAAGCTATAAATTTGGTGACCACATAATAATCCATTATCCAAATTAGAACATTTTTATGAATGAAAGAGGGTGCTATTGACAATTGTGTTTCAACAGTAGGTACAAACTGGGACTGACTCAGCAATCAGGATGCAGGTGCAGACTGAACGCAGGAGACTTCATTAATTTTAGTCATTTGTGTTTTATGTGGAAGATCCCCTAAATTTGAAGTCAGGTGACCATATTATCTCTGTTTTTGGTTTGCTTTTAGCTAAACAGGTCCATTTCTTTCAAACATTTCAAATATGATATTTCTCAGACTTTTTTTTCTGGTTAACCTCATATAGGTGCAGTCTAGTTTTTAAAGTTTTGTTTTGGAGTATGAGCAGAGTGTGGAGTGCCTAGGTTCAGATTTTTACTTCCACCGCTGACTGGCTTGCATATGGTTTTCAGTCTCTCTGTATTGCAGTGATCTCTTCTATTTCCCTCACATAGTAGTAGTGAAGAGTAATGAGTCAATATCTAAAGGACTTAGACTCATGCTTGGCACATATAGACACCACGTAAATGTTGTTAAATAGAATAAATAAATGAGGCTACTGGAACTGAACAATACTCAAAACAACAAACCAATATATTTGGTAGTGCCTATCCAAGACACTAAAGATAAAACAGTAAACAATAAAGGCACAGTCCCTGCCCTCAGGGAACTTCCAGCCCAGCAGAGGGAAAAGGTGTTAAGCAAACTGTTGCATAAATTAATGATTTGAAATTGTGACTAGTGCTGTGAAGGAGAAATGCAACATGCATTGTGTTTGCCTTTTTTTTTTTTTTTTTTTTTTTTTTTTTGAGATGGTTTCGCTCTTGTTACCCAGGCTGGAGTGCAATGGCGCGATCTCGGCTCACCGCAACCTCCACCTCCTGGGTTCAGGCAATTCTCCTGCCTTAGCCTCCTGAGTAGCTGGGATTACAGGCATGTGCCACCATGCTCAGCTAATTTTTTATACTTTTAGCAGAGATGGGGTTTCACCTTGTTGACCAGGATGGTCTCGATCTCTTGACCTCGTGATCCACCCACCTCGGCCTCCCAAAGTGCTGGGATTACAGGCGTGAGCCACCATGCCCGGCCTGTGTTTGCCTTTTTTGGGGACCTAATTTTATCTGGCCAATATAGATCATGGACAATTATGTCTCCTGTGCTGGCACCAGAATCCTAGTAATGAATGTAAGTGTTCATTAGCTCCCAGGCAACTGTGTCACACTAGAAACTTAGGTTGAACTCGTGGTCATTAATACCCTTGGGTTTTTCTTTGCATGTGCTGTTGTCAAGATGGAATCCTCAGCTTTGTAATTCTTTAATTGAATTTTTTAAAAATCCAAATGGGTTTTAGATGTATGTATGTATTTATTCATTTGTTGAGATGGAGTCTTGTTCTGTCGCCCAGGCTGGAGTGCAGTGGTGCGATCTTGACTCCCTGCAACCTCCACCTCCCTGGTTCAAGCAATTCCCGTCCCTCAGTCTCTTGAGTAGCTGGGGTTACAGGCACCTGCCACCATGCCCGGCTAATTTTTTTGTATTTTTAGTAGAGACAGAGTTTCACTATGTTGGCCAGACTGGTTTTCAACTTCTGACCTCAGGCAATCCACCCACCTCGGCCTCCCAAAGTGTTGGATATACAGGCGTGAGCCACCGTGCCCTGCCTAGATTTATTTTTAATAACATTTATCTTGATGTCATTACCCCTTCTTCTGGTCTGTCAACATAATTTTAAATTGTTGATTCTTTATAACGCCACATTAATATTATTTGTAGATTATGTCATGTTTAGATATACATCATTTTTAGGTCTTATCCAAGGCATTTGGAAGGTTCTGGTGTCTGGAACTTTTTAATTTTATATTTTAATTGTAATAACTTTTTTTCACCTCAAAACAAGACTTCTTTCTGGTAGAAAAATGTAAGAAGTAAGATTTTTAAATAATTAAAAATCTCTATCACACTTTCATAACAGAAATGTTATCAACATTTTATGGAATACCATTCTGTTCTTTTCTAATTTGAGGAAAGTGTACTTAAGAACTCAGGAGTTCTTAAGTACATATATGTCATACTTAAGGCATATGTTACATATGTCTTCAAATCTATGGATGGAGCAACATGTATTATTCTTCCATCACACATTAAAAGGTTATGTGATTTATTTTCATACCTACTTTGAGTGTTTAAAAACATGTTTTGTTTTCTTACATTTTCTACCAGAAACGAGTATTGTTTTGAAGTTACTAAAACTAAAATATTAGACTGAAAAGTTCTAGGCTAGGCATGGTGGCTCACACCTGTAATCCCAGAACTTTGGGAGGCCAAGGCGGGTGGATCACTTGAGGTCAGGAGTTTGAGACCAGCCTGGCCAACATGGTGAAACCTCGTTTCTACTAAAAATACAAACATTAGCTGGGTATGGTGGTGGGCGTCTGTAATCCCAGTTACTCTGGAGGCTGAGGCAGGAGAGTTACTTGAACCTGGGAGGTGGAGGTTGCAGTAAGCTGAGATTGTGTGTACTCCAGTGTGGGTGACAGAGCAAGACTCCATCTCAAAAAAAAAAAAAAAGTTCCAGAAACCAGAACTCTTCCAAATGCCTTCAATAAGACAGAAAGGATACATATCTAATTTAAACATGACATCATCTAAAAACATTAGCATGGTGTTATGAAGAATCAAACTCTTCAGTTGGGGTTTTATGTTATCTACATTGTCTTGTTATTATAAAATAAAGCTGGGATAAATATCTTTATAGATAAAACTCTAAATACATCAGAAATCAGAGCCTTTTACATCTTCCTGAGATATTTTTTCTACATCGTGAAGCAATGACTTCTAAAGTGGTTTGTTCAAGAAACTTTCTGCTCCTCATTCATCCTTGACCATCTCATTTAAAATTCATCACACCCTTCTCACTATACACAGTCACTTTTTACTTCTTTCTTTGCCTTGTTTTTCCAGAGCACACACACAATTTAACACATGATCTCATTCTTTTTTTGCTTATGATCTCTAGCTCCTCCCCCACTAAAAACACGTTCTGTAGGGCAGAATTTTTGCTTTCTTTACTGCTGTATTGCCAGTGCCTAGCACAGTAGCTAGCACCTGGAAGTGCGTGCCCAATAAGTATCTGCTGAAAGACTACAAATAATAGGTCTCATCTTTTGGTGATCTCTAAACCACTACAGCAACTCTACCTCCCAGTTCTTTACTGACAGCTTGCAGCATTTTTTTTCAGCAATTATGATAATGTGCACTCATTTATTTCTCTCTCTGGCAAAGGACACTCCTCTTTTCCTCTCTGGGTCACAAGAGGGCACGGAGCTGCATGGAAGCTTGCTTGAACGTTACCTGTGCAGTATATTATTCTAATCTTTCCAACAACCATATTGGTAGGTTTTACTCATTATACCAATGAGAACAAGGGGACTCAGGGAGGTTGAATAATTTGCTGGAGGTCACCATGTTAGTGATAAAATGTTCCTAATAAACTGTGACACACTGCCTTCTACTAACCAGCTGAGGAACTCTGGGCAAGCTATTTAATCTCTCTGATTCTTTTTCTTCATTTATAAATTTAAGGGGTTCCATCTGATTTCTGAACCTGACACTTTAGAATTATTTTGTGACCCGTATGACCCATGTATCTCTTAAAGGATTATTAATTGTGTTTTGACCCAGGGACGTTTTCCTTTCTACTAATATCACTATTAAGCAAAGGATGGATTTCCGCAGGGAGCTTTTATGCTTAGGATTCTAAAACCATAGGCAGAAATAACCAGTCACATATTGCATTCTACAATGTCTAATTAAAGAGTTACAGTGTGAAACTAGAAAAACTGACCAAAATATCCCCAAAAGGATTGTGACATAAACTGTGTTTCTAGGCATTACATGTATATTAAAATTTTTAGTCATTCCTTTATTCTATGAAAATGACACCAATTTCCTACACCTGATCCTGCCCTTGACATGTGGGGATTACTACAATTCAAAGTGAGATTTGGGTGGGGACAAAAACCAAACCATGTCACTGACAGATTTATAGATAGGTCACTAAATAGTAACTGTGTATTAAAGCAAAAAGTTAAATATATTATTATTGCTTCCTTAAATGTCTTACTTCTGTAAGACAATGGCAATCATTGAACACTTAAATGTCTGTTCAAATAGTTCTAAACTCTTTAATGTATTAAACATTTAACCTCCCCAACAATGCTGTGAGGTATATAATATCATTATTCCCACTTAACAGATTTAAAAAAATCAGGTACAGAGAGTTTTAAGGACATTGTCCAAAGTTGTACAAGGTAAGTAGCAGAATCAGGATTGGACCAAACTGTATAATTTCAAAGCCAGCACACTCAGCTACAACACAGTATGACTCAGTGCCTAGAGACTGTGTGTTGGGATAGGCACTGGAGCATATTTGTTCTATGACATAAGAGAAAAACTTGTGGTATATTTTGAAACCTACTTATATAAAATGGGATTGTAATAGAATACATATATACCATAAAATAGAATAGAATTCTATATAATTGAATAGACTTCTACAACGACATTTTTCTCTTAGACTGTTCCTTATCTTGTTTACACTTAATTCTAATTATTTTAACAGTTTTTCCTACAGAAATACATAAAATACACTCTCTTTTTTCTTTATATCCAAGCTATGTAAATATGTAAGCCATAGTTACTAAATTATTGTCTTAAGGAATTTGTAATAACATATTTAACTTTTTATTTTAATAAACATGTTATTTTTTGGTGACTCATAACATAAATGTGTCAGTCTATAAATTACAGGAAAAGTGTCATTCTGCAGTATTTGAGTTAGCTGCTTCTGCTGAAAATTAGCCTCTCTCATAGTTATGTCAATTCTCAATTACTGCACTCCTATAATTTGTGATTCCATTCCTGTTTTTGTCATATTGATAGTCTGTTTTTGATGCATAAATTCTGAATGACCAAATTTAATTAATATTCTTTGAGTCAATTTTCCACTTTGTGTTCCTGGTGAAGACCAGTAATGATTGGTCAAAGAAAATTTAGTAAGTTATTGTTACCCATGCTCATCTAAGAATGAAAGCTATCTAGAGAAAAGAAAACCAAGAAAAGCAGCATGTCTACATAGTATGTATTTGTTAAGTATTCACCCAAATGTATTTCATAAGGGAAGAGACCTGGCTCCTGCCTTCTATGAGCTTTCAGTCTTGATCCTCAAATACGGTCTTACCTAGTGTCCTAATTATAAAAGCAACTTGGTTGTTTTTGCTTATATGTAAGCAAATCATGGTTATGATTCCAGAAATCATTTCATTTTCATTCCCTGTAAGAGAAGTCACTTAGCAGAAGCAGCTAATTCAAATGCTGCAGAATAAAACCTTTCTGTAGTTCAGAGGCTGACTATATTACAGTCTGTTCTCACACTGCTATGAAGAAATACTTGAGATTGGGTAATTTATATAGAAAAGAGCTTTAATTAACTCACAGTTCTGCATTGCTGGGAGGCCTCAGGAAACTTGCAATCATGGTGGAAGGCATCTCTTCACAGGGCAGCAGGAGAGAGAATGAGTGCTGAGCGAAGAGGGAAGCCCCTTATAAAGCCATCAGATCTCATGATAACTCACTCACTATCATGAGAACAGCATGGGGGAAACTGCCTCCATGATCCAATTTCCTGCACCTGATCCTGCCCTTGACATGTGGGGATTACTACAATTCAAAGTGAGATTTGGATGGGGACGAAAAAACAAACCATGTCACTGACAGATTTATAGATGAGTCACTAAATAGTAACTTGTGTATTAAAGCGAAAAGTTAAATATATTATTATTGCTTCCTTAAAACATGTCTGCAATTGTGGCTATAGATTTCTCAGTGGTTTGTTTTTTGTGGTAGAGTGCAAACTCTTGATATAGATTTGCTATAAGTCTAGATGCGTGGAATTCACACAGATTAAATGTGTTTATTATTATAAATATGCACAAATCCAAGTAGCAAAATTCTTTAAAATATCCTTCAATCAGCTAGACATTTAATTTCTTCAACGAATTGTTATTTTGGAAATACATGTATAACATACCTAGTTGATGCTTTCTATGTCTGAATCTTGCTAAATTCCATTTCATTCATTATTATCTAACTATTTTTTCAAATTATGTTTTATTTATACACTTTTATACAAGCAAAATGCATTACAAGTTGAAATTATTTTTTCAGTGAGGTTAATTGCTGTCACTTGTGTTATGGAGTTTTGATATAGTTTCCACTTTGACAAGCCAAACTTGACAAAAGCAAATATTGGCACAGACTGTCGGGTCAAAAATGAACTCCTAATATGACAACTAAAGTGAACTGCTATAAAACCTGGCTGTCAAAATACAAGTTATGGCTTTGTAATGTAAATACAGCTTTAAAAGTACAAGTTTCTCAGGCACCCATCTGTCAAAAGACAGGCTATGCTATGTCCTGTGGTGCTTTGATGAGTTTGCTCATTTTTAAGGGTAGGGACAGGAGAAATGCCTCAAAAAGAAGAGGCTGGTGTACATTGGACTCGGGGGTTTACTGCTTTATGTTTTCCATGTTTCTTATGATGGTAATCTATTATTCTTATACTGATAAAACCTCCTGTAGATGGAAATGACAGAATTCTATTCTAAAATATGCCTAGAAATCATATCCTTACTATAAGAAAAAAATACTTCTTACAAAATTTTTAAAGAAAATAACTAATTTTTTCCTGCCTCCTTTCAGGTAGAAAGACAATTTCAGCACCATCTCTGGTATGGTATTGAACTAGATAGTGGGGATTAATGTCTGCAAAATAGATGTATATGGCTTACACCATGGGCTATTTCAGGAAAGCTTTGAAGAAAGTGATGGTGATTAAAAAAATAGGCAGAAAGGATAGATTGTCAACATTTATGACACAGCATAGAGGATATGATATGTAATTGGGGAATCAGCTTTTATAAAACTCGCATTTTAAAATCTAAGAAAATGACACTAACTGCACAAGTTCCCTCATTTGCTATTGTCGATTGAACATCTATTATGTATTAAGCACAAATGTAGATACTTAACATACGTCCTTTAACTAAATTACACACATGCAAAAAGGATTGCCAGGGGAGAGGATAATCAGTCCAGGGAGCAAGCATCTATTAAAGAGATTTCTAAGGAAGAGCAATGTTTTTGAAAATAACAGGAGCCAGGATGAATTGCATGTCACACCAGTTCTCAGTGATGTTTGGGGAGGAGTCCAGAGTTTTTCCATGAACTTTAATCCATGAAAACAAGCACATTAACTACTTTTCCCCTTCTATTTAAGGCACCATTTTTAAAAGTTGACAACCTCCTGCAGGGATGTTCTGAAAGACAGAGACATCTTGTCAGAATTATGAATGTCCTTGGTGGATAAGGTAGAAAGAGTTGACTGTGTAGGACATTCCTGACAAGTTCTCAGGATTTGAAATGGTAACCATCTTTTTTGGCAAGTTTTTTTTTTTTTTTTTTTTTGATGAGAGGAGATATTTTAAAAGTTCAGTGAAAGACTGAACTTTTAAAATATCTCAGTTTTTAAACTCAGTTACCTGTAGTTGTGTGGATAAGGGTAGGCATCCAATTAAGCTCATAGTATGTGTTTAATATATATTTATTTCATCGAATCCTTCTCCCCATTACTGCTGACAGCTTCTGAGTTAAGGGTGAAGTGCTGACTCCAATGCTGTAGGAAGGGGCATATAGCGCGACCCAGTCACCCACTTCCCTTACTCTGGTGTGTGCAGCCTCTCCTTTGAGCTATTTTCCTGCCATGGCACCAATTGAATTTATATATGTATACATAGATACAGATAGCTATAGAGTCACAATATATGCATGTGTGCATGTGTGTGTATACATTTGTACTTGGCATGTGTATCCACCATCTTCCTATCCTTCTTCTGAAAATTGTTGCCTCCCCGCTTACCCCAACTGATGTAGTTACTATCAATTGAGATATAACAAGAGTAGGAAAATGTGAATGCTTACAGGTGTTATTTTCCAGGGGTGTATCTATCTGAATTTTTAATAACTTTCTTGAATGTGTAATGGGTATTACAACCTAACCTAACATAGCCAAAAATGATTCCTGCCTCTTCACACCGGCTCATGTAGCCCACTCTCTAAACACCACCCTGTTCTTCTGGAGTTTTCCATCTTAGTAAATGTTCTCACTAACCATCCAGTTGCTTACTTGAGATCCAATGCCAGGAATTTTCTCTCTTCCTTACTTTCTTATATCTAATCCATCACTAAGCTCTTTTGGTCTTATTCCCCAAATATTTTCCAAATCCATCCCACTTCTCCCCACCTCCACTGCTGTTATTAGAGTCCAAGTCACTGATGTCTTTTGCTGAAATCACTGCCAGAGCTTTATAATTGGTATCTCTGCTTTTACTCTTTTTCCCCATCCTGTCACCTATAATGGTTTTCTAGTTCACTTAGAATAACACTGATTTTACAAGGCTCATAGATCATACATTTTCTGGCTCCCGATTTTGTCTCAGCTCAATCTCCTACCACCCTTCTCTTCATTCACTATCCTGGACTTTACTGACCTTTTAGAATCTTGAACATATAAAGTCTGTTTTCTCTATTGGAGTTTAACATTTGCTGCTTCCTTTCCCTAAAACTCTCTGCCCCTTGATATTATCTCGAGCTGACTGGAGCTCGTTTCAAATATCACCTTCTTGGTGATACCCATCAATTTTCCCGTCTCTTATTCACACAACCAGTTTATTACCTTTCTGTTTCATTTCTTTATTGACACTTAGCACTATGCACAAGTATGTTTTTCATGCATTAATTTGTTTGCTTGTTTACTGCCTCTTTTGTTCACTAGAATGTGAACTCCATGAGAGCGTGGATTTAGCTGTCTCGTTCATCACATGTACCCAGCACACCAAAAAATGCCTGGCACATAGAAGAGTGAACTAAAGAAAAGAAAGAATGATTGTATTAGCACACTTTCCTCAAATTTCTGAAGCTGAAATGAAGAAAGAGAATCTATTTTATTCACTAAAAGTTGAATCCTAGATATAAAACTCAGGAGTTATTGGTGCCTCTTTTCTGTGATTAGGCCAAATCTATGAGAATAATGAAGCCAACAGACAGTAAAAGCAGAGATGAGAGCAAAAGATAGTTTTGATGATATTTAATTCTCCTCTTAGTTGTTTGAGACCCATATATTTCTTCTTTTCCCATAGTACGATTGTACAATTTATGCATGAGATATACTGACATATTTCCAATAATTCCTCTTTTTCTTTTCTTGCTTAAGTTGGTTTGAATTTGGTTTCTGCTATTTACAATTAAAGTATTCCAAACTATGCTGTCACTGCTTGTTTCTCTTGTCTTTTTTGCTACCATTATGAAATGCAAAGCTCTGGCCATTATACACTTCTTTCATCTGTCTATCTCTCCAGCTCTCTCTATCTCTGCCTTCGTCTATATTCTTTGGATCTTTACACACGTGTTTTTATACGCTTGGTCTATTCTTTCTGATTTTTCTTAAAAAAAGTTCTGACAGCCCAAGCTTAGGAGTCATACTCCTATGATCTACTCTAGAATCATACATTTATCCCCCGTATAGCATGGGTGACCAGTCTTGCATCTCCCTATTTGTCTCTTTCACGGATGTATTTTTTCTTATTTACAACAACATTCTTGGTGCCTAACACAATGCCTGATAGATAAATAGATGGCAATGGAATAAATAAATGAATGAACAAATAGAGCTGTTTTTTGGGGATCAAAGAAGAACTAAGAGGCAAGACTAGAATTGGAGTGTTAAGAATGTGGTCCAAACCAGACTTTTTCCTACTGATGCTGCTCTAAAGTATTGCACTGATTTTTTTTTGAATCGAGGCTGTTTACTTTGGGCTTAGACAAGATTTATACCTATATTTTTAAGCACTTTTTTTTCTAAGGACTCTTCTATTTTTCAGCTCACGTTTCCCTGTTTTACTTACAGGGCCTTATTATTTTTTTTCAGAGCTATTTTCCTCTAGTATAAGATTCTGAAGTTTCCTCCTATTAGTGCCACTTGGTTTGTCACTTTGTCAAATATTGGCAGCATGCCAAGCTACTAGGCATCCTGTTTTAAATAGGCTTGTGGACAATGAAAATAAATTCATATCATCAATATCATTTTCTATTTAGTATTTTCCATGGACTACCCTTTTCAAAATCCTTTCAAAAATCAGAAGTGCTATACTAATCTCTGATATTCCTGTTTTCCATAGTTTTCAGTGCTTAAGGAAACAATGAAAATACCCAAGTTTCTTCAAGTTCATTTAATATTTGAAAAAATAGCATGTCCAATTTATGTCATGTTCAGTCATCCTCAGGGGAAGAGAATGTTGTCATTGACCATGACCTTGACCCCTTATTGTATTCTTGCTCTGCAGAGTCTCAAGGAGCCTCACTCAGTGTTCTGAAGAGCTTGACGCGATGATTATTTTTACTCCTTACACTCCTTGGGTCTTATAACTGCAATGACACTAAATGATTGCACTTTGCTTGTTTTTTCTGGTAGTTTCTCCATGAAATTTGTGCCATTACCAAATGAATTTGCAACATTACATGAACACTGTCAAAGATTCTTCATATAAATGGATTCTTGACAGAAACATAGAAGGAGCAAAGTGGAAAGCCTTACACAGGGAGGAATGTCAAAGAAGACATCTCTAAATTGAAATGAGTTGTCACATACTGATGATTTCATATAATACCCCATCATATGATATTGTGTGATGGAGAGGATGGAGAGTGGGCCCGGAAGATTGAACTCTTATTCTCAACATGTTGGCGGATGATGTAAGGAGTAAAGGTTCTCCCTAGAAATAAAGCAGCTATAAAGACATAGAACTGGCTTACTCTTTTTTCTTCAGTTTTGGCCTTAGGAAAAATGAGGAGTGGTGAATTTATCTGTCTTAATTTTCTAGAATATTCCTGAAGCCACGTTAGTGGTCACATTTGGACCACTTGTTCTAGCACTCAGATTCTGAAGGCAGAGTCAATAATTTCAAAAACAGATGGAAGTCATTAAATGTGACCAAATATCTTCATGGTTTAGAAATGAGTTCTAGAGAATCTAAGTCAAAACTAATTTCAGAAGTGATCAATAGAAGGTATGCATTCTTTCAAAGCAGAATTAATCTCTTAGTGTGCAAAGCAGAGAATATCACTGAATGGTATCAGCATTGGAGATTACAGATATTAATCAGGTGCTATTTTAATTACGGTCTCCAATTACAAACAGGTTATGCATCAAAATTTCATTAGGGAAACAGATATTTGTAAGAAGGAATGCTTTTGTTTTCTATCAAAAGAATATTTCAGATGTAAGTCATTACCAAATTGCTCAGAAAAAGTTGTATAATTCATAATATATCTGAAGAATGATACTTATGAGATGTCCAAATATTAGATTCTGGTTGCAGGAGGATTTTAAGTGGGGAGAGAATAGAAGGGATGTATTTCCTCTCCATTTCTAGTCTCAAAGGTCAAAACTAGCGTAATTTCCCATTGCTGCCCTGTGCCTCCATTCTGCCTAACTCCTTATCTCTGTGGGCAGCTCTCCTCTACCCTCCAGGCATAGATAATGATACTGATACCTTTCTGTTCTGGGCACATTAAGCTTCCCCCTCACACAGACAAAACTCTTATTTATTCAATAAAGATAGACATTAGAAAAGAAAGCATTCTGATCAAATTAATTCACAATAAGGTGTGAATGACTGAAAGCAAACACACACTTTGGGCAGACAAAACTCATTGAAATTACGATTTGTCTGGAACTGGGTTAGGTTTACTAATTCTATTATCTCACAGCTCTACAAAATATTATTTTATGGAGAAGAACATTGGAGCTCAAATTCTTTAAAGACCCTGCTCAAAGAGTATAGTTAGTAAATTACAGAGCTATGGTTTAAGACATGAAAAATATTCTCAAAATTTTTTGAGGTACTCTTGGTGCCAATTAACTAATGCAGTTTCAGGTTCAGGTATTGGGAAAAGGGAGGTGCTGGTAAAAATGTCAGACGTTATGAGGAGAAATAAGTTGGGATAGGTGGTTTTGACTAGGTATCTAGTCTCCTAGACCAACTTCCTCAAGTCAAACTAGTTCGTGTATTTTCTTTCCCACTCTATCATCCTCCATTTTCTAGGTACAAGCATACTTTATAACGTATTAATCTAATTGTTATTTGTTTATAGATCTAACTTATTTCTTTGCTTTTTTGTTCAAATTAGCTGGAATTCCTGAAGAAGTACAGGTCACCCTTTCATATTTTCAAGTCTCATTAGCTGTTGATGGGGGTTTTATTTTTCATGAATTTTGGTGCAGGTTTTTAAATTTCTGCAGAAAGGCATCTGGACGTCTGAGACTATTGACCCTGTAGATCAATGTAGAGAGTACTACCATTTTAACATCACTATCTTCCAGCCTGTGAACATAGTGTGTCTTTCCATTTATTAAGTCTTCTCTACATTTTTCGAGAGTATTTTGTATTTATCAGTGTACATATCTTGCACTTACTTTGTTAAATTTGTTCCTAATAATTTTATTGTTTTTAATGTCATCTTAAATGGAATTGTCTCATTAATTTCATTTTGGGATTGCTCATTGCTGTTTTGTAAAACTTCATTTGAATTTTGTATTTTGATCTTGTATTAACATCTTGCAACATTGCTAAATGATTTATTAGTTCTAATAGGCTGTGTGTGTGTGCTTGTGTATTCCTTAGAATTTTCTATGTTCGAAATTATGTCTTAAGATAGAAATATTTTTACTCTTTCCTTTCCAGTCTGGATGTCTTTCATTTTCCTTTCTTTCCTGATTGTGTTGAGTAAAACCTGTAGTACAATGATGAACAGAAGTGGTAGAAGTGGATACACTTGTTTTGTTCCTAGTTTAAGGGGAAAGCATTCAGTCCTAAACTATTAAATATGATGTTAATTGTGGATTTTTCATGGGAACTGTTTAGCATCTAAAAGCAGTTTCTTTCGATTCTCAATTTATTGAGGGGGTTTAATATTAAAAGTGTAGATTTGCCAAATGTCTTTATCTGTTGAGATGATCATATGGTTTTTGTCCTTCCTTTATTCTATTAATGTAGTATATTGCATTGATTTTCAGATGTTTAAATAACCTTGGATTCCTGGTGTAAATCGCACTTGATCATGGTGCATAATCCTGTTTATATGTACCTGATTTACAACTATTTTGTTAAGGATATTTGATCTTTATTCTTAAGGAAAATTGTCTGTAATTTTCCTTTCTTGTGATGTTTTTGCTAGTTTTGACCTCAGTGTAAAGCTGGTCTCATAGATACACTGAGAAGTGTTTTTTCCTCTTTCATTTTTTGGAAGAATTTTTGACAAATTGCTAATTATTCTTTAAATGTATTTTAGAATTCACCAGTGAAGCCATCTAAACCTGAGATTTTCTTTGTAGGCAATCTATTCAGATTTTGTATTTTACCATGAGTTAGTTTTGGTAGGTTATGTTTTTCTAGAATTCTGTTCTTTTGTCTAGGTTATCTAATTTGTTGGCAAACACTTTTTGATTGTATTCCTTTATAATTCTTTTCATTTCTATAGGGTAGATACTGCTATGTCTTCTTTCACTCCTGATTCAGGTGATTTGAGTCTTCTCTATCTTTTTGTGAGCAGTCTAACTAAATGGTAATTTTTCTGATATTTTCAAAGAACAAAACTTTTATCATGTTAATTTTCTCTATTATTTTAAATTTTTTATTTCATTTATATCTATTATATTTTTTCTGCTTGCTTTGGATTTTTTTTTAACCTTTTATTTTAGGTTCAGGGGTATATGTGAAGGTTTGTTATACAGGTAAACTCATGTCATGGGGGTTTGTTGTACAGATTATTTTATCTCCCAGGCATCAAGCCTAGTACTCATTAGTTATTTTTCCTGATCCTCTCCCTCCTCCCACCCTCCATCCTCCAGTAGACCCCAATGTCTGCTGTTTCCCTTTTTGTGTTCATGAGCTCTCATCACGTAGCTCCCACTTACAAGTGAGAATATGTGGTATTTGGTTTTCTGTTCTTGTGTTAGTTTGTTAAGGATAATAGCCTCCAGCTCCATCCATGTTTCTGCAAATGACATGATATCTTTTTTTTTATGGCTGCATAGTATTTTGTGGTATATATGGACCACATTTTCTATATATAGACTACTATTGACAGGCATTTAGGTTGATTCCATGTCTTTGCTATTGTGAGTAGTGCTGCAGTGAACATAGGTGTGCATGTGTGTTTATATTTCTTCCTCAACTTGGAGGCAGCAGAGAAAGAACTTTAGTAGTGGCTGTGGCCAAGGGTGTTTTGTTTGTTTCCTGGGGGTTCCACCCCAAAGAGATGCAGGTTAACAATTGCTCAGTGCAATCAGCCCAGAATGGAAGGTCTATGCCGTGGGGCCAAGCTGGGGATTCCCTGTCTGGTGATGAGTGGGGGATGGGGGTGGGATCCATGGGAGATGGACTGGCCTCTTCTCCTTGAGTTGACTGCAGCTCGTTGGAAGTGTCAATAAGGCACTTTGGGTCTTTGCTCCGTTGTTAGTCTGGGGATAGCAAGGGCAGTTCCCATGCAGAGGCAGCGGCAGAAAGGCTTTCAGTTGTCCCTGTCCAGGGAGTTGCAGAGCTGCTACTGGCTCAATAGCTCTGGTGGGGGTGGCTGGAGACCTAGGCCTGCAGGACCTGCCTGGTGAGGCGATATGGGAACGGGCACCACTTTTCTGTAGGGCTGCTGCAGGATACTGGGGAATCCACCCTAGCCCCTAGTCACCACGAATTTTCCAGCATCTGGTGTTAACAGCGAAGGCTACAAAACAGCAAAAGTAGCAGCCTGCCCCCTCGCTCTGCAAGCTCCATCCCAGGGAGGTACTGATCTGTGCCAGCCCAAACACACCTGTAGGAAGTGGCTGGAGACCCCAGTTGAGAGGTCCTGCCCAGTGAGGAGGAATGGAATTGGAAAACCTGCATAAAAATGCAGTCTGACCACGTTTTTGCAGAGCAGTTGTGTTGTTCTGGGGGTCCACTCCAGCCCCTGGTTATCATGGACTCTCCAAAGCCTAAAGGGCAGATTGGCTAAGCTGCCCAAACAGCAAAGATGGTGGCCTGCCTCACAATTTCTTCTTTCTGTTGCAGGGAGGCTTGAAAGCTCTGTTGGCTGGAAAACACTGGCAGTGCTAGCTGGAGTCCTCAGTTGGGAGGTCCCACCCAGTGAGAAGAAACAAGATGGGGGACCTGCTTAAAACAGCCATCTGGCCACACTTCTGTAGAACAGCTGTTCTGTGCTGGGATCCACTTCAGCTCTGGTTGTCTTCAGCCCAAAGGCCGAAACAGTTAAGTCACCCAAACAGCAAAGATGGTTCCCCACCCCTCCCCCAAGAGCTCCATTTAAGGGAGGTACAATGCTGCTACCTGTGGCTAGCTGGAGTCCCAAGCCAGTTATCCTGTGAGACACCATGAAAGCAGGGCCTGCAGACTGTTGCTGCTCAGCCCTCTGGATTCAGCGCCTTTCCTAGGTGTCTGTATGGGTGTCTAACTTCCTGCTTCACCAAAGTTGCAGCAGCTTTTTCTGGGAAGCCCAGAAAGCCAATGTATCTAAGCCTCCTAGGTCTTCACATATGCCTGAGTGGCTACTCTTCCAAGATTCCATGTAGCTCTGTAGGTCAGACTGAAGACCCTGGTGGAGTTGGTTCACAAGGGGATCTCCTGATCTGAGGGCTGCAAAGATCTATGGTAGAAGCATGGATTCCTCGGGTTCCATCCTCACTACTTCCCTGGACAGGGGAGGTTCTCCTGGCTCTGTGTGACACCCAGATGGGCTGTCAACCTGCCCTGCTTTTCTCTGTTCTCAGTTGGTCTAGTTTTCTTGATTAGTCCCAATGTGTGTACCTGGATGTTTCTATTAAAGGTGTATTTTCCGCTTTGAGTTATATTTGCTCTTTTCTTTCCAGTTTCTTAGGGTGTAAGTTGGGTTATCATTTTGGGATTTTATTTCTTTTTAAATTATTGGGGTTTAACAGTATGCATTTCCCTCTAATGCTGCTTTATCTGCACCTCATGAGTTTTGGTATATATTCCATAACATTTAGTATTCATTTCCATTTATCTCAAAATATTTGATAACTGTCTTTGTGATTTTCACTTTGATCCATTGATTATTTAGGAGTGTGTTATTTATTTTTACATATTTGTTAATTTCTCAAATTTTATCTTATTAGTGATTTCTAGTTCCATTTTATTGTTAGCAGAAAATATATTTCACATGACTTCATCCTTTTAAATGATTGAGACTTGTTTTCTGGCCTAACATGGATTATCCAGGAGAATAATTCATGTGCATTTGAAAAGAATGTGCACTCTGCTATTGTTGAGAGATGTTTTCTGTACATGACTGTTAAGTCTAATTGATTTATAGTGTTTTCAAACCTTCCATTTCTTTGTTGCCCTTCTGCCTTGTTGTTCTGTCCATTATTGAAATTAGAGTATTGAAGTTTCCAACTCTAATGTTGATTTGTCTATTTTTTCCTTCAATTCTGTTTTGCATTATGTATTTTGGAACTCTTTTGTTTGGTGCATATATATTTTTAATTATGTCTTTTTGCTTGACATTTTTATCATTATAAAATGTCCTTCTTTGTCTCTAGTAACAATTTTTGTGTTAAAGTCTATTTCGTCTTATACTACTAAAGCCATTTCAATTTTTATTTGTTTATTTGTTTTGATTACCACTTGCATCATATTTTTTTCACCCTTTACTTTCAACCTATTTATGTCTTTGAATCTAAAGTATATCCTTATAGGTGACATGTAATTGGGTCATTCAAATAATCTATTCTGTTAGTTTCTGCCTTTTGATTAGAATGTTTGATTACCAGTGTGTAATGAATATCTTGTAAGGTAGAATTTACATCTGCCATTTAGTATTTGTTTTCTACATGTCTTATGTAATTTTGTTACTCTATTTACCCATTAATTTCTTTTTTGTTATTGTTAAATAGGTATTTTTGTTAGTCCTATTTTGATTAAAATGTACCATGTTCTTGTTCTTTTACCATATTTCTTGAGTGTGTGTGTGTGTTTAGACAGTGTCTTACTCTGTCACTTACTATAGTTTTTTAGCGTTTTTATTTTTATTTATTATTTTTTAGACAGAGTCTCATTCTGTTGCCCAGACTAGAGTGCAGTGGCATGATCTCAGCTCACTGCAACCTTTGCCTCCCAGGTTCAAGCAATTCTCCTGCTTCAGCCTCCTGAGTAGCTGGGAATACAGGTGCATGCTGCCATGCCCAGCTATTTTTTTTTTTTTTTTTTTGTATTTTAGTAGAGATGGGGTTTCGTTGTGTTGCCCAGGCTAGTCATGAACTCCTGAGCTCAGGCAATCCACCTGCCTCAGCCTCCCAGGGTGTTGGGATTACAGGTGTAAGCCACCATGCCCCACCTTTTGAGTGCTTTTTTTAGTTGTGACCCTGAAGTTCTCAATTAACATTAAAATTTTAAAATAATGTATTTCAAATTAATGTGAATTTAATTTCAATAGTATATGAAACTTGTCTACAATATTATTCTTTCCTATCTTGCCTTTGTTTTATTACTGTCATAAAACATACAAATTACATCTTTTAACATTTTAAGTTTATCAACAATTTTATAACTATTGCTTTATGATGTAATCGTTTAGTTACATCAAAAATTAGTTACAAACAGAGATACAGTTATTCTTTCCTTAATATTTAGCCTTGCAATTATCTTTACCAGTGTTCTCTATTTTTTCATGTGGATTTCAGTTACATTTAGTGGTCTTTTATTTCAATTTGAAGGACTATTTTTAGTATTTCTTGTAGAATAAGTCTGCTATCAATATTTCTTGTAGAATAAGTCTGCTATCAACCAGACTTTTTATTTCATCTGGGATCATCTTTATATCTCTTACATTTTTGGTGGATAGTTTTAGTCGACAGTTTTGGTTGATTGTTTCTTTCTGCATCTTGCAATGGCATCCCTTTGCCTTCTGGCATCCACAGTTTCTGATGAGAAGTCAGATGTTAATCTTATTTTGGATCTCTTCTCTATGATGAGTCACATTTGTCTTGGTGCTTTCAAGATCTTTCTCTTTGTCCTTTGACAGTTTGACTGTTATATTTTTAGTTATGGATCTCTCTGAGCTTATTTTACTTGAAGTTTGATTAATGTTTGATTAATGTTTTCCTTCAATTTGGGGGAAGTTCTCAGTCACAATTTCTTCAAATATTTTCTGCTCCATCCATTATCTCCTCTCATTTTAGGCCATCAATTTATTTGTACATTGATTTGCTTAATGGTATCTCATATGTCTCCAAGGCTCTGTTCTTTTTTCTTTGTTCTTTACTTGTGATTCCTCAGACTGGATAATCTCAATCGACCTTTCTTCAAGTTCACTGATCCTTCTGTCTGCTCAAATCTGCCGTTGAGGCCTTCTAGTCAATTATTTAGTTCAGTTGTTTTACTTTTGTATTTCCTGTAACACAACCCATTGTAAGTGCTGGAATCCATAATGAGTCCTTTTGTTTGCCTCTGGGAGACTGATGCAAATCAATCTGTTGTCCTGGCTCTTGTTTTTATCATGAATAATACAGACCTTTGTCTCTGATCCAAGAGTCTTTTGTCTTCTTCCAGCATTGTAAATCTTGAAACAGAATATAACTCGTTATTTAAAAGTAGGGTAACAAGACTAGACTTCATACAGTTTTTCTGTGTTTTGGCAAAGAATATGGTGTGCCAACAGGGCCGGGCACGGTGGCTCACGCCTGTAATCCCAGCACTTTGGGAGGCCGAGGCGGGTGGATCACGAGGTCAAGAGATCGAGACCATCCTGGTCAACATGGTGAAACCCCATCTCTACTAAAAATACAAAAAATTAGCTGGGCATGGTGGCGCGTGCCTGTAATCCCAGTTACTCAGGAGGCTGAGGCAGGAGAATTGCCTGAACCCAGGAGGCGGAGGTTGTGGTGAGCTGAGATTGCGCCATTGCACTCCAGCCTGGGTAATAAGAGCGAAACTCTGTCTCAAAAAAAAAAAAAAAGAATATGGTGTGCCAACAGAGGCATGGATTTCTGGAATAGAAAGGATGAGGTTTTCTATAGGCTGGGTTAGGGTTTATGAGAAAACTCACTCCCCAGGATCTGGTAGTGAATGTTCTTGCCCCAGTGGTAGGGTGATTGGAATAAGCATCTTCCCAGTGTTCTACCTATTAATGGATGTTTAGAGGGTTCATGGTGAGAGGTAAGATTGAAACTAGTCTCCTGAATGGTGCTTAGGTTCATTCTCCACTAAATAAGAGAATAAAGGGATGTTATGATGGCAATGGGGGCAGCAAGCTTCAGGTAGGTCCTCAGTCAAAATATATTATGGCTCCTAGAGGATCACTGATGGCATCAGCAACAATGATATAGAGCTTTGGTTACCTTTAAACATCTGGAGTATTTTTTGTTGTTGTTGTTGAAACTGAGAAGTCAGCTGCTCAAAACTGAAAGTAAATGCAAAGCCTTGGTTATTGGCACTAACTGGTTCTTTCTCCAGCAGCCCCTGATGCCTTTGCTTGCCCCCTACCACATCCTCAGCTGCTTTAATAAAAATCAATGTGCTAGAGAACTTGAGAAAGGGAGGTTACTCAAACTTTTATGGTGATATTGGATGCAGATATCCAAATCAACCCCTGGCTAGCACTTTGTGGATAGAGGATGCTGGGTGCAAGGGTGGCAGAATGCTGCTGAATATTTCAGGTAGAGGCTGCAGTGAAATGTGAGGATACAAGAAGAAAGAGCCTGTTTTTGGCAGGACTCAGATGCTGGAGGTGCACAGGGGAGGATGTGGCACTGACCTCAGGCAAGAAGCCAGGGGAGAAAAAATGCTTCCTTATGTACTCCAGCCATTCCTGCAGGCCAGTCTCCACCATCCTTCTGCACTCCCCAGGCTCATTGCAAGGAAGTGACATTATTTCCTATTAGCTGTCCCTATAGTTGTTAAAGTCCTTGATGTGTGTTCCCATGGTCGGGTGGGGGAGGGGGTGAAGTGCCTGAATTTAAATGATAGTATTTGAGCAAAATGTACAGTTGAAAAAACAACAACAAAAAAAAAACCATTAAAGTGACTTTATGAATGAAGCCCTCGGGGTCAACTCAATATATTTTGTTATGAAAATATATAACATGTGCTATAAGTGTTCATAAAGTATCAAAAGATATTATGTGCTTTAGGGCTTTACAAAATGCTAGAACGACAAAGTACCCTGACATTTGCAACTGGTGGGGTAGTCAGCATTCAGCATGAGTTCCTCACTCCTCCAACGTCCAGATTTTTCCCTATATAGGTGATGTCGTGGTGATTGGTAACTCAGAAGCTTCTGTCTCAATTGGCCTGGCTGTGATGCCATCATACCTCAGCCAGCAGAGGTGGTTAACAAACCCCAGCACAATTTTGGAACTACATTCCAATTACAGTTTCTTAGGACTGTGTGAGTGGATTTATTAATACAATGCTCAATTCCTCCCACAATCGATCAAAAACTGCTGTCTTTTTTGGTTCCACTATTACCAAAAAGAAGGCCCAACACCTTATTGGATTTTTTAAATATCATAGGTGGTATATGCCTCTCTAAACAGTCTTACTTGTCAAATGAAAGCAATGTGTTCATGGAATCAGCTAACCTGGATCCAGCTTCATCTATTTTTTTTTTTTTTTTTTTTTTTTTAATGAAGGGCAGCAGCTACTCCTTTAGGGAAAACTTATCTCACCCTCTGCTGCCTGAAGAAAAGTTGCCGATTCTGTGGGCCCCCAATTCACAGAAGTTCCCCTCAGTTCTGCGGCCTGGTTCACTGATGGTTCAACGAAGCTGAAACTTAATCTTACGTCTACGGGGATTGCTATGGCTGTTTAGCCTCAGCCCCAGCTACACAGAACTGAAAATAAGTGTGGTGACGCCACTCAGTGGGCAAAACTAAAGGTTGTTTTCACAGCTCAGGCAGATACATTCTTTGATATTTTTACCAACGCTTGTGCTGGCCTAGCCATTTGGAATGTCACTTGAAAGACCACAAATGAGCAGAGTAAAGACACTCCTCCTTAGAGTCACAACCTGGAAACAAATTGTGACTACTGCTGTAGTGTTCTGGGTCACTCACACGGCCCATGTGACCTCACATTACTTAACATAAATGCCTACAGGAAGGGCCTATTCACTGACTGAAGCCAAGCTGCTGCTCACACCTGCAATGCTAAAATTGCTGCTTCTCCACCTGGATCTGTCATCACATCAAAATATGGCAATATATCACCATGGGGCTCTGAGGTTCTGTGTCTGATACAGAAGCAACCACTGCATTCTAGATCTGTGATTCCTGCCAATAAATATTTGTTTGTCCCAAGATGAAGGAGAAAACATTGCAGGGATTGGTGACCCTGTCTTCTTTTGGCAGATTGATTACCTTGGATTTTCCTCACTTCCTTAAAGTTATCAATGATGGCTCAGTACTTTTGACACTTCTTCGGGTGATGGTATTGTGGTCTAGTCTGTAACACTTGGGCCATTGAAACTAATCTGTGCCGTATTTTTATTTTCTTTTTGAACCTTCTACGATCTGACAGTGATGTTCTTTTTGTCGCAAAGGTTATCAGTAATGGGACAATGGCCAAAGTATTGGATGGACATCACATATCCCCTACTATTTATAAATTTTGGGTATTGTTGAGCTTGGGAAGACTTCTGACTCTACTTCACTCACCACCTCCTGCAATGCTAGAATTGCTGTCTCTCCACCTCTATCTGTCATCACATCAAAACATGGCGGTATATCACCATCAGGCTCTGAGGTTCTGTGTCTGATACAGAAGCAACGACTGTGTCCTAGGTCTGTGATTCCTGCCAATAAATACTTGTTCGCCTCAAGCTGAAGGGGGTTTATACATTTGGGGTATTGTTGAGGTCAGGAAGACTTCTGACTCTACTCCCCTCACCTCCTCCTGGTCTACACACTTCAATAAACGTGTGAATGAAGTTATGCTTAGAAAGGGATTATATCATTTCAACAACTTCCCAGGTAACGATCAGGAAAATAATTATACATATGAATAGAAGATAATTGGAGAAAAGATAAAGTTGTAAGTACTCTGGGGTTGGATGCATTAATTTTATGGTAGTAGAAAGAGAGAAAAAAATTCGGCAACTAGTGGGGGAACAATTTAGATCCCAGAGGCATAGGAGAAAGGAAATGATAAACTTACTCTGCCTTCTAGATCCAGCACTGCTTCCTGAGTCAAGTCACAGCTGCATCTGATGATCTAAACTGAGGCTGAGGTTGTCATCTCTGTTGACATGCTATAAAAATGAAAAAAAAAAAAAAAGATTCAGGCAAAACATGGAAGGCCTTGACTACTGTGCTGTGCCTGATGCCATCAACAGTGGCTTCCAAACACAACACTTCCAAACACAACCTTTTTTCAATCTGACTGATTATTTGATTCTCCTGATGCTGAATGGCCTTAAATTGTGCCATGTGTGATAACCAAGGCTATAGTTACCCAGTGAAGCTACCCATGGGGCTTAACAAAACCAATGCAATGGTGATCCAAATCAACAAATCCTCAAGGGAGTGACTGAATAATGACTTTAGGTCATATGTTTGTGTGTACAGAGAATGGGCAGTGGTATTGGGGATGAAGGTTGCTTTTTGGCCTTTTGTTCCCTATAATTACTGGAAGGCTAATAGCATCCCTTTCATCACAATATTTTGATTAAGACAGTTACACAGATCTCTCCAGATTTGAGGATCAATTTCAATATGGGAAGTATATGAGTCATGGGGTCTATAATCAAAAAATAAAAAAAATAATAGATGTTGATATGGATGCGGTAAACAAGGAACACTTCTACACTGCTGGTGGGAATGTAAGCTAATACAACCACTATGGAAAACAGTGTGGAGATTCCTTAAAGAACTAAAAGTAGAACTATCATTTGATCCAGCAATCCCACTACTGGGTATCTACCCAGAGGAAAAGAAGTCATTAAACAGCAAAGATACTTGCACACGCATGTTTACAGCAGCACAACTCCTAATTGCAAAAATCTGGAACCAACCTAAATGCCCATCAGTCAATGAGTGGATTAAGAAACTGTGGTATATGATGGAATACTACTCAGCCATAAAAAGGAATGAATTAATGGCATTTGCAGTGACCTGAATGAGATCGGAGACTATGATTCTAAGTGAAGTAACTCAGGAATGGAAAACCAAACACTATGTGTTCTCACTCATAAGTGGGAGCTAAGCTATGAGGATGCAAAGGCACAAGAATGACACAATGGACTTTGGGGACTCAGGGAAGGAGTGGGAGGAGAGTGAGAGATAAAAGACTACAAATTGGGTGCAGCGTATACTGCTCAGGTGATGGGTGCACCAAAATCTCACCAATCATCGCTAAAAAATTTACTCATGTAACCAAACACTACCTGTTCCCCAATAACCTATGGAAATAAAAAATTAAAAAACAATACATGGGGTCAGGTGTGGTGGCCAATGCCTGTAATCTCAGTAGTTTGGGAGACCAAGTTGGGCATATCATTTGAGCCCAGGAGTTCAAGACTAGCCTGGGCAACATGGTGAAACCCCATCTCTATAAAAAATACAAAAATTAACTGGTTGTGGTGGCATGTGTCTGTAGTCCCAGTTGCCTGGGAGGCTGAAGTGGAGGATTAATTGAACCTTTGAGGTTGAGACTGCAGTGAGTTGTGATTGTGCCACTGCGCTCCAGCCCAGGCAACAAAGTGAGACCCTGTTTCAAAACAATGAAGTTCATGAAGAATAAAATATATATTGATGCAGCCATCTTTAGAAGATATAATCTGCCACACTTTATTATGATGGAATTTTTCACATCTACTGAAATAGCCTTCAATGATTCCTCCACATCCAACTATAAGGAATCTACTTATTTCAGATCTAACTGTATTCTAATATTGTTGTGCTATTTATTCATATCTCTTCAATTGCTTTATTATTGTAATCATCCTTAGCATTGTGCAAACAAAATATTTTCATCATTAAAATCACATCCCTTGGAATGTGCACTCTAAATGAGGAGGAGTTTGTTTTGTTCTTTGCTATAAACTCAGAGTATAAAACAGTGCCTGACATATACTAGATAATAAATGTTTGTTGAGTGAATAAAAACAAAGGCCTATGCCAGCCTTCCTCAAGCAGTTAGCAGGCGAAGTCCATAATCTGAGAGCCAAAACCTGGGATAAGTAAAAAGGTCAAAGAATAGGTCAAAGAAACCAAGAAGAGTCAAGTAAGAAATTATCGAAGTTCAAGTGGTGTGCCTATTGTTATTGATTTTTGGAACATTAAACTCAGCAGAAAAGGTTCTGTCTTGCCACGGACTGTTTTATTAGCCTCTTCATATATGCAGCAGTTTTATTTACTTGGTCTTGGAAAGGACTTTTTGGGATCTAACTATTTATTTGTTTGAAAATAACAATTGGCCAGTGAAATTCCTACTCATTTACTAGCACTTTCATCTATATGATAATATGTAATTATTCTACAAAACCCAAAGACAATTAATAGTCTCATTTTAAATGATTT
The DNA here is from genome assembly GCF_030222135.1 of Aotus nancymaae. NCBI lineage: Eukaryota > Metazoa > Chordata > Mammalia > Primates > Aotidae > Aotus > Aotus nancymaae. The sequence continues at coordinate 49,437,506 of NW_026988432.1, read as the reverse complement.
ACTTGTCCCATGTCACTGGATTTTAAGAGTCACTTATTTGATTCAAACTTATTTATTGTTTTTTCCTCTGTAGCTCAGTTGTCTTGAACAATTTTCCAGTTATCTATTCTGATTTAGTGCATCTGGAAAAGACAAAGACAAATGTAGTTTCATCCTGTGCTAAGTCACTGGTGGGACAGGAACTGTCCATGCAAGAGTGACTTTAGTTGCATTAGGACGTTTATCTTAACTACAAATACTTCTCCCATCAAGTTACTGATTATAATAATAGTTGTAATTGTCACAATTTTCATAGTAGCTAGCATTTATTTAAATTTATCTAGTTGTGGTAGTGCTAAGCTGTTTCCTAAATGTTTCATTTCAACTTACATTTTGTCAACATAAAACAGAGTATTTCTTATATTTCATTTAATAATTGTAGTTAACATTTAAAGTGTAACTGTCTCTTGCAAAAGTAATAAATCCATTCAGTGTAATATTAAATATTTCTTGCTTATCTGCTTTATAGAAATCCTTGAGATCCCAGGTCAAATTTCTTCACCAACTTCATTGCACTTGTGAGGTCTTCATTTTCTAAACTAACAGCTTTTATTGTCTGGTTTATTTGATATTAACTGTCTATTTTTGTTGATGTGAGTATCTTTACAGAGTACTTTCTATTAAATATAACTTTTTTTGTTGTTTTTAGAGATGGAGTCTTGCTCTGTCACCCAGGCTGGAGTGCAGTGGCATAATCTTGGTTCACTGCAACCTCCACCTCCTGAGTTCAAGCAATTTACCTGTCTCAGCCTCCCAACCAGCTAGGACTACAGGTGCACACTGCCATGCCCAGCTAATTGTTTTGTATTTTAGTAGAGACGGGCTTTCACTCTGTTGCCAAGGCTGGTCTTGAACTCCTGAGAGTAGGCAACACACCCACCTCGGTCTCCGAAAGTGCTAGGATTACATGCATGAACCACCATGCCCAGCCAATAGAACTCTTTTTTGTTTGTTTTTTGCAACAAATACAAAAAACAAAAACATTTATAGATTTATTTGTTTGAAAATAAGTTTTTTATCTTCTTGTTTCCACCTTGGAGGCAACTTATAGAAAATATAAACAATAAAATAAACATGAAATTAGAAACAGAAAAACATAACTTAAAATGAAAAGTAGTGAAGAGTTCAGAAACTAAAATGCAAAGGAAATAAATTCCTTTTACTCTGCTTATCCTGGTAGTCCAAGGAAAGGGAAATTTAAGTAGTCATCTAATTACATTGAAGAAAACACATTGGGCTTTCAGGAGGATTAAATGATTTCCTGGGACTAATTTTTCTAACTAATTTCTATCACAGAGACATTTTATGGGGACCCTAGACAAATTAACAAGCAATATTCTCAATATCAATATCAGCATACCCAGTAGAGGTTTTTAAATTTAGGTAGGTACAAAAGTAATCATTTTTGCCATTGCCACTAACCTAAATGGTTATTCTTATGTGTTCCTTATATACTGCTTAATTAAGGCAGACTTTATAACACTAAACCACAAGTCAGTGAAACTGATAAGAGGCTTCTCTAAAAGAATGATGTAAAAATAAAGATTTCTACATAGACCCAATACGACTGATTCAATGTTCAGTAAATGCATCAAATTGTTTATGTTTTTGAAGAAATTAGATGCTACTTACAAAGTGCTTATAAAGGTGATTAGTTGATGAAAATTCATGTATTTTCTAGGGCTGGGGTTTTGTTATCTGGACATGTAGCCCTCTCTTTGGAGACTTGGGGAGTTTGGTAAAATTAAAAACTGGAATATTTATTTTTTTAAAAAGATAGAATTAATTTCCATTTTCAATTCCAAAATTGAGCTTTTCTTACTCCTGTCAAAATACAACTTTTTTTGGGATGAAATCTTGATGAATCAACCTCCTTGACAAACTGAAACATACAGTTTTCCCTAAATAATGCAATAATTTTTTGGGGTAAACTTGTTATTGAAAAAGAGATACAATGTAGAAAATTGCACAAATCTTGAGTATTCATTAGAACTATCACAAAGTGAATATACCTGGGTAACAATATCCTCATCAAGCAATAGAATGTTCTTAACACCTGAATCCCCATGTTCATTCAAATCAACATTTCCTTTCAACCTACTACCATCATAACTTTAAATATCAAATATCATAGCTTAGTTTTGCTTATTCTTGAACTTTTTGTAAAAGGAACAAAACAGTTTGTATGTTTTTGTAGCAGGCATATTCTGCTCAATGTTATAAAGAGGATGTCAAAGTGTTCATGAAAAATGGAATTAAGAGATAAAAATAAATATATAAACTTTGTTTTTCAACAGAAACTCCATCTAGTTCAAGATACTTTTGTAAGTGATGATATCAGAAATTTAGTTGGTTGTTAAATAACCAAATGTCTTGGGAATTTAAACATGTCAATGCAGTCTTTTTTTTACTTGACTAACTGAAAAAAAGTGAGTGCATTTTAAAGATTGTTTTAAGATTAGAAAACAAAAAGAAGTCAGAAGGAGCCAAATCTAGAGTATACGGTAGCCTAGTGATTTTCCATCCAAACTCTCACAAAATTGCCCTTGTTTGATGAGAAAAAAGAGCAAAAGTATTGTTGTGGGAGAGAAGGACTCTCTGGTAAATATTTCTGGGCATTTTTCTGCTAAAGATTTGGCTAGCTTTCTCCAAACACTCTCATAGTAAGCAGATCTTATCACTTTTTAGCCTTCCAGAATGTCAACAAACAAAATGCCTTGATCTTCCCAAAAAACTATTGCCATGACCTTTGCTCTTGACTTGTCCACTTTTACTTTGAGTGGGCCACTCCCACCTCTTGGTAGCCACTGCTTTGATTTTGCTTTGTCTTCAGGATTGTACTGGTAAACCCATGTTTCTTCTACTCGTACAATTCTTTGAAGAAATTCTTCAGGATCTTGATTTAACTTGTTTAAAATTTCTGTTGAAAGCTCTGCTCTTATCTGCAGATGATCTGGGATCAACAGTTTTGGCATCCACCAAGTGGAAAGTTTGCTCAGCTTTAATTTTTCACAAGTCAGAATTGTGTAAGCTGAACCAATTGAGATGTTTATCATTTAGGCTATTAGTTCTGCTATTAATTGTCAGTCCTTTTCAATTTGGATATGGACAAGATTAATTTAATTCTTGCAAATTGATGTGTATGGACTACTGCTTGTACTTTACCTTCAACCTCAGCTCATCCCTTCTTAAAATGAGTTATTTATTTACATGATGGATTTATTTGGGCCACTGTCCCCTTAAACTTTTCATAAAGCATTAATAATTTTACCATTCCTCTACTCTAGTGTCACCATAAATTTGATGTTTGTTCTTGATTCAATTTTAGCAAAATTTATGTTGCTCTGATAGGAGTTATTTTAAATTGATAGATTATCCTTCTTAGTGTCTCAAACTAGACTCAGTTCAGCTCTGTTAATAACAAGTTATTGTGAGTTCATTTTGGTGCAACAAATTTTTGAAATCCATGCATAGTTTTTTCATAACATGCATTCTCTATGAATGTTTTGAAGACTCTTTGTATGTGGTATGCAGCAGTAATTCATTCATTTCAATTTCTGAATAGTATTTCATTGTATAAATATACCACACTTTATTTTGCCTAATTCAAGTACTGTTCAGTATGTAGAATTTTCTAGTATTCAGATATTGTAAATAACATAACTTTGAACATTCTTGTACAAATCTTTTAGTTCCCATATAGGAGAGAGGCTGCTGGATCATTGGAGATATATATGTTCGATTTTAATAGATACTACCAGTTTCCCAAAGTGATTGGACTATTTTATATTCCTATTAGCAGTGTGGGAATTTCAGTTGTTCATCATACTTAACACTTATTTCTCTCAGTCTTTTAATTCAAGTCATTCTGGTTGGTAGGTATGGTATCCCATTGTGGCTTTAATTTGCATTTTCTTGATGACTAATAAAGTTGGTCATTTTGTTGCATGCTTATTCACCACTTGTATATTCTCTTTATGAAGTCTTTTGCCAATCTTTCTGTTAGTGTCTATTAGTTCTTAATAATGTTAAAAGTTTATATTATGTTATATTAATATGCTGTGGGCATAAGCCCTATGCTTTCAGTCTCCTAATGTTTTATGAATAAAAGCTTTTAATTTTAATTAAGTCTAATACATTGGTCTTGTTTTGTAAGTGAGTGCTTCTTGTATTTTCCATCCAAGGTTCTGAAAATGTTCTCCTTTGCTTTCCTTTAGAAGCCTTTAGGTTTTACCTTTAACATTTGGATCCACATAGAATCTTTTCATTACTACTGCAATAAAATAGTAGATATAATAATAATAATAATAATAATAGTGCTGCCATTTTTTGTGTGTGAGGCAGTTGACATTCTGAAATTTTAATTCTCAAAATAAGACTGTAATATAAACATTATTATCTATATTTTAAAGGTAAGAAAATTGAAGCTCAGAGTAGTTAAGTATCTGTTGCTGCCTGTTTTATTTCATACATCACATAGTTATCATTTCATCTTATCTACTTAAAGGAGTTCCTGTTTGTGAGCTATGTTCAAGTAAGAGCCTTGAAATCTGTATAGAGCTTCTAAATTTAAAAAGTCCAATTTCATAAGAAAGAAATCAAGTGAATAAAACAAAAATAAGAAGAAACATTTGGTGGAACATTGAAAGCAGCACATCAATAAATATAACAACATAACAAGATGAAAATAATGCACTGAAAACTCAGAAAAGATGAAAATGAATAAAAAGGATTAGCAACAATAGAGACTGACAAATGGAATCATTAATGTACTGCTTCAATCTGCAAAGCATTGTTGAAAAGCAAATAAGAAAGAGAAAGAGCAGTGAAAATTGATGAAAATCAGGGACATAAATAATTCTGAGTGTTATCACTTCATAGGTTAGATTTCTAAGTTCACACTCAAGGGGTTTCTTATTTCCTTGCTATTACTTTGTTTTCATTCAGGTAAGCTTTTATATGGGGAGGGGAGATGGTTCTGTTTCTGGTATATCAGCTATTGTCAACATGACAAAATGGAAAGGTTGTGTTTTATCCCACTGGTACAATCAGAATATTACTTTCTGTTAAATGATTTTTAAAGCAGACCTCTATTTAAATGGTACACATCAGTGAAATAGATAGCTCCAAATAAAATTATGAATATATAAAAACAGTATGATTTCATAACTCCCTCACTAATTTTTAGCATGTGATTGCTCTGTTTCAAAAACAAAAAAGTAAAAGAAATAATTCGTCCTAGGTTGTCCAAAGAGAAAGTCATGATGATCCTTTTGAATTAGAAGACAGATTCTGTGGGGATAAACTACTTTACCTATTTATTTACCTATTTATTATTTTCTTATGATAAGTTTAGTAGCCCCTTAAATCTGTGTGTCTTTATATTGTCATTGTTGCAAAGATAGTGTTTTTCATTAAATTTTCTTTAGTAACACTGCAATGTTAAAAATGGTCACAGTTAGAGACTATATTCCTTAGTGCAGTCTAACCTTTAAAACAATATTTAAAAGAACTTACTACAGTTTGAAAGCAGAGAGTTAAAGTTGTCTCACCTCAGCTTTTGGGGCATTTATCTGACTTGAGGACAATAGTTTTATAGAGAGGCTATTGAAATAGATAAGGTACTTACAGTGTTATAAATTTGACATAAAATATTATAAATATACATTAAAACTTTATCACCACCCAAAATACTTAAGCAATATAAAAATGTATTACAATATTTTAATTGAAGGAAATAGGAGAATTAAATGTAATATGTGAGGAAAATAATGTGCTTCTGGAGTGGGTAAATTTTTATGGGGATATTTGATACGAGATAAGTAACTTTCAAGTGAATTTGTTTCTTCTCTTCTGCGACTCTAACACTAAGCATTCACCTGGGGAGGCTCTGTGTTACCCACCTAAGCATTCACCTACAGAGATTCTCTGTGTTACCCACTAAGCATTCACCTGGAGATTCTCCGTGTTACCCACCTAAGCATTCACCTACAGAGATTCTCTGTGTTACCCACTAAGCATTCACCTGGAGATTCTCTGTGTTACCCACCTAAGCATTCACCTACAGAGATTCTCTGTGTTACCCACAACTAGTCTCTTGACTAAGTTAATGAACATATTTGGGAAAGGCCCATGTGGAAGAATGGAAGGCTGCATTATCTTTCTCAGACAGACAGGGAGGCATCTCTATGGAAGACAACAGTGACAAACTAGGAAGAGTGACACAGTAAATGAAAATAGAGACATGCAGTGTGAGAGAGAAATGCTGCTTATTTTTTCTTAATAAAAGAAAAATGAGAATATAAAGAGGAGGAAAGCAAATGAAACTTTAAAAAGTTCACATGATCTGGTTGCATTCAGGTCCTTACATGAAAAGTAGGTAATCTGTTCACCAACCTAAAGAGGTGGTCATCTACTATTTCTGTTATGAATGTAGAAATGCCTTGTATATAATATAGATAATTTCCCTAGTAAAACTTGAAATAGTTCTTCATTCAATAATTCATTTATTTGGTAACAATTTATTGAGTGCTATTTATGAGATAGTCAGTTTCAGAATCTGGACAACTGAATATATACATATATATTTCCGACCTCAAGGAATTCACTGCCAGTAAAGGGTGTATCCAAGTCAACAAATCATCTTAAGATAGTAGTTGTCGGTGTGGTAATGGTTTGAGTAGAGAGGAAGAATACCACAGTTCACCACCACATTTCTCCTCGAAGCAAGAAGCTTTGAGGATAAGATGCCTGAGCTAATTTTAAAACTTAAATTGTACATTACCAAATGGACAGACATGAGATAGTCATTCCAGAGAGAGATAATACAAAAAGTATCTAAATATTAAATGTATGGGCTATTTGGTAAAATTCAGGTAATTCCATAATGCTGAAATGTAGGTTTCAAGATTCAGGTAGTACCATACTGTTGAAAAATAGATGCATAACCCCAAAAAGTGCAGCAAGAGCAGTCTAGAGAAGTAAGCACGGGCCAGATTCTTCATGGCCCTCGACACACAAGCTCATTCTCAGGCTATGGGCAGCCTTTGAAGAATGTCCAGGTCCACTACTGGCATATTCTGGGGTTTGCATCTCAGTTTCCAGTATCCTGTTGAGGTTATTCTGGAGATGGCAAAACCAGGGGTAGAAATGGTAATAACAATAAAATCCAGCATTCCAGATGTAGAATCCATGGAATTAAATGCAACACTATTATATCATGAAGGAGCTATTGATGACACAAAACAATATGAACTTAAGAAAAAATGTTTGAAAAGAAAATAGGAAAGAGAAGAAGGGTATTGAGTAATATTTAGGGCATACAATCAGTAGGACTTTGTAGCTAATAGAATATCAGGAGTGAGTGTGATGCTTGAGTCTAGGATAACTCTTGGATCTTTGGGTTGAATTTTATTCATTGAATATGCAGCTGCTGAAATATGCTGATCACCATGTTAAGTTATTGAACTATAATGCTTAGTGAAAATACATCTGATTTTTATCCTCAATTTTATAACTTGAGGAAATTTTTATTAATTAAATAATCACTCTATTTGATGTAAATTGCAATTGAAGAAAGAAATATTTTCATTTCTACTTTTTAAAAATGAGAGCATAAGGAATTTGAGCCAGACTTGTAGTCAGAAAAGGTTTTATTGAGGAAGTGACACTGGAGCTGAGATCTGAGGAGTAAATGAGTAGAAGTTACTTGTGTAAGTGATGGTGTGTCATGCAACAAGGGAGGCTTGAAGAAGGGAAGCACATTCAGGAAGGATGCTTGGGATATGGAGGTACCATAGACATCCATGTGCAAACATGCATTGAATAACTGCAAACATTGCTTGGCCATTAAGAAAATCCATCTGGACAAAATTTGGGCACTTTCCTGTTCAGTGGTTTGATGACGTGTGTGTAGGTGACATCACACAGGAAGTACGTGAAAAGTGAGCAAAGTTGTGAGCTAAGGGCTGGACCAGTGTAACATTTAAGGGCTATGTAGAAAAGAAGTGGCCTAATGGTTCAAAAAAAAAGTGGGGGTGCGATGTGGTTAAGAGAGAAGAGGAAAGCCAGACTGGAAGTACAGCAAAGGAACAGAACATCTCAAAGGGGCGTCACAAGTGCCACAGAAAAGGCAGGTCCAGTAATAGGTACAGACAACTAATTGGTAACTAGCCAGCTACCAAACTAACCTTTGTAGTGTTAGTAGCCCAGTTAACTGTGACCTTTGTAGTTAATGGGACAACTGTAGTGGAGTGGTGACAGCACAAGGCAGATTGGGTTCAAAGGAAATAAAAGTTAAGAAAATAGAGACTGTGATGCATACTTGCCCAGCTGTTTCAAGTGGCTTGGCTGTAATGGGTAGGAGAAAACAGACTACGACTAGAGAAAGTGCCAAGGAAACATTTTGTTGCTTGGTTGCCTTATGTATTTGTTCACTGATGAAGAGTCTAGCAAAAGTTTGTAAGCCCAAAGGAGAGGGGTCATGCCGAGAAGGAAGCTGACGCACATGATGAGCCATAGGGGCTCATTGACTACGTGAGGGAGAGGATTGGCTCCAGGCACACAGGGAGGGAAGAACATTGACCAGAGGCATCTCGTTATCTGATTCAGGAGGGGTGAGATTATATGGACAGATGCTGCTGCCGCAGGTGGTGAATGTATTAGCCAGCAGGTATTAAGTGCCCAGGTACCAGACCCTGTGCTAAGCTCTGTATCTGTGTTCTCAGTTTTCAGATTCACATGCTGGCATCAAGCCACTCATGTTAAAGTTCTGTTTGAGACTAACTTTTATGGTCTTTTAAGCATTCGCATTCTTTCTCTTTCTTATGCAAGGCATTTATTCACAATTCTCCAATTCTATTTCTTTATAGTTGACATTTTGGTAGATATTTTGGTAAAAGAATGTGAAGTTTTTAGTTTGTGCTATTCCTATGGTCATTGGTATAATTCTTAGCCACTATTTTTGTGTGTCCTTGGAATAGTAGAGTTCATGTACAGGAAACCTGGACCCAAGCTGCTGGCCACATAAGGGCAGTGATCCTGAGGTGTAAGGAAACCGAAAATATAAGTTGGAAGTATATTTATTGTTGGTATGAATGTGCATCCTGTTACCTGAAGGGTCTGGTTAAGTAGTCCTGAGCCTTGCTGAATAGTACCCACTGCCAAATGCTGTCACATATACCATATATGTGACAGCATTTGGCAGTGGGTACTATTCAGAGCTTTTGGCCTGCTCAGACCCGTTCAGGGTCTTCAGAGGATCTGTGAGAACCAGCAGGTCTCCAAGGACCTGAGGGAACTCAGCCAAGAATACTCATCCGTTCTGGCTCAGTTGCCTTATCTTGAGCTAAGTAAACTCTTAAGCGGAGCTAAATCTGACACTGGGGTCTAAGTACACTGCAAGTGTATGGTGCTTCATCATTGGCATGCAGTCCATGGCATTCATGAATGTGGTTGGTGACATTGGCCAATTTTTCTCCATCCCCACAGCACACATTCCAAATTTGCACCTATTCCTTGAGGCTACTTTCCTGTTCCACAGCCAATGGCCTCTAGAGAGACCATTGAGGTTTTTAGACACGACTCCCTCAACTTCCCACTCCTCTATCCCTATTAAAAAAATACTTGCAGCAAAAGGTTGTGAATCAATAAGGGCATAAATTTTTGGAGCACTTTTTTTTTGGGCTGCAGGTGGTGAATGTATTAGCTAGCAGGTATTAAGTGCTCAGATACCAGACCCTGTGCTAATGCCTAAAAAATGCCTGCAGAAAAAGGTTGGGAATCAATAAGAGTACAAATTTTGGAATTAGACAGTTGTGGTTTCAAATTCCAGCTCTGTCACTTATGAGCAATGTGGCCTTAGGCAAGTCATTTAACCTTCCTGGGCTGGTTTCTTACCTCTTGGGATTGTTGTGAGTCTTAAATCCAAAGTAAAAAATACTGCATTGACATTGTCTGTCACAACCATTTAGTGTTTGTAGCAAGCAGAAATGCAAGAAATGGTCAATGTCAAGACATCTAATGATGTAAACATTTACTTCAGTATTTACTTCAATAACACCCCCATACAAAAAGAGGGAAAAATCCACCAGATGAAATGCAGTCAATGAAATTCAACTATTCCTATTTATAAAAATCATAAAACCAAGAATAAAAGGATGCATGCTCAAAATGATACAGAATAATTATTTTAATGCAGCATTTTTAACAGAAAAAATATAATACCATTAGCACATTTTTAACAGAAAAACATTAGCAGCATTTTTATTAATGGACTAAATAAGGGTATCAAAAGTCTCCTACGTGACTTAACATTGTTATAAAGTTTTTTTCTGGTGTGGATATTAAGAAATGGGATACAAAAAAGAAGCTTAATTCTTGGAAAAAGGGGAACATAATTGTTTCCCAAAACTATTCTTTGATTGACTAAAAATCCAAGAGAATATACAAAAAAACCCTCATGAAGTAAGAACATTACATAGCTTTGAAACATCAAAAAAGTCTATTTACCAAAATCACCAGTTCAAATCTTCATTTATTTATTCCATAAACAATGGAATATCAACAAAATCATTGAGCAACTGAATCATATATTGACTATAAAAACAAAACAAAAGCTATAGAATAATGCAGAATAGAAATAATAAAGCTTTACAAGTGAATGAAATACTACATCCCAAGTACATCTAAAAACAAGGAAAATATGGTTAGGAGCGTGTACAATGGAGCTAAGAAATGTCAGCTCACATCTTGGCTCTACCAGTTAATAGCTGGATAACCTTGAACTGGATCCTTAACCTTCGTCAGCCAAAGACAGCCCTAGCTCAGCAAATTCCCACATACACAGTAAATGCAGTTAGACTGTTTCAACCTGTCCTCTCTCTGAAACATTAGGGTTGTTTATGATGTTTTTGACAAATAAAGCTTTTAAATGTTTAATTAGTCAGATCTGTAAATCTTTTTTATATGTTTGCCTCTTGGCATTATTTTCCATCTCTCTCCTTGGAATCTTCTTTTTTTGGCTCTATTCCTAGGTTATTTTCTTTTGTCTGCAATGAGAAATCTTTATTTGTCCATTCACTTTTCTCAAGAGAAGCTTTTCACTACCTTCTCCACTAGTAGAGATGTATGTTTGCGTTTTGTCAAATTAAAAGACATACTTTTTTTTTTTATTGTGAAACCCTACAGAGTGAAGGTTTAGGATGAATTTAAAACTAAAATACAAATAACTCCTATTTTTAAAGGTATGTATTAATCTCAAAGTTACCTTTCCTCTCTCATTTTTCTGTCTCTCTTTCACACACACACACACACACGCGCACACACACACACACACCCCCATAGGCTTATTTTCCTGGGCTTATTTTCTCATCTACTTCTTAAACTAATATAGACTATGAATTTTGTAAGATAGCTCAAATTGCTTTCAGAACAAGACAAGATAAAGATAAATAATAATATCAGACTATTCTGCCTGGAGAGACGCAAGAAGCTGCCCTAGCTGTATTCTCAAGGAAATAACCTTGAAAAGTTTCATTACCACGTAATTGTTTCAGAAGAGCTTATTGAAAAGGTACTTTATCCAAACCTCTATGAGGATGACAGTGCTGAGGCTTCCTGAGCTGCTACTTTCCATGACCTTGGCCCACCCCAGCCCACCCTAACCCTGCTGTTAACTTTCAACCTTCAGAAGACTGAAAAATAAAATGTCAATGCAGTATTTTTTATTTTGATTTGCATATAAAACACCTGAAAAAAATGCTAAAATGCAGATTCTATGGCAACACTCTTAGAAATTCTGATTCAGTCAGTCTGGGGGAGGCTGAGTTTGAATATTTAGAAGAAACCGTCTGCCCTTGCTCTCATGATTCTAACACATGTGATGCACACCAAATTTTGAGGAGCATGATTTAAGTAAATCACCAAATTGTGTAAAATGGTATTGGTATTTTTGTTATTGTTGTAGTAACATAAAAAGTAAATTTAACCTAACAAACATTTTTCACTTGTTTTTAATAAGACTGACATATTTTTGTGTTCTGGTTTTGCTAGCTTCATTAAATAAATTGGTATCTTGTAAAAGATTTTAAAAATGATGTTAACTATTCAGAAAGCAAAACCATTTTCTGTTACTTGAGATTTTAAAATAACAAGTAAGCAACATAATCTAATCCTGAGGTGTTTTTGTTTGAAGTAATCCTTACGGAGCATATTATTCTGCTATGGTTACTGATCTAACAAAAATTGCAAATTGGTTCAGAGATGGAAGAGTAGCCAAGTTTGGCTAGAACATATCATACACAAGAGGGTCTAATGGAATATAGGACTAGAAAATTCTTTTTTTTTTTTTTTTTTTTGGAGACAGAGTTTCGCTCTTGTTACCCAGGCTGGAGTGCAATGGCACGATCTCGGCTCACCGCAACCTCCGCCTCCTGGGTTCAGGCAATTCTCCTGCCTCAGCCTCCTGAGTAGCTGGGATTACAGGCACGTGCCACCATGCCCAGCTAATTTTTTGTAATTTTAGTAGAGACGGGGGTTTCACCGTGTTGACCAGGATGGTCTCGATCTCTTGACCTCATGATCCACCTGCCTCGGCCTCCCAAAGTGCTGGGATTACAGGCGTGAGCCACTGTGCCTGGCAGGACTAGAAAATTCTTATGGGACAGGTTCATGGAGGGACTTAAAGGGGTATAGAATAAATACCTTACAAAGCATTTATATGTACATTATATCATTTTATGTCTATAGTAACACCATGAAATAGGTATTGTCTCCATTCTTATTTTATAAATGAGGAAATCCAGGATTGGGATTTAGAAGCAGGGCACTAATTAGGAAACCAGATTCAAGTGAGTATCAGTGAGGAAATACATCCTTAGGGACTAAATAAAGTGTCAGAACACAGCATCCACAGTGCTTGGGATCAGCTAAGCTAGGTGGAGCTCTGAGAGGCCTATGTGAGAGCAGTCTCTTCTGGGTGTTTGGTATTGGTAGGCTCACAATGTAGTTTTGCCATCTCAGAACATCTTTTGATGTTTAGTTCATCTGAATCTATTTTTTGTAGTTATTTGGCACTTTTCAAGCAGAGGGTCATCCAGGTGATTTGACACTTCAAACATATATATTTTAGGGGCTATCTTTAAGTAAAAGAATTTCTCAAAACTCTCATTTTTGTAACTTTCATAAAAACAGACCATGGTATCATATTTTTAATACTCCTTCTAGTAACCCATGAAAATGAAGGGACATTTAGGAAAAGTATCTTTAGCTTCATAATAAATCTGCTTCTGTCCTTGGGTAAGAATTTAAATTTTGGGCTGGGTGTGGTGGCTTACACCTGTAATCCCAGCCTTTTGGGAGGCTGAGGCAGGCAGCTCACTTGAGGTCAGGAGTTTGAGATCAGCCTGGCCAGTATGGCAAAACCTGTCTCTATTAGCTGGGTGTGGTGGTGTGTACCTGTAATCCCAGCTACTTGGGAGGCTGAGGCAGGAAAATTGCTTGAATCCCGGAGGTGGAAGTTGCAGTGACCCAAGATTGCACCACTGCATTTCAGCCTGGGCAACAGAGTGAGACTCCATCTCACACATGTATATATGTGTATATGTGTGTGTATATGTATATATACACATACATATATATATACATATATACATGTATATATATGTATATGTACACACACACATATATATACATATATACATGTATATATGTATATGTACACACACATATATACATGTATATACACATACATATATATACACATACATATATATACATACATATACATATACACACATATATACATGTTATTCCTATAGATGTACAAATGAAGTCATAGAAATTTGAATAGAAAAATGGGGTAACTTGTTCTGGAATTCTCAGGCTAAATGCCTCTATGTTAGAAAGGTAAAATATCTCCTCACTTATTCAACTGCTATGGACTAAACTGTGTCCTGCCTGCTCCCCTCCTCCAATTTCATATGTGGAAGCACTAAATCTCAATAGATGATATTTGGAGGTGAGGCCTTTGTGGGATAATTAGAGTTACATGAGGTCATGAATGGGCCCTTCATGATAGAATTAGTGACATTTTAAGAAGAGACATCAGAAAGCTTGCTTCCTTTTCTCTCTCTCTGCCATGAGAGAATGCAAGAAGGCAGTAGTCTTTAGGCCAGAAAGAGAGCCCTTAACAGGAATGGAAACTTGCAGGACCTCAGCCTTGGATTTTCCAGTCTCTAAAACTATGGGAAAATCTGTTTCTGTTAGTTAAACCTCTCAGTTTATGGTAATTTGTTATGGCAGCTTGAGCAGACTAAGACATCCATCATATAGGTAATTTTTGAAATGAAATGTACAAAGATAGTTGAATATAATAAAAGTATCATGTGAGACATCAACATTACAGCAAAAAAAAAGTCTTTTAAGTAAAAATCTTTTAATTAAAAAAAAAATCACTTTCTTATCTACCCTGCTATGGCAATTCCAGCTTGAATTTTATGTTTGCAATGATGCAACAACAGTCTTCACAGTGACTTCCTGAATGTGGATTCTTCTGCATCCATGCTGCTACAAAGTTAATTTTTCTTTAAAACATATACATTTGCTTCTATTCCTTAATTCAGTTAATCACTTAGCTATTTATTTATTCATTTATTTTGGAGAATCAAAGGCAAAGAAGTCATTGTCAGGGACTGGCAGTCTAGTGCATATTTGCATATAGCTAGAAACAAGACACCTCAAAATATATGTATATCATACACTGGGAACTATGCAGTTCAGAAAGGAAAGACATTCCTTCAGGCTGGGGTGTAGGAAGCTGAGTTTGAGCTGGATCTTGGTATCTGAATAGGGTTTCAACAGGTGGAGATGAAGAAAAGAGCAATTCAGAGATGAAATAATACAATTCAAGGCATAAGGAAAAAGTGGCCTGTTCTTTAAGGACATTTACATATAGCTTGCTTTTATTAGTTTATATGTAAGAAAGATAAAACTGAAAAAGATTTTGAAACTTCAAAAAAACTTTAAAAAGTAAAGTCATTGACTAAGTTTTCCAGGTTTTGTTCTGCAGGTAAGGGAGAATAATTAAAGGATTTTACAGCATTTTATTAAGCAGCAGCAATACAACAATTAAAACAGACACTTGAGTTTTAGATCTGCTTTCAAAATGGCACTACTAGTTCATTGTTCATCAGGTAATTGAATCAGCTATATTGAGAATCCAGGACATGATCATCCTTGAGATGGTGAAATGGGAGTAGATGAAATCACCAAGGGAAAGAACATGTAAAAAAAGAAGACTAGAGGACTCAGACCAAAACCATCTCTGAATGGGGAGGTGGGAAAAAATGAGGAAAAAGTATTAAGAGAGCAAGAATTCTACAAAGTCAGGATGCTAAAGAAAGGGACTTTCAAAAAGAGAGATTTTAGTCCTGTCCTGCATTATATTTTACATGTCTTGGGCTTATCTGTTTTCCTTTTCAGATAAAAATATATTTCTATTTTTTTAGGGCAGTGGTTGTTATCGTTATTTTAACAATGTTCAACACCATGCTTAAGATACTGCTAAGGACATCGTTAGGCATTTAATAATACTTGCTTATTGATTAATTTTTATAATATGCAAATAATGATAAAATTTCTCATAGTTAACACTTATTACATTTATAATGGGCAGTTCTAGGGGCATTAAATAGATCATTTATTTAATCCCCACAATGAGCAAATGAGGTAATATTCGTTATTTCAATGAAGGTAGAATAACAACCTAAAAGCGTATGTCCTTTGCCTTAAAGAATCTTGAAATTCACTTTGAATTTTAAAATTGTGAGTTGAAACTCTTTATCTTCTTTATTTAAAAGAAATATTCTCCAAGTACGTACTTTGTGAAAAGCATTATATTAGGTATTTGTGGGGTCCAGGGGAGCCTGGTAGGGCATGCCTGTTATCCACATTGTTAGAAAAGTTTTATTCTCTTTACTTTCACCCTTAACAATCTTCTCTATAAGAAAAAATCTCTAATTTCACCCCAACAAGTATATTAGAAAGACCATTTGAAAAATTATAATTGGAGATTTCCTAATTTAGAAACTTTAGGTTTAAGTTTGCTAGTTAAAAATCTTAATTCATAGTTTTTAAAAAACAGAAAATAACAAGCATTAGTGATGAGGTGGTGAAACTGGAAACTCGTGTAATCTTATTATTGGTAGAAATGTAAAATGTAAAATTATTGGTAGAAAAGGATATGGAGATTCCTCAAGTCATTAAAATAGAACAACCATATATGATCCAGGGTTTCCACTTCTGGATATACACACAAAAGAATTGTGAATAGGGTCTCAAAGAAGTATTTTTACACTCGTGTTCATAACTACATTATTTATAATAGCCAAAAGGAGGAAGCAACTCAAGTGTTCCTTCATGAATAAATAAACAAAATGTGGTATATACATGCAATGAAATACTATTCTGCCTCAAAAAGGAAGGCAGTTCTGACATATGGCACAACATGGATGAATTTCGAGGCCATTATGCTAAGTGAAATAAGCCAGTCACGAAAAAAGACACATACTGTATTATTTCACTTATATGAGGTACCTAGAATAGGCAAATCCATAGAGACAGAAAGTAGAATGGTTACTACCAGGGACCAGGAGGAGAGGAGAATGCGGTGTTGTTTAATGGATACAGAGTTTCAGTTTAACAAGATGAAAATAGTTTTGGAAATTGGCTCTACTATTGTCGGAATGCACTTAATGCTACTGAAATGTATACTTAAAAATGATTACATTGGTGAATTTTATGTATATTTTACCACAATGTAAAAACAAGTAAAAAATTTTAATTCAATTTTATAAAAATAGTTTGTTTTTAATTATTATGGGTACATAAGTTTATATATTTATGGGGTACACATGATGTTTTGATACAGGCATATAATATAATAATCAAATCAGGGTAATTGAGTATCCATCACCTCAAATATTTATCATTTCCTTGTGTCAGAAAAAATATTTTAATTCCACTATTTTAGTTATTTAAAAGTATACAATAAATTACTGTTAACTATAGTCACCCTGTTGTGCAATCAAATACTAGATCTTACTCATTTTATCTAACTATATTTTCATGCCCATTAACTATCCCCACTTAATTCAGCTATTCATATAAAGTGTAAATCTATTTTATTATCAGTTTTTCATAGCCTTTGAACACTGTATCCTAACACACAGAAAACCTCATTTATGTTGTGCATCTTTGGTTGAGTATACAGTACACATGTGGATTCCAAACTCAAAGAAGAAATTGGCCATGAACAAAAGAGGAAGTGAATGAGTGCTTACACCCTCATGACTAACAATGTGCTTAACTATTCAAAATGGGAACTTTTAGAATGCTTTAATTTAGGTTGCCTGATCAAAAGCCTATTTTTTACTTGAAGAACAATTAATTTTACTATTGGCTTCAGTAGTGATGATAATACAGGACCTGATTATACTTTATAATGACACCGGCTAAGGTAATTTTTAAAATGTTTTATTGGATCTATAAAAGGATCATTCTGTGACCTGCATTAAAAAAATGTACTCTCCAAAGAATTACCTGTGGTTAGGCTATTATTATTAGGTCAAGTTTTGTGTTTGCCGCTGATTAATCCGTTTCTTGAGGTGATTGCTGTAACTCTTACTGTTTACAATTAATCCTTTCTGCAATCTGGCCCTGAGTTATGTTGATGGGGAATCTGAGAATCCATGCAGTATTCATTACCCATATACAGATGCATAGTGGTGGTCAATAGTCTTGCCATTATCTATGGATTAATTCAAATTTGATAGAATTATCTCTCTCCAGAGATAGATTATGAAAGACTTTTAAGGGAACAGATTTCCATACTAACTTTGAACTTAATCAGCTATTTCATAATTATTCCAGGACTGCTACAAGGAATCCCATGGCTTCTTATTATTCATAGCAGCAAGAAAAAAAATGTATGCAACCTTTCTTCATTTTAGGAGGTGGCAAAAGGTCTCAGAGATTACCCTTCACATGCTAATATTTCAGAAATCTATTATTTTGGTGGAGTGCTAAAGGAAAAGTAACTTTCAAGAGTCTTCAGTATTCTCTTTTCTTATTCTCAAAAGCATCTTTCATGTAACTAAAATTCTTTGAGTGCTTCTGTAGTTATCGAAACAGCTTTCATTCATAATGTTTCACTAGGGAAAATATTGAGATTTTGCCATTTGAAATGGAAATGTAAAATAGAGTTTACTCTTTCCACCATGTTGCTTTATCCCTTCAACTGCGGCTAAACAACTGGACTTCAGAAAGATTTCTGAGAACATCACTGGACACCATAAAGGATCATATATCCTGTTTTGCTTTCTTCCCATCTTGATTTTACTTTCTATTTGCTAATAATTTATATATTAAAATAATATCTTCTAAGAATTAAATTCTTATGTACAACATATATTACACTCCCTATATTTGTTTCTATCAAATTGCATGCTGCATTGTTGCTTGAAGTAGGTAAAATATTTAATTGCACAGGCATATATGACTTCAATTATAAATATTTTTCAGTCTTTACTCCAGATGTGTGCTATGGTCTGAATGTGTCTCCCTAAATTCATATTTTGAAACTTAATTACCAATGTGCTAGTATTAAGATGTAGGCTGAGGTGAGGTGATAAAGTGCTTGGGGCCTTTCCCTCCTGTATGGGATTACTGCCTTATACAAAAGGCTTCACACTGCATTCACCCCTTTCTGCCCTTCCCTCTTTGACCATGTGAGGATGCTGCTGAGAGAAAACACCACGGATGGAATGGGCCCAATCAGACACCAAAACTGCTGGTGCCTTGATCTTGAACTTCCTGGCTTTGAGAACTGTGACAAATACATTTTTGTTTTTTATGAATTACCCCATCTTGAGTATTTTGTTAAAGCAGCACAAATGGACTAAGACAAGGTGATTACCTAATTTATGAAGACTTGGGAAGATTTTTTTTGTTTTCAGCTGTGTACTACCAGATGCTTCTACCACTTTTCCTCTCAGTACTGTAAGCTTATAGAAATCAAAGATTGTCTTTCCCTGTTACATGTATTTTATGAAAGCTCCATGGGCTATTCTGATGTACAATATGATTTAAGAACCAGTGTGCTAGGAATATATACCCACAATACTCTTGAGAGAAGGAGAGCATGTGGCTGGTGCTTATCCAGCAGCAGGGTTCGTGTGTTCACAGCGGGCAGTGCTAATTGACTGTGGGTTTTCTCCAGATTAGTCTTTAGCAATCATCTCTAGAAGTTACCACATTGGCACAAATGTTGGAACTTATTTGTCATCCTTGGCCTAAAATGTCCTCTATTTGCACAGCAATTACAATCTGTAACTTCTGTTGGACAAATCTATTTCACGTATTGCTATAAAGTAATACCAAGTGATATCCCAGTATTTCAACAAGTTCATTTTTCAGTGAATGGAAATAATTGAAACTGATACTTTTTTCTTTTCCTAAAATAACTTTTTTTTTATTTTCAGTAATTCAGGCTCCCACCCAGAAAATACTCTGTGAGTCAAATTTGGTATTTCTGTTTTTAGTCTCTCAACCTAAAGAGAATAATATCCTCTAGTGATTAAGCACATAAACTCCTGTCATAGAGTCTGAATCCAAGCCCTAGCTCTTCCACTTACTCCGTGACCTTAGAAAGGTTATAGAACCTTTCTGTTGCCTCAGTTCTCCCATTAGTAAATAAGTATATAAGAGTTGTGAAAAACAAATGTATGAGAAAAATTAATAATACACTGGTGGATGAGAGACTCAGAACTGTGGTGGGTTATAGTAGAATTTACCTAGTTGTTATTTGTAGCAGAATTTAGAACTATTGTTTTGTATTGCCTTTTCTCAAAGTGATCTTTTCTGGCAGTAGAAACTTCAGAATTTTCTTGTTTGTTTTAGATGCAGTCATTTAAGCACTTTGGGGGTTGTTTGTCACTGTTTAAATATATGTGCAGCTATATCTATAAAAAGATCACTAATACTTGGTTTTGAAACCTAGACTATCTCTAGATGGTTTTACTTTTATTCATCCATCTGTTCTTTATCCATCACTCATTCAATAAATATTTAACGAGTGCTTTCCACAGGCCTTGCACTGGTGAAATAAAGATAAACAAGACACATTATCTGCCTTTGATGATCTCTATGATAGGACCAGTGAGAGACAGACAGGTAAAAGGGCAATTACAATACAGGCATGACTTAGAGATACAGCAAGTATCTCAATAAAAGAAGCTGCACAAGTTTTTAGCTTCACCAGAGCATATAAAAGTCATGTTTACATTATACTGTAGTCTATTAAGCGTGCAGTGGCACATTGTCTAAAAATTATATATATATATATGTATATTCCTTAATTTAAAAATGCTTTCTTGCTGCCTCTCAAGGCAGATGCCAATTGACAATGGGAGGGGATCTCAGGAGACCAGAGCTGGAACCCAAATGACTCTCCTAATGGGTCTGATGATGTGTGTGGGCAGAGTGGCTGATAACAGACATTTAAGCTGCTGTAGGGTCTTTGGCTTTAACCTGGCTTTTGAATGGTGTCGGCAATTTCAGAGCAAGAACAAGGTGATTCTTCTGCTGGTGTTCTTTGCTGGGCCACATGGCATGAGAAGACTCAACATCTTCTTTATTCCCCACAAACATCATTAGTTAAATAATATGCCTGCTCTATCTTCATGTTCGTGGATTATTTTTTCTTCCAGTTCAGTTCTATTATTGCGATGCGGATGCTCTAAGACAATATCTTGCTTTGTTACTCATGCTGGTCTTGAACTTCTGGCTTCAAGCAATCCTCCTGCCTTGGCCTCCCAATGTGCTGGGAATATGGGTGTGAGCCACTGTACCTGGCCTGGAAGTTTTCCAAAGTATTAAAAATAGAACAATTCTATGATCTAGCAATACCACTACTGAGTATATATCCAAAGAAAATAAAATCAATGTGTAAGTGAAAAAAAAATGCTTTCTTGCTAAAAATTGCTAACAATCATCTGAGCCTTCAGCAAGTAGTAGTCTTTGCTGGTGGAGGGCCTTGCCTTGATGTTGATGCCTGCTGACTAATCAGGGTGGTGGCTGCTGAAGTTTGAGGTGGTGGTGGCAATTTCTTAAAATAAGACAACAATAAAGTTTGCTGCATCAATTGACTCTTCCTTTCATAAAAAATGTCCATGTATGTAGCCTGCAACGCTGCTTTATAGCATTTACCTACAGTAGAATGCCTTTCAAAATTGAAGTCAACCCTCTGAGGTCCTGCTGATGCTTTATCAATTAAATTTATATAATATTCTAAATTTTTTGTTGTCATTTCAGCAACGTTCCCAGCATCTTTACCAGAAGTAGTTTCCAGCTCAAGAAACCACTTTCTTTGCTCATCCATAAAAACTAATTCTTCATCCTTTCAATTTTATCATGAGTTTGCAGCAATTCAGTCACATTTTAAGGCTCTACTTTGAATTCTAATTCCCTTGCTATTTCTACTACATCTGCAGGTGCTTCCTCCACTGAAGTCTCAAATCTCTCAAAGTCATCCATGAGGGTTGGAATCAACTTCTTCAAAACTCCTGTTCATGTTGGTACTTTTACCTCCTCTCATGAATCATGAATGCTTTTCATGGTATCTAGAAAGTGAATCTTTTCCAAAAGGTTCTAAATTTACTTTGCCCAGAGAAATCACTATCTATGGCAGCTGTCACTTTACAAAATTTATTTTTTAAACACTAAGACTCAAAAGTTGAAATAACTCCTTGATCCTTCAGCTGCAGAATGGATGTTGTGTTAGCAGGCATGAAAACTACATTAGTCTCTTTGTACATTTCCATCAGAGCTCTTTGGTGACTAGGTGCATTGTTAATGAGCAGTAATATTTTGAAGGGATTTTTTTTTTCTGAGCAGTAGGTCTCAACCGTGGGCTTAAAATATTCAGTAAACCATGCTGTAAGCAGATGTGCTGCCATCCAGGCTTTGTTTTTTCATTTATAGACTACAGGCAGAGTATATTTAGTATAATTTTTGATGGTCTAAATGTTTTAAGGATTTTTGAAATGATGTAAATGAGCATTGGCTTCAACATCAAGTCATCAGATGCACTAGTCCTTAACAATAGAGTCAACCTGTCCTCTGAAGCTTTGAAACTAGGCATGACTTCTCCTCTTTATCTGTGAAAGTCCTATCTGGCATATTCTTCCCATAGAAGATTGTTTTGTCAACATTGAAAATCTGCTGTTTAGTAAGCCACCTTCCTCAGTGATCTACACCAGCACTTGCTACTTCATTTTGCACTTTTATGTTATAGAGACAGCTTCTTTCCTTAAACTTCATGAGCCAACCTCTGCTAATTTCCTCACCTCTCTCAGCTTTCACAGACTTGAAGAGGGTTTGGGCCTTGCTCTGGATTAGGCTTTGGCTTAAGAGAATGTTGTGGCTGGTTTGATCTTTTCTCCAGACCACTCACACTTTCTCCCTATCAACAATAAGGCTGCTTTACTTTATCATCTAAATATTGACTTTTAAGTTCCTTCAAAACTTTTACGTTCATCTTAACACTGGGCTAACTGATATAAGAGGCCTAGATATTGACCTATCTCAGCTTTCAACATGCTAAGCTTAATCATAGAAATGCTTTTGACTTGAAGTGAGAAATGTGTGACTCTTCCTTTCACTTGAACCCTTAAAGGCCATCGTTGGGTTATTAAGTAACCTCTTTTCAACATTGTTGTGTCTCAGAGAAAGGGAGGCCCAAGGAAAGGGAGAAAGAAGGGGAAAAAGCAAGTCATTGGAGGAATCAGAACACACACAACATTTATCGATTAAGTTTGCTCTCTTACATGGGCCTTGTTCATGGTGCCACAAAACAATTATAGTAGTAACATCAAAGATTACTGATCACAGATCACAATAACAGATAGAATAATACAAGTTTAAAATATTGTTAGAATTATCAAAATGTATCACAGAGACACTAATTGAGCACATGCTGTTGGAAAAGTGGCACCAGTAGACTTCCCCCACTCAGGGTTGTCACAAACCTTCAATTTGGAAAACATTTAACATCTGTGAAGCACAATAAATCAAAATACAATAAAATGAGGTATGCCTGTTCTGAGTATTAAGCATTTTGATGTGACAATGCTTGGGGTGTTATGAAAAGGGGCACAAATGATGAGTTTCAATGCCTTGAGCATCACAGAAGGCATTCAGCTTTTCTAATATTGACCAATTTATTTAAAATGCATTGTATTTTAGTTGACCTTGGCCGAAGAGTTAATTCAGATAAATGCATTCACAGCCTATAGAAAACACTCAGCACAAATCTGGTTTCTTTGAAAGCTGAAAGACAGAAACTTCTTTTTCAATCTCATGGCTATTTTATTTTGGGGAGCAGAACGCACTGATTATGGCTATTTTGCTGCATCTCAGTCCCATTTGGAAAAGGGTGTTGGTATATTTTATACAGCTGAGCTGAATAAGTCCTAGTACTTACCCCTGTAATTTACTGCATGTGAATCTGGCCTGTCCCCTGGATCACAAAAGAAATGCACCAGGAAAAGTTTCCATCTCACTTTTATATTTAGGAAATAAATCACACTTTCAGCACAAAACACATAAAAAGTTGACAAATTTAGTCTAAGCATTAATAATTATTTTTAAGTCCCATAAATCCTAGGTTACTTTATAGTATGGCTGTAGGAATCCTCTTTTTTTAAAGATATTTTATTTTTGTCCAATAAAATAGGTCGTTAGTTATATAGTCTTTATAGTTTTCAATTAAAACAAGCTGTGTGTTTTTATAATGCTAGTTTGCTTGCTAATTCAAAATATTAAGATAATTCAACTCTGATTCTTTTTTTTTTAGTTCAATGTGTTTGGAAACAATAAACCATATTACCTTATCACTGGGAATTTATAGGTAACTGAAATCCAATTTAAAAGAAAGGAAGAAAATGGATGAAAACATTGCAAAACTACTGAAAACTATTGCTCCTGGAACATTCAGCTTTTACATTAAATTATCACCAGTGTAGCCATTGCCACAGGCACAAGCACACACCAAGTGGGCTAATGATGACAAGGCTTGCCAACTTCAATCCCGATTGTTGGTTGTATTTTTCAATCTCTTTAAAGAAATGTTCTTGGACTACTTAAATAATGAGGAACTAAGTAACACACTCATTTCTTATGCTATGAACCAGAAGCCGAAAGATCAAATGTGCTTTGGGAATGCAATCATTAAAACACATAAACATGGCAGCATGGATAGGAGGAGCCATTTTGTATGGAATAGTTGAAATTTCTTCATTATGTTTGAAAACCACCAATAAAGCCTTCTAATGAAAGCCTTTTCAAATTCCTCCATGACTAATTCAGTCTTGATGAAACAAACGGTGAAAGCAGAAGGCGAAGTGCTCCATCTAGAGTACAAAGGAACTAAGTTTAAAAACACTGGGAGAGTTCCTCTAGGATCTGGCTCTCTCAAAATTACCCTTCATATGAGAAACAGATAGAATGAGATGAAACATTATTCTCATTACTTGCCAAAGTAAATTGCTTCTCAACTTGCTCTGTTTCTCACATTTATCAAGCTAATCATAACATTGAGATAATTTAGGCAAACCCCTAGATTGATTAAATAAGTTGTCAGGTCACCTGAAAATACCAAAGTAGTAAATGTGGTATCAGTTTCTTAATTATGGCTTGACACAATATATCTAAAATATTCTTTTTCTTCCATTATTTGTGTAGCATTGATTGGATTTCAAATATTGAATATAGTAGCATCCCCTACATTTGTCCTCCGGAAGGTTATGCTCATAGTAAAATGTTTTCATTTTGTTGATATTAATGCCCATTTTTTCTTTTCCTGGCAATAATAAGGGAATCATTATTTATCCTGAAGCTAATAATGAAGTGGAGCTTCAGAGCCTTTTACTTTCAATGGAGTGTCATTATAGTGAACATGGACATTTTTGAAGTCTTTCTAAATTAAATTTGAGTTGAGGACCCTTTTATGGGATGTATTTAGGTGATTCACGGGCCCTCATAGTAATAGTCCTACCCACCAAAATGTAGCAGAAGATACCCTGCCGCAGAAGTATTTGGGTAACAGAAGATGTGGTGGTCAATTTTCAGTGTCAGCTTTACTGGATTAAGGATTACCTGGAGAACTGGTAAATAATTATTTCTGGGTGTATCTGTGAGGGCATTTCCAGAGGAGATTGAAGTGTGAGTCAGTGGACTGAGTGGGGAAGATGTCCCCTCAATGCAGGCAGGTACTATTCAATCAGCTAGGGCCCTCAAAAGAACAAAAAGGTGATTTCTCTCTCTTTTTTGGAGCTGGGGTTCACTTTTCTGTTATCCTCGGACATCAGAACTGCAGGCTCTCTGGCTTTTGGACTCCAGGACTTACACAAGTGGCCCCTGGGCTCTCTGACCTTGAACTGAACTTACATCATTAGCTTCACAGTTTCTGAGGCCTTTGGACTTGAACTGAGCCATGCTACCAGCTTCCCTGGGTCTCTAGCTTGCAGTTGGCCTGTCTTGGGACTTCTCAGCCTCCATAATCACATGTGCCAATTCTCCTAATAAATCCCCTCTCATCTTTCTCTGTATATATCCTGCTGGTTCTCTCTCTGGAGAACCCAGATGAATACAGAGGAGAAACAAGGTTTAAAATGAGCTGAAGCAGGCCAGCTGCAGTGGCTCACTGTAACCGTGGCACTTTGGGAGGCTGAGGCAGGAGGATCACGAGGTCAGGAATTTGAGATCAGCCTGGCCAATAGAGTGAAACCCCGTCTCTACTAAAAATAAAAAAAATTAGCTGGGTGTGGTGGCACATGCCTGTAATCCCAGCTACTGGGGAGGACCAGGCAGGAGAATTGCTTGAATCTGGGAGGTGGAGGTTGCAGTGAGCCAAGATCGCACCACTGCACTCCAGCCTGGGTGACAGAGTGAGACTCCATCTCAAAAAAAAAAAAAAAGCGCTGAAGCAAAAGCAGAAGTTCATCCTGAAAAAATCTTCTAAATCTTAAAGCGTATCTATATCTGATTTGAAAAAAAGTGTATATATGATATTTATTAGAATTTGTCCCAAATTTGATGACAGTCATAAAGTTTACATCAAAAGTACCCAAAACAAGTTTGAATCCAAAAGAAACATTTCCAAATGATCAATAATGAAAAAAAATTCATTACTCATATTAGAGGGAAAACAATCTATTAACAAATCGTTGTTGTATAAAAAGGTGATCAAAGAGCATGTAGCCAAAAAAGGTAAGAAATATAAACATGAAAGAAGCATAGGAGGTCATTAATTTATAAAATGTTGTATTGTTGTTGTTTTTGTAGAATGTTTATTTGTTGACTTTAGAAATTTATACTTTCTTGTGCATTTTTCTTATTCTAAGTAACCTTAGCCTCCTAATTTTGCATTCTTCTTCTAAAAGAGAGAACCCAAGCCATCAGCCCTATCAGTAATTCTTATAATGTCTAGAAATAGTTTGCAATGAGTGGAATACTCATGCTTCTAGCTTATTTTCCCCTTTTTAAATTAGAGCTAATTTTTAGTGATTTCTTTCTTTATTGTATTATTTCAGAAAATGAGGCCTCAAACTCTCCAGAAATCAATTTAGCTATTTGTTAATAGACATGCTAAGAAGAAAAGCCATGAAAACCATAGTTTTCTAAACTTGATTACCCCAGATTTCCTTCTGTCACTAAGCAAAGAACCAGATTCCTTTCTCTAAAGCTGGTCCAGGATTTTAGGAAAACTACTTCCGGTAGGACTGCATCTGATAACCGGGGATTCTGACTGAAAACAGTTTAATACTGAAAACATAAAGATTCTTCAATGTTTAGTCTTTTAATCTTGTGTCATTTATTATAATTTGGAAAGTAGCCATAGCATGATCCTGACTTCTGAAATTTGACTGGTAGTCTCTATTGTAAGAGGTTGCAATTTTTTTTTTAATTGAGGTAAGAGTCTTGCTTTGTTGCCCAGGCTGGTCTCAAGGGATCCTCCCACTTCAGCCTCCCAAAGTGCTGGGATTATAGGCATAAGCCACCATGCCCAGCCTACAAATTGTTAAAAATATATGATGTGATATTCAACAATCAGGAATGGTAGTAACAGATGGAATTATTGTAGGAATAAAATGGGTTGGGAAATATTTAATTTTTTTTTAAAAAACCTCTAAAATATTTTTCATAAACCAAAACCTTCTATGAGCTCTATTTCCTCTTTGTGCAATAGCTGGGAACTGTGTTCAACTTGGAATTCTAGAAGGGCACAGTAAGTGCCATGTTTCATCAACATAAATAATTAACTGGAGAAGGACATGAAATATTCATAGCTGAAAATTATTGAAGTAGACTGCAGAGGGGGAGAAAATATCTGTAAACTGAAGAAAAATGAATCATTTAGCTAATATTCAGCTTATGGCATTTTATTTATTTATTTATGAAACTAATTAATGCCTACTCCTTTTGGACCAATGACAAGTGGTGGGTGTGCTAGACTAAAGCGCAATTGGACCATATTAGATATATGGTTTGAAACTATAAGGGATTTGATGTTTTGTGAGTATTCTGGCAGAAGGTATGCATCAGGAGTAGGAGAAGAGGGAGTCTGAAGCCCATTCCAATAATAAGGCAACTGCTATTTTGGGAGTACGAGCAATTGTTCAATTTAGTGTCACAACCTGCAAATGATTTATGCTATCGGAGGTTTTCACTTTTGTGGGAAGGGATTATAGTGATGGGTTCTAGAAAACCTATTGAATAAATAAATATTCCCTGGCAGATGTTGCTTTTCTGCCCCTAGCCAATACTAATTGCAAAGCACAGAGCTTAGGGGATGCCTGTGGTGATATTAATTAACATTGTGAAGCTTCGTGTATGGGTGTCAATTAGGTAATAAACAACTACTGTTTACATGATGTAAAGTGGCTGAAAATGGGTCAAAAGAATTTCTGTGATATCATTTCTCTTGCCAGACACCGGGCATTTATTTATAGATGTTCTTATTTGTATGAGAGAAAAAGGGATTTTTTTCCCCCTCTTAAAACCTATTTAGTAGTAGTCTGTGAGAGCGGTGGTCATTTAGGAAGCAAAAGATACACTGCTTTTAAGTCCAGGAGCCTCATTAGGATTTCTGAGGAAATGAAAAGTGGTTTGATGCGAGACTGAACTAAACCTACCGGTGTAGAATTTCAGTGCTAACCCGCTCATCTCCCTGATGAGGTGATTTCAGGGCACACTCTAAAAGACTGCATTGTTGAGTGTGTGGCCCCAAGAACAATGAGGTACAAATTAGCTGTGTCCAATCACTCAGAAAACTTATCATCATCGTCGGACTCTCTGACATGACCTTCTTGCCTTCTTTCCTTTTAGCTCACAAAGTAATAGGGTTGAGGCACAGAATGAGAAGCTTAGGGATCTGACACCAATTTCTCAAGAGGAAGAATGGGGAATTTTTAATAGGAAAAAAAGATGATAGTTTAAAACCGTATTTGCTATAGATATCAGATATATTTTAAAGCATTTAAAAGTGAACTAGTTTAGCTCTTTTAACTCTTCCAAAACACCCAGACATTTGCATATGAGCTGTTTCTTTATCACAATGCGCTCGTCATTCTGTTATTACGGATACATGTTAGTCACAATAGAATCTATAAACTTCAATTAGCCATGATACTACACCCCAAATGAAATTTACAATGCAGTGTACACATGATGAACAACCTAGGGAGTAATTTGGGCATTCCTGGAAATAGCAGTTTGGAGGCATATGCAATGCTGCTTTATGCATTGAGTTTACATTTTAGTACAGCAACACCTTGTGCACTGGAATCACCAGAGAATGAATTCACCAGAATAGATTTTTTTTTTTTTTTTTTGCTAAGTTTACCACTGTTTTTCCAAAAAGTATCTTACACCTTCAAGGTATCTCTAATCCTTTTTGCTAAGATTATAGTTTGAGAATAAAATTAGGAAAAAACCCTCTATGATGACTAAGGTTAGATAACTATAAAAAAAAACCTATCTCGATAATTTGTGAGACTGAAGACATTGAAAGCCACTCATATTCTAATTATAGTTATTATTTATTCATGTAGTTAGTCATTAATCAAGTATTCATTAAACCCACAATATTGCTCAAGCATTTGGCTAGGCATCTTATGAAAGAATGATTGTATTACTTTTTTAAAGTTCTAGCCTACCATAGCATTGCACCCAATCTGCAGAAATACTGCTAACCCAAAGCAGAAAGTTATCAGAGAGTTGAGAAATGCTAAGAAAGTGAGTAAGAATGTAACAGTACCTTGCCAAGGCTGTCTAAAGGAGAAGGGGTTTCTACCTTTCAGTCTACCTTCTGGCAAAATAATGATGGTAACCACAAGCTAACGTTCATTTAATATAAGCTGTGTGTTAGTGTATTTAATCCTCAAATCAGTCTTGGAAAATTACTATTCCCACTTCTTGAGTGAAGAAACTGAAGCTAAACAGTTTAATGAATTTGCTCAAGCTCACATAAAGAAAGTTTGGAGCCAGAATTTGAATCTAGGTCTTTTTTATTTTAAAGCCCTCTAATTTCACATAATGTGTGTGTATATTACATTTATTATATTTTATTAATGACATTAGTTGTTAACCATCCTTCAACTTCAATCCATCCATTGCTCCATGAAACCTTGTTTCAGTATAGAATGTAATTTAGATTTGGGCATTAGCTGTGCTATTTGCTGCTGAGGTATCATCACTCCCAGGACCTTGCTGGGGATATAAGTAGGGTATACATTCATGTTTATGTGTGTTGTGATGATCTTTTGATGCATGACGAGGACTAAGGTATGATAACCAATTAGTACACCCATAAAAATTAAAAATTAAAAAATTAAAATTAAAAACCAAAAACACTAGTCTTGATCTTGCTGTATAGATAGTTAGTAGATGGAATTAAAGTCCACAATGAATGGACTTTAAGTAATACACAGATTATCCCAGATATTGAATTTCCCTGATTGAATCAATTAAAAGACCTCAAATGTGGAACTAAACCTTTCTTGAAAAAGTTCTGCTTCTGAAAAGCAGCTTCAGCCTGTGCCTGAGAATTCCAACTTGTTCTTTCTGATGGCCTACCCTGCAGATTTTAGACTTACCTTGTTAGACCCCACAATCACGCAAGCCAACTCCTTTCAATAAACCTCTTACTATAGACCTCTTATATACATGTCATGAGTCATATCAAAATTTCGAATTCGAATCCAACACCTGGTTTTACCCCTTTCATTTGTAATTATTTTCTCTGATAATGAAAAATATGATTTCTATTATCCTTAATGTGATTACTTATGGGATCAATTCCCATGAGTGTGTCCAATTTTCCATCACTGCTGTCTACTTCTTCTCCCTAATGGAGTCACAGGCTTACCCCAATCTGGCTGTCACAACCAGAGCCAGGTTGCCCAACTGTATGGATGCTTTCTTCAATTGTTATATGCACCCACACTGCCCGCCTTCCTAGATGGACATCCTTCTCACCCTGCTTATTGTCCGACATCCTGTGTTGGCCACTCTCGTGTACTGAAACATTCTTCATCCCACTCAGTCTGGGAAAGCCTGTCTCAGACTATTTTCCTTGCACAAAAATCCCTCCTCACTCACCACAGGCTCAGAAACCCTGGACTCATTTTCCAAACCCTGTCGTGGATGCCCTTCTGACCTACAATCGCACGTACTGCTCTGGGTCACTGCACTTCCCTCTCACCTCATCCACCTCTAGCACACAGTCATGTACCTTATGGAGCCTCACCAAATGCTCCTTGGACTAAATCACTCAGGAAAGGAAGAGGAAGAGAATGAGTGGCAGTAGATATTGTCTAGGCCAGTGGTTCTCAATCTGGAACAATTTTACCTCCCAGGGGTCATTTAGCAATTTGTGGAGACATTTTTGGTTGTCAGAACTAAGAGGCTGTTATTGACTTCTCATAGATGGGGGCCAGGGATGCTGCTAAACATTCTGCATGCACAGGACAGACCTCACAACAAAGAACTATTGACCCAAAAAGTCAACAGTCCCAAGGTTGGGAAACCCTGCTGTAGGTGCCCTGAGAGCACCGAAAACTCTTAATTTTCAAATGCTCTTTAGGCTTTTGGTTTTCTCTTGAATCACACTTTCATAAAGAGTCATCTTTTTCCAATAATAATCAACCAATAAAGATTGACAGATCATTCAACTGTGAATCAAATTAAATTATTTTGTTCCTCCAAAAAAATACAATTTAAAAGTTCATTTTATTAGATCAGCTATCCAAACAGATGGATAAGAAGCAGAGACTCTCAAAATTTCATTTAGATTCAGGTGCTGGTGAGTCAGCAAGATTCCTACAAATTGCATCTCACGAGTAGATTGGTTAAGTTTTAAATGGTCACATGCAAAACATGCTCTCTAGTAACTGCAGAATTGAACTCATGGGTGCTGGATGTGACAATGCCAAGATGATACCATATGCTGCACTATGAAAAGTGGGATGAGAAGAAACAATGATGTGAAATAGTGGTCCTCAAAGTGTATTCTGTGGACCAGCAGCATCAGCATCATCTGGGAGCTAAAAAAAAAGTCTCAACAGCCAGCTTGCATCCCACACCACCTGAATTAGGACTTCTAGAAGGAGGGCACAGAAATATGTATTTTAATAAGCTTTCAGTAATTACAATACTCATAAAAGATTAAAAACCACAGGATAAGGAGCATTAGTCTGAGAAACATCAATATTTTCTAATCTATGAAGTGGAGATCAATCATATCTTCTCTGCTTATATTACAGAATTATCAAAATTATTATGAGGCCATTGATTATATAAGATAGAATAATACCTTGTTATGACACAGCATTGTCACTAGGCTCAATTGTATTAGAAAACATGTATGTATCTAACTTCTCCATCAGTCATTTCTGCTGATTATATACTTGCTTAGCAAGTATAAAGCACAAGCTTTGTGTCAAGTACAGCAGGGTCTAAATCTGTTTCTTTCTAGCCACGTGAAAATCCAGTTAACCCCTCCGACCCTCTGTTTTCATATGTTTATAAAGTTTTCCTGTTTAGCAAAAACAACTTTCTTGTTTGGTCAGATGGCAATATAGTAAGAGTGCATATCTCTTATGATTTGGGATTTGGAATTAGGCATAAAAATTTTTTGCTTAGCATGGTTTTTACTTTTGCATTATTTGTGCACTAAGCAATCAAATACATAAAAAATGTTAGAATACTTTTTAAAGGAAAAGTTAACTCATGTTAAATATTAGTTTGAGATCCTCCCTATCCTAGTGAGCCACACATACTTGAGATTTGTCACAAGTATTTGAAAGGCTCTGTGGTTGCCAATTACATCTAAATTCTCTGCAGGGTTCTGGAGGTCCTAAGCTGTTGAAAGCCTGCTTAATAATAATGAGAGTCATGATTCTTATATATATAAATATATTAATATTACATATGTTAATAATAGTATTACATATATTATATATTCATAATTCTTTTTTTTTTTTTTTTTGAGACGGAGTTTCGCTCTTGTTACCCAGGCTGGAGTGCAATGGCGCGATCTCGGCTCACCGCAACCTCCGCCTCCCGGGCTCAGGCAATTCTCCTGCCTCAGCCTCCTGAGTAGCTGGGATTACAGGCATGCGCCACCATGCCCAGCTAATTTTTTGTATTTTTAGTAGAGACGGGGTTTCACCTGTTGACCAGGATGGTCTCGATCTCTTGACCTCGTGATCCACCTGCCTCGGCCTTCCAAAGTGCTGGGATTACAGGCGTGAGCCACCGCGCCCGGCATATTCATAATTCTTATACTTAGGTTATCCTCAGCAAACTGTTGCAGGAACAGAAAACCAAACACCATATGTTCTCACTTATAATTGGGAGCTGAACACATGGACACCTGGACACAGGGAGGGGAACATCATGCATTGGGGCCTGTCAGGGGGTGGGGTGAGGGAGGAAAGTATTAGGGAAAAGAGAGAATACATGCTAGGCTTAATACCTAGGTGATGGGTTGATAGGTGCACCAAGCCACTATGTCACACGTTTACCTATGTAACAAACTTGCACATCCTGCACATGGAACTTAAAAATAAAAATTAAAAAAATTTAAAGCCTCTGTGCCCCACTGCAGACTTTCTGCATAAGAATTTGTGGAAGCTGGGCTAAGGTATCTATAGAAACAGTGAGCCCACATGGGCTTCTATTGCATATAGATGTCCAAATTCAGTGTGATACATGGTTGAGAAAATGATGAATTTTTACGGCTGCTTTTATTTTTTAAAGTTTTCTATATTGATACAATTATAGATTAGTTGTTGTTTTAGAAATAATAAAGGGAGAGCTCATACACACTTCACTCAGTTTACCCCAAAGGTAAAATCTTGCATAACTACAGTATAATACCACAACCAGGAAATGGAAATTGGTGCAGTTCATGAACTTTATTCACATTTCACCAGTTTTTATACACTCACTCATTTATTTATGTATATGTTTATACATGTTTTGTGTAATTGATCACATCTGTAGATTCATGTGACCTCCACCAAGGTCAAGATACAGGATTACTCTCTCACAAGGGTCCTTTGTAGCCTCAAATATTTCTCTTCCTCCTCACTCCAAAACTACTAGCAATCAGTCATCTGTTCTCTATCTCTATAATTTTGTAATTTCACAAATATTAAATGGAATCATGTAGTGTGCAACGTTTTGACATTGTCTTTTTTTCACTCGGCATAATGCCGTTAAGTTCCATCCACGTTTTGCATGTATCAATACTTTGTTCCTTTTTGTTGCTTAATAGTGTTTCACGGTATGGAAGTCCCACAGTGTGTGTGACCATTTACCCACTGAAGAACACTTGAGTTGTTTCCAGTTGGGATGCCGAGGAATAATCCTGTTATGAACATTGATGTACATGTTTATGAAAACATAGTTTTAATTGCTTTGTGATAAATACCCAAGTGAAATTACTGGGTCATATAGGAAGAACATGTTTATTTTTATTAGAAACTTCCAGACTCTTCCAGAGTGACTATACCATTTTACATTCCCACTAGCAATATACGAGTGATCCAGTTTCTCCATATCCTCACCAACATTTGATATTATCCATATTTTTATTTTAGTCATTAGGATAGGTGTGCAGTGATATCTTTATGTTTTTAATTTGCATTTCCCTAAAGACAAATGGTGGTGGGTATCTTTTCATGTGCTTATTTGCCATCTATCTATCTTATTCAGTGAAATGTCTTATGTCCTTTGTCTGTACTCTAATTGGAATATTGGGTTTTCTGTAACTGTTGAGTATGAGAATGTTTTACATATTATAGGCACTAGTCCTTTGTCTGATATATGGTTTGCAATATTTTCTCCATATTTGTAACTTGTTTTTTACCTGCTTCTCAGTCTTTTTCCAAGTAAAACATTTTTTAAAATGAGATCAAATTTATGACTTTTCCTCTTATGAGTCACATTTTTGATGTCAAGTTTAAAAACATTTTTTCTGTCCTAGCTCCTCAAAGATTGTGTTATACATATGCATATTTGAGAGTTTTATAGTCTTACACTTTGCATTTAGGTTTGTGCTTCATTTTGAGTTTATTTTTGCCTATGGATGTCCAATTGCTTCAGCACCAATTGTTGAAGAAACTATCCTTCCCATATTGAATTGCTTTTGGACCTTGGTCAAAAATCAGTTGGACTATTCTATGTGCTTTTTCTGGGCTCTCTATTCTGTCCTATTGATGTATTACTTGCATTTAAATCTTTGATCCCTAAGTCTGTGTCTCTTATATTAAATCTGTGTCCCTTCTCTAATACTGTACGATCTTGATGACTTAGCTTTATAACTCTTTAATCAATTAGATTCGTTCATCCCATTTCATTCTGCTTTTTCAAAATTATTTTATCTGCTCTAGGATTTGTGTCTTTCCATATACATATGATAATAAGCATCCATTTCTACAAAGTTGTATTAGGGTTTTAATGGAAATTATATTAATCCTATGAGTCCATTTAGGTAGCATTGACATCTTTATAATGTTGAGCCTTACAATTCATGAACATAGTATGTCTCTCCATATATTTAGATCTTCCTGGTTTTCATTCATCAGTGTCTTGTAATTTTTAAGATACAGATCCAGCATATGCTTTGTTAGATTTTTGCTTACTTTATTTGAAACAATTGTAATTTGAATAGTGTTTTAAATTTCTGTTTCCACATGTACCTTTTTGGTATTGAAAAATCTGATTAATTTTTGTTTATGTGTGTTGATCTTGTGTCCTGTGACATTTCTGAATATACTTACTAGTTTTATATTATATTTAAGTGAGTTAGTTGGGATTTTCTATGCAGACAACCATGTTATCTGCAAATAAGGACAGTTTTATTTCTTCTGTTCTAATCTAGGCATTCTTGTTTTCTTTTCTTGACTTACTGTGCCTGGTAGAACTTCCGGCGTTTTGTTGAATAATAGTGGTGAGTGTGGATATACTTGTTTTGCTCTGAGTCTTAGGGGAAAAGGATTCAATCTTTCATACCTTTCACTAAGCTTGATATTACCTGTTGGCTTTTTGTAGGTGCTATTAAGTTGAGGAATTTCTTCTCTATTCTTACTTTTCTTAGAGTTTTTATCATAAATGGGTGTAGGATTTTACCCAGTGTTTTTATTTATTAATAAGATTTTAATTTTTATCCTGTCAATAATGATGAATTCATAAGGCTCAAAAAATGTTCTCAATATTACTGTATTCTTAAAAAGAAGAAATGACTGTATTTTAATTATTTGGATAAGTGTGTTACATCATCTCTTTCACTAGTATTTGGGAAGAAAAAGAATATTACTGAACCACATATGAAATTACATATGGAGAAGTTAGGTTCTTATAATATAAACTTTCACAATAAATGTAGAGGACTTCTGAAAGAGTACAGTGAAATATTAAGATTTTTGCTATAAAATTCTCTCCTTCACAAGTGAAAATCAGTCTAACAACTTTATGATCTTATGAGGGCATATTTCTCTTTCTTATAAACAAGTTATCAGCAAAACACTTTTTCTGGCTAGCATAAAATCATGAACTATGTTATGGCATATATGCAACAGATAATGTTTTTAAGTACTCCGCACATCAGTAAATTTTTGCTTAAGTTAATTCTTCTCTGCTTAATGGCTTGTGTAACTGATGGTTGTTGTCTTATTGGAGACTCTAATGCATTAGAATAGTGTTGAATCTGAAAAAAATAAATCATATTCCTGTGCAAATTATGCATATATGCATATACACCAAGAGTTGTGTATAAATACATCACTTTACTTACACAACTAAATGACTCAGATGCTCTGAGTATAAACAAATCAAGGAACCAAGTAAATTAAATACTTTCGAAAATTGCACTATCATGTTTGGGCAACTAAATTTAATTTATGTGCTGAATTAGCAAATCACTGCTTGACTGGAAAATTTAAGACTGGCAGTAAGCAAAGAATCCAGAGGAGTACATCTGTCCTGCACTCATGGGTCTTGGTAAAGGAGATAAGGCTTTTTAATTGGTAGATATAATTATCTCCAAAAAATCCTTCAACTTTCTATTTTAGTTTCCTAGGACTTTAATAATACTGCAAACTGGGTAACTTAAACCAATAAAAACTTATTCTCTCACAATTATAGAGGTTAGAAGTATGAAATAGAAGTGTCAGCAGGGCCATACTCTCTGAAGGCTCTAAGGAAGAATCCTTTATTGTCTTCTGCCAGCTTCTGGTGGTTGCCAGCAACCCTTGTCATTCCTTGGTTTGTAGATACATAACTCAAATCTCTACCTCCATTGTCACATGGCCTTGTTTCCTGGGTCTTCACATGTCCTTCTCCATCTATGTCTCTCCAGATTTCTCTTCTACAAGTCATTGGATTTGGGGCCAACACTAATTCATCATGACCTCATCATTACTGATTACATCTGCAAAGATTCTACTTTCCAATAAGGTCACATTCTAAGTTCTGAGAAGACATAAACTGGGTGGTGGGGGAGTCACTATTTAATCTGGACTCATTCCCATCTTGTTTTGGGGTGCATTCACATTCAGCTTCCTATTACTTGCCCTTATACAATGAGCATTTTACTGAAGAAGCAGCTTGTAGGTAACATGTCACTCTTTGGTTGCTTCCACAGTGTGAACTTCTGCAGTGACATGTTTCTGAGTGTAAGTTCCCTCCTCTCAGGATACTCTCACTTCAGCTAAGAACAAATTTACTTTCTAAATCAGAATGTAGTTTCCCTGACTTTGCACTGTTAAGGGATGCTTTCGTTTCCCACCCCCAACCCCATCAGCCTATTGTTTTTTAAAAAATTGTGTATTGAATAAATCACAATTAATTAAATTTCTCATGGAATTAACCAGTTACCATTTAATAGAATTCCTTATAAACAATAACATTTGACAATTAGCCTATAGTAATAGTTTTGCCATATATGCAAGCATGATTTTAGTTAGGCATTCTGAAATTCTGCAGATAATTAACAAGCCATTATTACTATCTCTCTTGACCTCCATGGTATTAATCACCATTCTAGGGATTAATAATAAAGAGTGTAGACTTGTGAAAGTAGCAGTTACATTTTCTATCCTTTGAATAGACAAGAATTCAATGAAATACAACTCACTTCTCATCATCTATTCTTACAAATATTACAGTGAGGGACTATTACTAAGCCATAACAACAGATTAGGTAGAAAACACATGCAGAAAAAGCATTTTTTTTCTTCTTCAGATTTGGGATAGGGAGATGGGTGGGTGGATGAAGAAAGATACAGGAGTTCAAAAGGCCAATGAAAGATATAATACCAAAGAATGGTGAAATGTTAGCTCTTTTATAAAACAGAATACATAGAGACAATAGTTTACATTTATCTAGATATATTAACTTAAAATACTTTCATATATTATTTTGTTTGATAATGCCAAACTTTGGTGTATGAAAGACAGGTGTTATTTTCCATAATTTCACAGATGAGAAAACTGAAGTTTGTTGGGGTTAAGAGACACACCCCTCAGCCAGCAGAACTGGAATTGTAATCATTAGCATTCACATCCACTGTTTTTTCATTACTACAGTTAACTCTCAGCTGATAGCAATTCCTAAAGCATTCTCCATCACATTTTGAACACTGCTATGGGTCAAAATAGGAGCACAAATTTGAAATTAAGAAAATCTAAGTTCTAATTTTAGCAGTTATCTGATCTTAGACATTTGTAAACTGGTGCAGTAATGCTTGCCTTACTTCCCTCAGGGGCTGAGAGAATGAAGCAGATAGAAAAGCAAAACAAGGAGGAGACACTATGTGGGCTGGAAGAGAAGTGCGAGTGTGTGCATGAGTGACAACTTTGGGATTACTGGAAGGCACAGCTCGTGACAGGGTTTTCTGAGGTTCCCTGTTTCCTTTTATAATAAATCTCCCTGCCTTTAAACTTGAGTTAAATAGTTTTTTGTTGTCGTTGTTGGTCTCTATTATCAAGATACTCTGTTCCAAAGATACCAAGTTTTCCAGTTAGGAAGGAAGACCAACAGTAAGCAAGTAATTCCATCAATGTATAACAAGAGTAGGGGAATGACCAAAGATGAATAGCATTTTAAGGTGATATTATTGAGTCAGACATGGTGGCACATCTCTGTAGTCCCAGCTACTTGGGAGGCTGAGGCAGGTAAATGACTTGAGCCCAGGACTTTGAGTCCAGCCTAAGCAACATAGCAAGACCCCATCTCCTAAAAAATAAGGTGCTATTATCCATTTTTTTAGCATAATTTACTTTAAATCCATTAAAGTTCAGGATTAAACAGGAGTTTCAAATTGTGTGAGGAGGGGCTTCCTGTGAAGTCGAGATGGTTAGAAGAGAATAGTATTAAATATGAAGATGTATTTTAATTCATTTCCAATTTAACAGAGTTGGAAGTGACTTGTCCTCTTCCTACTGCTCCATCCCCCCAACATCTTTGCTTGTTTACTTCCTTGGTATATATAATATTGCCATTAGTTTTATCTTGGAAGATATTTGGGAAAGGTAAAAATAAGTCCTCTCCTTTTTTTTAAACTGGAGGACACTTATTTTATTGTAAGAGGAAGGAAGAAGGAATATGTAGATGCCATACTTGTGTAAAAGTATAACTCAATTAAAATATAACATCATAGTTTTTTTTTAATCATTAGACATGTTAAAATGCTATCACCCTAAAATGTATTCATGATGAAGCACAATGGATGGATGGAACCCATCTGTGCAAAAGGCAATGTATTAAAAAGTTTTGAATCAAGGCTCCTTTGCCAGTGATAAAAAATTGACAGTTTTACATGAGGCATAAAGCAACTAGCAAATGAAGCTATAATCACGGGATTATTAGCAAATAAAGTTGCTTGCATTTATAGAGCTATAGATCTGTTGGGAAACATCCATGTGGTAAGTTAAAAAGAGAATTCATATAAATTTATATAAAATTTCACAATGCGATGAATGATTTATTACAACTTTATTTGTATTAACCCAGATGGTACACAATTTGGATATGTAACCCTACATATGAGAAATGCTTTATAAATGCCACATATTTCTGTTCTGCAGTGGTGACTGCATGCCAGGATAGCATTCTACTCCAGAAGGCCCTTGCCAACACAAATAAAGAAGGGAAATGACATCTTACTTGTTCAAGTAAAGAAACTGCAGTGCAAACAATAACAACAACCATGCAATCAGAGAAGTGATTAAGCAGGAAGAATTCATTCTAAATGCCTGACCATGGTGAACTTACAAAATATGACTGTTGCCTCTCACCCAGACAAAAAGAAACTTTGAAATGACTGTCCTCAACATTTCTGCTTTAATAGTTCTTTTATAACCATCTGCTTTCTGCTATTTATTACCAGAAAATACCAGAGTGATTCAGTCTCTGATGGTTTCCTTATGGACTTTCAAAGAAGGTGTGGGAGAAACGACTACTCAGTTTTAAATCCTTACGTGGAAAGCTACAGTTGTCAAATGAAAAGACCTATTTCTCCATGTCCTTTATCTTTTTTAAGGAATTCTTAACATAGACCCTCAAGGTGTCTGTGAATCCCATGTGATATGGTTTGGCTGTGGCCCCATCTAAATCTCATCTTGAATTGTAACTCCCACAATTCCCACATGTCATGAGAGGAACCCTATGGGAGGTGATTGAATTATGGGGGCAGGTCTTTCCTGTGCTGTTCTTGTGATAGTGAATGAGTCTCACAAGATCTGATGATTTTAAAAACAGGAGTTTCCCTCCACAAGCTCTCTCTTCGCCTGCCGCCATCCATGTAAGACAAGACTTGTTCATCCCTGCCTTCCACCATGATTGTGAGGTCTCCCCAGCCATGTGGAAGTCTAAGTCCATTAAACTTCTTTCTTTTGCAAATTGCCCAGTCTCAGGTATGTCTTTATGAGCAGCATGAAAACGGACCAGTACACTGTGAATAGATATTAAATGTGCGTACATATATCTTTTTACTGAGTAGGTTCAGAACAATAAGTGTCAATATTGATGTGCCCAAGTTTCTCCGTGTAAAAAAATAGGAGGCTACAATTATCTGTTTTTTAAGATTTTTACACTGCTTATGTGCTTGAAGCATTTTCTTATATTAGGAGCTTTTCTATCCTGAAAAGAGATAGTTCTTCCAGTAAACATATTTGGGAAAAGATAATCAAATTGCTGAGTCAAGATTTAATTAATCAATCAAATATGGTAATTTACTGAATTCAACAGATGGCATCCATTAGCAAGTCAAAGAAAAACTAAATATGAAGAGGAAGACATTTGGAGAATGACAAAGTGTTTATGTTCATATATTTTATGCTAAATAAATTAAATCTTATGCCCAGTCTAGGAATGGAAAGTAAAAAGAGAATAATCTTGCTTGTAGGGAGCATTTTTCTTATTCTGAAATATTGGTCCATCCACTTATCTTGATTGTTCTACCTTAGAATTGGGCTGAGTCATTTTGGCCAAATAAAAATGAAGGTAATTTGTTAAGAGAAATTCAAGTGAATCTAAAGTAGTCTTTCAGTATAATAAAGATGAGAATAAAAAGCTGTTTATGAAGTTTGGCTTCTGGGTATTCAATATAAAAAAAGATAGGTAGATAACAATTTAAAAGATTAAAGATATGGGCACAATGATGAAAACAAACCCAAATTCTTTTCCATTGTTTTCCTGCATGGCTTTGATTCACAAGTCTTTCACAACAAATTACCACAAACGTGGTGTTTTAAAACAACACAGATGTATTCCTATACAGTTCTGGAGGTTTATATATCAATTCTACCTCAATAAAGCTAAAAGAGTAGTAAAGAATGATGAAAAATGCAGGTTTTAAAATCTACCCACTTCTCTATATCCTGAGGGGATGATACAGTAACCCTACATAGTTGGACAGCTATTTTGAGCTTTATAGTTAAATTAACCACAAAGGCTTAAGTTTCTTCTTTAAAATATAGTTTTTTAAACACAGAACTCTAAAACTATTTTAATAAATTAAAACTAAATTTAATAATATCCATGTTAAATATCAAGTGGAAAGATATTACTGAGCAGTAATATTGATATAACAATATGTGAAGCAGACATAAATGAGTTTGTAATAGTAAAAAAACTTCAATAATTTAATGTCAAATTTCAATAGAATTTATATCAAATTTTATAAGTAAAAGTATTTTATAAACTCACTTTTTTTTTTTTTTTTGAGACAGAGTCTCACTCTTTCTCTCAGGCTGGAGTATAGTGGCATGCAACTTCTGCCTCTTAGGTTCAAGAATTCTCATGCCTCAGCTTCTGAATAGCTGGGAATAGAGGTGAGTGCCACCATACCCAACTAATTTTTGTATTTTTAGTAGAGACAGGGTTTCAGAATATTGGCCAGGCTGGTCTCAAACTCTTGACCTCAAGTGATCTGCCCACCTTGGCCTCCCAAAGTGCTGGGATTACAGGCATGAGCCACTGTCCCAGGCAAATGAGCTCAATTTTTAAATGTTTTAGGTAAGCCTATCATCCTCTTTTTGAAATTATTGCCTTTACCTATATCAGCTATTCACATCTATTTTTGTTGACAACACACTGACTCCAACTTAATGGAATTTTGGAATCTCAAAGTTTGAAGAAATTTTAAGGTCATCAAATCCCCTCTCTCCAGAATTCCTGCAGAGTGGTTTTTCTGATTATTTGATCACCTTCAGAGACAGAGAACTGCATCTCTCATGACAGATTCTTTCTTTTGCCAAAAATGATTACAGTCATGTGTTGCTTAACAATGGGGATACATTCTGACAAATAC
Source organism: Aotus nancymaae (assembly GCF_030222135.1). Classification (NCBI taxonomy): domain Eukaryota; kingdom Metazoa; phylum Chordata; class Mammalia; order Primates; family Aotidae; genus Aotus; species Aotus nancymaae. Next base: position 49,395,030 of record NW_026988432.1, on the reverse strand, counting down.
GACCTTAGCTGAATTTGTCTTTGTGTGAACATCACAGAGTGAACTTACACAAACCTAGATGATACAGCCTAGTACACACCTAGGCTATACAGGGCAGCCCACTGCTCCTAGGCTACGAATATGTACAGCATGTTGTTTCACTGAATACTATAGGCAATTGTAACCCAATGGTAAGTATCTGTGTATCTAAACATAGCTAAACAAAAAAAAGGTACTGTAAAAATATGGTATTATAATCTTATGGGACCATCCTTTTCTTTGCTGTCCATTGACCAACATGTCATTATGTGGCATATAAACATAGTAGAAATATGTCCCATAAGAATCATAAAAGAAGGACCATTCTCAACATTCTGAACACTGTTACTTGAAACTTCCCATTTTGTTTATGGGTCATTAGCACTGCACCTAGGACCAAATGGTTTAAGTGAGAGCTAAGACCAAAACCCAGTGTAGTGATGTCATCTCCCTCTTTCTTTATACTACATTCACATTAATAGCTTACAAAAAATTAAGTTTTAATTAGTTTTTAAATTTAAATAAAGTATAATTCACATTTTTGTTTTACGGTTTTATAAGAATTGAAAAATGCATACAGTCACATAGTCACCATCATGACCGAGATGCAGAAGGATTTTATCAATTCACAAAGCATGTTCTTCTGCTTCTCCCTCATTGTCAATCTTTTCACAATCACTAATCCATGGCAACCACTGATTTCTTCTCTCTTTCTGCAGTTTTGTCTTTTCCAGAATGTCATATAAATGAAATAATGCATTTGTAGCCTCGTGGGTCTGATTTCCTTCACTTATTATAAGATATTTGGATTCATCCACATTGCTGGAGGTTTGTTATTTTTTATTGCTGAGTAGTATTCCACTGCATGAATGTACCACAATTAAAAAAAAATTCTTTCAACAGCTGATAGGCATTTGGATTGCTTCTAGTTTTTTGCAATTGTGAATAAAGCTGCTGAAACTTTCACAAACAGATTTTTCTGTGATCCTTAGTTTTCATTTCTCTTGAGTAAATACTTGAGGGGTGGGGTTCTTGGTGATATGTCAAGTATACATTTAACTTTGTAGAAAACTAATACACCATTTTCCAGAGTTGGACCTCTTGCATTCCCACCAGCAATGTATAAGAGTACTAGTTGCTCAACCTTGAAAGCAGTTGATATTACCAGTTTTTTAAAAAATTAGCTATTCTTATTAATAGATGTATATTGTTTTTAACTTGAAATTCCCTAACATCTAATTATGTGAGACTTCTCTTCACTTGTTTATTTGCTATCCATAAATTTCCTTTTTTTGGTGAAATGAATATTCAAATTATTTGCCCATTTCAAAACTTGGGTTCTTTACTGTTATATTTATACATTTCTCCATTTTCTGATACAAGTCTGTTGCCAAAAAAGTGATCTGCAAATATTTTCTCCCAGTCTGTGATTTGTCATTTACTTCTCTTAACAGTCTTTCACAGAGCAAATTTTAAGAAATGATGAAACTTGATTTATCAATTTTTGTTCTTTTATGGATTACACTTTTGGTCTCATATCTAAGAATTCTTTGCCTAAACCAAAGTCACAAAGATTTTTTTCCTATGTATTTGTCCAAAACGTTTATAGTTTTATATTTTATTTAGGTTATAATACATTTTGAGTTAGTCTTTATATAAAATATAAACTACAGAATGAGTTTCATTTTTTTGCATATAGATCCCCAATTGTTAAGCACCGTTGAATTGTCTCTGTACTTCTGTCAAAATCAATTGGCCATATTTGTATGGATCTGCTTTTGCACTCCCCTTATTTTATAGGCCTATCCTTTCAATAATACCATTTTGATTACTGTAGTAAGTCTCAAATCAGGTAGGGTGAGCCCTTTAAGTTTTTTCTTCTTTTAAAAAAATTGTTCTAATTCCTTTGCCATTCCACATTTAAAAATAACCTTGCTGATAGCTGCAAAATAATCTACCAGGATTTTGATTTGTATTGTTTGTTCTATAGATCAATGTGGCATAAATAAATATTTTATGATATTAAATCTTCCATGAACACAGTATATATCTTTGACAATCTAGGTTAACATTAAGAGAAAGTAAAGATAATTTTAAAAATAACAACTTATTAGATATATATAGCTCTACAAGTTTTTGAAACTGATTGATTAGGTTGCCTTCTTTCACATTTGACTTGAAAATCAGTAAGGATACCATCAAAATGTTTGAATTACTGTAGTATTTTATGGCAATAAATATAAAACTTTCAAGAAATTTACAAAAACTTTTTGAAATCATTAGTGAGTTTGCCAAGGTCATAGAATACAAGTAAATAGAGAAAAATCAATCATATTTCTGTATGCTAACAATGAACAATTGGGAATTTAAGTTTGACATATGGTACTATGTATAATAGCATCAAAAACTGAAATAGGTATTTATTTAAAAAATGTACAGAATTTTATGCTGAAAACTGAAAACATATAATGAAGATACAGACTGGATCCACAGTTTATTGTACGTTTGCTAAATCTTTCTTAAACTGAGAAATATTATGGTTCCATAACAAAAGCCAGCCTTACTTGTGAATGTGACTCAAAATTAAATCCTTTGATACTGATGTTAGGAAAAGAAAAGGCAAGAATGTATGGAAATAAATGAACACATAAATGAGAACAAACAAAAGCTATTCAATCAGAACTTGTTATAGCAGGGAAGTCAGACATCATCATTCTTGTCTGGCAGAGACTCAAAGGTAGACAGGAGAGTGAGAAAGCTATACAGTGAGAAAAGGAAGCTGTAAGTATGGCAAAGCTGGAGGTGGGTTCACTAGAAGGGAGGCATCCTGTGTGATTGTTTAGAGAACATAGTTGGATTTCTCTGATTGGTCCTGAATTGGAAGGCAGGGTAGTCATTGCTTAAGGCCTGACTATTTTGGGCCCATGGCTGCTGAGATTGTGGTCTGACTTCCTGGATTGGTAATGCAGAGGTTATAAGTTAGAGTCCTATATTCGTATATAGTCATTGTCCATTTAAACTGGCCATTGTCCATTTGTATATTTAACCTCTCAGATGTCATATTGAAAGAAGAAACTGGAAACACTTCTCAACATATGAGTAGTCCTCAGCCAGATAAAGGGGCAGGGAACGTATATTCTAGGTATATGATACAGCATATGCAAAAGCAGAGAATATGCCATAGGTCTTGAGAGATTATGAGCAGATTCTAGATACCATATAAACGGTGCAGTGGTGAATTTACATAGCATATGCATTATAAAAATGTAACCAATTCTACATATTATTAGTATACAGCATCCATCTTTCCACACTTTCCTTCATATTTTCCTTACTGTCAATCACTTGAATTCATAGAAGTCCCTGCTCCTGTTTCCCCGCAGGAATTCTTTAGTCTACAGAAAGCTAGCTCAACTGTCAAATTCTAAAAGAGCCATTAAATGTTCATTAGGTTCTCTGCAGCTTTACTTTTTAGAATTTGATGGACAATAATCTGTTCTATTGTATATTTTCAAAAGCTGAATTTGGTTCTAAATCATCTTCCATTCCCTGCATTGAGGGACAGTTATAAAAACTGCTGGCTAGAAGAATTATTTATCATGAAAGGGTAGGATATTCATCATTTGGGGAGATTAACCATTGCCATTGCTTCTTTGTTACAGCTTTTGATATATTTCTATTTTGGTTTCTTCCCATGGTATATCTTTTACTTTTGAACCTCTTGTGATTCTCAAATTTTTCTGGAGAGTTTAATAATCTATTGAAGGTATGAGAAAAGTAAATTGAAGTGGTTTTTATCTTTAGCCACTAAAGCTAAAAATGACAAGAAAAAAGAAGAGAGTAAAAGAAAAAAGAAGAGATAAAATTCTTCCCAATGATCACATCAAATTTGAAAGACAATGATTTTTTTTGACTTATATCACTCAAATATTGTTTCCCAGTTGTGCCTTCCACGTTAGCTATTTAATAACTTTCTCCCTCACCTCCATGTTTAGAGGTATGCAATATGCAGTCATGCTTAGACCGTTTTTTTAGGGTTGTGTTGTTCTAAACCAACCCTAGTCTTGAAGTGACACTGTGGCCTTGGGTGGCTGGAGATTGTACCCTACATTTTTTGTTCTGCCCAAAGATTGATCTGGCATATGTCTTGATTTTATGTAACACTATAGAATCAAGACCACAGTTGAGATTTCTCTGTGAAATCTCAGGGATTAACAACTTACACCTGCTATTAGATGTGGCTCTAGCCAGATACCCATGTATACCCTTATTTAAGCTTCTCTGTGGTGTGCCCTATACCTGGCTTCTGGAATACCTCTAGGGCTGATGCCAGGCCCCTTTACAAATGAGCAACTTCTGTGCATGCTTGTGGCTCAGATTTTAGGTTCAGCTCCTGGAAATTCTCCCTTCCTCCAGGCCATGCCTTACTTCATGTTCATGTTTAGCACCTTCCCAAGGTGGCTGACAGTGCTATTATAAGGTCCATTCAGAGAAGGGATATAATTTTTCACTTGTGGCCCTTACTAGGACAACAATTTAAAGATATTACTCTTTAACATTAGTGTTTACTGAGGTATTCACTTTTTCAGTACCCATATGGAGTATCACCAGGACAATCTGGGTTGGGTTTGACAGAATTTCACCTTTTTGATTGATACAGTTTGACTCTGCAATCAAAAGACAGAATTTCCTGTTATCTTCCAGATCTTGTTACTGATCTACATGAGGACTTGCTTAACAAGAACATTCCTCTTTCCATGTTCAAAGAAAATAATTTGTAGTTTCCTTATAATTAAAATCTATAGTCAGGGAACAAATTTTCTCATTGAAAACTCTACAGGAATAAGACTTTGCCTACAGTACATAACATAGGGACCAGGTTGTGTGGAATCTTTTCATGCTGAACAGCCCGCATGTTGGGGCACAGTGTCCCAAACATCTGGGTTGTAGAAGAGGACTCTGGCTATTGTTTGCAGAATTATGAGTGTTGTTCTAATCTTTTCCCCAAAACTATAGAGCCTTTTGCCTTAGAGATTAATTAATGGCTTCATGTCTGAGATTACCGACATAATATCAGCTTTTAAACTTTTACCAATAAAGATTAAAACAACAAAAGCAACAGCAAATATTTACATCAGGCCAAGACAACAGATAGTACTTACATGCTGCAGTTATGTGCTTTTACATCTCTGGCACAATTAGATTTTAAAGGGCAAGAATGTTTTGTATTCATCGTTGTGTTCCCAGAATTCAGCTCAAGTACAGAATAGACAATGAATAAACGCTTGCAGAATAAGTGAATGTTACACTTTTGACCTCACAATTGGACTTCAACACCCACCTCTTTCCTTCTTTCATCCTTTCACTACTCAGATTTTATTAAGTCTACTCTCTTTTCTCTTAATTAGTTCCCTTTTGTCCTGACTGCTATCACTTTCATTCAGACCCTCAATGTTTCGCCCTGTACTTGAACATGAGCCTCCGACCCAGCTTCTCTGCATCTCGCCAGGTCAGGGCATCCTCGACAGTGCTCCAGTGTCTTACTCTGAGGGAAGTCTGAGCCTGATACTTCTGCTCTTAAAAACCTTTCAATTTTTTTACATGGTTAAAACAGTGATTTCAAACTTCTTTCTTCAGAATGCTAGGGTTTCTAAGTAGTGACTTCAGCATTCCACATTTGATTTAGATTTTATTTTTTGAAACTTCTATGCTTGATTATTGTAACAAGTGATGCCAGAACTACCCCTTCTTGGAAGTTGGAAGGATTCCACCTTCTAAGTATAGCTAAAAACCTCAAATATTATATCTAAAACAAACATAAGACTCTGAGGGGCAGAGAAGGTGGACAGACTCAGGACCTAGGACCCAAGGCATGACATAGTATTGAGTTCCCTGGGATACATTTTTCTCTCATATATTCCATACTTGGAGAAGAAGCAGGTAACCTGGAAATGCCAAAAAAAGCACATACAAAAAGTTCTCAAACAAAGCTTGCTCTCCCCAGCTGTAGGGCCAAGAAATGGGCAGCCTTGGTAGAAAGAAAAGTTTAGATGATAACAGATAGACTCCAGCAAACACCACAGAAGAAAACTGGTTCCTGCCCCATCCAGGCCAGCAAAGGTCAAGTGAGGAACACAGACATCAGTCCTCTAAGGCTGTTATAAGGCACCTAAATGCCCTGCTGGGGTGGAGCCAGAGAAGGCCACACAGGAAAGTAGGACTTTCACACCCACTGGGGATAATGAGACCTTCCTCCATGGTGTCAATGGAGTCCACGTGGAAAGTCTGTGTTCCCATCCCCAGTTGGGAGTAATGATGACCTTGCCCCTTTACCACTGGGACAGTGACTGAGAAGGCCTGGTGGAGAGTAGGGCTTCACCATTGCTCCGAGAAGAAAGCCACTGCCCTCTCCTGTGGCATCAGTGAAAGCAGGTGGGGAAATCGCGAAGCACTCCTACCTTCCCAGTCAGCTCTCCATTGGTGGAAGTCTCATGGGGGAAATCCCCCCATCTACACTCAGAGGTAATGAGGAGACCCCATCTCAGGTGTCAGTGAAGGCAGAGTGGGTAAAGTGGACTTCTCCTTTCACCTGGCAGTGATGAGGCAGAAGCTGCCTCCAGTCCTTCCAATCCTGGAGAAGTGCTGAAGGAAGTATGAAAAACAAGACTGAAATAAGAGCTGGGGCCTATTACAACATATCCCAAATGTTCAGCCTTCAGTTGTAAATTATTTTTCATATGCCAAACTAGAAAGATAGTGAAATGAATGAAAAATAAAAGACAATAAATAGATACTTCTGATTGCAGAGATGTTAGAATTATTTGACAAAACAACCATTATAAAAATGCTTCTATGGGCAAGTACAAACATACTGGAAACCAAGTAGAGATTTTAGAGCTAAAAATACAAGTCACAATAAAAAAACCTCAGTGGCTGGGCTCAATAGCAGAATGGAATGGACAGAAGAAAGAATTACTGAACTTGAAGATAGAAGATAGAAATACAATGTATTAAAAGATAGATTGTGCAATCTGAACAATGACGACAAAAAACTAGGCTGGGGGAAGAAAAGAACAAAGACTTGAGCACCCACGGGACAACAACAGAAGATCTGACTTTTGTTTCATTAGAGTCCCAAAAGGAAGAGAGAAAGAGGGTGGAGCAAAAAAGTACGCATATAACTAACAGCTGAAAATATGATAAAATACATAAGCCTACGGATTCAAAGAAACCCCAACGTAAACCCAAAAAGACATACCCCAAAACACATTATGGTAAAATTTCTAAAAATTAAAGACATACAAAAAAGTCTCTTGACAGCAGTGGGAGAGAAATGACCCCCTATCTACAGAGGAAAAAAACAATTTTATTGACAGTGGATTTCTTTCCTGGAACCACATTTTTCAAGTGCTAAAAAGAAGGAACTGTGCACCCAGATTTCTACATCAAGCAAAAATGTCTTTCAGAAATGAAGTGGTAATATAGATATTCTCAAATAAAGAAAAACTAAGAGAATTTGGCATGAGTAGTCTTACCCTAAAAGAATGGCTAAAGAATACTGCATAAACAAAAAGGAAATAATAAATGAAGAAATTTTGTAACATTAAGAGGAAAGAAAATGGTAAGCAAAAATATGTGTAAATACAATTGTGTTTGCCTTTTCTCTTTAGTTGTAAAGCAAGTATATCACAAATAAGGGAGGTTAAAAATACAAAGTAAGATTCAGGTTCTACATTTCATTTGAGTTGGAAAAATGATGACCCTTGTGTACTTTGTGTGTTGATTTCACAAATACAGACACGCATAAACACATACTATTACCTAAAACATTAACAAATAAATAAAATAGTGTAGAAAAATCAAAATGGAATTCTCTAAATGGTATAAGCAACTCACCAGAAATCAGGGGAAAAAAATAAAAATAAAGAAACTAAAAACAGAGAAGAAACAGTTAATGAAATACAAGATATCAGACTTAATCACTAACATTTAAATAATCACATTAAGTGTAAATAATCTAAATAGATTAATTTAAAAAACAGAAGTTGGCAGAGTGCTTTAGAAAACATGAAGACAGTGTGGTGCTTCCTCAAAGACCTAGAAATAGAAATTCCATTTGACCCAGCAATCCCATTACTGGGTATATACCCAAAGGATTATAAATCATTCTATTATAAAGACACATGCACATGTATGTTCATAGCGGCACTGTTTACAATAGCAAAGTCCTGGAACCAACCCAAATGCTCATCGACAATAGGCTGGACAAGGAAAATGTGGCACATATACACCATGGAATACTATGCAGCCATAAAAAACAATGAGTTCATGTCCTTTGTAGGGACATGGATGAATCTGGAAACCATAATTCTCAGCAAACTGACACAAGAACAGAAAATCAAACACCGCATGTTCTCACTCATAGGTGGGTGTTGAACAATGAGAACACATGGACACAGGGAGGGGAGCATCACACAGTGGGGTCTGTCCGGGGGTGCCAAGGGAGGGACAGCGAGTGAGTGGGGAGGTTGGGGAGAGATAACATGAGGAGAAATGCCAGATGTAGGTGACAGAGGGATGGAGGCAGCAAACCACATTGCCATGTGTGCACCTATGCAACAATCCTGCATGATCTGCCCACGTACCCCAGAACCTAAAGTACATTTAAAAAAAAGGAAAAAAAAAGAATACATGATCTCATAAGAAACTGACTTCAAATATAACCACTAGACAGATTGAAAGTAGAAGGTTAAAAAAGATATAATATGCAAATATTAATCAAAGGAAAGTAGAAGTGAGTATATTAATAATAGAAAAATTATGCTTCAGAGCAAAGAGAATTACCAGAGACACAGAAAGACATTATATAATGATAAAAGGATCAATCCATCAAAATCCATCAAGAAGACATGCAATCCTAAATGTGTACACACCAAACAACAGAGCTGCAAAATATGTGAAGCAAAAATGGACAGAACTGTGAGAAGCCACTGACAAATTCACAACTGTAGTTAATGACTTTGATCTCTCTCTCTCTCTCTCTCTCTCTCCTTTTGTCAATATTGAGAGAACAACTAGACAAATTAGAAAGAATGTAAAAGTACTAAACAACACCATCAACCAACAGGATCTAATTGATATTTATAGAATATCCCACCCAATAACAACAGATATACATTCTTTTCAAGCATCTACAGAACAGGCACTAAGGTAGACACAACCTGAATCATAAAACAGACTTCAACAAATTTAAAATAATTGGAAGTGTAATGGACTAGAACTAGAAATAAATAAGAAAAAAAAAAAACAGGAAAATCTCCAAACGCATAGAAATTAAGCAGTACACATAAATAACCTATGAGTCAAAGAGAAAGTTTCAAGGGGAAATTAAAAAAAAATTGGACTGAATGAAAATGAAAATACAGCATATCAAAATTGTGGGACACAGTGAAAGTAGTGCTATATAAATGTGTGTATTAGAAAAGAGAAAAAGTCCTAAATAAATTGTCTAAGATGCCACCCCAAGACTCTTGATAAAGAAAAGCAAAATAAATCCAAAATGAACAGAGAGAAAAATATTATAAAAATAACAATAGAAATATTGAAATTATAAACTGAAACAATAAGGTGAAAAGTTGGCTCTTAGAAAAGATTTATAAAGTTGACAAACCTCTAGTAAGACTGACAAAGGAAAAAACAAAGAAGATACAAATTACCAATATTAGAAATACAGGAGATATCACTACAAACCTTGCAAAGATGAAAAGAGTGATAAAGAATGGTATGGACAACAGTATGTAAATGAATTTTACAATGTAGATGAAAGGGACCAACTCCTCAAAAAAAATACATTGCTACCACTCAATGAAGAAAGATTATATAGTCATACCATTTAGGAAGTTGAATTTATTCTTTAAAATCTCCCAGAAAAGAAACCTTTAGGCTCAGATGGTTTCACTGGAGAATTCTAGCAAACATTTAAAAATAAGCTATTACAATTCTATCCTATCTTTTTCAGAAAACAGAAGAGCTGCAAACACTTCCCAATTCATTTTTTGAAGCTAATATTAACCTGATACCAAAAGCAGACAAAGGTATTTTTTTAAAAGGGAAAAAGGAGAAATTAAAGGCCAACGTCCCTCATGAATATAGGCATAGACATCCTTAACAAAATATTAGCAAGTAGAATTCATCAATATAAAAAAAAGAACTATGTAGCATGACCAAGCAGGGGTCATTCCAAGGATGCAGGCATGATTCAATATTTAAAAATCAAATAATGTAATCCATCATATTAACAGGCTAGAGAAAATATATATGATCATACCAATTATCAGCAGAAAAGAAGTCAACAAAATTCAACATGCTTTCATAATAAAAATTTCTCAGCAAATTAGGAATTTAGGGAAACTTTCTCAACTTGATAAAGATCACCACTAACCTACAGCTAACATTACAGTTAGTGGCAGAAGATTGAATGCTTCTCCCTGTGATGAGAAACAAAGCAGACATTCACTCTCATCTCTCTTATTCAATGTATTACTAGAAATCTTAGCCAGAACAATAAGGCAAAAAATAAATGAAACAGCCAGATTGAAAAGAAGGAAATACAACAGTCCCTGTTTGTAGATGTCATGGTTGTCTGCGTAAGAAATCCCAAATAATCTACAAAAAAATCTACTAAAACTAATAAGTTAATGCAAACATGTCACAGAGATAAGATCAACACATGCAAAAAATCAATCACATTTCTATAAGCTAACAAAGAACATGTGGAACCTGAAATTAAAAAGAAAATACCATTTACATTTACTCCAAAGCAAATGAAATGCATATGCATAAATGTGCCAAAACACATGCACTGCTGTATCGTAGAAATGACAAGATGACGATGGAAAATATTAAAGAAGCAAATAAAAGGAAAGATATACTGTGTTCATGGATTGGAAGACTCAACTTTATAAAGATGTTAGTTAATCCCTGTTGATCCTGGTTTATCTGTAGGTTAATGCAATTCCTATCCCAGCAAAATTTTTTATGGGCATAGATAAGCTTATCCTAAAATGTATTAAAATATGAAAGGCAAAGGCATAGAAGAACTATAAAAAGTTAGAATAACAAGAATAAAGTAGGAGGAATCAATGTAATCAATTGTACGACTTATGTAATCGATGGAATATGACATTGGTAGAGGAACAGACACGTAGACAAATGGCCTAGAATAGAGAGTCCAGAAATAGACCCACACAAAACTGCCTCTGATTTTTTTTGTCTTATACATTAGGCTGTTTTATTATTGAGTTTTAGGAGCTCTTTAAATATTCTGGATATCTTTTGTCAGATACATCCATTGCTAATATTTTTTCTGTGACTTGTTTTTTTGTTTTCTCAATGGTGACTTTTTTTTTTTTTGATACAGAGTCTCATGCTGTCTCCCAGACTAGAGTGTAGTGGCACTATCTAGACTCACTGCAACCTCTGCCTCCCAAGTTTAAGTGATTCTCCTGCCTCAGCCTCCCGAGTAGCTGGGATTACAGGTGAACACCACCATGCCAAGCTAATTTTTGTATTTTTAGTAGAGACATGTTGGCCAGGCTGATCTTGAACTCCTGACCTCAGGCGATCTGCCCACCTTTGCCTCCCACACTGTTGGGATTACAAGCATGAGCCACTGTGCCCGGCCAATGGTGACATTTAAAAAATTTATTTTTAATTTATTTTTACAAATTGCATGTGTTTATGGTGTACAAGATGATATATGTATACATTGTGGAATGGCTGAATCAAACTAATTAACATATGCATTACCTTACATACTTATCCCCTTTTTATGTGGTGAGAACTCTTAAAATATACTCTTCATCATTTTCAAGTATACAACATAGTTATTGTTATTAACTATAGTCACCATGATGTACAATAGATCTCTTGAACATCTTACTCATGCCTAATAAAATTTTTGTGTCCTTTGACTAACATCTCCCCAATCTCTTAACTGATTTTTATAGAAATGCAAAAAATAAAAATAAAAATTTAATGGGGTAAGGATAGCCTTTTTAACTATTGGTTCCAGAGAAATTGACATTCATAGGAAAAAAACTAATTCAAAATTAATCACGGATTTAAAAGTAAAATGTAAAACTGTAACTTCCTTAGGAAAAAAAAATAAGAGAAGAGCTTCTAGAGCTAGGAGTAGGCAAGGAGCTCTCAGACCTGATATCAAAAATATCATTCTTAACAGGAAAAACCGATCAATTATATTCATCAAAATTAAAATTTTGCTCTGACAAAGACTCTGTTAAGTAGGTGTAAACATAACCTATAGACTGAAAGGAAAATATCTGAAACCATATATCTGAGATATTAGTATCTAAAATATATACAGAAATTTCAAAATTGAAGACTAAAAACAACAACAACAAAGTCCAATTAGAAAACAGGCAAAAGACACGAAGAGGCAACCCACTGAAGAGAATATGGAGATGGCAAATAACACTATCAGCCAAGGAAGTTCAACATTATCAGCCATGAGAGAGACACAAGCTATTCTGTGTACAAGACTTTGGTGGACACAATGAGGTATCACTACACACCTATCAGAATGACTGATACCATCAAGTGCTGGTTAGGATGAGGAGAAATGGGATTATTTATATATTACTAGTGGGAATATGAAATGGTATAGCCACTATGAAAAAGAGCACAGCAGTTTATTTTAAAAAATTAACATGTTCTTACCATAGAACCCAGCACTTATACTCTTGGGCATTTATTGCAGAGAAATAAAAACATACATTCTCACAAAAGCTGTACATTAATGTTCATGGCATGTTATTTACAATAACCAAAAACTGGAAATAAACCAGATATCCTTCAATGAATTAAACAAACTGTTGTGCATCCACATGGAATACTACTCATCAATAAGGAGAAAGTATTGATAGACCCAACAACTGGAATGAATTATGCTGGTTAAAAAAAAAAAAAGGCAATCTCACTCCATTTATATAACATTCTTGTTATGGAGAGCAGCTTAGTGTGCAGCAAGAATTTTGGAGAGGATGGCATGGAAGAGAAGTTGGTTGTGCCTATAAAATAACATGAGGAATTCTTATAGTGGTGGAATTATTTTGTATCTTTGTGTCAATATCCTGGTTGTGATATTGTACTCTAGTTTTGCAACATGTTATTATTGGAGAATACTGAGTAAAGGGTACATAGAATCTCTTTGTATTATTTCTTTTGACTGCATGTGACTCTATAATTATTCCAAAATAAAATTTTAATTGAAAACAAGTACACAAAAAAGTATGACACCAGACAACATGCATACTCAAATATGCTACACACCAAAAGTTAGCATGTTTGAGACAACCAAGTTATTTCTTTCATGCAGGCAAAATATTAAGTTGTCATTTGTGCAGGTATTTGAATTTTCAGAAATATGTCATTGTGCACATTATATCTCTGCATTATTTTTAAAATAAGCAAACAAAACAGAACAAAAAATGAACAAATATAGAAAACTCTGATTTGGACATGTCTGCTAGTATAAAATTGTACAAGTGAGACCCTGTTTACAACCTGAAGAGTATGTAGTGTGGAATTAAATACCCAGGAAAGTTGAGCATATTAATCTGTGTATGCACTTGTCACATGTAACTATCACTTCCCAGATATTTCAGCATTTTTTTCATGCTGTTGTGGCTTTTGTTTCATGATAAAGAATGATAGCAGTTATTAAATATTTTACTAACTGAAATAAAAAACAAAAGTTATTTCTTTGATTTTAGTCTATAATATTTTAATTAAATAATGTTTCCATATTGCAAATCAGTCATAGGACGTAGTAGACCATAGTGGTAAACACCTGGGTTCTAAACTGAGCTAAATCTGCATTATTCCCAGAGAGTTGCTGGTGCTTTCCTACCTCAAAAGCTGACACAGTGAGCTCTGCTTTAGCCACAGCTGCAACAGCAAGAGCTGACATTACTCTACAGTTTCATGTTTGTCTATTGTGTTACATTGGTGCTTTTGTTGAAAGTAATTGGCTGTGTAACTGTAGGTTTCTATTTGATCTTTGTATTCTGTTTCATTGACGGATTGGTCTATTCTTATACTAATACAACGCTGCCTTGATTACTGTAGGTTTGCAGTAAGCCTTGCAACCAGAGAATATTGGTTCTCCAACTTGAGTTTTTACAAGATTATTTGGCTACCCTAAATCTTTGCATTTTGATATAAATTTTAGAATCAAAGTTTTAATTTCTACAAAATATCCTGCTAGGATTGTGATAAATTTCAATTCATAGATCAATTTTTAAAATTGACATCTTGAAAAAAAAAAACCAAAGACAGAAATACCATTTGATTCGGCAATCCCATTACTGGGTATATACCCAAAATAATATAAATCATTTTATTATAATGACACATGCATGCATATGTTCATTGTAACAGTATTCACAATAACAAAGACACGGACTCAGCCTAAATGCCCATCAGTGGTAGACTGGATAAAGAAAATGTGGTACATATATACCACGGAATGCTATGTAGCCATAAAAAAGAACAAGACCATGTCCTGACCATGACATGAGCTGGAGGACATTATCCTTAGCAAACTAACACAGGAACAGAAAACCAAATGCTGCACGTTCTTATTTATAAGTGGGAGCTAAATGATGACAACCACAGACACATAGAGTGGAACAACATACACCGGGACCTATCGCAGGGTGGACGGTGGGAGGAGGGAAAGAATCAGGAAAAATAACTGATGGGTACTAGGCTTAATACCTGGGGGATGAAATAATGTGTACAACAAACCCCCATGACACAAGTTTGCCTGCATAACAAACCTGCACATGTACCCCTGAACTATAGAGCTAGAAAAAAAAAAAGTAAAGAAAATACTAAGTCTTTAAAGCCACAAATATAGTGTATCTCTCCATTTATTCAGGTCCTCTTTAATTTTTCTTAGCAATATTTTAATCTTTCATTCTAGCGATCTTGCATGTTTTTATTAAAATATTTCCTAATATTCTGTTTAATAATAAACACGTGTTTAAATATTTAAAAATGGTTTTATTTTCCCTTTTTTTCTATAATATTGAAATACAATTAATTTTTGTCATTAAATAAATTCAAGCTGTTGTACGGCTATCTCTGTGTTCATGCCTCTGTTTCCCCACATATGAAATGGAGATAATAACAGCAACAAACCCTTAGGGTTGTCGTGAGATTAAAGGAGTTGCGATGCATACATTATTGTGAGAATTTTGTCTAACTTAGGACAAAGGCTCAGTCAACATTGGTCATTGTTGCTTATTCTTATTTCCAGGGACTAGGATTAGCTGGGGTCTTTGATCAGCTGGAGTCTCCCATCAGCTGTTCTGGAGGAAAATGATCTCTGTCAGGGCAGGAGGCTCATCTGGGTTAAAAGAAGTTGGGTCTAACCACATTAAGGTTTTTCTAGTCTGTGCTCCTGTCAAATCTAGATTGAAAGGATAGTTCCAAAGCATAGGGTTTCTTTCCTTTCTGCATGAGTTTGGTCCAGAAAGCTGAGTTATTCTGTGAAGGGCTTTAGGTATCAAGGAATGACTGCTAATATGCCAAGCAATATACAGCACTGCAAGACAGTAATAGACATTTGTGGTTAAACATATCTTCTATGGATACTGGAGGCTGTGGGGATAAAATTTGAGAAGGCCTGTTTCTCTTTAGACATTGAAGTCAAAATCAAATCTGGGAACTGATAATAAATAGAAATGTAATCTGAAAGGCAATGGTAAGACTGAGGTCCAATACTGTACTACAAAGACAGTGCATGTCAGAAGATTTCAAATATAGAGGTAATTAATTCAGTGAAGTGACACAACAACATCCCCACTTCATAAGATTTTTCTAGAGCTCAGATTTGAACTTGTTTTGAAACACAGGACTTTGGGATGCCTGGGAAGTTTGTTTTATTTTGCAGTAAATTGAGCATTCTGGACTATCCCAAGATGAGAATTAAAGAAACCTATAAAGATTTAGTTCTTTATTCACAGTATGGATTCTTAATTGTCCCTGGTATAGCTACCCACCAATGTGCACCAAAACCTTATCTACCCAAACTGCTGCTGCTTCCTGATAATCTTGGCATGGCTTTCTACTGTGTGAAGCAAAATATATATTTTATGGAGATGTGACATTCTTTCAATTAGATCTAGAAAGATACTGGTTAAATATTGTTGTCTGATAAAGACCAGTATCACACATGCATGATTCATGATAGAGTCTCTTTTCCAAGCATAACTGCAAAAGCATGAACTTGATGCTAAAAAAAAAAAGAAAAAGAATGATGATACAAACATCAGAAATAGGTCATTATCTGAATTCACTAGTTGTTATTTCCTCTGTCTTTTATGGACTAATTTATACTAGCAGGAAAGAGAGTAAACAGAAGAAAGGCAAGCTATGTCTGAAAATACATCATGAAGTTGCATTTTTCTGTAATTTTAGAATACATGTTTTTCTGATTGTAAAACATAACGACCCTTCATAAAATTTGGAAAATCAATCTATACAATTTTTTTATTTTTATGATCCAGAATGATGTGTTGTTGGCATGCTTCAGTTATTCTTTCTACAATACACAGGCACACACACAGACACACATTATTTATTTACTTAATTATTTAACTTTAAGTTCTGGAATACATGTGCAGAACATGCAAGTTTGTTACATAGGTATACAGGTGCCATGGTGGTTTGCTGCACCTAACAACCCACCATCTAGGTTTTAAACTGCACGTGCATAAGGTATTAGTCCTAATGCTCTTTCTCCCCATTCTCCCCCACCCCCTGACAGGCCCTGGTGTGTGATACACCTCTTTCTGTGTCCATGTGATCTCATTGTTCAACTCCCACTTATGAGTGAGAACATGCAGTGTTTGGTTTTCTGTTCCTGTGTTAGTTTGCCGAGAATGATGGCTTCCAGCTTCATGCCCTGCAAAGGACATGATCTCATTCTTTTTATGACTGCATAGTATTCTATAGTATATATGTGCAACATTTTCTTTATCCAGTCTATAATTGATGGCCATTTGGTTTGGTTCCAAGTCTTTTCTATTGCAAATAGTGCTGCAGTAAACATACGACACATAAAGTTTTTAATATTGATTAGCTCATGCACTGTTATACCCTGATTCAATAACGAATATTTTCCTATGACATTGAAGTAGACTTCACTAGCATGAATTGGAATGAATGCATATTTTTTCATATGGAACACAGAATTTAATTTAACCACTATCAAATTAATATTATCTAGGCTGTTCCAAAATTTCACTGTTACAAATAACCCTGCAATAAATTTCATCGCACATTAATAAATTCCTAGAAAAGCTATTACTGGGTCAAAATTATGATGTTAAGGGCTTTTAGTTCCTAATTTGCTTTCTGTAATGCTTATCAACTTACACTAGTAGTAACCATAAATGGAAGTAAACAATGCATTTCACTCTCATCAGCATTGAGAATTGTCATTAAGAAAAGAAAAAAGATGTCAATCTTCTATCTGAAAATGATTTCTCATAACTGTTTAAATTGGCTGTTTTTATAACATTAGTAAGATCAGACATTTGTTTTTAATGTGTGTCAGCAACTTTTAAATTTCTTCTTTTATTCATAAATTATTTGATGGTACTCTTGCCTCTTTTTCCCTTAAGTTTAAATAATTTAAGATCTCTTTGCATATTAACGGAATTAACCCTTTGCCATACAATATTTATTAAAAATACTTGTCTCTCTTTTTGTTTTATCTTGTACTGTCTTATGTATGTGTATATACACATGCACATATATATGTATGTAAATGGATTTTTTATATGGACAAGGCCATTGACATTTTAACTTGCTATTTCTGTCAGTACTTTTATGCTTTAGGAACTTTTAACTTGATATGAATGAAATATTTACCATTTTAAAATCTGCAGGTTGTTTTATAATTTCATCTTTTATATTTAACTAGAATTTCCTTGGATTATCGTGTAAATTAGAAATCCCTACTTTCTTCTGAATAGGATATCAATTATCCAGCACTATTTATTGAATAATTATTTTGTCACAGATTTGTTAAATTCCTTTCATTTAAAAATGAATTCTTATATAGGTCAATATAAAGTTCAGGGCTTTTTTGTTCTATTGTTTTGTCTAGCTATTCTTAGATCAGCCTGTTATTTTTCTCAAAATAATTGGAGAGATAAAAATCTATCCTAGTCTTATAATCTCTGTATTACTTTATTTATAAATACATGTTTCATAATACAAGTACATGACTAGAGGTTTACTTAATTGGAAACATCAATATTTGACATCAATGACCTGCTACTTTCATAAGCCATCCACTTTCTCCCCTCCCTTCAAAGCCCCCCACCCAGGTGAAGCTGCCTAAATGTGTGAGTTTCAGCCTTGGGTGTGCACTGAAATCATCTGAGAAGAGGAAAAGATACAGCTGATTGGATCAAATAGGTCAAGAAAGAACATTGTGAAAAGAAAATTTCCAGCTCTTCTTCTTCCTGTGTTTTGTCTATGCTAGTTTTATGAAATAAATTGGGAAGACTTTTGAAATATTTTATGCTTTAGAAGTTTTAGTAAAACCTGAGAACTAAAAATGTTGAAACAAATCATTTTATAATTGACCCTGGAATCTTTTATAGAGGTATGTATTTGATGAGTTTTAAATTTGTTCCATGGTTCACTTACTTTCTTACTCATTCTTTAGCTTGTTTGCTCATTCAACTAATAATTATTGAGCCCCAGTTATGTAAAAGACATGATGTTAGGACCAAGGACAAAATGGTAAACAGACCAGAAATACCTTCTGCCCTCCTAGGGTGTATAATCTAGTGGAGAGATACGTAATGATCCAAATATAACAAATACGTATGAAGTTGCAGCCCAAACAACATAGTGCCAGGAAAAGCCAGGGATTTTGAGTTTGGCAGATAAATCAGGGAATGATTAGCTGAGAAAGTGATGCATGAGCTGAGGTAAAACTCATGAGGAGTTGATTAGGGAAGAGAAGTAGAAACAACCAGATGGACATAAAGCATATACAGAAGTCCTGTGGTGGAACAGAGCAGAGGCAGAAGCAACTGAAAGGGAGCCGAGTATGGAGCAGATGAGGGTTGGGCATTCCTATGCATTTCTTCTTTCATCCTAGGAGCAAATATATGAAAATATGTTAAAAGTGAAAGAGGGTGTTATTACTGAGTTTTGCCTTTCTGCACTGTGAAGAACAGATTGGTTAGGGGTGCTGCTTTGTAGAGTAGATGTAAGCACTCTATTTGGAAGATTATGGATATAATCTAGCAGTGTGATGGCAGTAACTAGGACTAGATCAAGAGTCTACAAATTGTGGCTGACAGGCCAAATCTGGCCTCTCACTTGTTTTTATAAATCAAGTTTTATAGGAACACAGCCCAGCTCATTCATTTACAGTGTCCGTGGCTGCTTTCATGTTAGTTACAATGATGAAACGGAGTAGTTGCAACAGAGACTGTATGACTTGCAAAGCCTAAGCCTAAAATATTTACTATCTGTCCTTTTACAGTAAAAGCTTACCAAACCATGGACCAGAGGAGCAATGGTGGAAACCGACAGAACCAGGTGGACTTTGGGGCGGTTATTGGATTAGTCAAGTTTTCTGCTTCTTGTGTCAGTTACGGTCTTGTAATATTTTCTAGAAAAATTATTAGATATTTTATAATTTAATATTAAATATTATTCTATTCTTATAGTTAATTTTCTCAGAATCCAAGTTTGTATGCATTTTATATGCTAATGTAGATTTGAATTTTCTGGGTTTAATTGATGAGACTTGAAAATATTTTCTGCACTTAATGAGATGTTTCAAAGTATTAGCATGGAAACTATATTAATTTTATAGTTTTTCCTTTTTATGCAATAATTTCTATGAATACTTTTTTGACTTCTTATGGTTAATATATTTTTCTAACTTCTCTAGTTTAATGCTTAGTTTATTTCCAGTCCATATTGTTAAATACTAAAACATGTTTAAGACTATATATTGTGAGTTGAATATTGCTTTGAATACTATCAAATGATTATTTCTTAGTCTGTTTGATTTTAGTAAAAATAACTGCAACTTTATTTAGATTTTACTCTATATCAAGTGGTGCACTATGTGCTTTATTTCATTTTATTATTATGTGGCTCTGTAAAGGTATTATTATTCCCATTTAACAGAACAGGGAACTTACAGACTTTTGTAGTTTATCCAAATTAAGACAGCTTATTATCTACATTTTGTCTTCTTTCTTGTTGTCAGGGTCAATTTTATTTTGAACCAGTTGGGAGATATTATAATGCTCAAATTTGGGATTTTGGAAATGATGAGAATTTATAAATAATATTCTAAAAGAAAAGCATGACATTCTAATAGTTACAATAAGTCCAGTGATCCAAAAGCTACTTACCTACCTGGAATGTTAACACTAATTGTATAGGAGGAAACAATCAGAAAATGTTTGGGGACTTTGTGTTAGATACGGTGATGAAATGAAGTCACGGAAGGGGTCAGTCAGGAGTGACTGTGAGTGCCTGGAAGGTTTGCATATAGTAAGTCTATCTCTGTCTGAATTGAGGCAGGATCTTCTACATGTCTTATGGATTGCTTCCCTAATCATTTGAACTAATCAAACACAAACATCTTTAATCTCTAACATTCATTGCCACCAGAAGTCTTAATACTTCTAGCATTAACTGAGGCATTTTTCTTGTTCAGAATACACTTCTTAAGAGATGTGTGACCTCCTGTTTTATCTTACTTCTTGCCTTGCCATTTCTGTGCATTTTGATCCATGAGTAGATATATGGATATGGAATGAACTAATAATATATACAGCAAGAAGGAGGTAATAGGAGAAGAAGGTAATAGGATTGGGCAGTAATGGGGCTACTTCAAAATATATCATCTGTACTATAGCCTGCCAAGTTTCTACCTGGTCCAGATGCTGATGGAGGGAAAAGGTTTGGGTGGAAAAATAGTACAGTAAAAATTCAGTCTTTTTTTTTTCTTTTTTAATAGATGGGGGATGGTGGTGGGTGCAGTGGCTGGCACCTGTAATCCTAGTACTTTGGGAGGTCGAGGCGGGCAGATCACAAGATCTGGAGCTCAAGACCAGCCTGGCCAATATGGTGAAATTCTGCCTCTACTAAAAATACAAAAATTAGCCAGGTGTGGTGGTAGGAGTCTGTAGTCCCAGCTACTCAGGAGGCTGAGGCAGGAGAATTGCTTGAACCCAGGAGGTGAAGGTTGCAGTGAGCCAAGATCATGCCACTACACTCCACCCTGGGCAACAGAGCAAGACTCTGTCTCAAAAAAAAAAAAACAAAAGAAAAAAGAAAAAAGAGGTAAGGGTCTTTCTCTGCATGCAGGCAAGAATGCAATGGTGTAAGCAAGTTCACTTCAGTCTCAAACTCCTAGGCTCATGCAATGCTCCCTCCTGAATAGCTGGGACTACCAGCATGTGCCTCCAGGCCTAGCTAAATTCTTTGTTTGTTTTAATCAGTGTGTAAGTCTTTTAACCTCCTTGGTTAAATTCATTCCCAAGTATTTTATTTTTACTTTTTGTAACTATTATAAATGGGATGATTTTCTTGATTTCTTTTTCAGTTAGTTTGTTGTTAGTGTATGGAAATGCCACTAATTTTTGTGTATTGATTATTGTATTAGTCTGTTCTCACATTGCTATGAAGAACTACCTGAGACTGGGTGATTTATAAAGAAAAGAAAAAAAAGTTTAATTGACTCACAGTTCCACAGGCTGTAAAGAAAGCATGGCTGGGAGGCCTCAGGAAACTTAGAATTTTGGCAGAATGTGAAGGGGAAGCAGGCACATCTTACGTGACCAGAGAAGGAGGAAGAAAAGAAAGAGAGAGGCGCTACATGCTTTTAAACAACGAGATCTCGTGAGAACTCACTATCATGAGAACAGCAAGGAGGAAATCTGTCCCCATGATTCAATCACCTCCCACCAGGCCCTTCCTCCAGTGTTCAGGATTACAATTCAACATGAGATTTGGGCAGAGACAAAAATTCAAACCATGTCAATTATATATCCTGCAACTTTACTGAATTCATTTATTAATTCCAATAACTTTTTTTTTTTTTTGGCTGGAGTCTTTAAAGTTTTCTTTCATTTTTTTTTTTTTAAGACATTGTCTTACTCTGTCACCCAGGCTGGAGTGCAGTGGCTCAGTCTTGGCTCACTGGAATCTCTACCTCCTGGGTTCAAGCAATTGTCCTGCCTCAGCCTCCTGAGTAGCTAGAATTACAGGTGCATGCCACCAAGCCTGGCTAATTTTTGTAATTTTAGCAGAGATGTTGGCCTGGCTGGTTTTGAACACTTGACCTCAGGTGAGCCACCCATCTTGGCCTTCCAAAGTGCTGGGATTACAGGCATGAGCCACCTTGCCCAGTCAGAGTTTTCTATACATAAGATCATGATGTCTGCAAACAGGGACAATTTAAAAGATGCCTTTTATCTCTCTCTCTCTCTCTTTTTTTTTCCTAATTGCTCTGGCTAGAATGTCCAGTGCTATGATGAACAGAAGTCATGAGACTGAACATTATTGTCTTCTTCCTGATCTCAGAAGAAAAAGCTTTTAACTTTCCACTATTAAGAATGTTAGCTGTGGGTTTGTCATATCTGGCCTTTATTGTGTTGAGATACAGTCCTTCCATACTTTGTTGAAATTTTCTTTTTTATCATGAAAAGGTGCCAAATTCTGTGAAATGCTTTTCCTGCATCTATTGAGATCATAAAATTTTTCCATTCATCCTATTGATGTGGTGTATTATGTTAGTGGATTTGTGTATGTTGAACCATCCTGTATCGCAGGGATATACCCCACTCAATCATGGTGAATGATTTTTTAAATTTGCAGTTGAATTTCATTTACTAGTATTTTGATGAGGATGTTTACATCCATGTTTATCAGGGATATTGGCCCATAATTGCCTTTTCTTATAGTATCTTTGTCTGGCTTTGTATCAGGGTAATGCTGGCCTTGTGATATGAATTTGGAAGTGTTCCCTTATCTTCAATTTTTAAAAAGAGTTTGAGAATGATTGGTATTAGTTCTTTAAATATTTGGTAGAATTCAGGAGTAAAGCCATCAGGTCCCAAGCTTTTCCTTAATGGGAGAGTTTATTACTGCTTTAATCGCTTTACTTATATTGGTCTGTTCAGATTTTCTGTCTATTCATGATTCAGTTTTGATAGGTTGTCTAGGAATTCCTTGATGTGTCTGTGAATTTGTCCATTTTTTCTAGGTTGAGGTTCTGTCTTCCTACATTCTTCTAGATTGTTGAGTTTTCTATGGCACTAAAAGTTACATTAGCTACCAACAATGATCTTTACAGTTGGAATTAAGATGTTTAGTACCAGACTCAGGCAATAATTTTATAGTATCTCCTTATTATCACATTGTTAACCCTCTGATTTTTTTTCTTTCTCACAGAATAAGGTGGGGATTATCTGCTAGCCACCAGGTTACAATGAAAACCAGACAACAGTTTTATTTCCTGGTAAAGACCTCAGACTCTAAAATGGCTAATGGCTGCTCTATAGAGACCTACTTGCCTTATTTTTATTTCTGTGTATATTACAGATTTTACTCACTGTATGCCAGGAACACATTATTCAAATGCCACCGTATAAAATATCAAATGCCTAAAAGTGACAAAATGGATTAAATCTTAAGACCCTGTAGTTTACTCTCCTTTAAAAATCAGGACACTGAAATTAAAATGACAAGCTTCACAGAGGAGTTGGAACTAGAGTCTCAGTCATTTTTACTCAGTAGTGACATCTTTATAGTTCCCTGTCTACATGGAAAGCAGTAATTCTGCAATCTTCAAGATTCCTAACTTCATTCTTACCTTATTATAATGGTTAATGATATGTAAATATGAGATCATTTTTGCCTCTCTTCTTTTTGAAATTAGCAAAGTTGTTTTGCCAGAGTCACAGATATAGCTGAGTAAAATCAAGTTGTTCCTGATAGTTTCCCACCATATTTAATTTAAATTTCCCACATAATATTTAAACACCAAATATTATGTGAGAAGTTTGATTGTTTGATAAATTAATAGTATCAATTCTCAATATTGAAACACTAGAGATTTACCTCCTAAATCATTAGATACACCTTTCTGAGGGATATGATGATGGAAAAGGCATTACTGTCTTTAATATCTATTGTATCTTAGGAACCTTTAAAACTGCATCCCTTCCATGTCTTAGAAAAATAGTTCCTAGCCTAG
This sequence comes from Aotus nancymaae, assembly GCF_030222135.1. Classification (NCBI taxonomy): domain Eukaryota; kingdom Metazoa; phylum Chordata; class Mammalia; order Primates; family Aotidae; genus Aotus; species Aotus nancymaae. The sequence continues at coordinate 49,370,672 of NW_026988432.1, read as the reverse complement.
AAAAACTGCTTATCTATCCCTTTTACCTAATGCCAAGAGTATTATCTTTTGTCCCTTGAACCTAAATGGAACCCAGCATCTCTGAAATGTTTATAAAAACCATTCTTTTAAGGCTAGGCACAGTGGCTTACGCCTTTAATCCCAGCACTTTGGGAGACTGAGGCAGGTGGCTCACTTGAGGTCAGGAGTTTGAGACCAGCCTGGGAAAAATGGTGAAACCCCATCTTGACTACTACTAAAAATACAAAAATTAGTTGGGCATGGTAGCACATGCCTATAGTCCCAGCTACTCGGGAGGCTGAGGCAGAAAGATCACGGGAGCCGGGGGGGAGGTTGCAGTGAGGCGAGATTACACCACTGCACTCTAGCCTAGATAACAGAGAGAGACCCTGTCTCAGAAAAAAAAAAAAAAAAGTCATTCTTTTGTGGAAGAAAGCAACAGAGGAAGAGCGGCCTCCAGGAGACCATTGCTAGAATGCATTTCCTACCTGCACAAGTGTGATTGGCAGCCCTGTGAACTGTGAACCATTCAGCATCTCCCTTTACACCATCTGCAGAGGTCAGTCTCTCTAGAGCCTGCCAAACTGTGAGAAGAGGAGGTCAGGTAAATTCCAGTAGAAGGGGGTAAAAGGGGAGCCAGAAAGGCTAAGCCGTGACTGCCCTGGAGAAAGCATGCAACCTTTGGAAAGATGAAAAGGTCAAGATCGTACCCAAAAAGCCATCAGAGGAGTTTCATAAAGACTCCTGTGCTGAAAGTTTGGATTTGGTCCATTCAGGGTAGAAATTATTCTGGGCCACAAGTAAAGGAAAAGATTTCATACAGGATAAAGAAACAAAACTGGACGAAAGAAAACAACCTTTCCTTGCCTCCCACCTGTGCTGAGGGCCAGCTCAGGGTTAATGAAAGCTGCTGTTAATCGAAGTGATTGTTACCTCTTGCTACACTTTCTCACGGTTGCCTTTCAGACTTCCTCAACTGGCTATTACTGCATTTCATACTATGACTTTTGGGAAAATCCTCTGTAAGGTTTTTCTGGGTCTTCACCTTCTAACGGGGCCTTTTCTCCTTTCTTGACAGTTACCATTCTTAAAATGAGTAAGTTTATAGGCACTAGACAAGATAAGCATACACCCACAGCGAGGCAGAGTCCTATTTCCATCTACGGGCCTCCTTCTGTTCCTTAGTTGACCTCTCTGAACCTGTTGGAGAAGTTGTGAATCTCCTTCACGTTACATTTCTAATGAGGTGATTTACCCTGCATGCTAAATAAGATCATGACTATGGAATAAATTCTCCACTCAGAGCTAAGCTTGGAGTCAGCTCTTCAGCGGCTTATCATTAACCTTTCAACTGATGAGAACCCTATTGCTGCTTACAGATGGCACATTTTAAACTTGCCGTGATTAAAGAATCTCAGTAACCCAGAGCTTTTTAACATATACTTTAAAAAATATCTGTTTTTAATTCTAATTTAAGGCTGTTTCCAATTGCTTTTTTTTCATGCTGGAAAACAATCTGGAAAAACCATTTGAACTGGTAAATATCCATGAAGAGTCGTTTTTAACATTACATGCATATTCAACTAAGAATTTACATACACAAAGAAAAAAAAGCCCAACTTTTCAGTTCTTATCTCACAGCCTGACCTATGTTATGTGTGACAGAAAACTCTCATTGTCTTCTGAGGAGGGGGAGCCCAGGTATTTGGAAAGCCTTGTTAGGCCAGAGGGGTGCCAGTGGCAAGTTTGGAGATTTAGGGAAGGGATAGAGGGGTATTTGTGGAGGATTGAAGGTAGTCAGAGGTGAAATTTTGAAGTAAAACACGGTCCGCCGGGCAACAAAAAACCCTTCCTCCAGTTCCTGCACATAGTTTACGTACACCTTGGTAAGTGGATGACTTACCCTGAACTCTAAGAAGTACTAATCCTGCTCCTCATTTGAAATGAGTTGCGATAGAGGCAATGCTTCGGTACATCTGTCTGTTTTCTCATGTGTGCATATGCTCTTGATTTTTAAAATATTGTGTCTACTAAAGCCTGAAATCCCATCAGCAGCATAGATACCTCTTTTAAGTAATCATCTTTTCTTTTAAAATGATGAAATACAATCAGAGTGAATTCTCTGCACCTTTCTGGGAATGAACTTGTGATTTCCCTGAGAACTAGGGAGATGACAGCCTGGCAAGCAGCCAGCCTAATTTATACCCTGCCCTGCCCCGCCAGGCCAGTGAGTGCCTACTCCAAAAATATTGGTAATCCAGGCCAGGATATTCTAGGAGAAAAGGATCTCTGCTTTTGTTTCCCATCATATCCTACCCTTCCCTACAAAATTAACCTGAATGCTACAGCTCCTGAATCTTGGTCTTGGGTAAGCTGAAGAGAGAGGCTGGTGGAGACCCACAGGCGGTAGAGCTTTGGCAAGAATGAGAGAGGCAGGCCGGTGATCCAGGATTCCAGCAGAAATGGGAAGGGAGTGAATGGTAGTAAGAGAAGTGATGGAATAGATCTCTAGGGGAAATATATGCATGATGTGTATGTGCGTGTGTGTGTGTACAGAGAGAGAGCGAGAGAAAGAGAGCAAGGCATCATGTGTTCAGTCATTACTAATTCATCTGGTGATAATGGAATTACTGTGTGTCCAGCATAATCCTCAATCTCAACAAAGCCTCTACCTCTGGCAAGAGCAGTTACAGATGTGAAACCTGAATGCCAGGAAAAATGAGTGCTAATAACTCAGATAAAATGTAAACATGCCCAGGGGACTGCAGTCAGCATGGACGGCAGCAGCATGAGGTGCAGCTCACTTCTGCAGCTGACACAATGGTGTCGCAGTTGCCACAGCCTGGGAAACCTCTTAAATTGTCCCTCTCATTGAAAGACTGAGATTTTCTCTAATATCTCAATGGACTGGTTGGTCCAGCCTTCTCTCCATGGCTTCACTTTGAAAGATGAAAGCAATTTCCATCCCGCAGAGAAAAGTTTCCATGATTGAGGACACACCCAAGGTAACTGATCACTTCAGCTGCCTCATTCTGCCATATTTATTCACAAGAAAGATGCCTTTTGAAAAGAAAAACCTTGAAACGTAGTTTTAAAAATTAACCCTTGAGGTCAAATAGTTCTCAGCAACTACTTACTACGAATAGTTGAAAGAAATGAAATAGCTATAGAGAAATTTCACAGAGATGCTTCCTTTTCATATATATTATACACACACACACATACATGTGCACACACATGAGTGCCACTATACACACATGCACACATGTGCACGCACGCACGCGCGCACACACACACACACTGCTATTAAGGAAGGCTAGAAAGCATTGATCTCTCCTCCCCAATAAAAAACTTAATGGAAAATAAAAACTGTGATAGAGAAACTTAGCTGCTTTATGAAGCTGTTACCTGACTGCCAAATACCTCCTCTGCTTCTTTCCTGGAGTCTTCTGTTAGGTTCTCTCTTTCCCTTTCTTCCCTCCCACGCTTTTTAAGAAACAGGTGTGCAGAATTTGCTTTAGCCAGTACTTAGTTTATGAGTTACTATTGTTATTATCCATTTGCCAGGTCCTCTCTTTTAAGAATCTTGTCGCTGAGCGCAGTGGCTCATGCCTGTAATCCCAGCACCTTGGGAGGCAGAGGCAGGCAGATCATGAGGTCAGGAGATTGAGACCATCCTGGCCAACATGGTGAAATCTCATCTCTACTAAAACACACACAAAAAAATTAGCTGGGTGTGGTGGTGCAGGCTTGTAGTCCTAGCCACTCAGGAGGCTGAGGCAGGAGAATCACTTGATCCTGGGAGGTGGGGGTTGCAGTGAGCAGAGATCATGCCACTGCACTCCAGCCTGGTCCAGAGCAAGACTCCGTCTCAAAAAACAAACAAACAAACAAATGAACAAACAAAAAAAGAATCTTGTGAGTTTCCTGTTTGTCTGACTTTTTCAATCCCACTTCCAATCCCTGACATAGGCACCTATTTGTTTATTTAATATATATTCTTCCAATCCACCTGCTACATGTTTATTTAGAGAATTACAGATGCTTGAAAACTACACAGTGCCATGTGGGCACCTAATTATGCATAGATGGTATTATGCTGTGGGATTTCCCTCTCTCTCCCTCGTTTTCCCACTCAACATATGTTTCTGTAATCTATACATGTTTCTGTATGTGACTCTCACTCAGTGCTCTTCACTGCCGCATAGTATATGACATAAGCCATAATATACCTCTATCGCATCACATTTTATATTTTGTTCTACCAGTGGGGTACTCTTTGAAACATTTAACCTCCCTTTGCCTGTGTGTGTGTCTTGTTGCACAACTTTTTGAATTTTCCTGTGGGATGGACAGACAGACCTTGCTGGGAGACAGAGTATTTATAATAACATTCTTAATTTTAATAAGTGGCACTAGATTGCTCTTTGGAATGGCTGTATCGGTGCGAATGCCCCTCAAACAATTCATTTTCACCTTTCCCGTGTAGCAGGTAAAATTGTTCAACTTTCACGATTTTCCAATATAACGAGTGCAACATGGTATTCATTTTAGAGGATGGAATGCCTGAATTCTAATTTAAGATGGGGAACATTTAGTAGTTAATTTCCATTCATAAGCATTATTAATGGGTTACTGCAGTAAGATGTCCCTTGTGGCGAGTTGCTTTACTCTGTTCAAGACTTTATTCTTCCCTATCTCCACATCTTTAGCTGTATGACTTTGAAGTTCCTTCCACAAAAGGTGATGTATATTTCTTTACCCCATTAATGGTAAGCTTAGCAGAGGTGACAGTTCTGGGCTGAGGCTTTAAGAGCATTGAGCACCTCTCCTCACTCTTGCACTTCTGCCATCAGCAGGAAGATAATGAACCTCTATGCCTCCATAATTACCAGAACAAATCATCGCAAACACAGGGGCTTAAAACAACCACAATGTATTCTTTACTGTTCTGGAGGTCAGCATTCTGATATGGGTCACACTGGGCTAAAATCAACATGTCAGCAAGGCTGTGTTCCTTCTCCAGGCTTCAGGAGATGTCGTTTCTTTGCCCTTTCCTGGTTCTAGAGGGTGCCCACATTCAGGTTTGTGGCCTCTTTTTCTGTCTTAAAGCCAGCGACATCAGGCTGTGTTCTATCCATGCTGCCCTTTCTCTGCTTCTCCCCCCAGTTCTCTCTCTGTGTCTCCTGCCTCCAATTTTCACTTTTACAAGCCCTGTGATCACAATTGGCCGACCCAAATCATCCAGGATAATTCAAAATAATTTCATCTCAAGCTTACTTCATTAGTAACTTCATTCCTTCTACAACCTAATTCCCCTGTGCCATGTAACCTAATATTACTCACAGGTTTTAGGGAGTAAGATGTGGACATCGTTGGGGGACCATTAATTTTCCTATCACCAGTAGCTCTTAACAACAAGAGTGTGGAGCAGATTTGAATCTAAATCCTGACCTGGAGCCACACCCAACTCAGATCAGCAAAGTGGCCCTACTTGATCCACAGACGCACCGGTGAGACAATAACACCTGCTCTTACCGTCACTGAAATGTTGGAGTTGCTTGTCATTATTGTGGCAATAGTTGATAGAATCATCTACAAACAGAATCAGCTAAGAATGTTAACCTGGTTTTTACAAGAGACCAAACATTTTGTGAAAATCTGCCAACTACTTTATCCTTTCTTCATAGGATCTTTATTTATAAAATTGTGCTGGCTTGTGGTCCACGTGCCATCACTACCATCTTCTCTAGAGTGGGAATTATCTTCCCCCAAATCCTTTCCCTCACATGGCTCTGGGTCAGAGTATGATAATTAGAAATACTTTGGTAAAATTTGGAAGGTGAGAGAAAGAAGGACCATTAATCTCTGAAGGCAGCTGCAGGCAAAATGTGGGCAGAAGAGAGGTTCTTCCCAGCCAGTCCTGAGAACCATCCTCTCCAGCACCTCAGCTTGAGCTCCCCAGGGAGGCTTCCCTGACCTTGCCTTCCCTAGCTCTTCGAACAGCTTTAAAGTCCACGTTTCCTATATGAAGATCCCTTGTGTTTGGGATACATGAAATAGCCTCTGTCTTCCTGACCAACCCTGACAGATACAATATCAACAGGCATGATTTGAGGACAGACTACGTGCTGTTCACGACACTCGGTGATCTCAAAGTAGCCTTACATTCCACCCCTGTAAGATTGCCATTTTTATGTGGATCCATACATGTGACCACACTTTATTCAAATTCTGCTCACAAAAAGTGGTCAGAATTCTCTTATGAGAGACTCAGAGATTGTTTTTATAAGTTAATCATATTAATACCTCTGGTATCATGTTGACATGGATCATTTTTCTACACATGTGATTAGTTACTACTTCCTTACCCTCTATTTCTTTCTTAGATCCTTTTTTTTTTTCCCAGATGGAGTCTCACTCTGTCACCCAGGCTGGAGTGCAGTGGCACTATCTCGGCTCACTCCAGCCTCTGCCTCCCAGGTGCAAGCAGTTCTCCTGCCTCAGTCTTCCAAGTAGCTAGGATTACAGGCACATGCCATGCCTGGCTAATTTTTGTATATTTAGTGGAGATGGGGTTTTACCATGTTGGCCAGGCTGGTCTCAAACTCCTGATCACAAGTGATCTTCCTTCCTTGGCCTCCCAAAGTGCTGGGATTACAGGTGTGAGGAACTGCGCCCGGCCTCTCAGACCCTTTTCCTTACCTAAATCAGCCTGCATATATTTCTCTTGGATTTCCTTGTGGTTTGGCAAATGCAATATATTATTTTAATGAAAATTATATTGGGCTTTATTTCCTAATTCTGAAATTCTATAACTCACTTAACATAAACTCATCAGTACTATGATTTGTATACTATAAACCTTTTGAACAGATAATCAATGAAGTTACTGATTAGAAGAGACACTAGGGTCAATCCCCACCAAATTCTACTCAATACATCCTTATAGACTAATGGCAAAGCCATTGTTATGACCTGTCATGTACAGCTTGCACATCCCCCAAAAGAGTAACATTTTATAAGAATACCACACTTTGTTAATTTATATTAACAACGACCTGTGGGTCAGAATCAAATGTTTACTAAATTAAAAATAAACTTCATTAAAATACAAATAAAAACTTAAAAACCACAAGTCACCACTCAATTCATTGAAATAAATTGTATTACAATTATATATATGAAAAATTGTTAACATTTGATATGCAATTCTTGTGCACAATGATGTCCACTCTACGTTTGGCTCTTCACATTGACATTTGCGTTTGTTGATACTGGCACTGGCTAATATGTTAATATTTACTTTGTCATCTCTCATGAAGGACACATACATGTTGGGCATACTTAGCCTGTTCATTGATATGGGTATTTTTATCCTGTGACCCATTATAATTTTATAAATGAAAAACACACAATTGGAATGATATTATAAATGATAATTAAAATGATAAGTAACCCATACAAACAATCAAATCCTGCTTCCTCTAAACACAAGTAAACATTCAGATGATTCCTGCCTTATCCTGTAATGGTTGCACTTGTCTTTTTCCCTCTCTGTCGGGATGAGCTACTTAACAGCCACAGCCCTCTGACCTTGGAAAAGCCCTGCCTGCCATCATCATCTGTCCCAAGAGGAAGGTTTTCCTTTGAAAGTTCTTTACTGTAGCAGACATTTGCTGCTTGGTCTTTTTTGTTAGTGCACGTGCCTGCTCTTCAGTCTGCCTGTTCCTGCACCCATGTTTCTGTGTGTCTGCCCCTCTCCCCGCCTTGCCTAACCTTCTATTCTAGTGTTTGCACTTTTACAGGATCCTGAAATTTGATCTGTTGCTTTAACTTGCTTTCCTGTGGCTGAGCTCCACTGGCTCCTGACTGCCTGCGTGGTTTGACCACCAGCTTGCCTTGCCCTTGGGCTTCAAAATTCACAATCCTCATAATCTTGTTCTGAGCATAGGGTACCATGGAGCCCAATTCTATGTGGTTTATCTGCTCCTGACTTACCTGAATCTACCCATTACTAGAGCTCCTTATATTAAAGAGGGTTGATGGCTTTTATAATGAAAGTGATGCCCGTACAAATACATTTTAATGGTGTCACAGCCTTTAAACTTTAGCAGTCCAGGTTGTTCAAGGACCACTTAAAGTTCTGAAATTAGTGTGTAGAAAAGCTTCTACAAGTAAAAAATATTTTCATGCTTCTGAATATTTTATGGTTTTTGTCCTACATAGAAATGGTTTCTATCTTTATTGGAAAAGGTATGTGGAATCAAATATCTGAATAAATCATGTCATACGTATACTGTAGTCTTTTTCAAAATGTGATTCATGTGATATTTATTGATCATAGATGAATAAAACTAAGATTGTGTTTGCAAAATTTGGGAAATATGGGGGTTTATCAAAGTTAGACAGGTTTCTTTTATGTAGATTTTCTCTGAACCTTTTATATGTTAATTGAATTCTGAATCTTTATGATAAGAGGTAGAGTTTGCAGAGTATCACTGAATAGTTTGACTACAGATCTCTTTCATCTATGCAACACGTTTTTACATCTCACTGGATACCATGATACTATGGAACATGATTTGGGAAATGCTGCAAGATAGGCTTTCGAGAAATCCTTTAAAGATAAAGTGCACAGATCAAAACAGCTCCCTCTCAATAAGAGAAATCTGCCTCACTGCAACCTGAGTTAATATTAATCTGTGAGCCTGAGACAAGAACTCAGCAGGAGAGTTAGATATAGTCAAGAATGATCAAAGGCATGAGAACCCACTGGACATTGTGATTGCTCTCTGGTGAAAATGCCTACTGCAGGCAATCTTCCTTTTTCTTTTCAAAAGCACAATGCATCCAGACTATGGAACTCTCTCTTCTTCTAACAAGAACCATGTGACAGAACAATTTCCATCCAACCCTCTCTGACATAATGTTCAAATGAGGATGTTTATGGGTTTGAAGCATTTCTATTAGTCTATGCTAATTTTGAAGTACAAGCTGTTAAAACTCAAATTTAAACTGGGCAGGTCTGTAGTGTACAATTTCCTTTAAGTTCTAATCACAAAAATAGTATCAAATTCTTAAAATGAATATAGGGGAGAATAGCATTTTAATACACTAGCCATTGTGTTTCTAGTCCTTGTATTCTTCTGTTTCCTGTGACCCTCCAAGTCCAATTCCATTCTACAAATTTCATATCCTATAGCTACTGCCTTAGTGAAAAATATAGGAGAAATAAAAAACCAAACAATAAAATTTGTTGCCATTTAGATCCAATATCTAGGTTGGGACATAAATAATAGCTCTTGAAGAATAGCTGAAGTTCCTGACTATCTTGAACATAGTCTTCTAAATGAAGAGTTTAGAGGAAGAAGATAAAAGACAGACGAGCATGATGTGAGCAGGGATCAGTGGTCCAGTACTAGAGAAGCAGATCTGAATGATAGACAGAGCATCAATATCCAGGTACTGTCTTTACCTGAGCAATCACGGTCTCAACAGTGCTGAAAACTACATGGAAACCAAGAAATCACCCACAAACCATCACATACATTTCAATTCGAGGGAATGTGATTGCTTGTACCAAGATGGCAAGTTAAACATAGTTTCCATTGCCATCAGAGAAGGCTCTTCCACCAGTCTCTGACAGCTTAACATCCAATCATAGTGATTCTTATCTATGGACTGAGACTATGCCTTCAGTCTTATATGAACAATCCATCTTTTTTTACCTCAGGACACTCATAATCCTTTTGGAGATAGAAGGTCTCTGGGCACCTAGACAGATAGTAATGATGTAGTAGGGAAAGCCTCTGAGGTCTGTACTTGTGTAGATTGAACAGAACCAGCTTAGACTCTCCCTAGACCAGGTCAAAGCTGAAACACCTAACCTCACCCTGTCTGACAGATAGTTCTGTCTCTTGGCAAACTCAGGCTGATGTTTGGCCAGAGAAATAGATTTCTAAAATATATTAACATATTCCTTGACTGAAGAACCATACATCTTTAATTGTTTAAAATTTACTTCCAACAATGTTATAAATTAAAAAAATCTCTAGCTGTCGTTGTAAAGTCTACCATGCAGAGTGGTTTTCCAAGGTGGCACTTCTCACTTCTCTGGAAGAATTAGTGCAATGGACCGTAATGGAGATATGTTCTTGTTTTCAAAGATATTCTGAGGACCGTAACAGTGCCTGCTGGCAGTGGCTTCTCCTTTTAATGGCTTGTGCCACTTTCCAAATATTCAGTTCACCTTCCAAGTACCCAAACCCCTATGTCTCTCTTCAGTTCAGCGCCACAGGACTTACCTTATATTTTTGTGAAAAATCTTTAGGGTCTGGGTGAAGTTTCAGAAGCTATTAGTCTCATCTGATTTAGGCTCCCATTCTTGCCTCTACAACTAAAATGTTTTACATCTATATAAACCTTGAAATAATCTCTCTAAGCATATGTCTGAAAATATTTCCATTTTCAGACATATGCTTATGTCTGAAGTCCCCAGGATATGTGAAGTTCTTAAACTTCATCTGGCTTACTCATAATGCCTTATATGCTGGGCGTTGCCATCTGTATGTACGTGTTTTTCTTTTTCTACATAATCAGCTTTCATTGTTAAATCTTCTTTCCAGTCACAGGTCACTTTCCCAGAATGGCAGGTGAAAAGCTAAGAAATAAACGATTGCATATTCCAACATGATATTTTTGGAAAATATTAGTTTTTTTTGTATTCAAATATCCTGTTTCTTAAAGTTTGGTTGAAGAAATTTGTGCACAATAAATAATTGTCTTTTTGCATGTATTAAAACCAGGCTGTTGTTTTAGGCAGTAAGCAGGAGCTGAATGGAAGATAATGCTATAAAATGTACCTAAAAAAGAGCTCATCATTATCTTTCCCTCCTTTCACTATATTGGTAGCCACAATGATTAAATGTCTTTGTCTGTTAGTATGTTAATTTGAAATAAATTTGAAAAAGTCCCTGTAAAGTCCACCTTGCATCTGTCTTAACCACCTATTAACATAGCCCTGAAGGAGCCTTTTCTTTTTATAAATAGTAGAGGATCTCTCCTTCTGGCCTCAACAGTCAATCACCAAAAAACATAGTGGTAAAATGGTAAGTGCATTTATTTTTTTTATCATATGAATCTCTAAATCTTTATGAGACAGGAATAATACAAGGTGGTTGCAGGAGAATAGAAAATTCCAGGCAGCATTTTCACATTGCTAGCAAAAGGAAACTGTTAAAAATAGCAGCAGAAGCTAAGGACTGATAAGACCCTGAAAATCCAGGGTGTGGACCAAGCTGGCTAGGACCAAATGGACCCAACATGGCACGGGAGTTGACCTAGGTTTCACCTAGGTCCTCATTCTATGCTCATTAACATACTCAATCACACAGCCACCAGTGCCATGACAGTTCTGAGAACATGCATATTTGTTGTAAAAAAGTGTGGCACCTCAGTTCTGAGAAATCATCTTTTTCCAGGACTTTTCATGAATATCCTGCCCCTTGGTTAAAGAAACCCATAAAGATAGAAACCCCAAACTCCATTGAGTGACTCTGTCTTGAGAACTCCATGCTTTTCTCTCTTGAGTGTGTAATTTTCACTTTGCAACAAATCTCCATACTTTCACTATTTTCTGGCTCATCCCTGAATTCCTTCTTGCGATGGCACCAAGGACCTGAACACTGGCCGGGGTCAAAGTCCCACCAGCGTTTAGGAGCCTCCCCCAGCCCACCAATATCATTGATGGTTGTCTGATTATAATAAATTCAGGAAAAGTTTCTGAGCCTCAGCTTTTGATTTGTAAAATGAGGACAAGAAGATCCACCATACCTACTTCAGAAAGCTGTTATATATTTCAAATAAGATGTTGTAACATGAAAAAAACGTTTAACAATAAAAGTGACCACTTACGTTCTAGGCAAAGAATATTTATACAGGTAATCTGAGAGATCCTTCAAATATGTGAAGAGCATATTGTTATTTTCCATTTTCAGATGAATAAATTAATAAGAGGCAAGGTACATTTAATTAACTTGCTCAAGGCTCTACAGTTTGTAAATGGCAAATTTCTGCATAAACAACATAAAAATTCAGAAGACTAAAAGCAAATAAAAAAATTGCAATACGTAACAACCTTGGATAAAGTTTGTTATATTTTACAAACTAATAAACATATTTTAAAAATTACCTAATAGAAAAATTGGCATAGGATATGAATTAGTAGTTCATGAAAAATAATAACTGCCAAGTGCTCTTGTATGTTAAATCTAACCAATGAAGTCACGCAAATAATAATTATGATTTTTTTTCATGTGTGTGTATGTTTCAAATGGTCAGATATGATTAAAAAAAACACTGTGTTGTCAGGAGTATATGAAAAAAGTTCTCAATCTAATCTTGAAGAGAATATAAATTGAAGCAAAATTTGAAATGCCTTTTAGTAATATATATTAAAATTTACAACCTTTTACTCTCTGACCCAGCAATTCCACTAGTAGAACTTTACCCTGCAGGTATTTAAACAAACATGTTCTTTCCAACCTTATTTGCAGTAGAAAAAAATTAGAAACACTACAAATGATTCCCAATAGGGAACTGGGTAAGTGAATTACGATCTGAGTATATGGTAGCATTCTCTGCAGCCACTAAAACCATAAGATTAAATTACATATGTGAGAAAGATGACAAAGATATATTTTGAAGAGTGGGTACAAAGTTTCAAAACAATATATCTAGCATTTTAAAAAATAAGTTGTATACTCTATACACATCTATTTGACATATATATTAAGAATTTCTATAAGGTTTTTACCAACTTCGTAACAGTGGCCATTTATTTAGAAGTGAAAAAAAAAATTCTAAGACACTTGCTTTACTTTTTTACATCTCCTTAGTGTTTAAATTGTTTACACACCATGACTATTTCCTTCCAAGCTTGTTTTCTTTCTATTATCCCATTTAACCTTTTGAAAATTTGTAAGTCACAAAAAGTGAAATTACTATTATTAGTGATCTTTCTTGTGTTGGTCTGATGGAGTTTTAGCATAATCGAGTACTTCTCTATTTTTTTGGTAGCAGAGTTCAAGTAAATCACTTCTCATCACCCTTGTTTGCCATTTGTGCCAGTCATTTGCCTGTTGTACTCAGGTCTGTTTGCTGGCTTTCCAAGCTCTGTTTTTATTCTCAGAAGTCTGACTCTGCAAACTACAATCCCCAGGAGCCCTTGGCCATTGGCCTTCAGCTAGAGAGTGGAATGGGAGAGGAAGAAGAAGTTCAGGGCATCTTCTCCCTTATCTGTGCTTTGAGTGGCGTCTTCCGTGGACTGGAGCTCTTTACCTCTGGCAGCCTCTCCCTCCGTGGTCCAGCTTCCACTCTTCTGCCCCAGCAGCTGTGTTCCAGCAGAGGTTTCACCTGCTTTCTTTGACCTTCCTGCCTGAGGAGCAGCTTCGCATCCCCACTCCCCTTTTTGCTGTCTTGGTTTCTCTGTTTATATTTCCAACTCTGTTAATACCATTTTAACTAGTTCATTGTATAAAAAAGTCTCTCGAACTATATAGCATGGTTTTGTATTCTGCTGGAATCTTGACTAATACACAATTTACATTCAATTTATTCACCACAAATTTTCCTGCATGATACACTGAATGCATCATAAACATAAGAGGAAAGGGTATCCTCCTGGAGTTAAAGAAAAGGAAACTAACAATTCAGCTAAGAATTTCCCTGCCATTAAAAAGAAAAATCCTCAGACCTGGTATGGTGGCTCACACCTGAATTCCCAGAACTTTGGGAGGCTGAGGTGGGCAGATCACCTAAGGTCAGGAGTTTGAAACCAGCCTGGCCAACATGATGAAACTCTTGCCTCTATCAAAAATACAAAAAAATTAGCCAGGCCTGGGGGCATGTTCCTGTTATCCCAGATGCATGGGCGGCTCAGGCAAGAGGTGGAGGTTGCAGTGAGCTGAGATTGCGCCACTGCACTCCATCTGGGCAACAAGAATAAAATTCCACCTCAAAAAAAAAAAAAAAGAAAAAGAAAAAATCCTCATACTCTTTCTATGCAGTATTATTTTCCTCAAATCATAGCAAGGAGATATTGACTCAGACAGATTAATTGGCTTATACATGGCAGAGCTAGGATTCATGTTTAGGTACTTATGACTCTAAAGCCCAGGTTATTTCCAAATGATTTCTGTCTGTTTTCTTTTCTCTTTTGATGTGCTCTGTTGCTTCACCCTTCAGCCATCCACCTTTCACTGTTGCATCTTAGCTCCGCCACAGAAAACACTTGTCTGTGGTGTTACTCTTCCTTCACACCTTGCTTTCTGCTAATCTGATAAACAAATTTGAGCTGAGCTAGTATGTAATGATATCTGCTGCTCTGCCAGAAGAAAAAAATGGATTCAAAATTTTAACTCAAGCCTGTAATAGTTTGACTAAAACATGTATTCATGCATTCTACTTTTCCTTCCTGAAAATGTGCTGGTTGCTCAACTAGACAGATTATAGCCTCGTAGGCTAGAGAATTATCAAACACCTTTATTGAGTTCTATGGAGGAGAAATGTTCAGTGGAAGCCCATGAGAGAAAATTGTATGGTAGAGTCCAGAAATACTTCCCTAAGGAAATGAAATTTGTTTGGACCATAAAGGAGGCATTAGATAAGAAAAGGCTGAGTAAGTGGGAGAGGGAAAAAATTATATGACAGCATACAAATAGGTCCCAGTGCAAGAAGGAGAATGACCCATCAGAGAACATTTTTCTTAAGGCCAATAATTCTGGAGTGTAGAGGGAAGAGATGGGTAAGGCAGGAGAATGAGGAGGCAGCATGATCGTGGAGAACCCCAGGAGACATATTAAGGATTATAAATGTGGATTTTTTTTTTCCATTCTAAGAACAATGAGAAAACATTGAAAAGTATTTAGCAAGGAAGAGACATTGCAAAATCTTCCTTTCTAAATAAATGGATACTGGACTACAATTTGAAGAATAAACAAGAAGAAGGGGATAATGGGTGCAGGTAAACCATTTAGGAGGTATTTTGAGTATTCTTAGAGATGACAGTAGCTGACATTCTGGGATGTTGGAGGGAGATGGAGGGAACAGGTGGATTTGGGAGATATTAGAAAGTAGAACAAATAGGATTTTGGGAGTCGAGGATATAAGGAATCTAGAATAATTTTTAGCCTGGGATTGTGTGCCAACATAGGAAAATGGGGAGGAAGTACAGGTTTGGCACAGGAGAAATCGTGAGTTCAGCTGTTTGGGACATTTTGAGTTTTGTGAGTCTTTGAGCAATCTAAATGGGCACGCTGAGTTGGCGCGCGCACACACATACACACACACACACACACACACACACCCTTTTCAAGCACAGTTGAGAGATCGAGACTGAATATAGAACCTTGATGTTGTTGATCTTTGGATGACAATTCAAGGCCAGATAAGTGGATGTGATCGTTTAAAGGAGAGAGTAAAGAAGAGGGCCTAGGAGTGAACTCTGAAGAACAAGAAAATTTGTGATCTCAAGGAGGAGAAACACCTTTAAACAAATTCTTCAAGCTTTTTCAGTTTTTAAAAGGATGGATGGGAACTCAAGCATACTGTTCAGTTCTAATGTTGGAGGGAACATGTTCAAAAGGGGAGATATTAGACAAGGACCATTTAAACATTTAGCATGCCTACAATGTGCACATGTGCACGCACACACACACATACACGCACACACACACACATTCTGAAACACTGAAACAGCCCATTCACAGTGCTGTTTTCCCTTCTAAGTTGTCTCTACCAATAGTTCTCAGGCCAAACTGATGTTGCAAAAATGCCTTCACAAAAGACAAAGACATATTCGAGCTAATCTTCAAGGTTGTGGTGATGGCCCTGACAGGCTGGCAGTGGTTTCGCTACTTTCAATCTTAACTAACTCACTCTCCACCTCAAGATATTTCTGTAAATGTAGACAATAAACAAATTCTCTGCTCCCTCCTCACTTACTATATTGCCATTTTAAAGCTTGCCAATTATCATTACATTTGCATGAGCTTCAAAAATAGCTATTTCAGCTACTATCCATATAACATTAATTCTTCTAGAATAGGCACTTACAATTCTACTAAACAACTTGTGTGGGTTTCCACATAATTCTCTTTAATTATGTATGTCCCCTTCATTTCCCTTGACTGATTTTGTTGCCAAGTGAGTATTAGAAAGGTAATTTACCCTATTAACATTGGCCTATTTCTTTAGTCTCTATTTAGATTTAAAAATTTAACATACCTATTTTTCTTTTCTGTCCTTCTCTTCCAACTCTTCTGATTTCCCAAGGAAGATAACTTGGTGAATGCCTGAGGAAACAAATTTATTTGTTCATTTAATTTCTTAGAAAATATTAATTACCCGAGGTTTTATTCAAGTAACTTACCTTACTGGAAGACTAACAGTACTCATGTAAGTGGGAG
Organism: Aotus nancymaae; assembly: GCF_030222135.1. Lineage (NCBI taxonomy): Eukaryota > Metazoa > Chordata > Mammalia > Primates > Aotidae > Aotus > Aotus nancymaae. The sequence goes on along the minus strand of NW_026988432.1, from coordinate 49,354,203 downwards.
TAACTTAGTAAATACTAGAAAATAATTAACAGAGTCCATGGAAATAATGCAACACACAAATATGCAATTAGATAGTGTAGGAGGACCTAAGGCGCATTTCACTTGGAAACACATTTAGAACCAAGGCTTCATAAGACCAGAGCAGGTGTGTTGTCATAGCTGAGTCCTCACATTGGCAGGCAGTAGAGTCATGATATGCATAACAGTGTGCTGATCCTCCAGGCTAGCACCTAGTAAGAGGGCTGGGTTTTGCAGCAGCAATATTTTCACCATCACCACCACATCATCATCACTGCCATTATCATTGATGGAGGTCATCCTCTGAGAAGAGCCTGTGCTAACACCTCTAGAAAGATGATTTTTTCCCCCAGTCAAGGAAAGAGGATCGTTACTGAATTCCCAGGGCAATGGGGCTTGGGAAGGAGGCTGCCCTGCAAGGGCAAGAGGAGCCAGTAAAGGGGGTCTTATTTGACCTTCTTGGTGGCTGCAATTCTTGTGAAAGTTGACAACGTGGGGCTGCAGGTGAGCATACCATTTGCTGTGAATCATATTGACATGGTTGTATCCTTGAGCAAGCTAACAGAGGAAACACTAGATGATTGTCTAGCCCCGCAGCCATATGCCAAGGGCAGGTGGACACTTTCTGAATATTGTTGGAGAGAAGGCAGCCATTTTCCTCCTGTCTGCCTGCGAAAACCAGACACCGCTGATCAGCTGGGATGCCTTCCTTGTTTTAGATTTTGGCTTTGACATTCCCAGGGGTGCCACGAGGTTCAGCTTGGAGAGTGATAGTCTTGCCCATCCGAATCTTCACAAAGATCTGCTGTTTGGCTACAGTTTCAGAGAAGGAACACAGTGGAGAGGATGACTTTTTAAAATCCTCACACTATAAATATATAGGTTGGTGCTATTGTTATGCCATTTTTTAGAGAAGGAAATTGAAACACAGAGAGCTTGATCCCATGCTGGAGATGAGATTAAAATCTGTGGGGCATGACTCTGAGCCTTAGTTTTATATTCACAACGCTACATTCCTTAGTATTCCCTGTGAGAGGAAAACATTCCTGAGATGAGGGAGGCCCGACAGGGGGCCATTGTTTTTTGAAGCTTGGATATCCACTTGTAGCTTAACACTTCAGACTTTCTTGTTAATGAAAAGGCTTCCAGCAATCACTGAAGGTTATGGGCAAGGGACAGCAGCAGCGCCAAGCAGAGCAGCCAGGGCAGGAGCAGTTTCAGAGTGCGCTGCCCTCTCCAGCCTGGCACGGGGTAGGTGGGCAGGACGAAGCTCACTACATAGAGACTGTGGACTAGTCTGCAGATGAGTGCCCAGTCTTGTCAAGTAGAAAATACTCCCATACTGGCTGAGCGCAGTGGCTCATGCCAATAATCCCAGTACTTTGGGAAACCGAGGTTGGCGGATCACTTGAGGCCAGGAGTTCGAGACCAACCCAGGAAACATGGTGAAACCTTGTATCCACTAAAAATACAAAAATTAGCTGGGCATGGTGGCATGTGCCTGTAATTCCAGCTGCTTGAGAGGCTGAGGCATGAGAATTGCTTGAATCTGGGAGGCGGAGGATGCAGTGAGTAGAGATCATGTCACTGCACTCCAGCCTGGGTGATAGAGCAAGACTCTGTCTCAAAAAAAAAAAAAAAAAGAAATAAAGAAAATACTCCCCAGGTTTCAGTCATCTGATACTGGCATAGTGGACCATTGCAAGTGGCACAGGGGACCATTGCTCTCAGAGAAGCTGGATTGGCAGGCACGTGGGGGCACACATCACAGAAAACAGGGTGGTTGCATCCCAGAAGCTAAAGTGATGAAAGAAAGAGAATAAAGTCAGTGGAGCTGGAGCTGGTAAAATCTGAACCCAACCCATTAGAACTGAATTTTCTGAGTATTGATCTGAACCAAGTCCTGATAGTGACTTATGGGAAAGATTCTCTCCCAAGCTTCAAGTGTTTCCTCTAGAAGAAACCAGAAGGGAGGCAAACTTCTTAGTTACCCTGGGCAGAATTTACTGTCATGCAGCCACTCAGCCCTTCAAAAACTTTTTCTATTAGCGTCTGTCTGGGGTTTATTCTTCTATCAGTGAATGTAGTGGGCCTCAAAAGAAGGCTAAGAGCATGCACTTTGTGGGAACTCAGAATTGCTTAAAACAGACATCAGAAACCGACCACAGGACTAAATTAAACATCTTCAGTGACCCAGAGGTTTTGAGTGGGATGGCCACATTGATTTTATACTGATGGGAGAGCGTTTTGAGCCCCTGCTCTCTGAAACTGATGTCCCAAACTTAAGGAAACATTTCTAAATTTATTTGTTTTGTACCCTCTGAAATATTTTATGATTTAATTCTCTGAATAGAAAGTGAGCTCTTCAGCAGTGTCTTTAAATTCCCTTGATCTTCGGTTCTTTTTCATCTTAAATGTACTATTGATCAATTGATGTACTTGTTCTTTTGTACTCTTTGAGAAGAGTTATTATAAATCCATTGTTAAATTCCTAAAAGGGTTGAATCAATTTTCCAATTTCCTGAGAATAAATATCAAACTCCTGTCTTCCAGGAGCCATAAGCAAATAAACCTCTCCCCACTAATGAAATAGAGTCTCTTTTAAGTGTTATTGCTGGTAGGAGGGGAAAGTTCTCAGTTATTTGTCAAATCAAATGAAGTGTTCTGATTGAACTTACTAAAATACAACTTTCACAGGTGTCTGTCAGATTTCACTGATACAAGTTGTCTTTTCTGGAAAACTGAAATAATAAGCCATGAATATCTCTATTTTTATGCCATTAATTTATTCAATAAATGTTTTGGAAATATCTAGGAGGTGCTTAGCACTGTGGGGAATACAAAAAAAGAAAACATATAGCTCCTCTTTTTAATGTTCTTAAAATCTAGTAGGATAGACTCTGGAAAATTATGGAGAAGAGCTTGTTGGGGTCCTGACATTGAAGGATAATAGGGAGAAAGAATCAGTTGTGTCGGTGGTAAAACAGTGAGAAACAGAACTGGTTTGGACATAGTGCAAGTGGAAGCCCCAGAAAAGCCAGATACAAAGTCCAATTCATCGGGTCCAATTTCAGATCTGGTTCAGGTACTAGGCTTAGAAAATCCAGTACTGTGGGCAAAACTAATCAGAGTAAGCTGATAGCAGACCGTAGGAAACAAAGGCATGGAAGGTGAGATAGGAAACGCAATAGTAGTTACATAGTATAGGCAGAGATGTTACAAGGTTCTATATATAACTAAGTAATAACGGTAGCTAACATGTATTAAAAACAATATGCCAGATAGTTTCTAATCTTAATCATGACCTTACACTATTGAAGATATTAGTTAATTTGGTCATCCTGGTGTCTGTCTCATGAGTTTGCTATTATTATCCCTATTTTATTAATGAGATGAGATAATTTGTTGGATGTGACAGACCAAGTAAGCTTCAGAGTGGGGCTATGAGTCCAGCAGTGTAGTTTCAAGAGCTTGTGTTCTCCATCACTACAATGTGTTGCCAGGGTACCAAATAAATGGTGTAGGGAACAGGCAATTACAGGAACACAGCAGAGAGAGATGGAGAGAGCCCTGTCATCTGGGAGGCACAGAAAAGATGTCCTGGAGACTGTTGCATCTCCTTAGAGACAGCAAGCATTTTCACACGCGGACAGTAGAGGCTGGTGGAGACCAGGAGAGCAGAAGCTAGAACACAGAGTCTAGGTTGACAAGGACCAAACCTTGTTTACAAGGTATGTTTGGGGCAGAACATTTGAAAGGGAAACTGAAATATGAGGTTGCAAAGATAATTTGGAATCAAAAGATGCAGGGCCTTGAATGGGGAAGAAGTAAAGAAGAAAATACTACTATGAAAGTTATTTGTATTAGATAGAAAGGCAGAAGGAGGTCACCAAGGGAAAGAACGTATTGAGATTAAAGGAGAGTGCTAAGGCTGGGCATGGTGGCTCACACCTGTAACCCCAACACTTTGGGAGGCTGAGGCAGGTAGCTCACCTGAGGTCAGGAGGTTGAGAACACCCTGGCTGATATGGTAAAACCCCATCTCTACTAAAAATACAAAAAATCAGTCAGATGTGGTGGCAGGCGCCTATAATCCCAGCTACTCGGGAGGCTGAGGCAGGAGAATCTCTTGAACCCAGGAGGTGGAGGTTGCAGTTAGCCAAGATCACACTATTGCATTCCAGTTTGGACAACAAGAGTGAAACTCTGCCTCCCCCCAACAACAACAAAAAAATAATAAAGCAAAGTGCTAAGAACACAGAACTAGGTTGGGATGATTCTGACAATTAAAGCCTGAGAGGAAGGAAAAGAAGATTCTTCCACGAACACAAGCATAGGAAGGTGAGGGCTTGACCAGCAGGATGGCACTGTGTATGAAAAGGAATATACTTGCTGAATAGATGAATGGACATGTGGATTCAGGAGTCAACAATATGAGAAAGCCCAACATAGTAGGTGAGCCCAAGTAGTGTAGTGGCTAAGAGAGTTGACTTGGGGAATCAGACCGTTGGGATTCAAAACTGGGCTCTACCCCCGATCAGCTCTATAACTTTGGCCAAGTTGCCTACCTCTCCTTGCCTAGTCATCAGCTGCATATTGAGGCTAATGAGGGTGATCATTGGGCTGTTGTGAGTCTTAAACTATTTTGCCTTATACAGTGTGTGGAACAGTGCATAGCATGCAGTAAGCTGTATATAAATATTGTTAAATAATTCAAGAAAAACCATAAACTCACTGGGAAAATAACTTGTACATTCTTTATTAAGAAATCAGATAGGCTGGATGTGGTGGCTCGCATCTGTAATCCCAGCACTTTGGGAGGCCAAGGCAGGTGGATTAAGAGGTCAGGAGTTCGAGATCAGCCTGGCCAATATGGTGAAACCCCATCTCTACTAAAAATACAAAAATTAGCCAGGTGCAGTGGTGTGTGCCTGTAAGCCTAGCTACTCAGGAGGCTGAGACAGGAGAATTTCTTGAACCCAGGGGGCAGAGTTTCCAGTGAGCTGAGATTATGCCACTACACTCCAGCCTGGGCAAGAGAGCAAGACTCTGTCTCAAAAAAAAAATATCAAATATTGAAAGGCATCATTAAAATATCTGCCTAGATACTGACTCTATTAGAAGCTTTGCATTTCACATAATCAGTGCTATGAGTATTGAGTATGTGCCATATATATTCTTCGGTTTTGAGGTATGGAGGGAGATGGGTGAGCAATATTGCTGGTTTCAAGGATCTCATAATATATGGGGATGTAAATACACCAAAAAAGTCAATGACACACCTTATTAAGTTAGGTAACAGAGTGCTATAATAAAGGTATAATGCTACAAAGTAATTACTTCTTTATGGGTAGTAGAGAGATTCACTAACACTTCTTGTGTTGACCAAGAAATGCTTCACAGAAGAGGTGATATTTGGGGTTGGTGCTAAAAGGAGTGGGAGGCATTCTGCCAGAGTCAACAGCCTGGCTGTTCATGGACATTCACCACTGCATGTATCCTGCACCTAGTACAGTCTTGGAACAATATTTTTTGAATGAATGGACACATGAATAAACAATCAGAAGGCCAAATGGGAATGTTTGGAACATGTAATAAATCATGCAGCTCCTAATTAAATAATATCTAGGTACCTCACCACCACTACAATACCCTCACTCATCTTTATTATGTAGATAAGGGGGAAGCTGAGCTTTGTCCTGGTAAGCTTCTCCAGAAGGCTATGCATCCTTGAGGACAGGGGCCGTGTCATATCAGCGGTTGTCATCCAAAATGTGACCTATATGTCAGATGTTGAACAATCAATGATGGGTAAACAAAAGGAATCTAGAAAGAAAGAGGTCTTGCTATCTAGAATCCCAAATTGTTTATAATCTAACATTGATACTTTAGTGAGTTCACATTTAACTAGAGAGTAGAATAAGAAAAATAAGCCAATAAATGGCAAGGTGGCTTGGTGTCACTGAAACTTGTATAACTGTAATTGTGTGTGTGTGTGTGTGTGTGTGTGTGTGTGTGTTTAGAAAATAGCAAAAATTATTAACATGCTAAATTAAACTAAACAATGAGTGGAAATTATGTGGTATTCCTAAACATTGCAAAATGATACATAAAAACAAAAGCAAGAACAAAACCCAAACTAGACTGTGTCCTTAAGTTAAACTTAAGGTATATAAGAAAAACATGAAAGGAAGAGAAAACCGTTTTGATGTTGCATGGAAGTTTGTTAGCCCTTCCACAAAGTTGCTGAGGTATTTCTTGTTAAGTCTACAGGCATGGAGGTTTTCAGGGAAATAAACAATCACTGGCCTGCCCTTCAAACACTCAGTGTGTGGTGCCCAGAGATGGAGTAGGTTTATCTTTTGCAGCCTTACATTATGTAAGGTGACAACTCAAGTGACTTGATGTATGAGACCAGAAGGAGTGTAATCGCATAAATTCCCCAAAGACAGTACAATTGCAGGATACAGCTTTTCCAAGTCCACTGACTTATCCTGGTTCCCTCCTTAAAGGCATTCTAAACATGCAATACACGTACTTACTGGAAAATCTTTATTAGTATCAAGGCTGCCTAGCAGCCTACGTAGGCTATACTCTTAGTGCTTTTTAGCTTTTGTTATTTGTTTGTCCTTTCTTCCAAAATAGATGGTAAATGACATGTCATCTTGTTTCCAATCTTTACCCCTGTTATGTATTATCTATGTGCTAGCCATAGTGCTCTTAAATAAAATGATAATATGTATATCTATACATAACCACATAGTTACTTTCACTCTTAGAATTGCAACCATCAGAAAGTATTATGAAACACCAAGGATGTTCAGGGTACTGTGCTGGGTATGGAAACATTTTATATACCTATCCATATAATACTACGTTTTATATTCATATCCATATCCATATACTACTACTATATATGTTTTACTTAGGTGTGTGTATATAGACATACATTATATATATATATCATATGATAGGTTATACATAAATATATATGGTTATATAAATATACATGTGGTTTTTATCCAGATAAATATCTGTATATAAAATATATATTTCTATCTATATATAATATATATATTTCTCTGGCTAAAAACCTTCCAATGGCTTGCCACTTTCCTTAGATTTCATATCCTTGGACTTCAATTTCAGGCCATCACCTGTGTCTCAATCTGCTCGGGTTGTTGTAACTAAATACTAGGTTTTGGGTCATATGCTGGGAGAATTAAACAATAGACATTTATTTCTCACAGTTCTGCAGACCGAGATGCCCAAGATCAAAGATTCAGTGTACGGTGAGAGCAGATTCAGTGCATGGTGAGCACCTGCTTCTCTGGCTTGTAGATGTCCGCCCTCTCTCTGTGTGCTCACATGGCCTCTCTCTTGTTTTTATAAGGCCACTAATCCCCTTGCTGAGGGTCCCACTTTCATGACCTCATCTAAACCTCATCTGCTTCAAAAGGCTCCAACCTCCAAACACCATCACACTAGGGGCTAGGGCTTCAACACATGAAGTTTCAAAGGCACAAAACTGCGGCCTGTAATGGCCCTCAAGGCCTCACTGCAGCCTTTCCCTCAGACCTGTTCACTTTCTACCGTGCTGTGCACCACGGCTCCTGCCACACTAGTCCTCTCTCTGTTCCTAAATGAGCCAGAGTTCTTCCTAGCTCTGGGCCTTCCTCCCTGCTGGGGCCTCATTTCTCCCATGCCTTCATCTGCCTTATTCAGCTCTCAGTTCAGGCATCACCTCCCTCACAGAGGTTGTCCCTGGCCACCTCGGTAGATTTGCTTTCTTATTCTTCTCTCATCACTCTGTCTCACACTACTCCACCTTTTTTCCTTCTTAGTACTTACACTACCTAAAGTTATCTGTGTTATTGTTATCATAGTGATTATCCATGTATTATACTTGTACACACGCTCCATGAGAAAAGATATCTATACTGTTTATTAATTTCTAGAATCTAGAACCTAACATATGATATATATATATATATATATATATATATATGTATACACACACACACACACACACACACACACACACACATAAATAAAATGTGTATAAATGGTAGGGTATTATACAGATACATACATACATACATACAGGTTGAGTATCACTTATCTGAAGTTCTTGAGACCAGAAGTGTTTTGGCGTTCGAATTTTCTTCCGGTTTTGGAATATGTCCTCATAGATAATAAAATATCTTGGAAATGGGACCTATCTAAACACAAAATTCATTTATGTTTCATATATACCTTATGAATATATTTTTAATAATGCGGTGCCTAAAACAAAGTTTTGACTGCATTTTTTAAACTGAAACCCATCACCTAAGGTCAGGTGCAGAATTTTTCATTTGTGGCATCATTTCGGTACTCAGAAAGATTTGGATTTTGAAGCATTTCAGATTTTGGATTTTCAGATTAGGGATGCTCAACCTGTACCAGGATTTTCATAGGTTAAGGGGATAGGATCTCTAACCGTGGTGTAATAGGAGTGGTAAACTGATCGGGAGATATGTTGATTGGGTGTGGGGATGTGGGCAGACATTTTAGCACTGTTCTCATTATCCCATAAACATAATGGTCTATATAGCCTAGGACTGGGAGATGAGATTTTCTCCCTAGGCTGAGGAAGGAGAGAAGATGCTGAGACTTGTCTAGCTAATTTCAGTGAGAAGCAATGTAAGCATTGCCTACTGGGCTCTGTCATATTTCAGAATCTGACCTAAGGTATAAAGAATCCTCTCAGAATCAACTCATTATTAACAAAGAACCTTAGTTATGTCTGTTTCCCTTGTGGTCAGAGACTCCACCTCTGTCTCTCATGTCATCTACTAGCTCCTAATGAATGGACTAAAGCCAATATGCCACAACATTTTGGCATTCATATCTGCTTATGAATAATAAAAATGCAATTCAAACATATGTCTTCTCATTCTAGATCCTCTAATTCTCTGCTTTTGCTCTTAACGCACAATGTTAATGTCAAATTTGTTTGCTTTAATTACGTTAAGAGGTTATGTTGGAAGGTTATCCATTTAGTCTTTAACAGCATGAAATAGCACTTATATTATCATTGTCAGTTTCTGCACATAAACAAGAACTTGATTAACCGTAGCTAACCATGAGAAAATAAATGTTCTCTTAGATGCAGACATTTTTAGTGGATAAGCACTAGGTGTCACTAGTATACTCTCAACTACAATTATCTATACCTTCAGAGGAACTTTCGGTGAGGTAGACTGATGAAGAAATATAGGCATTCCTAGCAACAATGGGAACTGTTTCTTCAGCAAATAATGCTTCTCTGTTTAAAATCAGATCAGACAAAGGTCTTTGTAAAATATTTTAATGAATTATAATGAAAACAGTAAAGTAACTTTGAAATATGTGAGAGATCACGACTATATATATTGGAAGGGTAATTGAAAATTGCATGAATAAAATACATGTAAACTGAATTATGCTTTTTCACTGACTTCCTTTACAATTTTGGACACGTAATTCTACTCCTTCTTCTGATATTTACAGTTCACCAAAAGATAGAAATTATTTCTAGTTGTGTGAAAATGTTCTGTATTTTAAAATAATACATGGAAGTATACAGATGAAGAAAGTCATTTTGCTGACCACTTGGGATTTGACATTTTACTGTGTAAAAATTATACTGCAATAAAACACTAGTAAAAATTACAATTTTTCATCTTAATGTTGCTTCCAATGGCTTTTTGCTATTGTAAGCAGATATTCTGTGATTAAGTTATTATTCTACATAGCATTTTCAAGTAGTTAGTCAAATGAATGCTGAATCTATTTGATCTTTGCTTGTATTAAGATATGCCACATGGCTAATTCCCACGTCTTGGGACCACTCATCACTCAATAAGGACGGAATTTTAATATTTAAGATACCATTCTGGGGATGTTTACATTGATATGGAGCCATTTTGTTGATTGTAATAACTGGCCTTTTAAGAAGGAAGAGACCTAATGAATGAGAGCAGTTGTACCATTGACCAAGTAACAGTTGCTTTAAATTCTGTCTCTTTCTTTAAAACAGAAATATCAGCATACTCCATTTAAACACTGCTTAAATTCAATTATGTATGTGAGATCTCCTAAAGCTTAGATATAAATGCAATCTACTGGGTAAACTTTGTTGCAACCTAGTCTATCAGACTGATCACTAAATAGCCAAGGCTTTATTTTCATTAGCTGGGTTTGTAAATACTCAACTACCAGCCCAATCACTAAATATGAGCCATAGCTTTTGTTTTTTTATAAGCTGAGTTTAGCCATTTCATTAAATATCTATAACCTGGGAATTGAAAGTTTGAATAAAATTATTTCAGGGAAATTCTTCATGTATACTGAAAAAAAAAAAAAAAACCCACACATTCCAACCTACCCAGGCTTTTTATGCTTTAATTTGCTCTTTTTATTGAAACATTCACCTTTTTTTTTGTTGCCCCAAATGACAGATCACTTTTCTGAGTTTCAGCTTCCTTTTCTGGGAGAAGATAAAGGAATGGGCTTTCTAACTTCCCATTGCCCCATCATTTTGTTAGGTCTATGCTGATCTTTGATACTGGTGATAATATGTTTCCACCCTACCTATCTACCTTAAATTCCAGCTCATGGATCTGCTCAGACTTGAGGTTTCTAACCATTTCCTTTTACTTTAGACTTTCCCCCAATTAATTCTATGCCTCTAAATATGCTTAGAAACAATTTAGACCATTACTCCTTTCTTCTTAGCCTTAGCACACCAGAACTTTCATAGTGTATCTATAATCTCCCAGTCATACACACCAGCATTATGCATGATTTGATCCCTATCTGAAACCTGTTTCCCATCTATTTTGGATTGAGTGCCATCATGGGACATGATTTGGTATGCTCCTTCTTCATTCTGTTGTGAGAAGCCAGAATAGCTAAGCTTTATAGAGAGACAATTCCAGTGCAAAGAAAGTTTTTATTGAGTTCCTATTATGTGGCAGGTACAAAGCTAAGGAATGGGGGTACAAATATAGGTTTAAACATGGTTCCTAATCTTGGAGACCCTACAAGATACTGCAGGTACCCTATTCATAAAGTGATCATTTTAATATCATGATGAATACCTTCTACACACTAATATTGCCAATTCCAATGGAAGAGATAGAAAATAATATATTTGCTGCAATGATCTAAAAATAAGCAAGTTTATTCATCTGTGAGGCAAGGGATTGAGGAAAAAATAGTTGTGAAGCAACCATGATGGTGAACTCTCATCTGAGAATTTTTGAGACGATGAGATCATGCAAGGTTGTGGATAATAAGCCTAGACACAAATATATGTATAAATATATGTATGTGTATTTGTCTGCGATGAAGACAGAAGTTAAATGGCACCCACTGAGTGTGCTGAGCATGTCGTAAACCACGTCAGTAGACAGGGCTTTGCAAAACAGCTTCCCTTTCTATTTCCCAAGTGCCCAATCACCCTTGACTAATGGCTAATCCTGTTTCATTCAATAATATCCTATAGGAGGGAGATATGCTGAAAAGTTGTTTTTTTTCTGTACATGCCTCTCCTCATAGAACTGCATTTTCTACAAGATTCCCATTGGTAGTCCATAGCAAAAACACAGAATAAAGATAAAAATGTAGAAGAATGGCTTCCATGAATGATGATGAACAAGATGAATTGTGGAGTTAGAGGTCATTGTCTTCTGGCGCAGTTAGAGATGGAGGCCCTGCCAGTGTACTCGGAAAGACTGCGCCATCACTCAGGGCACTCTGTCAACTCTGGGCACAGTGCGAATCCCTGATGCTGCTGCAGTGCTTTGCACCACCCGTTACAGTGTCTCAAGGGCAGACCCAAGCAGGAGAGAGGAGTGTCTGGAGTTGGCAGTATGAAAGATAAGTTTGCACTTGGTGCCACAAACCAAGAAATGATAGTTTAATATCAATCATCACAGACAATTGCAAGAGAACTGGATGTTCATACAGAGAAGATATATTACCCATTATGAGGCAAATCTATCACAAACAGTACCCCAACACTTACCAACTGAAAGCTGAATAAGCATCGTATCTCCAAGAGAAAATAAGTTTAAATATATGCGTTTGTCAAGATGAAATTGAATTGACCTTCAAGTGCCTTGTACTTCTAGGGTAGCGGCTACAGAGTAGCATCACTTAGGGTTTCATTATCATAAATAAGTAGAAGGGATACTTTTGATATTGTTGTGAAATGCTAATAGTTTTCAACCTTACTTCATCATTGAAATATACACACACTGTTTTCTACTGCTGTATTCTTGAATCACAGAATCTGAGATCTAGACAGAAGCTCAAAGATCACTTACACATTGGTACCAAATCTTACTCATAGCAGAATCTCCAGGAAGGGTAGAGCCTTTAAAATATAGGTTTTCTTGTCACATTCCTCAACATTCTAAGTTAGCGGTTATGTTAACTTTCTGGGCGGCCATAACAAAGTACTACAAGCTAGGTGGCTTAAAATGAACAAACAAAAATTATTGTCTCATTGTTTTGGAGGTTAGCAGCCTGAAACCAACGTGTCCACAGGGCCATGCTGCCTCTGAATCCTGTGGGGTTCGTTCCTTGCTTTTTCCTAGTTTCAGGTGATGTCCAGTAATTCTTGACAGTCCTTGGCTGGCAACTGCATTGCTCCAATCTCTGCTTCTGTCTTCATAAGGCCTTTTCCCTTCTGTGTGTTTCTCTGTGTCCATTCTTTTCTTCTTATAAGGGTAACAGTTATATTAAATTAACAGCTCACTCTGCTCCAGCATAATCTCATCCTAACTAATGACATCTGCAAAGACTATTTCCAAATAAGCTCACATTGCTAGGTACTGGGGGTTAGTATTTAAACATACTTTTGGGGGGATATGATTCAACCCATAATATGGATTTTGCAGTAGAACTTGAGAATCACTTAGGTGATATGGAGATAGCTACATTTGAGAACCAGTGGTGAATTATTCCAATTCTCCTGTTTTATAAAAGATGAAACTGAGGGCTAGAGGCCTCTAGGAACTTTTAAGTGACAGAGTGGACCGTGAACAAACCATGCACATATCTATGTAAACTGCCATCCTCTTGATTAACACTTTAATTCTTATGATTAAAATGATCCTTCTTTGAATTTGGATTAGGATCTCATGATATTCTTCTATTTTAATCAAAAGCTCTGTAGAAAAATACTCTATTTTGAAACCTATAGCATAATACTTAACCTAAGGGTTGTACATTTAAAAAAAATTCAGGCAGCAATATTATTCAGACAGTCAAGCAAGGCTGAATAGGTCAAGTACATTTGCAACTGTAAAGAGGCACACAAAGGCAGAGACATACACGTTTTATCAAGGAAAGTGAAACATTTTACTTGCTGGATTCCTTTTTAGAAGGGGATATTACTTGGGCAACACACATATACGTTTAAATATCACTGATTTAAATAAAATAGCGTTTAGGTATGTGGAACATGTGTATATAAAATCTTAATAATAAAATAAATGTAGAGTAGCTTTGAATACTTCCTGATGTATACGCCTCTTAAAGTTCTCTTTCCAAGCTATAATCAGAGTCAGGAAAGTTTGCCAAGTAGTAATAAAATTAATTCAGAAACAGGTTTATGGTTTAGAGGAAAAAGACAGAAAACGTTTTTTGTACAATTGGAATTATGCACAATCACTGTCATGAAAAAGTGCAAAAATTTGAGTGTATGTTAAAAAACGAGGGACCGAACAATTGAAATAAGGAATAAATAGAGAAGTCATGGCATCTGTGCCCAACATGTAGAGATTACAATAGCTTCTATGGGAGAAAAGGAAGGCAAAATGTAGGTCTGTGTTGGATAATGTAAGATCAGGGACATCAAGTCAGGACACAATTGCACTTCCTGCCTATTCCCTGCTCACCTCCTCCAATAAATTAAGAAGAAACCTTTAACTACTTTTCTTAATATAAAAATAAATATGTTGGCCAGGTATGGTGGCTCACACCTATAATCCAAGCACTTTGGGAGGCAGAGGCAGGAAGATTGCTGGAGGCCAGGAGTTTGAGACCAGCCTGTGCAACATAATAAGACCCTATCTCTACAATAAAAAAAATCAGTCAGGTGTCGGGAGGTTGAGGCATGAGGATTGTTTGAGCCCAGGAGTTCAAAGCTACAGTGAACTATGATTGCACCACTGCAATCCAGCCTGGGCAATAGAGCCAGACCATGTCAAAAGAAAGACTGAGCAAGAGAGAGAGAGAGAGAGAAGGAGGGAGAGAGGGAGGAAAGAGGAAGGAGGGAGAAAGGGAGAAAGGAAGAGGGAGGGAGGGAGGGAAGAAGGTAGGAAGGAAGGGATGGAGGGAGGGAGGGGAATAGAGAAAGAAGAGAAAAAGGAAAGAAAGGAAGAAAAGAAAGAAGGAAGGAAAAGAAAGAAAAGAAAAGAAAGAAAGAAATACAAACATGTTGAATAAACAGAATTTACAATAGCAGAGTCATAAACTGGGACAACGTAGTCTATGAAGACAAATATTTACATGTAGCCTATAAATTTATCAAGATTGAGAGGCACTTATTCATATGTACATACTAATGGTTCTGAATACAATTTAATGAAAATGACCTGGAGAAACCAGGTGATTTAAACACAGGGGTACTTGAAATTTGTGACCTGTAAATAAAAAGTTGCCAGCTTTTACGATCATGAGGTTACCTTGAACTCATTTTTTAAAAGCTGAAAAATTAGGTTGTGATATGACCCATGCATTTAGAGAATGAGATGACATACAAAATATTATAAATATATTAAGTCACTTTCAAAATATTAGTGATTGACCATCAAGCAATATTATAAAGATAATTCTCGAGCCAAAGAACACAATTAAACATTTTAGATAGACATTTCCAACTTCAGACAGAGTTAAAAAAATGCAGAAAAGTTGAAAGATAAATAATGAACCTCAAAAAACAAAGAAGTACAGGAGATCAGAAACAATGAAGAGCAGAGGTCAAGCCTGCTAAGAAGCCTAGAGAGGACAGTCTCTGAGTGAAGCTCAGACGTTATAGAGACCGACATCAGAATCTTCTGTTTCATTTGTTAAAATAAAAATTTCTGGATACCACCCCAAACTTACCAAGTCATTATACTTCTCGGCATGTCTTATCAAATTCTTCCCAGTGATTCTTAAGTACCCTTAAGTTCAAGAGACAGTGCCTTAGATTCTATAAAACATAAAGTGCAGTTCAGAGGTGAAAGCTATAAAAAATATAAAGGAGCTGTATAGGATGGAATTGAATAAGAAATTGTGGATGGAATTGAATAAGAAATTATGGTACATAATTGAAAAGGTTTACATGAACTTCTTTAAAGAAATAGAAAAGATAAAGAGCAAAGTGCAAGTTCATCGACTGACACCTGATTCCAGGAAAGAAAAATGAAATCAATGATTTAGAGGCAGGGTGCTCACAGTTCAACAAGGAAAGTGGCATGACCAGGCTGGTAAAGAATCGCAGTGCCTTGGGATATGCCTTTATAGCTGAACACCTACAACTTTTGAAAATTGTTTGAACAGACTTTTGGGTGCAGCTTTGAAAGGCAGATGAGAAAAATATGGTGAAATGGTCAATGTATAGAAAGAAAGAAATAAAAAAATGTGTTTATAAAAAAGGTAGACAGAAGTGTAAAAGGAAAATAAATCTTGTGGCCCCCAAATCATTAAGCTAAAGAGAAAAGTCAAACTGAGAACTGCTTAGGGTCAACCTGCCTCACATTCTATTCAAAGGCACCCCTCTGCTCACTGAGATAAATGCATATCTGATTGCCTCCTTTGGAGAGGCTGATCAGAAACTCAAAAGAATGCAACCATTTGTCTTGTACCTACCTAAGAACTGGAAACCCGCTCCCCATTTTGAGTCTTCCCATCTTTGCTTCAAGTTGTCCCGCCTTTACAGACCAACCCAACGTTTACTTTGCATATGTTGATTGATGTCTCATGTCTCCCTAGAATGTACAAAACCAAACTGTGCTCTGACTACCTTGGGGACACATCATCAGGACTTCCTGAAGCTGTGTCAAGGGCACATGTCCTCAACTTCGGCAAAATAAACTTTCTAAATTAACTGAAACCTGTCTCAGATTTTCAGGGTTCACAGAAAACATTAGAAATTAGATATCACTGTTACCTCATCATTATAATGTACTTGTAGAGATATTGCAGCAATTCTTATAAGACACAGTATTTAACTCAATTCTAAAACCATCTATACGTAGGGCATAAATTAAATATAAAGCTTTGTAGTATATGTTCAGGGTCGTATGCCAGTTCCTCTTCTCCAGAAACTCCAGTTCTAGAGTAACTAAAAATCCAAGCACAAATGAAGCTTCATTCCTTTCAAATAGTATTTAAACAGATATGTGCCAAGCACTGTACTGACTACTGAGACCAGAAGAATAAATGAATAAGCTGTCGTCAGTCCAGGATAAGTGTGAAGTCAATGACAGAGCTATGCATGGGGAAACAAAGTATAAGAACAACTAATGGATACAGCATGGAGGTGATAACGGATTCGAGTGACAGAATGAATCAGATAAAGAAATGTGGATGAGACGTAATGGGAAAGGAGCTTGAGATGAGAGTCCAGGCAATAGGGAACAGCATTATGGCAAGAAACTGTTGGGTATGTTTGGGGAACAGTAGATGCAATATAGTTTAATTTTACATAACTCCAACAATGTACATTTAAAGTAGCAAAATATAAAAGTATTAAGAAAGTATGACTGTATGTACAAAATTTGAAAAGTGAAAAAAAAATCCCCTAAACTTAAATGATTCATTTCAATGCTGATGAACCGACAGTTTCTGTTATTGCCACAGTTTCTGCGGCCACTTTAGCTAGTAAACAGAAATACCTTCCGCCCTGTGTCTGATCACAGGATGTTTACCTGCATTCACACTTTTGTTAATGCTTTCATTGACTTTCATCCTGCAATTTTAGCATTAGCCACCCTAGATTTTAAATTATTTCCTTATGCCCTTTAACAATAGAATCAAAGTCCACATTAAACAGGGCTGCCAGGGCTAAGGCTAAAATTCAGGCCTGAAACAATGCCTGAAAATCCATAACTTTGAAACATGATTCAAATGCAGTAAAATACCATAAGGAGGTTAAGAAAACCCACAATCCTTTGTTTTTTATAAATGTAAGAGAATGCATGTTATGAAATAATTATAAAGGCAATGCTGGGTCAAAGAACATGAAAGGAAAAATAACTTAGAATGCTGAAAATCCACCTACTTCAAAATGCCCCATCAAGTTTAGATTTTTTCCACATAGGAACATTTTAATATTTAAATAACAGTTTTGGATTACATAGGACTTCAGTAATTTATCACTTATGTAAGAGAAAAATCCCCAGTGCTGCTGAGTACTAAAGCATATAACAGGAAGGTGTAACCAGTGGCTGAGGAAGCAGGGACAAATCATGGGGTCTTCGTATATCATGTAAAGCCTCTGGAATTCAGACTCTGAATGAGACAGAGATGACTGCAGTTTTTAAAGTAGCATGACATGGTGTTCAAGTTCCTGTTCTGGGGAGATTATTCTGATAGCAATGTGGTGGAAGGCAAGATTGAAGCCCAACTAGTCTGTTAGGTTACTAGTTCTATGAGTAGGTCAGAGAAGATGGAGACTGACTCTTAGTAGGGGCAGGTTTGGAGAAGCAAGCATAATTTGAGAAGTATTGAGCTAGTCAATGAACAAACATTAAGTGAATGCCTACTATTTGCTAGTGACTATTCTTTGTCTTGAGAGGTGAAATCCACAGCACCTGGAGCTTGATGGGATGTGTCAGTTATTGCACAGAGTAACTAACAATCCGCTAGTGGAATAGGAGAAAAGGGAGAAGAACTGCAAAGGCTATTTGGAGCAGATGGAATTTGAGTTTGGTCATGAATGATGGGGAAACTTTTTAGAGGCAGAGACTGAAGAGCAAGAGTACAGCTGGCTAAGCAGACCTAACAAGTTGATCCAGGGCTGGGACGTTCCAGGTTGGAGGGTGTGAGGCCAGCTTGTCTAAGTGAGTACTGGGGTCTTTCTGCTGGTAATGGGAAATGAAGCTAATCTTTAGATAAGTCATAGATTGGGAAGACTTTTGAGAGGTAGGATAAGGCCTTTGGATTTTATTCTGAATGCAGTAAATGGTCACTGGGACATTTCATTTCATGACAAATTCTAGATCACACTTAATAGAATATGTAAAAATGAGATGAAGACCATGTACTGTAGGGTGAATCCAGCCCTATTTTAAGTAGATACTTGACTTAAAAATAAACAGTATCAGATAACAATTATTCAATGATGTCTCTTATGAACATTTAGGGTATTTTTGGTAGACCGAATCAAGCTGTTTATAATTCACACAGTGTATTATTATCTAGAACAAGATCATATATTGTCCCAAGACCTGTCTGTTTTTCTTCTATGTTAAGGACTTTGTATGGATTTGTTAGATTGAATGACAAGACAGTTTGATAGAAAATCTACTTTTACTTTTCTGAATTACTACATTATGTTATTTTGTCTCTCATTATGAATGTCTATTTCATATCAAATGCTAGTTACATTTCAAAGAAATCATTTGCATTAAATCAAATACCGCATTATTCTTCCTGTTCTAAAATCATAAAACAGTTATTTAATCAGAAAGAAGACATTGCCAATTTTAGAACTTTCTTGTCTTTTAATTTGCAATTTATACATTCCTGCTAATAGCTCATTCAGTTCTATGCTAATATAACTAATGATTTAACAACATTTGGAAATCAATTTTAAGACTAAGATTGAAATGGCACGTTTATATTTCTATGTAATTTCTACCTAACGGTGTTTAGACTGATTACTGCATGTAATGTAGTGGCCTATACCTTTAAGCAAATGTATCAATTATTTTTTCTAAAACCTAATTCAGAACTCATTGCTTCTAGGAAGCCTTTAAGGACTAATTGTTGGCACGTGTTTTTTCCTTATTCTGAGTACCACCTCGGAATTTAGTCATTTTCTGCTTCTCTAAGTCATACCTTTTATTTAGCGGGCAGCAGGCAGCAATCACATAGGTTCATCAGTAGTGTTTAAGACTAACCCCTCCCTCCACCACACAACTGCAAATACACAGAACATTTCATCACTAATAACTCCAAGGGACAATAGAAAGGATAAACATAGGCGATTTGAATGTCACTTCTGGGTAAAAATATCTTGTCAATTATATTGAGTCCATTATAGAACCTAAAGAGGAAGCATTTAATGCATTTCTCATGCCCTCTACCAAGTTCAAGGCAATCCTGAGCTGGATCTTCAGAATTCGATTTCGTGGGAAAATGAGGGAGGAGAAACACTTTGGTTCCACGGGAGCAAAACCTTTGTTTTCCTCCCTAAGAAACAAAATGGATATCCAAATATTAAATTTGCCTGCTGCCCATTAATAACCTGCTCCAAGAGAGAAAGAGAGAGCGCAAAGGGTTGGCAGGGAATGTTGCCAGTTATCCATGACCTCAGGCAGTGGCCATTGCTTTGTGTTCTCCCCAGGGCTGAGGTTTCAGTGCTTCTGAGGTTGGTAGCAAAATATCTCAACCATTTGTAAAATAGGGCAGGCTCCTGCAGCTCAAAACCGATTCCGGTTAGAAGAATGATCGAGCTAGAAAGCACGAACATCATGGGGAAGGTAGGCTGCCAGCACGCCCGCGGCCCACGCTACCCCCTCACCTCTGGGCACCTCAGACATGTGAATGGAACTCGATGGGTTATTTTGTTAGACCTTTCATTTGTGGTGTTTGGCTCTTTTTCTAGATTTATCAGAGGAGCATTTTCTTTAGCCAAGTGTTCACAGGTCAATAACTACATAGCCTTATTGATCACACTCTCTACTTTTCTATCTATGATGAAAAACTCTTCACAGACTGTGTTTTCTTTGGTACGTTTTGCACAAAGTGTCAATCTTTCCGAAATCCTTATATAGAGAGTATATGTATTTTTTTCCCTTTTAAAATCATTTCATAATGTGTCAATTCTTCTGTGATCCACATAAACAAAGTAATACTTGATGGGTGATGGAAAACTAAGAAACAGCAATCATAATACAGCTTACAAATGGGTGTATGAACATGGCATTCTTGGGCTATGCTGTTTACAGAGAAGTCAAAAATTCATGTTATAATCAGGTGCTTGACTTGAACCCATACCCCTAGTGATTGGAACTATAGTTCTACAATCTCCATTCTAGTGATCACGGTAACACTTTCGAGCTGAGAAAAGGCCATTTTTAAAGGTAACCCCCAAAGAGCCAACAGTTAGGTTGAAGTGTTAATTGTAGTGAGCCTGTGGCATGAAGGTCCTCCCCAGTAAACATCAGCCTGCAAATAGCATCACCAGTGCTGAGCAGCGGTGTTGTAGTACCACTGGAATGGTGGTAGAAGGATCTCTTCACCCCTAGACTACCATGGAAGATTGGAACCCAGGAATCCACGAAGAGAACGTGCAATTTCTATCTAGACAAAGGGAGCAAAAGAGAAAGAAAGGGAGTGGGGAGGGCGGGACTCTGTAGTTCAGGGGTCTGCAGTCTCTGTACCAGGACACCAGGAGACCTGACTCAGGGAAGAGGCTAGAAACCAGCAGAAAGAAACTAAAGAGCTACCTGGTAAGTCAGTGACTAGGAACAAAGACATCTTCAAAATAAGCTGAGCATTATCTATTAGTTATCCCTGAAATATATTCTGGTCATATACTAAGCTGCAGGGACAGACATGTGTCTTGGGAATTACCAAAAGGGAGAGAAGCATAGCCAATATGCATTCTTCCACCTTCTCCAGCAATAACCGGGCTTATCACCTCCTGTTCAGCACTCAGACTCTTTCTCTCTAGACGTACCAGAAACACTGTGATCCTAGACTCCTGCTGGAGAATCCAAGCAACTTCTAAAGAAACATCTGATTTACAACTCTTCAGCATGGGACGGCTGTACAAATAAGGAGGTCTTCCTAGCTGGTCTATCCTGAGAGAACTGGATTTGGGAAAGAGAAATGACCAGTCAAGGCTTTTCAAGAACTCTAGACCTGTACAGGATCAGAGAGTGGATCTTTGGTGGCCTGAGAACATTTGCACCCACTTTAAGGTTGCTTGTGGTACATGCAGGCTAAATCAATACATGAAGAGTACTACTGAGTTTCAAAAACAAAAGAACAGTCTCATGGTATAGCCCAGGAAGAAACTTCCTTACCTGAAAGCCTGAATGGGTGAAAGAAAAATGAATGAATCAGGAACAGAAAGGTGGAATTTGAGGCTTTATGGCAACAGGTCACAGGTATGATTTTAATGGACTCTCAGTTTTCAAACATAAGACTAAAAGAGAGAATAAAAGACATGAGGGAGAGAAAGGGAAATGAACCAGAGTGCATGCACAGCCTTCTCTCTCTTGTTACCTCTACCAAATGAACCAGGAGAGGGGGTAATTGAGGGCCTCCATTTAACCATCATGGGCAATGTTAACTTGGGCAGCCAGTGTTTACTGTAATATATGTAAGGAGTAACTGAACTTGACATTGACTTTGGTAGAGTTACATAACTACCCTTTTCCAATGAGGCTCCTCCTTGAAGAAATCTCACTTTTCGTTTCAAAAACTGAATTCTTTTGATCCCCCAAATCCTCAGAATTTTGCAAAAAGATATTTTTGAATCTCAAAGGGCTATTTTTAATTAAATTCATCAAACATAAATATTCTAAAGAGGAAGTTATGGCATGGAATAAATTTTGGCAAATAATTTTGTCACCACCTACTATACTGGTTCTTCATATTAATTCCATGTATGCATTACACTCATGCTCATATGCATGCATTCTAGTTACAGAAAAAATTCCTTAATTGTATATATTTTTAAATGTTAATTCTTGTAAAGAATTGAAAAGTCACAGCTCAAAGGACAGTAATTACTTCAAAAAATTTTTTTAATTTGTGGAAATAATGAATCATATAAAAGAGTTCATCTCTGCTATTATTATATGACTTTTTGTAAAAAAATGATACTCTTGTAAGTCATAGCTATGGAAACTATAACCTGAAGCAAAGTATTTCCTTAAAATTATCATTATAGGAGGGAGATCTTCCCATAAATTGTTAATTGACATTTTCTGCCAAATCATCTTTGCAAACGACACCCAGGAGTCTTAAATGTAGTCAATATATCCTCATATTCAGAATCTGCCAATCTGCAGGTAGTGAGCTTCTTGGAATGTGATTAGAGACTAGTTATTGAGAGGTGGAAATACTTAGGTAGACACCCTTGCTACAGGCAGACCAGGAGCCAGCATTTCTCAAGATCAAACTCCAGGTTGAATTCATTGTTTTCACCTAAGTTGCTGCCTTCAGGTTTTTGTGGTTTAATCCAAGGATATTCTGAGTCAGCCAGCCCCCTGTATTGAGTACTTGCTGTGTGTGGTGTCCTCTTCTAGGGTCTTCGGGAAATGAAATAATATTTCCAACAGCTATAAAAAAATAAGCAGGGTCAAGCAGGTCCTAGTTAAGAAAGGGAATTTTATTTTATTTTTCCTTAGGTCTTAAGGAATCTAGATATTGATATTTCTGTTTGTCATAGTGAAGAAAGAGGATTTTTATATTGTAGAAGCAGGTTAAGAGCTAAGCAGAATATATCTTAAAGTATTCCCCAAATGAGAATGATTTGTATCTAGTTATATATTCATCTCTGGGTCTCTCCATTTTCTTATCTATATGCTTTAAATAAAAGTCCTATTTAAATACCTAGCTTCTTGTCAATTTTGCTACAAAAAGATATATTGGATGATAAAGAATAAGTGTCCTCAGAGGCCAAGAAACTGTTGATAGCAGGAAAATGAGGCATCCTCAAGAGAAAGGTGTAGTCAGAGGATCAGAGTTGGGGATAGAAGAGTGTATTTCCTTCTGCAAATGCAAAGTTTTTTTCCATGGCCAGCTTTCAAGGTTAGGGTCTGATTTTGTGGTAGTGATTTTTTTTAATTGATTTTATATAGTGTGAAGAACTGTGCTAGGTTCTTGGAACATGAAATAGATAAGACTTAGGCATTGCCCTAAGGGTGGTCAAGTTATCTTGATTAATTGGATTTTTTTTTTTTTGAGATGGAGTCTCACTCTTGTTGCCCAGGCTGGAGTGCAATGGTGTGACCTCGGCTCACCAAAACTTCTGCCTCCTAGGTTCAAGCAATTCTCCTGCGTCAGCTTCCCGAGTAGCTGGGATTACAGGCATGTGCCACCATGCCCAGCTAATGTATTTTTAGTAAAGGCGGGATTTCTCCACATTGGTCAGGCTGGTCTTGAACTCCTGACCTCAGGTGAACCACCTGCCTTGGCCTCCCACAGTGCAATTTGACTTTATTATCAAGGAAATATTGATTTGCAGGGCAATTGTCATGTCATTGTGTCAAAATGTAAAGTGACTATTTAAAAATAGCAATAATATTTATAATCACACCTTACCTATTTTCTACCCCTCTTTCCACTTCTTACTACTCCTATTCATGGGGCAAAAATGGGGCGGAGCCAAAAGTAGGAAAAGAGGCACTAACTTTTTAATTTTAAAAGCTTGAAATATGGTGGCTAATTTTTAAGGCCATGTAAAACTAGCTGTTTCATTGTAATTACATCTAAATGGCTGCATGAAATTGTTTACATGGAACTTTCTTGGCCTCCTGACTCACAGGTTTCAGTAGAAATAAGAGCTGTCAGCCAGGTCATCTGGGTTTTCCAGAAGAAATGATTCAGAGCTGTGGTTTCCAGCTGAGGGAGGTGTAGTACCATTGACTGATTTTGCAAATACTTAATGTTGAAAAAGTTAATGGTTGCTTCTGCTTTAAATCTAGAGCAACCTTGGAGAAGAAAGGTTTCACCTACGATTTCTCTTGCTTGATTTGATTAGAATCTCAAATGAGATCAACAACTGATTCATTGACTTGATTGATAGTTCCTAAGGGTTACTTTTGGCCAAATGGCTCTGTGCACTTCCGATTTAGAAGATAAAATAGACTTGATCCTCTTTTAAACCTATAGACCAAGGCAGGCATTTTGACTTGTGTGTTCATGCTTGGCCACACACTGAATTGTAATCAACTACTCAGGCAGTTCCTTTCAATGTAGTGAGATGTGACATCCCAAATGACTCATCTTCCCAGTGTAGAATTCCCCAAAGTATGTGCTACAGAACATTAGTGCCATGAGCTTTTAGAAACTATTCCATTAAAATTTTTTTGGCTAAATGAGTATGGAAAACCTTGGTCTAAACAATGTGGAATGGATTTATTTACTGCAGGATTTCTCAAAACTTCAAATAGGGTAGTGAGGGAAGTGCGTTATCTCTGAGTCCTAGCTCTACCTCTTTGTAACTTTTACCTTGAGTAAGTGATTTAATCTTTCCAAGGCTTAATATACTTATCTGTAAAATGAGGATACAAATACCTATGGCACATAATTGGTCAGTGGATTAAATAAGATTAAATAGCCAAAGCTGTAATTTTTGCCGTTTGTTTTGGGGTGTATTTTGTATCACTGTGTTTCTATGTCATACAATTTAGGTTATGTTTTGGCATACCAAAATGTAGATTCAATTTTATTTTAAATTTTTTAAATATATTTTTTATTTAGTTTAGAGAAAGGGTCTTGCTGTGTCACCCAGGCTGGCATGCACTGGCATTATCATAGTTCACTATAACCTTGAACTCCTGAGCTCAAGTGATCCTCTCACCTCAGCCTTGTGAATAGCTAGGTCTACAGGCATGTGTCACCACACCTGGTCAAAGGACTTAATTTTAATTTGCAAACAAAGCAGAGGTATTGCTGAGCATTTCAAATTCTACTTAATCACTCTTATATTAGATGCCCCATTGGAAATCACACAGCAAATCTCTGGGAATTATCTGATCATTTAATGTCCATTTTTATGTGACCTTAGTATTATCCTATACTGGTCATTGATTTTTCTATTGGAATTCTATAGACCTTCAAATGGCCTTGCACTAATGATGTCAATGTGTTTTAAAATATTGGAAAGGTAAAGCAGTGCTTCCTACATACAGTGCATGCTCTTGCTGAGAAGCTGAATCTCATCAGAGGCCCTGTTCTTTGATCTCGTATTACACTGAATTGAGTTGCCCGGATTACTACTCAAGAGTCATCCGGGTATCTGAACTCTGAGTTTCCAGCCATTTACCTTATTTATTGTCACATTATCCATCTTCATCAGGGTACAATAAACATCTTTGCAGAGGACACTATCTTGAAAATAGTTCAAGTATTAGTTTCAGCCCAAGAAGAACTTGAGTAAATCATACCTTTTCTGCTCTTCAGAACCTATCAGTCTATTTCATAGGAGATCCCATTTCAGGCAGAGAGGACTTTATATATCCTTCAATTAGTACTTTCTAAGTGTGCCCTTTGGAATGAAGAGAGAATTGTGACTATAGATAAGAAACCTAGTGATACACCATTGTTCTCCTCATCATGCTCACTCTCTTCCCCACGACTGCAAAATATAGGCATTACATTTTTAGTTATTATATGAAGATTCTGAAAAATGGTGGCATATAAGTCCAGCTCCTTTTTTGTACACAACTGTATTAGATATGAAACCTAGGTAAGAGCTAAATAGTGTTTGTTGTATCCTATTAGGGATATATAATATCAAAGATGGAGTGTCTCATCCACCTGTGGGACAAGCAGGTTTTAGTCAAGATATTCAGGGAGGTTATAGGCTTCGTGTGGCAGGATAATGGTCTCTTCTAAGCACACAGCTTATGTCAGTCATAGTGTACTGAGGACACCTCAAGTGCCAAGTCTATATGGCAAGCTCTAAGCTCTAACAAGTAGCACAGAGGACCTCCGTCCTCAAAAGTTTATTTATAATACCGGGACATTCAAATGAGGAAAGGCAAAAATAAGGCAACATATAACTGCAAGGTGCATCAGCAAATGCTGCAGGAGGTCAGAGGAGAAGAGATGCTAGTGGGCTGTAGACAGACAAAATGACTTTCTTGGAAGAAAATAGTCATTGGAAACTTTGAACCAGGGTAAGATTGGATTGGGCAAACAGAGAAGGAAAGGACTCCTGGAAGTAGGAAAGGAGTGGCAAAGAGCCGAGTAAGTGAAGAACCCAGTAAAACAATGGCTATGAGTGAAGTGGGTTAAGAAAATAACAAACACGGAGAGGATCCAAGATGGCCGATTAGGAGGAACTCGAGATTGCAGCTCCGAGAGAAAGCGCAGAGGGTGAGTGGATGCCGCATTTCCAGACAGATTTTTACTGCCCACACACCAGGAGATTCACAGGTGGAAGAGCATCACAGGCGGAAGAGCACCACAGGTTGTCAGCACTGCTGGCTTGAGCAGCGCAGCCGCTAGGCCTGCGCCCTGAGGCAGGGAGCAGTGGCTCCTTCTGCAGAGTGAGTGTGACCGAGTCCCCTGTAAGCCAGCAAGGGGAGCTGAAACAGGGAGTCAAGCCAGGAGATTCCCCGGGCAAAAACGCGCCATAAATCTCAGAGCCGCCGCTTCGGCTGACGCAACGGTTCACAGGGTAGTGGATTTTTACTGCCCACAGACCAGGAGATTCACAGGCGGAGGAGACCCACGGGTCACCAGCGCTGCTGGTTTGACTGGTGCAGCCGATCAGCCTGCGCCCTGAGGCAGGGGCAGTAGCTCCTCCTGCAGAGTGAGTGAGACCGAGTCCTCTGTAAGCCAGCAACTGGAGCTGAAACAGGGAGTCAAGCCAGGAGATTCCTGGGCAAAGAAAGTGCCACAGGAAACACAACTGAACTCGGGTCGGTCCAGCTCTGTGGGGGAGGGGCGTCCTCCATTAGGACACACCCTGCAGTTCCCAGGGCAATTTGCCATAACCAAGGCAACCCGCCACTACAGAGACTCCATCACTACAGGGGCGGGCCAACATAGCGGAAGCAGTTCTAACTACACCCATATAAACAGGACTGCAGGGAAGTTCACAAGTAAGCTGGGAAGAGCCCACAGCAGATCAGCGAAGCCTCTACAGGCTGAGTGCGACTAGGCTGCCACCTTGTGGGCAGGGAAAGCAACAGCAAGACAGCGGAAAATCATAAAGCTCTAATTCCCTGGAACAGAACACCTGGAGGGAAGAAAAAGGGGGTTTATGAGTTCTGCTGCTGCAGACTTAAAATTACCAAAATCAGAAAGACAGCAACTACAAAGTCGATAGGCAGATAAATCCACAAAGATGGGAAGAAACCAGCGCAAAAAGGATGAAAACACCCAAAATCAGAACACTTCTCCTCCTACAAGAGAGCACAACTCCCCACCAGCAAGGGAACAAGACTGGATGGAGAATAAGTGTGATGAAATGACAGAATCAGCTTTCAGAAAGTGGATAATAAGAAACTTTCGTGAGCTAAAAGAACATGTTCTAACCCAATGCAAAGAAACTAAGAACCTTGAAAAAAGACTTGATGAAATGCTAACGAGAATGGACAACTTAGAGAGGAATATGAGTGAATTGATGGAGCTGAAAAACACAACACGAGAACTTCACGAAGCATGCACAAGTTTCAACAGCCGAATGGACCAAGCAGAAGAAAGGATATCAGAGGTAGATCAACTCAATGAAATAAAACAAGAAGGCAAGATTAGAGAAAACAGGGTAAAAAGGAATGAACAAAGCCAACAAGAAATATGGGACTATGTGAAAAGACCTAATCTACGTTTGATAGGGGTACCTGAATGTGACGAAGAGAATGCATCCAAGCTGGAAAATACTCTCCAGGATATTATCCAGGAAAACTTCCCCAACCTAACAAGGCAGGCCAATATTCAAGCCCAGGAAATACAGAGAACACCACAAAGATATTCCTCTAGAAGAGCAACACCGAGGCACATAATCCTCAGATTCACCAGGGTTGAAATGAAGGAGAAAATACTAAGGGCAGCCAGAGAGAAAGGTCAGGTTACCCACAAAGGGAAGCCCATCAGACTCACAGCAGATCTCTCAGCAGAAACCCTACAGGCCAGAAGAGAGTGGGGGCCGATATTCAACATCCTGAAAGAAAAGAACTTTCAACCCAGAATTTCATATCCAGCCAAACTAAGCTTCATAAATGAAGGAAAAATAAAATCCTTTGTGAACAAGCAAGAACTCAGAGATTTCATCACCACCAAACCAGCTTTACAAGAGCTCCTGAAGGAGGCACTACACATAGAAAAGAAAAACCAGAACCAGCCACTCCAAAAACACACGAAATGGTAAAGAGCATCAACACAATGAAGAATCTGCATCTACCAAAGGGCAAAACAGCCAGCTAGCATCAAAATGACAGGATCAAATTCACACATAACAATATTAACCCTAAATGTAAACGGACTAAATGCCCCAATCAAAAGACGCAGACTGGCAAATTGGATAAAAAGCCAAAACCCATCAGTGTGCTATATCCAGGAAACCCACCTCACATGCAAGGATACACAAAGGCTCAAAATAAAGGGATGGAGGAAGATTTACCAAGCAAACGGAGAGCCAAAAAAAGCAGGAGTTGCAATTCTCATCTCTGATAAAATAGACTTTAAAGCAACAAAGATTAAAAGAGACAAAGAAGGACATTACATAATGGTAAAGGGATCAATGCAACAAGAAGAGCTAACGATCCTAAACATATATGCACCTAATACAGGAGCACCCAGATACATAAGGCAAGTTCTTAAAGACTTACAAAGAGACCTAGACTCCCACACAATAATAGTGGGAGACTTCAACACCCCATTGTCAATATTAGACAGATCAACGAGACAGAAAATTAACAAGGATATCCAGGACTTGAACTCAGACCTGGAACAAGCAAATCTAATAGACATTTACAGAACTCTCCACCCCAAATCCACAGAATATATATTCTTCTCAGCACCACATCACACCTACTCTAAAATTGACCACATAATTGGAAGTAAATCACTCCTCAGCAAATGCAAAAGAATGGAAACCATAACAAACAGTCTCTCAGACCACAGTGCAATCAAGTTAGAACTCATAATTCAGAAACCAACCCAGAACCGCACAGCTTCATGGAAAATGAACAACTTCCTCCTGAATGTAGACTGGATAAACACTGAAATGAAGGCAGAAATAAAGATGTTCTTCGAAACCAACGAGAATGAAGACACCACATACCAGAATCTCTGGGACACATTTAAAGCAGTCTCAAGAGGAAAATATATAGCAATAAGTGCCCACATGAGAAGAAAGGAGAGATCTAAAATTGACACCCTATCATCAAAATTGAAAGAGCTAGAGGAGCAAGATCAAAAAAACTCAAAACCTAGCAGAAGACAAGAAATAACTAAGATCAAAGCAGAATTGAGGGAGATAGAGACAAGAAAAACCCTACCAAAAAATCAATAAATCCAGGAGCTGGTTTTTTGAAAAGATCAACAAAATAGACAGACCACTAGCCAGACTAATAAAAAAAAAGAGAGAATAACCAAATAGATGCAATAAAAAATAATAAAGGGGATATCACCACAGATTCCACAGAAATTCAAACCATCATCAGAGATTATTACAAGCAACTCTATGCACATAAACTAGAAAACCGGGAAGAAATGGATAAATTCCTGGACAGTTGCCTCCTCCAAGGCCTAAACCAGGAAGAAGTCGAAACCCTGAATAGACCAATAACAAGGGCTGAAGTCGAGGCAGCAATTAAGAGCCTACCACCCAAAAAAAGCCCAGGTCCAGATGGGTTCACAGCCGAATTCTACCAGACATACAAAGAGAAACTGGTACCATTCCTAGTGAAACTATTCCAAATAATCCAAAAAGAGGGAATCCTTCCCAAATCATTTTATGAGACCAACATCATCCTAATACCAAAACCCGGCAGAGACTCAACACGAAAAGAAAACTACAGGCCAATATCCATGATGAACATAGATGCAAAAATCTTCAATAAAATACTGGCAAGCCGATTGCAACAGCACATCAAAAGGCTTATCCACCATGATCAAGTAGGATTCATCCTGGGGATGCAAGGATGGTTCAATATATGCAAGGCTATAAATGTAATTCACCACATAAACAGAACCAAAGACAAAAACCACATGATTATCTCAATTGATGCAGAGAAGGCCTTCGACAAAATTCATCAGCCCTTTATGCTAAAAACTCTCAATAAACTAGGTATCAACGGAATGTATCTCAAAATAATAAAAGCTATTTACGACAAACCAACAGCCAATATCATACTGAATGGGCAAAAACTGGAAGCATTCCTTTTGAAATCTGGCACTAGACAAGGATGTCCTCTCTCACCACTCCTATTCAATGTAGTACTGGAAGTTCTAGCCAGAGCAATCAGGCAAGAAAAGGAAATAAAGGGTATTCAATTAGGAAAGGAGGAAGTCAAATTGTCTCTATTTGCAGATGACATGATTGTATATCTAGAAGACCCCATCATCTCAGCCCAAAATCTCCTGAAACTGATAAGCAACTTCAGTAAAGTCTCAGGATACTAAATCAATGTGCAAAAATCACAAGCATTTCTATACACCAATAACAGACTTAAAGAGAGCCAAATCAAGAACGTACTGCCATTCACAATTGCTACAAAGAGAATAAAATATCTAGCAATACAACTAACAAGGAACGTAAAGGACCTCTTCAAAGAGAACTACAAACCACTGCTCAACGAAATAAGAGAGGACACAAACAGTTGGAGAAACATTCCATGTTCATGGTTAGGAAGAATCAATATCATGAAAATGGCCATACTGCCCAAAGTAATTTACAGATTCAACGCTATCCCCATCAAGCTACCAATGACCTTCTTCACAGAACTGGAAAAAACCACCTTAAACTTCATATGGAACCAAAAGGGTGCCTGCATAGCCAAGTCAATTCTAAGCAAAAAGAACAACGCGGGAGGCATCACACTACCGGATATCAAACTATACTACAAGGCTACAGTAATCAAAACAGCATCGCACTGGTACCAAAACAGAGATATAGACCAATGGAACAGAACAGAGGCGTCGGAGGCGACACAACATATCTACAACCACCCGATCTTTGAACAACCTGACAAAAACAAGCAATGGGGAAAGGAATCCCTGTTCAATAAGTGGTGTTGGGAAAACTGGCTAGCCACATGCAGAAAGCAGAAACTCGACCCCTTCCTGACACCTTACACTAAAATTGACTCCAGATGGATTAAAGACTTAAACATAAGACCTAACACCATAAAAACCCTAGAAGAAAACCTAGGCAAAACTATTCAGGACATAGGCGTAGGCAAGGACTTTATGACCAAAACACCAAAAGCATTGGCAACAAAAGCCAAAATAGACAAATGGGACCTGATCAAACTCCACAGCTTCTGCACGGCAAAAGAAACTGTCAATAGAGTGAATCGGCAACCAACAGAATGGGAAAAAATTTTTGCAGCCTACCCGTCTGACAAAGGGCTGATATCCAGAATTTACAACGAGCTAAAACAGATTTACAAGAAAAAAACAAACAAGCCCATTCAAAAATGGGCGAAGGATATGAACAGGTACTTTACAAAAGAAGACATACATGAGGCCAACAAGCATATGAAAAAATGCTCATCATCACTGGTTATTAGGGAAATGCAAATCAAAACTACATTGAGATACCATCTCACGCCAGTTAGAATGGCGATCATTAAAAAATCTGGAGACAACAGATGCTGGAGAGGATGTGGAGAAATAGAAACACTTTTACACTGTTGGTGGGAGTGTAAATTAGTTCAACCATTGTGGAAAACAGTGTGGCGATTCCTCAAGGACCTAGAAATAGAAATTGCATTTGACCCAGCAATCCCATTACTGGGTATATATCCAAAGGATTATAAATCGTTCTACTATAAGGACACATGCACATGAATGTTCATTGCAGCACAGTTTACAATAGCAAAG
The DNA here is from genome assembly GCF_030222135.1 of Aotus nancymaae. Taxonomy (NCBI): domain Eukaryota; kingdom Metazoa; phylum Chordata; class Mammalia; order Primates; family Aotidae; genus Aotus; species Aotus nancymaae. Next base: position 49,322,196 of record NW_026988432.1, on the reverse strand, counting down.
ACCTGGAACCAACCCAAATGCCCATCGATGATAGACTGGACAGGAAAAATGTGGCACATATACACCATGGAATATTATGCAGCCATCAAAAATGATGAGTTCGCGTCCTTTGTAGGGACATGGATGAACCTGGAAACCATCATTCTCAGCAAACTGACACAAGAACACAAAATCAAACACCACATGTTCTCACTCATAGGTGGGTGTTGAGCAATGAGAACACATGGACACAGGGAGGGGAGCACTATACACTGGGATCTGTTGGGTGGGAGTGGGGGGGACAGAGGCGGGGTGGGGAGTTGGGGAGTGATAGCATGGGGAGAAATGCCAGATATAGGTGAAGGGGAGGAAGGCAGCAAATCACACTGCCACTTATGCACCTACGCAACAACCTTGCATGATTTTCACATGTACCCCAAAACTTAAAATGCAATTAAAAAAAAAAGAAAGAAAGAAAATAACAAACACTTTGTGCAAGTAGCTTAGAGCAAGTTGAAGGAAAAAATTCTAAATCTATAATTTGGCTTTGATGGGTAGATTATGGGTGATATTGTAGATACTGTAGGGAAGACATGACTGTAGGAAAACAGAACCTCGGAAAATGGATTGGGTAGTTTTGTGCAGGAAAAGTTGGAAATGAAGTGTAAGGAGAGAGGTCACTGGGATGACCTAAGGGGGAGGTTACTGAAGACTTGGATAAGGGTCAAAGCAGGTGGGTGGACAGGAAATAACAGAGAAACATTAAAAGGAATATCCTGCAATGCATGGATGATATCCTGAAATGCTTAGAAAGCATAGTTTGTCAATGATGTGAAGAAAGTGTTACATTTGAAACATACATGAAATGCTGTAGAAGTTATGGAGTTTAGAATTATACTTGAGTTTGAATCCCAGCTTGCTTCTTAACAACAGAGATCTCAGGAAAATTATTAAATTATTTATACTTAAATTTTCCTAAATCTAAAATGAGAATAAAGTTGTTTATGTGAGGATTAAGCAAACTAACACATAAAATGCCCAACATGAGTAGGCACTCAAAAAACATTAGCCTCTGTTTCTCTTAGGTAATCCTAAATCATCCCACAGGGAGCTAGAAACAAGGAACTGGAAATCAGGTTCAAGTTCAGTGGCTAGAAGTGTAGTTCACCACTGTCCAAAAAGGGTGGCAGTCTGAATCATAAGTAAGGCCTGCAACTGTGTTGAGGGAATAACTAAATAAGGAAAAGAAGAAAAGGTGCATAAGATTTAGATGAAACTTAAGATGAGAAAAAAAAAGAAGCAGTACATAAAAAGATGAGCAGTATATATATGGTGTCTTTAGTATGATATTTAGAACCTAGTAATCACTCAGTAAAAACCAGTTGTTGTTATTGTTAGAGATGATCAAAGGCTTAAGAATGAACCCTGGCAAGAATAATGCCATGATCATGAACTGCAGTAAACTAAGAGGTGATCCTGTGTCCTAAGTTGCCAAAAGATTAGGATAGGACTGCAAAGCCATCTCATTCAAATGAAAGTAGTTGGTCACCTAAGTATTTGACCTTTGTAATTCTCATCTCTAATGAAAGCTCCATCTTAATTTAGGAACAAGACTACGTGATGTTCACATAACGACCTGAACTTTGAATGATGCATGATTGGTTAACCATTGCCAACAATACCTCTCCAGCCAATACCCAACCTGCCACAGAAAGAACAGAGAATCAGGGTCCTTAAAATAAATGCAACTGACAAGCTATTCTAACATAGAGAAAAATAGGAAACTATGAATTATCAAAAAATGTAATTCCCTGCGATGATTTTTAATAAAGCCAAATGCCAAATATTGGCTTTCCCTTTTGTTGGAAAATGAATAAACAGTTTTGCAATGACCTGGAGGCTTGGATAGAGAGAATAAATAAATTATTGACACATGAGGAGTAGACAATTCTCCATCCACTGTTGAGCTTTTCATATTTTGTGGAGCAGATGGTCTAAATAAAGCAGCCAAAAATAACAGGTGGGTTTTATTATATTAAGCCACTGAAAACACTCAGCATCTACAGTTTAAATCATGTTCAAAATATTAAGCCTTAAAATAACTTTTTGAAAATAATCTTTCATATTTTTAAGACACCTTTGTCCATCATTTATGATATCAAAGCACAGGGACCAATGTGTGTATGGAAACATATTTAGGGACAACAGGGGAAAGGCAGATTGAAAGAAACAGCCACTCTTCATAGAAATGGTTTTACCTAGGGCTGTTAAACCATGTGGATAGACTCTAACTGATATGGATAGTATCACCTCTTCTGGGGCCAAACAAAGCTTGGGTCTAAGTCACTGCTGTCGTAAGTCTGGTGGTTTCGTATGTCATACACATGGCCATTCAACATATGAACAGCAACTACAAATAACTCAAATACATTATTCCACCTGTAATTTGTCAAATGCATAACTTTAATTAGAATTCAAGCTGCAATCCAATAACACCTAACCTATATGCTATGCATGTGCCTTTTAATGTACACTTCTACAAGGAAGGAAAAAGAGTCTGCAAGGTGGGAAGAGATGAGAGAAAATACATTGCCTGGCTCCTCAGTGGAAACAATAGTATAGCTAGCTCTGTTCAGAAATTTTTTTTTGTATAGCATTCCTTATTAATTAGATACATTTGATGATTAGAGTTTTAAAAATAAAAATCATATCTTCTTACCCTCCTTCTCCAATCTCCCACTTCCCTGGAAAAACTACTATTCACATTTTCAAGAGTAACCTTCAGAATCTGAGCATGCACCTTGACAGTTGAAGTGCTCAAACCATTAAGCCTACAATGAATTTTAAGAATCTTTTACATTTATAAAACATCTTCATCCTTATTAAATAATTTAAAACCATAGGCACCTTCCTGGGTATGAAGCACGAATTACGAAAAATTGGATTATGTCTCCACTCAATGTTTGAAACTTGCTTTAAAAAAATTTCAACATTGCTTCATGGATCACTTTTACATGTACATGGAGATTTACTTTATACATGACCTTTCTTTAGGTATATCCCAGCTTATTTAACTATTCCCCAAAGGATTAGTATTTGTTACCTTCAAATGTCACTAACATAAAGCTCCAATTTATACCCTTGCTTATATGTGCACTTACTTGTGCAATCACATAAGTATTTCTAAGGAACTTATTGCTAGAGGAAGTCTTGATCAATCAAAGATTTTGAGGATTTTTATGTCAAGACCTCTTGGAATACCCATTTTCAAAATTTCCTCAATTTTCTTTTACTTTCAATAAGCCATACTACCTTTTTTTCCTCTTTAGATCTAAAGTGCCTATTTATTTAGGAGACATAAATGCCTCTTATTCTTTCATCGCAGGCTGGCTGTATTTGAGAATCAATTAATAATTATATACTTTTGTTGATCATATATGGGAAGAGGATCTGGTGAAAGAGAGAAAATAGTTTAAACTATAAGTCACGAGCTCAGATAAGTAGTGGCATTGTCAGTGGGAAAGGGAAGTAGTAATAATTAGGAGTAATAGTCTATCCTCATTGATAAACCACTTGATGTATAAATATGCCTTTTTGGCTTCGTCAAAAAATCTATCGTATGTAAGTGCAATATGAATACAGACGCTTGTAAAAGAAAATACAGGGGGTGGATATGTGGTGGTGGGATGGGTTAAGAGATAATTTCTGCCTGACATAAAAAAGGAAAGGTATGACAACTTGTTATTACGGTAGTTGCAATGAGCCTATATACACAAGAATAAACACAGGACTGAGAAAAATAAAGAAATTGATCCTTTACGAAGATCCTGAACAATTGGAAATAAGAGAGCTTTTTGATATGCAGAATACAGAGGTGGCAACTAGCTATGAGTGTCAAGGTGCTACCTCAGGCCTTGTCTCCTGAGTATCAATATATGTTACATGAAAATTGATGTAGAAGCAGACTAGAACTAGAAAGCACAGCAAGTATGAGCAAGGTCAGTCTCATGGCAAGGGACATGAGAAGGAGAATCTGGAACTCAGAAGATTCTTCAATTGCTTAATGCAATTGTCTGGTGCATCTGGACTCTGCAATGTGATTTCTTTTATATAGGTTTTAGACTCAGTGCAGCAAACATAGATGGGGCAAACAGAACTGTCCCCAAATAGTGAGCAATTGAAGCAAAGAAAGGTCACATCACTCAGCTACACTGAGGCTCATTGAACCAATTTCCCCTTAGCTGGGATCTCACTGTCCAGACCCACAGAATACTTCCTTTTTGTAAGTAATATTAGCATGGAGCCTAGATAGAGGATATTAACTATTGTTGGCTTATGTTTTACTAGTGTAGACTGAGTATTTTATGGTTTTGCAGATACATACACAGACACGCACTTGTACATGTGCATCCTAATTTAAAGCTACATAGAAAATTAACTGAGGAACAGACTATGAAGTCTTTGATCTTCCTTCTCATCAAACTTGCATCCCACCAACTTCAGGCCTGATGCAGCTATTCTTGGTGCATCAATATGACTGATTCCCAAGAGTTACTTTGGTCTACATGGAGCACTATTTTTATTCTTCCCATGTTTATACTTTTTCCAGGTGTCCAAGGAAATGATTGGTCCTTCTGTGACTGGCTTGTTTCACGAGTGTGTCTTACAGATTCATCCATGTTGTCACATATGACAGGAATTCCTTCCTTATTAAGGCCATATAACATCCCATTGTCTGTATGTACCTCATTTCATGTGGGCTAAAATAGAAGCAGAGAGTAGAATGGTAGGTGCCAGGGGCTGATGGGAGGGAAAATGGAGAATTGCTCAATAGGTGTAAAGTTTCAGATATCCAAGATGCATAAGTTCTAGAGGTCTGTTGTACAATCTTGAAGTACACTTAACCATACTGCATTGTGGACTTAAAAATTTTTTGCAGAGGGTAGATCCCATGTTAAGTATATTTACCGTAAAGAAAACCCCCCCCCCAAAAAAAAAAAAACCCAGGAGCATGAGAAAACTTTTGAAGACATTTATTACCTTGATTATGTTAACAGAAACAGGTATATTCATATATTCAAAGTCATCAAATTCCATACATTAAATATGTGCAGTTTTTGTATATCAATTGTATCTTGATAAAACTTTCAGTCAATCAATCCATCAGTCAATTGATATGTCCCTATTTATGTGCTTAAAAGACAATGGTAGTTAGGAAGGCAGGGATTAATTAAAAACCCTGAACAATTTAAAGGCAACTATTCTCCCCATATCAGTTTCTACTCTGCCCTGTCCATAATTGCCTGCCCACCACTGCCAGGCCGGCATTAGTTTCTAATCAGCTTTTTTTTGTGTTGACTTTTTGCGTGTGCTTCACACTCCCTGTACCCCTAGTGCCAGAGCCTCCACAGAAAATCTGTGCTTTTCCATTGCTGCTCAAAGATCATCCCTTCTTTTTTTCATACTACAATGGTTTAGAACCTTAAAATCTTGCTTATGTCAATCATTACTCTCACTGTAGCTTCCTTTCTTCTGACCTTCCCTTCCTCCTTTTTCCATTCATGGTGGTTAAACACACACACTCTAGGGTAAGATAGCATTGGTTCAATCTTGGCTATATCTATTAGACAGTAGTGTAATTTTGGTTATTTACCTTTCTGAGGCTCAGTTTCCATATCAGGAATTCAGGAAGAGTAAATAAGTTGCTCATTTTGTGTGAGGATTAAAATGTGATAATGCATATCAAGTGATTGGCACAGCATCTGGCACCAGTATGCAGTAACAAGATTAATAACTAGCCATATTATTTATTATTCTTGTTACTATTAAGCACCTTCTATTTTCGAGACACTGTGTAATGTACCAAAAACACAAAGTTAGCTTATTATTTAAATAAACTATGGTTCCTTGAGAAAGTTATAATTTGGTCAATGTTTCCAGCTAGACTTTATTCTTATTCCTGATGTGAACACCTGGAGAGGTTTCTAGCTACCTTAAAAAAATTTGAACAGAACTAGAACCTCCGAAGTGTGTTGCTCATATTTTAAATCTATAACAAAAGTTTGTTTTATACAGGGTACGACATGATAAAAGCATCCCAGTCTTTTGGACATATAGTCAAGCTCCTAACTCCATATTTCTCTTCTTGTGTGGGCAGAGAAAAAGCTCTTTAGAACCACATTTATTGTGTTTTACGCATAGTCATATCTCTAATATCAGGACAAATGATTCTATCCTCCTCTACCCCAAGTTTTCTTGGGCAGAGGTGGTTGGAAGAATTGGAAAAATGATCCAGTGTTCTTAGTTCCTACAATCAGTCTGTTCTAAGCTTTTGATCACTCCCAGGGAAAGGAAGCCACTCCTACTGAGAACAAATTGAGAAAAAAAGCTTTTCACCTCCAATGAAATAAGGAAGTTTTCACAGCTTCAAACTATAAGCACACCTACCAAATACTGCAACAAATATTCCTATATTACAGAAGCATTCAACCTGTTAGGTCTCAAAGGAAAGATCTCTGAAAAGATCTCAGGGTAGATGTAAGGCTTCAAAGTAGAAATTATAAGACAATGGATGAAGAAAACAATTGACCTGCCACAATTCAGAGGAGATATAAGAGAAAATTAAATCATGTGAAAGTCATATTAGGAAAAAAATGATAAATGGAAACAAGAACGATTGCTTGGAAGTTGGTATGTATGAAAGAAACAGAGATGCTGTCTATACATAACTGGTATCTCTGATGAAGTATATGGAAAAATGGAGCAATTAAAATTATAAAGCAATATTACAAGTGAAAATATCACAGAAATCAGAACAAATTCAAATCTGCAAATGAAAAGTATACTCTGAAAGTTTGAGACTGAATCATCTGAGACATTTTGTGAAAGTTACTGTACTTCAACAATGCAGAAAAACATAATGTGAATGCTATGGACTGAATGTGTCCCTTCTGAAATGTACACACTGAAATCCTAATCCCCAATGTGATGGTATTAGGAGGTGGGACCTTTGGGAAGCAATTAAGTCATGGAGCTGGAGCCCTATGAATGGGATTAGTGCCCTTATAAAAAGACAAGGGGCCAGGAGAGGACACACGAGTGGGTACTTGCTTTATCTCTCTCTGCTCTCCCTCATCAGAAGGTACCAGGGTAAGAAGACCATCAGCAACCAGGAAAAGTGCCCTCACTAGATACCCGCCAGGATCCTTTGGTGTCTTAATCTTGGACTTTTTATGCTCCAGATGGTGAGAAATAAATCTCTGTTGTTTAAGCCAATCATTGTGTGGTATTTTTGCTAGAGTAGCATAAACTGACTAAGACAATGAGCACGGGACAAGAAAGGCAAAAAGTGACAAATGGGAAAATCTGGTTGGCTACAGATGTCTCTAAGACAACATTCAATTACTGAAGACAGTAAACAGTATCTGAAAAGTCCTGAATGAGGGACCCAATAGTTTATACCATCTACTCTTTAAATAAAACACAACAGACATTTCCATGAAGTCAGCAACTTTGTTAACCACTTAGAGACCAAAGAATTCTTTAGTAGAATGATTTTATTACCAAAGTAGTGAGCATAGTACCCAAAAGGTAACCTTCAAACCCACATCTCCTCCCACCCTCCACACTCAATCAGCCCCCAGGGTCCATTATTCTCATCTGTATGTGTATTCCATGTTTATCTCTCACTTATAAGTGAGAATATGTGGTTTTTGGTTTTCTGTTCCTGCGTGTGTTTGTTTGGGATAATGGCCTCCATCTGCATCCATGTTGCTGCAAAGGACATGCTTCCATTTTTTTAATGGCTGCATGGTATTCCATAGTGTGTATGTACCACATTTTCTTTATCCAGTCCATTGTTGATAGGCGTCTTAGTTGATATCATGTTTTTGATATTATGAATAGCATTGTGATGAACATACAAGTGCATGTATCTTTTTGGTAGACTGATTTATGTATATAACCAGTAATGGGATTGCTGGGTCAAATGGTAGTTTTGTTTTACATTATTTGAGAAATTATACTGTTTTCTACAGTTGCTGAACTAATTTACATTCCCACCAGCAGTGTGTAAGTGTTTCATCACCTCTGTAACCTCACCAGCATCTGTTACTTTCTGACTTTTTATTACTAGCCATTCTTACTGGTGTTAAATGGTGTCTCGTGTGTGTGTGTGTGTGTGTGTGTGTGTGTGTTTGAGACAGAGTCTCATTCTGTTGCCCAGGCTGGAGTGCAGTGGTGCAATCTTGGTTCACTGTAACCTCTGCCTCCTGGGTTCAAGCTATTCTCCTGCCTCAGCCTCTGAAGTAGCTGGGATTACAGACGCACACCACCACACCCAGATAATTTTTTTTTTTGTATTTTTAGTAAAGATGGGGTTTCACCATGTTGGCCAGGATGGTCTCAATCTCTTGACCTCATGATCTGCCCACCTTGACCTTCCAAAGTGTCATTGTGATTTGTATGTGCATTTCTTTAATGATTACTGGTGATGAGAATGTTTCATATTTTTGTGGGCCACATGTCTGTCTTGTTTCAAAAAGCGTCTGTTCATATCCTTTGCCCATTTTAATGGGCTATTTGTTTTTTGGTGGCTGATTTAAGTTTCTTATAAAAGATATTAGACCTTTGTTGTATATACAGTTTGCAAAAATTTTCTCTCATTCTGTAGGTTGTCTGTTTACTCTGTTGATAGTTTCTTTTGCTCTGCAGAAGCTCTTTAGTTCAATTAGATCCCATTTGTCAATTTCTGCTTTTGTTGCAATTGCTTTTGGAAACTTAGTAATACATTTTTGCCAAAGCTGATATCCAGAATGGTGTTTCTTAGTTTTCTTCTAGAGTTTTTATAGTTTTCAGTTTTATGTTTAAGTCATTAATCAATCTTGAGTTAATTTTTGTATATGGTAAAAAGAAGTGGTCTAGGTTCCGTCTTCCCTGTGTGAATAGCCAGTTATCTCAGCATCATTTATTGAACAGGGAGTCCTTTCCCCATTGTTTGTTATTGTCAACTTTGTAGAAGATCAGGTGGTTATAGGTGTGTGGCTTTATTTTTGGGATCTCTATCTAGTTCCACTGGTCTACACGTCTGTTTTTGTACCAGTACCATGCTGTTTTAGATAATACTTTTTGCTCCATTACCTATCGATCTCTCTGTAAGAAGGTGTATGAAATGGTGCTCAGCAAATAATAGAGTAATTTGGAGGTGGTGAAAATTCATACGGTTTAAAGAACATGTTTTCTTTATACTTTTTGAACTGCTTGATTTTTTCCAAAGAAGCAACTATTAATTTTACACAAAAGGCATTTATTTAGCTTCAGTTCTAATAAGGTAGGAGAAGAAATGTGAATGGAAAGGAAATAAATCAGTAACTATCTACTCTTTTTCTAAAACAGTATAACTCAATCAGCGAATTCAAAATCAGTTTAAAGTCTGGTCACAGAATCATACTATTCTGTCCACATCTGTATATGTTTAATATTTTCCTCAAGACAAATTTTTAAAATACTCAATTTGTAAGCTATTGAATAAAAGGCCAAACTTTGGCATACAGATAGTCCCAGAACATCTTAATATCATGCCCAAGTTTCATTGTGAAAATAAAATGTCCTTTCCTTTTGTCTGGTTTGGCTGTTTCCCTTATTAATGACAAAAATATTAGAGTCAATCAGGGATGAAAATGATTACTTCTATAGCTTTTCATTTATAGAGGTGAATTTGTATATAATTTTTTTTAGTCAGAAAAAGCTAAGTTAAACAACCTTTATAGTTCTCATTTTAAAAAATGCTTTTCATTTGATTTAAAATCAGACTAATCCAATGGCAAAGTAACAAGGGGAGTAAAATTATGACAGCTGAGGTTGGGCAGGCAAGTGAATTTTGATGTGGTATCTGAAGCTAAAACCGTGTTATAAAACTCAGGTGATTTTATTTGTTTTAGTGGAAATACTAAGCATTTATTTGCCTCTCATGAAAAGTGTTTTATTACTATATTACAGAATTTTAGTAATGTCCAACAACCTTTTGTGTGCCAAGAGAAAGAGAGAGGGAGGGAGAGGTAAATACAAATTTTTATAAAAAGAGCAAACAAAATATTTGTCTCTGTTTTGCAAAACCATTTAAAGTTCATTGAGTTCCCTTTATTAGCTAACCCAGTGTCACAAACAAAATACAAGGGAGAAGAGTGTAATGTAATTTTCTGAGGTCATATAATGATCAGATTCATGAAATGCTGAAATGGAAACTTTACTGTCCTGACTCTTTTTCCTTGTAGTCAAGCAATGAAAGGCAAGAATGTTTGAAGTGACAACGTCTGACCTTATTGGGTCTGAGTGTTATAGTAAATGTGATGTTAGGGAAGAGAATAGAAAATATTGTATCTTCTATTTTCTTCAAAAGGTTTTAAGAAGGGCTTACCAAGTCCCTGCTCCATCTAAGGAGTGATACTAATATATTTAGGCAGATACAACTCCAGTTTCTCCAGGATGATGGTTTTTAACTTGGGGACCATGGATCTATTGAACCAAGAATAAGTTTCAGAGGATCCATGAAATTTTTACATTTCTATTTTTCTATACGTATGATTTATAGAAGAGAGGATCAGAAGAACAAATGCTCTAGGAGTTATTTATCTTAATGATATTATAAGAAGCAAATAATTTTTTAAATTACACAAATATTAATTTTTTGGAAATGGCATCCCATAAAATTTTGGAAACCTTTAGATACTAAAACAGAACTTGTTCTATACGTTTTATGAACCTACAAACTAGATTCTCCCAACCAAGAACATTCATCAGCTTGACCTGATTACAACATACCTCAAAAATCCCCGTGTACATACGTCTGCTGGGCTGGTGAACACATTCTCCGACTCTTCAAGTTTTATGCACAGTAGTAGAGGCTAGAAGAGGAAGCACAATTTGAATCCCAGGTGAGTCTTTCCCAATTCCCCCACAAACAAAATGCAGTTAACATTTATAGAAGAGAACAGTACTATTGAATTCTTTTGGAATTTTAGTAAACCATTGTATGAACCATGATACTTTTTACTTCTTCTCTTATAAAACTTATTTCTTAAAAGCCAGAAAATAATAACGTATAAATAAATAATCTATAAATCAACTTTATGGGTTTCAGGTATGAAGGGAGGGTTAGAAAGCCCACCAGCTAGAGGTTTTTATATATCTCAAACGAACATCTCTTAATCACATGTAAGAGCATATTAATGTACTAGTTCTCTTCAAAGTAGTATATCACTGAGTAATGGTCTTCTGTTGGCCTTTGTATTCTAATAAATGCTTCATTTTTCTCTTGTGATATTGACATGTGAGACTTTCAAACCTAACTGTAAGAATGTTAAGTTGGAGGAATAATAAACTAGATCACCTTTGGAGCCAAAAAATGATGTGATCATGGCCAAGAAAACATAAAGCTATAGTTTAGTGTTTTTGAAAACACTGAACTCTGTACTTCCATTTTTGTTCCTCAAGTACCAAAAGACATTTATTACATTCTCTGTTTGCTGCTCACTTATGATGGAGTATTAAGAATAAAAAATGGCATATCTCTTTTTCATTTTTTATTTGCAAATTGGACATGATTTGGTAGAAATGGGAGGGAAAAGAAAGGAACAAGTTAGTTATGTTCTTCTCTATCTCTACGTCTCTTGTCTTTCCAAATGTAAGAATATTGTCTTTCTAATTCCTTCTATTAAGTATGCCACTTTTGGATTCTCTATTTGTTCTTTCTTTTTAAAGAGTAGCTGACATGCTACTATTTTCATTCACATCTAGAAATATAGGAGACATTCTTCACTGAGAAAAATTCTCAGCTGAAAACCTTGAAGTAAAAATGCAGTTCTTCTAGACAAGATGTGACTACAACAGCAATTGACCTAACTGATAATATTCTAAGCCAAAGAATATGACAAATTACTGATGTGTATTGTTTTCTACCATTTAACAAGTGTTAGTATAAATGTGGAAACAATGGGGTTCCAATAGGTCAGGCATTGTTCAATGTTAATGCTGTCTATGAAATATTGTATCCTGCTTTCTATAAGCAGTGAAGGTGTTTGCTTTCTTTTAACACTCTCAAATTTATTAGGATATAGATTACCATGTGAAACACACTCATCATTCCACTAAGTTGCTATCACCAATGTGCCTAGAAGACCAGCACTATTAAGTCACTTCATATATCTTGGTGACCGAATGGTTGATCTTTCTCATTCCATTGACTCATGAAGAGACACTTGAAGTGAACTCTAAATTGGTACGCAACATGCTCTTGATTTATAGCAGCACCAAAACTTTATACTTAGGAGTTCTACACTGCAGAGGTACCTGTAACAATCATGTTTTTTCTAGAAAAGTAACTATGGCACATTGACAAGTCAGCAGAATCTCTTGTCCTCAACTCTTCTTTTTCTCCCCTCTTTCCTTCAACCCTTCAACTATTACCCAAAGTCCAACAGGACCACATTTTGATATTTTTATTTTGAAAGCATCGTCATTCTAAACTTTCTTTTTCTTTTTCTTTTTTTTTTTTAGATGGAGTTTCGCTCTTGTTACCCAGGCTGGAGTGCAATGGGGTGATCTCTGCTCACAGCAACCTCTGCCTCCCGGGTTCAAGCAATTCTCCTGCCTCAGCCTCCTGAGTAGCTGGGACTACAGGCATGCACCACCACGCCCAGCTAATTTTTTTTGTATTTTTAGTAGAGACGGGGTTTCACCATGTTGACCAGTATGGTCTCGATCTCTTGACCTCGTGATCCACCCGCCTCGGCCTCCCAAAGTGCTGAGATTATAGGCATGAGCCACCACACCCGGCCCATTTTAAACTTTTAAGAATTATCTTTATCACAAGCAGATAAGGTCCAGATTAAGATTAGTGGTGTGACTGTGGTATAATGGTGACATTGACAATATCTGTTTGCAAAACACATTTCAGCTAGTAAAGTTTTATCACAGGCATAATTATCTCATTATTACCAATAATCAGACTGGATCTCTAGGAGAGTAATTGACATGACCAATGTCATGCCAGACTGATTGGCAGAGCCATGATTTGGACTAGTTCTTTGAAGTCTAGTTATGTGCTCTTTCTAGTCACATCATATTGTGACTATGCAGACATTTTGTTCCCAAAAGCAACATTTTCAACAAGGAAAGAAGATATTATGAAGGATACATAAGGAGACAATGACAGCATAGATTTCAGCACTGCTACGTGACAGTGTGACAGAAAAACTCACTCATCTTTAAATCCCTCTTCAACTAGACTATAACAAATGTCTAACATTTTAACGTTAGTAATACATTCCCTTGAGCAAAGACTTATTTTTCATGCATACCCCTGTTAAAATGCAAATATTCCAAAAAGGCAAAAATTCAAGTGACGAAGAGAGTCAATTTGTTAAATTTATTTTTAATGCTGGGTGAGAAGAAATTGAACAGAGGCAGGTGAGTATTAAGTTTAGGAAGATTTGCTGTAAATGGGTCCTGCTAAAGGAAGGCAGTTCTGAGCATTTTGTGGCAATAGGGTTTTTTCTGGATTAAGTCTTGGCAACATTATAGTGTTAATGTGGGCCTTGAGTGTTTTTTTATTACTGTTTATTAGTCTTGAGTGTTTGTACTAGTGTTTCTTAACTGAGACGCTGAAAAGAAGCCAGATTTCCCTAGCAGCAGAGTCCAAGGGGAAAAAAAGGAAAAAATAATAAAAAGGACTCAGAAAAATTGTAAAATTATTCATCTGGGATGCTGTTTAGTGATCACTCTTACCCGCCTCCTCTTTCAATCATTCTTTCCACATTTTCTTGGGAAATTCCACTGTTCAGGAGAGAAGGTAGACAATAGGAACAAGGGAAGGAAACTATAGGCTTGGTGTATTACTCAGGGTTCTCCAGAGAAACAGAACCAATAAGGTAGGTAAATAGGTAGGTAGGTAGGTAGGTAGGTAGGTAGGTAGATAGATAGATAGATAGATAGATAGATAGATAGATAGATAGATAGATGACAGATAGATAGATGATAGTGAATTGGCTCACCAGAAATCATGGGGGATGAGAAATCCCAGGAACTGCCATCTGCAAGCTAGAAAACCAGAAAGCTGGGCATACGATTCAATCCCACTCTGAAAGCCTGAGAAGGGGCTGGGGGAACTGTTGGTATGAGTCCCAGACTCTGATGGCCCCAGAGCTAGGAGCTCCCATGTCCAAGGGCAGGAGAAGACGGATGTTCAAGTTCAAGAAGAGAGAGAGAGAATTCACCCTTCCTCTCTTTACATTCTGTTCAGGTCCTCAGTGAATTGGATGATGCCTGCACACATTGCTGAGGGTGGATCTTCTTGACTCAGGCTATGATTCAAATGCTAATCTCTTTACATAAACACATTTAGAAATAATGTCTTTACCATCTCTCTGGGTATTCCTTAGCTCAGTCAAGTTGACACATAAAATTAATTATCACACTTGAGGTCTGGAATAAGGTGGAAGAAGCAAGACTAAAGAAAGTCTGTTGAGATCTCTCTGAGATGGAATTATCGCACTGGTAATTCCTAGTCTTTTGAGTTACAGACATGTTTATATATTTGATAAAAGCAATTATTCCTCTCTCCAGAAGAATGTATATAACATGGCACAAAATTTTACACAGAATTTTGAAAGAATCATGAGCTGTCTGAACACCAAACATAGGCTACTAGGAGACCTATGGAACTTACATATTAAAAGTTGCACTAGATGCCATGATTCATAAATATAGAGACATCAATCTTTTTATTATCGTCACCTCAGTACCAAATATCATGTCCGAGCACATGGAGGGTCCTCAATGACTAATTTCTAAATAAACAGACTTCAATAGTAGTAGACATCAGTAAGAAAAGAAAAAATGACTGCTATATACAAACACGTGTTAATCTTAAGAAAAAATGATGAGGCTGGGAAACAATCTTCTTGGATATCTCAGTGTGTATGCATGATCTAGGCATTCTGAGTAAAGGAGATGGTTTCGCAAACATGCCCTAGAAGCTAGAGATGGTGTCTCCCTAAGGAAATAAACCCCTAGAGACATGCGAATTAACAAAGTCTCTTTCCTCTCTTTTGTTCACATTACAGGTTAGAAATCTTATCTTCTTCTTCTTTCCCAGGAGAAGATATGTTTAAATTGCAGAGTAAAGGTCTTTTTCTCTGTGAAGGAGAGTGACAGATGTGCCAGCCAATACATATAAGTTGCAAGTCTCATGATTTTGGGGTTCCTCCCTTGTGATGCAAGGCCATTGCATATGTAGGTAAGCATCTGGCTCTCACTGCATCAGCTTGTGGGGATTGGAGAATGGGAAACTGCTGCTGAGATGCTGCTTTGGCTACTGTTTTCCTGTAAGTAATAAACAGTCTGTGTCTCTTACACACAGCTTTGTTTTCTTTTGTCAGTACATGTATATAAAACCATGACAAGCTAACTTGTTATATCACTCATGGAGGTAATCACATTTCTGTTACAGTTTCAGACATAACATGAAGGAAGCCAGACATTAATAGAGAAAATTTTGTATGATCTCTCTTACATTCAGAAAAAGCAAAACTAATCTTCAGTGATAGAAGTCAGAGTTGTTTTTTCCTCTGGGGTATATGAACTGAAAAGAGAAACAGAAGTCTTCTGGAGTGTTTAAAATTATCTCTATATTGCTTTAGATGGTGGTTACATGAATATAAATATTCAGTTATCACCTAAGATTTGTGTAATGTCCTGCATGGATGGCTATACCTCAATAAAAATATTGCATAAAAAGGCCAACAGAAAAATGCCCTTTAAATTTCAGCAAGGTAAGAAGTTAAGTTTAAGAAGAGGGTATATGTCTCCAAAAGCTTTTTATGAGATACTTTACCCAACTTCTGTGACCTATTTTAACTGTTACATAGAATCAGAGTGTACCTTACATCACCCAGTTAATTATTCCTGCTACCAGAGCTAGGAAACCTGGAAGGCTTGTATATGGTTAATTTTATATGTGTTGACACGGCTAAACGTTGGGTTGGCCAGATATTTGACAAGATAAGATATTATTCTGGGTGTTTCTGTGGGATGTTTCTGGATGAGATTTACATTTAAGTTGATGGACTTTGAGTAAAGCGGAAAACCCTTTGTAATTTGGTGGCCCTCATCCAATCAGCCAAAGAAAGCCTGAGGCTGGGCACAGTGGCTCACACCTGTAATCCCAGCACTTTGGGAGGCCAAGGCGGGTGAATCACGAGGTCAAGAGATCGATATCATCCTGGCCAACATGGTGAAACCCCGTCTCTACTAAAAATACAAAAGAATTAGCTAGGCATGGTGGCGTGCGCCTGTAGTCCCAGCTACTCGGGAGGCTGAGGCAGGAGAATTGCTTGAACCCGGGAGGCGGAGGTTGCAGTGAGCCGAGGTCGCGCCACTGCACTCCAGCCTGATGCCTGGTGACGAAGTGAGACTCTGTCTTAAAAAAAAAAAAAAAGAAAAGAAAAAAAAAGAAAGCCTGAGTCAAACCAAAAGATTAGCTTCCCTTGAGCAAGAGAAAATTCAGCAGACTGCCCTCAGCTTTCACAGGCAACATCAGCTCTTCCTGATTCTATAGCAGATGGCCTCAGACTCGAACTGGAACATCAGCATCAGCTCTCCTGAGTCTCCAGCCTGCAAGCCCACACCCTGCGGATTTTGGACTTGCTGTCTTCCATAGTAATTGAGCCAATTTTTTATAATAAATATTTTTATACGCACTCACATACACAAAGCTGATCCCTGACTTACAATGATTTGACTTACGATTTTTTGACTTTACAATAATAAAAAAGCCCTACAAATTCAGTAGAAACTATGCTTTGAATCCCCATACAACCATTCTGTTTTTTACTTCAGTAAAGTATTCAATAAATCATATAAGATATTCAGCACTTTATTATATGATGGGCTTTGTGTTAGTTTTGACCAACTTCAGGCTAACACAAGTGCTTTGAGCATGTTTAAGGCAGGCTAGGCTAAGCTATGATGTTTGTTAGGCTATATGTATTAAATGCATTTTTTACTTATGATGGGTTTATCAGGATATTATCCCATCAAAAGTCAAAGAGCATCTGTGTATACACACACACAAACACACACACATATTCTACATATATATGTGCACATACACACACATACATACACACACCCTATTGGTTGTGTTCTCTTGAGAACTCTAATAGAGCTTATCAAGCTCGAAATTTCAATATCACCATTGCTTTTACTAATTATACAGCCTTGGCTGTCCTGTCTTATTGTTTCCAAATATGGCAGAAAACCACATCTTAATCCTTACTATATTCTGCCTAAAGTCCATTCCTTCCTTTTGATTAATCATCTCTACCTCTGCTTGTTTTTTACTGAAATAATAGGTGTGCATGGACAAAATCATGAAACCATACTGAGAATATCATGCGAGTGGGAGCTCAGAAGGGCCAAAACTTGGGATGTCATCAAAAATCAATGAAAGTTATTTAGAAATCAATATTATAACAGTATATTTTGTTTTGTTTTGTTTTTGAGACAGAGTCTTGCTCTGTCGCCCAGGCTAGAGTGCAGTGGCACGATCTTGGCTCACTGCAACCTCCTCCTTCTAGGTTCAAGCAATTCTGCCTGCCTCAGTCTCCTGAGTAGCTGGGATTACAGGCGCCCTCCACCATGCCCAGCTAGTTTTTGTATCTTTTAGTAGAGATGGGGTTTTGCCATGTTGGCCAGGCTGGTCTTGACTCCTGACCTCAGGTGATATGCCTGCCTCAGACCCCCAAAGTGCTGGAATTACAGGTGTGAGTCACTGCACCTGGCCGTAACAGTATCTTTAAACTAGTCTACTCCTTAATTTTCCCCTCTGGTTTCTGAATTTTGCTGTATTCTTCATCATATTCTTGCTAAATATGCTGTCTCCATTGAACATATGACAAGATACAGCATTATTCAATAGTGGATGAGGATTGGAATGTATAATTCTGGCTTCCTGATTATATGACCCTTTTATATCCATTTACCTCATGTCTTTAGAAGGCATACTGTATAGAATACATTTATTTTAGCTGAGTTTTATATCCAGTAACAGCTATTAAATTTTACATTTAATCCTAACTGGACTAGTTCCAAATCCATAAGGACTAAACACATTTCTCAGGTTTTGCTTTTTTCTCTTAGTTGATTTTATAAAGCTATATAAAATCAACATTTACTTAAAAGATAACTTTTACCAACTATTGTGTTTTTTGGCTCCTACAGTAATTGTGCTAATACATATTTTAAAAGAAATTTGTCAATCAGGTAAATGTCTCTTTAGATGAAAACATAAGAGCAGCAGTGATGGCTGCTAACATTTATTGGAATATGCACAAATGTCTTACCATAGCTTGTTAAATAACTATTTTTCTGCTGAAAATATGTTTAACTTTCACCACCTTAGCAAAAGTGGACCTGAAAGTAATTTTTAGAGCAAGTCTCTAATTTGGCAAATGGCCCACAGATCTATTTTATTTACAAGTGTCAAATCCTTTTTTCAAAAAGTAAGTTCTACATCAATAAAATGGAGGGATATTTCTCACATACACACACACACACACACACACATACACACACACACACACACTTAGACCTTATCTCTAAGAAGAGTATGGTGGCCATGAGAATGCACTTCACAAATCACAAAGCATAATTTTCTGATGGCCTTCACTTCTGTATTCTGAGGTTTATTTCCACATTCTGACTGAGGCCATGACCTCCACTGGCTGCAGCGGCCAGTGCCTGGTGGCATCAGGAATACTACAGCAGGCCCATTCCTGATACATGTAGAACTCCTCTATTGAGTGACTTTGGCTCAAGACCTCCCCCAATTGAACTTTCCTTAGAACTACACTGCAGGCTAGAGGCTTTCACTGGGAGCATCTTCACCTCCTCTCTCCTCTCAGGAGGAGACCTCCACCACCGTGGTCTGATGGCTTTCCAGGTCTCCCCAGTTTCCCTCTCCATTTTCTCTCCCTAGCATCTTCCACAATAGGTCTTTTGCATGTTCAATTCTTGATATCTGATTCTCAAGGGACAAGAACTAACAAATACATAGTTAGATATATTGTATTCTTGAAACAGTTTCTTGAGATACAGACTATGTTTTTAATGATGTCTATATAGAGAAAGAATACACTAAACGGTAATAGAGAAAGGGAAATAGAAAAAAGAAGATGATACTCAAAGGGCTGGCATAGAAACAACATCAAAGAGAGGTGAAAGCCAGAGGCTCCTTAAAAGGGAGGTGGAAGCAGATAATAAAAAAGAAATAGCATCAGATGATGAATACAATGGAAAGAAAATCTGACTCTATGTTCCCAAACTTGGAAATGCTGTCAGCGTCTTGCTTATTCTTCACACCAGGGTGCTATGGATGAGGAGGTGAAGGAAAGGGAAAATTACTGAAGAGAACAAATACTCACCTAACGTCATCTTTCATCTCTAGTCATTCTTCATGTGTTTCAACCTTCTCAGTCTGAATCAAGAAGTTTGTCTAGAAGGACCAGTGTCTATAATTTCAGATTTTAAAAGGCAAAATTTGCAGCTTTTTTTTTTTTGGAGTTCTTGTAAACATCTAGCATATTTTATAATTCAGATACCTATTTGAAGACTGGTCCTGTTTAAAATTCAGGATTGATAAATTAAGGGACATTGTCCCTCATCTTATAACACTTAGTCAACCTTAGTCAATTTGGACTGCTAAAATAGAATGCCATAGGCTGGGTGGCTTAAACAACATTTATTTTTCACAGTTCTGGAGGCTGGGAAGTCTAAGATCAAGGCATCAGCAGATCCAGTTTCTGGTGAGGGCTCTCTTTCTAGTTTAAAAACGGTGGTCTTGTATCTTCATATGGTGAAGAGAGATCATTTCTCTCTTGCTCTTTTCTATAAGAGTCCCCAATACCATTCATAAGACTCCATCCTCATGACCGAATTCCCTTCCAAAGGCCTTACCTTCCAATACCATCATAACAGGAATTAGAATTTCAACTGAATTTTGGAATGACACAAATATTTAGTTCTTAAGAGTAGCCAAGATATTCTTTCATTTAATCTTTTTCCTTTCTTTTATTCCTTTATCCCATGTTGCTTAAAGGAATCACCATTTTTCTTTTCTTGGTGTCAAACATTTTAACACTGCAGAAGACCATGGAGACAACTTTCTTATTTCTCCATCACACAAGGACTGAAAAATACAAAAAATGAGTTTCTTTCCTGTGGCCTTGGACTAGCTACATACTACAGTAATTAGCAAGGCAGGCTCTGAATCACACAAGCCCTTCCCACTGACTCTTGAACTTTTTAGCTATAAGAACCTAAGCATGAACTTCACAGAGCCCCGGTGCTTCTGTTTTGAACAGAGATCATATTTCCTATGGGATAGGGTTGTCTGGGGGTACTAAATGAGAAATACATACCAAGTACATAATGTAAGGTGAGGCACATAGGACTCAATAGAGGGAGCTATTAAATTTTATGTAAGTAACGAATCCTGATAATGTTCAATTCTGAATAAAACTTAGCAAGGTAGTTTTATTGTCTTTATTATTTTTATTGATTAAAAGAAGTTAATTTTCTCATAGAAATACCCATTTAGTGCATAAATTGGTGATTTTAGAACCCAGATCCATTTTCCACTGTCCTGCAGCAATGCTGTGAAGAGCTGGGCCTGCTTAATGCCATTGGCATAGCTTTGAGTTAATTTGTGAGCTGTGCTTGCCTGCTAAAGAGTTAATCTTCCAGAAAAATTGGAGAGATATTATGAGCAAAAGCCCAGAATTCCTTAAGAGTATAGGAAGATGTACAATGAACATTCCCACCCACTAAGGAGGAAGAACAATTAAAGACTGAACTATGGTGATGCCATATTTTTACATCCGAAGGCACTGCACCACAGGCCCACAATGAACATTTAGCTCTCATAAGTCTCCACATTCTTTATTCTGTTTTTGGAAAAGCTTCCTGTTTCTAATTTGACAAGCCATCTGCCTTGTTAGCTTTGCTTCCTTTATCATTTTTTTTTTATTGAAAATAAACTCTAGAAGCAGCCCCACGTAAGGCAAAGAAAAATAATGAAGAAAAACATGTGCCAAGGGCTTCAGTGCCACAATGTTCATCCCGGGTGTTCTTAATTTGTCAATTTGTTTTGCTTGATTGGAGGTCCACTGAATAGGAACATAATTTCTATGCTACTGCCCGTATGCAAATACAATCATTCACTAGTTCTTAATATAAAATTGCAAGATGGCTTACTTTTAGAAATACAGAGGGAAATGTAATTAAGTATGGAAAACAGTTTCTCTTTTCCAGTCAAAAGTCTCTTAATAACTTCTATTTATATACTACTCTGTAATTGCCAAAGCACATTTATATGTGTCGTTAGATTTAATTCTCCTATTTACCTACTCTGGGATTAAATTAGATTATACTTGAGGTTGTGGTGGGGTAGATTTTGTGAAAGTTCTACAGATTCTGCTGTGTGCTCCCTTCTTCTTGTTTAAATACTGGGATTTTACGAATCTACACAGGACTCTTAATTTATCACGTATGCCTCGGGTAAAAAACTGATTTAGGCACAGGGAAAAAAACAAACTTAACCTATCCTTTCCAGGTAAACATTTGCATTTTAAGTGCATTTAATTATCTCTGAAGTTCTGCCTTTAACCCTTTCACCCTCCCCAAAACTTCTTGGGACAGGAACCATGGTTTTGCACTCCTTGAGAAGCCTCATACAAGTTGCTTAACATTTAAAGGCTAAAAAATAATTACTTGGGCTCAAAATTAGCAGGTTTTTGCTTGTATTCCCTGTGATCTATGAGCAAATTACTTTATTAGAAAATCATTAGAGCATAATTTGCTTCTACATGTTGCTAACATCAATTTTTATTTCTTATAATTAAAATACAGGTTCTTATAATACGTCATTATTGTAAATAGCATGCTGCCAGATATTGATGTGAAATTGTCATTAACCCTAACACCTATGCCTTTTTTAAAAGCGTGTGAGTTTACCAAGGTTATGCCACATTTAGACCCCTTTACCCTGCTTATACACAAAGTGCTCTTTCTACAGACAGCCTGGGATAGGTCTCACAATGAATTTCCAAAACTATTTCCTTTTATGTTGTCTTGCTTTCATTCTTGAAAGCCATGAAAACCCAGTTGAATTTGTCTGGACCACTTTTAATGAGTTTCTTACTGATATGGGAAACACAATGTGAGCAAAAGCAAAATCAGAGTCCAAGCAGGACTGACGAAGATGGGAAGTCTGTTATTTATGCTATTATAAGAGGAAGGCTGGAAATCAGGACTTTTTAAATTGTACTATAAGTTCCGGGGTACCTGTGCAGATCTTGTGGGATTGTTGCATAGTCATACACGTGCCATGGTGGTTTGTTGTCTCCATCACCCCATCACCTACATCAGGCATTTCTCCCAGTGTTATCCCTCCCAACCTCCCTGCCCGCACTGTCCCTCCCCTAGCCCCCCACCCTGCAACAGACCCCAGTGTGTGATGCTCCCCTCCCTGTGCCCATGTGTTCTTATTGTTCAACACCCGCCTATGAGTGAGAACCTGTGGTGTTTGGTTTTCTGTTCTTGTGTCAGTTTGCTGAGAATGATGGTTTCCTGATTCATCCATGTCCCTACAAAGGACATGGACTCATTGTTTTCTTATGGTTGCATAGTATTCCATGGTGTATGTGTGCCACATTTTCTTTGTCCAGTCTATCATTGATGGGCATTTGGGTTGGTTCCAGGTCTTTGCTTTTGTAAACAGCGCCGCGATGAACATAGCTGTGCATGTGTCTTTATAATAGAACAATTTATAATCCTTTGGGAATATACCCAGTAATGGGATTGCTGGATCAAACGGAATTTCTATTTCTAGATCCTTCAGGAATCACTACACTGTCTTCCACAATGGTTGAACTAATTTATACTTCCAGCAACAGTGTAAAAGTATTCCTTTTTCTCTAAATCCTCTCCAGCATCTGTTGTCTCCAGATTTTTTAATGATGGTCATCCTAACTGGTGTGAGATGGTATCTCAATGTAGTTTTGATTTGCATTTCTCTAATGACCAGTGATGATGAGCATTTTTTTATATGTTTATTGGCCTCATAAATGTCTTCTTTTGAAAAGTGTCTGTTCATATCCTTTGCTCACTTTTGAATGGGTTTGCTTTTTTCTTGTAAATCTGCTTTAGTTCTTCGTAGATTCTGGATATTAGCCCTTTGTCAGATGGGTAGATTGCAAAAATTTTTTCCCATTCTGTTGGTTGCCGGTTCACTCTAATGATTATTTCTTTTGCTGTGCAGAAGCTCTTAAGTTTAATTAGATCCCATTTGTCTATTTTGGCTTTTGTTGCCATTGCTTTTGGTGTTTTAGTCATGAAGTCCTTGCCTACGCCTATGTCCTGAATGGTTTTGCCTAGTCTTTCTTCTAGGGTTTTTATGGTGTTAGGTCTTATGTTTAAGTCTTTAATCCATCTGGAGTTAGTTTTAGTGTAACGTGTAAGGAAGGGGTCCAGTTTCAGCTTTCTGAAATTGGGACTTTTAAGAGACAAGGATGCACAGAACCCCAGCTTAAACTTTCTGTTAGAATCTTACTTTTGTCATCAAAGTCTTGCCTTAAAAGACACGTATGTCTTAGTTTTACAGCTCAACATATGCCAAAAATTTTACCTAGCTAGAGTTTCTAGGCTATTCTCTACTTGGAAATAAATTATATCTCTCAGAAATTTTAGCCCTAGAACCAGTTCTAATGCCTATGAGAAGGATTCAATTATCAGCTCATATGTGACTTGAGAAATAGAAATGAGAAGAAAAAAAGAAAAGTTTATTTTTTTAACATGCACACTTGGTAAGAAAGTATGTAGGTGCGTGCATGCAGACAAAGTGTAAATCTTCTCCTGTGCATGCTTTCAAAATAATTAATTTGTTTAAAGTTTAATAGTCATTTTGTGCATGCCCCTTTTCTTCATTGCCCATGGTTTCCCTTGCTGTAATCAAATAAAAATGGATTCGCTGGTCCTCTTAACAATAGAGCAGATTTGAGAGTAGAAAATAGGCCTTTAAAATATCAGATCATTTCAATTACTTGGGATTCAGCAAGTGTCCTGCTTTGAAAAATCTTGAAATTTAGTGAAGAGTTCTTGACAATATATTAAAACTTCTGTAGCCTCTTACAGACTCATTTAACTTACACTTTATCAGTTTTTTAAAGGCATGAGTCCATTCCATGAGTTTTTTTTTCTTTTCATAATAGCTGATTTATAATGACTGATGTCACATGCTTGTAGAAATCATTAGATAGCATCATATTTGTGGTTCTCGGACTCTAGATGACAGAATAAAATGTAGGCATTCTATACCCAATTCTCTCTGTGCATGAAGTAAAACAAGCTAAACAACGATGTGCATCCAATAGCTTTTGGCCATGCTGGAACTAAAATTTAAGCTATGCACTCTGAAATAGTATGCACTGCACTATGCAGTCTCACAAATTTATCTCCTGACAAAAGACTTCTAGGAAGGAAAAATTGGGTGCTGTTCTATTGGAATCTCCTCTGATAACCTTTCTCCCTGCTCTGGTCTCCAATCTGGGGGTTCCCAGCTGACAAGTGTGTTAGTATTCTCGCCTCTCCACCATTCAGGAGCTGTAACATGATGGTTCTCTAGCTTAGCTACACATTACAAATCACCTGAGAAATCCAACAAAAAAAGAGCTTCTATTTCTGGCCATAATGCAGTAATTGGTATTGAACTTACCCTAAGCAATTTGTAAGTAAGTACAAAACTGAATAAAATACAAGGCAGTTGTTTTCATACATTAGACAGAGTCAGATGACTGTGATATTAGAGAGGATGAAAATTTGAGAGTTATGACTCATTTTGCCTTAGTATTTGCCTGGTAGTACTTTCCCAATCTAAGAACAGGAAAACGGAGTGTAAGTAGAGAGCAGGTGCCTCTCTGAGCCACTGGGCTGAGGATGGAAAACAGAGAATACAGCTTGGGATTGCTTTGGGGCTTGTGGAGCAGGATGCAAGAGAAGAGGGAGTCATGTAGATGGTTGTCCCAGAAAATGGCACAGTTTCCCTGCAACACCCTAGCCGAAAGTTGCTCTGCATGTGCAGAGGGGAGACTGTCAAGCCCAGCAGAGAGCAAATGCTGCAGGCCCAATTGCTGTACAGAAATCCCAGAGGCCATGAATGGCTGGGAGAGGGTAGTGGTCTAGGCTGGCTAGAAAGGTGCTGAATTTTGTTCTGGCAGCTGGTTAAATTGCTAGTATATCCTATTGAATCTCTTAAGTTTCATCTTCTTTAAAATAGGAATATAATGTTTTATTTTGTCCTAAATCATGGTTAAGGTATATGTCCTTACTCTCATCACACAGTCTTGCTTGATCTCAACAGCATGTTCAGCAAACAAAGAACACCACATCTAAGCATGTAATAGTCACACTGCTGAATACAAAAGATAAACAGAAATTTTAAAAGTGGTCAGAAATAAAAACATATATGCAAATGAATAATGATATGATGATGGCTAACTACCATTAGATAATGGCAGCCAGGAGTCTATGAAATAGCATATTTACAGTGGTGAAAAAGATAATGTAAAGCCAGAACTCTCTCCTTCAGTAATGATAGTGAATTGAAGATACAGTTAAATAATAGCTGAGAAAATTTGTTCCCAGCATATCTGCACTAATAAGAAATGATAAAGGGAATTCTTGAAGCTAAAGTCAAATATTATTACATAGAAACTTATAATTAAAAAAAGGATTAAGAGCACCTCAGAAGTGGTCAATATGCGAGTAAATAAAAAAGACTATCTTTATTCAAAAAATTAATATTTATTGTGAGATCCATAGTGTATATAAAAATAAAATACATAACAATGATAGCGCAAAGGATAGGAAATCGAGTTAGCCTGTTATGAAGTTCATACATTTCACATAAACTAGTACAGTATTAATTTCAAGTAGACAATGAGAAGTTAAAGAATGCATATTATAATTCCTGAACAGCACTAAAAATTTTATAAAGGAATATATCTAAAAACACATTGGAGAAAACCAAGTATAATACTAAAAAGTATATATATTGGGATTATATGTATGTATATATAAATAAAAAACATACATATATATCACTACACACACACACATACACACACATACATACACACACACACACACATTAGGACAGCATGGATAAATTTGTGAGATCCAGTAATACAGTGCTTAAAGGAACACTTACTTTAAAGGCATATATTATAGAAGGTAAATTGTTTGAAAACAAAAATCTAAGTTCCTAGATAAAGAATCTAGAAAAAGGAGAGTAATAAAACCCAAAGTTAAGAAAATTTAATAATAAAGGGAAGTGCAGAAGTAAAAAATAAAGATAAATTTAAAAAATTAAAGTCAAAACTGGGTCTTTTGAACAGATTAACAAATAAACAAACTTTTTGAAAGATGAACAAGAAAAAATGAGAAATACTAACATAAATGTTAATAAAGATGCTACAGATATTAAAACAATTCAGATATGAAACACTTTACACCAATACATTTAACAATTCAGAACCACAATTCAGAACCACAGTTTATCAAATTTGACACAAAGGAAAGGAAATGAAAAGCTTTTTATGTATAAAAGAAATTTTCTTTATATTAAAGAAAAAACCTTGAAAAAAAAAACTACAGGCCTTAATTATTTTACTGGTGAATTCTTTCAATCATTTAAGGCAGAAATAATACTAATGACAAAGAATCAGAAAACAGAGATTGAGGGAGGGAGCATTTCCTAACACATTTTATGAGGTCTTCATAATTACAGACCAGTATTACTCATAAGCCCAGCATTACTCAAAAATCCTCAGACCAATGTCACGCAAAAATTATTAATAAAATATTCATAAGTGAATCCTAAAATAACTAAAACAATTTATATTAAAACTTTTTCATAGGAATGCAAAACTGGTGTGTTAATTCAAACATGAATCAATATAATTCACTGTGTTAACAGAAAAAGAAAAAAATGTATTATAATCACTTCAATAGATACAGGAAAAGCATTGAATAATATTCAATATTTATTACTGAAAAGATTGTTAAATTAAAATTGGAGTTCAATTTGTCAATTTGATACAGACCATCAATGAAAAATGTACAGCTAAATATTTTACCGCTAAATGGTAAAATATTTAACACTTCCTTTCTAAAAAAAAAATAATAATAAGGAAGACCATTATCAACAGTTTATTCAACATTGAACCATATGTTCCAGCCATTGAAATAAGATAAGAAAATGAAGTAAAAGGACAATTATTAAAATTAAAAAAGAAACTCTGATTTTTAAAAACATTTACAGATAAGATTGTGAAAGGAATCTGCAAACGTTTACCAGAACTGATAAGTTATCTGAACAAAGTTGTAGGATACAAGGCCTAAAAATTGTAGGCCTAAAAATATTCCAGGAAAAAAACTATTGAAAAATGAAGACAAAAATATTATTTACTGCAGTATTAAAAAAACAAAATAACTTAGAATGATGTTGTATAAGATCTACAATACCTCTATACAAAAAACTAAAAATATTGCTGAGAAAGATGAAGACCTAAA
Organism: Aotus nancymaae; assembly: GCF_030222135.1. Classification (NCBI taxonomy): domain Eukaryota; kingdom Metazoa; phylum Chordata; class Mammalia; order Primates; family Aotidae; genus Aotus; species Aotus nancymaae. The sequence goes on along the minus strand of NW_026988432.1, from coordinate 49,294,533 downwards.
TACATGCAATGATATATCATGTGCATTGATGGATAAACACAATATTGTTGAGACACATTTTCTCCAAAGCAACCTATAAACTCATGCAATTCTGACTTCAAAGGAATTCCTAATCTGATTCTAAATTTTACATGGACTAACAAAGACTCAAATAGCCAATACAATCTTGGAAAAGGTCGTTTAAATTGGAGTATTTATACTACTTAATATCAAGAGGTACTGTAAAATTGAAGTACAGTGTGTAAGGGCAAATAGATTAATAGAACAAAGTAGATACAGACATAGACTCAGCTGATTTTTCAGCAAATGTTTCAGAGCAATTCAGTGAAGAAAATAGTCTTCAATAAATGGTTATGAAATACTTCTGTGGAAAAGTAAATATATGAGTAAGTAAACTTGATCTCTTTCTCATATTGTATACCAGGGGTTGGCAAACTTTTTCTGCAAGGTGGCAAAGTAAATATTTTTACCTGTATGATCTCTGTTACTACTACCAATGATCTCTGTTATTATAGGGCAAAAGCTGCCATTATGTAACTGCCCGAGTAAAAACTGTTTCAATAAACTTTATTTTTTAAAAAAAGATGATAGGGCAGACTTCATCGACAGGCTGTAGTTTGCCCACCCTTGACATCAGAGAAAGTTTTAGATGAATCTCATATCTCCATCCTAAAGGTAAAATGGCAAGTTTCTAGCACAAAAATGTAAAATATCCTTGTAACCTTGAAGTAAACGAAGATTTTTAGATAGGGCACAAAAGTCTCTAACCATAAAGGAAAAATAACAAGATAAACTGCACTTCTTCAAAATTAAAAAAAATCTGCACATCAAAAGGCACTATAAAGAAAATATAAAAGGCAATCCACAGGTTAGAAAAAAATCAACGAAAATTAAGATGACTGGCTACACAAAATAGAAAAGCCATTTGTAAACATTTGTCAACACTCACTGAGTTGCACACTAACAATCAGTGCATTTCACTATAGGTAAACATTTTAAAGCACAGTGAATTTCAGCTTTTAAATGAAAACAAATGGTGACACTGATTCCACAGCTCTCTTTACCCATCTCCCTTCCTGAGATTCTGCCTTGATAGATACGGCGGGTAGAGCTTCAATGTCCCATGGTACGAAAGGATGGATGTCACATCTCAAGAAGAGAGAGAGAGAAAAAACCATTTTTCTAAAGGTTGGTTTTTGTTCTATTTGGGTCCTCAGCAGATTATATGATGTCCACCTGTATCAGTAAGGTGAATTTTCTTCACTCAGCATACTGATTCAAATACTAATCCCTTTCCAAAATATCCTCAGATATACCCAGAAATAATGCATAATATTTTACCAACTATCTGGCATCTAGTCAAGTGGGCATATAAAATTAACCATCACATTAATAAAATACATTTTGTAAACCTTATTAATATTACCCATTATTTTGTAATGGGATTTTCTAACAAACACTGTTTTCTTCTGATGGTGAGAATATTAACAGGAATAGAGTTTCTTCTCTACTAAAAGCACAGAATCATTTTATTATATCCGTAATAATACAACTCAAAAAAATTAATGGATTATATTTGAATGATTTATTTTCTAATGAAATTCTTTGTATTTTAGTAAAAAGGCTATGCAAACCCTTGAATGCTCTAGACAAGCAGATAACAGGAAACAGAAAAAGAGGTAGCTAAAAAAAGCAATGGTCCAGGCTACTGTTTTTTAAATAGCTTAACTACATATGCAAATTATTTAGTAAAGAATTATTAGAAATGCTTAATAAAAGTATAAAACTTTTATAGTTCATAAATATGTATAATATAATTGCAAAGAGCTAAAAAAGAAAACTGGAAGCTTATGCATATTCCTTTTCTGTAAACACATTCATTCTTTAATTCAACAAATATATTTTTAGCCATCTATGATATATCTAGCATTGTTCTGGGCCTAGCGTTTTATCAGTAAATAACACAACACCCTTTACCCATGGGGCTCACATGAGGGATTTGAAATGTTGGTGAAATATAATACATTCACCTGATGGAGTCCTAGTGCTCACAGAAATAATTTAAATGGAAAGTAGCACCTCTGGTATAAATACCAATCTAGGGAATCCAAATTGAAAGGAAAATATGAAATGCCCAGGAGAAGCCTGCACATAATTTTGGAATTCAGAATGTTTGGAAAAAGTAAGACTAACTCATCAAAAATTTATATCTACTTTTGAAAACCTAACCAAGATTATGGACATAATATATAATGCCAACAAATTACATGGGATAAATGAATATTAAGGTAAGATGGCATGTACTAGAGGTTGGGGTGTTATGAAACGTGAATCCTAAAAACAATCAACTTCTTTTGAAAATACTGTGAGTTCTACATACATGACTATCTTCTAGCCTAGTATATTCCGGAGAACTGTTGCAATGGAAGATAGACAATGAGTTCCTGGTTTTCCAGTTGAAAGATTTTACTACTTTTAACATTTTAAAATCTTAGGAAAATCTAGATGGTATCAAAATTATTAATATTTATTGAATACTTCTTGTATTCTAGACATTATAACTGATTTATGCACATTATCTTATTCTATCTATTCTTCTAACATACCTGTGGAGTAAGTTTTATTTTCCTACTTCACAGAGAAGAAATTTGAAGAGCAGAAAATTATTCACCTGCGATCACAAAGGTAGTAGATAAGAGAGCTGTGATTCAAACTCAGATTATTGTGATACCCAAACACTGCCATATGTCAGTTTCCCCAGACTGTCACGACATTTGTTCATGTGTTCATTCAACAAACATTTTATTGAACATCTACTATATTTTAAGTGAAGTGCTTTACATTCCATCCTATGGTTTATTTAACCCTTGTGACAACAAGGATAAATACTTCTCATTATCCCAGCATGGCTAGGATAAAAGCAGGCAGAAGAACGTGGAAGGACTAGATTGACTGAATCTTCTGGCCTCCATCTTTCTCCTGTTCTTGATGCTTCCTGCCCTCGAACATCAGACTCCATGTTCTTGAGCTCTTGGACTCTTGGACTTACCAGTGGTCTGCTAGGGACTTCCAGGCCTTTGGCCCAAGTGAAGGCTGCACTATTGGCTTCCCTACTTTTGAGGTTTTAGGATCTGAATTAGTTTCCTGGCTTCTCAGCTTGCAGATGCCCTATTGTGGGACTTCACCCTGTGATTGTGTGAGTCAATCCTCCTAATAAATTCCCCTTCATATATTCATCTATCCCAGTAGTTCTGTCCCTTTAGAGAACTCTAATTCAGTAGGTGAATAAATGTTTTTCAAATACTTGAGCAAAAGCTCCTTGTCTATTTGGTATCTGAAGCAGACAGACACCTAGGATATAAATTAGTAAGTCAGGCTATCATTTTAGCAGAATAATAAAGCCTCAATGGGAAGAAATAGAGGCTAGTGTCCAGCCTGATTTCAAGAGAGTGGTCCCAAGTGCCCAGAGATAAACAGGCACTGGCAAAAGGCAGTTTGCTTTAAACATTTATAGGAAAAATTTCTGAGGGAATTACAAAGAACTGTGTCTCTCCTTTTCTTCCCAGGAGGTATGAGCACAAGGGAACAGAATGACGGCAGTAACATGCAGTCTCAGCTTTATGCTTGCTCTTCTCTCCGAGGCACTCATCAATGTCACATGCTATAAATGCAAGCTGGTGTCTTTGATGGAAGAAACGGTGAAAAGGTAAAATTGATTGAAGAATGCCTTGCAGGACTCTGACAAACTAAGAAAGCCAGGAAGAATAAGTCCCCAAGGGGACAACAGGAATGAAAACAGGTGTCCAGAGTTGTAGCTATAAAAATGCAACATAGAAGAAAAAAGAAAATTCTTCCATAGCAAGCATAATGGATGGTAATTCCAGGCTTACTAAACATAAGCAGTGTCAAAACTCAGAAAAAAATAATAAAGTGATTAACTAGTGCTGGAAGGTGCAAATGTAATCTAAATGTCTTGTTTAGTAAAAGGTTAAGGGCAAAGTTATTTTCTAGTTAAATGGTAAGCCCTTTTGAGGGCAGGAACCATGACACATTGTATTAGTCCATTCTTGCACTGCTATAAAGAGATAACCTGAGACTGGGACTGGGTAATTTATAAAGAAAGGAAGTTTAATTGGCTCATGGTTCTGCAGGCTGTTCAGGAAGCATGGCTGGGAAGGCCTCAGGAAACTTTCAATCATGGTGGAAAGGGAAGCAGACACTTCTTACAGGGCTGGAGGAGGAGGAAGAGAGGGAAGGGAGAGGTGCTATACACTTTTAAACGAGCAGATCTCACGAGAACTCGCTCACTATCATGAGAACAGCAAGGGGGAAATCCAACCCCATGATCCACTCACTTCCCACCAGGCCCCTCCTCCAACACTGGGGATTACGATTCCACATGAGATTTGGGTAGAGACAGAGATTCAAACCATATCAGACACATAAGTTTGTATCTTTCAAAGCTTCCACAATACTAAACATATTAGTATCTGTTGACTTGACTAAACATACACATACACATACAAACAGGAACTGGAAGGGGTGGTGGATATGTTTGACGGATATAATAGCTCTGCAGGTCTCAGAGTGCATAAAAGAAGCGAGAAATACAGAAATAGCTTAACCTACCAGGAAGAACCAATAAGCAGTTACAAAGAAAATGGAAAATCATGAACTACAGTGAGTAATACCTAGTGTGAATAGTAGCCTCAAAAGTATGAAGTCAGTGGTTCATGGGAAGGACACAAATACAGCCAACAACTGAGGGCCCTTCCGAAGTCCTGGGGCCCAGAAGCAGAGAGCAAATATTAGAGGACACAATGGACAGTTTGCAGAGAGCAAGAAAAAAAAGTACAGAAATTATGAAGGAGAGATAATTCACAAGAGAAACGGAATTCATAAGGGATTAGTTAAATAACAAGTGAATTGCAAAGAGTCTGGCAATTTTCTGCAACACAAATAACAGAGCAAATGAAACATGTGAAAACCTAGAAAATGAGCACTGTCTTGAGGCACTAGCCTAGTCAGCCTGCCTAATGAACTGCTACTGACAGTCAGTGTGGACCCCCACAGTTACATTATTACCAGACCATAGCTGACAGAGAGTATGGTGTAATTTGTTTTTGGAAAATAATAAAAAAAACTATAATTCATATTTAGTTTAACTATATAAATTTTTATGTCCAACCACAGCACAAGTTGCATTTAGATAACCCTATTTTGTCTAAATGCATAATACTGAAACTATAATAAGGCATCTCGGAGTGAACTGAATTGAGTGAACCCAGTGATTGTCTTGTTATTGGTCAGAGATGGGCCATGCCTCGCTGACTTTACTTAACCATTAGTCATTTGGTAGAGAGGAATAAGGGGTTACAGCCTTGATGCCTTGAAATGAGGAGGCATTACAATGAATCCTGTGAACGGGGAACTAATAGTTAGGGGAAATGGTAACTGCTGGGTCCGTTACAGGGTATAGAGGTAGCTTATCATGAGGCAAAAGCATGAGGTAGGATAGAGAGAACTTTGAGAGTTAGTCACTCTCTTTAGCTGTCATTCACTTTTCAGGAAAATGAGAATTGAGGCTATCTTCATAAGAAAGTTGGAATGCATTTCTAATGGATGGGTAATAGATTTTTTTAAGGTTATGAATTCATTTGAAAGGTTTGAATCTTCTCCATTACTTAGAAGAATTTACAAAAACAAACATAAGCAATTTTATGAAATTTTTGAAAGGTTTGAATTCTTCTCCATTACTTAGAAGAATTCACAAAAACAAAAATGAGCAATTTTATGACATTTTTCAAATCCTCTGAAGTTTATCCATGAAGTCATATAGATTCCATAGAAGTTGGGTTAAGAAACAGGGCTCCAGTGACTTTCATATCTTTAGTTAAAAGCTAAGAGACTTGGGAAAGTAGAGAATTTATATTTTTGACTATGTTTTAAGTTTAAGGTTGTGACTTCACAAGGTATGAGAACCTAATGATATTAAAATTACAGTTTAATTTTTGAGTCTAGATAAAATTTTTATAACATTGAGACAAATTTTTTCTGAACCTTCACCTGATAGCTTTGAGGCTAATATAAACTAACTAAATAAAATAGATGGGCTCTTTAAAGGTTTAAATTAAAAACTTCGTATTATATCAAAAGACAGAATTGAGTCATTTAAAAATAAATTGGGACAAAATAAACAGAAGATCATATAAGTATTTTCTGTAGAAGTGAGAGTCTGGAATGAGGAACAGAACTAATAGTGAAGATGCTGACCTAAATAACAACGAGAAAGAAACTAACTCAAAAAATGCAATTCTCTGAACAGAGGGAGAAAGAAAAGAGGGAGGGAGGAAGAGAGAGAGAGAGAGAGACAAAGAGAGAGAGAGAGACATGAGAGAGAGAGAGAGAGAGAGAGAGAAACTCCTGCTTGGTTTTCCAGACAGTTAATTTTCTGTAACATATTAACAAATTGTAAGAAAAGAAAAACCATCAGAGGTATCAAAATCACCAGACAAGGCCTAAATCAAAGCAGGAAAAACTAAAAGGTCCTCTTATCCTTGACAAGTTTCAGATTCCTTTGAAATATGAGCTTTAGCCCCAGTGACACTAATGGGAGTTATGTGTGCCTTTGGAGAAAGGAATCACCCAATTATGAGAGCTGCATAACTAAACAGCATGAATCTTGTTGGAAAAGTTCCTAGGAGCCAGATCCGCGGCCCAAAGCCATGCAAATCCCTGAGGAATGAATGAATCCTGACTTTGTAGAGGGCAGACTGTTGGGAAAATGAGGGCAATTAAAATCATTTGAATGCTGCTTTTTCAGATGGTAAACTTCTGACATAGAGAAAGAGAGCTCGAGTAGTTTGCCTTCTATTCTGTATATAATTTCTAACAATGCCAAAGGAGAACATAGCCTTAGGAGTAGAACAAAACAGACAATTTTCTTAGCTCTTTGTAACATACCCATAAAACGAATAAAATTGAACCATCCTCACCATAAGCAGTTTTAAACCATTCCAACAGTAAGCAAAAACTAGTTGTTTGTCTAAATGCTAATGATGATTCTTCACTATCATGGCAGATTAAATTCTGTGTAGTTTGGTGTTTTGATTTTAGTAAGAATATACTTCCCAGGATTGTTGGTGTAAAAACGATTAGTTCACTCATAGTGGCAAAGGGTCAGTGCTGGTGGGGGTAGTCATGCATATTATTACAAACCCACTGGAGGGTCCCTTTGCTTAAACAGTGACCTACTTATCCCACTCTCTGATGTTTAAGATGTCAAAAGTATATCCCAATATTTTAGTTTATATCAATAGACACTTTGCTCCATCTTAAAATGTAAACATCTCTTAAAGAAGGAATACTTCATGTTTTCTTAATCATTTGCAACTCACAAAGATATTACATGCAATATCTTTTTTCAAAATTCCCTCTTCATAGCTCTGATTCCTTACATTCTGTGGCAAGTTAAAGAGCCAGAGCTGGAGACACTGCAGGTGGCCAAACAGTGTGTTGTGGGAACAGCCTAATACATATGGGGAGTGGGATACGCAAGGGAGGTGCGTGCCCATGAACCTGTTGGAAATTGGTGTCTTACTATGATTCTCAGTCTCTGCGATCATATTTTCCACAGGCATACATTTTTAGTCTTTTTTCTTTTGTGGCAGAGTCACCATTTTGGACATTCTTACGTATTAGATGCAAGCGGGTTAGTGAAATGCATTCTTATTTCTTGGTCTACAATAGTATATTTTAAAAATCTTTTGAGACTTATGTTAAAAATAATTCATGTTGAAAAAAGTTGCTATTTTTGGTGAAAAAATGCAGTTAGCACTTGATGGCTAAACCAATTGAAAGTGCATTATTAACAACATATTAGAGAAGAAAATTTTAATATATTTATTTTTAAAACGTGATTTATGCCTGTAGTTGAGCATGGATATAAATGTCCTTCAAATACATTTCAAACAATCTTTGAAAACACACTATTTGTATCAGTCAGAACAATGGTCCACATATTCATGCTGATCTGCTATAATTTTTTTAGGATCCCCTTAATTCAAGAAAAATAGCTCCTTACAAACCAATGTAAAAGTGCAGCCTGAGATACCTCCCATTACTTGTTCTCCAGTCTACTATGTTCTATGGGTTATAACACATTAAAGGTGCATAAAAGGATTTCTGAGACATCTGGAGTTTTGAAAGAATAAAGATTCTAAAGGCCACCTGTGCCTACTGGTACAGAGATTTGAGAACTATGGCCGTCATGCCTAGACACCTTATACACAAATGAGTGACTAGTGCAAAGTTCACCAGAGGGCCACAGAAGCAGAAAACAACAGCTGTAACTGCTTTATTTATACCAGGACTCCTGGACCTAGGGAACCCTGACAACCGTGTATTAGACCCAAAATTAAAAAGGCCTCTGTAGGTAAAGTGAGTAGAAACTGTACTGAAATGTGTATACCATAATCATTGTATAAATGACCATACCAAGACAATCAAAGTGAAATTGATAACATGAATGGCCGTATAACCATTGAAGAAATTAAATTCAAAATTAAAATGCTCCTAAAAAAGGAATTTCCAGGCCCAGATGGCACCACTTGATAATTCTGCTAAACATTTAAAGAGGCATTAACATAAATTTTACGCAATCTCTCCCAGAAATAGAAGAGGACTAAACATTTCCCAACTCATTTTACGAGGCTAGTATTTTGCTGATACTAAAATTAGACAATTGGGTAAAGATAGTTTTAAAAAAGTAATAAAGAAAAAAATGAAAGATGGTTACAGATGAATATCTCTCATGAATTTAGATTGTCAACTAAATATTAGCAAATCAAATTTGGCAATATATAAAAATAATTATACACAAAGATCAAGTGGGATTTATTCTAGGTATGCAAAGCTGATTCAACATTAAAAAATCAATTAATCTAATCCACCATATCAACAGGCTAAAGGAAAAAATCATAAATCATATAATCATGTCAACTGATGCAGAAAAAGCATTTGACAAAATCCAGCACTCATTCATGATAAAAGCTCTCAGAAAACTAGAAATAGAGGGAAACATTTTTAAGTGGAAAAAAAGACCTATACAAAAACCCTGCAGTGAACATCATACTTAATGATGAAAGACTGAATGTTTTTTCCTTAAGATTAGGTAGAAGTCTGAATGTCTGCTCTCATCATTTTTAATCAAAGTATTGGAAGTTGTAGACAGAACAATACAAAAAAAAAAAAAGGGAGAGAGAAAAGAAAAGAAAAAGGCATCCATATTGAAAGGGAGGAAACAAAACTGTTGTTATTTGCAGATGACATGACTATCTATGTAGGAAATCCCAAGGAATCTACAAAACACCTCTTAGAACCAATGAGTTCACCAAAAGCAAAGGATAGAAGATCATCCTAAAAAAAAAAATCAATAGCATTTCTGTAAACTAACAATGAACATTTGGAAATTTAAAATATAGTATGATTTATAATTGCTCTAAAATAAAATATTTGATATAAATCTAATAGAACATATACAAAATCTAAATTCCAAAATTACAAAATGCTGATGAAAGAAATCAAAGATCTAAATAAATAGACACTCAAACAAAGTTAATGGATTGGACAACTTAACATAGTAAAGATGCCAGTTTTCCCAACGTTGATCTATAAGTTGAATGAAATGCCTATTGAAGTTCAAACCAGTGACTTTTAGTACAACACAACAATCTTAGTCTAAAATTTATATATAAAGGCACTGGAGCTAGAATAGCTAAAATAATTTTAGAAAGAAACCAAAATGATAAATATAACCCTACCTGATGAAAAGGCTTATGTATAGCTACAGTAAAATCAACAACTATCCCAGAGAGACTGATCAACAGATCAGAAAAGAAAACTCAGAAACAGACCTATACCAATATGCTGAAGTTATTTTAGATTTTTTACAAAGGCGCAAAAGCAATTCAATGGGGGATAGTCTTTTTCACAAATGATGCTGGAGCTTTTAGAGGTAGGCAAAAAGAAAGTGAATCTTGACCTAAACCTCACATCTTATACAAAAATTAACTCAAAATGGGTAACATACCAAATGTAAAACATAATGGTTTTAAATATATATATATATATATATAGGTAGGTTAGTCAAAGACTTCTTAGACTTAACACCAAAAGCATGATCCATAAAAGCAAAAAACTGATGAATTGATAAAGTGAATCTCATTAAAATTAAAAACTTTTGCTCCACATAGACCTTGATACACAAATAAAAAGACAAGATACAAACTGGGTGAAAATATTTTCAAACCACCTATCTGAGAAAGGAACTGTATCTAGAATATGTAAAGAACTGTCACCTAATAGTTAAAAAATGTTAGTTAGAAACTGGGCAAAAGACACAGAAATTTTACTAAAGGAGATTTAAGGATGGCAAATAAGCACATGAAAATATGTTTAACATCATTAGCTACTTGAGAAATGTGTGTTAAAACCACAACGAGATATTACACATCTATCAGAATGGCTAAAGTAGAAAATAATAATAACACCAAATGCTGGTGAGGATGTGGAGAAACTGGATCACTTGAAGATGTTAGTAGATGATATAGTTTGGACATTTGTCGTCTCCAAATCTCATGTTGAGCTTTGATCCTTAATGTTGGAGGTGGGAGGTGTTTGAGTCATGTGATAGATTCCTGATGAATGGTTTGGTGCTACCCTTGTGGTAATGAGTGAGTTCTCATTCTATTAGTTCAAGTAAAAGTTGGTTGTTGAAAAGAGCATGGAGGTAAGCATGGTGACTCATGCCTGTAATCCCAGTACTTTAGGAGGCCGAGGCAGGTGGATCAGGAGTTTGAGACCAGCCTGGCCAACATAGTGAAACCCCATCTCTACTAAAAATACAAAAAAAATTAGCCAGGTGTGGTGTCAGGCACCTGTAATCCCAGCTACTTGGGAGGCCAAGGCAAGGAGAAGTGCTTGAACCTGGGAGGTGGAGGTTGCAGTGAGCCAAGATTGCACCACTAGCTTGGGTGTCAGTGTGAGACTCCATCTCCAAAAAAATAAAAAATTAAAAATAAAATTTAAAAAAAGAGCATGGAACCCCTCCCTTCTCTCTCTTTCCTCCTCTCTTGCCATGTGATGCCTGCTCTCCCTCCCCTTTCGCCATGAGTGACAGCTTCCTAAAGCCCTCAACAGAAGCAGTTGCTGGTGCCGTGCTTCTTGTACAGCCCGCAGAACCATTGAGTGAAAAAACCTCTTTATAAAGCCTCAGGTATTTCTTTATAGCATTGCAAGCAGACTAAGACAGTAGATATGTAAAATGGCACAGGCATATGGATACAAATTTGGCAGTTTTGTACAAAGCTAAGCATGTGCTTAAAGTGCTTACTACAATCGAGCAATTGAATCCAATCATAGAGAAACTGAACTTATTTTCACACACAAACATGTTTGTAAAAAGTTCACAGCGGCTTTATTTGTAATAGTCTCAATCTGGAAACAACCCAGATATCCTTCGTGGGGTGAATGGCTAAACAAACTATGCTACAACCTACTATAAAATACTATTCTGCAGTAAACAATGTGCAAAGTATGTGCAAAAATCCAGAACAACTTGGCTGGATCTCAAGAAAATTAGACTGAGTGAATACAAGCCCATATCAAAAGGTTACATACTGCGTGACATAGCATTCTTGAAATGAGAAAATTATAAAGATGGACAACAGATTAGTATTTGCTGGAGGTTTGGAAAATGGTTAAAGAGAGCAGTGGCTATGGGTATCAAAGGGCAGTGTGAGGGATATTTGTGATGGAACTCTTCTATGTCTTGGCTGTGGTGTTGGTCATACAGATCTAACCATATGATAAAATTACATACAGCTAAATACATACACGTGTAAATGCATGTAAAGCTGGTGAAATCTGAATAAGGTCAGTAGATTTTGTAAAAAGAAAATAAACAACTATGAATTTTAGCCAAAAGCATTCCAAAATATTATTTTGTACCAGAGGTACTCAACTGTATCCTAATTGTGCTTCTGTTTCCAGCAGTTTGAAACGGAGAGAAACTACAGAGATAGGCAGAAGGGTGGGTCAGCACAAAGAATAATTTCAAAAAAGGTAAACATGTAATTAAAATGCAAAGGTAAAAATGGTAAAAATGTAATTAGAATTAAATGCAAAGTAGGCCCTCAACAGTAATGAATCAGTTTCTGACACATCTATTTTTTGCATCCCTTCTTCTCTGCTTCCTCTTGCCCCTTCAATGCATTCATTCATTCATTTTTTCATGCATTCAACAAATTTTAGTGTATATCTTTGATATATCAGGCATTGCATAGGTGCCAGGGATCCAGAGATGTAAGCATGAAGCACATACTCTCATTAAGCGAACAATATTCTAGTAGGGAAATAGAGAAAATATATACATATATTCTTTCCCTGATATATATATATATATATATATATATATATATATATATATCAGGGAAAGAATATATGTATAAATTAAATATATATATACAAATATATAAATATATGTATAAAAATACATATATATATATATATATATATATATATATATGTATTTTTTTGAGATCTTAGCATAGCAGTCCTCTTCCAAATACTGAATTGCACATGTCCTCACTATAGCAAATCATCTGTGTTCTCTTATAAGCTTAGTTATTTGGGAAAAAATGCCATTTCAAAAGAAAGACACAACACCATACACGATGTAGATACCTGAGCATATATAGGGTCGTGTACAGGAAGATAATTCACTACAGATCTCTTGTGTTTATATATGTTTTGAAGGTAAAAGCACTGACATCTGTTCCAGATTATCCTCTCAAGGATGTTTTCATAATGAACAGGCTTGGAAGAAAAATTTTGTCTCCCTCTGGAGAGGTGGGTGGGTTTGTTGTCCCGTGCAGGATAACAAAGATCATGTCTCCCCTCAGGACAAATGTCAAGCAGGTTTCCTTGTTGCCGATTATAAAAGATTCAGTTTCCCAACTCACAGTGTCTCTTCTGTGAAGCATCTTTACAATACAACCCACTGTGCATTCTATAATGCATGTGTGAGCATCATCTGGCCCTTTTCACATCACCCTCAGAAATGTGGGGCTCAGGAAATTAGAGCAACAAAAACAGTGATGATACTCTGACTACTACTATTGCTGTGGTAATAAGATGTCCTTTGTCTTGGATTCAGAAATTGATTCTCTTCTATTAGTGTCCATAAAGCTGTGAGAGGCTAACATGTTAACTTGCAACTAACAAGTTGAAAGTTCACTTCGTTACTAGGATATAAGCCCAGACTCTTCATAGCTCTTTATTCCACATTAATAGTAATTCCTAAATTTCACCAACGTAAGCAAGACCAAGGTCATCAGCTCCCCATCCCATCCCTTGAGAGTTTTTGAGAATTTCCAGAACATGCCTTATGTGTGTCCATGCTTGGTCCTCTTATTCTCTCCCTCTTTCCAGCTCCTCTGATTAAAACCTGCTGCTCTAAAAAGCCCTGGTTGATAGTGCCTCATTATTGCTAATGTCTGCCTTTAGGTTGCTGGTACCTCTAACAAATATACTGCCTTTAATGCTACAAAACTCACAAAACCAAACAAAAAAAAAGTATTATATATACTTTCCTACACTGAAATGATGGTCATCTTTCTAATTCTGTAACATTCATTACTTGGGAAGCAGAAAACATCTGCTGTAATGTAGCTTCTAGATTATTACTGAGCCTCCACCTAGTTACTTTCTGTGTGGAACTTAGGTGACCAATACTGGATCCAAAGAACCTAGCTGATGGTAGTTTCTATTGTGACTCATATCTAATATCTTCTCCTATCCTTCCTTTTCCACCTATTCTCCATGCACCCATGAAACCCCCCTTTTTAAATTATTCTTTTACTAATCAACAAAATTCAGAATGCCTTTTGCGCTCATCACTTTTACTACATTCATTCCTGTGAGAATTGTGGCAGAGACTTAATCTGTTTTAGAGATTTGTCATTGATAAGACCCCTTGAGGAATCACAAAACAAATAAATCTGTCACTCTAGGAAGAGTGTTAAAGTGTTATTGTTATTACACAGGCACCAAGGATTGTGTGGAGATACTTGTAGTATAGTAACTTAGTAAACAAAATCTTCATATTTTAAAGAATGTCAATTGCCTTCCAAAGAGATATATATCCAGTTTTTCAAGTGTTAATTTTACTGGAAGCCAAATGGCATAAAAGTAGATCACAAGTATCTAAATATTATATAAAATAATAAAAATAATAATATAATAAAATATATTATAAATAAAATATACATTATAATAAATAAAATAATATTTTAGAGGAAGAGAATTTTTTCAAAACAGATATAATTCTTATGCAGTATAAATCACTCATTTAAAGTCTATAACTCAGTGGTTTTTAGTAGATTCATGTATCACTTAGTAACAGGGTTACATTCTGGGAAATGCATTTTTAAGCTACTTTGTCAGCACGCAAACATTACAGTGTTGTAACCTAGGTGACATAGCCTACTAAATACCTATGCTATAGGAGTCTATCACTACTAGACTATAAATACGTATACCATGTCACTGTACTGAATACTGTAGGCACTTGAAACACAGTGGTAAGTATTTGTGTATTTAAACATGTCTAAATGCAGAAAAGTACAGTAATTTTTGTATTTTTAGTAGAGATGGGGTTTCACAACGTTGGTCAGGCTGGTCTTGAACTGAGTTCAAGTGAACCACCTGACTCGGGCTACCAAAGTGCTGGAATTACAGGCATAAGCCACCATGCCTGGCCATGTGCACAGATTGTCTTTGTGTCTGTGGTTCACCTTTTGATGTAAAGAGACAATACATGAGCATGTGCTTCTTTTATAATTGGAGATAGAAGAAAAATGGTGGTGGATGTTGTTTGGAAGCAAAGCAGCAGTGTTACCTTCATCACTATTTGTATTTAGAAAGCAGGAACCTTGTCATTGTGACACTGCATCTGTGAAATACTGCATTTGTAACTAGTTGTGCCCAAAGTTTGATTTCTCACAGATCAGCAAGGGACTTGGATTCTGTCACAACCTACTCAGGGTTGCTATGATTATACTTGCCTTCCAGGAGCTGGGTGCACCCCACTTCTTCTCTCTGCCCTTCCTCCTCTCCTCTCATTTTGTTATTGAGTTGTAAGATTTCTTTATATATGCTAGATACCAGTCCATCATCATATATATGATTTGCAGCTAGAAAGGATTTTAAGCATCAACAAGCATAATCTCCATCTTTTATAAATGTGTGCAAAGGATTAGAGACATTAAAAGAGAGATGATAGACCATTGATTTGTGGCAGAAATAGACTTACATCCAGATCTCCCTACTATCAGGTGTGGGAGGATGCTGCAAATACATTTCAAGCTTCATACATCCTTACTTCAGCTCAGCACTAAACTAAATGCTCTCATGAAGTAACAGAAGTGTTTAACTTCACTGAGCCCCACATCAGGAGTCACAAAATAACTTCTCTGTGAACTTCATTTAACCTTTCTGACCAAGGAGATCTTTTCCATTGAAATAATACCTAACAGAGCATTTTCCAAGGTGTTTTTTTATTGATACACATAGCAAGAAATCCATCCTGATGTGTATAAACCCCTTAAATGGAAAACATGTACAAAAGAGTACATTATTAATGAAGATTATACTAGATATATAAGACCATATGAGGAATATTAAAAATCACAGAAATGGTATTGGTTTCATTTTTGAGTGTTAAGAAATACTGTGTCATTAAAGCATATGTGACAGTGTAGTTTGAAAAATATAACAAATTAAAGTGGGACTTTTCAAGAGGGATTTCTTTCTGAAAAGGTCAACCATAAAAACAGAGAGTGGGGGAGATTTCTTACTCCCAAGATCACCAAAATAACATCATTTATTGGACTTGATGCCCGTAACTGAAGTTTTACAATGTTCATCACTAAATGTAATAAATGTAGTTAGAAAGCAATAAAATTAGAAAATAATCAGTACCAATGATATAGGTAATAACACAGAAAATTGATATTTTTTTTGCCCTTTCCAAATACATATTTCATTTTTTTCAGGTTAGGCATTTTAGGATAGAAAATAAGAATTTTGGGGGGCAGGGGTATGGGGGAAAGAGTTTTGCTTTTGTTGCCCGGGCTGGACTGTAACCTCTGCCTCCTGGATTCAAGCAATTCTCCTGCCTCAGCCTCCAGAGTAGCAAGGATTACAGGCACCTGCCACCATGCCCAGCTAATTTTTATATTTTCAGTAGAGACGGGGTTTCACCATGTTGGCCAGGCTGGTCTTGAACTGAGTTCAAGTGAACAACCCACCTCAGGCTACCAAAGTGCTGGAATTACAGGCATGAGCCACTGTGTCTGGCCATGTGCACAGATTGTCTTTGCATCTATGGTTCACCTTTTGATATAAAGAGACAAACTGTGTCTCATTTTAATGCTAAAACCCCACTCTAAAGTGAACATATGATGTATGTTACATATATGTTTCCCTATTATGCATGCGCTCAGCTCCCCTCATAAATATGTATAGCTTTTTTTCCCAAACATGATGAATATGTATGATACAGACCTTGTAAGGCATAAAACCCAATCTGTCCTCCCCCTTTTCAAAGAGAGAGCACCTTTGCTCCACACTGGAGACTTTCTTTTCTCAGCTTGGAAACCATTATCACCAATAAAGCTCTCTTTTCTACTGTTATAGCCATCCTGGTGTTCTTTTGGACAACGGATGCCAATAGCTATTTCTGCATTTCAACTCACAGAGGCAGCATTTTGGAGAGAGGTGTATTTTCGGGGCTGTTTGGCCCCAAACTTTGGATGGAGAAAGAGATGGAAATAACTAAAAGAAATTTATCTAGAAAGAATGTAAGAAGTCTGTTGCATGGTAAGGATTGGGGTTGAATTTCTGCAGAAATTCCTAAGGTACATGAAAAATTTAAAGTTTTTCTGTTGCACCCAAAGACTAAGAAGTGAGAACAAAAGAGAAATAATGTGTAACTAGGCAGGAGAGGGACTCTGTGATGTGCCAATATGCTGAGGCCTGAGAAAGAGACAGTTAGCAAGATATCTCTCCACTTTGTTTTTCTTTTCTTTGAGATGGGGTCTTGCTCTCTTGCCCAGGCTGGAGTGCAGTGGCGCGATCTCAGCTCATTGCAACCTCCACCTCCTGGGTTCAAGTGATTCTCCTGCCTCAGCCTCCGGAGTAGCTGGGACTACAGGTGTGTGCCACCATGCCTGACTAATGTTTTTGTATTTTTAGTAGAGACAGGGTTTTGCAGTGTGAGCCAGGATGGTCTCAATCTCCTGACCTCATGATCCACCCGCCTCAGTCTCCCAAAGGGCTGGGATTACAGGTGTGAGCCACCGTGCCCGCCCTCCATCTTTGACAGACCATGTCTTAGGGGGCCTGTAGAAGCAGCTGAATTCTGAGTTGTGCTATTTGTTAAATCCCTTATGATAGCCTCAAAGTCTCAAGTCACTTCTAAAGTTTTTTGAACACAAAAGCCTAAATTCAGGGGAGCTTAGGGGAATGTAAGGTAGAGCTCTGCAGGTGGGACAAAGCAGACCAAGGAAAGCAATACCATACAGGAAGCAGTCAGGAGACAGCAGGAAGAAATTAAAGAAGATGCCCAGAATGGCAGTCTAGAGGGGGAGGTGACAAATGACACCCAGTTTGCACTAGGTACTTCCTAAGCATCCTTAACATTTCTTAGGAAAGTGTCCGGAATATCTTGTGAATTCGGAACTAGAACTACTTTAATCAAACTCACCATAATTTTCTTGTCCAGAAGACAAGAAAGTCTGGAGAAACTTAGGGTGCATTTGTACACTGTGGATTTGCGTTGCTAAGCTGGAAAAGCTCAGGTCTTCTACATCACTTTAACAATGCCATGCGGCCATGTGCTGGCCTCATTTCCGAAGAAACAAAAGCTGCAGATCCCTTTGTCTGAATTTCCTGATATCTATTTTTTATAGAATGATATTTTTTTTCCTCCTGGTCTGATCACATCACTCATGGTGCTCAAGAGGGCTTCATAGGGAGATTAGTGACTTTTTCATGCAGGTGATTGGATGGCACAGGATTTTCTTTTCTTTCTTTTTTTTTTTTTTTGAGACAGAGTTTCGCTCGTTACCCAGGCTGGAGTGCAATGGTGCGATCTCGGCTCACCGCAACCTCCGCCTCCCGGGTTCAGGCAATTCTCCTGCCTCAGCCTCCTAAGTAGCTGGGATTACAGGCACGCGCCACCGTGCTCAGCTAATTTTTTGTATTTTTAGTAGAGACGGGGTTTCACCGTGTTGACCAGGATGGTCTCGATCTCTTGACCTCGCGATCCACCCGCCTCGGCCTCCCAAAGTGCTGGGATTACAGGCGTGAGCCACCGCGCCCGGCCTGGCACAGGATTTTCTTTGGCTAAAGGAGCAGTAGCTTCTTTTCAGTTGAATAGATTTCACAGTCAGCAATCTCGGAATCATATTAGAAGATAATTTCTTGCTGACTAAACAAATCATGGTACAATATAAGTCAGACACCTTATCTGGAATTAAAGCAGCCTTGGCTGCTCTAAATATAAAAAGAGAACATTGACCTTGCAATACTGACCAAGACAATGGCTGTACATCTCTGCTGCAACATTTGCAATTTGCAGAACAAGGAGTTGGCATAGCTCCGCTGAATGATCATTTGTTGGAATACATGAATCTGAAAAACATGAAAGGATCTCCCTTTAGGTGTTTCTGGGGCTATCAAAGTAAACAGGTCAGATGAATTATTGATAGGCTTTGGATCAATGGTGTGCCCCTGGAATGACAAATGATAAGCACAGCAAAACTGTCACAGCCCTCATTCCCCAAATACTCTTCACCAATTCTTCCCACCTAGCGTTACTTATATCAATCTATCTCAAATGACTTCTTCCCCTACAACCACCACACACATTTTTCCGGCATCTATTAATTCTGTCTTGTCTCATAAGACCTACTTGTAGGGTCAGCTACCCCATGAAACCTTCTCCAAATAATCAAACTCACAGTAATTTTCTATCTTCTCAATACTAACTTTTAGAACTCCTATAATTTCTACTAGGAATTTAATTACCTAAAATCTATAAGGTTTCTGGTACATTCTAGCCTACCCTGTGAAAAGATCATTGAGTTAAAGTCTAAAGCCTTCATAAAATTGTTTGTTCACTCCCCATCTCGCTTCTCTGTTGGCACTTAGCATAGGGTACCACATCTATGTATTATGGCTTCTTAAGAATCATAATCATGTTTTCTACCATCATTCTTGAAAACTGACACAAGAACAGAAAACCAAACACTAAATGTTCTCACTCATAGGTGAGTGTTGAACAATGAGAACACATGGACTCAGGGAGAGGAGCATCACACACTGGGGGCAGTTGGAGCGGGTAGGGGAGGGACAACAGGGGGTGGGGAGGGTGAGGGGGGTGAGGTGGGTGGGGAGGGTGAGGAGGGATAGCATGGGGAGAAATGCTGGATATATTATACACCTAAAGTAAAATTTTTTAAAAAAATCATGTCTTCTAACTTTTTTTCTTCTTTTGTACCTACAATCTATCCTCCACAGCCATAAAGTGTATTTTAATTATCCATTTCTACAGATTCCATTTCCACCATGATGCTGGATTGCAGAGAAGTGCTGGACTAAATGTTGCCATAGATCAATATTACAAAAAGGCCCTTTTCTTAATTTGCTTCTACCCATGAAATGGAACAAATTCTAAGTAATATGAAAAGTGACATTCACCTATGGATTGTGCCATGAAGTATTGAGCTGTACCTCAAACATAAATGTGTTTCAAATGTGTATTAAAATTCCAGGCATAGTTTATTGAAGTTTACCTATAGCTTCTCATCCTTGGCCTTTTGGGTGTACATTTATAAGCTTTTATTAAACATTCTAGGAGAGCAAATCTATGGCAATGTCAGACTTACGTGTCCCGAGAAGGACCTCTTTAAGAAGTTCTTAGGAATTTCAGGAGTCCCACAAGTATCCTTTTTTATTCTTAGTTAAGTGCTACAATTTATTAGCATGAATGGGTGTCAGAAATTCTGTCATGACATATTTGCACCAGTATGCTGAATGGCGAGTTTCTTAAAATATGGCTAGCAAAAAACAGGGGAGGCAGGAATGCCTGTTTTAATAGAGCAGAATCCCCATCCTCCAACTGCAGTTTGAACTAAATATGTTAAGAAATGCTTTACAACAGAGAATTACTACAGAGTGTAAAGCCCTACTATACTTCATTATGAACTAACAACAGTTTTTGTTGCTACCTTTAAGAAACTAATTTTAGTTATTTAGTACATGTACAGAGGCTTAATGAAGTAGAACCCCCTGCCCAGATATTTCAAATGTATAATTGATTTGCCAAATAATCTAGGTCATTTCCACCCCCCTAAAAAGTCCACCCCAAATACTCTAAGCTGTACTGGTTTTATACTGAATTTTTCAGATGATGAAATCTGTGCAAACCAAGGTTTCATAAAAGATAAAACACTGAGTTATTAGCTACAGAACAGTGATCAAGTGTGATAGTCTCCAGGTATAAATATCACATGAGAAATCTCCATAATATGATGGGGCTTGTTTCGGCCTCACTGACACCCATTGACAAAAACCATTCTAGTCCTTAAATGGTTCCTCAAGTTTATATACCTCTCAGATATTATTTGCTGCTACTTATAGTACGTCTTTGGCAATGCTGTCCCTTTACATTTGCATTTCCCAAAGTTGGGTTAAGAGGATTGGATACCTTGGTGTGACATTTTAAACCTACTCCCTGCTGTGGGCTTTAGATGTTGGTCTTTGGAGGCACATTTATTAATACATGGTTGAATAATGGCACTGCACAATGCTTTCCTAGAGAATATATTCTATAACAGAATTTCTTAAATTCATATTTTCAGTTATTTGCTACAGAGACATACAGATCCACTTTATTGCACCCTATTATCTACCCCCTACCATGCCTTCGGCACTTTAAAACCTGCTTAGCACAAGAGAAATTACATTTGTACACTTAAACTCTCAATGTCCTGGGGAGTTTCCAAATGTAAAATTTATTTTTCTTAAGTACATCTTTGAAAACAACCAAAATGTGGTGAAACAGTCTGAAATGCAACATGGCAGATGGACAGAAAACTTTACTAGCATGATGGATGGGTCCTTTATCTGCTCCTCTGTGAATGGCTGCTGATCATAATCACTTTTATAGCTTGACTGCAACGAAAAGGATTATTTCTTTTGTCCTGGAATTTCAGGATGAGCATATTTGTTCAGAGGATGAAGAAGACCAAATTAGACCAAACTACTGGGGCATAATAAATTCACAGCAGTCACAAGCCAATGTTCTTTAATTCTTAAGACGCTATCAGCTTTAAATATTCTGATCCTCTCACAGTTAGCTCGCTTATCCTTTTGTCCTTATTGAATTAACTGCCTTTTCTTTTACATTGTCTCCTGAGGGGACCTCATTTTAAATCTTTTCAGTTTAATTCCATTAATTGGCATATTGTCTGGTCTCATGTTCTCCTCTTGGGTCTTGAACTTATGTTCCCCTCAGTTCTTAAACTCCTTAGCTGTATTTTGTAGCTTTGAATGACAACTTGCTCCATCTGTAGACAAAGCATGTGCATTCTTATCTTTCACTTCCAGGCTAATGTTTAACAATGAATTCACAATCCTGGCAGTTTATCAGCCCATTAAGTAAACCCAAGTATAGAGTTCCTTGATTTTAAAGCCATCATACTGAAATCCAGGGAAATTGGTTCACTAATTTGAGCATAATTTAAAAGCTAACAATTCTAAATTATGGTAAGTGGATCCAAAGAAGACGTATTTATTTTTGCAGGTCCTCCTGCCTATAACTGAGACAGATCTGGGGGTCATACCGTCTTGGGCTTATGTTCATTCCATCTTCACCACTTATTAATTAAGTAATCTTGGGAAGGTGACTTAACATCTCTATAAACATCTCTAGTGCTCAATAGCTTCCTCTCTAAAATGGGAGTAATAATAAAAGTTCATTTTAAACCATAGAGATGTGATGAAGATTTAATAGGATAATTGTTAAAGAATGCTTAATATAATGCCTTGCACATGGAAAATAATCAATGCTAGCTATTATCGTCATTACTATTAAAGTACCATTGCATCTATTAGTGGTGTATTTATAACCTTCTTGCAAAGCACATGTGAGTCTCACCTTATCTGCACCCTCAGACTCCACATGGAGAATGTCATGTTGGGAAGAAGGCACTGTACAACTTGTCACTTATTCTGTTCCACTGTTGTAGTCATCCCCTCTCTTTAATTAAACTGCAAATCACTCACAGAGAGACTATATCATACCTTTTTACAAACCATGCTCAGCACAACGCCTTATTCTCACAAAAAAGGTGGCATACTCATCTATTATCAACAATAAAAGTATGAGAAATCAGATATTATTTTCAACTTACTTTTAGAAAGAGGCCCAGACTAGAAGCAGATGGTAGGTTATTACAAGGAGATGTAAGGATTATTGAGTTAATCAGAGGGGAAATGTTTAGGGAAATAAGAGAGATGAATCTGTCTTTCAGCCAGTCTTGATTATCCATAGAAGGTAAAAAGAACAATTGAGTGATAAAAATCATAGTGCTCATTTTCACAAAATTATATTTAGTAATTACATGATCCCATTGCATGTAATTATCAAATACACAAAAGATTTGGGATTGACAGTGATGTCTGCAAGAGTCCTGACCAGAAGCTCCTGGGGCTCTTTTCCCATATGAAATAACCCAAAACAATGAAAAAACAACTACATTTTGCCCAAAATGACTAAAGGGGTACTAAATAATAGCAAAGCAGCAGCAGAAATCCTGTAGAAGAAACCTAGGATGGCTGCATAGAGACGGGCAGGAAACAGCTTGCTTTTGCCACCCACTCCCCTAGTTGGGATCAGCTCGGCACCAGGAGGGATTTCTCTCTGTGGAGAAAAGGTAAGCAAGAGGACCCCAGAAAGTCCTACCACTCCTGCAGACACCCGCGGTTCTTACAGGCTCTGAGCCCAGCTAAGGAGTTCCCCAGAGTCTACATGTTGAGCTACTCTCTGAGAAGGAGCCACTGATGCTGTGTCCCCGCTTTGTGTGGCCAGTGCTGCTACTGCTCTGTGCCATTTTGGAACTGGAGCCACTGCTAGAGTGCATCCTGCTTCAGGGACAAGTAGCTCTTGCATCCCTCCGTCCCTGAGGCTCAGCCTCCACTACAGTATGCTCACTGACAGTACATCATCCCCAGACCAAGCTCCTGCTATTGCCAGCTCTCTAAGTGCTGGTGCACAGTGCCAGTCCTTCCCCACCATCCCAGTCACTGGTGCACCCTCCTTTTATGGCCTAGCTGAAGTGGCACCCTGCCCCCAAGCACACAGAGCCTCAAACTACCAGAGCAGTTGTGCCTCCAGTGCCACAGCTGAGGCAAGACCCCAATTCCCAGGCTGTGCCACCCACCCTCCAGGACAAACGACTGCAGCACCCTGCCTCTTAGAACTGGACTAGCTCCCCTAATACCTGTTGTCGAGGCACCCCACTTCTCCTGGGAGTGGAGTCATTACTGTGCTGCTATTTGACCACTGGGGTCCAATCCACAGTGACATCTTATCATTCTTGGGTCTTTCCCTCTGCTGCAGCTGGCCTCACAGAGCCTAACATGCTGCAATATCCCACTATCCCAGGTCCAGAGTCACCACTGGATGGTATCTCATTCCCTGGAGCCTGAGCTGCTAATGTGCCCTGTTAGTTCTGAATCATGAATTACAGCTGTTCCCAGGGCTCAAGCTTCGAGAGAACTTCCCTGAAACCATATCAGTGCCATGCCCTGCCCTCTACAGGTCAGCATTACAGGTATATCCCAGCCCCCTAGGCCTAAGCTGCTAGATGTGGCTCAGAACAACAAACCCTGGCTTAGTAGAATGGCATCCACTAATGCCTGTACCTCAAGGCCTTGGTGCTTTAGTAGTTTTACAGGACACTGATCCCAGGAACTGAGATTCACAGCTGCTGTGAGCACCTGTGCCCTGGATCCCAGTGCTGCTGTGGCTGCCTGTGAGCCATGCAAACCAGAATCCAAAGAGATTCTCTCAGCTAAGATTCACCACTATGAGAAAGACAAGAACAGGATAATCCCTAAAGCCCTTGCCCTAATAACCCAGGCAGCCACCATAATTGCCACAAACTCCTGCAACCTAAATCACTGAGGAACCTGCCATCACTGCTAACACTGAAGAAGCTGCATAGAGACTACATCACTACACCCACGTGGAACCAAAATCACTGCACCCTGGCCAATGTGCACCCTCCAGTTCATCTGCAGGTGAAAGTCTTCCCCTATGTAAACCACTTTGTAACATTTGGAATAGGTGACTGCACCACCAGATGCACAGACATCAATGCAGAAACACAAAAAACATGAAAAAGCAAAGAAACATAACACATCCAAAGAAATGCAATAATTCTCCTATAACTGATCCCAAAGAAATAAAAACTTAAAAATTGCATAAAAAGAAATTCAAAACAATGATCTTAAGGAAACTTGGATACAAGAGAATACACATAGACAATTCAATAAAATAAAGAAAGCAATTCATTATCTAAATGATAAATTCAACAGAGACAGATATTATCAAAATGAACCAGATGGAAATCTAAGAGCTGAAAAGTTCAATCAATAAAATAAAAAATAAAATTGAGGGCTTCAGCAACAGACTAGATAAAGCAGTTAAAATAATCTGTGGACTTGAATATAGGCCTTTTGAAATTATCCAATCAGAGGGGGGGAAATAATAAAAAAGAGTGAAAAAATCCTATGGGATATTAAGTGAATAAGTATTTATACTGTTATTTCTAGAAGGAGAAGAGACAGAGAAAGAGACACAAGCTTATTTAATGAAATAATTGCTGGAAATGTCTCAAGTCTTGAGAAAAACATAGACATCCAAATCCATGATGCTTCAACACTCCCAAATAGATTCATTTGAAGTAGGTTCTCTTTAAGGCATATTATAATAAAACTGTTAAAAATCAAAGACAAAGAGAATTTTAAAAGCAGCAAGAGAAAAGCATTAAGTCACATACAAGTGAGTCCCCATTAGACTGTCTGTGAATTTTTTAGCAGAAACTTTGCAGACCAGGAGAGAAGGGGATTATATAATCAAGGTGATGAAAGAAAAAACAAAACACAACTAATGTCTACCAAGAATACTATACCCAGCAAATCTCTTCTTCAGAAATGAAGGAGAAATAAGTCATTGACAAGCAAAAATTGAGAGAATTCATTACCACTAGACCTGCCTTACAAGAGTGCTTAAGGAAGTTCTTCAAGATAAGTAAAAAGATGACTATTACTGGCCTAAATACATATAAAACTCACTAGAAGACGTGAATACACAGTCAGATCCAGAATACTCCAGTGCTGTAATGGTGGTATGTTAACAATACATACCTCAAGTACAAAAGCTAAAAAGAAAAATGGTCCAAAACAACAATAAGTTGTGAAGGATCATATGATGATGTACATTTACATGTAAATGTACATTTACAAAATATAAATTGTGTGTGTGAGGGGTAAAGGTCTAAGGTTTTTGTATGTGATATAAGTTAATTTGTTATTAGCTTAAAATACAGTAAGTCCTCATTTAATGTCATTGATGGGTTCTTGGAAACTGACTTTAAAATAAATGATACATTTAAAAAAACAATTTTAACATGGACTAATTGATATAAACAAGAGTTAAATTCCTATGGCATATTTCTAGTTACAAAAGCATCACCAAACTTCTAAATGAAGACTCCAAACACTTCTAATAAACATTGAAATAAATGTGAGTTAAACATACATTTAAGAAAGATTAATTGAAAAGTAAAATAATTATTTACTCAATTATTCCAGTTTAGTTTCATGAGTGGCTAGAGATATTGCATGATCTCTATTATATGTGAAATCTTAAGAAAAATTCCAAATTACATAGACAACAAAACAGTGGTTATCAGAAGTGAAGAGAGGAAGTGGAAACATATTTCAGAGAATACAAAGTAGCAGATATGTAGCATGGACGAGTCTAGAGATCTAATGTATAACATGAGAAGTACAGGTGACAAAATTTTATTACATATGGGATTTATGCAAAATGGTAGATTTTAGCTGCTCTTATCACAAAAACAAAAAACTAGGTAACTATGTGAGATGATGAATGTTAATTTGCTTAAGTACAGTAACCTTTTTGCTCTCTACATGTATCCCATAATATGTTTTATAACTTAAATTTATACAATGACATTTATTAGAAAAATAATTTTGATGAATATGCTAATTTGCTTCACTATAGTAACCTTTGTACTATCTATATGTCCCATAATATTATGCTGTATAACTTAAATTTACACAATGAAATTTATCACAAAATAATTTGGAACATAATCTGATACATAATGTAGATAATAACCCATCAAAGAGACTAATACCCAACTCAGACAATTGACAGGTACTTCAGTGATAACATACTAAAATAAAATGCAAAGCTGTATTTCATCACTGAGACTATAAAAATGGTGCTGAAGGATGGTGTGCTTAAAAAGTTTATGTCCTGGAGAGATCAAATCCTAAACATTAATCAAAGCTCACACAATTTCCCCAAGAATCTCTTGCGGTGACATGAAACAAAACTGGATTGATAAGCCTGTTCAACAATCCAATTGTTCTCCAAATTTGAAAATTTAAAGATGGGCTTAGTTCAGTTTATCATGGATTTAATCTTATTTCACCTCCATTTCTGCTCATTAACACATTCTATCAGCATAAAGACAATAACATATCAACTACTTAGAAAATAACAAATTTTTGATAGTGTAAGTACAACTACCTGGAGGTAACTGAATTTAGATCCTTGAAATCAGATTAGAGAGTCAGAAGCTTATAACTTTGAAAGAGTGGTAAAACAACTAATATATAAACATAATCAAGGAGAAAAATTAGTTGAGTTTCATCTTGGACCAGTCATTTCATAAAGTCAAGCAACAAAGCTAATGAAATTAGCCAGTTGGACACAGTTCTCGGTAGGCAAGTCACCTTGGTTTTATCCCCACGGTCCTGCTAAAACCAGGGGGCCGTCTTACTTTTACTAGCAAGGGGGCTGCATACGTATAATAAAGACAGACAAAAAAAATCTTCTATCATGATTACTATGGTTTAAACATCCCCCCTGAAAACTCTTGCTGAAATTAACTGCCACTGTGATGGTACTGAGAGATGGGACATTTTAGAGGCAGAGCTCTCATGAGATGGTCGATGCTTTCATTTCAAGAGAGGCTAATTATAGCAGGGGTCTGCCTACTTTTTCTCTCTGTCTCTCCTGATTGCTTGTCCTTTGCATTGTGACTTTTGCCTTCCACCATGAGATGAGGCCCTCACCAGATGCCAATGCCATGCTTGCCAGCCTCCAGAACCGTGAGCCAAATAAACTTTTATTGTTTATAAATTACCCAGTCTGTGATATTCTGTGATCGCAGCAGAAAACACATTGATGATTTAGATGGCAACTTTAAATGCAGACATCAGAAATGCCAGACCAAGATTACTCCCTTTGGAAATGAAAGAAAAGGAAACAAGTAGAAGTTTGAGGCTTAAAAAAAAACATTAAAATAAAAATTATAACATTAGGATTCTGTTTAGCTTCATGTAACAGAAACACAAATAATGTCTTAACTGAGTAGGAAAAAAGTTTATTTCTCTCTCTCTCTTTTTTTTTTTTGATATGGATTCTCACTCTTGGTACCCAGGATGGAGTGCAGTGGTGTGATCTTAGCTCACTGCAACCTCCGCCTCCCAGGTTCAAGTGATTCTTCTGACTCAGCCTCCGAAGTAGTTAGGATTACAGGTGTGCACCACCACACCTGGCTAATTTTGTATTTTTAGTAGAGACAGGTTTAACTTGTTGGTCAGGCTGGTCTCAAACTCCTGACCTTAAGTGATCCAGCCTCCCAAAGTGCTGGTATTACCGGCATGAGCCACTGCGCCTGGCAGAAGTTTATTTTTCTTACACAATGAGATGGCCAGAAGTTGGAAGTCCAAAGTTTGCATGGTGGTTCCAGAACACTATAAGGGACAAGATTCCTGTTCTTTTCCTGATTCTCCACCCTTAAAGAGCAGATGTCATCTTCATGATTGCAAGGTGTCTGCTATATCCCCAGGTATCTGTCCCTACAGATATTTTAAAAGTCAAAGGGCAAAAGCAAAGGGCAAAATGCAGAATGGTGCATGCCATGAGTGTCCCTCATTTAAGGAATTTCCCACAAGTGCCATCTGGTGACTTTAACTTACATGCCACATGGCTTCCTCACTGGACAGCTTGGGAAGCTTGGTTCTTCCACTGGTGGTAATCCTGCCCAAGAAAATATGTAGGGTCACTTAGAAAAGAGGAAGAAGAGAAAGGATTTGGGATAGACAATTAATAGTGTCTATCAAAAACAAGATAGGAATCTTGTCAATATATTTTCTTCAATGACTAATGTATTCCAATTATTTTACAATCTATATTCTCTTGTGAGTCATATGCTCAGAGACCCAAATGGGAGTAAACTCCAAAGACTCCAAGTTTTCTGGCCCCCAGGTGTTACCTTCCTATTTAATGTCTAACTAAACAATCTAAATCTCATAGGAAATGACTTCACAAACTCTACATTCTCCATTGCGAATTTGTTTTCTATTGTCATTTCTGAGAATCCCACAAGACCACTGATCTTTTTCGCAGATTTATTTTGGTCGTCTTTTACCATAGACCTTGTCTGGAGATTTCTCTTTTCATCACTTTTAACTAGTTCATAGCTGCTTTTTCAGACATGTACACAGTTTCTCTCCATCGATTTCTTCAAAGCATAGTTAACACAAGTCTATAGTTTAAATCTTTGTTTGCTTTAACTGAGGCTTGAATTAATGTACGAATCTTACAGCTCAGAAATGAAGATCTTAGTGAGATATCAGACATCACTATTCCTAGAGTCTAGTAGCCATGTCCCTTTAAGTGCTTATTCCTTGCATAACTTTCTGCTAATTTCCTGCTTCACATCACATTGCAGAGGTCAGATCATCATGTAGAGGTGGAAGCCCCTTTCCCATGATCTTTCTTCATTAAGCCTAGAAAACTCCATTTTTCCTTTTCTACCCTAGCCAAAAGAAGATCAAAACAGTTACCATTATAAAAATTCATGCAGAAATGCCCTGATACAATTAAATCTATGGAGAATGATTTAAAGTTGGTACTTTGAACTTTCATCTTAAGCATCTACATTTGGATCATTTTCCTCACTTGGGGCTTTCCCAGGAGTTATTTGAGAATAAAGCAAATGAATATTTTTTACCTAAAAATTTATGAATATGACTAAAGACCTGCTCTTAGAATAAATTGAGGGCCTAAAACCTTTCAAATATCACTTTCCAGATGTCATAATTTTCAGATCCAGGCTCCAACTACGAAAGGAAAACAACATTAGCCTCTCTAAAAATGCAGTTTGTTCACACTATTTAGAAATCTACAGTGTTATTAACATCCAACATCATGAATATCAATGCCACAGGAACCACAGAGTCAATCTAGTTGGGCCCCTTCATTTTAATTTGAACCAACTGAAACTTGAAAGGGTACCTAAGGTTATTCTGAGAGTCAAAAATAAAACCAGACGAAGGACCTGGAGTTTTCAAGCACTGTTCATTGATAGCAACACCCAGGATGGTGGTGATCTCTGGCTCCTAGAGGTAAGGGTGGTTATTTAGGAAGTGCATGACCCTAATACTTAAGGTAGTTTTCTAAATCTCTTCTTACATGAGTGTTTTTGTTACTTCTAAAACATTCAGAAGGTATACTCTGGGCATGGGAGGAACACAGGATGAGAAATATCTGTGATAGCGCTCTCTCTAACACCAAGAAAATATTTCATCAACACCCATGTTCAAGAAAAATATTACATCAACATCCATGTTCAAGACCCTATCATTTCTTGTAATCAACGAGATCTTATCCTGGATTATATACTTCCCTTTACAAGAGAATTTCTCAAAATAGTTTCCTATAATCATGGATTCCAACTCCTCTTTCCCCATCCTCTTTAAACTGACTGCAATCAGACTTTTACTCCCATTACATTACAGCTCTCTGACCATAGTCACCAATGACCTCCATGTTACATAATTCAGTGGCTAACCTTTAATCTTCCTAGTTGACTTATCATCGGCAGTATGGAATTCCATATGTAAAACACTTTTTCACCAGCTTCCACAATGCTTTCCTGGTCTTTGTCCTACTTTACGAGTCAATGCTCCTTAGTCTCCTTTGCTGGTTCTGCAATATCCACGTTAATCTTTTACCACTGGAATTCTCTAGTGATCATTCTTGGGTCTTCTCTACTCTGTCCTCTGTATCTTGGTGATCTTTCTCAGTTTTATGACTTTAAACACCATCTTCATTCTCATGATTTCTGAGCAAACGTTTCTAGCATGGAACTTTCCCCTAAACTCTTGTTTTGAATATTCAACTGCCACTGGCTGTCTCCAAAAGGTATCTAATAGAAATGACATAATTCATGTTTTAAAAAAACAAATTCCTGATTTTGATTCTATCCCATTCAACTTGCTTCTCCTATGCTTCTTCCCATATCAGTTAATGGCAATTCTCCTCCTCCTCCTCCTTCCTCCTCCTCCTTCCTCCTTCCTCCTTCTCCTTCCTCCTCCTCCTCTTTTTCCTCCTCTTTTCTTCTTCTTTCTTCTTCCAGTGTCTTACTCTATCACCCAGGCTGGAGTGCAGTGGCACCATCACAGCTCGCCGCAACCTCTGCCTCCTGGGTTCAGGCAATTCTCCTGCCTCAGCCTCCCAAGTATCTGGGATCACAGGCACGTGCCACCATGCCCAGATAATTATTTTTAGTAGAGACAGAGTTTTACCATGTTGCCCAGGCTGGTCTCAAACTCCTGACCTCAGGTGATCCATCCACTTTGGCATCCCAGAGTTCTGGGATTATATGCATGAACTACCATGCCTAGCCAGTTAATGGTAATTCTATAGCTCACTTGCTCAGGCCAAAAAGCTTGAGTCATCCTTGATTTTCTCTTGTATGTAGCACTGAATCAAAAAGCAAATCCTGAATCTTGATTATATATTATATTATACATATTGTATTGCATACGCCACATGTATTTAGGCTCTGTCCTCTTCTTAACCCAGCATTATTATCACCTGATCCTAGCCTCGATTATTGCAATAACTTCTTAAGAGTTCTCCCTCCTTTTGCCCTTGCCTACTCACCTATCCTAAACAGCTTATTTTTTAATATAAAGCAGAAAGATTCCGTTAATATATTCAGATCCTGCTCCAATCCCTCCAGGGCTCCTCACCGTTGAGTAAAAGCTGGAATCTTTTCAACGGCCCCAAGGCCCTCCAAAGCGGGAAGCTTTTCAGAGGCCCCCCAGGCCTCCTGCTCTGCCTACACCCCTCCTACCTCCTCTCTGTGCTTGTTTCCTCCTCATATCCTCACTGACTCCGCTCCACCACTCAAGCCTTCCTGAAGTTCCAGGCACAGTTTCCTCTACCTAGAACCCCTTTCCCTGAGATGTCTGTAAGAGTTCCTCCCTCTTCTCATTCAAACCTTTGTCCGATACCTTTCCCTGATCACCTGACTTAAAATTACTCCTCCTCTCTCCCAACAGCACTCCCCTCTCCCCACAATCCCCTGTCCCCATAGTGATCCTTGCTTTTATTGCACTTCCTATACTCACCTGTACCTCTCTCTACTTTATCTTCTAAAGTTCTTTGTGGTTTTCTTGTGTATTGTCTAGCTCCCCACACCTTAGAAAGTAAGCTGAATGAAGGCAAGAATGTGTCTTTTATTCACTGTTGTCTATATAATTATGGGTGTAGAAGTATTAGTGCTTAATATGTATTTTGGAATGCATAAAGAAATGAATGAATTACAGTGAATAACAATATAATTAGTTCAAATAAAACAAACACAAAATGGAAACAATCTGTTACCTGGAGTACCCTTAGTTGGTAAACATTGCCTCGAATCTAAATGATATTGGCCTTTTCCAGGAGGTAGCTGCTGTCAGTCATTGGATGTTCAGGGGGCTGAATTCAGTTAGGTGGCATACTGAACATGTGAAAATCTGTACTAGTATAAAAAACTAATTTAAAACACAAGACTTTTTATAGAGAATTTATACATGGTGGGTGATTCTGAGAAGAATTTCCAATTACAAAATCTCTAAAAGGAGTTGTGCATTTGGTTAGAAAATTCCTGTAAGCTTGACCTTGCAAAAAAGGGCATATTTTAGACTATCTAATAAATAAAACGTGCCTGCATTTATACTTTTTCTCTATAAAAACGTTAAAAGGAAAGGTTTCAAAATATAAATTCAATGTTTGAGTGAATCAGCTCCAGTTTTACGATCAACAGTAAAAGCTGTCATCTGGTTTGTCAATTATACGCAAACGAAAAGGTCTTCAAGAAGGTCTCTACACAAAGGACTTTAATGACTCACAAAAAGTCTACATCAAAGCATGAGTCAAGGAACAGCTAATTAATAACTGTCTGGTAAAGAAAGACTGACATTAATGTAAATTAATGACATTATGGAGTTTAGCAACAATTTGCAATTGAGGATTTACATAATCAGTCATTATAGCTCCCTGTTGTCTCTCAGGTCAATAATGTGCAGTTGGAAGACATGCTAATACATATTTACTCATTAATCTACCATGTCTTCTAAGAGAGAGGCTGGATCTCTGGTTGAATTAATTCCTATTTAAATTATAATAGGGGATAATTGTTTCACAGATTGGAAGAAAAATATGTGAACTCAAAGATGTAGATTAAACATAGGCCGTTTATAAAACTCTTTGTGTTTATGATTAGCGTCATAAAGACAGTTTAGGATCTACCAAACGTCACCGTAATTAAAGGTTTAAATAAGGGAGCGTCTCAGATTTCTATTTGCTTTGGATTGCCTGAAATGACTGAAGGGTATCTTTGATGAGCTTGAAGGAGACAGAAGGTGGGAGGTGGGAAAAAAGAGAGAGATTTGTTGCATTTTATTTGGTCATAAAAGCACAGCAGAGTCTCAAAGCAAAATGGCAACAGTGACGAGAACAAATTACTCCAGGTCCTAGGTATTCTCTGTGACCCTTAAAAGTGAAAAATCACTAAGTGATAATTGCATTTGACAGTTTCAAGTAAGTAGTCTATTTTTTTTTTTGCTTCCAAGTTACTGTAATGTATCACAAAAATGAATTAGAAATAAGGCTTGCTACTTTGATGGGGCCAATCCTATTGACCTATTTGTTTATATAAATTCAATACTTCCTAAACAATGTACTAGCCGGAGAGACTCCTGCTCCAAGTACAAATTTCCTATGTGCTATACAGTACAATTCCATAAATACCTAGGGACTATTCTACTGGCAAAGTATTTGCAGCCAAACCTGGAATACGAAAAGTATATGATTAACCGTGACTGTGGCCATCATTAAAATTACTTAAACATGAAAGTTAAGTACTATTTCTTACTGCTAGTGATAGGGGCCAAATCTCTTCTTTAAAGAGCTAAGCAAAATAGTGTAGACTTTTCTCTTAGAAGCTAAACAAAAGGTTTTCAGGTTCCCAAATGGCTTATATGTTTTGGATGAATGGCCTTTCCTGCTTTATTGAGTTTACATAGACCAGTGTGAGGAAATTTATCATATCATGATTGAAATGCCTCTTAAAAAGGGGTTGCAAGGCAATGCTGTCACAGCATTTGGCTGCACCAACACTTCATTTAGAGATCAACATTAATCCCTCATTTGCATGGACACTGACTTTGCTCCTCAAATGACATTAATAGCCATTATAAATCTACTTTTTACATGCTATCACTATGCCAAGATATAATGTGATGGGAAAGAATTATATGGGAATTGCTTTGGGCAGCTAGTCTATGCATACAGCCAGCATCATTCAATGTCCCTGACAGTCAGAATTCGATAGCTTAAAGGCAGGACATAGAACATACAAAAAAGTAGTAATTTATGAAAAGGCTGGTGCATAAAAATTAAAACCTGACCATATCAACTGGTTGGTAAAGGTGGCATACTATGTTTTTACATTGTCTAAGAACTTCAAAACCCAGACAGGAGAGAAATTTTGAGGGGATAAAAAAATGGGGTAAAATGTGTAATAATGAATGACTCCTAGGGAAAAAAAAACTATGTGATCAACTGCGTTATATAATGTATAATTAGCAAGCCCTATAAATTTGAAGATTGTGCCCCAGATAAAATGGTTGCATACTATATGAATTGGCCATTTTCAGTGGCAATAGAATACATGCTCAGGACAATACTTTCTTAAGAGACAAGTAGGGAAGGAAGAAAATAGGGCAATTTTTGGTCTTAACCCCACAGAAGATCCTACATAGGCATTGAAATAATATCACTAAAAATGAACCTTAACATAAAACTCAGCTGGATATAGGTCTAGCGTGATCATGCACAGTGGCCAGCCTCCAGATTAGTCTTATTTATCCTTAGAGTTTGGAGTTATTTTACTTTTGTTACTCTTCCATAGGATGGATCATGCCTGAGTGCCCTGCCCACTCCCTTCCTCAATCTACTTTTTAAAAGAACTGTTCTCTAAAATAGGTCTAAGAGTAGCTCTCAAAATTCAAAGAAGTGTGTATTTCCTTATTAGATGGATTTGTTTGTGGCAGGTCAATACACACACTTTGAACAACTATATATAAATACAAAATGCAAAAGTCATCTTCTTTTTTTTTGAAGCAAGTTCTTGCACTGTCACCCATGCTGGAGTGCAGTGGTGTGATCATGGCTCACTGCAGCCTTAACTTCCTGGTCTCAAATGATTTTCCCATCTCAGCCCCCAGAGTAGCTGAGATCACCTGTGTGTACCACCATATCTGGCTAAATTTTGTAGAGATGGGATTTCACCATGTTGCTCGGGCTGATCTTGAACTCCTGGGCTCAAGTGATCTACCCAACTTGGCCTCCCAAAGTGTTGCGATTATAGGCGTGAGCCACCACACCCAGCCCCAAAGTCATCTTCAAAAAGGTACCAGAGTTCCCTAAGCAAGGAGTATGAGGGGAGTTAAGATTCTACACAGAAGAAAATGGAGGCACTTGCCCATTTTGAGTGTGGGATAAATCTCAGAGGCTGTGCCTCTAAGATTTCTCTGGGTAGAGAGTCAATGCAGGGGAGAGAGAAACCATGAAGGCTCTCAAAGGGTTTATGGAGTGGGGTGATACAACTGCATAGTTGAGTGACCTCTATCCTCTAACTTAAGGGGCAAAACTGCTGAATTCTGAAGGTACATGAAGAGGGAGAATAAGTAGCTAAGCCACAGAGCTCTGAGAAGCAGAGTCAAATTTTCTTAATCTTATAGTATTGAGAAGAAAAAGATTTAGAGTTCAGAATCTGTCAGGGGAAAGGACCTCAATAAATAGTCAAGCCCTTATTTGAAAAACCTGGTGGGCTATGGCCTAGGAATCAGGATGGAGAAGAGACTGAGGCATCACCACCAACCATCACTATCATCATGCCTGATTGGACTAAGGTGATTAGCTCTCTAAACTCACCTGCTGGGCAGGAGAAAATGTTATTTCTCTTTGGAAGAAGGTAGTATAATTTGTAATCTCTGTAGTTTTTTTTATACCCAATGTCTACAACCCATATTTAAAATCATTATTAGGAATGCCAAGGAATGAGATCATTTAACCAAGAGAATGAAAAGAGACTTGTGACTATCCAGATATTAAAGTTAGTAGACATTCTGCCCTAGTACAATAATAAATGAATAAAAATTTATAGACTGGCTTTAAAAATAATTATAATTCATATGTGCAAGGAAATAGACACAAAGAAACACAGATGAAAAGATAATTTTATCAAAAAGTTGGAATCTTAAAAATTATCAGTTGGAAATTGTAGGGCTGAACAGAACACTAGCCAGAATTATTTAGAAGGGTTAGTAGCAACCGACACAACAAAAGATAGGATTAGTGAACTGGTAGAGGATGTCAAAACATATCTTCTAACCTTGTACTAGACATTCTAAGCAGTGCAATATAGCAAGAAAAAGAAATAAAGAGCATAAAAATGGAAAAGGAGGACATATAATGCTTATTAATTACAAATGGCATGCTAGTATACAGTGTGCATCAAAAATGCAGAAAAATTTCACAGACAACTATTGGAATTAAGTAAAATTATCAAGGCCACTGGATGTAAGATATTATATGAAATTCAATTGCATTTCTATATACCGGCAACAAAGTAATGGTAAATAAAATTTTAACATTTTTACACTGCATCAAAAACATCAAATATTTATGAATCAGTTGAATGAAAACCTCCATAATGTAACAAAAATTAGTAAGATTTTAAAGGCCTGAGTAAATGGAGGGTTGTATCATGTTCGTGGACTAAATTCATTATTGTAAAGCTATAGATGATTTCCAGAATGATTTATAGAGTCAATGGAACCTAATCAAACTCCTATCAGTACCATGTGTATGTAAGTGTGTGTGTGTGTGTGTGTGTGTGTGTGTGTGTGTAAAATGACAAGCTGATTCTAAAAGGTATATGGAAATACAAAGACCTAAGAGTGGTCTGAGTAATACTGAAGAACAAAACTAGAGGATTTACAGTACCAAATATCAGTATTTTCTTTATAACTCTAGCAATCAAAATAATGTAGTATTTGTGCAAGCATAGACAAATAGATCACTATAGTAGAAATAGAACAGAACTGTAATCATTACATTGCACCACAGTAGTGGAAAGATGGTCTTTTTTCATTAAATGATGCTGGGTCAATTGGCTGGACATATTTTTAAAAATTAATCTGGACATCCTACCTCACAGCACACTAAAAATTCAATTTCAGATTGACTCAGGTATAAATACAAAAAGTGAAATAAGGATTCTTAACAATAGCAGAAAAACACCTTCATAACCTTTAGGTATGAGATGATCTGAAAATATAGATACCTTTAACAGTATATTTGGAAACATGAGCTGTCATCCCATAAAGCTTTGATGCCTTGTGGAAAAAGGAGGATAAATGAAGGAGAAGCAATAAAAATTTAGAAAATGATGAGTCCCTAAAGGCCAAGTACCCTGAACCCAGCCACTTGGTCTGCTTTTCCATCTCAGTTGACATCCCTACAAAGGATGAAGAGCAGAATCTGGGTGGAGCTTTAGAAAGTAGAGACAGCCCCTGGAGAAGAACTCCTTACATGGCTTGTCCAGGCATGTACGGTTTCAGGCAATCTCACTGAGTATCTCTGGACTAAGTGTGGGCATAGCTGAGAGGCAGAGCAAACACTTAGATTCCAGGTAAAAGCTGGGCCCAGTAATATGAAGAGATTATGGAATTCATCATAAAGTCCAGGAGCCAAATTCAGAGCCATATGGAGAATCAACATCTGAGATGCAGAGCTACACATGTCTTCCCTGTCCTAACTCCATCAACATTCAGTTACCAACTACTAACTTGGTAATGTCACATAATAATACAAAAACAATAGCTAGAAATTATTAAGGGCTCACTATGTGTTAGTTCCATTGTAAGTGGTTTTCATGTGTTAACTCATTTGATCTTCACACAAATCTATGATGGAACTATTACTATTATACCCCCTTTACACATGAGTACCCTAAAGCACAAAAGGTAAAATACCTTGCCCAAGATCTTAGAAATAATTACGGATGGAGCCAAGATTGAAACTCAGGCAATTTGATTCCCACAAGAACATATTTTCATTGTTTGAGAAGTAAGCCTTCAGGATGAACTCAGATTATAATTTTTATCCCTCAGGAACTCAATACTCTTGAGTTCAGCATTGAGTATTAGACAAACCAATAAATTTACATATTTCTTACAGGTTTGTGTTTGTGGACTAAAGTCTGTATTTGCTTTATAAGCAAAAGTAGAGAAAATGCTCTGAAAATTAGGTATACTACATGCCAGGTACTTTTGTCTATGTAATCTTGAAAAGGATAAGTTTTTAATTTTTGAATGAAGAAACTAGAAATTCATAGATTTGTATACACAGAGTTTCTACATATAGAAAGTAGCAAAATTAAAATCAAATTCCAGGAATCTTTGTGTCTAGTTTATTGTTCTTTTCACAACAGAGGTTCTCAAACCATTCTGAAAACTAGTTTAACAAAAATGAAACATCATTAATTAATACATAAGAAACATTTTATTTTCAAACCTTGTTTGACTTGTAGTTATAGTTGATTAGGAGGAAAAACAGCAGTAAATAATCACCTAATTGTTTTCTAATTTAGATTATGTTACCTAGCCAAGGAAAAATAATTAGACATGACTTATTGCAGTTGTTTCTTTTTCTTCATCTTCGTCTTTGTCTTCGTCTAGCTCTGTCACCCAGGCTGGAGTGCAGTGGAGTGAATATGGCTCACTGCAACCTTGACCTCTTGAGCTCAAGGATCCTTCAGTCTCAGCTTTCTGAGTAGCTGGGACCACAGGTGTGTGCCAGCATGGCCAGCTATTATTGTGGTTTCTAAAGCACCTTCTGGGTAGAATGGTGAAAGCCTAGAGATTATTTTTTCACCCAAGATCCTAATTTTCTATGAGTTTCCCAAAACTTATAATTTTAAATCATAGATTTCTAGAGAAGAATAAGACCTTTCTATAGCAATATCTATCTTCTGTTACTAAGAAGCAAGAAATAGGAGGTGCTGGCCTGTTGGAAGATCCTATCAGGAGAACAATATAGCTTCTATGGCCTCAAATTTGTCTATATCTGGACTTCACATTCTTTACACCTCAGTGACAGACGAGATATATTTTCCCAGCCAGATCAGTCTTCTTTCTATATGAAATTTAATGAAGATTTTGGATCTCAAGCCCTAGATCTTCAGGACTGACAAGACTCTCTGGGTTGAGGTGTATAAGAGGTTTTCAATGCTGGAGATGATGCCACCTTGATGATATTCTCAGATAATCATTACTGATCATCTTCATCTCATTAAATCTTACAACAAACCCACAGAAAGGATTCTTTCCCCATTTACCAAGGCTCAGGGAGATTGGGTTGCAGCCTCAAGGTCACAAAGTCAATAAATGTTAGGGCTGGGATTTGAACCTGCATTCTCTCTGACTTCAAAACCCAAGTTCTAGGCTACTGCCTTTCTGGAAAATCTCTTCTCTATTTCAATTAGGTAACAAAATTTGTGTATTGATATATTGAAATTTTAAAAAAGACTTAGAGAAATATGAGCCTCAATTAACAATTTGAAGCTGTTAACTTGATGAATGACGTATAATGATAGAACATGAATTGTACAACACTTGTTAATAATTTCCTGAATAATTGGACAGCTCATTCATTATCTTAGTCCTTTCAGCACACTTTGAGTATTCCAAAGGCACACTGCTTTTGGGACCAGCCATGTTCAGCTGAACAGAATCCTAAATCACCTAATATGGCTTCAGAGTAGTATGATTGTGTTTCACTTTAAAATGACTAGAAATTTTTTACCTTAATTGAATATACTAAATTTTAATCTATATTGTCTAGTTCTAATGAAACAGTCACTCCTTCCACAGATCTAATGGCATTAATTGCTCTAAGTCCTGGGGTTATTCAGTGTGTTATTTTATTAGTTTCCTATTGCTGCTATAACTAATTACCACAAACTTGGTTGCTTAAAGTAATAGAAATTTATTATCTTACAGCTATGAAATCAACATGGGTTGAAACCAAGGTGTTGACAAGACTGGGCTCTCTCAGGAGCTCTAGGGGAAAATATATTTCTTTGCCTTTGTCAATTCCTAGAACTATATTCTTCAGTTCGTGGCCCCTTTCTCCATTTTCAAAATTAGCAGTGGAGCACCTTCAAGTCTCTCTTTGCTTCCAGTATTCTGTAGCCTTTAGTCACACTAATCTCCAGCCTCCCCATTATAAGGACCCCTGTGATTGTATCAGGTCAACCCAGATAACCCAGAATAACTTCCCTTTCTGAAGATCCTTAACTTAATCACATCTGCATTGTCTCTTTTGCCAGATAAAGTAACATTCGTAAGTTCTGGGTTAGGACATAGACATCTTAGTGTGGGCGAAGAGGGTATTACTAATCTACCAAGTCAGACAACATTTTTCTATTTTACGTTGTAAGATAGTAGAAAAGAAGTTTTAGGTCATGCCTTAGTTTGTTTTGTGTTATTGTAACAAATGACCATAGACTGACTGGATAATTTATAAAGAACAAGAAGTTTATTTTCTAACAGTCCTAGAGTCTGGGAAATCCAAAAATAAGGTGCCAGCATCTTGTGAGGGCCTTCTCGCTGCCTCATCCCATGGTGGAAATGGAAGAGCAACAGTGGGTGAGAGAGAGAAAGATGGGAGCCAGACTTGACTTAGAAAGAATCCAGTCCATAATAACAAATCAATTCCCACCATGACAGCATTAATCCATTCATAAGAGTAGTGTTCTTATGACCCAAACAGCTCCCAATTAGGCCCCAGTTCCCACTTCCTAGGCTCAAGTGATCTCCCACCACGGCCTCCTGAGGAGCTGGGACTAAAGTTATGTGCCACCACGTCCACCATACCCAGCTAATTGTTAATTTTATT
Organism: Aotus nancymaae; assembly: GCF_030222135.1. Classification (NCBI taxonomy): domain Eukaryota; kingdom Metazoa; phylum Chordata; class Mammalia; order Primates; family Aotidae; genus Aotus; species Aotus nancymaae. The sequence goes on along the minus strand of NW_026988432.1, from coordinate 49,253,771 downwards.
TAATAATTTTAATTAATTATGTTGCCCAGGCTAGTCTTGAACTCCTAGGATATAGTGATCCTACTGCCTTGGCCTTCCAAAGTGCTGGGATTACAGGCATGAGCCACTGCATCTGGCTTCAAGTTTCCATCACATGAAGTTTGGGAGACACATTCAAACCACATCAGGGCATATTATCCATATTTCACTATTTGTAAACATTTTAGGAGTGGTTTATTTTTCAACTAAGCTAATTGTAAATAGTCATTATTACATAATAAGTACTTTATCTGGAAAAACTAATCATAAACTAAATCAACAGTAATAAATTAAAAACTGCTTTCTTGTAATACATATGGGAATTGTTCTTCAAAGATACAGTACACTTCACCTCATTGGTGAGGTAAGTAAGAATCTTGCCTCAAATAGTAAAGAATAATAAAAATAAAAATAAAAACACCTAATGTTAGCCACTTGTTATTCAGAGGGTTTTGATTTACAGTGCTAAAAGCTTTTCGCAAAAACCGGGAAGTTGCAATAATATTTAAATCAATGTCATTCAGATGTCTTTGCAAGGCAAACAAAGCTCTATCAATTGAACAACCAAGCCACTGTTCAAATTAATCAGTAGGAACTTGATAAATGCCACTGATGTAGAAAATTAGCACTTTGCATGTTTCCCAGATTTTGATTTCATTTGGGCGTCTGGTCATGAATTATAACCACTTTTCTTGGACTCAAGCTATTTCACTTGAAATCCATTATTTCTAGCAGAATTATGAGTCTTGTTAGGGAAATGCCAGCTATTTCCATTTTGAGCATCTGCACTGCAGTTCTATTATTAACATGGAGTTCATTTTAAAAAGAGGGAAGAATTAGATTTGTGTCTTTGGGGCAGTGGGGGAGGGGGCAGGTGGTGGTGACTGAAGCTTCAGTGAAACAAACAAGCTCACAAGGCTGCTTCCAGTTGACACAGCTGTCATGTAAATATCTGTCCCTGCTGTATAGCTAAGGGATCCTGGGCTTAAAGACCTTATAGCCATATGTAAACAATGCAGTGCTGATGACAGGTCTACAGCACTGGAGAAAACATGTGCAGCTGTTTCATCCTCCTTCCTATGGAGAGATACAAATGTTCAGGAGGCAGGTCACAGATGCTTAAAACTCAGTTTTAGAAGCTTATGAGGCTAGTCCTGCTTTTGTGATACACTTTGCATCACTGCCTTCCGGGTCATGCCATAATAGCCCATGAAGTGAATGCTTCTGTTCAGGCTCCCTACTGGGTCTCTCTCACTCCCTCTCTCTTCTGCTCCTCCAGCTTCAGCCCAATTGTTTCCCCTGAGTAGCAGTTAGGCAAAGCATCTCTTTCACCCCTGGATGCAGAGGGAAACCCTGACCCATGCCTCGGCATGCTGCATTGTTCAGAGGGTTCCCCAGATCAAAGAATCGAAGAGGCTACTACTCAGATAGGTCATTTACTCTGTTCTCTGCTTATTGCTCTCTTCTCTTCACAGCACTCTTTCCAGTATTTAGCCCAGGCTTATTACAAAATAATCAAACAGGAAACAAAGTATTGTTTCAGTTAAGGTTTGCTTAGTAAAAGTGAAAGCACAGTGGATGTAAGATAGAAAATTATTATGCACATGTCAATTTGGAGGCAACACATTTTTGCATCCTCTTTCAGTTCTTTAAATAAAAACTGAGGTGAGTATGCACAATTTTTCAGGTAAATGGACTCATGTTGACCTTTGGAGACCTACCTGGATTCTTCAGGTTAGCATAATATTTTGTGACCTGAATTATTCAGAGCCCTCAATTATTTTAGTGTATTTTCTGGTCACATTATGTGTTTATGGACACAAGTCTGATAGCAAGGTTGATTTTTAAACAAGGCTGAGTTTTAAACAAATCTGATTTTTAAACAAGTCTGATTTTTAAACAAGTCCGATAGCAAGGCTTTTTCTTTTTTTTTATTTGAGCCACTTCCTTAAGCAGCAGTTAGATGTTTGAGCTCTACTAGCAAACTAAGTCAATTTAAGTCCACACATAGCCAATTATTAAATCTGAGATTTGGGGCAAGTTATTGAAGCTATCCAAGCTTCAAATTCCTTATTGTAAAATGGGGATAATAACAGTACTTATCTCTTAGGGTTGTTTTGAGGATTAACTGGATAATCCATACCAAGTCTTTAGTTTAATTTCTTGCACATGAAACCACCCACTAAATATTGGCCATGATTACGATTCTCATATTTGGAAGAATACAGGTATAAGTTAGAAACTCTTAGCTAAAGAAAAAAAAGACTTACCAGTAATCCATACGTAAATGCCTTCTCCAACTTACAACCTGTAACCTCCAGAGATTTATACCCATCTATAGTCTCCCCTGAAAACCACCACCTTTTGTGCATCCAAGTATGGTATATTATCCAAGAAACTTCCCCTCCTTTTCCATAAATCTAGAATTCTTATGCTATCTATTTTTTTCAAAAACGCTGAGGCAGAGATCCAAATAAAAGCAACTCAGAACTCGTATAGTTCTACTTTTATGAGAATGAGTACAAAGCTCTAACTGATGTACCTAACATGTTGAATTTTTAAATATTGAGTCCAGATGCTCAGCTATACACTGAGCTGAAAAAGCTTTTGTAGATGAGAATAGGAATTTAATCACTCTGAGAACACTGTGTTAAGAGAAAAACTTCAGTCGAATTGAGCAATGAACAATTTGCAAATCGAACAGCCTCCAGAATCACAGCAGATTCAGAGAGACTCCAGCGCAGCCACATGGTAGAAGATTTATAGACAAAAAAGGGAAGTGACCTTCAGAAATCAGAAGTGAGGTACAGAAATAACTGGATTGGTTACAGCTCAGCGTTTGCCTTATTTGAATGCAGTTTGAACACTCGACAGAGTATGAGCTGTTGAAGTATGGCTGCTGGGATTGGCCAAGACTCAGCCACTGTTACAGGTGCACTCTCCCAAGTTAGGTTCCCAATTTTGTCTACCTATTATATTAAGTTAGGTTGCAGTTCCTCCACAAGGACTCAAATAGAAAAGTACATAGTCCTTCTCAGGCCATATTTAGTTGGGTTTAACAGTTGTCTCTTTGGAAAAGTTTGGTCTGAGTCCAACAATTGACATACAAGTTGACCTGGGAACACAACCTCTCCATAAATTGATCAGTTACTGAAACTCCACAAAATAAGACAAATCCATTTACATTTTAAACTAAATAGAGGAATGTAATGGGGATGCATCTTTTTCCTGTATCTTTTTTTTTAAGTAGACTTTATTTGCTTAGAGCAGTTTTAGCTTTCGCAGCTAAATTGAGCAGAAATTACAGTGTTCCCATACACTGGCTGTTGCTACACTTGCATAGCCTCCTCTGTAATCAACATCCCATACCAGAGTGATATATTAGTTATATTCAATGAATCTGTATTGACATCATTATTACTCAAAAGTCCATACTTTATATAGCAGGGTTTTCTATTGGTGGTGTACATTCTCTGTATGTTTTAAGAAAATTCTATGGATACATAGTAGTGGTATATTTTAATGGGTTTTGGCAAATGTGTGACATGATTACCATTAAAGTATCATAGAGTATAACCTCTTGCCTTAAAAATCCTCTATCCTCCATGTATTCACCCTCCTTTCTACCTAATCTTTGGCAATCACTGATTTTTTTTTAACTATCTCCATAGCTTTGCATTTTCTAGAATGTCCTGTAGTTGGAATAATACTGCATGTAGCCTCTTCAGATTGGTGTCTTTAACTTAGTAATATGCTTCTAAATTTCCTCCATGTCTTTTCATGGTTTGATAGCTCATTTCATTTGAGTGTTGAATAATATTCCATTGCTAAATTGTATTATCAGTTTATCTGTCTAGTCACCTAATAAAGGACATCAGGCTTGCTTTCAAAAATTAAAATTATATTAAACTGAATTATAAGAATTATAAAAGTTAAACTGAAATTTACAGAAATTTATATTCACAGAAATTTAGAGTTCATGAAAATTAAAGCTACTATAAACATCTATGTGTAAGTTTTTTTGTGGGCATAAGTTTACAGTTTATCTGGATAAATACCAAGGAGCGCAATTACTGAATTGTGTGGTAAGAAAGTGCCGAACTGTTTTCCAAAGTGGTTGTGCCATGTTGCATTCCCATCAGCAATGAGTGGGAGTTCCTGTTGCTCCATATCCTTGCCAGCATTTGGTGTTGTCAGTGTTTTGTATTTTGGCCATTCTAATAGGTGAGTAGTGGGATGTCATTGCTGTTTTAATGTGTAACTTTCTAATGGCATATGATGTTGAGTACTTTTCCATATGCTTACTTGCCTTCTGTATCTTTTTTATGAGGTGTCTCTGTTGAGACCTTTTGCCCATTTTTAACTCAGTGGTTCTTTTTTTATTGTTTAAGAGTTCTTTGTCTATTTTGGATAATAGTCCTTTGTTAGATGTAAATTTTGCAAATGTTTTCATCTTGTCTGTGGCTTATCTTCTAATTCTTTTAATAGCACATTTTGCAGAGCAGAAGTTTTCAGTTTTAATGAAATTCAGCTTGTCAATTCTTTCTTTCATGGATTGTGTCTCTGGTATTATATATTAAAAGTCATTACCAAATCAAAGGTCATTTAAATCTTCCCCTGTTATCTTTTTGTAGTTTTGCATTTTACATTTACATCTATCATTCATTTCAAAATAATTTTTGTGGAGCATGTAAAGTCTGTGCCTAGATTCCCTTTTAAAATTATTTTGCATGTAGATGTCATGTTTCTCCAGCACTATTTGTTGATAGACTCTCTTTTCTCTATTGTATTGCCTTTGTTTCCTTGTCAACGATCAGTTGACATTTGTGTGGGCTTATTTCTTGTCTCTAACAGGTCTCTATATTGTGTTCCATTAAATTACGTCTTTTTTATTTTTTAGAAACAGAGTGTCATGGTCTTGTCCAGGTTGGAGTACAGTGGTGAGATTGCAAGAGCATAACTCATTGCAGCCTCAAACTATTGGGCTTAAGCTATTCTCCTACCTCAGCCTCCTGAATTGCTGAGACTAAACTTGAAAGCCACCATACATGGCTAATTTTTAATTTTTGTGTAGAGACAGAGTCTCACTATCTTGCCAGGCTGGTCTCAAACTCCTGAACTCGAACAATCCTCCTGCCTCAGTCTCACAAAGTGTTGGTATTATAGGCATGAGCAACTGCACGAGGCTATTTTTTTTTTCTTTTTGCAATAGCATACTGTCTTGATTACTCTAACTTTATACTAAGTCTTGAAGTCAAGTAGTCCCAACTTTGTTCTCCTTCAATATTGTGTTGGCTATTCTGGGTCTTTTGCTTCTTCATATAAACTTTATAATTAGTTTTTTGATATCCACAAAATAACTTGCTGAGATTTTGATTGGGACTATGTTAAATCTAGAGACCAAGTTGGGAAAAATCGTATTGAGTCTTTCTATTAATGAACATGGACTATCCCTTCATTTAGTTCTTTGATTTTCTTCATCAGTTTTGTCATTTTCTTCATACAGATGTTGAACATATTTTGTTAGATTTATACTTAAGTGTTTCATGGTATTGGTTGTTAATGTAGATGATATATTTTTAGTTTGAAATTCCACTTGTTCCTTGCTTATGTATAGGAAAGTGATTGATGTTTGTTTATTTACCTGTATTCTGCAACCTTGCTATAATCACTTACTAGTTGCAAGAAGTTTTTATGTTGTTCCAAGAGATGTTTTTGTTGTTGATTCTGTGGGAGTTTCTTTCTTTCTTTTTTGGTTTTTGACTCCTGATTTTATTATTCAATTTCTTTTTTTTTTTTTTTTTTTTTTTTTTTTTTTTTTTTTTTCATTTAAAGTAGTCTTCTCTGGTTGGAAACCCTCATCTCCTAAGACCAGAGTCAGTTGAAGCTGGCTGCTGATGGAAGCGTGTGGGTTGGGGAACTGGGATGGGGGCAGGGAGACCCCTGCTCTGCCAGTGGTCCCAGGTGGAGAAGAATAACTGCACTTCACAGAGCCTGGGGTACAGTGGGAAGGGGATGAGGCAGGAGCAGCAATCTGGGGAGATGGGCCCCACCCGATTCTGCAGTTTTCTTTTCTTCTAATGTTTCCCCACTGGTGGTGGTCTCTGCAGTCTTGGAGGCTTTCGTTTTTTCCTTTTTCTGGGTTTTTCAACTTGAAGAACTCTGTAGGAGGGCCTTTAGCTCTGCATCCTGGACCTCTATTTCAGACTTGCAGAGGTCAGGCTCAAAGGGATCACTGGTTATCAGCATGGAGCCATTGGGCATGAGCAGAACTGTAAATTTAAACTGGGCAACAAATTCACCCCTTTTCTCACAGAGAACATCAAATGGTTGTAGCAGTCCATGCTAGGTACACTCTACCACACCCATCCAAGCCTACTTTTCATCTTCAAATGCTCTTAAAGTAAACGGCACAGCATCAAAATGCCTTTCCACCTCACTGAACAAGGTGTATGAAGTTTGCATTTGTAGTCTATGTTATTTAGCAGGGTCTCCTTTGTAAATAGTAGTTCTCTGTCCTGCATCCTTGGCCTTGCCCTCTCCTGTGCTGAGAAAAACATAAAATTCAGCTTTTTTATGATCCTTCTTCTGCTGATCTGTGGGGCTCTGGATAAAGGTTTTCTCACCATTGATGACATGCTGCTTCAATTGGTGTGACAGCATACCTTCTATTGGCATGCAGTTAAATGAATGAGCAACTTTGTCCCAGGCTTCTGTCACTTGTGTGTTCTGGTTTCCAGGTTTGGCCAGGCTTAGGGCAGCTTCAGCACAAAGGTGAGCTGCCTTAATAACATCTGCTTTCCACCCTGTTATTTGGATCTGAGCTACATCCACCACAAAAGTATGAACTTACACCCTGAGCTACAAAAGTATGAACATACACCCTGAGCTACAAAAGTATGAACTGAGCTACAAAAGTATGAACATACATACACCCTGAGCTACATCCACCACAAAAGTATGAACTACATTAGCGATGAAGCCATCCACATGGACTCCAAGGTCACCTTCCTTGAGAATGTAGTCTTTGTCACTCTTCAAAGGAGAGAATTGACATACAATTACTGAAATACTGGTGGGAAAAGCAATATCTTTCTTCATTTCCTTTTCTTTCTTGAAAATTTTCTCTGTTTCTGCCATAATAATGGCATCACCTTCCTCACACAGGCTCAGTACCCATACACCTGAAATGAATGCCTCCAGTAAGGACCAAAGTACCCAGTTGGCGATGCCACCCCTACATCTGATACTTGGTCATGACCAGGTTCTCGACGATAGTTTGCTCCTGCTGCTTGTCCTTGCCCAATATCTTCCTACCACCACCACTGCAGCCTCATTTTCCCTGAGCCACCTCCTCTGTCTCCCATCCCAGCAGCAGTCTGTGGTCAGAGCACCTTCGATCTTTGAGGAGGAGGTGAGTGAAGGTGCAAGTAAGCAAGAGAGCAGGCAGGCAGGCAGGCAAGATCAAGAAGGCTTGGGGGGTTCCTATATATGGGGATATATTTTAATATCAATGTTTATTTTTTAGAATCTGTTAGGAAATTTTTGTATTTGTTAAACCTATTATTCTCCCTATTATGCATAAAGTTTTATTGAATCAGCATTAGTAACTTGATAATTTTTTTGTTGTTTTGGGGAACTTTGGATTAAGGAGAAAGCAACAATTTGTTGAAAATATATTTTAACACCTTTCTAACTATTGCTAATACCCATTCTTAATAACATGAAAGCCATTATTGACCACTGATCAGGAAACTGCATCTAAGTATGATACGTCACAGTATTGTTTTGCTTTCATTGTATTTATTTTTATGGTTACCAAACATTTATGGCAAATGGTATTGATTTCTTACTTATGGTACTGATTTAAACTTTATATTTTAAATAATTGTGTTGCAGGACATTTCCTTAGTTCAACTAAAGATGGGGTTCTTGTCTGTCCCATGGCCATGAAAATTTAGGCTCCCAGATGGTTTAAAGGGTGAGTAAAGCAGGATTTTATTGGGTAAAAGTGGGGGAAAAAAGAGGGAGAAACAGGGATTCTCCCAAGGTCAAGTCCCTCCACTACAGCACTTCCTGCTAGGCCATTGGAATCCCAGGTTTCACATAGGAAGAGGAGGGGCCAGGCTCCTCCCACTGCAAAGGGCATGAACTTCTTGAGGCTCCACCTCAGTGGGCAGGCTGGTTGGAGTTTCTCTAGGGACCCTCTCCCACCTGGCTATCTCAATTGTGTTTAGGTATAAATAACCAGTTGACACAAAGAAAAATATATAAAGTAAATGATCAGAGATTATATGTGATCTGGCAAAGGTCATGAAAAATACCATCACTGAAACTAAACTTTTGAATAAATTAGTCTAACCAAATTACAAAGGTAAGATAATTTTTAAAGGCGCTTAACAGTTTAATCATGATCTAGGCAAAATTATTTGCCTAGATCATATAAAGATTGGAAAAGATTGCTGGTCAGTAAGCTCTAATCACTTTAAAACTGAGGAATATATTATATTTGCAAGTGCAAACTTGTGGCCAGCATAATGCCAGAATTCAGTAACCATTTGTGGAATAAATGAACAGATAAACAGATTCTGCATTCTCATCTTCTTTCTGGCATCAAGTCTCAATTTCAAAAATTTCTTCTTTGTCTATCAAGTACCTGGATACCCGGTTGTCACAATGCCTCCAAAAAACTCATCTGTACTCTGTAGTTCAAAATTATATTTCCTCCTCTCATGGGCAAAGCTTCCTATTGTTTTGAGATTGATATTAAAATTATGAGATTGTAAAGTCATTCATAGTAAGCTGCAGGACTGACATGTCTAATTGCCACAACATGGATGTCATTTTAATTGACGCCTTTCTGAATCCAAAGTAATGCCTAATTGACAAAATGCATTAATAACACTCATCTTAAGACTAGGGACATTTTAGATGCAATGTTTATATACTGCACAAAAACGTAGAACCATATCATCCACTCATTCACTGGCTTTTCAAGTTCTTGTCAGTGTAAAAGAATTAGGAGAATTGCTAGCAATCTTTGTAACACTGGCTGGCTAGGTTTTAGTAATAGAAGCACCTAAGAAGCTTTCTTAAACTACAGATTCCTGGGCCTTAACTTCCAGGCATTTGCTTTTCATTATCATGACCAAGTAAGTTTCAATGACCTACCCAAGGCCATGCAGACAGCTTGCTATCAGCTGGAACTAACTTTCCTAGCTCACACTATAGATTTCTTTCTATTATAGAGAACTATGATGATTGAAAATAGCTCTAAAACTTTTGTTAAATCACTGAATTCTTAGTTTTTAAGAAAAGGAGACAAGTTACTAAGATACTTTTAAGGAGATGTTTTTGAAAAGGGCTTGACATTTTATGTTTATACATTTTGCTGGCGTGATTACTAGGAAAGCATTTTACCCAGCACACACTTATGTTTCTTTAGTTGGTTATCCATGGAATATGTTTCATAAGTGTGAATACTTATGTGCCTTACTCATCATTTTTGCATAGCACCTACCTGTCTGTAATGGATTCTAACAATTGATTGAATAATTAAATTAATACAAATAATAATAACTAATGTTTACTGAGCTTTGATTACATGCTGGTACTATTCTAAACCCATATACATGTTTTATGTGATTAAAAACCACAAGAGGTAGAGAATGTTATTATAAATGAATTAGTGACTAGAATAAATGAAGGAACGATAAAGAGATAAATATAAGCAATTCAGTCACTATTTTGGATTTAATAACTACAGTTTACTGGAAACGACATCAAACATTTTAAATGCATAAGAGAATTTTTGTGAAACACATTGCTAGCGAGAGGCTTCACAAATAAATACTTGTTCAATTGTGATTAAAACACAAACCAATACAGCAGCCAGAAAATGAAATATAGTCTACAAAACAATAACTAATCTAAGGTTGTTCAAAAAAGACGACATAATTAATAACTCAGATTATGTGATTATGAACTTTCAAAGGCATCTGGATTTGCCAATTTTGTGTGTCTCTAAAAAGAACTAATGAAATTTAAACATTATATCTTTCATCTCAAAAAGCAGCATTTGCTTTAGCAGAATAAATTCATTAATAATGTCAAAATCAATTCATACTATTAGATATATCCTCCATCAAGAGCTGGAGTTTTCAAGTGTTTCTAATTATAATGTGGTTCTAGTGAACACGTTATAAGCAATGTGTCTACCTGAAGGGAAAGTCTCAAGACATACTAAACTTCACAGTGTATACAGTTCTTACAGTTTCTCATTTGATAGACTCATAGCCTCACATTTGTTGTAAAAAGAGTGATTATTTACTCTGTTTTAGCTTGTGACTTTAATTTGAAGTTTTCATATCCTTGTTGATACTGGTAATTTTCAGTATGTGCTAGAAATAATGACTATGTTTATGACACATTTAATATTTTTATTTTTTGCTCTCTCTCTAATGGTGTCACAAAGTATTTAAACATGAGAAATTTGTAGTCACTTGGCTATCTACAAGCAAACCAGAATGCATAGAATTTTAGTGTGAGATCCTAATAAGTAAGGATTTCTTGTTCCTAATGCCGGATACAGGTAGTGAAGACAATTTGATGGAATAAATTGAGTCCTCCTTAACAGCAAGACTTCTGGAGCAAGGTTTAACGTATTATGGATATATAAAATCAAGAAGGAAATGTTTCAAATTGCTAATCTATTATGCATGCAATACCTTATATTCTATAACTCAATGGCAGCAGACCAGAGCCCTGCCAACCTCTGCAGAATTCGGTCATACTGCTCCCCACAGAATGAAGTATAGAACAACTCTACCAATCCTGATATGTCTGTGCTAATGAGATCTACTTGGTGAAATGCTTGTTCATTAAAAACCTAAGAACAGAAATAATGTGATACATGGGAATTGAAGTTCCAAAATGTCTCAACACTAATAAATAACAGTCAAATCATATTTAATAAGTAGCCACATATATTCAGATCATTTAACCATCATGTAGCTAGGGGTCCTGCAGTAAATAAATTCTGTCCACCTCACTTCTAGGACATAAAATCCAGGCAATGCCTTAATTAGATAGTGACTGGGGAATAGGAGGTGACAGTCAGTAATGGATTCACAGCAAAGGCAAGCATTTTGCTATATTTCCAATGCAGTTGCTATACACAAATTAATGCCAAACTCAAATCAGATAAATATTCATTTTATTTCATTTTTTTTTTAATTTATGTAAACATTTATTTTCAAGGACTAAGGAGGTTTTTATCAAGACTACACAGAAATCATCAAAAAGAAAAAAGCCCATATTTTCCCAGGGAAATTTGAAAGCCCCCAGCCCCATTCTATAAATGCATTGCATTAGAAATGACTCCTTACTAGATTCCTCAGGGGAATAATAGATTATGCCAAAAAATAAAATGGTGCTTACTTTATCATTCAGTAACTACTTGGAGAAAGGAAAGAGTAAAAAAGAGGGAAGACAAAATAAATTTATTGGATGTCTCGGAGGCATCAGATATTTTCACGTTTAATATTTTATTAACTAGTTATACCAGGTATTATGATGATGATCACCACCACTTAAAATAAAAGGCGAAAAGAGGGTCAAAGAAGATAATGAATTTGTGTATAGTCATGGGCCATAATTCATTTATTTAAATAAATATTTAATGAGTAGTTACTACGCACCAGGCGTTATTCAAAAGACACAACAATGATTCACAAAGTTCTGACACTGTTAAAATAAAAATCTAATAAAAGTAAAGGTAATTTGCAGATTGTAGTAAATGCAGTATAACAAGTAAAGATGGTGTTGTTCACAACAGAGAGTGGGGAGTAGGGAAGTCTCTTAAGTTGGAAGGGCAGGCTAGGTTGTTTTAAGGAAGAACTGTTTGAGCAAAGATAAGGATGTGTAGGAATAGATTATTTGGAAAGCTCTGGTAATAGCATTCTAAGATGAACAATAAATGCAAAGTCTGAGGTTCTTTGCTGTGTGTGAGGACAGAAAGGCTGATCTTGTAAGAGTCAGTGAGTTTAGGGGGCATTAGTTAAGGTAAGTTTGAATAAGTAGGCTGTGTCCAGCTTTTGTGGGACGTTGTAGAAATATTAATTAGGTAGTTGGATTTCATTTTAAATGTATCATGAAGCCACTGATTTTTTTGTTAATTTATTTTTAGGTTTTTAAAAGTATTGCTTATGTTGAGTTTGGAAAGCAGATTGCAGGAATGGCTAACAACATGTTACAGAATAACCACCCTGCTGAGCACAACAAGAAAAGGACAACTAGCTATTCTTCCTGATCCTCTCCCTCTCCCTGAACATAAAATTAAAGTTGGAAATTAAAAAAATAAAATCATAGTTAGGCCGGGCGTGGTGGCTCACGCCTTTAATCCCAGCACTTTGGGAGGCTGAGGCGGGCGGATCATGAGGTCAAGAGATTGAGACCATCCTGGTCAACATGGTGAAACCCCATCTCTACTAAAAATACAAAAATTAGCTGAGCATGGTGGCTCATTCCTGTAGTCCCAGCTACTCGGGAGGCTGAGGCAGGAGAATTGCTTGAACCCAGGAGGTGGAGGTTGCGGTGAGCTGAGATCAAGCCATTGCACTCCAGCCTGGGTAACAAGAGCAAAGCTCTGTCTCAAAAAAATAAAATAAAATAAAATCATAAAGCAAAAAGGTGAACAAGATATAAAAATCATCTGCTTGAATACCTAACAGAGCTAGCAAAGCATAAGAAATTTCAGGTCTTTAAGCCCTTTGGAGGAAGAAAACCCAGGAAAACAAGGGAGACATCTGGGTTAGGTTTTCTGCAAGAAGCATCTGCTAAGCCAGAAGTAGCATTTGGGAGAGTGAGACTTTGAGTAGACATTTTAAAGTCTTCTGAACTAAAATGCAATAAAAAACTAAAATAAAAAAATAAAATAAAAAACAAAAGAAAGCAAACATTGCTCTTCAGTATCTGCCAAGGATGGGGAGCTCTAATAAAAAGTGCAACTTTAGCCTGAGATTCTGGTGGACTATATCTTCTGTGTAAGTGTGAACCAGAAAGAAATCAGCTGTGAAACCTACTAAAGCTCAGCTTCAAAAAGTCTCAGTTCCTAAAATTTGATCAAAATGATCTATGACTGCTAGTGGCTCAGACTGTCTACCAGAAGCAAAGGCAAATTTTCTCTAGACTAAGATGACATGATCCTAGGCTTCAATTTTTTTTTAATAACTTTTCATATTCAGTGCCATATCAGAAAAAAAGGAGACAAGACAATGTGGTAAAAATATGAGAAATAATAAGTCATGGAAAATGACAGAATAAAAAATATAGAGGATGCAGAATATGGAGTTATCAAACACATACATACATACATACATACATACATACATACATTGATTGATTGATTGATTGATTGACAGAGTCTTGCTCTGTTGCCCAGGCTGAGTGCAGTGGTGTGATCTTTGCTCATTACAACTTCTGCCTCCTGGGTTCAAGCAATTCTCCTGTCTCAGCCTCCCAAGTAGTTGGGATTACAAGCATGTGCTACCATGTCTGGCTAAGTTTTGTATTTATTTGAAGAGATGGGGTTTCACCATGTTGGCCAGGCTGATCTTAAACTCCTGACCCCAGGTGATCTGCCTGCCTCAGTCTCCCAAAGTGCTAGGATTGCAGGTGTGAGCCACTGTGCCCAGCCAAACACATACTTTAAAAGACATAGGATATTCAAGAACTTGGCAAAAAACTGAAAATCATAAAGAAATTAATGAAAATTCTAGAACTAAAAGGTACAATAACTTAGATCTCAATAGATTAAGGAGATAGGTTTAACAACAGTTTAGATACAGATAAACAGAGAATAAGTAAAGAGAAAAGTTGGTTAAAATAAAATATCTAAAATGGGGGAGAAACAAAAGAATGGGAAATATACAAAAGAAAGTAAGCAGTGTAGGGGCTATATTAATAACTATGGTATAAAATATAAGAATTTGAACTTCAGAAGAAAAATTAATAGAGGAGACATAAGGAATATGTGAACAAATAACTTTCTAAAACTGATGACATCAAGTTAAAGATTAACAAAACTCTGTAAACTCCAAGCAGCATCCAAACAAAGAAAATCACACTTATGAGAACACTCAAAAACATAAAAATAAAACAAACAAAATTACCTAAAGGAAACTAGAGAGAATGGCAAATGATCTTCAAAGTTGTAAGATTAGATTGTATTTACTCTGTCTTTCTCCCTGTGGGATACCTTCAAGCTAGTTATATCCTTCTACAGGGAAAGCTGTGTTCTTCTCAAGGTAGCTATCTCAACAGAACTCAATCCTCTAAGATTCCTGTAACCACCTCCTGGTTACAGAGGGTGGTAACAACTCTGCAGTTACCAGCCCTGGGAGTACTGCACTACATCCCTCATGGCTTTCTTACACCCTCCCAATACATTTTCATTCTATTAAACCCTCTCAATTTATCCTAGTCTAAGCATGTTAATCAGGGACATTCTTCTTCCTTCCAGAGCTTATAGTTCCTTGTATCTTTTACAAATATTGCTGTTCCTTTTACATTTAAAAATATTGCTACTGAATCATGAAATGTTTTTGAATTGGAAACTCATGGAGATAAATCATAAATGAGAAAGGAAGAAAATAAAAATGAAATTTGGATGTTCATGATTAAGGCCAAATGTAACATTAACTTGCAAGAAAAAAATAAGATTAGACTGACAGCTGGTATCTCAACAAAAACTGTGAAATCTATAGGACAATGAAGATACTATGAAAATGTTGAAAACAGTAATAATAATAATGCTTTGCTATATAGTTTTAAAATATCCTACAAAATGGGGGGCGATCCAAGTGGCCAGTTAGGAGGAGCTCAGGATTGCAGGTCCGAGTGAAAGCACAGAGGGTGAGTGGACGCTGCATTTCCAGACAGATTTTTACTGCCCACAGACCAGAAGATTCGCAGGCGGAGGAGGCCCACGGGTCACCAGCGCGGCTGTTTTGGCCGGCCCGGCTGTTTGGCCTGCGCCCTGGTGCAGGGGTTCCCAGTGCAGAGTAAACTAGAATGTGTCCCCTCTTAGCCAGCAAGGGGAGCTGAAACAGGGAGCCAGGCCAGGAGATTCCCGGGCAAAAAAGCGCCATGAATCTCAGAGCCACAGTTTCAGCCGGCGCAGCGGCTCCCGGTGCAGAGTAAATGAAACTGTGTCCCCTCTTAACCAGTAAAGGGAGCTGAAACAGCGAGCCAGGCCAGGAGATTCCTGGGCAAAAAAGTGCCATGAATCTCAGAGCCACGGTTTCAACTGGCTCAGTGGCTCCCGGTGCAGAGTAAACAAGACTGTGTTCACCCTTAGCCAGCAAGGGGAGCTGAAGCAGGAAGCCAGGCCAGGAGATTCCCAGGCAAAAAAGAGCCACAAATCTCAGAGCCGCGGTTTCAGCTGGCACAGTGGGTTGCCGCATGGGAAATCACACAGATCCCGGCGCCTATTCAACAGGCGACCAGGTCACCTAGTAGAGAGCCGACCGTTCAACTGAAAAACAAAAGGCTCTGAGGCAGGGAGCCAGGTGACCGGGCTCGGCCAGTCCTACCCCCACAAAAACAAAAACAAAAAAACAGCAATTGGAAACGCTCTGGGTTGAGACTTTCACGGCAAGCACAACTGAACCCGGGATGGTCCAGCTGTGTGGAGGAAGGGCGTCCGCCATTACAGAGGCAGCCTACAGTTCCTGAGGCAACCTGCCGTCATGAAGGCAACCCGCCATTACAGAGAGAGTCTGTCACTACAGAGGCGGGCCAACATAGTGGAAGCAGTTCTAACTACACCCATATAAACAGGACTGCAAGGAAGTTCATGCAGCAGCTGGGCAGAGCCCACAGCAGCTCAGCGAAGCCTCTGCAGACTGAGAGTGACTAGGCTGCCTCCTTGTAGGCAGGGAAAACGGCAGCAGCACAGTGGAAACTCATAAAGCCCTAACTCCCTGGGACAGAACATCTGGGGGAAAAAAAGGGGGTTTATGAGATCTGCTGCTGCAGACTTAAACTTACCAAAATCAGAAAGTCAACAACTACAAAGTTGACAGGTGGATAAATCCACAAAGATGGGAAGAAACCAGCGCAAAAAGGATGAAAACACCTGAAATCAGAACACCTCTCCTCCTACAAGGGATCACAACTCCTCACCAGCAAGGGAACAAGACTGGATAGAGAATGAGTATGATGAAATGACAGAATCAGCCTTCAGAAAGTAGGTAATAAGAAACTTCCATGAGCTAAAAGAACATGTTCTAACCCAATGCAAAGAAACTAAGAACCTTGAAAAAATATTTGACAAAATGCTAATGAGAATGGACAACTTAGAGAGGAATATAAGTGAATTGATGGAACTGAAAAACACAACATGAGAACTTTGCGAAGCATGCACAAGTTTCAACAGCCGAATGGACCAAGCAGAAGAAAGGATATCAGAGGTCGAAGATCAACTCAATGAAATAAAATGAGAAGGCAAGATTAGAGAAAACAGGGTAAAAAGGAATGAACAAAGTCAACAAGAAATATGGGACTATGTGAAAAGACCTAATCTACCTTGGATAGGTGTACCTGAATGTGACGAAGAGAATGAATCCAAGCTGGAAAATACTCTTCAGGATATTATCCAGGAAAACTTCCCCAACCTCGCAAGGCAGGCCAATATTCAAGTCCAGGAAATACAGAGAACACCACAAAGATATTCCTCTAGAAGAGCAACCCCAAGGCACATAATTGTCAGATTCATCAGGGTTGAAATGAAGGAGAAAATGCTAAGGGCAGCCAGAGATAAAGGTTGGGTTACCCACAAAGTGAAGCCCATCAGATTCACAGCAGATCTCTCAGCAGAAACCCTACAAGCCAGAAGAGAGTGGGGGCCAATATTCAACATCCTTAAAGAAAAGAACTTTCAACTCAGAATTTCATATCCAGCCAAACTAAGCTTCATAAGTGAAGGAAAGATAAAATCCTTTGTGAACAAGCAAGTACTCACAGATTTCATCACCACCAGGCCTGCTTTACAAGAGCTCCTGAAAGAGGCACTACACATAGAAAAGAACAACCAGTACCAGCCACTCCAAAAACATACCAAATGGTAAAGAGCATCAACACAATGAAGAATCTGCATCAACTAACAGGCAAAACAGCCAGCTAGCATCAAAATGGCAGTATCAAATTCACACATAACAATATTAACCCTAAAGGTAAATGGACTAAATGCCCTAATAAAAAGACACAGACTGGCAAATTGGATAAAAAGCCAAAACCCATCAGTGTGCTATATCCAGGAAACCCACCTCACATGCAAGGATACACAAAGGCTCAAAATAAAAGGATGGAGGAAGATTTACCAAGCAAATGGAGAGCAAAAAAAAGCAGGAGTTGCAATTCTCATCTCTGATAAAACAGACTTTAAAGAAAGAAAGATCAAAAGAGACAAAGAAGGACATTACATAATGGTAAAAGGATCAATGCAACAAGAAGAGCTATGATCCTAAATATGTATGCACCTAATACAGGAGCACCCAGATACATAAGGCAAGTTCTTAATGACTTACAAAGAGACTTAGACTCCCACACAATAATAGTGGGAGACTTTAACACCCCATTGTCAGTATTAGACAGATCAACCAGACAGAAAATTAACAAGGATATCCAGGACTTGAACTCAGACCTGGGCCAAGCAAACCTAACAGACATTTACAGAACTCTCCACCCCAAATCCACAGAATATACATTCTTCTCAGCACCACATCACACCTACTCTAAAATTGACCACATAATTGGAAGTAAATCACTCCTCAGCAAATGCAAAAGAATGGAAACCATAACAAACAGTCTCTCAGACCACAGTGCAATCAAGTTAGAACTCAGAATTCAGAAACCAACCCAGAACCGTACAGCTTCATGGAAACTGAACAACTTTCTCTTGAATGTTGACTGCATAAACAATGAAATGAAGGCAGAAATAAAGATGTTCTTTGAAACCAACGAGAATGAAGACACCACATACCAGAATCTCTGGGACACATTTAAAGCAGTCTCTAGAGGAAAATATATAGCAATAAGTGCCCACATGAGAAGCAAGGAGAGATCTAAAATTGACACCCTATCGTCAAAATTGAAAGAGCTAGAGGAGCAAGATCAAAAAAACTCAAAACCTAGCAGAAGACAAGAAATAGCTAAGATCAGAGCAGAACTGAAGGACATAGAGACACGAAAAACCCTTCAAAAAATCAATAAATCCAGGAGCTGGTTTTTTGAAAAGATCAACAAAATAGACAGACCACTAGCCAGATTAATAAAAAAGAAAAGAGAGAATAACCAAATAGATGCAATAAAAACGAGAAAGGGGATATCACCACAGATTCCACAGAAATTCAAACCATCATCAGAGATTATTGCAAACAACTCTATGTACATAAACTAGAAAACCTGGAATAAATGGATAAATTCCTGGACAGTTGCCTCCTTCCAAGCCTAAACCAGGAAGAAGTCGAAACCCTGAATAGACCAATAAAAAGGGCTGAAGTCGAGGCAGCAATTAAGAGCCTACCACCCAAAAAAAGCCCAGGTCCAGATGGGTTCACAGCTGAATTCTACCAGATATACAAAGAGAAGCTGGTACTATTCCTTCTGAAACTATTCCAAATAATCCAAAAAGAGGGAATCCTTCCCAAATCATTCTATGAGACCAACATCATCCTGATACCAAAACCCGGTGGAGACTCAACGAGAAAAGAAAACTACAGGCCAATATCCATGATGAACATAGATGCAAAAATCTTCAAAAAATACTGGCAAGCCGATTACAACAGCACATCAAACAGCTTTTCCACCATGATCAAGTAGGATTCATCCCAGGGATGCAAGGCTGGTTCAACATACGCAAATCTATAAACGTAATTCACCACATAAACAGAACCAAAGACAAAAACCACATGATTATCTCAATTGACGGAGAGAAGGCCTTCGACAAAATTCAACAGCCCTTTATGCTAAAAACCCTCAATAAACTAGGTATTGATGGAACGTATCTCAAAATAATAAAAGCTATTTACGACAAACCAACAGCCAATATCATACTGAATGGGCAAAAACTGGAACCATTCCCTTTGAAATCTGGCACTAGACAAGGATGCCCTCTCTCACCACTCCTATTCAATATAGTACTGGAAGTTCTAGCCAGAGCAATCAGGCAAGAAAAAGAAATAAAGGGTATTCAATTAGGAGAGGAGGAAGTCAAATTGTCTCTATTTGCAGACGACATGATTGTATATCTAGAAGACCCGATCATCTCAGTCCAAAATCTCCTGAAACTGATAAGCAACCTCAGCAAAGTCTCAGGATACAAAATCAGTGTGCAAAAATCACAAGCTTTCCTATACACCAAAAACAGACTTAAAGAGAGCCAAATCAAGAACAAACTGCCATTCACAATTGCTACAAAGAGAATAAAATACCTAGGAATACAACAAACAAGGAACATAAACGACCTCTTCAAGGAGAACTACAAACCACTGCTCAATGAAATAAGAGAGGACACAAACAGATGGAGAAACATTCCATGTTCATGGTTAGGAAGAATCAATATCGTGAAAATGGCCATACTGCCCAAAGTAATTTACACATTCAACGCTATCCCCATCAAGCTACCAATGACCTTCTTCACAGAACTGGAAAAAACCACCTTAAACTTCATATGGAACCAGAAGAGAGCCCGCACAGCCAAGTCAATTCTAAGCAAAAAGAACAAAGCGGGAGGTATCACACTACTGGACATCAAACTATACTACAAGGCTACAGTAATCAAAACAGCATGGTACTGGTACCAAAACAGAGATATAGACCAATGGAACAGAACAGAGGCCTCGGAGGCAACACAACATATCTACAACCATCTGATCTTTGACAAACCTGACAAAAACAAGGAATGGGGAAAGGATTCCCTGTTTAATAAGTGGTGTTGGGAAAACTGGCTAGCCATATGCAGAAAGCAGAAACTGGACCCCTTCCTGACACCTTACACTAAAATTAACTCCAGATGTATTAAAGACTTAAACATAAGACCTAACACCATAAAAACCCTAGAAGAAAACCTACACAAAACCATTCAGGACATAGGCGTAGGCAAGGACTTCATGACCAAAACACCAAAAGCATTGGCAACAAAAGCCAAAATAGACAAATGGAACCTAACCAAACTCCCCAGCTTCTGCACAGCAAAAGAAACAGTCATTAGAGTGAATCGGCAACCAACAGAATGGGAAAAAATTTTTGCAGCTTATCCATCTCACAAAGGGCTGATATCCAGAATTTACAAAGAACTAAAACAGATTTACAAGAAAAAAATAAACAAGCCCATTCAAAAGTGGGCGAAGGATATGAACCGATACTTCACAAAAGAAGACATATATGAGGCCAGCAAACATATGAAAAAATGCTCATCATCACTGATCATTAGAGAAATGCAAATCAAAACTACATTAAGATACCATCTCATGCCAGTTGGAATGGCGATCATTAAAAAATCTGGAGACAACAGATGCTGGAGAGGATGTGGAGAAATAGGAACACTTTTACACTGTTGGTGGGAGTGTAAATTAGTTCAACCATTGTGGAAGACAGTGTGGCGATTCCTCAAGGATCTAGAAATAGAAATACCATTTGACCCAGCAATCCCATTACTGGGTATATATCCAAAGGATTATAAATCGTTCTACTATAAGGACACATGCACACGAATGCTCATTGAAGCACAGTTTACAATAGCAAAGACCTGGAACCAATCCAAATGCCCATCGATGATAGACTGGACAGGGAAAATATGGCACATATACACCATGGACTATTATGCAGCCATCAACAATGATGAGTTTGCATCCTTTGTAGGGACATGGATGAACCTGGAAACCATGATTCTCAGCAAACTGACACAAGAACAGAAAATCAAACACCGCATGTTCTCACTCATAGGCGGGTGTTGAACAATGAGAACACATGGACATAGGGAGGGGAGCACTATACACTAGGGTCTGTTGGGGGGAAATAGGGGAGGGACACCGGGGGGTGGGGAGTTGGGGAGAGAGAGCATGGGGAGAAATGCCAGATATAGGTGAAGGGGAGGAAGGCAGCAAATCACACTGCCATGTATGCACCTATGCAACAATCTTGCATGTTCTTCACATGTACCCCAAAACCTAAAATGCAAAAATAAAAAAACCCTCTTTATATCATGTATGAAAATCAACTTAAAATTGATCATAGACCTAAATGTAACAGCTAAAACTATTAAACTTTTAGAAGAAAATGTAGGCATAAATCTTCCTGACCTTTTGGAAAGCAAAGCCTTCTTAGCTATAACAGCAAAACCATAAGTGACAAAAGAAAAGGTAATTAAATTGAGTTTAATAAAAATTAAACCTTCAAAGGATATCATCAAGAAAGATAAAAGAATACCCGCAAAATGGTGAAAATATTTTCAAATTATATATCTGAAAATAATCTAGTAACCAAAATAAATGAGGATTCTTACAACTCAACAACAAAAAGATAAATAGCCCAATTGAAAAACAGGAAAAGAACCTATGTAGATATTTCCCCAATGAATATATATAAACAGGTAAAAAGCAGATGAAAAAAAAAAGTCCAACATAATTAGTCATTGAAGAAATGCAAATCAGAACCACAAAAAAAGATCACTTCATATCCACTGAGGTGTCTAGAAAACAAACAAACAAACAAAAAAACAGAATACAGGGGTTGACAAGAACATTCAGAAACTGGAACCCTTGTATACTGCTTGTGGGAATGTAAAATGACTTGACTTCTGTGGATAATAGTTGGGTAGGTCTTAAAGTTAAACAGAATTACCATATACCCCAGAAATTCCACTTCTAGGCATGTACTCAAGAGAATTACATATATATGTTCACACAAAAACTTATGCACAAATGTTCACAGAGGCATATTCATAATAGCTGAAAGCATAGAAGCAAACAAAAATGACCCATCAATGAATGAGCAATAGACAAAATGCAATGTATACATACTATATTATTCAGTCATCAAAATGAATTAAGTCCTAATGCATGATATAGATTGAACGAACCTTGAAAACTATGCTAAATGAAAGAAACCTGTCACAAAAGACCACATATTGTGAATTCTCATATGTGCAGTATCCAGAATAGGTAAAGCTACATAAGTTCAAAGTAGATTAATGGTTGTCTGGGGTGAAAGGTTTGGGAAAAATGAAGACTGACTGCTAATGGCTATAGGGTTTCCTTTTTGGAGTGATAAATGTTCTAAAACTGATTACAGTGTTGTTTACATAACTGTTAATATACTAAAAACTACTGAATTATATACCCTTAAATGGGTGATTTTTGTGGTATGTGAATTTTATCTCAATATAGCTGTTATATAAATATACACATACATAAATATAACATACATATATATATATACACATACATATATAGAAAGAAGGAAAAAGAGGGAATGAGATAGATTAAATTACATTTAAAAATATACTAAATCAGGAAGTATATAAAGTTAGATGAAATGATCAAATGAAGATACAAACACCAATTAAATTAGATTTTGATAATTCAAGGATGCATATTTGAATCTTGAATGTAACCATTGGAAGGAAAATAGTATACAATTTCTAGGTTAATGTACGGGGAAAATGAAATAATTAAAATAATCAAGTAACAATAAGACGGAAATCTTTTTTTAAATAAACATAAGACTAATGAAAAGCAAACAATAAAGTACATATTTATAAGCAACTAAATCTGCAATTATGTTAATGTGAGTGAACTAAATTCTCTAATTATAAGACATATTCTCAGACACAAAAGTCCAATTCTATGATGCTTACAAATGACACAACTAAAATATGAAAATACTGGGAGGTGGAAAGTAAAATGATGGAAAAATTGCCATGTAATTATTTGTCACAAGAAATCTGATATATCTGTGTTAATATGGGACAAAGCACACAACAAAACTACGAATACAAAATATCCTTTACAGTGACTAGTTCAACTCATCTATCACATACAGATATTCTAAATTTGAATTTGTCTAATAACGCTACCTCAAAATGTATGAAACAAATATGACAATATTACAAGGAGAAATAGACAAATATTCACTCCTAAGAATAGAGTTTTACATACCACTCTCAGTAAGTGATTAAAAGCAAACAAAAACTAAAATAAAAAATTGAAGCACATAATTAATAATCACGATCTACCTGATATATATTGATTACTAAAACAAAATACTAGAGCATATATTTTACTCAAGTACTCATGAAACATTCATAAAAATTGACCATATGCTGGAATATAAAGTAAGTCTCAATTTCAAAATACCTAAATCATACACAGTATGTTTCAATCACATTGCAATTTGGCTAGAAATCAATATCAAACAGGTAAGTAAAAAAATCTACAAGCTTAGAAACCATATTTGGAAATTTCTAAATAACACATGGAGCAGAAAAGAAATCACAATGGAAGTTAGAAACTACTTTAATCATAACTAAGATAGAATATAGCAATATTTATTGGATAAATCTAAAACTTTGCTGAGAGAAAAACATATAGACCTAAATACATAGGTTAGACAAAATAGGTAAATAAACAAACAGCTCAATAATCAATAGGAAGCATGCATTTTGGGAATTTAGAAGAATAGGTTGATTAAAACCAGAGAAATTAGAAAAAAGAATGTAATAACTTTAAGAATAGAATTAGTGGAAAAAATATGATAGGCTCCACAAAGCCATCGGTGAGTCCTTTGAAAAACAAAGTTGGTAAACTTATTGTGATAAAGTTCCAGAATATAAAAGTCACACACTCACCTCCTTCCCGCTCTCCCCTACCAAATATGATATCAGAAAGGTATGAGAGAACACTACATATTTTTATGAAAGTAAAAAGATAATATTATGAACAACTTTATAAAAATAATTTGATAATTTAAGCAAAGGGGGAAAATCTCAGGAAAAAAAGGGGTCTGTTTGGGGGAAATACAAGAGGGACAGCGTGGGGTGGGGAGTTGGGGAGAGATAGCATGGGGAGAAATGCCAGATATAGGTGATGGGGAGGAAGGCAGCAAATCACACTGCCATGTGTGTACCTATGCAACAATCTTGCATGTTCTTCACATGTACCCCAAAACCTAAAATGCAATAAAAAAAATTAGGTGTAAATGACACCTAGAGAGAAAGGTTGAAAAATAATGAGATTATATCTCTAAACACTCCTGGAATTCTGTATCTACTGAGTTGATCTTTCATAATTCAGATTCTACACTGAGCTGAAGTACTGAAACATTTATGTAAAATTTCATTTGCCTCCTTTAAAAAAAAAAGGACATAAGAAGACAGAAAAATATAAGTAATCTTATGTGTGGTAGACAGAGAGATATGCTGTTCAGATTCTGTTTCAAGGAAGGGCTTGTCTTGTCTTCTGAGTGTGCAATGAATGAGTACCTATCAGCTTTTAGTCACTTTGGGTATTGCTTCAGTTGCAGAAAGCCATCTTGCAACTCTGGAGAGCCATATTCAGTGACCTATTAAGTAGAGATTTTTTTTTCTCCATTTTATTTCATTAAAAAATATTGAGACAAAATTCACAAAACAGATTTAGCAATTTTTTTTTTTTTTTTTTTTGAGACATGCTCTTGCTCTGCCAGTCAGACTAGAGTGTGGTGGTATGATTGTAGCTTACTGTAACCTAGAACTCCTGGGCTAGCGGGATCCTACAGCTTCAGCCTTCCAAGTAGCTAGAACTACAGGTGCACTAATTTTTATAATGTTTACTTTTGTAGAAAAAAAGGTCTTGCTATGTTGCCCAGGCTAGTCTAGAAGTCCTGGTCTCAAGCCATCCTCCCTCCTTGACCTCCCAAAGTGTCAAGTTTCATCCACGTTGTAGCATGGATCATTATTTCATTGCTAGTGAAGAATATTTCACGGTGTGTATATACTACAATTTATCATTTTGTCTACTGATAGACATTTGGGTTGTTTTACCTTTCAGCTATTGTAAATAGTGCTGCTACGAATTTGCATGTGTATTTAAGCAGGTATTTGTTTAAATACTTGTTTTGAATTCTTGTGTATATACCTATGGGTAAAATCACTGGATTCCATGTAGTTAGTTTTTCTCTGTTTAACCTTTTTGTGAATTTCCAAACTGTGTTCCACAGAGGCTGAGCCATTTTACATTCCTACCAGCAATACACAATTGTTCCAATCCTGCACATCACTGCCAACACTTATTTTCCAGTTTTTTGATTCTAGCCATTCTAGTGGGCATGAAATACTATTTCATTGTGGTTTTGATTCACATTTTCCTAATGACTAATGATGCTGAGTATCTTTTCCTGTGCTTCTTGGCTATTTGTGTATCTTTACTGGAGAAATGTCAATTCAATCCCCTTGCCCATTTTTCAAACTGGACTGTGTGATTTTATTGTTGAGTTGTAAGAGTCCTTTATATCTCTGGATAGTAGACCCTTATCAGATACATAATTTGCAAATATTTTTCTCTGTTTCTATAGTTTATCTTTCCCCTTTCTGGACGATGTCCTTTGAAGAATAAAACTTTTTAATTTGATGAGGTCCAAATTATCTACTTTTATTGTTGTTTGTGCTTGAGATTTTTCCACAATAGCTAAGAATCCATTGCCATATTCAAGGTCATGAAGATTTATACCTGCTATGAATTAGCCAGTCCTTTAAGTCCTACTCTTAACAGGAGAGACATAATCATGTTTTAGGTCTCTGGATATTAATATCTTCTCAGACCCTGCATCCAAAAATCTTTGAAATGCTTGAATAATCCCCTTTTGTCAGGGCACAGATACCTGAGAAAGTCAACGTAGGTCTGAGTATTTGGGGCACTGAAGATTTTATTTTCAGAAACCAGTGAAAGAATTGACAAACATCTAAAATTTGACAATTACAAAGTATTCTCGAGGATGTGGGGAAATAGAATTTCATACCTTCTGGTGAGAGTGTAAATTAGTAAAATCACATTGTTTGGCAATCCGGCAATGTTTAGAAAAACTATATTTCTTTTAAGAACTTTGTAATTTAACCAAGAATTATTTGTATATATGGGAATGAGATAGGGGACACTGTTTATTTTTTTCCATATGCAGCTGTCCCAATAGGATATATTTGAATACCTTATTCTCCCTATTGAAGTTTTATCTCCTCTTTCAAAATTAAGTAACTGTACATAGCTGGGTTTATTTCTGGACTCCCTATTCACGTCCACTGGTCTATTTGCCTACATTTATGGCAATACCACACCATAGCATTATAATACATCTTGAAATCAGATAATATGAGCCCTCCAACTTTGTTCTTATTATACAAGGTGTTTGATTCTTCTTGATTCTTTCATTTTCATGTATATTTTTAATCAGCTTATCTTTTTTGTTTTTCAAGAGAGATTGTTGTGACTTTGAATTCTGTGGAATCTACAGACCAATTTGGGGAGAGCAGACAACAATGTTGTATCTTCCAAACAAAGAACATAGTATCTATCTTCATTTAATCTGATCCTCTTTAATTGCTTTCATGGGTATTTGTCATGGGTGAGGGTGAGACACTGTTTTGTGCTATGTAGAAGGTTTAGCAACATACTTGACTACTAGATGCCTGTAGCACCTCCCCACCAAGCTGCCACAATCAAAATGACTCCAGGCATTATGAAATATTCTCTGTGTGGCAAAATTTCCCTTGATTGAGATGCCCTAAGCTAGAGGAATAGATAAAGTGGGTATTAACAAAACAATCACCATATCGATCAGTAGCAATAAAAATGATCAACTCTTGAGGCAATGGCAAACAAAACAAGAACAACTAAAACAACCTTCTAAAGGCTCTGGAAAGTTAAAAAAAAATGTCAAATATTTTGAGAGAGAGTAAAATTTGTTGCAGTGTCATTTCCCTACTTTTGCTGTTTTTGCTGAAGTGTGGACTGCAGTTGTAGCATGACTTGAGGAAGTTGAAGCCCCTATGCAAAACTCAGCATTTTACTGTCTAGGTTACAAGAGGATAGACTAAGGGCACGTATGGCCATTGCAAAAGTAAAGGGTGTCCCAGGAAGGAGAGAAAATGAGGATGGCAACCCCAATTGTTATGGACTGAACTGTGTCTTCCCCCAATCCCCAATTTGTATGTTGAAGCCTTAATCCTCAATGTGACTATATTTGGAAATAAGGCCTCTAAGAAGCTAGTTAACATTAAATACATCACATGGTTATGTATGGTTCAAGGCAGTGTTTAGATAGAAGCAGAAAAATCAGGGATGAAGTTGTTACCCACCAAAGAAGAGCTTTCTGTCTTTGAAAGATTCCTCATCCTTGTGGCCCTGCCCATTTCCAGCAGGCCTCTGCAAAGTAATTGGCAAAGATTGCAGAGAGGCAGAAATTGACCACCCAATCACAGCCTTCAGCAGGCCTTGGCCCTGCAGTGATGCAGACCTCCTAAGCCTCCTGAGGGTAGGAAGCTCTCTCTGCTCTCCTGCTCTGCCCTTAGTCTTAGGCCAGCTGCTGCCTTGCACTCAGTGGGTGGTTTCACATACTTCAGAAGGCTCTGTGCAGTTCCATGAGAATTGTGGCTCATTGGGTGCTGACAATCTCCGTAGCTAGATCTCTTCAGTATTCTCCCTCATGCCAAGCCCATACACTGTTAGTAAAACTTTGTAAATTTTGGATGATTTCTCCTTTTCCTTATTACCATTACCCCCAGGGAATAAAAGCAGCCATGGGATTGCTCTCCTTGAAATTATTCATCCCACCATTTAGCTTTCTTCTTGTTTAGCTTTCTAATGGGTTAAAAAAAAAGGTTACAAAAGCTATTCTGCATTGCTCTCAATCTTAGAGTGTGATCAGTTTAATAATTTTATATTTTCTAAAATAACAATTAAAAATTTATATTATTTCCTTAAAAAGGAATATTTCATGCTTCTTTCCTCTATAGGTACTAAAATTAAAGAGTAAAGAAATTATTTCTAGAAAATTTAGATAGTTTTTATATACATTATAAACAATTTTTAATATAAGCATTTTTTGAAGGAAAGATAAATGAACATTTATAGAATTTTATACAAAATGTTTAAATTTATTTGGTAGGAATGAACTTATCACGTGACATATTTTCAAGGTTTGAATAATTTCTAATCATTTGAATAGGGAATACATCATTACAAAGCTGCCCAAAGACAACAAAATTATCATTAAATGAAGATGGTGAGGCAGGGAGGAGGAAAATTATTCTTCCCCATTAAATGAGAAAAAATGTGGTCAGTGTAACTTTCAAGAGGGCATGACCCAGACAAGGTTCTAGTACCACAGACTCAGTTTTGCTCACTTATTTTGAAGATATGTTCAGAAACCTAATGCTGAAATGTAAGGAAACTCCTAAACACATAATCTAGGAAGGTGGTTGCAGCTAACGGTCAGGCTATTACTAGACCAACAAGTACAGGGGCCCATGATTTGACTTTTTAACATAGAGAATGATATGGTATGACATATCATAACATATTATGATTGTGGTATATATATATATGTGTGTGTGTGTTTAAGATCATACCTATTTTACTCACCATTGTATATCCAAGGCTTATCACATTGTGTGTACAAGGTATAGAGTCAGCTTTTCTTTATAAATCACCCATGAATTGACATTGGCCTGAACTTCTACTCTATTTCTACAGATCTGAAGAATAAGAATTGAGATAAATAAGAAATTGAAAATACTTAGAACGATGAGGGATGCTTAGTTCAGTGTATACACATTAAGGCCTATTGAGTTTATGTAATTCACTCAGAGTAACACAGTAAATAATGGCAGAGCTGAAATGAGAGCCTTCTTAGATATATAATTCTATGCTTTTTATACCATAACTAGATAAGAACATCAGTTTTTGAAATTGGTCAGATTTGAATTCAAATTCTGGCTTTGCTACTTACTAGCTGGATAACTTTTGGCAAGTTACTGGTGCTCCTCTAATCTTGGTTTCCTTATTTATGAATTAGGGATAATAATAGAGTCTACTTTGTTGGATTAGTGTGAGGATTAAATAAGAAAATATTTAAAGATCCCAATATTGTGCCATCATTTAGCACTTAACAAATCACCCAAAAAGAGCCCACATAGACAAGACAATGCTAAGCAAAAAGAACAAAGCTGGAAGCATCACACTACCTTACTTCAAACTATACTACAAGGCTACAGTAACGAAAACAGCATGGAACTGGTACCAAAACAGATATATAGATCAATGGAACAGAATAGAGGCCTCAGAGATAACACTGCACATCTACCACCATATGATCTTTGAGAAACCTGACAAAACAAGCAATGGGGAAAGGATTCCCTGTTTAATAAATGGTGTTGGGGAAACTGTCTAGCCATATGCCGAAAACAGAAACTGGACCCATTCCTTACACCTTATACAAAAATTAACTCAAGATGGATTAAAGACTTAAACATAAGACTTAAAACCACAAAAACCCTAGAAGAAAACTTAGGCAATACCATTCAGGACACAGGCATGGGCAAAGACTTCATGACTAAAACACCTAAAGCAATAGCAACAAAAGCCAGAATTGACAAATGAGATCTACTTAAACTAAAGAGCCTCTGCACAGCAAAAGAAACTATTATCAGAGTGAACAGGCAATCTACAGAATGGGAGAAATTTTTTGCAGTCTACCCATTTGACAAAGGGCTAATATCCAGAATTTACAAAGAACTTAAACAAATTTACAAGAAAAAAACAACCCTATCAAAAAGTAGGTGAAGGATATGAACAGACACTTCTCAAAAGAAGACATTTGTGCAGCCAACAAACATATGAAAAAAATTTCATCACTGGTCATTAGAGAAATGCAAGTCAAAATAGAGAAATGCAAGTCAAAACCACAATGAGATACCATCTCATGCCAGTTAGAATGGCGATCATTAAGAAGTCAGGAAACAACACATGCTGGAGATGATGTGGAGAAATAGGAACACTTTTACACTGTTGGTGGGAGTGTAAATTAGTGCAACTGTGGTGGAAAACAGTGTGAAAATTCCTCAAGGATCTAGAGCCAGAAATACCATTTGACTCAGCAATCCCATTACTGGATATATACTCAAAGGATTATAAATCATTCTACTATAAAGACACATGCACACATATGTTTAATGAAGCACTGTTCACAACAGCAAAGACTTGGAACCAACCCAAATGCCCAACAATGATAAACTAGATAAAGAAAATGTGGCACATATACACCATGGAATACTATGGAGCCATAAAAAAGAATGAGTCCATGTCCTTTGCAAGGACATTAATGAAGCTGGAAGCCATCATTCTTAGCAAAGTAACACAGGAACAGAAAACCAAACACCACATGTTCTCACTCATAAGTGAGAGTTGAACAATGAGAACACATGGACACAGGGAGGGGAACATCACACACGGGGGCCTGCCAGCGGGTTGGGGATTAGGGGAGGGATAGCATTAGGAGAAATTCCTAATGTAGATGATGGGTTAATGGGTGCAGCAAACCACCATGGCACACATATACCTATGTAACAAACCTTCACATTCTGCACATATACCCTAGAACTTAAAGTATAATAATAACAGCAATAATAAATCATAGTAATAGTCATCGATGTTACTATTGTTAGGTACTCTCTTCATTCAGACAGGAGCAATAAGTTCACTTCTCTGTATAAAAGATAAAATAAACTGATTAATGTCCGACAAATCAGTTAACCAGCAATCTCAAAACAAGGTTATTGCAGTGAAACTTGCTCCCTGTTTAGAGATGAAGGAAAGTTTTGTTATCGTTATCAAAATAACGATTTCTTTCTTTAAGATATCAGAAGTTCTATTCTCTTCAGTTCTAACTCATGTGGGTAGTGGTGCAAGATAGACAATATTTACCATATTCTGGGTTCAACAGGACATGAGGGTACCTAGCCCACACACTTTAAGTGGATTTCTTTATTTTATGTTAGGGATTCCTGAAGAAAAAAAAATCCAGATGTTTGTAGAAGATTTTGAGAATACTTGGATGCAAACTCAATCACTCTTGAATAAAAATGAGAACTAGGTTAAATTCATGGAGAGCATTGCTACATAAAATATATTTTATTTTCTTTTATAGATACTCACATATGTCATGTATGTTTTTAAAGAACACCTATAGTTACATAATCTCCTGTGTGAATTTAGGAGTTAATTTAAAAGAAAGTGAGTTCAAACTTTGAGCTGACAATGTAGGAGTGATTAGGAGAAAAGTGATAATTGGAGCCAAAGGAATGAATGAAATGACCCTAGGAGAGCAAAGAGCCCAGGCTAGATCCTAAGAGAAATCCTGAATATGGGGACCAGCAGAGACAAAAGAGTCATAGAAGGAGAGTGCACAGGAGGAGAAATAGAAGAAAGCTTCATCTTGGGGGCAGGAAAGATTTCACAGAAGTAGATGTCCATCAATTTCAAATACTGCAGTTCTAATGCCTACAGAATTTCATGTACCAGGTGCTTAGCAATAAGAAGGAAACCTAGTAAACACATTAGCCTTTGTGCTGTATTTTTAGAGGAAGAAAACAATTTTATTTAGATTGCGTTGTGTTGAGTATAACTTGAGCCGGTTGAGGGGTGGTAGCAGAAATCATGGTGGGAGAGACTAAAAGCCTTGTCCAAGCCATATTTGATGCCAAGGCTATTCATTGGCAAACGTGAGTTGTATGAAAATAAGAAAGGACCACAGTTGACTTTAACAAAATGGTCATAAGTGACCTTTCCAATGAGAAGGGAGTCTGGGAATTACATATGGTGTTAAAATAGAATGTTTTCTAGAAAGTTGTCAGGAGAGAAGAAGATGGAATGGTCGCATGGTGGGGGGAGAAAGAGAAGAAGAGAGATAGAAGAGAGGGTGAGCAGGAATAATATGTGAAGTCAGAGAGGTTTACAAAGGGCAGAAATCCACATTAGTTGCCATTGATTGTATCACTGAAGTAGGAGGCAAAGTCAGCTGAGCGTGCAAGCTCCAAAATGCAGTTATGAATTTGCAATGAGTGTAAAATGTTCAGATTATCTGTTACAAAGAATAAGCTAGGGAGTAAAGTAGGAGTGAATGAGAGGAATGATAAACTCATGGAAGGCCTGGCTGAGGTTGAGTAATAACTACACATGGCATTGCACCAAATTAAGTGGTATGATTTTAACAAATGACCCAATAAGGAAGAGTCTATTATTATGTGGAGCAATAAGACCTCACAATGGATCATTGAGTTGGAAGTTAATCTTTGAAAGCATATCTGAAGTTCCTTTCATAACATTAAGTGCTGCCTCCAGACAGCATTTAAACAGGGATCATTTACAGACCAATGAATATAATTTTAACATTCAATCTAAAAGCTATACTTTGTTTTCACAGAAAAAATAATACGCTTTTTTTTATTTCAATGAATTTCTAATGTACATAGAGATGTCCACATATAATGTATGTAAAGATATTATAGTATCTTTATCAATTAACTATTGCTGGATTCTTACAAACAAGAATGTGGTTTAACTTCCCTCAACTGGAGACTGGTAATGATTATTATCAACATAAGGCCTTAAAAGGCCTAGTCTTTAAGGGATGAACTTTCAAAATATTCATTTCAATTTGCTCTTCTTTCTTTCTCTTTTTCTTTCTCTCTCTCTTCTTTTTTTCTTTCTCTCTTTCTCTCTTCTCTGCTTCTTTTCTTTTCTTTTCTCTATCTCTGCCTGTCACCCAGTATAGAATGCAGTGGTACGATCTGAGGTCATTGCAATCTCCACCTCCTGGGTTAAAGTAGTCTTCTTACCTCAGCCTCCTGAGTGGCTGGGACTATAGGCATGCTCCACCATGCCTGGCTAATTTCTTTTCTGTTTCTTTCTCTCTCTCTCTCTTTTTTTTTTTTTTTGTAGTGACAGGGTTTTGCCATGTTGCCCAAGCTGGTCTCGAACTGCCCATGCTCAAATAGTCCACCTCCCTCCGTCTCTCAAAGCACTAGGATTACAAGTGTGAGCCATTGTGCCTGGCTCAATTTGCATGGGTCTTATATAAGACCATTCTATGCTAGATCTTATATAAGGCTCTTAAGACAGCAGGATGAGTGAGGTGGAATTGTTCAATTAGAATTGGAATTATTAGAATTTCGAAGATCTTGCAACATACATAAGGAGGCAAGTTGAAAAGACATAAAATGTGTGGGGCACTATGATGAATGTGACCTAGAAACCATGGAACACAACACGGTTGCATGGATCTAGAGAGACTTGGGAGCTCTGGCAGGGAGATGATGGTTTCTAACAAGCTTTAGCCCATGCATCAGGCACCGGGCTAAACAAAGAGGAGAAAGTGATGAATAAAGCACAGGTAGTCTCAGGCTGTTGAGCAGTACTGACACATAAACACATTTGCAGCACGCTCTGTTAGGTCCAATGATGGTAATGGTGCTGGAGGTGTGGGAAGAAGACAGCAAAGGCACTTGGAACATAGAGGCCTAAGCAGAAGGGGAAGGGGTCACCAGCACACAGCAAAGCTTTCTTGTAGAAAGAAACAGCTGAGCTCTAAAAGATTTAGGACTGAGCCAGGCATGGAATTGGTGGAAGAGTGGAGGAGAGCCTTCCAGGCAGAACACAGCTTAAAGGAAAAGAAGTGAAAAAGAACATGATATAAATCATTCTAGTACAAAGATATTTGCATGCATATATTTACTGCAGCACTATTCACAATAGCAAAGACATGGAATCAACCCAAATGCCCATCAACTATAGACTGGATAAAGAAAATGTCATACATATACACCATGGAATACTATGCATCCATAAAAAGGAATGAGATCATGTCCTTTGCAGGGACATGGATGAAGTTGAAAGCCATTATCCTTAGCAAACTAACACAGGAACAGAAAACCAAACACTGCATCTTCTCACTCATAAGTGGGAGCTGAACACTGAGATCACATGGACACATGGGGGAAGAAACAAAACACACTGGGGACTGTCAGGGGGTGAGGGAGAGCATTAGGAAATATAGCTAATGCATGCAGGGCTTAGTACCTAGGTGGTGGGTTGATAGGTGCAGCAAACCACCATGACACACGTTTACCTAGGTAACAAACCTGCACATTCTGCACATGTATCCCAGAACTAAAAATTAAAATTAAAAAAAAAAAAAAGAACATGAAGCAACTAAATGTTTTTGGCACATAGATTTTCAAGCAGAGAGGGCAATTGTGTCAGATAGGACATATGTCTGTTTCAAAGATAAGAAAGGTGAGGCTCACAGAAGTGAGGAAAACTAGGCATTGCCACACAGATCAAAGCACCAGGACCAAAATTCCAACCACATCTGTCAGAGTCATTGAATCTGCTTTTTACATTTTTTTCAGACATAGATTTTGCACATATATATCTATAATGGTTACATTATAACACAGGAAAAACATATACTAATTTTATCTATTTTCATTTAGAAAAAAAATCCCTCATAATCAAGATGATATAATGAGATAAAAACCAAATGACAAAATATAAGAAAATAACAATAATCAAAATATTTATGCATGTATGAGAGAAACAATGCAAGTTTTATTAAAATAGCTCAACTTACTTATCTTTTGTCCATTTGTCAAAAATAGCTATATCAAAATTACTACTATTAGGTAAGAGCATAGTGATACGGTTTTCTGACAATATCAATTGGAAAAATAAAAATAAGCGGTTTGAAGTCATTCTGGTTGTTACATTTCTGCTTATATTGAAAACTGCCTCAATTTCTGATTCGACTACTCCATCTCTAAAATATTGAAGCTATGGATTTTTTTTTCTGCCTTCTTTTAGCAGGCTCACCAATTCACAATCAACAACTCGCCATCAGCTGGTCTTCGTTAGCATCTTTACCATAACCCATCCAATTCTGATGCTTAGAAAGACCAGGGAATGCTTTTTTCTCCCATTAAAGTAGCTAACAAATTAAGCATGAAGAGAAATTAAGACAACGTGATGAAAATGGGAATAAGGTAATTAAAATAAATTCATTTAATAGTGTATAACTTAGGTGGGAGGAGAATGAACTTGTAAAACATAAACCATTAAGCCACAGTAGAAGTGAAGAAAGCAACCAAATTCTGCAAATGCTATATAACCCTGGAGCTCCCCTAGTGTGGGCAAGCAACAGACCCCTTGATTAAAAGTGATTTTTATAAACCTCAGGAACTGGACACATAAGCAGAAAAGAAATTATATAGTGACCCATGATACTAGATGAAATTATTCATAATCAAAAATAGATGATACGAATAAAAGAACATGTAAAAAATGACTACTTGGGTATTTTCCATTAAGCAAAGGAAGTTGGAAGTTAAGACTCTAGATTGCCTAAGAGCAAAAGCATGAAGATGTGTAGGCTAATTACTGACTAGAGTCTATTTAAAAGACCTAGTCTTTACGGAATGAGCTTTCAATTTAGGACATTTTTTGGTCAGCACAGACAATAAAGCTCTATATAACATAGTTTCTTTAGTTTCCTGCTTTGCTTTTGTTTGTTTTCTGCCCCTTTTTTCTTTTCTTTCTTTTTTTTTTTTTTTTGAGACAGAGTTTCGCTCTTGTAACCCAGGCTGGAGTGCAATGGTGCGATCTTGGCTCACCGCAACCTCTGCCTCCTGGGTTCAGGCAATTCTCCCGCCTCAGCCTCCTGAGTAGCTGGGACTACAGGCACGCACCACCGTGCCCAGCTAATTTTTTTTGTATTTTTGGTAGAGACGGGGTTTCACCATGTTGACCAGGATGGTCTCGATCTCTTGACCTCGTTATCCACCCGCCTCAGCCTCCCAAAGTGCTGGGATTACAGGCGTGAGCCACCGTGCCCAGCCCGCTATTGTTTGTTTTCTATAG
The DNA here is from genome assembly GCF_030222135.1 of Aotus nancymaae. Lineage (NCBI taxonomy): Eukaryota > Metazoa > Chordata > Mammalia > Primates > Aotidae > Aotus > Aotus nancymaae. The sequence continues at coordinate 49,217,751 of NW_026988432.1, read as the reverse complement.
AACATTTCAGCTGAATAAAAAGAAAAAGTCAGGAAACCTTAGGCATAAGACATTAAGACCCTCAACTCCAGCCTCATAGCATTTAATGCATGAAAAGACTTAACACCCTTACTGTGTGTGGGTTTCGGTGGTCAGTGTACTTTTAAGAACCTTTAGGCGATGTCTTTCCAATCCATGTTGTATGGAACAATAAATTTCAGAAAAGATAAAATTTCTCTAATAACACAATTGGAAAGGAGACCGTGGTAAATTAATAGAATATCGCTTTTATAGAAGGTCTTAAATTAAATTTCATTTCCTGACCCAGAGTTATATATGCATACAATTAATGGCTAATGAATGCAGAAAAATAGAGGTCCTTCCACACTGGCCTTAATATAAGGAAGAAGACTATTTATGAACAAGTACATTATATAAAATTTGGTATGATCAAGATGCTTAAATAGATTTAAATTGTGTGATTAAACCTGAAGATTAAATTTGTGTGCATTCAATAAGAACGCACGGTGTCACAAGAATAAATGGTAGTTCTAACTAAGTCTGAATTCATACACATTCTAAATTTGCATGGTTGGCATTCATGAGGTTTTATTATACTGAACATGGGTATTTGTACCTTCTAATTGCTGCGGGGAGAGATCTAGCTACAACATGAAATTATGTACCCTAAAAATTCTCAAGGGTGGAAGGCAGAGGAAAGTTAACAGAATAAGATCTTTAAATTATATCTAAATTCAAAGGTTTGGAAAATAAATTTCTTAAAATGGTGAAGAGTAACCGATTTACTCTATGTAGTATGCATCCAGCCTTTTTTTTTTTTTTTTTTTTTTTTTTGAGACGGAGTTTCACTCTTGTTACCCAGGCTAGAGTGCAATGGCGCGATCTCGGCTCACCGCAACCTCCGCCTCCTGGGTTCAGGCAATTCTCCTGCCTCAGCCTCCCGAGTAACTGGGATTACAGGCACGCGCCACCGTGCCCAGCTAATTTTTTGTATTTTTAGTAGAGATGGGGTTTCACCATGTTGACCAGGATGGTCTCGATCTCTTGACCTCGTGATCCACCCGCCTCGGCCTCCCAAAGTGCTGGGATTACAGGCGTGAGCCACTGCGCCCGGCCAGCCATATGTTTTTTTTAAAAAAGGCATGAGGCCAGGAGACTGAGGCAGGAGAATTGCTTGAACCCGGAAGACAGAGGTTGTAGTGAGCCAAGATCACACCACTGCACCTCAGCCTGGGAGACAGAGCAAGACTCTGTCTTAATAAATAAATAAATAAATAAATAAACAAATAAATAAATATAAATAATTTGAAAAAGGAATTGATGAATCAATTATAAGTGAAAACAGAAATGCAATTTCAGTATTGGTGTATGTTCTACCCCCAAAGACTGAATAAACTATTGGTTACAATAAATAAAATCTAATCAAGAATACACGAAAATATATGGTTTTTGACTCTAGAGATACATTGTGTAACAATTACAAAGAGTGAGTCATCACTGCTTTCTGTAATGTGGCTGGGTTGGGAGGAGGAAGTAATTAGAATCTCTGTAGGCTTGCATGTCATTGAAAAAGTCCTCCCTGACGATTCTTAGACACTAGTCACTCCCACTCTGGATTTAGATGCACTACTTTAAATTTAAACAATGATGATAGCTATAGCATATTGATTCTTTGATTTCAAAATGAAGTCACATGGCACCTTACTCTAAGTATGCTGTGTAGCTCACCATGCCTATTTGCCTTTCACCACTCAAGATAACATCCTCAGCCCTTTCCAACTTAGTCCATTGTCCAAAGAGCCCTAGTATGAAATGTCATGTGATATTACTTTTATCAGTTGGCCTATTTTTCATACCATTTCTCAGTTCCTTCGTATTTCCAATATTTCCTATAAAAATATACCTAGGCTGGTCCTTCTCTTTGCTTTTCAAGATTTAGCAATCTGAAAAATGTTAATTCCCTTAATTATAGGATGTCAAAGAGTACTAATGATTCATTAAACTCACCTCGCACACCCACTAAATAACTTCTCATGGATAAATTTGAATATTCAGCTTCACATAAAAGTCAGCGAGCCAAATTCATGCTGTGATAGATTACAGAACTCACTAGGATAGGGAGCTACTGACCAGTGATTTATAGGTTCACGCATGTTCCTGGAGTTCAAAGTAAGAATTATCCTCTAGACTCATACCACCTATATGGAAGCTATTGAGCACTTGAAATGTGAGTCATCCAAATTGAGATGAGCTGTAAGTGTAACCTATACACCAGATATTGAAGGTATATTATTAAAAAAAGAGAAAAATATCTCATTAATATATGTCGTTTATATATTAAAATATTTTAGATACATGTTAAATGAAATATATTGTTAAAACTAACCTCGTTTATTTCTTTTTACTTTTTAAATGTGACTCACATTATATTTCCATTGGAGAGCACATCCCTAGACCCTTGCAATTCAGGGCATGCTCCTCTGATGAGCAGCATTGCATCAGTAGGGTTTTGTGAGAAACACAGAATCTTGGGCCTCACTCAAGAACTACTGAATCAGATAACAAGATGCCCAAGCGATTTGTATTCATAATGAAAGCTGAAGAACTTTCTGGACTTGAGGAGAGTTTCAATGCAGACACTACTCTCTTTTGTCTCCATATCTTTGCAGTCCTCATTCCTTAGCACCTACAATATGCCTTCATTTGAGGGCTTATTCAATACTTAATCTTTATTTCAATAAATAAATAGATATTCCTTTTCTTATTACTGGGACTGCTTTTTTCATATTGAAATGGCAATGGCTACAAATACTCTCTATATGAAAGTTGGCTCCATTAAAAGCTAAGAAATTCATATGATTCATACACTAAAAACAACAGGAGATGATGGCCAGGTGAAGGATGTGTGGATTTCATCTTATGATATTTCCCTTCTTGAAACAGAAAGGAGAAATTGGGATTAAAATAATTTTATGAGCAAGTCTAACAGTGCTGTGAGAGTCTAATTGTCACCCGACTCTTCTTTGAGAGCAGAGTGTACAGAGGTTATTGTTAAACAGTACTGGTAGACAGTTGGCTGCATTTGTCCGATTTGCAATTTGGGAATGGAGAAAAACTGAGCAATATGCCTTTCTGTTTCCTTTTTGGTCGTTCTTATTGCTATCAATAGTTCTCATTTTGGTCCACAACTCTGCCACTACTTACGGAGGAATTTAGATTGAGTTTGTTAGTTCTGAAAGCAAAGTATCATACTAATGAATCACTAAAAAGAAAGCTGGTCTAATTATAGCCAAATGGTGCAAAATATCCTTACTTATGATTGTCCCTGATTAGGTGTAGGCTGCTGTGCTCACTGCAGGGGGCTGCAGATTATCACTGAAATGCAAGGTGCCTACTGACTGCTAAGAGGGGAAGAACTTTCAGCAAACAAAATATTGCAGCTGTACTCTCTTACTTTGTTATAAAGCCATGTCCCAGTTTCCTATACCCAATAGCTTGAACTTAGCATGGTTCAATTCCTTCTTATTGGAGAACTGATCTCATGTTCAATAAATAAATATTAATCAACTGATAATTAAGTGTTCACCCATAGGCCACTGTAATATTATAGTCAGACTCTGTTTGCATCAAAGGAATGAGGATTTGTTTAAGCTACTACCAACAAAGGACGACTTGTTTTAAGTCCAAGCAAAATCCCATGGAACTCTAGTGGAGAAGCCACAATAGTGTGGGTCTCAGGGATCTGGGGATTTGCTCTAGACCCGAAATGACTATAGAGAACTAGGCTGTTAGAGAACTTCATTCTGGTGACCTGCAGTTGCTTCCCAGCTACTCCAAGTAGGAATGCTTCTTTCTCTTTCACTCTCAGTTGCCTTCCTCTGTTGACTTCTAGTTTTTTCCCTCCTTACTCCTTGTCACAGTGTCCCCAACCACAGTCCTGCTTCATGATCTTTCAGAGGCAGACTTCACTGTTTTTTGGCAATTCTTTCCCTGTTTCCTGGCTTAGATTCCTGAAGGAAACCTGATCAGAAGCCAAAGTCATCTTTTCAAGTCAGTCCACCTTGGTAACAAGTCATATCTCAGACCCGGTGACTATGCACTGGGACTATTGGTAGAGATGCTTTTCTAATAAATGCTGGAGAAGGGTTCAAACTCATAACTGACATATCTCATATGCACACTCATTTATTGAGAGCATACTCTGTGTAGGCACTATTCTAGTGAATAAGATAAATATGATTCCTAAACTTTTCAGTAATAATGAGTGGCAGGCAGAGAATTACAGTAGATGGACAGGAAGGAGAGTGACTGGCAGGTTGGCTAGATGGGGTGAACAGAGAAGGATTTGCAGAACGAGTGACATTTAAACAGGCACCTGAATGAAAAGAAGGAGCTAATCATAGGAAGATCAAGGTAAGATTATTCCAGGCAGAGGACACAGCTAGTGCACAGGCCCTGAAACAAGAAGGAACATGACATGTTTAAGAATTTTTTAAAGGTCATAATAGCTGAAGATTTTGATCTAAAGGAGACTGACATGAAATTAGGTCTGTGAGGTCAGCAGGGACTGGGATCAGATCCTGTCAAGGTTTCCAATCCAAAATAAGGTGCTTGGATTTTATTCTAAGTGAAATGGAAGCCACTGGAATGTCATTAAATAATCAGAGCCACTCCAAATTAAAAATTATGTTTCATAATTTTCATATTTTTATTTACTTTCATTTGTTTTTTATGTATGAATGGCCAACAAAATAGTATGAGAAGGTGCTTAACTTCATTGATGACTAAGAAGATGCACATTAAACCACAATGAGATCCCACTATACACCTAGCAATTCTATTTCTAGGTATGTACTTAATAAGAATGTGTATATATTTGCACCAAAAGGCAAGCACTAAAATGTTCCCAAGCCCCAAACTGGAAGCTTTCCCAATGCCCTTCAACAGTTAAATGGATAAGTACATGGCAGTGTAGCCACATCACACTGCTGTGGAGCAGGGTTGACAAACCATGGCCTGCTGGTCAAATACAGCTCACAGCCTGTTTTATTACTGGCACTAGAGCTAAGAATAAATTTTACATTTTTAAAGGGTTTTAAAAACAACAACAAAAAACAACCAACAAACAAGAATAACAGCAAACCGAGGGCTCTATGCAGCCTGCAAACTCTAAAATATTTACTGTCTGGATTTTTATAGAAAAAAGTTTGCTCTCCCTGAGTACAGCAAAGAGAATGAATAAACAATAACGACAAGCAACAATATGGATAGATCCCCAAACAACATGTTGACCAAAGAAGTGATACCCCAAAGCATACCTGCTATTAAAAACATACAAAATTCAGCTATGGTCTTAGAAGTCAGTTTGGTGGTTACAGTCGACCAGGGTAGTAAATGAAAGAGAAGATGAAGCAATGGTTTCAAAGAGCTGTTTATGTTTCACAGGTGTGCTCAGTTTGTGAATGTTTTCACAAATTGTGCCTTTATGACACGTGCAAGTGTGTATTACTTGGACTACTTACATTAGACATTTTATAGGGAAAGGCAATTTAATTTGTTAAAGTTTCCTTCCTCTCCCACATTTGGGTCATGTACAAATTTCAGGGCTTTCTATGGTGCCCAGAAAAATCAAAAAGAGACTTTTTATCTTTGGGTTGTTACCAATGACGTCCTCATTTTCCGGATTAGCGTATTCCTTTCAGGCACTGCTACTTGCATGTGAAACTGGTATGGTTTTTCTACAACACTAAGAGCCCTATAGCGGAGATATTTGAGTCTTTATTATCAATTGTGGGCTTTCTCTCCCATCTCATATCCAAGGCAATCCTTCAATATTCTACCTTCAATCTAGATCTGCAATTGAACCATTTTTCTTTACCGTCACTGCTATGGACTGGTTCAAGCTGCAATTATATATTCCCTGGTTTATCTATTAATTAGTCCTTTGGTTTCGACCCTTGTTTCCCCATGTTCCCAGTGTCTATTCTCAGAACAGTAACCACTGGGATCCTTTGAAAACAAAGATTATGTCACCACTCCTTGGGTCAAAACCCTTTTAAACTCTTTCATTCAATAAAAACCAAGTTTTACAATGGCAGCAAGACCAGCATTGCCTCACTACTCTCTCCCACAAACATGCACTTCCTTTTGCTACTTAGGCCTCCTTTTCATCCTCAAAAACTTCAAAAACAGACTGGGCATGGTGGCTCGTGCCTGTAATCCCAGCACTTTGGGCAGCTCAGGTCAGGAGATTGAGACCATTCTGAAACCCATCTTTACTAAAAATATAAAAATTAGTTGGGTATAGTGGCAGGTACCTGTAGTACCAGCTACTCAGGAGGCTGAGGCAGGAGAATCACTTGAATCTGGGAGGCAGAGGTTGCAGTGAGCCGAGATCATGCCACTGCACTCCAGCCTGGGTGATAGAGCAAGACTTTGTCTCCAAAAAAAAAAAAAACCAGCAACTTCAAAAACATTCCTTTCTTTGGTCCTTTTGCTAGCTGTTTCCTTTGCCTAATCACTCTTCCTCCTGATCATCTCCATAGCTAAGCAACTTGCCTCCTTAACGTCTTTACTAAAGTTTCACCTTTTCAAAGAGAGGAAGGCTCAGTGAGGCCTATTGTATTGATTCTATTTGAAATTGTCAGCTGTCCCTGTCAGTCCCTATCACCTTGTTTTTGTTATTGCAATTGTTGCATTTGAACATGCTCTATTTGTATCTATGACTATCATTGTTTATTAACTGTCTTTTCTAACTAGCGTATACATTCTTGACAGGCAGTGATATTTTATTTGTGTAGTAATGTATTTCAAGTGTCTATATCAGTGCTTGGCAAATAGAAAGTTTCGATGAATGAATGCATGTGGTCCTGCCTCACAGAGACACCATTCTTCTGGCATCTCTGAATGTTGCCACATTCCTGTGGATGTGTGTAGAAATGGGGCAACACAATCCAAGGGCTTCAAGATCTCTGTTCTCCATCTAAGATAGTTTCATATTTTCTTTCTCTCGGGACTGTGCTAGTTTTAGATAGCCAAATCTGGGAAGGAAATTCTTTTTCAACAGCTTAAGAATTCGGCCTTGGCCCAAATCTCTGTTTGGAATGAGGCAGGAAAAATGAAGGACAAATGGTGATTTAGACTATCACCATAAACATCTCTTTCTTTCCTGAGAGAGTGGGTTGTGGAGTGTTCCAGGGCTATCATTACTGACAGCAAAGTTTAGAGGTCTTTGCTTTGGACCTGTTGCTACTAACTTAGTTTTCTGTGGCTTTATAACTGGGATGTTTGGTGTCCCTTTTTTTTTCTTTTTTTTTTTTTTTTTACAAGAGTTAGTCTTTATTTCAATTGGGCATTGAAAGTTAGTAGATTGTGTTTTACTATACTAAAGTTTTTTTTAAGTCTATGTTTTGCTGTCACATAAGATGTATCATCTTTCCTGAACTTGTTTTCCAAGGTCACGTTTAAACAAGTATTTGTTTATACAAATGAAGCATAAATGTGCTCATTAGTAGGAAGGCAATGCAAGACTTACTACGGAGAGACAGATAACCACATGAAAGTTATTAATAGATTGCAATATTTTACATGCTTGGTCCTTAGATATTTTAAATGCTATTTTTAACACAGGAAAGTGATTTTAAATTCTACTTTAAAATATATTTGACTCTATGATCACAGTGCCAAGCAGAGATCCTATTTCTTAGTGAGATTTATAAAAACATATTTTGATGTTACGCAACCTAAGTAGGATTTATTGTCCCATGGATAGAAGAACAAATGGATGAGAAGGTAAAAGCTCTAGAAATGCAATGCAAGCTAATGAAGATGTTAGGGTCACTTAGCAGAAATAATAATAGTGGTTACTTAAAAATCATAATACACTCTATCAAGGATCATGTTCATTAAAAATGTTAATGACATAAAATTTTCTGTCCATCAAACACATCTAGAAAAACATAACTCATGAAACATATTAAATACATGATTCTGTATAAAGTACTTACAATTTATTTTAAAAAACCACATAAAGTTATTCATGTGTATGTTATTAACTAGCATTTTACACAAAAATGGTGTATAAGAAGCTCAGAATCAAATTATTATTATTATTATTTTATAATTGAGTGCCCAGAGGATACTCCTACTTGTCATAACTGAGAAATTAAGGAAAGTCCTCACTCTGCTATAAATCAGACCATACTTCAAATACAGACACAGTGGCCAAGTTGACCTAGGGCCAATTATTTAACTTATCCAAAGCTTAGTATCTCATCTATCAAACAAGGATAATAACAGGCCCATTGCATAGGATTATTGTAAAGATTAAGTGAGATGATATATAAAGCATATAGTAGAGTGTCTGGCACATATTTTAAATTCAATAAATGCAAGTTATTATTATTACTACAGTTTTCTTTTCCAAATGAAGCTATAGCTTTGCAAACTCATAGTGTTGATTTTTTTTGCATAAAATACAGAACTTTACATTTATTTTCACGTCTTATTATTAAATGTAGCTAATCTTTCCACATTATTAACATCACTTTAGATCCCAAATTTATCATCCAACTTCTCTTCTATCCCTCCAAGCCTCATACTATTCACAATTCTGATTGTCATATAATCTAAATCTTTATCCAAGTCATTTGTAAAAACAGAGGATAAAAAAAGAAGATAATATTAAGATTCCTAAGCTTCAACCTTATGAATTTAATTGACATAAGGCCAAAAATGATTGCTCTTTGTTAAAGTTGTTACTCTGTTATAGAGCTTTTAACTATTCTTTCATAGAGTCAATATAACACTTATGCTATACTGTGAATGACAGTGATTTTCACACATTTTCTTATTTCCCTACTAGAGTGTAGGTTCCTTGTTATCGGGAACTATAAGATTCATTTTTAGTTTACTAATTTAATCCACAATATGTATCAAAGTGCCTTATATATGCACTTAGTATATGTTTTCTGAATTAACAGAATGAAACAATCACTTAAAGACAAGACATATCTTTGACTTAAAAATATTATGGCATCGGCCGGGCACGGTGGCTCATGCCTATAATCCCAGCACTTTGGGAGGCCGAGGCGGGTGGATCACGAGGTCAAGAGATCGAGACCATCCTGGTCAACATGGTGAAACCCCGTCACTACTAAAAATACAAAAAATTAGCTGGGCATGGTGGTGCGTGCCTGTAATCCCAGCTACTCAGGAGGCTGAGGCAGGAGAATTGCCTGAACCCAGGAAGCGGAGGTTGTGGTGAGCCGAGATCGCGCCATTGCACTCCAGCCTGAGTAACAAGAGCAAAACTCCGTCTCAAAAAAAAAAATATATATATATTATGGCATCATTGAGAAAAAGGTCATTTTTTGTGAAATGCATCACTTGTAGAAGGATGCTAACCCACCTTCGAGATCAATAAATGACAATGAAATCCAGAAGTTCCTCAACTATTTCATTTTCCAAACATCACGTTTCTTTTTAAAAATCCTTCTCACCTTCCTCTACCTCAGATTGCTCTGCAATGAAGCTTAGTTAAACCATATTTGCAAAGCTTATTGAATTCTTCAAAATCAAGATGCTATGGAATTGTGTTATGTAGACAGTAATGTGACATCTCTGTTCTCTCCCTAGTCGTGACTATAAATCCCATGCTACTGTGACCTGGAAGCAACAAAGCAATCTATAATCCGAAGTGATAAAAAAATATAACACATTTCACTGAGTGTTCCTGGAAGACTTTAGGAATGTGTTTTCTTTTAAAGCATATATCCGTTACGGTTTTTCTTGCTAAAGGGCAATGAGCAGAAGTTGAAAACCAATTCCAGTGCTGACAATAACTAACATTGTTTCACTGAACTGTGATAGGCAAATTGAATGACCTTGGACAGTCCCTTTACCTTTTAAACTTGAGTTTCTTCATCTGTGAAAAATGGAGTTGGAAAAGGTAATCTCTCACCCACCTTTAAGATCCGCCAAAATGTCAAGCAAATAGAGCCGGGTAATTTCTTATGGACAGATTTATATACACCATTGTATATGACATTACAGTTTTAATTGGAGACCTCTTAAAGATTAGGATGACAAATGGATTCATGATTTAAATATAAGTGACTTAAAGCAGGATTGCAAAATTTAACTGTCTTAAATATTAACTGTCTGGAATGTCCTCCTACTTACTCTTCATGTAGATGTCTTCTGGACACCTTCCCAAGTCCAGCACTACGAAGGGTCCCTCCTCCTCCGAGCTATCCTACGTTGTTGGTTTACATCTATGCCCTATGTTTTCATTCTCACTCTAAATTGTAAGCTCATTGAAGAAAGGCATAATGTTTTATACTTCTATTTATCTTCAAAGGGCCAACATATCTAGGCATTAGAGATCTTGATCACTCAATACTTAAGTAGCTTTTATAAATATCTGATCACTGGAAGAGCTGCATTACCATTAAAATTAAACATGAGCCACTTTAAATGACCATCGAATATACTACGATGAGAATCAACATGAGTAAAAAGCCTGACTCTGCCATTTACCCAGGGTCTCTACCTCTCAGTTTCCAAATTTGTAAAATAGTGAATTGCCACCTGCCTTTTAGAGCTGTAACAAGTATTAAATGAAATAACGTGGGCAAAGCTGGTACACAAAAGATATTTTGTAAATGGAAACTATCAGTATCATTCTTATTAGAGCTGATATGATACTATTCACTTGCTTTTGTATGTTTACACAAGTAATCAGTAGACTTTGACTTCTGTGTGCAGCAGCATCTCCTTAAATATTTACCTTCTTAGGACCCAGCCCTAAAGAGTCTGACTTCGGTGATTCTTGAAACTTGTTTTGAGAAGTGCTGTCGCAGGGTCGAATTGTTCATAACTTAACCTTGTTCTTAAAATATTTCCAATGGATATTCCTGAGAGTTCCAGAGTTTCAAGCATTTCACTCTCTACTAAGTATTACAATATTATGGTATTTTAAGGCCTGCTGTCCTGAAAGTTAGGTGACTTGGTGAAACAACCTGGAAGCTATTAGCTTGAAAAATAGGAATGAAAAACTATTGAGTGTAATCTTTCTGACCAATAAAAATAATTGCTTTCTCACAGCCTGAAAATTACACAAACGTGTTTTCCCCCATAGTACAACTGCCATTTTCAATTTCCAAGTATGGCTAAGGCCTCAGGTTACCCACAGTCTTTTTGAACTTCAACATCCTACACAATTATTTTTAAGAAAAGGTTTACCCTGGATTTCATTGTTGTTCTGCCAATTGGCAATAGCACTATCACAATTGCTATTAAAACTGGTGTCAGTAAATTGCTTCAGCCAATACTTTTTTTTATATATTGGTCCTTAGCTCAACTTTCACACACTTTAGAATTCAGAGAGAAAACCCTAGAAGATTAAGGGAGGGCACTAGTGCAAAAACCTTCAGGATTATAGATATAAACAGTCTCTATTAGCATAGATTTTAGACTACAAAATTATTTTATATTTTAGTCTTTTTTTTTTTTTTTTTGAGACAGAGTCTGTCTCTGTTGCCTAGGCTGAAGTGCAGTGTCACAATCTTGGCTTCAAGCAATTCTCCTGCCTCAGACTCCCAAATAGCTGAGACTACAGACGCCCGCCACCACACCAGGCTAATTTTTGTATTTTTAGTAGAGATAGGGTTTCACTATGTCAGCCAGGGTAGTCTCAATCTCTTGACCTGAGATTTGCCCACCTCAGCCTCTCAAAGTGCTGGAATTACAGGTGTGAGCCACCGCACCCGGCCATAGTTTAGTCTTTAAACTTATATTAGTCTGTTCTGACACTGCTGTAAAGAACTACCTGAGACTGGATAATTTATAAAGAAAAGAAGTTTAATTGACTCACAGTTCTGTAGGCTGCACAGGAAGCATAGCTAGGAGGCCTTAGAAAATTTACAATCATGGCAGAAAGCAAAGGAGAAGCATGCCTGTCCTACCATGGTGAAGCAGGAGAGAAAGAGAGTGAAGAGAGGAGTGCCACACACTTTTAAACCAACAGATTTCGTGAGAACTCACTCACTATCATGAGAACAGCAAGAAGGAAATTCATTGCCATGGTCCAGTCACCTCCCACCAGGCCCTTCCTCTAATTTGACATGAGATTTGGGCAGGGGCACAAATCCAAACCGTATCATAACTTTTTTTTTTTTTTTTCCTGAGACGGAGTCTCCCTTTGTTACCAGGCTGGAGTGCAGTGGCACAATCTCGGCTTACTGCCACCTCTGCCTCCCGGGCTCAAGCGATTCTCCTGCCTCAGCCTCCTGAGTAACTGGGATTATAGGCACGTGCCACCACACCCAGCTAATTTTTGTATTTTTTAGTAGAGACAGGGTTTCACCATGTTAGCCAGGTTGTTCTCAATCTCTTGACCTTGTGAACTGCCTGCATCGGCCTCCCAAAGTGCTGAGATTATAGGCATGAGCCTCCATGCCCCACCCATAATATTTTTAAAGAAGTATAGAATTATAAAGTATAGAAGTATAAAAACTAATGTATATTCCCTTTTAGAGCTGCTTAATATTTGATTGTGTAAGTACACCGTTATTCAACTACTTCCCTATTGATGATCATTTAGGTTGTTTACGGTCTTTGCCATTACAAATTGTGCTACAATAAATGGCCTTGGGTAGATTTTTATTTTTTTCTAGTACTGGCAGCATATCTTTGGGATGGAGTCTTAAAACTGGCATCGTATACCTTAGAGTATTTAGAGTACTGTGTTTTTGTTCTGAAGATATACATTATACTGTGAAATATCCTTAGTTCCAGCTTTTTGGGGTAACCCAAAGGTTCTCTTTGTTGGTTTCCTATCATGAGTAACAGTGAAATGATCCAGTATTCCCTTCTCCCCTCCCCACTGGGAAAAGATGCTATTCTTTTCCCAGCATCTATCTTCAGGTCATATTCTCTTATTCCCTATTAAAACCTGTAACACTATTAGTGAACCTACTCTATTTTTTCATATAATCTTTTCAGACTTGTTCCATATTTTATTGATTGTCAGAGAATACAATCCCTGTATGCTACACAGTTTTCTTTATAAGCATTATTTAGTCCCAGTTCTACAACAAAACATAGATTTAATGCTCATCACCACTCCTTGTGCAGATGTCACTCCAACAATTTTGGCTGTTTGAAGTTTCTTTTCTAATAGACTTTTTGGAGAATGCTCATAGGAACAATATTTTTTGAATTTTTGGAAGTTCAGAATCATTTAGCTTTTATAAGATAAAGATCATTTTGGGTCATGTCTTTTTTCCTGAGTATCTTACATATATTATTCAGTCTGCTTTCTGGCATAAAAGCCAAAAACTCTGATATTCTTTCCCTTATAATTTACTTGGTCCTTTTGACTGCATGTTCAAAGGAGACTCTATATTCCTTTTCTTTAAAGTCTAATAGCTTTACTAGAATATGAATCAATGCTGACCATTCTGGGTCAATTTTCCTGGATATTCACTAACCCTTTTCAGTTTCTGGCTTCTGGTCTTTTTATCTCAGGAAATATTTATTGATTTCTAGTGTTTGTTCTATTCCTTTGCTTTGATTATTCTTTGGCAATTTCTATTGTATGCATAGGAGTTCTTTGTGTTTTATGTTTTTCACTTTCTCTTTCATTCTTTGTATTTCTCTTTACTTACTGTGTTTTAATTTTTTCTGTCAATCATCAGTTTTTCTTAAGGCATTATCTGTGGAGTTTGTCCAGTTCTGAGTTCCTTTCCAGTTCGTTGATCATTTCTGATGTGACTTTTTTCTTTTATTTCTACATCCTTGAGATTTGACAGATCTCTCTTTAAAATTTTCTTTTCCAAATTATTGTATTCTGAACTTTTCTAATTGTCATTTATTCTGTTTATCCAAAGTTTTTATATCTATCATTTCCTTAATTTTTATGGGATATTCAAATATTAGGCTCAGAACTTTAACTGCTCTGCAGCTGTGTCTTTCTGTCCTGTATCATTTATATTAACAGTGTTCGACTATTCTATGATCCTTTTCTGTTCTTATGTTAAGACAGAAGAATTTTCTTTTTCTCTTAGGAGATAAGGCTGGACCAGAATGGCTTTGCTGGTTCAGTCACTCTGAAACTCCCTCTTCTACTCTGTCTTTGAAGTATTCAGATGTATACTCTGGTACATGCTAGATCTTCTAGCTCAATTCTCCTTTACTATTTCTGTCTAGATCGTCCCTTCTCTTTGCCCTACGGTCCCAGTTCCTTGATCAGATTTTACTCTACTCTTGGAGGTTTCTCCTCAGTAGGAGACTTTGTCCTTCATTTACTTTCAGAAGTGCTTGGGGCTCAAGCCACTCTAACCCTGATTAACATACCATGATTCCCCTGCATTCACCCTTGAAGAGGGGACTGCCATGACCCCCCTCCCTGACTCAGCCCCTGACCTCGGATTTGCATCTGAGCTTTGTCGGGATGCAATAAAGGCATCCTTCCTCCTGCATGCCTGATGCCATATGGATCTTGCTGCTGTTTTTAATTATTATCTACTTGCTTGTCTTTTGGAGTTCATGGGAATTCCCTGTCACCCAGCTTTATTTACATAGTTGCTATGTGACTTTTGTTTACCTATCCTACATTTCTGTTTTTGTGAAGGTTTCATAGCAGTTATGTTGCTATAACTGTCACCTCTTTTGATTCCTCATCTTTGACCGTATGTTGCTTCAGAAAATACATTTTCAAACAATCCAGATTTGGGGTTACATTCATTTTGCCACAAGATTAATCAGTGGTGAATATTTGGAATTGTAGAAGTACAGAGAAATTGGATTCCATGCTGCCTCATTTTGTTCTAATTTCTTTTCTGCACTGGCATCATGTGGTAGTGGACATTGTAATATTGTGTGGATCAGCAGAGTCTGTAGCAGTCAAGTGGGAAAGTCATGACTATTTCATGTCTTTTATAATGAGTAGGATTACAATAAGTGACCATAAGGAAAGTGAGTAGGGGTGTCAAATAATGAGAACAACGTAAACTGAAGAAAAGAGGTATTAGAGAATATAGATTGAGTTGCATTGGAAGGAAATGTAAAATGAAGCCAGACCCTTAAGAGTTTGAGTATTATGCCAAAGTCTTGACTTGTCACGAGAAAGTTTTAAGGAAGGGAATTAGGCTACTTTTGAACTTATATTTTAACAAAATGAGTGTGAAGTTTAGAGTAAAGAAAAGCTCCCTTAGTGTGGGAGCTAAGGTCACTGACATGATAAAATTCACTTTATTTTCAGTTCCTGAAGTCAAGAGAGAGAAAGAATAATTTAATAATTTCATACAAGTGAAACAGTTGTGAACATATCTAAACACAATGTTCACGTTAGGAAAAGTGGCACAAACCATAAAATAACTTTAGGTAAGAGGGAAGGTCTATCATAGTCAATGGTTATAGAAATTCACCCTACAGGCCAGGTGCGCTGGTGCACACCTGTAATCTCAGCACTTTAGGAGACTGAGATGGGCAGATCATGAAGTCAAGAGATCAAGACCATCCTGCCCAACATGGTGAAACCCCATCTCTACTAAAAATACAAAAATTAGCTGGGCATGGTGGTGTGTGCCTGTAGTCCCAGCTACTTGGGAGGCTGAGGCAGGAGAATCACTTGAACACAGGAGGCAGAGATTGCAGTGAGCCAAGATCGTGCCACTGCACTCCAGCCTGGCAACAGAGACTCTGTCTCAAAAAAACAAAAAAAAAAAAGAAAGAAAAAGAAAACGAAAAGAAAAGTTACCCTACATACTATCTACCCCTGAGCAGAAAAAACCACTAGTCCCTGCCTGTTGGAGCAGAGGATACAATGGGAAGCCTCCTTCCAGACAAACATGCAAATCTCAACTCTCCTGGGGAAATCACTCAGATCTACCACTAAGATAAATTATAGGTAAGAAATCTAAGATAAAATAAATTTGAAAATGTTTGTTTAGGATGAGTTAGCTGTTTCTGTAGGTACTGCAGTGATCAGATGAGCAAGAATATAAACTAGGGAATATCAGGCAAGTTACTGAACTTCAAAAATTAGGAAGTATGCAGGAGACCCTGGCTGCTTTGTCCCATGTCCCCTCAGCTCATTTCTAGCATACCCGCAGACCTTGAGGGGGAGTTTGCAGGCACTCTTACAGCATCCACCACTGGTGCTTCTCTGGCTGAAAGCTTTCTTTGGCCCCAAGGGAGTTTTCTAAGCTCAGATTCAGGACAACCTGGAATTACCAGGATTCAACAACCTGAGACATACTTTAACCAAAGGACAGCAGTCAGGGGATAATACCTGAGCTTTTCCATAGCTTAGTGGAGAAATTTGAAGCTGTTTTCTGCAAAGTTCCTTGGAGTACCCCCAGAAGAAGTGAGCCCCAGTCACCCACAGTCCACCCATCTATCCACTCATGATTGGCTTTCCCCCTTCCAAGCCACACTTGCCTCACTTCTCACATATGCTTCCTGGAATGACCCTTAAATATATTTCCTGTAACCAAGTCCTTGTCTCTGTCTGTTTTGTGAGGAATTCAAGTGATGACCAGCATAACTTTCATTAAAAACAATTCTTCCTAAATTGTTTTACGTTCTGTTTCAAGGCTCCAC
The DNA here is from genome assembly GCF_030222135.1 of Aotus nancymaae. NCBI lineage: Eukaryota > Metazoa > Chordata > Mammalia > Primates > Aotidae > Aotus > Aotus nancymaae. The sequence continues at coordinate 49,201,143 of NW_026988432.1, read as the reverse complement.
TGGAAACTGCCCAATATCTGATACTGACTTGTAGTGATTAATATAATTCCTTTTTCAATGCAAGAGCTGCGTTTTTCGTCTTGGTATCCATAGTGCCTGACCTATTCCCCAGTGTAGAACATCTGTATATTAAACAATTGTGGCATGAATGAATGAAGTTCCAATAGGCAAGTGGACTGTCTAGAATCTAGCAATAAGCAACCAGAGGGTGTTTATGTAGGAATAGACCCTCAAGAAGCAATAAATATACATAAACCTCAGGAAGCAGGTAATTGCATCAATCCAAAAATAAATAGCAAAAAGAAGCAGAGATAAGATTTCAGGAACAAGGTCCTTTCTCCAAAGAAGATTGCAGTTCTTAAGAAGATACCTAACTTCAGAGGGAGAAGGAGAGGATGAAGCCTGGCATAGTATTCATTTAAGCCTTACAATGGTCCTCAAATACAGATGTTATGTGCTTTGTTTAATGAATAGAATAAATAAATCCTAGAGAAGTAAAGGAAGATGACCAAGTTTATGTTGTAAATAGTGACTGAAGAACCAAGACACAAGTTATCTGATGTTTTAGCCATAATGACTACAAGTGAAAACTCCTAGAAGGACTCAAAGGATTCCTATTTCTGAGGAGTCAATCTCCCAGGTACCTCCCTGTATCTCAAGATATGTCTAGAGCAAAGGAAAAAGAATTTGAGAGCCACTGTAACTGTTTTAGAATGTAACATCTTACAGTTTCTTTGAAAACAATGGATGAAATGTCCCAACAGAGTTATAGGATGGCCAAATTCTCACCAATGCTACTTTTCAAAAGAAAAAAAATAAAGGAATATGCACTATTCTTTCTTCTTCTTTTTTGTTCTGTGTTACTGAACATAATTTCCTCATGTATAACAAAAATGAACTCCCTCTCTTTTTCAGTCAGTTTGCTCCCCTCCTAGGATTCAAAATTACAGTGCTGTTTTGGAGGCATCATTTTGCTTCCATGGTAGCAATTTGTCTAAATCTTCGCCTTGTGGCCTCAATGAATGCATTTGGCAGAAGGAGCAGGTTGATAGGGAAAGGGAGAGCTTCTGTAAACATAGGTACCTTGGGAAATCAGCAAAGATGTGACAAGAAATACATAAAAGCTACCCAGCACAGGCTACATGTTTTTAATGGGACTTCATTAAATGCATAGACTTCTTAAAGTTTGCCTCAGCATGGCAGTGGGTTTCTGCAGAGGAAGTCTGAGAGCACTTAGAAGTTTTCTTTCACTTCTCTTCTTTTTAACTCACTCCCTACCAGCACTGATAAAGAAAAGGAGAATAACCGCTGGTCCATAGTAACTTTATAGCAGGATTTACACCATCTGTTATTGATTTTCTGAAAACTATAGAATCAAGGCCAAGGGGGAGCCTTAATTTATGAAATGAGAAGTCGAGCCTTCGAAAGAGTGGGCTTAGTAGGGACTTCATTCAAAAGCATTGCACCCAAAGAGATGTGCATTCAGAGATGCTCTAGAAGACAACCTTTACTAGTGCTGTGCTCAGGGGGAGGGCCCTGAATCTTAGCAATGTCCAGCACAAAGTTGGCCCTCAAAGAATATCTACTTAATGAATGAGTGTCCCACTGGTGGAAGCCAAAACCCAGAATCAGGAAACAGAACCAGAGTTTCAAAGATGGGAGTTAAAAGCAAGAAATCACAGGGTTAAACGTAGCAAGCAGGAGACTGTGGACACCAGGAGACTTGGATTTTTATAGCAGCAGAAAAAATATTTCACAGGTGGGCTGAAGTTGATGTGAGGTGAGCCTAAAACACTAGAAAGAGGAGCTGTCACTTTAATCTGTAGGCAATAGAGAGCTAGGACAGGTTTTTCAAAGTAGAGGTATCAAAATAGATTTTTTTTCCAAAGCTTATAGCAGAATGGTTTTGAAGGGAGGAAAACATAGGCATAAGAATAAGTCAGGAATCTAGTCCCAGCAGGAGGATGTAGTGGTTAGGAGCAGATGTCTCCAAGTCAGAGAGACCTGGAATTATAATCCAGATGTGCCATTCGCTAGTGAAATCTGAGTAACTTATTTCTTCAAGTATCAATTTTCTCATATGCATAGGCATAGTTTATTAATTCAAGATTGTTGAGCCTCTGTTCTAGAAGGTGAATGAACAGTAGAAAGCCTTCCATTAAATATTTTGAAGAGAGACATGTCAAGAACCAAAAACAAAGCGGGTGTGGGGGTGCAAAGGGGTACACATAGCAAGAGGATAAACATTTCATGAAGAGGAAATCATTAGTGTAAATGCTTTGAGGCACGAATGACAGGTGCACTGAGAAAACTGAGAGGTCAGTATGGACTTGTGGGTAATAGGAAGAGTGACTGAGCTGAGGACAGAGAGCTGGGCAGGAGCCAAGGTATGGAGAGCTTCGTAAGTCAGGCTAAGAGGGCCGGAGGTATTTTAAATGCAATGGGAAATGTATATAGCGTATTACTGTAGATCACTATTGCTGAATAGAAAATGGATTGCTGTGGGATGCAGATTGGAGCTGGGAGACTAGTTAAAAAGCTGTTGCAGAAGTCTGGGAAAGAGATAATGGTGGCTTGAAATAGGGTTGACGATGAAGAAGAGAGGGAAAAGCACAGATCTGGGACACGTTTAAGAGGTAGATTCAGCATAAGTTGCTGATAAACGGAATTCAGGGAGTAATAGAAGGCAAGGAATCAAAGATAATCCCTATACCTCTAGCTGGAGCAATTGGCTATAAGGTTATGCTTTTTGTAAGATAAGTAGCATGGGGAGAAGCAGATTGGCAAGTCAGAGTGTGCTTGTGATTTTAGTTGAGAATGTATGCTAGGCATCCAAGTGGAGATGCTAAGTGAAATGTGCCTGAAGCTCACTCCAGGGATAGGTTAGGACTGGAAGCTAATGTTTAGCAATTGTCAGAACACAGATGACTTTAAATCCATGGGGTTAAGTGAAGTCTCTAGGCATGCACAGAGAAGTAAATGGGGTTGCAGAAAATACAGTGGATTGATTCACAATATCCATTCCAACCTCATAGTGTGTCTCCCTGTTCTGCAGAATCTTAAAAACTACTAACTATGCTTCCCAGGCTCCCTTCAGTTGGGTTACAGCTAGGATTTAGGTTCCATCTATCAGCTGCACCTGTGCAAGTGTGGCGGTCAGAACTGAGGCCTGGGGAGTAAGGTCGGGCATGGGCATCATTTTGAGAGCTGATATTGCTGTGGTTTTAGATTCGGGCACTATTAAGTCCTGGCCTCTCAACTCTGAAAGTAGCTCCAAATTCTAAAGCTTCCTAACTTTGGCAGGTATAGCAGCATTCTTAGAAAAATCCCTACTTCAGTGAGACTCATTTGTGGAAGCTCAAAAATTTTTTATTTTAGTTTATTATTTTCAATGTTTAAAATATTTAATTCTCTGCTTAAAAGAAGGAATCCCTTTCTGCTTAAACTGGCCAGAGTGCATTATGTTCTGAGCAACAGAGTGCCTTGACTCCATGTCATATCACTATAGCATCAAAAGCCTTCTCAGTCTGGGCGTGGTGGCTCACACCTGTAATCCCAGCACTTTGGGAGGCCAAGGCGGACAGATCATGAGGTCAGGAGATCGAGACTATCCTGGCCAACACAGTGAAACCATGTCTCTACTAAAAATACAAAAAATTAGCCAGGCATGGTGGCATGCACCTGTAGTCCCAGCTACTTGGGAGGCTGAGACAGGAGAATCCCTTGAACCTGGGAGGCAGAGGTTACAGTGAGCTGAGATTGTACCATTGCACTCCAGCCTGGGCAACAGAGTGCGACTCCATCTCAAAAAAAAAAAAATTCTCTTCAAAGAGGAGAAACTAGCAAAGCAGAAGACTGGAAGGACTGAAAAGGAACAGCCAATGAGGTGAAAGGAAAACCAAGAGTCTGATGTCATGGAAACCAGGGAAGAATATGTTTCTACCAGAATATCATTTGGTGCTGAGTGGTCCGTTGAGAATTGAGTGGTCAAGTAAGAAAGATGCCAAGATCCTTTGTAAGAACAGTCTCTGTAAAGTAGTAAAAGCAAAGACCGCTGGGAGTGGTATGAAAAGGAACATCAGCTAAGGAAATGGATTCAGCAACCATAGGCAACTTTTCAAGGCATTTTAAAGAATGTTAAAATGGGAAGGTAGTGGGCAGAACAGGGGTGGCATGATATTTGTGTGTATGTTCATTGTAAAGATAGGAACTACTACTGCACGCCGATACGGAATTGTAAGCTACTCTCCAGAAAAGAGGAGAAGACAGATGATGTGAGACAGAGGAGATAGTTGAAGCCGCAAGTATTTAAAAATATAAATACTTTGGTTACTCTGGAAACTTCTTTTCACTTAAGGAACTGCAAGGTAAAGCCATCAGCTGAAAATGAGTTGGCGTTGTGAGGTGTAAACATTTTGAGAGAGAGAAGATATGAGATGGTGGTTTTGCTAAGCAGGGATAGCCAAAAGCAAAAGAAGAACTATACATAATGCATTTAAATGAATCTTAGGTCATAAATTTACATCAATGTTGGTCTATGTGGTTTGTGACTTTTTCCCCAGCCACGTGTATTTTGAGTATAGGCACAGAGTAAGCTTGAAAGTTGCATTTAAACAACATTCAAACCTAACAAGTTAATACAGTACAAAGAGAAGGGTTACAAGGAACTGGTTGTAAGTATGGAACATCAAATCTAAGTTTGGTAAAAGGTGACAAAAGGAAATGAGAGAAGTCACTGAGGGTGAGACAATTGTAGGTTCACTTAATGATGCCTTGATAAAGTTGAAGACTGACTGGAATGAATATAATTAAGTGGGAGAATGGTTAGAGGAAGTGGTGGTTGCCGTTGAAGCTTCAGAATTAGAGAAGTTACTTGTGATGACAAGGTCGAGGGTTTGACCATGGAAGCAGATAACTGAAATAGGGCACAGAAAACATTTACCAAAGTGAGAAAGTTCAGGAACTGAGAGGTAACAATGTTGGTTAGATTATTCATTTGGATGTTGAAATTGCCGGGAAAGGTGACAGGAGTAGCAGTAGAAAGAATACAGAGATCTAGGTGTGAAAACTGTCAATGAATGGGTCAGAATTAATCAGGATCAGTTGACTGAAGCCAGGCAGGGTATTAAGTGGTTTTCTTCCTCCTTTTTGCCAAACTGCTGTGCAATCTCAGAAAGAAGACTATTTAGCAGCTACCTGGTAGAACAACTATTAGAATCACATGAGATTATGTGCAATTTAAAGTGCCTAAAAAAGGTCTGGCACAATTAATGTGTGATGTTGTTGTTATAGTCATATTACTGGAACTACTTGCACTAACAAAATGTCTAATATATGCCGGTCATGGGAATAGATGCTATTCATTTTAATATATCCTTTGTTTATTTCTTTGACCTAGAATCATAGATTACTAAATCTAGACAGGATGTTGAATGTCATCTCATCCAAAGGTCCCCTAACAAGAGTCAAAGGTTAGTTAATGCATAAAATTATCTGTGAAGCCCATTAAATATATAAATTCCAGGCCTCCACATGTGATAATTCTAATCTTTATGCCTGCAGTGGGACTTGGAAACTTATATCTTTAATAAGCTCCCTAACAGATTTTGATTCACAGCCAAGTTTGGGAACCACTGCTCAGCATCTTTATTTTACAGATGAGAAAATTGAAGACCAAGATCACAAAACTGATAAGTAACAGAACCAGGACTTTTACCCACATTTTCTGCTTTTAAGCCCAGAAACTAGATCCTGACTGATATTGGCATATTGATGTCCTGGGATGGGAAGCAGAATGAATATTTCCACCCTTTGTTTGTTCTACTACGTGGATATCTGACTATGGCAGCAATGTAAATGGTGTGACTTTATGCCATCAATCAAATGAGCTTCGTGATAAATCTGTAAGAAAGACAATATGCAATGTAAAAGGTGAAAATCACAATGAGATAAGCAGGTAGCTGATAAAATAATCCAGATCCATTATTATGGCGGTAAAAGTAACATAAAGGGGTAGACATAGATTTTTTTTTAATGTTTTTTGAAGGAAAAAAATGTCAAGGTCAATATGTGAAAATTGAGTACAAGTAATAGGCAACCATAATAACCTGTCCTGTCTTGGTAAGGTGCTTCCAAAACCTGTCTACCCACTGGAATCATGCTCTGGAGATTCTTAACCAGTAGGACTATATGCATTTGACATATAGAGATGTACAAATAGGAATCTCTGGGAATTCCTATCTTGTACAAGCTGTTGAAACAACCAAGTGTGAGCACACTAGGTCATGCTCAAGGTTCTGCAGCCGTGCCATCAGTAGACCACCCCAGAAATGTAACAGGATCAGGAAGATTAAAATGAATTCCAGTGGGTTTCCATTAGAGGTAATGGTACCTGCTTTACCAGCTCTAGCCAGCACGGCAAGTGGCTTCAAACAAAATAGTGTGAAAGCAGTTACCACGTCACTGGACTTTGAAGTCAGGGACTGGACACAACCTAGAATATGTTGCCCAGCCCACATAGGAGAGTGCACTTCTCTGTGAAGCATTTGCAACAGGGAAGACAGTGTTATTATACATAAAGACGCTCTTCTCTTCCATTCTTACTGAATATGCAACAGCAGCAAGGTACTATTGTCTAGCAAACACTCCTAATGCTGACAGCTCAGTATGTTACCAAAGCTCACTGTATGTATTATTTTCCTGCTCTGCTAGACAACGAAAATTATTGTAACTGGGATAAACAGGTACAGAGAAGAATAATGACCCTCTCTACACTCTTATTTTTTAATTTACAAGTGCAGAAACTTTAGGCAGAGATGCTACTGTCTAGGGTACCTCTAGGACATTATACAATTGAGATGGAACACTATGGCCTTCTCTGGAGACAAATGATGGACTCCTCCAAATGTTGTTCACAACCCCAGAGGCTTTATTTCAGCATAAGTAAGGAAGATGTCTCTAGAAACAATGTGTGAGGTAAATCTTCCCTAAGAATAAAAGATGCTAAGACTGGGAAATGGGAAGGCTTAAATAGCTGCAGCATTTACACGTGCCCAATTATCTCTAATAATTACAACATCTAAAACCTGAGAAACCGACATGCCATGTTCTAATCAGGGCTATAGCTCTCAGCCACACCGAGGCTTTGATTCAATGCTTCAGCTCTGAAGTCCCTTGTTGCAGCTGCTGTTGTCTGGACCCTCACAGACTATGGAAGACAGGTTTTTTTTTTAAAGACTGAGTTAGGTACTACCCAGTATTCAGTTTCACTCTCGTTTGGCCTCATTCTTGGGGTTACTGCTTTGCTAAGATCAAAATTTTCAAGGTAATGAGGAACTCACAAACTGCTATGGGATCAGAATAGTAATGTTTCTGACATTTCTAATAGGTTAACTAGATATTTAGAATTATACCAAATATCAGAATGAGGAAGTTTTTTATTGCACTAAATAATATAAAAATAGATAAAAAGGATATATTTTAAAAATAATCAATATTCTGTATTTCAGTTAGATTTTTACATATATTATTACCTGCATGAAATTTTGAAACACAGAATTCTAGGAAGTAAATTTGAAGTCATTCATGAACTAATTTCCCACCTAATTCCTACTTGTAACTTAACATCTTAATAAAATTATGTTCGAAATTAAGGCCACTGGTCATGTTATTAAAAATGATTACTGTTACTGGTTTTCACATCTTGGGAAATAATTCTTGAGCTATGTATTTTACTTAGTCGTGTTGTTACTAAAGGATATACTTAAACTAAAATGAGAAAAATAATAAAATAAATAATTAGCACTTGCAAAATATCCAGCTTTGAAAAATAGGCCATATTAAAAAGTTTCCCAACTCCCTTCATCTTTTTATCTTCTCTAAACAACTTTAATGCAATTACTTTACCTTTTAAAAGGTAAAATGGAAAGCAAGGTGGTTAAATAAAAGTTTCCCCCAATTGTCTCCCTGTTTCCACAAAGATATCAATTTAACAAGTATCTACAAAAAAAGAAAAGGAAAAGAAAGAAGAAACAACAACAAAATGAACAAAAAAAACCCCACCTTTATAAGAGGAAAAATCAGGTGAGCACTCACTGTACCTGGTTTTAACTTCGCACCGTTGAAAGAGGCACTGAAGAGGTAGGAAAAACAGTCTTGAATGACCAGCATCACCCCCTCCTCCATCCCCTGGCAGCGGCCAGCAGCCACGTGGTGCAGAGAGCATTTTTTTTTTTTCCACTGGGGAGAAGAAGAGCACAGCAATTGTGAAGCATTGAACTCAGTCTTGTCCTGTAATAGCAGAAAGGAAAACCGGGCCAAACTCAGCTGATTCCCATTTACAGAGGCAGCATTTAAACCAGCCCTAGCCAGAGGGGAATCACCGGCTCCAGCTGTGGGAACTTGAGTTCCTGCAAACCTTGCCATTGCAGGCTAAAGTGCTCCAGGCTGTAAATATACTTGAAAGGCAGTCTAGGCGGTAAGGACTACAACTTTTAGGAGAGTCTTAATGCTCAACTGGGTCCAGAGCCAGTAGACTAAAAGAGCATGTGACCTATTGAGACATAAGCTGGGGCAACTAAAGGCATGCTGGCATCATGTCTCCCCTAACCTCAGGCTGAACAGCTCATGGCTTCAAAAGAGACCACTTCCCTCTGCTTGAAGAAAGAAGAGAAGAGGAAAGAGTGGGGAGGACTTTGTCTTGCGTCTTGGATACCAGCTCAGCCCCACCAGAACAGGACACCGATCAGAGCTATGATGCCCCCTTTCTAGACCCTACCTCCCAGATGACATTTTTAGACACACACTGGGCCAGAAGGGAGCCTGCTGTCTTGAAGGAAAGAACCCAGTCCTGGCAAGATTCATCACCTGCTAACCGAAGAGCCTTTGGATCCTGAATAATCAGCAGCAGTACCCAGTTACCATGTCATGGGCCCTGGGTGAGACTCTGAGACTTGTTAGCTTCAGGTGAGATGCAGCACATTCTCAGTTGTGGTGACTAAGGGGCAAGACTCCTTCCACTTGAGAAAAGTAGAAGGAAAAGCAAAGGGGAATTTGTTTTGCACCTTAGGTACCAACTTGGCTACAGGGAATAATGCACCAAGTGAGCTCTTAGGGACTCCAATGCCACAAGTTGGCACTTGGACAACATTTCTGGATCTGCGCTGGGCCAGGGAGGAGCCCACTGTCTTGAAGAGTGAGTCCCAGGCCAGGCAGCATTCATCACAAGCTGACTGAAGAGACACTGGGCCTTATAGAAACAGTGGGGGTAGTCTGGCACTCCTCCCCTTGGGCCTATGGTGGTGGCGGCCATGGGATGAGGCTCCTTTGCCTTTGGAAAGGAGAAGGAAGAGTAGGAAGCATCTTGTGGTATGGGAGCCAGCTCAGCTTCAGTATAATGGAACACCAAGTAGACTTCTAAAGTTTTTGACCCTAGTCCCTGGCTCCCAGATGGCACATCTGGACACATCTGAGGCCTGGGGGAACTTGCCACCCTGAAGGGAAGAACACAGTAAAGAACTCAAGTCTGGCTGGCCTTGCCACTGTTGAGTGTAGATCCTCAGGGCCTTGAGCAAATGTAGACCATAGCCAGGGAGTATATTCAGTAGAGGCCTGGGGCAATACCCAGCACTGTTCTTGCTTTCGGTCTGACCCAGAACAGTCCTAATGGTGGTGGCCACAGGGGTGCTTGTGTCACACCACCCCCAGCTTCAGGTGGCTCAGAATAGACACAGAGAGTTCATTCATTTGGGAGAAATAAGTGAAGATAACAAGAATCTTTGGTAATTCAGATAATTCTTCCGGATCTTGTCCAAGACCTCGAGGCAGTACATTTATGAGTCTGCAAGAACCAGAGTTACTGGGCTTAGGGTGCCCTCTAAAGGGGGCACAACACTCAAGTATTTTTGAATATCTGGAAAGCCTTTCCAAGAAGGATGAGCACATTGTAGGCTGAAAAGACCACAATAAATACCTAACTCTTCAATGCTCAGACACTGAAGAACATCTACAAGCGTTAACAACATCCAGGAAAACATGACCTAACCAAACGAACTAGATAAGCCACCAGGGACCAATACTGGAGAAACAGAAATATGTGACCTTTCAGGACAGAGTATTCAAAATAGCTGTGTTGAGGAAACTCAAAGAAATTTAAAGAACACAGAGTAGGAATTGTGGTGGCTCACACCTGTAATCCCAGCACTTTGGGAGGCTGAGATGGGTGGATCATTTGAGGTCTTTACTCCTCCCCATAGACCCAAGGGGAGGAGTGCCAGACTACCCCCAATGTTTCCATAAGGCCCAACCACATCTCTACAAAAAATACAAAAAAAAAAAAAAAAAAGCTGGGCGTGGTGGTGGGTACCGGTAATCACAGCTACTTAGGAGGCTGAGGCAGGATAATCACTTGAACCTAGGAGGCAGAGGTTACAGTGAGCAGAGATTGTACACTGCACTCCATCCTGTATGAGAGTGAGACTCCATCTAAAAAAAAAAAATTCTATCAGATAAAGTTAACAAAGAGATGAAGGGATTGAAATGATTAAAAAGAATCAAGCAGAAAGTCTTGAGTCAAAAAATGCAATTGGCATACTGAAGAATGCATCAGAGTATTTTAATAGCAGAATTGATCAAGAAGAAATAATCAGTGATCTAGAAGACAGGCTAATTGAAACACATGGTAAGAGGAGATGAAAGAATAAAAAAAAAAAAAAAGCATGCCTACAGTATCTAGAAAATAGCCTCAAAAGGGCAAATCTAATTTACAGGCCTCAAAGAAGTAGAGAAAAGCTAGGAGTGAGAAGTTTACTCAAAGGGATAACAGAGAACTTCCCAAACCATAGAGAAAGGTATCAATATCCAAGTACAAGAAGGTCACAGAACACCATACAGATTCAACCCAAAAAAGACTACCACAGAGAATTTAAAAATCAAACTCAAAAAGGTCAAAACATAAAGAAAGAATCCTAAAAGCAGCAAGAGAAAATAAACAAATAACATACAATGGAGCTCCAATCTGGCACAGACTTCTCAGTGGAAACTTTATAGACCAGAAGAAACCAGCATGATATATTCAAGGTACTGAAGGAAAAAAAATTACCCTGGAATGGCATATCTGGTGAAAATACCCTTCAAACATTGAAGGAGAAATAAATACTTTCCCAGACAAACAAAAGCCAAGGAATTTGATCAACACCAGACCTGTCCTACAAGAAAGGCTAAAGGGAACACCTTCAATCAGAAAAGGAAAGAAATCTTCTGAAGGTACAAAACTCACTGGTAGCAGTAAGTACACAGAAAAGCAGAATATTATAACACTGTAACTATGCTGTGTAAACTACTCTTAAGTAGAAAGATTAAATGATGAACCAATCAAAAATAACAACTATAATGAGTTTTCAAGGCATAGTACAATAAAATATAAATAGAAACAAAAAAAGTTAGAAAGTGGGGGGATGAAGTTAAGGCATAGATTAGTGTATTAGTTTTCTTTTTGCTTGTTTGTTTATGCAAACAGTATTGGTATCAGCTTAAAATAATGGGTTATAAGATGGTTTTAGCAAGCCTCATGGTAACTTCAAACCAAAACACATATGATGGATACACAAAAAATAAAAAGCAAGAAACTAAGTCATATCACCAGAGAAAATCACCTTCACTAAGAGGAATACAGGAAAAAAAGAAAGAAGGAAGAAAGACAACAGAACAACCAGAAAACAGATAACAAAATGGCAGGAGTAAGTCCTTCCTTACCAATAATAACATTGAATGTAAATAGACTAAACTCTTCAATCAAAAGGCATACATTGGCTTAATTGATTTTTTAAAAAACCCAATGATCTGTTGCCTACAAGAAAGAAACACACTTCACCTATAAAGAAACACATAGACTGATTATAAAGGGATGGAAAAAGATATTGCATACCAATGGAAACCACAAAAGGGCAGGAGTAGCTATACTTACACCAGAAAAAAAAGATGTCAAGACAAAAACTATAAGAAGAGACAAAGAAGGTCATTATATAATGATAAAGGGGCTAATTCAGCAAGAGGATATAACAACTTTAAATATATATGCACCCAACACTGGAGCACCCAGACATATAAAGCAAATATTATTATAGATAAGGAGAGAGATAGGCCCCAATACAATAATAGCTGGAGAAACTTCAACACCCCCACTTTCAGCATTGGACAGATCTTCCAGACAGAAAATCAAAAAGAAACATCAGACTAGACTTAATCTGTAGTATAGACCAAATGGACCTAATAGATATTTACGTAACATTTTATTCAACAGCTGTAGCATTCACATTCTTTTCCTCAGTACTTGAATTATTCTCGAAGATAGACCATAAGTTAGGGTCACAAAACAAATCTTAAAACATTCAAAAAAATTGAAATAGTATCAAGCATCTTCTCTGCTCACAATGAAGTAAAACTAGAAATCAATAACAAGATATATTTGAAACGATATAAGTACATGGAAATAAACAATATAATTCTGCATGACCAGTAGGCCAATGAAAGAATTAAAAACGAAATTGAAAAAGTTTCTGCAACTTTTTTGCTCAACATCATTGATCGTCAGTGAAATCAAAATCAAAATTAAAATGAGATATCATCTCAACTCAGTTAAAATGCCTTGTATCCAAAAGACAGGCAATAATGAATGCTGACAAGGACGTGGAGGAAAGGGAACCCTCATACACTGTTGGTGGGAATGCAAATTAGTACAAGCACTATGGAGAACAGAAAGGAAAGGAAAGAAAAGAAAGGAAATCAGTGTATCAAACAGATAATTGCACTTCCATGTTGCAGCAGTGTTCACAATAGCCAAAATTTTGAAGCAAACTAAGTGTCTATCAAAAGATGAGAGGATAAACAAAATGTGGTACATAGATACAATGGAGTACTATTCAACCATAAAAAACAATGAGTTCCAGACATTTGCAGCAACATGGGTGGAACTGGAGGTCATTATATTAAGTAAAATAAGACAGGCACAGAAAGACTAACATCACATGTTGTCACTCATTTGTGGTATCTAAAAATTAAAACAATTGAACTCGTGGACATAGAGAGTACAAGGATGGTTACCAGAGGCTGAGAATGGTAGTAGTGGGGTGCAGAGGAGGTGTGGATGGTTAACAGTTCCAAAAAAAATAGAAAGAATGAATAGGACCTAGTATTTGATAGCACAACAGGGTGACTATAGTCAATAAAAATTTAAATGTACATTTTAAAACAATCAAAACAGTATATTTGGTTTGTTTATAATACAAAGGATAAATGCTTGATGGAATGGATACCCCATTTTACATGATGTGATTAGCATTTTTTTTTTTTTTGAGACAGAATCTAGCTCTGTTGCCCAGGCTGGAGTGCAGTGGCACAATCTCGGCTCACTGCAACCTTCATCTCCTGGGTTCAAGCGATTCTCCTGCCTCAGCCTCCCAAGTAGCTGAGATTACAGGCACCCACCACCACGCCCAGCTAATTTTTGTGTTTTTAGTAGAGACGGGATTTCACCATGTTGGCCAGGCTGGTCTTGAACTCCTGACCTAGTGATCTGCCCACCTTGGCCTCCCAAAGTTCTGGGATTACAAGCATGAGCCACTGCACCTGGCCACATGATGTGATTGTTTTGCAAGCATTGCATGCTTGCATCAAACCATCCCATGTCTTCAATTTATATATGCACCTACTATGTACCCACAAACATTAAAATAAAATTTTTTTTCAAAACCAGATATATGTTTTTTAAAAAGGTAAACTGGCTTATTTTAAAGATATGGCTGGGCACAGTGGCTCACACCTGCAATCCCAGCACTCTGAGAGGTCAAGAGATTGAGACCATCCTGGCCAACATGGTGAAATCTTGTCTCTACTAAAAATACAAAAATTAGCTGGGAGTGGTGGTGTGCACCTGTAGTCCCAGCTACTCAGGAGGCTAAGGCAGGAGAATCACTTGAACCTGGGAGGCAGAGGTTGCAGTGAGCCAAGAGAGTGCCATTGCACTCCAGCCCGGTGACAGAGGAAGACTCTGTCTCAAAAAAAAAAAAAAAAAAAAAGGTAAACAAAGATAAACAACGGTGCAAAACTTATCACTCCACAGGATTTTTCTCAATTTTATTCAACTTCAGCATCATTTTTCTCAGCATTTTGTGAGTCATTAAATAAAAATTAACCAGACTCAATGTCCTTGACCTCATAGTGAAGGAGATTGAAAGTTCTGTTTTAAATGCTAGGGATCTAAAGATGAATTAACTTCTTTCTACATAATAGTTCACTATCCCAAATCCTTTTATCAGTGGGAGGTAAGAGGTGTTGAAAAAGCATGAAACAATTACCAGAAGGAATTCAGTTGCTACTGAGGTTCTATGAGACTACCAATCTGAATTCTTCTCAAGTCATTGATTCTGTTTCTTCTTGTTTTTAAGTCAGTTTTATTGAGGTATAATTAGTTAGTAGTAAAATTATTAACAACTACTGGATGTACAGTTCTTGAGATTTGACAGTGTATGGAGCCATGTAACCACCACCGCAATCGATGTATAAAATATTTTCAACTTAAAGAATTTCCTCATGAACCTCTGTAGCTCATCATCTCTCTCCACTCCCAGCATCTGGCAACCCCTAGTCTGTGTCGTATATCTAATGTCTGCCTTTTCCAGAAAGTCACATAGTCAAATTATGCAGTATTTTGCCTCTTCAGTCTGGCTTCTTTCACTTCTCATTATGCTTTTAGATCATCCATGATGCTGAGTATATTGGTAGGACATTTCTTTTTATAGCTTTTATATTGTATGCTATGAGTATACTAAAATTTGTGTATGCATTCACCAGGTAATGGTGTTTGAATTGTTTACAATTTTTGGATATTTAACTGTAGCTGTTATAAATGTTTGCATAATGGTCTTTATGAGGATATGGGCTTTCATTTCTCTTGGGTAAATACCTAAGAAGACTATTGCTGAGTTATAAGGTTCAGACGGAGCAAGGACCCTCTTGGAGGGCTGTGGGACTTCCACACTAAACACGGAGATAAAGGAAAATCTTGAATTCCTCCAAAAAGAATTTCAAGCACCTAGTGAGCCCTGAGAAGTAAATGAGCAGCTTGTTGAGCAAGAAGGCAATTGTAGCTTAAAATAGCCAAGGGAGTTAGAGTCATGTGATGTGGGTCCCTATGAAAACTAAAGATAACACCTTAACCAATGTCCCTGAGGTGTTTTCCAAAAACTCAGATTCCCTCCAAGTGGATCAACTGGCATGTAGACCTCAGATAAGGAGAAACAGAGGGCTGAACTCTGACCACTGTTTGTTGTAAATTTCTTCCTAAAGAGACTGGATAAAGTCACATCCATGAGCCAGAGCTAACACTTTTATGATGACCGCAAATTTTTAAACAAAGCTTCTCTTCCTTAACTAATTCAAATCAGCAAACCTTTGAATTTACCTACGAACTGTAAGTGCCCCCACTTCAAGATATCCTGCCCTTTTAGGCCAAACCAATGAGGTACTGATTTACAATTTTCTCAGTAACTTTTGCTTCCTTGACATTTATCCCTGCTTTTAAAAATCCGACCTGCAAGCCATTGGGGAAGTCGAATCTTAAGCATGAACTTCCCTATTTTCCTTGCTTGGCACCCTACAAATAAACACACTCTTTTCTCCCACTCCAAACTTCAGTGTGGATGTTTGGCCTTACTGCACCAGGCCAGTTTGGTTTGGTAAGAAGGTAAATATGTGTTTAAATTTTGAAGAAACTTCCAAATAGTTTTTCAAAGTGGCTGCAGCATGTTGCTTTCCCACCAGCAATGTATGAGAGTTTCTGTTGCTTTACAGTCTTGTCAACACTTTGTTTTGCCATTTTGCTTTAAAGTAGCCATTTTGGCTGGTCGTGGTGGTTCACACCTGTAATCCCATCACCTGGTGAGGCCAAGGTGGGGGTATCATGAGTTCAGGAGTTTGAGACCAGCCTGGCCTACATGGTGAAACCCTGTCTCTACTAAAAATACAAAATTAGACGGGTGTGGTGGTGCGTGTGTGGTGGTGCGCAATACTCAGGAGGCTGAGGCAGGAGAATTGCTTGAACCTGGGAGGCAGAGGCTGCAGTGAGCTGAGATAGCGCCACTGCACTCCAACCTGGGTGACAGAGTGAGACTGTCTCAAAATAAAAATAGCCATTATAACTTGTGAGCAATGGTATCTTTGTTTTCCATTAAATTTGTCTAATGTCTAATGATGTTAATCACATTTTCTTGTGCTTATTTGACATGTATCTCTTTTGTAATGAAAAGTTCCTTCAAATTACCTGCCAGCTTTGGTTTAGGTTGTTTTATTATTATTAAAATATGACAGTTGTTTTTATATTCTGAATATTAGTCCTTTATCAGATATGTCTTTTGCAAATATTTTCTCCAAGTATTGACTTGTCTTAACAGGGAATTTCAAAGAGAAGAACATTTTAATTTTAACAAAGTCCAATTTATTTAAGTTTTCTTTACAGTTTATGTTTTTTGTGTCCTATCTTATAAAACCTTTGCTTAACCTATAATCAACAAATGTCTTCTGTGATTTTTGATAAACATTCTATTAGAGTTACAGGTTTTACAATTAGATATAGGGTCTACTTCGAGTTAGTTTTTATAAATGGTGTGAGGTAAAGGTTGAGATTCCTATTTTTTTTAATATGGATGCACAATTTCTCCAGCAACGTTTTTGGAAAACACTACCATTTGTTCTGAGAAAAGAAAAATAGCTCACAGCAGTCTGAGCTGTGTGGTTTGCAGTATTTATCAGACCCAGAGAGACAGGAGTATGGAACTTCAGTAAACTCTTACGCATTAAACCCTTGCCCAGGGAAAATTGTTTAAAGGCATTTTGTTCCTGACTAGTTGCCTCAGCTGTTATCTTTATGTACCTGAAATTTGTGATACAGAGAACAATGCATAACCCATCAATAGCTTGTGTTATTTTAATGTAAATTATTGGTAAACACCTTAAGAACTGCATCTTCCTTTTTTCTTAAACCCACTGTTGTTAATTATATATTATTTAGGGCAATTGGAGTGTATGCTCCCAGATGGCTATCTTCAAGCTTTGAGTTTTAATGAACTCCATACTTAATCCTATTTTCTAAATCTTATTATTGACAGTACATTGAATAGTTTATGAATGGTTCATTGATAGTTCCTTGGCACATTTGTCAAAAATCAGTTACATATATGTATTAGTCTATTTCTCGGCTATTTTTTTCCAATTCATCTGTGTATCTTTTGCTAATGCCTTGATGTCTTTACTACTCTAGTTTTTTAGTAAGAATTGAAATTAGGCAACATTAGTTCTCCAGCTTTGTTGTTTTTAATTTGGTTCTTCTCTCCACTTTTTCAATATAAATTTCAGAATCCACTTGTTGATGCTTACAAAAAATTCTACACTTTCATGGATATTGTGTTGATTCCATAGGTCAGTTTGGGATAGAATTGACATATCTAAGAATATTAAGTTTTTGTTGTTGTTGTTGTTGTTTTGGGTTAGAGTCTCATTCTTGTGCCCGTGCTGGAGTGCAGTGGCAAGATCTTGGCTCACTGCAACCTCTGCCTCCTAGGTTCAAGCGATTCTCTTACTTCAGCCTTCTCGAGTAGTTGGGACTACAGGTACATGTGACCACGCCCAGCTAATTTTTGTATTTTTAGTAGAGACGGGACTTCATGATGTTGGCCAGGATGGTCTCATTTCTTGACCTCATGATCTGCCCACCTCAGCCTCCCAAAGTGCTGGGATAACAGGCATGAGCCACCACACCTAGCCAAATATTAAATTTTGCAATTAATGAGTCTGGTTTATCTCATCATTTATTGAAGTTTTATTTGATACTAATTGATATTATGTAATTTTTAACATACAAAATATCCACATACATTATGAGATTTACCCATAAGTAGTTCCTTTTGGGAGGTATTACTTTAAATAGTACTTTTAAATAAAAGTAAAATTTGCAATTATTTATAAGTAGCATGTAGAAATACAATAGACTTTTGTGTTATCTGCTCACTTCATCTTACCACTTGGCTCAACTCAATAGATTTAGTGTTTTTAGTACAGATTATTTGGAATTTCTACATATACGTATTATCTGAAAATCAAGACAGTTTTATTTATACATTTCCAATCTGTGTGTCTTTTACAAATTTTCTTTTTTACATTACTGTGCTGGCTAGGATTTGCAGTATAACGTTGACTAGCAGTGGTGAGAGCAGATACCCTTGCCTTTTTTCAATCTTTGGGGTAAAATCTTCAGTCTTGCACACCTAAAGTATGATGTTAGTTGCTGATTTTCAAAAATGCCATATATGTGGTTGAAGAATTTCTCTTCTATTCCTAGTTTGCTGAGAGGTATTATCATGAAAGGATGTTGAGTTTTGCCAAATGCATGTTTTTCATCTATGGAGATGATTCTATGGTTTTTCTTCTTCTGTCTGTTGATATGGTGAATTACATAACTCATAATTCCACTGATCCCAGAAATAAAAACCATCCATATTTTCATAAATTTCCTTCCAATCTTTAATCTCTAAATATAACTTATTGACTAAAATAGAAAAATAGTGTTATATGATAATAATAGTATTTACATGCTTCTTTCTCAACATTTTATTTGAGATATTTTATGTTATTAAACTTTAAGAACACAATTCTTATGGCTGAATGAAAGTCCATCCTATGTATGCACCATAATAACCATCGCAAAATAATAATAATTATAACAATTCAAATAACTTTTGTACCAATTACTGTTAAGTACCATTGCATATATTAATATTTTACCCTAAAAATAACTCTGTGAGGCAAGTATCATTATTATGATGATGATTATGCTAATTTTAGAGCTAAGAAAATGACACAGAGAGGTTTGAGAACTCTCTCAAGATTTCCTAGCTAGTAAGCAGAACCTGACTTCTGGCTCTGTAGATGGTAGTCTTTTCTACATCGTACTGTTTATATTGTCACTATACAATACACATATTCTTATTGTAGCACTTCCTAATAAACAATACGATGCTAAATACAACTGAAATTAATTCTTTACCTGTATCTATTACAATATTCTTAGATTCATAAACTGGGGTTAAGAGGTCAAGGTTTTGGGTCAAAAAGTATAGATTCTTCAAGGAGACTGGATGCATATTGCTTAATTGCTTTTCTAAAATTAGTTCTATGAATACATAGGATACTGCAATCTAACAAAGATCAGCTTTTTAATTTTGTTAATTTTTGATAGGGGAAAAATAACAGGATTTTTTTATGTTTAATGTTTTTTATGTTTGTTATTCATTTCTGTTTGTTTCCTATTATTCATAATTTTTTCCAATATTTAGTATGTCAGATTTGGATAAAAATTTTATGTATCACAGGAGCCGCGGTGGCTCCAGCCAGTTGTCCTGGCGCTTGAGGAGGCGAGGCTATGCGTTCAAGGCCAAGCTGGGCAATATGAGAACCTCTCTTTCATTAAAAAAAAAAAAAAAAAAAAAAAAAAAATTCTATGTATCAAATTAAAAATTTATTCTCAATATTCTGTTTTACATTTTCTTTGCTTATTCTTTACATTTTCTTCTTATTTTTTTGGACAGTGGTTTTAAAGTCAAATAAATGTTTTATTTGCATATTATTCCTCATACAGATGATCAGAAGTTCTTTGCTGAGTCAGTATTAGGTCACATATATCTATATATTTTATTCAAGTATTTTACAGTTTTAAAAAATTAATGTAAAATTTATCTAATTGTATGAATTGAGAAACTAATTTGGCTTTTTCCTAAATAAAAAATCAATATTCTGATATCATCATTCCATAATTTTCTCCCTAATGAATTGATGAAAATTTTATTTCCTCCTTAGCTTTATTACAGTATAATTGACAAATAAACATTGTGTGTATATATATATATATACACACACACACACATATCTGGTATATAAAATGATATTTTGATATCTATGAACATTGTGCAATGATTGAATCAATCTAATTAACATATCTATCATGTCACATACTTATCTTTTTTTTGTAGTGACAATATTTAAGATCTACCCTCTTAGCAATTTTCAAGTATACAATACGTTATTAACTATAGGTACCATGCTGTAGAATAGATCTCCAGAATTTATTCCTTCTGTCTAACTGAAACTGTATACCCTGTGACCAACATTTCCCTCCACCCCACACCCCAGCTCCCCAGTAGCCACCATTCTACTCTGCATCTATGAGTTCAACTTTTTTAGATTTCACATATATATAGAATCTTGCAGTCTTTGTTTTTCTCTGCCTAATCCGTTTTACTTATGATATGTCCTCCAGGTTCACCTTGGTATCACAAATGACAGTTTCCTTCTCTTTTAAGACTGAATGATAACTATTTTATTACACACACACCCACACACACATACACACACATATCACATCACATTTTCCTTATCTTTTCATCCATCAGTGAATATTTGTACATTTAGGTTGATTCCATATCTTATTCCATATATGAATAATGCTGCAATGGACACAGGAGTGCAGATATCTCTTAGAAATCCTAAATTTTATTTTCACTGGACATAGATCTACAAGTGGTATTGCTGGATCATATGGTAGTTCTGTTTTTAATTTTCTGACAAAGCTCCATACTGTTTTCCATATGGCCATATTATAGCTTTATCTTATATTGAATGATTACATATGGACAGACCCATTCATAAATCTCTATTCTGGTCTACTGATCTATTATTACTTTAGTAAACCAATACAGTGTGGAACAATCTTGAGTTCAGACCTGGCATTGCCACTGTTATATGACCATGAACATGCTACTTAACCTCTCTGGGATTCATTTTTCTTATTTAAATATGATTGTTTTAAACATTAAATGAAAGGAAAAGTACAGATAGCACTTAAATTAATGCCTGACGCATAACAAGCTTAGAATAGCTGCAGTTTTTACTAATTTCTTTACCATGTCAGGTTTATAATTTTAATTATTATAGCTGTAATAAAGACTCCTAATTCTATTTCCTTAATTTCCTTTCTGCAACATGCCTAGCTAAAAGTTATATGGCCCATTTGATGAAGTTCTGAAAAATGGTGTAAAAGTATACTTCCAAAAACAGTCTTCATGGGAAAGGAAGATTGCAAATTTTACCCCTTCTACCTAACCTGCTTACTTCAGGATAAAATAAAAAAAATATATGGCTGAATAGTCAGCAACCCTCTTGGACCAGGAGGTGAGGATGGATGTCAAGAGCTTGGATGATGATGCAAAATTGGAACAAACTTGCTCTCTTACGGTGATGGAGCTGCCTGGACTCTTCTGTTTCTCTTTGGATTTCTACATGGGAGAATACACCTTTGATAGAGAGTTTCTATCAATATCTCATTTTCAATGATATGATTGAATCCCAAATTCAATATAAATTGTTTATTTTTATGTTTAAGTGTTTTGGGCTTAAAGCTTTAATTTTTGCATATGCTCATGGGGTATAAATGCAACTTTACTCCATTGATATATTGCATTGTGGTGAAGTCAGGGCCTCAAGTGTATCCATCACTGGAGCAATGCATATTGTACCCACCAAGCAACCTCGTATCATCCATCTCTTTCCACCCCTCTACAAACTTCGAGTTTCCATGGTCCATCATACCACACTCTACTTCCATGTGTATATATTATTTAGTTCCCACTTATAAGTGACAACATACAATATTTATCTTTCTGTGTCTAAGTTCTTTCACTTAAGATAATGGCATCCAATTCCATCCATGTTGCTGTAAAAGACATGACTTTATTATTTTAGATCACTGAATACTATTCCATTAAGTATATACACATTTTCTTCATGCAGTTCTACAATGATGGACGCTTTTGTTTATTCTATATTTTTGCTATTGCAAATAGTGCTGTAATAAACATAACAAGTGCAGGTATCTTTTTGATACAGTGATTTTTTTCCTTTGGTTAGTTACTCAGTAGTGGGAATGCTAGATCATATGGTAGTTCTATTTTTAGTTCTTCATGAAATCCCCAGGCTGTTTCCATAGAGGCTGTTTTAATTTACATTCCACAAATAGTGTACAAGAGTTCCCTTTTCTCCACATCCTCTCCAACACCTGTTATTTTGTTTTCTTTTTAGTAATAGCCATTCTGACCGGTGAGGGATGATATCTCACTGTAGTTTTAATTTACATTTCCCTGATGATTAGTGATATAGAATTTTTTTATCTGATTGTTGGCCATTTCTTTATCTTCTTTTGAAAAATGTCTATTCATGTCCTCAGCCCACTTTTTAATGTAATTATTTGGTGTTTTTTGTTGTTGTTGTTGAGTTGTTTGACTTCCTTTTAAAGTCTGGATATTATCCTTCTGTTAGATAACGTAATTTGCAAATATTTTCTCCCATTCTGCAGGTTGTCTGTTCACTGTGTTAACTATTTCTTTCGATGTGTGTGTACTAGTCTGTTTTCACACTGCTGATAAAGATATACCTGAGACTAGGCAATTTACAAAAGAAAGAGGTTTAATTGAACTTATGTTCTACATGGCTGGGAAAGCTTCACAATCATGGCAGAAGGCAAGGAACAACAAGTCACATCCTACATGGTTGGCAGCAGGCAAAAGGAGCTTGTGCAGGAAAACTATCCCTTATATTAGCCATCAGATTTTGTGAGAGTTACAATCACAAGAACAGCATAGGAAAGACCTGTCCCCATGATTCAGTTACCTCCCATTGGGTCTCTCCCACAATGCATTGGAATTCAAGATAAGATTTGAATGGGGACATAGCCAAACCATATCAGTGTGGAGGCGTTTTTGCTTAATTAAGTCTCATTTTGTTTCAGTTGCCTGTGCTTTTGAGGTCTTGGTCATGAATTCTTTGCCTAGACCAATGCCTAGAAGTGTTTTTCTAGGTTTTCTTCTAGTATTTTTAAAGCTTCAGGACTTACATTCAAGTCTTCAATCCATCTTGATTTGCTTTTTATATGGTGGAAGATAGGGGTCTAGCTTTATTCTTCTACATATGGCAATCCAATATTAAAAGGATGTTCTTTCCCTACTGTATACTGTTGTCTACTTTTTCAAAGATCAGTTGACTGTAAAACTGTGGGCTTTATTTCTGGGTTCTCTATTCTGTTCCATTAATTGATGTGTCCTTTTTTTAATGCCAGTATCATATTTTAATTACTGTAGACTTGGAGTATTATTCAAAGTCAAGCAATGTGATGCCACCACCTTTCTTCTTTTTTGCTTATGATTGCTCTGAATATTTGGGCTCTTTTTTGTTCCATATGAACTTTAGAATTGTTTTCTCTAATTCTGTGAAAAATGATGTTGACATTTTGATAGTAATGGTATTTAACCTATAGATTGCTTTGGGAAGTGTGATTATTTTAATAATATTAATTATTCTAGCCCATGAGCATGATTTCTCTACATCAAGAGTAAAAAGCTATCTCCTTTTTTGTCTATGAATTCTAATATAGAAACCAATATATCTTTTTAATTAAGTCATTATCAATGATATATTATTAAGTGGTGCCAACATTCAAAAAAATAGATGAACAGAATCTTAAACATCAGAGAGAAAAACAGTTTCTTTGAAATTCCTCTAGTACTTACTTCATATGAACAAAAGTGTTAAGAGTAAATATATTTTTCATCATTGCTTCAAGGCTAAGCCATACAAAATAGATTAGCTGTCAATGAAGAGAGCAAAAGCAGGTAATGTAGTTTGCCAATAGAGTTTTCAGAATTAAATTGTCTGGCATTTTGCACTGATCACTTAGCCACAATAATTAATAATCTTTTTATTTTTATTATATTGAAAATTAAATCACACTAGCATCAATTTTTCTTAATATTAATCATTAGTCATCATAAAATGCCTTTCTTTTGTTTTCCAATAAAGTTGGAAGTACCGATTTTACCAAATTAACTGATTATCTTAGCTTTATCATATAGATTACTTAGAGGATCAAAGTACTCATGCTCTGCCTCTAGATAGAACATCAATATAAGACAAGGATGTAGCCAAGTAATTTCTTTTCCTCAAGCTTGAATGGCATAATTTGGCCCTGCTATGGCTATTGCACTTGACTCATTCTCAAGATAAATACCAAGAGGGAATAAGGTTAAAGATAAAACATCCAGTGCAATGTCCCTCGGAAGCATTTTGGGGTTACTAGCCTCTGATGCCTCTAATACTTGTGTCAAAGAGAATTTCTACCATTTCTATCTTATTCTGGGCCCTAGATAAAATCCTACTAGAGAAAAATGGGTGAATTTGATTTTGGATCATATGTCATCCTGCTTGCAAAGACTCTACGGGGTAGCACAATGGGAAAGTCCCTTTTCAGTCATTTACGTGAAGTTGATTCAGCAGCAAAACACTTCTTGTGGATCTTTTTCAATTAGAAACATCTAGCTCTTTTATAGGAGATTTAAACATCTACAGAAAATCTTATTGGGCACAACGTAGCACGCAATTTGTGCTAGTTAGTGGGAATAAAGCACATAATCTACATCCTGTCCTCAAACAATCTAGTCTGCTGAGAGAGACTAGTGTGAGAATAATCATCACAGTCCCTGGAACAGAGAGAAAGTTGAGATCTTGCTTAAAGTATCAGAAAAGACTTCACAAGAAAATAATTTTTGATGTTTAGTAACGAGAAAGAGTTCACCACTATGGGAGCTCTTGGTCTTTCAAAATATTCCTAAACTCATAAGACTCCAGTATACCCTGAAGAATATCCAGGTGGCTTTAAGTCATCTGAGAAGAAAAGGAAAAAAATGAATATTTATTGATAAGATTTGATGCCAAGATGAGTAATTTACTAAGAGTTTCATATGCACGTACATATGTAATCTTGCTAATAAACATATAAGACATGTACTATCATCTCCTTTTTATAAATAAAGAAACTGAGATTCAGAGAAGTACAGTATAGTATCTCTAGTAATTGACAGCACCAACACTTTGCCTAACTTTGTTTAATTCAAAAGTTTGTCCAAAAGACCAGTCTTTTTTATAACCCTAAAGCTACCCCCAGGTTTCTGATCATCTATGCTGAGAGAACAAAGGTGGAGAGTAACTGAAATTCCAAAATGTGCAGTATAGCTTAGGGTTTATATTAGAGTTTTGGTCAGAAAGTTCAGGGTTTAAGCTCTTGACTATGCTGTCTGCAAGCTTCAAAAAGTTACTTAACTTCTCTAAAACTTAGTTTTTCTGCAAAATGTACATACTGAAAGTATTCACTTTCTTCAAGGCAGTTGTGTGAGAATTACATTCAAAATACACACAGAATCACTTAGCTCTAAGCTTGACACATATATCTACTTAATAAATATCAGCCAAAACTTGTCTTAAGAAGTGGAACATGCCCAGAACTATGGAAATATGTCTGGCTTCCTGACAAAATTCAGATACCCAGGAGCTATTCCAAATCCTTGTGGAAGAACTCAGCTTCTCCTGAGGAGTTGTTAGCATTCTGGGCTCAGATCAAATTTTGAATTTCAGCTATAGGTCAGAATAGAACTGTTGTGGAATTTCCTGGAACAATAGAGCATTCCTATGGGTAAGGAGTAGTAAAGGGTGGTCTGGGAATCTCTCTGAAGGTCTGTCTAAGCCACAGCTCTCATGCACCGAGGTGATGGGGAAAACCTGATGGAACAGACACTGTGAGAACAGATCATTACCTTACATGAGTACTGATCGGTCCTGGGAGGACAATTGCTATCCAAGTGGCTCCACTAGAAATTGAAGCACTGCCTACAAAACCCCTAACTAGCCTTCCATTTCATCCAAAAAGTCGGGGACAAAAGCCAAGGATTCTGATTGAACAGCATCTGCTGTGCGATTGATGGAAATGTCTGAGCATCCAACAGATGGATGCAAAAACATCCTGGGGCTTAGTAATGTGTGCAAGTGACCATATACAAATTAAACAGTGTGGACAAATTATTTTTCTGTGAAAGTTGTGGCCCGACATTCTTAGAGAAAAAACAAACATACATTTTTACCAGTAACAGGAACTCTCAGAACTCTAATAATAGAAAAGTGAAGGTGACAAGAGATACTTGTTTATAGAAAAGTGTGTGTGTGTACATGGGTGTGTGTGTACAAATTAATGCCCTTACAATTTACATGCCAGTAAAATTCTGTATTATATTGATTTTTTGGACATTTTTCTCTAAATAAACTTTATATATAAATATCAGTATAATTAAGTTGATGGTTTTCCTTGTATAGGTGTCTAATATATCAGGTAAATTATAGTGAGAGTTAAAACAGAAAAAAATCATTAAACGTCACAGGTGCCTGGTTTGCTTAAGGACAGAGTCTTATGGGTAGGTGTATGTTATACTATGTACTGCCTTTCAATCTACTGCAGTCATTTGACTCATTTAGCAAGTATAGCTAGAAGAAAACTTAGATCATCCAGTTCAATCTTTCATTTTAGAGTTGAGAAAACTGACACCCAGAGAGGTTGTTAATTGCTTAAGGTAACCTAGCTAATTAACAACTCTCCTAGAAATAGAAATGTCTTCTCCAATACTGAGCTCATCAGAAAGCATTTCTAACTCTATAGGCTTCTAAATAGCTTGAATAAAAAGCCTTGGGACAAAGAAAACTCATAATAAAATCTCCAAATTTGTAATTCATACATCTTAGACATTGGAAAAACCTGTTTATTCTGCTTTAAATGTTGTATTAACATAGGCATTTGCTTTGGGTACTAATTGAGGACCCACCTACCCACTTTTGTGTAATGTATCATCACAAGTTCCTGTGATGTGTCAGTTTATGATATATCTGTTTATGTAAATTAACAACTGTCTCCAAATTCCATGTATCATGAAGTACTCATAACAAACTTTTCATCTCTTTTCCCTTTTTCCTTCTCCTTTGTAAGCTTCTAGTTTATCCCCACCCACAAGCAATCTGTGTACCATCAAATTTCCATTATGCACTCAGTGAGTGAGCTAAGCATGTTGTCAATAGTATTTATCATACTTGTACTTCATTATTTCTAAAGTTATTTGTTTAATATTTAGTTTTAACTACCTACTCAATTGCAAGCTCATTCAGAAAAAACTAAAAGTTCCTGTATACCTTTAGTCAAAGCACAAAGTGCTGACACATAATTAGGTATTAATAAATATTTTTGTATGAACAGATGGAATATAGACTAAAGTTAATATTAAGATCAGGGAAAAGAGTCAAAAGCAGGAAAGCTATACTATGTCACCAATACAAGACCTATAATGTATTCTGAGGGCAGATGTGACATGTTTTGAAATATCACATTTTTCTATGGTTTTATCTTGATGACATAGGAATAATTAAGACTATTAAATTTAACTAATTAATAGTATTGTCTGAATTTAAGTCGTCCTTGCTCAAGGCATTACTCTCTTATCCATTGCACAAGGTCAAATTTAAGAATAAAATTGGAGAGTAGCCTCAATATGCTTACAACTAAATATTCCCAGTCGTACGAACACATCCCTTTATTGCTCTAACCTTTGGCTCTAAAGGATGACCCTGTCACTAATTGCATGGATATTTGGTCAAAGAAGATTGAATCAGGGAATTTCCAAATCCAGCAAAGCCTGACAAAAATGACATTAAAAATATATGCTTTTCTACTCCAGGCTAAAGTAGTATAAATTAAGCAAATTGAGTTAAGATGGTAGTCACACCATGTGTCTGGGACATTGGGGCCTGAAGTTGTAGCTAGAATGCATCCCATGACAAAAATAGCAGTGTCAGCAAAGCCTACAAGGTGAGAGCAGAGTTCTTTCAGAAAGGACATAGGCATGGAGAACAATGTGGTGAATTAGACGTGGATTTCTGCCCATCTACATCTTATGGCCATCACCCTCACTGCTGGTGGAGGATGCTCCTTGCTGGAGAATTACACTTCTTTTCTTCATTGATGTCAGTCTCATCCATATGCCCTGCTTAAGACACTGTGAGCAGAAGCTACATGTGTCACTTCTGAGCAGAAGCAGAGTTTATCATGTCTTTTTTCTTCCTTCACAAGATCAGTGATGTTCTGGAAAGAGGCTGTGCCCCTAGGCAGGATTCTGGAGCAAAGAGGATATAGAACAAAGCTCATTCAACTCAAAACAGATATGAAACTTGAGTCAAAAATGGGTTTTGTTGATGTGAGCCACTGAGATTTTAGAATTGCTTATAATCGCAGTATATTTAACCTAGGCTGCCAGATATAGACAGAGAAAACAATATGTTTGAGTGCCTTCTAGATGTCTGAGATAGATTCTGTCTGAAAAGGAGTGAAAGTAGTGATGGAAAGTCCAAGCCACCTTGAAGACAAAGAATAGAGATAAACCTGAATTTTAAAACACCAACAATAGTTAAAATAAAAATTAGAGTGAACCCAAGTGATACGGTTCAACTCTGTGTTCCCGACCAAATCTCATCTTGTAGCTCCCATAATTTTCATGTGTTGTGGGAGGGACCCAGTGGGAGATAACTGAATCATGGAGGTGGGTCTTTTTCGTGCTGTTCTCGTGATAGTAAGTCTCATAAGATCTGACAGTTTTAAAAATGAGAGTTTCCCTGCACAAGTTCTCTCTCTTTGCCTGCTGCCATCCATGTAAGGCATGACTTGCTCCTCCTTGCCTTCCACCGTGATTGTGAGGCCTCCACAGCCATGTGGAACTGTAAGTCCATTAAACGTCTTTCTTTTGTAAATTGACCAGTCTCAGGTATTTCTTTATCAGCAGCATGAAAACAGACTAATATACCAAGATGTGTAGAAAGAGAAAAGAAAAACAAAACTTAAAAAGGGGGACATGAAGTTTATGTACTGAATCACAAGGCTGAGAGAAATAACTATAAAATCTTGGTTTTTGCCTTTGTTCTGAGAAAAACTGTGTATGTGGCTGAAAATGACACTGATATAGACACTGATCTCCCCTCCAAAACTTTCTCCACATGAAGTCTTCTCTACATAATGTGGTGAAACTCTATCTTGGAATTATCTTTGACTCTCTTCTTTTCTCACACCATAAATATAACCTATTAGAGAATTTTATTAGTTATATCTTAAAAACACATCCAGAGTTCTTCCAGGTAGCTAAAGAAGATAAAGGTGGTCAGGTATTAATTAGCTTCCAAAAATTTCCTTCCCAAATATTACAAAATAGCTTCACAAGTATAAAACTCCAGGCCAGGCATGGTGGCTTATTCCTGTCATCCTAGCACTTTGGGAAGCCAAGGCAGGTGGATCACTTGAGGACAGGAGTTCGAGACTAGCCTGGCTAACATGGTAAAACCCCATCTCTATTAAAAATACAAAAACTAGTCAGGCGAGGTTGTGGGTGCCCGTAATCCTAGCTACTTGGGAGGCTGAGGCAGGAGAATCTTTTGAACTGAGCGGGCGGAGGTTGCAGTGAGCTGAAATTGCACCACTGCACTCCAGCCTAGATGACAGAGACTCTGTCTCAAAAAAAAAAAAGTATAAAGATTCTACCCAAAAGCAGACCCTCTATGTGACTTGAAAACAGAGGAATACTGAAACTTCAAAATAACTGTGAGTACAAAGAGAAAAATTAACAAGAGCCACAACCTTTATCCCTCACATTTCTGCTCACCTTTGCCCAGCCACATAGCTGTGCTTTAAGCAAAAGCAAACAGTTAAAACTGTCAAAAGACAAAAAAAGACTCTCTAGCAAAGTGCAAGAGTTTGGGTAACCATGAGAAAGACTAAATCTGCACAAAATACGAAATTATGAAAAAAAGGTAGCCAGGTAGATCAGAGCACTCCGGGATAAGGTTTCAAAGTCTAATATATGATTTAAAGGACAGAAGGTACATCAAGGCCCAGGTGTGCAATTTAAAAAGATTTAAGGGTTGAATGCAGTTTAAAAGCACAGGCACAGTTTAAGAAGACAGTCTTCCAATACCTTGGCTCTGAGAAGAAGCAGGAGACAAAAGACAACATGCCACTTGAGAATGTGGTGGTAAATTGGGGAAAAATGAGAAAAATTTAGAGTCTTGAGTGACCACAAAGAACCCTAAATTTGTTCACAACATATTTCTCCACCAATGAAACCAAAATGAGCAACAAAAGCCTCCTTAAAGACCTGGATTTTGCTAGGCTGCCAGAAAAGTCATTAAAGTAAGAATCATGTAAAACACCCCAATATCATGAAAGTGAACAGAAGGAAAGTAACATTCATGGAAAACTATTGTAAAAACACAAAAGCAAAACAAACCCCCACAAAACCCAAAAGCAGAAAATAAAATTTCACACAAATACATAAAACTCCCTTGAAAAACAATGATGCAACAAAGAAAATTATGAAGTCTACACTCCAAACTCAACTAAATATACTCAAAGAAGTACTTAAGGATATGAAGATTTACCCTTAAATCAGTAAGTCAAAAAACTAAAAGACCAAACAGACTAAAAACAGGGAGAAATTTAAAAAGATTTCATTGAACTCAGGAAAAATGGAAGAAAATGAGAAAATTACTCACAAATAAAGAATAAATTAAAAGATACCCAAGGAAAAAGAAAGACAAATGAAAAAAAATGTTAAAAGGCATTAAAAAGGGGGCATTGAATCCAAAAGAATCAGACTACCATGAGAATTTTCAAAATCAATATGCAAAACAAGGCAACAGGAAGCAAAATTTTTACACATCTCAATGAAAGTGTACAAAAGTATTGTATATCCAGTCCAGCTGTCATTCAAATATCAAGGCTATAGGAATACGCCTTTCACATGCAAGATCTTAGTGATCTTAGGGAATTCTGCATCCATCAGCTCTTATTGAGGACTCTATTAGAGGATAAGCTTTATCAAAACAATGGTGACTGGGAAAACGTCAGGAAAATTACTGATTTGAAAACTTTATAATCTATCAATTTGTAATAAGATTAAAATAATGGTGGAGATCAATGTGAAAGACTAATATATGTTGTACCAAATTAGAAGTAATGCTACTAACCATGGAAGAAGATAAGAAAAGAGAGAAAAATACAAAAAGTGTATTGTTATAAGGCAGCAGATAGGTACTCAAAATACTGGAAAGTACTGATAAACCCAGTAAAAGGTAAAAATAAAACAGGGGACTAAGGGCATTACAAATGAATAATTACAAAAGAAAGAACAAAATATAAAACTTTCTAAATACCCATATTTTTAAGACAGCACTAAAAAAAATAACAAAACAAAATATTCATTACAGACACATACACACACACATCTTAGGCCTAAAGTCAGTACTTATCTTATTTAATGGCAAAACAAAGGGCATTTTTTTCTAACATCGGAAAAAAGGTAAGGCTGTTTCTATTTTCTCTACTATTCAACATTGTTATAGAGTTATGAGCCAAAGAAATTTAACAAATGAAATCAATAAGAAGCATAAGAATCAGAAAAAAGGAATAAAACCATTTCTGTTTTCAGTTGATATAATAGCAAGCTGAGAACCCCCTGAAAATCAATGATAATAACTCAAACAATAAAATAATTCAAGGAGCAGCAGAATATAAAGTTAACAAATAACAATCAATAGCCATCATATATACAAAAACAAGGTGACAGACCATAATGGCAGAGAATACCTCATTTATAACAGCAACAAAGAAGATAAGCATTTTTAAATAAACTTAACAATAAATATATGAAATTAATGTGAGAAAAGTTTAAAATATTCCCAAAAGACACAAAAGTAAACTTGAATAAGTGGAAAGTCATCCCCTGTTCTTCGATAAGACAACTCAACATTATAAAAATGTCAGTTTCCCTAAATTAACTTATAAATTCAATGTAATCCAAAGACAAATACCAATAAGCTATTTTATGGAGTTAGAAAAATTTAAAAAGTTCATCTGGGAAAACAAATATTCAAGAATAGTCACTAAAACAACGAAAAAGGAAAACTGCAACAGTTTTTAACCTTACCAGATATTAAAATCTGCTGGCGGTAAAGCCTCTATGATTAAAACAGGCACATAAATAGACAATAGACCAGTGGAACTGAATAGAAAGTTCAAAAATTAGATCTTAATAAAATAGAAACTTAGTATATGATAAAAGTGGCATCTCAAATCCCTGAGGTAAAGATCAACTTTTTAATAACTAGTGCTGGATCAACTGGGTAGTCACTTAGAAAAAGATAAATTAGATCTACTGCTCATACCATACACAAGAATTAACTCAAAAGAGATTAGGGATATAAATTTTAAAAATAAAAATAAAACCAAACAAGTATAAGAAGAAAACACAGGTGAATTCCTTTTTAAATTTGATATAAGAAAAAGCTTTCTAACTATGACTCAAAATTCAGAGGTAATAAAAGATTGATAAATTTGATTACATAAAAATAAAAACCATTTTGCATGAAAAAAATCATAGGCAAAGTCAAAAAACAAATGAAAAACTGGAAGAAAATAGTGTGAATTACATCACAAATAGAGTTCATGTCCCTAATATATCAAGAACACACCATATATTTTTAAAAAGATATTAAGAAGGTTCCCAAACATAAAAAAATCTAAATATGAATAGAAAGCAGCAAGTTAAAACATTATTGAAACAACAGTTCCGGGTCTGTTCCAGTCCCCCCTAGAAACAGGATGTCCCTCAGTTCTTTCGCATGGCAAATCACATGGCCCAGGGGTATAAAAACCCAGGGCAGGCTGTTTTCCCAGGTTCCTCAACTGCCCCGAAAGTGAGGCATGCTCAGATAAGACTTCATCCAACCCAGCTTTCCTGAGCCTTGTGCTATCTACTGGTGAAGAATCCTAGCCTTCTGCTTTCCCTTGCTGTCTATCTGTAAGTAATAACCCTGCTTCATGTGACTTGCTGTGAGTGGGTGTCCCTCTCACCAGACTCCTAAGATGATAAGCAGGGCACAGTGAATCTGCCCCACATGGCTCAGGGTACACATGAACTTCCTAAGAGGACTTAAAGATGGAATCCAACGGCAGTGAGCACGCCAGATTACTTAGTGTCTTAATCATGGTTTTTAAACACCATTTTCCAATCAAAGGAACCAGGGCTCAGTGGAGGATTGGTTGATTCCAGAGCTGGGATAGGGAAAAAACACAAGATGAGCAGGTCACTTCCTGTGGTACCAGAAACAGGAAGCAATTAAAAAAAAAAAGATGGGGCTTGAGAAAGAACAGAGTTGCCAAGCTGGAAACACTCCCGAGTCAAAGTTGAACATTTTGAGCACAAAAGAAATAATGATGGTATTGGATTTTAACCCATAAATAAGAGATATTTCCCTGAGCCCATAAATAAATAATGGAGCCAGTAAATACCTAGGGGAAAAGAGCTCACTCTCTTTACAATAAAATTCTAATTAATAAAAGTAGAAAAGACATGGAAAATCACTATTAGACAAGCACCACAGTAAAAAACTGTTGGAGACCAGATCCGTCGATGGATACAAAAAATGAGTGGGTAGAATTTTGAGAAACAGATTTGCATAGTATAAAAGTATTACTATTACAATTAGATAAATCTGGAATACACCACATAACAAGCGATTAAAGACAACAGCACCAATAATAAGACATGTAGACATTAAGAAGCCCTTGATATGATGCACTGAGAAGTAGAAATCATTTCTGTGGTATTCTTGACAAAAAAAATGCATAGCTTATTCAAATGATGAGAAAATATGGAACTCAGGTTGAAGGACATTCATCAAAATAACTGATGAATACTCTTCAAAAGAGACAAGATTTTGAAAACCAAGGAGACTATAAACTATCACAGTTTGGAGAAAAACCAACAAAGGTGGAATCCTGGAACAGAAAAAAAGGCATTGTAATAACAGGTAAAATTTGAATAGGGTCTGGAGTTGACTTAATAGTGTATATTGATACTAATTTCTTGGTTTTGATTCTTATACTATGGTTATACAAGATGGTTATACAAGCTGGGTGAGTAGGATACAAGGAATCTCAATCTACCTTTGCAAATTTCTCAAGCTTATGTAATTATTATTTTTTCCTTTTTCTTTTCCTTTAGTCTCCCTGCCAACAGAAGTCTATATGATTATCTCTAAACAAAAAGATAAGCAAACTAGGCAAAACATATTCAGAGTCTGAATACTTCTCAACACCCTGATTTCCATCACACTGGCCTGAGCCCTCTCCCTTGACTTTCTGAAATACCCTTTCCTGCTTCTATCCCCCCTCCCCGTCTGCCCCAGTCATCTTCTGAAACCATAAGTAAGATGATGTCATTTCTCTGTCCAGAATCCTCTAACAATTTCTTACTTTTATCGGATAAAATCAGTCTTTTCAAAGGCCTTCAAACTCACATACATAATCTGCCCCGCCCATTCCCTCTCTAACCTAATTTCCTACTTTCCTACGTTCGGTTATCTCCTGCCTCCCTGTTGTCCTTGAACAGGCCAAGCTCCCACGCCAGCCTTAGGGCCTTGTGAGAGTCGTTCTCTCTGTTAGGAAACCTTCTTCTACTCATCACCTTCCCCGCTGCACCCCCTCCCCATAGACACAGTACTCCCTTTCCCCCTTTAATTCTAATCTCTCCCTTTCCATGAAACACACAATCACCACCCTACTTGATGGTGCAACATTAAGTGTAGCACTTTTCTCCCTTCTCTACCCTTCTTTATCTCCTATAGTCTTTATCATGTTCCAGCGTACCAGCCAGGCAACTGGTATAATAAATAATCATATTTATTTTTTTCTTTCTTCATCCGTCTATGGCCCCTTCCTCTCAATTTAAGCCCTATGAGGAAAGACACCTTTGCTCTTTTCATTGATAAATCCCTACAACAGTAATAAATAAATAATGCCACTCAGGTTATATAATTTCAAGTAATTAAAGATTGTTATCTCATTGATAGTGTAAACAGATTGGAAGGGTTATGCTTTGTGACTAACTCCACCAGATGACATCTTTACAATACGGGTATTCACATTCTAAGAGTCACACAAATGTAATTTCTCTTTTTTGAAAGAAAGTGAAGAAATAGATCTGACCAGATATTTTATTTCATGCAACAGCTATTTTTTATTATTTTTATTTTTATTGTGGGTTTCAAGGAAATATTTTGATAACCTTTTGGCCACATTACTAAATTGAGTTGCTTCCAACTAAAGCTAAGTGGCCATGATTAATGGTCAAGACATAAACACTTATTGCTTGATTTTAAAAAATGAGAGTATAGGACATATTTGGGTATATTTCACAAAACTTTTGTTTTTATATTGTATGGACAATGGCAGCAATTCCTCATGTTAAATTTATTTTCTGAGCAAAACACCAACTTTGTTATTTTTCCCAATACATACAGAAAGGTCATAATTCCTTCCATGATCCCAAGTGAATTTTTTATTGGTCCCATTAAACTTCTCAAAGGGTTTAGCAAAAACAGTAGACACTGTGTGCCTTTAACTTGCTATAGCCAAACTTTTTGAACAGTATCATCCAGAGTAACTGACAAATGTCTAACACAGTGCACTATTTTTTGTGGGAGACTTTGCTTTTTTTCTTGTATTTGCTTCTATTTATTCTTCTTTGTGTTTTTCTTTCTTTATTTTTTTAAATGAAAAGGAGGTAATGGTCATGGTAATGTTGCCAGTTGACAACTCGTTTCTAGCATGCAATCAGGCTTCTAAGCAGCCTTATGTTTTGTTTTCTATTCCTGGTTGGTTGCTCCCTTTAACCTTATCAAAGCAGTTAAATTTCTTCAAACTGTCAACCAGAGCCATGTCAGCATCTTAAAGACAGCCACTGCTGACACGACTCAGCAAAGCTGAATTGATCTTTCACCCCGTAGGGCATTCCACACAGAGAGCCAGTGCACCACCACCCTGAGCTTGACTTAAAGTTCAGCCTTTTCTGCCTGGTTGTCAGGGAGGCAAGCTGTGCTGTTCCATAGCAGTATTTAAAAAGATTTCTGTTTCTGTGTATTAACACTTTGGCTTTTCTCTTGGCCTTGTAGGTGCCTGAGGGAGAAAGTTTAAGGAAAGAGGGGAAAAAAAATCAGAGGTAAATCCAACATATTGTGTGTCCCATGGCATAAATGATAATCAGAGTACACTATTGCAAATGCAAATGACACAAAGTGGTGCTATTTGAGTACTAAAGAGTGTTTTCTTACCAAACTCTCAATACTATGCTCTCTCTGCAACTATTCACAACACACATTTACACATCTTTGGGACATTAGGCAACACTCTTCTTTTTCCTCCGTCTCCCAGCTCCCTGACTCTTCCGTGCTTAAAGTCCTGTAAATTTCGCTGGGTGTGGTGGCTCACGCCTGTAATCCCAGCACTCTGGGAGGCCAAGGCGGGTGGATCGCAAGGTCAGGAGTTTGAGACCAGCCTGGTCAACATAGTGAAACCTTGTCTCTATTATAACTACAAAAAATTAGCTGG
This sequence comes from Aotus nancymaae, assembly GCF_030222135.1. Taxonomy (NCBI): domain Eukaryota; kingdom Metazoa; phylum Chordata; class Mammalia; order Primates; family Aotidae; genus Aotus; species Aotus nancymaae. The sequence goes on along the minus strand of NW_026988432.1, from coordinate 49,164,692 downwards.
GCATGGTAGCGGGCACCTATAATCTCAGGAGGCTGAGGCAGGAGAATCACTTGAACCTGAGAGGTGGAGGTTGCAGTGAGCTGAGATTGCGCTGTTGTACTCCAGCCCAGGTGACAGTGCAAGACTCTGTCTCAAAAAAAAAAAAAAAAAAGTCCTGTATGTTTCTAAAAAAGATTCTGAAACAAATATAGCTGCCTCAGATAGTTTTCTTATTGTTGTGATGGGCCTTTTAAAAAATATTCTAGGATCATCTTGATTTAAGAATAGTTTTCCATTTTAATAAGCAACCACACTTAAAACTGACCATCATTTCAGGACTTCTCCACAATATAGTATACCTCTAAGTTGCTTTTGTGCCTCACTGTCATGGAGCTATTTATAGAAGAAATCTTGTACTATAAAATTTTACTTTAAAAATATTTGCTATTGGTTTGCTACTAGTTCTGCATAAAAAATTGCCTTTGAACTCACTATACTAAGTCATTTGTAGAGTAAAATTGGCTCACGTGCTATTATAAGCTCTTTTGATGAAATTGAAACTTCCTTGAATTCAATAATCATTTATGAGCATTTACTGTGAATCAGGCCCTGAGCCTACTATTGGAATTATCAAGATAAATAAGTAGGTCTTGCTGTCAAATAGCTCACAGTGTGGTCAGGTATCCAGGGAAACAATAACTAATGCCATATATTAATTGCTGTACATAAACAATCAGGATAGTGTATTTTCCACAGATAGAATATCATAAATACCCACGTGTCTGAAAAAAGAAACAGTTCCTCTCTACTGATATGAAATTTTTATCATATGAAGCTTCATATTTGATAAAATAAATGACATGGAATTGAAGTAATTTATCCAAGACCAAAAACTTCTTGTTGACCAAATTGTGTTTAGCATGTTCACACAGGGAATATGATATCCAGGAGATGAGAAGGGAGTCTAAAAAATCTCCGGGGTAATAAAGTGACCATTATACTGATTACAACTTAATCTTCCCTGAACTTCTGCTCTCCTATCAGCATACCACATATTTCCTCTACAAAAGCACAAACATTTTCTGACTTTTCCTTTCCTTCAATATACTAATAAAATTTATTTTCTCTTCTCTCTTTCTTCTCCTGTCCTGTTTCTCCCTCTGTTTCTCCATTCTCTTTCAATACACACACACAAACACACACACACAATATATATATTTCATATCTTTGCTACTGACAGATTTTAGCTTTCTTTCTTGCAATCTTATTTAATTTCATGGATCCATCACAGTTAATGACTTTCAAAATTGTGATGCTCAACCGTTGGTTTAATGTTCAAAGGTCAAGAGCACACAAGCATATCCTGCAAGATAGTGATTGCAGTGACCTTTAATAGACTTATTTGTTGATAATTTTACCATTGAAGACTGCTGGATATCATAAATCATAGAAAGAAATAAAGGCAATATGTCTTTTAATGTATGGGGCTTTTAGTTTATAAAGCCCCATACATTAAAAGAAGTCAAATACATTAGACCCAACTACCATTAAGTCTCTGTTCTAGGATTCTATGAAATTACCAACTGGTCGACTTTTAACTACTGTCTTGGCTGCTAGTGATATATCCACTCAGGAATCTTCACCTGATTTCATTTTTATTTTATAATCAAACTGAAATTACTATACTCTCTCTCTGCAACTATTCATAACGTACATTTAGATATCATTGGAACATTAGGAAACACTTTTTTCTTATTCTAGAATTTTCCATAATGTTCCATATACCTTTTCATTTCTCAGTAAAACTTCTAAAACTACTGCAACCAAATGTAAGCTTTGTAACACAAGGTTTATGTAAACTTTTTACAAATATTTGGTTAACTTTAAGGCATGAGCTCATCACTTAGTATATCTTATTTAAGCATTTCACTGTATTCACACATCACTTCCCTGTAAGCCTTGCAACAATTTCAGAATAACCATTTACTTTATTGATGAGTCCTCTGAAAGGAGTCACAAAGAACCCTAGAGTTTTCATGTAAATTTGAACCGAAATAATGAGTCAGCCCAGCATACAGCAGTCCTCCTAAAGTAAAATTTTGGGCTCACTAAGGCTAAACAAAGAAAGAGATCAACAGGCTCCTAAATGTATGTTACTTGGAAAATGAGTGATTAAAAATATACATTTTTTTTTTCACTTAGCATCTTAGATACCAATAGGATGAGTGAGGAAATCAGGAGAGCAAGCGTGAAGGCAGGCTGACCCTGAGGAGCCTGTGGCAGTTGTCAGCCCAGAATGATGAGGATCTTGGCAAGGAGAGATGAAAGAAAGATCATTATTGCCAGGTATTGAGAAGAGGGACAATTCAGGCTTGGCAAATTACTTGAAATAGCAGTAGAGATGAATAAATCAAGATGACTCTGAAGTTCTGCTTCAAGGTTGTAACACATCTAGGATTGAACTCATCACCTCTTCACAAATGCAGCTTCTCCTCCTAACTTCAGACACCCTCATCATCTCAATCATAGAAGGTCCATTTTCTCTAAAGTGGCCCTTTACAAGAGCCTCCTACTTAGTCATTCTGACTTTAGTCTTCCTATATCTTAACAGGTTTGTGTAATCTATCACTTGGAAATTTTGTGCATTTTCAGCCACTCTGTTAATATCATTGGTATGATTGGCAATTCTAATTGTATGGCTCTCCTTCACCTTCATCCAATGACCTTGGAGAGTCTGAGATTAGACAAGTAAAAATTGAACAAAAGGATAAGCTTATGTTGAATTCATAGATGATTAATCATCATGCATATAGTTTTCAAAGTATTTTCTCATTTGATTTTTATAATAATTTCATAAAGTAGGAATCCTTTTCCAATGATAGAATTGATACTCAGAGATTTAAAACTGGCTGAAAATCCCAGAAGTGTTACTTGTTAGTAACTTTCTGCAGAACATACTGTAGAAACTTACAGTTATTACATAGTTCTTTCTTTTTATCCAAACTTAACCCCTGTATTAGAGATAGTAGTCTATGGAGGCATAAATATGCCAGGATTTATAAGAATAATGACCAGAGATTGTATGGATTTCTTTTCAAAAGTCTTTCAATCAAACTAGGACTTGACTCATGACTTTTAACCTTCTTCTTTTGTATGTCACAAAAGATTCTAGGGCACAATCTAAAAGCAGTATTTTATTACTTCTTTGTCATCAAAGATCAAGAAATATCACTGGGATTTTTATTCTCTAAGTTGATATGACATGTAAACTAGCTGGCATGATGTCATGGACAGCCAGGCTGTCCACTCCTCACCGCTGCCCACAGCCCTCAGGCTAGCAGTTCCTGGGAACAGTGCCCATCCTGAAAGTCATCAGACCGAATTCCCAGAGAAGAGAGGGTTGAGTTAATATAAGGCCCTCTCTCTCAATTTATGTTTCATAGTAACTAACCTGATCTTGTTGTTCATACTTTTAGCTTGAGCTCCTTTTACTTTCTTTCCTTCCCTGCAAACACACACAAGTACACACACTTCCAGAATTTAAGGCCTCTGAATCCATTCCAGACTCCTCTACTCAAAGAACAGCTATGCCACAATAGGTCACTTACTGGACTTAACATCAGAAAACCCATATTTAAATCCTAGACCTTCCTCATACTATCAGCAAAATCTTCAGCTAATATTTATGGACGCTTACTGCGTGCCAGACTCTACTCTTTGCTTTTCAAAAGCATTAACTCATTTCTGTCTCACAACATCAACATAAGGTAAGTATTATTATCATCCCCATTTTTCTCTTAAAGAACCCAAGATACTGACACATTAGGTTACTTGCTTAAGCTGGTGAGTAGTAGACTTAGGACAATTATTAACTCATTAAATCTGCCCTTGCTTCCTCCTCGGTAAAATGAAGATAACAACATGTCTCTTGTTGAACTGTGCCTGGATAACACAAGAAAATGTATATGAAAATACTAATTAAACTATAAAAAGCTCTACAGAATCCCAACATTACTGTTATTGATGATGCCTTGAAACCACATTTTGTCAGATCCTAAATGATCTGTCTAGCTCTGATTCATGGTTTTATTAGACTTTCTAGTTTTTTTCAACCTGGGAACCCTCTTCCATTTGTAGCCTGCAGGTAAATATACATTGACATTAACAAGAGCCTCCATTCTCAAAATCAAATGAACTATTATTCCTACCTTATCTAGACAACTGGTACAAGTATGCTGAGCTTATTACATGCCTTACATAAGGATTTCCCAAATGCTTCAAACAACGTATCTATGATATAGACATTCCTAAAAGTTATGCTAAAGATACATATGTGTAATAAAAGCTATGACATATTATATCTTTATAAACATAAGAATTCATATCAAATATATGGTTCACATAGGACAAAATCATCCCATAGCCAATTAAAGCAGAAACAAGAAATAGTAATCAAAGGCAGGCAGTGTGTGGCCAGCAGGGAAGCATTTGACCTTATGGTTTGTGTCCTTTTATGTGACTATAATGTCATGCTGTCCTAACATTAAGAGAAGCATCAAATCCATAAATTGATTTATGGATCCAAAATGCTTTGACTTTGTGTTTTTACCTCTGTTTGAAGCCCAGCTAGCTGCCTGGTTTCTCTTTCATGGGCAGGGTGTCCTTCCTTATACAGCCTTACTTTGAATTTTTACTAAACACATTACTTGTTTGCAAACTGTATTTTAAAGCTGTAGCTCTCTAATCTATAAGACTTGAGCTTCCAGACAAATACAGTGTATTGGCAACTGGAAGATGAATGGGATCCTTTCTTTCCTGTATTAAAGAAGAGGAGGTCCATTATTTCTCACAGCAAGGCTGCTACAGCACCACAGCCCTTGTTCACACATTGCTTGTATGATTACAGTGAGGCATCTAGAGAAGCCAAATTAGCAATAAGCAGAATGGGACTGCATGGCTCTGCTTTTGGGCACAACATACCTTCAAGGGTAGAAGAGAACAAAGCCTTTAAGCCATCATACAAATTTCTTTCCAAGTTTGCCTGCCTGCTTTTTTAACTGATAAATCATGTACAATCATATAAGCAAAGAAGTAGTCTCAAAAGGATTGATTTGCCCAAGATTATGCAAATGTTAAAAACGTAATTGGAACTTAAGCCCAAATCTTCTGACATCTATTCCTAGTTCTTTGTGGCATAGCAATGCTAATGAAATATAACAAATACTTAGTGATCATCTCTTATGCTAGCATACATAAGGCATGATCCTTGCTCAAAAAAACATTACACTCTATTTTTGAAACATGATATAAATATATGAAAAATTTACATGCATGCAAGTTATTGACAGGTTAACATACAAGGTTGTCATAAGTTGATATGGCTAGCACACTCCTAGTGAGAATGCAAAACAGTGCAGCTGCTATGGAAAACACAGAACTACCCAAAACATTAAAAATAGAAATACTACATGATCCCACAATCCCACTTCTGGGTATTTGTTCAGAAAATTCTTCTGCAGGAAGCAGGATCTTGAGGAGATGATAGCATTTCCATGTTCATTGCAGGACAAGTCATAATAGCCAAGATGTGGAAACAACCTCAATGTTGATATGCAGATGCATGAACCAAGAAAATGGAGCATGGACATACAATAAAATACTATTCAGTCTTAAAAAATAAGAAAATTCTATAATATGCAACAACACAGATGAACTTTGAGGATATTGTGCTAAGTGAAATAAATCAGTCACAGAAAGAAAAATACAGCATGATTCCACCAATATGAAGTATTTAAAATAGTCAAATTCATAGAATCAAAGGTTGGAGTGGTGGTTACCAGAATATGGAGGAAATGAGGAGTTATTAATCAACAAGAATAGCTTCAGTTAAGATGAATAAGCCTAGAGATCTGCTGTACAATTTTGTATCTATAGTCCACAGTTGCTGATTATGTATTATACACTTAAAAATCTGTTAGAAAGGTAGATCTCACCAACAGTGTAAAAGTGTTCCTATTTCTCTACACCCTCTCCAGCATCTGTTGGCTCCAGATTTTTTAATGATCGCCATTCTAACTGGCATGAGATGATATTTCAATGTGATTTTGATTTGCATTTCTCTAATGACCAGTGATGATGAGCATTTTTTCATATGTTTCTTGGCCTTGCCTCATATAAGTATTCTTTTGAGAAGTGTCTGTTCATATCCTTTGCCCACTTTTGAATGGGTTTGTCTGTTTTTTTTCTTCTAAATATGCTTTAGTTCTTTGTAGACTGTGGATATTAGCCCTTTGTCAGATGGGTAGATTGCAAAAAATTTTTCCCATTCTGTTGGTTGCTGATTCACTCTAATGATTATTTCTTTTACTGTACAGAAGCTCTGGAGTTTAATTAGATCCCATTTGTCTATTTTGGCTTTTGTTGCCACTGCTTTTGGTGTTTTAGTCATGAAGTCCTTTTATTAGTTCAACCATTGTGGAAGACAGTGTGGCGATTCCTCAAGGATCTAGAAATAGAAATTCCATTTGACCCAGCAATCCCATTACTGGGATTATAAATCATTCTACAATAAAGACACATGCACACATATTTTCATCGCAGCACTGTTTACAATAGCAAAGACCTGGAACCAAACCAAATGCCCATCAGTGATAGACTGAACAAAGAAAATGTGGCACATATACACCATGGAATACTACGTGGCCATAAAAAATGATGAGTTTGTGTCCTTTGTAGGGACTTGAATGAATCTGGAAACCATCATTCTCAGCAAACTGACACAAGAACAGAAAATTAAACACTGCATGTTCTCACTTATAGGCAGGTGTTGAACAATGAGATCACATGGACACAGGGAGGAAGCATCACACACTGGGGTCAGTTGTAGGGGATAGGGTAGGGACAGTGGGGGGTGGGGAGGGTGGGAAGGTATAATATGGGGAGAAATGCCAAATAAAGATGATGAAGGAATGGAGGAAGCAAACCACCTTGTCATGTATGTACCTATGCAACAACCCTGCAAGATCTGCACATGTACCCCAGAACCTAAAGTACAATTAAAAAAAAAAAGAAGATAGATCTCATGAGGTTAAGTGTTTTTACCACACTAAAATAAAATTAAACAGAAGAAAAGGAAGAGATAGAAAGAGAAAAGAGCCTTGTCATTCCAAAAGAAAGAGAAAAGAGCCTTGTCATTCCAAAAGGCTATTATCATAATCTGAATAATAGATCTAACAGAGAAAGATTTTAAAAGTCAAAAAAGTTCATATGAGATAAATTTACAAGTTTTAGGTATATGTGATAAAATCTGAGTATCTGGATGAATATGTGGTTCCTGGGTGGGAGTTATCTGTAAAATTGGATCAATTGCCAAGCTTATACTTTTTATAATCATCCATGATTAAATAGGTATAAACAGGGAGGAAGGAAGGAGGTAAAGAAGAAAGAGAGGGAGGGAAGTTAGAAGAAAAGGAGTGAGGAAGGAAGGAAGGAAAGAGACATTGTGATGAGGGATGGGAGTGAATATATAATCATAGGAAATTTTAAGTATAATCACCCTTAGTATTTGTTAAATTATCATTATTGATTATCTTAATTCACTAGTCAAATTGTGTAGGAAGACACACACATACACACTCATACTAATACATAATCACACTGAGTGCCTCCATTCGGCTTTGACGAAGTATATGAGTCTTCACATTTTTATCAGGCTTCTCTGTTCATTTTATCAATGGCAACCACTCTTCTACTGTCCCAGTGCAGAGGGAGGCTTATCCTACTAGCTCTCTAGACAAGCATGGGCATGTCTGAGCCTATGGTGTAAACAAACAACTTGAGCCTTACTTTTGAAAGGATATTTACAAGTGTGTGTGTGTTTATGTGTACAACACACACCAACATGGCACACTGAAATATACCACAAATTTTCTCTAAGTAAATAAACCCAGAACTCCAGCTGCCATATTCGCAAAAGCCAACATCTCATGCCAATTAATGTTGATTATAATTCCATGGAAAAATATAAACTGTATTGTATTTTTACACTGATGATTATATAAAAATCTTTTTTTATTGTAATATTTGCCAGCTGCTATTCTTTTGTAATGCGTATGTGTGAGTGTTAGGGTGCAAATATAATGTATCATCCAAACCAAGATATCCTTTTTTTTAAAATTGTGCTTTAAGCTCTGGGGTACATGTGCACATCCCACAGGGTTGTTGCATAGGTACACACATGCCATGGTGGTCTGCGTCTCCATCCTCCATCGCCTACATCAGGCCTTTCTCCCAGGGTTTTCCCTCCCCATCCTCCCCAACCCCCAACCTATCCCAGTGTATGATGTTACTCTCCCTATGCCCACATGTTTTCATTGTTCAACACCCTATGAGTGCGAACATGCAGTGTTTGCAAACCAAGATATCATTTAGAGTTAAAGGAAAAACTATTAAGTAATGACCCTGGGATAACCAACATAAACCAATCTGTCACAAGCAAACTGGACACTGTGTGTGGCTACTCAAGCTAGGAATCACTGTGTAAGAAAATTCATGTGCCACCATGAGCTTTAATATGAAAATGATGACCAGACACGGTGGCTCATGCCTGTAATCCCAGCCCTTTGGGAGGCTGAGGTGGGCAGATCACGAGGTCAGAAGTTCAAGACCAGCCTGACCAATATGGTGAAAACCCATCTCTACTAAAAATACAAAAATCAGCTGGGCTTGGTGGCAAGTGCCTGTAGTCCCAGTTACTTGGGAGGCTGAGGCAGAAGAATCACTTGAACCTGGGAGGCAGAGGTTGCAGTTAGCTGAGTTCATGCCAGTGCGCTCCAGCCTCCAGCCTGGGTGACAGAGCGAGACTCCAGACTCCATCTAAAAAAAAAAATGAGGAAGCAGAGGGAGGTTCACAGGTACCTTATGTTTTATTTTTTAATTGATTTCTGCCATTTTAGGCTTATGAAATAATCATTATTCCTATTTCAGTTTCAGGAATGAACACCAGGATTTCATACTTGCAGTTTCCGCTGACTTTTTCCTCCTTACATACTCATACACCCCATGACATGGAATAAACTGCATGAATCTGATACCACAACTCTCTAACCCCTAAAACAATGTGCAACTCTGACCAGCAGTTATTGACTTGGTCAAGGAAAACAACTGTTAAAATAGCTCCATTCAAGAGTATGGTGTACCATCTATTAAAGGCTCTTGCACATGCTTCAATATCCACTCACTGATCACAATTCTATGCTTAATTTATGTTTTAATTGTTTTAACTTTATAGTGTGAAATCCAGAATATGAAATATTTGGCAGACATAAAAAGTTGTAAAGGTATGAAAACTTCTCATTACTCTTTATAAATATTTAATAGAGAGAAGCCAGACTTTGCCTGAGAATTACAGGCTTTGTAAATTACTGTGGTAACAATTAGTGTGTTACTCCAAGTACAGGTATTAATGAGAAATTGGAGACTTCTGCACTGATGGAGTATACAAGCTAATCAGTGAAATGGATGTAAAAGTTATTGTTGAAAATAAGAGAAATTTAGTTTTTATCAGTCATGCAAGTGTTTGCCCCATTTGCTTTTAGCAGAATTATTTTGTTCTAAAATATAATTTATTGTGTACTTACATTTACATGGTACAGTAAGCAAATACAGTTTCTGCCCTCAAAGGCAATCATAAGATTATGATATTTTCTCTCTAAATTATATCAATAGAGTTAATTTAGCTTGAGACTTCAGTTTGATAATGGACAAAAATGGATATAGATTATTCTTGGGTGAATATGTCCTTTTACTCAATAACATTCGTCTTTTTTAACATTTATTGAATATGGTCAGAATTATCAAATCAAATTCCATAATTATGAAAACGTTATATATCACACTATTCAATTATTCATTCATTCAACAAATACTTGCTAGGCATTGACACTGTTCTAGGTGCTAAGAGATTTGGGAATGAACTTGAAGTTAAGGTTTCTGTTTTTTAGTAGCTTACAGCTTCCTGGGTGGATAGCTAAGATCCAAACACACAAATCTTATTTTAATATAATTTCAGACAATGATAAGTTCAATAAAAAAATGTAAGAGTTAAGTTTAGTAGAGTTTAATTTAGGAAGGGAGGGCTGTTTTTGATGTGTTTGTTGTTGGGTTTTTGTTTCTTGTTTTTGTTTTTTAGTCAAGACGGTTAGAGAAGGTATCCCCAAGGAAGTGACAGTTGAGTTGAATAGACCCGTGATTAAAAAAAATGGGAAGGGTCAGGAAGATGTTGAAGAAGTTTAAAGCTAGATGGAAAGCTTTGAGAAGAAAATATTGACTATTAGGAAGTCACAAGAATGAAGCAGAGTACTAGAAAGAGTTCAAAGAGGTAAAAGAAAAGGACCAGATAAAGCAAGTGATCCAAAGTCTCTCAAAATCAGAATAATGGTCCCCAAGATTCCCGTGTTCTAATCCCCATCCCCTGTGAACATGTTACCTTACATGAAAGAAAAGGGACTTTGTAGCTCTTATTAAGAATATTGAAATAGGGAGATCATCCTGGATTATCTGTGTGGGCCCAAACTAATCACAGGAGATCTTAAAATCAAAGAGCCTTTATTGTCTATGGTCAATGAAAGATGTGGGAGAGAAGCTGGCCCAGAATGATGCCCTGTTGCTGGCTTTAATGGAGAACGCGGTCACAAGCCCAGGAATTCAGGTATCCTCTAGAGGCTGAAAAAGATAAGGAAACTGATTTTCTCCTAGAGGCTCCAGATAGAAATGCAGCCCTGTGGCCACCTTGATTGTAGTCCAGTGAGACCTGCATCAGATTTCTGACCTACAGGAATGTAATAAAGTAAATTTGTGTTGTTTAACACCACTAAGTTTGTGGTAATTTTTATAGCATCAATAAAACTATTATGAGGGATTTGAGCAAGGGAGTGATATAAGGTGTATGACCTGTGTTTTAAGCGATTACTCTGACAGCTACATGGAGAATATACTGTCAGCACTCTGAAGTATATTCTCCACGTAGCTGTCAGAGTAATCGCTTAAAACACAGGTGGTTTAACGCAAGAAACACAAGATGGTGCCAGTAAGACTAGATAGGAAGCTATAGTTGCTGAAAGCAACGATGATTGCTTAAACTAGAGTAACCAAAGTGATGATAATAAGAAGAGAAAATATTTGAGATAAAATTTGGGTATAAAATAGTGAAGGTAATTCAAAGTCATAGCATTAAATGCTTTAGTCATATGGTAGCCACTAGATCCATGCAGCTATCATTAAAATTAATTAAAAGCAAATAAAATTAAATGTTCAGTTTTCAAGGCACACTTATCACATATCAAGTGCTCAATAAACACATATGGCTATTGGCTACCTACTGGGCAGCACAGATAGAGATTTTCATCATCACAGAAAATTGCACTGGACAGGACTGAAAGAAATGGGACAAGATAGAGAAGAAAATTTTTACATGGTGAAGACTAGATCTCTGGGCTGTTCCAACTCTCAGGGTGAGGGATCAGAAAAGGAACAAGCAAAATAGACTGAGGAGTGGTTAGTGTTTACTTTTTCCAAGATTTAAAAATATCAAAACACAAATTAGAATACTACATTTAAAATAGACAGTGTGATTCCATATATGATTGACATAAATGTTGTTTCTGCATAGCTTTAGCTGTTAAATCAGCTAACGAGCTGGTGGTATTAATGTTCTCTGATATTCCAGCTATTGTTTACTCCCTTCTAGAATGGAACTCTGGCTCTGAAGAGCAGAGTCAGAACAGAAGAGACACATTGAGAGAAAGGGTGGAGTGGTTCTAGAGTAGAGTTTGCATCCTTCATGATTGTATATTGTGCCATCATTGGACAAGATGGGCAAAGGGGCTAATGGAAAAAGAAAAACAAGATTAACTTGAGTAACAATCATTTTCCCTGACTATGCCCAGACTCACACAAAGAAGCTCAAATTTAAGTTTTATCTTGATACTTTTTCTACTTCTTGAGAGCTCATGTTTTATGTTACTAATAAACAATCACCAGCTGAGGATTTCTCAGATGTCTACTGCCCCTTAGCCACAGTCAAGCACTCGATATCGTGGAAGCAGTTGACCTCTGATACCATATTATTTGATGGTTTTGATGTGTTCATGTAAAGAACATATCATCAAAAAAGGGCAAAAATCTTACAAGGAGGCAGACCTTGGGTAAGAGACTAATGGATCTCTGAAAAACTGGAGGAGAACTTTAAGAGTTGGAAATTCTGAGAAGGGCGTAAAGCAGTACATTTTAGAGAGCACGCTGCCATTTTGATTGTTACAGTGCAGTGTCTATGGTAGTTACCTAAAAAGCATTTCACAAACTCATTTAATCCTTTGAAATAGTGTTTTCTGTTATGGGATGAAGTGCAAAAATAGACTCAAGTTCAGCTTCCTGTAATTATTGCCTTGTTGGAAACAAAGAAGAAATTGAAAGAAGAACTGAATAAACTTTATTATGAAATACAAAATGTTCTGAAAGAAGAAAGAGGGATGGAGTCAGATATGAGCATTCATTCATTCAACACATATTTATATTCTTTGTCAAGCCCTGCCTTGTTGCAAGGAATGCACTGATTGTAAGATGCGGAGTTTTCTCCCAAGAAACTCACATTTCAGTAAAGCACTTAAAATGAATTTTTCAGTGAAGCACTTAGTAGAGTGACCAGCACAGAGCACAGAGTATTCATCATTAATATTTTTTAGTTTGTTTGTTTTCTTAGAAATAAGGTCTAGCTCTGTTGCCCAGGCTGGAATTGTAGTGGTGTGATCATGGCTTATTGTAGCCTCAAACTCCTGGGCTCAAGTGATCCTCTCACCTCAGTCTCCTTAGTGTCTGGGACTACAGGCACACGCCACCATACTTGACTTATTTATTTGTTTATATTTTTGTAGAAACTGAGGTCACCCTATGTTACCTAGTCTTGTCTAAAACTCCTGGGTGCAGGTAATCCTCCCACCTCAGCCAGTCAAAGGACTGGGATTATAAGCATGAACCACTGCACCAAGCCATCATCAATCTTATATGTGAATTCTCTCCTTCTAGACTCACTGTGGAACAAATCCTGAAATAACTTCTGCTCCACCCATTCTGTTCAAAAGATAACATCCTATTGATGTTTTGACATATTTTGGCATGATTTTATTAGTCCATGCTACTAATACACAGCTAAAATATTAGAAAAATGGGTAGTTACCACATTATAATTAGTGTAAGTTATAATTACTCTTAAAAATCTCTGCTAAGATATATCTGTATTCTTGATTGTCAAGGAAGTAGAGCAAAGCAAGAATAGCTTTGTTCTTCACTGACTTCACCCTTGGGTATTCCAGAAGTCAGTATTTCCTAATCTCTCTCTCTTTTTTTTTTTTGGTCCTCTATCTCATCATAATTCTCTCTCTCTAGCCTGCCTCCCCATCTAAGGAACACATGAAAACCCACAATGAACAAATGCACACACTAGCACATAGAGCTAAGAAAATAAAATGGTAAGAACATGCAACTAAGAATCTAAGTAAATCTATGTTCTAGTCAAGCTAGGTGATTGCAAGCAAGAGAACTACTCAAATTAGTTCCAGTAAATAGTGGCAGGGGGAACATCTTATAGTGCCAGAAGAAACACAAATGCCAAAAGGACACAGGAGCCAACTGAAGAGTTCCCAATAGGCAAACAGGAAGCAATTTAAGTGATAAAACAAATAACATAACACTGGGTTATAATTGAAAATATAAAATAAATATTCATAACTGTGTATGTATTCATTATATGAATATAAATAAGTAATTGAATAAGTAAATACATAGGAGAGAATTAAAAAATGTCCCTTGCAGAAGAATTCCAAATAATTTATGTAGAGACTCTGACCTAAAGGAGAGGGAATATAATTTCCCATTTCTTAGCTGTGGGTTGCACACAGTGACTTTCTTTTAAAGAGTACAGTACAGAAAGCAAGGGAAGAGAGAGTAACTTTACAGTGGTGGGACCTACCAAATACTGCCTCACCAAGGTGATCAAGTTGACATCATCAACAAGTTATGTTAATAGCATGTACTTTTATTTATTTATTTTGAGACAGTGTCTGCCTCTGTCCCCCAAGCTAAAGTGCAGTGACATGATCTTGGCTCACTGCAAACTCTTCTTCCCAAGCTCAAGCCATTCTCTCACCTCAGCCTCCTGAGTAACAGGGACTATAGGCACATGCCACCATGCCTGGCTAATTTTTATATTTTTTGTAGGGACAGGGGTCTCACTCATTTGTGCAGGCTAGTCTTGAACTCCTCAGCTCAAGCAATCTGCTGGCCTTGGCCTCCCAAAGTGTTGTGATTATAGGTGTGAGCCACTGTACCTGGCCACATGTACTCTTTTATGTATTTTTTATTTTTAAAAATTTTTTAATTTATTTATGAAACAAGATCTTGTCTTGCTCGGTTTTTCAGGCTGACATGCAGTGGTGCAATCATATCTCATTGCAGCCTAGAACTCCTAGGCTCAAGAGATCCTCTTGCCTTGACTTCCTGAGTAGCTGGGACTATAGGCACACACCACATGCCTGACTAATTGTTTTGGTTTTTGTAGAGATGGGGTCTTACTGTATTGTCCACGCTGGTAATGACTTCCTGGGCTCAAACAATCCTCCCACCTCAGCCTCTCAAAATGTTGGGATTATAGGCATGAGCCACCATGCCTAGCCAATAGCATGAACTCTTGCAATGTGATGAGAATGGCACTTTATCTCTGTGACCTTCCTCTCCCAAACACTTTACCCTAGTCTAATCACACACACACACAAACACACACACACACACCACCATCAGCACCACCACCACCAACAGGCAAATCCCACTTGGAGGCATTCTACAAAATGCCTGGCCAACAGTCCTTAAAATTATCAAGGTCATCTAAAACAAGCACAGTCTGAGAAACTGTCAAAGTCAAGAGAAGCCTAAAGATATATGTTAACTAAATATAATGTGGTGTCCTAGATGTGATCCTGGACCCCCCAAAAAAGGACAGTAGATAAAAACTAAGGAAATCTGAGTTAATTATGAACTTCAGTTAATAATACTATATCAATATTGGTTTACTAGTTGTAACAAATGGACCATGCTGATGGAAGATGTTAATAATTGTCATAATAGGGAGAATTAGGTGTGGGTTTCTGGGAAACCTCTGTCTTACCTTTGCAATTTTTCTGTATATATAAAACTGTTCTAAAAATTTAGGTTTATTTTTTTAAAAATGGAGAAAGTGAAATCTGGCTGATTACTGAAGATGGAGGGAATCTCTTAGAGTCAAAGATTGAACTCATGGTCATGCCTATAAAAAGCCAGTCCTGGAGACGAGAGAGCATTAAGGCACAAGCCATCCTGGATGTTTTTTAATAGCCACAGGATTTCTCATCTATGTTTTATCTGATATATTAGCTTCTCTTTCACAACCTTCTTTATCTACTAAGTAACCATGCACATGGTTCACCATAGCTAGCATCCCTATCTCTCAGTCACTGCATTAGCTTCAGCAAGCATCTTAGCTGACTTAATTCAATTTTTTTTCTTCATATTAGACATGGAATCTGATTAGCTGTCAGCCAGGCAATGGCTTGTCTGTTCTTAGAATAGATATGCAACCTCAGTCCACATAATTATTTTGGGAGGAAAAGGCAAAGAACCATGTGATATTGTAGAATCTCAAATATGAAGGGTCTTTAAAATGTTCATGAAAAATGTGTATTATGAAAAACCTATGCATGGATATCAAGATGTTTTGTACCAAAATAAACTTGTGCTAACTTGTTATAACATATCTGAACAGAATCTAGTTTGAGGCACTAAGAAGGGTAAGACATCAGTTTGAAAGGAGCCCCTATCAGAGCAACATGATAGGTATAGTATACATATATATTTATATTACGCTTTTGTCATATGCTAAAACTGAAACAAGAACAAATATCAAATTTAAAGTGAAGCTTAGGGGAAAGGATGGTGAAATCGCTGATGCTTTACGTAAATTTTATGAAGACAATGTCCCAAAGAAATCAGCATTTTGCAAATGATAACTGGTTTTAAGAAAGGACAAGACAATGTTGAAGATGAAGCTTGAAGTGCACACCATTCACATCAATTTTCAAGGAAAAAATTAATCTTGTTCATGCCCTAATTGAAGAGAACCAATTATTAATAGCAGTACCAATAGCCAACACCATAGACATCTCAATTGATTCAGCTTACACAATTCTGACAGAAAAATTAAAGGTGAGCCAACTTTCCACTTGGCAGGTGCCAGAAATGTTGTGCCCAGATCAGTTGCAGACAAAAGCGAAGCTTTCAGTGGACATTTTACACAAGGGGTGATCAAGGTCCTGAAGCATTTCTTCAAGGAATTATAACAGGAAATGAAACATGGCTTTACCAGTACAATCCTGAAGACAAAGCACAATCTAAGCAATGGCTACCAAGAGGTGGGCATGGCCCTGTCAAAACAAAAGCAGACTCATCAAGATCAAAGGTCATGGCAGCAGTGTCTTGGAATGCTCAGGCATCTTGCTGTTGATTTTCTGGGGGGCCAAAAAAATGATAGCATCTGCTGATTTATGAGAGTGTTTTGAGAAAGCCAAACGTTAAGCTGAAAAATACCCAGGAAATCTTCACCAGAGAGTCCCTCTCTACCATGACAATGCTTATTTATCTCACCAAACAAGGATAATTTTCTAAGAGTTTCAATGGGAAATCATTAGGCACCACCTTACAGTCTTAATTTGGCTCCTTCTGACTTCTTTTTGATTCCTAATTAAAAAAAAAAAAAAAAAACTTTAGCTGGGTGTGGTGGCACATGCCTGTAATCCCAGCAATTTGACAGACCAAGGCAGGAGGATCACTTGAAGTCAGGAGTTTGAGACCAGCCTGGCCAACCTGGTGAAACCCCATCTCTACCAAAAATATAAAAATTACCCAGGCATGGTGGTGGATACCTATAACCCCTGCCACTTAGGAGGTTAAGGCAGGAGAATTGCTTGAACCCAGGAGGTGGAGGTTGCAGTGAGCCTAGATCATGCCACTGTACTCCAGCCTGGGCGACAGAGAGAGATTCTGTCTCAAAAATAAATAAATAAATTTTTAAAAAGCACCAATTTTTCTTCTGTTAATCATGGAAAAATATTGCATTTGTATGGTTAAATTCCCAGGACCCTCAATTCTTTAGAGATGAACTAAATGGCTGATATCATTGCTTACAAAAGTGTCTTTAACTTACCAGAGCTTATGTTGTGAAATAATGTTTATATTTTTATTTTTATCTTTTAATTTTATTTTTCCATAAGATTTTTAAAGTCCCTTTATAGAAAATTCTTTAAAGCTAATAAGGACAGAGGAGGATAATGGAATAGGTTTAGTGCATATAACAAAAGCATAATATAAATATATGCCTATGCTACAAATTCTAAAATAATATAAATATAAAGAAACAACAGAAATTATCATGAGTTATGCTACAGCTGTGTAACAAGCACAAAATCTTGATGTCATGAGACAATAAATACAGATTTAATTCATGAATCTGCAGTGTTCAGCCAATGTAAGCTGAGCTCAGCAGGGTTGGTCACATATATGTGGATTATTTCCATAGTAATGATGTCTACTGGTTGGCTGGCTATCTAGTGGGGCACTAGGGACACCTAGGCCTCATGTCTTTCATTCTCTACCAGGCTAGCCTGGACGTGTTCTCATGACAAAGTCAGAGAAGCAAAAGAAGAGATGGAAATGGAAGATACTTTAACAAGCCACTGCTTGCCTCACAACTGTGAACATATGCTGGCCAAATTTAGTCGCATGGCCAAATTCTAAATCAAGGATCAGGGAAATATATTTCCTGAATGCTGTGCTCTGCTAAGTCACAATGCAGAAGGTGCCAATATGATTGGTGGTGGTGGTGATGAAGAACTGGGACAATTAATCCAATCAATGTATCGCATACATGAAATATTTAAGTTATCAGATGGTGAGATTAATTTGAGAAGCCCACCCAGACAAAGTGATTTTGAATAAGTGTTTAAGCCAAATTATAGGAGAGCACAGATGGATGTATTCATCATTTTGTCTGATTTAAAAGTATTCTTACTTTTGCTATTATGGATAAAGGGATCAAAAGAGGACAGGATGTAGCAGCTTCTATGTCCTGGAGTGAAATTATGATTCAGTTATTAACTCTGCTGCTCAGTAGCCCACAAGAAGTAATGCCATATCCTTCTATTTGGCCTTATCTATTGTGACAAGGCTCCAGGGAGCTGATGCGCATAAAATTCATTTCATGTCTCATTCACAGAATGCCTGAGTTTTGAAAATACCTTTATGATGTTTCAGGTTTCAGTTACCTAGTGTGTGATCTCACAAACTCACAGTCTTCAAAAGAAAGAACGTTAACTGCTCTCAGAAGCTTCAGGTTCTTTGTTACGGGAAACCCAGGAGGCATCATTGCAGGAGAAACATACAGGAGCACACAGGTCACTTTTGATAAAATGTCACGTATTCTAAGGGCACTAGAAATAGGTTTTTATGCAAACTCACAGTTGAAAAGACGGCACAGGTTTAGATAAAATAGATTCAAACCATACTTATGTATAATACATTAACAAATAGATCATAGTCTTCCCATATCAAAAGTTTCTCAAAATACTTCATATAAATAAGAAAGATGATATTGTGATCGTGGTAGCAAATAGATATAAAAATGTGCAAATAAGAACAATGGCATTTTTTAAATCTCACAGGAAAAATACAATGACATCTTTCTTCCATGAAATAAAATGTATGAATACACAAAAGACTGGAACAAATGTATAATGTCCTCTTATTCTGCAATATATTGCCAGTGTTGCATTTTATCAGTCTTACTTCTTTCCATGTCCTAATAATTAAATTGGAATCATCTGTTTTGGTTCCCTTCCAACAAACCCTTGAGAATAAGGCTGAAATAGCAAATGCTTGACACTCCCCTTTCTCCCCCAATGGTACACATCACAGTTTGATTTGGGAACTCTTCCCAGTAGAAACTAGACCAGGCCTACAAAACCATCTCAACCTATTTCTCTGGTTAATTCCATGTGGGATTAGAATCAGCAACATGAGGAAACCAGTATGACCTTTCTGACCCATTCACATCTCCTCCCTCTCTGCTTTGATTAGTCTAGCCAACTCCTCCTCATCCTTGAAATTTCAGCTTACTACCACGTCTCCCAGAAGTCTCCCTGACTGATCATTCTCATTTTGGTATACCTCCCATGTTCTCATAAAATCCTGGGCATATCTCAATGAAAGAGCTGTTTGCACTGTGTCATCTTCTATATTTAGTTGTCTGTCTATCCCACTCACTGGCCTATGAGAGAGCTATGAGTGAATCAAGAAGAGAGAACAATTACATTGCAATTTGTCTGCAGAGAGCAGCTAAATCTGACAGCACAGTGCTTAGAACATGATGCCTACCACTTTGGTGAATGTATGCTTGTCTGTGAGATGGAGAATGAGTGAGCAAGTGAGTGATTTAGAAAACGAATTAACTTGAAGAGAAAAAAGACCCATGTGTACGTGTTTTTCCTTCAATACCTGCTCCCCACTCTGGAAACTACCAAATGTTGATGACATTTTTGAGAGCTTATTTGAAGCAAAAACAGTCCAGTTGAAAAATATCAATCTTATATAACATCTCTAAAATTCTTGGGCTGGGATGAGGGGGTGGGAGCAGCAGTGAGGTGCTGACAGAAGAGGTTTTATTTTTGGCTCCATTGAGAGCGCTGAGGATGCAAGTTGATTTATTTATGCAGGCAGCTCAATTCCATGACAAGAGCAGTGGGGCTTGGAATTGAGAAACTACAGCTTACCTCTATCAAGTTACTTAAAAATTCTAAACCCCAGCTCCTATTTTTGTAAACTAAGGATAACAAGAGCTACCTCCTTAAAATACTCTAAGGGGTTGTTGTGACAAGATGGACAGATCACTGCAAGCCTCTTCACCTGGGATACACCCTGGCGATGTTGGCAGAATCTCTGCAGCTACTGGAAGTCACAGAATAAAGTTGGTTATCTCTTCCGGCATCTTTTTATTCAAGGAGATAGGGAACATATTAATTTTGTATTGAAATAAACATGTATATTACATGTATAGAATGCAAAATGCTAATGAATATTTATGATACTTCAAAGAAATTTTATACTTAGAGCAACGGACTCTCCCCTGAATTGCCCAAGGCTTCATATTTACTCTTCTCTGCTGCTAAGTTAGAAAAGTTGGAAAAGCCCTGATTATGGTAGTGGTTTCAAACACTTTCAAACATCACCTAACTGTGTCAGATGGTCACAGCTTTAATATTATTTATTTATGATTTTTCTTTAGAAATAAGTCTTGTGACTAAGTACAGCTTACAGATCCAAAGCCAGCAGTGGCTACTTTGTCTTATTTTATAGACCATGTATGGAATTCTTGAAGTACATTTACATAATTATTTCTCCAAGCATCAAATTAATTAATTTTTTTGTCAGTCATGAATGCAAAGTGCACCTCTCTTTGGCAGATCCTTATAAGTAAACAACAAGAATGAGAAAAAATGTTAGACTTTCTGCTCAGTCTCTCTAACACATACAATAGTGGTGGCAACTCAGCTTGCAGAAAAAATAAATTGCAACTCAGCCAGTGTGGAAGAGTTTTCAAACACAGCATGCACAAGATGCTATTATATGTTTGCTTTTAGGATTCAAAAAGAAATCCTGTGTAGGTGTTTTGTGAGAACTAGAAATCACCACCACTGTTTAATTTCATGTAACAACAAATTCCTTCAATATGTGGTCATATTAATATTGCTGCTTAAAAGAGATTGATGTTTTTACCTACTCACACATTTGGTGTGAGTAGGTAAAACCCACACAAACCTACACACAATGTTATTTAGTTTATTAGAAGATATGACATTAAAAGCCATCAAGCCCAAACTGCTATTCAGTTCATAATATAATATTAAAAGCAAGCCATCAAGCCCAAATACAGAAGAAAATGTAAAGTTTAGAAGTGTTACAAATAGAGAGGAGAAATCAAATATAGAAGAGAAAGTGGCTGGGCACAGTGGCTCACACCTGTAATCCCAGCACCTTCGGAGGCCAAGGCAGGCAGATCACGAGATCAGGACATCAAGACCACCCTAGCTAACACAGTGAAATCTCGTCTCTACTAAAAGTAGAAAAAAGAAGACTAGCCAGTCATGGTAGCACGTGCCTATAGTCTCAGCTACTCAGGAGGCTGAAGCAGGAGAACTGCTTGAACCTGGGAGGTGGAGGTTGCAGAGAGTTGAGATTGTGCCACTGCACTCCAGCCGGGGCAACAGAGTGAAACTCTGCCTCAAAAAAAAAAAAAAAAAAAAAAAAAAAAAGGAGAGAAATTGTGAAGTGAGAGAAAGCAAGACTTTGGCAAGACAGAACTCACATTTGATACCAAAAATACCTGACGAGTGATTGTTATCAAGAGATGAAAAGTATATTTGTATTTTCTCAAGTCCTATCTGCATCTGTTTGTAATTATGTTTATAATCGCCAAACTTCTGTTTCATATTCTTTGTGAGAGAAGTTTTCGGTTGTTTGAAGAGTGTGTGCATTTTGTTTTGTGTTTTGTATTTTAGGACTGTTGACTGCTAAAAGAAAAATATGGATGAAATAGGACGACCTCAGGGTTTCAGAGTTTGAAAAAGTTATAAATATCATTTCTGGACTTTGCTCAAAACTCCAGCTAAATTTCAAGTTCTGAAACTGAAAAACAAATCCTAGAAAAACTGAATTTTTACAAATTTATTTCAGAGACCTGCCTAGCCTTTTGTCCTATTTTCTGATTTACCTGATGGCCCTGATTCGGCTACAGATTATTACAAGAAAGCCTTTCCTTTTTGTTCAAGACCCAAAAGACAACGGATACTTTTTTCCACTAACAATTTATTTTACAGGCTTATCCTGATTCAGTGATAGAATACTCACACTTGATAAGTACTTTGGACTTGATGATAAATGCTATGGTTAGGTATTATTTCCATTCAAGTGTGCAAAACCCCAGAGAATTGATTGATAGCTGTGGGACTGCATTATGTGAAGGAAGCTCCTCATACCACATCAGGGGTTTGCCTGATTTGAAATGGCTTGATCAAACTGTTCATGAGATACCTGCAATTCCAGTACCAAAGACCATTTGGCCAATGAGCGATTCTTAACCTTTGTTATAACTTTTGGATGAATAATCTAAAGCCAGAGAGACGAAGGGTGCCAAAATGATATCCTGTCCTCTACTCCTTCTCACCTCTCAGGGCAGATTGCCACCAATATTCTGGAGAAAGAGAATACATTGAAGAAGGGGCAACTTCGGAAGCATGATTTTAAAGAATGTCCTTTGGATTGTTAAGAGTATAAGAAATGTAAGTACAGTACAACTACTTAAGAAATTGACATTAGCCAGTATACTCAAAAACATCGAATTCAAGGGGCAAGTAATGTTAAAATGATCTGCATGGATTTTGAGATGTCCATGCTTTAACCATTTTTTTAGAGATACACACTGTAAATTGAGCCAAATCTGCATTCAGATTTATACTAGAATCCTTGAGGAATTAAATTCAAAATGAAAAGCATCACACTCAATAAATGCCCAGAGCGTGTGAGTTTATCTTACATGTGCCCCTTCATAGGGGTGTGTGTGTGTGTGTGTGTGTGTGTATGGACAGTTTCAGGTTGATCAGCACTGAGAGATGCATTCAAAATAATCAAGAGCTTTAGGTGTAATGCAAACCCAAGTGTCATTGGATGACAATAATGATCTCAGCATGCTATCTCTATAGGATATCTATAGTCATTTCTGCCTAAGCCATTTCAGCATCTTGAATGATACAAATTCAGTGCTTCCTTAGGTAAGCAAATGTTTCTACAGTGTTTCTGTTTCTATAGAATTGTCATGCTGGGGATTTGTGGAATGTAAAAGAGAAATTTTATTTTAACAAGAGAACAACTTGTATGGCTGGGAGAAGAGGGGAAGGAAAGGCCCCTGGAGGGGAGACTGGCTTTTCTTCTGAGAAGAGGAGGAGTGGGCGGACGTGTTGGCAGAGATTTAGAAATCTTTCTCCCCAAGCTCCGTCATCCAATAATCTCACTTACGAGGCATTTAATCATCACTTCTCTCTGCTGATGGCTCTCCTCCCGCCATTTAAAAATAATCATTCACTTCATTCTTAGCTTGCTATACTTTCTCATTCTTTACAGACTACTTTCTTTTTTTTCCCTTCACTTTTAAAGAAAAAAAATTCATGATAATTGCTAAAGATGAGTGAAGCAGACTTTATTTGGTAGGGGTAAGGGGGCTATTACAACGGAGTTCTAAGATAAGGGAGAGAGATCGGGCTCAACTGTAAATACAGCAAGGCCAAATGGAGATTTACAGTCAAGGAGTGGGATTGGGAGATCAGAGGATGAAAAATTACTAAGAGGAAACCTCAAGGTTAAGGGGATTCTTGCTAGACCAACCACTTAGGATTCTTGCTGAAGGCAGGCCAGAGAGTAAGATATTGAGGGCAGGGAATGAGGAATTTAATCAGATATCAGGGATGGGAAAGTTTTACTAAACGAACTTAGCAGGATTCTTGCTGAAACAGGAGTAACCTAGCCAAGTACAGCCGAAGGTCAGGGCCTTGAAGGCCTAAGGAAGCCCAGCTAGAGTTAGGTCAAAGAGAGCTTTTGTCTTCACCTAAAATAAGACGAATGGTCCCCAAAACTTTGTTTTCCAGTCTTTACAAGAAAGGTACTTCATCAGATTCTTTTTCCTATGTAGACCCAAATTTTGGCTCAATGTCTGTGAAATAAATATGTATGATTGTAGTCTACAGGCTGGTTCTGGATAAAACTGCCATTCCCCTGATGAGACACAGGTCTTCCAGTCTTACTTCCATTTTCTTCCACATTATTTCAGCAGAAAACTACAGTAAACTTTATACCTTATTGCCCCACCCATATCTAATCTATTAGCCTTTTCTCGACATTCAACCTCCAAAACGCATCTCAAATATTTTGCTGCTCTCCACTCCTGCAGCCACTATCCTAAGTCACTTCCTTCCTGGGTTTCTACAACTGTCTGCTAACTGATCTCTACTTCTTTTCTTGTTTCCTTCTATCTCCTCCAAACTTTTCTACTTTCAAGTGAAAAAAAAAGATATTTTTAAAACAAAAATGGAATCATATTATAAAAATAAAAGACCTCTTTATTGGACTCTCCCTTTTCCTTAAAATATAATCCGAACATGGCTTTGGTCTATAAATTCATACATGCATGCCTCGAACCCTGTCTCTCCAACCTCATCTTTTTCCAATGTCCCTCTCATTCATTTTGGTATATCCCATCTCGAAACTTTTACTTACTCTTTTTCTCTGCATAGGTAGCTTTTGCCTCCTTTACTCCTTCTGCCTTTGGGTCTCAGGGTCCACATACCCTCTTTAGAAACATCCCTAAAGTGACATCTGCTCTTTTCCCTCTAAGCTCCTTGTTTGTTCTCTTCCTAGCATGTATTAGACTTGAACATTTTTTGTCTATCTTTTAACTTTTTGTGGCTGCTTCCCCCAGAAACAATGAGCTCTGTAAAGATTAACACCTGTTTAATTTGTGATTGTATTTCTCATATCTAGAAAATTGACTAATACATGGTAGATATTTGATAAATATTTTTTTGAATGAACAAATGTCTCCAGGGCACTTTTTCAAAGCATCTTGGATAGGAATTTTAGTAAGAGTACAACTAGTCTTATTTCAAAATCTTATTGTCTTTGGATGTGGAGAGATTTAAAATTATTTTGAACAAATATCAAATTCTTCACTTCTCCAACCATATTCAAATTACATTTACTAATGAGTATTGATTGTTACTGAGTTATAGATGTCGTGAGTAAATGGAGAAGAGGTACATATCCAAATCAATTTTTACAAAACTATCTAAGTCTGCTTTCAGTGTTGTAGCCCAATCTTACCAAATAAAAAGATGATAACATGGGTAAATAAAATGGAACTCTCATGTTTTTTGTTACAAGCAGAGTTCTCCAGGTTCTAATAGTGACTCAGAGTAAAGGAGACTTGTGCTTCTACATCCTCCAATGTCATTAGAAGTAACTCTGCCCTGAGATCATGTCTGTTTTGCACAGTTTCTGCCAGAGGTAATGATCAGTGGTGAAGGATGGCCAGCGCAGGGCTCAAAATGCTTTGGAAGGCCAAGACAGCTGGCTGAAGTAATTTGGCCTCAGACAAAAGAATTGGCAAGTGCCCGAGACACACACTGGATTACCCTCCCTTTCCCAAAATAAATTAAATGCTGACGAGCATTTCTCTTGGGATAATCAGGAAATTGGACCCATGATCATGTCACCAAATATCCTTCTCAAGGGAATCCAAACTATGTAACTGGCTCCACTCTGGAAGGCTCAGTCACGTACTCATCATGGCATACTTTTGGGATAAACTTTGTTTCAAAGAGCTGAACACAAAAATGTATAGGCAGCATTTTGTGTCCGCTCTCTTCAAGGTCACACCAGAGTTTGTGTTATCCTATGAAGAATTTTATGTCACTTTGCAGGGACACTGGGTAAACTGTCCTCTCAAATTAGATTTTCCTTCCATTTGCAGTTACTTTTTTTAGAATGAAAGTCTTATTTGAGTTAATTGCAACAAAATTGCCACCAGTTTACATAACTATGAAGTTAATGAATGTGGTTCATATTTTTCAACTCTTTAAGAAGGGGTAACATATTAAGTACTTTCTATAGGAATATTTCCAGTAAGTGATGAATACACTGAATTTTTTCCATTTGCTCAAGTGGGTTCTTTCATATTAATAAATCAATTATAATAGTTGCTTACAGTCCATTTTTGTCCACTTTCTCTTCCTGTAACTCTACTTTAGTCAAGTCCTTTTCAAAATGAAATGTCACAAATTGAATATGGTGATGCAGATTTTATTCAGGTCAATGTAAACTATAATGAAACTATCACCAGGATAGTAGAAAAATAGATATGAAATCATAGCTACATTCCTATTAAGTGAAATTTCAAGTTCTTTGCCAGGGTTGTATGTTACTGTTAGTGGAGTAGATGGCTTTATGTTCACCTGAGCACTGTGGTGGGTTTGGGGAAGCCTAGGACTGAGTTTCAGAGTAGACAGAAAGGAATAATCCAATTTTTCTTCCAAATAGAAGAATTTGGAAGGGGGAAATCTTGAAAAATTGGGGAAGAGAGGTAAGAGAAAAGAAGAAAAGAGAAATAATAGAAAATAAATTATGACAGATTAGGGGAAAATCTCAAGTGGTAGGGTAGTTAAAAGACTTTTTCAGAAGAAGGATATCTAATACACAATTTCAAATTTTTAACTTTCTACAATGTAACTTCCTGTAAGTCTTCAGTGAGCTGTGCGCTTCTCTCTCTGTGAGTCTCAGTGTGTGTGTAAATCAGAGAAAGGTCCAACTCCATTGGCACCCCATATAACCATGTGGAAGAGAAGCAGCTGCTAAAGACAGTCAAATGATCCATTACCTGGGTTAATTAACTGGCAGTAAATCCCAAAGCCAGAAGTGGTCACAGGAACATAATCCCTCTCTGATTTTACAGTCATTTCTGAATCATGCCCAACTTGGAGAAAATTTTAGACAAGGAAATCCCTTCTGCTAACTATGAAAAAGGTGCAAAAGAGCTGCTGGCAAGCAAAGAGAAAGCCATCTCTAGAGCTTTCTCAGTAACTGAGTCCAGCAATGTTCAGAGAAAGTAGAGCGCAAAGCTGAACTTCCTTAGACACAAAGGTAAGAAAGAGATCACTGCAGGAGGGAAGATTAATGAATTTCTGCAAAAAGCAATAGAAGTTCTGATAGAAGCAAGAAACTATTTTAATAGAGATGGGTAATGGGATATAGGCAAGAAAGAAGACACAGTCACAGGATAATGAAAGCAGAGAATGTACTCAGGACTAGGATGGAGACAAGTGTACTAGATACATCTGGCTACAGACTTCAGGTTCTTCATGAATTTCTTTGTGTGGAATAACTGGGAGGTATCTTGACCAGTGCAGGTATATTACTTGAGTTTGTTGTATTTAGTAAGGTAAAGTACAGAGTAAACCAAGAGTGTGCAGTCATTCATGTTCAGCTAATTTTATGTTTCTTTTTGAAAGTCTTGACTCTGTGAAGTTCTTTAAAACATGATATAGATCCTACCTGGACTGAGAGGTCCCTATCTGACACTTTTTGGTGTGACTCTGGAATCCAGAGAGAGCAAAACAGGTTAATTACATTCCTCACACATTACTGCATCAATGAAAATAATGAATATATCTATTTTCACATAGGTTTAACATGCGATACCAAGTAGGCACAAAAATAGTGGAAGAAAGAATGACAGGAAGGTATATCAATATAGTACTTATTCAATAGTTTTTCTGCTTTGTAAACAATAAAAAACATGGTTAAGTGATATTTGGCAAAATAAGGAGAATCTTAGGAACCGACACCTTATATAAAACCCTTTCCATCCAGAAGGCGTTCTATTATTAAAATCTTTACAAAACCCGAATTAGGCTTCTTCTTTTGAAGCATTATTTCATTAAAGAAATTGGTTGGCCAGCAAGATGTAAAAAAGGATGTGATTCAATAATTGCCCTACATTTTGTAAGAAGCATTTTTTCTTCTCAGGTAATGAAACGATAATAACAACAAAAACTAGAGAATTCTTGACACAAAGGGAC
Organism: Aotus nancymaae; assembly: GCF_030222135.1. Taxonomy (NCBI): domain Eukaryota; kingdom Metazoa; phylum Chordata; class Mammalia; order Primates; family Aotidae; genus Aotus; species Aotus nancymaae. The sequence continues at coordinate 49,136,901 of NW_026988432.1, read as the reverse complement.
CAACTCAGTGTTCCACAATAACTCATACATGTATATATATATATATATCTACTTGTTATGGTTCTTAGTGATGTCCTTCTCTTCTATCACCATGGAAATTGACATCGAATTATTTTCAATGTATTTCTGAAAGGAGAATTAGTGCTTCTAGCACATAATAGAGGTATTCATACCATTTAATAAAACTGACCACCGTGCTAATGGAAATCTACTTGATGATGTATAATATTTTAAAAAATCATTCTTTATTCTCTAAAAGCAATATACACTGCCTTACTTTGTAAGAAAACCTACTTAACAACTCCACAAGAGGTTATGAGTGGTAGAAAAGTTCTCACATTCAAGGGAAAGGTAAGTGAGATGAAAGATTTCTTTTCAATTTTAGCTTCTTTTCATTTAAAAGGAAAGGGGAAAGAAGACACTGGCTTCAAATGCATCTGAATAGAGGAGATGAATTAATAAATGTTGTGCATACTTGCAGTCAAAAGGGAGCTTATGAAAAGGAAAAGCAAGATGCCACTGCTTGGTGAACATCTAAGACTTTGTGAATAAGAAAGTCATTAACATTCAGATGCAGCTGTATCCAAGCAGCTATTTAAATGCGAGAATTAGCTGGTGCTTTGCTGAAGATGGCCTGTGCAGGGGCAGAATAGCTGACTCTCTATTAACAATATTACCTTCTCCCTTTCTTCCAATACACATACTCTGAAATTGTATGCTTTCGTCTACATTACATTTATTTCCATCACTCCCTGAAGATAAAGAGGAACTTTCTCGATGGTCCTTTTATCACAGATCATGGATTAATACCCCAGGAACCTATTCTGCTTCGTACGTTTACCTCACTCATTTTCCTCAAAAATTCTATTTTTCTGGGTGTATGGCCATGGCCAGCCCTGCTGCACTGAAACTTCCGATAGGGCAGATGATACGGAGAAAACTCCGCTGCAGAAGTTCGTGATGGCAAGGCAGGAAATCGTGAACCTGGAACCCAGACGTTCAGTCTAGGTAAGGTGTCATGATTTAGATTCAGAGAATCACTTCCTTCTTCATCCTAAAATTGTTTTAAATGGGTCTGGGCTTTTTGGATGAGGTGGACTCCTCCTTCCACGCAGCGGCCTGAGACCATGAAAGTACCAGCATCCCTCCCTGAGAGAGCAGTAAGGCCCTGAGAAGTAGGTCCCCCTGGATCTGTAACTTCAGACAAACTATGTGCATGTGAATTTGCTCATTCAATAGCAAAACAAAGTTAAAAAAAAAAAAAAAGTAAACCCAGCCAAATCCAAGCGGTCATTTTTACCCAGTCTGACACAGAGATAAACCTGGAAGACCTGGCCCGACTCACCTATTCTTTGCTTTGGGCAAAGAATAGTAGCCAGGGCATTAACTTAGCTTGGGCAGCCCCGACTGTGTTGGTGGCAAGATTTTAGGGATTGTCCAATGCTCCTTAAGAATCATGTGTTCCAGTTTCACTGCAGGGCGTGGGGCTGGGGGTGGGGATAATGATGGGGTACGCGTGCAGAGAAATAATTGTAAGATTTTTTTTTTTTTAGAAGAAGAGGACCTGAAGCCTCCAGGGAACGCCCTGGAGTAACTCGTGCACGTGGGACCTGTTCCCACCTAGGACCACAGGCTCAAGGTGGCCGGGTAGATGCAGCCGGCACGCGCCTCTCCTCTGACGGGAACCGAAGGAGCCAGTATATTTTCACGCTTGCAGCAGATGGGCTAAGAGAACGCCGGGATTCTGCCGATAAGTCCCGGAGTCAGAGGAGCCCAGCAGAGGCAGACGGACAACCTGTGCGGAGAAATCGAATGGACGGCGGGGACCACCTGCAGCTCCCGGGCGCGGGGAAAGGGAAGAAGTCGCCACCTACAAAGCAATTTCACAAACTTGGAAGAAGCGATTTACACGTGTGCAGATCTCAACAGAAGGACACAGGAAACTTGAAAAAGCAGGGAAATGTGACGCCTCCAAAGGAACCCAATAATTCTCCAGCAACCAATCCCAATCCAAAAGAAACCGAAGATATTTTGGATAGAGAATTGAACATACTGATTATACAGCCGATGGGCAGCATGCAAGAGTTATTTGGAAAAGAACAAAGAGAAAAGATGGAATCAATTAAGAGTCTGCAGGAAAAAAATTACCCACCACAAAGATATTTTTAAAAGGAACCTTCTGAAACTGAAGAAAGCACTGGATGAAATACAAAGTAAACTCAAAGGCTTCAATGACAGAATAAAACTAGAAGAAAAAATCTCCAAACTTCAAATCTGAAGCATGTTTCTTAAAGGTTTAAAGGGTTATACTCTGGCCATTAATGTGAATGAAGCCTGCTGGGTTAATTGTTATACTGGGGTCTTGGATAATCATTAAAGTGAAATGAGAATTAAAAAAAATAAAAAGAATATACTAGATCCAAAAATCACTCAAGCATATTTCAGAGTATCACTGAATTTCAGACTATGTCAGTGAGCAAATTTGAGAGTATTTCAATGAGTGATTATGAGCATGAAGAATTATGCTCATGTTCTTGAAGACTCATGGATCTGATAAGACTTCCATCAGTCACCTTACAGTTAAGTTAGCATGTGTTGTCGTTAGCTATGAGATCTGTGTATACTCTTCCCCAAATATAAATTCACAAATTGCTGTCAGTAGAACTGCAATGTTTGGAACGCTTCTGTGAGGAGATTCTCTCTAAAGAGACCTACCATCTGATGTTGCTACTGAAAAACAGAGACAAACCCATCAATGAAAGCCACCTTAAATGTGGTGGAGGATTTGTGACAGATTGTCAATGCTGCCAATCATGTCTGTTCCAAAATGACTTTTTAAAAAAACACCAAGACAATTTCCCCATTGTAAACAGACACTGGTGGTGAGCAAAAAAGATGGGGGTGATAGAAAGGCAAGCTTTACCAGGATATTTAGATAGAAGGAAAAGAAAGACAAGAAAAACAAAGAAAAGAGAAATATTATATAAGCAGAGGGCTAAATCCAGTGTAGCCAATGTAATTAATTGTTTTTTGGGGTAGAAAATAAAGGGACAGTAGAAACACCATTGGAACAGGTCCCTACATCTCTTATATCTTCAATTTGTTCCTATCTTCATATTTAAAAGCCACAATTTGGGCACGGTGACTGATGCCTGTAGTTCCAGCTACCTGAAAGGCCAGGGCAGGAGGATTGCTTGAACCCAGGTATTTGAGGCTGCAGGGAACTATGATAATGCCACCACACTCCAGCTTGTACAACAGGGTAAGACCCTGTCTCTAAAATAAAAATCCATAATTAAGGCTCTAGAAAAATGAACAATTCCTTGTTTGGACAATCTCTCTCTGTCACACACACACACACACACACACACACACACAACTGTATTAAAGTGTAAAGAGGAAAATAATTTTCACTGCTTTCTACCTCTGTTGAGCCTCCACTTTTTCCATGAGTAGTATTGTCATCTTTCTAAATGAGGCACACAAGGCTCAGAGGTGTGACCTCAAGTCCTAAGATCACAAAGTCACCGAGCTGCAGAGCCTGGGTTCAGACAGGGGTCTGTGGTGTTTTTACTACTTCATCCTAGAATGCCTGGATACTAGTAAACTTTTGCATTGAATAATGTCATTAATATCTATAAATTTCATCTGGTTTCATAAAGCTAAGATATCACAAACACTTTGAAATTGTTAAAGATAACAGCATATTTCTTTTGTATGTTGCTCTAAAGTTTGCTGATGGCTCAAGCATACATTATTCTTCTACTGTAGAATAAAATTCTCAGCATTAAGATCCATAGCTAAGATAGAGTGGAGAAGGAACTCAAGTGTCATTTCCTAATTTCCAGTATGCTTTGGACTACATCATGACTGTCTTAGTTTCCCTAGAAATTCATCAATTCATTCAGTCTCCAAATATACCAGAATGCTTACTATGTGTTAGGCACTGCACTAAGTGAGACAATGGTGAGAAATAACCAAATACACTGCTTGCTCTCATGGAACACAACTAACTGTGAACAAATAATTTATGTACCACCATGCAATCTCTCTTTTTTTTTTTTCTTTTTTTGAGACAGAGTTTCGCTCTTGTTACCCAGGCTGGAGTGCAATGGCACAATCTCAGCTCACCTCAACCTCTGCCTCCTGGGTTCAAGCAATTCTCCTGCCTCAGCCTCCTGAGTAGCTGGGACCACAGGCATGCACCACCATGCCCAGTCAATTTTTGTATTTTTAGTAGAGATGGGGTTTCACCACGTTGACCAGGATGGTCTCGATCTCTTGATCTCATGATCCACCCACCTTGGCCTCCCAAAGTGCTGGGATTATAGGCATGAGCCACAGTGCCTGGCCCATGCAATCTCCTATGAAGGAAATTATGTGTTTCATGGAGAGCATGTAATGATTGGGAATGGGGGAGGATGAGTCTGATGCAGTCATGGGAGTCAGAGGAGAAATTTCTGGTTCTGAGATCTGAAGAATACATACAAATTAATCAAAAGAATGAAGGGGAGAACATTCAAGGGAAGGTAATAGTAAAGACCTTGACACTTAAGAGAATACAGTGGGTTCAAGAAACTAAAAATACATCTATTGTGGCTAGAGTTCAGAAAATGAGCAGGTGGAAGATAAGAGATGAAGCTAGAAAGGCAGTCAACCCCAGATTACTCATGGACACACAGGCCATTTCTCATATTTCCAGAGGCAGTGAAGTCTAAGATCCAGGTGTCAGCGGATTTGGTTTTGGTGAGGCCCACTTCCTGGTTTGCAGATGGTCTTCTTCTGATTGTATCCTTACATGGCAGATAGCAGAGAGAGGAAGCAGGTTGCCATCTCTCCACCTGAAAGGGCACTAATTCCATTCATGAGAGCTCCACCCTCATGACCTAATTCTCTCCCAAAACCCTCACCTCCTATACCGTCTTCTTTGGGTTAGGGTTTAAACATAATAATTTTGGGGTGACACAAACATTCAGTCCATAATACCATCTGAAAGATACTGGTTTTTATTATGAAAACAAGAAAAAGCCCCAAAGAGAAGTTTTCAGCAGGGTAGATATGATTTGTATAAAACTAATATATATACCTACATAATATTAATAAGACATCTGTCAATTTCTATTTCAACTCCCTTTTTTAAAACATAAATGAGAGTTGAATTTTGACAAATATGTATATATGTATATACATATATATATTTATTACTATTATTATTTCTGGAGACAGAGTCTTGCTCTATCCACAGGCTGGAGTGCAGTGGTGCGACCTTGGCTCACTGCAACCTCCACCTCCCAGGTTCAAACAATTCTCATGCCTCAGCCTCTCGAGTAGCTGCTATTATAGGTGCCTGCCACCACACCTGACTAATTTTTTCTATTTTTAGTAGAGACAGGGTTTCACCATGTTGGCCAGACTGGTCTCGAACTCCTGACCTCAGGTTATCTGATGGCTTCAGTCTCCCAAAGTACTGGGATTAAAGGCATGAGCCACAGCGCCCAGCCAAACTTTGACTAACAATTTTTTAATGCTCTATAAAGATAATTGCATGATTTTTCTTCTGTTATTAATATGATTAACTCCACTTGGTTATGACATGATATATGTTGTATTTATAAGGATTTGGGATTCTGTTGCTAATTTATTGACATTTTTGTGTTGATATTCATAAATGAGATTACACTTCAGTACATTTTGTATATTCTTTTTCAGTTTTAATATCAATGTAAATTTATTTCATAAAAAGAATTTGGAGGTTTTCTTACTTTTGCAATGGTCTGAAATGTTGAACTAGGATTGAGAATACCTAACCTTGTGAAGTTTGGGATCATTATGCAAGAAGCCATCTGGCCTTCAAGCGCATTTTTTGTGGAAGAGCTGCTCTTTTACAACTTTCTTTAACTCTTACATGAAAATTTGTCAGAGAACGTCTATCTCTTTTGGAGTCAATTTTATTAATTGCATTTTTCCAGAAAGTTAAACATTTTATATAGATTTTCAAATTTATTTATATAGAGTGATGCAAAGAAGTCTCTTACTTTAAAATTTCCCACTTTTGATGGTTATTTAAACTTTCCCATTTTGTGAATTCTTCTTTTATGAAAGTTTTATTTGCTAGAAATTTATTTTGTAGATTGTTTCCTCCAAAGGACAAACCTTTTGTCTTATTAATTAATTATATTGATTTGTGTGTGGTGCATGTGTTTGAAGATTTTTGGCTGGGCTCGGTGGCTCACATCTGTAATCCCAGCACTTTGGGGGGCTGAGGCGGGTTGATCACAAGATCAGGAGTTCAAGACCAGCCTGGCCAAAATGGTGAAACCCCGTCTTTACTAAAAATACAAAAATTAGCCGCGGTGGTGGGCACCTGTAATCCCAGCTGTGAAGGAGACTGAAGCAGAGAATTGCTCAAACCCAGGAGGCAGAGGTTGCAGTGAGCCGAGATTGTGCCATTGCACTCCAGCCTGGATGACAGAGACTCTGCCAAAAAAAAACAAAAAAAGATTTTCTAACTTATCAATTCTTGTCTTTTTTTTTTTCTTTTATTTGTTTGTTGAGCTTGAGATGCCTGTGAACTTCCAAGTGGAGCTGTCAGGTAGACAATTGGATGCATATGTCTGAACCTTAAATAGAAGTTTGAAATAGAGAAATAAATTTGGACATTACTGCATGTTCCTGTTACTATCAATATATAACAACCGCCTCAAACTTTATGGGAAGGGAAGATTCATTTTATTGTGCTCATGGAGTCTATGAGTCAAGTACACAAAACACAGCAAGGATGGCTTGACTCTGTTCTGTTACGTTCAGGCCACAGCTGGAAAAACTCGTAGGCAGGAGGGCAGCTCCACAATGGGGCTAGAGTCAGCTGAGGGCTCCTGCACTCACATGTCTGGTTCCTGACCAGAAAGGGCCTGAAGTCTAGGACTGCCGACTAGAGCAGAGAGCTTTCACATTGTGTCTCTGTGCAGCTGGCTTCCTTACAGCATGGCAAACCCAGGGAAGTCAGACTTCTTACTTTGTAGCTCAAGAATCCAAGTGGAGATGTTCTAACAAGCCAAACAGAAGACTGTCCATTTATGACTTATTCTCGAAAATTACTCAAACTCAATTCTACTGTATATTATTCGTTATAAGCAAGTCATAAATCTGCTCAGATTCAAGAGGAGAGTAATAAGATTCCACCTCTTTTATTTATTTATGTTTTTTTTTGAGATGGAGTTTTGCTCTTATCACCCAGGTTGTAGTGCAATGGCACAGTCTCAGCTCACTGCAACCTCCACCTCTTAGGTTCAAGAAATTCTCCTGCCTCAGCCTCTTGAGTAGCTGGGATTACAGGCACCCACCACCATACCCGGCTAACTTTTGTATTTTTAGTAGAGACACGGTTTCACCATGTTGGCCAGGCTGGTCTTGAACTGCTGACCTCAGGTGATTTTCCCTCCTTGGCCTCCCAAAATGCTGGGATTACAAGTGTGAGCCACTGCACCTGGCCGAGATTTTACCTCTTTTATTTATTTATTTATTTATTTATTTATTTATTTATTGAGACAGAGTCTCACCCTGTCAGGCTGGAGTGCAGTGGCGTGGATCTTGGCTCACTGAAACCTCAGCCTCCTGAGTTCAAGTGATTCCCCTGCTTCAGCCTCCCAAGTAGCTGGGATTACAGGCATGCACTACCATGTCCAACTAATTTTTGCATTTTTAGGAGAGATGGGATTTCACCATGTTAGTTAGGCTGGTCTTGAACTCCTGATCTCAGGTGATCTGCCCACCTTGGCCTCCCAGAGTGCTGGGATTACAGTCATGAGCCACTGCTGCTGGCTGAGATTCTACCTCTTGATGGAGGTATAGCAAGGTTCTGAAAGGGCTTTTGAAACAGGAGATATGTAGATACATATGTGACCATCTTTGGAAAATACAGTCTTCTACAGTATGTACACTGCACCCCAAGTCAGTGATCAAGGATCAGAAAGCCTCATAGGAAGAGAGAGAAGAGGTTTTCAAACTTGAATGTACATTCAGAATCACCTAATGGATTTGCTGAGTTTCGCTCCAGAGTTTCTGATTTAGTAAATAAGGTTTGAGATTCTGGGGTGGGGCCTGAAATGCACATCTTTGACAGTATCAGGTTTGTTGATGCTGTTGATTCAGGGATCTCACTAGTACAGACACTGAGATAAAACCAATGGAAAAGGGGGCTGAGATTGCAGTAAAAGAATGAGCCAGTGCAGTTTACCGAGAATACGCATGTAAGAAGGAGTGTTGTCACAGAAGCCAAAAGAAGATAGTGTTTCAAAAGAGGTCAGAAAGGGAGGGTTTCTTTCATAGTTAATTCCATTACCAAAACTTTATTATTTTTCTTTCATCCTATTGCTGAGAGTTTCTAATTTAATTCACATCAGAAGAAAGGATTTGCTTTTATTTTCTTTTGACCTGAATTTTATATGTAGACCCTACTTTGACAGACACATTTCAAAGTCAAATTTATTTGACTCAGATATATAAATTAAATTATATGTCCTAGGTACAGGGATTGAAAGCTCCTCATTTTCTACTTTAACAAATGGTAGTGATAGTCTATTATTTTATAGGCTCAAAGATCATTTTTATTTTACATGATATGTCATTATATTTGCATTTGAATTTAAGCACAACTAATGCCCTGGAAATCTACATGTAAAATGGAATAGTGATGTCATACTAATAGTCTGATTCGAAATTAACCAAGGATTTTTCTGATTTTCTTACTCTGTCTCCACCCACCTTTACTTACCATATTGTCACGCTGGGTTGAGTATGAATCACAAATAAAGCTCAGTTAAACAAAGGTAATCTTTTTAGGCAAAACAATTGTTGGAACTATATTTTCCCTGATGGAACTGAAAGAAGACTTAAAATTTAGTGGGAACTGCTTCATTTGTCATTTGAGAAACGATTATTGGCCAGGAGTGGTATCTCAAGCCTTTAATCCCAACATTTTGGGAGACCAAGGCAGGTGGATCACTTGAGGTCTGGCCAAGGGAGACTAGTCTGGCCAACATGAAGAAACCCCACCTCTACTAAAAATACAAAAATTAATCTAGGCGTGGTGGTGGGTACCTGTAATCCCAGCTACTTGGGAGTTTGAGGCACTAGAATTGCTTGAACCTGAGAGGCGGAGGTTGCAGTGAGCCGAGGTAGCGCCACTGCACTCCAGCCAGGGTGACAGAGCAAGACTCCATCTCAGAAAAATAAATAAAATAAAATAAAATAGGGCTACTATTGGTTTTAAAATATGGAAGAGAAAATAAAGAGATAATTATAATATCAATAAAAGACTTGAAGGGAGCCAACAGATTTACTTGTAAATCCCTCCACCCTGAAGTTAAGAATTTGTTTTTTGCATGAAATGATAAAGGAAGCATCACAACCAGTCAAGCCTCACACGTTTTGCACCCTCACATGTATTTTAAATGTTCTCTGGGTGTTATCTATTCTTTTATTTGGCATTAAAACTTTAATGAAAGTTTCTATGCAGCATACATGAGGAAACTCTTGTATATGTCCTATCTCGTCTGCCTCTTACTTTTCCAGAGATAGATTGGGATAGAATAAGAGCCTCAAAATAAGACTTGATCACCCATAGTAATTTCCTAATGATTTTTTATTAACATCATCCCTGTTTAGATTGCCTTATAAGTTAATTTATACTTTATTTTAGTAAGAATATTCATCCCCGCGCCTCGTAAGTGAGAGGCAGTTGCCCCCAGGCAGCAACTGTGTGCTAAGAAAAGTCTGAAGATCACCTTAAGATCTACTGATTGGATCATCCATTAGCAGTCAATAATTCACCATCCAAACTTGCTAACTAAATTCATACTTGCTATCACTAGCAGGGGACAGATGAGAATGGGACCCCCGATATTCAGCCTGGTCTTCTTAGGATTGGTTCAGGAGCTCTGGCAGAGCAGGGCATTTACATGGCAGACAGCAATCATTGCTAGGCATGGATGTGGAGTGGACAGAGGAGGGGGTGGAAGATGGAGGCAGCCATGGCGGGAAGCAGGGGGGACAGACATTTTTAGTTTAGTAAGGGCAGTGGAATGGCCATGAGAGAGTTGTAATGCAAGGTTGAAAATGAGAGAGTCTGATCTGTTCATTGATACCAAGGAGATAAAAAGAATTAGCTACCACTATGGGTGATAAAAAGAAAAATAAAAACAAAGGCTTTTGAAAAATTAAAGGCTTAATGATGTGTTCTTGAAAAATTTTGATAGTACCATTTCCCAGTTAAACTGACCTCTGCTATTTCCTTTTAGCCATTTAAATTTTTTCTTTCCCTCTCTGTAAAAATAATGTAACATTATAATTGTCATTTGTTCTTGTATATGTCGCATACAAGGCTGGAAAATTGGAATTCGCCTGTGTCCCACGGTGGCAGGGCAAGCCCTTTTGTGCTAGCAAAGGTGCATGCTGTGCAGTTTTCTATCCTCGGCATGCATTTGTGAAATTACTCGACCCTTACATGAAGGCAAGAAAGCAGATAAACAAGTAGCTATAGAAGTCTCAAGAGGAAGAAAGAGATCAGGATCGTCTTAATGGTCCCAAGTATGATATGAAAAAGTTTTCAGACTCCCAGACCATTTCAGCCACTTTATAAAAGCAATAAGGTAGACAAAGATATGCTCATTTCTGTTTCAGTAATAATATGTGTCAGCATTGCTTTGCATGAAGGTTAGCAGAACTATCCATCATTGCAGCTGAACTGCATATTTTCTTGTTCAGCATTGATAGATTTTTATTTTAACCTTAGAAGTTCCTCGAGGGACTCTATTAGGGACAGTGTCATTCTTTATTCCGCTCTGTTACTTCTTTTTTGTAAACTTTGATGTATTCAGACAACACATTCTAGCTAGGGAAATTTAATTAGGTAAGTCTACAAATTAATTGTTGCAATTAGACTGCTTCTAACTGCTTTGTGTATGAATTTATTTATGCAGTAATTATTATCAGATGTCTGGGATAAAAGCCTGCAAAACTAAAGGTGGTACCTTGCAGATGTATGCACAGCATTCCACATTAATTAGCTCTCCAAAATAAAAGCATGTATTTGAAAAAAGAAAAGAAAGAAGAAAGGAAAAAAATCTTGCCTCAATGGTCACATTCACATACAGATTTTGACAAGCAATTTGTTAACAAAACCTAAATAGGACTGTGTATTGGCAAAATTTAAAATGTTAGACATTATATAAATCACTATAAAACAATTTACTAGTTTAAAAACTAAATGAAAATTCAAAGTCAAGTTCATGCTCTGAAAGGCACCTAGTTTTGTTTGTTTATAGTAATGATTGCAAAGGCATATTGGAAGAAATTGATGATTTTTCAGTAAATTTTATTTTTAATCTTTAAGGTCATATACCATGACAAATTTTATAGAGAACTCCTAAGAAAATAACAATGGTGCTTCAAGCTGTCTCCTCAAATCTTTTTTTTTTTTTTTCTGTAACAGGGGCATTGCAGCTTGTAGCAGAGAAAGATCTAATACCATCTTTTGAAAGGAAGAAACAGGGAGATGCCAACACCAGTGAAGACAGAAGCCTATGAACAGAAGTTTGAAAGTCAAACAGTAAAGTGAGAATGAATCATTGGTAGAGATGTAAATTCATATAATCTTCCTGAAGAGCAATTTTGAAATGGATTTCTAGTCACTTTAGAATGTCATTATCTTAGACCCAGTGATTTTAAAAATGGGTTTCCATCTTAAATAAATAATACCAAATTTAAAAACAGCTTTGTATACAAAGATATCCATCTCAGTATCAATACTAAGAACTCCCACATACTAGCAACTTATATAGTAACCATTATTATTATTAGATATGCAAAAACAAATACCACATTCATTTAATAAATATATATTGATCACTCACTGTGTGCAAGACAAACAGAAATATTTCTACCCTCAGGGAGACTGCATTCTTTTGCAAGAAGAGGCATAATAAATAGGCTTAAAAATAAATAATGTAAGTTCAGATTTGTATTTAACGATTCGTATTTAAGTAGGAAGATTAGGCAATGTGGGTAAGGAAAGGGACAGGTGTGGGGGTTTGAGTGTTCTATTTTGGGCAGAGTAGTTGGAAAGGCCTTTCTGAAATGGTGACATTTGACAAGAGACCCAAATTAGTGATTAGGGAGTGCAGTACTGAAAACAAAGGATACAGTGATATTTCATCAGTTATTTTACATAATACTGACCTACTGGTATTTTACAAAAAGAAAAAAAGTTTAAATTTTACAAAATAAAATAATATTCCATGAAACTAGATATTTAATAGAGTTCAAATATTAAATCTGTAAATGTATTATGACATCATACATTCATAAATTCAAAGGCCAAAGAAGTAGTATCATTTGAATATAAATTATTAACTGATAAAAATGTTGGAAGGAAATTATTACTTAAAAATAAATATCCTACCAAATGAAGACATTTAAATTAACATGAAAATGTCAAAAGTACATAATTTAGTTTATGTACTAACCAACAGACTGCATTAATGTCATAATTTTGTAGCAAAGATCATTGTATGCCATTTGTTGAACTAACCCCAAATATTTTCTTCTCTTTCTAATAACTTCTTGATAAAATCTTTGTAAACATCTTTTGAAAAACCATTTTTATTTGTTTATTTTGATATTTTTAAAGGAACTTGTGTTTTTATTGATAGAAAGCTGTAGCTTTTGTTTCTAGTTTGTCATATTTTGAGTTTTATCATATATAGATACAACTGCCTGAATCAATAGCAGTACTCTCATATTTATATTCCACTCACTCTGTCTTTGAAATAAGGTGAGAATTGTAATTGCAATAGAAGTTCTGCAATACCTCAGTACACTGTCATCTCTGTAGGTGTGGACCACTCCAGATGTGTGCATACAACTTTGTTTTGCCTTCTTACAGAAATAGAATAATTTAATTTTTTATCTTGATTCCAAAACATTAACAATTCCAATTTCAGATTATTATTATTGATGCAATGATGATATAATACTAATAAAACAGCAGAATTTTCCTTTGTAATAATAACAGATAAGTTACTCCTGGGAGACAGAAAATCAGTATTTTTAACCTGTGTAATTATTATTAAACTATATGATGAAAAGGAGCACACCTGCACACCTTTAAAAGATCTGGAAGAAGTTTCCAGAAGGTCAAAAGTGAGTGCTAAAGCTCTGACATGGAAACTAGCCAGGAGACAAGTGCGCCCAAAGGATTGTTTCAAAGGAGGAGAGAGTTAGGATCTTCCTGTGAAGCTGGAAGCAGAAGGCGAGACATGTAGGGCCTGATGGGCCTAATAGTTTGGGTTTTATTCCAAATATTCTATTTGTGCAATTTGTAATATCATTAGGACATACCAATGAAATGATGCAAAGTTGAAAAAAATGATATAAAATTATTATATACCATGATTCTGACTTAAAAAATGATAAATAAAAATGTCTAAAAATGGAAGAAATTAAATTAAAATTAAACCATCTCTATAAACTTTATAAAATTAATTAGAAAAAAGAGAGAGAAATGAAAATAAGCCAAGTTTGCAGCACATCTGGCATTAATCAATAGGTCAGCTGCTTTCTGACCTGCTTCCTCATACTTGTTTGGTGCCTGTTACCCAAGAATTATGCAGGCCCTGCCGCAAGGTTATAGCTCCCCTTAACTGCTCTATAGATAACAACTTGAATGATGTGAAATGTTAAGTTTTTCATTTGAGATATTCTTTCAGGTCCTGTATACCAATAAAACTACTAAAGTCAGCTGTTGTGAACAACCCCAAAGGAGCTGACTCTCTCACCAAAGAATGCAGTTTCTATATCCTGATTATTTCATCACCCTTATCCTAACCAATCAATGGCCCCAGTTTTTCAGCCCCTTGCCTTCCATGATGTCCTTAAGAGTTCCAACCCAGAACTCTTCAGGGAGACAGACTTGAGGGTCCTCCCATCTCCTCCCTCAGCCACTTGGCCACCCTGCAGTCATTAAACTATTTTTCTGCTGCAAACCCTGCTGTTTCAATGTATTGGTATGTTACTATGCAGTGGGCATACAAACCTGGTGGTTCTGTAACAAAAATATACACAAGTTACCTGTGGGTGGGGGATTAGGTATGTTGACAATTTTCTTATTCTTATTGGTATGTATGTTTTTATATAATGGAAAAGCAAGTTTTTGAAAAAATTTATGACACTTTTACTCAAACTACATGGCGGGAGAGAGATCCAAGATGGCTGACCACTAGCAGCTCGGGCACGTAGCTCCCAGTGAAAGCGCAGAGAACGAGAGGACGCCACACTTTCAGACGAATATTTGTAGCTCACGGACCAGGAGATTCCCAGCGGAGGAGCTCCACGGGTCGCCAGAGCGACTCTTGTGGCCGGCGCGGCGGTTTTGCTGGCGCCTTAAAGCGGCAGTTCTTGGTGCAGAGTCCAGAGATTCCTGGGCAGAAAGGCACCATCAATCTTAACACCGCTGTTTTGGCCGGTGCAGTGGATTGCTCAGATTTCGGCGCTGGGAATCAAAAAGTTGGACGTCCGCTCAGAGACCTAGTTAGAAAGTCGGTAATTACAAAGACAACAGACGGATACATATATAATGAAGGGAAGAAACCAGCCTAAAAAGGCAGAGAATACTCAAAATCAGAATGCCTCTCCCTCTACAGGGGATCGCAATTCCTCATCAGTAACGGAACAAGACTTAATGGAGAACGAGTGTGTTCCAATAACAGAAGCAGGTTTCAAAATGTGGGTGATGAGAAACTTCTGTGAATTAAAAGAACTTGTTCTAACCCAGTGCAAAGAAACTAAGAACCTTAAAAAAAGGTTTGACGAAATGCTAACGAGAATGGACAATTTAGAGAGGAATATAAGTGAATTGATGGAGCTGAAAAGCACAACACGAGAACTTCGCGAAGCATGCACAAGCTTAAACAGTCGAATTGATCAAGCAGAAGAAAGGATATCAGAAGTCGAGGACCAGCTCAGTGAAATGAAACGAGAAGACAAGATTGGAGAAAAAAGGATAAAAAGGAATGAGCAAAGTCTCCAGGAAATATGGGACTATGTGAAAAGACCTAATCTACGTTTGATAGGTGTACCTGAATGTGATGAAGAGAATGAATCCAAGTTGGAAAATACTCTTCAGGATATCATTCAGGAAAACTTTCCCAACTTAGCAAGGCAAGGTAATATTCAACTCCAGGTAATACAGAGAACACCACAAAGATATTCTTCAAGAAGACCAACCCCAAGGCACATAATTGCCAGATTTATTAGGGTTGAAATGAAGGAGAAAATACTAAGGGCAGCCAGAGAGAAAGGTCAGGTTACCCACAAAGGGAAATCTATCAGACTCACAGCAGATCTCTCAGCAGAAACCCTACAGGCCAGAAAAGAGTGGGGACCAATATTTAACATTCTTAAAGAAAAGAACTTTCAACCCAGAATTTCCTATCCAGCCAAACTAAGCTTTATGAACGAAGGAAAAATTAAATCTTTTGCGAACAAACAAGTACTTAGAGAGTTCACCACCACCAGGCCTGCTTTACAAGAGCTTCTGAAAGAAGCACTATACATATAAAGGAACAACCAATATCAGCCTTTCCAAAAATATATTAAAAAGCAAAGAACATTAATACAATGAAAAATTTACATCAACTAGTGGGCAAAACAGCCAGCTAGCATCAAACGCCAGTATTAAACTTATATATATTTCAATTGGCTAAAAAGCCAAAACCCATCGGTATGCTGCATCCAGACCCATCTTACATGCAACAATACACAAAGACTCAAAGAGAAGGAGGAAGATTTACCAACCAGAGAGTAAAAATAAACAAATAAACAAAAAGCAGGAGATGCAATTCTCGCCTCTGATAAAGTAGACTTTAAAGCAACAAAGATCAAAAGAGGCAAAGAAGGACTTTACATAATGGTAAAAGGATCAATGTAACAAGAATAGCTAACGATTCTATAGATCAACGAGACAGAAAATTAACAAGGATATTCAGGACTTGAACTCAGACCCGGAACAAGTAAACTTAATAAACATTTATAGAACTCTCCACTTCAAATACACAAAACATACATTACCACCTCACACCTATTCCAAAAGTGACTATATAATTGGAAGTAAATCACTCCTCAGTAATCGCATAGCATTTCATAGGTTTAAATGAAATATTGGTTGGCTGTTTGTTTGTTATCTTCTTCCCTTATTCCTTCCTGACTACATCATTAAGTATAATTATCAGTATACAAGAGGTTTTCAATACCCATTACTAAATTGCATTCTAGCCTGGGCAAGAAAGCAATACTCCCATTCTCTCTCCCTCTTTCTTTTCCTTTTTCCTCCTCCCCATTCTCTCTCTCTCTTTCTCTTCCTTTTTCCTCCTCCCCATTCTCTCTCTCTCTTTCTCTTTAATAAAAAAAAAAAAAAAAAAAAAAAAAAAAAAAAAAAAAACTACATGGCGAAGTTTTAAAGAGATAAAGGACCACCTGCCAGGCTTCTTCTACTGATAGTTTGCCAGTGAGAGCTGAGTAGGAACTGCAAAAAAAAAGGAGGATGAGGCAACAGAAGGAACCCAATAAGAGGCTTATTGGATGATGTCCTTATCAACATCCTTAAATGTGTTCTGGAGGCTCCAGCTCTAGGAAATGGCAATTTATGCTCCATGAAACAGGGTCCTTATGGGAAATTCTCTTTGGAAAATGCTACATCAGTATATAGCCCACCTTTGAAAAATGTCTAAAATATATTTACATATATTATTGTTGAATGGCCCCAAAATGAAGAACATTGAGCAATTTGATTTAACCCAGTTTGTCCTGAATGTATTTTTAACCAGAAGATACTTTGCTGTCTTTCTTTCAGGACACTTTAGGACTGGTTCTGAGGAACACAGATTTGAGGAACATTACCTTAGAGGAAGGCCTAGCTCTCATGATATTATGCACTTTATTTAGCCTATGAAGTATAACTACCTGGGGATAAAGAAATCTTCACAGAAACTTACTTGATCAGTAATGGAGATGAAGTCTGTACAAAACTGGATCTGTATCCTTAGCCCCTTAAACAACTAAGAAGTGTTTAAAGTGCTATTCAAATTGATGAAATTCAAATTGATGTCCAAATTCAAATTGATGAAAACATTTAAGTTGGAATCCCAGTTCTCAAGACCAAGAACCCAATACAATGTCAGCAGTAAGAGATAGGAGAGTGGATTTAATTGAGAAAAATGGAAATTTGGAAGGTAAGAGTAACAGGATTAATGTTTGCATTAATCATCAGACAGCAGAAACTGTCTTTCTTTCCTCTCAGTTTCCCTGAAGTCCTCACCAGGGCCTCATCAGTGTAACCCTAACCCTCCCCACCCATCCAATTTTGGTTAAACTTCACAGGTTGTAATGATGGTTAGGCTGTCCTTCATAATGTCAGTGAATCACCATCAATTCCCCCTTATCCGCTGTCTTCTGTGTTCTCTTCCTGGAGTCATGCTACACCATAATTCCCAACCCCCATATATATCCTTGCATTTGAATATGCAGAGAGACACTCATCTTTTCCTTTTGGGGTAATGCCCACACACATTTGCTCATTCTTTGTCGGCTTTAAGTATGCCAAAACTCTTGATAAAGGATAAAATACACGGCAGAAATTCAGATCAGAACAAAATAAATAATACACATTGCGGAACAGTCAGTTCTGAATAGCACTTTAGTTTGGTTAGGGATGAGAGAATTTACACTAAAATTCATTGTCCAAGAATGTACAAAACAGTCTGCCACTGCTCAAACTCTGGCTCACAGCATAAGCTAGCACTCAGAGCATGGGGGATAGGGAAAGGAAGTGTATATACAAGTGTACTGAAATGGACTGCTTCATAAGCATACAGCAGAAAATCATTCAGGGAAGAGATTTATGCTGTATGAGCACTGTGCAGGATGATGTAAAATAGGTTCTGTGGATCCTGCACAATAGCTTTTAAGGTGGAATGTTTCCAAGGCTGATTTTGTTTTCTCTCCGCCCTCATAGAAATTCAGCTCTTGATCAGAAGTAAAGCAAAATTTGGAAGAAATGTGATTTATTACATCAAATTCTGCTGGCCTGACTTGGACACAATAATTCTAGGAGTGAAAACATGCAAGCTTGTTTTCATTAATATTAATAGAAGGTAGCCAATTTAAAGACTGCTGCATGGTCAGGTGGACAAATTCCACCACTCATTGACTATATGACCTTGAACTTGTCAGTTACTGCCTGGGTCTCAGTTGTGAAATGGCAAGAAAGCAATACTCCCATTCTCTCTCCCTCTTTCTTTTCCTTTTTCCTCCTCCCCATTCTCTCTCTCTCTTTCTCTTCCTTTTTCCTCCTCCCCATTCTCTCTCTCTCTTTCTCTTAAAAAAAAAAAAAAAAAAAAAAGTATAAAGTTGTAAAGCTGTAAATTGGCCTTGCCTGTAAAATGAGGGTAATTATAGTAACTGCCTTGCCTCACAGGCCTGTTATTAGGGTTACATATGTTTGTCAGTATTTTTTTAAAAAGTCTTGGCAATAATATGTACAAAATAACTTTAAAGAAATAAAAACTAGTAATTATTATTCAATTAATGTACCAAAACTTATTTTTACTTAATTTGTTTGATTCTAATTTTGTAGAATTATTAACAGTGTTCTTGATTTATATTTCTATTTTGACACAATTATGTGTATATTTCCTTAGGAAAAATCCATGGACGTGGAAAGATCATGCCATGGGCATGCAAACATTTAAGGCTTTGGGGACATATCTCTGAGTTTCCTTGTAGTGCATGAAAATACACATTTTTCTTACTAATGTTGAGATGTTTTGTTAACTTTTTGCCAGCTTTAATTTAAAATTTATGTCTTTTTTGTTTTTAATTGAATTAGAAATACTTTATTTTTTCCTTTCAGTGACCATTGCATTTTCTTAATATGGTGCCCATTTTTTAAGATGTTTGTCTTATTTTTCTTGTTCTGCAAGAGCTATTTATAGTTGAAAATATGAACATATTGTCATTTGAAATTTTTTCAAGTTTATCTTTGTCTTTTTTTTAAATGTCTTTTTAATACCCAGAAGTCATTGTGTATGTTCACGTTTGTATGCAAAATACCTACTTCTGTGTATTTAAGGTACTTACATTTATCAGTCTTTTTCCATTATGGTTTTTCTCTTTTTTGTGTACTTACAATGCTCTTTCCACCCAGAATCATGTAAATAAGCACCCACAATTTCTTTTAGAAAATGATTTTGCAATTTCATTTTTTTTATGTTTAAATGTCAAATTCATGTTAAATTTATGTTGATTATGACGTCAGTCAGGCATCTAGCTTTACTTACTTTGGAATGGTCTTGGCTCTCATTTAATTCTCACATTTTACCAAAGCCACCCCAGAGTATGCATTGTATCGTTATTTTATTTCTCTTATAACTTAATGGTGGAACTAAGGGTGATGAAAGAAGTATAGTCAAGTGGATAGCAGGCAACTTCTCCCAGGGGATTTCTGCATGTTTCTTAAAGCAAGTACACTTGCATGAACTGAGGCTATCAGCATAATACTTTAAAGAACAGTTGGACTTGGGGATTTTTTAGTCTAAAACAATTTTCTTTTTCTTTTTCTTTTTTTAAGAAAGTAAGTAAAGGAATAAAGAATGGCTACTCCATAGGCAGAGCAGCCAACAATTTTATTTTTCAGATTCAGTTTATGACTAGGTTGAAGAAAAATCGGCATCATCTTCAAATACAAATAAGAATAACTAATTGCTATTCCATAATACCATGTTCAGAAAAGGCTGGAAGTACTTTCTAATATGTCATAGCTATAACTATATGCCTTTTATACACATCTACTTCGAAGCTATTCTCTAGTGTATGCAAAGGCATGCATATTCAACCTTCACTCTTTTTGTCTATGGTTGCATTGTGCCTAAATATCCAGATAGAAAATTTATAGTTCAGTTGAATATCCTAATATAAAAAATTTACAGTTTAGTTAAATATTAGGATCAGTCAAATATTAAGATATTTAACCAAACTGTATGTCTTATTATAATACCAGACATCTGGATGTATTTTTAAATATTTGGGGTCTCAGTATAGGGGCTCATTTACATTTCTCTGATATAGAATGGTTAGGAGGAAGCTGGTAAGCTTATTGTGCTGGGCAAAGAAGCTAGTTAGTTGAATGATGATTCAGAAAGTTAACTTCGTAGATACGCTTAAAGTTAAATTAAGAATGTATCCGGCCGGGCGAGGTCGCCTACCGCCTGTAATCCCAGCACTTTGGGAGGCCGAGGCAGGCGGATCACGAGGTCAGGAGATCGAGACCATCATGGCCAACATGGTGAAACCCCGTCTCTACTAAAAATACAAAAAAAAAAAAAAAAAAAAAAATAGCATGGTGGCGCACGCCTGTAGTCCCAGCTACTTGGGAGGCTGAGGCAGGAGAACTGCATGAACCCAGGAGGCTGAGGTTGCAGTGAGCCGAGATTGCGCCACTGCACTGCAGCCTGGGCGACAGTGCCAGACTCCATCTCAAAAAAAAAAAAGAATATATCCTATATAGAGTTAGGAATCTAAGGTTACATATGGGTATGCAATTTAAAAAACTGTATCTAACTATGTTGACAGAATTTCAATTCTGTTTTCTAAATTTGTTTCCTAGAGAGGACAAGAATAACCATTCTTAAAGCTCATATTAAATTTATAACAAGTTTATATTCAGTAAAAATTATTTGCATTTTTGCTCATTATTATTTCAGTAATAGATGATCTAAGAATTTTATAGCTCGTGCTCATTTACTTACATAATTACGTAATGGTCGTTTACTTATATAATTATTTTTCACATTGAGCTCCCACAGACAAAATAACTTTAAAGATACTGTAACGTGTAATCCCCAAATTCTTTACTCCTCAGGTTCTATAGTCCATGGAATTTCTCCAAGTTCCAGCACTGGATCTAAAAAGTGTTCCCTTTATTAATATCCAAACCTATTATTTGATGGAAATGGTATTTGCACACATAAGCTCACCCCATCATGCTAGTCTGATTTGTCAACTCCCTAAAAAAAAGAAAAGGAGACCCACTTGGGATTGGAGAGCATGTTGGTTCTGATTGGAAATGCAGAAGGGAGCTGTGAGCGTGCAGAAGACCCAGATCCCGAGAAAAAAGAAGCCACAGTGATATTTCCTAATTTGGTCTAAATCAACACTGTCTGTTTCACACTCTCACTACATCTACCATGGCCCCCAGGCTGATCTAAGGATTTTATACCTCTTTTGTAATGGTCATTTACTTATATAATTCCCTACATTTTGGAGCAGCAGTTTTCAAATATTTCAACTCATATAATCTTGTGATTTTTGAAAAATGATGTCCCTCTGACCCATTTTAATTTTTCTATGAAATTTTCCAAGGCAAAGTTTTAAAACTTTATTTTAAAATTACTTGGAGAAAATAATAGGTTTAGTAAGATAAAATATAATAAGAATTTATTATAATGGAATACGTATTTCCTGTTTCAGTAAAAATAGGTTTTGACTACCTGATTAAATAGCATGTTATAATTGGATTAAATAGGCATTAACAATTGTAATATGTATATGTTGAGAAAACAAATCATGTAAATATTCTATTAATGGGTTTTTATGTAATTTGTTCTTGAAAAATGTGGTAACCCTGGAAAATATTCTAGTTATATATTTAAAAAATTGAAGTTGGGAAACTTTAGAGTCTGGGTAAAATCTTTGGTTTTTCTCCTTAAAAAATAACACCCCATTACCAAAAGAAAAGGTAAGGTGGCAACCTTATTTTTAATAGTTTAAATGTTGATGATAATCCTAATTATATATAAAAAATAAACACACACACATACACACAAACAAATAAATAAATATCATTACCTGTACTCCCTAGGTTTTTCTGAATTCAGAACATTCTAAGGCAGGAAAAATCTCATCTTTAACAGACATGAATAACAGAGAAGGAAAGCTATTCAGACTTAAGACATTTTAATTAATAAAACATGGAGATATTGTTAAAACCAGTACTTTAAATTTTGATTATTTTAATGCCCAGAAAGTTTTAATAGCCCAGAGCTGTTATATTATATTATATTATATAAATTAATTATAAAAAGTGATGTATGTATTAGAACAAATTTTTTAAAAATATAAGTTTTCAAATATAATTCAGTACTTTAAAAATTATATAGAATTTGCTAAGATTTTCTGGATATTACTGTCAAGAATGAGTCAATTCATGGCATTTCTCTTATAATTAGAAGCCACCCATTCCACAGCTCAGTGCTTCAAAACATCAAAGGAACTTGGTATCAAAAATCCCTTTGAAAACTTACATTTGTGTTTTCATCATTTTATGAATAAAATAGATTCTTAAATCTCTAACAATAATTTTTCCAATTAAATATTTCCAATTGGTAATTTTGCTTTCTTTTCTCTCATTTGCTTCCCTTTTCTTGTAGAGATCAGAAAAACATCTTAGTCATACTGTATACAAATTAATAGTATAAGACTTCTCTTTGGAAGATAGGCTTTTTAAAGTCTTGAGTTGGACAATATGATGAAAAAAATGCATGGACCAATATTGTTTTACTAATCTTGGGTTTCAGCTCATTAAACAGCTGACTAATTTTCTGAAGAGTTTAGAATATTTTTCCACTGAAAATTTTAAACCTATAGATACAGAATGAGGCCATTAAATATAGAAGGATGTTTATTTACCTACAAGATATATTAAGATATTATAGGATTCAACCATGATACTGAGAAGTAGCAGAATAATGCACTAACAAGAAAGGGGGAAAAGAGAAAGCAGTTTCTTGAAAATTCTGAAGACAGAATTTTTCAGTCTTTCAAAGAAAGAGAGCAAGGAATGAAAAAAATTTTTGAAGTTGACAAGAAGGACACTGCTAGTTACCTTCAGAGATCAGTTTTCATAGCCCAGCACAAATAAAGATCATGTTTTTTTAAAAAATATTTTTCTCATGAAATATCATAAACATACTAAAGTTACAAAGAATAATACAATGGACATAGTGTCCTTACTCATCACGAAGCTTTATTGCCTCAATATTTTTCTTTATTTGCAACAGATTTATAAGAATAATAAAATGTTCTAGATATACATTAAACCTGTGTTCTCTTTCCCAGTCATAATCTATTCTTTTTTCAGAGGAAAACACTATGCTACATTTATCAGTACCTTGCATAATTTTTATACTTCTACTACCTAGGTATGCATTCAAAAATCACACAAAGTAGTGTTTTGTATTTATTAACTTAATACAAACTGTCTTATGGCATGCATGATTAAATTAATATTTCAATCAAGACTTTGTCTTTTGGGATTTTTTCAGGTAGATATATTTATGGTTATAATTCATTGATTTAAATCATTATATAATATTTTATTGAATAAATACCTACAATGTAACTATTTTCAGGTTATTTCTACTTTTCTTTGTTCTTTTTTTCTTCTTCTCTTTGCTCTCACACATAGTGATGCAATGAGCGTTTCAGCACTTATGTCTTTACTCACATACTCAAGAGAGTCCAAAGCGTGTACCTCGGAGTGGAATTTCTAGATTATGGATATTTAGAGAAAGAGATATATGATTTTCATAGTAGTTGTACCAATTTATACTGGGAGTTCTAATTTCCTCAATCCTCTGTCTCAGCAAACATTTTTCCTGTTGAATTGTTACTTAGTGATACTGCATTGCTTTTATTGATGGCATTTCTCTGACTGTTGGTGAGACTTAGCATAGGGTCAAATATTCTTGATGGTTCACAATTCCTCATCTGTGAATTGACTATTCATATTACTTTGTCCATTTTCTATTGAGTTGTCTTCTTTTTCTGATAGAAATTTTATTGATATATTTTATACAATAATTACTTACTGATTATTTGGGTTAGAAACATCTTCTCCCTAAGGTTGCTCTTTTTAATGGTGTCTTTTGCTGAAAAGACATTTTTATGTTTAAATGTTACCAGTAGCATCAGTCTTTTACTTTAAGGATCATTCTTTTGTGTATTCTCTGAGAAATATTTTTCTACTCACAAAGTTATTTTTCCATATTTTCTGCTAGAAACTAGAATTTAGGGAGTGACGAAAGAGATATATATTTATTTTAAAAAATCAGTGACACACATTTTAAAATGTATGACTGTGTTAGAACAAGAAAAGGAGGTGATTAGAGTAATAGTGTATATAAGGAGATCTGTTTTGTGGCTTTTCAAAATAGGACAGATGTGTGAAGGGACAAAGAGAACAAGTTGAGATTTAAAAAGCCATTGTTAATGTTGAATATTAAGATGGTATAAGCATGTGGATGATGTCCCTTAGGAGTGGAAACCAATAACATATGTGATCATATTAATAAAGCATTGACCCCAAAGTATTTTTGTCTCCCAATATGTTTAACAACATTGAATACGTAAATAGACCATTAGGTAAAGCCAAAAGACTCAGTTTGGGTTCTGATAAATTCAGATTTTTCCACTAGTAATAGAAACAATTAGGATGTCTCATAATTTTTGTTCATGAAAAAAATAGGAGAGACAGACACAGAACCTATGGAAATGCAAATGTGAACTATATTGTCATATTTTGCTTTCACAGATGATTAAAATATATTTTATGCCAGACTTGGTGGCTGACACCTGTAACCTCAGCGCTTTTGGAGGCCGAGGCAGGTAGATAACCTGAAGTCCTGAGTTCAAGACCAGCCTGGCCAACATGGTGAAACCCCATCTCTACTAAAAATAGAAAAATTATCCAGGTGTGATGGTGCACACTTGTAATCCCAGCTACTGGGGAAGCTGAGGCATGAGAATTGTTTGAACCCAGGAGGCAGAGGATGCAGTGAGCCCAGATCACATCACTGCACTCCAGCCTAGGCGACAGAATGAGACTCTGCCTCAGTGAAGAAATAAATAAACAAATAAACAAAATAAAATAGAAATACAATACATTTTATGAGAAAGACTACATCTCAGCCACTTTTGCATTCTCTCTAGTGATTGAATCTCCAACCACAGAGGAGAAGTCTCCAGGAAAGAGCTTCAGATAAAAAAACAAATGATTTTAGGGATGGAAAAGGTTGTAGAGATCATCTGGCCCAATGCTCCCATTTCACAGCTGATGAAACCAAAGCCCCAGATGGTTAAATAACTTACTCAAGATCACGCTGCTAATTACTGGCAGAATTGGAAGCCAATTTTTGTTTCTAATTCTGCTTCTGATGAGCTCCACAACAATAAAGCAAGTGCTGAGTATCTTAGTACCCTAGCTACCGCTATTGATAAATGGAGTTAAGACTCCCTAGTTCTTCAGTATTTCACAAGCATATTGTTAGAATTTTTGTGATTTGTGAGAATATATTTTAGTTTCTGTAAAAAGTAAATCATTCATTACAATTCTATCAATTCGAATTCTTTGGTGACAAGCAACAGAAAACACATACAGCTTACCTAAGTAAAAAGTGTATTTACCAGAACAATAGGAGGAGGCTCAGGGATGGAATAACTGGGTCAGTCCAGAAGAGAACGAGGGTGCTCCAGAGGATTCTGGGAGTGGGAACAGCTTCACCGTCTTATCAGGCACTGCTGCTAGGATGATTCTCTCCCAGCTGATCCTTCATCTCATCACCTAAGATTTCAAAATTGTGGAAGACAGAATCAATTGGCTCTAATTAAATCTCAATCTACCCTCTTTGCCTCAACAGAGCAATGAGAAAAAATTTATTACAAAGTGTCACCAGAAACCTCGTTGACTTCCTTAGCAAGAAAAATGTGCATCTCAATTATTGGCTTACCGAAATAACTCACAGGGAGGAAGGGTAAGTCCCCCAAAGGAAATGGAGATGCTATTAGGAAACAGGACTCATGCATGATTAACCAAAAACAAAAACAACAACAAACAAATAAATACCACCGCCATATTTAAGTTCTCTGCTGAAGTTTGCATTTGATGAGAGAGGCCTAGGGATAAAAGCAATAACTATAGGTCGTATCTACCTGATTAAAAAGGGCAACCTGGTATTATTCTCCTGGCCAATTTAGAACATTCAACAAGTCAATTGAGTTTGTCACATAAGAAACCAATGTCAGAGTAAACTTTTAAATGATCAGTTTGCTGATTATGTAGGCACAACCTGCTTTCATGACTCTTTTAATACAGCTGCCGATGTTGGGTAGGATTTAAGTGATAAAGAAAAATCATTCCATTAAAATTTAGATCTAGATAGTAAGCTGAGGACCTGTTGATCAAAAACTCGATACAATCTGATCTCCCATTGACTTAATTTAACTAAGTGTGTGTTTATCGCAATGCATCTCCTAGACCCAGACCTGTAAGATCATAAATATAAATGAATTCCTCTATATTTGGTTCATATAGTTAACTTCTCTAGATCTACAGCAGCAATCATTTTATTGGAAAGACAGGAATTTAAGCCAAGTCTTTTTCCTATCTCTCGTTTAAATTTCTTCACTCTCTGGGGGAAAAAAAGTACTTCTAAAAATATTAATGATGGTGTGAATATATATTTTTCTTAAAAATATATGTGTAGAAATTTGAAAATTCTAAATTATGTAAGAGCTAAAAGGAGGAGGGAATCAAAGGTGTATTTATCTTTAAATGTCATATAAATTTATCTTCACTATTTGTCCCCACCATTACCTCCACCTCCCACCGTACATGGGACAAAATGCATTTCAAGGGCAGAGCAATCTTTTAGAACAAACAAAAGTTACTCCTCCATATAAAATTCTTCATTGGCTCCTCATGACGTTGAGGATGGAGTGCAACTCTCTTCACACAAAGACATGAAGAGCCCCTCAGGTCAGCCCTTTGCTGGCCTCCCCTTTTCTGCTCTCCCTCTTGGTCACCATAATTCACTCTACAATCACCCATGCACAGCTATTTGAGATTTCCACAATTTGTCACTGAATCTCTCACTTTTGCTTCCCTCACCCTAGAACGCCTTCTCTCCTACCTTTATGAATCCATCCCTCCTTGCTGTCTCCACTCGTCACTATTCCGCATTCCAAATCCCCTCTTCCATCAGCTTTGTTCATTACGCAATACTCAGCTCAGGTGTCTTGCCTTCCAGGAACTTCCCTGGGGCCCCCCAGTCTATGGCCCAGCAATAACACGCTGCACATGGCCACCACCATCACAGCTGTCATTGCACTGCACGGTCTTATGCATTTATTAATCTAGCACCTCATTAAAACTGTGAGCTCCGGACAACACAGTGTCTTATTTTCTTTGTACTTCCAGTACCTGATGCACTATCTGCTACAAAATATGTGATAAATAAATGTTTATTGAAGATAACAGAATCACTCCGTGGTTTTTTATATCACAGTTAAAGAGACATCATTATTATGATCATCCTCATTTTCTGCCATGAATGAAAGTCAGTATTACAATCTTTCTATCCTCCCCATGCTGAGAAAAGAGTAACTATATCCTCTCTGCTTAAAGAAAATTTACAAGAGTGTGTTCGGTCATCATTGCATACAAAATTAGGCTTGAGTGCAATTATCTAGTCATCTGCCCTCCTACTAGGACGACTCTAAAGTTTTTCAATCGGTGTGAAAACCTCAGAAGACTTATTTCAAAAGCAGTCGGGGTGTGATTTGAAGAGCACTGGCTTAGATTCTTATGGAGTTCATTTGCTAGAGGAACGGAGGGCACAAAACCAGAGAGCCTCACCTGATCTCAATGTGATTTGATGCGATTGTTTCCTAGTAAAAAGCACAAGACAGATGCAGAGGCAGGCAGTGTCTTGTATTTTTCAGCAGCATAGAAGTAGTAGTGGCTCCTTGAATGCTAAGGGCTTCACAAAGATAAAGGAACACTTCTCCAGTGTTACATGCAAATGGACCAGAAGTGGCAGCTGGTAGACTAGAACCAAAGGAATGAGCTGTATTGCAACCTGAAAGGCCACTAATATTTCAGTCTAAATTATCTTTCTCAGATTTACTAACGACCACTGGTGAGACTGACAAAAGATGAGGTTAGCTAAATGAATAATCAATTCCCTGGGTCGTGGCTGTTATGACCACCAGCATTCCTGTTAGCAGGTGGGGTGTTTTGCCGGCATTTTAAACAAGTGCCTTTCTCCATTCTAGTCACACGCAGCTGCTCGAGAGCTTCACAAAGCACAAAACGTTTTTAAAAGCTGGCATCATTTGGAGTTTCCACCTATAGGAAATCTGAAAAGTTGGCATTTGCATTCCCTAAAGTATCAATCCCTAATGAAAACAATGTCAGAGCCTTAAGCACTTTGGCATTTTCTGGACACGTTATAAATATACAGGATATATTTTATCATGTACTGTATATTAGAGCACAGGGACAGAGAACAAGCACCAGGGACAATGGTTTGAGGCAATTCTTTCAACACATTTTCCGAGGCCATTTCAAATGACTCCCTAGTCCTTGAACTCCCTGGTGATAATTTTAATAGCAGCAAGGACCATTTGGTAACTGGCTTGGACGGCAGGTTGCATTTGGCTTTAGCTGATAGAAAGTCTACTGCCTTTTGTTACTAGGGAGACAATATTCTAGCCTATTATAAAGATATTTAAAGCTTTTCTAGTACCATATCCCTAAACTTCAGAGGGCTGCTAAGTATTAATATTTCTTCCTAGGCTTTCTTTTTTAAACCTGCCTATGGCACTGTTCATCTTCCTTGTGTGTGACCACTCCTGATTGTTGATTTGGTAACAGAAGTCCTGCATAGAAACCCTAGTCAGCTAGTGGCAACTGTTAGGATTAGGAAAATACAAATGGTGCTTCAGGTGAACACTGCTTAGCCTCTTCCCCAGTAGGCTCCATCTTATTGCAACTCACTTTGTTATCCACTTGGGTGATTCTAGAGCCATAGAAAATCAGGCAAGACTCCTAGGCGGCAAACACACATTTACAAAAATAGTTATAGTTTCACCGCTGATCTTTTCCCGTTTTTGAAATGTCAAAGAAAGCTGAGCAGGCTGGTGATAGTCCAGGATGAATGGTCGCCATTTACAAGTAGCACTATGAAAACAGTACCCAGAGTTTTTTGTTTGTTTGTTTGCCAGCATCTATCAATATGATAGCAAATTATCAGACAGAGAGCAGATGAGTCACTACTTGGAGGATGCCCATTTATATAACAGAGGAGGCTCAGCCTGTCCAGGACCTATTTGTTGGCTGAGTGACAGCTCTGTGTTCTCTGGATCAAGGTGTGGCACTGCAGTTGGGTACTGTGGAGAACTCAGCCGAAATCAAGTGTCACATCACATGTCACCATGGAAGCAGTGTCTTCACAGAGCTGTACCTGTACCTGTAAAATGCTTAACGATGAATAATTTCTTTGAAGCTCTTCTTACTCTACATTTCTTTGGAAAATGAAACCACGGGAGGCATAAAAATCTCTAAAGGGCCTTTTTACATAGATTAATGTGGTAATTCTCTCATTACTATGTTCTGAAGAAGAGCTTCTTACGCCCTGCTCTGTGCTTTGCCTTCAGTTATAACATGACTTTGCATTAAGTGTTTTAACAAAATGTGAAATTAAATGATCATCCCAGTGATATTCAGCTCTTGGTTGAGGTAAGGAAAAATGTAGTTTCCACCGTACATGAAAACCAAAGAGATTATTTTGCCTCCAATGAAGAGATCATTGGTCAAATGACAAGGTTTCCCATGGGCTCACACCTCTCCATTAATTGGGAATGTTTTAGTATTTTCTCCTGCTTCTTTCAGGATTACAAATAATGTAACCAATTTGCAGCTATGGAATATATATCCCCTTGGAAGCTAACCAGTTTAATTTATTTTTTATGCACATTTAACCAGGAAGTATTGGATGAAAGTAATTATTGAGAGTGATCGTTTATACTGTCATTAACTATCTGTGCTTCTTTCTGTTGTAATAGGCAAGAAATAGAAACTTCCTGAGCAGCATTGATCTATTGACTGCTGGACACATTAATAATAAGAGCCATAGACCAATAAAGGGAGATGGAATATGGGTTGTTTTAATATAAAAATGGTAAAACATCTTTTTGAATGACTCATACTAAAATAACAAAAGGTCCTTCAAAACTGTTGAGGTTTTGGCTTATTTTTTAAGTAAGTGGTATTGACTAAAACAAGGCTTTCCTGCTAATGATGCCAGGGAAAATTACAGTGAGAGTTTTGCAAATTGATTGTCCTCATTGGGTATCAATACTTTAGTTCTTTCTTAAAGGGACAAAGTTGTACTAGGGTAGACAAGCCAAAAGACAACAGCTATGTGCTAATTGAATTAATTCTTCAACAATGTCTTATTATTTTTGTATCCTGGTGCATACATAGCAGAAGATTTAGTTCTGAGACCAGTTACCTGAAGTGATAGTTTAGAACATGGCTCAGGACTGAGAATTGCAGGGTTCAAGTCCTGGTTCTACCACTTATTCCTTTAGGCAAGTTTCTTAACTTTCCTCCACCTTAGAATCCTCATCTATAAATCAATCATATCCATTTAATTATATGAGGATTAAATGAAATACTATTGATAAAGTACTTAGAGCAGAGCTTAGAACATGGCAGATGCCCAGTGAATGTTAGTTGTGGTCCTAGTATTCCTAATTTCATGATGTGTTATAACCGTGATTTACTTTAACAGTGGTGCCATTCTCCTAAAGACAAAGTTGTAGTATAGGAAAATCTGAAAGTTGCCACATTGGGAACCATGGTTTCCAAGAATGACATGGAGTCCAAGCTGTGTGATAAATGTGGAATAGTTGAAACATCACCCGCCAGAGCTCTCTGGGCCTAAAGGACAGTTCTCCATTTTGGCAGAATCAGGTCTGTTTGATCTCTAGCACCTGAGCCAAGACCTAATGACTTCTGTGACGTTGCTCCCTGTGGATTTCACTTAAGGGTGCTCAATTTGCATTCTGTAAATGAGGGTAAAGGAAGTCATGATGAAAATGCAAATAATTCTCATTCTGGTTATAAGAAAATCACTTGTTACTGTCTCCTGTTCCTTCTGACTACAATATTACACAGAGACTTGCACAATGTTCTCAAAAGCTGTTTGTAAAATACATTAATAAACACAGTGTAGCCCTGCACAAAAAGCAAGATTTATAGGTATATTGCTTTGGCTATGAATTTAAAACAGTACACACACACACACACACACACACACACACACAGAGAGAGAGAGAGAGAGAGAGAGAGGGGTTCTTCACATTATAAGCCAAATACATATACCAACTGATGATTATGCAAACAAATTGGAATCTGTTCATCACAAAACCATATGAGAGTTTAGGAATCATCTAAAACAAAATACACCCTTTACATATTTCAAAAGGAACACTTGACATCTAGGTTTCTTGAATTAGTGACTCAAGGTGACAAAATAATTTAGAGGCAGAGTTAGAAGTGAAGTTCAGATTCTGTCCAGATTCTCTAGCACATCATCCTACCTCTGTTGGTGGTAGGACTCCAAACTTGCTTTCAGTTATTGAGAGTAAATGCTGAGTAAAACCTTGTTAGAACCTGGGAACATATACGATCTTTATTTCTTCACCCAACATGCCAAAGTAAGGTCAGATTGTTAATTTTGTTTTATTTCTTGCTTCAAAAATTGACACACAATTTAGTTCCTTCCAGAAGGGTTAATAGGTTTCTTCTGTGTGAAGAATTATTTACACCAGAGTCTTAAAAATACTCAGTAACATTACAGAAAATAAATCAATGAAAGTTCAAGTTACCTTTCAAATATCAATCATATTTTGACAAGTCACTCCCTTACAAATTACAAACGGCTAAGCAGTCTCCAGTGGATAGCAACTACTAGTGTTTTAAATGGAAGTCTTTTGTGAAACTATTTCTTCTTCTAAAGGAATAGTTTATTTTCTGCAAAAGGAAGGCTTTCCGTTTTATGTATGTTATTTTCAATTTTCATAGGCTATACTCACATCATTTGTGATATTCCCTTGTATGACAAGCTTACTTTCTCACACTGTGAGAGCATTTGTAATATTTCATATGTTTTAAAAGAAGCGTTAAAATGAAATCCATGTCTTTATATGTAATCCAAATCCAGTTATTTATCAATTCATTGATTCTTAATCATGGTAACTTCTGCCCATGGAAAAAAGAGAGTGCATTGGCTAAAAACCCACTGCTGCCACCTAGTGTTACTGGACAAGCACTGCCTCGGCTTGATACCTTGCCTTTTGTGCATCAGAAAGCTATCATCCTTTGTATTGAGACACACACACACACGCACGCACACACACACACACACACAGAGGTTACTTTAGCAATGATCTTTGTAATTAATTATTTAGGAAACTTTTGTATCTTCCTATTGACTCTTATATTTCAATAGTCTGGGTTCCACACACGCCTCTTTAATATGCTTGGCATTTGAATTCTTTGAAGGCTTTAAATTGATGAATACTAAAGACAATATGGTAGCTTAAGGCAATCATCCATATTGATGAAGTTCACTATAAATAGTGTGTGCAGCAATCACCCATGTGTAAAAGCAATGTGTCCTTTTTTATTCTATTCCTATTGATTCCAACCCTCTAAGGATGTTGTCAATAGTTCAGCCAAAGGCTTCGAATGAAACCCACAGCCCACCAAGTCATTTTGCTTTGCAGGGCAAAGACAAATCCCAGAAAGAAATGCACTGCTGTATTCCAATTAAATTGATCAAACAAAGTACAATGATTTTCTTGCATGGGAAAATTTTTGTTGAATAGGAACTACCTTTCAAAGGGTCTAAAGTAATGAGATTTAAATGGCTTTCAAGATTCATGTCCATTTTATGGGGGTGTTTATATGCCACTCAGTAGAAGCTCATAAGAGTGGGGATGTTAGAAACGCAGAAAGCTGGAGTTCTGTGGTAAAGAGCTCACTAGAGTGGCAAGTATGTGATGTCTGGAGGAGGAGGATATTGACATCACCTCTCTCCCTGCAGAGCACAAGGAGAGCAGATGTGTGCCCAGGGATTGAGGAAGCCTCTCAGGATGCAGTGGAGCAGGGTAAGGAGACAGCGTGACTATCCTGGCCAACACGGTGAAACCCTGTCTCTACCAAAAATACAAAAAAAAAAAAAAAAAAAAATTAGCCAGGCGTGGTGGCACATGCCTGTGGTCCTAGCTACTAGGGAGTCTGAGGCGGAAGAATCGCTTGAACCCAGCAGGCGGAGGTTGCAGTGAGCCAAGATTGCACCACTGCACTCCAGCCTGGTGACAGAGCAAGACTCTGTCTCAAAAAAAAAAAAAAAAAAAAAAAACAGAAGAAGCGTAAAGTAGCGTCAAGACCACAGGATAGGGGTCATGAGATGTGGAATTTTTCACTAATCTGATGTGAATTCTAGAGCCATAATCTAACCCTCTCGGGTCTTTCCTACTCTTATGTATTTCCACACAACACAGCTGCACATAATGATGTCAGAAAAGCTTCCCTTATTGATGTGATCAAAACAGGTCTTTAGGGCATTTTCTTCTGAAAATACAAACAAAATGAGCTACCCCTTGCTATCTTCAGCTTTGAGATATAGCAAAAACAATTGAACCCCTAAATCTCAGTGGCTGGATGCACAATAAAAGTTTATTTCTCACTCATACATGCAAATGTTACATGCAAATATTCTATGGGCAGCCTTTCATGCCAAGATGAGGGACCCAGGGTCCCTCCACCTTGTGACACTTCCATTCATGAGGACCTTGGAACCTTTCACTCCAGATAGGGAATGAGGAGAAGAATTGCACCAGACATCTGTGTGAACAGACCTGGAATGTATACACCTTATTTTACCCTCGTTTTGCTGGAAAGAATTCAGACACATAGCCATCAATGTTTCAACATACACTGGGAAATATTACCAAGATTTGGGCTTGGGAAATTGAAGAAATGGGTTTTGATGAATATGCATATAGCAATAAAATGAACATGTTATATGCACATTGCCTAGATAGCATTTATTTGTCTGACCAGGGGCTGGCAAATAATAGCCTATGTGTTAAATCTAGTATGTCTTCTGTTTTTGTACAGCCCATGAGTTAAGAATTATTATTAGTTTTCATTAGCTGGAGGAAAAAGAGAAAGAGAGAAGAATACACAACAGAGTGTTTATGATCCACAAATCTTAAAATATTTGCTATCTGACTCTTTACACAAACTCCTGGTCTACCTGTATGATTTAAGACCCTAGAAAGAAACAATTATCACCTTCAATAGAACATTTTTCTTTTTGAGATAGAGTCTTGCTCTGTTGCCCAGACTGGAGTGCGGTGGTGTGATCTCGGTTCACTGCAGCCTCTGCCTCCCAGGTTCAAGCGATTCTCCTGCCTTAGCTTCCCAAGTAGCTGAGACTACAGGCGTGTGCCACCACACCCAGCTAATTATTTGTATTTTCAGTAGAGACGGGGTTTCATCGTGTTAGCCAGGATGATCTTGATCTCTTACCTCATGATCCGCCTACCTCGGCCTCCCAAAGTGCTGGGATTAGAGATGTGAGCCAGCATGCCCGGCCCCAATAGAACATTTAATGAAAGAAGTTGTATGAGTTTTCTGCTGCTGCATATAAATTACCACAAACTAAGTGGCTTAAAATAGACTCACGTACTATGTGCTATCTCACAGTTTCTGTGGATCAGGAATCCAGTCACAATTTAGCCGGGTCCACTGCTCATGGTCTCACCAGTTTGCAATCCAGATGTTGGGTGGGGCTGTGGTCTCATCAGAGGCCTGACTGGGGAAAAAGTTCAGCCAAGTACTTTCAGCTTGTTTGCAGAATTTCTCTCTTATAGTTATGAGGCTGGCATCCCTATTTTCTTGCTGGTGAGGGGCTTTCTTAACGTCCTAAAGTTCACTATGGTGGTTAAATGTATGTGTCAACTTGACTGGGGCATCAGATGCCCAGACATTTGGCCAAGCATTCTTCTGGGTGTGTCTATGAGGGTGTTTTTGGATGAGATTGACATTTGAATCAGTAGACTGAGTAAAGCAGATGCTCTCCCTAATGTGGGTGGGCCTCATCCAAACAGCTGAAGACATAAATTAAAAAAGGCTGATATGAGCCTATACATATATATATGTAATATATGTATACCCACAATATATGTGGTATATATGTATATATAATATATATACTATATATTATGTGTATAGTATACATATGTATATTGTGTGTATATGTGTGTGTATTTTTTTTCAACCTCAGGAAATTCACAACATGCTGCTTTTTCAAGGCCAGCAGAGCCTCATACACAATCTAATCAAGAGTTGTATCACCTTTGCCATATTTTAATAGTTATAAGCAAGTCATAGGTTCTACCTGTACTTAAGGAGAGTGAGTTACACATGGGCTTTAATAGGGAATGCCTGCCACAGGACTATTTATGAAGGTTTAGCAGAGATGAGAGAAACCAATAAGGGATAGAAAAGTCCTAGGCTACAGGAAGCTACAGCAAGCTAGACAAGAAGTGGAAAAAAGAGAAACAGTTACAGAGCTGGGTAAGATTTCGTGCCCTAGGAGAGAGCTACCACAATGGGACCCATGACGTTCATCAAGGAATGCAGCCACTACCAACCCGTGGCCTGGCAGAAGAGCTGGGAAATAAGCACCAGAGCTTCTCTTTCTTCCAGTTCTTTGTTTGACTCTTCTACCAGCAAATCTATCAGAAAAGCAGAGGACAAGGAAAACTGATGGCTGCAATCTACAGGAGTCGGGCAGGGACAAGGGGACATGGATCTGGAGGGGGCAGATTACAGCTCTTCCAAATAGCTAGCTTTTGACTTTCTCACATCTCAAGGAAAACAGCAGATGGGCTATGTACAAATGATAAATTGAAAATGTATCTATATCAGCAACATAAAAATGGCCAGAGGGTCTGCAGCCAGATTCAGAGGACCACTAAGGTTACTCAAAATCACCATGTGAGGAGCCAACACAGCTGGGCTGGCCTCAGGGGTAAGCTGATCTCAGGGAGCACTTATGCTTACCCGACGCATAAGAAGGAAATGCAGCAGCCTATTTTACTCTAACCAAGTTATGCAGTTGGAGAAATGTGCTTTAGGGAAAAGATGAAACCGCTCCACCCAACACCGAGAGCAGGTGACACCTGGTAGTCCTTCACATTTGAATTTCCAGCTTAGCGTCTGTTTTTAAATGAATTATGAGCTTGCTCCCACTGAGACAGGTCTGCTATGGAAACAGAGGCATGCTCCCATCTGTGGAAAGGCAATATTTTAAAGACTAGCCTTTCACTAAGCAAATTTCTTAATAGTAGAGCCATTTGACTACTAGGTCGGCTTCCCCAGACAGCTGCTCGACTACATCAATAGCATCAAGGAGCGGTGCCTTTAAAAAGCAGGAGCATATTGGATCTGGAACAGCTAAGGGATCTTTAAGGAGAGAAATGCAAAGGAATTCAGACACATCATTCTTTGGCATGTTTGTGGCTGTTTTTGTTTCATTTCCAGCATATAAAAGAATAAGTTATGATGATCCCAAAGTGACATTCTAATTAGTATTGTTCTTAAATAGTAAATTCATAGAATTTAAGTATGTCTTGTACGAATAATGTCAAAAATTCTAGAAATGCAAAAAGCAAGAAATAATTCTAGAGAAAAGGACATGGAGAGGAGTCTACTGCTAATAAAATTTAAGCAAATTCTTTGGTTCATACAAGAGGCTTCTTTATTCACATCACTTTCCCCATGGTCCAGCACTCAGTGTGATATTGCTGCACAATCAAAAAGTTGTTATACGAGCTCAGGTCAAACTAATTGCAAAAAACTCACTAGCTGTATGTGATACTATGACAGACTTTCTACAGTAACTTTACTTGTTCCCTATAAATAGAATATTAATTGATGATGAAGAAAATAAAGCAGCAACCATACCAGAGCGGGAATGGTAGTATAGTCTTAAACTTTTATTAACAATTGTTTCATTACAATGACCATGGAAGGCTCACCTGAGTACCAAATTCACTTATGACTAGAGCTACTGGAGGCAGAAACCACATGAACTCATAATGATGAGATAGTTCAAAGTCTTTGTGTAAAACACGTAGCCTGGAACACCACTAGAAGCAATGCTTAACTGTCTTTCTGGTCTAGAAATACATACTCACATACTTAAAGGTGGGAATCTTTAGGAGCTGGGTATAAAGGAATATTTTATAAGCCACTTTTCTAACTTTTTGCATTCTTTATGTTAAGGGTTACTTTATTATGAGAGTAAAATTCATTTTAAAAAATGGAACTAGGATAAAGTAGATAAAGTGTAACCAGGAAATTTGTTTTACATCAACAAAGTGTAGTGGAGACTTTCATATTTTTTGAAGAGGAGAGTGAATAGTTGGTATTAGAGGAAGAAGTTTGTTTTATTTATTTTATTCAAGAGACACTTGAAAAACTTCTTACTAATTCACTTTGTATTGAAGAGCCAGTGTGTGGTTACCTAATGCATTGTTAAGTGAAATTTGGTAGTCATCCATTTAAGTTGATCACAAACCAAAACATTTTAGAAAATATCACATTGGACATGAATTTTCTAGAGTAAAATTTGTATTCTTCAATCAATTAGTTTTTGGTCAATTTCCCCTTAGTAGTCAAATTCTACAATATATTCACTTTACATTGGAGAAGACAGAAACATAACACATTTCATGGATTTAAAACATTACCCTTCTAGGGGATGGAGGCAGCAAACCATATTGCCATGTGTGTATCTATGCAGTAATCCTGCATGTTCTGCACATGTACCCCAGAACCTAAAGTGCAATAAAATACATATATTTAAAAAAATTACCTTTCAATGCCTTTTCTACATAGGTAACGCACATAATATATAACCCAGACTTAACACAGAGCAGTTAGCCCCTTCCTAACTCCGTTCTCTTTATTGTCCCAGAGTTCACTCACACCACTCCCTGAACATTCGTGATCAGCTTATGGAACTGAGTGCTCCAGGTTGCTTCCATAGACCCCCAGCTCCGTGTCTTTGCGCCTGAGATTTCTTCAATTTGAAATGCCCTTCTCTTTTTCTCAGTCACGTAAACTCTTTCTCATCTTGAAGTGTAAGCATATCCTCCTCTGTAAAGCTTTCCTCGTCACACCAGGCAAAAGTGAGTCATTCTTTCTGAGATACGGTAACACTTTGTAAACATCATACCATTATCTAAACTACATTGAAATTGTTTTTTCACTTGCCCAACTCCACCACTAAATTGTGAGCTAGCTTATTCTTTTTTATACCTACCCCATTATTAGCATGGTGGCACACAATAATCTTTAATAATCTTTGTTTAATGAATGAATGATTATATTAAAGACTGAATTTTCGAGTTGGCCTATTGAGAATCAATAGTTTGTTTTATATACACAGGAAAGAATAATGAATTCAAAGGTGTACGTATCAGTCATTTGTAATTAGGACAATATTAAGAACAAACAACAGGGACTAGTGCTTCCTTGATCCCAGCATACGTGCCAATTCCTAATCTCCTGCATTTGCATGTATACAGGCATGGCCTTCCTTTTTCTAGACGTCTCTGCTAAACATTAAGTACATTAACAGGCATGGTAGAGGCAGATAAGATTAACAGAGAGAGGAACAGAAGTTCATAGGTTCATTCCGGTAGGAAATACCATAAAAAGAATCCAGACCCCACTGCCAACCTCACATTCAGCAGGATAATTGAATCTTCACGATCCTGTTTTGGAACCACACGGAATCAACACAAAGTTTGATGTACCATTTTTCCTACGCCAGTAGAGGGCAGCACACACTTCATTAACCAGCGAAGCACGGTTGTGCTAGTCACACTTCAGCAGCCGGAGCTTGGAATAAGTGTTCTGGCAACAGAGATTCCAGGATTCTTCCACTTCAACCAAAAGTCTCCTCAAAAATGCTTATTCTTTTAAAAATTTTGTGTTAGCATCATTTCACCAGCTTCCAGCACAGATTTCCAACTGTGATTAGATATTCGCCTTGAGGGATAGTGCAGCAGAGTGGAAAGACCACATAGGCTTTAGGGCCAGAAAGAATAGGTTTGTACATCTAGAATATACCACTACTAGCTGTGTGCCTTGGTCAAGTTACTTCATCTTTCCAATCCTCCTTGTTCTTATTTTTAAAACATAGACACTAAGATCTACCTCATGGGGTTAATATAAGATCAAATGAGAACATTTGCATCCGTTTGATGCTTTATTACTGTCTCGCCCCTTGTCTGTTTCTTTCCATGTGGGGCAAACAATATCTACAAATGTCTATCATGCATATTTTGCCTTGCAACATGTCACGGCAGAACCAAAGAGTGTCTATCCAGAACCATCCTTGAATCAATTTGCCAAGTGAGCCTGCTGTTTCTGCCTGGGGCTCACACTGGAAGCAGGCAGAAGACCACTCACTCCAGAGGCAGAGGCGAGGAAGGGCCTGGCCCTGTAACAATCTCCCAGAGCCTCTACATGTGTCTAGGGTAGTAGCTGGTGGCCTGGGGAAAGGTGAGTCAGAGGAGTGGCTGGGGTTCCTCAGAGCTCAGGAGGAACCCTAAAATGAGAAATAAGATAAATTCATGTGACGGCCTGTCCTGGGCCAATTTGAGATACCCATGATGTGTCAAATCTGGAATTTGAAGGTGTCTTAGTTCCTTCAGGTTTAGATAACAGTGTTATATGCCATAAATTGGGGGGGCTTATAAACAACAGAAATTTATTTCTCATGGTTGTAGAGACTGGGAAGTCCAAGATCAAGGTGCTGACAGATACAGTACCTATTAAGGACCTACTCTTCTGATGCATACATAGCCATCTTTTTTGCTGTAGAGGGACAAGGGAATTCTCTGGTACTAATTTCATTCATGAGGGCTCTGTCCTCATAATCTAAACACTTCTTAAAGGCCCTACCTCCAAATACCATCACGATGCAAATTAGGTTTCAACATATGAATTTTGTGGGGACACAAACCCTCAGCGTATAGCAGAAGATGAGCTAATAATCAAAGGAGTGGTGAGAAATAATCCAGGAGCACTAATGACAGTCTGGGAGGCCCAGCAAAGAGCAGTTCTGGGTACAAGGTGTGGAGGGTTTAGACAACTGCGCAAAGAGAGGCCTCAGCATTGAATGAACAAGGAGAAGTTACTGAGGGCCTTGGGGTTTCTGCAATTAAACTTATAGTTTAATTATAGAAACTAGGCAAAGAAATAGCCGTCTATAGGCCAGGTGTGGTGGTTCAAGCCTATAATCCCAGCATTTTGGGAGGTTGAGGCAGGCAGATTGCTTGAGCCCAGGAATCTGAGACCACCCTGGAAATCATGGTGAAACCCCATCTCTGCAAACAAACAAAGAAACAAAAAAATACAGAAATTAGCCAGGTATGGTGACATGCGCCTGTAGTTCCAGCTACTGGGGAGGCTGAGGTGGGAGAATCCCTTGAGCCCAGGAGGTCAAAGCTGCAGTAAGCCAAGATCACACCACTGCACTCAAAGCATGGGTGACAGAATGAGACCCTATCTCAAAAAAAGAAAAGTGAAAGAAAGAAAGGAAAAAGGAAAAGAAATAATAGAGAAATAGCAGTTTATTACTGCACTATTTTTCCTATCTCTTCAACTTAACTTCCTTAAGCTTAACAATGGACGATACCTGTTACTTTATTTCCTTGAACTTGTTTCTTCGTCTAAACTTCAGAGATATCTTGTGAAGATGAGATAAGATAGCCCTGCTGCAGTTTGAGGACCTGGTAGGAACCAAAGAGTTAGAAGTCTCACCTTTCACATATCCATACGTCTATATCTATATTTACATCACTCACAATGCTTTTTGATGTCATTTATTGTACTATATTTTCCACTTTTAAAAAAGAATATTTGATCACTAGATTTAACAAAATATTTTATAGACATGAAATCAAATATTAATAAAAGTATACTCTAATTTCTCAATCTGGCACAAGTCACATAGATTTTATTACTAAAAATGTTTTGGTTTATGTGGTTTTTGAGTTAGAGTCCAACTTTATTTCTAGTGCTTCAATACAGATATGCCTAGAATTGGGAATTTGTCTTTTAATATGAAAAATTGATACCATATGAATAGATAATTGTGATAACAGACTTTCTAGAATAAGTTCTACTTGGTGAAGATGCATAACTCTTAATGTACTGGTGTGAATTCTGCTTGTTTTTATTTTATTTAACGTTTGCGCATGCATAGTCAAAATTGAGATTGCTTAGGTGTTTCTCTTTTTGTGTGCCATCTTCGTCCAAGTTTGGAATCAGTGTTATACTTGACCATGAAATAACAGAGTTTTTCAAGAAAATAGTTCCCGAACTTACATTGTGAATATGTAGATGGAGGGGAGGAAATGATTCTGGGTGAGGGACATTTAGGTAGTGATGGGAAATAGCACAAAACCCATAGACTGTTTTACCTATGCAGCAAATTCCAGGAGTGATATGAGTAAGTAGTTCATGTAAATATCACCTGGCAATATCCTGCTGTGGAGAGGGAATGGTTGAAAACCATGGGTTCAGTTAATATGTCAGGTTCATTCCACTCTAGTTGTACTAAGAACCAATTCTCAGCTGTAAAGTCCCCACATCTCAGACAGTGCATGACCATCACTAGCATTTGTGAGAGTGAGTGAGAGCGAGGCAAACACTGTTCTAGTGATCTCTGTGGGGTCAGCTGGCAGGTACATGTTGATCAGAGGCCATGATCAAATAGTGATATTGATTTGGTCGTTAAGTTCCTTTTGGTTTTCCAGTCCACCTCATTTAAACCTCTTCTCTTTTTTGGGTCTTTAATTGTCCCTGTGGAGTCACCGCCCTTGATTTATGTTTAATTACAGGGCCGAGCGCAGTGGCTCCAGCACTTTAGGAGGCCGAGGGGGTGGATCACTTGAGATCAGGAGTTTGAGACCATCCTGAACAACATGGTGAAACCCCATCTCTACGAAAAATACAAAATTAACCGGGCATGGTGGCGCATGCCTGTAATCTCAGCTACTTGTGAGACTGAGGCAGGAGAATCTCTTAAAGATGGAAGGAGGAGGTTGCAGTGAGCCGAGATCACACCACCGCACTTTAACATAGGCAACAAGAGCAAAAAAAAAAAAAAATGTTTAATTACTATTAACTGTTCTTTGTGAACAAAATATGAGGTAAAATGCCATGTGCTGCCCTCTGCAGGTTGTTGAAATAACAGGTCACTGTCAGTCATTCTGAGTAGTTTTGTCAGAAATTGTGATGTGCTCCCTATGTTTTGTTTTGCTTTTTATCTTGCTTACATAGTTCTATATGCACAATGTCAGCATTTTGTCCATTCAATAAGTGTTTATTGTTCCTAGTAGGTACCAAGTACTCAAGTAGGTCTAAGGAAAGCATCGACAAATGAAAATAGATAAATTGTTAGCACTCACTGGAGCTTACATTCTAATGCTATATTTTGAACTTAACTGTGTAATGTTTCTAAGATGAAAAATACTATGAAGTAAGACAAGGAGATACAAAATGATGAGGACTGTTACTTACATGAAGTTGCCGTGAAAGACTTCTTTGATAAACTGATATTTGAGGATAGACTTGAAAGAAGTGAAGGAAAAATAATAAGGATATAAGAAAAAAGGTTTCTGAGTAGAAAGAAAAAGTATAAAGGCCTTAAGTCCTAATACGTTTGGCATGTTCCAGATACAGCAAGGAAGCCAGTGTGGTCAGAGCTGAGGGATGGAGGATGATAACAGATAA
Organism: Aotus nancymaae; assembly: GCF_030222135.1. NCBI lineage: Eukaryota > Metazoa > Chordata > Mammalia > Primates > Aotidae > Aotus > Aotus nancymaae. The sequence goes on along the minus strand of NW_026988432.1, from coordinate 49,094,054 downwards.
TCATGATCTGAGAGGCATAGAGGAGCAAGACCATAGAAGGCCTTTGGAGCATGGTGAGAATTTGGGGTTTACTGTCATATGAGAAGGGATTGGGGATCTTGAACAGATAAATGACATGTTCTCACTTATGTTAAAGTGTATCACTCTGGCCTTTATGTGAGAAAAGACCAAAGGTGACAAATATGGAAATAGAGAGACAAGTTAGCAGGCCACTGCAATGGGATAAATGGAAGAATAATTTGGCGTAGTTTAGCAAAATAGCAGCCAGTGGGGTTAGAAGTTGTCTTGTTCGGTATGAGATGTGGGCAAAGAAAAACTCAGGAAGACTACAGAGCAGGTTGAGCAGGTTAAATCGGAGGCAGAGCTCACATTTAAGCATGTAACTGGCCTTTAGGTATCTAAGTGAGATATTAATCAGATAATTGCACAAACAGGTCTGGAGTTCAGGAATAAGGTCGGGGCCAGAGTTATAAATTTGGGAATCATGAACTTACATAGGGGATGTATTGCAATGGGAATGGATGAAATCAACTAAGAAGTAAGAGAAGGAAGAGAAGACATGGAGGCTTGACCCCTCAGGCATTCAACTATTTGGAATCTGGAAGATAAATTGGAGCCAGTAGAGAATGCTGGGAAGGAAAACAGGAGAATCCAAAGAGAACAGTCGCTCAGAATCGAAGTGAAGAAAGTGTTTCAAAAACGGAGAGACTGGCTTTATTGAGTGATGCTAATCAAGTACGATGAGAATCAAAATAATTTTGAAATTACAACATAAAAATTGTGCTTGATGTTGCTTGATGTTGACAGAAGTTTTGGTGGATTGTTGGAAACAAAAAACTGATTAGAGTGAAATCAAGAGAGAATTGGAGTAGAGGAAATAGAAGTCTTGAATACAGGAAATTCTTTGAGCTTTGCTGAACAGGGAATGCAAAATAGAGTGCACCTCTTGAAGAACGAGGAACAAAGTCTCCTTTATTTAAAAAAATTGAGGTATTTTAACATGCTTCTATGGGAAAGGAAATTATCCATTAGGAAGAGAACAATTTTTGACAGGTGAGAGAAGGGGTGCTTGTGAGAGTGTTATCATTGGGTAGCCAAGAATGGAGGTACAGAGGTTCCCAGCAAAGGGACTGAGTAGTGAATGTAAAGTTCAATCCAACTAGAAAGATGGTGAGCTATGCGCACAAATGTAAGCAAGTGGATAGATATGGTGATAGAAGAGGACTAGCTTCTTGCTCCATTTTTCCAAGAAGTAAGAAGCAAGGTAGTCAGCTAAGATTGAAGAGCAAAGAGAAATTGGAAGTTTGGTAGGAGCTGGTCAGTATCAGAGGGGCGGTCTATGAAAGAAGCTTGGGTTTTGTTCCCAAGTCCAGTTATGTAGCAAGCCATGAAATTGACATACTTTTATAAACAACTGAAACAATGTATTCACTTTTTTACACTCAAGGATTCACCACTTATTTCTTAATGTACATTTATCGAGACTCTGTGATCGATCCTAGAAAAATGACAACTTTAAGTCATAGTCACCAAGCTCATTGAAAAGCCTATAATCCAGTAGGGGAGATAGATGAGGAAAAAAATTACCCTTCTCTTCATTTATGTAGGATACATGTCATCTTTTCCGTGACCATCCTTACGAGGTATCTTGAGACATTCTCCACTTCAAATATTCTGTTTTGTTCTATTAATAAGCACTATCGATTGTAATGCTACGTGTTTCTATTCTTGCTTCAGAAAATGTGATGCCCATCACAATTACTGAGGCATGTTCAAAATGCTGAGAGAACACAGAATAAGGAATGATTCATTCTAGCTAGAGAGTTAAAGATTCATTTAAGCAAAGTCTTGAAGAGTGAGTTCAAAAGATAACTCCATGCCATATACCAGAAAGAAAATGCATAAAATCCTAGAGGCATGAATCCGGACAGATATGCTAAGACTGACTTGCTAATGGAGACTCTTCAAATAAGTAGAAATCATTCACTGCGTTGTTTTTGCTTTTGTTTTTAAGCAGAAAAAAAATTAGCATAGTTCGATGTTGTCTTGGGTAGACCAGACAGATGGCCACGTGGGCGGTAGATGGAAGACAAGACCAGGGAGGTGTCAGATGTTAACAATTAAAAAGCTGATGAGGACCCGCAGTGGGACAGGGACAGTGGTGGTACAAGGAATGAATAGATTAAAGAGACTTTTTTTTTCAAAAGTGCAATTGACAAGGCTTGCTGAAAGGCTTATTAAGGGGGATAAAGGAGCATAGGGCATTCAAAGATTTCCCATCATTGTCTACATTTCCAGACTGGGTGGGAAGTGAAAGAGCTGACTGAGATAGAAATTATAGGAAATAGGATAAGTCTCTTTTCTGTTTGTTTGGTTTTCTTTTTTCTTTTTAGATATAATGAGGTTTGAATTTTAGCATTATGTTTGATTTGTAGATGTCTATTGAACAGAGGAAATAAGGAGAACGCTTAGGAGACAAGCAATGGAAATTATCATTGGGTAAGTGCCAACTAAAACCTTGGGGGATAATGAACTCACTGAATATTTATTTCTGAATGAGACAAGAAGACTGAAGGCTGACTTGGAGAGAGAATACTAGTATAATTAGGAGGCAAGTCAAGATGAGCCTGTGAAAGAACAAGATCAACTTGTCAAATTCTCCATGGAAGCTGGAAGCCAGGCTTCAGCTCAAGCCTGAAGCCATGTGTCAAACAACGGTGACTTGAGGGAGCACAGCTTCAGTTGGCACCATGCATGAAAGAGAAGGAACACTTAACAACAGGGGTGAGGATCACACAAGTGTCAAAATAAAAGGGGAGTAAAACACATTATGTATCCCAAGTTATAGGAATAATGTTTAGACGTATCAGTCCAAGGTAGGGAAGAAAATGGATGAGATCGGAGAGACTTTATACTCGAAGTCAAATAACTATCCTGCTCAGATCTAGCTTATATACCACAATAGCTGTTCCACTTGCAGGGAAATAAGATGGGAGAGGAGGTGGTAGAATGAAGACCAGTGATATGTAACTTAAAAGATTTTGGTCACTTTGTTAAGGATGATATATTCTAAAATATAAAATGTATCCTATCACCATATGAACAGATACTTCTTAAAAGAAGACATTTATGCAACCAACAAGCATATGAAAAAAAGTTCAGCATCACTGGTCATTAGAGAAATGCAAATCAAAACCACAATAAAATACCATCTCACGACAGTTAGAATGGCGATTATTAAAAAGTGGTGACTATTATTAAAGAAACAACAGGTGCTGGCGAGGATGTGGAGAAACAGGAACACTTTTACACTGTTGGTGGGAGTGTAAATTAGTTTAACCATTATGGAAGACAGTGTGGGGATTCCTCAAGAATCTAGAACCAGAAATATCATTTGACCCAGCAATCCCATTACTGGGTATATACCCAAAGTGTTATAAATCATTCTACTATTAAGACATATGCACACGTATGTTTATTGCAGCACTATTCACAATAGTAAAGAGTTGGAACCAACCCAAATGCTCCACAATGATAGACTGGATAAAGAAAATGTGGCACATATACACCATGGAATACTATACAGCCATAAAAAATGAGTTCATGTCCTTTTTTCAGGGACATGGATGAAGCTAGAAACCATCATTCTCAGCAAACTAACACAGGAACAGAAAACCAAACACCGCATGTTCTCACTCATAAGTGAGAGTTGAACAATGAGTACACATGGACACAGGGAAGGGAACATCACAGACGGGGGCCTGTCGGGGCGAGAGGGGTAAGGGGAGGGAGAGCATTAGCATAAATACCTAATGCATGTGGGGCTTAAAACCTAGAAGATGAGTTGATAGGTGCAGCAAACCACTATGGCACATGTATACCTATGTAACAAACATTTTTGTGTGTGTGTATGTGTGTGTGAAGAAATATTAGTTTTATTTATATGCATAGTCTGCACATGTATCCCAGAACATAAAGTAAAATAATAATAATAATAAAGTATTCTATCATCCTTAACCAAACTTCCTCTTGAAAATGTAGCAAACAACACCCAAATACACAGCTTTACCTAAATCCTTGTGCATTGTGTTGGTACAGGAAGGAAAGAGAAATACAAGAAGGAACATTGCTACTCCTCAGTTTCTCTTTCTAAATTGTTCTCTAAAAAGGCTCTATGCACAACTTTTAGGAAGAAACCATTTTGAATCTAATCATCTAAACTCATCGCATTGCTATTTTCTTCAAACTGCACAGTTTTAAAAAGATAAAAACAATAAGAATAACTTTGATGTAGCCCTTTTGCATATAAGTGATTTTTTTTACTGCACCATTTTATTCAACCTCCCAATAATCCTACAGAATTGATATTATTATTATCATTATAAAGATGTAAGCAAAGCTTCAGGATGGGTTAATACATTTATCTTCAGGTTATCTGGTTAGGAAGAGGCAGTGCCAAAGTTAATAGAATCCAGGTGATGTGACCTCTACGCTCTTTGCACTATATTAATTTGTTTGTTCAACAAATAATGCCTGGACCCATAGAGGCTTTCTTTAATTTCACAAGAAGTAAATTGCTGTATTAACTGAGCTATTTCCCCGAAATGTGACAAATCAAAGCTGAGAAAGACCATGTCATTTTGTATGGGTTAGTGTTCAACATTTAAGTAAAATAAGAAGCTTTTATTATTTCATATTATAAAGTATATAACAAATACACAATAAAAGCATTAAAAAAAAATAAAGTAGCATTTTAAATACTACAGGAAATTCCCTCTAAAATTCTATTCGAGTGGCTGTGTGCTGCAAGCAATGAATGTCATCAAGTTTTAAATAGTTGGACACTGGTGAAATGCATGAAAGGAATGTATGAAAGATTTTGAGGATTTTATGACCATTTAAAAGGATCCTAGATAAAACTATTAAATAATTAGTTGAGAGCCACAGAGAAACATGGACTAATAGAACAAAATTTGTAAATGTCTGCAGATTATCTATTTAAAGTAAAACACATTGTACTGTTTTTCTTAAAATATTTAAGGGATGTTTTAGGAGTATTTTGACAAGATTTTAGCATTTTAATTTTTATGCAGACTTAGAATGTAACATTTGGGAAAAGTTATATACTGATACTGTTAACATTTTCAAACCAGAGTTTTAAAAACTGGGATTGAAGGAGACACGGGATACTGAAGACATCGAATGATTTGTGAGAGAATAAAAAAATAGAAAAAATGAAAAACATGATAAACAAATCCCACAAAACCATTGCGGAGTCCTTGTGTCAAATAGCTCATTGTTAAGGCGAGAGACTTTTTTTTTTTTTTTTAACTTTAAGTTCTGGGATATGTGTGCAGAACGTGCAGGTTTGTTACATAGGTATACATGTGCCATCATGGTTTGCTGCACCTATCAACCTGTCATCTAGATTTTCAGCCCCACATGCATTAGGTATTTGTCCTAATGAAGGAGAGGGACTCCTATGAGCCCCTTCCTCATTACTTTACTTCTAAGCAGCAGGAACTCAAATCTGCTTTCCACTTTATTTCCACTGTATGAACCATGTTTTCTGTCAATGCAGATATCTACGTCCTTATGGTTGTTACTGGATTAACCTTTGAATTCTGTAAAACTACTGAAGAGAAGGAAAAATAATTTTTTTCTGTCAACTCTGTTAAAAGAAAAACCTTAGTTGAATTAAATTTAAGAGTTTAGTTGAGCAAAGAACAATTCGCCAACCGGGCAGCCTCCCAAGCCAGAGTAGGCCCAGAGGCTCCAGGGCGGCCAGGTAGTGGAAGAAGATTTCTGGACAGAAAAAGGGAAGCGACCTGCAGAAAACATAAGTGAGGTCCGTACAGAAACAGCGAATTGGTGACAGCTTGGCATCTGCCTTGCTTGAATACGGTTTGAATGGTTGGCCACCTTCAACTGGCCAAAACTTAGTAATTGGCACAAAAGTAGGCTATAGTCTGTTTACTACTCCATTTGGGTTACAGTTCACAATGCAGAGAAACCTTCAGGCCAAACTTAAAATATGTAAGTGAGACAGCCAAGTAAAAAGAGGTCCCTGGAGAACCTCCCACGGGGAAGAGTGTGCACTGCGATGGAGCCGCAGGATGTTTGCGCCCTCTGCAGTGATGAGGAGCCTGGCCTCTCCTGCTCCAGAGTGGTAACCTGGGACTCAGTCTGTAAGATGAGGGCCTGCAAACAGAAACAACAGGAACCTCTCACTTTACGGAGGTTTTTTTTCCTTTTCACCCAATAAATTCCACCCTTCTATGTCCGCAAGCCTGATCTTTCCTGGTAGTGTGACAAGAACCCCGTTTTTAGCTCAACTAAGGAGAAAGTCCTACAATGTAAGGAGGCAGCTTTAGGCTAAACTTGATTTAACAACTCTCATGAGTTCCTAGTTGAAAGAGAGCTCTGCAATAAAAGAGAGATTAACAGGAGAAAAAAACACAGGAGTTTACTGATATGTTTATTTCATATATATGTAAAAGATACCCAGGGAATGAGTCATTCTCAAAGAGGTGGCTTTGAATTTCAGCTTATATAACATCTCTGACAAAGAAGAGTAAGTTTTTAGAGAAGTGATAGGACAAAGAAAAAGGAATTCGAGTCTCCAGGGACAGCAGATTGCGGGAAAGCAAACACAGGGCAGATAAAGGCTAGTGAGAAAAGCTTGTTAATGAAGATTACTCTGGTGCCATCTCCCGGCTGACAAGTGTCTAAAGCTGTTTTCAGCAGTTAACCTTTGTTCTCCCTAGTAGAGAGGGGAGGCAGGATGCTTTTTCTCTTTGTAAATTTATGTCCTGCTTTTAGGCAAATAGAGGGAGAATGGAGAGTTTTCCTGAGCCTGCTTCTCAATTGCCTTCAGATCAAAACAATTATTATGCCAAAGAGGCATATATTGGGGTGGCATATTCCAGTCTCCCATACTACCATTTTCTTTATACTAGGGGTTTCAACTTGGGCTGGCATTTGAATAGATTTGGAAAGCTGTGTATTTATTTCATGCATACATTTTGCCTGGGGAATTTTTCCATATATGAAAAGGGATTGTTTTAGTCTCAAGCTACTTTCCATATATGGAAAAGTAATTAAGGCATTTGTTGATGTTGGTGGTGGTGTTTTCCTTACTGGATATCTAATTACTATTTTCATAAGGTGAAACAAGGCAGCTCTGAACTATACCAGAATAAAGCACCTCTGAAAGTCCAGACTTTATTCTTTCACTATTCTCATTGGCTTAAACGGTGGCCAAGGGCAATCCAGACAGAACTTCTGTCAGCCACAGTACCGACACCATGATACCTGGATAAATGGCATGATGAGCCACACTTGGTCATTACACTTCCTGCCAAGAGTTGTGACAAATCATAGACTTCAAAAGGCCATCATGGGGGAAAAATGAGTTCTTTAGGAAAGAATAGTATTTGTCTTCCTCAAGTATAACTCATCATTAAGAACAAGTGTCTGGAAAAGAAAACAGTTCTTGAATTGACATTGTAACTTTGTCCCTTTTATTAACATCAGAACAGAATTATTTTTAAGGAAAATCTGCATGCTCTTATTAGTTCTCTTGATCACTGCCAATCTATAATTAGTGAAGTAGCAGCTTGTATAAAAGATTTTAGAAATGCATAATGCAAACAGGAAACTCTTGAAAGGCAATCGATGTCTTCAAAAATTTTAAGATACATTTTTAAGTTATGTTAGCCAAAAATATTTTTATAATATCTATAAAGAAGTCCTAAGTAGATGTGAATAAAAGGAGAAAATGCAAATATTTGGCTTACTTGTTAAAATATTCTACACAAAAGATGTTGATTATCAAGCAAGTTTTAAATAATAATTGTACTTATTACCTAAAAGGGTATATCTCATCTGATTATGTGTTTTTCCAACAAAAACAAAATCAAAGCAAAGTAAAATCAAAGCAAACCATAGTCAACATATTTCAAACTATTAAATGGAATGCTTGCCTGCTTTATGACAAATATTGACTCAGATTCTTTCTCAATTCTAGCCAAAAATCACCTTGTAGCTCTCAAATGGAGGACTTGCTGTCTAATGTTAACTTTTTTTTAATGGCAGTAATTTGCTTCTTTAACAATAAGATCAGGTACAAATTGACATATAGAGTACTTAGCCTTTAGATGAGTTTTCTTTTTTCCTGGAACAATCAATTTCATTTTACATATATTACCTCATTGATCTTTAACATTGTTCAAGGATGGTATTATCTACATTTTGCAGGTAAGCCCCGAGAAAACAAAAAAAACAAAACCCTCGACTCCATCTTAAGATTCACTGCTACTGTGTGTCAGTTATGTGTTAATAGCTTGAGCAAAATATGAAATTTGCACCCCTTATATCCCTAAAGAGATTATTCTGCATTGGCTGCCGCCAGAGATAGTAAGACCCATTCATCAATTTCCATTTGTTGTTCTAATTTTGTTGTCCTCAGAACGCCACATGTAAACAGCATCAGCTATGTTTTACCTGAAAGTAAAACTCAAGGTAACTTTGGTCTTTTGACTGGGTATGTAGAGCTTCATGCTGAAAAGAAAGTCTGGTTGATTGATAAAACCTCTAGATGTTTCATTTTTTAGTAAAAGCTAATCTTTAGAAAGATTTCTCAGTGAAGGTAACAGCTTGCCTTGACAACTTGGTGAGCATCGTATCATCATTTCACACAAAATATATGGCAGGCATTAATTTTCAGTGTCAGATCAATTCATTGACCACAACTATCAAGAGCACAGAGAGACTGGACAATTAATTCCTTTTTGACATGAAATTACTATATAATAGAACTGCAGCCTTCACTCTTTCTCCAACCAATTGTCTAATACTGTGCTTTCAGAGGTCATTGAAAGCACAATGCATAAAACCTTTGACCAAAACTCTTTTCATGTTTCTACTATACTTGTTTGTTGACTGGTTTGTATCAAATCATTGTTTTCTTTTAAATTGCTCTCCCTTCTTTCCCAAAGTGTTATTTCCAGAGTAGAAACACCAGAAAAGCATGAATTTAACATTCCTCACCTCCTCCTCTGCAATTCGGTAGATTTTTCTTTTACATGAGTGTCTGCATTGCTTGTACACAATACCTAAACTGATTTTATACACATACACGCGCACACCACATATTCTTGAAATATATAAATTCTTGAAATGTGTGTGTGAGTGTGGGGGTGTATGTGTATATGTGTGTGTGTGTGTGTGTGTGTGTGTGTGTATTTGGTTTTGGCTGGTTCCTGTCAGAAGTGGTCAGCCTCCTAAGGCTTGGAGTTTGGTATCCTAAAGCTTATCCCTAAGATGAATTTGACCTCTGAGAATTCAGCTTTAAGATATCAAAGCTATTTTATTTCAGAGGTGTCACTGAAGAGTCAGATGAGGTTATTGAATGGCCTTTACCACATCACCCACCTCTATATATCTAGCTTAATGCCTGCCATGCAGTGGCCATTCAATGAACACTTGTTAAGTGAATGAATGAGTTCCTTTTAAAGACATTGTGGCAATGTCTAATTTACATGAATTGATTTCAGCAAGTTGTGAGCAGATAGTATTTGTCAATGTTAGTCATGTTCGCTTCCAGTTAACAAAAGTGGTTTTTATATGTCCCTGGGAGTGTTGAGGAAGCAGGCACTCTATGCTGTGGGATCTGGGTGGCATGAAGGATGAAACAGGCATACATGAGAGGCAGCCTGGCATAGGGGTTACAAATGTGGGCTCCAGGGTGAAAGTGCCCCGGTTTGAAAATTGATTCTGCTCGGGACTAGCTCTGGGACCTTGGACAAATTATTTACACTCTCTGTTTAATGGAGATAATAATAATAGTATCAACTTCGTAGGCTTAAAATGAGAACATCAGGTGAGTTAAAGTAACTAAAACAGTTCCTGACACAAAGTAAGTTTGTGGACCAGAAAAGGCAATGAGAGTACTTCTAATGTTGGTCTCCAGTTACAAAAACACCTCTTCTTCATTAAATTTTACTTTTAAAAAATAATGCTCCTCTTTTCTCACCCAACTCATTGGGCTTAAACGCAAATATTGAAATAAATGATTTTCAAGCATATTTAGCCTCCTAGCTTATCTTAGCAATAAATGCAGATCAGTTTCCCACTATTACAAACACTTCTCCTGGGAAATCCTTCTCATGACCCAGCAGGATGTCTACACACACAGGAGTACTCAAATGCCTGATGGGAATCCTGAAGTCTCTACAATCACACAATCATACTAATAATAGCAAGATTGTTTGAATGCTTATCATGTGGCAGACACTGTGCTAAATGCTTTGTGTGTATGACACCACTGCATACCCTGTACAAGACTAAGGAGTATAGCCCCATAGGTCCCAGTGAAGTCCTGGTGTCCTGGGCCACCTGACCACTCTGTCCATAGCAAAAAGTCTGGAGAGTCGGGAGGCAAACTGTCTTCAAACAGCCCACATGAAGCTGGTGATAATTCCAGGTTTCCTGCGAGTCCCATGAGTTCCATTGTAGGCCTCTCAATGGGGCTCTGTGACCCTCAGTGCCCAGGACCTCCTCCCTTTGAATCCCAATGTTCTTAAACTCACATTGAGCCTTCTTTTCTGAACTAACCTTCAGCCTCAATTATCTGATTGATACTTCAACCACCCTTGGTCTGAGTTCATTACCCACTGAGCTTCTAGAATTATCTCCTAGAAATAAAAGATACCACTCATAGCCCATGATTAAGGAAGTTACTGATCCATACAGAGAGCATTTGGGCTAGAATTCAAATTCACAATATTTAACTCAAACTGGTAGGTTTAATAGCCTTGTACAGGTCTCTCAAAAACTATCTTCCTTATCGCCTAATTGCCACAGTGACAAATATTTTGCCATTTAAAATTTAATCCTTTGAGTCTTAAAGGTGTTCTATCTTTTCTACCTAAAAGACTGTTAAGAGTTTCAAGAAAATTTGCAGATTCCCCATATACTATCTGCATCATCTCCAGTACCATTTATGTAGATCACCAATTATGTAAGTGTGAGACTCTAGTACCTTATTACATTTAATCTCTTATGTTGAATCTTCAGATTAAATCTGCAGACCGCACTTACTATAACAATCTCAAGAGGAAGAAACAAAGGTTTAAAAAGGTCACATAGCTTTTGGGCAGCTAAGAAGTAGATTTGAGTGACCCAATAACTATCTATTGTGTTTCCATATTACCCGCTCAAATTTGGTTGACGAAATTTCTGATTTTAAATTAAAAGTTTAAATTTGTCCAAATAAGCTTTTGTACTCACTTTTTCTCTCTCTACCTAGTTTCAATTCTGCATAAACATGGACCCTGCTCACCAGTAATTTCAAAGAGTTTTTAAATGTCAGGAGTTGAGCTGAGATTTCATGACTCTCCAGTCTCTCTACAGGTCATTAGTCCAAAATACTTTTAAGGCCAACCCATAGCCCCCAGTGACTCCAAATGCCAATTAAACAGATGCCCACCCTTGGTAATATCTACTTAAAACCTAAAGAGTAAATCTTATAAGTAGCTCTGCAGATTTGACTATTGAAAGACTAATGGGTCCATATAAAATAATCTTCTTCCAACTTCTGGGCTTATGAAAGCCCTAAAAACAAATTAACTTTAATGTTTTTCCAAGGTTTGTTAACCTTGCTTGCTCAACAGCTGCTCTGCTTTCATAATGAAAGAGAAACGAAGCTGTAATGGCCCTAAGGTTGCCAAAATTTGGGGGTGAACAAGCATTCTGTGCTCTTCAGAACATTCTCTCTCCACGAAGTATGATTGTCAGATTCCAGAAGTCTCAGGACATTTACATCTCAGCAGTGATGAATGCCATAGATATACAGCAAGCAGGGCTGCAGTGAAATTTAATGTTCACTTTCGATGCTCCGGTTCTTATTAGAAAAGGTCACCGATTGTCCTACTCAGATGATTAATGCAGACTCTTGCCTCTTTATGGGATATTTCTGCAATATGTGCTGCCTAAGTGACTGTTTGTTCCTCATCTAAGACTCTACCAGTGTTTAATACTCAACATGAATTTAGATTGGTGGAAAAAATGCCGCCTTTCAGCTTCACGTTTTGTAGATTGCCCTGTTAAAAGAAAGCTTAAATCACAGGGTCCAAAGAAAGCTTAAAGCCCATTTCCATAAAATTTACCCCAGCAGTTTTCTTTAAATTTATGCTGATGATAGCGTAATTACTACAATAAACAAGCCCTTTTTCAGAGGCGCTTGGAAAATGCAAGCCAGAAGTATTTTCTTTCTGAAATTGATTAGTTAAATCCTATCAGACCAAAGTAGTAGCAGTAATCCCTTATTTCTTGTGTTAGAAAAATCAAAATTTCTTAAAATGTAAATCTTCTGTACCTTACCTGCAAATGAGTATAACATGGGCACGCAACACTGCTTGTGATATATTTTGAGGTTAAGAAACTTGTTTTAATTTGTCACTTCCTGAAAAACAATAACAGATTTTATATTCTCTCCCTATACCTATCCAAAGATCATTCCTTAGCGGAAGGAACTTTTCGGCATCAGCCATACCAATTTAAACACCTGGATTTCTATTGCTCTTGTGGTTGCTCTTCTTGCCTCTATTTCTGCTCTTACTTCTTATTTCCCCAAATTGGAGATTCCAGAAAGTACTAACTGCCTAAAGTCCATTTTTATATCATTCTTTCTTACATAACATTCATGCAGCTGTGCAAATCCATTACCAGGTTTCTACCGTTGCCCTGGAAAATTTCTGCAGAACCCTGGATTATAAATGGAGAAAGAATATTTTCTAGATGGAACTGATCTGGAATAATTTGCCCATCACTCGAATGGGTTTTTTCTCTGTGGCCTTTTTTTTCCTCAGCCTACTAATGCATTTGCTGTTGAAGTGCTACAAGTCTGCTCTATGTGAGTTACATTTCATAGCATTACCAAGTTCAATACCTATAGGCCAACTTGTTTTGGGTTCTGGCACTGATGTTGGTCACAAAGAGCTGATCAAATTGTCAACAGTCAATGTGAAAGAGTCGATTAGATAGATCCAGCCCAGAGGCAGAAGAAAATGTAGGCAATAAAATAAGATTTTTTTTTCTTTCATAAGCCAGTCCTGTTTGCAAAGGGGTTTAATCAGTTTGCTTTAAATTTCATTGCCTAAATTTGTGACTGGTCATAAGGAAGAAGCAAATCTGATGAGAAGATAAAAATAACAGGTACTAGAGAATACTTAAAATGTGTCCTTTTTGATCAAGTATATGATCAAATGTTAATTCTGAGGTTGGAAAATTTGATAATTATACATTCCTCATTTCTATTTAATTTTCCCTCTTCACAGACAATGTTAAATGGGCAGGCGATATCTGTAACTCTCTATTTTAAAAAAATTAATAGGTAATACATAAACATAATAAAACATTTAAATAATACAAAAAAGTACATAACGACAAGTCTGTAAAACTTTCTGTCCCCTCCTTTCCAGGCAACCACTCTTACAATTTTCCTGTGTATCTTCCTAGAAGTATTCAGTGCACTAATAAGCATATAAGAATATAGAAAGTTTCCATCATTTTTATACACCAGAATGATAGCATACCACGCAAAGCTGTACTTTACTTCTTAAAAAAATCTTCGCTATCATTCTATATCAGTTCCTATCAACCTGCACCACTTTTTAACAGCTGCATAGTATTACATTACATAGATGTTCCACAATTTAACCAGATCTTTACTGATATTTAGGTTGTTTCCAATATTTTGCTACTACAAACAAGGCTGCAACGTATATGTCTGCTGAGGATCAGAAACCAACATCCCAAAATCTGGTGCTTTGGCATGCTGAACCAAAGACATCCCCCCTCCTACTTCCTGTCTCTCAATCCTCTGTCTCTCCTAATGTTGTTCTCTGAATCTCCCTTATCTGCCTAAAGTCTGGACCTGCCAAAAAAGGAAACAAGTACCCCTGGTCCCTTCCGTAAAAAAAAAAAAAAGTGTCCTTTTGTTTAAAATATGCAAGTGATGTCAAAGCCTCCCAATTATGTGTATGATTTTAAGCATAACTTCAGAACTGAAATGGACATGTAAACAATTGTTTCATCTTTACCACAAAAATATCCGGATTAAAAATGAATGTTTAAGCATCCAAATTGGAAAGAAAAATGTAAAATTATCTTTTCTCAGATGACATTATCTTATGTGTAGAAAACTCTTAAAATATTGTCATAAAAACCTATAAGTACGAATAAATAAATTCAGCAAAGTTATAGGCTACAAAAGCAACACATAAAATACAATTGCGTTGCTATAAAGTAATAATGAAAAAATCCAAAAGGAAAATTAAGAAAACAATAGCATCATTGTTTACAATAGCATCAAAAGAATAAAACACTTATGAATAAACTTAACCAAGGAAACAAAAAACTTGTACACTGTTTACTTGCTAAAGTAATCATAATGTGGCACTGGCATAAACACAGATATAAAGACCAATGGAATAAAATAAAGAGTCTAGAAATAAACACACATATATATATAGTCAACTAATTTCTAACAAGGGTACCAAGACCATTCAATAGGGAAAGGACAGCCTTTTCAACAAATGGTATTGGGAAAACTGGATATACTTCATGCAAAAGAATGAAGTTGAACTCTTACCTTACGACATATACAAAAATGAACTCAAAATGGATCAAAGTCCTAAATGAAAAAACTGAAAGTCTCAAGAAAAAAAAAAAACAGCCAGGTGCGTTGGCTCATGCCTGTAATCCCAGCACTTTGGGAGGCCTAAGTGAGTGGATCATGAGGTCAGGAGATTGAGACTATCCTGGCCAACATGGTGAAACCCCGTCTCTACTAAAAATACAAAAATTAGCTCCGTGTGGTGGCATGTGCCTGTATTCCCAGCTACTCAGGAGGCTGAGGCATGAGAATCTCTTGAGGTTGCAGTGAGTCAAGATAGGGCCACTGCACTCCAGCCTGGCAACAGAGAGAGACTTCGTCTCAAAAAAAAAAAAAAATTAGGGGAAAGGATTTATAACACTGAATTTGGAAATAACCTCTTGAATATGACATGGAAACTTTGGATGCAAAAGAAAACATAGATTAATATTCTGATTGTATAAGCAATTCCTAAAAGTTCAATAACAACAAAAATGCAACCTATTTTAAAAATGAGGAAATGGGCCAGGTGCAGTGGCTCACACCTGTAATCCCAACACTTTGGAAGGCCAAGGCAGGAGGATCATAGAAGTTCAAAATCTGCCTGGGCAACATGGCAAAATCCCTTATCTACAAAAAATATACAAAAATTAACTGGATGTGGTGGGATATGCTTGTAGTCCCAGCTATTCAAGAAATTGAGGTAGGAAAATCACCTGAATCTGGAAAGTCAATGCTGCAGTGAGCCAAGATTGTGCCACCACACCCTAGCTTGGGCAATGGGAGTAAGATCCTGTCTAAAGAAAAAAAAGGAAAAAATGAGAAAATGATGAAGCACATGAGAAGATGTTCAACATCAGTAATCATTAGAGAAGTGCAAATCAAAACCACAGTGAGATATTACCTCACATTCATTAGGATGTTTTTGTTTTTCTGCTTTGTTTGTTTGTTTGTTTTTAAAGAAACTGACAAGTGTTGAAAAGAATATGGTGAAATCGGAAAGCTTATGTGTTGCTGTTAGGAATATAAAATGGTGAAGCCATCTTGGAAAACAGTTTGGTAGCTCCTCAAAAATTAAACATAGGGGTTATCATGGAACCCAGCAATTCTATCCCTGGGTATATACCCGAAAGAAATGAAAACTTAGGTTTACAGAAAACTTAGGTTTACAAAAACTTGTACATAAATATTCAAGTAACATTACTCATAATAGCCATAAAGTGGAAAAAACTCACATGTCCATCAACCAATTAATGGATACACAAAATGTGTTATATTCATCTAATGAAATATTATTCAGCTTTAAAAATAATAAAGTGCTGATATATGTTACAACATGGATGAACTTTGTAAACACTATCCTATGTGAAAGAAACCAAGAGCAAAAGGTTGTATATTATATAATTCCATGTATGTAAAAGATCCACAATAGGTAAATCCATGGACAAATCCAGAGACAAAATGTAGACTACCAGGAGCTAGAGAGAGTGGGGAATAAGGTTTGATTATTAATAGGTAGAGAATTTCTTTTTAAAGTGATGAAAATGTTCTATAATTAGATAGCGGTGATGATTGTAAACTGTTGCAGATGTAATAAAAACTACTTTAAAATTGTTTGCTTTGAGCTGCGCATGGTGGCTCACACCTGTAGTCCCAGCACTTTGGGAAGCTGAGGCAGGAGGATCTCTTGAGCTCAAGAGTTCCCAACCAGCCTGGGGAACATAGTGAGACCCTGTCTCTGCAAAAATTTTAAAAATTAGCCATACATGGTGGTGCACACATGTAGTCCCAACTACTGAGGAGGCTGAGGAAAGAGAATCACTTAAGCCCAGGAATTTGAGGCTGTAGTGAGCTATAATCGTGCTACTGTACTTCAACCCAGGAGTACAGTGTAAGACAGAGTGAGACTCTGTCCCTAAAGCAAAAAAAAGTATACATACATTATCAGGGTGAATTGTATGGCATGTGAATGATACTTTAATTTTTTTTAAGTTACAGAGCTTAATAAAACCCACATCTGGATATACTTGGCTCAGTCTAAAGAACATCCACTTGCCTGTTGTGTTGACTTCTGAGTTTCTTCTACCACACTCCCAAGAAGATAGGCAGAGTCCAGACTGGCTGGTAACCAGGGCTGCTGAAAGCAGTTAAGAACCCAGGTACCAAACTGGGAAAGTACCTTTACCCCATAATGGTGGATAGGCTGAAACCTTCACCTGCGATTTGCATTTATCCACAATATTATAGTACCAGAATTCCTCCCAGACCACCAGGCCCAGAAATTTGTATTCACCTTCTCATCTTTATTAGTCTTATTGGTACTTTGGTGAGGGGCTACATATAAGAAACCAAGTTAGTATAATAATGTATTTGGAAGTAACATGGCAGAAAGTTGACACTTCCAATTCTTACATTTTTATGCATGCTCTTGTCGAAGAGGTTGCCACTTGAGTCCTACTCAATTTATGAGGATAGAGCTCAGAAATTCACATTTTTAATAAGTATCCTTGGTGATTTGCTTTAAACATAGGTTTGACAATCATTGTTTATTTTTTCTTCTAACTTTATATTTTTTAAAAAATGCCAAACCTATGAGAAAAGTGAAAAATATATAGAACAATAGATTTCCATATGCTATGGTTTGAATATGTCCCATAAATTTCATGTGCTAGAAACTGAATTCCCAATGCGGCAGTATCAAAAGATGGGGCCTTTAAGAAGTGACTGGATCATGAGGGCAGTGCCCTCATGAATGGATTGATTCATCTACGGATTCATGGATTAAAAGGTTATTGCAGGAGTGGAACTGGTGGTCTTATAAGAAGAGGAAGAGACCTGGGCTAGCACACTTAATACTCAGCCCTACCATGGGCTGCCCTGGACCACCTTGGAACTCTTCAGAGACTTCCACCCGCAAGAAGGCTCTCACCAGATGTGACCCCTTGACCTTGGACTTCTCAGCCTCCATAACTGTAAAAAGACATTTCTTTTGGCCTGGCGCAGTGGCTCATGCCTATAATCCCAGCACTTTGGGAGGTTGAGGCAGGTGGATCACGAGGTCAAGAGATCAAGACCATCCTGGTCAACATGGTGAAATTCATCTCTACTAAAAATACAAAAATTAACTGGGCATGGTGGCACGCGCCTGTAGTCCCAGCTACTCGGGAGGCTGAGGCAGGAGAATTGCTTGAACCCAGGAGACAGAGGTTGCAGTGAGCAGAGATCGCACCATTGCACTCCAGCCTGGGTAACGGAGCGAAACTCCATCTCAAAAAAAAGACATTTCTTTTTAAATAACTTACCAGTTTCAAGTATTCTATTACAAGCAACAGAAAACAAACTACTATGTAAAGTTTATGTGTCTTAAATTAGATTCATTAATTGTTAACATGTTGCCACATTTTCTTTCTGTCTATTCTCTCTCTTTCATCAACTTGAGAATAAGTTGCAGTTGCCATGAAACTTCAGCTTCTATCACCTAAAAACAAAGACATCCTCCCTTATCACCATAATTCAATTGTTGCAGGATATTTAACATCAGTACTTGAATATCGTCAAATCAGAACCATATTTAGACTTCCCTAGCTGTCCCAATAATGTCCTTTATAGTTTTTTGGTTCTTTTGGAACTAGGATTCAGTCAAGAACCACACATTCCAATTAGTTGTCACATTTTTTTTTCTCCTTTAATCTGGAGCAACTCATTCATCTTTTTAATTTTCTTCATGTCATTGACATCTTTGGAGAATGTAGAATTATTGTTTCGAAGAATGTTTGTCAATTTGGATTTGCTTCATTATTTCCTGATGATTAGACTTAGGTTAAATGCCTTAACCAAGATAATCTGTAATCCTTTGTCCATTTTTAAAGTAGGTTTTATCACTTAGTTAACATAGTATCCACCAGATTTCTCTAGTGTAAAGGTACTTTCCCTGTTTGTAATGAATAAAATAATCTGATGGGTAATACTTTGGAACTGATCATTTATTCTTATTTGGAAAAATTTTTAACCAGCCTGTCTTCTACTATTAACTCAACAATAACAGACCTCTGTGTGATTTCTGTACTTATACTAGAAATCATCAAACCTTACTTACATCCTGGAATTTAATTGTCATACTTCTCTCTTAAACTTTCCTTTGTATCTTGAACATAGCTTCAAAGTTATTCGTCTTTAATTTCTTTTCTACATAACTAAGAATTAAGATACAGATATACACACCTATTTCTTAAACAATTTTATGCTTCTAAAAATTAGTGTTTGGTAGCAATGTTTTTCTAGTTCACAATTCTCTGAACACCTTAATTCATTAAGTGTGATAAACAACTAGCTGATAACATGCTTATCCTTGTGTTTTTAGTCCTCTTATACATAGAAAGGTCATTTTGTTCTTTCTCATAAATCCTATGGATGTTAAAAAATTTTATAGAAAGACTGATTCTTTTTTTAGTAAATGAAAAGATAATGCATTTTAAGCTATCTTTTAAGCATTGCTGAATTTCCATTGCTGCTTTAGAATGCAATGTCATACAGATTTAAATATACTAGTGAAAATAATGTGACAAATGCAATGTCTGGCATTGATTTTGAATGCACCTTGTCCCATCCCTTTTTCATATAGGTAGACATTTGACTATTTAATCTTACACATTCAGATAAGATTATCTATTTGGCTGTAATGGGTATGTTTTGTCATAACAAGACTGCAAATTTTTCACTTATTTCATTTAAACCTACCTTATCATGTCTCATACTGTGCCCAGTACCCTGAGAGACCTCGACTGTAAATGGAGTTCTATTATTTAAGCAGCATTGGGATTTATTTTCCCCCAGGAAGATACGTTAGCTTATAAAGCACCTGATTCTCCCTGTAGGTCCTTCCCATTTGGATGAGTGTCCCCTCTCTGTTACCTTGGTCTACTTAGTGAATGACAGGCTGGTGAATGGGATATGTATTAGCTCAGCCATTATCAGCCCTTGCCAAGCAGGAGCACAGGGCTGCCAGCCTCAGGAGCGCGCTGATGCAAGAGGGCACCACTTGGTGGTGATTAGCAGCATCCAGTGGTCTCACTTCCATACCATAAGCTACCACCCGTGTAGTTCTAGTTGCAGTGAATTCTAAAGAAACATCCCTAAGTAAGCCTTTGTGGGACTACGCTGCATTTCTTCTCTTCTTGGCAGTTTCAGGCAATTGTGAAGCTGTGAGATGCCTCTTCACTACCAGAAACTGGAGTGCTGAAGGGAAAAAGCAGCTGAGGAAACCCTGGACTGCTGGCTTTCTGCCAAAGTCCCTTAGCATTTTGCTGCTCCATTTAAGTGGCAGTTATAGATGATGTTCAATATGACAAATATTTATTAGTCGCGACCTATAAGCAAAACACAGTGTTAGGCACCGTTGGAGGTAATAAAATAAACACAGTCTCTCCCTTCAAGTAGATTGCAAGCCAGAAAGGAAATAGGATAATTTTTAAAAATAGCACTATTACATCTCAGATTGTGGTAAATGCTATGGAAGGGAAAAAAAGCATGAAAAAGCTATGAAAATTTAAAAAAGGAAGAGAAAATTACCCACTAAACTGACAGCCAGGAACTATCCCTCTAGGTGTTCTGAGGATATGAGATTCCCTGAGGATGCAAGGTGATAGAAAAGCCCCTGGTATTAAATGTGCTGAGAGAGTCAGGGCTCTGAAGAAGCAGGAAACACATCACGGTGGGAAGTGAGCCCCCACCACACGGGGCAGGTGTATTTTTGTAACTTTCCAAATCCAAATCAACAAGATTTAGATACACTCATGGATACATTTCATCATTCCATGTATTTTATTAAATACTAGAAACTGGAGCCTGGGAATATATCATTCCTTATGTTCTAGTAAATACTAGAAACTGGGCCAAAACCAGGGGGTGGAAAAGTTATCGACACAGTCTAGTTGAGCATGGCAGACAAAAAAATGCAGCAAGTTCATTGTAGATGTCTGTGTATGTAAGTGATACATGAGATCAAAGGAGGAGTACCTCACTCCTTTGGGGAGTTTCAAAGACAGAGTTTCAGAAAGAGACACACGTGGACTTAAAGCTAGCAAAGCAGTGTATCAGCCCGGAGAACGGTTTGAGCTAAAGTTTCAACTTCCCACGCACTGCACTCCGACGTCTCGAGACCCTGCAACACTCAGATGCCTGTCTTTAAGGAGAACTTGATTCTCTGTTGGGCACATTAATATTAATTATCTTCACTTCCCATTGCAACATTACTTGTGCATAAGAGTATAGTCCGCTGCTCAATTTAGAATGCAGTTATTTACCACAATCTAGATATATTAAATACTTATTCAAATTAAATCAGTCCTTGACTAAGTAATGTGCACTGTGATGGCCAGCTGGCCAGACTATTATGAATTTTATTTTAAATAAGGAAAGAACAGAACTATTTATGATCATTGGATTTTGTATGGCATTTGTTTAGAAATGAATTATGGGTTATTCGTAGAAGAAAAAGATCAGAGAGGTTTGAACCCTTAATAAACACTGTGGTAATGACCCAATTTTTAGTCTGATTTAACAACTGCAAAGACAGTCCCAGCTCTGCTCAAGATGCAGCTGAAGCTCATTTTAGATGATCAGTGAAGTGAGGGAGGTTGAACATTCTCAATGTAGCAGTTAAGTGATCTTGGCAGTACCAGAGAGAACCAAAGAGATTTGTTCTAGTTAAAAAAAATGAATATTTGGAAACACTTCTGTGGCACTCGGGAACATTTTTCTTATTTGCTAATGTGACTAAAAAATAAATTCATCACTTTTGCTCAAGTCTTTATGGAATATACTATTGAAAGGGGCTAGATGGGTTTCATAATGAGATTTATATTGCCAGAGTGACTGTGAGCACCTGTGCCTCTATTTGAATTGCTCCCTTGCCCAATCTCATGTGTGAAGTGGGGAACATGAAACCATCTTCTCTTCTTTGGGATTTTGTTCTATCAGTTCTTTCCTCTCTCTGGTGAATCTTCAGTCTCTTCCACTCTACTGGTTTCTTCTCAGCATGTATGCATCCTGATGTCTTTTATGCCTTTAAAATATAAAGGGTACTTTCGTTAGGCATATTTCTCCTGGCTGCTCTTTTATTGCTCTTCTTCCCTTCATAGCCATGATCCTTGAAAAACACTCAGTGTTCGCCACTTAAACTTCTCTATCTTGCCCTGGCTCTCCAATTCCCTCCTCAATGCTAAAACCAATGGACTCTTCCGGACCTCCTGTTATTGACCCCTTGGTCACACCTGACTGGTGACCACACCTTTCTTCTTAAATCTCCTTCTTTTACTTCTGAAATGTCATCCCCATTCTGAGCTGTTTCTGAAATCCCTGAGTATTGCTCCTATTTTTTACTGACTCCTTTTTTTTTCCATCTAAAATCTCAAATATTGCTGCTATTGACCTTTTCCTATCAGTTTTTACAGACCTTTAAATATCTTCTTTCACCTGGTAAATCTCAAATCTATGTTATCAGGATGAGACCATCTCTGGAGTGTCATACCTGTAATGCCACTTGCCTATGCAACAGCTCCACCTGAATGTCACACAAGCACTTCAAACTCAATGTGGCTGAAACCAAAGCCATCATCTTTCATTCCTGACTCTCTCCACCAGCTGGAATTGATTGGGCTCAACTTTGAGGAATCTTTCTTGTCTAATACTGACCTTTACTGCATGCATTCTTTACTTATCTGTTCTGCTAATCTGTGAGTGTTCTGGGGGAAACCGCTCTGCCTTATTCATTTGAGTATTCTCAGGACTTAGCAAGTTCCATAATTATTTGGGAACTAAATAAATGAATGGGTGGAGTAAGGTGAGGTGAGTTCTGCTGCATAGCTGTACTTTTTTTGCACTAAAATAAAGCATATCAGATCAGAGCTCCAACACATGATTGGAGGTGCTCCCTAGAATAGCTGGTCAGTAAGGAAACTCTTCTGTTTCTCCCACAAGCTACCAAAACACTGCCATGCTGCACCAGCTCTCTCCCCCCAGGGCAAGCACAAAAATGCATGCTCAGGAGAACACATAAGGAAAGAGAAGTATCCAGAAGAGTACAGATATGAGAGCTGAGTATGTTTACAGAAGATACACAGTGATATACTCCAGGGACAAATGCTAGATCTTTGTTCTACTGTAATAGTTAGCATTCAGCAGACCGAAAGCTTTCAGTCTACAGTGAGAGGTAACAGCCCTGGAAAATGTGAGAAGATTCTAATATTAAGGCTAAACAGTAAAAAATCTCAAAGGAAAAAGAATTTAGTTGGAAATATAAGCTCGTTATTGGGTAGCATTAGGATTTCCAGCTTTCAAAACTACATATGGGACAGTTCCAAGGACTCTTTGGAGTTTCTAGCCCATATTCAAATAAACAATTATGCAGAAGATTTTTTGAAGACAAAGAGGAGGGGCACCTTACCTGGTCTAAAGGTGACAAGAAAGTCCTTCCAAAGAGTGAAACCCCGGCTAAGTTTTAAAGGTTAACATTTGAGCTGGGTGATGTAAGCAGAAGGAAGAGTTTGTACTAAGCCACAAGGGAGTAAATACGACACATTTGGGGAACTAGGACAAGTTTGGCAGGACTTAAATGTAGTGTGCGTGTATGGAAGTGGGAAATGGTGTGGAAACGTAGCAAGGGCCAAGGTGTGAAACGCCTTGTGTGTTGTGATTCGTTGTTTGACATACATGATAGATGATGGGGAGCTGTGGAAGGATTTTGAGTAGGTAAGTGACATGAACAAATTTATATTTTAGCAAGATAATTCTGGAGCAAGCATATGTGCAGAATTTGAGAGGAATAAGATAGTGGCAGGAAGACAAGTAGAAGACCATTTACAATTAACAGACGAGAAATCAAGTTAGGGAAAGAAGGCAAAAGCATTGATTTCATAGATATCCAGGAAATTGAATCCTTAGAAACTGGTATATTATGAGAAAAACAAGAAGAGGTCTAGGATGATTTCCAGGATTCTAGTTTCATTTAGTCATTCAGAATGTGTGTGTGTGTGTGTGTGTGTGTGTGTGATGTATGTGTATATATATTTTAATATATATGTTATATTTATTACATATTCTATGTTTTATTTGTTTGTATATTAATAAAAAATGTTATATTTTATTTGTACATATATAATGTACAATAGATAATATACTAAATATATATATTATATAGATGTAAAATAATGAAACCTGTTCTGTGTCCCTGGCTCTGTTAATACACTAATAAACAAGACATATTTCCAGGCCTCAAGTAACTCAAAGCATAGTAGGGTTATAGGCAAGTGAACAGGGTCACGAAAAGCAACCAGTAGGGAGTTCTAGTCCAGACTTGAGATTTGACAAAAAAGATTTCCAAAAAAAAAAACAAAAAAAAAACAGCATTTTAACTGCAATCTTAATGACAAATAGTGCTAGTTAAGTGAAATGGACTAGGAAAATATTCCTGGCAGGTGGACTAGCATGTGCAAAAGCACAGAAGTGAGAAAGTAGGTCCTGTTTGTTTGGGAAATGTCCAGAAAGATGGTGTGATGCCATACACCAAGAGAGGGAATAGAGGAGAATAAGGAGGTTTGGTGATGATAAGCCCATTTTCACACATGTTGAGATAGAGATGCCCCTGAGGAGTCCAAATGGACAGATTGGGCCATGTAGTTATTAACATTGCCTAGATTGGCTGAAGAAAGATATTTGAAAGACAGACAGGAGATAAAGTTGTAAGGGATAGTAAGATTTCCCAGGGATAGTGCAGAGAATGAAAAGATCAGGTGAAGGACAGAATCCCAGGGAGATCTACCATTTATGGGCAAAATCTAGGAAAATATTTCCAGCGACGGAGTATCAGGAGGAGAAAGAAAATGGGAAGTCATAGAAATCATGAGAGTTTCAAGGAAAAGGAATTTAACAATACTAAATGAAGTACAGAATAATGTAAAATAATGACAGTAAAAATGACAGAAAAGTACGTATTAGACTGAGTCTTTCTGAGATTTTCAGTGACTGATTTGTCAAGAGCACTTTCGGTGGGTGGGAGGAAGATTAGGAGAAAATGGTAGGTGAGCAATTAAAAACGGTGTGTATAGATTATGTTTTCAAGTCACTTTACTGTAATGGGCCAGAGAGAGAGAAGATAGCTATGAGAGTAGCATGGGGAGTTGGAAATTTTTGTTTGTTTGTTTGTTTATAGGGAGAGACATAAACACATTTATTGCCTGAGAGGACTGAGCCAAAGGAGAGGGAAAAAAGGTAAAAGAGACACAACAAGGACCTGGAAAAGACAAGGAAGGATAATAAATACATTGTGTGGAGGGCTAACCTTGGATTAAAAAGGATGGGTTGTCCTCCAGAGTTCAAAGGAAGAGGTCAAGGATGGATGAGGAAGAAAATAAAGTGGTAGCTGGGGTTCCAAAGAGTTGAGGGAATACTGATAATGAGGTCATCGTCTCAGAGTGGGGATGAGAGCAGAAGGTACGGGAGGGGCTTACCTTCCAGCTTTACTTTTCCCATTCTTTCCTCACGTTTTTAACCCCAGACTAAACATGCTTCAGTTTTGTCAACATTCCAAGCCATGCAAATGGTCAAATGTCAGATTATCGGGAACACTACAAGTAAACATAAAATAATCCCTGAGGCTGCAGAAGCTTATATTAGTTTCTTTGATATGTCTCATTTAATAGACTAAATACATGATAAATATTTACATAGGAAAGATAGAAACATTTTCCCCTGAATATTAGAAATATTTGTATTTTACACATAGTAGTTTCATTTTAAAACAGTGAAAGTGGTGATGATTATGTGGGCATAGCTGTCTTCAACTTAAAATTTCAAGGATTTAAGGGTCTGATGGTTGATCTTCTCCTCCAGAGTGAAATAATGATATAATTTTAGTTTAAGTTATTGTGGTTTTGAATATATAATAATTAATGGAGAGTCTAGCAATTGCCCTTAATAAAATGCTTTATAACTTGTATGAATCATAATATATACACTAACTAACATTTCAAATATACTTTTAACAGTGATCTGAAGCAAATTATCTAAGGAGTTGGATTTTACTTTGGGGGGTTGTTTTTGGAGTGCCTGCATATGTTGCTGCAAGATGAGCAATATCTCTATTGGCCTGCAACAGGATGGAAATTCACATGGTGCTTATGAAGGTTTGAAACTAAGTCTAGTATCATTGAATATTTTTATAACCATCTTAACTACAAAGAAGAGAGAGCTAATGACACCAGGATGGCCAGATTGCTTACATCCCAGAAGGCTGAACAAAAATTAGAAGTGACCACAGTCAATTACAGAAATGGTCTACCCAAACCACAGGGAAGTTCAGGAAAACCAAACATCCATTGAAATTATACAGTCTCACCTCTTGTACTGCACCTCCTCTTTGTAAAGGAAATTCGTGACTAGAAAGATAAGCACCCTTTTCATGATTTATTGCCAGTGAATTTATTTGCTGCTGTTGGTTGGAGTTATAATGGATTACACTGCATTTCCACAAAAGACAAAAATAAAATATTGTTTTATATTATTATATAACATTATTTCAGGTCAAAAATGTGAAAGGGTACTCATTTGTAACAAAGTAAAACAGTGTGAGATGATTAAAATATGATTAACAGCCTAGCACGATGGCTCACACCTGTAATCCCAACACTTTGGGAGGCCGAGGCAGGCAGATCACTTGAGGCCAGGAATAGCCTGGCCAACATAGTGAAACCCTATCTCTACTAAAATTACAAAAAAAGTAGCTTGGTGTGGTGGCACATTCCTGTAATCCCAGCTATTGTGGAGGCTGAAGCACAAGAATCGTTTAAACCCAGAAGGCGGAGGTTGTAGTGAGCTGAGAAAATGCCACTGCACTCCAGCCTGGGCAAGAGAGTGACACTTTATCTCAAAAGAAAAAAATAATAAAAAATAAAAATATCAATAAATAAATAATATGATTAAGTTCAGGAAAGAGCGACCAAAAAAAAAAAAAAGGTGGCTCAAACAACATAGCTTATTTCTCAAATAAAATTCAAAGGTGAGATGGCTGATACTGATATAGCCACTCCATGATAATTGGAAACCCAGGCTCTTTATATCTTGTTATCCCGCCACCTTCAACATGTGGCTTCTACCTCACATTCCCAGATGGCTGCTCAATCACCATCCATCAGGTCTACATTCCAGCAAGTGAAAGAAAGAAGGATGCAAATGAGCATCTTTTACTTTTTTTTAATTGTGGTAACATATACATAATAATATTTAACATTTTAAATGTGTAGTTCAGTAGCATTAAAAATATTTCACATTGTTCTGTAACTGTCACCACCATCTGTCTCCAGAACTTTTTCATCTTCTCCAACTGAAACGCTGTACTGCTTAAACACTAACTCCCCATTTCCCTCCACCCCAACCTTTAGTAACCTCTATTTTACTTTCTGTCTCTATGGAGTCTATTTTAGGCATTAATATAAGTGGAATCATATAATATCTGTCCTTTTCTGACTGGCTCACTTCACATAGCATAATGCCTTTAAGGTTCTTCTATGTTGTAGCATATATTAGAATTTCTCTCCTCTTTAAGGCTGAATCATATTCCATTTTCATATATATGCCACATTTTTTTCATCCACTCATCTGTCAATGGACAATTGGTATTCTTCCAAATTTTGGCTATTGGCAATAATGCTACTATGAACATGGGTGTACAAATATCTGTTCGAGTCTCTGCTTTCTGTTCTTTGGAGTCTATACCCAGAAATGAAATTGCAGGATCCTATAGTCATTCTATTTTCAATTCTTTGAGGAACCACCATATTATGTCCACAGATGCTGCACATTTTACATTCCCACCAGCGCTGCGCAAGGGTTCCAATTTCTTCACATCCTCACTAATGCTTGTTATTTTCTGTCTTTTTGATAATAGACATCTTAATGGATATAAAGTGCTACCTCACTGTGGTTTTGATTTGCATTTCCGTAATGATGAGTGATGTTGAGCATCTTTTTATGTGCTTAGGGACCACTTGTATATTTTCTTTGGAGAAATGTTTATTCAAGTCCTTTGCCCATTTTTAAATATAATGTTGTTTGTTGTTGAGTTGTAGGAGTTCCTTATATAGTCTGAATTTTAATCACTGTCTGTTTTAAGGTTACTTTTTGGAAATCACATGTGACACATTTGTTTATATTACTTGGGCCACAACGAGCTGCAAGGGAGAGCTGGTAAGTGTTGTCTGTTCTAGGAGGCCATGAACCTTGCTAAAAATCAGGGGTTCTATCATTCTGGACAAAGTTGAGAATATATTCTGGTAAATGAGTAGTCTCTGCTTAAAAACTTACATCCTTGGAATCATAAACCTAGGGGCTTTGTCCATAACAAGAATCATTTGCTAAAGAGACTGTGGTAGTGTATTGCTTGTGACCAAGGTTTCAGACAGCCAGGATTCCCATAGTTTTGTGGATTAGCATGCTTTTCTTCTGAATTATATACTTTTATTTTAAAAAATTATAAAGCATAATTATATACCTATATATTCATATTATTATATTTATTTTAAAACACTGTAGTTCTAGAAATAAATCAGGCACCTGATGTAGAGCTCTCCTGTATTGGTATATATTTGTTATTCCTCTGAGGCTAAGATATAGCTGATTTTACTCTAGGCTTTAGTTGACCTTTCTTTCAATTTTCATCTGAATCCATGAATATCCAACACTGTGTCTGATGGTGTCACATTTCCAAATAATTGAGCATTGTGGCGTCTGCTGTTTTTGTAAATGTGTTTTTCCTCATATGCCTATTATGTCCCTTCATTCCAATGACAAGGTGGTTGCACTGTTCAGCCATTTGAGTCAACAATTAACATGTTTAAAAATAATGCCACAGTGATTTCTCAAAGACCCAAAGACAGAAATACCATTCAACCCAGCAATCCCACTACTGGGTATGCACCCAAAGGAATATAAATCATTTTATTATACACGCATGAGTATGTTTATTTCAACACTATTCACAATAGCAGAGACACGGAATCAACCTAAACGCCCATCAGTAACAGACTGGATAAAGAAAATGTGGTACATATACACCATGGAATACTGTGCAGCCATAAAAAAGAATGAGATCATGTCTTTTGCAGGAACATGGAACAGAGCTGGATGCCATTATCCTTAGCAAAACTCACAGGAACAGAAAACCAAATACTGCATGTTCTCACTTGTAAGTGGGAGCTAAATAATAAGAACTTATGAGCTACAAAAAAGGAAACAACAGACACAGGGGTCTACTTGAGGAGGGAGGGTGGGAGGAGGGAGAGGATCAGGAAAAATAACTAATGAGTACTAGGCTTAATACCTGGGGGATGAAATAGTCTGTACAACAAACTCCCATGACACAAGTTTACCTGTGTAACAAACCTGCACGTGTACCCCTAAACCTGAAATAAAAGTAAAAAAGAATGCCACAAAATGCCTATTTTAGAATATGATTACTAATCAGAGTCTAGGAGGAGAATAGAGACTTTTAAAATTTAGCAACATTAGTAATAATTAGTATTTTAAAAGATTTTTCAAATTTTAATTTACTTTGCTTTTTATCATCTCTCCCCTCTCAACTAAGGCATAATGCTAAGGGAGCAGGAGTTCCCACTGACAAGAAAACTACGTCCACTGTCTTTTCAGACATGATCAAGACACTTTTGGAGACCTGGGTCCCTCCTAGTGAAGAACTCATTCTAAGTTCGGTTTAGAACAAGATAGATTAGGATTCAAAAGAGAGAGTGCTTTTTTTTTTTTTTTTTTTGAGGTGGAGTTTTGCTCTTGTTGCCCAGGCTGGAGTGCAATGGTGTGATCTTGGTTCACCTCAACCTCTGCCTCCCGGGTTCAAGCGATTCTCCTGCCTCAGCTTCCCAAGTAGCTGGGATTACAGGCATGCACCATCATGTTTGGCTAATTTTGTATTTTTAGTAGAGATGGGATTTCTCAATGTTGGTCAGGCTGATCTTGAACTCCCTACCTCAAGTGATCTGCCCACCTCAGCCTCCCAAAGTGCTGAGATTACAGGCATGAACCACTGCACTCGACAAGAGAGTGATTTTAATAGGAATTTGCTGTTTTTGGTTCCAGTTCTCTTAGACTAAATTTCTGATCTCTAGGAATGTGTCGCACCACTAAACTGTTAGAAACCTAAGCAGCCATTCATTCAAATAAGGCATTGGGTCAGAACAGCCTCACTGCTCACCTGTATCAGAACCTGGGAAAAGCCTCTGTCTGGGGCTACTGTTGGAATCACCAAGGCAGAGATAAGACTCAGTGCCAGAGCAGCCAGCTGGACCAGCCCACAGTTGTGACAGTGAAGATGCCAGAAAGGAAAATCACAGGAAGGCAGGAAAATGCCAAGTGTCCCAAGCCTGCTGAGGGCTACTTCATCAGCATTCTTAAGATATCTGCTAAAAATACCTGACAGGAGAAGGGGGAACTGTGATGAGGCTGTAATCCCTAGAATTACCAAGAACAGAGCTGGAAACAGGCCCTTAGTTGCCTCAGAAAGACATCTCACGCTAGTGTGGTCCAGGGAGGTAGGGGTCTCATGCAAGTGGGATCCCTGCTGGAGGCGAGAAGGGGAGAAATGAGCAATTTGCATTCAAATAAATATTTCAAAGACAGAGATGTCCATTCCACATATTTTCAAATATTCACATCACTTTCAGAAACGTTTGCCATGTGGGCATATGACTGAGGATTTTGCTCCTTTCACAAATCTGAGTTGTCCAGCTAGAGGGGAACATAAGAACCATTTTCCATGTCACTGACCACAGAGTTTAGCTCAGTTATCAACAGCAGCAAAATGTTTGGTAAAAAAAATAAAGGAGCTAAAATATATAAGCCATCTTGAAATA
Organism: Aotus nancymaae; assembly: GCF_030222135.1. NCBI lineage: Eukaryota > Metazoa > Chordata > Mammalia > Primates > Aotidae > Aotus > Aotus nancymaae. The sequence goes on along the minus strand of NW_026988432.1, from coordinate 49,063,481 downwards.
GAAAACCTGGTGGCAGAGTACCCTCAATTTGTTTGGCACCACAAAACCAGACACAGCATCTGTACAGTCTGTTCGAACACCCTTTTTTGAGATGGTTTGTGAAGCCAGCACTCACACTCACACAAGAGCCTTAGGGGAAGCCAGATTTCACACTCCACCCTTCAAAGTTCTAACAGAAGGAAGAAAATCTGAAGTCATGTCATCTTTAAGAGACTTCATGGAGAGAGATGGGATGCCAGCCAAGGGGCTCTGCCTGGCGTCCTGTGTGTTCATAAAGGAAAATGCCCATCATCTCAAAGCTTTTTAGCCTTTTCAACAATGTATTTAAAATAAGACAATAGAGAGGAAAGACAATCCCCTGGCTCTGTGGATAAACAAAGAACTTGCATCGCCGGAGACTCATCCTGCTTCATAAACACTTTCTAAAAGGAGACCACATTGTCTCCAAGGAAAAGGATCTTGAAAAAAAAAGAGACCATGATACCATTATGCTACCATATGTCTGGCACAGAAGACCATAAAACTGAATGCCAGCAGTGTGAACCAATGACAAGGGCCCTCTGTGGAGTTCATGATCAACCTGCTCTTCATCTTCCCCCAGCAAGGGGACTCATGTTCTTAATAAAATGCTTTGAAACCCTGAGATAAGGAACACAAAATGTTGTCATTGTTAAAACCCATAAAGTGTTCAAGAGCATCAGAATAGTTCTAAAACCATGGAAAAGACAAGCAATAGACCCTCCACCTTACTCAAAAACAAGGGCATAAGAGTATCTGGACTCAGAAAAAAATGGCCTGTTTTCTAAATGGTTTTCTAGCCATAACACAGACCTCACTCGCAGTTCCCTAAATGCAACATCTATCCCCGTGAGTATGTGCGTGAGCTCTAGACAAGGTTACACACACCACATCTCAGGAGGCATTAGTTTAAAACTACTCTTTAACAGCAACACTTTAGAAATGACTGATGTGGACACGCTGAGGTTTTTAATGCACCAGTTACAGTCAACACAATAGATGCTGTTTAAGAAGTTGTCTTTCATATTTGCTGTGCAAATCGTTTCCATAAATGTGTGGGTTTATCGATCTGAATAAACCATCCTTTGATGTAAAGACAGTAAGATCTTTCTTAGTCATCTAATACTTCAATACCAATAAGACCACACTTTGGAGAACTTGTTTCCGTTCTTTCTATTTCTTTTTTTTTTTTTTTCTGAAACAGAGTCTCACTCTGTCACCAGGCTGGAGTGCAGTGGCACAATCTTGGCTCAAGGCAACCTCTGCCTCCCTGGTTCAAGCGATTCCCCTGACTCAGCTTCCCGAGTAGCTGGGACTACAGGTGCATGCCACCATGCCCAGCTAATTTTTTTTTTTTTTTTTTTTTTTTTTTTTTTTTTTTTTTTGGTATTTCAGTAGAGATGAGGTTTCACCATGTTGGCCAGGATGGTCCGCCTGCCTCGGCCTCCCAGTGTTGGGATTACAGGTGTAAGCCACCGCACCCGGCCCCTGTTTCCTTTTAAACCTGTTGCTTTTCACTTTGTTTGTTCATTTGTTTTTTGTTTTGTTTTGTTTTAGTTCTGAGTCCACAATATCTCTAATGGTATAATGAATACAACTTAGGGAAAAGGTCCCAATCCCCCTTTTTTTTCATCATCTTCATAGCATCTAGGACAATGCTTGGTATAGAGTGAGCATGTCAAATGAAGATTTATTGTATTTCTTAATCCAAGGATTAACTCTACGTTCAGTGTTAGGACACTGAACACCAACTACACTGTAGAAACAGAAATTAAGAAAAGATTCATCTTTCTTTTTATTTCATCAAATGAGGAAAGGACTATTTCAAGCTGCTTGAATTAAACAGTGCAGTTTTCACTTGGCCATAGGAATTATGGGAAAATAAAGGGGACACTGTGTAGTATCAGCTTTACAGTGTCCTGGTGTATAAGGGATTTTTAATAAGTATTTGCTGAGCCAAATTTTCTTTGTCACATTCTGCCAAAATATAAATTCCAAACTTAGGGATATTATTTTTCGCTATGAAAAACTGTACACATGGAGAAGTCTCTTTAGGTATTTATGCCTTATCAAAGAAAATCAGAGATCCCTGGCATGAATTTAAAACATCTTCTCATTTTACCTATTCCATATCTTGCTATTCGGACCTAGTTTTTGCAGACAAGCAAGTAATACAGAAAAAAAACTGGCTTCTTTTCTTGTTATCACCCTCTGATTTATTTTAGATTCTTTTTATAATGATTGTTTAGAAAACCACAAAAACAAAAACAAAACTCTGGTTGCCCAACATCAGCAAAAGCATTCATTTAATTAGGAACTTATATATCCTTTGGTTTTCTTAGATATTATCTGTTCACAGATTCCTGGTTGGCACTTTGTGGAGTGGTCTGGGTGGCTGGGCAGGAAAAGATTAGTTTTTAAAAGTTGGGCAGTAATAGCAATAAACTATTAAACAATTGTGTAACATTATAATTGTGTTTATTAGCATTTTAGCTATTTTTATTATATGCCATATAATTAAAATATAATTTTATACAAATAACCCTTAAAATACACCGAAACACTTCAGTATGCCTTACCATTACTGGCTACATGACGTCATATTTCTCATATGGGAATGTTGTCACTTTAAATATTGATTTTATTCAGAAACTTATATGGACTAAGTGGTGAATTTCCTGACTACATAAAAGGCACATGATGAAACAGAAGTTTAATGGTTCTTTGAATATAATACAAAAGGAGTTAACCTAGTGACAGATGGTTTCCCACAGTGAAGAAGGACTGAGGCCATTGTCGCTTATGAATATCAGTTAATCAGTTAATCACGAGGGGGAAGGATACATATGACTACCTAATTTCTGAAATAGATTTTAATGAGTAGTTACCAGAAACTTAAGAGTCCCAACTGACATAATAAGACTGGTTGGTTTATTTTTTTATTTTCAAGCATAATATTCCTTTACCTGATATACTAAATTTCAGTTACATTTACATTTTTTGATCTAATAATACTTATTATACTTTATATCATATCTATAAACTTGAGAATCAAATTAATGGTGTTAAGTTTACCTATACATAGATAACAGAGAAGAAAAAATAGAAATCCATTTTTATTAGTTATTCCTTAGGTAGAATCACCTAGCAGCAAAAATTAAAATAAGGAATCATACAGAGATGTAAACATGCAGATTGTAAAAGCAATTTCTTAAAGTGTTTTAAAGTCATGTGCAGTTTTCAACTTCTTGATACATCAGAGAGAACATATATAAATGTATCCAGTTTGGCATTTGTGGGAGAAAATCCCTTAGATACAGAATTTCATTGGCTGCTCAGATAGGAAAGTCACTTTGGTTTTCCTTAAAAATTAACACATCCTCTCACTGACATTTAAGACCAGTAATTGGCTGTGAAGTGCTCAGTGATACTTTTAGATGAACTGTGGTATATATATAATATTATATATCATGTTTATACATATTTTTATATATTATATATATAAGATATGTAGATACATCTCACATATAAATTTGAAATGTCATTATTAAACCAAATTTATAGTTGTCTACTCCGCTATATTACCCTGCTGATGCGTACCTTTCCTCTCCTTGGTATTATAAGGTAGACTATAATTTAGCATTGAAAATGAGTAACTTTTTTACTTTCTTAAAGACTTTGAAGGTAGCAAAATTTGAATCAAACACCTTTCCCAAATCCCGAAACACCAGTAGTTAGAGAGCACAGGGAAAGGATACAACGCTCAAGGAACTTCTTTCAGTCACGTCTCACTACCTTTTCGTTACTGCCTGTAATTCTATTACAACATCTGTGAGATACATACAGACAGACTTTACTTATAAATTATAAATATGAAAAGATTGAAGAAAAAGGCAAGAGAAAGGTTTGAGGACAGAAAAACGGAATAGTAAAAAAACTCAAAAACTATACTCCTCTATGTAAAATGTTTTCTTTCTATTTTTATTAATAAAATAAATTTAGATCTGGCAATAAAGGACCAACATCCAGATAAAAGAAGTAAGAAATGGATGGAAAGCATATTTTATTGTCTTTTTTCCCCTTTGGCTTCAAATTTTACCCTTATTTATATCCAAAACATTTACAAAGAATGTAGGAAACAATACCAGCAACTGCAATCCATCAACAAGCCTTTTGACTTCTAATCCAAAAGCATGCCCCAGATAAAGAATAACCAGTTTTAGCTATAATGTATCTGTGCAATGAAACTTTCTCCCATCAATGATAATTGGATAAAGAAAATGTGGTACATATACACCATGGAATACTATGCAGCCGTATTAAGGAACAAGATTGCGTCCTTTGTAGGGACATGGATAGAGCTGGAAGCTGCTATCCTCAGCAAACTAACACAGGAACAGAAAGCCAAGCATCACATGTTCTCACTTATAAGTTGTAGCTGAAGGACGAGAACACATGGACGTATGGCAGCAAACAACACACACTGGGGCCTGTGAAGGGAATGAGAGGAGGGAGAGCATCAGGAAGAATAGCTAATGGATGCTGGGCTTAATACCTAGGGGATGGATTGATCTTTGCAGCAAACCACCATAGCACAGCTTTACCTAGGTAACAAACCTGCACCTGTACCCCAGAACTTAAAAAAAAAAGTTGATGAAAAATAAAAATAAAGTTTCTGAGCACCCCACGTGTCTATTTCTTAAACAGTCCACTTTCACGTCACACATAGCCATAGTCCCCCTTGCCCAGACACATATAACAGTGCTACCCTAAACATCTCACTGTGAGAAACAGGTAATATTGGGAAATACTGGAAATTATTCTATTCAATGGAGAGAGCTGACTACCTTTCATATTTGTAAGAAGTTTTTATTGTGTATAAAAATGAATTATGTGGTAATATTTGATCACCATGTTTGTAATACTCTTTAAACACAGGGAAATTGCATGTATTGAAATTTTCTTTTCATTTATATTAATATTTAGGTTCAAGAATCCAAGAAAAAGTGTGGTACATACACCCACCCCACACACAGGAAGTGCTACTTGAATGGCTCTTGAGCAATATAATGCATTATGTTTTGAACACACATTTAGAGATAAACACCAAATCTGATTGTCCTCAATGACTACTTTTCAGTAAAGACTGTCTTTAAAACTTGCAATTCAATGAAAGTTAAACTCAAGGATCACATTCATTTTAAAATTTATTTACAGGAGTTACGATAACCTATTCTCCCACACCATTGACCTAGAACAAAGTAGCTCTGATTCTCACTTAATGGTGGTTTCCTTTTGTAATGAGGAAGGAGGGGGGTTAAGGAGAGCCTTTTAGTTTTACTGACTAATGTACGATACTAGAAGGAATACTCTGGAGAACATAAAAATGACTGGGTCTATTGAAAAAGCATTATGAGCTGCCAGTCTTTAAAATGTAAAAAAATACTTAATCTCAAGGATTTTACCTAAATAAAAGCTATGTGGAAGTTTTCAAATAACTTACATTTTTCAAAGAAGGCTGTGATCCATGTCCTGAAGGCATGGCACAAGAAAGTCATATAGGAAAGTCATTCACTTTAATTATGCTTTAAGTATTTAAAATGTATCTAAACAATGAAGAAACCTTATCATAGCACCTTCGTCCGAAAAAGGCATTCACTTGTTCCCAAACAAACAAGTTGCATAACTGTTGTTTGAAATATGAATGATTATGATTTTGGGAAAAATATTATGGTATATGTATGAGCAGTGCTAAAATATTCATATTTGTTTCTATCCTAGATTTGCATTCCAATAAAATAATTTGAAGCTCTCTAAAAGATTAATACCTAGAAAAATTAGATGCAAGTAAAATTAAGGTTATGTAAATTATGGCATATGCATAGATAAAATATTACTAACCCGGTTTTATTGATATATAGTACACATATCAAAAATTCACATCTGGGTGAATTTTTACAAATTAAACACATATGTGTTCTCATGCTTTGACCAAGAAATGAAACATTATCTTCATTTCAGTATATGAAAAGTTTAAAAACCTAGATCCTGTAATTATGGTCCTCAGACCAACAACATCAAACTCACATGGAAACTTGTTCAATTCTCTAACTTACAAATTCTCCGATTCTACCCCTGACCTATCAAATTAGAAGTTCTGGAGGTAAGGCCCAGCAATCTATGTTTTAACAAAGTCTGCAGGTGATTCTGAGGCACACTAAGGTTTAAGAACTAGTAACCTAGAAAAATGTATTTTGTTATAGAATGGAAAAAAAGTGCTTACACATATGATTTTAGTAATATAATATGAGCATTAAAACAATGAATGGGGCCCAGCATAGTGGTTCATGCCTGTAATTTCAGTTCCCTGGGAGGCTGAGGCAGGCAGATCACTTGAGATCAGGAGTTCAAGATCAGCCTGGGCAACATGGCAAGACCCCATCTCTACTGTAAATGCAAATATTAGCCAGATGCGGTGGTGCATGCCTGTTATCCCAGCTACTTAAGAGTCTGAGGCATAAGAATCGTTTGAAGCCGGGAGGCTGAGGTTGCAGTGAGCTGAGATCACTCCACTGCACTCCAGCCTGGGCAACAGAGACTCTGTCTCAAAAAAACAAAACAAATGAAAAACAATGAATGGAAGGAAATATGACAAATAATGATAGCAGTTTTCCTGAATAGAAAAATGGTGATTTTTATTTTCTTCTTTACATGTTTCCTATTATCCAGGTTTTCTGAAATGATTATATACTTTGGGTATGTAACTGAACACGTTTCTTTTGGTCTTCTAAATTATGTTATCATCAGCTAAACCAAAACAGCTTCTTATCCTGGCTCTATACATGCGGCTTGCCTGAACTTTGAGGCCCTGATTTGAACTCCTAAATGGCTTATCATTGCGACTTCCTTTCTGCGTACCGACAACCACATTTGGAATATATAAGAGAGAAAACCTTAACCCCATTATTCAATTTTTAAATGTTTGGGAGCATAAAGGTAAACTGCTACCAACTGAACACATTGATAGTTGCACAGAACAGATGGAAATAAATATTGCCTCGCTTGAACACAGGAGGCAATTTTGAATTTGGAAGGCAAGTTAAATCCTCAACCACTTGAAATTTACTAAGCCCTTTTATTTTAAGGAACATGGCTTTTCTAAAAAGAAGTTTTTCTATTCTGTCTCTCCCCAAAAAGGCTAAAATGCATAGTTCTTCAACAAACAAAATGAATCTTCAATGAGAACAGGTTAAAGGAGCAATTTCAGAGCTGCAAAACATAGAACCCAACTCTGATGATAATACAGTAATAATAGTAGCTGCTCTCAGTGCCCGGCCCGTATCTGTCAGTCATATCAATTCAGAAAGCAGGACTTTCACATGTGGGTATTGGCCCCTCTGTACCTGAATATTTTTCCTGAAGGCTACCCTATTCAAGGGCTCACAGATCATCAGTGTCAAGGAATTAATATTCTTCAAGAGCAGCCCTCCATTAATGACTGGCAAGGTGAGTGTATAAATACCTCAACCTTCTCCACCGCTAGTGGGATAGACAGAAGCACGTGTCTCAGCAATTCGCACGCAGAATTTCCCTGTGCCTAAGCTTCAGTTACACACTGTATCAACACATGTATTTTATGGGATGCCTTCCTTCCCTATATCACTTTCTATTTCCTTACTGGTGTTCCTTGTACCTCCCAAGTAAATGACTTTCATTTGAGCCCTTGTATCAGTGTCTCCTTCTTGGGCAACCCACACTACACTAGGTGGGCATTAATCTGCTGAATAATGTAGAAGGCATGGTAGGTATTATTTATAACAAAGTTATTAAAATGCATTTGTCAGCCTTGGGGATTACGTTCGTTGGTATAATCATAATTATCTACCTAAATTAACCTTGCTAATTACACATTGTTTCTTAAAGACGCTAGTAGTCCTCAGTTTTCTTATGTAGGTTTGAACCATTACTCATAAAACAAAAGAGGCATATCCAAGGGTGAAAGTCAAAATTTTTTCAACAATTAGTATGACATAATTACTATCATAAGAATTGTAATAATAATATAAACATTACTATAGAGCTAGACCAAATCCCAGTTTGCCAGGTAGCAACCATTTGGCGGCAGGTTGAGAATAGCTTCTGGGGTCTTGGGAAAAGTCTGGAAAAATTGAGGGGTATTTGAGAGGCTTAGATGAGCAGGCATTTAACAACCAGTATAGAATAATTTCAACATTTTAATAACCAGTAAGGCTCTACTGGTGTATACCAGCTGGGAAGCCAAAGCAAGATCTTGAACACTACATATACGAATGTCTTCTTTTTGTCATATAAACAATCTCACATTATTTCCAATGAGATCAACATAATTAACACATAAAATAATTGTAAAAAGGTGCCCTTTTTTTGGGAATAAAGTTTTCAAAAAACATGAAGAATATGGATAATTTAAAACTGTAATACAAAAATGCTTGCAATTTACCAAAATGACTATCAACAAAGGAAAAATCCTCCTGGTGATATGAGTACAACTCCTCAACATAAATGCATATAACATGCCTATTCAAATACAATATCCCCCTGATTGGAACACCTCCTTATTTTTATTATGTTGTAAACACCCAAGGAATTCTTTGTGAGTTGAGTGCTGAATAAAAAAGATGAATAAAAATAGCCAGTTGCTAAAAAGGTTTATAATCGCTAAGCACTATGAGGGAATTCAGAGACCTGTAGTCAGTCAAAGCTGAAATACAAGGTGAGTGGCCAATGTTATCAAGCATGATTTGCTATAAACTTGGGCAATTAACTGAAGTGCAAAAGATGAGACCGAGTGAACAAAAAGCATAATTTCTCCCATAATTGTAGAAAAGAAGAAAGAAAAAGAAAGTAGGCAAACTCTGGCTTGGAAGATTCAGGTTTATAGTTTTCAACAATATAAGCTTCAAGAACAACTTCTTTTAGAGAGAGAAATAAAAAATCAAATTGAAATGAACTCTTTCTGATCTTATGCAAACAGATGATACCCAAAATGATTTTTGTATTAGATTTTGATACAAGCTATTTCAAAAGGATAGTTCTACATCTGGAAAAGGTACTTCATCTCTGAACAAAAGGTGTTTTTCCAGTCTTCCATACTAAGAGTTTGTATTTCACCTAAAACGTAGTGACACTATCTAATAATCACAGTTTAAGGCACAAATAGCAACTTTTCCATTTATGCTTCAATTACAAACCATGTATTTAAATAATTTTTTTCCCATTTGACCTCAGTTGCACAGTATGGGATGAATCATAATTCTTGTACCATAATATGGATACCAGTGGTCCATGCATGGCTTGCTTTTATTAGTTAGTTATTCAATTAGTGTTTTTGGAATAATGAAATAAACACCTCCTAATTCACTACCCCAAAACAAAATCTACTATACTGAGCATAACTTATATCTACTCACATGTCTTCTGCCATCACATCCCTCTTGGTTCAGCCATCCATGATAGACATCACTTAATATTCTGTATTCAACATTTTCTAGCTTTTCTTTATAAATAATTGTTGCATTTGTATATGCTCTACAATTATCATTTGTTTATTTGTTTTAGATTTTTAATGTTACAAAAAGGTATCATACAATCTTTTGGGACTCACATTTTCCTGTAGTATTATAATGCTATGATTTTCCTTCAAATTGCTTTCTTGCTATAATTCATTCGTTTTCACTGCTAATATTCTATTGCATGAATAGACAATTTATTAATCCACTCCCTCCAAATGGGCATTTTGGTTGTTTCCATTTTCACAACTAGAAATAACACTGTGGATATTTTTGTACACGTTTCCTTTGTAAATGTGCAAGATTTTCTTTTTCTGGAGATTTCCTCTAAAGTGGAATTGCTGAGTCATGGGTAAAATGGATTCTCCAACTCAGCAGATAGTACTAAATCATCCTCCCAGCAACGAAGTAGTACAACTGATGATGACGACCTCCTAGAACATAAGGACTCTACCAGAAGAAAAAATTATCATGGTAGTAAGTGAAAAAAAATGAAATAAAGACACAGAGAAATTAAATATTGATAAATTAAATCATTCATTGAATATACTTGATACTTGTAGAATTAAAAGTATTCAGCCCTTTCATTAAAAAACAAGGGTTTGAAGGTAGAAAGGGAGACAAATAGAACATCTTGAGTGAAAGAGGTTTCAAATATTAGGAGGGAAATTTGTGACATTAAAAGAACATGAAAAGCAACCATTAGTGGAACAGAAAAATAATAAAGAACTTTCTAATTTACAATGGAGGGAAATAAAATAAACAGAAATGTAATCAAAGGAACGGAATACAGAAAATTGCAAAAGACAGGAAAATGTAAAATAAATAATAAAGTAAGACAGAAGATATTAATTCAGCAATAGCAGTTACTGCACTAAATGTGAACTGACTGAATTCTCCCATGCAAAAACAGATTCTAAGTAGGTTAAAATCAAAATGTAAATATATGCTGCCTATTTGAAACTTATGCAAAATGAAGTAATAAAAGAAGTTTGAGTATAAGAATGGACTAAGACATAACCAATTCAAACAAAAATAAAGCAGAACAAATAATACTAATATCACATAGGGTGGAATTGGAGCTTAGAGATATGTAGAAAGAGACACATTATCTAACGATAAAGTTACCTGTAAAGGAAATATCAAGACCTAAATAGTTGTGTTTTAAACACCATTCCAACTAAATAGAAAAAGCAAGAACTATTAGAATGCAAGAAGGATTACAATGTACTATAATGAGAAATTTCAATACACATCTATAAGTAAATTAAAAATAATCACCTAGAAGAATTTACTTATACAATTAGTAACCTTTATTAATAGCAACATGGTGAGAACCTTATATGTCTCTAAGAATTTCTAATTTTTGATTACTCATGGAACCTTTATAGGATGATCTGTATATCTGGTCACAAAGAAAACCCTAACGATTGTTCAAAAGTTGATATTTTACAGGTGTCTTTCTGTGATCATAATCCAATGAAATTAGAAATAAATAATAAAAATTGATCTAAACAATCAAAAACATATCTCATTATACACATATTATATATTTATTAAGTTTAATATATGAAACAAGTGATATTTTAATTAGGTACAAAAATAATTATTGTAAATAGTACAGGCAAAATTGGTCATCCATCTGGAAGAAAATAAAATTGGAATTCATATAAATACAATGTCTAGATAATTTTTAACATAAAAATAAAGTAAAATTCATGGACAAAATAACAGAGATATTCTTATTCAGCTAAAAAAATCCAGATATACAGAGCAAAAACATCAAAAGCAAAGCCAATAAAATTAATAATTTATTTTGAAAAAATGGCAAAGCAGATAGCTATGGGACTAATATTTAATGCAAAGGTATGTCTTGTATTAAATAACCAAAAAAAGCAAACTAATGGAATATTAAAAGCTATGCACAAAAAAAGGAAATCTCAATGGCCAAAAACATACGAAAAGAAGCTCACAGTCACTAATAAGCAAATGCCAGCTAAAGTAATTAAATATATTTTTATAACCATCGGAATGGCAAAGCTTAAAAGACTAAGAGGGCATATGTTACGTGAAAACATGAGAAAACAGTACAATGGGAATGGGAGATGTTGGCACTTTTTTGGAAATCAACCTAGCAACATTTCATAAAATTAATGATTGGTATACCTTTTTGAGCCAGCAGTCTCATTCTTGGTAATGAATCTCCTAGAAAGAAAATCCCAAGTGAAAGTAAAACTATTCAAAGGAGACTGTTTGAATAATTCTGGTGTATCCACAGGGAATAATATGCAGCTATTAAAAAGAATGAATTTGAGCTATAGTAATTTGTCTTTCAGAAATTTCTAAGGGGTATTTTCATGTGAGAAAAGCAAAATGCAGAAAAGTGTGTATAATATATCATTTAAAAACATGACCATTAACAATGAAAACCCTCTGTGTGGAGTAAAATGTGGAAGGTTGAATTGTAGGCTATTAAATGTGTTACTGGGTGGGAGTGGGTGGAGGAAGGGGTTGATAGATTAAGTACACTGAATCTCTTTCTCAGCCAGTGAGAATAACTCAGAACTACTGGTGGGTGATCTAATTCAATCACGGTTTAAAAAAAAAAATCAAAATGCAGGAAATACACCTGCATAAATTCAAAATATGCTACTCAAAACCAGTCACATAGGCTCATTTATAAAACAGTATTTCATTCTCATAAGAAGAGATTTCTTAAAAGACACAAGAATTTACTTTCTTAAGTCTTAGAACATCCTCTATTGGTCTGGAAAATTAAGTAGGCAGGGAACTTTTTATCCTAGGGACTAAAAGTCCTACAATCCTTTATTGTTTATTCTTTGTTTTTCTTCTCTACTTCCTTGTCTTTCCCCCTCCCTGGGGATAAAATTAATGGTCAGCTGCACCTGTCCATCTGATCCAGTTGGTTTATTTGGAATTATAATTCACTTATTCAGCAATGCTGCTACTTCTGTAGCTCCAGAATGATAGCAATAATTCCAATTAAAAAGGCATTTACTTCTGTATGGATTATCTTAACCCATAAACCCTTTTTAAAAAGATAATTAATGCTGCTGCTTGTTGTCTTTGAGTTTTCAGTTTTCTGTGTTGATATCACTTTGCTTTTAATCATTTGTCCCTGTTAAAAAAAAAAAAAAAAAAAAAAAACAGAAATAGGCAAGAAGAAAAAAACATGTCATTTGTGTCTCTATAGAGAAATTGCTTGGAAAGCTATCAAAGTTTCTTTAAGCTGTCTAAATTAGGGAGGGTAGCTTTTACGGGAATGAATGTGAGGCAAGAGATGAGGCTGGAAATTTCACTATGGCTATTTTTTTTTTACATCAAAGTTCCCAGGGCATTGTGGGTATGTACTTGTATGTGGGTATGCAAACACTTATGCATTTATAAGGATTTGAAAATGCATATGCCTTAAATATAAAAATCCTCAGAATGAAATGAACTGACAGTTTTTAGTAACTCTCAGTAGTTCTAGGCTTCTTTTCACTCAACAGAATACATCTGGAAGTATTCTGATTTATAAGTATAGTCAAAATAAATAAATATTATCCCAAGAATTCTTACAAAGAAACAGGCTTCTCATGCTTCAGACCAATTTTACCCAAGAATGAGCTTGTCCTAAACAGGAACAGATCCTTGGTTACTTCCTTAAAAGTAATTATTTTTTATCGAGACTGAAACCAACCAACTAACCAGTCCATTTATAATTCTCTTCTTATTTGCTAATAAAGCTTTTCCTGTTTTTACATTTTTTATGTTTTCATATTATTTCATTTTATGTCTGTCTCTTGTAATGAATTATAAACTCTTAGTTTATTTTTTTATTCTATGTGATGACTAGTTTTATGTGTCACTTTGGCAGGGCTAAGGAATGCCTAGGTAACTGGTAGAAAAAACATTGTTTCTGGGTGTGTAAGTCAGGGTGTTTCTGGAAGAAATTAGCACTTGAATTGAGAGAATGAGTAAAGAAGATCCCCTCACCAGAACAGGTATGCGCCATTTAATTATCTGAGGTCCCGAATTCAGCAACTCTGCAATTCCTGCAGCTCTGGAATGATAGCAATAATTCCAATTAAAAATGTGATTGTTCCTGTAGGAATTATCTAACCCCTAAACCTCACCAACAGGGCAGAGGAGAGGTAACTTTGCTCTCTGATTCTGCGGGAACATTCACCTTGGAAACTGTGACTCCTGGTTCTGAGGCCTTCTGACTTGAATTGGGACTCACATCATCAAGCTCCTCTAGTTCTTGGGTCTTTAAGCTTAGGCTAAAACTGCACCACCAGATTTCCTGGGCATCCAGCTTACAGATAATAAATCACAGGACTTCTCACTCTTCGTCACATAGGCCAACCCTCATAATCTCTCTCTCTCTTTCTCTCTCTCTCTCTACATATATATATATAACCTATATTAGGTTTTGTTTCTTTGAAGACCCTGGCTAATACATCCTATTAATTCTTTGCTTTTTATTATACAGTCTTAAACTATTAATATCATATTAATATTTGATATCTAATCTTAATTCTGAAATTATGTCTTTTGCACACTCTTATTCTTTTATGCTTCTTTATATTCTGTCTTTTGTCATATGAACTGTGGTTTTGCTTTGTTTTTAGAGACTGGAATTATCATCTAAGGATTTTGAAATAGGCATATGTTTGTTTTTTAAAACTCATATGAGATAGTATCTTTAAGTTCTTCAAAAGTACGAATGCTTTGTTCTAAAAGTCAAGTACAAAATAATTTTTGGAACTGCCAAAAATTATTATCTAGACATGTAGGACATATTTAAAGTTCCTTACAATTTCCCCATATAATTTACACAGTTTAGCATTTTACAAGGATTGCTTTCAGTAGTCAATCTAATTTTATTTTTAACTGATTTCAATGTCCCAATCATTTATTTTATGACTCTAAATTTTTAATTTGAATTCCTCTGTCCTTTGGCTACACTAAGTATTAAAGTAATTTTTCAGAAAAATTGCTTGAAAGAATGCCTTGACTTTGTCTTCGTATCTAAAATTGCTGGGAATAGACTTCTTGTGGTACAACTTTTCTACTCTCAGTCCTATAATTGCATAGTTCCATTTTTGCTGATCTCAAACTGCAGGGAATTGTAAAAACAACCTGATTGTGTGCCTTTGTAGGAAATTTTCCAGATGTTTTACTATAGGATTCTTTGTTTTTCTCATTCTTCCTTTTCATTTTTTCCAATTCCTTAAAACAATATTTCTGTGCATCCAGGAATGGGGCTCTTTTTTCATTATTCCTATCAGCTAAAATGCAAGCACTTTTTAATTTGTGTATTTAGGTCTCTTTCATTCAGAAATATTTTTCTTTCATTATATCTATCATTATTTCTTTTTTGAAAATTTGTTCTGGTTTCAGGGGTTTCAAATATTCTTTAAAAATGCAAACTAAATAGAGATAGGTAAATGGAAATACTCAGTTTAATCACAGAAATCAGTAATTACTCAGGTTAATCATAGAATAATTTAATACAAAAATATTCATGTTAATCTTAAGACCTGTTTCTGCCCAAGAACTGACAATCTGTTTGCCACAGAACCAATACTTTGAATTCCTAGATTCTTTCTAATCATACTGTAAGTTTGAGCCCAAGTTCCTCCCTGGCTGCCAACTAGACCATGTGGATGATCTTCTAATTAAAGTCCAAGAAAGCTCTTCTTGTCAGGTGCCCTGAGTTTGGTCATATTTACAACCAACCATTCATTCTTTTTTTCTGGACTTTAACTTCATTTCTCTAGCCCAAAGATGTATTCACTATTTTGTTAATATCCTTCAACTTTGTCTTGCTTGCTATAAAATTAGCATCCCCTAAACTCACTTCTGTAGAAGAAAAGATCACATAATGTCTTTATAATTTAGGAGATTATTTATTTGTTATGAATTATGACAGAAAAAGTAAATGGGCTTATAAGATATATAGTATAAGACTGTCATAGGCTTCATTTTACTACTGTGATTGAGCACTCTGTTGTAAAATGCTTTGTTCATTTACACAGAATGTTCTCCCAACTAGAGATGACATTGGTGTTTTTATAGGTGATATGTCAGAAAAGATAAGTATCAAATCATTTCAACTTCATTCACCTTTTTTAAAACATGAGATGATGAAAAGCTGAAGTTTTATTGAGAATAATATCTTTTTGTTCAGGAAACAAAAGAATACCTCCAAACTTTGGAACTGGATGAAATATACCTTACTCAATACCCCACCCTCAATCTTCAGAAAATCTCTAGGAGCTGTGATGAGAAACCACACATTACAATAAACTCAGGGCTTTGTCTCCCTATTTTAACATCATATACCTGGATATAACAGTTACCTATTCTAGGGTCTCTCACTTTTCCAAATGCCCTCTTTCATTTCCAAGTTGCTAATTTTGTAAACTCCCTGAGGATGAATACTTTACCTTTCACATTTTTGTATTTCTACAACACCCACCTCAGGGTCTTCAGTATAGCACTTGGTCAAAAGAGAGTAAATAATGAATGAATGAATGAATTGATGAATTAATGAAACCATTTTTAAACCAGATTCATATCCATCTGTATTTCAATTTCAAAAGTGAGAAGTGAAGTTCAAACTATAATGGAAAGGTTTCCTAATTTAAGCATGTCTATAGCAGGTAGATAATGTTTCTTTTTGTAACTTGCTTGATTCCCTGGAGAAATATCACTTAAGAAACACATCTCTCTCAGGTGTATGAATAGACTTGGCACTACTTCTCTGAGCCAAGTATAGTCAGCCCTGACTCTTCTGGTTGCTGTCATCACCCTCTAGACAATTGCTCTTCTATTTTAACCTCAGTCCTTTAAAGTGCTTTGGAATTTGAGATAACTACAGAGTTACTCAATGTATTGAAAACTGCACAAATTCTACTTTCTCTTTTGTTCTGACTCTTCGGCTAACTGAGAGCATTCTAACCAGCCTGTCTTCCTGTTTCCACCATGAGATTTGAGATGGCTAGTCAAAGAAAAACAGAGAAGAGAATAATTAATAACCCTTTGAGGCTTGCCAGCTCTGAAAATGTACTTACCTACTAGCTTTCATAATTACTTGACAATACCAACTGCTTATCCATCTTGCCAAGTTTCCATATTTCCTCAAGAGTACTATAGTTGGTGTAAATATCTGCTGAGTCAGCACTGTTCTACATAGCTTAGTCTATCAGGTAAATTTTCTCCATTAAAATAGTCACAGTATTATGCTATGTACATTATGTTTCAGAAGTATGTAATGATGGTGGTATTCAAAATGCTTTCGCTGAGAGGTCTGAGATAACCACAGATGTCCCGTGGGATCTGTTTTTCTTTCTTCCACTTCAACACACAAAGGGATTTAGAAAGCTTCTCCCTTGGCCAGAAGCTATTTCAAATAAACTCAGAACTTTTTCACTCCATCTTGCTATGGGCTAGGCCACTGAGGAAGAAATAAGTTATTCTGTGTTCTACTAACCTTTGCTATTACTTTATGAAAGACAAATAATACATAAATAAATACATAAAAATAAATAAAGGCTGAATGCGGCTAAGTACAAATTCATATAAATTATATGTTAGAACCTTCTTGGTCTCTCAGGAGTCCTTCCTGTGTCCTCTGTTTGGCTTTAGTCCTGACATATGAAAAATGATGAACATCAACAGAACAAGACAAAGTGTGGGGATGGGGAGGCAGATGGAGAGAATGGCATCATCTATTCTCAAATCATTGTTGTTTATTGTTTGGGCATCATAAAAGGTCATTCAAGAAAAAAATCATTAGAATATTTTGTTTCATTTTACTTAAAAAATTCTCCCATGAAACAAATTATTTTCTCAATTTTCATATCTAAAGAAAAGTGTTGCCAAGTACTTTTTTTCTTAAATACTTTTATGAGCATAAAAGTAAAAACAAATATTTTTAATAAATAAATGTTTTCAGAAATTCTGTTTTGAGAAGTGTGAGAAGCATCAGGATAAACTTCTAACACAAGTGAACTAAACATCTCAAAGTATAAAATTGCAGAAACAAATCAGTAGATAACACGTTACAGTGTCTGTCTTGAGATAAATCACCCAAGGAAGATGTTTTTCAATTTTGAACCCTTTGGGAAAATGATTCTCTGAAGTATTGTCATTTATTCAGATCTATCACATACCATTGTATGATTGTGCATTGCATAACTCTAAGAAGCTTATATCACTTAGACTACAAGGGGCTGTCTGCACTGTGGCCCAAAATCCATTTTTATCATTTTAGAAACCCTTGAGAAATACTTTTCATTATGGGAGAATTGAATCTTAAATAGGCAAACAAAAGCTTATTCAGAGCACCATACATAAAATAGATGAAAGCACAGCTGCTCTATGGGAAGTGGAGGAGAAGAATCCCATAGGCCCACCCCTTTATAGCTCCCTGGAAAGGCTTTTATGTCTCTGCAAAAAAATGAAACAAAACAAAACAAAAAAACAGTTTTAAAGTGGTGTTTTAAAACAAATAGTTTGTAGAAGAAAAAGACATATTTTCCAAGATTAGTAGAAGTCATGGAAGGCAATGTGGTAGAAAGGGCATTAACATGAACATCGAAGAACCACATGACATTCTGCTGTGAGTGAGCCACGAGGTCCTGGGAAACTTCCAGTGATTCTAGAAAGTTGGACTAGATCAATGAGTGGTATATGAGCTTCTTTTAAGCCATGAGCTCTTTCAGAATTTGAAAAAAAATATATTACAGATCATCTCCTTCCATGCTGTGAAAGCCAGATAGACCTAGAGCTAGGCTTTTCATGTCCAAGGATTGCTGGCTCATTGGGCACCTCTTCTAGATAATTGTGAAGTCATTCCAGACCTCAAAATTATTCTACTTTTTTAAACCATATTAAGTACTTTTAAAGTCTAACACGAAAAGTCACCTCTGCATTCTACATTTGCTTCCTGAATGAATCAGTCAGCCTTCTTGTGCTCCAAGACGAAAAATAAGATTGCACCCCTAGCTTTAAACATCTATACTGCAGTTTGCAACCTTCCAAAACAAGCCAACAAAACCAAAACTGAGTATAGTGAGTGTTGTTCAATACAGTCCTCTTCTCTCCTGGACATATGCTTTCTAAAGCAAATGTTCCTAAAGTAGAGACACTAAATTATATTAAGGCAGCACAGCTCACTAGAGGATGCCCTATCTGCAGGTCTCCTGCTGGATGCCCAGATTCATCTAGTAAAGGGGCCAGAGAGACTGAGGACAGTCACCAGCCCCTTAAAGCCAGAAAAATCTTAGTATCTGCATATATTAGACACTTCATATTTCTTGTTGGAAAAGGTATGGCCTTGATATTGCAATATGTACTTTTTTATTTCCTATTTCCAGACAATAATATTACTTGCAACTAGATTATAGGAAATAATCTGTGATAGAAAATGTTACATCTGGTACCATCAACACTCACATTTTTAAATATCTGAAACTGAATTTGATCTTCTTCTGAACCCTCAGGCTCACTGATACTTTGTTTCCTTTTCTCAGGCACTGATGAAATTCTAACTTGTATGTAAATTCTCTATATACACTTTAAAAATGCATATTTCTTTTCTTTTTTTTTTTTTTTTTGAGACAGAGTCACCAGGCACCAGGCTGGAGTGCAGTGGCACGACCTCGGCTCACTGCAACCTCCACCTCCTGGGTTCAAGCAATTCTCCTGCCTCAGCCTCCCAAGTAGCTGGGACTACAGGCACGCACCACCACGCCTAGCTAATTTTTTTGTATTTTTAGTAGAGATGGGGTTTCACCATGTTGGCCAGGATGGTCTCCATCTCTTGACCTTGTGATCCGCCCGCCTCGGCCTCCCAAAGTGCTGGGATTACAGGCGTGAGCCCCTGTGCCCGGCCAAAAATGTATTTCTTGAGAAGAGAATCTGGATTCCAAATAACAAATAGTTTCTTCTCTTGTGTCAAATTCTATTGATTGATTGAGCGACACTGCCGAGAGCACTGAGTTGGAAGGAATAGAACCATTCCAAGGATGGAGTTTTGTAATCAAGTAATGAGAGCAGTCTAAGCACAGGAGGTATTTTCTGTACACTAAACGATATCTTCCCCGCCTATTTCTCAGAACCCTTGGCAGAGTCCCTTCATGGCCTATAGCACAGGAGAATCACAGAAAGCAATAGCAGTTAAGTGAATTGATAATGCAAAAAAGGTAAACTAACACACAGAAAATCCCACAAAATCTCTACATCTTTGCCTTTTTACGAAAATGCAGAATATTTGGTATATTATTTTCAAATTGTGAAAACATGTCATCTACATATTTCAATATGCATAGAATATTTCTAGAAGTACACAAAACAATAGTTAGTGACTACTTCCTGGCCATGAGAATCCAACTGCTTGGAGGAACTCCTTTGCTAAGAGCATAATTTTACAGGAAGGTACTCACCACCGAGTGCCTTGGTAAAATATGAATTATGAAAAGGTAATGCTGAAATAAAATATTATCCCTATACTTTAACCCTCTTGGGAGGAGAAGGTTTTTTTGGGTCACTTTAGGATCCTAGCCTTTTTCTGAAGTAAAAGTAGGTGCTCAATGAAGTTTGCTGAACAAATGATTCAGTCAACCAACTAATTAACCTGTGAATCCAAATATCTCATGTAAGGTTTATAAATTATAACTACTGCTCAACTTCACCCAAACCTCTTTCTTGCTATGACAGCCAGATAGATCAGAATTCACCTATTGGCTCTGTCATGTATTAGCTGTAGGACTTGGGGCAAATCCATGTATTTTTTGAGTTTCAGCTTCCTCCTTTGTAAAATGTGGATGATCCTCTTTTGCTTAGTTGTCAGGATTCAGTGGCATGGTATTCACAGGCCTCCCAAATCGGAGCCTGGTGAGTTGTAGGTGCCACTATAGTTAATTCTTTCAAAATGCCGCTTAATTCTTTCAAGGCTTAGATTTTTTCCTCTATTTAAATGATGTGATAAGAACTTAATGAAAACAAGTCCTACAAAAGTATTATTTCAGCTCCTGTTATGTGATAAAATGTCCCAGACTTGGATCGCATTCCCTTTGAGCACTTACAAAAGTGGATGACAATAATTTAAAGACAACACAGCTGAGGGGATTAATCATTTAGTGCCCTCCACTGAATCACATGTTTCTGTAGCTTCCCTAAGGTGCTTGCATATTTCTCTAATGCCCTTGGTGTGACACTTAATACAAGGCTATGTTTGCTCTTCAACAGAAAATTTCATTCAGTTATTACATTTTGAGAGAGACAAACACAATACAGTGAAATTTTTGAAATGAATGCCATCCATATATATGTGTGTTTTAAATTTTTTACAATCCCCTTTTCTCTTAGGCACATGAATCCACAGTGGATTTTAGTTTCTATAAAACATTTCTTTTGTACTTTTTAAGAAATCACATACATCGTATTTTCCAGAATGGCAGCCAATTTCTGTCGTGACATGTTATGCACGTTTTTCTAAGTGTCTTAAGTGCTTAAGAAAACATTGATTAAAATAGTAAATACTTTTGTCTAATCACAACCATGGTGGTCCAAATATTGGACATTTTCTTTAGTTGTTTTTAAAGCTAATCATCTGAAGCCTAGACAGACATTTTAGTGACTAAGTAAACTATTTAGTCAATTCAGTTAAATAAATTAGATATGACTAGCTCATTTTGATTTCCCCTAACTCAGCTTACTGCTTGTCTAAATGTAGTAGGCACTAATAAATATTTATTGATTTAAGTTGTTTGTTCTTTAAAGTAAAATGTACTTACGTTGAAACTAGAGCAAGTAATTTTGATAATGCATGGGAAATGCCTAATAGCCCCTATTCAGTCCTTTTCCAATTTATGTGCATCTTCCTTTGATTAGTGAGTTTTATTTGTTCCTGTTACATTTTTGAGCCTGAATTTAAATGGAGACTGGCAAACTGTTTTCCCAATATCTATTATCTATTTTGTTTTAATAATTGTTCATTGAGTTTTAAGTCACTCCCCATCATCTTTGTTCTAAGCATTCCTCTGTTGTGAAACAGTATTACATATTATTTATAAATGACTTTAGAGAAAAAACACAAAGGAGAAACACCACGGATGTCAATGAAAGAATGCTTCTTACCAGCAGGTGTGATTCATTAATAAGTGAGTTCACTTTGAAAGGAAAATCATTAATGTTTTTACTCCTTTGAGACAATAACTCTGTAAGAGTTAGATTTGATCAAATAATGATTAGATGAACTATAGGAGGATTCAGATCAACTGTGAAATTATTACTTCTGGGAGTTTGATTTAGTACTTTAAAAATTTTAAATATAAGAGCATCATATCTAGGTAAGCAATAAGTCTAAGGAAAAAATAAGATTATGATATCACCTAATGTGTTCTTCTATTAACAAGGAAGAAGGTTTTTATACACCACCATAATTTTACAATTATGAAGTTTATTAAAATAGCTACATGTTGAATTGTATCTCTTGATCCTTTATATTTTTAATTCTAGTAAGCCACCACTACAAACCACCAAGGGGAATATACTTCTATCACGTAATCTATATTTTGTCACTGTAACCAAAACAAATCATAAAATGTGGTTTTTATTTTCTATATGACATAAATATGGAGTTACTATTTAAAAAGTTCAATTCATAAAATTCAATTTCAAAGGTGGGGAAATGTGTAGTTGGTGTATACAAAAATCAGATTAATTTTCTTTTTACCCTCTCTTTTTGAAGAATTGGAAACTGCAAAATTCATGTGTCTTCTTAGGATTCTCTGATTAACTTCACTGTCACACATAAATAATCCATGTGTCACTGAGACACATAATTCTGTAGTGGGCCAACAGTACTACCCTTAGATGTCAGCAACTGGGCAGGGCCCCACATTTAATGGTCCCTCAGATGCTTGGGGCTAGCCAGGGCCAGCAGTGCCTTCTGAATGGGGTGCCCAAAGTCTGCAGCAGGATGCACTTGGGCCCCAGTCCTGGATTTTGGACATTCTCTGGGCATTCTCCAAACCTCTCCTACACATTGGGTGGACCAGATGCCCTGAGGAGCTCTAATACTGACATCTGTGGGTTTAATCCCTGAGACAGGGCCAGATTCCAGGAAGGCAGCTTGGCAAGCATATTACTCTGGGTCTCTGGCCTGTGATTTCTTTCACGAGATTGCCTAAGAATGGACTACAAGAACAGTGCTGCTATGCTGATTTAGGTGGACCCACAATCATGTCAGATTCAGGCCAAGTCTGGACCCTGGGCTATGAATTCCCAGTCAAACTTGAGCCATGTATGTAGACCTGTGTGTGATTCTGGCCTATCCATATTCTGATCTCCATGTTGCCTCCAGTCTACAGCACTTGGTGTGGTGATGTGGCCATAGGCATCTTTTATGCTGTGTGCTGCAGCAGCTGGCACTCAGGTGCCCCACCTGCTATACAGGCTTCATGTCACATGTCAGGCAGTCTTGGAGGTAGCTGCAGTTGTCTTCTCCCAGGGCTTCTTAGGACTTTTTAAATCCATAACTCTCTCTTGTTTCTGACACAGAATAGTTGTTTCTACACAGACTTTCAAAGCTGTGCTAGAGGAAGAAGGAGCATTTCTAGCTCAATAGGATCACTCTTCTCACTCTGCCCATGGTCCCTGAACTGTGGCACCCTACTGGTGGTGCATGGATGGCAGTTCACATTCAAGAATGCAGTGATTACAGAGAACAAGAGTAGTTGGAAGATGCTAAAACATGTGTGTTCTATGATTACACTATAAAATTCTGATGATAAATTTTGCATGATCAGAAAAACTATTGTTCATCTTTTCCTGCATACATGAGGTAAGACTTGCCTTTGAGGTCATCTTGAATGAAACATAGTAGGAATTTTTATTTATCAAAGTCACACACAGAAAGCCAATATTCCCAGGTGGCATAAGGGATGATGCCATGTTATGAGTAATAATGTGACCGACATTAAATAAATGGTATCAGGGAACTATGAAAACAAGATCTGTGCTGCTTCAATACAAACATGTTTTAAAGAACCATGGTATTTTGATAAATAGCAGCATTACCACCTTTTGCTCATGGTAGGAGATGTGATATTTGCCAAGAGGAGGTGTAATTGACCATAAAGTGTATAAAGAAATGATGCCTCAACACTTCACCTGCACTAGATGGATAATAAACAGATATTTAAATACTTCTTTTCTACCTATTGTTTTATATCATCATCAATAAATTGCATATCCAGTGAATTTACATAGTCATGCATTCTATAATACATTTCAAAAATACAAGTTTATATAGCAAAGGCCTACCAAAAAAAAAAATATATATATATGCCTGAAGCCTTGCATACACTAGTAATGACCCTGAGGTCCTAAATTTGAAAAATACTTTGAACTATATTCTTATGCAATGCAAAAACTGCTAGTCAGTGTTTGTCCAGTCTCATCAATGTCAAGTGCACTGGTAAGAAGCTCATAAAATCATAAATCAAACAATTATATTTTGGGTCACTTCTCAGTTGTAAGAACATTGCATCTAACATTGAATCAACATCTATCTTTGCATTACATTCCTACAAGAGTAGACTTCCATTCTCACTGTGCATCAAAACACCTGAGGGCTTTTAAAAAAATCAGTTGACCAGGCTCATGCCTCAGTGATTTGACTTTGTAGGGGAAAAGAAATATATATATTTTTTCACCCATTGCTAGGCTCATGGCTGAGGCTCCTATAACAAAAGACAGACTAACAAGGAAATAAAAAATTCATTTAATATACATTTTATGTGGCACAGGAGCCTTCCGAAATAAAGACTCAAAGGAATGGGAAACCGGTATATTTTTATTCTAAGTTTCACAAAGAAGTAGATAGTTGTGGAGAAAGAGGTTTGGATAAAGGAGATTTGATCTAATGGTAATAAACTGGCAGAATTTAGCAAGGGTTGATTGTTCGGATTCTTCTCTGTGTCCCTCCCTGTGTCTTCAAACATAAGGACATTCCTTTGCTTCTGGTATAAAGTGGGCCCCCCTCCCATGGCAGTCTTGTGATGTTCTTCAGAGGAAAATCAGATAATTCTTCTCCAGTCTCTTCAGGGAAGAAGGGAAAGAGGACAAAAAGACTTTCCTGCTTCTACTGTTTTCTCAAATATCAAGGTGCCATATTTGGGGGTAGCATGTCCTGAATCCCATTGGTTTCATTTGATTTGGGTGGAACCAAGATGCTGGCATGTTTGGAAGGTTCTATTTGGTGATTATAATGTGAAGCCAAAGCTCTAGTGATTCTTACCCCTGACTACATGATAAGATTACCTAAAGACATTTAAACATATATCATCATCCAGGCCCTACCTAAGACTAACTAAATCAGAATTTCAAGAGACAGGGCTCAAAGCCTGGTGACTTGTAATTTTCTAAAATATCAGATAATCCTAATCTGTAATGAATGCTGAGAACTACTTTTATAGTGCAATCCCAGCAGGTGATTTTATCTCTACATGGTGAAAAAGCATAATCTCATGTTTCCAAAGTGAGTAATTCCTTTGAAACAGACACAAACTTACTTACAAATCTCATCAAATGCCAGTATTTGTTATGTTTGATCTGTAAAATATTATGGTTCTTGTGATGTTTAACCACAAAATTCACTGGATTTTAGTGAATTTGGTTCATTATTTGCATGGAACTGTCCACATTCTCCAGAAAAGAAGTTCTAATTTCATATATGTTGTTACTCATCCATAAATGGACCCTAGAAACATCTGAGGATACTTTTAGAAATATATAACAAGGAGATTCAGGAACATGCTAGGCAAGTTTTTGCAGCCCCTTTCATTCCTAAAGGAAGAAACTTTCATGTGGTACAGGAGCCTTCAGAAATAAAGACCCAAAGAAAAGGGAAAGCCCCTCTAAGACCAGAATTGCAAGATTACCCTCCAGCAGGTGGGGGTCAGAACAGGCTAACAGATAAGCAAAAAAAGAGAGCTGGCAGGCTTCAGAGGAGCACAACCAAATCTCAGGCTTGTGTTTATCCAATCGATAAATGCCACAGCTCTTGAACAGCTGTTGTTTAAATTCATTTCTCTGTGGCAGAACAAAAGGAGTGTAATGAAAGCAATGCTGTTAGAGAACTCATTAGAGTCAGTAAGGAGAAAGCAGGCTTTAAGATAATCACTCTTAGTGAGACAACATCCAGAGCATCTTTTGGTTCACAATAATATCAGTAGGCAGTGCGGTGGTTAGGCAAAGCCATTTGCTTTGTCTGTAGAAAGATTACAGAAAGGAGAACGATCAATAGATTCATGGCAGAAAATCACCCTGGTTTGTGCAACCCTTTCGTTGGATCTTTTGTTGCTAATCTGCTTTTGGTAATGTGAATCTCCTCTAGTGCCTTTCAGTGTTAACATTCTAGGAGCAGTTAACCAAGCAGAAAGGCCACAGATCAAGTCTATTGTCTGCTGGCAAAGGCTCCATTGAACCCTAATGGACATAGGAATCTAGCAAAACAAAGAATCCTTAGTGTCTTGTTCAAATGAATCCTACATCAGAGAAGGCCAAGCGAGTCCTTTGATTATCTGAAAAGGTAGTGATTAGAAGGTAGACGGTGAACCTATTATGAACAAAAAAAAAGAAGGAAAAATGAAAGAGCGTAAGAATAAAAGAAACAAGAAATGAAACGTCTCTATTTGCAATGTTTCCTTAAGGATCTATTGGCCAAAATGTGAAAGAAAGCTTAAAACTTCTGTGTATAATGGTCTCTAGTACACTTAGTCTACTCAAATGCAGAAATTTGCTATACATTGTCTCTAGAAGAGAGCCCACTTGCATTTGTCTTTCAAGCTTTTTTAGGAAGGTTATGTTTGTGGCAAGTGAGAGGAGGAAGGGAACATTCAGCTTGGTCATACAAGTGGTTAGTTTTTAACGCATATAACTTCTAGAAATCAAATGATCTTTTCCGTAAAAATCTCAAGCATCCATGTTTTAGTTTCAGTTTGTTATCTCTGCCTTGGTTTTGCCCTTATTTCCACCTCTAACCCTAAAAATCCTCTCTACGGATTAGGACCCCTTCACTGTTGTTTGGTGATTTCACGATTAGAGTCAGGCTGCAAACCAAGAACCGGGTGCTGTGATGGCCAAAAAATAAGAGTAGAAGGCATTGGGCCATTGAAATTAAGGAAAATGAAAGTAAACGTAAGTTATCTTAACCTCCAGAAAGGTAAGTTGAATATCCCAGGAAGTATTTGCTCAACCTGTTGCATCAACAAAAAATAAAAATCACCATGCACACCATTGACCGAGTACTTACCATATGCCAGTAAAGAGCAAACTCATTTAATATCCTCATAACTATCCTGAAGGATAGAAACAGTTAGTTTTATTACTTTACAAGTGACAAAATTGAAGCTACGAGAACATCAGTGACTTACTAAAGTCACGTAACAACTAACTAGGACAATGATTGGCACCCAGGCCCTATAAAGCCTTCCTGATCTTCCCTCCAATGCCCTCTCCAGATTTGTGTTTTCCTCCTCTCCATCCTGCAGAGACTGTCTCCCAGCCCTGTCTTGACTAAGAAAAGATCTGCCTTCTTGCTGTCAGATTGTGAAATCTAGGACTTCGGTCAGAAATTAACATTTTATTCAACTGAAACATCTGGTTCCTTCTCACCAGTCCTATGTAGAATAACTCCTTATGAGGATCTTTACAAAGAAAAGTGCAGCAAGGCAGATAATAATGCTTACTGCAGAGCTATCAGTGCACATCGGTGCAGCTCTGGAAAAAGTGTAAGTCTTTTGTTGTTGTCTTCAAGAAGAGCATGAAACAAACACAGACCTTAGGTCACATGGTAAGCAGCAAAGAGTTTCACGTTGCTCTGTCTGTGGCATGGGAGTTCTATTTAGTTCTCCTTTGATTTTTCCATTACTATGAAGATTGTTTGTATTAGTCCGTTTTCATGCTGCTAATAAAGACATACCTGAGACTCAGTGATTTATAAAGAAAAAGAGGTTTACTGGACTCACAGTTCAGTAAACTGGGGAGGCCTCACACTCATGGTGGAAGGCAAAAGGCACGTCGTATGTGGCAGCAGAGAAGAGAGAATGAGAGCCACGTGAAAGGGGAAACGTCTTATAAAACCATCAGATCTCATGGGGTTTATTCACTACCACAAGTATGGGGAAAACTGCCCCCATGATTCAATTACTCCCACCAGGTCCCTCCCACATCACGTGGGAATTATGAAAGCTATAATTCAAGGTGAGATTTGGGTGGGGACACAGCCAAACCATATCATTGCAAAAATGCAGGATGCAGAGTTGAAAGTGAATTTCAGATCAAAAATAATTGTTCAGCATAAGTAAATTTGAATTTCACACAAATAATATCTAATATTTAGTGTTAATAATTTTTAATATAAGTATGGTCCATGAAATATTTAGGACATTCATATAATAAAGAGTTATTTCTATAAAAAAAGTATATATTGTTTATCAAAAATTCAAACACAGCTGACTATGCTATACTTTTTCTGGCAAGTGTAGGCCTCACTATGATAAGTCACTGTGATGATACATGGAACCTAGGATGGTCTATATGTGTAATTAGATCTTGCCTTTAAAATACAAAAAAAAAATTTAAGACTCATGGTAAGATGGGTGCATATTTATTAACAATCTATGTTTCATTATGAGAAAACAAAAGGGCATGTCAATTGGTGCCACATTTTCTTTGTAATTTTATTGATTTCACTGTAACTTGGTTGTCATTTCATTGCTATTTCACTCTATCAGTTTTGGTAATATCCTTTCATTCATTCATTTTCTCAACAATCACTTATTGAGCGCTAACTATGGGCGAGGCATTTGACTCATGCTGTGGGGATTCAAAAAGGAACATGTGCCCAACATAACCTTTAAGAAATCTACTGTTCCACAGGAAACAGAAGAGGCAAAACTAAGTGCATAATACAAGGCAACATTGAAAAAAAACTCCATTAAAAGAGTGTAAGTTCCTGAGAATTCAGAAGAGGAAGACAACACTCTTGTCTGAAGTTAGGGGCCAAGTATAGTAGGAATGAATAGTCCTCTTATCGGGTCATGTGGAAAAGGAAAAAAGTTGTAGTCAGAAATCAGTCTTTAAAATTCAGTCCTTTAGAATGTACTCACTTTTGTTACCCAATATTTTATAAGAATGGCACATTGATATATTAATGTTTATAATGTAATAATTATTTTTAAAGTAAAGAATGGCCAATGCCCTCAGTCACCTTTTGACAGGCCTTTGTTGTTTTGCCTGGTGGTTTTATTTTTTATTTTTAATTTTTTGAGACAGAGTCTCACTCTGTCACCCAGGCTGGAGTGCAGTGGTACAATGTTGGCTGATTGCAACCTCTGCCTCCCGGGTTCAAGCGGTTCTCCTGCCTTAGCCTCCTGAATAGCTGGGATTACAGGCACCCACCACCATCACACCCGCCTAATTTTTGCTTTTTTAGTAGAGATAGGTTTTCATCATGTTGGCCAGGCTGGTTTTGAACACCTGACCTCAAGTGATCCAACTGCCTCGGCTTCCCAAAGTGCTGGGGTTACAGGTGTAAGCCATTGCACCCAGCAGGTGGTTTTATTTTTAAAGTCGCTAGTGGTTAGCCTTAAGTACACATTAATAAGCTTCACCATGTTTTCTCACTTTGCCAGGACCAACAAACACCATTTTCACATTTAGGTATTAACTCTATTCTACTTTCTCAGTGCCTCACCTAGGAAAACTTATTTATTTTCTCAGGGCCTGTTTTTTGTTTATCTGTTTTTACGAATATAATGTAAATATCTATATAATAAGACTCCTATATTCCTACCTGGAATAATAATGAATGCAGTGCCTGTGAGAAACTTCAATCTCCTTAGAGATTCTAAAATGCCAAGAGCTATTCTGAATAGCTCGGCCCAGCTGCGACACATTCCTCAGATTGGTGGTAGCTTGGAAGAGCTGTCGGCCAGATATTTCAACTTGCAAACCTCCCAACTTGCAAAGCTGCTGTTGTTTGCATTTAGCTCTGGGTCTTGAAGTTCTACCTCTCCATGCTTATTGGGTTTACACTGTGTGAACCAGGGCTGCAGAGGAAAATTGCTGCTGTTCTCATTATTGCATGTCTGGATTTCGGCTCCAGCTGACATATTTATTTGGTTTGTTGACTTTAGCCCTGGAATTCATTTCTTTCTGCTTTCTTCAATTATTACTACTTCCTTTTGTTTACCTAGCTCCAAGAGACTCTAAGATATGCCCAGGTAATTAATTCTGTCGGCATCCTTTCCTAATAGAGAAGATCATTTTATGAATATCAAGAATAGCCAAGCTATGTTCGTCAATCTTTGTATTTACCTTTCATTTCCTCCAATCCCATCAGTGTTTCAATACAAACCAATCCCTGAACACTAAGGATAAAGCTAATATGCAGAATAGTCATTTACTTCAAAATATCATTTTCCTTCCCCAATTAAACCATCTGGGGGGTCAGTGGGCTTTACCTGGAAGCCTCTGGGAGAAACCCCAGTTATTCCACTTTCCTCCATGTGAAATTTTTTCCTTATGATTCAACAAGAATGAGTCATCACATTAGTCTATGTATTCAATTTCAGCATATTATTTTTTGGCTTCAGTGTTATTCTAGGTTAAATTGTAAGTATTTTGCATGAAGGGATTGTCAGTATTTGTCTTCCAATTAACTGATAAAGTCCCTTGGAGTTTGACTGCAACATGTCAGAGGCCTTAGATGGAAAACCATCTTTGGATGTCAAGTTTAATACAGTTGCTCAGTGACAGTTGGGATTATCTTGCGTTCCAGCAAAATTCCAACAGAGAAATATTTGTCATGTTTAATTGACAATTTAGTGTTATAATTATGTATTGAGTATATTTACTCCACTCAAGCATTAAGGTAAGTAAATACTAGCTTTTTCCCCTCCTAAGACTTAGGGAAAATCATGCTAGATATTTCACTATCTACTTACAGAGCGATTGTCCGTAACCACATAACTCTGACTGCCTTTTGGGAATGGCATCTCTTACATTTTGTGTATGTGATCAGTGTCAGAGCAGCGTGGAGTGCCACTTGGGATCCATCAAAGGAGAACCAGCTCCAGGCTCTTTCTCTGCTTAAGAAACAGAGCCTGATCTTGATCCTAACGACACCTGTTTAGGATTACTTAATATTTTTAAATGTTCCCCTTTCGGCCTGCAATTTTTGCATAATCTTTCACAATTCTTATCTCCCAAAGGTGCCACTCTTGCTTAGCATGGATAGAGTGTCTGCCTGACTAGAGATTTCTCCCTGAGAATTGCAAATTCTTTCTTGTAAAAATTTGAGTTCTTTTCTTCCAGCATTTATACTGAGTGTTACAGAAAAAGACAGAAGAAGGGAAAGGATGACACATGATTCTTTTCCATTGTCTTCTATCATCTCTTCATTCTATTTTTAAAATTGCATCTTATCTCCTGGGAAAAAGGCAAATGCCTTCTTTGCATGACTGTGTGGCTATGCAGAGGCCAGGCTAGAGTAAGAAGTGGTAGTTCTTATAGACTGGGTGAAAGTCCCTGCAGTGCACCAGTTTTTTTTTTTTTTTCTGTACCAAGATAAAAATAAAGTTTCTTTATCTTTGTGAGTGACTGAATAGGGTTGAGGTTCTTACTCATGGACTCTCATCTCAAAAAGCTCTCAACTGTCAGGACAGGGGTAGAGTCTCATGATTTGCTACTGCTACTGCTGACACAGGAAATACAATGAGATAATAATGCATAAGAATTGTGCAAAGTTGAAAATCATTATGGTGCAAATATTACTGTGATTATTTCCAAAGCAATAAACCCACAGCATTAAGACAAGATGATGAGCCAGGTGCAGTGGCTCAAGCCTATAATCCCAGCACTTTGGGAGGCCGAGGCGGGTGGATCACTTGAGATCAAGAGTTCGAGACCAGGCTAAACTCATGGTGAAACCTCGTCTCTACTAAAACATCCGAAAGATTAGCTGGGCATTGTGGTAGGCGCCTTTAATCGCAGCTACTCAGGAGGCTGAGGCAGGAGAATCACTTGAACCCAGGAGGTGGAGGTTAGAGTGAGCCGAGATCATGCCACTGCACTCCAGCCTCGGTGACAGAATGAGACTCTGTCTCTCTCTCTCTCTCTCTCTCACACACACACACACACACACACACACACCTAGGGACCCTACAAATTCATCTTCTCTCCTTCCCTCTACTGACTCCATCTTCACACACAAATACATCCATTCCAGCCATTAGTGCTTACAGTAATTCTAGAATTTGCTTTGTTGAACCTATTCAAAATGCAAACACTGTTGAGAGGGCAAGACCCTGTGTAAGCTACCATGTATCAGCTCAAAGTATTTTACAGTATCTGGTAAGAAGAAGTATGAGTAAATTAAGAAGAGGTACTCTAGTTCTCTAAATTGAGCTGGGTACTCAGGAGGAAGAGTTAACGAGACATCTGCAACCTAGGGGCTGGGCAGCTCTTCAGAAGCTCCTGTAGGGGTATCTGGAGCCATAGGTCAATTCTGAGCCCAGAGTGAGTGGTAAAGGGAAACAGAGGCAAGACAGATAAAAAGAGGCAAAGGAGGTAAATAATGGACACTAAATTAGGCTTCCCTCTATTCATATGTAACCCTGGTGCTGAGAGTCCCTGAATATCTCAGCAAGAATCCACAGGCCAGTGGCAAAATGTGTAACCATTTTCCCTCACATTTTGAGACCTCTTAAGGGAATCAGCTGCAATATAAATCTTTATTTCTGTAAAAATGCACTGTTAAGAAAATATCACTATGTATCATCTGATGATCTAACTGTTAGAACTGGAAATTAATCAGAGGGAAACAATCACCCCTGGAAGGCTTTGCTGCTGACTAAGTAAGTGTAAGATAAAATTAGTACAAATGGGTAACAAGAAATGATTTCCATATTTTACTGACAAGTGATATTAGGAATCATTATCTTACTGTTTTATGAACTTCTTGTATCATCAAATGACATTCTCAAGTAATATTATGATCAGGAGCAGATTTTTCATCCCTGCATGACATAAGCAGAGAGGTTCTGTAGGGTTCAAGAATATAAAGATAAAGATATAGATGTATAAACTATAGCTATGTCTATATCTCTATATCTGAGAGAGAGAGATCGAGATTGAGAAACAGGCTTACTTGCTTAGAGAATTGTTGTTTTCTTTGTTAGCTCAGAGGAAAGAGAAATTTAAGTTTACTATTGATAAACTCTACATATTCAAAAGGCCCTAGAAAACCACAATCATCACCACAAATTCTTTTCTTTTTCCAGTTAGTTTCTTTAAAATGAAAAATGTGTCTGTATAATTTAAAAAGCTGTCTGCAGCAGGTACTCTGAATGGCGAAAGGGTAGGAGGCTGGAGAAAGCAAGAGTGAAAGGTTTTATGCTTCATCCAGAATCACCCTTCTGTTTGCCACTGGACATAATTCCTCTCTAGTAGATGCTAAGCTTGTTGAATGGTGTACAGCCTGTCCAGCCAATTGTCTGAGGAAAGAGTGTGTTGCCAAGACAGAAAGCAGACTTGAAGAAGATGGGATTAAATGTGACCCTCTTGCCCTCCCCTCCTCCTGTCAGTATGACTTCTGACTATGTCTTTTGAAGGGGGACCTGGAACCTGTGAGTGGGACTG
This sequence comes from Aotus nancymaae, assembly GCF_030222135.1. Classification (NCBI taxonomy): domain Eukaryota; kingdom Metazoa; phylum Chordata; class Mammalia; order Primates; family Aotidae; genus Aotus; species Aotus nancymaae. The sequence goes on along the minus strand of NW_026988432.1, from coordinate 49,030,185 downwards.
AGGCTCCTCCAGAGTCTGGGTGGAAAGACTTCAGCAGAACATTACCCAAGAGGAAGCTCAAGGATGGAGGTAGATCAAAATGACCAGTTTGCTGGAAAGAGCTTAGCTGGAGTAGAACCACAGTCCCTGATGAGAAGGCAACGCCAATCCTGATGAAATTTGGGGAGGAGGTGCTTGTCTCCCTCACCCCAGGGAGGACATTACCCTAACCCCTCACCGTGGGAACAGGTGGCCTTAGCAGCAAAGGAGGCCTGGAGGCAGTGAGGCTTTCTTCAGTACCTATAAAGTAGCAGTAAGTTGCAGGCCCACACTTCCTGCAGCCTACCATGTGGCCGTTACCTGAGAACTGAGGCATCTGGAGCCAAAGTTCAAGTAAAGATTAAACAGCCACAGGCGATGTGTTAGAACATGACCCCACAAATAATAAGAGAACCTAAAGAGAGTCAATGAATGCATATAAGATACCTCTGGATCTTAACAAATATGGTTTATAGATTTTAAAATTCAGTAGAAAAAAGAAAGCAATAAGTTATTAACATAAAAAATTCAATTATAAGCTCAAGTAAACAAAAATAGAACTATAACATACATTAAATAGAGAATATGTTTTATGTATCAATAAAACGGTTATAAGAAATGGTCAGATATTTGTGTATAAAGGAAACTTTAGCCAATTTTTCGTTACAGATTTTTTCCATCTGACCAAAGACAAGTTTGGAAATTTATCATTTTAAATGACTCAAAACGTAGTAAATCCTGGAAATTAATAAAGAATCTCACAACACATGGAATAATTGAGAAAGGTTCTACAACTAAGAAAAGGGAATTAGGCAGGCAGTATTAAATTGGACCTTTCTCTTGACTTTGCCTGTGAAAGCAATAGACAGAAGCAACAGACATCTTGCTCAGAATGGCTCAGAAAGCAAGGCTGCTTTCCAGGGTGAAGCAGCCTTTAGACCAGTTATCCTAGGAAAAAATAATGGAATAGCACAAGGCATTCAAGACTTCAGAACTGTTTCTTTGAGGATGTGAAACATCTATATATGTGTTTCTTTACATTTTCATTGTTATTTTGTATGTGCTCTGACTTGGTATTTCATATTAGCCATATATAATAATATGTTTGGGGAAATATATATATTATATATATGGTACTTTATTTTATATATATATAATGTGTATATATACACACATACACATATATACACACACACAGATTTATATATATCTTATATACATATATCTCATATCTATATATATCTCATGTACATATCTGATATATCCGTGTGTGTGTGTATAAACTGGCATAACTTAATGGTACTTTTGGAAGACAAGCTATTTGAAGCCAGACTATGGACAAAGCACTGAAGAAAGAGGATAGTCCTAAATATTCGGGATCCATTTGACTATGAAGATGAGAAAAGCCCCTTTGGTAAAAGATAAGGAGCGTGACTCAACAGCCATGCCTTCCCCTTGGAAATCTCAGAAGTCTTGAGAGATTTGTATTGTGCTTACCTGGGAGTCCATTCATGGCTGAAACCAAACAAGAACCTTCTTGGAAAGTCATTTTGCTCTGTTCTTAAAGTTTGTACTATTTTAAGTTCTTGAGGTAGCCACTTTTTTTCTCCTTTTCCTGTCATTAGCTTCAGTCATCATTTAAAACATAGTGTCTGTGGCTAGTTGCTTGCTTTAGAAAAGCAGCAAGACATATGACCTTTATCAAGATTATTCTTCCATTGTCTCTGCCAAGTCTTCAAATTTAGCCACCTGCCTACTACCACACAGATACCCAGGAAAGATTGGTCCTTCCTAAATGTATTGCCTGAGTGGCTGAAATTGCAAGCTGGCAAAAACTGGAGCAGTTGGGTATGAAAAGGATCTTCCCTCTGTAGTATGTTTATTTACTTTAATTAATTAATTTATTAATTTATTTATTTTTGAGATGGAGTTTTGCTCTTGTTGCCCAGGCTGGAGAGCAATGGTGCAGTCTCTGCTCACTGCAACCTCTGCCTCCCAGGTTCAAGTGATTCTCCTGCCTCAGCCTCCCTAATAGCTGAGGTTACCAGTGCCCACCACCATGCCTGGCTAATTTTTGTATTTTTAGTAGATACAAGTTTTCGCCATGTTGGCCAGCCTGGTCTCGAACTCCTGACCTCATGTGATCTGCTGGCCGCAGCTTCCCAAAGTGCTGGGATTACAGCAGTGAGACATATATATAGATGTTATTATATATGTGTGTACATATATACATATATACCGCCATTATGTACACATAGCTCCCAAATGTTCAGGCCACTGTAATCTAGAGAATTATAGTCTAAGATGAACTGTTGTTAAGGTCTCCAGTCAATTTGTATAGATAGGAAAGAAAAATATTTCATTGGCATGCTATTCAGTGTCTTCTTTTTTGATCAAATTCTTCATTTGTCCCTCATGGTGTAGATGTGTGATACTCCAGACGGCTTATAGTTGGTTCCAATAAAGCCCAAACTACCAGAAAAATATAAGTGACTTTCCATATGGAAGTTTTCAAGGATTGTTAGTATTAGTTCAGTATTAGTTAAGGTTGTGTCAGTTAAGTTGCTGCAGAAACTCCAAAATACATAAAAGGCCAACCCCAGCAGACACTTATTTCTTGCTTGTGTGAAGTCCAAATTGAGTTTTCATGACTAGCAGGCACCTCTTTTCCAAGTCATGATCCACAGGAACCCAGTTTTCTTCAAAATGGTAGCTCTGCCATGTTTTACACGAAGCTTATAAGGTTACTTGGAGAACAATCCCCTTTCTAGACAATTAGAAAGGGGCAAAAGCATAAGAGCATCGCTTGACGGAGGAAGCCACATGTTAGGCTGGGCAGCGGCACCCCTTATTCATGCTCCCATCTCACCTGCGGGAACTCAGGCACATGGCCATAATGAGGGAGGCAGAAGAATGCATTCCAGCTGTGTGCTTAGGAAGAAAAAGAAATGTATTTGGTTAAGATCCAGCAGGCTCTCCCACCATAGTCTTCCAAATTCATTTTTAGTTACCATTTTCTTGATAATTGGGAATATTCTTTAAAATACTTCATGCAGTACACCACTAACTTGAAATGTATTCTGTAGTAATACTATCACATGTAAATTACCACTAATGTTGTATTTTATATCAAATTATCTATTCTGAAATTTTTTCCTGTGTCTTTCCTAAACAGGTATCCTTCTCATATGGCTTTGTATTTTTCCCATCTGACTAAAGATTGGATTTCATTCTTTGACACTGCATAGTCTATCACCCAAAGCACACTAAATGCAGAGTTCATTCAGCTCAGCTAGCTGGGAAACAGGATAAGCTCACTGCCATTTCTCCCGTGGCTAAGGGCTTTACATCACCATGTTCCAGAGCCTCTACTCGGCCAACGGAAACTGCTGCTGCCCTTGCATGGGCCCAGGATAAGGTGATAGGTCAGATAACCTCCTCTTTACCCCCACACAATCTACATGCTGACGCCAAAACCTTGTCTAAGCATAAGCAAAAACAGGGGAAGATTCAGTAAGTGTCAGTCCAGCTGCCACTGGGCGCCACTTGATGTTTGTGGAGACTGACATGGAGAAAAGCTCACTAGAAAGCCCCCTTTGGCAGTGCAGCGGAAATTTCACATCCACCCTAAAATCACTTGCTGAGCTATTTGCACTCTGCCACAAAAGTTTCCATCAGCAGGAAGGACAGCTGGGAGTCTGGGTATTACAATGCCACTTTGCCCTGTGTTTGCTAAGAATCACCGACTGGGAGACTCTCCAGTTTTCCTGGCAGTTCCTATAAGGATCTTAAGAAGGCACGTCATTGGGGGGCCGGGCGCGGTGGCTCATGCCTATAATCCCAGCACTTTGGGAGGCCGAGGCGGGTGTGTCACGAGGTCAAGAGATCGAGACCATCCTGGTCAACAAGGTGAAACCCTGTCTCTACTAAAAAATACAAAAATTAGCTGGGCACGGTGGCGCACGCCTGTAGTCCCAGCTACTCGGGAGGCTGAGGCAGGAGAATTGCTTGAACCCAGGAGGCGGAGGTTGCGGTGAGCCGAGATCGCGCCATTGCACTCCAGCCTCGGTAACGAGCAAAACTCCGTCTCAAAAAAAAAAAAAAGAAGGCACGTCATTTGAAAAAGAAAAAAGTGAATCCATAAAGCAATAGCTTAGATGCCAAAGTGATGGGCAAACGATGAAAATATTTAGATAATTTGGGTGCAGAAATGATGCTTCCAGGGCACAGTCTGATAGGCACTTAGACACTAGAAGGGTAACTGTCATAGTGTGTGTGGCCTTGACCATCTCTGTCATCATCTGCCAATTGGAGGTTAATTGTAACTGCTCAAGCACTCCCTGGCCCGATGTGGGTTAAGTCTCAAGAAATCAGCCACTGAAGCTTGCTGCCCTGGAATGGCATGAAACCCTACAAGGCCCTGCTCACTCTGTGGTCTCTGTTTCTGTGGCTTACTAAGCCTCTCCTTCCTCTGATTATTTGTGTTAATCCTTCATTACAGGTCTTTCCTTGTGCCTTGAGGCTCCTCACCTAGCCCTGTCCTGTTGATCCCTCTTGCTCCTCCATCGCTTCATACCCCACAACCACATGGTCATATGGCCCTCATTTCCCAGTCCTATCTTCTGATCTTATTCTTTATACAAAATCCAAATAACCTTCCTACAGCCTGAATAAAGTTATCATGACCAACTTTTATCACCCTATATTTCATAATTTAAATATTTTCTTGTGTCTTCCCTCTCTTCTTTCACTTCAAAACATACCATCTTCTTTACCTTCCCCTAATTTCTAAACTCTACGCTCAGTCAGGAGGTAGTTAAAGAATCTGACAATTAAATTCCAAAACATGTTCCCTTTGGTTACAGATAAATGTGCCCTATTCCCCAAGGAATGAGTCTGAGCAAAATATAGACGTTCTGAACAGTACTTTGACAAAGCAGGTGACTGTACTGGTAGGGACATCTGGAACTATGGAAGGTTTGTAGGGGAGATATGTAGGGAAAGGTAAGATTTTTTTGTGGTCTGTAAATAACACAATAAAATGCCTCTCTGCTTACAGGTAGAACCATCAGTGTCTCATAATTTTTCTAAAAATGCCATAATCTTGTCAGACAGTTATCACTGTTATATTCATAAATTGTTTGAAATAAACTGGCATCATATTTAACTATATCTTTTATCCAATGCATTATATTAACGCATTGTACTTATATTAAGTACAAAAGGCTAGAGCGGCAATAGTTAATTTACCTTTTAAGTTATTAAGAAATGCATGTGTACATCTATGTATCGTGCTCTCATTTTATTTGACTTACTTCTTGGATAATTGGGAGATTAAAATAGCAGTATATGGAATATGATTATGTGATGAGAAAACATGTGAGTGTAGAGATGAAAATAGCAACAGTTGTCTCTGCATAAACAAGCAATTGAAGAGTAAGAATGAAAGCTCTATAGGAATTTGTAGAAGATCAATACAGGTCAATAGAAAAACTCAAGACAAGGACAGGTAGTAAAGAATGCAAGAATACAAAGGCTTGATAAATGCTAGCTAACAACAACAGTGAGATGCATTGATCACAGAATAGCCAGAGCGCTCAAGAGGATCTCTGGAAGCCAGTGAGACACTAGCCCAAGCTGGTGTCCAAGTTCTTGACACCATCACAAGAAAGAATTTAGAGACAAATCAAAATGAGGCAAAAGGTGAGAAGCTTTTATTGTGAAGCAAAGGCACCTGCTTGAGAGAGAAGTGTGGGTGCACTCCAGAAAGTGATTCACACCCAAGGGAGTCTGAGTTTCTGGTTTTATGGGCTCTTCTAATTAGGAGGTGGAGTAATCATAAAGTTTTCTAGGAAAAAGGCAGAGATTTCTTAGAATTGAGGTGCCACCCATTTTTCTAATAAGTATGGGCATGCTCGGCTCTATCATGGGGCTGACCAGTGTATGTATGGTAATAAGTGCATAATTAGGTCTAGGCTAGGGCCTGGGTCAAATCCAACTCCCTTTGGGAACTGGCAGTCTCAACCAGCTTAGCCCTCATTCTGTTTGTTAGGATCTTATCAGCCCAGCCTCCTCCTTGTCCTTGTAGCTTAATTTTTAACAGCCCCTTTCTTGATGTTATATGAAACTACTGCTTGGTATTTTCCCATTTTTCCTATGACCACCAGCATCCCTATTTTATGGGTGTATCTTTACTTAGGGGGCGGCATAATCATTAGGTATTCTGGAAGAGGAGAGGATTTTGAGGACCCTTCTTCCCCCATTACCACTCTCTTTCTATGTAATTTAAATATTTTATTGTGTCTTCTCTCTCTTCTTCCACTTCAAAACATACCCATCTTCTTTACGTACAAGAGTCACGGACATGTCACCTTGACTGGGGTTTTGGCCATATTCTCTCTCTTATTTTGGGTGTTTTGTTATCCTGTGGTTTCTTTGCCTAGTCCTTGTTTTAGTTGTTGTTTGGGTTTTTCCACCCTCCTGTGACTACCCAGTGCTATTCCTATCTCAACAGTGAGGTAGGCCCATTTGCAGTAAACTCCAATCATCAAAATGCCTTCACAATGGCATACAATGAAGATTGATATACATAATAATGACTACAAATCACTGAGAGATTTCAAATGCCTCCGAATGACTAAAAATTTGATTGTGCTCAGTATCATTTTCGGAATAAATGTATTTATTTCTGAATAAAGAGTCTTAAAAATATTTTTTTGCAAGCAGCTATTTCACTAAGGATCATTACAATTTCAGAGCTAGAAATCCCTGTTCCAGTACAAAGTTGAGTTGTTAATTCAGTATAAAACATCAAACCAGAGGCTAGAGGGTTGTTGGGAAGATTGGAAAATGGGGGAAAATTTAAAGCCTAGGCTACACAAGCAGGGGTGAAGGGAGAGGTGGGGTTCTGGGGAGGCACGGTTGGCATGGGATCTGAGAATAACAAACATGATTTGACAAATTCTTAACAGGATAAATTCATACAGCTGAACCCATGTGGTATATGTGGATAAAAATCCATGGACAAACAAACAAATCATGGGATCTAGAAAAAAAAATGGTGGCCAGTAGTCCAATAGGATATTCAGTTGGATTGCTTAGAATCTACAAGAGGTCTTAGTGGTCTGCCTTCACCCTTACCCCATTTTACCAATGAGGGAAACTAAGGTTTAGTAAAGTGAGTTGTCCAAGGTCACACAGTTGGAAGTAGCAGATTTCGGCCTTACATTGAAGTTTTACAGCTTCCAGGAAATTTCCTCCAGTCTAAAAAGCAGCCTCCAGGCAGACATGCCTGCAGGCTCAAAGCATCCAGTATATCACTTAGTTATTTTCTACTCTGGACATAAAAGTCAACCAGTGGCCAGAGGAGGAAACCAGAGTCAATCTCTGCTCTTTTTTTTTTTTTTGAAAATTCATCATATGACACCCAGTGTCTCATGCCAGATGACTTAACATTCTTGGATCTTCTTTCTGAAAGAAAAAGGGGAAAGAATTCCTCATGGGACTGTAAATTACATCAACACACTACTTGGGACTATAAATTACATCAGCTCACTACTTGCTGTCCTTTCACTGTTCACACAGGTGGAGCTGGGTCCTTTAGCCCTAAAGGACTTTGAAAAACAAACAGGCAGAGCTGAATGTCTATTTTTGCCTAATAATGGGGTAGAAGATAAGTAAGACCACCTTGACCTCAAGGAGCTTACAGCTTACATATTATTTGCCATTTAGATGAATCCAAACAACAGAATTGTTCTAAATCACTTTAACAAATAAGCAATCTTTGTCGTTGTTTTTTTAAAATCACACCATAAAACAATTGGAAGTGATTTGCTGTAGCGGAGGGCATGTGGTGATGGTATAGCCCTCACCACATACTGCGAATATATTATTTTTCTATTTTCAGATAAATCTTGATGTATTCAGATAAATCTTGATGTTTTCAATGCAACATAACTTTAATTGATTTGTTTGATATGTTTTTACTAAATAAAAGCTTTCTAAGATAATAACATTTATTATGCATTAATTTTACCTTACGTTCCATATTACATAACAGATAATACACTAAAATAAAATTTCTTTTGAGCTCTTGTCTTTTTTGACATTATGAGCAAACGATCGTCTGGCTTAAAATGATAAGCACAAAAAATATAGTTGAGTTGGACTCTCCTTGGATGTAACTCTGCACACCTGGCCTCAAGGTCATGCTCTTCCCCTGGGAAAGTATCTGGCTGCTCAGTTGTCTTTTCCTTTCTTAGCTAGCCACCACCACCTGAGCTTTCTCCTTGTGTTCTATGGTTTTTTTTTTAATTTTCTGTTCCATAATTACAAATATAGTGATTGAAAACAACTAGCTCTTCATTTGTGTTTTCTCCTAAGTGATAACTAAGAATTTTCTGTGCCATTTTACTCTGTTCTTCAATGGTGATCATGCATAAGAAAGGGATATATACTTCTTCAATGTTCCTTAACCAGAAATCATTAAAGAGATTTATTTTTTTAATTATGCTAAACTTTTTAAATAAGTAGTCCATTCACAAGTATAAATCAATCAGAATAGCATGACCCTGAGTGAAGACTCTCATCCCTTCTGGCTGCTTCCTCCCACCTTTCTCATATGCTTCCTCCCACCTTTCTCACAGGTAACTACTGTTCATCCATATATTTTAATCAGCGGTGTCACTTTGCACTCTGATTATTTGCGTTCCTCCCTCTGTAGGACCGTTTTATCATATAAAGTACACTATTCCACATATTGCTTTTCTTTCCTTTTTTTTTGGCTTAATATTTTAAAGAGCTTCCATATTAGTATATAGAGAATTCTCATTGCTTTTTCAAAAGTACATATTGATGTGTTGTTTCTCAAATATACACGTTTCTCAAATGTAGATTCACAAGTACACGTATTTTGTGCAGGGGAATTGAGATACCTAAACACTATTCCATGTCTGTTCATAACTGAATCAAGGCAAAATAAGCTCCAGTACCTCAGCTCTATAAAACACAGTTCACCTGTTGTTAAATGCATATTATTCACAGCTCAAGGTTTAGAAGAACTTATAAGAACATATATACTTTACATCATAGACTGATGTTTGTAAAGCCAATTTAGGTATGCAAAATATCAATAATGAATTCTTCACTGATCCATCCATAATGGGGAGATCCAATTTTATCACTAAGGCAACTAGAATAATTGGATAGTCCTGTCATCCCACTGTTCCTTCTGAGGTGCGCATAGAGTTAGTAATGTAATTATCCTGTAATAAAGTCATAAACTCATAGAGAGTTGACACTTGTTGATAGCTTTACAGAACACCAGAAACTGTAATGACTTTTTTTTTTTACAAGGATTATCTTATTTAAAGTTTTAAAATGTCATAAAATTATTAGCATTCTGATATAATGGCCCAGAAACTGAGGCATAAAGAACATAGCAATTAACCATAGCCCACAATATTACATGATACAACCAATATTCGAACTCCTGTCATGAGAAAATGGAGCCTTAGATCTTAGTCCCTATACTCTGTTAATGAGATGTCTCTGCTAACTCAGCCAGGAGTCTCATCTAATACAGTTTCCAAGCCAGGTGGAACAAAGCTCACTTTCTGGCTCCACCATTATTGGTTATATCTTCTTGGGAAAGGTTCTGAACCTCCCTCTGAGCGATAAAGGATAACAAAGAAAACTTAGGGCCTCTCAGGTGAACTCTGCATCTGTTTTGTGTGGTGTTCCCCATGATGTTATGCAATGTTACATTGTTGTAAGGGTCGAATGAGAATACTCATAAAATTAGATAAATCCCCGGCATAAATAAATGCCCAATTACTGAGAACTTAAAAAATAACAGAAACATAACTGATGATAGAAGTGGCATCAGTCAGAGTTGATTTCCTAAAGACACCCTAGCTCAACCAGAATTTATGGATGTAAACACAACTCAATGTCCTTGCAATGCTTAATGTAGTAGCCTCAACTTCCTGAGACATTGGAGAAACTCAGAAAAGTCAGAGGCTAGTATGGTCTCCAAATAGCTAATTTGGTTGCAAGACATCACATATAAGTGCCTCTCTGTTGACTCATAGTAAGCATAATATGCTCTGCAAATAAAAAAAGAACCTACAAAGCAGCTGAAATATCTCTGTGTTATTTGACTTAATCTATGTTATTGCTGGAGAAGCAGCGGAAGTTGAAGTTTCTCAGCTGCTCAAAGTCCAAACTCATTCCCTATCTTTTCTCTGGAGGACTTAATATTACCCAGGGAGAAAGTCCTTTTAACACACACCTTGGGGCTTTTGAAAAAGATTTAAGCCATTTTTAAAACAATTTTATTGAGATATAATTTACATACTATACAATCCACTTTAAACTATGTACAGTTTATTCACATATATATATGTAGCCATCACCACAATCAACTTTAGAACATTTTGTCACCTCTTCTCCAAAAATTGTGTCCCCATTAGTAGTAACTCTTTTACCTCCCATCACCCCTCAGCCTCTGACAACCATTAATATATATCCTGTCCCTACAGAGTTGCCTACCCTTCACATTTCATATAAATGGAATCGTATCATATATGGTCTTTTGTGATCGGTATCTTTCACTTAGTTTAATGTTCTAAGGTTCATTGTAGCATCTATTCAATTTGTTTATTGCCAAACAACGTGCTATAGCCTGGATACATCTCTTTTTGTTTATCACTATTTCTCAGCTTTTGTTTATCCATTTGTCAACATTTAGGTGGCTTCTATTTTTTTGCGAATACAAATAACGCTCCATGAACATTCGGGTATACATTTTTGTGTGAGCATGTTTTCATCTCTCTTAGGCATATACAGAGGAGGGGAATTGCTGGGTCATGTGACAAGCATGTTTAACCTTTTGAGAAACTGCCAAATTGTTTCCCAAAGTGACTGCACCATTTTACATCCCTACCATGCGATCCACTTTGAAAGCCAAATATTACATGTTCACTTTTAAAAAAATTAATGGCTTTGCTTTGACCTGCCATTTTACATCTGTGAGAGTGACTGATTAAGACGCCAGGCTAAGCGATAAGACTATGAAAGCAAAATATTATCCTACATTAAATCACTAAAATGCTTTGTTTAACATCTTCTGTCACTTTCTTTTCTGTTGACAATTCAGTTGCACTTGTCACTTAATCTTTCAGGTATAATTCATTTCTTCCTCTGAATCTTATCCAACAGTGTTACTGGCGTAAGAAAACAATTCACAGTACTCTACATTAGCTATCCCGATATTAGTGACTTTAGTCTTTGTATCAGTCTCTTTAACTACCTTCCTGCTGCTTTCACAAATGTAACCTCTAGATTCACAGTTATGGTTTGACAACAAAGGAATAGACGGTGCCAAACAACAAAACTGAACAAAAAATAAATGTATGTGAAATCATGTTCTGCTTTGCTATCCGTCATCCCAGAAAATAAAAAGTAAACAAAAGTAAAACCTAATCATAAATATAGTTGCATGCATGCTCTTTGTATATAATTTGTAAATGCATAAAATCATAACTTCTAAAGATGTTTTGTATTGATGTACCAATAAAGTCATACTACTTATTTTCTACATGAATTACAATTTAAATACATAGTTACAATTTAACACATTTCCTGCCTACAATACATCTTAGAAAGCTACCTACGTGCTGTGATATCATTTTTTTTTTCAATTTCAGGAAATTTTTAGTAATGTCTTCAGAACCTACACAGTGCATTCAAAGCTATTTCACAAATATTTATTGGGTGACAACATCGGTGAGGCATTGTGCTAAGCATCCTTTCTAAAGGATTTTTGAAAGCTATTATTCTTTTGGATATGCTCATTTGAGGCAAACGTTTTTCCATGGATGGTGGGTTTTATTGGAGAAAATGGTCAAAAGTTATTCAAAGTCAATTCTGATGGATGACATGGGCATGATCCATCGAGCAAGATGACATCCTTAATGGTCAGAATTATGTCTGACTATAAATTTATGAGGCTGATTTTCTTGTGTGGTTCATTAACTAGATTTGAAGAAAATTCCACAAGAGGAGTTCCAGTAACATTTTGAGTGATGGGAGTGATGGCAAGGTGTGTGGGGCAAAAGTAACCATTTTGATGGATGGCACTCTTTTATATATCAGTCCTGGCATGTTTTAAAAACACACTCAATGCTTATGGTCACACATTATATATAGTGCCTAAAAAATACTGGACACTAAAAATGTCCAGCCATATTCATAGCCAGGACAATGCAATTTTCTAGTGACTGTGCTTTCACCCCTGACAAAACAAGAAAACAACTAGTAGCACATGTGACCTGTCCTTTTCTAAGGAGCTGGGGCTTGAATGTTATCTATTCCCACAAAGGAGTTGAGCTACAGGAGAACATCCCAACTTACTAATGCCTTTACAATGCTTGGCTTATAGCATTACTTGTAGAAGAAGTCACTGAAAGATTTTGGCTCTTATCATTTGTTTAAAGATCAAAACTAGTTTAATAGAGCTTTAAAGTAGTGATGCCCAACCTTTTTGACACCAGGGACTGGTTTTGTGAAAGATGATTTTTCCATGGACCAGGGTGTGTGTGGGGTGGGTAGGGAGTAGTGGGGTGAAACTGTTCCACCTCAGATCATCAGACATTAGTTAGATTCTCACAAGGAGCAGGCAACCTAGGTCCCTCACATGTCCAGTTCACAACAGGGTTCATGGTCCTCTAAGAATCTAATGCTGCTGCTGATCTGACAGGAGCTGGAACCTAGGTAGTAATGCTCACTCACCCTCACTCACCTCATGCTGTGCCACCCAGTTCCTAGCAAGCCACAGACGGTACTGATCTGCAGCCCAGGGGGTTGGGGACCCCTACTTTAAAGGATTAAATCATAGTCAAGTGTTATTTGTTGACTATTTGCTGCATTCTAAATCTTCCCCAAATTCTTTGAACTATACTCAATCTAAAAGCTCCTCTTTTACAACCTAAGCTAAGAATTGTAGATAAGGTGTATTTGTTTCCTAGGGCTGCAGTAACAAATTGCCATAAACGAGGTATCCTAAAATAATAGTAGTTTATTTTTTTAGATTTCTGGACTTCCAATGTCTGAAATCAGTGTTGGCTAGCTTGGCTCCTTCTAGAGGCTGGAGAATATGTTCTATGACTCCCTCTAGCTTATGGTGGTTGCTGGCCATTTTTGGCATTCCCTTTCTCAGATGCATCATTTCAATGTCTGCTTTCATCTTCAGATGGCTTTCTCCCCTCTATTTGTATTTCTGTGTCCAAATTTTCCTCTTCTCATAAAGAAACAAGTCACTAGAATAGGGTCCACCCTAATCAAGTATGACCTCACTTTCACTTGATTACATCTTCAAAGACCCTATTTCCAGATAAGGGCATATTCAGAGGTTCCAGGTGGCTCTGCATTTTGGAAAGATACTATTCAACCCAGTACAATAGGCACACTAGAAAATTGCATATATGCTCAGTGTACAGCTCATCTGTGTAACTAATATGTTAATCAAGAATCAGAACATTGCTAGTGCTCTAGAGTCCCACCTCACACCCTCCTCTAGTAACTAAATGCCCAAAGATAGCTATTGTTCTGATCACCAATAGCAAAGACCACTGTTGCCTGTTTTTGAACTTTATGTAATTGAAAGCATACATTATACACTCTTTTGTGCCTGGCTTCTTTCACTGAACATTTTTTGTATGAAATGTATCCACATTTTTGCATCTAGTCATAGATTGTTGATTTCAAGTGCTATATAGTATTTATTATATTACTATACTACAATGTATCTATGTGTGTTATTATAGATAGATACTTGGTAATTTCCAGTTTGGGGTTACCACAGAGTGCTCTTATAAACATTATAGTAAATTTTTTGTTGTGAACATATGTGTGCATTTCTATTGTGTGTATAATTAGATTGAGTAGAACCTTGGAGTGGAACTGCTGGTCATAGGATATGCTTATGCTCAACTTTAGCAAATTGGGTCAAAGAGTTATTCTAAATGATTGTACTTATTTACACTGCAGTGTTTGAGAGCTTGGGTTGTTCTACCATCCTTCCAACCACTTGATACTTTTCACTGATTTTTCTTTGTTTTTCCACCTCCCATTCATTCCCACCCCCTCCTACACAAGCAGACCTCAGAAAAGTCATATTATAGCTAAAAGCCAAAACAACCTATTAAATTTCTCTGCGCTTCAGTCTTTCATAAGGCTACATGTCTAGAAGGGGAGGATTCAGCATACAGACCAAATGCCTTGGCCAAAATGTCTTGGCTAGAGACAATGAGATAGAAATTTGGGGTGCAAAGAAAATGACCTGCCCAGAAGTAAAGGATAGTGGGGATACACACATCACTCTAGACAGATTTCTCTAGGAAGGCAATGCGGTGGCATGCCCAGAAGCTTCTCCAGGTAGATGAGAAGACCTAATAGAGGAAATAAGTTTTGGAAGTTGGTGCCTCAGGCAGACTTGAAGAAATAGTTCTGATACTCCCAACGGCCAAGAGCCAATGAATAGGAAGGGCTACATTAACCAGCATGATGAACATTTCAGATAAGCCTGTGTGGGCAGATAACAAAAAGACAAGATGGGGCCCTTTACCAAGCTCATCTCCACACAACCTGAGGCCACCACAGAAAGATAAAAGAACCCCAAGAAAGACTGAGATTAAAGAATTCAGCCAAAACAGTACGACTGGGGGGCCTGGAGTGAAAATTGAATGAGTCTTACCTGCCATTCCATAAAGGTAGGAAACCTGATTCTCAATTTCTTTGTCTACCTGAACTTTGAGCAGAGGAACTCGTACACAGTAGACATTTAATAATTACTTATTGAATAATGAATGATAACTAGCAGTAAGACCCAAAAATGCATTATGCTTAATCATGGGAAAACCTGTTATTACAAGTTAACATTTCATCTCTGAGTACTGGGGATAAAGGTAACAGAGAAGGGGTCACAATTACTCACAGAATTGACATCAGCTCCATAGATCGGAGAACTAAACCTGGGATGCTTCACTTATTTCTCAGACTCTGATGCTATTAAAGGTCTTTAGATGCTTTGTTTCATTCTCTGTGATAGCTGTGCTGGGGTGATGACATTTCATCTTGAATGTCTAGAGGCTTGTTAGCAGAGACCCTGTCACTGCCAGGGATCACAGCATTTTTGTGCTCAGTCCTTAGGGCACTGATCTTGGCTGTACAGCTGGACTCAGCAGCAGACGCCACACGGTCTAACATGACAAGCAGCTGGATCTCCAGCCAACAGTCCATTATTTTCCTGAAATGAATGGCAGTTTGCAGAGCAGAGAGGGTGTTGCCTTTTATTTCCCTGTGTGAAAACAGCTCAACTTTAGCAATCACAGAGATTTGAAGAGATCCAGAAGAGAAAAAGGTAGTTTATTTTTGAAACATATAACTAATGTTTCTGTTTAGAGCAGGTGGAAATGAGCATCCCAATCTGCCTAATTTAGTTCTACAAAATTGATCTGAGGTTGGATTGAGTATAACGCATAGAGATAAAATAGAAGGCAAAACATCTAAGTATATAAGTAAATGTTTACATTTAAAGTATTTTATATAAGTTCTCTAGAAACATAATTATCAGTATACCATGTCTTTCACTTTCTTAACAATCTGTCTTTGTTGTAAGTCAATCCTCTGTCACTGAAAGCTGTACATCAGGAAATGAGCAATAGAATAACGGCAGGCTTTAGACCAATATTTGCTCTGAAACGATCAAGAAAATGGCAACTTGGTTTCTTGCAGAAGTAGATGCCTGACTCTCAATTTGAGCAACGCTACTGGCAGTTTTAGGGACATCTTCTCCTTTATTTCCTGAAGAAAATAAAATGTCAGCCAGTCAAGAAGGATTTTTCCCCCTATTTTTTGGGGGGAAATGCCTAGCGTGGCTTTATGTCTGAGTGAATCTTTTGAAACATTTTCAAAAAGTATTTCATGCTCTTCACTTCTAGTGACAGCTGAATGAGCAAATATGTTGGAAGAATTGTTTCCCAAGTAAAATACTCCATATTTTGGAGTTTATTTATTCAAACCCATTCAAATTTGGTGAGAGGGTCATGAAGACATGCAAATAGCACACGAAATGCTTGCATTATAGTTATAGACATAGAAAAATTATTTACAGTCTTGAGTCTTTGGAGGTATGTCTCAACATCCTCAATTATCAAAGGATATTTTGAATGTCAAACAATAAATGGGAGTAAAATAATTATAATTCTGACCAAGGTTGGACAACCCCAAGATACAATAGAATATTAGATTTGAGTAAGCTGCACTTCTGCTTAATTACTGGAAGAGGGGATAGAAGAAGCAAATAATAAAGACCTTCCATTAGTGAAAGTTTCTACTTGATTTTATGGGGTTGGGTCTAGCAAGAGATATAAGGCTTTTAGGGGCTGAACAAAAGGATCTCCAGTCATAGTTACATTTGGGATTTTGCATTCTTTTAAACAGAATATATTTTAAGATATGTCAAGTGGAATAATAAAAGATCTTATCTGGTTACTAGTGCATTGAAACTATTCCAACTGGAACCATATAGACAGGGACAATGCATCATTTTAGAAAGTACATAGAACCTGACAGAATTAAAAATAAATGTAGTTAAATTTGGGAAAGTGTAGTGTAATAAAAAAAAATCATAGACTGGATCATTAAAACCAAACTCTGGGTCTGAAAAGACTACAAAATTGTTGAAAATAATCTCGTCAATAAGAAAAAACAAAATATATCAATAGTATTACAAATAATATCCCTTCCCTTGCAAGGACATGGATGAAGCTGGAAACCATCATTCTCAGCAAACTAACACAAGAACAGAAAACAAAACACTACATATTCTCACTTACTAGTAGGAGTTGAACAATCAGTATACATGGGCATAGGGAGGGGAACATCACACACCGGGGCCTGTTGGAGCGTAGGGGGCCAGGGAAGGGATAGCATTAGGAGAAATACTTAATGTAGATGATGGGTTGATGGGTGCAGTGAATCATCATGGCATGTGTACACCTATGTAACAAACCTGCATGTTCGGCACAAGTACTCCAGAACTTAAAGTATAATAAAAAATAATAAAAATATTCTTTAATTGCACATAAAGAGGGAACTTACAGTATTAAAATATATCAAACATGTATAACAATACATTGTAAAACCTAGAAAAAGTAACACTGCCTCCCCTCAATAAATGTATAATACCAGAACTGACTCAAAAATTTTGTAAACCTAGGAAAAAATTGTAAATAGTCAAAGGCTGACAAGGTATACTTCTAAGAAAGAATAAATCCAAATGATTTTTTGGGTTTTTCAAAACCATTAAGGAAAAGAAATATTCTGATTTAGAGAACAGAAAAAGAGGGAGGGCTTCTCAGTTAATTTTAAAACCTAACATTATCTGTATCCTAAAATAAACTTATGAGGAGGACAAAGAATATAGTATATAAACACTGATGTGCACGAGTGCACACACACACAATTTTTAAATTGAATGAAGGAATACATGGGATATATTTTTAAATAAACAAATGGACATATAAAGAGCTTAATATAAGCTCTTAAAAAGAATAGAATAAAACTTTTTTAACCTGATAAATAGTAGTTACCAAAAACCTATGAACACATTATTTTTATGATTTTCAATGTTAAAATTTTTAATGTATCTCATTGAAAATGTCAGATAAAAAATATTTTGGCTCTCGTTACTAATATTCAGTAATTTTAGTGAAAGAAAAGTGCTTGCCAAAGCAATAACACAAGAAAAAGTGGAAAACTATATAAAAGAAACATAAAAGTTATGCTAATTTAGATGCTAAGAATTTCTACTTCAACACACATGGCAAGAAACAAGATCAACATAGCAAAGCAAGCTTTTTATAGCACAGTAATTAGAAAATTAGGTTCAAAGCATTAAAAAAAAAAAATCCCATTCAGGGAACAATAAAACCATAAAGCATCCAGAAAACATCCTAACAAATGCCAACCTACTTGATGACTATTTTAAAAGTTTACCACAGAACAAAGTAATAAGGATATTAAGGTATTTGCAATCAATACTACCAAATAGTTTTCCAAAGTGATGGACTCCCCCAACTCCAGTAATATACATGAGGGCCAGTTTCTCTCCTGTACTTAATACTGCCTTCATGGTTTTAATTTTCATGACTTTAATGACTAAGATTGAAATGTTTCTCAACTTTAATAGAACTGACTTTTCTACATGGTATAAGATAGGACTCAATATTTTCTACCAAACATGTATTTTTATGGTCCAGAACCATTCATTTAATAGACCATCTTTTCTCAACTATGTTACAGTGTCTCCTTTCCTATAAATTAGTTCACCATATCTGTGAGTCTGTTTTTGGACTCTATTCTGTTTTACTGATCTACTTGTTTATCCTTGAATGAATTTCACCTTGTTTTAATTGTAATAACTTTATAGTAGGTTTTCAGATTTAGTAGTATATTCTTCTTAAAAACTGTCCTTACTCATTTGGACCTTTTTAGTTTTTATATATTTTTTTAAAATTAGACTGTCCATTTCAAAAAAAAAAAAAAAAACAAGCTTTTTGTCATCTCAACTGGGGTTATATTTGATTTAATAATAAATTCAAAGAAAATTAATTAGTTAATACATTGAATTTTGCAATATATTTATTTTGTTCTTGATTTCTCTAGGTAATGTTTCATAGATTTCTGTCTACAGGCATTTATAAAAACATATTCTATTGATTTATTCCTAGTTATTTAATGTTTTTGATGCTATTGTAAATAATACGTTTTTCTATTTTATTTTTAGTTTTTTCTTGCTTTGTAGAGAAATACTATTGACCTTGAATCTAATGATCTTGGTAATTTGACTTATTAATCCTAATAGTTTATTGGTAGAATATTTTGGATTTTATACATAACAATTATGAATTTTAAGTCTTCCTTTCCAATTCTCATACTATTTATTTTGATTTTTTAAATTTATTTATTTTATTCTGCTTTGTGCAATGACAAATCTCCCAAACAATGTTGAATTGAAGTGGTTATACTGGCAATCTTGTTCTGTTTTTGAGTTCGAGAGGAAAGTTTTCAGTATTTCATTATTACATTTGATAATGAAATATCAAATTTCATTGAGAATTTTCATGGGTATTCTTTAGAATAATCATAGGTATTCTTTATCAGATTTTAAAAGTTCTATTTATTTACTGGTTACTTTCCAAGAGTTTTAATAATAAACAAATATAAAATGTTATTAAAGGCCTTTTCTGAATCAAATTGATCGTCTGATTTTTCTTCTTTACTCAGTTAACAGTGCATTACAGTAATTGATTTTCAAATATTAAGCTAAACTTGTGTTCCTAACAACCAAGATGGGGTTAACCCATTTTGGTTGTTATTAACATTTTTACGCATACCACATTCAATTGATTAATCTTTTCTCTGAGATTTTTGTGTCTATACTTTTAAGAAAAATTGCCATGTGATTTTTGTTGGTATCAGTGTTGTGCCAAACTCACAAAATGAGTTGAGGAGTGCATCCTATGAAGGATTTATGTGAGTTTATTGTTATTTATTTTTTAAAAATTTGAGATTAACTGCTTATGTCCTTTGTCCCTGGAGATTTTCATTATGGGAATGTTTTCAATAATGAACTCAGTGTCTTTAATAGATAATAGGACTACTCAGATTTTTTTATTTCTTTATGTGTTTTTTTTTGTTAGATTTTGATTTTCAATGAATTTCTCCAATTCACCTAAATTTTCAAATTTATGGGTTAAATGTTCATGCTTATCACAGCATTCTAGCCAAGTCATGAGTAATTTTTTACTTGACAGAAATACAATAGCAGTGTCTAAAATCGTAAATGGATTTAGTAACCTAGTACAGATTAATGACAGAAGTCCAATAAATCATTTTTCTGCCTTGCCTAAATATGCAAGCCTATTGCCTTCCCCTGTCACTGACACAACAATAATGAATCAATGCGGTGCCATCACCCAAACAAACAAGAAAAAATTTAACTAAAAATCAGATACAAAGTTTTGTAGATATACATAGAGATGGATCATTCACCTAATACTTCATTATTTATCTTGCTTTTAGACGTGTTGGCATAATATTATTCTAGTCTTTCATTAAACACTAAATTCCTCTCAGCACGACAAATTGGGGTTTTCTGTTTCAATACTACATAGTAAATTCAAAGTGTGGTGCCTGCAGAGTAATCTGTTGAATTGGTGAAAGATTTTTATTCAGTATCAATAGAAGAGCTGAGCCTAAGGAGGCAAAATCAATTCACAAGCAACTCCAAATCTTGATTCCTATCCAAGTGTTCAGCTCTTGAGCATGAACAATTGTAATCACATACATCCCTGAAATCTTCAGTCACGATGAAATTTATACTGAATAACTCATGTTTTACAGTAGCTGTAAATGTAATATGTGCTCTAGGTAGTTTGGCTTATATTTTACAGGGGTCTTAAATTATTTCTTGCCCTTTCCCCACACGTTACTGACAACATGACTGCCCCCACATAGCTCCACATGTGTAGAACATCATGGTGCCCAGTATTTGCATATTAAAAGGCTAGAGTGGGAGGGTTAGCTTTTTCCGAGGGCTACATGAATGACATGCCTCATCAAACCAATCCCCTGAGCCCTATGCAAATCAGGCCAGAGACCACCTCCTCCAGCCTCTGCACAGACATCTGGCTGGTGTTCAGGGCACTTGGGGTTCCTTCTCTCAGCTATGGAGCCCCACCCCCTCTGTCTTGTACAGGGGAGCTTCTTCTTTCTCCCTTCCTTCTTGCCCCTTCTTGCCTATTAAACTCTCTACTCCTTAAAACCACTCCACGTGTGCCAGTGTCATTTTATCTAAACCCAGCATTAGGACCAAGAACCCTGGTGTTCCAGCACTCATGGGAGCAGTATCATCAGCAGGAAACAGGGATAGTTTGACTTCCTCTCCTCCTATTTGGATGCCTCCTATTTCCTTCTCTTGCCTGGTTCCTCTGGCTGTTACTTACAGTGACTTTTCCAGAAGCTGTGTGATGACATCAACACTCCGGCAGCTAAGGAATCTCATGTGTACTTGTGCATTGCTGCATTTAAAAAATGACTCATTTTTAATTTCAAACACTGTAAATGTGGATACATATAACACATAAAATTACATATAAACAAAATCTCTTTGGGGTCCTGAGCATTTCTGAGAATTCAAGGGATCCAAAGGTCAAAAAGTATGAGACAGAATTAATAGTTCACATATTTTCAACAATAGTACAGAAATTAAGTCTTCACTTTCTGATTCTAATTCATGGTTCTCATACTCTGGTCTCAAATGTTAAGCCAACTATGTCTCACTCCCCACTCCCCAACAATTATTTCATTTTATTAGGGAAAATCATTTTGCATAGGTGGCTCTACATCTGATAGAATCAATATAGTATCAGTACTGTGTGTTGGGCTGCAATGCCAATAAATCTTATCTGCTCTTGAACTTTGTTTTGTTTTTTGTTTTTGTTAAGAATGTTATGTCTTAGCAGAGTAGAAAAATGCTTAAGTGCCAAATAGGTTTCACCTAACAATATTCTCTTAAACTAAAATGAAATGAACTTGGTCAGCCAGGATTTCATGGGGCCTCCATGAGGCTTTCAAAATGACTGGAAATATGCTGAGCAAGACTTTACCAGGGACCCATCAGACTGAATACATTTGAAAAATAATCGGAGGTATTTGTCAAATGCATAATATATACAGTACCTTGATAAAAATCACTTTGCCATTTTTCTATCTACAGATTTTTTTCTTTTGGGTATTTGCAGGTGAAAAAAAAAACCATCAAACTCTTGGACACATAAATGACTCTTTACTGCCTGGTGGCTGAGGGAGACAGTCTATGTAGTAATAGATTAATTCACCAGTCGGGATTCTGCTTTCTTTTATTTAAACTTGTTCTTCTCAAATGCATAGCACTATAATATCCCGTCTATTTTAGAGTGGAAGAACAAGGAAAACATGGAGATCTTTCTGTAGGATTTATTTATCTTCAAAATGAATTTTGTCTCATTTAAGAATTTTTTAAATTATAAAAATTTTTAAAAATGTATTCACAATGATACATTTTGGTCCGTTTTCAAATTTTGATCCTAGTTTGGAATGAATGGAAATTTGAAACTTGATACATTATGAATTACATGGGGTATGGTGGATCGTCAATTAATTAAATTAACCAGAAAAATCAATGGTGAATTTGGCTGCCATTAAGTAAAGGTGAATTGCAAAGTTCATCAATTTTATAAAAGGCTAATGATAAAATATTTTCTGAAATCCTGTGTGAATAAAAAAATATGTATTATTAACACCTCAAAGGAAAGACTGTAAATAGGTACATATCTTAAAAATATTTTTTCAGTCATAATTCAACTAAACTTTAATTAGTAGGTAAGATCAAGCAAATGAAGAAAACCTAAAAAACAAAAACAGGTTGAAGCTCAACGTAAGAGTTCTGGAAGCTGGTTTTGCCCACACAGTTATCTGTAAATTGGGGGCTTGTTATAAAGAAGCTTAATTAATATGCATGCCAGGATTTTACATCAAAGGAATCCCTTGAATCCCCACTCTGACCCACTGGAATGAATTTGAATTTGCCACGGATTTCTATTAAGAATGCTTCCAAAAGTATGTTTATCAGAAAATTGAGTCCTTGAGAATGTCCATTTAAAAAAAAAACAACAAAACTTTTATGTTCAGATAAGCTTGGGAACTACTGAATACTGTGAAATCTTCCTAATAGAGTTTCACAATGTGTATTAGTTCATCAAAGACCCTGAAAGCCCTTCTTGGGAAGAATTCTGTTTGATTTTCTATAACCCAGCATGCCCCTAAACTTATATTACTACAGAGCCCCCTTTAATGTAATTTACATTAAAAATCTCTGCAGTAATGTTCTGTAGAACACATTTTCAGAATACTGACCCAGGATAAGAATCTGCCCCTTGAGCTCACTCTCAACTGAGGAGGAGACAGTTGACTCTATTCCACCGGGAAGAACACTGAACTAAGCAGCCATGGAAGTTCATCCACCTCACTTCATCTCTCCTGCCTCTGCTTGCCTTGCTGAGGCCCCATAACAAGTATCCTTACAGATCCCCTGCTCTCAAGAGTGTCCCTACGGTAATTTCTACCTTGATTTCTTCCTGAATTTGTAACATTTCATGCTAAAGTAATTTGTGTATGATTCACTGCCTACATGAAACAGATAAAAAGTCATATAATTTTAAGTCTGGAAAGAACCTAACTCCTAAACTAGGAAATTTAGATCCAGAGCCTTTGCTGCTTGTCCAAAGTCATGCAACCAATTAAACCTTTTATAGGGAAGCAGAATTTAATAGAAAGGTCTAGCTGACAATGTGCTATATTTGGACCAGATCATGCTACTCTTCAAGTAGAAAGTTAATTCCAACTCTGAGTGGTTCTAATTCTAAAATGGGCTAGGAGAGAAAGAAAGTTAAGTGTGATAGAAAAGGAAGATGATGTGTAATAGACAGAAAGTCCATAACCAAAGTTTCCCTGCTGTGTATCATTTTGTAGACGTGAGTAGCAAAATATATCATTCAAGTCTTAAGGCCAACATTATAAAAATCTTGGATTTATGGTGGTTTACATTGCCATCAGTTAGATGCAAAGTGAATGGCTTATCATGAGCACTTTATTCCTCTGGTGTTGCCTCAAGTTTTCTTACGTGACTGTTAGAAAAAGAATTGCTGGCAAATTCATTAATTCATTCCCTTATAACTTCAGGGTAAAATGCTCTCACATCTGCCAGTTGTTATACTAGATGCTCAATTTTAATGGGTATTCCCAGTTGGGTTTTTATCAGTTGCTTTATGTCAAAATTGTCATCACTTCCTTGTCTTTATGTTTCTTTTTCATGAAGAGCTAATTTTAAAACATTCTCCCATTTATTTCAATGTCACAAAAATCTAAGCTTAACTAAACTGAAACGAGGACGGGCCTGCCTTCAACATTTCCCTTCTGCTTTAGATGTTCGCTTCACTTTTCTATTCACACCATTATTACTAACAATAAAATTCCACAAACACTCATCTGGCATTGGGTTCCCTTTGGCTACTGACCATTTATTTGTTTATTCCAGATGATAACAGTTATCTTGATCATTACTACCATCTTCGATAAATAAGCACTTAGCACCCACAGGGGGCTTGCCACTAGAGGAAATTTGCTTCCTTACGATGTGGAGATGATGCAATATAATGGGTGAAGGACAGAGTGGGATTTTGAAAAACACAAGCTGTGTTTATGGTCCTGCCTGGGATGTGTCACCTGGAATTGCCCTAAACATGTGAAGAATTGAGACTCTAGCTTCTCCTTATCTAGAGTATAAATATTGCTCATACCTGCATCTCGTCTATCTCTATGATTTTATGGGAAATCATACAATGAAGTATTAAGCTCTTTAGAAATAGTCACTGTATCAGCAGAAGATATTGTAGGATTATCTTTTTTGCTATAATCTCAACTACTGTTCACATTTTAACAGCCCTTTTTTTTTTTTTTTGCCATTTCCATCCCAGGCCTAAAGAGCCATATCTGTTCATGCCAGTATTACAAACAAAAAAGTGGAAACTCCAGCCAAACAGCTGGGGCTTGGGACATGCATTCTGAAACATTACTTGTCTGAACGCCCTGTTTTCCTCCTGAAATGACCGGCTGGTTGACTAAATTAGCTAAATTAACTGCCTGTTTTGGCAACATAAATATAAATCCTTAAATAATTGAAAACAAAAAGACCATATAGATGGACTCGTTTTTTCATTTTTCTTCTTTTTTTTTAGAATAATTGTGGTTGGTTAAATGTGTGTCGATGATGTGTCTAAGAAAATTTAGTCAATTTAATTTTTAAAAAACATCGAAACTGTGAAGGTGTTGACGTATTGGAATTATTTATGTTATGACTTGTTATTTATTTTTCATCCTTTCCAAGCATTCACTGTCAGTCCTCTCCACAGTTTTTCTGGGATTGCTCCCCCGACCCCCCCGCTACCCGCCACCCCTCTCCTTTGTTTTTTCCTTTTTAGTCAAGTTTTTTCTCTGACTACACATTAGCCTCATCTCCAGGCATCTCCCACCTCATTGCATGACCAATATTAGCCAGGTGAGGATTAGCTGAGGCAGAGGCAGGCAGGAGAGAAGAAGAAAAAGCATTCCCCGCTCCCCAATCACTCCTTCTCACCTCCCCCAAACTCCTAAGAGTAATTTTCATCTTCTATAATTCTCACATTCCTGCCACATGGCTTTATCGTCTACCCTGGTCCCATTTTGTGCCTCAGAGCCCCTGCCCTGCCCGGATTCTCTTACTGAATGTTTACGATAGACTTCATGCTTTCCTCTGATATGCTGTAAGAAATAGGGGGAAATAAATAGAATTATTTTTGTTCTCACTCACAACATTCAACACAGAACACTTCTGAAGCCAGATATGTGGGTTTTATTTTCTTTCACATACCAAGTAATTCTCCAGCAAACACCAACTGCATGTCTTACAGTCCAATTCAATTCTGACACTATCTCCCTGGAGGCAGAGTCAGACCGTGTGGGTTAAGGGCTCAGTCCCACAAGACTGCCCTCCACTTCGGCCACTGATTGCAAACTGTTGATTGCCACCTATGCATATGAGGAGAGAGGTATGAATTGGGATTCCCAAGACTCTCTCCTTGGGTTCGATTAATTTTCTTGAAGAGCTCACAGAACTCAGGAAAATACTTACTTATGTTTATGGGTGGATTATATTAATAAAGGATATGTTAAGGACACACAAAGATGACTAGTCAGATGCAAGAGATGCATAGGGCAAGGCATATGAGAAGGTGTGTGGAGCTTCCGTGCCATCTCTGGGCACAGACACCCTCCAGACACTCCCACATGCTAAGCAACCTGAAATCTCTCTGAATCCTGTCCTTTGGGGTTTTTATAGTGCCTTCATTGCATAAGCATGATTGATTACATTATTGGCCAATGATGATCAACTCAACCTTTAGCCCCTCTCCCCTCCCCAGAGGTTGGTGGGTAGGGTTGAAAGTTTCAATCCTCTAATCACATGGTTGGTTCCTCTGGCAAACAGCACCCAACCTGAGGCTATCCAGAAACCCACTAAGAGTCAGCTCATTAAAGTAAAAGGCTCCCATCACCCAGGAAATTCTAAGGGATTTAGGAGTACTGTGTTAGAGGCTCCCATTGCTCAGGAAATTATAAAGGTCTTAGGAGTGTCTGTGTCTGGAACTAGGGTCAAATATCACATATTAGAACAAGATTATCCTACTGTCCCTATCTACAAGGGTTTTAAAGCTCTATGTAGGGAACCAGGGGCAGATATATATCCATATCTATAACTATATTTATTTCACATGTGTACTTTTATTTTGGCCCATTGCAAATAAAGATCTATAGTGAACACAATTGCAAGGCTCTATTTTGCTTGTAGAGAACAGGTATAAAAGAAAACACTTTGTCTCACTTAAATTCCTGAGCATTTGACATTCAATCTAGGCTACGCCATCCTTTAAACTCTCTTTCTATGGGTTCTTGGCACAACTTTTTCTCCTCTGACCAATCTTTTCTTATCTTTATTGTTCTCCTCTTGCCTACCCTTCCCATTCCTATTGTTCTGTAAACATCAGTCTACTCTGCAAGAGCTTCTTACTCTGCAATCTTGCCCCAGGTGTCCTTACTCAAGATTTTTATGTTCTATCCCCATATTCCTCTTGAGCCCCAGATCTATGTAAGTCAGCACCCAGTAGCCTAGCCACAGCCCTGAATCAGCAGGGAAGATAATGTGGGTGATGTCCTGGCTCCCAGAACTTGCAGCAACCCAGAGTTCTGGGCAGGGAGAAAGTGGAATGAGACTGCACCCTCAAGGAGGGGACTATAGAACAGATTGAACATACTTTCCTCTTAATGGCTCTGGCCTTTGTCATGAGCTACTCTTGACTGAGCATCTATTAGAGTATGAGGTTTTCCTCCTCCAAAGAATTGACAGCCCTGGGCCTGGGACTAGCTCTAGCACTGGTGGTAACATCCAGAATAGAGGACTTAGGAGCAGGCAACTTGGCCACAGAACTTCAGACCCAGACCTCAACCCATGAGCACAACACTTTACTCTAGAACCTATTCCTTCACTGCAAATATAGAATATCTCCACTTTTAAACATGGACAATGTGTTGTTCATCAGAGAGTTCTTTGCCTGAAGTGAGAGGAGAATGTATTGAAGAGTTATAAATTGCAAAGGGAAACTAGGCCAATTTCTGTCATGGCACTTTCCTGAATAATCACAACACTAGTACAAAGTACTCCTTACCTAAGGCGGTACGTGGAATGTCTCATTCCCACTCTCAGACCTCTCAGCCAGGTGTGTCACTAGCTTCCTGCTGATGTTTTGGATACAGGCAGGCCCACTCTAAGCAAAATAAATCTCCATGGCAGGCTTATTTAATGTGGTTTCCAGGCTTCTGCAAAGGGCACCACCTAAGTTACAGTTTATCTCGACGATCCAGGTGTAGTGAAGAAGAGACTTCCCTCCCATTCACCCGTACTTGAACCTGGGCACTAGTATCTATTTAAGAACATTAGGGATTCCTAGAATCAGAAGGGGAAGTTAACCGTTTAGAAGAGATCAATTTTGCTTCCCACTCATTGAACAAGTTATGAGTTCTAGTATTACTAGAAGAAATAGAAGTAGTAATACTCAAGGTCACATCTAGCTTATATGGGAAGTATAAGCTGTAATCATACCATGCTGTAAAATCAGATTGTCAAGATATATTGGGGTCTATGCTACCCGCCTACTAAGTGTACATGGATGACTTACAGATAGCACTTGCACCTGAAATTTAAAACATCTCCAGTGCAATTCATCTCTCCTCTTCTCTCAAATATCTTCTTCCTTCTAAATTTTCTTTTTCTGAGAACATCACCTAAATATTCAAGTCCCAACCAGGAAATATGACTGACTTGTCCTTCATCCTTAACCCCATTTTCGCTTTCCCCTTAGTCCCTTTCTGTCCTTAAAATTGGAGGGTCTTACCTTTTCATTATCATTCTTGTCAGTCACCCATTTCCAAGGCCACTGCCCCATTGCATACTATTTCTTTTTTTTTTCTTTGATATGCAGTCTCACTCTGTCACCAAGGCTGGTGTGCAGTGGCACAATCTCAGTTCACTGCAATCTCCACCTCCCAAGTTCAAGCGATTCGCCTGCCTCAGCCCCCTGAGTAGCTGGGACTACAGGTGCACGCCACCACACTCAGCTAATTTTTGTATTTTTAGTAGAGACAAGGTTTCACCATGTTGGCCAGGATGGTCTCAATCTCTTGACCTCATGATCTGCCTGTCTCAGCCTCCCAAAGTGCTGGGATTACAGACGTGAGCCACCGCCCCTGGTTGCATACTATTTCTTACTCCTACCCACCGAATGCCCTGACAGCTGCCCATCTGATTTCCTCTCTGCAGGCATGCTGCTGTGAAATCCCTTCTCCATCTGGTTTTCTTCCATGTTACTCCCTTGCACAGAGCCTCTAGACGCTTCCTGGTTGTCTCCAGGATTAACTTCAGGCAAGTGGGTATGACAGACAATTCGCTTTCCATGCTGGTCCTTTCCTAACTTTCCTGAACTCATTTGTCTCCACTCTCCTTTACCTGTAAACACTGAGTGATTTTTAATTTTCTCAAACTAAACATGGAGTTACATCCTTCTGAGCCATTGTATTTGTGGCTCCCTAGACCTAGAATGCTCTTAGCCTATATCTCCAATGACAAACCTCTACTCATTCTTGGAAACTCAGTTACCTCCTTCCTCCCACAAAGACTCTTCTATCTCTTCTCCCCTCTCTAGATCAGCGAGAGGTTCCTCAAATCTTTCACAGCTACCAAGGCACTTAACTCACAATATAGCAATACTTTTATTGTCTCCCATTCACTGTAAGTTCCTTATAGAATAAAAGGACCATGCTTTATTTATCTTTATATCTCCAGCACCAAGCACGTGTCCTACACTTGGTACTGAATTACTGTTTGCAGAATGAATGAATGAATGAATGAATGCAGGGAGGAGAAGGCCAGGGAGAGTTCATACCTTCCCAGTTTAGTCCTTATTTGTTCCTAATCAACCTCGAAAGTCCTGTAAATTTGACGGATGAACGAGGAGCTCTGGGACTGCACAATTTTGCCTAGAACAAGGGAGGAAGGAAACTCAGCTGGAAATAGTCAGTGAAAATCACGATTTTGCTGTTCAATCCAAGTGTCATACCCAGGCTACATTAATTTGATTTACCTAGAAGAGCCAGAAGAAATTAGAGGAGGAGGAGAAACAAGGCAGGAAATTCCTTAGTTGTTAAGATCTAATTCTCACTCATTGGCTAAAAAATTGCTGGAAAAAATTTATTAAGGCAACTTGGTTGAAATTAGAGTCACAAAAAGCAAAAGGTACTGGTAGATTAAATCAAGATGTAGGAAACCTTTATACCATATTTCTGTTCCCTATGGCTCAGCTCCATGGAAAGTCTTATGCTAATGAGAATCCTAGATAAGAACTAATAAAGTGATCACAAATTTTCAATTACTCATTAACAGATATAGCAAATATGTTACTATACATCTTTCTGATTACTTTGGCAATATTTAGAGAAAACGTTACACAGCTCTCATATTACTTTCCTTTCCATTTATCCTCACAGTTTTACCCGTAATATTTAGCACATGAATTGTGAACAAGGTTCTACTAGATGTTTACGTGTTGTAAAAACAGTATTTATCATTCAATGTCATTTCTCTTTTGCCTGCTCATTTTCATTTCTCCTTCCATTTTCTCAGCCCTTCTAAATTACATAAATGCATACTTTTCAGTCATTCACCTTTTGTTCTATGCTTTGCCATTATTGATTCTTCTCTAAATTGGAGCTCCATGCCAAGTTAGGGGAAACTGCCAGGCTGAAAACTTATTTTTAATATATGTATTCAGAGGCTCTTGAAACTCAAGGTTAGTTCTTAAGATAATCTGAATATTTCTAAGATGTTAAGGTACAAAAAAATAAAAGAACACTGACCTGTAAGTCGGGGATGGGGTTTCTGATCTTAAATCCATCTACAGTTCATTCTAGGCTCTAGGCAGATCTCCTTGGGCCTTATTCAGAAAATTTTTATCAGTGTATCTTTCCATTCATATACCACAGGGACATCTAAGCTTCAATATTGACTCACAATATGAAACCTGGAATAAATGTTTTAAGTTTGCAGACAGTTATAAAATGTGGAAAGCAGTTAGTTCTGTTGAGGATAAATTTAAAATGTATAAGATACTATGTCTCAGAAGCCAAGCTATCATAAATCCCCAAAGGGAGCCCCTTCCTCGATTTAATCACACATATAGCAGAGGAATGTAAGCTGTTTTCGGTGGGGTCCATGGTTCCATCTTAAGGAAATGACAGGGGACTTCAGTCATGAGGGAGGGAAGTTGACACCAGAAGCATTCATCCATTCAATCTATAAACATTTAACAGACACCCCCTATATAGGCCAGGCAGTTTATTAAGCACTTAGAAACAAAACATTACTGAGACGTGGTTCCTGACCCAAGAGCAAAGGGTAGGGTAAAACAATCAGAGCAGAAACAAACACACAAAAAAATGTTTCTGAAAAAATGACTAAAGCCTCCCTCTGTGTCAGGCTCCATGTTAAGTGGTTTACATGCATTGATTCATTCAGTCCTGAAGTTCTCTGTGAGGGAGGCCACTGTGAGTACCCTGTATTACGTATGAGGAAACCACACCTCAGAGGGCGTCAACGAACTTGTTCAAGGTCACAAAGCTAGCGAACGGGGGAACCAGCTTGAACCATGGTAGTCTGGCTCAACATTGTGCTGATCATGGCAACACAGCATTGCTTCTCAACATGCACAACTAACAAGGGATTCATGTATAAGATACATAAGGAATTCCTACAATTCCGCAAGAGGCAGGCATCCCATATGGGGAAACGGAAATTGTATGACAAGAAATTTCTTCTAAGTTTAACCTGGAATCGCAAAAGAGCACTTGAAGAGATGCTTAAGCTGGCAGTGTTGAATGAAATTGAGACCACTTACATCTTCCAACTAAGTCATTCTATTTCAAAATATACATCCCTGAGACACCTCCATATAGGTACATGAAGAAATATATTTAAAGATGTTCCTCATAGCTTTGGTGGGAAAAGCAAAATGTTACATCAACCTAAATGGGCATCAAAGGGAAATCATAAAAAAAAGTTACATACCTATGAAGGAATACAGACTCAGCAAAAAACTAAATAAGTTCCACTTACATATGAAAAACAAATCTCAGAAACATGATGAATAAAAAGCTAAGCAGAACAGAATGCAGGATATTATAAAATGTATGTATTTTAAACCACACACTAAATAACTGTACAGTTATTTAGATACATATAAACGCATATCCTTAGATACATATAAATGCAAATAAAGTTGTAAAGGTGAATTGAAAGAACATATGTTAAATGGATACAATGTTCAGATACTTATAAAAATCCCCGGTAATAAGCTTTTATTTTTAAACATGATAAAATAACAATGGTGACAGCTAGCACTTACTGGTGCTTATTGTTTATCAGATGCTATTTCCAAGATCTTTAAAATATTATCTCACAATAATGAGTTAGGTTGTTGGTTACTCTAATTTTACAAATGAGAAAAGATGAGTCACAGAAGGATATGTATTAATATGTTCCCCCAATTATAGAAGTTTTTGATGTTGAACATGGGATTCGAATCCAGCAAACTAACTATATTGTTAATGTGTTTAATTTGCTTTATTTTTATAATTATTATATCCATTTTTTTCAATTTTGAATTTAGATTCAAGGGGGTACACGTGCAGGTTTGCTACATGGGTAAATCACATGTTGCTAGGGTTTAGTGTACAAATGAACCCATCACACAGGTAAAGAGCATACTACCCAATAGTTAATTTCTCAGCTTTCACCCCTTCCTCCCAACCTCCCCCATCCCAGTAGTTCACAGTCTATCGTTCTCGTCTTTGTGTCTGTGTGTACTCAATGTTTAGCTCTGACCTAGAAGTGAAGATATGTGGTGTTTGACTTTCTATTCCTGTGTTAATCTTCTTAGGATGACGGCCTCAGACTGCATCCATGTTGCTGCAGAGGCAACATGGCTGTATATGTATAGTATTAAATGGTAAGTAGGTACCACACTTTCTTTGTTCTGCTCACCATTGATGGGTATCTAGGTTGATTTCATGTCTTTACCATTGCAAATTTTGCTGCAATTAACTTACGAGTACATGTGTCGTTTTGGTAGAATGATTTGTATTCCTTTGGGAATATACCCCATAATGGCATTGCTGGTTCAAATGGTAGTTCTGTTTTAAGTTTTTTGAGAAATTGCCACACTGTTTTTCACAATGGCTGAACAAATTTACATTCCTGCCAACATTGTATAAGTGTTCCCTTTTCTCCATAACCTGACCAGCAATTGTTATGTTTTGCCTTTTTAATAATAGCTATCCTGACTGGTTGGTATGAGATGAAATCTCATTGTGGTTTTGATTTGCCATTCTCTGATGATTAGCGATGTTGTGCATTTTTTCACTTATTTGTTCACCACACATGTATGTCTTCTTTTGAAAACTGTATGTTCATGTTCTTTGCCCATTTTTAAAATGGAGTTATTTGGGGTTTTTTCTTGTTGAATTGTTTAAGGTCCTTGGTGAATGCTTACAGATTTTGCCCATTCAGCATTACGTGCCTTTGAGTTTGTCATAGATGTCTCTCATTATTTTGAGGTATGTTCCTTTGATGCCTAATTTGTTAAGAGTTTTTAACATGAAGCCATGTTGAAAAAGCCTTTTCTGCATCTATTGAGATGATCACATGGTTTTAGTTTTTAATTCTGTTTATGTGGTGAATCACATTTTTGATTTGTGTACATATGCTGAAACAATCTTGCATCCGAAATAAAGCCTGCTTGATTGTGGTGAATTAACTTTTTGATGTGCTACTGGATTTGATCAGCTAGTATTTCACCTGAACTTTTTTTTGTTGCATCTCTGACACTTTTGGGTATCAGAATGATGCTGGCTTCATAGAATGAATTAGGGAGGAGGCTCTCCTCCCTGATTTTTAAAGAATAATTTCAGTAGGACTGGTACTATCTTGTCTTTGTACCTTTGGTAGAATTTGGCTGCGAATCTACCTGGTTTAAGGCTTTTCAGATTGGTAGGCTTTTGTTACTGATTCAATTTCAGAGTTTGCTATTGGTCTCTTCAGAGTTTCCATTTCTTCTTGGTTCAATCCTGACAGATTGTGTTTCCAGAAATTTATCCATTTCTTCTAGGTTTTCTAGTTTGTGTATATAGAGGTCTTTATAATGGTCTCTGAGGGTATTTTTTATTTTGGAGGGGGGTCAGTTATAATATCATCTTTCTCATTTCTGATTGTGCGTATTTGAGTCATCTCTATTTTCTTTGTTAATCTAGATAGTAGTTTATACATCTTGTTTATTCTCTTAAAACACCATTTTTTTGTTTCATTGACCTTTTGTAGAATTTCTGCATGTCAACTTTATTGAGTTCTGCTCTGATTTTGGTATTTATTTTCTTCTGCTAGTTTTGGGGTTGATTTGCTCTTGTTTTTCTAGTTCTTCACAGTGTAATGTTAGGTTGTTAATTTGAGATCTTTCTAACTTCTTGATGTAGGTGGTTAGCATTATAAATTTTCCTCTTAACACTGCTTTAGCTTTGTCCCAAGGATTTTGGCATGTTGTGTCTTTGCTTTTATTAATTTCAAAGAATTTTTAAATTTCATTAATTAAATGAAATTTTGGCCAGGTGCAGTGGTTCATGCCTGTAATCCTAGCACTTTGGGAGGCTGAGGCAGGAGGATCACTTGAGTTAGGTGTTCAAGACTAGCCTAGCTAATATGCTGAAATCCTGTTTCTACCAAATATTTAAAAAATTAGCCTGATGTGGTGGTAAACACCTATAGCCTCAGCTACTTGGGAGGCTAATGCACAAGAACCTCTTGATCCTCCTGAAAGGAGGAGGTTGCAGTGAGCTGAGATCATACCACTGCACTCCAGCCTGGGTGAGAGAGAGAGACTCTGTCTCAAAAATAATAATAATAATAATATATATATATAATTTCATTAAATTACTTTCATTCTTTACCAAGAAGTCATTCAAGAACAGGTTGTTTAATTTTCATGTAATTGTATGATTTTGAGAGCTTATTTTTGAATTGATTTCTATTTTTACTGCACTGTGGTTCAAGAGTGTGGATGGCATGATTTTGATGTTTTACATTTGTGGAGAGTTGCTTATGGCCGAGCATGTGCTTGATCTTAGAGTATGTGCCATATGCAGATGAGAAGAATGTATATTCTGTTGTTTGCTGGAGTATTCTATAGATGTCTATTCATTCTAATTGGTCAACTGTTAAGTCTGGAATATCTTTTTTAGTTTTCTTCCATAATGATCTAACACTGTCAGTGAGATGTTAAAGTCTGCCACTATTACTGTGTCATTATCTAAGTCTCTTTGTAGGTCTCTGTAAACTTGTTTTTTGAATCTGAGTGCTCCACTGTTGGGTGTGTATATATTTAGTAAAGTCTTCTTGTTGAGTTTAACCCTTTATCATTATGTAATGCCCTTCTTTGTCATTTTTTTTTTTACCATTGTTGGTGTAAAGTCTGTTTTATCTAATATAAAAATAACAACTCTTTCTCTTTTTTGTTTTCCATTTGCATGATAGATCTTTCTCTATCCCCTTACTTTGAGCCTATTGGTGTCATTACATGTAAGATGGGTCTGTTAAAGACAGCAGACAGTTGGGTCTTGCTTCTTTATTCAACTTCCTACTTTATGACTTTTAAGTGGAACTTTGGCCTATTTACATTCAAGGTTAATATCCATATGTGAAGATTTGATCCTGTCATCTCATAGGTTGGTTATTATGTAGAGTTAATTACATAGTTGCTTTATAGTGTCAGTGGGCTACCTTAAGTATGTTTTTGTGGTGACAGGTATCTTTCTTTCATTTCCATGTTGAGCACTCCCTTAGATACCGCCTTGTAAGGCAGGCCTAGCAATAACTAATTCCCTTAGCATTTGCTTGTCTGAAAAGAATTTTATCTCACCATCACTTATGAAGCTTAGTTTGGCAGGATATGAAATTCTTGGTTGGAATTCTTTAAGAATGCTGAAAATCTCCTCAATCTCTTTTGGCTTGTAAGGATTCTGCTGAAATGCTCACTGTTAGCCTGGTGGGCTTCCCTTTGTAAGTGACCTGCCCCTCCTCTCTAGGTACCTTTAAGATTTTTTCTTTCATGTTGACCTTTGAGAATCTATAATTATTATATTTTTAATATATACACATATATTAAATCCAGTGCTATATTAAGAGTCAGTTAGAATGATAAAATGTAAAAATAAGATTATCAGAATCTATAAAACATTTTATCAGAATCTATAAAACATTTTGGAGTTAGAAGAATGTGCCTGAGGCTCAAGTATACATTGTACTTCCATAGACATTTGTAAAATCATATGACAAAGATGACAAATGGCTCTTCTGCTTGCACAGATCTCATAGGACAAATTGAATTCAACTGTGAAATTAAGGATCTGAGTAAAATACAAAGGGATGATAAAGATAGATTATATTTTTCAGTTTCTACCAGGTGTCACCAACTGCATTAAGTTCTTTTGTATCCATTACCACACTTAATCTTCAACTGTGAGGTACATATTACTAGTCTCATTTTACAGACATAAAAACCACGACTCAGGAAAGCTAAATACCTTCCCGTCTTCTCACCATCATACACTTTAGATCTGTGGCAGGAACTCATCTAATTCCAAGGCCAAAGGTCTTTCCATTGCATCATCTGGGATAGGTCAGCTGGTCCTTCAATCCTGTGATCTATTTATACCAGTGTTTCTATCTTTAGATAGAAATTTACCAATTATTCTATCCGTCCACCTGGTAAAATTATTATGAGTGCCAGCAGCATCAGGACCCATGACTGAAAACACAGGGAAATACATTTGAAATACTCTAGCTGTTACTTTTAGTTTTTCAACAAAAACACCAAATTTCCAGGACATTAGATTTTTGAAGGGTGCCTATTTGAGGCTGGAAGATTTTCCAATGACATACGGAGTCTTTCATTCTTTGGACAAGACATTAAATTTCTTTTAAAATGACTGCTTTTCCATTTATTCTTGTTTCTATTTTCCCCCTGGTTTAAAAATCAGTGGGTTTTTTAACACAGTGACATATATTCCAACACTTCACCTTCCATTTCTGGGCTCCTTTGTTTCTACCAGAAGCTGTCTTCTGAATCTGAACAAATGCAGAGTTTATTTCTCTATTTCTCCAGCATCAATCGGCCTTGACATACAAAGCAAGTATTCTTTATGATACCTGAGGGAAAGAGGAGGGGAAAATAGATGGTTGTGACTACTTCTCCATATTTATCAAAACCCACTAGAGTTTTTGCCAGTGTGAGGATGTAGCTATAGCGTAGTTAATAGAGCAAGGGCTTTGAAGCTAGATAAACCTGAATGTGAATCCCAGCTCTGACGTTTACAAACTGTGTGACTTTGGGCAGGTAATTCTCCAGCTTCATTTTTACAACTTAAAATGGAAGTAATAACACCTATCTTTCTGAGTAATGTTGAGGATCCTAAAACATACATGGACTGCACCTAACATAGTGGCTGGTTTTTGTGTCCTCAGTGAGTGCTCATCTAGTCATGCTGTTAGTGTCTAGTCTTTAAACTAAAAGGCACATTTGGGTCATACTAGTTATACCTGGAAATTTTATAAGAAAGTGCTTTTCAGCCAGAGGGGCAAAATGACTTTCCTAAGGTCACACAGCCAGCTTGCAGCTGAGCCAGACCTGAAACATAAACTTCTGCCTCTGCCCTATGCTCATGCCCTTTGATGCCTCTCACTCTTTTCTGGTATTTCTAGACTTTCAACATTTAAAAAAAAATTTTTTTTGGTTCCTAACTCTTTACTCACACAAGTATTTTTAGTCTATAATACTAAATGGTAGATTTTTATTTTTTTCTGGCAGTACCTATGACATCTGAGACCCCTTTGGAATATGAAATCTATTCAGATAACCTCAGAGCTCACTCTAACTTATTCTCTATCATATGTGAACATGCATATGGTATTTGGAGGTTAAAAAAATGTTCTTAGGGGTTATTTTTAGCTCATCATCTCTTCCCAACCTGAAATTCTTCATGCTTTGTGTAATTAATTTATCATAAGGAGAGTAATGTCGAAGGAAATTTCCTCTGAGTATAGAAGAAGCTGAAAAATTGTTGCAAAAAGTCACAGCAGTAGTAAGACAATTGCTGAGCATGGGTTTATTAGAAAGCAAAATAAACAGCATGCTGCATGCTGACTTCATCTTCATTAAACATTCATACTGGAAATGCTTACCTTGTCCACAGCCAAGATGTTATCCTTTGCAGAAGGAGAAGAAAAAAGAAAAAGGAATTACTAAGCCAGGATACTGCAAGTGTTTCATAGTTTGGAGCAAGCAGTGTTATGTAAAACCTTTTAATATGTTAGCCTAAGCAGTTTGGTCTCCAAATAATTGGAATCACCTTGGAGCAGGTCATGATGGTGAGGAAGGCATCTAGAAAGGAGAATAAATTGACTTGCATTCTGCCATACAGAGAAATGTAAATAAAAGTTGGAGAGGCCTTTATGTCAATGCCATTGTGGTATGTGAGTCCACTTGGCCTAATATGTTAAGAGGATTAGCACTAAAGCTGCATGAACTTTGCAATAGCCCAATGAAGCTTACATGCTTTCCAGTTTAAATTGGTCTTCAGCGAGACCTCTCTGATCATCAGGAATTTGGCAGCCTGAGTATTCTGCCACCTTCTCTGAAGAAGGTCGAGCCCCCTGGGTATCAACACTGTAGTATCCCTTTTTATTTGAGTTAGTGATGGAGAGAAAGCCAGAAGGCAAAGGGGCAGGATCACTATAGAGGTCACAGTGAAAGCCAAAATCTAAAATACTGCTCTTTCATGCTTGCCTGAAGATCACAAGGTTTAATCAAATTAAATTTTTGAAAACCCCTGCTGTTGCATCCTGCTTATGGCTGGCTTAAACGGTCAAAAGAAAAGCCCTTCCTCTATCCATATAAACTAGAGGGGGCTTTTCTGGGTAATGAATAAACTTTTCTTATAGGAAAATTGCATCGTATTATGTGATTCATGTGGACAACTAGTTTGGAAGAAGAATGGGAACTCACAGTAAAATGACTCTTAACTAAAGAAGCCCCTAAAACTATTACTTAGCAAAAATGGAGCTTAGCCACAACTAAAAAGGCACTTCAGAATCTTCCCATCAGAAGTTAATCACTACACATGCTGAATAATGCCTAATGTCCTATATATAGATGTGTCTGAATGTGGTTGAGCATCTCAATGTCCCTATGGTTATTTGATATCTCAAAGGCATGGTTGTGGAATCAGTGTAAAACACATACTCCCAGAAAACATAGACTAAACAAAAAAAATTATTTTAACTCCTTTAAGGCATGCCACCTCCGAATGCAAATTTCACAGAGCATTTTGCTGGGGATGCCAATGATTCTGGAATGAGTTTACATGAACTGCATCATTCAGAAAGCAGCTGGGGAATTGTGTTCCTGCAGCTCTCCTGGGTCTCCTTTGAAGCTCCTGCTTCTGCTTCAAAGATATCAAATGACAGGAACCTTCCTTTGTTTCCAGAAGGGTGGAAAATGTGAGGACTACTTAAACACTTGAGCCAGTGCTATGCCATCATCACAAGAGACAGTAGCTGAGAACAGCAGTCAGCTCAGAAAAAGAAACTCTAAAGAATCAATAAAATTTGTCAATAAAGGAGAGGCTCCTGGATTCAGAGGTTATTGTTTCCCCCAAAGTGGAGGATGACAAAGATCATTTAGGGATACAAACACAGGGGGAAAAAAAGAAAGAAAGAAAGAAACAAACAAACAAAAACACAACAGCTACTTGCTAGCTCTGCAGAATTAATCCAGAAACAACAGACTTTGTGTTTATATTTCTTTCTGGTCTTATGCCACAGCCAGTGGGTTTATGCAATATCTCTGTCATGTTCTCTTTTTCCCATTTTGTGTCCATGGTACTAAGTGCATTCAGGAGAAATCCAAGAGCTGGTTTTACAAAATAGAAAATCTGTTGTAGATGCAATGAATTTTTTAGTGGAAAATATATTGTATTTTTAACAAACCATGACTTCTTAGCTGAAGGAGACATAATGCAGGATCAATTGCATAGACCGAAATGCTTATGCTCAACACAGATGTATTTTCATTTATAATTATGTCATGCAAAGAGCATTGCTGGGGCCCCATTCCAGACAGACAGGAACACCCACAGAGCCATACAATGTAGTTGCATGCTAAAGCAGTTGTTCCCTGTCCTTTGGGACTTCCTTGCAAGGTTTTTTTTTTTTTTTTTTCAAACCAAAATCAACAAAGAGATAAAATGTGTGCAGCATAGCTCAAAGCATACTGGAAAATCTGTGCAAACTCCTCAAAATATAATTCGGGGTGTGGAGGTTATCTGAAAAATAAATGAATTGTGAACTTATTTAGCACTTGAAATTCCTTTCCCACATTTTTCTGAATTTTATTTAAGAGTTCAGATCTCAAGAAAAAAGGTTGACTGATCAGGCAATTCTGAAATATCAAATCTGTCTTTTGATATCAACCCTTATTATGCTATGTGGCTCATGATCTGACTTGAAGAGCTTAAAAGACCTAAGACTTGTAGTTCTTCCCTTTCACCTAAGCTTATAGCCTTGACCTAGTCCCAATACTCTTCCCCAAGGTCAGCCCCAAGAGTATTAGCCCTGAACATACAAATGGATAATGGCCAGACCATATATAAAAATAGAACTCTGACCCACAACCACAAGCAATCTGCTCTGGAAATTAGCCTGTAATCTATAATAACCAGCCCGGGAGACCAGTCAACTATAAATATTAGACTTGTAGAAAGTCAGACTGCTATCTCTATAACAGTGCAGGAAGTCAAACAATAACCTTTGTAACAATTAGCCAAAATGGCCAAGACTTGATGAATAACGGAGAGCTCCTCTAAGCTTTGACCCTCCTACCAACTTAGGACCAACTAGTGAAAGCCAAAAATGCATCCATAATCAACCACATGGTGTGCCCCACTTCTAATTAGCCCACCTACAGCTTCCCCATGCCAATAGCCTCCAGTCAGAGCAGAAGCCTTCCCTTTTTTCCACTTTAAAGCTTTTTGCTTCTGGGCCGCCTTTGTGTTTCTGCCGAAACACAAGTTACAGAGCTTAACTCCCCTGTTACAGCAAGCTCTGAATAAATAGCCTTTGCTGGTTCTCATTTGGTTGATCTTTGTTCATTTCCACAACTCATTGCTTCTTGAGATATTTCTTAAGGTTTTCTTTGTGATTTCCTGATTTTAGAGAATAAGAACCATATTGTTAAGATTTTATCCATTTGAAAAATAGAGGCAAAATCATACATCTAGGATTCAAAGAGTGAATCACCAGTCAGGAAGAGGGAGATCACACTGTGTATTTAAAACAGAAGGTTATTAAGAAAGGACATTGGCTATAGAGGAGTTGGAATTGCTGAGGTTGAAGGAAAGAGTGTTTAAAAGCAAGAGAGAGAATTGTTGTTACCCTAAGATCAGGAAGCAGCCACCACTCCTGGTCTGGATCCTGTGACCTCACATAGTTTGCTATTCTGATGGAACCATACAACTTCTAAGCAGGAAAATGAGAGCTGCATTCCCACAACGACATTAGAACCCACACCCACTGGTAGCATCTCAGGTGGCTGCCATTGCTGTGAATGCCAGAGGCTACCGCCTGAAGCATTTGAGTGTGCTTTTTCTCCTTTCTTTTGCAATATCCTGCTAAAGCCTGTTATTAGACACCAGGAAGCATTTTATACCAGGAAAGCAGCTGGCAAAGAAAGTCTGGGAGATGTAGTCTTCTGACTTCCACATCCAGTGGCAGAGAGAAGGGCCAGTGCAGAGCTGAGAAAACAGCAGACACTATCTGCTACATATAAAAATACATTTGACCTACACAGGCTTAAAAATCCAAATCAGAAGAATATTCTGATTTATTAAACTTGCCCTTGAAATAAGATAAAGGAGCTGAGCCCATAATACCAGATGTTCATGTTCCTAGAAGGAAATAAGCAACAGAGAGGTAGGCCCCATCCTCCCTACTTCTGATGTTACAGCCTTGAGGATGGACCCAGGGTGGTGTTAGGAGTGGGAGGGCAGAGAAAGACAGGGCTAGAGAAGGAGGAGCTTTTCAAAATTTCTCAGCCCTGGTTACAGACAGGAGTTATATAGATGGGTGCTATATTCACCCTGTCACATGAAGTTCTGACACCACACCCTGTTTTTGACTCACTCTACGTCTAGAAAGAGGATGTCTCTGTTATGATAGCTACTCTCCGTGATAGCTGTTCACAGCACATCCATCCTCTAGCAAGAACCGTGCACAGAATATGTAGCATTATATTATGGGACTGTCAATGAAAGATGGTGGGGATAAATAAGAAACAGATCTCTTCTTCATTTCAGGTTTTATGTATTTATTTTTGGTGGGGATAAATAAGAAACAGATCTCTTCTTCATTTCAGGTTTTATGTATTTATTTTACTCGGCCATTATTTATTTTTTTATGTTTATTTATTTATTTATTTGAGACAGGATCTTGCTCTGTTGCCCAAGCTGCAGTGCAGTGGTACAATTACAGCTCACTGCAGCCTTGAACTACCAGGCTCTGCAGCCTCTAACTCCTAGGCTCAAGTGATCCTCCCACCTCATCCTGAGTAGCTGGGACTATAGGAATGCATCACCATGCTTACTAATTTTTGGGTTGTTTTGTTTTGTTTTTTTGAGATGGAGTCTCACTCTGTTACCAGGCTGGAATGCAGCGGCACGATCTCAGCTCACTGCAACCTCCCGCTCTTGGGTTCAATCCATTCTCCTACCTCAGCCTCCTGAGTAGCTAGGATTACAGGCACATACCACCATACCCAGCTAATTTTTGTATTTTTAGTAGAAACAGGGATTTACCATGTTGGCCAGGTTAGTCTTGAACTCCTGACCTCATGATCCACCCACCTCAATCTCTCAAAGTGCTGGGATTATAGGCGTGAGCCAACACATCTGGCCAATTTTTGTATTTTTTTTGCAGAGATGGTGTTTCACCATGTTGCCCAGGCTGGTCTCAAACTCCTGGGCTCAAGCAATTCACTTGCCACAGCCTTCCTGAGTATTGGGATTACAGGTGTGAGCCACCACACCTGGCCAATCATTATTTATGTAAGCGCTAACCATGTGCAGGCACTATTTCAGGCACAGGGATTATAGTAGATGGGGAAAAAACAACAAGTAAAAATGTACAAGGAGGAGGAAGACAATAATGTAAGTTAAAGGTGGTGAGTACCAATGAAAAGAAGAGAGAGCAGGAGTGGGGAAGGGTGGGAGGTGAAGACAGTGCAAAGGTGAACATTGCCATTTCAGTTAGGTAAATGGGAAAGGTCTTACCAAAGAAGTAATATTTGAGCAAAGACTTAAAGAAGATGAGTTAAGAATTCACGTGAACACTAAGGATAGAACATACCAGAAGATGGAAATTACAAATTCAAAGGTCCTAAAGCAAGATATGCCTGGTGTGTTTATAAAAGAGATCAGTGTAGCTGGAGGAGAGAAGCAGCAATGAGGCAGGAAAGGAGAATGAAGGTCACATCACAGAGGGCCCCAGAGGTCATTGTAAAGAATGTCTCCTCCTCAGAATGAGATGGAAAGGCATTGGAGGATCTAGAGCCAAAGAGTGGCATAATCTGGTTTAGGGTTCTATGGGCTCACTGTGGAGGCTGTGTAAATGGATGGAGGGGCATATGTGGGGATGCAGATGGTGAGGGTATATGCAGGAAGACCATTGGAATAATCCTGGCAAGAGATGTCCCATGGTGGTGGGAAGTGGAGATGTTGGTAAGTAATTTGTTCACATAAATAGAAAAAGGAAAGTACTCAAGCTAGCCAGAATTATATCTGTAACATTTCACTTGAAAATCCATTCCAAATATATCTTCTTGATGATGCTAGGTTAGCAGTATCATCTTTAGGCCTGTATATCATACAGAAATGCATATATTTGCAGTCTCTGTGCACTGCATGCTTCATTGTGGCTGCAAATATGTTGCTTTTGGATCATAATTAGGAAGATAAA
Organism: Aotus nancymaae; assembly: GCF_030222135.1. Taxonomy (NCBI): domain Eukaryota; kingdom Metazoa; phylum Chordata; class Mammalia; order Primates; family Aotidae; genus Aotus; species Aotus nancymaae. The sequence continues at coordinate 48,986,750 of NW_026988432.1, read as the reverse complement.
TGGCTAAATGTACTTCGCATAGAGTACCTATCCATTTGCTTATAGTGGTGGTTTCCAAGTGAGGACTGTTAACAGAAAACAATTTTGTGAATACTCACATACAGCTGTATTTTTAACACTCAGAGATGAAAATAATACAGAATGACAAAAAACTACTATAAAATCAGTAACAGTTGAAAATGCCATATTTTATGAGTACAACTGCATCTCCACTCAACTGAAAAGTAATTGTAGTTATAAGCATAACACCAAATACTTATGATTCACTGACCACCTGTAGGGTGCATAAGGTTTCATAGGTCCCATGTCATTGTCATGGAAATAGCCTTTGTAGAATCATGGAGCTTTGTTTGAATTCTACTAGAAGTCTTTTATATATGGAGATCAGTTGTTACCCTGACACAAAGAGCAATAAATTAATTCAGAATGGAAGAAAGTAATAAATTAATTAACAAAAGCTAGGGAGGTGGTTTAGTTGAGTGAAGCCTGTGGACTCTAATTTCCCTTAAAAATCAAGAAATGAGCCAGGCACAGTGGCTGCTTCCTATAATCCCAGCATTTTGGGATGCTGAGGCGGGAGGATTGCTTGATCCCAGGAGTTGGAGGTTGCAGTGAGCTATGATTCCACCACTGCACCCCAGACTGAACACTCGACTTTAAAAAAATAAATCAAGAAATGAGGCATCTTACACTCAAAACAGTTGAGAAAGAGGACCATACACTTTTATTAAATGTTGGGTTCTATGGATCAGACTATAAAAGGGACCTTCATGTCACCAGTTCCAGACCTTGCACCCAACAAAATCTCAGGTCAATCAGCAGCCTCCTGGAGCTAAGGCGCTAATTTAGAATGTAATTTATTTAATAGACAACACAACAATTGTTTTTTTAGTGGGCACATTTTTTAAGAAAAAATTAAGTATATTATACCTCTTAGTATTTACATTTTTATGTTAGAATCAGAGATACTTATGTGAGATAATTTAGGTATTGAAAATGCATAAAAGATTTGATATATTGGGATGTTCCAACACATAATACTTATGATTAGGATCGAAAATTGTGTAATTAAGGGTTTGATTTAGACTTGTACAATTAACTTGAAATCTTATAAGTAGACCAGAAATGGTGGCTCATGCCCCTAATCCCAGCAACTCGGTAGGTCAAGGTGGAAGGATCCCATGAGCCCAGGAGGTTGAGGCTTCAGTGAGCGCTGACTGCTCTACTGCACTTCAGCCTGGGCTGCATGTAATATTGGAACAATTTATTCATTGGTCTCCAATCCTTAGCATACATCAAAATCACCTAGAAAGCTTGCTAAAACACAGCTGGCTAAGACTGAATCTCCAGTTTCTTATTCAGTAGATCTGGGAGGGAGCCTGATAATTTGCATTGCTAACCAATCTCAGGTAGTGTTAATGCTGCTGGTCCAGAAACCACACTTTGAGAACCAATGATTTAAAAGATCTTAACATTCACCTTATTCATAAGGTAAATTTATTGTACTTATAATAATTATTTAAGAATTTGAGAAAGTTTGTTAAATGAGACTACTTAAAAAGAAAGTAATATTAAATTTATACATGCAGCTTAAAATATTTACAGGAGGTTAATGATTTCAGTTTGTAAATACTATCAAACATGAATCAAGGGCCCTACAAAAATTTACCAGTGTTATACATAAAATATTAAGATTTACATGTTAAAAAACCTCAGATTTTAAGTGAATGGCTCTACTAAAGTGAATATTAACAGTTAAAATAAGTTACCTCTGAATAATCTTTTCAGTGCACAAAACTCACTCCTGGGAACATCAAAAATCTAACATTGATAGTAATCACTCCAGTTTCCAGGTCTCCCAAGCCTGTGAATTAAGAACTGTTGGCACGAAGGACTAGCTGAACGTTCAGCCCTTACCCAGCCAATTTGATGCCTCTTCAAATGGTCTCACTCTTCTACTGAGAGTCAGGGTTTGCTTTGAAGACAGTGGACAGAAACAGAGTCCACATCCTGACCGACTTGAGTCTGTCTGCCACAAGATGACTCTCCTGCAAATGCTCCAGGAGCTTTCCTCTCCAGCTCCCCTGCTAACTGTCATTGTCTTCATGCACAGTCAGAGGACACCACGGAAAGAAGAATGGCATGTCAAGATCAATCTCCCTCCAGAGACACTCCTTGAAATAATGTTGAATAGCTGCGTATTTGGAAATCTTTACTTCTGAGACCAATTATCTCTCTGCTACAATGTATTCAGCCTTCACTAGCTTGGCTTCTGCACCCAGCTGTTTTCTGTAAGGCCAGATGTATTTTGAATCACAGATGTGATCACTTAAATTAACTAATTTTTCTATGTTTTTTAAAAGGTACATTTATTAGCCTTTGTGGAATGCATTCCTTGGTTCATTTTCCATGTTAGAACTTTTATCCTTCATTTCTCTTTTAGACCTAGAAGCACTAATACATTATAAATAAAAACACTATGAAACCTACAGCTACCCTCGAGTTCAAGGAGGAAATAAAGCTAGTGAAGGTCCTAGCTTTTCATAGGATCCCATACTCCATTGAGAACCCAACTCTACTGAACTCCAAATGTCAATCAACTGCTTGAGACCAGATCCTGCCCTACACATTCTTAGAGTTTAAACCTGTTTTATTTGGGTTACCAAAGCAATTTCTTATTTTCTTGGAATCTTATTTCTTAGATTTAATTTTAAATGAAAACATATAGAATACAGTCACAGAAACAAAAAAAAAAAACCTTACGCTCAATTTCTTTGAATCTCAAACTACCATAGTGTGTGCAGCTAGTTTTAGACAAGACAAATGCTTTATTTAAAAAGTTGTGTTATAGTAATTGACATGGGCTATGTGGTAGGGAGCAGGGGAATAATATCTTCTCATCACCCATCCCAAGGTTCTTGGCTGATATTCCTCTAACAAAAGACAGGTTAATAAAGAACAAGCATAACAAATTTATTTAATACATTTTATAAATTCTACACAATACAGAGTCTTTAGAAATGAAGACCCAAAGACAACTGTAAATTTTTATGCTTCGGTTTGATGAAAAATAGAGGGTCACGTAGAGTATATATTTGGGCAAAAAAGGGAATAACTTAATGGTAATAAACGGGGGGGGGGCTTGTTTGTTCAGATTCTTCTCTGTGCCTCTCTCTTCATTGCTTTCTGACAGAGAAAGGGCAAGACACCTGTCACATAAGGATCTCTAAGAGAAAGGAGGCAGGAGAAGGTCAGAGACCTTCTGCTTCTGCAGTTTTCTCTGTTTCCTTTGGTTTAAAGTACTCACTATGCCAAGGCACCATACATTGGGGTATCATATTCTGAGCCCCAACAGCTAGAAAAGGCAAATTTTATCACGAATAGTTTGAATTCTGGCTTTGCCCCACTTAAGGCTGTTTTCTCATTAAAAAACTAAAAACGATCAAAATCAGAATGCCTCTCCCTCTACAGGGGATTGCAATTCCTCATCAGTAACGGAACAAGGCTTAATAGATTACACGTGTGTTCCAATAACAGAAGCAGGTTTCAAAACGTGGGTGATAAGAAACTTCTGTGAATTAAAAGAACTTGTTCTAACCCAATGCAAAGAAACTAAGAACCTTGAAAAAAGGTTTGACGAAATGTTAACGAGAATGGACAATTTAGAGAAGAATATAAGTGAATTGATGGAGCTGAAAAACACAACACGAGAACTTCGCGAAGCATGCACAAGTTTAAACAGTCGAATTGATCAAGCAGAAGGAAGGATATCAGAAGTCGAGGACCAGCTCAGTGAAATGAAACGAGAAGACAAGATTGGAGAAAAAAGGATGAAAAGGAATGAGCAAAGTCTCCAGGAAATATGGGACTATGTGAAAAGACCTAATTTACGTTTGATAGGTGTACCTGAATGTGATGAAGAGAATGAATCCAAGTTGGAAAATACTCTTCAGGATATCATTCAGGAAAATTTTCCCAACCTGGCAAGGCAGGGTAATATTCAACTCCAGGTAATACAGAGAACACCACAAAGATATTCTTCAAGAAGACCAACCCCAAGGCACATAATCGCCAGATTTATTAGGGTTGAAATGAAGGAGAAAATACTAAGGGCAGCCAGAGAGAAAGGTCAGGTTACCCATAAAGGGAAACCTATCAGACTTACAGCAGATCTCTCAGCAGAAACCCTACAAGCCAGAAAAGAGTGGGGACCAATATTTAACATCCTTAAAGAAAAGAACTTTCAACCCAGAATTTCCTATCCAGCCAAACTAAACTTTATGAGCGAAGGAAAAATTAAATCTTTTGCGAACAAACAAGTACTTAGAGAGTTCACCACCACCAGGCCTGCTTTACAAGAGCTTCTGAAAGAAGCACTATACATATAAAGGAACAACCAATATCAGCCTTTCCAAAAATATATCAAAAAGCAAAGAACTTTAACACAATAAAAAATTTACATCAACTAAAGGGCAAAACAGCCAGCTAACATCAAACGCCGGTATTAAACCTATATATATTTTAATTGGATAAAAAGCCAAAACCCATCGGTATGCTGCATCCGGGCCCATCTTACATGCAACAATACACAAAGACTCAGAGAGAAGGAGGAAGATTTACCAATCAAACAGAGAGTAAAAATAAACTAATAAACAAAAAGCAGGAGATGCAATTCTCGCCTCTGATAAAGTAGACTTTAAAGCAACAAAGATCAAAAGAGGCGAGGAATGACATTACATAATGGCAAAAGGATCAATGTAACAAGAAGAGCTAACGATTCTATAGATCAACGAGATAGAAAATTAACAAGGATATTCAGAACTTGAACTCAGACCCGGAACAAGTAAACTTAATAAACATTTATAGAACTCTCCACTTCAAATACACAAAACATACATTACCACCTCACACCTATTCCAAAGGTGACTATATAATTGGAAGTAAATCACTCCTCAGTAATCGCATAGCATTTCATAGGTTTAAATTAAATATTGGTTGGCTGTTTGTTTGTTATCTTCTTCCCTTATTCCTTCCTGACTACATCATTAAGTATAATTATCAGTATAAAAGAGCTTTTCAATACCCATTACCAAATTGCATTCTAGCCTGGGCAAGAAAGCAATACTCCCATTCTCTCTCCCTCTTTCTTTTCCTTCTCCCTCCTCCCCATTCTCTCTCTCTCTTTCTCTTCCTTTTTCCTCCTTCCTATTTTTCAAAAAAAAAAAAAAAAACTAAAAACGAGAATAATATCCACTTTTAATTTAAAATGTGTCTAGCACATAGAAGGGGCCCAATAAATATTCATTTTTTTAACCTAAATGCCTATTAATCAGTAAACGGCTAATCTCTGATGAAATTATATATGGCCATTATAAATTAGATTTTTTTTAAACTATACAATTTATATTTCAAACAGAAAACTACTAAATTATAAATAATATCATTAAACTATTGTTAAAAGTTTGTGTATAGAGACAAAACAAAAATCTACCACATTGCTAGTGAATTGCTGTAGAACTAGGACCTTTTAAAAATTACCCTTATCCTTTCTATCTTTCTATACTCAGAGGATATCTTAATTAGCAGAGACCAAATGAACAAATTCAACAAATAGAAACTTTTAATTTGTGAATAAGACTGCATTGGCACACTGAAATCTACAGTGAAATGCTATTGTAGAGTTGCTACTGTTACGGTTCAACCCTTGTACCTTACACCCCCACACCCACATGTTATTTTAAAAACTGCATTAAAATCATTGCCTCTCTTCTGGATATTGTTTGTTTATGCTCAAAACACTTTTAAAGTAGATTGGACGGTTATTATTTCTCTTCATTTATCAGGTGAGAAAGATACCGGGAATTGGTTCACCCAGCTTCTTATTTTTGCAGCTGTTACCGATGTCGGCAACCTAGTAGATTGTGATTATTAGTCATTGTTTGCCTCTAGATAAACCCTCAGTGACTAGCTGTGTGCGTAAAGCCAGCCACACATCTCTCTGCTGCATATCCCCACCTACAAAATGAGAATGGAGACATCTGCCCTCCCACTTCATTGGCTGATAGAAGAATCAAATAACAGTGTAGGTGTATTTTTTTTTTTTTTTTTTGAGACAGAGTCTCACTCTGTTGCCCAGGCTGGAGTGCAGTGACATGATCTCAGCTCACTGCAACTTCTGCCTTCCGTGTTCAAGCGATTCTCCTGCCTCAGCCTCCTGAGTAGCTGGGTCTACAGGTGCGAGCCACCACGCCTGGCTAATTTTTGTATTTTTAGTAGAGATGGGGTTTCACCATTTGGCCAGGCTAGTCTTGAACTCCTGAACTCGTGATCTGCCTACTTCTGCCTCCCAAAGTGCTGGGATTACAGGCGTGAGCCACCATTCCCAGCAGAAAATGTTTTTAAACATATAAATTTAAGAAATTTGCTATTACTCTTTTAAAACTATATTAAAATTACCAACACCAGCTGTGGATAACCATGTGCTTTATATTGACAACTGCCACTTAGTAGATGCCCCAAAATATTATTTCCCTCTCTTTTCTCTCTTGACAGTAAGAAAACACTAATAGATTTTATAGTTCTATAGAATTTGGGAGTTTTCAGAAACCTTAAAGGGCATCTATTCAACCTCTTCACAACATCTCCGGCAAAATGTTACGCACTCGCTGAGTACTTTAATTGAAAGAGAAACTTCTTACCTTGCAGAGGAGCTCTTGTCTTTTGGCCTGAACGAACAGTGTTATTTCATTTACCACAAGTCTAACTAGTGTTTCAGTGAGCTCCAACAGAAAAGAGAAAGAAAAGGAACATTTTTTAACCCTAAAAGGATTATCATCAATTACTGTTTAGAAACTTATTTTCTTTATTTTTTTTTCTCTTCAACTTTCTACCACTGTGCTAGGAGTCCGCATCTGAGTGTCTAATTAGGAAGCCTCATCTTTCCTGGGTTTTTACTGAGTGGTGTTACTCAGCAGGAAAGAATTTTTTTTTTAAATGTTCATGAAATCAACATAATCCTATATCATAAAATAGAAACTGTGAAAAAAAATCAGCTTCTTGGGGGTTAGTTTTGCATTATGGGTAGCAATTTGCAAATACCTTGCCCTGAACCTCAGAACTGAATCTGTAATGAACAAGCCCCTGCAAAGTAATAATAAGAGTCTTTTTTTGAAATGAATTCCGTCTGAATACCATGAAGTAACAAAAAGTTTAAGCCTTAAAGAACAACAATCTCTTTCAGCAGGAAAACTTCCCTTGCTGCTACCAATTTAGACATAGGAATATGTTGAAACCTAAATATGGAAAACATGCAGTTCTACCCATCTTTACTCAGTTCAGTCATTCCAAGCACTGTGCCTGTTTTCAGTCTGCTACAAAGAGTAGAATGGCAAGGATGGCAAATCGTGTGGCTCTTACAATCAACTGCTGCTAATGCCCCACCTCAGATGATGATGGCTATGTGATGGTTCTGAAAATTCATCTTGTCCCCCCACCATGACATAAGCTTGCAAATATTAGGAGTGTCCACAGATACATGAAGATTTTATTATAATCATCGTGTTCTTAGGCAGAAAATCTATAAATGTTTTAGAAAACAATTTAATTCTGCTCAAAGTGTTCTTTTGCATTTGTGATAGTGTTGGGAGCTGTTGGCTCCTCTCTATCATTTACCTAAGCTTCAGGTTAGTCTTGGTAGGAAGCGTCCAGACTAGAGAAGCTTCCATCTCTCTTTGACCCCGAGAGTAAGGGGGAATTCTCTTATTTGGAAAAGCAGCAGTCTTTCCCAGAATGAGAGGACTTATGTGGCTATTTCCCAAGGAGATACTGGTTGCTAATAAGTAGACCCCTATTGCAGATAAGCCTGTTCTAACCAGAAATCATCTAGGGACAATTTCGTGGCTATCCCCAAATTCCCTAAGCCTTACCTCTCCCAAATTCTTTCCTAAGAATTTTAAGAGGCGTTTATCCTCTAAGGTATATAGAGTTTCCTGCAGACTTATGAACTGAGTTCTGTGGTGAGTAAAACTCCTGGGTTATAAAGCTATTTTCTCATTCTCAGCAGTCAGTTGAAACCTGCCACAGAGCAAAAATAAATGTTGATATTGTGCTCTGAATAAGGATGAGAAGCCTGCGTGCAGTTTGTGACGCTTGATTGTTTGGGTTGCCTCCTGGTCCTCCCTCTCTTCTGTAAAGCAGTGTGTGAAGAAAGTTGGCACGAATGTGCTCAATGTAAGGTATTAACACTGTTTTATTTAAGCATCATGGAATTTTACATAGATATGGTTTTATAAACATTATTAAATGTTATAAATCTTATGTTTTCTTTTTCTTTAATCCATTTCATAGTATCCAGCAAACATAAACAAAAAGCTATGAAGAATGCAGGTTAAAAGCTTAGCTTATTTTATTTATTTATTTATTTAGAGATAGAGTCTTGCTTTTGTCTCCCAGACTGGAGTGCAGTGGAGTGATCTCTGCTCACTTGAACCTCCACCTCCCAGGTTCAAGCGATTCTCCTGCCTCAGCCTCCCAAGTAGCTGGGGTTATAGGCACGCGCCACCACGCCCGGGCTAATGTATTTTTAGTAGAGATGGGGTTTCACCATGTTGGCCAGGCTGGTCTTCAACTCCTGACTTCAGGTGATTCTCCTGCCTCATCCTCCCAAAGTGCTGGGATTATAGGTGTGAGCCACCGTGCCCGGCCAGCTTACATTATCTTTAATAAGAAACTGGCTGCAAAGTATCAAGTAGCCAAAAATGCTAAAAGAAATAGGGAGCACACGGAGGAGAAAACTTTAAAATTTTCTCCTTTATTCTGTGGACCTGGAGGACCCTGACTTCAACAGAATTAAAGTTTTCAGTAGCGGCAATTTTTCATTATGATTGTTCCTCATCTTTCAGAATCTAATTTATAGAGATAAAACAGATGACCCCAAAAATATGACTTTTGGGGGCAGCCATAATAATGTCTCTTTTATGGAAGGAAATAAGGCCAAGGGGCAGTAAAGCAGGTAACTTGCAGAAATGGCAGATTGAGGTGGTAACTGTGTCTCCCACTGAAAACAAATCTGTGTAATGAAGGCACTGATCATCACACCTGTTGACAAACGTACCAGCCTCTGGAGGTGGCAGACAGGAAGCCAGGAACACATTCCTAAAGTGTTGGCAGGAGGCTGGGCGTCTTTCTTGAGTGATGACAAAAATGCTGCTTCAAAGGTCAGAAGAGCTGTTCTGTGAGCACTGGGGAGGTCCAGAAAAGGTTACAGAGCTTACTGAGTTCAGCAAAGTTCCCAAGCAGTCTCTGTTTTCATTTTCTTCATTTTCCTGGGCAGCTAATCATCAAGGACATGGAAAGCTCAATGCCACAACCCCACCGGATCCAGGGTGGTAAACAGAGAAGATGGCCAGGGTGGAGCACACAAGGAGAGCAGGTGCAGGGAGAGATGAGGATGAGATCAAAGGAGGAAGAGCGAAGGGTGAGATTAACCTCCCCTTGCTGAGATGTGTGATACTCAAGGCCCAAATCAGCAAACTTCTGCTTGAGGAAACATTACTCTTTCCTCCGTGACTGCTGGTGGTATCCATCTGTCAGACTCCCTGAGCCTTGATGATGCCCCTCACTCCTGCTGCTGTGGAGTAGGAGCATGAAACACAGTCATCCCTCCAATTCCTCCAACCCATGGGGCATTGGTTCCAAGACCCCCAGCAAATACCAAAATTCATGGATGCTCAAGTCCCTTATTGCAAATGACATAGTATTTGCATATAACCTATGTACATCCTCCCATCCACTTTAAATCATCTCTAGATTATTTACAATACCTAACACAATGTAAATGCTATGCAAACAGTTGTTATACCATATTGTATTTTAAATTTGTATTAGTTTTCACTGTTGTTTTGTTATTTTGATTGTTTTATTTTTCCTAAATATTTTCAGTTCACAGTTGGTTGAATTTGGGATGTGGAACCTGTAGCTGTGGATAACTAACTGTGACAATAATAGGGAGACAGTTGTCATTCAGTCCACTGTCTCCATGGTCCAAACAAGATATGCTGGACCATGTCATAATGTCATTTGTAGACCAACATATTTTGAGTCTCACAAGAATGCTCTTCACTATCATTCATTGCTGTTGACCAGTGCCTGGGACTTGAGTGATCACTTCATCTCTCTGGACCTCAAGTTTCTCATCCATTAAAGGGAAGAAATTAGCTTATGGTGCCTGTTGCTCAAGTGCTCCTCTTCTTTCTCTTTTTGAGAATTAGTCACAGGGATTTCCCATGTCTTGGTTTGCTCTTGTGCAGTTACTTTGTTGTCTCTTGGTTTGCTTGTTTTCACACCTGGTTGGTTTAATAAGGTTTTATGGAATGCTTTGCATTCATGAAAACCCTTCCATTTTAATGAATTGTGAGCTACAAAAGTAATGTTCTCCAACCCCTGCCTACTGAGTAGTAGTTTATGCTATGTTTCCTGAATTGGAAAAATCACCAGCGATTCCACAGAAATACAAACTACCATCAGAGATTACTACAAACAACTATGCACATAAACCAGTAAACCTGGAAGAAATGGATAAATTCCTGGACACTTGGACCCTCCCAAGCCTAATCCAGGAAGAAGCTGAAACCCTGAATAGACCAATAACAAGGGCTGAAGTAGAGGCAGCAATTAATAGCCTACCAACCAAAAAAAGCCCAGGTCCAGATGGATTCACAGCCAAATTCTACCAGACATACAAAGAGGAGCTGGTACCACTCCTTCTGAAACTATTCCAAATAAGCCAAAAAGAGGGAATCCCTCCCAAATCATTTTATGAGACCAACATCATCCTGATACCAAAACCCAGCAGATACTCAAAAAAAAAAAGAAAACTTCAGGCCAATATCCGTGATGAAACTAGATGCAAAAATCTTCAATAAAATACTGGCAAGCCGATTGCAACAGCACATCAAATAGCTTATCCATCATGATCAAGTAGGCTTCATCCCAGGGATACAAGGCTGGTTCAACACACACAAGTCTATAAACATAATTTGCCACATAAACAGAACCAAAGACAAAAAACACATGATTATCTCAATTGATGCAGAGAAGGCCTTCGACAAAATTCAACAGCCCTTTATGCTAAAAACTCCTATAAACTAGGTATTGTAGGAAGGTATCTCAAAATAATAAAAGCTATTTACGACAACCAAACAGCCAATATCATACTGAATGGGAAAAAACTGGAACCATTCCCTTTGAAATCTGGCACTAGACAAGGATGCTCTCTCTCACCACTCCTATTCAATATAGTATTGGAAGTTCTAGCCAGAGCAATCAGGCAAGGAAAACAAATAAAGCATATTCAATTAGGAAAGGAGGAAGTCAAATTGTCTCTATTTGCAGATGACATGATTGTATATTTAGAAGACCCTATCATCTCAGCCCAAAATCTCCTTAAACTGATAGGCAACTTCAGCAAAGTCTCAGGATACAAAATCAATGTGCAAAAATCACAAGCATTCCTATACACCAATAACAGACTAAAAGAGAGCCAAATCATGAGCAAACTCCCATTCACGATTGCTACTAAGAGAATAAAATACTTAGGAATACAATTAACAAAGGATGTAAAGGACCTCTTCAAGGAGAACTACAAACCACTGCTCAACAAAATAAGAGAGGACACAAACAGATGGAGAAACATTCCATGCTCATGGTTGGGAAGAATCAATATCGTGAAAATGGCCGTACTGCCCAAAGTAATTTACAAATTCAATGCTATCCCTATCAAGCTACCTATGACCCTCTTCACAGAACTGGAAGAAAAAAACCCTTAAACTTCATATGGAAACAAAAGAGAGCCCACATAGTCAAGATAATCCTAAGCAAAAAGAACAAAGCTGGAAGCATCATGCTACCTGACTTCAAACTGTACTGCAAGGCTACGATAATCAAAACAGCACAATACTGGTACCAAAACAGAGATATAGACCAATGGAACAGAACAGAGACCTCGGGGGCAATGCCATCATCTACAATCATCTGATCTTTGACAAACCTGACAAAAACAAGCAATGAGGGAAGGATTCCCTGTTTAATAAATGGTGTTGGGAAAACTGGCTAGCAGTGTGCAGAAAGCAGAAACTGGACCCCTTCCTGACACCTTACACTAAAATTAACTACAGATGGATTAAGGACTTAAACATAAGACCTAACACCATAAAAACCCTAGAAGAAAACTTAGACAAAACCATGCAGGACATAGGCATAAGCAAGGACTTCATGACTAAAACATCATTGTGGAAGACAGTGTGGTGATTCCTCAAAGACCTAGAAATAGAAATTCCATTTGACCCAGCAATCCCATTACTGGGTATATATCCAAAGGATTATAAATTGTTCTATTATGAAGACACATGCACTGTATGTTCATTGCAGCACTGTTTACAACAGCAAAGACCTGGAACCAACCCAAATGCCCATTGATGATAGATTGGATAAGGAAAATGTGGCACATATACACCATGGAATACTATGCAGCCACAAAAACGATGAGTTTGTGTTCTTTGTAGGGACATGGATGAATATGGAAACCATCATTCTCAGCAAACTGACATAAGAACAGGAAATCAAACACTGCATGTTCTCACTCATAGGCGGGTGTTAAATAATGAGAACACACAGACACAGGGAGGGGAGCATCACACACTTGGGTCTGTTGAGGGTGCTAGAGGAGGGACAGAGGACAGTAGGCAGGTTGGGGAGGGATAACATGGGGAGAAATGCCAGATATAGGTGATGGGGCTGGAGGCAGCAAACCACTTTGCCATGTATGTACCTATGCAACAATCCTGCATGTTCTGCACATGTACCCCAGAACCTAAAGTGCAATAAAATATATATATGTAAGTATATATAAAAAACATTAAAATCCTGTTATATGTGCCATATAAGAGATATATTTGAAATTTAATGACGTAAATATAAAGAAAGAAAAGATATAGTAAATGGAAAAGAGGTCTGTTTAATCTATACTGAAAATAAACTTTAAGGTAATAAAGAGAATTGTTATGTAATCATAAAAGACAATTTTTTCACCAGAAAGTTTTAACAGTCTTGATCTTTTTATGTACCTAGCAACTTAACCACATAAGAAGTGAAACAGAAATCAATGAACAGCCTATAAAATGCTGATAAATCAACAATGGAATTAAAGTATATAAATCAACAATGGAAGTAGAGTATCAAAAATAAATTAATCGAGAATAAAAAATTAATAAAGGGTTTTTAACAAAACAATTTAAAATGTTAATAAAAATGTAAAATTAGATTTCCAAATGTAAAAAAGGAAGTTACTTAAAAACTAGTGAAAAATGAGCAAATTCCTACATACAAACTGAAAGTTAGGAAAGCTGCTTAAACTGTGACTCAAATTTCAAAAGTAAATTATATAAAAATTAAAAAGAAAAACTTTCACTAGCCAATTAAAAAATTGCAAAATAAAAGTTATTTTTCACTTACGCCACAAAGGGTTCCTACTATACAAAGAGCTTTTAAACATTGAGAAGGAAAACACCAACAAACCAATAGAAAAAAATGTGCATAGGCTATGAACAAAATGTGAATGACCCTTCATTACAGACGTGCTTTTAACATTCTTTTCTTTATTTTACTTTAATTGGAAATATGTGCATTCTCTACAAGTAAAAACCATAAAACAAGTTACCTAATAATTGGCATGCCATACTTAAAACCAAATAAGTTCAAGTGAATATTAACCAGAGTGTTTTTGACCATATATCTCTAGTGGCACACATAGACTGACAAATCATCCAGGTTTTACTTGAGCTTGAGGGGTTTCCTAAGACACTGGACTTTTAGTGCTAAAACCAGGAACGTTCCAGGCAAACCAAAACAAGCTGATCACCCTAATTCTAAGACAAATAATAAATGCAAGGAAGTCTTAAACTTTGAATGCAGTAGTTATATCCTACTTTGGAGCCATTAAAAATATGTGCCAAGATAAAGTAATACATTAATGTTGCTATTTACCAATAACAACAGTTAGGCAACAAACACTTCATTTCATTAAATAGAATAAGTGTTGCAATTCACTCAGCAGAAGGGATTGGTTTTACAGACAGAAAAGGGCTGAAGAAAGCAGACACAAAGACCAAAAGGTAGATTTAAGTAAGTAAATATAGCATAACGATGTTTATTTAACACTGTTGTTTATTTCGCCATGTTGTTATTGTTAAATAAAAATTTATCAGAGCCCATTGTTTTGGACTGAGCTCCTGCACTAGGTCCCAAGAGATCAAACTAAAAGCCAAAATGAAGTCACTTATACTAAAGTTCCACATCACCAAACCAAAACTAAGTTATTATCTGACCTTCTGGGAAATCAGAAGAGAGATAATAGACACACTTCTCAAGCAGGTCAATGTCAGTGGACATAATAATAAACTTTCCTCTGCACTAACCCACACCAAAAAAAATAAAATGATCTTGAAGTAAGCTGATGTTAACTATTTTTATTTTTCTATTGTTCTGTTTCCCTGTGTCTGTCTTACAAAGCAACTAACTTTGAAATGACCAATCTACCTTTTGCTCTTTGTCTGCTTTCTTCAGGTCTCTTCTGACTATAAAGCCAATTGCGTCTCTGCTCAGCTTATTGGAACTCTTATTCTAGGTAATGAAATGAAGTGTTGCCTGATTCAAGAACTGCAAATAAAGGAAATTAATTTCTTTAAAGTAAATTATTATAACTTCATCTTTTGACATTACGAACCAAGATTTCAGCATAAGAGAAAAGCACCAGTAATATAAGTAAAAAATAAGGAACAAGTAAATATGCTTCCCAAATACCCTTAGAAAAAAGAACAGCGCAACTAGGAATATAAAACCAAAAATGCACAGGCAACACTTACAACAAGATTTAGTGACAAAGCATTCCCACAGTTCACAAAATAGAAGAACATGTGAATAAAACATGCTATCAGCATTCATGTGGAAGATAACAGAGGAAAGCAATGAGCTATCTGCTGGACCTGAAAATGAGAAAACAGCTGAACTCTTAACACTATTAATAGGGAACCCTTAAACTGTCAATAGACCATCAATAGAGAACCCCTAAACTGTCAATAGACTGTTAAGAGAGAATACCTAAATTGTCAGTAGATATTTATTGGGAAGTATGAGAGGTCAAAATGAAATTAGAAGGGTTTTGAACACTCATAGGTAATTATTAGGTATGGCTCTGAGGGGGCAGGCACTCTGGGAAAATGGGCTCATATAACCAAAGATAAAATTCCTTTTCGGGTTAAAAAAAAAAACCCCTGAGAAGAAGCTGGTAGGAATTATCTCCAAAGTAAGCAAGTCAGAATAAATAAAAGTTAAAGTTAAAGGAAAATACAAATAAAAGTAGGAGAGGAAGAAAGAGGCAGAATATCTCAGAAAAAACAGAGTCATATTTACTGAGCTTTGAATTTATAAACATCTAACAAATGTAAAGTGAAGTTTTACATCTGTGAAGCCAGCAGTTTACCTGACCCACCTGGTCTCTTAAAAGTTCAGTGAATCCAATAGTACACAAAAATAAGCAATAAACAGAATTGTGTCAAATGCAAAAAATAAAATAAATAATGAGTAGAATGTCCTTATATATATTAAAAATATTCCAGAAATACATGGTCATTAAACAGATGAAAACTATAACTATTTCAAACAAGCAAAAATAAATTTTAAAATGTAATTTTTAAAATTAAATAACAAAACAAGTTAGGATTAGAAAACTTAGATATAAGGTGAGAACTAAGAATTCTAAATAAAAGAAAAAAGTATTTCAGAAATGAAGCCTGAGCTAGAATTCTCACAAGAGGAAACCAAGACAACACACAATACTTTAAAGCAAGTAGAAAGTTAAGAGGACACAAATTTGGAATTTAAAAAAAGGTTAAGAAGTACTTGAGAAAGTGACAAATACAGTAGACAAAGAAGAGCCAACAGATGTATGAAAAGGTTTCTAAAGAGGAAATCCAAGCCATGATACAGAACAAATACTCAAATTGAGAAAAATTTACCAAAAACCATTTTTTAAAAAAACAAATTAACTATTGAAAGGGCAAATGGATATCTGGAAAAAACAGATGACACACTAAAATATTACCTAATAAAATTCCTGGACTTTAAAGCCCAAGAAAAAATTCCTTGAGCCTTAAGGCAACCAAATGCTTATTAACCAAAATGCTTATCAGGAAAAGAAAATGAGATAGGCAAAAGCATTTAGTTGTTAATTTTTAATGACATTTCATGCTAGCTTTGGACAAAGTAACTAGAGACACTGACATAAGGACCAGTGTGTCCCCTGGGAGGCTACAGTTGGCCCGGTAAGGCCAATTGCAGAGATGCTAGTAAAGTCTCTTCCTCAGAAGCATAAGCTCCAAATCCCTGGGGTTCCTAGTCTAAAATCTTAAGTTCCTATACCCTTGTCTCTTTTCGTTTGTTTGTTTCCTGGGTCAACTGTAATTATCTGGGAAAATGCAACATCTTTTAAAATACAATACAGATGAAATCCTCAGCTTAAAAAAGACATTTTTAAAATTAGAAATATCAATATAAATGCATTATTTTTCCTTTAAATAATTGCATTTTGTTGCTCTGTTCATTGAAAAGACCAAGAAGGAATACACCCCAGTAGCAATGAACTTTGTCATCACCCAAAACTCTAAATTTCATTTTCCACTATGAAGAACCAGAGCTTCTTGGGAAAATTCCTTATTCTAGGTCTTGCAAACAAAATGTACAAAACGAGCTGGAGATATCTTATTAGGCTACAAAGCAAGGAAGCTATCAAAGAGTAACAGGATCATAGGGTCGATATAGAGAAGTATTCGCCAGCCAAAAGCTGGCACAATTTAAGCAAAGACAAAACAAACACATTGAAGCAAATTAAACACTTTTTTAGAAATCCATACATTGAGTAATATTAAAAATTTGTTAAATAGTAATGATACTAAAAAATTTTTTAAAACACACACACTGATCATTGCTATGGTCTGAATGTGTGAGTCTCCCCAGATTTCAATTTGATAGTATTAAGAGGTGGAGCCTTCAGGAAGTGATGATGTCATTAGAGTTCCATGCTTATGAATTGGATTTGTGCCCTTATGAAAGAGGGTCAAGGGAGCTTCCTGTCCTCTGTTCTTTCGACCTTGTGAAGATGCAGCAAGGCATTGTTTATGAAGCAGAGAGTAAGCACCCACCAGATACTGAATCTGCCAGCATCTTAACCTTGGATTCCTTAGCCTCCAGAACTGTGATTAATATGTTTCTGTTGTTTATAAACTACCAGTCTAAAGTATTTCATTATAGCTGCTCAAATGGACTAAAGTAGTTATCACAGGAGTTCACTAGAGTACCAACTCACTATGAAAACTATAAAATCAATCAAAGACTTGTCTTTCTATACAAATTGTATTTCACATAGTTGGTGATAGAGTGTTCTTTAAAATGCACAAAGAACTGTAGACTTAGAAAATAACTATTTTGAAACCCATAATGAAATAAATAATGGATATAGACAATGATTGTCATAAATATTAAAACTATCATGTGAAATGATGATTGGTAAATTGATAATGGATGAATGAGCCAAGACAACCTGAACCCAATAATTTATCTTGGCATTACTGAAGGGGGAAGAGCCAGATCATCTGTGCCTTGTTTTGTAACACAGCAGGAATAGAGCCCTCTTATCTAAACAAAAACTGAATGTGAATAAAATGATTCTCTAGATCATACTACCAACTTACAGGGAATATAGAAGATAAACAAGTTAAAGAACATTGGAAGAAAATGCTCACTGGAATCTAAAATGGAGTATTCCTGAGTGAACTGGTTTCTAGAACATATCAAAGGAATGGAAAGAAACTGAGAGGGGATGACAGCTATAGAATGACAGAGACTTAAAAAGGAACCAAATGCAAGTTGTGGATCTTGTTTGAATTCAAATATATTCATATATATTAATACATTCATACCTAAAAGACACACTTAGACAATTGGGGAGTTTTTATTGATTCAAAGATATTAATACCTAAAAGACAGTTTAGACACTTGGGGAGTTTTACTACCTCTACCAGGTAGTAAGAGAAAGGGGGCCAGGCTAAAAGTGTAAACACCTTTTTTTCCTTAGGAAGTATAACAGAATGCTCTCACAAATGTGGCACAGGCTAGAATTTTAAAATTCTCACAACACGCACAAAAAATTATCATCCACATAGATTCTAATTATTTGTGGCTAACCAATATCTTTAAAAAACCTCTTTACATTGCATTAATCACTCACATTTAAAGCTCCTCCTTTACAAGGCAGAAAAAGAAAATTCATGTCTCTAGACTCCCAGTAGTGAGGATTCCAACAATGAGATATTTTGACTCTGGGAAGGAGAGATGGGAAGAAGTCACTGTGAGAGGAGGATAAAGATTCTGGCAAACATGATGGCAGAGGCCCCAGGAGAAGAGACAGAGGTGGAGTTTCTAGCCAGTCTTGAGGATCATAGTGACATCCTATGCTAGGTTGGCCATTATACCTGGCTGGGAGCTCCAGATTCCGGCTTTCTGGGCCTCTTTGATACTCTTTTCTGCTTGAAGTGTATAGGCTATTAGTATTGTTTTCAACCAAGGTCCTTGAGTGTCAGTCACCTAGAGTCTCTTTGCTATTTCCCTAGGCCAGTGGGTGAAGTATTTTAGTTTCCTGTGCAATGAACTGGTTTTCCAAACAAATCAATGGAATAAAAAAGAGAAGAAAGGGCCAGGCACAATGCCATGACTGTAATCCCACCATTGTGGGAGGCCAAGGAGGACATATCACTTGCGCTCAGGCGTTTGAGACTAGCCTGGCCAAGATGATGAAACCCCACCTTTACAACAAATACAAAAATTAGCTGGGTGTGGTAGTGTGCACCTGTTGTTCCAGCTACTTAGGAGGCTGAGGTGGGAGGACAGCTTGAGTCTGGGAGGTGAAGGTTGCAGTAAGCCAAGATTGCACCACTGCACTCTAACCTGGGTGACAGAGCAAGACTCCACCTCAAAAAAAAAAACGTGTTTTTCTTTTACTTAGTGGTTTAGGATTTCAGATGACTCAGATTTAAGCAACTGTCTCAGTTCTCATTCCAGACCTTATCTTGGTCCAAAGCTTAGTGTCCCATCCCCATGTGGGTGTATTAGTTCATTTTTATACTGGTATAAAGAACTGCATGAGACTGGGTAATTTATAAGGAAAGAGATTTAATGGACCCACAGTTCCACGTGGCTGGGGAGGCCTCAGGAAACTTAACAATTATGGCAGAAGGCAAAGGAGAAGCAAGTACCTTCTTCACAAGGCGGAAGGAGAGAAAGAAAGAGCAGGGGAAAATGCCACTTTTAAACTATCAGACCTCAGGAGAACTCCCTCATTATCAGGAGAACAACATGGGGGAAAACATCCCCATGATCCGGTCCCCTCCCACCAGGTCCCTCCCTCAACACGTGGGGATTACAGTTGAGATGAGGGTGGAGACCTACAGTTGGGTGGAGACCCACAGCCAAACCGTATCAGTGGACACTGACATCCCAATCCCCAGACCCTACTCCGGGGCTTATGTGGAATTTGCTATTTTACTACAGTAGTCAACACTCTATGGCCTGCTCCCTATTTCTGTGAATAAAGTTTTATTGTTACACAGCTACATTCATTCATATACATATTGTCTATTACTTCTTCTGGGCTGTAACAGTTATAACATAGACCATATGGCCTCAA
Organism: Aotus nancymaae; assembly: GCF_030222135.1. Lineage (NCBI taxonomy): Eukaryota > Metazoa > Chordata > Mammalia > Primates > Aotidae > Aotus > Aotus nancymaae. Next base: position 48,966,958 of record NW_026988432.1, on the reverse strand, counting down.
AAGCCTAAGGTATTTGCTATCTGGCCTTTTACAGAAAATATTCACTAACTGATCCTTTACTAGATCAGAATGGCATTGTTTTTGAGTTTCCATTTATTTCTAGTACTTGTTGATTTTTCTTCTTGGGTCGAGTTTGAGCGAGAGAGAGAAAGAGAGAAAGAAATATAAAAAAGAGAGATTTTAATTTTGGTTTTATTCCTTAGCAGGGAGCAGTCCTCACCAGCTCATTCCACCACAGTGTTAAGAGTTCCTGATATAATATGCAGAAACCTGAAATGCAATAGGAGAAAATTACATGATGTCTTAGAAAACAGCGAGGAATACAGGAATAATGAGAGCTATAATACAATTTATGATTTGTCAACATGTACTTACAGATACCTTGTTTTATCAGTACAAACAATCTCTGTATTTGTCCTTCTTCTCATATATCTTAAAGCTATTTTCTCCTTTCTTTGCAAAATTGTTTCCAATTCTCTTTCAATTCATTAAGTATCCATTAATCAAGAATCACAAATTAAGAGTTAGGGTGAAAACAAAGAGATAAATTATTATCCAGCCCTCCTTGTGGATGCATATTCATTTGTCAACACTTTGATCAATAGAGAGACAGCATAACATACAGAGTTTCATCAGAACAGGGTGAGGTAAATGGGGAGTCCAAGTTCATGCAGCTCTTGTGCTTAATTGCTTTGTAAATGTGAAGAAATTACATAAACTCTCCAGCCTCAATTTTCTACCTGTTAAAAGGGATTAATAGTAGTAACTACTGTGAAAGTAAAATTGATCCATGTAAAGCATTTAGCTTAGTGTCTGTTACATAGCAATAGTTTGATGAATACTAGCTATCATCATCATCATCATCAGTAACCATGGTAATGGAAAAGAAAATGCTGACTAATAGACATGAATCTTATCTTGCAATGCCAGATGTTAACAAAAAGAAGAGGAAAAAGAAAAGTTACTTTCTTCTCTTTCTTTAAATCAAATGCTATATGTTTAGAAACCATCCCAGTAGTGGGGGCCAGGCACAGTGGCTCATGCCCGCAACCCAGCACTTTGGGAGGCCAAGATGAAAGGTCTCTTGAACATGGGCCAGGAGTTCAAGACCAGCCTCATCAACCTAGCAAGACCTCATCTCTAGGAAAAAAAAATTTAATTGGCTGCGCACGGTGATGCACACTTGTAGTCCAAGCTACTCAAGAGGTTGAGGTGGGAGATCCCCTTGAGCCTGGGAAGTTGAGGCTGCACTGAGCTATAATCATGGCAGTGCACTTCAGCCTAGGCAATAGAGTGAGACTCTGGAAAAAAAAAAGGAAACAAAAAAGAATAAAGAAACTATCCCACTAGGATGGCAGTAAGTTCTACCTTAGCTATTTTTGAGACTAGTCTTTCCTCATCTCACAAATGTTTGCATTTCCTGTGGTGCACACGTGGTCCAGAATATGTGAAGAAAGGTCATCTTTTCTTACCAATGGTGCTTGAACATGGGTGGCTGTATTACTTTCACACGAATTTCCCTCACCTCCTCAGAATAAAAATTTTAGTGTTTTGTTCCCACTACCACCACCTGCATTCCTATTACAACCCCCGCCCTCGGCTTCTCAGGGACCTTCACATGGAAGCTGGGTAACTGGAGGCTGGTCTCAGCTATTTCTGAGACCAATAAACCCATTTCTTCTTCCTGGTGTCTAGTTATCCCAAATCTCCTGAAACACATTGGCTTCTAATGCTCTTCTATCAGTTCAATTTCTCACGATCTCACCTGTGATGGTTAATTTTTTTTTTTTTTGAGACGGAGTCTCACTCTGTCACCCAGGCTGGAGTGCAATGGCGTGATCTCGGCTCCCTGCAACCTCCACCTCCCAGGTTCAAGCGATTCTCCTGCCTCAGCCTCCTGAGTAGCTGGGATTACAGGCTCATGCCACCACCCCCAGCTAATTTTCGCATTTTTAGTAGAGACGAGGTTTCAACATCTTGGCCAGGCTGGTCTCGAACTCCTGACCTTGTGATCCACCCGCCTCGGCCTCCCAAAGTGCTAGGAGATGGTTAATATTGAGTGTCAACTTGATTGGATTGAAGGGTGCAAACTATTGTTCCTGGGTGTGTCTGTGAGCATGTTGCTAAAGGACATTAACATTTGAGTCACTGGACTGGGAAAAGACCCACCCTCAATCTGGGTGCTCACCATCTAATCAGCTGTCAGCATGGCCAGATAGAAGCAGGCAGAATAATGTGGAAAGACTAGACTAGCTGAGTCTTCTGGCCTCCATCCTTCTCCTGTGCTGGATGCTTCCTACCCTTGAACATCAAACTACATGTTCTTCAGCTTTGGACTCTTGGACTTACACCAGTGACTTGCCAGGGCCTCTGAGGCCTTCAGCCACAGACTGAAGGCTGCCCTATCAGCTTCTCTACTTTTGAGGTTTTTGGGGACTCATACTGGCTTCCTGGCTCCTCAGCTTGCAGATGCCCTACTGTGGGACTTCACCTTGTGATCGTGTGAGTCAATTTTCCTAATAAACTCCCCTATCTATCCTATTAGTTCTGTTTGTCTAGAGAACCCTGACTAACACACCGCCCAAATGGCCCTTTAGAAACTCTGACCTTCTCACTCCAAGGATTGGATGTGGGGAATGAGATACTGGAAGAAAGCTTTTGTTTTCTGACTATCCAGGTGCATTATAGATTAAGTGGGCAAGTAATGCGATCACGATAACTGGACAGAGGGGAAATAAGAATGGAAGACAAAATAGCAAGCAGGAAGCCAGTACCGTGCCTTTATGGATGGCTTTGGTACATCCACCCCACATGCACACTTTGTAGTCAATATTATGTTTTCTACTTGGGCAAATGTATATGGCATGTGTGTCCCAAATATAAGTAATTGCCCCACTGTTTAAAGCCCTGTATTCATCTTGCTCCTCAAACTCCAACCAGTTTATTTTCTTACATCCTGCCTGGAAATTTGTCTCTGGTTCTGACATAACTAGGAGTGTCAGAAGATCCTGGAGCAGTTCTGCAAAAGCCACAGAGACAATGAAGAGTGAAAATAGAACCTATGTGAACATTAGATTATCGTTTAGTGGATAAAATGTAAAGAGGAAACCTAATAAAGTTTGTCAGGTAGATAAAGTTTCTTCTATTAAACACTTTGGCCAACTGCTCTTTGTTTTCATGAAGCCAGATACAAAAGGAAGCAACTTAATCTGAATCCTGGGGGATTTCGTGACAAAGAGAACTTGGTGATACTGAGGGTTATTAAGCCTTATAATCTGCTTGGTGGGGATGCCTTGGGGGTTTGGATTTACTGAAGAGCTCTCATGTTGAAGATTGGGGAGGAAAGTAATATTCCCTGATTGTCTCAATTGGTTGTTATGTTAATTCCAAGACCTATACTGTTTAGAGCTACACTATTTAGAAAACTACACTATTTCAATTAGAAATTTTAAAAATGCATAAACCATCATAAAACAATTTCTTTTACACTTTTTGAAATAATATTATGTTTAACTGTGAGCAGATAAAGGGCCAACTGAAAGGCTATATTTAAATAAATTAAATATACAATATTGAACATGATTCTGCCTGTTATGGTTGAATTGTATCCTCTCCCCAAAAAAACTCACATGAAGTCTTAAGCCCCAGTACCTCAGGATGTGAACTTATTTGGAAATAGGTTGTTGCAGATGTCATTACTTAAATCAGGATGAGGCCAGACTAAAGTGGTGGGCCCCTAGTCCAATATGACTAGTGTCTTTTTGAAAAGAGGAAATGTTGGAGCAGATGCATACAGAGGGAAGACAATATAAACACACAGGGAGAACTCCAGGAGAAGATTGAAGCTAAGATTGGGGTGATCTTTCTAAAAGCCAGAATGCCAAAGATTGCCAGCAAACCACCAGATGCTAGAGGAGAGGCATAAGACTGACTCTTCTTCCCACTCCTCAGAAGGAACCAACCCTACTGCCAGGTTGATCTCAGACTTCTAGCCTCCAACATTGACACAAAAATCAACAAGTGCTTGTGTTTACGTCACGCACCTTGTGGCATTTGTTATGGCAGCCCTAGAAAACGAACATATTGCCTCTGGCCACAAAGAGATTTTAGTCTAATGGGATAGAAAAGTAAACAGTAAGGGTTATAAATGATGCAACGGGTGTGATGTCTATCATTATTCCCATGTAGGTACCAATCTGTGGCTTGCGTGGTAAAAAGAGTCTTGGGGTAGTGCTATGATGCCCAAGCTGCTCACCAAAGCCTCCCTCTCTTCCTCCTTAATCACTCATCACTGTTACACATCATAGCCAAACTTCCCACCCCTAAGAATTGTGCTCGGATGTCTGGCATCCCTCGAATGCACCTGACCCTGTGTTCAGACATAGGCCACCCTACTCAGTTAATCAGACCCATTAGCATAAATCATGGTGCTGTTAATATAGAGTAATGCGATGGTATCATCTCCTTTAAGATCATAGTCTATGCAACTTGATGATTAAAAATAGTGGTCCTGATTGAAAGTGGCAGTGAAAATTACAGTGAGTCAAGTTGTGCATGTGTGCCTGTGTCTGTGTTTCTGTTTTTCACTGTCTGTCAAGCTCTCTAAAGCATAATTCTGCCAAAGTTCTTAGTACTTCAGTAAAAAATGATGTCAAAGTAAGTAGGAAAAAAAATGAGAACATTGGTCCTGACTAACCAATCGGTTGATTGAAAAGTTAATCCAAATAAAACCATACAACAATGAAAAAAAAAAAAAGAAAAGTTAATCCAGTAATACGAGATTTTATTCAGTCTCTAGAATGTGCACCGAGTATTTATTTGACCTTTTATATTTCCCTTGGTGGTATATATTGAAGCCTTTGGCACCCAATCAAAACTCCCCACCTATTCCCTCTTATTCCCACTCCATAAAAAGAGAAAGCAAATACTTCTCTATGTTTAGTGTGAGGAACCTGCACACATGCTAATTATCTGCAACCACCCTCCAGTTTAATTTGATTATTTTTATCTTTCTACACATGAAATTTGTTTCTGTTTTCAAATTCAGCATCTTGAATTATTTCTTTCAAGCCTCACCTCAGCAGAAAGCAGATCCTTGGGAGATCAGAGTAAAGGAAGGGAAAAGAGCAATGAATTGGGGAAAATGTTGGCTTTGGTTGTTTAAAGACTGAGCTGATTGTCTCATTACTCCAGTTTCCGGCCCACTGGCCTGTGGAATGAGCACTCCTGGGTCACTCTGGGTTCCAGGGCACTGAGTGGGCTCTGTGCTCCACCCCTTCAGCTGCTGAGTTCATTCCTACTCCTGAGACAGTCTTTGATCTACTGAGTTAGGTTCTCAGGTAGAGTATTTTAATTGTACAGCATGCTACACTGTCCGTATTTATTTATTCTGTAACAATTAATTCATCAGCAAAGTCAAAGGAAAAGTTCTTTGATCCCAAAGGATAAAAACTTCCCTTTATCAATCAATCTTCATCTACTCTTTGGTAATTACGGGTTATTTACCCAGAGCTCATCTCCCTGGCAGCTATAGCTAAGACGTCCATTGCTAACAAATGAGATAACATACAAGGTGATTTGTCATTATTTCAGGTCATTAGTTCTTAGGTGTTTAAACCTGTCTTTTCACAATGGCTCTTTTTGCTACAGTGCTGGTTCATGGAAGATTTGGGAATTTAGACTTTGTTAGGTGGGAAATGATTTGTTTGCTTAAATTTTCCAAACTACACACACACACACACACACACACACACAAAAAAAAAAAAAAAAAAAAAAAGGACAAATGATAATGAGAAAACTATATCAGAAAGGTCAACTGTTGTTTGGTTAAGAAAGAAAAAGGCACTAAACTGAGTCATTTTAATATAAGGAACTATAACTTTACACAAAAGTTAAATTCTATTCCTCCAATGACATTTTACTGACACAGCTCCATTTGTTACTATGAGCTTCTACTGTCAATCAGTCCAAATGAGGAGGGAGAAAAAAATGCCTTGTGGCTGAGACCATTACCTTAATCTTGAAGAATCATGTAAGGAATACATGCATCATCTGTTTCCTCAGGTTCATGGCTAAGAAAATGTAACTGTGCTGCCCTCTAATGGTTGTCACCCCACAGGCTCAAGGTTGCCAGCATTGAACTGATGAACTGCCATTGTCAGGGACATCACCCGATGGGAAATGCAGAAGACAGATTCTGAACCAAATGCACATCATCTTTTCCAAAGGAATCACCCTTGTTTCATCAGGGCTAGAATTGGACCTTTTCAACAGTTGTATTTGACTGGAGAAATTATGGAGTTCTCAGAAACCAATGCCATATGCTTTTTCATTAATAGATTATGGAGCAGGAAGGATCCTGCTTTAGCTTTTAATACAAATGTATTGTCCTTGAGAACAAAGAAGACATTTTTCAGGAAGCACACGAGACCTGAAGTGTGCAGCAGTGTCCTTTATGTACATCGATGATCCACCACATGCATGTCTTTCTACATCTGTAGGTATATATCAATGTATGTATTTCTCTTTTAAAGCTGTAAATTTATTTACCTGAATATCTTAATCTGTTTGGTAGTTTACCTTATGCCAAATTATGTAGTGCTGTTTACATAATCAATTTCACCCTGTCGAAAGTTAAAACCAGAATCTTTCTCCAAGATTGACAGTTTGAGCTTCTAGATTTTCTACTTCCAGACCTAAGTTTTAATTGATCCAAAGAGCTGAAGGAAGAGTGGTGAAAGCATTATGGCTTGAATGTGTTTGGCACACTTTTCATCCCAGGAACCTGACCTTCGATTACCCCTCAAGTTTGACAAAGAAAAGAATCAGCCTGTAATTACAGGCAAGCGAAAATAGGAAGGCTTCTTCCACACAGCTCAGGGAAGACCTGCATCTAAACTAGCTGATCAAGTCACATAAATATTAATAACACTATTTAAAGTGGCATGTGGTTCTATTGGCCACGCCTCAGTCAGAGCCGCTTCTATAGCCCAGCTGCTAGTTGCTGTCTCTGAGATCCATTTATAAATAATTGAAGTGTTTAGAGTGAAATTACCACTCTGTATATGAAAGAGATCATTGTGTGAGTGCCCATCAGATGGGGAATCCCAAATTACTGTTAGGTTGAAGAAGTCGGGGCAGGCCACATTACACGTATGTGTGTGTGTGTGTGCGTGTGTGTGTGTGTGTGTATGCGTGTGTGTGTGCGTGTGTGGGCAATCTCCTATAGAAAAAAAGAGAGAAGTTACTTCAATTGTTCCTTCATCTTCTCCAGGTGAACAGTCTAGGTTAAAGCACTGGCTTAAATCCTAAGCTTCTGAACTTTCTTCTAGCTAAGAAGTTGAGATTTATAGTAAAGGGAAAAAAATAGAGAAAGGGAAAAGCCAAATGTCAGAGTGTGATAACATTGCTACCATAGCATCACAGAAGTATATTTTGAATAGTTTAAAAAATCTGGTGGGGCACAGTGGCTCATGCCTGTAATACCAACAGTTTGGAAGGCAGGAGGATCACCTGAGCTCAGGAGTTCGAGACCAGCCTGAACAACATGGAGAAACCCGGTCTCTACTAAAAATACAGAATTAGCTGAGCATGGTGGCTCATGCCTGTAATCCCAGCTACTTGGGAGACTGAGGCAGGAGAATTGCTTGAACCCAGGAGGCGGAGGTTGCGGTGAGCTGAGATCACACCATTGCACTCCAACCTGGCCAACAAGAGCGAAACTCCATCTCAAAAAAAAAAATTCAACTCACACACACAAACAAAATTTTCAGTAATATTAAGACATACAAAGGAGGTAAAACTGCATTAAATTGCAGGAAGGAGAAGAAAAGTATTATAATTCAATCATTTCAGAAATAATGACTTCTGGGGGTGAAGGGGAATGCACATGGCACACTTCTTCACATTAGACTACACAGCAGTTCTATCTTCAATAATTTTATTTTAGGATGTAAGAAGGACCAGTGTGTATATGGTTGACAAGGACCAAATCCAGGTTGAGTGAATTTTCATTTTACGAATTGCAAAATATCCTCATTCTTATCTTCCCCAAACAGATTGCATTAATTCTGAAAGGAAGTTTGAGGCTGGATTTATTAATGATTTTTATAAACTCTTTTTTAAAAGATGCTGATGAAATTAATTTGAAGCAGTTGATGCAAGAGATTTTAATAAGTATTGTATTTCACTGTTCTAAAATTCCTGAGATAACTCATTCTTCAAAGTAAGAAAACGTTGCTTCAAAAGCACATATGTCTTACCAGCAATTATTTATTGAGAATATTTCCTGTTAAAGGTAGGGTACTAGACTCAGTTGGGGGTTCAAAGATTTATAAGGCAGGGTCTTTGCCTCAAAGAATTTGTAGTGCACAGGGACGTTCCAGTGGAATAAATCCATGTTACTACATTGATCTTTGGATCATATCTAATTCAAAAGACTTCAAGACAACTCTCCCCTACAGAGACTACTCAATTCCTATTGAATCATAAGTATGGGAAATGTAACAGAGATTTATATATATATATATATATATATACACTATTGCTAGAAAGACAGAGAAGCCACTATGATAAAGGCTGAACTCACAATTCTAGTAGCTTTCCACTGGGATTATATTTGATCAGCTTGGAAGAACCATCTATAGTTTCTCAGAAGAGCAAGAAATTCTGAGAAGGATGAGATAGAGTTCAATTGTTATTTAACCTCTGGAGCCCATGCTGACAAAGGAGAGGATTCTAACTAGAGTAGGATGTAAGAGAAGGGAAAAGGAAAAGGAAACTCAAGGCATATAATTGGTATATTCAAAAGACATTATTACCTGGAACTACTAAAATTGACTAGTACTGAGACAGCTGCTATCATTGAAGCAAATATTATTTGCATCATCAACTCACATACTTACAGCTGTGCTGAGTTACTGAGCTAACCACTTGTGCTACCCAGACTCTCGGTCAACGTGTTCAACCAGACTATTTAACTGACACTATTCTAGGATTCTGCACATCCCTGTGTCCCATAGAAAAATCATGGGGGTGGCACACACACTATTTCTTCAAATTCGGCTTCCCTTAGGAATATGAGCTGCATCTTTGGTGGCATAATGTGGGAGGTGAGGGTGTTATATCCTCACAGGCAGCTGTTTCATACTTAGATAAATGTTATATCTGTCAAAAGTGTTGGCAGGATAAAGAGAAAGACCTGGAAAATGATAGGCATAAAAAGCTAGACAATAGAGCAAATATTTTCCATCCATTGCTTCATTAATTTCCTCCATTAATCTTATAATGTGCCCTGAAACCCTCTATTGGTGTGTGTTTTTATTGCTTGTCTTATTTATTTTATCCCTTGCTCTTCAAAGCTTGCTCTGAGATCCTATATGTTTCTTATACCTATATCTGTAGATGCTATAGAGGTCATAACCTATCATAGCAAGGTGATTTGGGTGGAATTGCTGCCAGATTGGTGGGCAGATCCATGTGTATTAACGCATGGAATCCAGCTACTTTATCAATCCAATCCCTCCTTCTCTTCTTGTACACTGGCTCAAAGTATGGCCTCTCAAAGAAGACAGAGCCAGATGTGAGAGTGAAAGCTTTAAGGAGATCCAATCATCTTTGCTCATGGACTCTCCTGGGCCAGTCAAGGAAATGCCTTGTACCATAAAGGTATAAAGTTGATTTGACGACAAAATGCCTTTTGATCTAATTGATCAAAATCCTTTTGATCTAATTGATCTGACAGTTCCTCTTCTTTCTCTATATGAAGCTACAAGCATGGCTGAAGAGGGAAGATTGCCCAAAGAATCATCATTCTAGCCTTGGGGAGCTGAGCAACCAAAATGTCATTGAAGCATTTTTATGTAACTCCTGCAGATTGCCATGTCACTTTTAAAGCATCCAGAGTTTACGAGGAAGAGTCCACAGCTCTAGGGAACATCTGGAGAGCAAGGCCAGAAAGGCTGATGGGCCATATGTCATCATGTTAGGTATCAGTGTTCCTCTTACATTCCCTCTCTGCTCATCTGACTCTTATGATTTTCGTATGTCTAACTCTCCACTGCCTTGTGAGATTTTTGAGAGCAGATATAGCTCTATCTCCTAGCATAGTACCTGGAACATACCAGGTTCCCTCTAAGTGGTTGCTGAATTACACTAACATCATATATCCTATATTGTGTGCCTGTTCCCTTATCATAGTTCTAATAATCACCATAAATCTAAATGACTTTCTCCTTTACTCTTGACAACTGAAAAGCAGTGAAATATTCAAAGTATTATGAGTCTAACAAGGAAAATTTTCATATATGAATGTAGATACAGAAATTAAAATTAACTAAAAGGACCAGTTTTACTTATGTTAGAAAGTAATCTTAAACCCACAGGAAAAAAATTAAGCCCTCCCACGGTAAATGATCTCATCTTAATTTTTGTCTTGCCTGACATCTATAATATTGAATCATAAGAGTGCAGGTGGAGGCATCTTTATCATGTTTTTCTTAATGAAAAATGAAATTTACACTTTTGAAAAATATCATTTTGAGGATAAAAGACAAATCTGAGTTAGTCCATTAAGTTTCACAATATTTGGTTGCAATATACCTTAGCTCTGAAATTCACATCATTACATTACATACTAAGGGTGAACCAGGCCCTAAGGAAGAACTGAGATCCTCTGGCTGTATGTAAACTCAATCTCAGGAGTGTCTCAAGTAGTAACAATATAAAGTCTTTAAAAATAGGCCAGATGCATGTGTTTGTTATAAATACAGGGAGACTGATAATGCATAACCTTTCTAAAACCCTTCAAAAATAAAATTATAGAAAAAATATTTTCTTAAAAAAATTCTCTTGAAATATTCTGTAAATGTCAAACTATTAGGAATCTGTATGTTATTCTTAGCATATAATTATTGTTTAAAATTTGTGAAAGATACCCCTACTTTACCTCTTTAAGTTGTCCAGTCAACTTTAAAATACCAACTGTGCAAAAATGAGCAAGGTAAATTTTCTTAGCTTCAGTTTCCTCTTCTATAAACAAAAAGTAATAATGTCTATCTCTAAGTATTTTTATGTCTTCAATGAGATTATCAACATGTCAGAAATATTAAATGCATCCTTAGATGTAAGTTCTGATCATTTACCTCTGCCATTGCAATACAATATCTTATGATTTCAAAACTTTTAAGAGCATGAGAAAACCCCTACCCTGGTTAAAGAAAATACAGAGAATTTTACATGACATAGCATCAACGAACAAGAAATCTACAAGAAATCTGTTTTCTTCCTTTATGCTTTCTCTACATTGACATTAATTTAAATACTGTCAAAAACTGGTAGAGTAAGATGGCACAGAAACAGAGATCCAAAAGGAGTTAGAGAGTAAGAAACACAGAGAACTAAATGACCAGGTTAATGCAAAAGGAAGAAAGAGGAAATATAACATTGTTTTTCTTTTTGCATAGCCAATGTCTAGATGAGCTTCACAGTAGTAAGATGAAAGCTTTGCTTATTTGTAGGAAATGCCTGTGATTCAAAGCTTCTTTATGTCCATTTGTGCAACTCAAAAAACAACCAAGTTGATTTAAATTGTCTCCCTACAATTTATCTATGGATTGAGATGAAGCAATAAAGGTGTCAGTTCAATAGTTCTAGCAGTGGACATAGCAAAAAGGTGATAACTGTCTTGGCTTCACCACTACTACCAGGCTAGGAACTCGGCAACAAGTTGCAGATTTGGGTTTAGAAAATAACAGTTTTAGCCCAGCAAATCTATAATAAAAATTGTGCTGGTTTAGTTCAGTTAAACTTATTCCACTTATGTTTGTATCAAACAAATGGTAATATTTGGGGGATGATACAGTTGATCTACAATAATTGTCTGACATGACTGACATTTAACTAATTTGTATACTTCAGGCATACCTAAGAAAGAAATATAAAATTTATTTCAACAAGCAT